>NC_087440.1:86938908-89481408 GCF_036321535.1 Camelus dromedarius | reverse complement strand
AGAGGGAGGGAAGAAGAGCCCTCTGCCGTGTGGCCTGTCCCACTCCCCACCCCGCCATCCTCCCCTCCATCACCTTGGCCAGGATGTCCATGGTGGTGCAGGTCAGCATATCCTGCATGGACACTGGGGTCTGCCCATCCGCCTTGGCTTCCAGAATCTCCACCAGCTGCTCCGCTTTCTCATTGAATGTTTCCATCAAGCTAACCAAGGAGCTGGGGAAGCAGCACAGGCGTGAGTGGCCACTGGGACCAGCCCAGACCCGCAGACATCCTGCACTCCCATCTCTGGAGGGAGGCCAGTGTGGAGTCGAGCACTTTCTAGCCTCCCCTCGAGACCCAGGTGTTGCAGTTATCAAACTAAGCCTTGGGTCTTCACCATCCCCCTCTGCTCAGGATGGCTGCTGTCCCTTTACCCTTGTTTTAAAGGTTCCACAGCTCCTCTGTCTGCCCCTGGGTCCTTCAACTCTGACCTCAAGGAGATGTGGCAATGTAGAAACTCCAGAGAACGGTGGGAAAGAAGAGATGAAAAGTCTCTGGGACCTCCTGGAGGGCATGACATCTCCCCTCTGACCTCCCTGCTCACGCTGCCCACCCTCCTTACCTGCCCTGCCCGGGGCCACCATCCACAGCCTTCGTCATCCCATTTCACTCCCTGTCCTTGAACAGTCACAGTGCCCCACGCTACATGGAAATGAGTCCTCCACCCAGAGCTTTCAACCCACAGCTCCCCTGCCCCAGGACAGCTACCCGGCTTGTCTGCCTGGCTACAGCTCAGAAAGAGGTATGGAAGGATATGCTCCAAACTCACAAAAACAGCATTCATGAGGGAGTGGAAAGCGGGGAGACTGCCCCTGTGTACATCACACATTTCTGAATTTTTACTAAGAGAAAGTGCTGCTTTTAAAATTGTAAGTAATTTTTAATGTTAGCAATTTGGGAAAAGGGTATATGAGTGTTTTTTCTATTCTTAATCTTGAAACTCACCTAGAAATTTGAAATTATTTCCAAATAAGAGGTTTTAAACAACAATAAAAACAGAAAATGGTGGAAGAGAAAAAATAAGAGTAACTTTTTTAATTAGGAAAGAATACCAGCTCCGTGTTGCCCGTCAGCCAGCCTTGCTCTGCTTCCCAGCTGTAGTGCAGGCCCCAGCATCCTCGTGGTCCCTGCTGCCCTCACCCCATGCCAGCTGCATATCTTATCCTCTGTGGCCCAGGCCTCTACTCAAAGCACCACTCTGATCTGGTCCCTTGCCCACCTGAAATGCTTTGCAGCACCCTGTCGCTCTCAGGAGGGAAGGGACAGTCCTCACTTGGCCCAGGAGGCTGTCTGCCCTTGTTCACTCCCACCTAAAGTGTTGCCTTCCCAATACAATGGCCTTTTAGCTCCTCCAAAGCACAATGTTTCTTCTCATCTCAGGGTCTTTGCACATGCTGCCCCCTCTGCCTGAACTCTCTTCCCTCCCACCCTCCATCCCTATGCCCCAATAGCACCTTAACATCTGCCCGCTCTCCAGATGGACACCCAAGTACCAGCTCCTTGGGAAATGTCTCTTAAGACCCAAGTAGGCCCAATGGTACCCTTGATTTTTTTTTTCATAAAACTTACAGAGTTTGCAAGTGCATATTTATTTGCAAGATTCTTTGTAGTTGTCTTTTTAAAAAAAATCACATTCGAGTTGTCTGTTTGGATCCCATGTGGCTGCTTACCACACCAGCACTGACTCTCTTAACAGCTACTGCAGGTAGAGGGTGTTGGGCTGGACAGTAAAATCCCAACCCCTTGTCTTTAATGGAGTGATTGGGACCAAGGTATTTCAGTAAAATTAATATCCACAAAATATATACTTTTTAATAAAAGTATATCATGATATTCTATGTGGATCGTGGCTGGAGATAAAATTCACTGGTGGTTTCTATTTCTTTTCCTCATTAGTGAATTAGGACTCGCTGGTGGTCACTGACACTTCCATAAACACAGAAATCTCCCAAAGCTTCTTTCATACAACTCTGTGAATTTTGCATTTCCAATAAAATAGCCATCTCTTAGCTGACTACCTTACTGTGAAAATAAAAAATAAGAATACGTGGCGATGGTTGCACCACAACGTGAGTGGACTTACCACTGAACAGAACACCTAGAAATGGACAAGATGGTAAATTTTCTGTTATGTGTATCTTATCATAGTTAAAAATTTTCAGAATAAAATGTCTGTGAAAGCACTTAATAAAATGTAAAGTGCCATTGAGATGTGAGGTCTAGTGTACTGTAGCGGGTTTACTGAGACAACACGGCTGGTATTTATGTCATGAGCACTGCGGGTGGTCGCCTGGCTAGAATCTATATCCTCCAATAACCTCAAAGCTTCCTGAGGGCAGGACCACGTCCCCTTGGCTGGCCTTCATAACCCTGGCTCCCGGCACAAGTATTTATTAAATAAATGCCTCTGTCTAGTCTGTTCCTTTTATCCCTCCTGGAGACTTTCCAGTAAGATCAAGACTACTCCATGCATTAATTCACTCTGTGGACAATTCTGAAGGGCTTGCAAGTGCTTGATATCGTGCTAGATGCAGGAGTCCAGGGACAGAGTGTGTCTTCTGCCTTCAGGAACCCAAGGTCTAGTGAGGGAGGCGGACTGAATGAGAAATCATTGCAGCGGATGTGACAGGAACCATGATGAAGGCATGAACTCGGGCTTGGAAGGTCAGGAAACACTTCCCCCAAGCAGTGACATCTTAGCTGGGTTATCAAAGGAGGCACGGAGTTGGGGAGGATATAGCTCAGTGGTAGAGTGCATGCCTAGCATGCAAGAGGTCCTGGGTTCAAGCCCTAGTGCCTCCATTAAATAAGCAAACAAACAAACAAAGTTACTTCCCCCATCCCCCCCCCCCCAAAAAAAGGATCAAAAGGAGGCATGGGAATTCCCTGGGGTACCACATAAGGCAGAGGAAATGACAGGAATACAGGCAGAGATGCCAGAAAGAGCCCAGTGGGTCCAGAATCGTGGAGGAGAGAGGGTACAAAGGCTGGAGGGGCCTAGGTGGCAGATTGAGGGTGGGTGAGGTCTCACCTTCACCTTTGAGATGATAGGGAGCCATTGAAGGCTGCAGGACAGGGGAGAGATGTGGTCAGATCTGAGTTTAAGCGAGACCTCTCCAGGGCAGTGAGGTGGATGCGTTGGAGGAGGGAGACAGGAGGCAAGGAGGCCTGGGAGGAGGCTGTGATGAAAGTCTAAGTGAAAATGTTTATACAGTCATCCACAAGTTACATAAGAAATAGTAACTTGCCAGTGGAGAGGCCTGGAGGACACCGCCTGCACCAAGCGAGCAAAGTCCGTGTCTCCAGTAATGAGACAGATCAACAGCGTGCACCTCCTGATGTGGTGCCCTGAGGAGGACACGACATCCCTCCTGTGCCATTCCCGCCAAAAAGGCAAAGCTTGCATGTAAATGTGCAGAACTAGCAGACAGACTCAGCTGAAGGATGTTCTACACATCTGGCCTGTAATCTTAAGACCAAGAAATTCAAGACAAGACTAAGAGGTGTTCTAGAACAAAGGAAGTTAAAGAGAAACGGTAACTAAATGTAGCACATGAACCCGCATTGGATCCTAGACAAGGGAAAAAATAGCCATAATTGCACAAATGGCAAAATTTGAATATGGATTGTGGATTAGATAAGAGTATTGGAGTAACATTAAATTTTCTCATTTTCATAACCAAACTAGAGTCATATAAGAGAATGTCCATGTTCTTAAGAAATACACACAGAAACATTGAGGGACAAGGTCACATCTCCAACTTACTCTCAAATGGTTTAAAAAATATACACCATATAAAAAAAGCATATATATATATATATATATATATATACACACACACACATACACATAGACAATGATAAATGCAATTATATATACACATAGAGAAGAAACGATAAAACAAATGGCAATTTAAACAGTAAACAACACGTGAGTCTGGGTAAAAGAGATACAGAAGTCCTTCAGACTATTTTGACAGTTTTTCTGTAAATTTGAAATTATATCGAAATAAAAGATTATCTTTGTCAAAATGTTAAACATAAAATTACCATAGGACCCAGCAATCCCATTCTTAGGTAACACCCAAGAGAAATGAAAATGCACATCCACACAAAAACTTGGTCGTATGCATCATGCCTGCATCACTCACAAGAGCCAAACAGTGGAAACAACTCAAACGTCTGTGAAGTGATGAGTGGATACGCAAAATGGAATACAATGGAAATAAATGACAAATAAAAATGAATGAAATTCTAAGACAAGCTGTAACAGGGATGAACCTTGAAAACACGATGGGAAGTGAAAGAAGCCAGGCCCAAAGGAAATGTCATACGATTGCATTTAAAAGAAATGTCTCAAATGTGAGCATCCACAGAGGGCGAGTGGTTGTTAGGAGCTGGGGGTGCTGAGCAGAAACAGGGAGTGACCGATTTGGGGGTGATAAAAATGTTCTAAAATCAACTGCAGTGACGGTTGTACAAGTTTGTGAATACACTAACAGCCACTGAATTGTACCTGTAAGTGGGTGAATTCCATGGCATTTGAATGATATCTCAAAACATTGATTTAAAAAATAAAGTGTTCCCCCAAATGAAACCTACAATAAATAAAAAACCCAGATGACGAGTGATGAGATCTGAGCCAGGGAAGTTCTTGGGGGACGAGGGCCCAACACCTCCAGGCATCATTGTGGCTCAGCCGCTGACATTCACAGACCACGGGGGGGGCCTCTCTCAGACTCATGCCGCTGCGCTGGCCTGGCTGTCTTGCCCTCTCTTTGACTAGTAACGCCCTGTCTTTCCTGTCTCCCTTCAGCCTGGGTGAGACTCCTTCCGATGAAGCCTCACCCTTTCCAAGCCCGCCCTTGCTGGCAGCCCAGCATCGCCTCCTACCAGCCAGCCAAGACCCTGGGGGCCGCCTGCGGCTGCACTCACCTCCGGCTGAAGGCCAGGTCCATGACCCTGCGCTGCTTGTGCCAGCGCTCGTAGTCACATTCGGACACCAAGCCTTGGCCAAACAGCCTGCGGGAGACAAACGCTTGATGGGAGAAATGGGGCGATGGAAGGAGGACTGCCTGCCTGGTGGGGACGGGTCACCTTATGGGGTGACGAAAATGGTCACACCACACGGCAAATGTACCAAATACCTCTGCGTTGTAACTCCAACATGGTTAAAATGGTGAATTCTATGTTATGTGAATTTTACCATGATAATAAATAAGAAAGAAAGAAGGAAAGAAAGAAAGAAGGAAGGGAAAAAAGAAAGAGAAAGAAAGAAATGAAAGAAAGAAAGAAAAGAAAAAGAAAGAAAGAAAGAAAGAAAGAAAGAAAGAAAGAAAGAAAGAAAGAAAGAAAGAAAGAAAGAGAGAGAGAGAGAGAGAGAAAGAAAAGAAGGAAGGAAGAAAGAAAGAAATGGGGTGATCGGGTGCCCCAATCACAGTGGCCTCTGCACGCCCACCTGCCATGTGGAGGGAAACAAGAAGGCAACGGTTGATGACCAGAGCAGTGGCCACCATGGGTGGCCCCTGTTGTGTGTCTGGCAGCCAGGGCCTCAGGCCTTAATGCGACACCCAACACTCTGGACCCTCTCAGCCAAAGGCTTTCCTGCCTCCCCTCAGGCCCCTCCTCACACCTTACCTCTCGCCAAACACAGTCTGGATGGCGTGGTACATCTTGGAGTCCTTGTTGTACTTGGTTGACATCAGGAACTTCTAAACAGCCCCAGAAAAGACAACGTGAGCCTGTGCACCCGTGAGCAGCAGCAAGGACTCAGCGGTTTTCTTGAATCTTGGGAAACACGTCCCCCATATAATCGCCCCGAACTGAGCGCTGGGTATGGTGTGAACGCCTGACAGATGTGATCTCACCCAATTCCTCTGGACGTTTTGTCTTTCAGGGATGAGGAAAGCAGGGCACAGAGGGGTGAGGTGATTTTCCTGAGGTCACACAGCTGGAGGGAGGTGCAGGGGGCTTCCTCACTACAGCGCCCACACTCAGGACCCCACACGGCACCACCTTCCAAAGTGGCGAGAACAAGGAAATGCCTGGGCTGCTCTGAAACCAGAGTGGGGACAGGGAGAAACCTGGAAGGAGGGCATCTAGGACACAGGAGAGACACTCAGTACAGATCCAGTGTCGTTAGTGCCAACCCAGCCATGGAAGTCAAGGAAGGCTTCCTGGAAGAAGGGAAGCCTCACCAAGAGCTGGATGGTAGCAGCAGTAACATTAACTAACAGCTTTTGAGGCAGCACAGCCCAGAGGTTGACAGCTCCAGCTATGGAGTCCACTGGCTTAAACAGGAATCTGGGCTCAAGCATCCTCGCTCCGCCACTGGCTAAGTCTATGATCTGGGCGAGTTACTCACCTCCTCTGCCCTGTTTCCTTATCTTACAAGAGGGGAGTAAGAAGAGTGCATGCCTGGTGGGGTTGCTGTGCAGAGTGAATTAGGCCTACATGAAAAGTGCTGGGGATGGCGCCTGGCACTCGGGAGGTGCCCATCAATGCCAGGTGCACAGCAGCATCCCGTAGCTCACCAAATGCCCAATCAACCCTAACATGGCAGGAAAAGCCTGGGTCACGTGGCACATGCAGGCAGAGGAGTGGAGGCCTGTAGGGGGAGGGGCAGCAGCAGTGGGGCTGGAGAGGCTGCGGGGCCAGATCTCAGACGCCTGCCCTGTGGGGCACTTGGCTTTATCCTGTGGGCGCTGGAAAGCAGCAGGGTGACATCTCTGCTACCTATAAACCCAGGGCTGCTGGTGTCTATGAGCTTAGCACCTGAGGGTTTAATACCAATTTTTCAGCTGAAAGGAAACTCTAGAAATGGTTGACTTTGGGTCATGAGCCACATCCTGGGGACCCCACCACCACCCAGACACTGTCATCTGCAAACCCAGTTCTATCACTGCCACACTCGCGCTGGTTTCCACTCCTACAGAAGGACCTTAGCAGTGAGGCCCACATTCCAGGCCCCACTCAAACACCCTGAGTCAGCCAAGGTCTGTGCCAGCCATTCCCAGCCTAAACCGAGGGCCCCCCCGATGGAGAGAGAATAGCCTCAACACAGGCTCTGGCCAGGGCCCCCACAGCCTGCTGTGCCTGGAGCTAGGGATCCTCTGATGCACAGGGAACACAGGGCTTCACAGGGAACCCCCAGCACCTGCTGCCTCCTCCTGATGCCCACCCTGACAGCACACTTCTGCTCATGGAGGAGTAACCAGTAGGGACTTGCCCTCCTGCCATAAACAGCCAGAAAAATAGGCAAAATGTATGGAATGTCTGCTTTCAGACAGTGGACAGTGGGCAGTGAAGGATTGTGAACCTGACTGAAGGAGAAGAAAAAAAAAGACATGAGCCCTGCAACCTAGGATTACTCCACCTTTCTGCCAGAGGACAAAGGCATTTACAAAATAAACTCAAATATAGCCCAGCAGGCTTTCCAAATTGGTTACACAGAAGTCAGAAGCCAGGCAGGCCAGAAAAGACTAGAACTTGTAGGGCATAGGACCCAAGAGGAGGGATCTATGCACAGAAAGAGGTCTCTGTGCAGAAATTTGAACAGGGATCCCTGCATCTTTGTATGAATAGCAACCTGTGCACTTGTAGAGTGAAAATCCACAAGACCAGGTGAAAAACTTCTGGGAAAAGGAGAATTGTGGCAACTATACACTAAGCAATTCTCAGAGCTCAAACAAATCAATGATTGTTCAAGCTCTCACCAGCCAGAGTTAAACCTCAGACACAAAGTCTTTAGTAGAGTCCCTAGAAGGGGTGCTCTACCTCTACAGTAAAAGCCTACCCGAGATCAACCCTACAAAAGCCTAAAAGCAACCTACAGAGGATCAAACTAATCTGCAAGTAACTTTACAAACTGCCAGAATGAAGTCCGGCACTCTTTAAAGGAATAAAACAAAATCAAGTACTCAGTAATGGACAATTCACAACATCCAGTGTGTAACATAAAATCACGAGATATGCCCAAGAGCAGGAAAATCTGATCTATAACCAAGCCTAGAAATACAGAGATGATGGAATTCACAGAAAATTAACTTTAACACATTTATTACAATTTTACAAACATGCTCAAGGAACCCACTAATCCAAGAAGTTCAAAGAATCCTACATAGAATTAGCATAAAGAAAAGTACACCAAAGTTGGATCATAATCAAATTTTTGAAACCAATGAGAAAACATGAGAGATAACTTTAAAAGAGCTGATGTAGTATAATATTATTTGAAGATAGATTGATATAATAAAGATTATACTATAAATCCTAGGACAACCATAGAGAGAGAGAGAAAGACAATAAGACAATAGTGGAGATAAAATGGAACACTAAAACATACTCAATCCAAAAGAAGGCAGGAAAGAGGGAAAAGGGAACAAACAACAAATGGGTCAAATAGAAAAAAAATAACAGCATGGCAGATTTTAAACCTAACCATACCAATAATTACATTAAATGTAAATGACCTAACCACTTCGATTAAAAGGCAGAGATTGTCAGATTGACTAAAATAGCAAGACTCAACTGTATGCTATCTTTAAGAAACCCACCTTAAATATAAAACTCCAAATAGGTTAAAAGTAAAAGGATAGAAAAATATATGCCATGAAACAGTAAACATCAGACAGCTGGAGTGGCTAGATTAATACCAGGCAAAATATACTTCAGGAAATGGACTATTCCCAAGGATTAAGGGGACATTTCTAAAAAGAAAGGGATTGATTCATCACAAAAATATAACATTGCTAAATGTGTACATACCTAGTAACAGAGCTTTGAAATACATGATCAAAATCGATAGAACTGAAAGTAGAAATACACAAAGCCATGATGTGATTAGAGAGTTTAACACTCCTCTTTCAATAATTGTTAGAACATGTAGAAAAAAATTAGTAAGGATTTAGAAGATTCAAATAACACTATCAACCAACTTGACTTAATGATGTTTCTGAAACACTCCATTCAACAATTACAGAACATACATTCTTTTTTAAGTGCTCATGAACATTCACAAAGATAGACCATATGCTAGGTCATACAACAAACTTCAATTAAACTACCATCCTAAAAACTTAGAATAAGAACAAATTAAACTCAAAATCAGTAGAAGAAGGAAATAACAAAGAGCAGAAATCAATAAAATAGAAAACAAACAGTAGAGAAAACCTATAAAACCAAATTCCAGTTCTTTGAAAAGATATAGTTGATAAACCTCTTGCTAGCCTGTTCAAGAAGAAAAGAGAAAGCCCAAATTACTATTCTAGGGAATGAAAGAAGAAACATCACCACAGATCCAGTAGGCATTATAAAGATGATAAATAAATATTGTGGACAACTTTATAACAATAATTTCAATAATTTCAATGAAACTGACAAATTCCTCAAAAGACACCAAACTCAAGAAAAATAGAAAATCTGAGTGGCCATATGTCAATTTTAAAAATTGAATGTGTAATTAAAATACAACAACAACAACAAAAAAGAAACACCAGGCCCAGATGGCTTCTACTGAATGCTACTGAACATTAAAGGAAGAAATAACACCACTCCTATACAAAATCTTTCAGAAAAAAGAGGAGAGAGAACATTTCCCAACTCATTTTATGAGACTTATTAACCTGACACCAAAGCCAGACAAAGGCATTACAAGAAAAGAATAAATACAGAAACAAAATTTCTTAACAAAAGATGAGCAAATTGTATCCATGTATCTAGGAACAAATTGTATCACAACCAGGAATGCAAGGTTGGTTTAACACTTGAATATTAATCAATGTAATTCATCATATTAATGTATATCTTTCAATTTATTTTCTCACTGAGCACCATGAAGGTCTTTGTGTATGGTTTTTGGTAGCATGCTTTAAAAAGTCTTAAACTGTATCTGTATTTGAAATTCAACTTTTTGTAAATAAAATAACTTTTAACATCCCATTAGAGACACCATAGTTGTTCGATTTGTCTCCTGATCTGGACCCTAAGTTGTATTTTATCCCTCATAGTGTCACCACAGTCACCCTCCAAGCAGAGCATCACCCCTGCTTATCAGCTGAGCACCCACTGTGAGAGAAACAGCACCATCACTTATTAAGCACTTGCTGTGTGCCAGGCATGGGCAAGATGACTCACCTACATTATTTCAGTTCCATTTTTATAACTACCTGTAAGAGAGTCATCGTGCCTATTTTATAGATGAGGAAACTATGGCCCAGAGTGATAAAGTAACTTGTCCAAGGTCCCACAGCCCAGATTTGACCCCAGCTCTGCCAAGTCCAAAGTAGACAATCTGATGGCCATACTTAGTACATGCACGGCAAACACCATCCTGCACATATTACAGACCAACTAATACCGCCTGTCTCTGTTTCCTCATCTCTAAAATAGAAAAATAGGGACTAATAAAAGTTCTTATCCCTGTGAGGATTAAGTGGGTTAATAATTGTGAAGGGCATAGACAAGTGCATGTTGAAGCATCTTTTGACCCTTTATTTGTTAAATAAATTGATCAATATTTAGTTTTCATCATAGCCTTAAAAGAGAGGGGTTACAATCCCACCTTGCAGATGAAGGAACAGAGGCTAAGAGAGGTGAACTAACTAGATGTGTCTGTACCATTTGGGCAAAACTCCCAACCCAAAAGGGTCTGACAGTAACTCACAGCCCACATCAAACAGCCCTGCTTATAGGAGCCCCCACAAAAGGTGGGTGGTTGGAGAGAAATATGCTGTTCCTTTTTGGATCCTTGGGAAACCAACCCAAATGCATGTGACTCTGGAACGTTCCTCCCACAGTCCCTGGGGCAGAGTTTCATGCATCCAACCCAGGGAAGGGGAGGGCTCTCCCCATGGAAACAGTCTGCTTCCTACCTTGACCGACTCCGGGCTCGTGACAATGACCGAGGTTTTGTGGAAGACGTTGACCCGCACGACGGGTCCGTACTTCTTAGCCCTGGAAACCAAAGTGATGCAAAGGAGGCTGTCAATTACCAGAGATGTGAATATCATCTGATCAGCCCAGGCCCAGTGGGAGAAACTTGGTGTTGCATCCCAGGGTGGTAGTGGGGAAGGGGGGATTTCAACATGAGCCTGGGGCTAAGGCTCTGCCCTGATGGTGACTCACTGCTGAGTCATGTCCCCCACCAGCCTCAGTTTCCACATCCATCAAATAGGGTTGCTATTCTCCTCCTTTACCCCAAAAGGTTGTGCTGGGAATCAAGCGATATTACATCTCTGAAAAGTGTAAAGCACCACCCCGAACAATAACTCTTACCTAGTCACACCCCTACCCAATTTACAGATGAAAAAACTGAGGCTCAGAGAGCTTCTGATGGCTGCTCTAAGTCCTTATCGTTGGCAAGAGGCAGAGCTTGCCTTCTGAACCAGCCTCATGTACCTCTCCACTCAGGGGAGGAACTGTTGGGGGTGGGAGTGACTTGGGCTGAGGAGGGGAGGTGCTGGACTGGAGGGTGAGGGAGCTGACCCATGAGGGGCAGGGACTGGAGTAGGATCAACAAGTGACAAATTGGGACCCACCAATCCAAAAACACATCTTGGAGCACGCGGCCACAAACCTCATCCTTTTTCCAGAAGTAGGGGAGGTGTCCTAGAAGGAAACTAGAAGAAATGGGAAACATTAAGAGCACCAGAAGTCACCATCAAAGAGTGCTCCCTTCCCCACAGGACCTTGTGAAATCAGTGTTATCAGGCCCACTTCACAGATGGGAGGACTGAGGCACAGGGAGGTAGAGCACTGGCTCAGGGTCACCAGGCAGGATGCACATCTGGGTCTGACTGGCTCCAGGAGTTTCCTTGGGGAGATAGAGAGGAATAAAACCATATCCCTGATGCAGAGGTTAGGGGCTGGCACATGGAAGGGACTCAATAATATTGTGTGGAGTAACCTGCGATATTCCTTGAACATTGACTAAATGGAGGGCACCACACTGAGCCTCAGCCCATCGGAACTTCCCACACCACCTGGAGGTACGTCTATTATTAACCTAGATAATAGGCAGGGCAATTGAGGCTTGAAAGATGAAGTCACCTGGCCCCAGTTGCGCGGCTGGTACCTACAGTCCTTCTCAGCAGGGCATGGTTTGGTCACGCTACATCAGTAGTGTGATCACCAGATTATAAACAAGCCTGTTTAGTGTCACTCTACGCACATTCCAAGGTACTCGAGACTTCCTGTCTCTTGTTTGACTTTATGCCAGTCAAGCTCACTCAAGACAGCGTCTAGAATGGGTGACAACAAAACTGCAGTTGGGGTTTTCTGGGTCATGGAACTCACATTCTCCTGGGGAGACACAGAGTGAATAAACAAATAAGTAAATAAATATGAAGTCAGAGAGTGATGGGAGAAAAATCAGAGTGGTAATCAGAGCTGGGGATGGGTGTAGGAGGGTCATTTTAAATAGGCAGGCCAGGGAACATCCCTTTAAAGATAAGGTGAACATGTGAGCTGCAAGAAGTGAAGAAACTGACCATGCAGGTATCAGGGGGAAGAGCATTCCAGGCAAAGGGAATAGCAGGTGCAAAGGTCCTGAGGTAGGGTCTTGGTAAGTTCAAGGAATAGCAAGGAGGCAGTGTGGCTGGAGTAGAGTGCTTGAGGGCAACATGATACAGGATGAGGTCACCAAGGTGGGGGGCAGATCACGTATGGCCTTGGGGGCTGTCATCCAAACTTCTGCTTTGACCTCAGTGAAGTAGGGGTCACTGGAGTGTTTTGAGCAGAACAGAGCTGCGATCTGACTTGGGTTTTAAACGAATCATCCTTGATGCTGCACAGCTGAAAGTAAACTGGGGCAGGGGTGGAAGCAGGGGCACCAGGCGGGGGGCTGTGAGAGGTGATGAGGACTTGGTCCAGTGGAGGTGAGAAATCAGACTCTGAATGTACTTGAAGGTGGGTGGAGCAAATGTGACTTGCTGATGGATTGGATGTGAGGCTTGAGAGAGGGGTCAGGGATGATCCTGGGGCTTTTGGCCAGACTGCTGGGAGGATGGATGGAGCTGCCACTCACTAAAGTGAGGAGGACTGAGAGGGGTCTTGGTGGGGGCAGCAGACACCATTGTACCCACCCAATGCCCTTGTCCATGCAGGTGGACAGGCTTCCAAAGGCCAGCACCCGCGACTGCCCTGGGCTCTCTTGGCTCTGCCTGTGGGAGGGGGCAAGCTGGAAATTCCAGCTCCACACTGCCAACCCCCCCAGAACAGCCCTCCGTCCATGACAGGGCAGGGTAGGGGCAGTGTGTGTTCCACACAGGTCCCAGAGTTCCCCAGGGGGGTTGCGTCTCAGTTGCCCCCAGAAGCAACTTGCTTCTTGGGCTTTCTGACCTTTTCTTTCTATGCAACTCCCAACCTCCAACCCCCTCCAGGACCACCCCCCCATAAACTACTTCCACTTAGATTCTTGTCTTAGGATTGGGTTCTGGGAACCCACCTAGGATAAGTGGATGAGGTCAAGAGCTGGCCTTTGCATCTTTTAGGGGTGCGTTGCCCACCTAACATGGAAGGAAAGGCGCATGGGTCCCCGCAGCTGCAGTTCTGGGAAGAGCTTCCGGCTAGAGGTGTAAGTGTGAGAGTCCTCAGCAGAGAGACGCTGTTTACAGACTGGGTCAGACCACACGGGGCTGAGCGCAGGCAGAGAAGAGGCTCCGAGGTGAGCCGCCGTGGCGGGGACAGGCAGTAAAGGGACAGCCAGCCAGGAAGACTGAGCAGGAGATGCCGGGGAGATGTGAGGAAGGCCAAGGAGAGAGGGAAACCTGCAAAGAACAGCTTCAAGGAGGGAGGGATCAGCCCTGCCCCCGGCTGCTGAGAGACCAGGCGAGATGGGACCAAGCACTGACCGTGCATCTAGCTCCACGGAGGTCACTGGGGCTTTGACCTTGACCTGTGGCAGGTTGGGTGGAGAGAGAGGGGGTCAGAGCCCGATGGGTGGTGGATTTGAGAGAAGGGGAGAGAGGAACAGGGGCCAAAGACAGGCAGGCTTCAGAAGGGGGTGTTGCTGTGGGGGTGCAGAGCCAGGGTTGGGGGGGCGGCAGTTAGAAGGAATAAGAAAGAAGAGGTTTGTTTTACAGCACATTATATAAAAATAGGAATGATGCAGAAGAGAAAGAAAAGTGATGATAGAGGAGAGGGGGCATTACTGGGGTCACTGAGTGGGGGGAGCACTGTCCTTGGTTAGGAGCACTGACTTCCCAGTGGGGAGGGCGTGTGGGCCTGGTGCAGGGAAGGGGGCAGCTGTGGAAGCAGCCCTGGAAGGAAGTTCTCTCAGGCCGTTCCACTTGCTCAGGGAAGTAGGAGGCAAGAATAAAGGCTGAGTGTGCAATGGAGGAGGGAGGTGAGGGCCAGAAGAGAAGGAATTTGCACTGCGAGGCGGGGAGGGTGGTGCGTGAGGAAGGAGGCCTGGTGGGGTGCCGGGCAGTGAGGCCCACTCGAAATGAGTGGCTTTGAACTTACACCACTCCACCTGCAAAAAGATGCACCGTGGACATCACACATGACTGGCTGTATTTCTAGAATAATCCAGTATCCATGGTCACTCCCCAAAGCTGCACATTTAGGGAGAATATTCTCAGTTTTGAGTCACCTGAGTGAGAACAGAGTCTGGGCCCTCTTCACCTTCCCAGGCTTGTCTGAGAGTCTCCATTCTAAGCACTGGGGTCCAGTGCCACCTGGGGAGGAAGGTGAGTGATACCTCAGGAAAGTCAAGGACATGGAGTGGCATGGGGTCCCCATTGTCAGGCAAGAAGCAAGCCTAAAACCCATTCCTTCCAGTTCCTGCAGGGGGCACCTGGGGAGGCGAAGGCCGAGCATGAAGACCAGGTGACAGAAGTGATGGGTAAGGGACGGTAGAATGAGGAGATGGCAGACTCCTGGGTTGGGTAGGGCAGACAGAAGCCCTCCTGGGATGTCTCTGGTGGTAGACCTGATATGGTAGAGAAGCCCAGGGAGAGAGGGGAGGGCAAAAATCCCCGCCCCCCGCCGGGTCCCCGGCACACACAGCTTCCTACAACCCTTTGGCTGGCACAGTGGGAATCCAAGTTTTCCTGTGCGCAGAGAAAGTTTTGGACAGTAACTGGAGCAGAAGTCATCTGGAGAGCCCACTGTGAGGCCACCCAGAGGGATGAAGGAAGTCCATGAAATGGCTGAGGGGTGGGCCACTCATTAGAAGTGAGGGTGAGGGGCCAGGAATGTGCCTTGTGCCAGAGGGATGGGGTGATGAGTGCTCAGCTGGGCACCCCAAGTCCGCCGGATGCACCACCCAACAGAGCCAGCCAGGGGTCTCCACCATTGCCAGGAACTGACAGCAACTGTTGAACAGCCCCCAGGCCTGGCAAGTAGGAGAGCGCAAAGAGAACCAGTACTGCCCAGGAGTTCTGAAGAACTTATTACAAAATAAATAAAAACCGAGAGAGACTTTTCATTGTCAAGATTACATTCATCCTACACTGCCAGGTGAGCAGGGGGTGATGAGGACATTCAGAGCAGTGACAGAGAAATACAGAAGCGACTAGTGTTTGTGTGGGATCTGAATGTAGGGTCTGAGTTTTCAGCAGGCACATGGATTGTTGCAGTAGGATGTTGTTTGTCATAAGCACACAGAAGTGGGGCAGTCAGGGAGGGCATCTCGGAGGAGAGGGCATCTTGGTGACTCCTGCAGAATAAAGAGGATGAAGAGTAGGGAGAGGGGAGCACAGCAGTTGCCTCTCACAGGGCAGAGGGTTCTTTGCCTGCAAGCTGGCAAAGCCCTAAAGCACCAGCAGGCAAGTGCCACTCCTGGAGACTCAATACATAGATTTCTTGTCAACTCTGGTGTTGCCAGTCATGGATTGGGGATCCAGGCTTTAAATGCCAAAGCATCTGATTTGTGCTAAGAGTGGTTCCAGAACTTCGACTTAGTGTGGTTCTGTATTTGAACATCAGGCAATTTTTAATCCAAAATCTTTTTGCATATGCACTGTTCAGTTGACCTCCTTAGAATAAAGAGCCCAACCAAAATTATATTCAGCCTCCTCCCACCCTTCCACCCACCCACACACACCCCTGTAGGTCACATGTAGATTTTCAGCTGTAAGATCTGGGGGAGAATTCAGGCATAAAAAGGAAAGAAATATGACACATGCTACTACATGGATGACCCTTGAAAACATTCTGCTAAGTGAAAGAAGCCAGACACAGGAGGTCACATATTGTATGAGTCCATTTATACGAAATGTCCTGAACGGGCAAATCTATAGAGTCAGAAGGCAGATAAGTGGTTGTCAGGGGCTGGAGTCTGGGGGGAACAAGAACTGGCAGCTAATGGGTATGGGGTTTCTTTTTGAGGTGATGAAAACGTTCTAACAGTGATGGTCACACAATTCTGTCACTATACAAAAAAGCACTGAATTGCACACTTTAAAGGGATACATTTTATGGCAACATAATTTTAAAAGTACAATTTTTAAAAAGCAATGTGGGGAGAGGAGCAGAGAGGGGCTTGATTTAAGTTCTGTCCTCTCAAGACACAGAGACTGGCTCAGGTCTGCAGTGCTTGAAGCACTTGGGTTTACCAGAAGGCCAAGACATGATGCAGCTTCTCAGAATAAGCACAAAATCCATTCAATTCCAAGCTGTTGGTGGTTGATTTGAAAACCTGAAAGGGTGACAGTGTACCTAACAGAGTTTGCAGGAGGCTCCCACCATCCACCGTGAAGCAGTGTTTATCCAGGATCTACCATGCATGGACCAGGTGTTGCTGTGCTAGGTGTTGGGGACACAGCAGTGGACAAGACAGACACAGGCCTATGGGAAAGACAGACACTTAACAAGAGGTTTCACAAATAATTACCTGATTACCATTCCAGTGACTTAGACTTTATAAAATGAACATAATAGATTTGGGTATGGGAGCACGTAGGACCTCCCTGAGGAGTTGGCATTTAAGCCAAGCCTAGATGGCTGGGAGAAGACCCATCTAGGTAGAGTGGAAGACACAGCTGCTAAGGAAGGAAAAAGGGATTGGGAAGACCCCAGGGTGGGAGAGGGCACCTGGGAGGACAGAGAGCCAAGAGGAAGAATAGTTGCCACCCTCTGTCACCAGCCATAGAGCTCTTTCCCAAAACCACCAAACAGAGATTCAGGCTTCTAATGCCAGGGCATCTGGCTGGTACTGAAGGTGGGTGCCTTCTGGAATGTTGGTGTCTTGAGGTTTTAAAAAGTGTGTCTTATACCATTGTTTATTCATTCATTCAACAAATATTTATTGAGCATCTGCAATGTGCCAGGCACTGGGGATACACAAGTGAACAACAGTATCCCTGCCCTCCGAGGGCTCACATTCTAAAGGGGGAGACAGACAGTCAACAGGTGAACAGACAGCCAACAAGAGAAAAGAAGGTAACTTCAATGGTGATGGCCCCATAAAGAGTTTGGGACTAGGAGGGCTTTACACAGGGTGGATGGGGCACAGCAAGACTCTAGAGAAGGGACTGAGCTGGGGTGTGTGGGTGCAGAAAGGCTGGGGGCAGCAGTGAGCAAGCAAAGGGTTAGAACCGTACAGAGCAGGTTCTGAGAGCTCAGCAGGGGCCTTGCTGGCCATAGAGTGGACTTAATTTAGAATTATTTAGTTCTAGAGTGATGGGAAGCCTTTGGAGCAGAGAAATGGCACATCTGATTTAAAGCTTCAGAAACATAAGCTTCTTTGGAGGGCGAGGTAAGGTGAGTGGGGGTGAGGGTCAAGGATGGAATGGAAGTACTAAGGAGAAGACACAAAGGTGATACCAGGACAGAAACAGAAGCAAAGGGGGATGTGACCAAAGTAGTGTATTCCAACCCAGGTTGAGTGACCCCGTCCAAGTCCCAAAGTTAAGAGCTTCCCTCTAGAGCCAGGCTGACCTGGGTTTAAATCTAGGCTTACCAACTGTGTGACCTTGGGCAGGTGACTTTGCCTCTGCGCGCCTCAGTCTCCTCGTCTGAACGATGGGGCAACAACAGCGCCTACCTAACAGGGTTGTCGCTGCCATCACGTTTTCGGGGCCCAGCAGAGCGCGGTGGGTGCCGAGCAGCTGCTGCGGCTGTGAGTAATTTGTTACTAAGAATAGTTAGCGCCCCTCTCCCGGCCGCCGTCTCCAAGCGGCCGCGCGCAATGGCAGGGCTGGACCCCCAGCCCCGATGCTGGCTTGGACGCGGCCCCCCGGCCCACCATTCAAGCGCCCCAACCAGGCCCCCGCCCCCACCCCCCGCTCACCTGGGCCGCGGCGGCCCGGGGATGTGCTCGTAGCGGCTGCGAGCGCGGTGCACGAAGGTGCAGCAGAGGCCAAAGACGACCAGGACGGCGCTGCCGAGCAGCATCAGCAGCCCGGGGCTCATGGCTCCGGGGCCGGCCAGGCCGGGGTCGGGGCCGGGCACGGAGGGGGCGGGAGGCCGCGAGCCGACTCAGCTGTCAGCGCCGCGCGCCGCCTCGGCCCCAGGCCCGGCGCGACCCAGCACCGCCCCCGCCCGCTCGGCTCCGCCCCCGCTGGCTCCGACCCCTCCCAGTGCTCTCAGTCCCCGCCAACCACGTCTCCGCCTCCAGCTCCAGCTCCCGGGGCCCGCCCCCGGTTTGCCCCGCCCACCATGTAGCTCCGCCCGCCCGGGGTTCAGGCCCCGCCCAGAACATGTAGTCTCCACCAATCACAACTCTGGTTCTGGCTCAGACCCCTTCCAGCTCCGCCCTCTCCCCTGCCACCTGCCAAGGCTCCGCCCACAACCTTCAAGCTCCACCCCAACAGCAGCTCCGCCCAGAACGCGTTGTCCCTGGCAACCCTAATTCCTCCGCGCTTGCTGCCGTGGCGGCGGCGCTAAATCCTGCTGGCTGGTCCGCCCCCTTTGGCGCCTTCATATAACGGCGTTGCTCCGCGCGCGGTCCTAGGCCCCTTCCTTTCTCCCTAAACCTTTCTGGAAACTCCAGTCCAGCCTCCAAATTTCCGTATTACGCCGACTGTTCCCAAGCCTCTACCTGGAAGCTGCAACCTCAAAGCTGGTTTCCCTTGCCCAGTCTGTCTACAGGGGCAGGTGAAGAGGACGCTGGGGACACGGGGGGCCTATGTCTGCGAATGAAGAGTACACAGCTGGACCTGAGGCTGCCACCCAGACCAAGGGGAAGCCCCATTAGGGAACTGTGGGCGCAACATCGGAGGCATTGACGCAAGTCCAAAGGAACTAGAGTTGGAGTGGGTGAAAATCTGGATATGGAAAGTAGCCCTCAAGCGGGAAAGTGAGAGATGTGCCTGGGGTGGCCAAATGGTATCTTTAAACTTATAACCAAGACTTCCCTCCCTTTTATAACCTGCTTCTTATTACCAGTTCGGGTATGACAGAAGGGGCCAACTCTGGGCTTTTTAGTTTCCAATTCTTACACTCAGGAGCGACCCAGAATGAAAGCAGTGGATGGAAAGGGCTAGTTGTGCCCCCTCCCAGTCCAGATAAAGATCCTTGCAGCAGCAGAGGGGGCACCCAAAGAGTTTAGATGCTGCTGGGTTTCTAAGAAAAGGGCATGCCCCGGCCCGACTCGTGGTCAGGAGTCCCGGAATCCGGAGAGGTTTGGGACTGAAAAACAGAAGTCCCCTGTACCCTCTTCCCAGGGACAGCCAGGGACAGTCCCTACCAGGGGCATGAATGTTCAGGGTGTGTGGGCTGCAGGGTGACAGAGCCAAGCTCTAAGAGTTGGGCCCAGCACAGAGGAGATAGGATTTCTGCCCCTGGCCACTGCAGCCTGGCTGTCCATCAAGGCTCAGTGACAACACTGGCCTCCCCTTAGGGCTGGGAGAAGGTGGCTTGCCACTGTGCCCCCAAGTGGTGGTGAGAAACAGCCACAGGTGCCTGCAAGGGACCTCTGGCTGGCCCTGCAGGGTGAGGGAGAAGGAAGCGGGGAAGTCAAGATAGCCTCTCCTAGACTGTGAAACCTCCAGGGGTTCGGGGCAATTTGAAGGGAGAATGCCAAACAATTATACCTTGAAGGGAGGGCCAGATCTTAAACTTCTCTGGCCACAGTCTGGGACAGGAATAGAACTGTCAGGGTACATTAGTCAGCGTTAGCCTGTCCAGCCAAGCTAGGGAGAGAAGTGGGTGTTAATATTCTCTGGTTCATTGGTTAACAGCAGTGACCTCTGCCTCTGTCCCATCACCACCTCATCTGATCTTTCCAACTCTCCTGTGAGCAGTAGGGAATGAAAAGCTCCCCATCAGAGCCTTTTGCCTGGACAGGCAGCACTGTTAGCCCCCAGCAGAGGGCGCTGCCTAGAAGCACGTGGCCAAGCACCTGGCCCTTCACCAGGAAGGTCTGGACAAACTCTGTCCACTACAGTATTCGCTGGCCACGTGGCTGTCAGCACTCAAAATGTGACCAGTCCACACTGAGAACACTGGTGGAGGAGACGCCATACAGAAAGATTTCCCAGCAGGAATCACTGAAGCAGAAGAGGTGGCCCCAAAGTGGCTGCCATCACTTGAGTAACCTGGCAGAACACAGGTACAGTGGCTCAGGGAAAAAGAAAGACCATGCTCCTTGGTTTAAAGCTAACTCCCCTGGAGGGAGGGGTAAATTAGGAGTTTGGGATTAACAGATACATACTACTGTATATAAAACAGATAAACCACAAGGACCTATTGTACAGCATAGGGAACTATATTCAATATCTTATAATAACCTATAATGGAAAAGAACCTGGAAAAGAATATCTATGTATATGACTGAATCACTTTGCTGTACACCTGAAACATTGTGAATTAACTATATTTAAAAATAAAAAAGAAAGAAAAAGAAAGCTAAGTCCCCCTCTGAATGGAGGACCCAAGACCAGTTACATAGCCACCTTGGAGAGCCTCCCCTCTCATCTGGAAAAGAGTTGTCAGCTGAAGAAAAACACACATCCTGGAAGTTGGGAGTTTTGTTTTATTCGAGGACCATACTGAAGACTATAGCCTGGGAGACAGCCTCTCAGATAGCTCCGAGGAACTGTTCCAAAGAGGTAAAGGAGGAGCCAGGAAATATAGGAGTTTTTGCTGAAAATAAAAAACATGTAGTCGAAGGTCAAAAGATTACTGCTAATTACAAAACCAGACATCTCAGGTTAATGATGTTAGTGCTTTTCTGTGTATAGGAAGATGCAAGAGTCCGGGCTCATTGCAATTACTCCTTAGATATGCATCTTAACTATTTAGGTCCAGCATCCTGTTCTTCTCTCCATCCTGAATTCCCTTCAGAGCGCACCGTGGCAGGGCTACGATGGCTGATGGCTTGATGGCGGGCATTCGTTGTTGACTGGAATGACAGGCAACTTTTTTTTTTGTCTCCAGTGTCGGGGGTGCCTTATGAGATAATTGTGAAGATTAAATAACCCTGCACACCAGAGGCATCTGGCATATAGTAAGTCATCAATAAATGCTAGTTCTTAGCAGGGAGGGGTGAGAGGACAAGAAGATGTGTGTTCTACACGTTAGCTGAAAGGGCTCATCTTCCTCCCATTTTGAAGATTTGTCACTAGGTCATTCTCTTGCTGGTCCCTCCACACGGCATACCTCTCCCCACTCTGTCTCGTGTAGCTGGCAGCTGCCGGTGTGGACACCACCAGCCTGCCACTGAGCTTTCTGTCCAAGAAGAAATGTGGAACAGCCTGGGCACGTTTGTCAATGTTACCTCATTTTTCTTCCAATAATCCTGCTGATTATTTCTGTTTTCCAGTGGGGCTCAGAAGGTTAAATGACCTTCCCAAGGTCACACAGCCAAAGCTGGAACCCCAATTTCTAGCATTCCAGGCATCATCTCCTAGCCAAGCATTTGCAAGGTGTAAACTCAGGAATGCCTTGGGGAGCTGGAGGTTGCCCCCTAGATTGCTTGCCTTCAGCCACTGACTGTAGCTGTCAGGACTGCCAGGGACAGTAGGCCTTTCCTGTCATCAGAGGAGAAATGCGGCCACCCAGGGCCCAGCCCAGTTAGGGCTTGCCAGAGGCATGCAGGTGAACAAGGAACAGATGAGGCCCGGCCAGGGACCTGGAATGCTGTACCTGAAGCTGACACCAGGGATGCAGTCCTGGGCGCTGGGCCACATGTGGGACATCCCTGCAGCATTGGCTCCGAGGGCTCCAGAACTAAGCTGTGTGACTCTGGCCAGAAGCAACCCCTCTCTGGGTCAGGTTCAGAGAGAGATCACACCAGGTGCTGACTGGAGGCCAGGTTAGACAGGTGAGGGCAGAGGCCTGTGGAGAGCAGACCAGCCTCCATCTGCAGAGACTTGGGAGGACTCTGAGGCAGGGTCAGAGTCCCTGGGGACAGTCACTTGTGAATGCTCCCTCCGCTTACAGGCAGATGGTGGCATGCACAGACTGGACAGGAGTCTGCACTTAATCCTGCCCCTTTCTGGGCTTGTGTCCCCACGTGCACGATGAAGAGGCCCAGTGAGGGGGATACTGAATTCCGTTTTCCTGAGGCAGCACAGTGTGGCAGCCCCCAGCTGGGGCTCTGGAGCCAGACTGCCTGGTTTCACATACTGGCTGTGTGACATTTGGCAAGTAACTAAGCCCTCCTGGGCCTCGGCTTCCACATCTGTAAACCGTGTGTGGGAGGGGGTGCCATAGCACCTGCCTCGTAGAGTTCACATGAGGATAAATGAATGAATAATATGTAAAACCTTTAGAACGGTGCCTAGCATAGTAGGTGCCCAGCCAGGGTCTGCTACCTGCCCTTGCTATTACTATTGAAAGAGCAGGGAGTCAGCGTGAGCCTCCTTCTCAGGATTCAGGCCGCAGCCTCAGCCTCAGCCTCATTTGGAGTTGAGTGGTGCTAGGTCTGTGGGTTAGGGTGGAGGAGCATCCTGCCTGGAGAATGGGTGGGCCCTGCCCAGAGGAGTCAGATGGGGCCTGGAACCTCCCCAGTTGCTCCAACAGACAACAGTGATGCTCAGGGACCAGCTGAGGGCTGGACCACTCCACCCCACCACTTGGGGAAGATGCCAGGGGCCTCAGATGGTGGCCCCCCACTGTGGGTGCTGAGGGGCAGTGGGAGGTACCCTCGTTACTTCCACCCCACCCCCTGGGCCTCACCTTGTGGCATCATGTCCTCCAGGCCTTGGAGCTCCTCAGTGTGGGGAGGGGCAGGGAAGAGGGCATAGGAGCCCTGGGAAGAGGAGCCAGAGGCTACTGCAACCCATCCCCTGGCTCCAAGCCAGAGGGACCAATAGCTCTGGTCCTCCTGCTGGGCAGGGCCATGGCGCGACCCTGCTCTGAGGGCCCTGAGGGCCACCCCACCTTCCCTGGGCTCTAGTCTTAGCTCGGCCCTGTCTTAGAAAGGCCAGGGACACTAGCCTCCTAGGTTCATTTCCCCATCTGCACAGTGAGGAGTTTGGCCTGGACAAAAAAGCCCTCCCACCTCCTAACACTTCAGGATTTCCCTGCATCCAGGGGACATGCTCAGTCTACTACCCACTGGGCAGTGGGAGGCTGCACAGCCACCTGCTTGGCAGAAGCGGCCCACAGGGGTCTCCATCAGCTCTTTCCAGCAAGACTGGCAGCCAACAGTGGGTGGGGACCCTGGGCCAAGTGGAGACTTTCTGCGGGTATAGCCAGGGAGTTCGGTGGTTAGGGTGCTGGCAGGGGCTAGGGCTAGGCAGCTTGTGTTCAAATCTGGCTTCTCCCTCCCTGGCTGGGAGATCTCAACTAAGATACTTAGGCTCTGTGCACCTCTGTTTCCCCATCTGTAAAAGGGGAAGAAGAGGGTTGTTTTGAGGATTGAATGAGTTCAGGCATGCTGCATGGTTCTTACAACAATGCCAGCACACAGGCCACACTCAGTGCAGGGTTAATGGTGGTTTCCATGCGGGGCTCAACAGGGTTAGACACGCCACAAAGGTTTGGGGCCTGTGCTAGCCCCACTCAGAGCAGAGGTAGGAGGAGTTCGAGAGGGTGATCCCATACTCCACACTCAGCTGGGAGACCCCACCAGACTTCTGCCTGCACCATTTCCTCTGCCAGGCACACCACCCCTAGCGCCAGCTCATCTCCCAGGACAACAGCCAGGTTGGGTTGGAATGCCCCACCCAGAGCCCTCTCAGTGCCCCTACATGGGCAATATCCTGTTCTCACTGCATAGAGACCAGCTATCTGCTTACCCTCCCGGCCCCCTATCCGAGGCTGAGCCCAGCCATACTCAATGCCCCTTGACAGGCCTGGCATGAGTTAAGGTAGAGGCCCTTAGTGGGCAAAACAACTTCCACCTGTGAGCAGGAGGGAGGCTGCAGGCCCAGCCTCCTTCTCCCACCCCCATCCCAGCTTCCAGGCAGGTGTGAGTCAGACAGAAAAGGCAGGAAGGGATTTGTAAACAGTCACGTTTTTGGCGCAGCACTGGGTGACAGAACATCAGTAGTCTCAGTGGATCCACAGCTTGCTCGACCCCCAGGGTCGGGCTGAAGGAATCAGAGATTTCACTGAGCAGGGGTGGGGATGGAGATGGCAGAGGTGGCCCTGGCACAGTCTTGAAAATGGAGAAACTTGAAGCCTCACCAAGGACCATGTGGCTTGGTGTAACTGCATGGAAGCCCTACCCAGCCAGCATGGTGGTTTCCGTACCTGGGAGCAGGGGAGGGTCAGGCCTCAGGGCTGGGGGAGACCACCCAGCACAGTCCCCAGAGCACCCACATGGGCCCAGCATGATAAGGAGGTCCAAGATGACCAGGAGGTGTCTCCTTGAAGTCATCCAGTCTTCCCTGCCAGCCCTCCCCAGGCACTCGCTTCCTCCCAGGCAGCCTGACCCTGGCCGATACAGTCGCAGTGCACAGGTCACCCTGGACCCATCAGTCTGTTGGCTTCCCTCGGCCCCACTAGATGCCTTCATGTTTTCTTCAGCAACTTTTCCAGGCTACGGGTCCACACTCTAGGGCCTTCCACTCCCCTCTGGGCAGGGCAGGCCTTATCCACTCCCTCCACACACCAGCTATGCCTCTGTTAATGCAGCCAGGGGGCATATCTGTGCTTGAAGGGTGGCTGCCCTCAGAGCTCAGAGTTCTGTCAAACTGTGTTCCTGCTGCTGCTTGAGATGCTTGGAGGTAAGAAAAGAACACCTGGAACCCACGATCACACACCCACAGGGACCTCAGGGATCCCAACACACACTGCCAGTTCCAAGTTGTAGAAGACACGTGGCCAGGAACACAGAATAGGCGTGCACCATCTCACATGCATCCACAGGACAGCATTACAGATGAGCCACCCCTATGCCACCACCCGCCGCCCCCTATACCCTCGGATTCGTGTGCGCGCACCAGGCGCGTCCCAGGCTCCGGACGGGAGAAGGAAGGCCAGGCCGGACAGACGATGCTCGCCTACAGATCTGGGTCCTCGCGGCTGCACACGACACCGGCGTCCTCCTGGTGGTCGCAGTTGTGCGAGCCCAGGCCTGCGTGCGCGCACTGCAGCAGGTTGCGCTCGCCTCCCGCGCAGCGCACGTCATCCAGCAGGATGGGCAGCGTGCGGCCCTCGCCGAACTCGGCGCGCTTGGCCGCCCGCACCGCATAAGCAAAGCCCAGCTGGCGGCACACAACGGCGGCGGCCTTGATGTCCCATGCGTCGTCGCACACGGTGCCCCAGCGTCCGCCCGCGAACACCTCCACGCGCCCGCGGCCCGGACTCAGGCCCGCCGGCCGCACCAGGCGCACGGCGCCGTCGGAGGGCTCGGGGTCATCTGTGCCCGGCCGTCCCCGCCGCCTGCCGCCCCGCCGGCGCCCGGGACGCCGGGTGGCCCGCGGGGTGGGCGCGGGCCGAGCGGCCGTGGGGTGGCTGCGGCGGGGAGCCTTGGTGGGCGTACGCGCTGTCGGCCTCCGGTTGCTCTCAGTCGTCCGGATGAACTCTGCACAGAGGAAGAGCCTGCGGTCAGAGGGACCCCAGCCACCCCGGCCCACCCCAGCTCTCCACCTCGAAATGCACACCCCAGGAAAAGATGTCCTCCTCTGCCTTCCACTCAGATCCTGAGGATGAGGTGCCTCTTGGGCACCAGTGGTGCTTCCTGGGTCATCCCCACAGGATGTCATCCTGGAGCTGGGTGCCAGATGCTTCAGTCCTGCAAACCTCGCCGGCAGCTGCTTTGTGCCTCTGCTGCTGCGTCTCTTCCCCCACCCCCAGCGATCCTCCCCTCCCAGGAGTCCCCAGTCTGGCAGAGGGGAAGGACCCTTACACTGGAAATTTATGAGGGCAGTGGCAAGGAAGGGAAGTCTAGGGGCTTCTCAGAGCAAGTGATCTTTCTGGTTCCAATCTTTGGTTTAAGGGTGAGAAAAGTGAGGCTGGCTGATGGGGGGGAGGGCGAACTGCTGGGGGCAGAGGGCAGAACCGCAGGATGGGAATCAGCCTGCCCAAGACCCTTGGTCAAGTGAGGCCTTCCCCTCCAGGCTCACAAGGCTGCTGTCCCCCCTGCCTATCACAGGGGGCTGGATGGAAATTTTCTAGATGTAGGGCTGTGGAACCACACTGTCCATCCCCCTACTATCTACCTCACCACAGGACCTGCACACATTAGGTTTTGGGGAGCTGAGGTGGGTGATTCCCTTTGTCCCTGAAGAACATGGCCCTCACACTTGGCCCAAGTAAGCCACAGGGATAAACCTCACTCTCCATCAGACAGTCTGCTTGACCCTGCCTCCCTTAGGGGAGATGGAACCCCCAGACTGCTCAGTTACTATGGGAACGGCTCAGAGGGCCACCTGCCCCTTAATCCTTCAAACTCAGCCAGTTTCACTTTGCAAAACACTGAGATGCGTGCTGAGAAAGGCCCTGGATACAAGGCCAAGTGCAGGCTGGGGCTGGAACACGGGCCAGACACTCCCTCAGCCTGCACCCTGGCCCCCACTCTGTTAGGGAAGGACTTCCATTTTCCCAAGGACTTCCTTGCTCATCCTGCTGCCTTCACTGCCTATGCTGCCCTTCCCCCACCTCTGCAATGCACCTTCCTTTTGGTCCAGGCTCCACTCAGCCTCCAGGACCTTCCTGCCACGCCCCCTCCATCCTGGGTTCTGCACTGCTCTGGGTCCCCATGGCACCCAGCACAACTTCGGTCACGGGGCCTGGGACACTAAATGCCTTCTCTGTCTGCCCCAGCTGGGACAGGGCCTGGTCTGACTTCTCCAATGGCCCCAGAATCCAGCACAGAACGAGTAATTAACAAAGTGCAGAAACTGCTGAATGAGTGAATGGAAAACTCTGCCAGGGCCTAAAACCAACTGCGGTGAGAATTAACCTCCCCTAAGCCCGAGCTCATCCCTTCCCTCGGTCTTCCTCACCCCTCCCTCAGGACTGGGCACCCCCACTGGCCCAGGTGCCCAGCCTCTCCCTTTTCCTGCCCCCCACCCCAGTCTGCCAACTGGAGACCTGCTGGCCTGATGAAGTGTTTCCTTTGGCCTGAAGGGCAGTTTTTAAAATTGTGAACTAGTTGCCAATATTTTCCAGGAGATTGTACGTAACAACCCAAGAAGGCAGGGACCAGACCCACTTGCTCACCATGATAGCCCCAGCATGGAGCACATATAGGTTGCGGATGGATGGATGGATGGATGGATGGATGGATGGATATCCTGCTTGTCTTAAGAATTAGAAGATCTGACAACACGGGGTCTCTCTCCCTTCCCACCTAGCTTGGGCCCAGTGGAACAGGCCTCACCTTGGGGCATACCCATTTCAAATGGCACCAGATTCCACGGGCAGTCATTATGGCCTGGCCTGGCCCTTGGGTCATAAGGATTTGTATCTGCTCCCTCCCCACCAAGCTTATCAAAACAGAATCATCTTATAGCAGACCCAGCCCAAATGTCCCCTCTCCCAGGGGCCCTTAAGCCTAAAATAACTCTTTCCAGTCTTGCTCACATATAGATATATCCTCTTTCTCGGTCCCTCCCAAGAACTCTGAGTGAACTGTGCCTGGGACCAGCTGTTTTCCCCTTGACCATGCTCGTTGTGAGGCCTGCAGCCCCTTGGGGCCACTCACCCTTGGCCGAGGACTGGCACATGCCACTTGAGTGAAAGGGGGCTTATGGAGTTCCAACCACTTTAACTGAGTGTCTAATGAGCACCTGGCACCATGCGAGGCATCGGGGCCCAGCCAGGAGCATCCACATCTGGTGGAGGGGAGCAGGGTGTGGCTGTGGGAGCTCCCACTGTGTCCCCTGTTGGCAGCGGCACTTACTTTCTTTGGGCACGAAGTGGATGAGGCGGCTCCTGACCTTCACCTGGGCGGGCTGGATCTGACACTTGCCGGGTGGTGCCCGTCTGCCGACACACAGGAGGTGGTGAGTCCCACCCTGGGAGCCCAGCCTGAGCATGTCCCTCTGACATGGCCCTCCCCCTGCAGCTAGGCCCGAAGGGGAAGGGCTGGGTGGGTGTGGACAGAAGCAACGGTGCCTTACGGAGCAGCTACTGTGTGGCCCGCAGCATTCCTGCCGCTTCATGCCTCCCAGACTCCGAGAGCCCAACTGCAAGAAAGGAGTCCCCTATAATGGCCCATCAAGTCACACTCAGCCTCTGCCTGGAGAGCACGTGGAGGGCCAGTGGCTCACCCCTTCCTGGATCACTTCTAATTTGGAGCATGAAGTGTCCTTGGGATGTGATCAAATGTCACAGTCCTCTCCAGCCTGCCTGTCTGATTCCTGTAACTTAACTACAGACCATTTCCTGCCCCAACCCTGGTCCCCAACTCCCACAGCCTTTGAGGAGGGTCTGTCCCTCTGGTTCTGGGACTTCTGGTGACACAGAATCAGGGAAAGGTTAAGTTGATTGAAAGAATAAAGCGGGGAGAGAGAGAAAGCCTCGAGGCAGGCAGCGGAACAAAGGGACCTGGGGGCCTTGGAGTGTGAGGCTGGAAAGAGCCGGGAGAGAAAAGACCCTGAGTAGAGCTGCCAAGGTTCTGAATTGGGTCTCCTTGGATGTCTTTGAGGGCACAAGTAAGGAATGGAATCCCATTTTAATGAGCTCTTGGCCGTAGATCTATGAGTCTTTGAATGAGACCGACCCTATTCTGTGACCAGCCCACATGGGTCCAAGGCTTCAATGGGTTCCAGCAGCACAAGGGGAAAGCCTACGGGCTGAGGGAACCACGTGACTTGGGGTGGCTTCCAGACAGGTTTGGCAAAAGAGGAACATGGAGTAGAGGTGTGGGCCTTTCCCCCAGAGGCTGTAACACAACCAGGCACACCCACTCGTCCAAACTGCAGGAAGGGTGCACTGAACTCCAGTTAATACCCACATGTTTCACACTGACCCAGCAGAGTTTTGGTCCTTAAGGAAATTACATAGAAATGTCTGTTTTGCAAAAGGGTAATAGATATACCCAAAAAGGCCACAGTGGTTATGTTTGGGCGGCAGTGGGTGATCCCACCCCAGCCCTTCCACTTCCCATTCTCTCATTTTCCAAATGTTCTGGGACGGGGCTCCTATGCAATATGTTATGATGCAAAAAATTACATGGACTCCAAAGGAGAAAAAATGAAAGAGATGAGAAGGGTCAGGGAGGGAGCAGGGAAGGGGAGTCTGGCCCATTTGTGGCTCCTCTGACCCACACGACCTTGAGCAGAGCGCCCTGAGTCTCAGGTTCCCTCTGCTGCATGGAGGTAATGAGCCAACAAAATACTGCACGTCTCAAGGGGATGGTGGGTCTGAGGCAGCATCTGGCATGAATTAGGTGATAGTTCCTTCGAGAAGCACTCTTTTTTCTAAAAATTGGAAATAACCTACATGTCCAAGGAATGGATAAGGCAATTATGACCCAGTGACTCAACAGAAAATTATGCAGCCGTCAAAACCGAGCCTTTTTGAGGGTGATGTTGCAACATGGAAATGTTTATGCATAATAAGGGTAGACCAACGAAGAAAAATGCCAAGTCTGTCTGTGCTTCTCCACAGTGACATAAATCCAAAGAGGAATGAGACCTCAGGGAAATGAAAGGAGGAAGCACTTATGTTCTTCTGGATAACTAGTTGTGTCAATAATGAATAAATTTGTACTTTCAACAAAAACGTGTGGTAAACAAGGAATGTCTGAGAAGCCGTCACAGACCAGAGGAAGCTAAGGAGACATGATGAGTAAATGTAATGTGGAAACTAGGTGGGATCCTGGAGCCAGAAGAGGACACTAGGCAAAACTAGAGAAATCCTTGTTTTATAAAGTGTGGAGTTGCCCTAACTTAAAAAAAAAAGTGGGGAGGGGGAGGTATAGCCCAGTGGTAGAGCACATGCTTAGCATGCATGAGGTCCTGGATTCAATCACCAGTACCTCCATTAAAAACTTAAAAAATTAGGAGGGTGTCGCTCAGTGGTAGAGTGAACAGGGTCCTGGTTCAATTCCCAGTACCTCTGTTTAAAAAAAAAACAAATAAATAAACCTAAAATTATCTCCCCATCAAAAAAAACACACAAAAAAAAGTTTTTTTAATTTTAAAAATTAAAAAAGTTTTAAATAAAAAATTAAAATAAAATCTTAAAAATTAAAAATATGCAGCATTTAATTAATAGTCATGTATCAATTTGGTTCATTAATTGTGAAAAATGTATCATGATTATGTAAGACGTTAACAGTAGAAGACACTGGGTGAGGGATATATGGGAAACTCTGTACTACCTTTGCAACTTGTCTGTAAATCTAAAACTATTCTAAAAGTTTTAAAAGAATTTTTAAAAAATGTAACGGTGGGGCCTGCCCTTACCCAACCCCACTGGTATCTCTGGTTTCCTCTGATCATGAGTAGAGCTGGTCTTTGAGGCTCGCAGGTTGGTTTTGAATCCTAGATCTGCCCCTTGCCAGCAGTATGAGCTTAGCTAGTTGCTTCCCCTCTCTGTGCCTCAGTTTTCTTATCTGAAAAATGGGGAGATTAATAACACCCACCTTAGGGAGTGGGAGAGGAGGAAAATGAGGTAATGGGGATGAAAACTCTTGGCAGACAGAAGGAGCTAAGGTGATGCCATAGGAGGGGGACTCACCTGGAGGGGTCGATCATTTTGTAGACCACCCCGTGTGCCGCTGTGGCACTCGGCATGCCTGTTGACATGAAGTACAGCTCCCCTTGGACAAGAAACAAGGCAAAGAGTGAGAACGCTGCCTGAACACTGTGCCCGGCAGCCCCATGCCCCCACCATGGCTCTGAGCCGGACCCCAACCTCAGCAAGCCACAAGGGAGACGCTCCAGGTCGGTGTAGCTCTCCAGTCCCTGGAACTGGAAACTGAGGCTGAGAAAGGCGTCCAGACGTGCCCAAGGGCCTCTGCCACCCAGCCTCCTGTTCTGCCAGCTGCTCTGACTGGACCCACACAGGCTCTTGCCTCCTTCCTGGTGACCCGGCTCCACCCCTGGTCCCTTCCTGGGGTTCATGCCTAGCACCACACACCTCTGAGCACAAATGAAGGCCCACTGCCTGCCTCCTGGGTGACTGCGGGCACATGTGGCTCCCTGAGCCTCAGCTTTCCCACCCCCAAAATGGGTGTGCCCCATAGGGTCGTTGTGAGGATGGAGAGACCAGACAGCCATGGCTCCATCGATATGGAGTAGAATTGCTGTTGTTATTGTCATTGTCACCCAGGGGCCGGGGCCTGCCAAGTCCTTGGGGGCAGAGCCTCTCTCCACTCACCAGCAGGCCCCTCTGAAGCAAGAAGCAGGGGCAGAAAAGTACATGCTGGGGGAGTCCCTAGTGTGAGTCCCAGCCCCTGCACGTGGCCCCATGTGAGCTCCAGCAGCTCTAGGACAGCCCCACTTCAAGCCTCAGTCTCTGCCACCTCTCCTGGCGGTGTTAAAAATGCAGCAAGTTAAGTTATGAGCACCTGGCGCCATGGATGCTCTCAGGGAATGTTCTCTGTTCTCTCCTCACCCCCATCCCGGCCGCTGGCCCTTGCTGCCACTGGTACCTATGCCCAGGGAATAGGCTTCATTATTCCTAATTTACAGACTAGAAAACAGAGGCTCAGAGAGGTTAAGTGACTTGTCCAAAGTCACACAGCTGGTGAGTGGTGAAGCAGGCCAGGAAATCAGGAACAGCACCGCCCCCAAGCCCACACTGATATATGATACATGGTAGCTGGGAGGCCCAGACACAGGCCGCATGTGACTTAGTGGGATGGTTCAGCCATGGTAATATCTTCTGTCCTTATAAGAGGACAGCGGAGAGCTCTCCCAAGGTGGGGGACGGGGGTGGTTTCCCCAAGGAGAGGCTGAGACAGACAGGGAGAAGGGAGCTGGGAAGAAGGCATGTCCCTGGCGACTGGTGCAGTCACTGAGGGCTTCATATGGTGGGGTCTGAGAGTCAGAGCCCAGGAAACCCGGGGGATTCCTTGATGGGGAAGGCTCTTGAGAGGTGACCCCCTGGGAACTGGGGTACATCCAGCTGTGGCAGGGAGCTGGGGGCTGGGAAGGTCAGGATGTTGAGTGGTCATTAGCCCTGGCCCTTCTAGGAGCACCAGCCCTGCCTTGGTGGTGGGGGGCAATAAGCCCACAAGGTGATGATGCAGCTTGTGGGAGGGAGAGGGGTACCCTGGCAAGCAGGCCCCTACCCAAGAGTCCATAGGCACAGCCACAAATTTGTGTGTAGCTTTGAGCCATCACTTCCTTCTCTGGGCTTCCTTCGGGAGAGAGGCCCTTGGGAGCAGCCACTGTCTTCTCCCTGGCTGTGCAGCTCTCCTCCAACCTACACTCCAGCCCCTGGAGCACCTCAGGGCACTCCGCACATGCTGTTCCCTTAGCCTAATGCCCTTCCTTTGTCTGACCTAGTTCAGGCTTGAGGCCCTGCTCCGGGAGACCTCTAAGGGCCAGGCTGGGTCCAGTGCCCCCCATCCTATGACTAGGCAAGAGAAGTCAGCCTCAGTTTCTCTGCCTGTAAAGTGACAGGATTGGATCAGGTGCACTCCAAGGCCCCATCCAGCCTAAATCTGCAGGGACCAATGGCCCCCAACCCACTGCACAAGCAGGGAGCCCCCACCAGCACTGCTAAGCCCTGCCCAGGACCATGCTGCCCTCCTGGTCTCTGTGGTGTGGACTATTCCTGGAGGACACCGGGCCAGCAGAGGTCCTCATTTTGCAATTTGCAACTATCAGAAGATGGAGCAGAGACGCTGAGGCTGGAGGGAGCTGGGACAGGTTTGTTGGCATCAGCCCACAGGTCTCTGTGCCTTCCGGGGCCACCTGCCCAAGCTCGCCACATGCTGTCCCTGGGCGGTCTGTCTTTGAGGGGCCTCCTCCCGGCTGACCATCCCTCCATGTCACTCAGAGGGCTGAGGAAGGGCCCCTGGGGAACTGCCCCTTCCAGGCCCTGCCCCTGGGCCTGGCTCTGGAGGGGGAGGAAAGTGGAGAAAAGGCACCCCTCCTTTCAAAACACGTTAACCCCCTACTGCCCGAAAGAAAGGGCTTCCCAGGGCCCAGTGGGCTTGGAGAGGTGGTGGGGGCTGGGGCTGTCCTTTTGAAAATTTAGATTCTGACGGGTGTCGTTTCAACAAAGGTTTCCCAGACTCAGGCCTGGGGGCTCTGGGCACTGGGCCCTGCAGGGGAAACCTCTCGAAAGGCCCTAGGGTGGGCGTTGCCTAGTAACCTGGCCAAGCATCCACCGGCGCCCACTGGGAGCCCCTCAGCCTTTGTCCAGAGACAATCCTAGGGCCAAGGACAAAGGCGGGATCCAGCCCCATGGCCCTTCCTCCTCTCCCCTCCCCCTCTGTTCCTTGCATTGAAAACACAAGTGGCTGAATAGGGGACCCAGTAATCAGCAAGAAAGCGGTGCTCACCGCTGTCTAGAGACAATGTGGTTTCATTTATAGGCCCCAATACTTTTGCCATCAGGAACCCAGGGTGCTGGAAGTCCCTGGGGAGTCGCTCTCCCCACACCTGCCTGCATTTCCACCATCACAGATCCTTTCCTGGTCCCATAACTGCCCTGGATTCTTACCTGTGGTGTCACACTACCCCTGCCCAGAGGGGAGTGGGAGAAAGGGGAGACGGGAGACCACCACTCTCATCTTCCAGATGAGGAAATGGAAGCCCAAGTGAGAACTGAGACCCAAGCAAGATTCGAGCCCTCTGAACAGGTCACTCTCCAGCCTGAAGGTGATTTCAGGCCTGAGACACCATCCCAGGCCAGAGGGACCCACAGGGTGGCGGGTAGTCCCAGGCATGGGCAGCCTGGGTGGAGAGGCCTCAGGAGCCCTCACCGGCCTCGTCCTCTGCGAAGGAGATGATGTGCGGGTAGTAGTTGTTGATGAGGCCTGGGAACTGGCAGGTCTGGCCACGGCCCATGCAGATCTCGCTGTACCGCCACTGGCTTGTCCCCAGGTTCTCTCGGAGGGACATCAGACGCCTGCGAAGGAGGAGGGGCTGTGGGATCATGCCTGGTGTGGTGCTCAGAGGAGCCCCGCCCACCAATCCTTCCATCCACTCACCTGTTACCCATACAACCAGGACCATGCATTATTTGCAAGGTCCAGTGCAAAATGAGCAGGCAGGTCCCTTGCTTAAAAGTACTAAGAATTTCAAGACAGTGATCGCAGAGCAGTAAACCAGTGTGGGTTCTTCTGAGCATGGGCCCCGTGCAACTGCACAGGCTGCATGTCCATGAAGCCACCCTGCGTGCAATCTTTACTGAGCACCTGCTTTACACCCAGGGAAGTACAGGGCTGAATGAGACCAGAGTGGTTCCTGCACCCTTGGCTCAGCCTCACCCACTGACCAGCAAGAGGCAGACAGGAGCTGGCTTCTGTTTCAGAACCCTCCAAGGCTGGCCCAAGAGTCTGCCCATGCTTTGGAGCTGTCTCCACTTCAGAGCATGAAATGGAGAATCAGGCGTCTTCAGAATATGCTGATCTTGTCCCTCTCTCCCTTCTACACCTGCCTACTGATGCTTTCAGGTCCTTCTCAGACATCCCCTCCTCTGGGAAGCCCTCCTGACTGCCCCTGTGCTGGGCTTCCTCAGCAATGCATGGGCTCTCTGAGGCTGGACTTGGGTGGACCAAGTGTCGATCTGTCTCCCTGGCTTGGGTACAAGGTACTCTTCAACTCTGTTACTGTGGCCCTGGCACAAAGCCTGACCCAGCAGAGGGGTTTGGAAAATGTTGGCAAAATATGTTGAATTTCTGTGGTCAGGTGACTTGGGCACTCCTGGGGGATGGGAGGAGGAGGGTGGCAGAAGGTGAAAAGGAGAATCAGGGTAAATACAGAGGCTTTATCTAGACCCATTTTCCAGAAGGGATAACTGAGTCCCAGAGGCAGCCCCCAAGCTGGGAGAAGGATCCAGCAACCAGAGGCTGAGGTCAGGGTTCTCTTTGACTCCCACCGCAGGTGCAATGGCCGTGCTCACCCAGGCCAGCAGCCTGCAAGAGGTGAGTGCTCTGCCAGCCTCGGGCTTCCTTGTTTCCTCTCCTGAGGAACCCTGTTCTGCTCTCACATGGAGATGGGAGTAATTGAGAGCCACCAGATACTGAGCAGGTTCTAAATCCTAAGTGCTGTGTATGTACTAACCACCCTCAAACAACCCTAGGAAACAGGTATTATTATCATTTTGCAGATGAGGAGACTGAAGCACAGAGAGGTAACGTAACTGGCTCAAGGTCACATGGCTGATAAGTGCACCACGCTTGGGACACAGACCATCTCAGCTGTACTTTTCTTTTTTTTTCCTAGTTTTGTTTTTTTTTTTTTAGTTGAAGTATAGTGGTTTACAATGTTGTGTGAATTTTTGGTGTACAGCATAGTGATTCATTTACACACACACACACGCGCGCACACATATTGTTATTCTCAGCTGTACTTTTAAACGCCATGTCAGGTGTGTATCTTCCCTGGGTCTCTCTGGTCCTCAGTTTCCCCCTCTGTACAGTGGGAGACGGAGGTGGTCATCAGGCTCCATAAGCTCCCCTGGGGAAAGAGTCTGACCCACAGCAGGCTTGGGAGGTATGTTCCTCCCAAGGGGAGGTGATCATCCCAACACCCCCCCCCCCCGCCACAACACACATACACCCTCTAAGGGCTCAGTGGGTGGAGGCAGGGCTGCCACAGAGCATGGGAATCAGGCAGTAAGGCTCCGTGGGGCCCCACAGTCAGACCCCCGCGGGAGCGCCGGGCTCCCCTTTCTCGGGCAGGGTGACCTCTCTGGCCACTTGGTGCAATGACAGGTCCTGGTTTCCCCAAGACCGAGATGGCCCAGAGCCTGTGGAGGGTATTGTTCTTTCTCCCACCTTCCACCTCTGCCGTCCCTGCCCCCTTGCAGCCGCTGTCAGGCCACTTACCCGCTCATGAAATCTCCGAAAATGTAGAGTCCGTTCAGGTTGGGGTACTCGCAGCCCCGGTACACATAGCCCCCGGTGACCGACTTGCCCAGTTTGTGCGGGTAGGCGAATATCGGCAGCACATCATCTGCAGAGCGGGGAGAAGCCGGGTGAGCAAAGCTCGGCGGGTGGTCCTGAGTCTCGCGCGGGGAGCGGGAGAGAGGTCCCCAGGAGGGCCCCAGATAGTCAGCCAGAAGGGCTGGTGGGCAGGCGTCGGTGCACGGCCGAGCGGGAGGCAGATCCGGGGAGACGGGTCCCGGCGGCGCGGAGGCAGGGGCAGGGGGAGCGGCGAGGGGACGGGGGGGGGGGGTGGCGGTCACCGAGGGAGGCGTTGGCGCACAGCTTGCGGTCGTAGCACTCGAAGCCCTCGCGGGCGCGCCAGCCATAGTTGCGGCCGCGCTCCACCAGGTCCACCTCCTCGAACTTGTTCTGGCCCACGTCGCCACAGAAGAGGCGTCCACGGCCCGCATCCGTCGCCGGGTCGCCGCGGTCGAAGGAGCAGCGCCACATGTTGCGCACCCCCAGCGCGTAGACCTCGGGCCGCGCGGCGGGGTCGCCCACGAACGGGTTGTCGGGAGGGATGCGGTAGAGAGGGCCGCGCTCGTTGCGGTTCACGTCGATGCGCAGCACTTTGCCCAGCAGCGCCGACCTGCGGGCGGGGTGGGAGAAGGCGCCGGCTCGGGGTCGCCCTGCTCCTGGGGGTCAGACACCGCGGGGAAGTGCAGGGGCCAGGGACTCACGGCCAACCCAGATGCCAGGCGAGCCCCGGCTGAGGGGCCTGGTTCAAGTCCTCCTCAGCCTCTTACTAGGTGGGTAACCTCATTCATCCATTCGACATTTTTTTTTTTTAAATGAAGATACTGGGGATTGAACCCAGGACCTCGTGCATGCTGAGCATGAGCTCTACCACTGAGCTATTTCCCTCCCCACGCATCCACTCAACATTTATCAGGCACCTTCCTATAGCCAAGCCCTGTCCTAAGCCTCCACATAGCTACTGGGGTGAGCCGACTTTGGTCTCATCCATTGCACGACAAAAGTGATGCTTCATGGGGGACTCTGGCAGCTATTGCTTTGTTTCATCCTCACAACAGATCTTTTCAATAGGGAGGTACTGTTATGATTCCCCATTTTACACATGGAGTCGCGGAGCTCAGAAAGGTCATAGGGCGTGGTTGCCACTCGCCTAGTAAATGGTAGGGCTGGGCTCCAGCCAAGGCAGCCGGGCTGCAGAAACTTAAGCTCTTTACCACACTCTCTAACCTCCCTGGGCCTTGGTGCCCTCCACTGCAATGTTAGGGTGGGCCCTCTCTTTCCTGCCTACTTACAAGGTTGTGCCACAGGGTGAAAATGACACAAGAAAGATCACTCCTATTGACAGTTTTCCTCCAGCGCCCCGCACGGTGACTGGCAGGTAGTAGGTGCTCATGAAGTGTTTGCTGAGTGAATGAATGACTGCAATCAAAGTCAAGTGTACCCTACAAGGGTACAGGCCAGGGCAGCGAGAGGGGAGAGAAAGAGCACCGCAGGGCCATCACAGCATGTCGGAGAGCTGAAAAGGCCTCAGTGGCGGTCTAGCTCACCCCACACTCCACACACACCACCCTGACCTCAAAGATGAGGCGACCCAGGTTATGAGTGAGGGACAACTTGCCAGATGCCCCAGGCAGCTCTGGACTGGAAGTGCAGTCACTTCAGTGCACCATGCAACACCAGCTTCTGGGGCCCTTGGAGTGAGGAGGCCTCAGGATGTGCCCTCCAGAGCCGGGTAGAACAGGGTGCAGTGCCAATCTCCATGCAGCTACTGGGGGTGAGCAGCTTTTGGGTGTCATTCACTGCATGATAAAAGTGACACATGATGGGGAAATCTGCATCGTGCTTAAAGATGTACTGGGGCGGGAGAGAAATAGCACAGTGGTAGAGCATATGCCTAGCATGCATGAGGTCCTGGGTTCAACCCCAGTACCTCCATTAAAAAATAAAAAGATGTACAGAGGGGAACACACCCTTTTCATCTGTGATTTTTGATGCACCTACTTATGTATGTTTTTTTCCCTAGCTGTTAGCATTTTGGTGCACTCCTTCCAGGCTGCTTTAAGGCAGTCTGCCCACTGGATGCAACTGTGCTCCCGGTCATTCTCACAGCATCAGCACCCAAGCGTTCCCTCATCATTAGAGAGATTGCACATGCTCCTCTTTCATGGTGATAAAATGCTCCCTCCAACCCAGTAGATGCCTCACAGTTAATCCCCTATTGTGGACTTCTAGGTTTTGCCCCAGTGAGTTGCTCTCTGCTCCAGCCTGCTCAGCCCCCAGCTCAGCCCCCACTACTCCCCGGAGCCCACACACCGTGCATCTGGCTTTGACACATAAGTGGGCATAACTCATAGCAGCAAAATAATGTTTTAAGTTCTGTCCAATTATCCACAGATCTTTAATTTCTATTTTCTCAACTTCATCTCTAAATACATCCCAACATGAGAAAGCTGCAATGATTCTTACACTATCACATATGAAAGCACAAGTCACAAATGGTGCACACTTTAATTACTGTAATCAACATCATACTCGCTATTTTTACTTTCTGGGCCGAGGGAGGTTTTGTCATTTTGGCTAAGAGAATGGAGGATGCAGCCCTGGGAGTCCTGGATATCCTTGTCTATACTCACAAGACTCTCCGAGTGTGTGTGTGTGTGTGTATTTGCACACGTGCACGCGCGTGTGTGTATAAGCAGGGGAATGGTGGCAAGCCATCTGCTCAAGCCAAGAAGTGAGAAACTGAGAGCAAGACTATGCTTCAACTTCTGGGCCATCATAGGGGACCCACACTCTCCATTTGGTCCAGGAAGCATCCCTTTACTTCCTCTGGCTCCAGCAATCTCATCTGCCCAGAAGCTCTGTGATGTCACTTCTCAGGTACCCATGACAACATGATCACCTTTATTCCTCATGCCAAGCCTCCCCTTGGAGATTACCGTTATCCCTCTCTAACTGATGAGAGGAAGTGACTGGGCTCCCCAGCTGGCTAGCTGCAGGCTGAGCTGCAGCCCAAAGCTCTTTCTTTTACCCTACACTGCATGGCTGAGGAAGTAACTCCCCCTTCAGAAGAGTATATGAACCAGGAGTAGGTAAACCAACCCGCCAGCCAACCCAATCAAAACATACTTGTTTTGGGCATTTCCAAACTTTCCAAACGGGTCTCCAGCCATCCCACCATCTCCAGTAAAGATGTAGAGGTATCCATCATCTCCAAAGAGCAGCTGGCCCCCGTTATGGTTTGAGGCTGGTTCTTCAATCTCCAGGATTATCCTAAAAGAAGATTAAAAAACAAACAAAACAAAGCAAAAAAACCCCAACTCAGCCAAAAACACAAAACAAGATCACAGCATAAAACCTCCTCTCTCTGGGTTGCCTTTTCATAGTTGGAAAGACTTCCTGTACTTTATAGCAGGTGATTTTTACAAGGATCTGGTAAGGTGGACAGGGATAATTCATGCCATTGTGCCAATGAGACCCAAGAGGCTCAGAGAGGTGGAGCAACCTGCCCAAGGTCACACAGCCCATAGATAGCACAGCTGGGACTAGAACTCAGCTCTTCTAGTCTGGTCTAGTGCTTTTTCCACTGCTCCCCACTGCTAGAACCTGCCCTGTTACCATCAAGCAGAACTATTGACCCAGTCACTGCACAACCGGTTTCCTCAGCATTATAGCTATCCATACGCTAGCCACTCAGGCTGAGCACTTCTGACATCCTTCCTCATTTGTTCTGTGCTTAACTTTTAAGGTGGGCTGGATAGTGTGGGTTGTACTTGTCTCCACACTTACTCCTCAGTGACCTCCCTTACTGCCATGGTGGGCCCTTCCACCATACTGCTGGCCAGCTGACTTCCAGTTAGGCTGGAAGTCAAGCGGAAGAGAGAAGCCACATTTCCCTGGCTTCCGGTGCTGCCTCCAGAAGCAGTGGTTGCAGGGAGGGCAACAACTGGAGAATGTGGGCTCCTGGGTTTCTGCCCGGACATCTGGGTACCAGCAGGGGCCAACTCAGCAGCATAAAGAACTTTTGCCTTTTGCTTGTCTAGCTTACTGCAGGAACTAATCTTTAGTTCATGTGGCCTTCCCCTTTTCCCTCTCCACTCCCTGTGTTAAATTCCCTCTAACCGAAATGCCTAGGCCAGTCTAGATTTTACAGGGTTGGTTGCTGACTTGCCAATCCCTTACTAGTACAAATGAGAAAAATGGAGATACAGAAAGGTTAGTAACTTGACCCCAGGACTTTGGACCTTCAGAGCCAAGATCAGAAGCCTTTCTATTGTGAGGCCAACACACACGACTTGGTGAGCCATACACAACCCCCAACTCGCTCCTCCATGGAGAGGACAGTGTGAGCTGTTATTCATCTCCCATTGGGATCCCAGCCCTGAGAACGGACACTGATTCATGCAAGCCTGACCACTCACTCCTGGCCCTGCCCTGAGCCAGGAATACCTACTTCTCCTGTAGTCAAGTTCTAGGCTAATACTTGTGAAATCCCCACAGGACCCTTGCTGACCCTAACTCAGAAATATGTTCATCCATATACTTTGTGTTCCACCTTCAGTCTTCATCAGAAATCAATTTTTAAAAGTCACTGTTGAAGATACATCCATTCTGTCCCTCTGTCTCCCCTCTGTGAGAACCATGTGGTAAACTTGGCCTCTCTTGGAGAACTGGTTATGCAGCCTCATGTAAGATAATGAGAATTATGCTTTCTCCTTTTGCCCTGGCTGCCAGGAAGCTCACTGACAAAATTTATGCTAGATGACTAAATCTACATTAGACCTCACATTAGCCAGCATTTGTGATTCCTTCATCTTTTCATATGCTCAATGTCAAGATTTTACAATTTTATCAAATTTATGATATGCCTATTTGCCCTCAAATCCAGTCCTGACCCCTGATCTCCCCCACCACCCCACCTTACCTGCTCTCTACTTCAGGGATCAGCTCCTACAAACTACATTCCCCATGCTCCTTGCCTAGCTGGCCTCCAGCTAGGTTCAGCCAGTGGGAGGCATTGGCAGGAGATTGGAGGGCAGGAGGAAGGAAAACACTGGGGAATTTCTCCCTCTTTCCCCCTGTGCCTTAGGTAGTGTCTTAGCAGTAGCTGCACCCTCAGCCTGGCTCAGGCCCACCATGGTTCCAGCTTCCACGAAGTGGCCCCAGCTCAGGGCCTCCCAGAACCCACTTTGTCCTCCCAGCCCACTAGGTGGACACAGCTCCCTTCAGTTGTTAAACTCTGAGTTGTCTCCCTTCCTTCCCAGGTTGCTCTTTCGTCAATTCTAACACCCAAGTAACTAATTCCCAGTATCAAATTCTGCCTATTTGAATTACCTGGTACAGGATTTGTTTTCCTATTGGACCCAGACTTACATGCATGGTCTTAATAATAGGCCAGGTCAAGCCTATTTTGAATACAGTTGGGGCAAAACGGGTACACAGAGAGCAGGCTGAGTGTTGTTGTTGTTGTTGTTTTTATTGGGGAGGGGGAACTAGGTTTGTTTATTTACTATTATTATTTTTCTAATGGAGGTACTGGGGATGGAAGCCAGGACCTCATGCATGCTAAGCGTGCGCTCTGCCACTGAGCTATACCCTCCCCACCAAGGCTGAGTGTTGAGGAGCAGAGGTCTGGAGGAGAGGAATGGATAAACCTGTTGGGGGTGGGGAGGAGAGCAATGCCTGGGGGCAGAGGGTCCAGGTGAGAAGCAGGAGGTGGGGTCAGGTGTGCCCTGGGGCCAGAGCTAGGCTGGTGGGATCAGTGGGTTGGGCCTGGGAGGATGACAGACCAGAGCTCCAGCTCTGACACTTCCTAGCTGTGAAACTTGGCAGTCACGTCGCTGGAGTCTCCACTTCCTCATCTGTAAAATGGGGCTGCATGAGGGGAGAGGGTATAGCTCAGTGGTAGAGCACATGCTTAGCATGGATGAGGTCCTGGGTTCAATCCCCAGTACCCACCTTGACCAAAAAAAAAAAAAATATATATATATATAGATACATATATATATATATATATATATATATATATATAATATAGTTACATGGTATTGATTTTCTTTAAAAAATAAATGCATAAATAAACCTAATTACCTCCTCCCCCCTAAACACCCCCAAATTTTAAGACAAATAAATAAAAGGGGGCTGTATGAGAACCAAATGAACTGAACTAAAGTATCTGATCCAAACCTATAAAGGAAAAGAATCTGAAAAATATATATATTCTTTGCTGTATACCTGAAACGCTGTAAATCAACTACATTTCAATTTTTTTTTTTTTAGTATTTTCTTTTCTTTTTTAAAATATATTTTTGTTTTTATTTATTTGTTTTTGCTTTGGGGGGAGGTAGTTAGGATTATTTATTTTTGATGGAGGTACTGGGGATTGAACCCAGGACCTTGTACATGCTAAGCACCCGCTCTATCACTGAGCTATACCCTCCCCCCAACTATACTTCAATTTTAAAAAATAATAATAAAACAAAAAACAAAGTACCTAATCCAGGAGTTGGACACGACCCTGTGATGCCTGTTCGACAACGGCTTCTACCCTGACCCCAGAACATCGGGTTCAGCCCCCTCATCCGGCTGATACTCAAATGTTTCACAGCCTGTGCGGCACACAAGTCGGACGGGCCACACGTGGTCACACGGGTGCCCACCCCAGCACACGGCCGGATTTCAGCCCTGCCCCACCCGGCCTGGTTCCCCCGGCAACCACCTCTCCGAGCCGTGGTCCACGGTGTTGACGTCATCCTCCGAGACCCGGAACTCGCTGATGCGGATCCACTCTCGGAAGTCGTCGTCGCCCACGGAGTAGTAGACGTAGAGCTTGCCGTTGTGCCGGAAGCCGGGGTGGAAGGCGAGGCCCAGGAAGCCCCGCTCGTCGCCCTCCCAGGGCGAGGTGAGCACCGCGCGGCTGATGTTCAGGAAGGGCTTCTCCAGCCGCGAGCGGTCGGGCAAGTAGGCCCACACCAGCCCCACCTGCTCGGCCACAAAGAAGCGGTGGGTGCCGTCCCGGGCGTGGACCATGGCCACGGGGTTGCGCAGCCCATTGGCCACCTCCTCCAGGCACAGCTGCAGGCAGCCCTTGGCGTCGGCCACCACCCGGCCCAGGTTGGAGTTGAGGTTCTCGTTGACCAGCAGGCGCGGAAAGCAGTAGTCCTCGTCGTCCAGGGACAGGTAGTGGCAGAACTTGGCGCGGTTGCCTTCCAGCGCCCAGAGCTCGCGATCCGGCGAGAGGTGGCGGAAGAGACCCCGGCATGTCTGCCACATGTCCAGGCAGTAGTCCTCGCAGAGCCCTGGCACCGTCCGCAGGGGCGTGGACGGGTCCTCTGCGTCGTAGAGGTGGGCTGCGTACGGCGAGCATTCCTGCAGAGACAGGGACCGCTCAGGGATGCTTTGTGGTGGCGCTTATGAGCTGTGGGATCTCGGGCAGGTCACCCTCATTCCCAGACCCTCAGGCTGCTGATCCGTAAAATGGGAATGAAGCCATCTGTCCCTTGCCACCAACTGTCTCAACTAGGGCAGCAGCTACACCCGGCCTGTAGCTCCTCGCCTTCATTCTCTCTCTCACATCCTTTCTGTTAGAACAAATAACCACACGATTACTACTACTATTCCTAAAGGCATCAGCAGCTACTTTTGAGCACCTGCTGTGTGCCAGAAAGGTTATGAGGCACTGTACTTCCTCCTCCCTCTCCCTGCATGATTCTCTCCTTCCCTTTTTTCAGATCCCTACCCAAAGGGCTCCTCTGGGGAGGTCTTCCCTGACCCCCCCATCCATCATCCTGTTTTCTCCTGGCCTCTGACTTGGCTTAAAAAAAAAAAAAGGCCCAAATCTTAACATTCCCTGTTAGTATAATGAAAATCCACGTGTTTCCATGTTTATTGTCCATCTTCCTGGAAACATAAATCCCACGAGGGCAGGAGTTTTGCCTGTCTCGGTCCCTGCCGCATTCCACAATGTCTCGCCTGTAGGAGGACCACAGTGGATACCTAGGGACCGTGCTGAACACTGACTCCCCCTGGCCAGCCCTTACCTGGGAATAAGTGCTCCTCTTATTCCTTCACAAGGGAGAGAGTGCTACAGATGGGGAGACTGAGGTGTGGGCACCCCAGGGTCATTCAGGGCCATTCAGTCAGCGTGCGAGACTCTGTGTTTGATCTGGGGCTGACCTCGTTGTCCTAGCACCCGGGAGCATGTGCACATGCGTGAGGGCGTAGATTTTGCTCATGCCCACGTGTCCCCCTGAGCACCAGGACCCCTTCCTCCATCCCTTAGTCACTCTGGGCTCAGTCCCTCCCAGGGAGGGCCCTGGGGTGGTCCTCTACTGCCAGAGCTGCTTTTCTGTGACATAAGTGAATCAGATCCCCTTGGATACCTCTTCAGACCCTCTTGACCTCACTGGTCCCTTTTGCAGCTCTGCTGGGCTCTAACTTCACAGGGCAAAACCCACCAGCCATAGCTCACCCCTCACCTCCTACCACAGCTTCCCCAATGAGGAGGCTCTTGGGACTCCACTAGGTATGGAATGTGAGTTAATGTCTGATGTGGCAAACCTCTGACCCCAGGAGAAGGCAGCTGATGGATAAATTGCTCTGCCTTCCTCCCTGCCCAGGACAGCCCTGATTCACGGTGTGTGTGATTTCTTGGAACCGTGGTCTCGTCGGGTCAAGCATCAGTCACATTTGGCAGCAGCCAACTTGAAACTGCATCCTTGACTGGGCTCTCCCTCTGGCCCTGTCACTCCTGCTTACAGCATCCATTCATCCTAATAAGGAAAAAAGCCGCGAGCCTTGTCCCAGGTTCTGCTTTCTGGGAACCCAGGCAGAGGCAACAAATGGGACCAGGCCTCTCCCAGCTTCAAGCCCCAGTACCCACCACATGAGAGCTGAGAGTCCCACCCCCACCCAGAGCTGAGGACTCCGCACCCCAGTCTCCCTAAGGACCTCCCTCGGCTAGAGCCTCTGAGCTGAGCATACGTAGTTATTTATGTGAGTCTGACACACACCCCCTCCATCAGGAGTTCACCAAGCCAAGGCCTGGTCTGATTCAGCCCTGGGTCCCTGGACGCCTTGGGGGATGCTCTTCCCACAGTAGGGGGAGTGCAGACAGGCACATGCTCCCCTCTTATAGGAGAGGCCAGGCCGGGTTCCAATAGGAGGCCCCCAGGGGCAGCGGGTAGCAGGCTGCCCTCCTGGCTGTGTTCTCAGGCTACTGGCCAGGGGCCATTCCCGCCTCCCATTACACAATTGAGGCTTTTGGTCATACCATGGCCTGTGTTCCTGGCTCCTCTCTTGCTACTGTGGGGCTGAGAGCCACCTGGTGACTTGCTTGAGGGTCTGGTCAGTACTGTCCCAGGCCCAGACAAGGATACCGTGTTTCACATGCCCCTCTTGGCCGGCCAGTGGGCCAGACGGCCAGGCCCAGGCCTCTGTGCAGTGCCACCTGTCCCACAGTTCCCCTGGAGCCTCCTGTGAGTCCAGCTAGCAGCTGAGGGTGGACCAGGGAGGGTTTGTGTGCACCCGCCTCATTTAATCTCTGTAAGGTAGGGTCACTGTGATTCTTACTGTATAGATGAGAAACTGAGGCTTAAAGGAGGCTACGTGCCAAGAAGTGGCCAAGCCAGGGCTCAGACCCAGGCCTCATGATGCCCAGACCCAAGCTCTTTTCAGATTAGTCAGCAAAGTTTCATTCAACAAGTGTTTACCGGGGACCAACTGTGTGCCAGGCACTGTCCTCAGCTCCAGAGATGCCATGGGAAGAAAAACAGACTTCTGGGAGCCAATCTGAGTGCCCCTCACTCATCAAAACCCAACCCAGAACTAGAGAGGGGGCAACGAGGGCCTCCAGGGTGCCAGGTTGGAATTGCAGCACCCATGCATCAAACCACTGGGTCCAGCCAGCCCTTGCTCATGACCTAGGTACTCTTGCCTACACACGGTACAAACCTGGTGCACAGACCAGAGTAGCCCAGAAGCAGGCAATGATAAGGGGATGCCATGATTGCTGCTGGCAAGGAGGACGATCAGAAACTAGCCTCATGGTGGTCAGTGGAAGGGGGACGGGGTGGCAGAAGACCCTCGGAAAACCAAACCAGTGTCACACTGCTCGCTGTCTGGGCCATTCAGCACAGAGGCAAACAGTCTGCCCACGTTACTGCTCTGAGGTTGCCGCTGTGCAGTCACTGACACTCATGACCCATGATGCTGGGTCCCAAAGGCTTCTTACGTCCACCATCTATTCCTTAGGAAGTCTTTGGACACAATATTCTCTCACAGGACGTTCCTTCCTCGCCCACTTCCGCGTCTGGCAAACTCCTATTCATGACTCAAAACCTAACTCAAAAGTCTTCCCTTATCCTTCTATTCTCTCAGGCTCTGACTCCCCCAGCCGTCGTGAATGCTCTCACAGCTCCCTGTCCCGATGTCGGACACATTCCCCAAACTGTAACCCTGCAGCCTGCAAGGTGAGCTCTCCGCTTCTGTCACCCCCGAAGTGCAAGGCGAGCTCTCCGCTTCTGTCGCCCCCCCAGTGCAAGGTGAGCTCTCCGCTTCTGTCGCCCCCCCCCCCCCAGTGCAAGGCGAGCTCTCCGCTTCTGTCGCCTCCCCAGTGCAAGGCGAGCTCTCCGCTTCTGTCACCCCCCCAGTGCAAGAGATGGCTCGGCTGGGGCTTAGTTTCTCTCTGTGTGTCTGTCCACCCTATAGACTGTGGGGCCCTCCAGGGCAGGGGCCCCAGGGCCCAGCACATGGTGGGTCTTCAAGACAGCAGGCGATTTGGCAAAGTGATGCAAAAAAAAAGGGCTTTGCTGTCAGAGCATGTTGGAGACTGAGTCTACCATTCCCTGAGTGATCAGGGCAAGTTCCTTAACCTCTCTGTGCCTATGTTTTCATCTATAAACGGGAAAAGCCCATACAGTTATTGAGTGGAATAAACTGAAACGATGCATGTGTTTGTTGAGCAAATGCTCAAACAATACGGGCCATTAAGAGGCAACTCAGGGGCTCACAGTCTTTAAGGCATTAGCCTGCTGTGACTCCCTTTGCCTGGCAAAGCAATAAAACTGTTTTTTTTCTGTCCTCCCTGCTCCCCACACACACAAAAAAAGGCAACTCAATATTCCCTCCTCCAGGAAGCCTCCCCGGACTTTTCCAGGGAGAGTGGGCCTTTCTCACTCTGCCCTCCTAATCATCCTCAGGAAGCCTTTTGCCCATTCTGATAAATGCCTGTGTCTGTCTCTTGAACTGAACAAGGGAACTTTTGAGGCTGGGCTTGTAACTGGCCAACTGCCTTGGGGCCCAGCACCCAGCACCCAGCACAGGGCCAACATCTAACGGGCTCCAGGGAAATGTCTGCCCAGCACATGAGCCTGCAGAGCATGTTTTGCACAGACTTCTATCAGAAACCAGGCTTTGGTGACTTCAGGCACTTAGAGAGGCCATCTCAGTTACACAGGAAGTTCATTATGTGGAATGGCTCACGTCAACCTACGACCTAAGCTGCCATGTGTCACGAGCTGTCTTCGCTCCTCCTGATAACACAGGCATTAGATGAATGAGGGCAAAACCCCAGGAAAGGTCTGAAGGGGCCAGGAGGGACTACTGCCTTCCTGCTGAAGAGCATTCTGGGCATCTGGAGGAGCTGTGGGTGCCAGATGGGGGCAAGTTCTGGGAGGACTGTGGGCACACGCATGGTTTCATGGTCTCTCTCCCCTGTCTGGAGTCCAGGCAGTTGTGAATGCCTGAATGCCCTCACTGAATAAAACTTGTAAATAAGGCCCCCCGGCCACCTCCCCTGGTAGAAATCAAGAGGTCCTGGATCCAGATGCAGCCTTGGCTCCCAGAGAATACTGTCCTCCGTCCAGTGCTCTCCCGCCCTCCCACAAGGCCCCGCCAGGGAAACCGTAACCTGGCCTTGGCTACACTCACCAAGCTCTCTCCAGACATGAGGTCACTCCCAGAGACGCTTGGGGGAGAGGAGCTAGCGGCCATCCCACCACTGATTGCTCAAGGCCAGGTCATGCTGGGAAGGTTCCCAAGGAGAGAGGGGAGCCTTCTGCCTGGGGAAGGGTAGCAGGACTGACTCTTCCCTTCCTCCTCCTCAGACCTGCCCACCTTATGAGCCCTGCTGAGCCTGGCACATAGTAAATGCTCAGTAAAACATGTGGAGTAGATGCATGAACTCTGCTGTATGACTGGAGTGGGACGACCACAGGACCTGGTCCCCAGTGAGGGTGGTGGCCTCTTGACCAGACCCTTCTGGCTCCCCTGAGATGCACAGTTCAGAGGCTCAGCAGAGTCCACCAAAGGCGAGCCCTTTGCATTCTGGAGCTCCCCAGTGTCCCTCTCCTCGTCTGCTCCCAGCCCCTCTTATTTCCTGCCTTGACAGCCCACTCACATTGTCAGTGAATGCGGGCCATGGCCACCGCTGGGCTGTGTGACCACCAGGTAAGTCCCTGCCTCTCTGGGCCTTCTCTGAATCGGCCTCTCGGCCCCATTCAGTCCCCTGCCCAGGCTAGGGAGGCACTGGAGAAATCCAGTGGGAATCGTCAACAGAGCCCTGAGTATGTGTCATTCAGTCTGCATGGCAACGCTGGGGGAAGCTAAGATGGCCCCCATTTTAAAGATGATGCAACTGAGGTCAGTGATGACCTACCCAGGGCTGCAAAGCCAGGAAGTGGCAGAGCCAGGATCGAATTCTAGTAGGTCCGACTCCAGGCCAGCCTTCCTCGCCCGTTCCCACCAGTGCCAGCCCCTGCTGGGTGAGGCTAGGACTTGGCCAGACGGCTCCACCCAACGGTCTTCTCGCTGCCCAGGTGCTGGGCCAGGGCCAGCCTTAGGGCTTCCCAGCCTTGACCCATTACCCACCTGGGGTTCCAGTCAGTCACTCTGGAATCAGGAAAATGAACAGCTGAGGCACAGTTGATGTGGGCAGAAGCTGAGGCTCAGAGGGTCACGGGGCTGCTAGGTTTCCCCAAAAGGATGTCACTCAGACGGTCTTGAAGGATGAGAGTGCCTCCACTGGGTGTAGGCGCCATCCCAGGGAGAGGGCACAGCACGAACTGAGGTGGGGTCCCGAAGTGCCTGGGGCATCGCAGGACTAGCTCACCCAGGGTTAAAGCTCGGCGCACATCAGGGTCCCCGAGGAAGGAGGGGCTCTCAGACTCCTCCTTCAGGGCGGGAGAGGGGAGCTCACTGGGAGCTGAGCATGCCCTCTGCCGGGCTCTGCGGCTCCCACCTCCCTGGGGGCAGCTCCGGGGAGCCCTGAGGAGGACAAAGACTTTCCACCCCGGTCCTCCGACAGGGCGGGGCTCTCCAGGGGCCAGAGCACGGGGTGTGGGGGCTGTCTTTCGGCGGTCCGGGGGCAGAGGAGCTCCCTCCCCAGAGGGAGTAATGACATCATCAGGAGGGGAAACTGAGGCCCAGAGAAGGCCCAAGTCACAAAGCTAATGACGGCAAAGCCCTGAGCCGTCCCAGGATGCCCGTCTCCCCTGCCCCGTGCCAAGTTACTCCGGCTGGGGGGTCTCGGGTTCCAAAGCCCGCTGCCCACTCTTGACCGTCGCCCAGTGGGGTTGCCACCGCCACCTCTCTCACCCGCGACCGAGGCCCGCGGCGCGCGCGCCCTCCCGCCGCGAGCCCCGCACAGCCGCCCGCGCGCCCGCTCACCTGGCACAGCAGGTCCAGCGCGTAGCCGGCGCACTCGGCCCACACGGCGGCGTCCACGCGCGCCGCCAGGGCCGCGAAGCGGCGGGCCAGCGCCGAGTCGTGCTCGGGGGCGCAGCAGCCGAAGGCCGAGTACTGCGCACAGAAGCGCAGCGGCTGCGGCGGCCGGAAGGGCGGCCTGAAATCCAGGCATTGCGGGTGCGCCGCGGCCCCGAGCGCCCGCAGCGCCAGCAGCGCCAGCAGCGCCCGGGCCCCGGCCCCGGCCCCGGCCCGCCGGCCCGCCATGCCGCCGGCCCGCTCCGCCCCGCTCCGCCCCGGCCCGGCCCGGCCGGCGGAGGAAGAGGCGGAGGGAGGGCACCCCCGGCCGGCGCGGCCCCCGAGGAGCCGCCGACCGCGCACTGAGCGCCCGCCTCCCGCCCCGCCGGCACCCTCCCCGGTTGCCCGCCCCGCGGGGCCTCTAGTTTGGGGACCTCCCCGGCCAGGGGGGTCACCTCTGGTCGGGGACGCCCCAATGGGACTGAAGGAAGAGAGCGAGGTGCGGAACTCGGAACACGCACGACCTCTGTTCCCGCTGTTCGGGCAGCCTCTTCCTCCTGGACTGGGAGTCTTTCTAAATACAGTGGCAGTGACCTGGCCTCTTGGGACCCGGGTGAGGACTGTTTCCCTCTTCTCTGGGATATGGCTGCCTCCCCGCCGCGCTATTTAGCCCGGGAGGTAGATGACCCCCCTCCCCCGCCGGAGGCCTGGACCCCTAGATTCCAGTCCTACCTCTGACTGGGTCAGGGCAGGGCCACGATGGAGCACGTGGTGGGGAGTTCTCACAGAATCACTTAAAAAATGGGAGTGCAGCAGTGTGAAGGGCTGGTGGTGTTGCCCTGGGATTCACAAGGAAAAGTGAAACCTAGGCCCAAAGTGGGGAGGGAGGATGGGATAGCCTCCAGAGTCCACCCCTGGCCCCCACGCCAGGCTTCTTCCCTTTCTCCCCTCCTGTGCTGGCAGATTCCCTACCACCTGGGACTGCTGGGTCTCCTCCCTCCCACTCCTGCATACCCCCTGGGTGGGCATCCGGCTCTCCATCCTGCAGCTTCTGCCTCTGCTTCTGCCCTGTATCACCTACCTGGGTTATGGGACCAGCTCCCCCAGCAGCCCCATGCCTCCCCTACCTCCCCATCACCACCACTCCACAGAGCCAGAGAGGATTTTCTGAAAGGCAAATACCGTGGGGCCTCTCAGAGCCCAGGGCAGTGGTTTGCAAACTCTCTTGAGCAAGCCAGCTCCTAAAATGGAGCTTCTGAGGCCCAGAGATTCTGATGAGCCCCCCTACAAAATTCCAATGCAAGAAATTCTGAGATTACTCTTCCAAGTATACAACCCAAGTATACAACACAGAGAGCAGGCTGGGGTGCAGCCTCAGCTCCCATGGCCTAGACATGACTCCCTACACACACATACACACACAGCCTCACCCACCCCAGAATCTCATACCACCAAACTGCTCCCCCCAAGGCACTCACTTCTCCCATGGAGAATGCCTTTCTCCATTTTCTCTGTCTGGTAAACTCCTATTTGGCCTTCATGGCCCCAAATCACACACCCATGCTGGGCAGGTCTCTTTGAGCTGCCCTGGGGAACTGGATCTGTGTCTCTGTGCCAGCCCTTATGGCAGGACTAGGGGTAGATTCATTTCTGCTCTCCAGGGTCTGTGACTTGGGCCTGAGCAGGTGATGCATAGAGTCAGGGTGTCCACAGAAGATCAAACATCTCTAAGTATTTAAAGGAGGGGGAATTTAATGCAGAGACTTGATGACCAAGAAGCCATACAAGGGACAATGAGGCAACCTTGAGACTAGCAACAGCAGGAAGATTCTGCAAGTCCTTGACACAGGAACAGCAGGCAGTGTTACTGAAGGCAAGGAGCTAAGCTCACCCCAGTGGGCTGGAGCTGGAGACAGCCCCTGTCAGAGAGTCTGCCTGAGACAGAGGGAGAGAAATACTCCAACTTCTCCCTTCCTCCTGCCCTCCAGCTCCCACCAGTGCCTTCCACTGGCCGACTCCTGCACAGTCTGGGGAGGGGCACCTGTGATGGCCCCTTCCTCCCAGCCTGGAGTCAGACAGGGTGATGACACCTGTCTCAGTCTGTTTGGGCTGCTATAACAAAATACCACAGACTGAGTGGCTTATAATCAAGAGAAATGTATTTCTCACAGTTCTAGAGGCTGGAAGTCCAAGATCAGGGTTGGGTTCTGGTGACGGTTCTCTTCCTCATTGTTGTGTTCTCATATGGCAGAAAGAGAGGGAGAGAGAGCAAACTGGTGTCTTTTTACAAGGGTGCTAATCCCACTCGTGGGGGCTCCACCCTCATGACCTAATCACCTCCCAAAGGCCCCCACCTCCTAATACCATTGTCTTGGGGGTTAGAATTTCAACCTATGAATTTCGTAGGGACACAACCATTCAGACCATAATAATAACACATCAACACAGGGCCCTGGAAGAGGTGTACAGGGATGGGAGGGCAGGAGGGACACAGAGCCTGGGCCGTAGCCGTGAGCTTTGAGGACAACCTCATCAGTGCCCAGTGTCATGCCCGCAGGAGTCTCTGGAGCTGGCCAGACACCTGGGCATAGTCTGAGGCCAGCTCTTTGGTGTCCTGCTGAGCCCCAGCCTCACCTGGGTGGAAAACCTTCTAGAGGTTTGTTCATTAGTTCATTCAACAAACGTGTATTAAGCAGCTTTGAGACTCTAGGCCTGAGGGCCCTCTCTGCACTTGGCTGTTTTCCGGCATGCAGGGCTGTCTGACCTCAGAGAAGGCCTGATGCCTGAGGTCATGGGCAGAGAGGCTTGGGGACCCAGAATCATCTGACTCGTCCTCATATTTGCCAGGGTCCCCAACGCTCTCATCTTTACAGATCTCGGCAGCACGGACACGGAGCCTTCATCCTGAGGCCCACTCTACAGAAGAGGGGACCCAGGCTGCATCACGCAGTGGGCTGCTGCTTGACAGCCCAGGTCTCTGGTTCCTCCCAGACACGTAGGAAACTTGGAAATTGTCAGTCTTGTCTTGCCAATAAGAGAAAGCCTGACAAGGGGGAGGGTATAGCTCAAGTGGTAGAGCACATGCTTAGCATGCATGAGGTCTTGGGTTCAATCCCCAGTACCTCTGTTTAAGAAAAGAAAAAGGCTGAACAAACTGCCAATCAGTGACTTTTCCTGGACCTTGAGAAACTAAATTCTGCGCATCCACCACTACCCCACAATCTGGAGAGGCCAGCGAATCCGGAGTTCCAGCCGTGATCTGCTCACCTGCAGCCAAATTTGCAGAAGTCGCAATAGCATGAGGCTGAGGAACCCCTGGGGGTGGGGGTGGGGGTCTCGGTCTGAAGGGGGAGGGCGTAGTTTTGTGATTTTACCTCTAGGAATTTCCTCAACGCCCCTCAGAGCTCTTGCAGGAGGAGGGGAAAGTTGCCACTGTGAAATAGTCCCCCGGCAGGCTGGTAAGGCTCACTGGGGCCTCACCCACCCCCGGAGAAGGCGTTTCCCCAGCTCCAGCCCCCTCTAGCCTGCCTGTCTTACCTATGAGGGGTAAAAGCTAAGAAACACTAGTGAATGCCACAGCCCGTGAGGCCTGTGCTCCTGCCAGAGCCGGCAGCCGCGGGCTAGATGGACCTGGACCATTTCACCAAATACCATCTGGAGCCAGGGACATTGGGGAAGGGAGGGGAAACTGCCTGGACAGCAGGAACAAAGCTGGTCCTCTGAGTTGATGTGCCCTCGAGCCCTGTCTGATGGAAACAGAGGAGGAAACCAGCCCTGTGGCTAAGGAAACCTCCAGATTTTCTTCCCTGAACATTGGCTTTGTGCTGTCAACAGCCTATTCAGGACCCAAAGTCTGCCTTCTTGTCCATCCAGGCCCTGCCTGGGACAAGGTGGACACCCGATCCTACTGTAGACACCCCTGGTCACCCCACGCAGGACCCTCAGCCCAAATTTCCCTACCTCTAGAGTGAGGGTAGGGAGGTGAGGCCAGGCCACGACTGACCACTCTGGGCCCCAGCCCACTGGTCCTGAGGATTGCCTGAGGGTCCAAGAGTGTGGCCCACATTTCCAGGAGCCTCTTGGGCACTGTCAGCTGCCAGAACCGGGACACACAGGCCAGACTGGGTCAGTGTGGGCAGCCAGTCATGCATCAGCTCCTGCCGACCAGACGCCTGCTAATTACACAGTCATTAGTTCCTTCTCCAGAGTGATGGGAAAGGCGACGGGCCAGCCTGCCTGCCCAGTGGGTCTCTTGCCCTCCCTGTCTTGAGGGGGCAGCCCAGGTGTTGGCTAATCCTTTCTCCCCAGGGTGCAGGCCTCCTCTGGCCACTCAGACGCAGCAGGAGAATGTGCTAGGCATTATCTTGCGAGCCCTGGGGAGTGAGGTGGTCACTGCTTAGCCACCCTGGCAGCCAGATGTCCTGCATGGTGTGGATCACGGCCAGGCAAAGGGCCTGGGGCCAGCAGAGGCTTTTGTAAACATTTCACACCTATGGGAAATTATACAGCACAGAAGAAAGAACACCCAAGGACACACCACCAGACTTTACCCATGTTAATATTTGACCACAGTTGCTTCAGATGTCTTAAGTCTTTTTTCAAAACATGAGGAACTATGAGCCACAGTGTGAGAGGCGATGTGGGTTAGTAGTCAAGAGCATGGGTTTGAGTCCTGGGTCTGCAACTTTCTAACAGGGAGACCTTGGACAGGCCACTTAATCTCTCTGTGCCTCAGTCTACTCGTCTGTTAAATGGGGCAGGTGAGAAGAGAGCCCGGCACACAGGATGTGCTTGATGCAGACCTGGTTGGCTCCCGCCCCCTGCACCTCACTTCAGCGTCCTGGCCTTTTGCTTCTCTCCTGCGGGAAGGTTCGCTTGAAGGTGCGTGCATGCAGGCACCACAGAGAACACAGAACATCATCCAGCAGGTTCTTAAACAGTACGGCTGATCTCGGCTGTCTACTTCTCCTCCTGTGACTCACTTCCTTCCCCTCAGTCCCGGGCTGGAGACTCGTCGGTGTGGACCTGGGTGCTCACTCATGTAACCGCGGTCTAGGACTCAGTGTAGACCAGTGCTGCCTTCTGCAGGCCTCTCTTATCGCCTGCAGGTGGCTAAGACCGTCCCCCGATGACCTGCTTGCTTGCCAGTCTGCTGGTCTCTTTTCAAAACATCTATTTGACTTTTAAACTTGGAAAAAGAAAACAACAACAACAAAAACCCCAAAAACAGAAGACGGAAATAGAGTTTATTGAAGACCCGCGGGGGTGACAGTGGCTTCATCTATGTCACCTCACGTGGGTTTCACACCAGCACGCTTGCACGTGTGAGCTGTCTGCCGCCGGGTCTCAGCCCTCAGGTCCCGGGGTCCGCTTGGACCGGGATGTTGCCCCCCCCCCGTGCCTGTAGGACCCCTGGGTCTCCCCAGTTATTCTGAGTCTCCAGGGATCTGGCATGAACTCAGGGGCCAGCTTGCTGGTGTCTTGCAGCCCCCGGGACCTCCCTCCCCTCTCTTCCTACCATATGCAGATGGAGAAACTGAGGGTGCTGATAACGAGGAATCCCAATGGAGTCAGGAAGTGGAGGGGTCAGGATTTGAATCCAGGGCCTGCAGAGGCCGGAGGCCATGGCAGAATGTTAATGCTGGGCTGAGCTCGGAGTCCAATGCAGCGGTGGCCTGGGAGCCGTTGTCAAGGGGGATGTGGAGCTGGTGGTCATGCAGACAGGTTCGGGCTCAGCCCCTGGAGAGTGGACTCCTGGCTCAAGGAATAAATAGCCCTTTCTTTACTCTGAAGGGCCCAGGGACTGACCTGAAGGCCAAGTTATGTGATGCTGAGAGGAAAGTAGCCTGAATGCCATACAGTCCTGGAGTCCTCTGCCCCAAACCTGGGTGGCACCCCCAGTACAGTTTGCCCCAGATCCTGGCCTCAGGGAACACCTGGTGAGATCCAGACCTGGCTCATCCTTCCCAAACCTGCAGGTCTCAAGCCACAGGGGCCCACATTCTACTGGTTGTGACATGGCTCTGGGGTCCTCCAGGGTGGGATGTCTTACAAACGGTTCTGCTCTGTTACTTTGGGGGGGTTCTGCCAGACACCATAGACTCTCCCTTGGGTGTCCCCACAGTGCCTGGCAGCTAAGGGTCCCCCGAGGCTGCAGCAGGAAGGTGAAGGTGTGTGGGGCCTGGGGTATCCACCCCCACCGCTGGGGTCGCCGGCTGCAGCATCTTGAGAGCTTCCCTGGAGCAGCTCTGTCAGTAGCTGTCGTGTCTAGACTCAGCCTGGGCTTGGAAGCTCCCTTCCCTAGTGTTCTCCTAGCCCCTGTGTGTGTCCCTTTTCTCATCCCTCCTGCAAATCCACCCGTCAGGCCCACTCACCACTGGCTGGACACAGCCAGGCATGCCCAGATGGGTCCAAGCCCCAGCCATGGATATAGCTGAGGCCCCAGATGGAAACCTCTCTCCCCCCAACCTCATCAGTAAGTACATGCAAATAAGCACACGTATATATGCATATGAGTGTGTATGTGTGTGTGTATATATTCATAACGTGGATTTGGAATGATGTAAGGCAGGCAAGAGCCCCCCAGCTCCTCTCACCCCACAGTGTGCACCACCATCACCTCACCTGATGCTCACAGCCACCTTCTATGGTGAGTATTATTATTAACCCCATTTTACAGATCAGGAAACTGAGGTTTGGGGATGTTGCTACTATGAGACTGTCAGATGCACTCCATCAGAACATCACTATGCAAGGACATTTCTGTACACACTGGACAAGAGGAAGCGGGGCAAGGGGATGTAATGTGAGGAATTTGTGGGTGCAGTAAGTGGACAGGAGCTCTGGGGAAAAGGGCTTCCTCCACGTTGTTACAAATAGCTATCTACCCTGAGTGTGGCAGACAAGTCCTGCTTCGGCTGGAGGTCTCAGAACCCTACCCACTGCTGGGATTCCAAAAACTGGACTCCAATCTCACTGGGGACTGAAACCAGAGCCCACAGCCCCAGGAGGTGCTCAGCCAATTCCAGACATCCTATTGATACCCAAAAGATTGTCCCAGGAGAGGGACTTTAAACCAGTGAGATATGCTTCAGCCCATAGCGAGAGTCTTGACAGATTGGGAGTTGACCTGTTAAGGGGTAAGTTCCCCATCACTGGAGGCATACAAGTGCTGCCATAACTGGGGGAAAGTTCAATCACTTCCACATCCCTTTCTGTCACTGAGTCTGTGAGACTATGTTTAAATCTTTCATGCATTTTTAAATGTCAGCAATATTTCTGCAGTGTTCAGAAACCTAAAGGCACAAAACTAAACCCAGTGTAGAGGGCTCCTTCCCCCCTACACCCCCACCCTCAGCTCCCCTTCTGGAAGCCCCAGGTGATGCCAGGTTCTGTGCCCTCTTCCAGAGTCTGTGTGTGCACCAGCATGCTGGCTCTTAATTTTTCAAATAAACGCACATTCATGTTATTTTTACTTATGTTCTGCCTCTTGCTTGTTTCTCTGACAATGGATTTTCGGCAGCAGCGTGATGAACTGGGACAGTCCCCTCTAGGTGTCCACCTGTATAAAATGGGAGTAATGCCCACCTCACGGGGCTATTGGGGGATGACCGTTCCGTGGTGACACCCAGCAAAGTGCCTGGCACGTGGTTTGTTCCCCTATGAAGTTCCTGTGTCAGGGGTGTCTGGGAGTGAGCTCACCCTGGCTGGTGTGGCTGCAGCAACTCCTCAGGCCACCAGGGGGCAACATAGAGCTGCCCAGTCCTGTCACACTGCATCCCGAGGTCTCCAGGACAAGGGAGGTTCCTTGGAGAGGGGGAGGCACATGGGCTGCACTGTCTCTTCCTCCATCATGCCGCTATGTTGCTTGTTCAGGAATGTGAGGCAAGAAGCGGAGGTCTCCTATGACCACACTTACCTCTCCTGGAAAGGAAAGAACGACCGTTTTTAAGCGATCTTCTTGGTTGTTTTCATTCAGAGACGACAGAGAGGAAGAGGTTGTTCTACGCACACAGCCACAGCCCACTTGTCCTGCCCCTCCTATCCCCTTGGCTCCGGGGTCCTCTGCTGCTCCTGGACCCCGGGACCCAGCCTGTCTTAGCAGCACTGCCTGGGGAAACTTAGTCCCCGGGGGACCTCATCGCCTTCGTGCTGTTTGCCAAAGGCACCTGCCAAGTCCACCCTCTCCTCTTTGGCTTGTGCTGGTGCTGCCGCCTGGGTGCCCCGGCCTTTTTCAATCCTGTGTCTACAGAACTATCTCAGGCAGCCTGCAGGCCAGACACCATCCTGCTGGGAGCCCACGGGGCCAGCTCTGGGCTGACACGGGCACTGGGTTCCCCATCCTGAGTCTGCAGACTTGGTCCAGAGCTGGGGAAGCTGGATGGGCTGTGACGTGGGGCTGGAAATGAGTCTAAAGCAGTTTCTACCTCTTTCCCTTGGACCCTGCTGCAGGACAGAGCAGAACAAGATTGAGCTGGAATCCTGGCTGGAGCAAGGAAGCAGGGAATCTGTTGGGCTGGCTCCACCTTGGCCTCTCAGCTCCGTGGGAACCAGGAGACCCGAGGGTTTCAAACACACAGGCCTGGACCCCCACGGGCTGCAAGCCCTCCGGCTTCCCCAGCCCAGAGCTGATGCCCGCTGGGCCCACAGGGCTGTCCCAGCCTCATTAGCCACACGTTTAACACCTGGAGGCTGCCCTGCCACGGGGTCTAATCGCCATCCAGTCGATCTAAGTCCCGTCTCAGTGAGCTTACCTCTCCCTCCAGCATCAGGGCAGACAGCCACTTCCTGGAGGGCTGATGGTGCAGACATCGACCTGGCACCAGCACAGGCCGGGCACCGCTCTAGCTCCAAGTCCTCACAACGACCTTGAGCTTTGCACTGTTGTGTAGATGAGGAGACAGAGCCGCAGGTGAAGCCACTTGTCCAGGTCACACAGGGAGGGAGCAGAAGCTCCAGGATTTGAGCCCATGGTCCATGCCCTGTTTTGTTTTCGTTTTGAGAAGAGAAAGGTTTATTGCAGGGCCAAGCAAGGAAAACGGGTGCTCCAAAACCCCAAACTCTCTTTTGGCTTTCAGGAAGAAGTTTTTAAAGGCAAAATTGGGGTGAAGGCTGCAGGATGTGCAGCTTTCTTCTGATTGGCTGGTGGTGAGGTAACAGGGCACCAGGGTCCATGCTCTTAACGAGTAGGATGCACCGTTGCTTGGAGTGGGGGTGCTTAGCTCACCTGGGGTGGGGGTGGGGTGTGAAGAGGGGGTGCTGTGCTTTATAAAGACAGTAAGTGCCTCTGGTTGGATTTTCAGCGTTCCCATCCCTGGATCTCTGTTGTATCCATCACCAAATGCTTCCAGGAGCAGATGGGTGTTGAGTGGCTGCCTGAGTCCAGGATCTGATGGAGGGTGGGGGAGGCCCCGTGCTGCCGACACAGGCCGGCAGACCCAGGCACACGATGGGGCCTCACATCTTCAGCACAGCCCTGGGTCGAGCTGGGACAGGCCCCTGCCGATTCTGGACACCAACCAGACACCTGGCCCCAATGACACAGCCACCCAGACCTGCCTACCGGCTGGGTGGCACCTCAGTAATAATAATTACCACCATTATTAGTCCTCTGTCATGATGATAGTAATAACCTTGGAAGCAGTTTTGGCGTCATGATCAAGAGACCACACTCTGTCAGACAGACTCAGCACAACTTGGCTGCAAGAACTTCAGCCAGAGACTTGACCTTCCTGACCTTAGTTTCCTCCTCTGCAAAGTTGGATGAGGCTGCTGAGAGGTGTCAGTTCCTGGGGGCTGCCTGGGTGTGGGGCTGCACAGGGCAGAGTCCTGGCCAGCTGGGTGGGGACCAAACTGCAGCCACAGGAATGGCGGCCCCGGGATGCTGCCACGAGCCTGTCGCGGGAACCCACCAGCAGCCCAGGGAACCTACAATTCAAAGTTCTCACAGCTGTACCACCTGCCTGTCATCAGCAGTCACCCTCGGCTGGTGGCTTTGTACTTCATCCTCAAGCCTCAAGTTTTCATTAGATCAGGGACTAATTATCTCTTCAGACTCCTCTCTGTTAAGGACATGTGAATTGGATGGGCTGCCCATTTTAGAGATAGGGTGACTGAGGCATCTGAGAGGCCAGGGGCTGGCTTCAGGCCTTAGAGAGGGGCCAAAGGCCAGGGGTTCAAGCCGGGATTCTGAATTTGGCCTCCTCTGTGAAGTGACCTAGGCTTCTTAGGAAAAGGGAAGGGGACAAGGATCTTGGTTACATGAACATGGGGGGAGCAAGACAGTCAGGGGGCTTACAGAGGCCACCAGTCCCGTGGACGAACTCACACTTACAGGCCAGCTGCTCCAGGATGGGGACACAGGGGAGGAGCTGCCGGTTCCCACCCCTGCTGCCACCAGAGTCAGAGAAGAGGCAGGGCACCCCTGGGCTGGGGGCTGGAGCTGTAAAGGCTTCACCCCTGTAAGTTGATAAGAAGATCAGATGTGTCCTTTATGGAGCCCTCGCCCAGACACTGTGTCACCACCTTTGCATCTCCTTCTGCCATCACAGCAGCCCTGCGGGGTTTTGCTACCCCATCCACAGATAAGGTGAAATCCAAGAGGTGAGGCGATTGTTCAGGCTGCACAGCTGGTGGGAGGCAGGGCTGCATTGGAACCCAGATTAGGTGGCCCCAGGACCCTTGCATAATCTCATCTCATGCTCCAGAGAGCCTACTGCCAAAAAGGAGGAGGAGCAGCTGAGTGTTGTGAGCAGAGTGAAGTGGAGAGTCAGTGCTGGGCTTGAATTCTGGCTCTGCTGAGCACTTGGCAGACCCCTGGCCCTTCTGAGTTTCCATCAGGCATGGGTAACTCTCTGCCTTGCCAGGCTGCCCTGTGGGTTTGATAATAGTGCAAACAGTACCCCTTATGCAGTAGGTGCTTGGTGACAGTAAGTTTCCATCTACCTTTCCTTTGATAATAAAGCCCATAGTAGGCGCTCAAGAAAAGTAAATTTCTCACTTCCTTTCCTTCAGTAATAAAGCAAATTGTTCCTTCTCCCAGACAAACTATTTACATTTTAATAGAAGCCCTTGTCTTAAGAAGGAAGGTAAGTGATGGAATTCGAGGCAGTGTTTTGTGTCAGGCCAGGAGGCAGCTGGGAAAGTCTCCTCACCTTCCTCCAATCATGTGAGCAGCAGCCCCAGGGAGGCTGGCATGTCAGGATTCCGCCCTCCTCCCCTGCCAAGCGTGGCTATCATAATCTCAAATGCACCACTTCCCAAAATCACCCGAATTCTCCTGGGCTGAGCTCATTTCACAATCTTGAGCTAACAGAGAACGATCTCCCTGGACTCTACATACCTTCAGGAAGCATGGTTCACAGAGCCCGCCTTAAAGGGGAACAGGCAAAGAAATGGAGAATATGGCAGCTTCAACACCAGTCACACACACACACACACACACACACACACACATACACAGACCCTACACACATACACACACCCTACACACACATCACTGAAATGATAAAAGCCAGTGCTGGCAGGTCTGTAGGAAACAGCACACTCATGAAGGCGAGAAAGTTCTTCCCCAACTCTGCTGCCTACAGAAATGGGGAGCTCCTTCCAGGCTCAGCGCACACATCTCCTCTACCATGAAGCCTTCCTGGCTCCCTGTTGGAGTCACGGCTCCCTGCTGACAGTTCCTGTAGCGTATTGGTCTCATTGAGGGCAAGGCTCTCTGGCCCCTTCTCCACTCCCAGCCAGACTGAGAACCTGAGGACGGGGACCATGGCTCCTGGCTCCCTCATGCAGCCGATGAACACAGAGAGCCGCCCTACGCTGAGCACTTTGTGCATATGGTCTGTGAGCTTCACCACAGCCCTTACGTGTGGGGATCCTCATTGGACAAGGGAGGAAACTGAGGGTCAGAGAGGTTTGACCATTTGCCTAAGCCTGCTGGCCCCCAAGCCTGCACAGGGGCCTGGTCCTGCCTGGGCTCTGGGAACCCCGGGATCCCAGGGTGTAAGAAGGGGCTGGGCAGACAGGGCCAGCACAGTGCATGGCGGGTGGGGAATCACGAAGGGGGAAGCCAGGGGCCTGATGGGTTGGGAGGGGGCCGTGGAGGACGTTATAAACCTGTGTCCCAGTGTGGGAGTCAGCCAGGTGAGGAGGAGGGAACAGGGCATCTGAGCCAAAGGAACACCGTGGCCCAAGGCACGGAGGTGTGACAGGTGATAGTTGGTCTAAGGGACAAGCTCTTTATGCTGTCCTTCTGACAGAATGGGAAACGTGCGCTAGAGAGCGGGGCGGTTAGGAGGGAAGTCACACCTCCCTGGACAGAGTGACCCGGAGATGATACTTTGCAAATCAATGCAACCTGGAGAAAGAGGGCCTCTAAGGATGGGTCCTAGGTTTCTGCCTTCTGCTCTCCTGGTTTCAAGCATCCACTCGGAGCCACAGGAGGCATGCTGACCAGATGTGTCAGTGACAACGCCCCATGAGAACACAGCACTTCCGGAAACCTCAGCAGGTGAAACAAGGGACTGAAACCAACAGAATGGACTTGAACAAGGAGAGACAGAGTAACCTGCCTGCAAGAGCAAAAGGCTGAATGCACAGACTGGCAAGGTATTGGTGAGGCTTTTTTTTCTCTCTTCATTTTTAAAAATTAAATCTCATTTTTATTTATATATATTTAGTGAAGGGACTGGGGATTGAACCCAGGACCTTGCACCTGCCAAGCCTGCGCTCTACCACGGAGCTATACGCTCCCAGATTGTCTTTAAAATGAGCATCTCCTGAGGCTGAGATGCGGGGGTTCTCTATAAACTTTCTGTGGTCAGCAGGCCCTGGACGGATGCCCTGTACCATCAGGTAACCTGGCCAGGAGAGTCCTCCAGAGGAGGCAGCCAGTGCCCAGGCTCCAAGACGGGCGGCTCCAGGACGGGCAACTCCAGCAGTGCCTGTAAGACTCCCCAGCCCCTCACAATGGCTGGAGATGGGCCTCGCCCACTTAAGTCCCAAGTCCTACCCAGGAACAGTCGTTCCAGCTGCCCTGAGACCAAAGAGGGCCATGGCTGGGTGGACAGCAGCTTTGGGGCAGGACAGTGGGGGTAACTCTCTTCCTGTGGAAGTGGATGGAGGGCAGCTACCTGTGCGGTGATGAACTGTGGACAATGGCTGGGAAGACTGGTCGAGGGGAGACTCAGGAAGCGAGGCGCCCTGGTGCACAGGTGCTCAATAAATGGTGATGAATCATGAATGAGTCAGCCATCTTCAGGTCGCCAGGCAAGCCGTTTTAGCCCCTGTGCCTCAGTTTCCGCAGCTGTGAAGTGGGTGTAACATCCAGAGCAGGGTAAGTGTTGGTCGAATAGGGGCATGGGGTGGGCACTCAGCCCAGGAATACACCCTCTATACAGCATGTACAGCGCTAGGCCTCTAGGAGCTGGTCATGCTGCCTTAGCTCGTCCACCTCCGGGGACAGAGAGCTTACTTCCTGGAGTCCGAAACTGAGCAGACACTGGCCTGCCTTCAGAGAATTCAGTCTCGCAGGGGAAGCACACTGGTCTCACAGGGCCAACTCCCCCAGCTCCTATTAGAAGTGTTGCCAGTGGGAGATGGGCCAGAGTGTCCCACAGATGGACCCTGGAGGGGTGACTGCCACCTCAGGCCCTGCCCAGAGGCCTGGCCCACCTACCTCCTACAGTGTGGAGGAGGAGCTGCCCAGAACCTGCAAATGCTGAGACCCCAGCCTTCCCATGGGAAGCCAGACCAGTGCCCCCCAGGGCAACTGCTCCTCAGCTCCCCTCCCCGACCAGCCCTTGAAGCTCCCTCAGGGGAGAGGGGTCTCTGGGGAACCCCCTCCTCCCACCCCCTACAATGGTGACCACCTAAGGGTGTGTTTCAGGGACAGCTGTGATGGGCTGACCCCTGCCCTCAGCCCACTTGGGTGAGGTGGGGGAAGGGTCTGCCTTGGAGAAGAGCCCCCATAATTGACTGTCGGGGTGAAGAGAGGCTGTGTATCCTGGGGCAGGGAGGTGGGAGAGGGGCCCTGTGCCTGAGGCCCAGGTCAGTGTAGGGGGCCTCCTTGACCCTCAGCCTCTTCCTCTGGGAACAGCCAGCCATTCCTGTCTGGCAGGTCAGAGAGGCCAGGGGCCAGAAGCCCTTTGTTGTCTGAAAAGACAAAGTATTATCAGCCTGCTGGGTTTCCAGGCCTTCTTTCTGGCCTTTCCTAAAGCTGCTGACAGATCTGCCTCCCCAGGGAGGTGCGGGATGGTTTTCTGGCTTCCTGTGACCTCCACAGAGAAAATCCATCACCTGCTGGCGGAGCAGTCCGGGCGGGCCCCAGAAAGACGGCATTGAGTCACCTGGGCCCTCATTGCTCTGACAGCCATGAACGCGTCAAGCCGGCAATTAACTCTTACAGGAAAGGGCCAGATCTGTCATTTTCCTCCGGAAGTGCAGGGGGACTTGCCGGCTGCCCCTCCTTGAAGCCAGAGAAAGGCCGGATCTTCATCCCAGGGCTGGACCCGGTTAGGGATGGGGTTTGGGAGTGGGAAGACATCCATCCTTCCGCTCAAGAATCCCACTTCTGGGAACTTGTCCCAGGGAAACAATCCAACAGGAAAACCAAGCTGTGCACAAACAGGTCCCTACGGGAGTTATTTACAATAGCTCAGCCCCGGAAACAACCCTCCTGTCCAGCAGTGGGGGAGCGTCCCAGCACCTCGGTTGCTTAAACACCATACGGTTGTGAAATAGGGTGAACTGGCAGGGTGGTGCTCAGAGGTACCGGCTCAGTCACCCTATGATTCTTGATGCTCCCATCCCAATGCCGGCACTGGGCAAACAAACCAGTCCCAGGATTTCCCCAGAAGTGGTGGATCAGAATCTCCAGAGAAGGGATCTGGCTGACAAGAGTCCCATGTGATTCATATCACCAGGCTGGTAGGAGAAACCCTGCTCATGGCTAGAAACTGCAACTTCAGCATTGCATTTAGTTAAACCCTGTTAAGTCTTAGTTTTTGCATCTGTGAAACGGGCCTAGCATCCGGGTCTGCCCCTGGGGTGCTGGGAGGGTTTGTGAGATTTTGACGCGATGGCGCTGTGGGATACAGGACTTTGTGAGATGCTGTCACCACTTATACAGCCGGTGTCTCCCTCTCCCCTGACCCTGTCCTATAACCACAAGGGGGATTCACATCTGTGCATCACACCCAGGCCACAGACTGGTTTGAGGACATTCAACGCTGAGAGTGGTGGGAAGGCTGGTGTGAGGTTTCTGCAGGGGTCATCCCCATGTTCCCCCTGCCCGGTCTGTGGAGGGGAGGAGGGAGGCTCTCAGGAGAGCACGGCCGGCCCTACGCACCAGGGTGGATCAGGCTGCAGGAGGGGGAATCCCTCCACCCTTCCCAGTCCTTTCCTACCTGGGTCCTTGGGGAGTGCTCTTGGCTCGGTCCCCACGCTGGTCCACACACTGGGACGGGCCCTGTGGACAGGAGGCTCCTGGTGGAAGCAGCTGGGGTGAGTTCCCGAGAATCTTCCAGAGAGAAGGAAAGGACAGGCAAATGCCTGGAGCTGTTAGCTTTTCAGCAGAGAGGACGAGGCTAAGGGGACATCGGGCAGGTGGGTGTACACGCAGGCCTGGAGCTTCGGAGTCTGCGTGGCCTTAAGAGGCACGAGGCTCTGGAAGGGATCACAAAGCCACGTTGGGTGTGCCTCTCCTGGCAGCCAGGAAGAAGACCTAGATGCAGAGTCCAGCGAGGATGAGGGCGTCCTGCTCCCTGGAAGGGTGCACCCCTCCTCCCCAACAGCTCTCAGTATCTCCGTGTGTTCAGTGGAGGGACTGGGCCAGGTCTGTGGTCCTAGGCCATTCTGTGTCCAAGGTGCACTTTGGAATCTTAGAGTTCGGGGGCTGCAAACCTAAACAGATTCAAACAGGGACAACAGCAAACTCGTCAGCACTAAGCAGGACTGAGAGCCTGCCTCCGGTGCACGGTGACTCCTGGAGCCACCCATGCCCCCCACCCCCCACTGGAGGTGCCTGGCCACCCAGCTCTTCCATGGACCCCAGGATGCCACATCGAAGTGCAGCCCCAACTGGTGCCAGCCTTTCCTCGGCCACCTGCTGGGGGAAATGCTCCTTCCAACAGACCTGGGGTGGGAGACGGGGGTGTGACTAAACATTAGGAAAAATAAATTGCATAGTCAAGTGAAGGGTTTGCAGCCTCCCTGCTGAGAGCCTCCAGACCAAGAGGGGTGACTCCAGCTCTGAAATTCCAGTGTGGCTGCCTTGCCCTGGCTCTTGAATGGGTCATCTACCTGCCTTGGGTGTACCTGTCATGGCGGGGACACACACATCTGAACCTCAGCTTCTGTTGGTCAAATGGGCATAATAATTCCTGCTCACCTTGCACTGTTACACATCCCAGGCCCGGGGGTTGGTTTCATTATCATTTAGATTAACTCTATTTATATTGTAAACAAAATAATGCATGTGCTTAGTCAAAAAACAAAAACAAAAACAAAAACAAATAACACTAAAATGTTCAGAAGGAAATGAAAAATTTCCCTGGCCCGTCCTCACCTTACCCACTCCCGAGAACACCCTTTTTCCACACTTAGTTGTCTCTTCTGGTTTTGGCCTCCACATTTCTCAGTAAGATGTTTCTGTTGCTATTTCTTGATTTTTCAATTCTAGACTTTTCCAGAATTCCTCCCAGTAGTGACAGATGAGGCTTCAGCTCTCTTAAACCCCCCCAGTCCCACCTCCCTGCCCCTCCTGCTCCCGCTGCTCCGGCCTCCCTAGAGGGCTCTACCCAATTCTCATCTGACCAGCGTTTATCATGATTACGTAAACGTTATTCAAAGAAAGTCACCTAGTGGTCTGTGGTGTTTCTTTTTTTGGTGCAGTTTTGTTGTTGTTGTTTATTTATGCCCTGGAGTTAATACATTGGGAAAACAACCTTACAAGGTGTTTGTGTGTCTCTTCTTAATTTTTCCATCTGCTCCACTCTAACCTGCTGACAGTAGGGTCAAAAGCTCAGGCATTTGGGTATTTTATCTAGCCCCTCCAGCCCTGGGATGTGGGCCTGCCCCTTCCCCCAACCCCCCCCCCCCCCCCGCTCCCCCAGGAAGGACCCTCCCTTCCCGGGAAGCCGTCCTGTTCCCCTGTCTGCTTTCAGCTCCTCGGGGACTGTGTGCTTCAAAAGCTTCCTGAGAGGTGCACCACAGTTACTTTTTTTTCTTTCTTTGGCGACCTTGCATTTCTGAAAATGTTTATATTCCAGTCTCATACTTGGCAGATTCTCTCTGTGGGCATAGAATCCAGGCAGGAAATCCTTTTCCCTCAGACTTTAAAGGCAACTGATTGCTCTGTGATCTTTTAGCTTGCAGGGTTTCTAATGAGAAGTCCAATGCCAAGTTTTAAAAATTTTATTAATTTAAAAACACATGCGCAGAGTTTCAAAAGTCAGCTCAAATGTTAAGGCTTAAAACAAACAAACAAACAAACAAACAAAATCCCCTGCCTCGAGTTTCCACCCCTGATTCCTACTTCTCTGAGGCAACTACTTTCTGCTATGGCTTATCTCCACATTTGAAAACAACACATTTAAACACTGCTCTTAATTGACTCTCCAGTTTAGGCATTATCACTGCCTTTCTCTTAGGGACCAGGAGGGTGTAGTCACTTATGTCCCCTACCCCCACCCCCCACACAAGCCATCCCTCCCCCATCCTCTCAGGATGACAATATCACGATTTTTGGTTAAATCAACATTGTTTACGTATTATACTATTTAAACACTATGGCCAACAGAGCCACGATACATGTCCTATAACTGTATTTCCCTTCCTTGTAGGACCTCTGGGTTTTCCTGGAGATTATTAGTTGCCTGCTTAGTTTGACTTGCTCGAGTTTTCTTTGTGCTTGTCGCTAATTCACCCCCAAACTCTCTGAGTGAGCTCTAATATTCCTCTCAAGACAGCAAGCCCACAGAGAATCCATGAGTTGTGCCCTCTTTCTGGCCAGCTCCTCCCAGCGCCCTCCCTGCCTGTCCCAGTCTGCACCGACTGCTTCTGGCTCTGAACCCCTGCCCCCTCCGACTTCCCTTATACCACCATTTTGGGATTCCCTGTTTTCTGAATTTTGGGTCTTCTTTGTTTAATTCCTAATCTTAGAGAAAGAATGTCTGGGAGATCTTTTTTTTTTTTTAAATGTGAACATGTCTTACTCTACTCTCACACTTAATTGACCGAGTAGTGAAATAATGTTCTTTCAGAATGTTGAAGGCGCTGCTCCATGTCTGGCTTCTGGAGATGCTGTTAAGAATATCAGTGTTATTCTGATTCCTGATCCTTTGTGTGTGATCTCTCTCTCTGAATGCTTTTAGGATCTTTTCAGTTGCAGTGGTCTCAGATTTTGCAATGATGTGCTCAGTATGTTCATTTTTCCATTTCTATGCTGACCCTTGGCGCCCATCAGTCCCAGATAATTTGTTGGTATTATGTCTCTAATACACTCCTCCACTTTGACTCAGTAGACATGGGGCAAAAACATAAGGGCATTAAGTGAACACTACGGTGAACTCCAGAATCCCCCTTCCCTGACCTACACAGCACAGCTAAGGATTATTTGCGGAACTTGGAGAAACTAGAGATCTCTAAATCCAGACACTTGGGGAGAGGCGTGACCGCCAGAAATGGGAGTATCTGGTGTCAATGAACAGGAACCTTGTCTAACCCAGGGCTTCTTAGGCCTGCCTGCTGGACTTGCCTCCTCCAGATACTCGGATTGACTGGGTCTGAGGTGGGGCCCGAGCATCTGCATTTTACCAGCTTTTAGGTGACTTTAACCGGTGCCCAGGACTGAGAACCACTGGGCTGACCCCACTGGCCTTGTTTGGAGTTAGTTAGCCAGACTAGCTGCCTCCTTAGGACCCTGACTTGTTTGCAGGGACTGTGACCACTGTGGATGCTAACATGTGACTCTTGGTCTTGGCCAGGCTGAGCCTGTTCTGGACAGAAGGCTCAGCTCTTCTCTTAGGTTCTCAGAACCTCAAGAGACTCGCCCAGGCTGGGCTCTGGGGTACCCATAGACTCTCAGCCCTTCCCCTGGCACAACAACCCAGCACCCCACCTGCCTCACTCTGTGGCTCAGGGTTTGAACCTACCTTTTCTTACGCATTTGAGCATCTCTCCACCCCATGAAGAGGATGAAGTGATTCAATTGCTGGGAAAGGTCCAGAGGCTTGGAGAGGGGCAGGACTCCCCAGGGCCACCCTGCTGGTAAATATCAGGTAAGAGACACAGATACTAAATCTGGGGGTTTTCTGCTTAGCTCAGCTTCCTCCTGGATCATTCATTCATTCAACAAACACTCATTGAGTTGCCAGGCTCTCTGCCAAGAGGGCACTGGGGGGCAGCGGTGAACACAACAGTAGGCTTGAAGGTCCAGTTGTTAAATCACTCACATCACAGCTTCGCTGTCCAGCTGTGGGCTCCTCTGGGGGCGAGGAGGGAGCTTCACTTCAGCCCAGCCTCGCCCAAAGCAGCTTACAGGAGGCATTACTATTATTGCTGCTTTTGCTTCAGATAGGAGCGGGCAAAGTGGAGAGGGCTGGGAAGGCTGGGCCTGCAGCGGCAGAAGCCACATTAACAATTAAGGTCTTCACCGACTTTCCTTCCACCGCCAGAGCATGAAATATTCAGGCACCAGAGGAGGCTGTTCTCTGATCTCTACAGAGGGCAGGGCCAGAAGGGGCAGCGTTGCTGGCTGTAGACACGGAGCAGGAGGGCAGCAGCCAAGGCCTGGTGTGTGGGTCATCTGGAGGCTGCGAGGGGTGGGGGGTGTGGCCCAGAGGCGTCTGATGCAGACGGTATAGCTGCAGACACCCATGAATGCCCAGGCCCTGAGTGTCCCAGAGAAGAGCAGGGCTTTGTCCTCAAGGAGTGCACAGCTCTGGGGAGGCACACAAAAACCTCCCATCACAGGTGGGGCTGCCCACCTGGGCTTCACCTTTCCCAGCACAGTGATGCCGACAGTCACCGAGAGACACAGCTGGCCTCAAAGACCATGTGTCTGGGGCCTGCAACTTGTCACCTGGAGTAAACCCTGTAATTATCCGACAAGTAGCACAAGCCATGTCACATTGTATTTGTGCACGTGCGAAAGCATCAATTTGGCAAAATAAACGTCTCAAATAAGTCGTAGTGGGCAAACCTGCTATACAGTTTCTACCTTCCCCCTCCCTAGTGTACTGGGCACCTGGAGAATAAAATGTAGCCTGGCTTTCTCCTGCTCTGAGAGCCAGGAAGGTATAGACTCAAGAGAAGTCTGTACTCATGTGCATCAGGACACCTGTGCAGGAATGCCCACGGCAGCACTGCTGGTTACAGGAAAAAGCTAGAAACAAATGTCTTCCACAGGAGGAGAGAGAAGTCAAGGTGATGTTTTCACGCAATGGAAATGAGACAGCAGAGTCCTCAGCTGGGGCGATTTTGGCCCCAGGGGCCATTTGGCAAGGTCGGGAGATGGTTTTTTGGTTTTCACAACAACAGGGGCAGGGGCGTACTTTCATCTAATGGGTGGAGGCCAGAGATGCTGGAAAGCATCCCACAGTGCAGAGGACAGCCTCCCTCCGCCCCCACAACAAAGACTTCTCCAGTCCAAAACGTCAGTGTGCTGAGGTTGAGAAACCTCTCTGTACAGCCTTGCAAATGAATGAGCCACAGCTACCCTCATCAACACAATAATGAACAACTCAAAAGCTTGTTGCCAAAGAACACATGAAGTATAATGCCTTTTAAACAAAGTTCAAAAGCATGCAAAATTAAGCAGTGTATTACAAGGGGGGAAATATGGCGCAGTGAAGGCACAGGAGTAAACAACACAAGATTCAGAATCGGGCTTACCCTGGGGTCGGGTGAGCTGGCCACGTGACCGGGAGGGGCTCCAGGGGCCGGGGAAAGTGGTGATTCCCTAAGCTGGGCAGTGGGGTTCCAAGCACCTGCTGCATTGGTTTGTTGTGACAGGAAATCGTTCATAAGAAGAATAAGGTTTTTAAGTGCACTGAGGAGAGAGCTGGTCCTGCAAAGAGCTCCCCTGACTCAGTTTCCCTGTGATTGAGCATCCTTCGCTGCCTGGCTCTGAGGGGCAATGGTCAGAGGGGATGCCAGCAGCTTGAGGGGAAGGAAGGTGTTTCAGTAGCTCCAGGTGGGAAGGGAGAGACAGGGAGAGGTGCAGAGGCTGATCCCCTCCCCTCTCCCCTTCTTGGTCCCTGAAGGGACCTTTCTCCTACCTCTTATACTGGTGGCCCCAGCTTCAGTGCAGTTTCCCCACCTAAAAGTATGAGGGTTGAGACACTTTATCTCTGAACTCCACGTTCCTGATGCTGCGCTGTCCCAAAAGGAAGCTGGTGGCAGCCCAGGGCCCTATCTGGCATCCTTTGCAGCTGATGTGACAGGGGCAAGCGTAAGCTTTCTGGACAGCCCTTGATCCAATGTACCTCAGGGTTTGCCTCTGGAAAATGGGTGCAAATGTCTTTATGATCCAGAAGATGGAGGGAACTTGCAGGGAAGGGAGTGACAGTGCATCTCTCCAATTCTCCAGAGTTGGGTAAAAGCCCGGCTAGGTGATCCCGTGGGATGAGAAAACTGTGGCTCAGAGAGGGTAAGGGACTGGTCTAAGGCCACCCAGCAAGTCAGCGGCAGCAAAGCCATGAAACTGAGCTAACAACATGCAGTGATGTGTCAGCAGGAAGAGCTGGGAGGCTCCGATCCCGGTGGTGCATCCAGAGGCCTGGGGTGTCCCTCTGGCTCGTGGAAGGCTGGCAGCAGGAGGATGCTGGGTGGTGGGCATGGTCCTGGTGCAGCACAGGCCCCCACACTACAGAACCAGAGCCACAGTGAAAGGGACGTCACAGAGCAGTTGGGGTGCAGGAGGCAGCAGTCTATGGGGTAAGGTGCACTCTTGGGCTCAGATGGTCCTGAGTTTGAATCTCAGCTCATTTGCTTGCTAGCTTGTGACCTTGGACAAGTGACTTAACCTGCGAGCCTCAGTTTCCCCCTTTGTAAAATGGGGATGGAGGCTCCTAACTCAGGGGACGGCAGCAAGGACTCGATGAGACAATCCCTGAAAAGCCCTAGCACGTGCTGGGTAGACAGGTAGAGAATGCTTGACCACCACCACCCTTTGTTAACACTGATCACAGCTGCTTTTCCATGGGCCCTGATTTCTCGATGCATCACAGCCTTTCAACTGTGCATGGTGACTTCCTTTGTTCAGCTCCCCACCATCAGAGGTGGGGTGCAGGGAATAAATCTCAGAGCCTAGCCCCAGGCCTGGTCAAGCTGCCACCATCTTGCTGACCTGCAGAAATACTCAGCCACCACAGAGACCTCCACTGGCCACACCAGAGTCCTTGAGCATCCGTCAGCCTCTGAACACCGGCCGTGAGTTCGCACTCAGTGATCTGAGCTTCATGGAGACAAACAAGCAAGCCAACAGGAATCCATGTTAAACCCTAGAAGGGCTGATGACACCGTCGTTATGATCATCACATTAGGGCTGGTTTAGGATCCCTAGAGCACACCGGGTACCGGGTAAGTGGTCGGAGGTGGTGGTTATTATTACTGTTGTTGTTGCTGCTGTTAACTGTCAGAGCCCCGGGGAAGGGGCCACACTTCCCATGTGGCTTCTCCCCACTGCTCTCTGACTCTCCCGTAGGTTCCAGCAATAAGGCTTGGCACTGTCTACACACACCCCCTCACCCTTGCTTACCTCTGAGCCTTGGCTTTGCTGTTTCCTCCATCTGGGTTATCCCAACCATCTCCTTTCCCATCTACAATCTGATAAATTACTACTCATTCTTCCAGATGCACTCAGAGGTCACCTCCTCTGGGAAGCTGCTCCCAGTGCACCAGGATGCTCCCAGGACAATGCATTCTGTTCCTACTTTCTGTGGTACTTACCACAGTGCATTCGCAATGCCTATGTGATTGCACATATACATGCATTTATGCATACTTATCTACTTATGTTTGTTTGTTCAGGAAATCAATGAATGAAAGTGACCTTGGGCAAGTCACTTTCCTTCCCAGGGCTCAGTTTTCTCATCTTCAAAATGAGGGGCTCAGACCCAATTGGTCAAGTGCTGAAGGATCACTCATTCATTCAGTAAAAAGCAAATGGTGCCTGCTCTGGGGTCTGTGCTTAGGGCCCCAGCCAAAGAGGAGATAAGGAAGCCCCTTCCCCTCCCAGTGGGGAGACAGTCTGCTTAGCTCCAGTGCGCTCGTCCCATTCCTCAGGTTCACAGATCCTGCGGTCTGGAATTATTTTGTCTACTATGTATTAGTGTCCTGGCTCTCACCCTATTTGGCTCTCAAAAACATTTGTGTAGTTTTAAAGGGACACACACAGCCCTGGAGATTCTGAAAGGAAAAAATGGGAGTGTGGTAGTGCATCTTTATTTTCTAAAAGCTCAGCAACTACTTTTACTGGGCAACTGGGAATCTGGAGATCTACGATTTGGTTTTGCTTATTTCAAAACAAAGCAGAGTTTGTTATGATCATGAGCTAAGAAAGCAAAGACACTTGAATTTCGGGGGTCGTGGCTCAGGGTACAGGGTCTGATGGACCGTGAGTGTTCTAGAGGGCTTGGCACTTCTTGCTGGGCCCTGGCTTGGATGGTCCCTCTTGCCTCAGGACCCTGTTCCAGCTTGGCCTCTCTCAACCTCCTGACATCTGTCCTGTTCTGTCCCAGTCTTTCCAGCCATGGTGCGGAGAGCCAAGACTCTCCCTTGGACCACCCACCCAGTAGACTCATCTCTAGTATTTTGTCTTTGCTGCACCAGGGGGATGTTAGGGATGCTCTCATGAGTCTTGGCGAGGGGCACTCTTGGTCCCACAGTCTGTAGATGATGCAAGCAAACTCCATCTAGGTGGAGGCTTTGTTTTTCTCTTGGAAAGTTCAGCTGAAGCTGCCAGTCCTGGAGGATCAGGGGACTGAGTGAGATGCAGGCCACGGGAACCACCTGGGGCCATGCATGAATTGGAGGGGGTTCCCACAAGCAGTTTTAACCATCTCAGTGACTTTCCTAGTGAGTCCATGTACCCTATGCTCACCCCTCACTCTCCCAGGAGCAGCTCCCTGCACAGGCTTTGTTCTGGGGAGAGCCTCCAGGGAGCAATTTAATCTGGTTGGCATTTTGGGGTAAGAAGGACCTGTAGCCTTCCCAAGTGGGAACTGGAACACTTTTCTTTCTCAAACCCAAACTTGGATGCACTGGGCTGGGCCCTCAAAGCACAGAGCCCCAGTGGGCAGGATGACACTCTCCACCCAGGATCCAGAAGCTGACCCTCAGCTACCCTGGGGCTTGACTTTCAAAGCTATGCCCCTCCGGGTCATCCTCTCCCCACCACCCTTCTCTGAACATCTATATGGAGAGACGGGCGGGGGTGGGGTGGAGAATGAGGTACTGAATCTGAAACTCTGTGTCCCCCCTACCCTACCCTTTCTCCACATATGGGCCAGAGGGTGCCTCTTAAAAGGCAAATCAGGTCACATTGTGTTCTACTAACCCCCCACTGCTTTCCCAGCTGCCTTAGAATCATGGATGATCTGGCCCCTCTGACTTCATCTCTGACTCCTCTTCCCAGGCCCTCTCCCAGCCCCACTGGCCCTCCTTGAATAGACCACTAATAGGCCAACCCTAGAGCCACTGCACTAGCTGCTCCCTTCACCTGGGGTGCCCTTCCCTCTTATCTTTGTCCTTCTTGTCACTCAGATATCAGCTTAGACACACCTCCTCAGAGGTCCTCCCTGACCACGGGATCTAAAGTAACTGATAATCACTTTCTGTGACAGCAGCTTGTCTTAATCCCCTGCACAGCACTTACTAGTCTCACGGTTATCTAGTTTGTTTATTATCTTCTCTCCTTCTTCCCAACAGAGTGCATTCTTCCCAGAGGGCCGTGGTCTCTGCTGTTGTCCCCCTACAGAATCCCCCAGTGGGCTAGAACAGGCCTTGCTTAGAGTAGGTGCTGTACACAGTTGTCGAATGAATGGTTGAGCAACTGTAAATGGGGACATCAGCTGCTGCGCGGGCGCGCGCTCAAGGCCGTGGCGCTCATGGTCGAGTGCGCGGGTTTTATCTCGCTGCGGGTCTCAGGGGAGGGACGCCCCCCTCCGCCTGGCTGACAGCAGACGCGCCGTAAATGCGCTTCAGGGACGCTAGGATAACGAGATGGACTCACAGGCTGTGGGAAGACTTGGGTGCCGGGCGAAGGCCAGGCTGCGGGTGGAGGGCTTTTTGCTGCCAACTCGGCGCTCCCCCCCGAGTTAAGACCTCGGCGTTAAGACCCCAGTAAGACCTTCTTCCACCCTCCCACTAGTCTCCACATTGCGAATCACAGATTCTCCCCGGAATTCCGGGACGAGAGGTCGGGTTGGCTGGGGAAACGGTGTGTGTTCCCAGCTTCTTCGCCCCCTCAGGGCAGGGAAGAGGGTACGGACCGCGCTCTGGGACGGTTGGCGAGGCCCTGTACCGCCCCGGTGCGCAGACGCGGGAGCCACAGCCCTGGGCTGGAGTGGAAACGCAGCAACCTCTGCGCGCTCCGGCAAGGGACGGGGGTGGAGATGCGGGCGGAGGAGCCGAGGGCAGGGAAGGGGACAAAGAGCTGCTCCGCCGCCGGGGAGAGCGACCCCCCCGTCAGAGTCCTATTGTCCGTCGTATCTCAGACTAAGCTGGACTCTGGTGCCCCCGGGAGGGAGAAGGGGAGCTGTCCTCCTAATCGTGGGTATTTGTTTATTTGGGGCGGGGGGAGGCGGGTGGGGGCACGCGGGCCCGGGAAGGGGCTGGACGCCCGTTTCCGTGCGTCTCCTTTAAGGGAAGCCCTGCCCTACCTTTCGCACCGTCGCCCTCCTCGCAGCCGTACCTGCATTTTAAAAGCACCCTATAGCCCTGGGATTGGCCGAGGCCGCGTCCTCCGGGCGCAGAAACTTGAACTGCCGGGAGGGGGGTTTGGCAGCCCGGCGGTGGACTGTACCATCTCCGCGGCGTCCCCCGCATGCGCCCCACCCCTCCCACACACCCCCAGAGAGACCCAATCGGACGGGCGATGGGGCGGGACCTCGGCTTGAGCTCGTCTCTGGCAGGGCGCCGGGCGGGCGGGCGCAAGGCACGGGGGGAGGTGGACGCGCCTCCGCCCACCGCTCGCTCCCTCCGGAGGCGGGGCCGGGCCGCGGCGCCCCGCCCCTCTCCTCCCGGAGTGGGCGGGGCGGCTAGGGCTCCAGAGCTGGGCCGGGGGCGGGCCTCCGCCTGCTTCGCTTGTGCCCGGAGAGCTCCCGGCACGGCGGCCGCCGACGCAGCAGCGGTCCCAGTTTGCCGAGCCTCGAGACGCGCGTGTTCCCGGGCGGACCGGGCGGGCGCTGCGTGAGGGCGCGCGAGGCGGCGCGGGGCGGGCCGCAGACGCCCCCAGCCGCCCCCCGCCCGCTCGCGGACCGGCCCAGCGCAGCCCCGGCACGGGGAGCGCCGGCCGGGCGAGGGCGCGGGCGATGCCGCGGTGACGGCCCCGCCATGGCTAAGCCCCCGGCGGCGGCGGCGGCGGCGGCGGCGGCGGCGGCGTCGGAGGAGCTGAGCCAGGTGCCGGACGAGGAGCTGCTGCGCTGGAGTAAGGAGGAGCTGGCGCGGCGGCTGCGGCGTGCGGAGGGCGAGAAGGTGGGCCTCATGCTGGAGCACGGCGGCCTGATGCGCGACGTGAACCGGCGGCTGCAGCAGCACCTGCTGGAGATCCGCGGCCTCAAGGACGTGAACCAGCGGCTGCAGGACGACAACCAGGAGCTGCGCGAGCTCTGCTGCTTCCTCGACGACGACCGGCAGAAGGGGCGCAAGCTGGCGCGCGAGTGGCAGCGCTTCGGACGCCACGCGGCCGGCGCCGTGTGGCACGAGGTGGCCCGCTCGCAGCAGAAGCTGCGCGAGCTCGAGGCGCGCCAGGAGGCCCTGCTGCGCGAGAACCTGGAGCTCAAGGAGCTGGTGTTGCTGCTGGACGAGGAGCGCGCGGCGCTGGCGGGGGGCGCGGGCGGCGCCGGCGGCGCAGGCGGCGGCGCCGGCTCCCGCAGTTCTATCGACAGCCAGGCCAGCCTGAGCGGGCCACTGGCCGGCGGCACGGCAGGCGCGGGGACCCGCGACGTGGGCGACGGCAGCAGCACGTCGAGCGCCGGCAGTGGCGGCAGCCCGGACCACCACCACCACGTCCCGCCCCCGCTGCTGCCCCCGGGCCCGCACAAGGCCCCCGACGGCAAGGCCGTCGCCACGCGCAGGTCCCTGGACGACCTGTCGGCGCCACCGCACCACCGAAGCATCCCCAACGGCCTGCACGGTAAGGACGCCACCCTCCGGGCAGCGCGGCACCGGCCGGGCAGCATGGGTCCTCAGCCCACAGCTCCTTCCCCCGTCGGCGGTCGCCACTCCATACCTCTCCTCCAGCTGGCATCCGGATTATGGGTTGGGAGATTCCAAGCCCACCCGCAGTGGGGTTTTGGGTTGTGATTCTCGGGGAGCTGGAGGCGTGTTCCTGTCCTGCTCCGAATCGGCAGCGGCCCGAGACCTGCCAGACCCCAGAAAAGTTTCTCTCCTGCAGAGTCACCAGTATTAGAGTCTAGCACTGTAGGGGTGGCTGGAGGCACCACACCCCTGCCTGGAAATCCTTGTCGGGGAACGGGAAGTTTTTAATGGGAAGAAAATGAAAGGCCCTTTGAACGAAAGTGAAATTTGCCCTCTTATTTGGAGCAACAGGCAGCCCCAGCCTGAGCAGTGTTCACCTGTGTGCCGGGGCTGCAGTTCCACCTGGGCTTCTCCGTGCTGCCTGAAGGCTGGGAAGGAACACAGGCAGCCCGGCCAGAGGACCAGGGGGTCAGCACCTTCCTGGTTTGCTACTAGTCCTGCACTTGACTCAGGCTCCAGGGACCTTTCTAAACTGAGGCTCTAAGACTTTCCAGAGGACTCTGCTTGCAGCGGGTCCTGGCTTTTTGTCTCTGTGTGCCTCAGTTTCCTTATCTGTAGAATGGAAACGATGATCCCTACCTCCCGGATATGAGGTGGCGATAAATCCTCTGAAGGGATTTGTAAGTTACCTTACAGGAAGTGCCACAGTCGTGGAGAGCCAGGGTGTGGGTGGGAGGACCTTTGGCCTCAGGAAAGCTCAGCTACTGCCTTGCACACCCGTGTGAAGGTGGGGCCCAGGGCCCCAGGGCCCCATCCCCAGCCCTCTGGTCAGTGGCTCTCCTTGCTCCTGCTTCTCTCCTGCTTCTCTCCTGCTTCCCTGTCCTTCCACATTTTTGGCAGCTTGGCTCCTACTTTGGGTGGCAATTGCTGCTGCCTGAACTATTTGCCTGAAGGTGGAGATTAAACAGCCCTTTCTGGTTCTCTTTAAAGGCCTTTCTAGTTCATAGAAAATGAGTCTAGGCCTTAAATGACTGTTTTCCCCCAGAGTGACACAGCCTGGGGGTGGTGGGGATGGGACGCTCTCTCTTTGGTTTGATGGCCAAGTGGCCTCTGCAGGTGCCTTGTGTTGGGGGCTGGGGTGGGAACTGGACCCGGGGTGGTGGGATGCCAGCCTAGCACAGTTTTTCCTTTATTTACCTTCCCAGCCTACAAGTTCAGGACAGGCCTGGGTGTAGGGGGATATTTTGTTACTGATTAGCAATCTAAGGCTACAACTTGGGTTTCTCTTTGTAACTCTGTATCCGTGCCACCTCCCACCCCTGGTTCCTTAAGGCCAGTGGGAGTGGTTCAAAGTTAGATGGTTTAATTGGTTAAGGTTGCCCGTCTGGGGCATGAGGGATCCCAGTCCCAGCCTTTCTGTCCTCACCTTCTAGGGGGCCTTGGGAGGGTCAGATTTCTGGGCCTCAGTTTCCTTAGGTGCAGGACGAAACGGGGGATTGCTGCAGTCCTGTCTGTGGCTAGGAAATGAAATGTTTTCAGCTGCGTCATCAATGACACTTGGCGAGTGTGGTTCTCTGCAGGGCACTGAAGTGCTGGAGTGTCAGAGCACACCTGCAGAGAAGTTCTGTCATGTTTTGGACAAGGAGACGAGGCCCCGGCCTGGCTCAGGTTTTCGCTACCGCAGTGAACAATGCAGGAGTGGAGGATGGGGCTTCACCTGAGTTGTCCACCCCACCAAGGGGTGGGTGAGGTGGAGCTGTAGGATTCCCTGCAGAATCCATGCTCCCCCAAGTCCCATGCACACTTGAAATGGGACTGCTGCAGATTTTGTGGTGGCAAAGCTTTGTTTTGGGGTGAAATAAAAATTCAGCATTGTTATCACAAATTTCAGTTATCGGTGGGATTGCTTGTCATTTAGTTTTGTCTCTTAAAGTCATATGTGGCCTTGAGGTGTTCCCAACAATATGAGTAGAATGCCTGGAATCAAGGAAAGGCCCTTCTCTTAGAAACCACTTTTCTGTACTTGCACCTATAGTTTTTTTTTTCTTTTTAATTGAAATATAATCAGTTACAGTGTGTCAATTTCTGGTGTACAGCATAATGTCCCAGTCTGTGTGTGTGTGTGTGTGTGTGTGTGTGTGTGTATTCGTTTTCATATTCGTTTGCACCTGTAGTTTTCAGCTGAGTGGAGAGTGAACTGGAGATGAGAAAGATAACAAGCCTCACCCTGCGTGGTGGCAGATGTGGAGTCCGATACCAGGCTTGTGCCTTCGGTCCTTGCTCTTAGCTCATCCTCACTGGGACCCTGGGAGGCAGTGTTAGCCCTAGTTTACAGCCAAGCAAGTGGAGGCTCAGAGAGGTTCTGAGCATTTCCTGGGAAAGCAACGCTGGTGGGAACATCGCCTGGGTGGGGCTCCCAGGGGTCCTCTACCACTCAGGCTGTGGGCTGGCTTGCATCTCTGGCCTGTTGTCATTTTGGCCGATAATATTAATCAGCAGACACCAGTGACTCCCTATTCTTGATTCCTGACCCAGGTTTGCCCTCCTTCTGGCATCCTGTGAAGTGTCACTTCCTTATCAGTGGCCACTGAGCAGATGGTTGATAACCCCATTACCCAAAGGGCTCAGGCTGTCTCGTGTTTGAATCTCCACTCTTCCTCTTCTCTTGGGCAAATTACTTCACTTCCTCGAGCCTCTCTCTGCTCTTCTGTAAAGTGGCCCCCTTATCCATGCGAGGTCGAGGGAGGCCAGCATCTGCACACAGTCAGCCTCTCCTGTGGTCATTCATATTTTTTCCAGGGCTCCTCATGAGAAAAGAGAGAGACCCATTTAGGGGTTTGCCAAACAGACATCGGTGTTCTCTTTGAAACTGTTTGCTGTTTAGACAGCTTGCTTGAATGTTTGCCACTGAGCTGGTGCCTGCACCTGCTGATGGGCCGGGGAGCAGTGGTCCTGGAGCCTGCTCTTGGAAGCTGCAGGGTGCCCACAGCCCTCCTGGGTGCCCTAACGGGCCTAAGTGGCTGTGGTGGGAGGTGGCCCATCTGTATTCAAGGCCATCCCTGGCTGGGGCGGGCCTGTGCCTGGCGGGCTTGTGAATGCACATGCAAGCAGGCCTTTCTCCAGGCTCTGCTGTGAGGGCTGGGCTGGACTGACTAAAATCTGGACTAGAATGCTCTTTGCTCTAATCCAGTGGGGCAAACTAAGGCAGGCAAACCTCAAACACCAGAAAGTCAGGTTTGACACTTTAAACTGATGCGATTTTCAAACAGTATAGTATTTTCAACAATTTCTCCCACCCCTCCCCCATCCTGTGCACCCCACCTTTATTCTCCCTACCTCGTGTTCACATCCGTCCCAGTCCCCCCATCACACCATGTGGCCCACCAACCTTTAGCTAGCCTAAGAAACCAGGGCCTCCAGCAGCCTTTGTATGGGCCCCGTTTGGTTTTAAAAGTTTGGATTAAAAACTTGAGCCTCTCAAAATAAGATGGGTTTGTTCTCTTGCTTGTGTTTTTGTTGGTTTAAGGAAGAAGGGAGCAAGGGTGGTCTGGGCCTTTAAGAAAAGTCAGAGCCTCTGGCCCTGAATAGGTCCTTTATGAGGGCCCCAACTCTGTAGCTCCAGGGCAGGACGCTAATAAGGCGGCTTTTCCTAAACCCAGCCAGGCCTGGGGACAAAGGTCAGTGAAGACAATGGGTTGGGTTGGGTAAGACTTTCCCTCTCCCTCCCCAACCTGACTCTGACCATCCATCACCCTCCTTGGGGTGCCGAGCCCCCAGGGTCACACACCAAAGGGAGCTGCCTGGTCCCCCAAGGAGCTCACATGGGAGGGCCACAGTGTGCCCCACACTCCACCTGTTACTGCCGAGCCTCCCAGTTCCCACTCCATTCTGTTCAGGGCTCCCAAATGGTCTTGCATCCTAGATGGGGAAACAGAGGGGTGGAGAGGTGTGGTGACTTGCTCCCAGTCCTCAGGCCTGGTTGGGGGCCCTGGGATCAGTCTCCATCTCCTGTGTGAGAGTCTGGGCCTCCTGTCCCTCTGGGCTGGGACAGTCAGGCTCTGTCGGGCTGGGAGAGACTCCCACCGGAGGCCCCATCGGCAGTGGAAGGCTGCGTGGAGCTTGGTCCCTGTGATCAGTAGATGGACCCAGGCAGAGTGGGAGGCAGCTCAGGGGGCAGCATCTGTGTAGCAAAGGTGTGACACCTTTTCTGTTACTCAGGAAGCCTGACCCTGAGCCTCCATCATGCTGTCCTGTTTCCCTGCATGAAGCCCACGGCTCCTGGAGATCCGTGGACGGGGAAAGCGCAGGCCTCCTTGCGCACAGAATCCCCCTCACTTCTTGTTTCTTCATTCATTTGCTTCCCTGCTGGGCTGGCTTTTTTCTGCTATCTTGGCCCAGATCCCTCACCTGTGGCCTGGCCTCTGAGTTCTTAGGATGCAAACTTAGTTCCATATCGTTCCCAGAGCAGCGCGATTAGCAAGGAAATTCTTTTTTGCTCATAATCTGTGTTTTGCATCGTGGTAATTTTCTGTGTCATGTTTGTCAGTGTCATCAGCACAAGGAACTGGAAGCCTGGGACCCGGCTGAGTTCCAGAACCTCTGTGGGCCTCAGTTTTATCATCTGCCAAGTGGGAAGCCATTGCCCACCTTTGGGTTGAGGGAGGAGGGAGCATAGCTTTCACCTGACACACTGACACCTCTGCCCAGCTAGAGCATCAGTGCTGGTGTGCCAGCTAGGGCTCCGGCTCCAGGTCAGAGAGACCTGGGAGAACCCTGGCCTTGCCACCTTCTGTGTGGGGTGACAGCTTACTGAGCCTCTAAGCCTCAGTTGCCTCACCTGTGTCCTGAGCATCCTACTACTCTGGTCCTGGAGCTAGGCCTTAAAGGGTCGGTTCAGTGACCTTCCACTGTCAGCTGGACCCCTGCCGACTTGCCTCCTAGGGGTGGGGAAGGGGGACCCCCTGACTCATGCTCGTGAGGGGACCCTCATGCCTGCCCCATGTCAGAGTCAGATAAGTCCTTGTCTAGTTGAATGGAAGGGGCCGGTGTCCTGGCAGAAGCCATAGAAGGTCTGCAGGTGGGTCTGGACTGTGGGGGCCGAGAGCCCAGGGCCTGCGAGGTGTCCTCATGGGACACGAGGCTTAGAAGCCTCCTCCTGTGAACAGAAAGATCCAGGATATTGAGGCAGAAGAAAAGCTTTGGGGCTGGGGAGCTGCTGCTAGGTGGGGAGCTGCTGCTAGATGTCAGCTCAGGAGGTTCAGTGCTGTGTACAGCCCCCCAGGGCAGAGCCCCAAAGTCCCAGTAATTCGGACTTCAGCCCCCACAGACAAGAATGGTCCATGCCTTTAGAGGTGGGGAGCTCCCCGTTAGGGGAGGTGTGCAAGCACAGGGCATTCCTGAATCCACTGCAAGGGGACACCCAGGCAGCTTGGGAATCTGGTTGTGTGAGCAGAGAGCATCGAGTAGAGGCCAGCGGGTGGGGCTGGGTTGTTGAGAGAATTCGCCCTTCAAGCAGGAAGGAAAACAATGGCAGATGTTTATTGAGTGGTTACTCAGTCCGTGTGCTGAGAGTGTCGCACGGTGATTCATGTAGCCTGGCTTGGGGAGGGGCGGTTCTGGGGTCTGCCATGATATGGGCTGGGCTGGGGGCAGCAGGGAAGGAGGTTTGGGGCCCCTGGGGTGGCAGCAGCAGTGACAGTAGTCACAGGAGAGAACCTTTTCTGCAGGTTCTCAGACCAGGTGGGTCTGCCCCAGGGATCAGGCAGTCAGTCCTACGCTACTGGGAGGCTCAGATAGGGCAGCACCTGCGGGCAACACGCTCTCTCTGTAGCCTCACTCTGTACCTGCCCGCAAGAGTTACCCCCGTGGTTGCTCTGCCCTGGGTATCCTGGGTGCCCAGGATCTGTGCAGGGAGTGCTCTGAGATGGCAGAGCTGGGCAGCTGGCAGTTCCCATCTCCCTGGAGTGAGAGGACAAGGGGACCCCAGTGGCTTCCCCAAAGCCTTAACAACAGAGAAACAAACTTGTCTGCTAAAGGAATGTGATGCTCCTTTGATCACGATAAGGCAGGAATGGTCCCCCTCTTCCCAGGCACCCAGAGCCGCTAACTGTCACACAGTCCCTTCTTGCTGTCCTCTGTTGCCACAGGCTGGCGGGGGCAGGTGGGTGGATGGTTAGAGGGCAGGGCTGGTAATGGGTCCCCTGGTGATGGATGCCTGCTCTTGAACAAGTCACTGTCAGTCTCCAGCTCTCTAGGGAGCAGGGCAGAAAGATTAGGAGTTTTATTGATCCATCTGTAAATGCTCTTGGGATCACCCTGTATATGATTAAACAGAGGTGTGGAGCATCATTTAACTAAAGCAGAGGCTGAGGGCCCTAGAGAGTAGCTGAGAGTCTGTTTCCTTTTCCTCCTTCCTGCTCCACCATTGGCCAGGGGCCTTCGTCATTTGTTATTTCCTGAATTCAAAGATGGGCTTTCCCCTCTTCTGTTGCAATGTGGGACGCATCTTGGAATCAGCCTGTGCGTTTACTGCAGGGTCTTCCCCTCCCTCACTCTGGAAAAGCAGTTAAGTACATGGGGCATCTGTGACTGATGGGATCTTAGAGAGGAGGAAATGCCATGCCTAGGAAAGCCGGAAACCCCGGAACAAACTGCACGGAGCCCGAGAGGCACTCGGAGGAGACTTGGAAGGGAAGGGGACCCGCCCCAGGCTTGGCCACACCGGTGCTGATACCCACTGGGATCCCTGTTTCTGCTGAGAAAAAGGCTCAGGGCCGCGAGGCAAGTCACATCAGGTCACGTGGGGGTGGGGCGGGGCTGTCCACGTGATGCTGGAGCCTCAGCCTGCCTGCGCCCCCTTCTCCCCGTGTGTCTATTCATCATGCCCCTTTCACTCTCAGGGGCGCCCTGGTTTGGCTCCCAATCTCTTCAGGTGTGCTGGGAGCTCAGCGGAGGGGGTGGCCGAAGTTGGGAACTGAGGTGGGCCTGGGAGGCGGAGCAGGTTAGCACAAGCCGGAGAGAGCAGGGACGAGGCCAGGCGTGGCAGAAGGAAGAGCTGGAGGCAGGCACGTCTGGTTCAGCGGGGTGACGGGGGACGGGGGGGGGACGCCGGGGCAGGAGGGATCTGCGGTGCTCTTCCCGCTGCGCCTGTGCCCCCCGCGCCCCCGAAGCCCTTGGTCTGGGCTTTTCTAGCGGTGGGTAGTTCCAGCCGTGACCTTCTCTGAGGGCTTTCCACAGCTGTCTGTGGGGTGCACTCAGAAACTGGTACTTTCACGTAGCCCGTCCCCTCCCCTTCCCTGGCTACCCACGTGGTACGCGGGGGCTCATCTGCTGGGCTGGAGAGTGGGCCCGTCAGCTGGTATGTTCCCACGTCTGGTGCTTTGGGGGCATAGCTGTGTCCCCTAGGACTGTTCTGTGATTTGGACAACACAGACAGAACTGGCAGCTTTAGCCCAATCGTAATCTGACCTTACCGCCTCTCCAGGCCCATGTGCAAAATAGGAGGCTTGGGTGGGCCATGCCGAGGGTGCCAGAGACCCTCGCATCCTCTGGCCCCTTGACTCAGAGTTCCTGCAGTTGGCAGAGGCACAAGGACAGGGCCACCTGCCCTGTGCACCCCACCTCTGGTCATCCCATTGAGGCTAGGTCTCTCACCCTGTGGTTGGTCCTCAGCTGAGGCAGGTCTGGGAACTGAGCATCTGGTGGCGGAGGTGCTGTGGCTGTTGTGACACACAGGCACTGCTCTGTCCAGCACTGATGGAGGCCGAGTCCTCAGCCTCACCGGCCTGTCCTTGTGCAGGGCTGCAGCGAGGGCCCTGGCGGAATTACCTGCCTCTGCCATCTGATCGCCTCCTGCAGGACCGGGGAGCGGGCTGGGTAGTAGAGGAGAGCGCTGGGCTCCGCTCCCCTGCTGTGGGGTTTGTCTGGGAGGCCACCTGATCTAGATTTTTGCCATTTGCCATCCTGTCTCTCCCCACATGCACAAGCTTCCTCGGGGCAGGGTTCAGTGAGGAATGGGCAGCCTAGAGGCGCAGGACGGGGTCTCCCTCTTGTTTGAAACCCAGCTGTGGTCAGGCCGCTTTGGCCACCTGCCTTTCTGTTTTCCTTTGTCCCATTTGGCACCAAATGGCCTTTCGCTACTTAAAAAAAAAAAAAATCAAACCTCCCCCCATCCCCTGGGGTGGTGACAAACACATCCCGCTGCCCCTCCCCCAACTTCCCTGTTTCCTTTGAACAATTATTAAAACCTACACGGGTGCTTTTATCAGATATCCCAGCTAGATATCACCAGATAAAAATGCCAGTGCCTGGACGGGCCCCAGAGAGGGTCCTGGAGGCTCCAGCAGTTGTGGAAGTTGCCCAGGGGTTTTGAGCAGCCGGAGCCACTGTGGGAGGCTCGGGGAGGGAAACTTCTGGGCCTGCGGGGCCGCCGCCTGAGCTGGAGATGGCCCATCAGCAGGTCAGCTGGAGGCGAGGACGCCGCCCTGCACTGGGGCAGCGCAGAGCCTGGCCGGCCAGGGCGAGGAGGCTGGTGTCAGTTCTCGTTAGCCACGAGGGAGAAACATGCCCATTAGTATTGTCCTCCCCCCAACCTTTGCCGCGTGGATGCCCAGGGAGCTGGCTTTGGTTTGCCTGGCGGGGCTGCCAGACAGCAGTGGAAAGCTGGGCTTGAACCCAGCCTTGAACCCCCTGAGCACCCACCCCAGCTCTGGACACACCCGGCTCGCTCCCCCAGCTCCCCGCCCCCAGGGAGCTGGAACAGACTGCCAGGCATTGGCCTGGAGACACCGCCTTTGCCACCCCCCTTGTGGGGGCACTGGGCTGCCCCCGACGGGGGAGGGGGTGCTTTTTAGGCTGCAGTCAAGGGGACAGATGCAGGCAGGGCCAGTGGCACCTAGAGGGCAGCTAGGGAGAAGAGTCGACCCATTTCCAAAAATAGCCCATCCACTGTCAGGGGAAGCATCTCTTTGTCTTCCCAAATCTGTCTTTTCCGTTGGCTCCTGGGTTGTAAGGCAAGAAGGAGGCATGCTCTTGTCTTGGAATCAGAGGCTCCGGGAGCTGTCCCCCAAGCCACCCCCCACAAGGGCCCGATTGTGTGCTGGCCCTGAATGCGCCCGCCTGTCACAGAGTGCACAGCACCGGCTCCTGTCCCTAATGAGCCCGCTCTGGGAGTGGCCCTTTGTGGCGGCTTCCGGCCACGCTGCCTGTGCCAGGGCTCTCAGAAGTCTCGATTTCCCGGCTGCTTCACATCTCTCGGAGCTGATGGGACAATGGGAGGCTCCCGCCCTGCCCTTTCTCCTTTTTTTCTGTGTTTTCTGTATTTTCTGGAATGCACACATCACTTTTATACGGGACAGAAAATTAAACACCGAGTTTCTCCCTCTTTCAGAGACTTCTGTCCTGGCTGGGAGGGCTCCCTGCTCCCCTTTCCTCTTCCCACCCCTCCTGTGGGACCTCCCTCCACCATTGTCCCTCTCCTCTTGTTCCTTTCGGGTCTTTCCTGGCTCCTTCTCCTGCAAACAGGCTCATGTTTCCTAGTCCAGAGCAGTAAACAAAATCTTCACCCTTCTGTCTTCCTGCTCCCTCCCTTCACCCCTGAATTCTCCAAGGAGCACCAGGGGCCCAGCCCACCCATTACTTCTTGGTCCCTGGCAGTCCCAGACCCTGGGAAAGGCAGCCCCGGCTTGGTCCAGTGGCCTCTTCTCGTCCTGACCTCTCGCTGGTGTTTGATGCCCATTCTGGGCTTGCCTTCTAGAACAGGGCCGTGTGCTGGTCACCTCTGACTTCCCGAAGGGCAGCTCCTGGCTCCCTCTCTGGCCGCCTCCTGGTTGTGGTGCGAAGCTTCTCTCCTGCGCTAAGCCCCTAGTCTTTCTCTACCTCTTGCTTCTGGCCTTGAAGCCCAGATGTCCAGCGTCCTACTGTGCCTCTGAGTTTGGGCCCCTTTGTTTCACCTACACTCCTGTGCCCACTGCCTGATGGGTGGTGACCCCGCTTCAGGCAGCTGTTTAAATTCTACTTAATTAGGATTAAGTAATATGGACGTGAGCGTTTCATTTTTTGCGCTGCACTTAGCCCCTCCTCCTTGCAGGTGCTTCGCACCTTGTTGACAGTGCATCTCCGCATCTGTGCCATTCCAGGGACTATTCTAGGGACTTCCGTGGCAGTGCTGATCTAGACAACTCCTTGCTGGGCTGTGTACTTGCACTTGTGCACTGGAGGAAGCTCTCTGTCTGAGCAGTGTCAGGGACTCTGCCCCTCCCTGCTAGCCTCTGACCCCGTGTTCTGCTTGCTGCAGCAGCACACAGCAGGCCCTTAGGGCTTCTGCTTGCAGGAGTTGCCCTTCCCTGCCTCCCGCACCCACTGAAATCCCACCCTTCCTTTGAAGCTGAGGTCTGCCCTTGGGGATGGACAGCTACAGGATGTGTGACCAGCAGCCCTCATCCACGTCCATTTGATGTCCGCAGCAGTCTCCATCCAGACCCTTGCCCTGCAGCCAAGGATGCCACTTCCACTGGTAGCCATGGTGGATTCACATGTACGTGTAGGAGACCCAAGCCCGAGAGGCCACAAGGCTCCGGGTGGCTCCAGAGGTCTCCCCCGTAGAGTCCAGCCCCCTGCTCCCAGCCACCAGCTCCTTATCCTCAAAATGAGGCCAAGAGGCTGGCAGGATCGGAAAACAAAGGAAATGGCTGTTAAAACGATGGGGGTGAGGTAGGGTAGGGTTGCAGGGGAAGGGACACAGGCCTTCCCCTCCCTCTCTTCCCTCCCCTCCCGATGGGAGCATCCTGGAGAGGCTGCAGACCTGCCCTGGCTGGTTACCAGCTCTGTGCATGGGCCCCTCCTACCCTCCGGGCCATTGGTTCTCCACGGCAGTAGCTGTGATGGGCAGCGGGCAGTCTCGCGTCTCGGGGTGAAATGAGCTGCTTGGGTCCAGCTGCGGGCCATTGCTCCAGCCAGTCCCTGGTGGATGAGACCATTACGCACCACACCTGGGGCTCCGGCCCTGGGCTCAGCCCCGCTGCTCACTGCCCACCATGTGCCCTTGCTGTTGAGCCCACTTCTGGGGGTGTGTGTGTTGTGGGTGGGTGGGTGCAGCCAGGGCAACCCGTGAGATCCCAGAAAGATGGCTCCCCCAGGCCTTTCCCCTCCCCTCTGGTGAGGACCTGGGGGAGGCGCTGGCTTGGCCTGGGATGAGGTGCTGATGTTCGGACTTCCCTGGGGGCCAGGCAGGTCCCAGGAGAGGCCCCTTCTGAGTCATCTTACACTGGAAATGCAGTGACAGTGTTGATGGTGGTGGGAGCCGTGGTGGGTGGGGGGTGGGATCCTTGATGTCAGCTCCCTGGCGGTCTCCCAAACCCCTGCTATCTTCTACCACCCCCCCATCTCCTGAGGACATTTCTTGGCCTGTGGCCAAGGGTTTCCTTCGAGCCTTCTTTCACCCCCACCTGCAGCTCTCTGCAGCCCTAACCTGTGGGAATTCCTCTCCCAAGTGTGGCAGGAGGCCCTGGGGTTGCTCCCTGCCCTCCCTCCAAGGTCCCTGACCTGGAGGGTGGTCCCCAGCCCAGGGCTGTTTTCATCTTACCTCTGCCCCTGCAGAGTCCTTAATCCCTTTCCACCAGTTAAGACCTTGTTCCTGTGAGTGCCGGCCTGATTATGGGCAACGTAACCCCCTCCCGAATATGTGGGGCCGAAACCTTGTGGGAAATTCTGGATGAAAAGACCCCTTGTTTTTGGTGAAACCTGAACTGTTGAGCAGGAAAGTGGTAGGGCTGGAGGCGGGGGTGCGACCTTCCAAGCCAGCCCTTCTGCCCTCTGAAAATGCCGCACAGGCAGGCTCACTGCGGCACCTCCTGGCCTGGGCCTTCGCTTTGGGGCTTGTGACAGGAGGGAGACCCCTGGGCCAGCTCAGCCCCCTTTGGCCCCTCGGCAGTCCCTGCTGCCTTCAAGGTCAGCTGTGCCCTGCTCTGTGCTGACCGTCAGTGACACACACTCAGCAGGCCCCTAGATGCGGGCAGGACAGGCTCCGGGGAGCCCTGGACCCCCAGCATGACTGTGCACTGGTGCAGTTTCTCAGAGGTGGAGGGTGGTCTGTGGTCCAGGAAAGACCGAGAACCACAGTGGGAGGGGCAGTGAAGTCCCTCCCGGACGTCTTTAAAAAATAGAAATAAATGAGCTTAATGTGTGCTCCTGGCCAGGAGGCCCCACGCAGGACACAGGGTGGAAGCTAAAGGCCTCCTCCTCGCCGACCCGGAGCCTGGACACGGACAGTCTTGTGTGAGCCTGTGGTCCGGCAGGTCTGCGTCGAGCCTGGCCTCCCGCCCGCCCTGCGCTCCCCTCTCAGAACTCACACCTCTAGCTCCTCTTCCCGGAGACTGTGCTCACGGGACAGTTTTAGGGTTGGCCAGGTGTTTCCGTGCACATCTTTGCTTCCTGGAGTCTTCTCGGCATGTCATTTCCTTTCTGCCTTGTCTTTCCGGGACCTCACTGACCCGGCTGTGAGCTGAGGCTGTTGGACCAGGTCTGTGGGGCTCAGAGACCCTGGAGGGACTCGGAAACGTTCCGGATGCTGGGTTGTCCCCCGGCATCAGCCTTGCCCTGGTGGCCATTCCTGGCCTGGCCGCCTCTCCCCTCATGGCCGAACCAGTGCCCTTGGGGCTTTTATTCTGTGTGATGTTCTCCCTCGCTGGGACTTTCAGAATCCTTGATGGTGTGGCCCAGTTTCCAACCTCAGGCCCTCACCTTCCAAGTGCTTGCCCAGGTGGGGAAGGATCTGACCTGGAATCAGAAAATGGTGGCCAGGAGGGATTGCTTGCTGCCCTCCCCCTACCCCACCTACCTACCAAGACTTGGCTTTCCAAGCACCCCCCTCAACCCCCGGCTCACGTGCCAGCTCCCCATGACTGTGGGCACAGCAGCCTTTCCAGCAGGAGCAGAATGAAAATGGGAAAATCTTGTAATTTTCTTCTTTTGAGTTACAACCTTGGTCCTCCCTGCTTCTATGCACCCGACCTCCAGTGACTTTTGAATAGCTCTCTGGGCTCCCTTTTCTCTGGCTGAACATGTATGCATTGGTGCCTCATTTGCCTTAATGAAAATGGCAGGTTTAGGGCACTGGGGGAGGCCTGGGGGAGAGGGGAAGGCGGTTTGCGCATTGGACTGATGGGCCCGCGCCCGGCCGATGACTTTGACACTGAGAAGTGTTGATTGACTCACACATTGCTGGAGTTCTCAGCCTCCTGGATGCCAGTGGGGCTGGGTAACTTTCCAGGGAAAGGGGAGTCCTGTATCCAGCTGAGAGGGCCTGTCTCCCAGTGTCATCCCCACTGGCCCCTCCGTGGTTTGCTGATTGGCGCCTTGAAGATGCAGGAAGGATGGTCCCAAGGGAGAATTTGGTCTAGGAGGCCTCAGGGGGTGTTCAGAAGGGGGCTTTGGGTAAGGGGTGGACAGGGCAGCTGGGGGGATGGAAGATACCCTGGACTGGGTTTGTCACATCCCCCTTGAGGACAGGGAGGGCGATGTGGCTTTGTTCACTTGAGTGGCAGGCGTTTCTGAGACTGCCTATGGTGTGGGTGCGAGTGGGCTGGAGTGACCGATCGACGCCGTGTCCTATTTCTACACCTGGGAATGAGCCTGAGGGGAGGTGGGGATGGGCAGGGGGACCCTCAGGTGCACCTGCTGTGCTGTGACCACCTGCCACACAGTGCTGTGCACTTCATGTGCCCAGCCCTTGGCCCTGTGTCCGTCCACTCAGGATCTTCTGCTGGTCCAGCTTGGCAGGGGAGCCCCTTAGGCAGGGGAGCGGTGAGTGACAGTCTGATCTTGTTGAGACCCCTCCCCCTCCTCCTCATCTCCCATCCCCCAGCTCTGATTTGTCACTGGGGAAGTGGACCCTTAGATTAAGGATCTCGAAAGGCCATTTCATAGGAGGCTGCAATAAAGCCACATATGCCATTCTCGATTTATTTTTTCTCTCTAATAAATAAGGAAACCAACATCCCTCAGAGGCCTTGAATGAGACTTAGTTCTGATTGTTAGCGCCAGGCACCGATGCTGTTTCCGATCATGATTCATAGAGGATGAGGGGAGAGAAGGTCCTGGAAGGGAGAGGGACCGATGGCAGTGGGGTTGTCGGGGCCGAGGGAGTCCTGCTCTGAGCCACAGGACCACCCCTGAAGCAGGTGGCTGCGTTGGATAACGTGCCCTCCTGTCCTTACTGCTGCCCTTAGAGTTTGGCCCTTTAATACCCCGGGTGGCGTGAGGTGTCCAGCAGACCAGGAGGGGAATTTGTGGGGAAGGGGAAGGTCCCAGTGGGAGGTGTCCAGACTTTAAGGCCCAGAGATGGGCAGGGCTAGGGGCCCTCAGGGGACCCTCACAAATGAGGCCTGAGGAGGGGGTCCAGGATCCAGGACAGGGTGGGGCTGGAACCAGGCCCTTGACCCTCCTCCAGGGCTCTACAGGAAACTCACCCACCCACCCACCCACATGTACAAACACACAAACAGAAGCCAATTCAGAGAGACACCAAACCCCATCTGTCTCCTGAGCAGGGCAGGCAGGGTTTAGCCTGTGGGGAGGGACACAGTGGTCAGTAGGCCCCAGGGGCCCGGGTCCCATCTGCCACTGCCACCCCTTACAGCTGGTGACACTCCACTAGAGACAGCACAGCATGAAGTAGAGAAGACCACCAAAACCCCCACTCTGCCCCCAGTATACAGGCAGGAAACTGGGGCACAGGAGTGGGGGGAGGGGATCTGTGAAATCCCACGGGCTTGGGAACCACATTTCCTCATCTGTTCCACGGGACCCAACTAACACCCCTCCCCACATCCCGGCCCCAGCAGCCCCGAGGACTCCGTCTCCTGAAGGCCCTTAATGATAAATGCACACATTTTTGAAAGCAAGCTCTTTAATGAGGCATCATTTCCAGATGCCAACTCATCACTCGCTTGCTCACAAGCATCTCTTGTTTGAGCTACTCGGAATGTGGAGAGAAATGGTGATGGGCCGGCAAGGCACCCCCAGTCCTGGTCCCCCAGCCCTGGGCCCCTCCTGGCTGCTGCCCCCTCCCCACTGCTGCCAGTCCAGGTCCCCAAATGATGCCAGGCAGCCTCAGGGCTGGTGCACCACAGCTAAGCCCTGCAGCCACAGGCAAACCTCCAGAGCTCAAGGGGGTCCCTGCCTTTCTGACCCAGGGAGCTGCTTGCTCCTGTGCCTTGGAGTCACATTGCGTCATCATTTCCATGAGGTCTGGGCACCACCCAAGGCAGATGGGGTGACCTGGAAAGTCCTGCCTAGGGTGGGATGCTGAGTGGCTCTGTAAGGGGGAGAAAGGAGGCCCCTGGGTGGCAGGCCCCTGTCCCTGTGCCCTGAGCATGGCCACCTCCCAGCCTCCAGCCCAGAAAGGCTAAGCAGCCCAAGGTCCACTGGAGAAAGGGGCAGAGCTGGCACTGGCTCTGGGGCCCGCATCCCGAGCCACGACCCTGCACCGCCTCTCTGTGCACAAGCTGTATCTTTCCCGCCAGTACAGTTTCTTCTAAAACAGCTACCTGTTTATTGTGGAAAATTTAGAAAAATAATCGCTTGGGACCCAGCACCCTGACGGCCTTTGTGTAGCAGCGGTGATGGTCTGTCATCGGTGCGTTTTCTCACTTCCCCGCGGGAGGACTGGCTTTTGGGATGGGTGAGTTAAGGGGACTGTCAGGGACGCTCTAGTTCTGAGTGAGGTTTTTCTCCTCTCTGTGGGCAGTGGGGCAGTTGGTGGACTTGAACGTTGTGCATCAGTAGGCACTTGTTCTGGAATTTCTTGGCTCCAAACCCCGCAGGATTTACTTTTATGCATCATGCCCCATGTTACAGATTTCTCCCCAGGTGTTGCCTCTGCCTTTGGGTTAATCTGGAGACGCTCAGCTCCCCCTTGCCAGCCTGAGCTCAGCCTTCCTGATTTATCCTGGGATCCCCTGACATGAGTTCCGGGGGTAGGGGGCTAGGACGTCTGCTGATGTGTGACCCCCACTGGGGGTGGGGAGCCAGGCGGCCCCTTCTTTGTCTGCGCTCCGTAGGAGGGAGTGTGTGCTGGGGAGTAGGGGCCAGGAGCTCCAGATGTTCCTGACATACATCGTGCCCTGCAGGGGATGGGGGACGCCCCTCCAGCTGCCACTTCACTTGATCCTGTCTCACCTGGTCCTTTGAGGCCACAGACTCCAACCCTCCGTGGTTTATCTTAGTGGAGACACAGAGTATTGCCCGCCCCTAAATAATCCACTGCTCATTGTGTGCTCATTGTGGAATGCTTGGAAGATACTGGGAGGTTCAAAATTGAAATCTGAAAAGCACCTATAATCTTACCCTCTGGAGAGAACAGATATTAACATTTTGTTCCATTCCTGGAGGAGGAAATGCTGGGTCGAGAGGGAGGTCTGTACACACCCTCTGTTAACTTTTCATTTTGAAATAATTATGGAGCCGCGAGAAGTTGTTACACTAGTACGGGGGGCTCCCGGCACCCTTTCCCCATCTAATCCCGGTGGCAACATCCAACATGGGGCAGGGCATTGCTGAAACTGGGACAGTGACCTCACAGTGACCAGACCTCAGACCCTAACTCAGGGGGTACCTGTCTTTCCATGCTCCCGTTCCTGTGTGTGTGGAGAGTTTCATGAGATCTAGCCACATGTACAGAGTTGTTATACACATTTTTAAAATAAATTTCACTGTTTAGAATTGTTTTTAGATTTAGAAAATCATTGAGAAGACAGCAGAGAGTTCCCATAAACCCCGCGCTCAGTTCCCTTGTTGCTAACTTCCTACACTGGTGTTTGTGTTAATGAGCCAATATTGGTACATGTGTGTTAACTAGAGTCCACAATTCCAGGTTGCCTTAGCCGTTACCTAATGTCTTCCTTCTGTTCGGGATCCTGTCTAAGACACTTTTTTTTTTTTTTAATGGAGGTGCTGGGGATTGAACCCAGGGACCTTGTGCATGCTAAGCAGGCACTCCACCACTGAACTACACCCTCCCCCACTAAGACGTGCATTTTGAAAGGGACTTTGCCACAATGTATTCCTCCAGTTTGTAATCCTGCCTCTTCTCCCATGTTAAGAATATCTTATCAAAGCATCACTGACTGGTTTTTTTGGGGGGTGTGGGGGTGGTAATTAGGTTTATTTCTTTATTTGTTAAATGGAGGTACTGGGAACTGAACCCAGGACCCCATGCACGATAAGCAGGTACTGTACCACTGAGCTGCACCCTCGCCCCATCCCTGACTGTTCTTACACGTCACTTTGAATGGCCCTCTGCTCGCCCCATTGTGTGGGCGTCCCCACGAGGACCTTCAGAAGGAGCGCTTCGCTCCCTCTTGGCTTCTTTGGTCATGTCAGTGCCCCCCTCGCAGGGTGGTCCAAGGGGCGGGCCTGGCATCCCTTTCTTGTGATGCGGGGCAGATCTGGAGCCACATAGGCATCTCCAGGCCCCCGGGTCTCCAGACTGAACGTGGTCACACAGGAAGGCAGCGGGTGGCAATGGGATGGTGCCGAGTGGAGGAAGAGCTGGGGCCGGCTCTGTCCGCCGCAGCCCTGTGATCCTGGATGAGTCCCGCCACCTGCGTATGACCACACAGCCCAACGATTGCCTGGGTTAGAGTAGCTACTCGCATCCGGGGCCGTTTCTGCAGGGTCGTTGGCTCCCACCCGCTCTACGGCCTTTCCAGGCAAGGCTGTGAGCAGCAGTCTGGCCGACAGGATGTTTCTCCACAAGCCCATTGAGAAATCCCTCTGAAAATCCTCCTTTGGCCCTGGGTGCGGGCAGGCGAGAGAATTGAGGACAATGGGGACCATGAAACAAAAGACAATTGTTGCGCTGTCCCGGCAGGGTCAGTGGATGCCCTGGGCCAGGGCAGGCTGACCATCAGCAGGTCCCTGGATTTCTGCCCACCACAGGGGTGGCCACGGGGGTGGGGGGTCAGGCCAAGCCCCAGGCCTGGGGCACCACACTGCATCCTGCAGAGCTCGGAGTTTAACTTCAGGGGTGCGTGCTTTGCAGGAGGTCCAGACACCCAGTGGGTCTGCATGGCTTGGTGTGGTGTCCTCTGTGTCCTGTTTTCAGGGATCTGTCCCTCGACCTTGCCCAGGTCTTCGCTCTGTTGAGCACAAGATTTATGAAGAAATGGTGCCACTGTGAGTGTGGGTCTCTGATCTCCAGGCATGGGGTGCTCCTGCCCGGCTCCGTCCAGTCCTGGTGCTGGGATTTCCACCCCCCGCCCCCAGCACCCAGCTCTGCTCCAGTGTTCCTGGAGCCAGCCTCCCGGGTGGCCTCCTTGCTTCCAGGGTCTCCACCTCCAGCCCTCACTCTGCCCTTCCAGAATGTTCTTCCTGAAACACAGTCCCCACCTTGTGCCCAGCCCGCAGGGACCGTAAGCCTTAACATCAAGTTCAGTCTCCTGGGACCGGATGGAGGTACCCTGTGAACTGCCCCTGACTCCTTTTCCATGCCCCTCTCCCATCTCTTCCAGAAGCTTCTGTGTCCCCAGGCCAGTAGCAGTTCCTGAAAGCCATCCAGGCATTTCCATACCCCCTGCCTTTGCCCTTTTCCACCTCCAATCCCCTTCCCCTCTTTCCATCCCCTCCTCTCCATTCATTTGGAAAATCCTGTTTGTTTCCAAGCTGTGGTTGAAATGCCGCCCCCTCTTTTCAGGTTTCTAGCCCACCCCTCCTCCCATGCCCAGAATATCCTTCTCCCCTTCCCCCCATTGCTTAGCGTGCTTCATTCTGTCTGGGCTGTGGCTGTTTCCACATCGGGCTCTGCTGTGAATTCCCCGGACGGCCCCGTATCTTAACCATTGTTGGTGTGGGGAGCGCCCTGGTAGTGACTGGTGCCCCTCCTGCTCAGTGCTGCCGAGGGCCACACCTAGCTGCCCGGCCCCTCCTTCCCCCAGTGGCCAGTCCCCCTTGCTTCCTGTTCCAGTGGCTCTGCCCATCCCGGTGACCGAGTTCCTGGAAGGTGTCTGCTCTCCAGCCGTGGCCCCAGTGGCCCCAGGAATTCGAGGCTTGGATGAAAGGGTCCGCCCTGCCCCAGTGACTCATTCCAGGGTGTATGTGGTTTGCCGCGGTGTCTATGCTGGGTGACTCCGTGCCCCAGCCCCAGGCTGACACCCAGAGCTGTGGGACTGAGCCCGATGTGGGTGGGCAGGGGTGTCGGCCTCAGGCCACCTTTGGGCAGACAGCCTGACAACCCTCTGTGATCCTCATGAGTAAGAAGGGGATGACGAGGGTCAGGGGACGTGACCACAGGCAGGAGTTGGTGTGCGGCCCCTCCCCCCGCCGCCCTGCACTTTCAGCCTCTTAGGGGCAGGGGAGTGGGCGGGGCTCTGAGAGTCACCGGACAGCTGGCCGCTGTCCCACGCCCTCCTGGGCCTCAGGGGCACCCCACCTGCCCTCAGCAATCCAGAACCTGCTCCTTGCCTTTGGGGCTCTGCCCCATCCTTCTGTTTCTTGTCTGTGCTGTTGGGGGCTGGGTTTGGGAAGGCTAAGAGAAGATTGGGGTGACTTAGTCAGTGGCCCCCTGGCTGCCAGGGGCATCTGGAGCACCCAGGGCCCTGGGGTGCCCTGTGGGTCGTGCGGGGCAAGCTGGCGGGAGGCTGGGGCTGAGGGCTCCCCCTGCCTGTCCCTGAGCCCTGATTCTCCTGGATGTGGAGTCAGCTACCAGCTTCTCGGATTAACCAAACTGTAGCCGATGACGCAGGAGGCTGAGGAAGTGTGGCCTCTCTCTGTGTCCCCTAGAACAGGGCCCGGGGCCTGGCATGGGGCAGGAGTGGGGAGCAGGGCCCTTGGTTTGTAAGGGAGCTGAGGGAACTGACTTGGGAAAGACATGGGGCGGGCAGGCGGGAAGGAAGGGGCGAGGTGTGAGTGTGTGTGTGAGGGTGTCTCTGGGTGAAAGTATGTGAGTAGCTACGTGAGCGCCTGTGTGTGTGTGAACGTGAGCCTCCATCTGCCCACACAGCCTGCTCCCACTCCCCTTGGTCACATTGAACGGCCTAAAAGCGTCCTTTCCCACAGCTTCTATTTTTGCTTTCGACCTTTAGTTAAATGCTCACAACTGCTGGGCCTTTGGTGGGGTGGTGAGTTTATCACGTGTAATTGGGAGAGAGGACAATTTCATTGCTTTTAGCACCAATGCTGCTCGCCCAGCCCCTCCCAAGAGTGGGGCTGACTTCTCTAAGCTCTTTCTTGGGGTGAGGACTTAACGATCGACCAGGCAGTATAACTGCGCCCATAGAAGGGTCTTAGGTGACAGGTGGGTGCACTCTGTATCCGTGTTGTTGTTTACACACTCATGGCACCCTCCCTCCATCCACAACCCCTGATGAGTGTGTGGAGGTGGGCAGTTGCTGGCCTGAACCCCTGGGGTGCCCAGGCAGAGGTTGGGGGTACCGGAAACACCCACCTTTCCACTGTATCTGAAGCCTCAGTGCAGGTGAGGAAACTGAGGCTAGAGCACGGAGGGAGCTGTCCTGTTCACGCAGCAGATGCCTGGCAGACCCAGGTGGCCCTGAGCCCTGAGGTCCCCTGGAGGTTGGTGCCCAGGAGATGCCAGACCATGATACAGAGACGTGGAGGGGCTGGGCTTCCGACATAGGGGCGGTGTCCTCACCGTGGCATCCCCATGGTGTCCCAGTGGTGTCCCAGTGACATACCTTGGAACCTGTGGGCCAGTGGAGGAGGAGGAGCCCTGGGGACATGCCCGGGGGTGGGGTGTTCAGTGTGACTCGCCGCCTACATGCTGGGCAAGTTGTCCACCTCACCTGGCTCAGTCTCCTCAGCTGTGAAGTGTGTCAGGGACACCCAGGAGGTCCTGTGCACATTGGGGACACCCACGCGGCACTAAGCAGGTTCTTAAATGGTGGAGATGCCTTTGTTCATCTAATACGTGTTTTTAAGCACCCTGAGCACGAGTGATGCGCAGGATGCAGACTGGAAACCAGAGAGGAGGTAGGCCGGGAGCATTGTTTCTGGGGTTGGAACCGCTCCAGCTCGGCAAAGGTGCAGTCACATCCCCTGCTGATGTCTGCTCTGACACTGAGGCCTCTGGCCAGCTGCACAGCTGACTGGGGAGTGGGGGTCCCTGGGGCTTATGGTCATGGGTGCCCACTGTATGCCCAGGTCATCTGGGTAGGGTGGGACAGCTCATCAGTCGGTGTGGGTAGGGGCTCTGACACAGACATCCAGGGGTGGGCAGGGTGGTGTGGAAAGAGTTGCTGACTTGCTGTGTTACCTCGGGCATATGGCTTACCCTCTCTGAGCCCCAGTTTCCTGCAGAGTGACTGATAGTCTGTCCCTCCCCACCCCACCCAGAGTCCCCGGGGTATTGTGGGGTAAGAGGATTGTAAACCTGAAAGAGGAGTGCAAACGTTTGCTGCTATACAAGCAGCCCTCATCAGGAGCCCTGTTCTCACCAGGTTTTGTGGGAAAGAGCTCGGGGTAAATGTGGACTCTGGGGGAGCTGCAGGTGAGCTCTGTGACCATTTGCTCCCTGCATGAGCCCGGCGTCCCCATGTGGACATGGGACTCAGCTCCTTGTTGATTACTCCCTGGATCTCCCACATTCTTGGAGGTGAGGTTCGCGGCATGTGAGTGGCTGGCGCTGTACTGTCCCGGGACAGTGCATTTCCAGGCAGAGGTAACGGTGAGCTTCCTGGGAGCTCCTTCTCCTGGGCCAGCCTGGTCCTGTGTGTAGGAGTAGGAAGGGACGCCACATACTGTGTGGCCAGCTCACCCCGTTTGCAGTGACTCCCAGGACCATACTTGCTGTCTTGAGGCCTCTAGCCCTGGGTTTTAGATGTGGTCAGTGGGGAAGGTTAGCAGCCACACTCTAATTTTTATTTCACTAAGGCATCTAGAAATCTCCACCAAATAACCCCTTGGGTGTGCCCTTGGCCCGCTTTGTGGGATTGTGGTTTCTCTTTGGGGATAGAGGATGCGACCATCAGTCCAGCCATGCCCATCAGGGGCGTGGACAGGGGAGACTTGTGGAGGGGGAGGTACATGCAGCTGGTTTTCCTTAGGTTTCCTATTGCAACTTGAGTTCTGGACGAGAGTGGAGGGGATCGTCAGCCCACAGGTATCTGATTTGGCCTGGGAGGCGATTCAGATTTCTGATGCCCACTCCTGTCGCCCCGCACCCCATGCCCCTGGCCAGCAGCTGTGAAATGCAGACGATCTGCGAGGGTCAGCCTGTGGGCAGCAGGCTGAGCTCTGTCCTAGGTGTCCCGAGGCAGCTCTTCGGCCTGGAAGCCGCCCTCTCGTTGGTTCTGTTTGCTTTCTGACAGCCTGTGACTGTCCCCGTGGCTCAGGGCAGGGCTGGGGAGCCGAGGATGGGCCAGTCTCTGCTGCAGGGCCTACAGCAGGTAGGGCTTGCAGGTCTGCCGCGTTGCACACCCGTTTGTGAATGATTTCCTCTGATGCCGGCAGCAGGCGTTTTCGTAGAGCTTTGAGGTCCAGGGGGTTTCCTCCCTTACCCGTTGGGTCCTCATGGCAGCCCTGCTAGGCCCATTACCGATGGAAGGGGACCTGGCTCTCGGAGTGAGAGCTGGGTGTCGGTGCCCTCTGTGCCCTGCAGGGGTGGGCACCTCCGTGACAGACTGGAGCGCCGGGCCCTGCAGGGTGAACGGGGTCCCAGCGGGACCCTGTTGGCAGTGGGGGCCCAGCACCCTGCTCGTGAGTCACGGGGCCTCGCCCCAGGTCTCTGCCACTCCCCTTGCTCAGTGCCGCCCACTAAAGCCTGCTGAGCGCCCTAATCCCAGCAGTGGCCCGGGGTCAGGAAGCGGCCCCACCCACGGCTCCTGTGTCAGGGAACTGGCCGGTCCTGGGCCAGCTACACAGGAAGGAGGAGGCACCGATCATCTCTGCAGAGGCCAGGACCAAGCCCCTTTCTGGATGAAATCCTAAAAGCCACCCTCTGGCTGCTGTCCCGACCCTCCAGGAAGCCTTTCCTCCCTGTCGCTGGGTGAAGCCATTTGCTTGGTGACCTTGCTTCTCAGGGACTCCAGGCATAAAGATGGGACAACCCACAGGATGGCCAGCGTCCCCCTGAGCATCTTCCATCCTCTGTCCCTGTGCCTGACCTATGACCTTGTTAACCTCCAGAATGCCCTGTGGCAGGCCCTCCTTTGGTCCTGTTTTGCACATGTGGGAACAGGTTTAGGAATGTGCCCAGGTCATGGAGCTGTGAGTGATGGGGCCGCAGGCAGACCCCCACCTGCCCAGCTGGTGCACTGCTCAGGGAAGGCACAGGGACCAACCAGATCATTTCACTTTGATGCAGCCCCTGGTCGGGGCTTGGAACCCAGCAGATGTGCCTTCCGCGCTGATTGCCTTCCTTCTTTTCTACCCTTATCTCTACATTCCCTGAATTCCAGGCTCACTTGGCCAGCCTCCCTGATGCCCCATATCCCATGCTGGGTGAGCCTCCTGGGTCCCCTTCATCTTTATCCCCACCCCGCCCCACCCCCCGCCCCCAGCCTGGGTGCTGAGTTCTCTGTGCCTCCACCTGGGAGGGGCAGGGGAGTGTGCTGGGTGTGTGTCAGGCCCTGGTCGGGGGAGAACCAGCTGTGGTTGTGATATGGCTGCACAGCCCAGCCAGCATCCCTGCCTCCCCTGATCCAGGGAAGATTCACGCTGAGATCTAACTGCTTCTACCGTGAACACACAGAAAGCCCCCAGAGCAATTTTTGCTTCTTTATTGAGCTGCCTGCCTCCCTAAATCCTTGGCTGCGAGGTGGTGGGCTGTCAGAGAGCGCAGCCAGGACAGAGAGGAAAGAGCAGGGGCCTTAGAATTTAACTTCTGCACAGAGCTGGCTGGCGAGCGTGCCCTCTGTCAGCGAGGACGTCTGGCTGGGTTGCCAGGTTCCAGGCAGCAGCTCCTGAATTTGGCCATCCCAGTCTGTCCTTCGTGTATAATGGGGGGCACAGTGCTGCTCAGGGCTGTTTGGTGACGTGTGGTTGGGGCCTAATGCTACTCCCAAGGGCCCCCCCCAGGCGGGATTACAGGCTCCTGGCTGCCCGCTGTCCTTCGTATTTGTGGTTGATGAGCAGGAGGATTCCAGCAAGGCAGGGCCTGGAGACCCCCTTGGCCAGCCCCACAGTTGCGTGTTGGCTGTAGAGAGCATGTGGGGACTGGAGGCGACCTGCAAGTGTTAACATGTCTGGGAATGTGAGGCTCAGAGACGTGGAAGGGCTTGCCCAGGGTCACCCAGCAGGTGCCTGGGCCTGACCCAGGCTCGTCCGTCTCCACCCCAACCCTTCCACGGGGGAGGCACAGAAGGCTGTGTTGAGGGGTGCATTTGGGGATAGTAGCTGTAAAAACCTAGTCCTCCTGGCAGGCTGCCATCCCCCCAGCGGCAGTGCACACCTGCCAGTGGTTGTGGGGAGGACAGGGGACCGTGTATAATGGGGGGCACAGTGCTGCCCAGGGCTGTTTGGTGACGTGCGGTTGGGGCCTAATGCTACTCCCAAGGGCCCCCGCCCAGGCGGGATTACAGGCTCCTGGCTGCCCACTGCCCTTCGAGCCAGAGCAGCCTGGCCGTGGCGGCCTCGTCAGTGACCAGCAAGGCCCTGCAGAGCCTGCTCCTCTAAGGGGGAATGAAGGCCCAGGCTGGGAGGGACAAGTGACCGTGAAGGTGGTGGCCTCAGCTGCTGCCTGCACTTTGGTCCTGTGCTTCCAAGTGAGACCAAATGACATGCAGTGGCGTCAAAACAGAACCCCTCTGAGGGGTTGGGAAGTGCGGGCTGGGGGGCAGCACCCCTTCCTTAGTCTGTCTGGGTGGTCACGATAGAAGACCATCGACTGAGTGGCTTATGAAAACAGACATCTATAGCTCACAGTTCTGGAGGCTGGATGTATGTCCAAGATCAAGGCGCCAGCACGGTCAGGCCCTTCCTGTTTCATAGCTGGCGCCTCCTTGCGCTGCCTTCACGTGGTGGAAGGGGCCCTGATCCCATTCATGGGGTTCCCCCTTCATGGCGTAAGCCCCTTCCAAAGGCCCCTCCTCCTAACCCAATCACCTTTGGGGGTTAGGATTTCAATACATGAATTTTGGAATAACACAGACTGTGACAACCCATGCACCAGGCAGAACCAGCTCCCTGGGGGCTCCCGTTGAGTCTTGGCCGCCCGCGGCTCCTTCCTCGGCAGAGAGCACCAGGGGCTGGTGTTCACTCTGGGTGGCTGGCCCAGCTGTGGGCACGCTGCACTGTGGCGGCAGCAGGGCCGGCTGGGATGCTGCGGGCTCCGGGAGGCTCTGCGTGGTGTGTGGGCGGTGGCCCTGTCTGCCTGGTTTCTGAGTCCCCCTAGAAACACCGGCAGCCCTTCTTGTCCCTTTTGGCACCAGGCTCTGCCACGTGCTGTCTCCTGTGGTCACCATGATGCTCTGGGGCTGCTGTCCTCCCACCTCATACACGGGGTCAGGGGCCCAGGAGCCTGGTCAGGGTGGTCCTGAGCCACGAGGGAAGAGGGACGGGAGCCCACTCCTCGGGGCATGCATTGTCAGCTGTTTATTGAGCATGTTTTGTGTCAGGACCCTGTTTCCATGCTCCTGGGGTTCTCCCAGGAGCAAGACAGACAGAGGTCTCACTGGGGAAACGAACTAGCAAACATGTCAGTGGGCAGGAGTGAGTGCTGGGAAGAAATGACAAGAGGTGGTGGTAAGGGTGGCATCTGGAAGGAAGCAGGGCCACCTAGACCGGGGCCTGGATGATCAGGAGCTGTGCCTGGAGGTCTTCCAGCCAGGGGAGGACATGGAGGTGGGGTGGAGATGAGTCTGGTGCTTCCCAGGACAGGACAAAGGCCACTGGAGTCTGGTGACCGGGCAGAGTGGGCGGTGCTGTTGGAGGAGGATTCTGTCTCAGGCCGTGCAAGGGTGACACCATCTCACTTCTACTCCTGGAGACGCTCTGGTTTTCTGGTGGAGGATGGGCTTTGAGTGGGGTGTGGGTGCCTGGATTGGAGTGTCCTGGTGACAAAGGCCACCTGCACAGCGTTCATTTACCTTGTGAAAAATTGGAGCTAGGAGATGGTGGTGATGGTGTAAACACCCCAACATTCTGGCCTTCAGACTTAATGTGTTCTTGCTTAAAAGAACGATTCATTTTTTAAAAAAACGATTTTTCAGTAAACAATTCATTTTTTAAATTTTTTTTTTTTGGAGGGGAGGTAATTAGATTTAGTTATTTATTTTTTGGAGAAGGTACCGGGAATTGAACCCAGGACTTTGTGCATGCTAAGCATGCACTCTACCACTTGAGCTATACCCTCCCCTCAACAATTCATTTTTGAAGGAGGTGTGGCTGCCCCTGGGGATGGAGGAATTCCTGGGGAGGGCCGCAGCTTGGCCATTCATAAATGTTGCTGACTGCCCCCACCCACACCCTGCTTCCCCCAGGCTGGCTGTGTGGGGTCAGGGGCCCAGAAGTCCACCCTCTCCATTCCTCCAGGGGCCACCACCCTGGGAACATGAGCCCACGGCCTTGGGAGTGTATATAGGGAAACTGACCCCTGCCAACTGACTTCCATAGACTTCCAGGGCCTGGGGTGGGGGTAGGATTAGAGTTATAGGGCCCCGTGTGGGGAGCCCCTGGGCCTCATGATGCTCGAGACGCCCTTGTTGGGGTAGGAGGCCTGCGCTGGGCAGCCTCTAGCTCGGTGTCCGCACCCCTCACCCCGTCCCTGCGGCCCCCTCTTCCTGTGGGTCTGGGCCAGGATAAAGGGGCAGGAAGCTGGACAGGTGTGATGCTCCCTGTCGCCCATGGGTGCAGAGGCAGGAGGGAAGGGACGAGTGGGACTTGTTCTAATCAGCCTGGTGGAGCTGAACTTGTGAAAACAGGCCCAGGAGCTTCGAACCCCGCACCTGCCAGCCTGAAATACTCACATCCATCGGGCACCGGCCAGGCCACAAATCACCCTGTGCCTCTGATTCAATTTCCCACCCACCTTTCTCTCCAGGAAGTTCCTGGCATCATAAATCTGGCTGCACATGGGGGGAGGAAAGCCTCCGAGGTGGTTCCGAGCACTCTAGCCTCTGTGGGCCGTATGTGACCTGCTGGGTGGTGGAGGGCCCGGGCCTGCCGTCCTCTGAGCATCCCACTCAGGGATGTTCTGGTCACCGTGGCCTTGGGGCCCACCCTTCCCTTCTCTGAACAGCTGCTCACCTGTCATGTGGGGCTGGGGTGCAAATTCAGCACCGCGTGTGTGCAGTGGGCACTTGGCCATCAGAGCAGCCGGGACTGGGTGTTTTATAATTTGGTGGCCATTATTATTATTGTTGTCGTTGTCATAGCCCCAGCAGACAGACCTCAGAGAGGCCAGAAGGCTTGGTGGGTCCTGTGGCTGGGCCTTCTTTGTCTCCAGTCCCCCTTCCTGGGTGTTGCCCTCTCAGTGTGTCGTTTGCTGGAGGGAGTGAGCCCCTGGGAGGTGGTGCCATCTGGGCAAGGGTGGGGACAGCAGGGCTGAGTGGACAGCGAGCAGTGGTGGCGGGAACCTGCAGGGCTGGCCTTGCTGCTCCAATTCTGGGAAGTGGGAGGGAAGGAGGCCCTTTCCATCTCCTGGGACACCCCCAGACTGCTTGCCAGCCTCAGCCCGGGCATGTGCCCACCCGCTGGGCCTCAGCCACCCTCTCCATTTTTGCTTTTGCGCTTCCATTTGTGTCAGGGCCTGGGTTTTTGTTTTTCTCCAAAGCTGCATGTGCCCATAAAGTCTGTGTTTCCTGTGGTCAGTGGCCTGGAAGGTTAACATCCAGATAAGTGCATCTGACTCTGGGAGGACCACTCATTTCCAGGGACCCATATCTTGAGGTCCTGGAATGCATTTTCATTTCTCCTGCCTGGCCTGTTGGGTTATGGTCCCATGTTCCCCTCTGACCCTCCCCTGCTGGCCTGTCACCACCTTAGAAACCTCTGCCTGGGCCACTTCTGGTCCCTGCTATGGTTCCTCATATATAAAGTGGGGTTGATAAGGGACCCACATCATGGCATCCATGTACAATAAGGGCCCAGGCACACAGGCCACCCTCACTTTCCTGGTCATCCTGAGCCTGGTGGGAGGATGCTCTGTTCAGGGCCTCTACCAGGGTTTGCAGCAAACCCAGGTGTTTGGTGCTGTGTGGCCTTGGGCTGGTGGGTTAACCTCTCTGTGCCTCTTTCCCCATGGGTCAAGTGGGGGAATGCTAGAAGCTTCTTTGTTGCAGGGTGTGGTGAGGGCTAGATGGGATGAGGTGTGCAAGGAGCAAGGCCGTGACGGCTGCACGTGGGTGTCACTCCCTGAGGGGTGATTTGGCTTTGGTAAGGTGCATGTCCAGCCCCACATCAGAAGTTCCTTCTTTGGAGCCATCCTCTCCTGCACGGGTCCATTCTGCTCTCACTGTGAGCTGCCCGGTAAGGCCGGCACTTAGTTCAGACACTTTCCCACCAGCCCAGCACCTGCAGATGTCCTAAAAAAGCCTGCGCCTACTAACCTTAGTAGTGACGGTCATCACACCTTCGTGTACAGGTGCCCCACTCAGCAGCCCTTGTGCGGCACCTCGGAGGCGTGGGGAAATGACGGAAGGTCTTAGGTTCCAACGAGGCAGCTTGGGGTGGTGTTGGATCCCAATTTGAGGTTGGATGTTCCTGGATCAGGTGTTGGTTCTGTGGTGTCCTGGCTTTGTGGCCTCGGGCAACTGTCTTGTCTTTTTGGAGCCTCTCTGGAGACGTGGCATTGCCTCTTGTGGCTGCCAGTTTTGTCTTGCACCAGGGGCCACCCTGTAACTGCCTGGAGCCCCCCGCAGTGGTGATGTGCTGCCCTGGGACACACGCACCATTCTGGAATACCGCCTGTGCGACTGAGCAGACACCTGCGGGCCAGTGGCCTGTTTGCTGGGGGACTTCAGCGCTTTCGAAACCAGAGCCCTGTGTTGTGTGGTTCCCGGCTTCCTGGTTTCTGGTTTTGGCTTCCTCACTGTAGGGCCACCCTTGGGAGTTAGAATTTGGATCTTCCTGTGTGGATAAGGCATAAGGTCCCATGGGTCTTTTGTTAAAGTTGGATGTTGTGTGGCTGGGTTTAGGGGCAGGGATTGGACAGTCAGGCCAAGAGCTGGGATCTGACCTTCCGTCTCTGCCCCTTACCTCCCTGCAGCCGTCCCCTCCCTATCCCCAGGACCCTCACTCCGCCCACCTGCCTTTCTGAGACCCACGTTCCTGCTGCCAGGCCAGACACCAGCCTCCCCAGGAGAGAGGGCCCTGCCTGTCTTGCAGGACCACTTTAAGGTGGAGTAGGGGCGGGGACCCCACAGAAGTGTGATGGGAACGCCCCCACCCCCACATCATTTCCAGTTCTGTCTCTGACGAGGTAATCCTCTCCTTTGTTGACAGCCTGACTGAAGTCACGTTTTATCTGCCCTTTTCTCTGGGCCTGTGTCTGGCTTTTGGCCAAACCACTAATAAAAACACAACTCGCGGTAACCCTTACGTTTGTGGGATGTGTGGTCCGGCCGGCCCTGTCCCCCCCACCCCCCTGCCCCAGAAAGGCCCAGCTTCCTCCTCCCTAAAGCCCCGCCCCTGCTCCCTCCGCAGCCGGTCTGCGTCCCCCTCAGTGTTGGCACAGAATCTGGTGACCACTTCTCCTTGTCCTGCTCTCTTGCCAGTCCACGAGGAGGGCGCCGCCTTCAGGTGTTGGCCTGTATCCAGGGATCCACAGAGGAGGCCCCTGGGGCTTGCCCCCAACCCTGCAAGGAAGCTGAGGGGATGGGATGTACCTTGAGATGTCTAGGGCAGAGGTTCTAGGGCGATGAGGGACAGAGGAGGCTGGAGAAGGTTGGAGGGGGTCCAAGGGGCCATGAGATGAGCCACCCCAGACCCTTGGAAAAGCACACACCTGGCTAGCAGCCCCCCACCTTGGGGCCAGCAACCTAGGTCACTGAGAGTGCTGCAACCCAGCAAAAAGAAGTCGCAGGCCTTTTCCACTGCCACTCTGTCAGACAGCTGTGGATGCCCCCAGATTCACAAGACTGGTCCTCCACTCCCAGAGGGAAGTGGGCACTGAAGTGGCAGAGGCAGGACCTGATGCTGGGGCTGGGACCCTGGCCCTCCCCAGACAGAGGCAGGAGGGGACAGAGGCTGGCCCAGTGCCCTGATTTGGGCAGGTCTGGACCAGTGGCCCCTCGCAGGCTAGCCCTGGGTAAGTGAGGCCAGGAGTTGGGGAGCAAATCCATGGGCAGCAGGGAAAGGTCACAGGCCCAGGCCCTGAGGCCACCTGCCCCATTGTAAACGAGTTTGCTTCTGCATGTCCTGGGCCAGGGGTCCCTCCTGCTGTGAGAACAAGGACTCTGACAGAGCTCTTTACAAAAAATCCAGGTGCCCTAACAGGGCCTTAGCACGGGACGCCCACCTTGTCCATCGGGAGATCTTCTGTCCCCGCAGCACCTCCCTGGGGTGAGCCGAGCCCCACCTCCCCACCCCCCATGGCTGCCCCATCTCATTGGTCACCACACTGTGTCCTAGTGCTCAGGCCAGAGAGGCCTGTGGTGTGACAGACAGTGTGGGGAACACACGTGCTTTTCCAGAGGTCCCCGTGACTGCTCCTGCCCTTCCGTCCTTCTGTCCACCCAGACCGGGGATTGGACAGGGCTACCCTCCCCGTCTCTCAGATGAGGGGCCAAGCTGGTAGCTTGGGGGCTGGGGGCAGCTCTCCACGTGGCTCTGGGAGGACAGAGGGGTTTGGGCTCTGCAGGCCTTGCCCCGCCTTGTGGTATCTGAGTGTGTTGGGTACAGCAGCGTTATGACCGTGGCAGGCTGTGGGCTTAGGGGATCAGAGCCACTGGGCCCCTTCCTTTGAGCGGAGGGTGAGGGGCTGTGAAGTGACCGAGAGCCCACTGCCGCTTGCAGGAAGCAGGCACCAACTGGGAGGGACACGTGCTGTGGTGTGCTGGCCGGACTCCTGGGTCTCAGGTGGTTGCTGGGCGTTGGGCAGGGTTTGCTCAAGGCCTTTCCGGGGCAGTAGACACCTGGCATGGGGCGGGCACCTGCCCAAACTCTGGTACCGTGAGGCTCCCCTGCTGTAAATGGGTGCGGAGTTCGCAGGGCCAGGCTGAGGGGAGGGCATTTTTGTCTCAGGGAACTGAAGGACCTTGGCACCTTATTCACTGTCCAGGAGGGTGTGATCAGGATGCCCCACTTCCCTGGATGGCTGGCGGAGGTGGGGGAGGCAGGAGGCCTTAGGTTGGTGATGAAGAGCCTGGCTCTAAGTGGGTCAGTCCTGGATTCAAAGTCTTAGACCCACCAGGTACCGTTATGGTGATGCGGGCACTTGACGCCACCTCCCGGAGCCTCAGTCTCCCCATCTGTAAAACGGGGCAACGATAGTGCGTCCCTTGTTATTGCATGTGTCATTCACGAGACATGTTTGGTGGAGTGCCTGGCACATAAAAAGTGCTGGATGGACTTGGCAGTGGCCATGACGGGTGTGAGCCAGCCTTCCCCACAGTCGGTGCTTAGGAAAAACTAGTTTCCTTTTAAAGTAGCATCCAGCTCAGATGTAAGCCGGGGGAACGTGGAAGCGCTCTGCTCCCCTCCCTGCTCTCCCTGGACGCTCTATAAAGTTGCTCTTTTGCCATCAGGTTGTTTCCACCAGTCTGCCTCAGCTGGACCCCCAGCCACACGGCTGACAGCTGCCTTCCCTTGCCTTGGGGTGGGGGGCCACCAGTATGCCCCCTGCATAGTGATGCCTTTCCTTTGGGGTTCCCCTCACCCTGGCCCTGTCTGCTGGAGGCCTGTTTATGTTTGTGGCTGTCTGAGTGTCTGTTCGGCTTGGGTTGGGCTGCCCAGCCCAGACTCCTCTGACAGTGGAACAGCAGACAATGGTTTTGAAACAGCAGGGGCTGGCGGGGCAGGTGCTGGCGTCCTGCTGGGCTCCCACGGCCATCCCATGGCAGGAGGAGGAGGAGGAGGAGGAGGCAGGCTGGGCACGCACGCCCCTCTCTCTCCGGGGCTACATAAACCGTGGGGGCGCACCTTTCCCCCGGGTCCACGCACAGCAGGGAGCGCGTTACCTGTCTGATTTTCAGGCCTCCTGGTGTTGGTCCCAGGTTAGTGCCCTTCAGGGTTGGGGTCCTCTCTGGTGGTCTGGCTTCAGTGAGGGGGACTGAAGTTCCTCCCTCTGAGCACAAAGCAGGGCATTGCGTGCCCCCCACTGGGGGTCAACTCCCCTCCCCCGGGCGTGTGCTCCGTGTCCTGGGAGATCTTCTGAGAGCCTGAGTCCCGGACTGTGGTTGCAGTGGAGGAGAAGGCCACTGCGATGAAGGGGGCTGCACATCTAAGCCCATCCGACAGGTGTAGAGGCCATTGCGCTGCTCAGCTGGTGTGGGAAGGGCTGATTCCTGGTTGTGCCTCTTGTTGGGGCTCCTGGAGGCCCTGGTGCCTGGCATGGCCTTTCCCAGTGGACAGTTTCAAACCATCTACCACCTGCTCCTCTGCAGGTTTGGGGCATGCCGAGGGAGTCCCGGCCCAGCCCTACAGTGGAACTCAGCCACCCTCCCTCCTTCAGTTTCCATCTCCCTCTAGGCCCTCTGTCCCCATGTTCAGGGACCCTGACTTAGCAGCTGCCCTCTTATGGGGCTGAGGTTTTCTTATGACCACCCGGGCTCTAACTCCTGGGCCTTCAGTGGGACGGAACAGTGTGCTGAGGTCATGCTCTGCCGTGCTGTGCAGGCTTGTTGTGTTCTCATGCCCTTCCACCCACCCCACTACAGTCTTGTTTGCCTTGACTGGCAGGCAGGTGTCTGTACCAGGCCATGAGATGCTCTCTGTGTGGCATGGGGCTGTGTCTGGGTCTGCAGGCAGATGATCTGGGCACAGATCCGGGCACCTTCGTTTGCAGAGTGAACTTGGCCAGTTGTGGACTCTCTCTGAACGTCAGTTTCTTCATCAGTGAGATGGGAGAGCTTATCATGTGGTCAGTGAGGTTGTTGTGAGGCCCAAACAAAGTGATGGGACGAATGAGCCTTGTGTCTGTAAATAAACCTTCAAGCTGGAAAGAGCCACAGGACATCCCGGCTTTATATAATCAATGGGCACGTATGTCACCTGCCCTGGAAAGGCGGGCTGCCGAGGGCCAGAGCCACGGGGCTTCATCTCTGAGTAAGGCCAGGGCAGTGGGTGGTGCACCTTTGTCTTAGGACCCCCTGTCCCCCTCTGCAGCCCCCCTTCTCCTTGCACACCCAGGCCTACCCTAGACCTTGGCTTCTGAGTTGAGGGCAGTGGGATGCAGGGAGGCCCCTGTCAGCTGAGTGTCACGGGCCAGCTCTCCCTTGGTGACATTGTACCCACGTGCTCAGAGTCTCAGGGACCTGACCTGTCAGGCCCTGTGACTGCCACCATTGAGTGGTGTGACCCTGGGAGCCAGCTCCTTGCTTACCAGACAGGCACACAGCCTCTCAGCCCAGTGGCTGTGCGAGGACCCTGGGAAGCCTAGGCCATTGGAGGAGGGCAGGGGTGGCAGGAATTAATGCAGTACGTGGGGCCCAGGGACCCCGGAAACAGGGTCCCCAAATGGCTATGCTTTAGTCTGAGCTGACTCTCACTGACAAAACCAGCTGAGGGACAGTGCAATCAGTGGCCCGCGACTAAGCTCCGATGCAGCCGCTTGGCTGCACACTCAGAGGCCCGAGGCTGCCCGGGGAGGGTCTGTTTCCCCTTCTCTGGGGCTGGTTGTCTCTGTGGTTGCAGCTTCTGCCCAGATTCCTGGCCGTTCCAGAGCATTCCATGGACAAGTGCACGTTCCTCACGGACCGTTTTCTCCTGCATCTGCCCCCACCCCCACCCCGTTGCCCCCTAAGCTGACTCAGTCTGTCCAGGAGGTCCCATATTGGCTGAATGCCCATCTTTCTGTCAGGACAGTTGAGTTTGGACTGTCACCAAGGGGCCTTAACAGACTGGACTTTGTTCCTTATGTCGTGAAATGAGCCTGGATGAACCAGCCACCCGCCCCTCCTGCCTCCGCTTCCTGATGACCTTAACCAGACACTTCCCACCATGGACATCGTGCCAGGCACCACCCCAGGCCTGGGGGACATGCACACTCGACTTGGGAGATGCCCAGACGTCTGCGGAGTCCCTGCCCTCAGGGAGCTCGCAGTTAGATAGTGGAGGTTGATTTGGGGAAAAGGTGACATGATGAGTCAAGAACCAAAAACAGTTTGAAGTACTGGTGCAGAGGGCAGGTGGCCCCAGAGCACGCGGCCAGTGGGGCAATTCTAGAAGGCTCTGTGGAGGAGGGGGCCTCAGAAAAACCTTGACCTGTTCCCACTGAGCTTGACCCTGGGATGCACCTGCAGGGGGGCCCAGGCAGGTGGGTGTGACCTGGGGTCAGCAGGCCCTGCTCCCCTTTCCTAGCCACGCCAGTCTTCCTGTGTGTGTATGTGGGGCGGGGGGAGGACCACACAGGACAGAGGGGGCACTTCCAGGCTAAGGGACCAGAGAGTAGCAAGGAGACAGCATTTGGAGCTAAAAGGCCTCCAACCAAAACTGGCTAACTCCTCTTCAAAAAGCAGAACAGAAAACTTTTCTCATACGTGCTCACGGGAGACGGATGCTCTCAGGCATGCAGGTGGGCGTGTGAATGGGGCCAGCCCCTGCAGAGGGCAGTTGGTAACTTTTAGAAGACTGCAGAGGCATGCCCTCTTTGGCCCAGCAAGCCCCCCGCTGGCAGTTGATCCTGCAGGTGGACAGCACACGAGCCGATGGTGTACGCATAGGTGATGGCTAAGTTTGGAGACAGCCCAGGGGTCCACTGCTGAGGTTTGGTGCCCGCCACCCCCAGCCCCTGTGCTCTGGGAACTGTCCTCAGAGGAAGAGAGGGACTCTGCCAGCCTGGCTTGTGTCCAGGGCCAGCACAGCCCACCTGCTCCCTCGTGTGCCAGTCACAGGACCCCTTGCCCATGGAGAAGCTGGCACACGAAGGCCGGGTGGCCCATGGGAGGGGATGATTTATGCCTGCCTGCTGGCAAGCACTGTGTGCTCTGTGCCTTCTGCCAGCACTGGGGGAGTGTGGTGCCTAGCGCCTTCCTGCCTGCTCTGTCGAGCTCCCCATTTCGTCCCGGTGTCTTGCAGCTGCAGAGTGACCACTTAATCACCCGGTGGTTCCGCCTGCTCCCCTTGGGGGGATACACCTGCCTGAGGTCCTCTTAATGGCCCAGCTGCGCCCTAAGTTGCCTGTGCCTGTGGGCCAGGGACCAGGAGGTGGTTAGGGCAAGGGCGAGCGAGGCCTGGCCTGGGCCTGTTCCCAGGTGTCCTGCCCACAGCCCCTGCTGGGTCTCGACAGGATGAGCGATTGGCTTGAACGGGCTGCTGGCCACGCCACGCCATCTGGCGGGGCTATTGTGGACCGCACGGAGGATGGAGCATGGCGGGGCAGGGGCCAGCCGAGGAGTGGACAGGGAAGCAGGAGGGAGGACACCGGCCTCCCAGCACGCACCCGGCTGGTGGGAGCCGGCCCGTTTGTTCCTGCTGTGGCCGCAGCTTTGGAGCCGAGATCTGGTTTATCGCTTCCTGGGGCACCAAGGGATGACTCCTCACCCCCTTGAATCTTCGGCTAGAGTGCTTTAAACAACTCTGGTCCTGAGCTGATTTATTGCTCTGCTAAGATGCAAAGGCAGTTTTATGTACTAGGTAATTAAGTGGCATTATGGACGGCTTGAGAGTAAGTGGCTGCTGTTTTAATAATTAAAATAAATGACCCCTTGACTGTTTCCCGGCTCGATACTGTTTTCTTCAGTGTTGAGACCCTGCCGAGAGACGGCATGGGTGTGTGAGTGTGAGCTTCCTTGTGTGTATGTGTGTACGTGGTGTGAGTGCGACTGTGCGTCCCCGGGTGCACCCACGAGTGAGTGTGAGTGTGTGCCCGCTGGGTGTGTGTGTGCCCACTCTGGGTATGAGTGTGTGCATACGTGCGCGTGCTCACGTGTGTGTGAGGTGTGCAGGGGGAGGAGGACGTGGCTCCTCGTGACCTCTGGGGTGCCCACGTCACCTGGGGCAGGAGATGTGCTGTCCTAGATAAACTTTCCTTCCCCCTCTGAGCCCAGGATGACCCAGGATGGGTGCTGGGCATCACCGTCCATGTGGGGCAGCCCTGATTCAGACCCCGGCTCTGGTGCCCCATGGCTGTGGCCAGCCTGCCATCTTTGGAGGCTTGGCTTCAGTTCCTGTACAACGTGATAGTGCCTGCCCCACACACTGGGTGCCAGGCACCCAGAGACGTGTCAGCTCTCATCCCCCGGTTGGGAGGCACAGAACTCTGGGTGGGCATTGGGTGGGGGCTGCCAGTGCCCTTGAGTCCTGAGTGAACAGGAGGCATGCCAGAGGGGCAGACAGTCACGGACAGCGAGACGAAATGGGAAGTAGGACTTGAAGCTGGGGGAGGGACCTCGCCCCCGGCCGGCTGGAGTGTCTGTGCCTTCGCACATCTGCCGCCTGCTTGGGGCTGCACAGGCCCAGGGGAACACGGGCCAGCCTGCTGGAGGATGTCATCATCTTCTGCCCCAGCTTATGCTTTCGTTTTGTGGGAGGGTGACCTGCCCCAAAGACACGGGCCACAGCATAACACATCCGCACGCTCGTGGGACTGACATGGGGCTGGCTGCCTTCTGGGCATTTCTGGGGGATGGTTGGTGTTGAAGGGAGCAGGGGGCTGAGTCGGCAGCTCTGCACCGAGGTCCTCATGTAGGTGAGCAGGAGGAGGGAGAGGGAGGAGGGGACACATGTCGCAGGGGCTCAGGTATGGAACAAGGCTCTCCATGTGCTGTGTTCCCCAGAATCGAGTTTAATTGAATCTCCCCAGCTCTGCAGCAAAGGTGCTTCTTTTGCAGCTGGGAGAGTGGCAACTCAGGGACATTAAGGTGCCAAAGTCACCAGGTGGGGCCGGATGTGAAGCCCCCTCTCTCCTGCCCTCCCCCCTTGCCCCTTGTCCTCCATCCGTCCTCCACTGAAGTGTCCTAGGCCCCAGTGTGTGTGAGCCCAGTGCCGGGAGCTCCTGGGCTCTCCAGTCTGGGCCAGCTCCTCACGACCTCATGGCCCCTGCCCAGCCAAGAGTCTTGACATTGAACTTGCAGCCCTAGGGATACCAGTCCTCAAGCTGTGCTTGTGGAACTAGCCAGGTTCCTCCCTCATCCTGGGCCTCAGTGGTTCTTTCTGAAACATGGAGTGTCTGATGCAGCTTCTGTGCCCAGCCATGCTGTGCCGTGACGCATGGAGGGGTGGCAGAGGGAGTCTGAGGGACGGGGAACATGACTGGGCTGCACCCACCCTGGAGCTGCCTGGCCCTTGGACGGCCTGGGCCACCCCGTCTGTGAGTGCCTCACCCTGGCCCCCTCCCCTTTGCTGCTGCGAGCTCCCAGGGTGGGCCCTTGTCCTCAGAGTCTGACTCTAGGGCCTGGCATGGAGGAGGCACCCACCACGTATCTGTGCCTGGGGCTGCCAGTCCGTGGGCTCTGTGGTTTGAAGCCCCTCCTCCCCCTGACCCCGCCATTCTCGGAGGCCCAGGCTCATCTTCCCTGAGTGTGCAAGCGTCTTTTCAAGCTGGGTAAATGGAGGAATGCCAGGGTGGTTTGGCTGCCAGAGGAACTCGCCCAGGCTCATGCTGTCCCAGCGCTCAGATCCAGACACGCCGGGGCTTCATTTTGCCTGTCGCAGCAGTGGCAGCCACGGGAAGGTTACTCTCAGGTGCTCCTGCTTCCTGAGGGACCCTGGAGCTGCAGGCTGGGGTCCTGCCTCCGGTGGGCAGAAGAGAGGTACCCGTAGGCCCAGGGGTGTGGGCCTGACTCGGGCAGGGCCTGTCTGCGCTGTGGTGCCCTGTGGACCTGCTGCCGCCTGTCCCCTCCTCTTCCCCAACCCCTGAATTTTGGAGCCTGGGGACTGAGGAGGGTCCTGAAGCTCTAGGAGAGTGCCCAGGGCCAGGGGGTGTAAAGTAAGCCTGGCTTCTTCCCTTTGCTCCCCTCTGAACCCAGGAGGAAGGCTGGTGCTGTGCTCATGGGGGCCATCTGGGCAACAGAGTGAGCCCTGAAGCCCCCTGAAGTGAGAAGGTGGGGCCTGAGGGTGGGGACTCGTGGGGACCCACCCCACTTGCCTGAGGGTGATCTGCCAGGCAGGCCGGGCCCTGGGTGACCGTGGTGCACTCCTGGGGGCTGTTTCCTCATCTGCGAACCAGGGGGTTTAGGGTCTGCCTACTTGTAGCCAAGAGCCCGACCAGTAACAGCCGAGGGCCCGGCCCCAGTGCCCAGGGAGGGGCAGCAAAGCCCCTGACGTTCTAATGAGGGGGCTGGAAGTGTCCCCTGGAGGGAAACCCAGTGGCACCCGAGTCCCTGCTGACACTGAATGTGTCTGGGCGGTGCTCAGGCCCGACTGCAGCTGTAGGCATCAACCTCGAGCCTGGAGAAGAGGTGCCCCCTGGTCTCCCAAAGGCCTGTGGGTCAGGGACTTCTGGAGAGGGGTATTTTCACATCTGTCCTTTCAGAGGCCCCTCTGGCCTGGGGTCCGAGGGGACCAGAACCATCTTAGGTCGTTGGCCCGTCGGGCAAGGATGGTCGACATCCTGGATAAGCGCCATGGTAACTGCCTGTCCCTGGCCTCTGCCTTGGGTGCCATGGTTGAGGTCAGCCCCGTCATTTGTCATGTGATGCAGAACCTCCACATCAAGTGGGGAGTTTGGTGGTCAGTGGCTCTTAGGCTGTGTTGAAAATAGCAGCAGAGCCCCCATCTCGAGTGCAGCCCTCCCCCAGGGCAATAGGCAGGAAGGGCAGGGGACTCTGGCCAGGGTCCAGCCCAGGTGTGTTCGGCTCTGGCTCAGGCTGTATTTGGGCCTCGGGGTAGGAGGAACATGCAAGGAACAGAGAACCAGGTCAGAGGTCATCTGGTCCAGCCCACTGTACAGGCTGGGACCACACAGAGAGGGGTGGCAGGTCAGGGCTCCAGCTGGCCCAGCACACAGTGGCCATTGATGCCCCCACGAGGTACCCTCCAGGGGCAGTGCCCGCCAATGGCGTGGGTATGTGAGTGAGTTACCCCGGCTGGACGGGGGGCCCTGGCCTGTGGTGCAGTAGGTCTCCCAGTGCAGCTGGAGTGCCCTCAGGGCTGCGGTGGGCAGGGGGCAGGCCCTGGGCTGGTCAGGGCCTGGCTTCTCATCCTGGCTCCGCGACTCTGGAGGGGCTCGAGCCCTGTCTGGATCATGGTTCTCTGCAGAGAGGAGTTCTTAGGCTCCCGTGGGCTCCTGCGTCGGGGCAGAGCTGGGCTGTGGTTGTCGATTAACCAAACTGTGCCCTTGGAGGTGTGTGCCCAGCAGGACGACTCTCAGCGCCTGTGCGTGACCTTTCTCCAGGGCAGGATGAAGTGTATTTCTTTGAGTAACTCCCTCCAGGGCCCTTTGAGAGCCAGCTTCTCCTTCACACCCTCACTCAGTGGCATCGGAATGTCCACTGGGAAGGGGCAGGGCCCATGGGACATCTCTGAGCCTCCACTCTGCCTGTCCAAAGCAAGCCTGGCGCCTGGCGCCTCACAGGGCTGCTGAGAGTCAGAGTGAGGAGCGCTGAGGGCCTGTCCGGCGCCTGCCCGGTGGCATGGAGGGCTCTAGAGCTGCGCCTGTGGTTTTACTCAAGGTGGTGTTGTCAGTTCTGTTACCTTCCCATGATCTCACCACCAGTGTGATCATCACCACATCCCAGATGGGAAACCGAGACTCAGAGGGTTCAGGGGCTGTCCCGGGGTCTCCCAGTCCAGACCCTCCCCCTGTGCTGGTTTGGGGACCCCTCTGTTTGCTGGGACAAGTGGGCAGCCTTCGGTGGCAACCACGCAGAGGCAGCTCTGGCCTGAGAGCCCCAGGGTGTCACCCCTGACGTCCAGGGTACGTCTGCCCGGGGAGGCAGCCTGTATGAGGAATTCTGTGGCTGTGCGCACGGGGCAGTGAGGCCCAGGCGCAGACTGGACTGATTTGTTTATTTTTATTTCTAAGAGGATACGTAGTCATTAGAGAAACTGGAAGATTTGGGAAAGTAGCAAGAAAATCAAAACACGCATTTCGCCCCACCCCCCAGACCCTGCTCTGAAGGTCTTTCCCTGCGGTGGGGCTGTTTGCTTTCTTCCTGTGCAGGAGTGCTCGGGCTGCTGCTTATCTCGCGGTGTGTTCCGTGTGGGATCCGGCAGTTTCCGCTCAACATTGCATCGGATGCTCTTTTCCTCTCGGTCTCTGTAAACCTTGTTAGTGTCTACACAACATCCCTCCAAGTGAGTTAGCCAGAATTTACGTAACTGTAGCTCTGTTGCTGGACAAACATCGATTGTTTCCTGATGGTACAGGCAGCCACGTTTCCTTCACGGCAGTGCCTTTGGTCGGTGGTCGGCCCCTGCCAGGGAGGAGATGTGTTGGTCTTGGGGCCGTGGTGGACGGCACTGTGGGGAGCACGGCGCAGTGGCTTCAGGGTGGCTGATGTTAGAGGTGATGCTGTGTGGCTGGGATTTGCTCAGTGTTTCCCGTCCTTACCCTTAACCATCTCTAAGACAGGGGGTTAATTTCCTGGGGCTGCCTCATTGCGTGGTTGTTCCTTCTCTGTGGGCTGTTTCTCCCCTGAACCATTTGAGAGAAGTTGGGGTTAACGCTGGGGTGCGTTTCCTAGAAACGGAGACTATCACTTACGTGGTGACAATGTCAGGAAATCGAACGCTGTCACTGAGCGTCCCAGCACAGCGCCTTAGAGCAGTTGCTGTCTGGCCCGGGACCCAGTGCAGGAACACGCACTGCACACTCCCTTTTGCCTTTGTTGGAACCGATCGCTCTTCCATCTTCCTTTGACTTTTGTTTTAGTTGAAGTATAGTAGGTGTACAAGGTTGTGTTAATTTCTAGTACAGCGCAGTGATTCATTGACGTTTTGTTGAGCACAGACTGCTGCATGTTTGGCTCACGGTTGGATCCAGGCTGTGTGTTCTGGGCAGGGACAGCCCAGAGGGGATGCAGTGTTGTCAGCCTGTCCTGCCAGGAGGCACCTGGTGTGGGCCGGTCTTGGGAGCCAGCTTCCATCGTTGGTTCAGGGAGTTTCCCACGGGTCTCCCTGCTCGAGGTTAGTATGTGTAACTGTGATCAGTAAATAACCGGTGGGCGGCACTTTGAGACCACACAAGTGTCTTGATCCTCACCGGACACTCGTGTGCGTGGCTGGTGTCTGCTGACCAGCACTCTGGCCGTGGTAGTGGTGACTTTCTAGCTTCCTTGTCCTGTGTGGAACAGCTGGCGTTCTGCTGTGTGGGGCCTGCCCCTTCTCCCTCGTCAGCCTGTGTGTGGATGTGTTCTTTATCAGTGCGGATTCTTATTTTATCCGAGGTGGTTGTCATCGTCATTATCACCTTGCCCAGGACAAACAGCTGGACAGATGCCTGGGAGGAGAAGGGAGCTGGGGTTTCTCTTGTGTCCATGGTGGGGCCTGGGGGCAGGGTGGCCTGTGACCTTGGGCAAGTCCCTTGGGGTCCCTGGTTTACCCCAGTGTTAGAAGGAGAGGTCAGGACATGTTGACCGTTCATGCCCCTTTGCTCCCTTCAGGGTCCCCTCCCAGGCCTTGTGCTGTCCCCCTGCTGAGACCAGGAGTTAGCTGTGGGGCAGTTCCTGGTGTCCAGCTGTCACCTGTCACCTGTGGGAGTGATGACACAGATGGAGTCTCCTTGGCCCCACCCCTCTCTCCCCAGTGGGGCTTCTCCAGCGGGCCCTTCCTCTGGAGGACCAAGGGCTGTTTATTCTCGTTAGTAACCAAACACTGACCTCATCTTGGCAGCGGCTCTCCTGACCTTTGGGTCTGTTCTCGTTCGTATCTTTTTTAAACACAGCTGCATGCGTGGGCATGGCGGTGCGCTACAGTGATGGGCCCACACCCACTGTGCCTGCCACGCCCACCTGTGCCCACCTGCGTCCACCTGTGCCCACCATGCCGGAAGGGCTCTTGGAGGCTTTCAACTCCCTTGTACAGAGAGGTGTTGTGGGGCCCAGAGAAGGGAAGGGATCTGCCCAGCGTCACACAGCAAGTTATGGCGGGGCCTGGCCCCTGGTACAGACTCTACTCCCCTCACTGCAGTGCCCACGCACCCTTTATGGTGACGAGCCTCACCAGTCCCCTCTCAGAGCCCGGCGTGAGTGTTTGATTCTGGGGCGAGGGCTGATGGTTCCTGCTGTGCAGTGCACAGGGACGAGAGGCTTGCCAACCTTCTGCGTGCAGGAACTTGCAAAGGGATGTGAGGGGTGGGCACACCCCAGGGAGAAGCAGCCCAGGGCCTCGCCTACCGGGGTGGGCAGGGGCTGGGGTCTCCCTAGCAGCTATGGAGTCACCGTAGGGGAGCTCCTGTGTGGGACAGTCACAGTCACCTTCGGCTGAGGGTGGGGGTGAGGGCACGGTCGGGGGAGTTGAGGTGGGAAAGCAGGCAGACAGATCCATGGAGCAAGCAGAGGAGATGCTCGGCATCCACGGGTGGCAGGAGGGGGTCTGCCCACAGGGGCTCTGCGCACGGTCGTATGGAGCAGCCGGGTGGTGACCCTGGGACGCAGGCCTCCCTCTGCAGGTGGAGGATGAGGCCCCAGGGAAGTCCCTTGCCCACATGCCACGTGGGGATCCGTGTGCTTGTGAAGGTTCTGGAGAGAATCTGTGAGAAGATGGTTGACCAACCCCCCAGATTCCTGAGCTGCAGTGGCCTGGCCTGGGTGCTCCAGAATCCTCCCAGCCTCCCAGCGAGGGGGCATCGGGCCTCCCATCATGAGGATGCAGAGTCTCGGAGACGTCTCGTCACTAGTGTGAGGTTTGCACAGCTGTGATTATAGGGAGACCCCGGGCTCCTGACCTTCTGCTCTGGCTCTGCTGGGGAGGTCCCTCTTCCTGGGACAATCGCACGGCCCAGCACAGCCTCGGTGGCCTGGGGTGACAAGTGCCTGGCCAGTAGGACAGTGAGCTCCTGGCTTGCCAGTCCTATTTTGGGCCACCCACTGGTGTCATGGCGGGAAGGGGACGGTTTTCCAGGCCCTGCCCAAGGTGAGCAGATGACCTTTGAGTCCTGAAGCTCATGCACCCCCCTCCCCTGGAGGGGAGAACTGTGGGTCCAAAGGGCAATTTCAGCTGAAATTGCTGAGTGAGAGACAGCCCATGCCCGAGGGTCGTTCTGAGAGCTGAGCCGATGAGGGGTGGCAGGACGGGAATGTGACTGGGGTGGCTGGCAGGTCCCTCTGTGTCCCAAACACCCAGAGCCCCCTCCCTCACCCCAGCAGTGACGCCTGCAATACCGTAGCCCTTCTCTGGAGGGGTGTTGTGCAGGGTGCATGCCCCTCCTTTTGGGAGGCTCTGGGAGCCTGGTCTGTCCCCACGGTACCAAAGGGATCCTGAGGCTTGGGTGGGGATGTCCCTGCCCAGTAAATGCAGCCAGCCTGGACCTGCCAACCCCACTGCCGGTGGGCGTGGGGCTGTGCCCGCCTCCTTCCTGCCAGCTGTAGTGAGGGCCTGACCAGGGCTGGGGGGGTCCACGCCTCCTGGGAGCCAGACTCGAGAAGGCCCCCACCATGACCTTGTGGGGTCACACGGGTCTGTGAGCTTTCTCACAGTGGTTGGGTCATGCAGCAAAATCTGGCACCCCCGGGCAGCAGCCCATGTCCTGCTTGTCCACCCCACGTTCCAGAGGAGAGCCCTCCATCCTCCCAGCGGGGGCCAGCAGGGGCACAGGCTCACCTGGCCTGGAAGGAGATTCACCCTTCCACCCTCTGAGCCTCACACCCGGACCCCCAGCCTTGCAGCATTCAAATAAGACCTCCAGGCGATCTTTGACTAAGGACATGCTCCTGGCCTTGCCCTCACCCCAGGCTTCTCATAACCACATGGGGCCTGGTTAGTACCAGTTTGAGTCCTTTCTCCTCTTGCCATGTTCTGTTCTTTGCTGGACCCACCTTTCTGCCTGGATTTGGCTCAGGCTGTCTCTTGAGCCCTGTTTCCTGGGGGCTTTGAGCTGGGGTGAGGGGCAATTTGCTGGGAGGCGGGAGGCCCAGGCTGGACCCTCCCTCCCTCCCTCCCTGTAGGCTACCTGGTGTACCTCCGTGAACACGGGGTTAGGTGCTGGCCGTCAGTCACTAGGGTCCATCCAGCCCCAGTGCTCCACGCCCACAGGACCCTCACTCTCCCCAGAGCCCTGCTTGCAGTTGGAGGTCTTCCCTGCGGTGTATAGAACCAGCCCCATCACTGCCAGCTCAGTGGTCCCTGTACTCCATGCTCTACAAAGTCCTCAACTTAAAATAGAGAAGGGGGCATCTGCTTTATGAACAGACAATGTCACGTTTGCTTCAAATAACCTCCAAGTGTGACATTCCTAACTTGGATTCATACCCCACTGTGAAGTTTGTGGTGATGCACCGGCCTTCGCTAGATCTGAGGCAGGTGCAGGGGCTCTGGCGGGCCAGGCCCCGGCCGGGCAGTCTTGCAGCAGAGGTAAGGGTGGCCTGATGCCATCATCTCCATGGTGACCTGGTGCTGGTGGTGCAGCTCAGAGGCAGGTGTGCCCTTGGCTGGCAGCGTGGAAACCTCAGCTTTCCATTCCTTCCTGTCAAGGTCACGCCGTCAGAGTGTGGGCAGTGGAGAGGATGGGGTTGCTTTTACTGAGCCGCTACTAAGTGCCAGGCCCTGGGCCAGGGGCTTTTGGAGCTGCTTCCTTTCTTAGTCCTCACAGCAACCTTCCAAGGTTAGTTTTTGATCTCATTTTAAAATAAAACTGAAGCTCAGAGGCAAGTTGCCTGAAGTCACACAGCTGTAGCCTTTATTTCCTAAGTTAGTTTTCTGTGGCCACCGTCACAAATTACCCCAACCTTGGTGGCTTAAACAACACAAATGTATTATCCTGCAGTTCTGGGGTCAGAAGTGCTAAAATCAAGGTGTCAGCAGGGCTGTGCTCTTCCTGGAGGCCTGAGAGGAGACTCCTCCTGCCTTTTCCAGCTTCTAGACCCTCCCGCATTCCCTGGCTCAAGGCCCGGTCCCCATCTTCAGAGCCTGCAACAGTCCCTTCCTCTGACCACTCTGACCAGTCACGTCTCCCTCTGACCGTGGCTGGGAAAGGTTCTCCGTTTTCACACACTCATGAGATTAGGTCTGCCCACCTGGCCGGCCGGGCTAATCCCCTTCTTGACGGCCACAACCTTAATCGCATCTGCAGTCTCTTTTGCCGCGGGAGGTCATGTGCTCAGACTCCAGGGGTTACGAGCGGGCATCTTTGGGCAGACGCTGAGTACACTTCATAACTGGGGGCTGAGATCTTTATCAGGAACCAGTTCCTCGTTGTGTCACATGGGGAACCTGAGGCCTGAGGATGCTGCGGGAGCTGGGGCCCTTGGCCAGTGTTTTTCCTCTTGCAGTGTGGATGGTCCCTGGCCGCCCAAGGAGTTGGTCCTCAGGGCCTCGGGGCTGCATCCTGAAGCTGGCCTTTCCGGTGACCCTTGGGTCAGCAGTCATGTGCTGTGGGTTGTCTGTGGAGTGGGAAGGGCAGTGTGCTGTCTCCACGCCAAGACTGTGTCATTTTAATGGGCAAGTCCTCGCTGCCCTGCCTGATTGTAGGGACTCTGTGGGGCAGGGACTCTGAGTCAAGTCCCTGTCCTGTCCTCTGGGTTCTCTGGGCCACCTGGGCCTCCTGCCCCATCTCTCTGGACCGGGGCATGGGGAGGGGCTTGTTTAAGGTTGCAGAGTGGTTGGGGCAGAGAGGGGACCTGCTCTTGTCCCCTGTCTGCAGGAGGGTGGCTTCCCATGGCTGTCAGCCTCCCATCCCTGTGGGCTCTCAGCCTCCTGTGACCGGACTGCTCCCATGGCGTAGGGGCGGCACCACAGGAGGCCCCTTGCCAGGGATGTCTGCGAGGTTTTCCAAAGGCAGAGCCTGGGACCCAGGGACGGGGCGTTCTGACACCAGGAGTTTCCAGTGTCTTTTCTGGAGGGCCTACTGCACTGCCCTGACTTTCTTCCTTTTACTTATAAAGCAGTATTATTATTATTATTATTATTATTATTATTATTATTATTATTATTATTAATTAGTTAAGAAATATATAAAAAGCATCAAGCTGGGAGAAGAATGAGACAACTATTTATTCCACTGTCCACCTTTATCAGATTGCAAACAATAATGCATTTTAGTGTCAGGTCCTTTAATTTAAGAAATAAAGTATCACAGGTAGAGTTGAGACACCTTGTGTGTCGTGTTCCCCTCTTCCCCTCCCCTGCCTCCCCAGGGGAGCCCTGCCTGGAATTTGTACTCATCACTCTCCTGTGCAGATTTTATGTCTTACAGGTCAGATGTCCATAAACAGTGTATGACGATGCTTTTTAGGGTTTTAAACTTTGTGAATGCTGTTGCCTTTCTCTGTATTGCTTAGTTACTCGTCCCCTCCCCCGCATCCTGTTTCTGAGCTGTAGCCCTGTTGATGCCTGTAGCTCCCGTTCATTCATTCCCGGCTCTGCAGAGCGTTCTGCCGTTCTGCTGTTTGGCTAAGCCACAGGCTTTGTGGTCTCCCGGAGAGGACATTCAGGTGGTTTCCAGTTTTTCACTGCCTTGGCCAGCGCTGGACACCTGTGCTGGGGGTTCTCCAGGGAAGCCATGCTGGGTGGCCCTCTGATCTGCTGTGCTGCGGGCACCCCACGTGCTGCTCCCTGGTTCTCACACACTGGCCGTTGCACGAGTGACCGCTTTTCACTTTGTGTCCAGGGGCTGAAGTTGTCTGCCTTAGTTTGTGGGGGCGGCGGGGGGCTTGTCTTCTGACGGCGCGCACCGAGCTGAGGTGCGTTGACGGGCGGGTTGTCAGTGCTCACAGCTGAGCAGGACAGGCTTTCCCTTTATGGTTTGTGTTTTTCATCTCTTCATTAAGAAATCCCGTCCCACCTGAAAGCCGAAGTTGCTCTTTCAAACAACAGCTATACTGAGATGAAACTCACATTCATATACATACATTTGAAAGTGTATAATTCAGTGCTTTTTATTGTTTTATTTTTTTAATTGAAGTATAGTCAGTTTACAGTGTTGTGTCAATTTCCGGTGCACAGCACAATGCTTCAGTCGTACATGAACATACATATATTCGTTTTCATATTCTTTTTCACCATAAGTTACTGAAAGATACTGAAAACAGTTCCCTGTGCTGTACAGTATGAACCTGTTGTTTATCTGTTTTATATGTATTAGTTAGTATCTGCAAACCTTGGATTCCTAATTTATCCCTTTTCACCCCTTTCCCCCACAAGTAACTGTAAGTTTGTTATGTCTGCGAGTCTGTTTCTGTCTGTAAATAAATTTGTTTGTCTTAATTCAGTGCTTTTTAATATATTCACAGACGTACCCAACCATCACTATCTAATTCCAGATCATTTTTACTCCCCCCAGAAGAAAAAGTCTGTACTCATTAGCAGTCACTCCTCGTTCCTTTTTTGTCTCAGCCCCTGGCAACCACTAATCTACTTTCTGTCCCTGTGAATTTACCTGTTCTGGACGTTTCATATAAATGGAATCATACAATATGCAGTGTTTTGTGACTGTCTTCTTTTCTGTAACATAAAGTTGTTAAGGGTCACCCCAGTTGTATCAGAAAAGCCCAAGTTTTAAAGTTGTTTCTTCATCTAGAACTCTGTCCTTCTTGGAAGTGCTTTCTGTGTGTGGTGTGAGGTTGGGATTGCATTTACTCTCCTGGATGGCCTGCCACTTGCTACGGCCCCGTTCACAAAACACTCCATCCTCCCTATCCTCAGCGGTCGCGGGCCAGGTGTGCAGAGCTTCTCTGGGCTCCCACCACCCCCAGGAATCCCACCGTCTTATTTGTGATGATTTATTCTTGTTTCTACTGAATCAGCGAAACACTGTCCAGATGTGATTTTGTCGCCAGAGGTGACTGCCTGGACCTCCCTCTCTCTCTTGCTCCTGAGGCTTTGAGCCCCGGCACTGCTGCTTTTCCTGCATCTGGGCTGGGGATCCCCAGGGTCTGATGACCCAGCCACACCTAGATTTTTCTCTGTTTCCTGAGCCTGCTCCACCTGCCACCCCTCCCCACCTCTGCCTGGGCATCCTGCCCCCTCTCATGCCTCCCTATTGTCCCTGCCTCCCCTGCTGGACAGTTGACCCCATTCTGGCCCCACCAGTTCCTCATGCTCTTCATCCTTGGTAGAGACTCTCATGCTGTCTAACTCCCTCTCCTGAAACCAGCAAAGTCTCCACTTTTTGCTGCTAAGGGGCTTGGCGCATCCATTCTGGGGCTCAGTGAATGGCTCTCCCACTTCCCCTGCCGCCTTCAGTCCTGCATGTCCTGGCCTCATCGTAGTCCTGAGAGTGCAGGCCCCAGTGAATAGTCGGGGCCTGGTGGGCGTGGAGTCCCTCCGAGAAGGAGCCCTAGACAGGGCCGATTTGAATAGTCACTGCTCAGCATAGTCAGGGGTCCCCAGCCCCATGCGCATGTTAGAATCACCTGGAAGATGTTCAAAATGTATATGGACATCCAGGCCCTTTGCTAGAGTCCAGTTCGGTTGGTTTCAGGAGGGAAGAGATCAAACGTTAAAAGGGCCCCAGGGAGCCGGGTGCAGTGGTGCTGAGAGCCACAGGCTGCTGTGCGGTGTGGTGGCCCTGCTGGGTGGGGCCGGCAGACGTCTGCTCAGCCTCTGTCAGTACTTCCCAATCATTCAGAGTGAAGTTGGCGTTGGTGGGTGAGGGGACAGTGTTGCCTGTACTGCCACCTAAGCACACAGGTTCATTTCTGGGCACGAGAATGGAAGTCACAGGAAGGGAATTTTTTCCCCCTCTTTTCCTCGGTTTGAAACAATGACATAGTTTCAGTGTGGCTCGTCAGGCTTCCCAAGTGGTAGACAGAGAAATGGGTTTGAGTGTTTGGCCTGAGGACAGCAGAGGCTACGGGCAGATTCAGGTGGGGGCCTGCTCCGAATGAGCCAAGTCAGACTCAGCCTCCTTGAGATTTCAGGGCGGACTGGGAAGGCCCGTGGCTTTTCCTGGAATGAAACGCCAGGCAGCCCCAGGTGGCCAGGGCGCCAGTCCATGGGGTCCCCAGAGCTGTGTGTGGGGCACACAAAAGGGCAGGTGGCAGCCTGGGACAGCCATGAGCCTCAGCGGGAGAGGCTGAGAGGCCAGCAATGGGAGATCCCGGTTTTCATCAGTGCAGTTGTTCATTGTTTCTCTGTGCCCCTTAATTTTCTTGCCTCTGCAGGCTTGGGAGGGAGGGGCTCTAGTCAATGCCTGTTGGGAAGGCTGGATTTGAGCACTGGCTGTGGAGATGGGTACACACACGTGCACGTCTCAACTTTCAGCCCTGCTTTTATGAGCTTTGTGACTGGGCCTGTTACTGGGCCCCTCTGAACCTCAGTTTCTTCATCAGGGAAATGGGTAGAAGTTGCTGGGTCCCCCTGACAGGGTCAAGGCTTAGAATGAGCAGCACCAGTTGCTGTGGTGATAATGACGTGAGAGGCCCAGGTGATCGCGTGGGACCCCAGGGCTGCCGGGGAGGCTTCGGCGCAGACTGGGAAGAGTTTTGGCTCCAGACAAACCTGGGTTTGAAATCCCAGCCGCACATTCTTCTCACTGTGTGATACTGGACTTGCTACTTAACCTGAGTCCCAGGCTCCTCCACAGTAAAGGAGAATAGCTTGGTGTGAAGATTACGGTGGGTGACAGGAGAGTTGGGGTTTTGCTAGGTGCCTGCTAGCACACAGTAGGTGCTCAGTAAAATTTGCATGTGTGAATGGGAAAGAAGTTTCCCTTCTCAAGTCCTGCATGGACACTGGAACTCCTTTGCACGCCCGAGGTTCTGGAAGTGATCGCTGAGTTTGCGGCCGGCTACCTTGGCCCGCACCACCCTGCAGACCCTCTGCGGGCAGCTTGGGTGGGTGGGCCTGGCTGGAGGAGGGAGGGGCAGGGGCAGCTCACTTGGCTCAGCGTTGCCACCGCCAAAAGGCGTCCTCATAGGAACCTGATGTTCCTCTGATAAGCCTCCCTCTCGCCTTCATCCATAAATAATACCTGTCTCACATTCAGCCCGCACCTCCTAGGCTGTGGTGTGTGCCAGGAGGCAGACGCTAATGGGCGCCGGCTCAGGTGCTCCTGGACCTGCCCGTCCCGGTCCCACCTCTGTGCCTTTGCTCACACTGCATGTTCAGCTGGGACTTGCCTTCCATCCCCACCCTACTTGACTGCCTGTCAGAATCCTGCTTGTTCTTCCATGTTTACTTCAAATGCCACCTCCTTCAGGAAGGAGTCCCTGATTTCTCCCCACCGACACATCCTGGCTCTCTGCCCTCCTCATCCCTAGGCTGCACCTCTTCACTCCTTTGCCCTTCAGCAAATGGGGCTATTCCTACAGCTCCTTCATTAGGCTGAGGGACCCTCGCAGAAGGGGACCACGCCCTTGGACAAGCAGGTCCTGTTGGCACCTGGCTCTGTGACCTTGGGTGGATCCATTCACTCTCTGAGCATCCTTTTTCTCCTTATAGGACAGGCTTTCTGCCCCTCACCTGCCAGGGTCCCTGGGAGGAGCAGAGGGTAGCAGAGTGGGTACATCTGTACTGTACATACACAGCTTCCTGTGCCCTCCTCCCAGCTAAGTCGGGAAACTTCAGCGTTCTCAGGGCTTCTGTCCAGCATTCAGCCTCTGCTTGCTTTCCACTAGTGATGGAGAGCTCGTACCCCACTGGTGGCCTGGACTGTCGTGAAATTGGTAACTCTCCTTTCCAGTCCTGGGTTTGGAGTCCCTCTGCTCTGCAAGAGTTCAATCCTTTGGTAACCTTTGAGATTGCCCAGGGTCCAGGGAGTAGGTGGGCCTGAAGTTGGAACATCCTCCAGGTCCTTTAAGAAGACAGGGTCATCCCCAGGCCCATGTCCTGGGCCTTGCTGGGGGACTGGAAGTGCTCATTCATCAGAGGCAAGGGTAGCAGGAACATGAGCCCAGACCTGTCCAGCCTGGCCTGTGGGCGGGGCAGATAGGCAGCAGCTGCCTGGGGACTGAGTACCCACCAGCACTGGCCGTTTCCCAGCAGGGTCAGGCACCGCAGGTAGTGTGGCCTTTGCTGCCGCCTTGAGCCCAGGGCTGCCCTGAGCCAGAGGGAGGGGAGGCTGCTTCACTGCTGCCTGGCCTGCCGCCATCACTGCACCTCCCTGAGCCTGAGTTTCTTCATCTGAAACTGAGGTCAATCACCTGCTCACAGTGAGAAACAGGAGGATGAAGGCACCGTTGGCATGTGGGCACCGATGGCTCTTGCTGAAGTGGCCTCGTCTTGCTGTCTGTCTTAGTGTGTTTGAGCTGCTTTGACCACATCACAGACTAGGTGGCTTATGCGCAGCAGGCCTGGAGGCTGGGAGCCCAAGGTCAAGGTGCTGGCAGGTTCAGTGTCTGGGGAGGGCCCCTCCTGGATAGTGGATAGCTGCCATCTCCCTGCTGTGCCTTCACTTGGTGGAGGCGCGAGAGAGCTCCACGGGGTCTTTTTCATTAGGGCACTAATCTCACTCACAAGAGCTCCACCCTCATGACCATATTACCCCCCAGAGGCCCCACCACTTAATAGCATCACCTTGGGTGTTAGGTTTTAAAGTACGGATTTTGGGGAGGACACAACATTCAGATCCTTGCACTGGCCCTGGTGCCTGGAGCTGGTCACAGCTCCCTGTGGGTGGTTCTCCCGATGGCCCTGCCTGAGTGACTCAGTGCATCGCTACACCCTCTTTTCCATGTCTGTGGGCAGGGGAAACCTCTGCATGGGGGTGAAGGGTCTGAGGTTACCTGTGAGAGGGCAGCGGGAGGCACGGGTGGAGACTGAGGCTCCAAGGTGCAGTGTGGGGACATCTCCTGGGCCTGCCCTGCTCGGTTTCAATTTCCAATTTCCAGACCCTCAGGTCTGTGCGGCCCTCACCCGCCCCTTTGGGGGTGGATTCTGGGGCAGGGGAGAAGGAGAGAAGCTGAGGAACCCATCACGGGAAGGCAGAAGTCTCAGGAGCTGCTCTCATCCTATGGGGCGGGGAGGGAGGGGGGCCTGAATGATGAGGTTGCGTCTGTTTAACGAGGCCCTTCCGCCTGGATGGAGCCACTGGCCCGATGCTGCAGCCGACCCCTCTTAATGAAGTGGAAGGAGAAGGGAATTGAATCAGCCGAGCCGTGTCGTGGAAATGTCAGCTGTCTCCCCGCAGAGCCGCCGGGCATGTGCCCCCATGGAGGGGCCTGAGGCATGGCCTGGCTGTGTCTCCTGCTCCTACCTGCCACAGAGCCTGCCTTCCCCCGAGGCCTTATGGGGACCCTGCTCGATGAGAGGGGGCTGGAAGGGAGGCAGGACTGGTGGGGTCCCTGGAAGAGGCGGCAGCTGGAGTGCCAGGCCCATGTCACTGTCACTGTGCCCCCCCCCCCCCGCCCAGCATCTGTCCACTTCCCTCCATGCAGAGGGAAAAATCATACTTTCTCCTGAGCCGGGGCAGACGCCAGATGCAGATCCCTGGGCACTTACTGCTTCCAGGCCCACCGCCTGGGTCACTTGCTGGCCCTCCAGCTCTGCCCGGGAGCTCCTCCTGTCCACTCCCCAGGTGGGCAGTGCTGGGGCCGGGAGCCGCTCCCTCCAGTCAGCCCTTGGCCAGCAACTCTGAGGTCCCAAGAGGAATTCACACTCCTCATCAGCTCCTTCGGGTCCATGCCTCACTTCCCTGCCCCCAACCTGGGCTTCCCAGGGTCCCCTCCCACGTACCCCTTTGTATGTGAAATCTTGTCTCACTCAAACTAAGACGTAAACAAATGGCGAGGTTGGCACGAGACGATGCTGTAAACTGCTGTGGACTGACGTCTGAGAGGCACTTGCCCTTGGCCGCTGGGGCGCTCTGCACTCTGTGGCCCTGGCAGCTCCTTGTCTGGGGTGTCCCTGGGCGGCATGTCACAGTCACAGGCTGAGCGTGCCTTACTCTCCCTGTAGCTGCTGCTGGTGGGAGCTCATAGGACTGAGAACCTTCTCCTTTCTCCTTCAGGGAGATGGGTCCGACCTACCTGGCCGGATGAATTCCTGTTAGGTCTGTAGGTTTTCCCAAGGGCCTACTATGTGCCCAATGGTGAGCTAGGTCAGGAGGGTGGCAGGGGTGATCAGACGTGGCCTCTGGCCCCCAAATTCTTGCAGTTTGGACTGATGGTAAGGCTGACCAAGCCAGGAGGGAAGATACGACCTGTTCCTGGCCTCACAGCTTCTGGGAGGGCAGAGTAGCCTGATGATCAGTGCCTCTGGCACAGGACTCCTCGGTGGAACCAATCAGTGCTGGTGGGGAGGGGCTTGCAGACCCTGCAGTCCCCTGACTCCTGTCCACCCATGGGCTGCACTGGTCCTCCCTGTGCCCCGGGAACAAGGAGGGGCGCAGGGAGGGCTGATGTTCAGGCTTCTGGAAGTGAGAATGTTGCAGGGATCTACCCCCGTCCCCCAGATGGAAGGTGGATCACGAATCCCCAGAATTGGGCCAGGGAGCCCCGGGAGGGCCAAGGATCCCTTCCTAGTCACCTCCCTCATTCCCCCTCCAGCAGTCAAGCCAGGAAATGACGCGTCCCTCCCTGCTGGCTCCGCTCCTCATTACTGCAAACCCTGGAATTAATTTAATTACACACTTGTCTCCAAGAGGCTGGGGCATGGAGGCGCCCCTAGGGATCGTGAGTTGCCTAAGGCTGCTGGAAACATCATCCTCCCAGGGAGCCAGGCCCTTCCTGGCACCCCTGCCCTCCTCCTGCTCTCCCTCCCCACCACCCCCCGACTTGAGGGTCCGCCTAGCTTTCATTCTTCCCTGCTGCCAGGCCCCTGCTCTGACTCACAGGTGACCAGATGTCCGGTTTACCTGGCTCCTGGCAACATGCAGAGCCTGGTTTGGGGAGCTGAATGGGGGGACAGTGGGGACAGTCCGGTGTGCCAAGGGAGGCTTATCCGGGATTTCCAGAAGGGGGCCTCAAAGCCCGTTAAACTCTGCAGGACTGGGCAGGCTTGGGGCTGGGCCTGCGCCTTGGGAGAAGTGGGCAGAGGGTTGATTGGGCCCACCTGTCCAGGCTGTCCTCTTGGTCACCCTCTTGGCCACCCTTTTTGCCCTTTTTGACATTAACGGGGCCTCTGCAGTGTGAGGATGCAATAATTTAGTCCATTCTCCTTTTTCACAGAAGAAAGATTTCTCCCTCTTCTAGAAGTAGATAATTTGAAAATTAACAAGAAACTGTGAATAAATAAAAATAACCACCCATTCCCTCGTGTGAGCAACCTCATGGTCAGTATTTCCATGTGCTTCATTCCTGACTTTAATTTAATACGTGGGTATTTTTAAACATAACAGCAATTACACATACAGTTTTGTGTCCAGTTCTTTTCACTGCTGTTTCAGCGTTCTTCCGTATTGCTTACGAAACAAACGTCATTTGAGTGATGACAGGGTGTAAACTCGCTGCTATTGTTGGACAACTAGTTGTTTCCAGTTTTGGCCACTGTAACACCGTCTGCATTCTTCATAATTAGAATTAATTCCTTAGATAGGTGCAGCCCAGGAGGATTGAAAACTACTTTGATTCTTGTATTGTTCTTTTGAAACTAAAAGAAAATCCCAGCACATGCTGGTGTCTGAAGTGTGGCTCATTCTCCGCAGCCACTTGGGGTTTGGGGCGACCCCAGACAGATGGGCTGAGTGGGGCAGCTCCGTGGTCTGAAGCCGCTGACGTGGCCTGTGCGCCCTGAGGCCTGGCGCTGGCGGTGGGTGTGGGGGGGTGTGGTTGAGTTGATTGTGGGACGTGAGATGTCCTGTGTCCCTGCTCCTGGCACTGTTGCCACTCTTTTCTTTGGACTGCCGTCCCAGGAGGTGGGTGTGAGGTCCTCACTCAGACAGGAGCAGTGGTTTGTCCGGCCTGACCGCTGTCCAACGAGGGCACCAAGCCTGTTGGCACGTCTGTTGACTCTGTCCCAGGCCATAACTCCGACTACCGTCTGACCAAGGAGGGGAGTCCTGGGGGCTCCTGGCTCACCCCATAGACATGGCAGAGGGAGACAAAATGTCCAAGAGACTCGGTGGGCATCGTGCCCACTGGTGGGATGGCTCCGTGGCTGTCCAGGGCAGTGCGGGAGGGACCGCACTCAGGCCATCGGTCACACACAAGTGGCTGATTCCTCCCCCAACTTCAGGGCTGTGCTGAGCAGTGCATCCGGGGGTGGGGCTGTGGTGATCAGGGACTCTGGTTTGAGGCTGTGCCCAAGGGTTGGGCAGTAATGGAGCATCTGGGGAGATGCTTCACCAAGAACCACGTCTTATTTCAGGGACCTCTGCTGTCAGCCCTGCTCAGAGAGGCCGAACGCTCAGATCCTGAGCACTGACCTGCGGCTGGTGGGGAGAGGGTCTGGAAATTCAGGGCCTGGGCCTCCCCACTCATCTGCCAGCGAGTGGAGACTTTGTTCCTTGTGGCCTCCTCATCTGGAAAACAGAGATGATACTTGCTTGGTCCCTGCAAGGCTGCAAGGAGGTGCCAGATGCAGGGGCTGCCGTGCATCCCACATGGGGTAGACAGTCCCCTCCCACCGACCCCACCCAGAGGAGGACCACACAGAGGTCCCTGGTTGTCTTAACATGTGAGGATGAAAGAGCTGGGACGGTCTTCACAGTTTATCTTGTCCACTGTTTCCCAGTTGGCGTTCCAGGGAACCTTCCTGCCAGCAGCAGGTGGAGGACCCAAAGGGTTGGGGAGCCCAGGCTACACCCCATCTCCCTCACATACTCAGAGGGCCCAGCACCCCCTGAACACTGAGGCCCTTCCCACAGGTCCTGTTTGTGTGGGTGGGATGTGGAAGGGAGGTGGGAATGGCTGGTCAGTTTAGGCAGATTGATGGGTAAATCGAGGTCGGGGGCGGGCACCGGACATGGATTGTAATGGCCGCCGAGGTCTCCTGTCTGGGAAGTGAGGGGTTTGCCCAGCCCTGGGTGTGGGCACAGGGTCCAAGTGGGAGGCCTCTCCTGCCTGGGGTCACCACCTGGGGTCCAGCTCCCCCTCCGCCACTGCCCTGCTGTGCGCTGTGAGGAAGCCACTTCAGCTCTTGTAAGGCACACAGCAGGCTCCCAGCAGAGCTGCCCTGTGGCTGCCGGGGTCATCCCCAGAGGTGACTGTGGGCAGGCTGTTGGGGCGGGGCCTCTCCCTCCCTGGGAGGCTCCACATTCCTGAGAGGTGACTGGTGTGGAGAGTGGGGTAGGCGGGGGAAGTCAGTTGTATCATTAAAGGAAGGAGCTGGGCCTCCCCCATTCCTGCCCAGGGCTGGGCTGAATGCGCCTGGGTTTGGTCCAGGGCTGGTGGACAAGGCTTCTGGCGGTCCTTCTGAGATGCTTGGGGAACAAAGTGACCCACAGTGGGCAGGTCAAGGGCAAAGAGGCACCTGTGCAGGAAAGCCGCCTCCCGTCACTGGGGGCACCTTGGAGGACAGTGGTGCCGATGGGCAGGAGTGTGCGGGACCTGGCCGAGCTCCAGGCCTGGAAGGTCATGGCATTTGGGAATGGGGCCAGCCCTGATCACGGGGCTGCACAGCCCTTGGGGAGGTGCCCCTCCTGTCACTGAGGTGCTCAAATCCACCTGTGCTCCCTCCACACCTGCATCTGCTGTGACTGGTCCCCTGCCCCGCCTGCCCCGACCTTCCCGTCCCCGTGTTCCGCCTCCCTCCCCCTGCCCCTCTGCCTTGGCCTCACCCAGGCAGGCTCCCTTGTCCTGGCCTGGAGTGACTTTGTCATTACTCCTCTTTTCTCAGTCTATTTCCAGCCGGATGGGGAGGCAGGACCCGGGCTGCAGGTAGCCCCAGTGGTGGAACTTCTCCTGCTTCTGCTGTGGCCGCAAAGTGGGGTCAGCTTGGCCAGAGAAGCTGAATTTCACCTCCTGCTGCAGTCAGAGATGGGGCATGCATGCTTGGGGCCGGCACCCGGCCCCTGACTGCAGGAAAGGTGGTGGCTTGCCTGTGTTATGTTCCCTCTACCCACCCCCCCCCCCCCAAATTGTAGAGGCTCCTAAGCATTGGGTAGGATGGAGACATGGAAGCCCAGAGGCTGACTCGGCGTGTTTGGAGCCTCAGGTCCCCACTCTGCAGGGGAGGGGCCTCTCTGGACCCTGGACCTTGGTGTGGGCTGCCCCTGGGCGAGGGTCCCATCAGGGGATCATTTGTGAGAACTCTTTTTGGACTCAAATTGGCCTGGGACAAGCTAATGAGGGTCCCCCTCATCCTCTTTCTGCAGGTCCAAGAAACCCGGGCTCAGAGGCCCACCTGAGGGGAGTAGGGGTGGCGGGCTCTCCTGCTGCAGACGGTCTGCCAATGGCTAATGTGCCCGCTCTGTGTTGTTACAGATCCCTCGTCCACCTACATCAGGCAGCTGGAGACCAAGGTGAAGCTGCTGGAGGGGGACAAGCTCCTCGCACAGGTAGGCTGACTGTGGGCCCTGCCACCACCCACCTCTCCAGTGCCCACCCCCGGCCCCAGCTTGCCCCTCACCACCCACCTGCCCCCAGTCCTGCCCAGAGCTGCCTCCCAGGAACTGGGTTGAGGACCTAGTCATTGCTCTATGGCCTCTGGGGAGTCCCTCTTCACAGCCTTTCCCTGTCTGTCCCCTCAGTGGTCTGCGAGCAGGCACGCCCTCGCTCAGACCCATACGGAAGCTTGCCTGCACCTGCCGCGCCAATTTCTCCCCGGGCTGGGGCTCACCCTCCTCCCTCCTGGGCCTGGCCTCATCCCTGGCATCCCAGCTTAGGGACGGCGGTTAGAAGTGGGTGATGAGGGGTGCAGGGGGAGGTGGTGCGGGGTGAGAGGCGGGGAGACGGGCATCTGTGCCCTTGCTGAGTGCGGCTGGAACATGAGTGGGGGGCATGCTTGGACGGCCAGGACGAGGCGGGGGTCTTCCCTTCTGTGGGTGGGGGTGGTGGTGGGAGGTGTAGTCAGCCTGGTTGGGATGCCCAGGGGCCATCTGGCTTGGCCAACCCGCTGGCCTCTCTCTCCCTTGTACTCATTCCTGGCTTAATCTCAACATCCCCCTCCCCTGCCATGCCCATTGGCCCACAAGTAGCTGGCTGGGATGCCCAGAGCATTTCTCTGGGAACCAACCCCAAGGAGGGCTCAGCTGCCTGGCCCCATTGCTAGGCAACCAGTGGGCTTGGTGCCACTGCCCTGCGCAGGCACCCTCTCTGCCCGCTGGGCGGCTGCTGGGATGCTCATGGCCCCAAGTGCAGCCCCACAATTGCCATCCCACGCCTCGCTCCTGCAGGGGTTGCATGGACAGTTCCCTGAGCCTAGCAGGACACTGCAGAGGGTATGGTTCACATTTGGATTGTCCCTCCCTCCTCCACACACCACAACCACACCCCACATCACACACATAGCCAGGCTCTGAATTGCAAGGCCTGGTTTTAGACTTCATGTACTCGTGTCAGGTGCTGTAGGCAGAAGGGCTTGGCTGCAAAATGTGCCGGCTCCTTGGGGCTGGCGAGGGTGGGGAGGGGTTGGGGTCTCACTTGGCTGTGGGCTAGGGCTCCTTAGACCCAGACACTCCGAGTAAGTCAGATCTGGGCTGGTCCTGGTTGCTAAGGAGGGGGTGTGGTGTGGGCTGCGGGAGCTGCAGGCAGAAGTGATTGGGGGGGTGGGGGCAGCATTAGAACTTGGGGGCCTTTGCTCTTGAGTTGGTTCCCGTCCAGTGAGTAGGGGAGGAAGTCCCTGACTTCAGCCACTGTACAGCAGGATGAAGGCCAGGACTGCGTTCCAGTGGCGGAAGCATCGGGTTAGGGGGTCTGAGGGGGGCCAGCGGCCATGTGAGGCAACCCTAGTCTGGCTGTTCTTTGTGTCAGTGTTTCTGGGGAGAAGCAGGTTGAGAGCTCAGGCCCCTAGTTCGGGATGCTGTTGGCAATGTTGTTCTGCAGTCCAGCAGGGCACTGCCTGTGGTCCTGTTTCCAAGGTCAAGGACAAAAGTGTCCCTTGACCCTGTGACTCTTGCTTTTCTAGGCCACACTGTCCCATTGGGAAAATACACCGAGTTCCACATGGTGGACTTGGCCTTGGACTCGTGTGAAACGTGCACGTGCTCAGGCCGCAGAATGGCAGCCCTTCCTCCTCCTTCCCCCCTGGTCTCACAGGGAACCCCCCCTTAGCTGTGTCCCCTTGCCCGCCACCCACATAGGTAGAGGTGGAGGTTGGCAGGGACCCTATGTCTGGATCATCAGGGGTTCAGCTGCCACCTGGGCAGAGGGTGGGTCTGCCTGGTCCCCACTTCCGCAAGCCTGCTCTGACCTGTTCCCAGGGATCAGACTGAGGGCCTTGTCCTGGAGGCACTAGCAGTAGGGATCTGTCCCCAATCTATGCCCACTTTGGGTCATGCATGCTCTCTGGGCACAGACAGAATTTTGCCTGGACCCAGGCTTCCCGGCTGCAGGCGGTTAGAATGGGCTTTTGCATGGCTCAGTGCTAGGACAGGAGAAGTTCTGGGAGCTGAGCCCATCCAGTGTGGCAATGTCCCAACTTTCTTATTTCCTTAGGAGAACTTTTCTTTCTCCCTAAATGAAGCCTGTGAAGCTGGGCTGCTCTGGTGACAGCCGTGCGTGCTTGTGTGTGTCATGGGGCTGGGGCACCCTGGACCCATCCCTCGTCTCTTCCTCACAAGGACTCTGCTGGTGGGCGGGGGTCTTGCCCAGGGTCTCCCAGTGAGCAGGTGTCAGAGCCACACCCAGCATCCCGAGAAGGGGGCAGCTGTGTGACACTGGGCCTTGGCCCACCACACCCAGTGCATTGCATGCCCGCCTGCCCTGGTCCCCTTGCTTCAGCTGAGGGCTGCTACCTACAGACTGCAAAAGCACCCAGGGGCCGGGGTGTTGGCAGGGCATCTCCAGGGGCATGGATGGGGCTCTGCTGCCCCTGTCATCTGCTGCCGCCAGGGCTGGGCCTTGAGGGTGGGTGGGTGCTGCTAGCCCTGGAGGAGGGCATTGCTGTTCTGAACCACACAAGAGGAATGAGAAACGGTGGTGAGAGAAGGGCCTCCCTGGCCTGCTCAGGGCTTCCTGGCAGCAAGAGGCACCTTGTTTGCCTTTGGATTCCTGGGGTGGCTTGGATGGCAAGAACTTTGAGGACCCTCAAGCCACTTTCTCTCTCCCGGTCTCCATTTACTCACCTGTAAAGTGGGCGCTCACTTATTCACTCAGCGTGTAATTGATCACCTGCTGTGTACGTGGTCTGGGGGTACATGGGTGACCAGGCAGCCCTCAGGGGGCTGCCTCATGCTTGTCCTGGCCAGCAGGCTCCCGGGTAGGGCACTGCTGGAGGACAGCAGAGGTGGGGAGAACTCCGTGGGCAAGGCTCGGCTCACGAAGAGAGCTCGGGTCCCCAGTTGCCCCAGGTGGCCCAGCACTTGCTCTGTCTGCCCGCCCCGTGGGCTGCCCTCTCTTGCTGATGGAACACTGGGGTTTTCCCTGGTGGGGACTGGCCCTGACTCCTGCTGGCCTGTCAGCCACTCAAGGACTGGGCTGCAGGGTGTCAGTGGTCACAGCTGCATCTCCCGTGCCCAGCTGGACCTGGTGGGTGCATGTTGAGGAGCCCTGACTGCGCCCCACCTGGTCTCCTAGGCCAAGAAGGAGGCTGGTTCTTGCCCAGAATAAGGAAGGTCTGCCTAACCAAAGGAAAGCTCTTTCTAGGGTAGCGACTGTGTCATCTTGGGAGGTGATCAAGTGTGGACGGACGGAGAGGGGATGGACGATCATGTTGGGGAATACTGAAGGAGACTGCTGCCGGGGTGGGATTCTGGCCTCGGCCTCGTAGGCTGTGGCTTGTGAGACTTCATGATTCTGGCACCTACGTCTTGTCAGTGTAATCAAATTACACAGACACCGCTAGCTCTGTACAAAGTGGAAAATCTGCCTTTTGGCAAAAAGCAGGAGAAAGCAATTATTATTCTTTTAACTGTCTTCAGGTGACGTGGTTTTGGTGGCAGGGTAGAGGGCCTCTGTGGCTTCCCGTCCCCCACTGCCCACCCCTCCCGCCACGGCCTCTATTTAACTCCAAAATAGCTTTAATTAAAAATGTGCCAGAGTGTTCACAAGCTAAATTACTGTATTGCAGTTCGTATTTTCTTTCTCATGTCGGCTTTAAAATTTCATCAACACAGCTGCTTCCCCTGCGACGATTCATCGTGAGCCCAGCACATGCTATGATTTTTCCTGGGGATTCTGTGCCTGGCCGGGCCGGGCTGGGGGCGGCTGCCGTTGACGCGGGGCCTCCACTCTGTCATTCCTTCCGTTCACTTCCCTGCTGGGCTCATAAATGAAGGCTCCGCGTGCGCCCAGAAGCCGGCTTCACAAAAGAGCAAGAAACACTCGGGCGCGAGCGAGCGGGCGGCCACCTAGGGGAGCAGAGGCAGTGGCCCAGGCCGGCGGCTGTGAACGGCCCAGCCAGCTCCCCTCCTCCTCGCCCCTGTGTCCACGCTCTCCATCCTGCTGGCCACACAGGAGCGCTGAAGTGACCCCGGGAGTTACACAAGCGTTGGTGGGGAAACTGAGGCCTGGGTGGAGGAGGACTTCCTGGGACAGGTGATTGTATTAGTTTGATAGGGCTGCTGGAGGTGGGGGGGGTGAATGAAACAACTGAAATGTATTGAATGTATTGTCTCATTGTTCTGGGGGGCACGGGGTCCAGGGGTCAGCATATCAATTTGCTGAAGACACAGTTCAACCTGTAGGTATGGCGGTGTTGGCATGGTGGTGTAAGAAAGCGGGTTTGGACCCTGGGGGAGTCTGGGTACAGATAATCCCCAGCATGCACCTGCTGTGTGGTTTTAGGCAAAGTATTATGTCTCGGTGCCTTGGTTTTCTCACCTGTAAGGTGGGGATAATGGGGGTGTCTGCTAGAGCACGTGCCATGCTGACCGGGCCCCAGGGGGACCAGGCAGTACCTGCCCTTCTCTCCTTTTCCTGTTCTTGGGAACCTAGGATTTTTCGAGTTCGGCCAGACTGCTCCCATTCAGCCAGGTACGGCCCCTAATGAGCTGCTCCTTTTCCCACTTTGTCTGGGTTTTGAACCATCCAGGCAGGGGGACAGCGGAACAGTCTGCCACCATCTAAGCCCGTTGCTGACGCCTTAGTCCTGTTTCCCGTGTCCCCAGGGAGGGTTGTTCCACTTGGATGGTTCCCTTGCCCAAGCCCTCGGGAGCTGCTGGCCTCCTGGTGTTTCTGTGATGGCAGCTCTGCTCGCGGCATCTTCTGTGACATGCTGCTTTGTTGACAGGCTCTGAGCATGCTTGCTTCGCTTGTTTGGTGTCTGGGGTTGGCTGTCAGGTCCCTGCCCCCTCTGTCACAGGTGACAGGGTCTCCGGAGGTCTAAACTGCTTTGTTAGCAGAACCTTAGAACCAGTCCAGCCTCTTCCTGAGTCACAGAGGGAACCTCCTCTGTCCATCATCCGGGCAGATAGTCAGCAATGTGGGCAGGAAGAGACACTAGGAATTCCACCTCTGTCCCCTATTTCCAAGGCTTAACCAGTGTCCACTGTGAGCTACACGCTGGGCAGGTCAGCATGGTGAGGGGCAACCTCAGAACTCTAAAACCAGAGGGCTTGGTTCACATCCCCAGAGTGCCGCTTAACCAGCTGGGTGGTGTTGGGCCAATGGCTTAATCTCTCTGTGCCTCAGTTTTCCCATCTATAAAATGGGGACACTAATGGTGCCTGTCCCAGGATTAAAGGTTAAATCACAGAAAGCACCGAGGACCAGGCTGGCTGGCAGTAAGGATCATGAGTCAGCCATTGTGACCTCACCTGTGGGCCATCCAGCAGCTCAGTGTCCTTCTGGACTCCAATTTACATGTGAGCAGAGACCTCGGAGGTTGGTGAGTTGCTCAGATCCAACAGCCACAGAGGAATTTGGATTTTGCAATATCTGCGCCCTCCAAAGTCCTCCACATCCCTCTGCGGAGGTCACTTGGCCTGTCCCTCCCTCACCTCGTCGGAACAAGCAATGGTCTTGCCGAGGGGACCCAAGAGGGCTCAGCGGTCATCGTGGTGGATGAGACCTGGTCTGTGTGTTGCCCGTCACCCACAGGCTGCGTGTCCTGGGCAATACACACACCTGAGTTTGAAAAACGGGATTTAGGACCCAAAATTGCATGTGGAGGAGGGGAGCAGTGCTGCTGCGGATGAGAAGTACTAGTTCTACGTTAACCACATGTACAGTCTACACGGCCTAATCTGAGCACTAATTCCGTGGAGTCCTCTGGGCCCCTGGTCATGCTGCAGCCCTTTGTTTAATAGGCTGCAAATGAGTTCTCTTAAAATTAAAGGGAGAAGAAAAGGTCAATCTGGTTGTAGGACCTCTGTGTTCTTGGGAGGGACCTCGCAGGCCACCTTCGCCCCAAGGACAGAGCAGAAGCCAGACGCCTGGCTGGCTGGGATCTTGGAGTGCCTCTCAGAAGGACAGCTGTTCTGTTGTGGGCCACAGGGCGGGCCCCAGTGTCCAGTGCCTGGAGTGTCAGTCTTTGTTGAATATGGAGTTTCTAAAGGCATGGGGCTCCTGTGAGGTGCCTTGGGGACCCCCACCTTGGCCCTTGGATTCCACCCCTCCCCACTCCAACCCAGCCAAGGTCCTGGTGGCTTTGGTCTAATGGGTGTCCCGGGGCGGGAGGGCAGAGATGAGGTCGTGGTTGGCGCTGGCTGGGTGACACTGCTCTCTTGCCTTCCAGCTGCCCCGCCCCTACGGCCGCACGAGAAGCTGGCTTCAGGTAGAGCCGCCTGGCGGGACTCGTTTGCAGTGATGTGTGGGGTGGGGGCTGCTGGGGGTGCTGTGTGCTGCCCTGCCTGCTCTGGGTACTCCCGCAGTGCCCTCCTGTCCCTTCCTCCTGGGAGCTGACCACCACCCAGGGTGCCCTGGCCCTGCCTGTAGGACCTCTCCCAGCTGGTGGCAATTCCTAGGTTTTCAGAATAATGGCCAAAGAGTTATGAGAAAGCAGCCTCTCATGGTGCTCCGCCTGGGCCCCTTCTCTCACTGGATCCGCCCAGCTTCCGAGGACGGTGGACTGGTCGTGATTCCCACTTTGCAGGAGAACCCACAGACGAGGGGCTTGCCAAAGCCGCGGGAGTTGGCGCTGGCTCCTGGCTGGCCCAGGTCCTTGAGCGAGGTTCCCAGGGTCGCCTGAGGGTGGGAAGAGCCCCATGGAGCCCAGTGCTGGGCTCCCACTCCCACCGAGTGGTGCAGCCCTGCCGCCCCTCAGAGGGAGGTGTTACGTCCTGAGTAAGTAATGGTTCTGGAAAGCAGGCCTGGTGTCATTTGAGATCGGAGATGCCAACACCTTCCTGTGTCATGAGGGCTGGCAGGCTGAGGGTTGTGTCCGATGTCACTCTGGACCGTCTCCTCTGAGGGGGTCCTGCTCCTGGTCACTGCAGACACGTTGGCTCGGGGGTCCTGGGTCTGGGGGTCCAAGCAGTCACCTGTAGGCAGTCTTCCCAGTGAGGACTGCAGGCCCCCCTGTGTCAGTGCTCACCCTGAGTCCGCATAGCTGCTGGCCTCACTGCACCTGCTGGTGCTGCCTCCCTGCCGGGGTGCACACAGTAGGTGTCTCTTGAACACATCCTGTGATGGCATACGGTCCACTCGAAGGGCTGAGAGCCCTTTGGGAGCAGGAAGCCAGGGTGAGAGTAGCTGCCTCTGAGCCAGCCTAAAAAGGGTCCCCCCGCCCCCATGCCAGCAAGGAGCCCCAAGTAGAGGGGCATGGAGGTGGGTGGGCCGCCTCCTTTTCTCTGAGTTTCTCCCTTGGCCCATTTCTGTTCAGCACCTCCTCTGACAGTGCCCCCCTGATGTACCTGGGAGTGGCCCCCAGGGAGCCCCACAGCTTTGCAGGTGGGAGCCCCCCTGGCTTTGCAGGCAGGAGCCCCTGGGAAGGCGATGGCTGGGGTGCTCCTGCTGCTGGGACCCTGGTCGCAGCACCACCGAAGCCCAGAAATGCTGTGGTCACCTGAGTTCACACAGCCTGGCCGTAGCCAGCTCTGAGCTGGGGAGCTGGCAGTGATGGTCCTGGATGGAGGCCTGGGGCGCCCTTAATGAGAGAATGGGGGCCCCTGCAGCCTCCCAGGTCTTCCTCTCGGTCCAGAACTCTGGTGCTGCCCTTGGAGGCGGGTACTGGATGGGGTGGACAAGGCCCTGCAGTATTTGCACACCGGATCTTTCCCTTCCCTTTTAAGGATCTGAGCACTCCTGCTCCTGCTCCGTGTGTCAGATCCGCCGCCCCGTGTCCTGAGGGACCCACGCCAGGGAGGCTGGGGCAGGGCAGAGGAGGTGGTGCACCCCTCCTCCTGCCCTGTCTTTGGCCACACGCGCCCCCAGGTGTGGGCCCTGCTCCCTTGAAGGCCACTTCAGCTCCGCTTGCCCTGAGCAGTGGAAACCTAGGGATTTCATTCTTCCAGGGCACCAATGGGCAAACACCAGGATTTTTAATTTGGATTTAAGTGCAATTATGATTCCTCATTTCGATGCATCATTAGCTGTGTTGCCCGTAATGAGAGCTGTGTGTTCCCGCCAGCTTTGTGGCCTGCTGATAAAGCTCTGTGGGCTCACAAGTAATGCTTATAGACATCACTGAAGGCAGGGGTGGGAGTTGCATGCTGCTAATTAAAATCTCCCCCATCCGCCCTGCTCACACACCTCCTCCCCAAGAAATTGTCAGAGTTGGGGGAGTAGGGAGGAGACACACAAACCAGTGTTTTAAGTAACAACACACGGGCCGCTTCTGAACCCAGTTGGTCCAGGGCTGGAGAAGCTGTGGAGGAGGTGAGGCTCGGCCCAGAGCCTATACTGTGTGCGGGTAAGGACAGGGCGCCACCCGCTGTCCTGGCCCCAGGGGTTGGTGGGTGTGTGTGTGTATGTTGGGCCTTATGCCTGGTCTCTTGGTGTTCTCTCTCCGGCCTGGCAAGGCAGCTGCAAGTGTGCCAGGGCCCAGGTGGGTGGCCTGTGGCCCCAGGTGTGGACGTTCAGTTCGAAACCCACACCCAGGTGTGCTGGGTTTAGAACGTGCTCTCCACTGGAGACGATTTTGTAACTGTCTCTGAGCCCTGGCCAAGAAAACAGTTCGGTTTAGGACTTTAGCCTTTAAGTGGAGCTGGGAGTGACTGCCCCACCCGGGGAGGCAGGGGCGCCCTGAAGAGGAAGTCCCCGTGGCAGGGTGGGCGAGTGCTGGGTAGGGGGTGCAGAGCCACTTTCTCTTTGGGTGCCTGGTGGTCAAGGCTCCACTTGATCAGACAGACCCCTGGCTGGGCCTGGGAGAATTAACATGTCTTGGGCCCTAAAGCCTCTTGTTAACCAAAGCAGGACATGATGGGGCATGGCAGCCCCAGTTTACGGTAGAGTGCGGTGCTCAAGGTCCCTGTGAGACCCTGCCACACCTTGGGGCCACCATGGGAGGGTGGGGCCCAGCTTCTCTCCCCTGGCCTTGGGTCACACTCCGGTCCTCTCTAGACCACGGGAGCAGCTCTCAGCTGGACGGCTGTTCTCTGCTCTGGCCGGCCGGCACCTGGGATGGGGGTGGGTTAATCAGAAGAGTGACTGCCTTTCTGAAAATGGGGTGCCTTCCTTTATGAGACTTCACTCCCTGACCTACAGACACAGGGGCCAAGCCCTTGAGACCGTGAGACCTGGGAGGCTGACCCAGGGTCTGATGGGGGTGGCGGGACCCAAGGAGCTGACGAGGCTGGAGGCCTCGTGAGAAATGGGGGCCTGGGTTGAGGGCTGGCAGGAGGGAAGCGGAGTGTGTGCAGGTCCCTGTGGGCAGAGCGCCAGGGGCTGATGAGCCGGAGGAGGGACCCGCGGTGTGGATGCTGCCCCATCTCGCTCTCCCCAGCCCTGGCTTCATCCCCTTAAGGTTCATCTGGGCAACTCAACAGCCTGCTGGTTGATGAGACATTCCGCTGCATTTTATCTACCTGGTGGTGTTCCCGCAGTTCCTTTGAAGTAGAAGAGGGTGTTTGGGTCAGAAACACCACCTCAGGGTCTTAGTGACACAGGGGCCCGAAGGCAGAGGCATCTGCTCATCTGGACCGGGGACCTGTGTTGGACTGAGCACGGCCCCTGGGTCCTCCCCTCTCCGGGTCCATCTTCTTGGGAGGAAGGGTTTGCCTTGCCCCAAGGGGAACCACCACCTAAAGCCACGTATGTGCTTGTTCGTTCATTCACACCCCCCCCCCCCCAAGCTCACCCTGGGCAGTAGTCAGGAGCCCTGCTCTCACTGGTTCCTGTACCTACAGAAGGCCGAGGCCCAGGGCTCACACTTGGGAGCTCTGGTCCGATGGTGGAGGCTGTGGGCAGTGTGAGCAGAGCATTGTGCGGGCTCGCCCTGCGGACACCCCCAGCACCGTGGAGGCCGGAGGACTTCCCCATGGACTCGGTCCCCCGAGTGCAGGATGCTGCAGCAGAGGACTGAGCGTAGGGGGTGGAGAGCCATGCACTCATGCACTTGATTATTCAGCCATTCGGCAAACGATTATGAAGCACACAGCAGGGAGCAAAGTAAAGCCCCGGCCTCCGGCTCCTACACCTGCGTGGGGAGGCAGATGTAAAGGGCTCCTGATAACAGCAGTGAGGAATAGATGAAGCGGGGTGGGGGAGGGAGGGCCTGGGGAGGGGCCTCCAGGCAGGTGCGTGGAGCAGATCAGATAACCTGCCTTTCCTGAGGGAGGGAGCCCCGTGGAAGACCCAGCAGGAATGGCTCATCTTGCGGAGGGGACAGCAGTCGAGGTCCTGACGGGGAACAGTCCTGGGACCCTCAGCGCCGCCCCCCCACCTCTAAGCTCGCTCCCCGTCTCTCCCACAGCAGGCAGGCTCTGGAGAATTCCGGACGCTGCGGAAAGGCTTCTCCCCATATCACTCGGAGTCCCAGCTCTCCAGCCTGCCGCCCTCCTACCAGGATTCCCTGCAGAATGTAAGTGCCCCTCCCCCAAGGGTCCCCGCTCTTCCCCTGGGGACCCAGCGCCTCCAGAAGTGGGGTGATGCTGAGACCCGCTAGTGACCTGCCGGCCGCGTGGACAGCTCTTGGCTGAGCCGGGGTTGGGATTCTCCGCTTCTGCCCAACCTCCTTCCAGGTCAAGGCGTGGGCTCACAGCCAGAGCGGCCTTCCTCATCCCCTGCCTGCCCAGGACAGGGCCTGAGCCCTGTTCCTTGGCCCTCAACCCTGAAGCTTTGTAAGGCCCAGTGTGGGGCTGGAGGTAGAGGCCCACGCCGGAGGGACATTCCTGGCCCAGCCGCAGTCTCTGTGCAGCTCGTGAGCCTGGGACACAGCAGGGAGAAAATATCCGGCTGGCGCTGGAGCTCGGGGTGGGGCTGCAGTTTATATACATGGGGGTCGCTACCCCAGGCTTTGTAACGGAGGTAGGGCAGGAGCCCAAGTTTATGATCATGTGCTTCATTATCAACGGGGGACCTCCGAGGTTCTCCTGGCTTCTCGCCTTGGCTCTGACCTGCCCTGAATGGGAAGGGAGGGCGGCTTGGGGCCAGCTCAGGACCGCTCCCTGTGCGTACACGCCCATCATCCCTGTGTGACTCCTTGTGTTCAGAACACAGATTGATAGAAGCAGAAAGTCCCTTAGTAGTTGCCGGGGGCTGAGCGGGGAGGTGGGTGGGAATGAAAATGTTCTACTGGATGGTTATGCAAACCTGTGAATACGCTGAAAAGCGCCTCCCAAAACTCGTGAATTCGCACGTGCTCTGGGGATGTGTTTATTAAGCATCTGCCACTCGCAGTGCAGGGCAGGGCCCTCTCCACACACACAAGCCCCCCAACAAGGCAGGGGGCCTCACTGTCCCCATGGAACAGAGGAAAACCGAGCTGGCTTGAGGTCACTCTGCAAGGCGGGCCTGGACTCTCCCCCAGGGCCCCGGCCCTGCCGTATCTCCTCCACCCTGGCTGGCAAGGGCAACCCCCGGTGCCCCCCGCCCTGGGCCTGAGCGCTCTGCTGTTGCTCTTAGAGGCTCTCGCACCTTCTCCAGGAATGTAGCTGCTGGCGCTGTGCAGGCAGCAGGGCCCGCTGACGGCAGATAATCCAAATATTTATCCGGGAGCCCCGTGGCCGAATGAGGCCCCTATAGCTTCGTGATGAAGGCTCTGAAAAGCTCAGTCTCACCCCCACAGGGCGGCTCTCTAGCCCTTCATTCCCTTTGCACTCTGTTCATACTGCTGATTTGTGGAAATCCTAGCAGCTAGCCGTGCTGTGCACCGAAGCCTTCTCAGTGAGCTGCAAACTGTAAAGGGCTGTGCATACTTGGCTGGCTCCTGTGATGTGCCAGGCCTGCAGGGTATGAGCAGAGGGCACTCACTCCCCCAGGCTGAGTGAGCCTCTGAGGCCTTGACAGGGCTGCTCAGTGCCATCTGAGGCCAGGAGGCTTCCGGAAGGCTTCCTGGAGGAGGCCTGAAGAGGGGCTCCGTGTGCCCCCTTGAGACTGCCCTGCACGCCACGGCTTGTCACCCCACTTCGGAGGGAAGGAAGCTGAGGCCCAGGGGGTGGACGGGGTGGTTGGCCAGGGTCACGTGGTGAGTGTGTGCCAGCACTGGGCCAGCCTGCGCCTGGAGACCAGGGGCCGGCATGAAGCTCCACCAGGGCTCTGGGGCAGGTCCTGGGGTCGGGGAGAGGGTTAGGATGTCTTGCGAGAAGGCTGCTGAGGTGGCAGGAGAGAGACAGCTGAGGTGGAGGCTCAGGGGCCAGGCCTCTTGGGGTGTTTATAGAGCCCTGGAGAGCCTGTCTGGCACATGGCCATAGGGAGAGTGAGGCTTGTGTGGGGAGACCCTCTGCCCTGAGTCTGGGGGGCACAACCTCTTCCACACCTGGGCATGTCTTCTGTAAGGCGACCTGCAGGTTTACACGTCAGAGTCCTGAGGTGAACAGGTGACCCTGTGGGTGGTGACAACCCCCCTCTGCCTGGCTGGCTGTCCCCCCCAATCCCTACCCTCTTCCCCCACTGTCTGCCTGTCGGTGGACCCGGGTGGGGGGTGGTGGAGGGGGCTTTGTGCTCATCAGCCTTCTGAGGGGAGCAGGCTTTTGACAAGTCCCTCCAGGAAACTGGTTTCCCTACTGTTTTTTAGTCCATTGACTATTTTTATGTGTCCATTTCAGTGGTTTTTAGTGCCTTCACAGATTTGTGCAATCATCACAGGAAAACATTTTCATCACCCCAGAAAGAACCCCAGACACATTAGCAACCCCTCCCCGTCCCACCTCCTCCCAGCTCCTGGCAACCACGCATCTACTTTCTGCCTCTGCTTTTGCCTTTTCTGGATGTTTCACATAAACAGGATCATGTGATAAATATGTCATTCTGGGTGACTGGCTTCTTTCACGTAGCGCCATGTTTCAGAGGTTCATCCACGTGGTAGCCAGTGTGAGAACTTCGTTCCCTTTTATCGTCAGGTAACATTCCATTGTGTGGGTGCCCCCGTTTTGTTTATCTGCCCATCAGTTGCTCTGTGTTGGTTTGTTTCATTTTTTTGCCTGTGGTGACTAGTGCTGCTCTGAACACCCCTGGGCAGGTTCTTGTGTGGATGCCTGTGTTCGCTTCTCCAGGGAGTTCACTCGTCTCCCCGCTTTTGGCATCAGCTCTGGAGTCCCACAGACCTGGGCTGGAGGCGCACACCCCTTGGTTACTAGCTGTTTGGCCTTGGACAAGTCGTGCAGCCTTACTCTTCTCCTCTGTAAAATGGGCACATAGAAAGATGGGTTGTCATCAGCGCTCAGTGGGCTGCTCTGCTCCAAGCGGGCACTTAGGAGGCCGGAGGTGTCACTAGGCTTTCCAGTCTGCGGTCCTCCCCAGCACAGGAGGCCTTTGGGGATGAGCTGGGCTTGGGAAATGCTCTGAAGATCACAGTCCTGACCAGTGTCCAATGGTGGCTTTACTTACAGGACCCCGGGGCACATGCTCCTTAGTATCTGCTGTCAGTGCAGTGAGGTGGGCCAGGAGAGCTGGATTGCACAGCCTACCCTGGCTGCTTTTGGCTTCCCTCCTGCCTTTGCTCAGGAGTCAGCCCCCTTACAGAGCAGGCGGTTCAGGGAACCCCAGGTACAGACTGGACTGAGGCCAGAGGTGCCCAGGGTCAGCCACCTTCCAGGGCTGTATGTGTGCAGCTGTCGCCCCCTGCTGGCCTTTGTGGGGAGGGCAGCCTTCAACCTCTGGTCACACACCTGTGTGTGGCCCACCCCCCACCTGTCCCCCTCACCCCCCCTCACCCTATTTGATTTGGCCCCCATGTGATACACCCGACCTGGGCACCAGAGGCCAGGCAGCTGGGGAAAGAGTGTCCAGACTCCACACACCTTGGGAGGCAGGGACCCTTGCTGTTGTCCAGACAAGAAAACCGAGGTGCAGAGTAGGTCAGACCCAGCTGTCTCGACTCCACGGTTGTGGGGTCTGCCTTCTGCATGGAGTCAGGAGCCTGGTGAGCCTTTGAGGTCCTGGGAGCAGGTCCAGGCCATGCTAGCAGGTGGGGAGAGTGCAGAGTTTGGCTGCTGGTGGCAGAAAGTTCCAGGCCCCGATGATCCCCGCACAGTGCAGACCAGCTGGACAGGACCCCAGGGCGATGGCCTCATCAGCTGAACTCACTGAGGCGGCCAGGGCGCTGGAGGGGTCTTTGGTGCCCACTGGTGGAAAAAGAAACCAAGACTCAGACAGGGAAAGGACAGCCACAACGCCTGGGTCTCTCCTGCCCCCGCACACACCCTGGGGCCTTCTTGGCAATTGCCTTCTGGCTTCCGGCACCTGTGGGTTCTCCTCAGGCCCACTCCCACTGTCTTCTCACCTCTGGTTCCTTCTGGCCCTGGGGCTCCATCAGTCTCCTTGTGTGTGAGCTCCTTCCGTGTGGCCCTGAGCCTTTCTTGACCTTACTCTGGGGCTGGGGTCCCCCCTGCAGCCCCAGCCAGAAGCCCTGCCTCCTGCCCTATGGCCACCTGGGCCAGTGCCCCTTGTAGGGGAGAAGCTGGCCTCTGGGCCAGCAGGGAGCCAGGGGACTCGACCCCTCCTCTTTTGGCTTTGTCCCACAGCCCCCCAGGCGGATGTTGCAGCTGGGTACCCTGTTGCCAGTTAGAGTGCTTGCCGAGTGAGGTGGCCTTTCCTGGGTGGCTGGACAGGACTGGGAGGGTCAGGGCTGGGAGGCCGGGCTCAGGGCTGGAAGTCCCAGGAGTGCCCTGGGGGGGCAGGGCCTGGGGAAGGGAGAGGGGGCTTGGGAGTCCGGCCGCCTGGGTTTGGAGCCTAGGCCCTCTGCATCCTCCTAGGTGATCTGCGAGAGAGAGAGAGAGAGAGAGAGAGAGACCTTCCACATGGCTGTTTAGAGGAGCCTGCGGGCTGGGGATGGGGTCCGGGTGCTGCCCCTCTGTCTTGGCCCAGTCCTCCCACTCAGCCTCCTTTCCCCATCGCCTTGGCTCCCATATCCTCCTGTCTGGGCCCTGGCCCCACAGACTCAGGGACCTCTCCCAGCTGCCGGTCGGTCACACCTATGGCTGCCACCTGGGAGCCAGCCTGGGTGATCTAAGTTGCGATTCCTTCCCACAGGGCCCAGGTTGCCCGGTTCCTGAGCTGTCCTCGCCCCCCTCCGCTGGCTACAGCTCTGTGGGACAGAAGCCCGAGGCCGTCGTGCACGCCATGAAGGTGAGGGCTGCACCCTGCCCAGATCCTGCTCCTTCGGGGGCCCCAGGTCCCTGGTGCACGAATGGACCCTGTGACCTTGGACCCCACATTTGCCCTCTCTCTGCAGCAGAGTGGGGACTTTGGTCTCTGGGGGCACTGGGAGGCCATGGCTGACTGCAGCACCATGGGGTGGGGGCGTCTGGAGGTGCTGAGTAGTGGCAGCTACCACCCCAGCAACTGGTGAGGCCTTGGAGTAGAGGAGGGTGACCCTCTCTCCCCCAGTGTCAGAGAGGTGTGGGCAGGACTGGGACTAGGACAAACCTCAGTCCCCGGGGCCCAGCTCTTCTCCTGCCCCCTGCTCAGGGCCTCCAGGTGTGCCCCGGGGCACGTATCCCCAGCTGTGCCCCTCCTCCCTTCCTGGGTCCGTGCGCCATGGATGCTACACGCGCATGCACAGACGGACACAAGTGCACGGTGCCCCAGGAGGGAGGCCCGGTGCGCGGCTGCACAGACACCGCGCACTTGCACCCATGCGGGCGGTGACTTGGCCCCCACCCCCAACGTGTGTGGGCCGGGGCTGCCCTGAGTCCCTAGTGGGGAGCCTGGGTTGGAGTGAGTCCCCCTGTCTGAGGGCAGTCCCCACCCACCTATCCATGCTGCTCCCGGGTGACCCGTCCTCAGCTCCGCCCCACTGCTGACGTAGGGGTGCTGCTGCCCTTGTGTGGCATCCACAGGGTCACAGGGTTGAGGGGAGAGGACACAAATGGAGGAAGGACAGCCTGGCTCTCAGGCCCCTCCACGCCCCCCGACTCCAAGGCCCGCGGCCAGGGATCCTTGGTGTCTGTTTGCAGCAGCAGATGCTAAGGCTCAGGGCGGCCTGCCCCAGGCTCGCCCAGTGGCCTCTGTCCTTGACCCTGGGGCCTGTCCCCTGCAGGTCCTGGAGGTACATGAAAACCTGGACCGGCAGCTCCAGGACAGCTGTGAGGAGGACCTGAGCGAGAAGGAGAAGGCCATTGTCCGCGAGATGTGCAACGTGAGGCGCCTCCTGGGACCGGGCATGGGAGGAGGGCGGGGGTGGTCCATTGAGGCCCCATGTGGCCACGACCCGTCTGGTGCGGAAGGGGCTGGTGATCTGGAGGGCTTAGGACAGGTGCAGGGGCTTGGGAGCCCTGCCACCTCCCCTCCCCCTACTTTCCCCTCCCTCCATGTTCCCTTCCCCCTCTCCTTCCACCCCTTCCCCCTACTCCCAGAAAAAGGGGTCCTTGATCTCTGGTCCTGATTGTCCCATGTGTCCTGACCCTTGGCCCCTGTCCCATCCCCCGGCACCTGTCTGGCTACCAGAGCACAGGTGGTGCTCAGACCGGGGCTGTAGGCGGGGCCCTCTACTTCGTGGGACCCTCGAGCCTGGGACTGCCTTGGCTTTTGGAAGCCGGGTCTGCGGGAGGCCGAGCATCGTCCCTGGACCTGCCTGCCAATACATACAGTCTCCTTGGACCCTTGTGGGAGCCGGCAGGGAAGGTGGTTCACAGGGGCCAAACACCCGCCTCACTCGGGGTAGGGTGTTCCCAGTCCCCCTCCTGTGCTGCCTCCCGGGTCTGTAGGCCCCGCTGGACAGCCATGAGGCCAAGTCTGCACCCCAGGGGTGACCTGCTTGGGGTGGGAGGTGCAGTGGTGAAGGTGGTTGTGCAGAGACCTGGTCTGAGGGTCACTGGGCCTCCCTTGGCCTCCATGTCCCCTTCTGGCCCCATGGCTCTGGGGACAAGAGTGATTCTGAAGAGCAGTGAGGCAGTGCGTGCACACAGGCCCCTGTGTGGGCTCAGGACCGGCCCTCCCCTCACGGCTTGTCCTCCCCACAGGTGGTCTGGAGAAAACTGGGGGACGCCGCCAGCTCTAAGCCCTCTATCCGGCAGCACCTGTCTGGGAACCAGTTCAAAGGGCCCTTGTAGGGCCGTTCCTCTGTGGACGTGGACTGGCCCTGCCTGGGGTCTGCAGACACGGGCAGGCCCTCGCACCGAGCCACTGTCTTCTTCTTCTGTGCTGAATTGTACATAGTACGCTGCCTGCCACAGCCTGGCTGCCAAGGGTCCGATTCCATCTCCCGCCTCTCACACCAGCACACCGGGAGGACTGTTTCCTGCAGCAGAGCGGCCTGGACAGCCTTGTTCCTGCTCGGGGGCCTGGGCTCTGGGTGCCACTGGCGAGAGGCTGAGGCTGCTCTGAGATCCCAGGCCCAGGGACTGGCCCAGGCTGTGCCCAGCTTTGGTGGAGGGGCACCTCATCAAGCCCTTCACCCCTGGACGCCACCTGCACTGGACAGAGGCCACTGGCAGCTGGACTGACGCACGGGGCACCACTTCTGACCCCCTGCTGTGGCCTGGACGCCGGCTTGCTCAGCACTGGGTCCCGAGTCGCGGACAAGGCCCCTCCTCTGGCCCCTGTGCCCAGGCTCCCTGCTGCCAGCCGCTGCTTGGCTTTAGAGCTCATGCCCCCCACTCCCAGACACACACTCTCTGCTGTGGCCCTCGCCTGGTGCCAGGCTGTGCCCTATCTTTGGGGGGGGGGTCCCTCCTGCCCAGGGCCTGAGGCACCTCCATATCTGTGTGTCACATAATGAGACATGCACACCCCTCTCTGCCTGGGTGGCACTGGGCCACGGCCGGGCCTCTGCTCAGGAATGGTGTTCCCCAGAACCTAACCCCTTCCTGGATCACTGTAGACAGAGCCACGTGACTGCAGGTGAAGGACTTCCCTCCTTGGGAGGGGCCCACCCTGGCTCTGGCTTTCATTTTCCTGTGTGACCTTCAGCAAGTCACTCAGCCCCTCTGGGCCCCTGGTGGGAGAAGGAGGGCTCAGAGGTTCTTTCAGCCGTGCCCAGGGTTGGAGGCCATCAGCTTTAGTCAGCCTACTGCCTCTTCCACAGCACACGAGCCGCGGGCGCCTGCCGGCTGGAGAGGCCGCTGGTGAGTGGGCCGGGGGAGCCAAGGCCCAGGCTGCCTCCTCTGAGGGCTCGGGGATCAAACAAGACCTTCAGTGTAGAACGGTCAGGTTTAACTGTAAAGTGAGACTTGAATTTTAAAATGTGTGTGGGACAGTGCGGCCCAGAGGGGGTGAGTGACCTGTGGCTCATTGCAGATCAGATCCCAGAGCCTGGAAGGCCAGGCCAGGCCACTGTTACTAACGCTGTAGTGACCAGCCCTGGCGTCCTCTAGCTGTTGCACGTTCCTCCATCACCATCGGACTTCCTCACTCTTCAGCGGTACTTAGAGCTGCGTGCAGCTGGCCATCAGGGAGCCCAAGGCTGTCTTGGCGTCAGGCAGGCCTCGTCCAGGCTCACGTGAGGGATGGGGACCAGGTAGGGGGTGGACGAGGCCACCCTGTTCCTCTCCCCAGTGGGGACTCCGAGCAGCTCTTACCGCCTACCTGCCATCGGTGCCCTTGGATCGATGCTCTCAGGGGAAAAGCCCGAGGCCCTCACTGTGCCCAGGGAGTGGGAGGTGGGTGCTGTGCACGGCGACAGGCACAGTCCTTTTGCCCTGAGTGTTACAGGGAGCTGTGGGCTCTCCAGAAGGAGGTGGCTCTCAGGTTAGGCGGTGAGCTCCCTGTCACTAGGGGTGTGCATCAGGAGCTGGGTGAACATCCTTGGTCCTGGTTGGGGGTGATTCCTGCCCAAGTGGGCGGCGAGCTGGGTGGCAGAGGCCCTTTCTGGGTCTTTAAGTCCAAAGAACTGCAGAGCAGCCCAAGGGGTCATGAGGCCCTTTTGGGTGGGAGCCGCGTCTGGGAGCCCATGTGTCACGCTTGGGCCACTTTGGCTTGGCCACCACTGAAAATAAGCAATAAGTCAGGTCTCCTGCAAACTGACCCAGGGAAGAGCAGCCTCAAAGGGACCATTCCCGCTGGAGGGAAGTGACCCGGCCCCTGATGCTGCAGTGGTGTCCAGGGAGCGGGTGACATCTGTCAGAGTGGCCTCCCACCCACCGTGGAGACGGCACCCTCCAGGTGCAGACGCCTCCTCCCTGCCCCTGCTCGTGTCCTGGAGCCAGCCGTGCACAGGGTGTCTTTCTAAGACAGAACTGTGCCTGAGACAGTCCTCTCTCTAGCTCCCCTGCCTGCCCTGCCGCAGCACAGGGCGCAGCTGCAGTGGGAGCCAGGCAGGGAGGGTCAGGTGGGTCTCACTGCAGGGGCCAGGTCAGGGTGAGTCCCTCTGCCACGAGCAGGGAGTGTGCGGAAGGTGACCCCCCCCCCCCCCAAAATCTGGAGCCTTAGCTCTGAAAGCTCATGGTGGGGGTGGGGGTGTTGCTGAGCCTGGTGTCCTTTCATAAGGCCCCTTTCTCCTTCAAATACTGATTCTAGATGACATGACACCGGTGCTGTGGCTTCCGTTCCCACTGTGAGGGATGTCACCCAGCCTCATCCCAGGTGGCCAAGCCCATCCTGGAAGTGGAATCCGCTGAGCACATTTTTATCCAAAAGTTATTAGCTACACATCAGCGTTTAAAGAGAAAAAAGTGACCTTTCATTTTTTTTTCTTGAAAACTTGAGAGGAAACAACACATACTACTGATTTTTTTTTTTAAAGAAACAAACGAAATGCATGACTGCAGAGCGGTAGAGGTGTATATTTTTCATAAGGGGGGGGTAGTATTTGTGCTGCTTCGTGGGGATGGGCGAATCTCCTGGCTCCCGTCCCCGGGCCGGCAGCCCAGCTCCATCTTCCGGAGGATGTGACGGCCGAGCGCTGGGCCGCCCCCCGCCCCCCCCGGCTCCGGGCAGAGCCGGGGGCCCTGGACTCCTGGGCCCGTTTCTACCTTCTGTTGAACCACTTTGATTTGGGGAGAGAAAAAGAACTAGAACTTTTTGATAGTGTGGTAAAAACCTTGATTTGAACTATTTTAGTAAAGGAGTAACAGAGAAGATTGTGATAGTGTCTACTTTGTGCTAGATAAATAAAGGGCCTTTGCGAGCCTCGGTGGTGGCGCGGTGCTCATCTGTCCCTGCGGCGGGCTGGCTGGGCAGGGCCCCGGGTGGGAGGCTGAAGACCATCACAGCCACTCAGTGGCCTCCGTCTAGTCACAGGCCAGAAGTGCACTGACAGTTCCAAACCAGTATGAAACTCAACTTCTTCCTCCAAAGACAGCCTGAGCAGGTGCGGGAGGCTGGCCCACAAGGCGGGTGGGGGGTCCCGCCTGGGGGGGCCCAGGGTGGGTTTGGCCGGCAGCCAGGCCTCTCTTGGGCAGCATTCTCCCCCTGCCCACTCCTTGGCCCCCAGGGTCTTGAGGGAGACCTGCTTCTGGGCTGCAAACTGGGGGGCTGCTAAGGCCTGGGGGTCCCACCTTTCACCCATAACAAACAAGGGGATCATTTCAGAACTGATTTTATTTGGGTAACTGACTGAAGGAGTCTCATTTGTAACCAAGATGGAATTCACAGTATGTTGTTACATTTACACTTAAAAAATATATCTCTATGTACAGGAATTTGCAAATTGATGTAAACATACATTACTTCCAAGTACATTGCTCCCTTTCTCCCTGGAGGAAAAAGAGCCATCCAACAAGGCAACCCCTTCAAAATAACTTTAATACAAAGGATGTAAATGTCTCTAAATCAAAAAAGTGGTTCATCTGACCTACGGGGGTCATGGGAGAGAACATCATGGAATGACAGCATTGACAGCAGCTCGACTCCAGGTGGAACTGGACTGTTTAAAATTGAGTTTCCAGGAAAAATAGGCACTGGTTTCTAGAAGGAAATTCACTCCTTACTGAAGCTATTTATTGAGCCAATATGGCTGGTTAACATTCTCACTAGTATAAGCAACCCAGTGCAGGACGAGCGGACGACATCAGCGAAGCCAAGTACACGGTCGGGTCGCAGCGGATGCTGCTGGGGCTACGCTGAGAGCCGCTGTCCCCACTCCAGATGTGCAGGACCCTCCCCCCACAATTTCATCTCACGGGCTGATCCTCTTCTCCCCAAACTGCAACTGTCTAGCATCATACAAGGTACCCTGCTGTTTATCCACTTCAACTACTCTTCAAGTTGATTAGAAAAACTTTTGTTTAAAAAACAAAGGGGAAAAAGAACTGGAGTCACGTTATCTCATCCAGGCTGCCCGCCCCAGCCCCCCGACTGGAGGCATTCCAGGTGGGGGGATGGGTGGGGGCACAGGTGGCTGTCCTCCAGGGGGGACAGCTGGAGGTGGGTAGCTAGCTGGAGGCAGGCCCAGGCCTGGAGGAGGGTGAGGTGGGACTGCGTGGGTTGGGGGCAGGCGTGGGGGTGGGGGTGGGAAATTGGGGTTGTAGGTGGGTGGAGGTGGGGGGTAGCCAGGGGTTGGGGGAGGGATGGCTGGTGGGGGGAAGGAGGCGGGGGGAGGGGGCACAGGTGGTGGGGGCGGGTTGGGGGGGTAGACGTGTGGGTGGTAGGGAAGGTGAGCTGGCGGGCCGTAGGCAGGGGGCAGGGCTCCGTAGGAGGGGCCCTCGGTCTTCATCATGGACTGCAGGCTCTGGTAGCCCTCTCCGGACATGTAGGAGCTGGTGGTGGACATCCCAGTTATGTAGCTGGAGGGTGGTGGCGGTGGCGGACGGTGTGGCAGCGGTGGTGGCTGGTGCACAGGGGCCGGGTGGGCTGGAGGAGGAATCTGGACTTTGGGGAGGTCGCTGGCATCCACAGGGCCTGGTGGCTCAGCCTCACCTAAGGCAGCCGCAAGGGGCGGCTTCCGGTCTGCAGGGGAGAGAAGGTCACCCTCTAGCCCTGGGCCAGCTCCCCAGCAAGGCGTTCCCACAGGGCTGTGTGAGGAGGGGTGAATCCACTGACTCCCTCGGGGCGGGGAGGGCCCGAGCCAGGAGCTCCGCACGGCTCACCGGCTCACTGCCACGCTGGGGTTCCCAGCCCGATACAGCCTGGAGGCCCGCTCCTGATCCCCCAAGGCCATCTACACAGAGGAACAGCAAGCAACTGTTACCTCTATGGCCAGACAGCTCACTTCCTGTCACACAGGCCCTCCACCTCGCCTCCAGCCCCTTGGTCCCAGCCACACCAGCCACAGACAGTCCCGGAAGCACACGGAGCCCCTCTCTGACCCAGACCCCACCCCCCCACCCCCGGGCCTCTCCCAAGTTCAAACACGTGCAGGGCCTATTCTTTCTGCCTGTCTCTGCCTCCAGAGACTGAGCTAAGGGCCAGGGCCAGACTACATTACTGTCTGTGGCACCAGCTTCAGCAGAAAGCCTGAGAGTTGGTCAAATGCATGAGATGGCATTCAAAAAAACAACAGGCAAGCCTCTGACAAGCCAACACGCCCACGAGGGCAGCAACTCCTGCCAGCGCTGTGCTGTGCTCGGGGGCACCGCTCACTGCCCTGGCTCCCCGGAGCGCCCAGCAGCTGACTGGAAGAGCTGACGCCTCCGGAGGCTCAGAGAAGTCTCCGGAACATCTACCAGCCTTCAGAAAAAAACACTCCTTAACTCCTGCCTTCTCTAGTTGAAGCCTTCATCTTCCAAAGTGTTACCCCAGATGACAAATGCAAGTTCTTCACTTTTCTCCTCTATTTTTAATGATATCAAGGAAGCTTCCCAGTTTCCTATGTACCTGTGAAGAACTTTTCACTCTTTAGTCTCCATGTGAGTCCATGAACAACTGCTTATTCTTCAAAAGGTACTGAGAAGACATCTCACCAGCAGGAAGCAGGTGGGAGAGACTGAAGCCTAAGACCGTGCCCAGACCTGGACACTGTTCCTAGGTTGGCAGGACCTTGTTTTCCTAAAACTGACTCTAAATTCATTTATCCCAGGTAGCTCAGCATTTCTGGATGAGACAGGCCAGAGAATATTCAGATGTACTTAGAATTTACAACATCCTCAAACTACCTGGTTTCTACAAAACCATTTTTTGAAAGATCCTAGGTCATTAATGGCCTTTTAAATTTGGCCCTTCTACAAACTTTCCCCAGGACTTCCCAAGTCTGCCCTTGAAGAAGACAGAGAGAAAAGCTGGCCTTCCCAGGTGCTTTCAGCAGACACTCACCTGGAGGTGGGTGGGCTGGAGGCAACGGAGGGTGAGTGGTCTCAATTTTGGGAATTTTAGGTGGTGGTGGTTCTAAAAAGAAAAAGTAGATTAAAAAGCTACTGTTTATGTGAATAAACATGTCATAGAGACCAAAATAAAATGAAATCAAATAAAAGAAACAGAAAGAAAAAGATACTGTTCAGGACTATTTTGGGGAAAAAAGCAGAGATGACCAAGGCTTGCAGGGAATCTGAGGAAGGTCCCAGCTAACCCATCCCTATAAAAGGACAAAACAAATCAAACAAACACACTCCCTCCCCAGCCCCCTCCAAAAATAAAAACCAACTCTAACTTCCCAGTCAGCCCACTTCCCACGTCTCCCCAATTTCCTCCCGACCGCCTAAGACCAGCCCTTCCACGACGAGGGAGCAACGGAGGACACCCCAGTTATCAAGTGTTGTCACTAATACACAGACACAAAGAACGGCCCTGAGCCCTCGAAGGAGAAGCTGCTACCTTTTAATTCTTATTTAGGTGCATTATATTTTCTCTCTCACCAACGTGTACTCCCAGTTGGCAGCAAGTCGGAAGCAGCACCTTGGCTGGCGTCAGTAAAGATCTGGAAGCTGTGATCGGATGTAAAAGCAATGGGCTCGGGGCCACTTGGGGCAGAGGAAACAGCCCACCCTTCAGGGTCGAGCGGCTACACGTCACCAGCATCCTCAATGACAATGCTAAGTGGCCAAGACAGGCTACACCAAGCCCAACAGCTTCCGTTTATGAAGGCCGAGCGCGTGCAAGCACAACTGGAAAAACCACCATCTTTCTTTGGGTGTGTTTTGGCTCTTTCTCCCTAAAACTCACTTAATTCTGGCTTGTACACCACTCTGCTCTGCTTCTGCTCTGGCATCGCTGGACATTCTTGGTTTCCTCCATCCCAAACACAGGCCAGATTCAAGGTCCAGGGATGCCCCCCTCCCTGCCCAATCCAGGCAGAGGAGCTGTACATCTCCGCCTCTCCCCTCTCCCCTCCAGAACCGCGAACCAGACTCTCAAGCCCCATCCTGAGACACGCAGCCCACACTCACACACAAGCCTTCCCTCCATGTCCCTCACTCTGGTGCCCACCTCCAGCCTCCCTCCCACAGCCGGCCAAGCTCAAGTTGTCTGGATCAGGGTTGTCCAACAGAAACACAAGGAGAGCCACACATGCAATTTAAAATTTTCCAGTAGCCTCGTTAAAAACTACAAAGAGGTGAAGTATTTTTAATGTGGTATTTGATTTAACCTGATAATAGAAAATTTTTATCATTTTAATGTGTGATCGATGTAAAAATTTATTAGTAAGATTTTTAACAGTGCTTTCTCTAACTCTTGGTAATCTGGTGTGGCTTCTGCACTGAGGGCACAGGGCAGTTTGAGTCGGCCACACCCCCGGTGCCCAAGAGCCCCACCCCCACCCCAGCTAGCGACACGGACCCAAGCGCAGCGGGGCTCTTACCTCTAAGCTGTGTCTGTACCCTTCTTTTCTGGCCCCCAGGCCCCCACCCGGTCTCTGCCCTCGCCAGGTCTCACTCACATGCTGTCCCATGACCGCTGCCAGGAAACTCCTAAAATGAACCCAGACTCTACCAATCTCCTGCTCAAACATCTCCACCGGCCCCACTGCCTGTGTGGAGCCCAGATTTCTCCACTCTCTCACCTGGTTCTACCCCATTTTCAGTCCTGTCAAAAGCTCTTCCCTTTTAACTCTTCGTAGTCCAGGAATACCCCTCTCTGTTTTCTCCCAAAGTCTCAATTCCTTTGCTCACTTTTGTTCTTCTACCTAGAGGTTCCACCCCCTCAGCCTCAGTCAAAGGCCAGTCCTCCTCCAAGGCCACCGGGCCTGTTTCTGCCTCTTCTGGACACAGCACCAGCTCAGCTTGACTGTACATCGACATGGCACAGAGCGCAGCCCACTCCCCTGTGTCTCACACTTACTGTTTGTCATTCGGAGCTAAAAGCCCTCTCCTGTACTGAACCCATCATTGCCCCAAACATCCTGAGAAAAGCAGAGCCTTATTGTAACCTGAAGACCTCCTGAAAGGTCTATGAATAATTCACTGGGTTCCTACCCTGGAACTAAGCAATAGAGAAGCAGAAACGAGTAAACAGGCTCTGTGCCCTAAGGGGGCTCAGTGCCACGCACAGGGCCGCTGACACAGGGACGAAACACCTCCTCATTTTCTCCACTGTGATGCCAGGTTCTACCCACTCTTTCTGTTTGTTTCCAACATAGAAACAAGTTCACCGACTTTGGGCTCCAGAAATACGGGGAAGAAAGGTGCTGAGAGTCCGGCCCCCTGGGCAGCAGGGCTGCAGCGTGCGGCGGCTCTCCCACAGCACCTGGCCCAGGCCCTGCCCTCCGCCCGCCCTTCCACGCCTGCTGCTCAGCCGGGGGCGCCACGCCCTTCGGGAGCCACTGTGCTGGGCTTCACTGACGCCCAGGACAGACGGGGCGGCAGTCCTCCTACGTCCCCAGTCACACGCAGCCAGCCCCAGGCGTCTGCGGGTAGGGAGGGCTGCCGGCGAAGCTCCAGCATGTGTGCGTTCTGGTCTTGGAACCAATGCCCCGGGGACACCAGGGACGACTGCACTGTACAGAGCACATTGTTATTGCCACTAATATGTATGTTTTTTTGTATTGATATCTTCTGTCGGGGTAAAATCTAAAAATACAAAATCAGGAAATAAACAAAGAAGACAACGCACTTTTTCTGGCAGGTAGGGCCAAGTTTTTGATGGGCTCTAGGGTTAAATTTTAAGACCAATCTAAATCTGAAGGGAAACGATGTTGACTAAGAATGTAAAGTTTTGATAAAAGAGATATAAAACTAAAAAACGAAACTTGCGAACAGGAAATTACCTGCTACTTTGTTCTCTTCTTTGGGAGAAACAACCTGTTCCAAAAGAAAATACATGATGGTTAACCAAGACCCTGGGAATAGTGAGGAAAAACGGACTATCTAGGCACCCACAGAATCACAGCCAGAACAAGCCTCAGACAAAAATTCATTTTGGCTTGAACTTGCAGGGCAAACCATGGTACCTAACAGATCATCATCTCTGCCTCCTCTTTCCCTTTCAGACCAGACAGAACGACTAACTCTCCGGAGCAGAGTTCTGAGGGCTGAATTTCATGCTGTGCTGCATTTGGGGAGTGGAGCTTGCCGGCCTGCCTTCCTTGCCTTCCCTTGCCGGCATGGCTTCCTCCACTGGTGGGCTGCGACCACAGGGAGAAACCTTGACAAATACTCTGTGGCATGTAAGGAACCAAACACTGTAGAGGAAGAGAGAACTGGGGGCCCCTACGCTAACGGTCAGCGTGCAGACCTGGAGACCACACGCCGGCAGGTCTTGGGGCCCGGACACAGGCAGCAGCAGCTGGAGGACAGGGCCGTCCTAGCACCGCTTCTCTGACCCCGCTCGTTCTCAGGCTCCCCGCGGACATGCAGGCAGATGGGTGCACGTCACTCCCTGCTTTTGGTGTCCCGCGCGATCCCTTAGAAGCGGGAACACGCACAGGCAGGGTGTTGCCCTGGAGGGCTGGACAGACAGCACACTTACCACGGCGCGCTTCACCTGCCGGGGAGGACTAGGCTGCGGGGACGGCTTCCTGGGCGGCTGCGCTTGCTGCGGGGCCTGCGGCTGGGCTGACTGCTGCGCGTCCTTCTGCTGGGACGGGGGAGGCTCGGAGCCTTGGGACGTCTGCGGCTGTGGCACCTGTGGCACCTGTGGTGTCGTCTGGAGAGACGGGGGCTGCTGCAGCTGGTGGGGCGTGTGATGCGGCATCTGCTGTTTCCCTTGTGAGTACAGGTCCAGGATTTGGTGGCAGATGTCTAAACGACAGGCACCAAGACATTTACCACAAATTAATACTTTAAATAAAATTCTACCTAGAAAAAAAATCCACCCATTTTCCTTTCAGCTACGATTCCCCTGAAGGACCAACATATGGGGGTCAAATCCGTAATTCACCAATCTCTGGTGTGCACATCAGTGGTGTGCATTTTTAGTTCACCAAAACTGTGTGCTTGGACAGAATGAACATTATATTAGAGAATTTAATTTAATTAGAAGAGTTTTTATGCCTATTTGGGAAAATCCATTCTCAGGGCTCAAGGTTCATGGGGAAGAATGACCTAAATGTGGAACACGCCTGCAGAAAGCTCAGCATGCCCGGTACCTTCCAGGACATCCACAGGGACGTCCTGCACAAACTGCTCCCACCATCGCCTATACATGGGTTTGGAAGTCCATTCTTGTATTTCAAATTTGCACAGACGTCCCGCAAGATACATCACTGCCACCGCTATGATCTCTGGTTCCCACTGCAGTGACAAGGTCGTGCAGAGACTAGTTCAACAAGAAAAAGAGGTGACTTGATTTGGATGAGCAAATTTAGGATTAATCCAAGGCACGGTGACTAGATGCCATATCTAAATGCTGATTTGCTTATTCTTTCCTATAAATGATCACATAAAGTACTATAAATAAAAGAAACAAGTTTTTAGTCTTCTAAAGGTATAGAAACGAGTTACTTTAATCATAGTTACTAATTTGTCTGATCTTAAAGAATCAGAATTTCAGCATCTTCAAAACTTGCTACGTCATGGAATACAAATGAAATGGTTGTGTTCTCCAAGTGGTTGAAATCCTAGCACTGAACTGTTTCTTCACATGATGGTAACTCCACTCACACGAATTCTGTTCCCCATGCAGCACCCTGTTATAGCCCTGGGCTCCAAGAACATTAAAGCTCTGAAACCATGATAAGGAAGTGTACTTGTGCAGAACCACATGGGTTTTAAGAATCTACTTGCCAAAATTCTCCAGTGCAGGGTTTTGGACTTATGTTTCAAGCTGTGGTAAGATTTCAGGATCCTGTACCACCATGACAAGGCAGGGCACCCCCTCTGCTGGGAAGCAGATGACCTGGACTTTAACCTCAGCTCTGCCATTAACTGGCCCATCATGCTGGGGCAAGTCAGTTTCCTCCATACAAAATAAGGGGTTTGGATTAAATGACACAGAAAGTCCCTGCCTATTTTAAAACACCATAAACCAACATTTGAACATGTGTACCTGTCATTTACAAATGTCCATGCCATTTGAACCAACTTTTGAATTTTGTTTTTATCACCTAGAAATGGGGAAGAAAAGACAAATTAGTAGTAATAGAAGAGGGGAAAAAAAGAATGCACAAGCAGCAACAAGCACTTATGTAAAGCCTACTGTGTGTTCAGCACCAGCCCCAGTACACCGCGAAGGGCTTCCGCCTGGGAAACAAGGACAAGCGAGCGGGGCCAAGTCCTGCGCCTGTGTCTTTCCGCACGACCCACGCTGAGCCACCGTTCATGGGAAACCTGGCTCTGAGGCTGCTTTTATTTGGCTATTTAAAAATCCTGACTCATCTTCCTACCTCGTATCACTTGGCAACCGGATGACAGACTCTGTTTATACTAAAAGGAAACAGCATTAACAGCTGTCATACTGAATCGTCTCGGCAAGCCGTGTCCTGGGCACTTCACACACTGACTCTCCACTTTCCCCTTTGAGAAGCGTAATCTGAGTGTCACCAAATTATTATAAAGACTTGATTTCAGAAAGACAGTGTTCTCTTGGTAACTTTTTCTTCTTACCTTTGAGTTGTTTCGCATACTTGAGTAGGAACTGGTATGGATGTTCCACCTGTAAGTCAAACTTTATCGTCTGTAGTAAGATTCTCTCCAGAACCATCACTTCTTCCTAGAAATAAAATAACAAATGTTGGGTTAGTAATTTCAGCCACAGGTCTGAAACAGCATTAAAAAGTGAGCTTTCCTTTAATTCTTCCTTCAAGTTATATTTTAGCAACTATTTTTCACTCCTTTTCTCCTCTCTGTCACTCAGGCCTTTAACATGCTCAGAGATAATGAAAAATTCTGAAAAGAACTAAATGTAAGAAGATAAAACAAACAATCAGAATTAATTTTTTAAAACTACTCAAAACAAAATAAACATTCTTAGAAATGTCATTACTTTCAACACATATGAGCACCCTTTACAAAATAGACCTTTACTCTACAGATAATTAAACCAAAACTTAGCTTCTTTCCAGACCTCCACTGAAGTCATTTACTGAATAGATCACCATTTTCTCCTTTATTAAACCACGTCCTAAACTATCTACACACACACACACACACACACACAGTCTTTTCTGTTCATTGATCTGTTTGTCCACTTCTGTATGTACCAGGATCAGAGAGAGTTAACATTTGGAAGGGACAGTTCAATTACTATTCCTCTTTAAAAATTTTTTTCTTGTTTTTGCATATCCCCTCCACCACTTGAACTTTAATACCATTTTACTTAGAATTATTCTAGAAAGAGTGAAAGCTACTGATGTCCTTTAGTAGTTTTAAAGTCCTTCCATCCTGGCCCGACATGGGTTCCACATATTTCTTACAAGCTTTATTCTTGGATATATTATTTGACTGCTGCTGTTGTAAATGGAATCTCTTCTTCTATCATACTTTCTAACCAGTTAATATCCATAAACAATCACTTCTTGAATTCAATCTCCGTGCAGTCTGACTGTTCCTAGCACTTACAGACAATGTAAAATACAATCAAAACACTGTGCGGCAAGAACAATTACAATCAGTTGTTTGAGTCAAAGAACAGGCTTTGGAGAGACTGACAGTCTTACCATTGACAGCTGCATAAATCCGTTAATGCTGGGCAGAGACGTGCAGGCACCCGGCCTGCAGGCTGAGGTCTGCGTTACGTCACAGAATGCAGAGGCGATTCTATCGCCAGTGTTATTCCAAATGGCACAGCAGGACAAGTGTCTGTCCACCCTAGTTTCCCAAGTGTTCCCTCAGAAAAGCTTTTAAAGTCTTAAGACTTTCACACGGTACAACAAAATCCTGACAACAGTTTATTTCCCTCCTGTTTTTGTCACCACCTGTTTCCCAGAAGCTTCAACATCTCTTCTAAATTTAGAAACAATCCTTTATCAAGTGTCCAGACTGCAGACCATACAGTGTTACAAGACAGCCCAAGGCCTCGCCTCCCTTTGTGTTTCAAATATTCAATTAATAGGATCATTCTAGGTCTCTGTGCAAACACCATTCCTCAAGGAATTTCCCCTCAGCCCCACACTACCTGTCCCAAGCACCTGTCTGGGTTCCCAGACTGAATGCCCTCGTTGCATCTTTCAATAACCTTTTATAGCATTTAACACAACTCATCGTCAGATAGCTGGGCATATGAATATTTGATTAAAATCTACCCCACCAGTCTCCTGTAAAATCCATGCGAGCAAAGGCCACGCCTGCTTTGCTACCTGTTTTAGCTCTAGTGCCTAACACAGAGCCTGGAACAAGTATTTGTTGAAAACATGAACAATTAATACAATGAGGGAGAAACCACACAGTTAGAGCAAAGCTAATTAAGCCAGAAAAGTTCCACATGACTCAGGACCTTATCTTTCCTAGTTCCTTCTATTGCTTTCCCCCGAATAACTGCCCTCCTCTCCTCTCCGCCGAGGAAAACGTCTTCCAGTGTCTGCGCTGCTCCCGGAGCCACGGTTCTTTCCTTTGGCTGCTACACAGTCCTGTCTGTGGAGGCTGCACGTGAGGAGGAGGAGGAGGAGGGGCAGGCGGCAAAGCCCCTCTGCCCACCTGAGTCAGCCTGGCCCTGGTCTAAATTAGCACCACCAGTCCCCTCTTCCTGTCTTCTGGGCGCTGGAGCTGCAGAACTTCCATTGAACATATTTCTAAATCCATTCACCTGTTTATAAAAATGTGCCTCTATGAGGAATTCATACTAACAGTGGACAAAACTATACTTTTATAAAAGCAATGTAGCATCAGATGTTTTCAGTGCCCATAGGGTTGGCCCGGGTCTTGGTTTCCTGACAAGTCAGTACAGAGGGGAAAGGCTGGAATTAGAAGGGGACTTCTCCGAAGGCACCTGGGACAGCACACACCAGCCGCTGCCACGTGCCCTTGCCCCAGCAGGGCTTCCAGATCCTTGCGACTCTTTCCGGGTGACTGCAGCTAATCAGCCATGAGGCTCTGTCACCAAGACCACAACACGTTCCTACCATCATCTCCCTGCTCTGTAAAAGGCAAAATCCTATGGGCACTGAAAACATTATCTGATGCTACATTACTTTTATAAAAGTATACTTCTGACCACTGTTAGTATGAATTCCTCATAGGGTCACATTTTAATAAACAGGTGAACGGATTTAGAAATAAGTTTAATGGACAGTTATCCACATTGACAATACTTACAAAATATTACCATTAATCAAAGCCACAGTATGTGTAAAAACATTCTGGGCCTCTGTTAACTCCTTGAAGCAAGGAGGGAGACTAACATTTTGTATACACGCACACAGACACTGCCAGCCACAGGGAGGGTAACACTCTGCGAGGCAATACCTGCTAGTTAAGAAGAACAGTGAACGGCGCTGAACTTCATCACCTTGGTTAACTGGCTTTAACTGTGATTCTTTCTCCCTACCACCTTAGTTCGTCATTTACTTAACAAGCACCTGTGGGATGCCTACTCCTTGCAGCCACTGTACTAGGTGCCAGGCAAAACAGACATGGTCTGAGCTCTCACAGACCCTACGGTTGAGAAGAGGAACATTTTTGTATGATTATTTGGTTACAATCTATCTAATTATGAGCTGCACACATGTTACGAAGGCTAATTAACAGGGGCTGTAAGGTGGGGACCTTGGCAAGAAAGGGGGTGGAGGAAAGCTGCCACTGGTCCTGGAAAGTGGTATTTTTAGAACATAATAAAAGCACGTGTACAGTTATTGTACCACCATTTCCTGACATTGGCAGGGGGTATGGGGAAAGGAGAAGGATGGATGGTATGACCAATGCCAATCCCGGTGTCTGAAAATAGCTGCAAACGTTAATAGATTCCAGCATTCTTGGGAAGCAACAGACACACGCGTATGTAGACACGTGCTTGTGCACACAGCACCTGTGCTTCCCATCGACCCAGAAGCAGCTGGAGAGGAACCCAAGGAGCCAGATTGCTTCTGGGCGTCAAGGCCACAGGGGGATTTTGCTCACACCCCCATTAAAAGTGCTACTGCCCCTAAAGGGCTCAGAACATGGCATATCACATTAGCAAATGCCACCTAAATGGAGGCCACATTATCTTCCCTCCTTTCTTACAGAAGCAGGGAAAAGTACCTCTGCATAAGGTCCTCTTAGAGACTCAGGGGCCTGGCAGGTAGAGGGACCATACATGGCCACTGTCGACACGAGGAACTCTACCATGATGCTGTCACGAGGAATCAAGATATAAAGGCAGGAAGTTATGATTCTTACCTTTGGGTCATCTCCAAACTGGCCAAACTGTACATCATTTAATAAACTACGAGCTGTTTTGATGATATCTTTACATTTTTTTGGTGTTTCTTCCACCTTTCCAGCCAGAAAGAGACAACAAGCTCCTGTCACCTGAAAGGAAGACAAAAGCTCCTGAGATACTGTTACCAAAGCTCACACGGAAACGGAAAAGGGATTTTTGGACTTCACAATAAACTGGGCCCCCTCACTCTCCTACCATCCTCTTTCTCACTCACAAACACTCGGACACTCAAGAAGCTAGAAGGAAATTTCACATACAACTCCCTTTCCCCCCATATCTGGCTTCATAAATTATTTTATTATTTTTTTCATATTATGTGCTTCTCTAGTCCAAGTGGTATTATAAACGTTCAGTGACAATGAATCAGTGTTAATTATAAATCCTTGATCCTCTGCAATGTGCTTGAAAACACAAACCATTTGGGTTAAAAGCTTTAATATCTCTTAGGAAGAATTTGTCATGTGAGCTTGGAATCTTTGATTTTTCCTCTTTATAAATTGTACTGGCTGTTGACTATGGACACCTGACTGCAAATATCTTTTCTTGTATTCTCATACTTCTAGACAATGATTTTGTAAGACAATAAATTTATTCATTATAGATATTTATGCCTGCTCTATTTACTTGGAGGAAAAAGCACCCGTTGAGAATCAACAGACCTCAATAAACAAGAACAATCATGTGAAAAAAAATTATTTTAAATTTAGTTTTCTGAATAAAATGTCACGTAAACAAAGTAGATGCCAGAAAGGGAAACAGTTGCAGAAACAGATTTTCATTTCACACTGCAACCTTAAAGACGCCGACCCCCTGCACAGTGAGCTCTGCGCGGGGCAAGCGCACCTCACGGCACAGCCCCCGGACTCGGCTCCGCACGGCCTGCACTTTCCTCCCCCTTCCTCCTGCCGCCTGGGTCCTAGTCCTGTCCCCCACCTCCCGCTGCTCTACCCTCAGCTTTTCTCTGCTGGCTCCAACCTCTCCTACAGGCCCCTCTCTTCACAGAATCCCAGCCATGCTAGGTGACAGCTACTGTGCTGGGGGACAAAGCTGATCCTGACACGGTCTTCTCCCTAGAGAACGTCACACACTAGCGAGGAGGACATGTGTACAAAACTAAACGAAATCTTGTCGAAACGAAGACCCTCCAGCAGATTACTTTCTGTTACGTCTAATTCTGTCTTCTTCCTGAAACCCTCGAATCACTTTGGTTCACCCACTGAAGCCACAGCTCCCTGGTTCGGCACTTGAGGCTCACCATGGTCTGACTGGTGTCCACCCTTCCCACTCAGGGTCCTCTCATTCCCTTTTCTGCCAAACGGCTTCCTGGCTGGGCTGACTGCAGACTGCACACTTCCCCCGTGTCTTTGCTCACTGGTTTCTGCTGGACTACTGCCCTGCCCTGTCTCAGCACATCAAGGCCCTACTTACAGTCAAGGCCTCCTCTCTCAAGTTTCCCCTGACCCCTCCATGATGTAATTACTGTCTCCCCTGAGTGCTCCAGCCTTCCTCCTGCGCCTCCCCCACCGCCTTGCTCTCTACCATGTGTTTGAACATGTCAGACCATCCGCCCTGGGCTGAAGGCTACTTGAGGCAGGTTCCCTATCAGATCTCCCACAGAGCGTAAGACAGCACGTGTCCGAGGAGTAACTGAAGAATGACTGAGAAGATGTACAGAACATCTGTGCCACCCTGTTCTTTGTGGGCCGTGATTGTAACGCCAAACCATCCTGGGAAATGTAACAAGGAAGTAAAACTTCCCACAAAGTGCAACGTGATTATGGTTCATATTGGCCTAAATAAAAAAAGTTTAAAACATTTTACCATAGTTAATTTAAGAAGCCAAAGTTGGAGCTTGATTTTGTTTGTATACAGTATGTACCTTAAAAAAGTACTCTCTGGAAAACACAGTAAAGCAAGACTACAATCAGTCCACTGAAGGTGACAGAGAATTACAACAGAATTCACACACTTACATATCTTGGGAATTGCTTGAAGGAATGAAACATATAGAAGCGATGAAAATAAATTATTCCAGTTGCCAGGGTATCATAGTGTCTGTTGTTCTGGTTAAGGACTTTAGCCAAGAATTTTTACAGGTCACATTTTAGTTAAATGTGGAAAAACAATAAAGACAAATAATAATAACAGCAGCTGTGGTAAAACAAACACTGTCAGCAGTAAAGCAAGTGGGGTGGAGTCTCCAGGTGTCAGAATTCTGGCACAAGAATTACCAAGCTGAAGTTTACGCTTTAACAAGACAGGGCCTCACCATCCTTTAGAAACACCTCAACTGTGACCACTGGATGATGTTTTCCATCCTGGTGGCCACTTGCTCAATGCCTAAGTCAACACATTTAAATGATAAAAAGGAAGGGGGGAGGGTATAGCTCAGCGGGAGAGTGTGTGCTTAGCACACGCGAGGTCCTGGGTTCAAGCCCCAGTACCTCCATTAAAAAATAAATAAATGAAAACCTAATTACCCTCTCCCCCAAAAAATGATAAAAAGGAAAGAGAAAACCCCTGAAGAGCCAAGCAAATTGGGAATAACATTTAAATAACAAAGATACTTAAGAGCTATTTTAGTACAGACATATTACTATATATTTTGTCTACAGCAACTGATTAAACTATTAAATATAGCATCTAGTCTATCTATAACAGCTTCCAGGAGGATCAGGATACAGTCCCAAACGTGTGCCCACATCAAAGATGAACCGAGCCCCCTCTCGGCGGTACCGGGCCTCAGTGGCCGGATCGAGTCCTTCTAGTTGCGAGGGTGTGTGAGCCAAGTCTTTTTTATCCCAGTACCAACATGGCTTTGTGTGGTCCAGGTTTGCAGAGGTTACCGAAGGGCTTGAATTTTCTTTATTCTCCTTCATTTATTGAAGTACACTTGTTCTTTCCAAAAGATTTTCTGAAAATGTTAGAATCCTAAGAGAAAGAGAAGAAGAAGTAAAGTTGGATACCTCACATTGAGCAATCGCAATCGTTACGAACAACCTACAATCACAGATTTGTACTTGGTCGTAATTTCCAATAGAAGAAACAGCACTGAGGGAAGTGAGAGGCCCAGGCTCATTCTCAAACACAATTTAACACCTAAATGGCCCACAGAATAATAAACCCTAAATTTCACGGCAGCTTAAAGGGAAACCCATTTTGGCCTCATTTCCCTTCCTCCCCTTCTTCACTAGACCCAGCTCCCTCACGCTGGTCTAGATTCTGTTCTTCAGTAAAACTCAGTAAAAAACTAACCACACCCCGAAAGGTTTCTGTTTCAAAATTATCCATTTCTTCCCTCTAGCACACAATCAAATTTCCCCTTTTTTAGTTAACTTGCTTTCACTTAGGTACTTTCATTTAGAAAAGCGACCAGACTGGATGAATTAATACCTGCACAAGCCACCGAGCTGAGCAATGTAGACCAGGTATGGGTACAGTGACTAGGGAGGAAGGGTGGCGGGAGGTGGTCCATAAAGGAAGGAAGGAGTTCCTTTAAAATAAATTCGTCTTGCTTTCTCATCTCTACTCTTTCATTCAGAATAAAGAGATTCTCTAAAAGTTCCATGCTGAGAAAAGAAAACAAAAACCAAGGACTCTCACCTACAGGCCACTGTAACATGCAAACTGTAAACTGGAGCAGAGAATAGAAATCTTCAAATAGGGCAGCAAAAGATTCTAAAAGAGGCAGCCAGAGCCAGGTTGGTCTGGTTCAGCAAGAAAACAGCAGTCCGGTAGCCAGGCTCTGGGCCAGGGAAAGCCCAGCTTTCCCCGCGTGCCCGCCTCACGTCTGCGGGGGAAGGTGACAGGGCTGAATGCTCTCCTCCTCGCACCTGGAAGCTCTAAATAGAGTATGATCTTTCCTCCAACAGGAAGAATTAAGTACTAGCTGGAGAAAGGTAACCTCGAACTAATTTACACTTTGTGTGTGACTGAACTGGGCAATGGTTGGGGGTGGTGGGGGCGGGAAGACCAGTTAACTAAAGCTCAGTATATGTGAAGAGTATGTAATTAGATGTCAAACTGAGATGTCATTTCTCACCTATCAGACTGGCAAAAAAATCCAAAAGTTTGACAATATGCTCTGCTGGCAAGGCTGGGGAGAAGCAGGTAATCTCATGTATTGCTGATGGGAGTACAAAATGGAACAGCTCTCACAGAGGGGAATCTGGCAATATCTAACACAACTACGTATGCATTTGCTATTTGATTTAGCAATCCCACTTGTAAGAATCTATTCTGACAATACCATCACAAACATGAAAGATGGGTGCACAAGATCATTCACCAAAGTATTGTTTATAATAGCAAAAACTTTTGTAAACAATGCAAATGCCCACCAACAGGGCACTACCGAATAAAGTGGTACATTAACACAAATGGCATACCATGCAGCTATTAAAAAGACCGAGAGAGATCTCTAAGTACTGGTGTGGAGAAATTTCCAGGATCAGTTAAGATACAGGACAGCGTACATAGCATGTTAGTATCTATGTAAGAAAAGAAGGGAAATAAGAATAGACACCTTTACTTAAAAAAAAAACAACCACTAATAAAAAATGGTTACAGGTGAGGAGGGTAGAGCTCAAGTGGTAGAGTGATGCTTAGCATGCACAAGGTCTTGGGTTCAATCCCCAGCACCTCCTCTAACAATAAATAAATAAAACCAATGACCTCCCCCGCCCCCAAAAAAGGTTACCAATAGGGAATGGGGAAGAGCAGGATGGAAACAACAGGAGTGGGAACAAGACTTCTCAATCTTTTCGTATAGCTTTGACTTAAAAAAAAAACAACTTTTATTTAAAAATAATTTTGGATTTATAGAAGAGTTGTAAAGATGGTACAGAGAATTTTTGTATACCCTTTACTCAGCTTCCCCTAGTGTTAATATCTTATGTAACCACTAAAAAATTAATTTTGGTACCTTATTAACTAAACTATATAGCCTTGACTTAGATTTTGAGTGTTTCCAAAAATTCTCTTTTCTGTTCCAGGATCTAATCCAGGATAATATTGCATTCAGCTGTCACATTTCCTTAGCATCTTCTAATATGTAATAGTTTCTCAGTCTTCCCTTGTTTATCATGACCTTGGCAGTTCTGTAGAGTACAGGCAGACTAAAACGTCTCTGATTTAGGTTTGTCCGATATTTCCCCTCTGACAGACTGGAGTTTTAAGGAAGGTGGCAGAAGTGAAGTGCCCTCCTCACCAGCTCACATCAGGGAGTAGGAGATATCCAAATGACTTCTTACTATTGATTTTTTTAACATTTTTTTATTGATTTATAATCATTTTACAACGTTGTGTAAAATTCCAGTGTAGAGCACAATTTTTCAGTTATACATGAACATACATATATTCATTGTCACATTTTTTTCTCTGTGAGCTACCATAAGATCTTGTGTATATTTCCCTGTGCTATACCTTACTATTGATGTTAACCATGATCATTTGGTTAAGTTGGGCCTGCCAGGTTTTCCACTGTAAGTTACTATTTTTCCCCTTCTATTTTTTATCCCTTAAAAAGAGTCATGAGGTCCAGCCCATACTCTAGGGTAAGGGAATTAAGAGCCACCCCCTGGAAGGAGAAGTATCAAAGAACGTGTGGACCTCTGTTAAAACTACAACAGCAAACATTTGGTGGGAAATCTTTTGCAATGCAAAATAGTATGCAAAGTACAGGTTTCTCTGTGAAGTTCCGCCCATTAATTTCAGCACTCATCTGAGGATCTTGCCTGCAACCGTTACTGCTATAGTATTCTAATGGTGAGTTTCTATTTCCTTCCTTCCTTCAACATTATCTGGAATTCTTTTGTAAGAAAGATTTGTTCCTTCTCCCTCGCTTATTTATTTATTCAATCATTTATTTTTACAAGTATGGGCTCATTAATATTTATCTTATTCTTAGAGTTATAATCCAGTACTACCATTATTTGTTGCTCAAACTGTTCCAAGTTATGGCCATTGGAAGGAGCTCCTTCGGGTCGGCTCCTGAGTTCACTTGTAACTTTGAATTTTGAATCATGTAAGTATTTAATATATTCATGAACTTAACTAAAAAAGCAAATCCTAAAACTCAAAATAAACTCTGTGTATAGCAAATAGGCAACACAACCACACAGAAAATCATTATAAGTAATTTCTGATCTTGTTCCATATTCCAAGTGAGATATAGTCTAAGGAGAAAAAAAAAAAAAACTGCAAGGGACTCTTAAACTCCTTCAGTGATGCGTTGTTAGTAACAGCGTTGTAATTGTCATAACAGTACTGTAATTGTCAAGCCTTTCTTTCTTCCTTTGGTATATTGTAGGATAAAGCAAATATATAAATGGTATTGTTAGGAATCAAGATTTTTGGTGCAAAGGAAATGAATATATATAAGAAAAAACCTGTAATATTAAATTTCAGTTGAAAATCTCAAAATAAATCACAGTTAAAAATATATACATATATAAATAAATAAAATTAAAAAGTACATATATATCTCAGTTCTGTTCATTTCCAGGTCCTAGAAGCAATGACACTCCTACAATCAAGAACACATCTCGAGCCCAAATCTTAGTTTGCAACACCATCATCCTCTAAAAGGAAGGTCGCCTTTTCAGTCTGGGGTAAAGACCTGCGTGGGATGTGCTCAGATTAATGGAAGATTATCAAAAGACAGAGGAGTCATCATAGATTCCCACTGGACAAATTCAGGGAATTTAAATATTAAAAAGAAAAATGATGATGATTGATTGTAAAGGAGTGAATAAACAATCCATGAGTCCGTGGCAATATTAAAATACATGGATAATAAATCCACTTTGCTAGCACTGGTAATAATTTTGGGAAAAAAATACCTTTACCTTAATGAAAATGATCCAATTTGGCATCACTGTTTCTATAGGGTGAAAACCTGCCATTATGTGCCTCCTAACATGATGCAATATGAAAAAATATATATCAACCACCTATAAAATATTCTTATTTCCCAAAAGCTGAACCTAAATCCAACCAAGCACCTTTTACAGTAGATATTGGGGGCAGAAGAACAAGTTTAATGGCACAACAAGGACATACCCTACAAGACAACTGATCTGGTCTCTTCAGAAACATCAGTGTCATGAAAAGATAAAAAATGGGAGGGACTGTCCTAGACTTAAAAAGACTAAAGAGGCATTAGAATCACATGAAATGTGTGGACCTTGACTGGATCCTGTTTAAAAAAAAAAAAGCTATAAACAAAATTTTGAACAATTAGAGAAATATTAATATGGACTATATATTAGAGGCCATTAGGGAATGACTGTTAATTTTCATAGGAGTAATAGTGATACTGTGATGAGAAAGGAGAATGACTTTACTCTTAGGCTGAAGTGTCATGATGCCTGCAACTTACTTTCAAATGGTTTTGCTAAAATACACACTCCCAGAGCAGAGGTGGCACAATGTTAACATGTGTCCAGGCCACAGGTAAACAATTAACACTGTACTCTTCTCACTCACTACAAAGCCGGGGGGAAACCAGATGAGACAGCTTAGGATAACAGGGGGATTCCCAGCCCCTCTGGTCTGAGAGAGCAGAACTCTCAGTAGGCAAAGAATAGATGTAAATGTGTGGGCAGTAGTTTTACATTAAAACAATTTCTGGCTGTACTATAGCATACAAAAAGAAAAGTACACTAATTTTAAGTGTACGGTTTTGGCGGGGGGTGTGGATAGCTCAAGAGGTAGAGCACATGCTTAGCATGCATGAGGTCCTGGGTTCAATCCCAGTACCTCCTCTAAAAATAAAGAAAGAAAGAAACCTAACTACCTCCCTCCAACAAACAAACAAACAAACAAACAACAAAATTAAGCGTACGGCTTATTAATTTTCACAACATAAACACACTTGTGTAACACCACCCAGTTGATGAGCAGAACATTACCAATACTCCACAAATTCTCCTTTCTTTCCTAACCACTATCCCCTCAAAGACAACCACTGTCTTGCTATTTCTATCAACGAATCTCTCCTGTTTCTAAAAGATGTGGAATGATATACCACCACTCTTTTATAAGTGGTTTCTTTTGTTTAATATTATGTTTGGGGTTCACCCCTGTTGTTGCTTAAAGCCCTATTTGTTCATTCTCATTATTATTTAGCAGGAGTCTCCAATCAGGGAACAATTTGTCCCCCAGGGACATTTAGCAATGTTTTGCTTGTCATAACTGTGGGGGGGGGGGGTAGTTACTGCTGGCACCCAGTGGACAGGCCAGGATGCTGCTGAACATTCTTTAATGCACAGAACAATCCCCCGCAAGGAATTAACTTAGTGCTTAAGTTGAGAAGCTCTGCGGTACAGTATTTTATTCTATGAATATAACAATTTATCAATCCATCCTACTGTGGAAGAACATTTGAGATGTTGCTGCTTTTTGATTATTAATAATAGTAATAAATATTCACGTATATTCTTATAGGCATATAGGCAGCTATAAAAGGCAACTGGTCAACTGCTGGATGCCAGTGATTTTGACACCATTATATTTTGATCAGGGCTCACTTCAGAAGCAGCCTTCATGCCAGAGATCTGTGGTTATTAGAAACTTTTTTACTGGTTATTTCACGACTGGTATACCTGCAACCCTTGGCAATGAGATCCCTGTAGAGGTGGTGTTAAAGATGGTCACTTAAAGATTTATTTAATAAGATTCCTGGTATTTGTCTAATTACATATGACTTAACATCATGCTGAGGGAATCAATATCTCAGCACATCTGTAATTTATTCACAGTACACTAGCTGGGAATCTCTAAGATATATTAACCCAACAGTTCTCCATGTACTCATTCATTCAAATATTTTCTGAGCATTTACTATAAGCCAGGCCTCAGTGACACAGCAGGAAACAAGAGGGGCAAGGTCTTCCCCCTACTAGAAACTTACATTCTAGTAGCAGAGACAAAGAGAAACAAGTAGGTCAGCATCTGTCAGGGAGTGGTAAGTGCCATGAGAAATAGTAAAGCACAGTACGCGGGGAGAGCAATGCAGTTGGGGCCATTTAGAGATCAGCAGAAGGAAGACCAGTTAGACCACAGAGCCGTGCAAGTCATGCCTAATGAGGGCCCGTCCCCACCAATGGCAGCGGGAGAAAGGGACATCATAACTGGCTGTGAGGCAAAGGATGGCAAGAGATGATCTGAACTTTGCTTGACAGAGAAGGGTGATGCTAAAAAGAAAAATGCGGAAGAGAAAGTTGGTTTTGATGGGGGAGGGAAAGAATCTGGTTCTATAAATATTAGGTTTGAAGAATTTATAAGAAACTTGTGTGGAAATGTCCATCAGACACACAAACAGGCCTGCTGAAACCTGGAAAGAACATATCTACTTGGGATTCATCTACATAGAAGTGACAACTAAAGTCCTGGTGACAGAGGGGTGGAGAATGAAGAAAGAAGGTGTAGGGACAGAACTCGGAAGAACTTGAGGAAGCAGGAAGGAGAGAAAGGGAAGGAATGGTCAAAGGGGTAGGGAAATTTGCACCCTTAATTGCATAAGAAGCCAAAAGATGCCAGCTCTAAGTCAGAGATGGTACTCAACAGTGACAAATGCTACAGAAAAATTAAAGGACCAGCGTTAAGGACAGGTTACTAGACTGGTGATTAGTTATGAGACATTAAATATTGACTGTAGTGATGGTTGCATAACTCACTGACTTGTACACTTCATATGGGTGATTTGTACGGTACGTGAATTGTATCTCAGTAAAGCAGATACATACACATGTAGACAGAAGAACCTTTTCAGAGGTGCAGTGGGGCAGAAGGAAGACACATGGGCTGTGAAGAAATGAGCAGGCTGTAAAACAGGTGATAGTTTCTGCAGCATAAAGGAGAATGAAGGATGTCTGAAGCCAGAAGGAAAGGAGGCACTAGAGGAGGCTGAACAAGCCACTGAGGGGTTAACTGGCTAAGAGCTAATAAAAAGCACAGGATAATACAAAGAGGTTTCTGTGGAAGGAAGCTCTTTCTCTGAGAAAGAAGGAAGGAAAAGTGTGAGGAAGATATTTTAAAAATCATTTAAGGAAGATAAAATAAATCATAAAGGAGTATCTCCACTTCTCTAGGAAGTGCCAGGACATCTGCTGAGAGGAGAGGGGCAGAGCAGGGGCAAGGGTTAGGGATAATCCAGTAGGGATGAAATAAGGATGGAAAAGAATCTCAGTCCACGAATGGATAAATCATAAGCATATCCATATATGCTTTTTATTTTGCTATCATTGCCAAATCCCATGCTAATAATCCACCACATGTGCCTTTTAGACTCTGGGGCAGAATTAACAACACGTGAAACACAGTGAAAGCAAGTGTACACAAATAGAACAGAAACGGTCCTCTAAATCATTCATCCCCTGAAACAGTTCTTGCCTCAGTTCTATAACCCTGTTACCTATTACTCTTTAATTATTTTTTCATAAGACCCTAAAGTTATACATTTTCTCATTAACAGCTCATGATTACCGTGAAAGTGACTGAAAGATTTATGAGCTCCGCAAAGTAAAAAGCTCTTCATAAACAAGCAGCATGTCAAGACATCTTAGACACATCTTTCAAGAATGTGCTTTGCGGGAGGGTATAGCTCAAGTGGTAGAGCACATGCTTAGCATGCATGAAGTCCTGGGTTCAATCCCTAGAACCTCCTCCTAAAATAAAATAAATAAACCTAATTCCTCGCCCCCCCCGCCCCAAAAAAAGTAAAAATAAAAAAAAGAATGTGCTTTGGATACATCATTTTACCTAATGAAAGATTAAATGCATTTTCAACATTTAGAATTATGGATATTTACAAATTGGAAACAACAGTAAAGGTCACTACCGAATTTTCTAACCCTGTACAGAGACTGCCTCTAAACGGTAATATCTGGTCACTCAGTTTCTTTGGGCCACTTTTATTAATGAGACCTTAATAGTTGACAAGGCAGCCTATGGCATTGCTGGGTATCAGTAATTGGTGTTCACATTAATTCTTGTATTTGTCTTATGTTGATTTTTATCTGTTCTGTTCATGCCCTGCATCTAGTACAGAGAGGGCACAGAATAATAAGTGAATGAAATCTACCTTTCAGCTACTCTCTGCAGCTCCCACCTAGCTCCCTAAGCCTTGGAACTACCTTTCTCTTACCTACTGATTGGCTTTCAAATATGTGAAGGTAGTTTTTCCATTCTCTTCTCTTCTCCTGGGTAAACAAATATTCCCATTTCCTGAACATGCTTCAAGTTTCAAGATCCTCTCTAAACATAGCAATCAACATGGAACACAATACTCTTCATATGCTCTGCACAGTGAATGAAGGGAGGTTATTAAATTCAGCAACATACCCACTGTGTGTCCATGAGTGGCAGCATGCCTGTAAGCTATGTTTTCTTAACCTCATAATTTATCACTGAGAAAATGCAGCCAAAGAGGCATGAAGTAACTTGTCTAATTCACACAGCCAGTAATTGGCAGAGACATAATTTGTCATTAGAGTAAAATACTGCCTTCCCTCAATCTGGGGAAAATTTTACATATATTTCACTTCTATAAACAGAACATTACATCCTAGAACCACTTTTTTTCCCAAGTCAGGTCTTTCTCGTTTCAAACACAACTGAGATTTTGTAAATTTAATCATTCCTGGAAAATTTATATCTTTTTAGTTTTGGTATATTATTTCAGCCTTTAAGAACTCTTTGAATCCTGAGTGTCATATAACAAACTGGCTATCACTACAACTTTTGCATGCATTTATTACTTTGAGAAATGTGCCTCATATATTTAAAGTTGGTAATAAAAAACCAGAGTAAGGGCAAGACCAGAGCCCTGTAGCTTATCCCTAAAGAACTCTCTCCAGGCTGTCATCAACCCATTAATCAACATTTGGGGTTGGTAATTTGAATGGATATAAATCCGTCTAATCAGAACTTACTCAGTATTCATTTATCTCCTGTGTCTATTAGGATAGGAAGGCTTATGCTCAGTGTCCTAAGAAAATCTAAATAGACTCATGTCTAGCAACCCCCATCCACCACCAGTCTAGTAAACTTATAACAAAGAAGCATGATTTGTGTCATTGGTTTTTTTTTTAACTGAAGCTCTGCTGGTCTGAGAGTATGAGCCCTTTCTTCCCAAGTACACAAACTCTCTTTTTGCTCACCCAACAAGATTCTAAAATACACCATTAACAAGTTCTAGATCCAAATCCACCTAATTGCTCTCTGTAGAAACTGACACATTTATCATACTCTAGTCCTCCATCATTAACTGCACTTTTAAGATTTCTCAAAAGCATGAACAATGACTTCACAATCTTATCTACAAGTTTTTTGGTATATCCTTTGAGCCTGAAAATATGGATTAGATTTACTCCAATCAGACAGATTTAATCCAATTAGATATTCTTTATAATCTCAATTACCTTGTACTTAACCCTTCTTGATTTTGTTTGTCTTTACCTAGTTTTAAAAAGAAGTTTTAAAAGAGAAAACATTTTTCTTCCTTCTAGATAGTTAGCAAACTCACTGCTTTCAAATAAAAACTCCTGAAACACATAGTTTATTTTGTAGGCCAAAACTATGACCAATTGTTTTCTTTATGACATTCAATTTTAGAAATGGCATTTAAGATTTAAGGATTTCATTAGCAATTTTTTCTTCTCTATTGCGTGTTGGTGCAAACTACATTTTAAAAATGGAATAAATATTAAACATGCTTTATGCAAGAATCAACTAATATTTTTGAACGATGCACCGCAATATAATCAAAATGAAACAAAAGTGGGAAAAAAATCCTAAAATTAGACACCAATGGTAGTCACCCTGAAAAACAATCCTGGATAACTATTACATTCATAGCCAAGATTATTTAACAGGAGGCAGGCATCGTAAGAACACTAACACTTAAACGGATGTCTATCACTACGACTGCTACTACAATCATCCATCCATTCATTCTGCAATACATAGTTTACGTTACGTGATGCTGTGCTCTAGGTGCTGAGAATATAAAGTTCCTTCATGGAGCTTTCATTCTGGTAACATCATTCAAAAATCATAATCACTGCTACGACTGCAAGGCACTGTGCTAGGTATCTTTAAAAAGCGATTAAGAGCGAGATACACAAGCATTATCAAGTTTACCTTAAAAATATAAAAAGGCTATCCTCAACTAACTGGTCTTAGAAGCTGTTCCTAATGTCAGATAGTTTAGCGAAAGCTCCGTTTAACTGGCAAGCCAAATTTAGGGAGCGTTACCCACCATGTTAACAGTCTAAGTGCTTTTAAGTAACCTCTAGACGTATGCTTCTACCTTCTAAGGAACAATTCCTTTAACAACAAACCAAACCGCCTAGGAGAGGGTCCGTAGGGGCGGTATCTTGGCAAGAATGAAACCAATCGCGGAAGTGCCCTTTCCTAATTCCTAGCCCCACCCTTGTTACATGGCTATTCAGATTCCGAAGTCAGAGTACCCCAGATGTGGAACAACACCCGAAGTCTCAGGCCTTACCAAGATTAAGACCGACACACTGCGAAATAACTGGGAAGATGTGGGTAATTTGCTGCGGTACGGCGCGCGTGTGTTTAAGACCCCTGTCCCTTCTCCCCACTTGCCAGAAAGTCCCCGAACCCTAACCGCCCCTCATGTTGAGGGCCGCTACCTGTTCCAGAGTCCCGGCCGGCCTCCCTGACCGACTCCTGCGACTCAGACCCCCTCCCGAAGCGCGTCTCGCAGCCCAGCCGTCGCCCGCTAACTTCGATCTGCACCGGGGGGTAGAGGAGGGAAGCGGAATCCGGGGAGACTCCTCCAGAGGATGGAGGCAGGTGGCCATACCCTAATCCGATCTCTAGGTCCGCGGGACTTGAGTGGCGCTGCCCGCGGTCCGTCACTCACTCACCCCTCGCCTCAGGCAAGCCCCTTAGCAACGTCTCTCCGTGCCGACTGCAGCCATCTTGGACGTGGAATATCGGGGAAGCTACGTCATCGCGCTGCGTCCGCGACGGAAAATAAGCGACCGAAGGGGCGCCTGTCAACCAATCAGAAGAAAATAGAGCTCTCAAAAGAGGAAAGAGCCGCCAGTCTCCTCCCGGGCCCTCCCCGCGGGTCAGCGGTAGCTGCGTGAGGCAGGAGGAGCCCGCTAGAGGGCCCACCCCATCGGTCCCGCCCCCCGGGACGAGAGGGAACTCTGGAGCAACCGAACGTGCTAACGGAACTTCGGCGCGAGAGGCGGGGCGCGGGAGTAGGGGGGAAAATGCCTGTCCTCCAATCAACGCCCGGGCGTGGGCTCAGCCCAGCCAATTACGGCCCCGCAGCTGGCGGGGGGCCGAGCCAGCCGCTCAGGCCCAGGAGCCCGCAGGCCCAATGGCTGGGCAGGAACCCGAACCGAACGGTCGGGGGGCGGCGGGGCGGGGCCGCGCCCATGCGTCTGAGCCGCCGGCCAATAGGCGGCGGCGGTGGTGGCCTGGGGGCGGGGCCTGGGGTGGGCGGAGCCGCGTTGGGCCGTGGCGGCGGGGCTGTCTTAGGCCGCGGTCCCGCCCCTCCCGTCCGGCTGCCGCCGCCGCCGCTGCCGTCGCCGCCGCCGCCTGGGGCTTGGTTGAGGCGGACGGTGGGTCCTGGCCCTAGTGTGGCGCCGCCGCCGCTACGCGAAGGGGCAAGCGGGCAGGTGAGTGCCGGCGGCCGCCCCTCCGCGCTCGCTGCCCGCGGGGCAGACTCGTGCCGCCGCCCCCGAGCGCTGTGAGGCCGCCTCCCGCCCCGGCCGGCGCCCCTCGGTCGTGGTCCGGCCCGCGTCCAGCCGATCTCTCCGGGCCTGGGGGGCGGGGGACGGTGTGCGCCCTCGGGCTTGGCCAGCAGGGCTGGGTGCCCGGGGCCCGGCAAGGTCGGAGAGCGCCGCTCGGCCTCTGCCCTCCGGCCCTGCCGGGGCGGGGGCGCGCTCGCCCCTACCCCGCGTCCCCTCCCGGCACCCAACGCTCCGGTCCCCGCTCCGGCCCCTCCGGACGTGGCAGCAGGTACAAGGAGCGCCGGCCTCTCGGCACCCGCGGGGTGGGGCCGGGGTCCGTCTCCCTCGCGCTCGTCGGCTCGGCTCTGCGTGCGGCCGGCTCGCGCACCCGCTTCCTTCCTCCCTCCCTCCCTTCTCCTCGTCGTCATCCCGCTGCTTGGGCGAAGGCTGTGTGGCTTTCATGTTCCTCTCTCTCCAAACCTCAGGTGCCCGCGGGGGTGCCCGGGGACTAGTCCCTGCTTCTCTCCCTCACTTTCCAGTTATAAAAACAGTCGTTGAAAATAGGTCATCTTTCTTCCCACGCGCCCTGGCCATCTTCCACACGCTCTGTGCCCTACTAGGGAGAAGAATTCAGTGCTTTGGAGTTTGTCATTCCCGCATCAAACTCTTCCTTCTCGTGGCTCCAGGCTGGCGATGTAACTGCATCCTTTCTCCCCTGTTTCTACTCCGAAATAAAAGGAGCCGATTAGTATGGGGCGCCACTTGCTGCGGGGTCTCACCCGCTCCTTGTGTTGACAGGTTTAGGATCACTTGGAGGGTATTGTTTTGCACTTCCAAATGAAGGAGGTGATGTTTCAAAAGCCAAACTACTTTTGAAGTATGTTGACAGGTGAATTTTGCTTTTAGGAACCTTAGAAGAGTTAACCTTTTAGCGATGGATCTATCCATGGCTTGGTCGTTGTGTGGTTACAAGAGCTGTATAAGTTTGTCAGAACTCATTGAACTGGGCACTGAAAGAATTTTATCTTATGTAAATGATACCTCTTCCCCCCCACACTTTTTTTTCCCCTCAAAAATGACCCTACTGCTAGTTCAGAACCGAAGGAACCAGTAATTATTTTGCAGAGGTTTTTCTTACTATTTTAAGTGAATGCATTTAACTTAAAAATATAGCCAAATAAAAGCAGCTTTCTTCTGTACGTTAAAATTTGACAAGACTTGCTTGAACCATGAACTATTGTGTCTACACGGGCTACTATACATGCAGTCTCCTCTTACCAAATTAGTCCCCAGGGCTGCTGTGATTGATATTTTGGTGCAGTTCCAGCAATTTAAGGAGGAGTTTTTCTCTGGCCCGAGAAAGTAGTTTGCGAAGCCAAGTTCTCAAACAGCTACAGAACAACTTTTTTATTGGGACCCCAAACAACCTCCGTTTCTCTTCTGTTACTCCTTCCTGGCTGCCCTCTTTGATATATATTCAACATTGTAAGCTAATATCTGAAATGAAACTCTAGTCTGAACCAGGAAAATGGTTGCTGCTTCCCATCTCTTCTCCAGTGATCCCGGAATAGGAATGATACTGGACTTGATGAAAACATTTATGCCTACGTTTGCTGTAGAAATGAAAGTTTCTGTTGAATTCTGTCCATAGGAGTGCAGTAAAATTGAAGTAAGAAAGTAGGGCCACATTTTAAATGATGATTAAACCTTGGCTTAGAAGCCACTGGAAAAGGAGAAAAAACTGTGAAGGTTGTATTGAAAGATTTTTTCATTCTAAAGTTCAACCATTGGAAAACTGTTTTGTTCTGAGAGCTCTGATGACTGGTCACAACTATTCCCTTAAAACCTGCTGCTTTCATTATTTAGAAGAGAATGAGAAAGGAGATGACAGCTGGAGGGGATACGGAACAACAGAGGCTGCTCACAGTAAATACTTAGTAGGTAATCACTGAATTCAGTGGGAACCAGGTACATCATTTGTGGCACATGGAATTTTAGTAAAAATGAGTAAAAAGCTTACCTCCTGGCTTAGGGTTTCTCTGCATTCTTTTTACTGGATAGCAGTTTAGTTCAAGGCTGTCCAAGTCTCTTCAAATGTTTGAATGACATAGTCTCCTTTTTTTCTGGTCACTAATCTGCAGTAGCTTTGAGAAATGTAACTAACAATACTATTTCTTTTTTGGTGTAGTTTGATGAATATCTGTCACTGGGAGGTTTTTTATCTTTAGAAACTGGTTTGTCCGTCTTTGGCTGCTGTGCTGGGTACTTCTGTTGGGGGCAGGGAGGAAGCGTTTCAAGTATGTTTTCTCTTCTTGTACCCAAGTCCTGGGAGTGGAGCCTGAGTTTTGTTTCCCCACGAAGGAACAGGAGTCATTTATTACTATGGCATCAAACATTTTTGACAGAATAGTGAATACACCTTTATTCTTACTTACTTTGGAAGTTGCTTGTGGCCAATTATTTGCTTCCTCAATAACAAGTACTGTATTTGGGCCCATTAATTTATTGGGAAGAATGTTTGATACGCTGTACGTCCTTTTTCTCCTGATACAGACATGGAATTGTTTATCTTGGATATCAGTTCATTCTGAGTCAGATTTAACCAGTCAAGAGTATTAGACGAAGGATTCTTTGCTTTTAATTTTTTCTGGTTTTCACTTTTGTGTTGCATTTACAGATACACCTTGCTTGGCAAAATTGAATTCTGTACATTGGATTTCCTTATGTCATCTCATTTTTTAATTCATAAAATTGGAGCTTATTAATATTTTGATGTGCAAATATAATTAATTTACATATTCTCAAAGGAAAAATAAATTTCTAACAAAATATTAGTATACATATTTCTCTATTGTAAAGGAGTTGAGATTTTTTTAAAAGTCACTAAATAGTCTTATGAAAAAAAGTTTAATTAATAGAATTGGCAAGGGTAGCAGTCCCTTTTTTTTTTTAAGTTCATACGGCAACTTAAGCCAGAGATTAGCTGTGTAGATTCCATTTCCATTTGGAAGTTTCCTCTAGGTTTTAGAAATAAACAGATCATAAAACAAGAGGTGCAAGCACAGCTATTGACAATTTTCAACAGAAATAAATTTGAATGGAAGAAAAATGATTCCAGATGATAATAAACTTCAAAAACCAAAGTTAAGACTTTGAAATTCTTTCTTATTCAACTACTTTCCAACTAGAAGTTAATTAGTAATCAAGATAATTCCAAACACTCTTGACTGACAATGGAAGACAAGTCCAACTCTGAAGTTAAGACTTTGAAAGGGATCTGAGTGATACTGATTACCAAGCCAAGTAAAATTTCAACCTGTTACATTCCTAGGCTCAGTAATGGGTGAGGAGAGCAGAGGGACAGGACAGGAAGAAGTGCTTTCACTATTTTTTAGGACTAAAAAGTTGTCTAGAGAATGTAGATAATCAGGTGTCTACATTAGAACTCATAATCAGCATGCAATATTTTAGGCTTATTGCCTATCTACCATCCTGAGCTTCACTTGCCACTTTGCTTGGGATACAACTCATAACAAAGTCTAAAAATTCTATGACTAAGTGGTTTAAAGGTTTCAGTCTCAGAAAATAGGAATGACTTCAGTATCAGTAGTTTTCTATTAAGCACAGTTAAGAGAAAGTGAGGGTTAGTGTTGAAAAGTATTCACTATAGTAAGTTGCTTTTACCATAAAATTTGGAAATTTTGCTCATGTCCCATATTTAAGCTGAGGCCATTCCTGTATTTTTGAATGAGGCCAGCATAATGGTGCTATACTTTGAAAAGGCCAAAGAGATAAAAGCTTTATGTGGTGTTTTATAACCGCAAAGGAATACTGTTATTTTGAATTTCAGAGATAATGAACTTTCACAGCCTTCATAGGTGGGCTGGTTTTGACCAGAATCCATGAAATACTGTTGAGCATCAGTAAAGTTTGACATCAAGGTGTGCTGATGAGGCTGTGCTGTCAACTGTTTATTAGCTCGTATGAATTTGTTAACTTCTCTTAACTTCAGCTTTCTCATCTGTAGGAGTAGGCGTAATATCTTTCTTTATCTAGTGTGTAAAATGCTTACCTCAGTTCCTGATATAGGAAGTGCCTAAAGGCTGCAGTTGTGATGAAGATGATCATGTTGGGGGCTTGGCACAGGACACACAGTTTCACCAACCTAGAAACTAACCATGGGACAGCATGAATAATTGCATTTAGGCTCAAAAACTCAGTTTAATATAGCACATGTATCTGGCTGAAGACCAGTTTATGTAAAAGGCTTTAGTTGATTATCATTTGGGCTGTGGGACCATGTCTCACTTACCTTTGCATTTCAGATTAGATACTCAAGACATATGCACTGAATGGAGGTGTGAATTGTTCATTTGGCTCATAGAAAAGTAAGGCTATAAATCAATAAAAAATGTTAAAAAAAAAAAAAAAAGAAAAGTAAGGCAATCTTAGCTATTACAGATCTTCCTCGACTCATGAGGGGTTACATCCCAATAAACCCATCCTCTGTTGAAAATGTCATTAAGTCGAAAATGTATTTAATACACCTAACCTACCAAAAATCACAGCGTAGCCTCACCTACCTTAAATACGCTCAGAACACTTACATTAGCCTACAGTTGGGCAAAACCACATAACACAAAGCCTACGTGGTAATAAAGTGGTGAATATCTCATGTGATTTATTGAATACTGTACTGAAAGGGAAGGCAGAAAGCTGTATGGTTCAGAATGGTGGTATGTGTATGGCTTTCACTCACCATCCCTTGGCCGACCGGGAGCTGTGCTCGCTGAGGCTGCCCAGCATCCCCAGAGGGTATCTATAGTACTACATATCGCTACCTTGGGAGAAGATCAGAATTCAAAATGTGAGGTTTCTATTGAACGCGCGTGGCTTTCATACTATCGCAAAGTCGAAATACCCTAAATCGAAGCATCGTATGTTGGGGACCATCTGTATTAGTAAAACCTCCTTGAGTTGAGTTGAATCTGGCAGTGGATAGATAGCAAAGCTCTTTGACAGCCACACGTGCTACATAATATTAGATGTCATTACTTTAAAGATGTTTAGGGTTGCAGGTAAATACAGAGAACCCCAAAGGTCTCTTCCAAACCTGATGTTCCACAATTCCAGAATCTAGAATCCTTATGGGAGGAATGTAGGTGGCTTGAAAGTAATTTCTTGACAGATTATAGCTAGCTGTTCCTTCACCCTTAACATTTTTCTTTCTTCTTTTAGAAAGATATAATAGGAAATGATTATTCATGATACTGAATGATTCTTTGCTTTAAGAAGGTTTTTTTTGCAACTTCCTTTAATTAAGAGCCTCATTTTAAGTATATTTACAACTTAGTAACAGGTTAGAACTAAAACTACTATGTATTGAAAAGTCAATCAAAGATAGTTTAAGCACCTCTAAATTAGTAGAAATATAGCAAAAAAATGGTAGAAAGCAAAAAATAGCAATTTAAAAAAATTTCAAGTTTGTGTGTATCTGTATCAATCTATCTGTCTCCATATATATGAGAGCCCAAATTGTTCTGTATAAAGATTGAAGTTTTACTTAAATGCAGCTTACAGGTGTACATTCATTTTGGTACATGTGTAGCTACTGTGTTGAAATTCATTGCACTGTCCTGCCTGTTGGCTTGCCTTGACTTCTTGGTACTTGTGGGCTGTGGCACATCAGCACTTCCTTTGATAGAGATTGGAATGGTGGGTGCTCGTTAGCCACCTGAAGTCGCTTCAGTGTGGCTTGAGCCTGCTGCTAGACCCTGCTGCTGTGCACAGAGAAATGTTTCCTATTAACATGGTACCAACGCGAGGACTACATACGCCTTATCAGTTTCTGGAGGAGAGAGAGCTTAGTTAAATACTTTCAGTTTGGGAGTGCTTTCATTTTCCTAGGCCATCATCCTGTAATTTGTGTACTTAATTCAGAATGTAGTAATCGGATCCTAATGGCCTGCAAAGTATTTTAGTGAGATTTTTTTCTTCCTACACCAAGATTTGGCGGGCTCCCGCACTCCCTTCGAGTGCATTTACAGCTGAGTGCCTGCGGTGGGAGGAAGCTGTTGGACCATTTTCTCCTTTAGTCAGTTCAGCTGTAAAGTTGGGAAGATGCAGGATACACTGAAAAACAGATGCTAGATTTGAGTTAAGGTTTTCTGGGCGAAGTACTAAATAAGTGTAATCAAAAATGTTAATTCTGGTTGTATTTAGTTGAAAGCAATGCAAGAATAACAAATATACATTCTTTCCATTTATACTTTTTTAGGAAAAATAAAAACCCCACACAGCTGAATGCCATCTCAGTCTGTTCAGTTTATGTAAACTATACTTTGTAAAAATAGGTTAAGTATCCAACATCCTCTCTCTCACATCACCCGCATGCCCCCTCCCCATCAGCCAAGATCCCTAAAGGCACTGTATCTCACTTTTCCTCACCTATACAGATTACATGTAAAAGAATCATTTGATTGGTCAGAAGTGGCTCTTGATTAAGAGATGCCACTTGCATATTAGCAATTTAAATAATAATTGAATATACCTTTTATTTTACTGTTTTCTAAAGTTGGTTTTATCTCTTAGGTGGAGAAATTGTTGATGGACTTGATACATAATTTATGGTGTTTTAAAGAGCCAAATTTTGAGGATTCTGTACATTTTAAAAATTCATTGGTGGTGAAGAAATGCAGATATATGTGAAACTCTCAGCTTGCTGTTTCTTTTTATGGATCCCCCTTTATTTGAGTGATGAGCTCTAATTGTTGTGGAATCAATTTGTCTGTCAATACTGTATTGCTTTTCTACATAATATTTTCTTTTGTCTGAAGTATTGTTTAAATCCTATTTTTTTTTTACCATGTATTTTTGCTTTCCCCAAGATAATTCAATAGGAATTTGTAAATTATACCTGATTTCCATCTAAGCTTTGGGGGGAAATCTTTCATTTAGCATTGTACCTTCTGGCGAATATTTAGAATATAAGTTGCGTTATGTGTGTGTATCTGTATGCCCATGTGTATACACATACCTAATTCAGCACATCTTTGTGTCTTTCTAATATACATATTTGAAATAAGTATTGAAGATAAGCTTTTGGTCTTTGTAGGAAGTTGATGAATTTCTAAACAGGTAGTTTTCCACTGAGAGCACTAAGGATATTCAGGATACCTGCATCACTCTTGGGAAACTTGAAATCTAGCCCGAGATTCAGCTGAAATCACAATGAAAATCACTCATTGTGTGTTACAAATTTTTGAATCATGACTGAACAGGGTGGGTAGTTATTTTAAATCCATGATGTTGGGAGAATTTTCATTAACAAAAAAAAGTCAGAAAGGGGTTGAATTTAGGAAACCACTCACCCTGGATTCTAAGACTTTCTCAAACTGAGTCTTAAAATCTCATCATCCTTCTTTAACTGGACTTTATGCCTTGCCCCTCTCTGTTTTGTTACTTTCCTCCTATATTTGAGGAATTATCCAGGCTATGCGTCCTGGGTCCCCACCTCCTCCTTATCCTGGAGGCTGGCAGGCCTGGTCTTCCCTCATGTGTTGTCTTCCGTAGTGGCTAGTATGGTCCTGGCCCAGAGATGCGGGATAAGTCGCTTAATCATGTGCACCAGCAAGAGTCCACCTACGTGCTGGACACGGCACCAGATTTCAGGTTGGAAGCTGTGGGTCTGCTGCATGTTGGCTCTGGGCTCTTGGCCGAGTCGTAGCCGTGTCTAAGTCCCCTGACATGCCAGTGGTCACCACCGGCCTCTGGGGACTGCGGCGGGAATGCCAGGGAGGTGGTGGGTGGGGACGGGTCTGACCAGCGCAGAGCACCATAAAAGATGCTCGAGCCTCTGGTCACAAGTGCCTGTGGAGCCTGAAGTCACATTTGGGTTGTAGCTCTGCCGTTTCTATTGGAAACAGACTTATTCCTGCCTTGTTGCTTTCTGAGAGACCAAAAACACTTTAAAAATTCAGTTTGTGTTCATTAGAGAGATTCTCTTATGAAATTTACACTCTTAAAGCTTTTCTAGCAAATAAACTACGGATTCCCCAAAGAAGTCATCTTTTAAATGTGAATTTTGTATATTTTATATGTATAAATTTATATTTTGACTTTTAAGAGTCATCCTAATTCTTTAGTAGAAGTAGTTAAGTATTAAGTAAATGTCTCATTTTGGCTACTGTTCTAATCACTGGTGGGAGAATATATCAGAATGGTTCCTTGTGGACAATCTTACTATCGTGATGGGAAATAAATCTTACCCACAAGTAACACTAATACACTCAAATAAGATTCTTCTTCATTCACCAAATATTTGACCCTCGACTATGTCCACGGCACTGTTATAGCCCCTGCAGATAATTTAGAGATGGAAGCTTTGTGTTTTTTTCTACCACGAGACGGTGGGTGAGGTAGGCGCGTAAATGATGTTGACTGCAGCAGGTGCGGCCAGAGAGCCGCCAGGGCTGGGCTCTGGGTTGTGTGGAGTGCGCAGGGAAGTGTCGCTGAGTTGGGGTTTGAACCAGGACTTAGACACCTTCACCTAGGGCTGAAGGCACGCAGACCGCAGAGAGGAGAGAGTGGATTGAGGATGATGATGCCAGGCCAGGGGGCTGGGGGAGCTGGCAGACGGTGGCAGGAAGGCCTGATGCTTTGCAGGGTGAAAAGAAGTAAATGTGGGGCTTCTGTCTTCAAGGTACTTTTAGTTAGGGGTGTGACACAAACACTAGAAGAATTGGGGCCAAACCATATCAAATCCAGAGGCAAATAAGTCTTATGGACCTTGATAGCTGTAAAAGTTCAGCAGAATGGCTGCTGAGCCTTAGAACTGGGTGCAGAGAACCCCCATTCTCCAGAAACTTGAATTACTTAAGTAAACTTAAGGCTTGAGGACACTCAGATTCAGTGTGCGAGGGGCTGAGTACTCAGGAGCTCCCGGACAGAGAGGATCCAGGTGACTGGGGAGCTTTCCTGATTGGAGGTCACTATTGGCCTGGCTTCTGGGTGGAACAGATTAAGAGCTGGTCTGAAGCTAAGATCCTGTACCCTCGGGAGGTACGTTCCCTGGGGACAAGGACAGGCACTCCCTGCTCCCTCCTTAATTAAGTAGCAAGTTAATGCCTCTGTGGAAGATTCTTATGGCCTAACCTGGGTAAGCTGCTTTCTCTCTTTAGGGCCTGGGGGATGGAAAGAGTCCAAAGAGAATTCCAAAAGACTGATCTCAGTGTAAGCCAAGCCTTTAGCATCTGTTAATCACCTTAAACTTGACCCATTCTTACTGATTTTCATGGGAGTGAGGGCTGCATGGAGGAGCCCAGAATTTCCTCAAGGCCACTGGGGACATTTTGGCTGAACCTTAAAGTATGTGAAAAATTTTGCCAGGAGGAGACAGGTAGCAGAAGGTAGCTTCATTCCAGAAAGGGGGGGAGAACCTGAGCAGGTCCTGGAGCTGTGTTAAGGTGGGGATGGGAAGAATAAAGCCGGGCAGGTGAGATGGGGTGAGGAAGTGGAGGGCCCAGGGGCTGTGCTGGGTGGGGGGTTGCGTGTGACCCTGGAGCTGTGGAAAGACCTAGCGTTGAGTAAAAGCAGCCAATGTGTTGTACATTTTTATTTGTATGAAGTTCCGAAACAGGCAAATGTAAGTGATGGTAATGGAAGTCAACATGATGGTGACTTCTGGGAAGTGGCTGTGGACTGGGGTAGGCTCTAGGGGACTGGGCGAGGGGTGGATATGCCGGTACCTCACCCCAGGTGGTGGCAGTGCACTTAACCCAGCGGGCTACTCGTGCGTTTATGAAGGCTAACTTAACAGTGTGGTGGGGAGGGAGGTCGGAGGCAGGGAAATGATTCAGGAAAGGGTGGGAGGAGCTGGAGCTGAGGGTTTTAACTGGGAGTGGCTTCAGGGACTGTTCCTATAAACATAGCCCCCCAGGGCTTTTGAAGATCACATAGCTGCTCTCCCAGGTGCTGATTTACTGATGTGGGTTGAAGTTACACCTGTGTTGTATTCCTGCACTCGTTACTCAGGGCAGATTTAAGTGGTAGGGATGGGCTTGGGCAGGGGGAACACAGGACACTTACAGTCTAAGCAAGAGGTGAATTCAAGAGGTCTGCCCTCCTGCGCCTGCAGAGCTCTGTGCTTCTGCTCTGCGTTTCACAGAGGCAGCGGGGCAGTAGACCAGCACAGGCTTTAGAGACAGGCAGATTGGAGTTCCAGCTGCACCTCTTACCCTGGATAAAGACAGAGGACTTCACCTTTCTGAGAATGTCATCTTAAAGACGAGGCTGATGCCCACTGAGTCCAGGTCTGGGAAGATCAAACCAGGAGGTACATCTTAGCACAGCCAGTGGCAGAGGGTGAGGACTGCACACAGGGCCATTGCCCTGCCGTTTTAATTAACAGTCATTATCTCAGGGCAGGTATCTAGATGCCAGGGAGTGATGGGAGTTGAGGGGGGGTTCCTGAGGGAAGACTTGGTGTGGGGGAATTGCGGGCAGAGTGAAGAAGCCTGTTTTGGAGCCCTTTGGTCCTTGCACTGTGAGGACCGTGCCGGGGGGCATGGCTGTCTCAGGCTCACTGCGCGCCAGACCTGCTAAGAGGAGGGGAGGGTCTTGGAGCTCCTCACTGAAGTGATGTTTTCAAGTTGTTTAGCTCCAAACACGCACAGACTCTTGCCAGCAGGGTCATATCCGATGGTGAGTGTTACACTTCTTTCTGCCAAGCTATATTTGGAAGTGTGATTCAAGCCCTTCTTTCCAGAATTACCGGTAGTTTTAGTTGTTTTCAGGTCAAGTTCAGTGGTTCTCTGCAGAGATGCCCCGGGTAGATGTGCAGAGGGCCTGAGATGCAAGGACGAGCAGTAGGTGCTCTGTCCTGGCGGTGCTGTGAGCGACTCGACCCGGGAGCTTTCTTCTCATTGAGTCCTAAAGTGTAGGGAAAGGTGCGGAAACTTTTCCTCCTCTTGCTGTCCCCGCCCCATGCTTTTTTTTTTTTTTTTCTGCTTTTGATTTCAAAACAACTAACTCTTGTCCTTGCTGCAAAAGTTTTAGGTATTTTTTAGCAGATCCTTTTTTGTTCCAGGATGCCTGACACTGTGTTTGAGAAGACTCATTAGATACATAAGTTACAAAGTATACTCATACATTAGACACGATCAGAGACCATACATATCGTGGCCCTTTAATAGAATGTTATTTTCTGTGTTAGCATGGCCCGTGTGTGCATGGATTCAGTTACAGCGGAGTCAGAGATCACCTACACCGTGGGAGAATGTGCATTTTAAACCTTTCGTCTTATCGCAGCTCTCCACACTACCATAGTCATTTCTTTTTGTAAGAAACAAGTAGGTCAGAGTTTGCTTTTTCTTCTCCCCTGAGATGAGGCGAGGGCTCCGTGGCTCATCGTCGTGGTGCTTGTTATTAATCAGCGTGTGGATTGCTTCAGTAGCGTCTCGGCTGAGGACTCTCTCCATCTTCTTGGGTTGTCATCTTAAGGCGCTTCTCTCTGGAGGAGGAATGCTCAGATCAGAATTCTCCCCAGCAGTTGTTGCCTTCTTCAGGCAGGGGCTTCTCTCCCACTGCTCTCCGCCGAGACCTCTTCAGCCGGCCCGTTCCCCACAGGGCCCCCTCGGGCTTTGCTCATTCCTGTCCTTGTCTTTGAGTTGCCTCCCCTTTCTTCATACCTCCCAGCCCCTTACTTTTGTCGAGACACAGCTCCTGACTCACTGTTATGAAATGTTTTCAGACAGATGTTATAACATCTTTGCCCAGCGTGCCATCGGTGCAGCCTGCTTGGCCCATCCTGCCCATTTGTCAGACCATGTGGACTCGTGGGTGGGTGAAGTGCTGGACTGGGAGGCAGTGGGAGACTCTCTCGAGGGTGGGGTCTGCCATCCACTTCCTGTAAAACCGGGGGCCAGGGACTTTGAATTTTCTTTGGAACAAAATGAAGGAATTAGATTAGCTTTCTGATGTTTCTTTGGTTTTGAAAATGTCTGCACCATTTGTGCAGAGAGTCTGACCTGTTGCTTACAGCTTAGTGGGAAATTATTCTTTTAAAGCAAAGTGGGGAGGAATATATAGGTTTTTGTGGCCGTGTGATAGTTTGTGATACATGAGTGTAGACTTAAGCTTCATCTCTGTAGTATCACAGAATACACATTTTGGGATATATAATAAAATCTGTGTAATTTGAAAAAAAAAAGTCTAGAGTAAAACTTGCTTCTACTATAGTTTTTCTACACGAAAAAGAATGAACTTTTCTTCCAGATTTTCTTCCCCACTTGAGAGCCTCGAAATACTAGTTTTTGTTACATACTGCTTTTTCTGGAAGGAAACTTCAGAAAGTGGCACACGTGAGGTAAAATCTTAGCATCTCAAGGCTGAGACCCGGCCGTGCCCCATTTTATGACTCGATTGTGTTCTTTGGAAACATAATGCTTTTCTGTCTTTTCCTTCTCTTCTCTGTAGTCAGAAGATGGGTAAGAAGAGTCGAGTGAAAACACAAAAATCAGGCACTGGTGCTACAGCAAGCGTGTCACCGAAGGAAACCTTGAACCTGACCAGTGAGCTGCTGCAGAGTAAGTCCCGTGCTCGGCCTTCCTGCCGCTTCGTGGGCCGTGTGGGTCTCACCCCTCGGCACCCCTGTACTGCATGGGAGTCCCTGGTCCGGGGAGCAGGGCATGAAACAGCCTTGTGTTCAGATCCCAGCCGCTTCACGTGGGACCTGGCACGTGACAGAGCTTCCCTGGCCTGCAGTCTCCCCACCCGTGAGATGGAGATGCGGTACCTGATGGTACCGAGTCACAGTCCATGAGGCTGGGACGAAGTAATGAACGCAGGGCTTCTATAGCACAGCTGCCCAGACCACGGCCGTCCCTGGGTACTGGTGGGCGAGGCCACACTCCTCTGCTCTCACACTGTGGCCTCAGACAAATTCCTTAACTCCTAAATAGACTGTCTTGGGAGCACTTGGGGACCATGTGATCTATGGCATGTGAAGGTGCATCAGGGGCTGTGAACCCCGGGGTGAGCACAGCCTCTCAGAGAGCAAACCTTGGGAACTGGACTCCCTCACCTTTACTTTCAGCAGTTCAGTAATAGTTTTCCAGTTTCACGTGTTGAACTTACCAGTTCTTGGTTCTGGGAAATTAAATATTAAGTGCCTCTACTTGCTTTAGCAAGTTCATCTAAACTGGTAACTTCTCTTTTTAACTGTGAATTTAAGTTGGCGCTCCATAGGTTTCAAATTGAGCTGTGGTCACTCTCTTAACTCACTACGTTTATCTCCTTTCCTTTGCCCCTTATGTTTAGATTATGTGACAAAGAAAAATGTAGCTTTCTGTCCCTACCAGAAGCAGGCAGCAACCACGTCAGGGTCATGTCCCTCCCTGAGCACTCCCGTTGTCCCATGTGGTGTCCCTACCTGTCCCTCATGCGGGTCAGCATGGCCCCACAAAGTGCGGACGGACCTCCCCCTCCCCAATGGCCTCCCCGCTAGACTATAGGTGGCCTCAGGGCCGGCTCACTTGTGTTCTAGGGCCCAAGTCAGTATTTGTTGATGGAAATAAAGTAAGACTGGTTAACCTCAATAGTTAGGACTTATCACGTGACTAGTTATTGTTAATTACTTACTGTATCTTCTCTTTTCCTTGGAGGCCAAGAGTTTGGCGGGAATGTGGGATGGGAGCTCTCTCTTTAAACTGATACAACTGTTTAAAAAGGTCAAGGCCGTGGACAGCTGGGTGGCCAGTATGCAGCCTTCCACAGCGACAGGCCCCGGCCTGGGGGTTGTCCCTTGGTTCTGGCCCTACAGTGGAAGCTTCGCTTCTTTTTCAGCTGTAACTGTGCCGTCTCTTTCTGTAACTCCCCCAGGGTGCTTATTATAGGGACTTGCACATGGATGCAGAATGTTTGTTGACTCATTGTCCTTATGTCCAATTTAACTGGTTTCCTTAGGGAGCCATTGTTACAGGGTTTAACTAAAAATAAATGTTGATTTTTAATACATCTTCTTTTTGCCATCCACCAGTTTTCAGGAAAATGTTTTTCATTTTAGTTTAGCTTTTTGGGCTTCCTGTTCGTAAGTATATTCTGAGGAAGACTAATCCGAGCAGTGGCAATAAGGTAGCTGCAAGGTAGGCGCTCACACCCGTGTCCGGGGTCACAGTTTAGTAAGAGGCCTTAGAATGGTGTCACAGGGTTTTCCTGCTTTAAAAAGCAGAGCTGGTTTACACTTCTCACACCTATTGTCATGGCTGTCCTATCTTTGTCCTTTAAAAATAAACCAGCAGCAACAACAAAACCCAGATTCCATGTCTTCTGAAGACTGACAGGTTGAGTCGAAAGAAAGAAATGTTTGAGTGCCTTGGTTTTTGTGTTACAGAGTGCAGTAGTCCTGCCCCGGGCCCGGGGAAAGAATGGGAAGAGTACGTGCAGATCCGGTCTCTAGTTGAAAAAATACGAAAAAAACAAAAAGGTAAAGTTTCTAGAATGATCATCATGTTTTCTTAATATCATGTGGAGACCTGGCATAAGGCCGAAGGGCTATGAGAGCAAAAGTCTCAGCATCCAGCCCAGGCCCCAGTGCCTGTCTGAAAGGTTGTAGAAAGGGCTTCTGGGCTGGGAGAGAGACCTCTTTGGGAAACCACCAGGATCTTTCCCATTTCGGAGATGCTGTCACTGCTTGGAAGGGGTAGAAATGTTGAGCTTTAGCAGGGAAAATGTTTGGATCTGGGGACTAAGATAGCACAACTTTCATTTACTTTCATTTTCTGAAATATGTGTTTAAACATTTTTCAGACTATGTTTCCTTTAGGGTTTGAGGTCAGTACATAGTTCTGTGGCTCAACACACAAGTATATACTGATTGATTAATATCTTGTCAGGATTTACGACAGACTCAATTGTATCTTTTTTCTTTCTTTTACTATTTTTGGTTTTTTTCGGGGGGTGGTAATTAGGTTTGTTTGTTTGTTTATGTATTTATGTATTTATTTAACGGGGGTACTAGGAATTGAACCCAGGACTTCGTGCACGCCAGACATGTGCTCTATCACTGAGCTATACCCTCCCACATCAGATGTATCTTGATTAGAGAAGAGACATAGTTATATTTCCCGAGATGTGTTTTTCCAGGGTGTATTCAAGTAGACATCTTAATGATTCTCAGCCAAGTTGGCAATGGGGCCAAGTGTCAATTCGGAAAAGCTTATTCAATACACCTATTGTTTTTGTTCTGTAAAGCACAAAAAGTGGATCTGTATGCAGGCCACACGGAAGCGGGAAGGAGAAGACGGAGTAAAGGGCCTGTGTTCAAAAGGCTGCGAAGTGCTCATTAGGCTCCCTTTTCACTTCCCGCCACGGGAGTGAGTGGGAAGAGGGCTTGTTTTTGTTTGCTCCCTCAGGTTTACTGCTCTCCCATACGTATCTGCAAACGTGCAGCCTTTGGCTTGGATGGTCTCAAACCCTAAACGGTGACTGGTTCTTGTATAACGTGTTGTCTGCATGAAGTGGTGGGCTGTGCTAATCCTGGCTCACCACACCGGGAGCCCCGACAAGCTTTTGTATATCCTGAGTTTCTGTTCTGAGTTGAGAACGTTTCCTGCAGCTGATACTGAAGTTAGAGCGTTCATTAGTTCTCGGTGGGTGAAGAGTAAATCCTGTCTCAGACTATCCCTAACAAGATCAGTTTTCTCCGTTTGGCAGGGACCTTTGCACGTCTAGCCGGGTGCGACCCCGTGCCAGGCCCTCCCGCTTGGCGTGGCCTCAGGCTCCGTGCCTGGGCTCTGTGCCCGTTGCCTCCTATTGATGAAGTTCCTGTTCCTCCTCTTTAGTCTTCAAAAAATTAATGATTTTTTGTGTGCATGGTTTTTCACCTTTTTGAATATTTCAAACATGCTGAAAAGTCCAGAAAATAACCTCCAAGCATCTGCTACCCAACTGAGTATGTGTCATTCTTGTCAGTTCAAGTTCTCCTTTCCTTCCCTCCCACCTGCTGGTCCGATCTCTTTCCCTCCCTCTGTGCTTTGATTGGTTTTTATATTTGATTTTAAGAAATAAGAGGTTTCAGTACACCAGAAATTGACACATTGTAAACTGACCATACTTCAATAAAATATATATATATACAAAAAAAAAAAAAAAAAAGAAAAGAAAAAAGGAATAAGGGGTTTCAGAGATAGCTGTAGCCCCACACTTCCACCCATTCCCTCCCCTCCCCTCGCGGGCCTTGTCTTTACTGTGAGTGTGTTTCTACTTCATGTACAACCCCATACAAATATATGGTGGGAATTGACGTTTTAACAGTTTACAGAAATGGTATCATACTGTTGGATTTTTTAAAAAATAACGTGCAGTTTTATGTTTTATTTATCGTGATACATGTTGATCCAGCACACTCAAAAAGTTGCTGGGCAGAGTCCTATTGCAGAGCTCTTCAGTTTTGTGCCCTTAGAATCAGGGTCTGTGTCCCTTCTTACACACGGCCCCTTGTGCATGTCTGTGAGCTACTGATTTTTGTTTTCATGGGAATTTCATTAAAGAAAATGTGCAGGAGGATAGGGGAGTGCTTGGCATGCACAAGGTCCTGGGTTCAATCCCCAGTGCCTCTGTTAAGAGAGGAAAAAGAAAGAAAGAAAAAATGTGCATGTGAGAGGTGGCAGGTTGCTCTAGAAATCTGCAGTGGGCATGAAGGCTTCCCCCATCCCAGCAGACCCCAGTGTTACCTAACAGAGCCAATGTTCCTATGACTTAGGATCAGTTAACTATTTCTCTGTAGCTGACAGGGAGTTTAGGATTGTAATTGCCTTTCCTGTCACTTGTTAAGACATGTACTGTGATTTTCTGGTAGTCAGTTTTAATTTTTTCAAGATTAGAATCTTATTACTATTTCCTGCTAGTTAGTTCCAGTGGCCTGTTATTTATTTTCTTTTTTTTCCAGGTTATGTATATTTTCCTTTTATATATATATGTATTTTTGATTGAAGTAGAGTTGATTTACAGTGTTGTATTAGTTTCTGGTGTACAGCATAGTGATTCAGTTATACATTTACATATATATTCTTTTTTAGGTTAGTATATACATTTATAAATATCCTTTATAGGTTATTACAAGCCATTCAATATAGTTCCCTGTGCTATACAGTAGGACCTTGTTGTTTGTTTTATATATAGTAGTTTGTTATCTGCAAATCCGAAACTCCAAATTTATTTTTCCCCCACTTTCCCCTTTGGTAACCATAAGTTTGTTTTCTATGTCTATGAGTCTGTTTCTGTTTTTAAATAAGTTCATTTGTGTCATTTTATTTTTATTTATGTATTTATTTATTAAACTTTTTTTTGAGTTATAGTCATTTTACAATGTTGTGTCAAATTCCAGTGTAGAGCACAGTTTTTCAGTTATACGTGGTAAGTGCATTTGTGTCATTTTAAATTTTATTTATTTATTTGTTTGTTTGTTTATTTCCCCCTCTTAACAGAGGCACTCAGGATTGAACCCAGGACCTCATGTGTGCCAAGCATGTGCTCTACCACTGAGCTATACCCTCTACCCTGTGTCATTTTTTTAGATTCCACATATAAGTGATACCAGATGGTATTGGTCTTTCTCTGTCTGACTTACTTCACTTAGTATGATAATCTCTAGGTCCATCTATGTTGCTGCAAATGGCATTATTTCATTCTTTTTATGGCTGAGTAGTATTCCATTGTATAAATATACCACATCTTCTTTATCCAGTCATCTGTCGATGCTTCCTTTTTTTATTTTCTAGAGCAGCGTGAATGATATATGTCCTAAAAGTAGCTCTTGTTTTCTAAAATATGGATTGATTCAGGTCTGTCTGTTACTTTTGATGGAAAAAGAGAAGATTACTTTCCTGATCTAATGAAATGGGCCTCTGAAAATGGAGCCTCTGTCGAGGGTTTTGAAATGGTTAACTTCAAAGAAGAGGGCTTTGGATTGAGAGCAACAAGAGATATCAAGGTGAGTTGATAGGTAAGCTGTCGGTCTGGGAGCGTTGGACACCGTGTGGCATAGAGGACACAGGACCTGGTGGCAGATGCCGGGGGCCGGCTCTGAGCCTGTGGGCACCTCGGCAGCATGCAGCCCTCGCTCCCTCTCCCTGCCCAGCAGTCTCCCAGCTGACCACGTGGGTCCGGAGGAGCCTCCGTCTGGTGTTCTAGGTGGCCCCCGCCAGCTTGTCCTCTTGGAACCGTGCTGTTAACCAGTGAGTGGGGCAAGTCAGGTCACATTTCTGAGCCTTGGTTAGGAGACCGTAGATCATGCCTCGCAGGTTTTGAGATTTGAATGAAGAGAAGGATGTGGGCTCAGGTGTTTTGGGGGAGAGCACATAGGCCCTTGTGATAGACTGGCTGTGATAGGCAGGGTTGAGGATGTGGACCAGTTTTCTGTAAAGAATAACTGAGTGGCTGGAGGTACCACTTACTGAGATGGCAACAGCAGAGGTGATGGGAGAGGAGAGGAGAAACAGCCACGTGCTAAGGGACAGGTGCTTTTTCTCCACTCTTGGTCCTTCCTTCCAGATGAAGGGAGCAGCAGTCTCTTGATCTCCTCGGCCTCTCCCAGAGAGGAGGTGTGACAGTGTTTCATGGTTTTGGAAGAAGGAACTGGACTTAACCCTTTTCTCTGTGTGTGCCGGTTGCCACATGCATTCATTCCCTGTGCTCGCTCCACCTTGAGAGTTTTACAGGGCAGGCCGCACGTGGGGAGGCCTGTGGGGCTCCAGTCCTGCCTGTAACTAGGTGGGGGAGCCTGTCTAATTCTGGGATTCGGGAGGTGATATTTTGGGTGACCATCTGTTGTATTCTTGTGTCTCTTCAGTTGGTTTAGTTGGGGTGGAGGAAATGGATGTTATTTATTTGGGTCCCTTCAAACCTCCAGCAACAGTTTTGGTCAAGTTGTAGTTTACCTTTCAGTGACGCATTGATAAGCCATACACTGGTTTATTAGATAGCTGTTAAAAGCAAGTACCTGGCTTATACACCAGGCTTCCCCCCAAACCAGAGTCTCCTCCTTAATGATGCTTATAATCTATAGTAAGAGACAAGGCCCATGTAAAAATAATTTAAATAGTAGACATTGGTAGAAGGCAAGAGTAAACGAGATGTCACACGTTGTTCTCTTGTGTCAGACGAGAGGCATCGCCAGTGCGGACGCCACCCGGACTGTCTCAGCTGTGGACTGTCTTCACTCTGTGCGTGGTTTTAAGTTTTTAAAGCTCGATTGAGGCATAATTGAGATACAAAACTGCACACATTAATGTGTACACTTTGATGAGTTTGGACACGTGCAGATGCCTATGATACCATCACCATAATCAAAGTACTGCTGTTCAGTGCGTGCTTTAAGCAGACAGATACACATACAGGGATTCCTGAAAAGAAACATCTTGTGTTGCCAAAATAATGTGATTAATACGTTGGGGAAAAATTTGTAATTAAAATACGGCTTGTGGGCTTATGTGCTTTCGCTGGTAAACACGCACTTTGAGGTCAAACAGGTAGTGGAAGGAGTGTTCCTCTAGCTTCCAGCACTCAACAGCAGTTCACGCTGGCAGACCAGGGGTTTTGTTGGAGGTAGAATTTTGTTGTGTTTTGTTTTTAGGGCTTAATAAAAGTACAACAAAGAATAAATAAACAGCTTTGCACTCTATCCCAAATTGTTATATTTGCTCCAAATTTAAGTGGAAAGTCCCTTTTTGGATTTTCTTCTTGGTATATATAGTTTTTCTTTGGAAACAGGATTTGAAACCATGCCTCTGCTCATTTAACTGTAACATAAATGTTTACATTGAAAATATATTTGATGGTTAGAAATGAAGTCCTAATAGGCAGGCCTTAAGTTGTATTTCATTGTGATTAGGTTTCTGACCAAACATACAGTTGGATTGAAAATTGTAACATGTTTTGAAGATTCTCCTATTTTCTCATTTTTTTTTCTCCTAGGCAGAAGAATTATTTTTATGGGTTCCACGAAAATTACTAATGACTGTTGAATCTGCTAAAAATTCAGTGTTGGGTGAGAATAATTTCTGTTTGTTCAAAGCAAAGCAAAAATGATAAAATATTAAAAATTTCATTTTGTGGCGCTAAGGGCTGTACTTGGTTGTTTTCTCAACTAGTGAAATATTCCCATGAAGTGTTTTCCATGCTTGTAATCTGACATAGTAGAATGTCAAAAGAAAGGGACACCTGGCTTTAAATGTTATAAGACTTTTGAGGTATTCCTGTAACTTTAATATACAATTTGAATGAACACTGTGTAGAGTGGTCTGTGGAACTCATGCCGTTAACTTCTGGGTTAATTCAGGGCCCTTGTATTCTCAAGACCGGATTCTTCAAGCCATGGGCAACATCACACTGGCCTTTCATCTGCTGTGCGAGCGAGCCGACCCTAACTCCTTCTGGCAGCCCTACATTCAGACCCTCCCCAGCGAATACGACACCCCGCTCTACTTCGAGGAGGACGAGGTCCGCTGCCTTCAGTCCACGCAGGCCATCCACGACGTGCTCAGCCAGTACAAGAACACGGCTCGGCAGTACGCCTACTTCTACAAGGTCATCCAGGTGAGCCGCTGTGCACGACTGCCAGCATGTGGGACAGGGTGGGGAGGAAGGGGTGCTGGTCGCCTAAATGTGCCGCTTGAACACGTTGCTTTTTAAGTTAAAAGACATCTAGTCTGCTGTGCCTGTTTTAACAGACACACCACTGAAATATGGTTTGAGTCTGTCTGACTTCCTCAGGGTCCAGTGGTAGTGTAAGCAGCACTGGTTCCTAAGTTACGAAAGTCACTACATTTTTCTGAGAACAAAAGGTTACCGTGGAATTTTGGAAGCTATACCGTCTAGTACAAAGGATACTCCATGTGTAAATTTTCCAGGAAAATGAAAGTCTTTTTATGGGTTCTTCATATATATATATTACTATACATATATGTCAGTTTTACTACAAATATATAGTAAAATTGACAATTTGTGGTTTTCAAAATGTGCTGTGTATTATATTAATTTTAATTAGTTCTGAGTGAAAGTGTCCATAGGAAGCCCTACGAGGCTGTGAACGTTTGAATTTCTCTTGATGACTCCCTTCTGTGTGTGGGCAGTTCAGCCAGCCTTCTCTGTCCTTCCCAGTTAACAGCACTGACATGGCCGAGGGCCAGTGTCACGGGTCCCTCCAGCGCAGAGCGGGGAGTGTCTCAGCCTCCTGACTCTCTCATTTTCTCATTTGCCCATGAATCAGCTCCTGGGCTGCTGTGCCTGAGATGTGGCGAGAGGGAAAATGAGCTGCTCCCTTTCCCTTTTCTTTGGGCAATTTGGCAACCTGAATTGGGCTTGATTTGGTTGTTCCTCAGATGGTCTGTCTCTGCTGTGTCATATTGGCAAGAAATGGTAATCTCATTTCATTGCTACAGGAAATAATGGGTTTGTATGTGTGTGTGCCCGTCATATAACTTTACAGCATGTTTAGTGCACAAGAATATTACACCCAAAATTGTATCCTTCCCTATATCAAATACTTCAAATATATTTTAAAAAGATATGACACTTGTCTTCAAGTAGAAATCACTGTTTTCCTAAATATTAAACTTCAGAAATTCAAGAATTATCATACAGTATGTATATAGCATTTATTTCAAGTTTGCTTGATTAAAAAAAATATTAATGGGGCCAAACCACAACTTTGATTATTCAGTTAGTCTGCACCTCCCATCCTGCAGTCTAATGTGGCTCTTCGTGACCTGACAGGGTTGTGCCTTTATTCCTCATTCTTCATCCTGTATCTTCAGTGATTAAAAGTGAAGCTGACCTGAGCAGGTCTAAGCCTTTGTCATTTCCATTGTTAGGCAACAAATTGGAAACCAGCTCTTTTCACAAATGTGTTACTCAAATTGGGGCTGTTAGGTGGCAGCTGCCAGCAGCCTGTCCTGAGAAGTATCGCCTCTGTGATCAGGTCGAGGATTCTGGATTGGTGCTGAGTCTCCTGACAGCTGTCTTGGCGTGAACAATCTTTGGATTTTTATACACTCACTGGTCTGTTTATTTCAGTATTAACGAAGTAGTTTTGCAGTTTTGCTTCAAGGTTCAGTGAGATTGTCAATGACTGTGAGTCACTGAAATACTCTCTTTGTTCAGATGGAACCGTTTTATGTTATTCTTATGCCAGATCTCCTAATAACCCCCTGAAATAAACCCCTTTAGATGATGCTAAGGTGGCTGAATTATACCACAGTCTAGGTAGCAAATAGTATTAGTGTGAACATCTCAGGAACTAAGGAACCTCCTAGAAATAAACTTTTTCTAAGAATAATACAATTGCCATATGACTAACCAGAACAATTTGCATAACTTATAATGGATACAAATATCCTTCAAAAAAAAAAAAATCCACAGCCTTAAAGCATTAATGGATCTATCCATTATTCCCTTTTAGTTACTCATTTATTATTCCTTTTTTATTGAGAAATTTAATTAATAACTGTGAAACAAGGTATAGCCACATGCAAAATTCCCAATCAGATGCTGTCTTTTTTGCATAATTAAGCCAATCTTGAGTATTTGAAAATAATGGTCATGACTTTTAAAATGGGTGAAGGGGGTTAAAAGGTAAAAAGAAAAAAACAGGTGCAGAATCGGAACTTTCCTACTCAAAGACTTCTGTCGGCCAAGGATGGCGAAGAGTATTCCTGCAAGACTAGGGACTGGAGCCAAGTGGCCCGTCACAAACTCAAAATTGCTTTGAAATCTCTTGCTTTTCTTACTTTTGGGTTTTGGTCTTGCGTTTTTAAGTATTAAAAAATTCATGCAGTTGTAAACGTTTGCTGTAGTTTGAAAATCGTGTGAAACGACTCACCATCAAGTCAGGCTGGCATTGCAGGGAAGCAGCTTGGCTTCTCCCGTGGCCCTATGTGCCACTGGGTGTCGCCGGGAGCCCAGTTCCAGCGGGGGAAGCTCGGCTTCCGCAGAGTCAATGCCATTAGCCCCAGGATGCGGTCAATCTAGGGGCGGTTCTTTTTCAGAAAAAGGAAATGTGACAGTCAATTAACATTAGTGAAAATAGGCAGCAGAAGGGATGATTACTAATTGAAAATACATCAGAATGAGCTTTTGCAGAAAATTTCTTGATCAGTGATTTGAGAGCCTGTTGGAACAGGAGCTCCAGGCAGCCCAGGAGGAGCCATGCTGCTGTGACAACCAGGAGGGTGTAGGCTGTGGAGTAGAAAGTTTTTGCATAAGGATTCATGACAAAGAAAAACAGATTTAAACAAAAATTATTGTTTAAATATCATATTCTGAATCTAGCTGTGTTTCTAGTCCCAGAATGTTCTCCTTGCTTATAGAAGTCTTCAGTAACAGTGCAGAGTAAACATGAACGTTAACATTACACTGCTGTTATTTTGTAAGCCTCCTGTTTTCTCACCTCAGTACCAGACCGTGCATCTTCCTCACGTGTGTCCCGACTCAGATCCTGGGCGTTCGCTCCTTTTTACTACATGGATCACATCATCAGTGCACCGTTACTCGGGGGAGTGAGCAGGATTACAGCAGTTCATATTTAACATTTTCAGTTTGGTGACCTGCCCTCGGTTTGACCTTCCCTCCCGTCCCCTCCCCTCCCTTTCCCTTTTCATATCTCTTAACCTTTTTCAGGGTCATAGGAACCATCTTTCCAGAGAAAGCTGTACCTGTGGGCTATATCACAAACCCTAGCATACCATGTTGGGACCCAAATCCCAGAACCTGATTTGCAATTTTTCGTTATTACTTCCAATTTAAAGTCATTTTCCTAGGGCCTGTACCGAGCTCTGCATCTGAACTGAAACTCATTCTTTTTCTTGTGAGCTGACCGCTCATTTGAAGGGCTGCCAGCCACAGCTCCAGCCACTGTCTCCTGATGCACCAGTAGTGTGACAGCAAACATGACTGAGTCCGTGTGTCCGGTGGCGGTCCCCAGCCCCTGGGAGAGGGACGCAGAAGCGGCGGCAGCCAGTGCAGCCTTGCACACCGCTCCGGGCTTGAGGGTGTTTGTTCTAGAGGAGCGGTAGCGCCAGTACTAACCTAGTAGTTCTAAGTTCCTGCAGGTGGCTTTCTCTGCATTGTGCTATTTATTTTATTTTTTCTCTCCCTCTCTTTGGTTGTTGTTGCCTAAAAACTAGAAAAAGAATTTCCTGTGCTCTCTCGTCCCAGCATGTCTTCTTGGGCAACGGCTTTTTAGTGTGTGGCCTTGTTAGTTCAGGTTACTTTGTCTTTACCGTGTTTCACAGAGTTGCTTTAGAAGTTTTTCCAGGCCTCTGCTTGTCCTCATCTGTGCAGTGTGGCTCTGGCTTTATGATTCTTTAAGGTTTTTACATTACATCTACATTGTAATCTCCTTGAGCTGTGCAGAATACAGTGTGTCCTTTAGGCGTTCAACAGGCGATAGAATGTAACCAGAAGCCTCAGACTCCAGGAATGCTGCGCGCTACCTTGCACTGAGATCTAACACCTGCTGGTGAAACGTTCCGCTGCAGCTTAATGGTAGAGAAATGTCAGCACCCCAGCTCAGGAAGCTAAATTTAGACATTGTGGCTCAGCCACATGCTGGAAAAGGCTTGTGTGGATTGAGAACCTGAGTGGCAGTAGAATTTCTGTCAGTTTGTGACCTGGGGGCCCGGGGAGAGGAGAGGATTGATGGTGGGGGCAGAACTTGGCCTTGAAAACAGTTGCAGAGCTTCAACCTATAAAAATACACCCAGCAGACCAGGGCGTTCCGAAGTTCGGCTCCAAGTTGGGACTTCTGCATGCGGGACTCGTTTTGTGATAGGAATCCGTGGGAAGGTGGGGCTGGGAGGGTGGGGGAGTGGGACTTGGCTTAAACCCAACTTTGAAGCAGTGCGGTTGTATGAAAGGGAAACAAATCATATCTTGACTTAATGTAGGTGAGTGACAGCCCAAATATTTCACACCCATGTCAGTGATAAAGAAGTTAATAGATCCTGTGAATGTGCGGTTTGTTTAGTGGATAATCCCATCTAGTGGGCCAGGCGGGCGATGTGGGTGCTCGCGCGTCCTAAGGCTAAGAGCTGTCCTGGGGCACGAACATTTTTCTGTGTTGCTGAGACTGAATATGATGCTCTTGTAAGTAAATTCATGTGTACGGGGTTTGACAGAATAGAGGCATAGCTCTAAAATTACTATTTTTCCTTTGATCTTATAATTTAAGTGATTTATTCTACCTAACTTGGGTGTCCTCTTTTGTGTTGATCAAATTGGAGAGGTCCAGGGGAAGGGCTATTGACGGAGAAGCTCATTTGTGCGTCAAGTGCTGTGAATTATGTTTCAAGGCAGGCGTCCATGCAGCAGGCTTCCACTTTTCCTGCCTCCCACTGCAGGATGGAGGCAGGGGGTGTTAAGTTGGCTATCCTCCTGGAGCAGGCAACTTCTCCCACCCGGCCAGGGCTGCACTTGCTGCAAACAGGGTCCGCCACGAGGCAGAGGAAGATACCACCTTTAGCTGCTGGCATCCTGTGGTAGTTGTGGCTGGGCGGACAGCTGCTGCCCCATTTCTCGCTGTTCTGGTCTCTGATAGAGCCACCCAGGAGGAGGTGGACTGCCAGAGACGGATGTACCTGTGTTTTCCTGAAGCTCACACTTGTGTAGAGAAATCTGATCATGCACAAGGCCTTCGGGAACGCGCATCAGATTCTAGTCGAACCCCCTGGGCATTAACGTGCTTTAAAGACTCCGACAGCCCGAGGCTCGAGGGCCATGTATGTTGGCATGGACACGGGTGGGCGCCGGTGCCTGAGTGGCATGGCAGGGCAGGGCTGTGCGTGCATTTGGGGAACATCACCTCTTCCAGCGACAGAGCTGGTGGAGAGCGGGACATGGTGGGGAGAGAATGATGCCCCTTGACTTCAGGCTGTGCCGTGTTGGCCGGGCCTTACCCTGTCCTGTGAGCAGTGGTCTGTGCTGGGTGCCCCAGGGGACAGGCCTTACCGGGAGGGGGGAGTGGCTCCTGAGCGCATCGTAGGGACCTGTGGTCACTAACAGAAGATGCTGTGGGGGAACAGAGCCACCCCATCGGGGTGACTTTCCCTCCTCAGGGTTCTAGTCCTGACAGTCGTCCTGTGGGGGGGAGGCAGGCATCCACCCTTCCCATCGCAAGTGAGCAGTGGGAATGTGGGGTGGCCAGGCCAGGTCGGAGCAGGCCGGCCAGACCCCAGCCCCCCCTAACGGGGGCTGGCGGGACGCAATCTGTCTCTCCGGCTCTTTCTGGTCTTACTTTTGGGACAAAGAAATTGTCTACTTTGAAGGGCAGAGCAGTCTTATTTAAAATCTCTCTTGGCTCTTATTTCATGGAAAGCTGCGCATGGCCTTCCTGACAGCGAGGTCGTCCCCTGGGCCTGCGCAGGGCACCTGCTGAGGTTTCTTCCAGTTCCCGAAGGGGCCTGTCCGGCCTCAGTCTCACTGTGTACAGAGGTGGGAGCGGGTCCTGGAGAGGAAGCCATGGGCCGCTAGCCTTCCCCTGACGCCATGATGAAGCTGGTGGTCTTCTCTCTCTGTCTTTTTAAAAATCCTTACCAATTCGACTTTTAATCATATAAAAAATTGGAAACACTGGGACTTAGGAAAATCACTCTGGGCTTGCATATTCTCTGGAGCGTTTCCAGTGCCTCTGTGATCTTTGTTAGCGCCTCGGGCTGTCTTGCTGAGACACTGACCCATGTCCTTGCTTATTCCTGAGAGCTGACCTTGAGCATTATTAATTTGGGTTAAATGTACGTGAGTATTGTCCTTATTTAAGGCTTCTAGTCTGGTAAATTATTCATTCTAAACATGCATTTAATTTTCACCGTTTTTATAAATGCTGCAGATACATCATTTTAAAAATCTGATTTGTGTTTGTAACTTTTTGCTTGTTTTGTATAAATGTTACAGCAGTTCAAATAGATACAGACTTCACCTTGGGAATCTGGTGTTCTTTGTTTCTTCTGTTTTTTCCAGTTTTTGTTTCAGCAGCCTTTCAGCGACTCAAGCAATGAAACACTGTTCCTCTGTATTCCTGGTTCTAACTGGGGAAAACCGTCCCTCGTGTCCTGTTGGTGACACGCACTCCTTGGCTATTAGTGGAGGTCACATTTGGTGGTGTGTCTGTACCAGGGGGAGGCGTGGCCGCCCCGCGCTCTGTGTCTTCTTGTAGAAGTTTTCCAGGTACAGATTCTGGGATCTCCGGGCCGCCGTGTTGCTGGGATGCTCCTGTCTCCTGCCCTCACCTGACCCGCCGGCTCTGCTTTCTGGCAGCCTTCCTGTGAACCACAGCCTTCTTCCCCTTGCTCATTGGGTTACCTGACTCAAGGTCCTGGGCCCCTTGAGAACAACTGACTTTGGTAATCAGGGTTAGGAATGGAAGTCCAACAAAGTGATGCATGTAGATTGCCCCCATCTCTTGCTTCACACGTCATCCAGGTGTGTGTGTTGGTGGAAGCACCAGTGTGGGTGTGGCCACAGACCTCAAGGTGCAGGACCTTCCCTGCATGTCCTTAGTGGTAGGACTCGGGAAGGAAAGGAAATTAGCATTTATGGCTACGCGGGCTGTGTGTCTGGCACTGTGAGAGCTTTCTCGCCTTTTATTCCAGAAACTACTGCCTTCCCGTAAGAATCTGAGGCAGGTTAACCAAGTTAGACTCAGGAGAAATTTCCCGTCCCGTGCCCAGCTTGTTGGGGGTTTGATTAGTTCCCCCGGAGCCGGCACCACCCAGCTGTGCGGGCGAGGAGTGAGGCTGTGCAGCAAGTCAGGGTTGAGGCCCAGAGCCCCGACCCTAGAGAATGTTTTTCCCACTTCCCTTGTCTGCCTCCACAGACCGTCCTCTTTACAGTTCCTTCTCCCCACCCCACCCCCTGCCCTACCAGTCCTGGGTCTTTCCCACAAGTCTGATCAATAGAACTTTTTGTGAAGATACAAGTTTAAAAACAGAAGAAGCTTAAATCTTTCTTGAAACCTGCTGTTCTTTAGTCCCGAAGGTCTGTATCCAGTGGTCACATTCCCTGTCCTCTGGGATGGGGTTTTTGGGTATTATTTTTTGTTTTGAGTGTGTGTGATAAAGCAGGACCCTGCTTCTGTGTTTTGAGGCCTCCGACAAGCACTCTTGGGGGAACCTCCTCCGAGCGGGTAGGCATGCCGGTGACCACCCGTGCTGGTTGATGCTGACGCCCAGGTTCCGCGGCTTCCCTCAGAGCTGCGCTGCGCGTGCACTTTCTTATGACTGAAGAAATTATGGTTTAGGCTGCAGCTGTCCCTCAGCCGCTCTGGATCCTCCTCATCTTCCTTGGGGAGAACAGTTGCCGTGAAAGCAGGAGGAGGAGTAGAGACAGTGGAGGAAAGAGCACAGGCAGCATCAGTGATCGTATTATTAGTGTAGGATTTTTATCGCGCTAGGCCGGGGCCTCTCACAGCTGAACGCAGCCACGTGGCCGGGACGTGCCGGCCCCTACGTTTCAGAAGCACGCGGAGGAGCGAATCGAGCTGGGCCTCCGGTGAGTGAGTTACAGACCCACATCAGGGAGACGGTGAGGATGGTTGCTTGAACGGAAGGGTTGTTGAGTGAGTCTTCTCAGACTGGGGATGACGGCCCTGGGTGCTCTGTTGCCCTTGTTTTATGAGGTGCCGTCGATGAGACGTGAGCACAGGCCCAGCCCTCTGACTTCCCTGGACTTGGGAGCCCAGGGGCGGTGGGCTCCGCTGCCAGTGCTCGTACATGTTCGCCTTCTGCATTTACACCGCATACTGACCCCTACAACTGGTGCTGGCCGACTCGCTGATTTGAGTATTTAGTGCTTCATTCTCGCCCTGGTGGGTTAGACCCAGTGGACCACATCTTTTACTGTCAGAAGTTTTAGAGCAAATTTCTGCTGGGCCAATTATCCAAAAAAGTGCCCATGTGATGCAATCATTTTAAAGTAGCCTTGCCCTGCTGTCCTTGTAGGAGTCAGTGTCCTGGGGAAGAAGGAATGCCTCCTCCTGTGTCTGAGCTCATCCCCACTGGGTAAACTGGTCTGGCTAAGTCGGCGTCTGAGTTCCCTTATCTGCAGGAATGAGACATGGGTGCTGGCCGGCCAGGCTGCGTGGAGACGAAGAAGCTGGCTCCTCAGCGCGGCCCAGCAGACGGGTTCCAGCCCTGCGCTCCTCTGCGGGGTCTGCCTAGCCCGTCCTCTGGTCTCTGCTAGAGCACGGCCCCTGCCCAAGGTCCGAGTTTACAAGGCAGCCCTTCCTTCCCAGGTGAGCAGACTGCTTAGAGAGCCATTCCTTATATGGAGGCAAAATATGCTTTTCTGGAACCTTCATCTCATAGTTTTTTCCCCCAACTTTTAGAGCCAAAGAGTAGGTTTCGTCTTCTGCCATGAGTCCTCCTCTCTGTCTTCCCCATTTCATTCCGCAAACACCTCTCCGTGAGATGCAGCTGCTTGGAGTCAGCGGTTTACAAGGTTGATCAGAAGCTTGCATTCTGGGGTCTGTATAATTAAGTCAGTAAAAAGTGAGATTTAAGGGCACAGATTTAAAAAAAGAAAATCATGGAAGTTCAGAGAAGGAAGAGCCTTTCTGGCTGAGAAGCGGAGGAGGCCCTTTTTGTTTTCTGTCATTTTTCAGCGGGAGCAGTGGTGACTGGAGATCCCCTCGGACAGGCCCCGGCCCTCGCTGCCCCCGAGCTCGCTGTGCCCTCTTCTCCTGAAGCGCGTCAGTGTCTGTCTGCCTGCCTGCCTGACCAGGTGTTAGTGCACCGGGGTGGAGGGGCTTTATTTCATCTGCAGCGGACAGGTGCCCAGCGCGCAGCAGGTGCCCAGGCACGATTTGCTGAGTGAATGAAGCCACCAGCCAGCAGCTGAAACAGCGGCAAACAGCATTGAAGACAGCTGGTCAGACACAGGGCGTCAGCTCGCTTCCTCCCGTCAGCAGCGAGTGAGAGCTGTGATTCCTCTTTACCCTGAAGGAGAGACCCACTGAGCCCCAGGGTGGGTGTACTGGGCTGGGTCGCAGGTTGGGACCAGTTCCCGGAGCCCGTGCTGTCCTCCCTGCCCACTCAGGGTCCAGAACTCACCCACCTGTCACTCACTCACCTGCTTAGGGCTCTTCTGGACCCTGCAGGGGCTGGGAGTGGACGTCCACTGTGTTCCTCAGCTTGATTCTCCCTCTTTGTGGGCATGTTGTTTGTTCCCTGTGTCCAGGCCACCCTCTGCTTTTCCGTGGTCTGTCAGAGACCAGCAGCAACGACTGTGGTCACAGGTACCAGATCTTTCAATATTCAAGTCAGTTTTTTTGTTTTGTTTTATTTTTGATCTGGAGCATTTTGGACTTGTTTAAAGTGGCTGGGGGCTGGGGGGGGTCCTTTCTCTCACTTCAGAGTTCACCTTCCTTCCAGTGATGACCGACACCCAGTCCAGGCCACTGTCCTCCCTTCCAAAGGGTCTCTCCCCTCTTGACCCCTCCCGTCCAGCTCTGTGTGTGGAGCTACAGAGATCCTTTTTTAACATAAACTGCACTGTACCGCTGGGTCCCATGACACTTGGGATAAACTCAGAAGGTCAGGGCTGCCGAGTTCGCCCTCCTCCCCATCTTCAGGTGCATCGCTGGTACCCCTTCCTCCACATCCCTGCAGCCCACCCCCCTGGCTGCAGTCAGTTCCCCGGTCTTATGCAGCCTCTCGGCCGCAGGGCTTTGCCGTCTGCTCGCTTTCTGCAGGGACTTCCCCTGGCTCTGTGAGTGGCTGCCTCCTCCTCAGTCTGTTGGTTTCAGCTCAGATGTTGAAGGCCCAGTGAGGCTTTCCCTCACCGTAAAGTAGATCTCCTTATCCTCCGAGTCAGTGTGTTAGTCAGGACTCTTCAGAGAAGCAGAACCAATGGGACGTATGCATGTATTTAAGAGGAGATTTCTTTTAAGGAATTGGCTCACACAATTTGGAGGCTGGCAAGTTCAAAATTTACAGAGCGGGCTGGAGACCCAGGAAAGAGCAGACGTTTCAGTTCACGTCTGAAGGCTGTCTGCTGCAGACTTCCCTCCTGCTTGGGGGAGGTCAAACTTTGTTCTCTTTGGGCCTTCAATTGATTGGATGAGGCCCACCCACTTTAGGGAAGATAGTCCACTTTACTCAAAGTCCACCAATTTAAATGCTCCCCTCCAATAAACACCCTCACAGAAACATCCGGAATAATGTTTGACCAACTATTTGGGCATGTGGTCTGGCCAAGTTGACGTATAAAATTCGCCATCACAGTTAGTATGCTGTTGATTTATTTCATAGCACTCGTCACTCTCTGTAATTGCTTTTTTAAAAGATTTTTGTTGAAGTGCGGTCAGTTTACAATGTTGTGTTAATTTCTGGTGTCCAGTGTGATTGCTTTTGATTTATTGATGTGTTGACTTACTGTCTGTGTCTTCCCCTGGAGTGACCTTGCTCTCCAGGTCCCAGCGTGGCCCTGCTGCCGGCACAGTGCCCAGCACACAGGTGACTCGGGCAGAGCTTGTTCAGTGGGAGCCGATTGCCCTCCAGCTCCCCACGTGTGAGTCTCATGTGGCTGGGCCCTGGTGCAAGGTGAGTGACCGAAGTCCCACCCGTCCTCCACTCCGCATGCCAAGTCCCTGCCGAGCTGCATTCACAGACTGGCAGCTTTGTCTAGTTTTCACAAAGGTCCTTGTCAAGACACTGACCTTGATGGGAGCCATGTGAATGAGGACTGTCCCAAGTCCTACAGAACATGCCGTCGCTCTGCCTAAGACTCCGTGGCCCTGGACGCCGTGTGCTGGCCTTTCTTCCTCTGTCTTCTAAGATGTGAAACTTGCAGTGAGGGAAGGAGTTTCAGATCCTCTGCTTTTAGCAGACTTAATCAAGCATCTGTACATGTGACTGGTTTATATTCTCTAGGGCTACTGTTCTTTTCTCCGTTTAAAAAAAAGATATTTTCCGAAAGATGAGGTCACGTGAAATGTACTGAGCAGCACTGTCCGCTTCTGGTTTTATTTCATTCTCACCCGGTGTTTGCGACCAGGCTTTTAGAGGGCTCAGATCCCGAGTTCTCTGCAGGTGTACTCTGGGCCGGTTTCCATCACCTTCCCACTGGATCTCCTCCTGCTGCTGTGTTCCGTCCGCTGTGAGTCCATTCCGCCAGGGCTTCCTGATGGCCCTGGGACTTGTGTCTGCTCCAGTGACCCACTCTCCTCTGCATGTTGGTGTGTGGCCATCTGAGGCCATATCTATTCCTCCTGACCCTCTCCCTGACTGTTTCCTCCTGGAAGTGACTGGCCATCTTCACCTCACATATGACTGTAGCAGAATGCCCTGCAATTACTGACAGTTTAAGCCCGAGTTACAGTTTTGGAGGCTGTTACTTTCAGGCCCACCGTGTTCTTTAGTCCACCTCCAGCTTTGTCACGGGGTACAGTTTGGGTACTTTCGTCCTTTCACAGATTGATTTTATTCTTTCAGCTTAAAAGAAAAAGTGAGTTCTAAATATTAGTAATTGAAAACATAGCATGGGTATCATGTTTCTTTTTATTCACATTCAGCCTCATCAGGGAAAAAATTATAGTAGTATTCATTTACATTTTTTAAAAAGTCAAATAACTACCTATTTAAAATATCTCTGAATGCTTGCTTCTGCCCCAGTTTGGTGGTAGATGCTGTAAGAAGATAGAAAAGTAACACGAGGGCCTTGCCTTCTAGGAGGTTACAGTAGAGGCAGGAGGAAGACAGCTGGCAGGAAATGATGAAGAACAGAAGTGATGGACTGAAGCGGTGACCACTCCCTGAGCTCCGTGATGCCTGGGGCGCCAGGCGGTACCTAGGTTGGGGCCTGAAAGCCAGATCATCTGGTTGGGGAGGGAAATACCACCAGCAGAGGTATGGAGTTGAGGGCGGCAAGGTTATACCGAGGGGGAAGACAGCCTAAGCCCGGCAGAGACCACAGCCGCTGGACTTGAGGGAAGCTGTTCACAGATTTCAGCGGGACCCGCTCCCGCAAGTCAGGCATGGCCATCTCCCTGGGAGGCCTGCGCTTCTGCGGCCCAGGCCAGTGTGAGGTGAAATGGCTGCAGCCTCAGTAGTCGTATTTCATGACACCTGCCCAAGTGACTCAAACTCCCTGAGCGAGCCTCAGTTTCCCCAGTTACATCCTGTCCTCTCTCACAGCTAAGATATTGGGGGGTAAAATGTGCTCTTAAAACGTAGAACATTCTATTAATGTAATTGCCCAGAAGCTGGCTTTGAGCACCCTGCAGAGATGTGGGAAAGGAAAGTTCCTGTACTGTGTGTAAAAGGCAAGAGGATGAAACAGAAAGGCCTGTTCATGGGAGCTGGGATGGAGGGTGCGGGAAGGAGGGAGGGAGAGAGGGGATGAGGCCAAAAATGAGGCAGGAGCCGGGCATGAGGTCCTTCGGCAGGCCTTAGGATTTCTGTCCTGCGTGTGAGAGGGTGCCCAGGGGCAGAGTGATCACATTAGCCTGGGTTTGTTTACTTGCCTAAAGGAGGCCAAAGGACCAGTCAGCCTGAGGAATCTGAGAAGTGTTTAAAGGGGGAATTGACAGTATCTGGTGACTGACTGGAGCAGAAGAGTCTGGGGGAGAGTTAGTTAAGGGTGATCTTGAGGTTCCTGGAATAAAATGGTTTTAAGTTGACTTTCCTCTCCTTGTTCATAAACTGACTTTCCAGCCTTTCTCTCCCTCACCTTTATGGTGTAGAAAGGAAACTTTTGATCCTAAATTTCAAGCTTATTCGAACTTGCTTAAATCCAAGACACCAAAAGCAGTCTTGTATCTGAGTTTCTAGTCCAGACAGGTTTATTTTGTACTTTGGAATATATATTTCAAACAGAAATCTCCTGAATGCAAAAGCCAAGCCTGGAGCAAAATTTTATTGTGAAATTATAAGCTTGTGAAAGTGAAGGTTTTAATGGAAGTGCTCACCCGAGCCTCACCGTAGTGACACGCACAATAGCTCTTCAGACGAGCAGCTTTCAATTTAAATATCAGTGATTTCAAGACGGTCTCTAATGAATTTTAAAATCTTTGTGTTAGTCTCATGTTTTTTCCTTAAATGCTGTGAAGTCATTTAAAATTAATAAGCCCGTTTTTATTTGACAGCGTTTACATGAGAAGTGCTCCCATCGGCTTGGAAGGCCTTGCTCTTGCGTGGTCTTCTCACTGGTCCAGTGCGCATTACTGGCTGTGGTTTCTGGAACCAGAAGGGCAGCGGCTTCCAACTAACGGGCCGCTGTACTTACCGGGGGCGCTGCCTGGGCGCAGCTGCTGTGTCTGAACGCCGGCACTCCTTCTCCGGGAGGCGGGCGACGTGGGGGCAAGGGCGTCGTTTCAGTTAGCGCTAACGGAGCTGTGAAACAGGGCTGCCGGGAGCTGGTGACGTCTTTACCAGGGTGTGTGGCGGTCTTAGGAGTATTATTCCCAAACTGAGAAAGGTCCTCTGGAAAGGGTCAGTCTGTGTCTCTGTCTCACACACACGTACGCACACACGTAAGCGCGCACACCCCTCACAATCACAGAGAAGTCTCTGCGCCCAGGCCTTCTCTCTCCAGCAGTCACCCCGTTCATCCAGCGCCAGAGATACCCAAGGAGCCTTGTTAGGTGACGCCGTGGCTCCTGGTTTCCAGGAGCTCTCAGTCCAGCAGAAACCCAAATCCAGCCCAAGGTTGGAAGAGCAAGCAAGAGGAGCTAGCCCAGAGGTGAGGGAAGCGGCAGAAAGAGTGGGGTGTCAGGAGGAGCTTCCCAGAGGTGAGCGTGGTAACTGACCCTGGAGCAGGTCCGGAGTTTGGGGGATCAGGGGCAAAGAGCGCAGCCTGGCCGCTCAGTGCAGTTCGAACATGGTGTGCGTAGGAGCGGTGGCAGGGAGGGTGGTGAGAGGCAGAGGCTGGAAAGGAGGGAACAGGATAGTGCCGGGGCCTTTGTTCAGCCCTGCCAGGTCCGGGGGTAGTCATTCCCATTTCACAGTGAAGAAATTGAGGCCCGTCTGCTGATCTGTCTGTTCCAGGACTTAAACTCATACCTGATCATCGGTACAGCAGGACTTAGAGTCATACTGAGTCTGAAGGATCTTCCCTGCCTATGGTGTCACCCTGACTTCATCTGATAACCGTGGGGGCTGGTTCCTCCCTCCTTTCATGAATGCTTACTGAGTGCCCACTGCTTGGTCATCTGATTTGTGTGTCGTCATAAGCAGTTAGAGTGCTGGAAAGAGCGGGTTTTGTACTCCAGAGTCCCACTCAGATGGAAGCCCCACAGAGGCAGGGTTGGCCCGTGTTGTTCAGGCACCAAGACCTGTGAGTGCAGGCGCATGGCAAGAGCTCAGTAAGCAGCTACTTGACGAGAAATACAACTCCTGTCTGGGGCCAAGAGTAGGTAGTGACTGAGTTTGCAGTGTTGACACTTTGCACACAATCCTGGATTTCCTTTTGAGGGTGTGGGTAGCGCTAGCTTCCTGGAGAGGCTGCTTTAGGAGTGAAAAATGCCACAGGACATAACTGTGGACCAGATCAAACTGGCATTAAGAAAAAGTCGTTCTAAGCCACCCCACTGACTGATTTTCTTTTTAACTTAAAAGGGGTGCTTAATCTCAGCAAGACACTCATCCTGGTGCCGTGAGAGTAGGAGAGTGACTGTGAATGTGGTCAGAGAGGCGGCAGGTGGCATCAGGCGTCAGGCTGTCTTACTGGGCCTGTCCCAGCGGACACCTTTGTCAGTATAGCAATGAAGGCCTCGGAGGCCTGCCGGTCAGCCTTCTGGGCAGTGAGACACCGAGGACACCGCTCTCTAGACTAGACCTGTCTTGAGTCACAGAGCCCTGTGCCACACTGGAGGACTGACGACTGGGCCTCAGAACCCTGGGTCCTGTTCTCCGACAGCAGCTCGTTCTGGGACCCTGGACCAGCCACTCATACTCTTGTGGCCTCAGTTTCCACGCTTATTATAAAAGGGCAACTGCCCTGTCTCCCCTGCAGGAGTGTGAGGGCAGGTGAGAAAGAAGGAAAGCCCTTTACAGGAATGCGTGTTTTTTTAAAAAGAAGCTACCTGCCACTTCCCCTTGGGGTCCTGCAGAGGCGAGTCTTGGGTGGGTGTGGAGTGAGCTGGGTGGCTGGGATGGGTGCTGCGGGTCAGAGAACCACGGCGTGGCTTTTACAGTCAAGGCCCTGTGGGTGCAGAGGGCGCCGGCTCAGCCCATCCTCCCCTCAGTCTGGGAGGGGATGAGACCAACGGGGAAAAACTAAATGGCGAGAAAACACTCCAATAGCAGTTTATAGCAATAGAAGGACTTGGCCAGTTGGTGGAGGATCAGTTACCACAATTCTAGGCAAAAACTAAGAGAGCTTCAGAGGCAGGAGAGATTCAGGTGACTAAGAGTTTACCACAGAAGAAGCATGCCTGCACTCTACAGGCGGCAAAGATCAATAGAGCTTCCAAACATTAAACATTATAAACTGCTTTTTTAGTAAGATTTATGTTCAGTCTCTCCAAACATTATACATGGCAAGTAGTAGAAAGAGGTAAAAATAGTATGTTTCTATTGATGGATTATATCATGTTTAATGAATAGGCTTTTGACTACGTTGGTCGTTTAAAATGGTCAGTGTTAATAGAATAAATACATAATAGAAAAAGAATGGTCAGGCCATCTAGTAGCTCTCTGTAGGAGTAGCCTTCGGTGGCAAAGGTGAATAGTTTGGGAAATGTTCTGTTGACTTTTTAAAATTGAGATTTAATTTACCCACATAAAGCACACACATATTAAGTATAGATAGTTTTCATGCTGAGTAACTGCAACCGAGACCAAGATACAGAACGTGTCTAGCATCCCAGGAAGCCCCTAGTCTCCTTCCCTGTCTGCATCCTCCGCTCTTCTCCAGGGGGGCCCACTGTTCGGATTCGGTCCCCAGAGGTGAGCTCTGCTTGCTCGCGAGCTTCCGGAATAGAGCTGTGCAGCTTGGGCTGGTTCGCACCTGCCTTTTGCTCAGTGTAATGCTTGGGGTGCAGCCACGTCGCTGGGTGTAGCAGTAGTTTCTTCTCTTCTTGTTGCGGCATAGTTTTCCAGTGTACGACTATAGCGCAGTTTATCCTTTCTCTTATGGGTTGGCTTTTTGGTGGTTTCCAGTTTTTGGCTATTGCAAACAAAGCTGCAACAAGGAATCCTGTACATGTCTTCTTATGAACATATGCATCCTTCTTCTGGGTGTTTTTTTGGAAGAAAAAGAATTACTGGGGTATTGGACAGACATACAAGTAGCCTCAGTAGACACTGATGAACTGTTTTCCAAAGTGGCTGAACCCATTTAGTGGCTGAAGCAGTGCACGAACGTTCTGGTTGCCCCCTCACTAGCGCCGGGCCGTCCTGCCGGTGCGCGTGTGTCTCGCTGTGGTCCTGACTTCCCCTCCCCGGTGATGGGTGCTGCTGAGTGTGCTTCCACCTGCTTTGTAGTGACTTGGGTGCCCTCTTTAGGGAAGTGCCCGTTCAAATCTTTTACTCATTTAAAACAAAACTCTAATAATATATTTTATTTAACCCACTATAGCTGAAAGGTTAGCCTTTAAAAATATAATCACTATCAGATGATTTATGATGTATTTTGCATTTTTTATAATCTTCAAAATCCATTGTGTATTGGGGGGATACAATGTTGTGTAGTGTTTCAATTGTGGCAAAATATAGGTAACATAAAATTTCCCATTTTGACCAGTTTGAAGCATCCAGTTTAGTGGCAGTAATTACATTCATAATGTTATGCGGCCATCACCACTATCTATTTCTAAGACTCCTTTACCACCTTAAACAGAAACTCTGTAACTGTTAAGTGGTGACTCCCCATCCCTCCAGCCCCTTCCACTGCCAATTTATAATTTGGTGTTTTCTTCTGGATGTGTGCCCTTTGTAAGACACATGTTTGGACTAGCTCCTCCCAGCCCGTGCTTGCCTAGTCACTTTCTTAATGGTATCATTTGATGAATAGAAGTTCTTAATTTTAATGAAGTCTTATTTACCAGTTTTTTTTTTTATAGATGGTTTTGTGTGTGTGTGTGTGTGCACGCGCGCGCACTTTTAAAGAACTCTGCCTAGCACAGTGGCTCTCAGCCGAGAGCCGTCTGCCCCTGGAGGGAGGAGACGGTTTTGGCTCTCACAGTCGGGCCAGGGATGCTGCCAGGCCTGCAGTGCACAGGGCGCTCCCCACAACAGCGGGTTTTCCAGCCCCAGACGTTGGAGTGCTGCGGGGGGAGCACCTCGGTGCAGGATCATGACCATGTGCTCGTAGGTTTGTTTCTGGAAGTTTCACCGCTTCACCTTTCACGTGTAAGTCTGTGATGCATCTCTCTTGAGCCCATGTTTGTGTGATGAGAAGAATTTAAGAGAAATCTTGATCTTCCACATCTGTGCCCCCCCCCAGCCTTTTATTTAAAACAAAACTCAGTACATTAATTATCAGGGGCTTTGTAAGGAACATATTAACATACAGAAGTGAAGTTTTGGTATTTGGTGATCTACAGGCAATATTTGAAGCACGAAGTAAACGGCCTGGCATTTGCAGAAACTGAAGATTTTTCCCCCTTCCAGTTCAGTTAATAAGGACTTGATTTAGAGTTTTTGTTGTTGCTTTTTAACTTCAGGTTACAGCCACAGTGAAAACTACCCCCCCGCAAAGATGCAATTCATACAATAAGTCGACTCTGCAGTGTGCCTTTTATTAGACTGTTAGCTGGTTCTCTGCGTGTAAGCATCGTGACCGGCTAGACTCTTGGCAGGTGGAAGGGGATTTACTCGTTTCTCCGTTGCAGCTCAGCTGTATTTCCGCTTGTCAGGTCTCCTGTAAAGCTGGCCACTTAAACACGCAAGCCCTAATAAAACAGGTTGTGATGTTTCAGGGTCGTTAGGAGAAGGAGAAAAAGCTTTCAGAAGTGGTGTTTTTGAACCACATAGGCAGCTGTTCTTTGAGAGGACGGCAAGGACAAGTGTGTTGTGAGAACTTTTGCCTGTGTTTACTGGTTGTGTCGAGTACATTCATGGTATTCTTATGTCAAAATCTAGTTTTATATAAAGAATTTATGGCTGTTGAGTGGTCAGATTGGGGAAAAGGTCACCTTGTCCACCATACACTGGGGGATGGTAATTGCTCTGCTGTTGAAACTGCCCCTGGCAAGGGGATCGAGTGGTCTAGGGTCAGATGCTTAGATCTTGCTTTAAAATCCTTAAAAACACATGTTGCTATTTTAGGGCAACACTTGTTCCCCTTTTTCTACATTTGTGTGAATGGCGTGAACTAGAAAGGTGCGAATTTGGAATCTACACCCGGCTTTGATTCACAGCTCTGCCTCTAATAACCTAGGGATGGCGGGTCACTTAGCCTAGGTCCCCCCCCCCCCACCCCGGTAATGGGGGCGCCAGTCACTGCCTTATGCTGGTCCTGGGAGGGTTAACTGAGAAATGGAAGAGCACTTTGTGAAGTCAGGTCCTCACATCCATGTGACGTACCCACTGTATGGTCTGCTCAGTGTTTTTCTTCTTTTTCCTTTTTTTTTTTCCATTTCTTACTATGAAATGTGTTACATTTATTGGAGATAGTACTTGAAGTTGGGCGAGTGGATTTGGGTGACCTGGGCATGTTTCTTCTGGGGTGTAGATTCTTCATCTGTGAAATGGGGATGATGGTGGTATCGCTCTTACAGGGTTCTTGTGAGGTTTACATTTGTTATGTGCTGGGTGCTCACTAAATGCTGATTATTATTTTATTGTTACTGCAGAGTTGATTTGCTAATAATGAAATTCAGGACCTGCCTCAGTCAGACCTTTTTCTGCACATAGTGACCCGCCCCCTGAAGACATGTGTGATGAGTTCTTGACACAAAGGTCTTGGCCGTCGGCACCGTGAAGTTAGGCAGGGGTGGTGGGTGCAGAGGACCTGCTGTGGGGAAAGACGGTGATCCAAGAGCCAGAGGCACCGCACTTACCTGCCTCTTCACTGCGCAGCAGATTCTGAAGTTTAATTGGTCGTTAAGGAGTCACCTGCTTAATGTCACTCATTTCTTTTATGGGGCCATTTCAAGTGCCTGAAGGGCTGAGAACAAATTTGTCTTCGGTTTTGTTCCCGTGGCTTCCAGCCTGATGTTTGGCATGCGATAAATGACTGTTGAATAAACTTTAACTGTCGGTTATTTGCAGATCAGGTCCAAAACTACTGAGAAAAAGTGTATAGCTGGAGTTAGAGATCTTTGGATCACTTTAGAGCAAAAAGCGACGTGGCTGAGTACTTTGACCCTGGTATCAGACGCCTTTTTGACTTTTTTCTTTTCTTTTAAGTGAAATGATTTTAAAAATAGAAACCATACATAGATATAATAGAAAATATCAGAAAATACACAGTAGCTTAAGGAGGAAAATTAAAGTTTTATGTATTCTATTTGGTCAAGTTTCAATGACCCAGAACGTCAAGTGGGCAGGTCTGGACCAGGACGGGGCCAGACACGCTCGTGTGAAATGTAGCTTCTCCCAGACTGCACTTTCCCACCACGCGCCTGTGTGTGCGTATGTACGTGCGGGGGCTGGGGGGGTTAGTCTTCACTGTCTCCTCCTTGGTGGCAGCTAGCAGTGCAGCTAGTTCCTGGATTCAACTCAAATGAGCATAAGTCACCTGGAAACCTGTTGAAAATGGCACTTCCTGAGCTCCACTCCCGGGGTCGGTAGGTCTGGCCTGCAGGGCATCCAGAGAGAGCAGCATCCCGGGACAGCAGAGAGCTTGCTGTTGGAGCCTCCCCGGGATACCTCACAATTTCCTTTATGCTTCACAGTTTTCATCTGTTTTACAGAACAAAAACAGGTGTATGGAATTGAAGAGACCAAAATAAATCCATAAGCATATAAGGTGGGCCTTATGGAGGCCTTCAGATTGCCTGGTTTTCACAAGTAACTTTGGAAATTAGAGAGACTCAGATGGGTTTCTATATTGGATTTGGTTCAGTTTGAGACTGCCAGTGTAGAGGCAACTGTTCATCACGTCTTAACTAAGCAGTGTCTTTGTTCAGAGTGTGCAGCCCATGTTTCAGAGAACTCTGGTATGTCCAGAAGCTGTGGATTTAGGACTGAAATGGAGTGTTAGTTTTCAGGTGGCTGAGGGAATGCCGAGCACAAGTGGGGTAAAAGGGACGAGGAGTCGTGTCACCACACTGACAATGATCGTGAAGCAGACCAAATGCCCCGCATCGCTAAGCAAGGTCTCCTGCCTCCAATTTGAAGACAGGTGTTTTGTCTGCCTTTAGTGTCTGACTTCTCTCCACCCTTCTCAAAACTTCCCCTTACCTTCCCCATCCTCTTTGTCTTCACTCCCCTCTCCTTGTCCAGACCCACCCTTTTACCTGTGCTCTTGGTGACACAATGCCCCACGTGTCCTGGTTCCATCACTTACTCCCCATCTTGTGCATCCTCTTCCTTTTTTTCCAGTAAATACGTTCATTTCCTCTTTCCTAAAAGGCAGAAAGGCACTAACATTTACTGAAGACACTTGTTACTACAGCAGATCCTCGTCTATCCTGAGTGATAGTGTGTGAACGTGCTCGTGTGAACTTTCTACTTCCAGGCCTATAGTTTTTTGTATTTTTAGAGGCTTAAAACAACACACATTTACTCTCTCACAGCTGGTATGGGAATCCAGGAATCCAGGCGTGGCCTGCTGGGCCCTCTGTTCCAGGGTGTCTCTCAGGCCTCAGCCAGCATGCGCTCTCATCTGAGGGTGCGACTGGGGCAGTGGCCGCGTCTGCGCTCCCCCTCGTGACTGGTGGCAGGGCCTTGGTCCATACTGGTGGTTGGTGGAGGCCTTGCCATCTCAGACTCATAGTTTTTATCAGATTCTTAAACTTTGTCACCTCCTTCCCCACACTCTCCACTTCCTCTGCTTTTTGGTTTGATTCAGCCTTTGGTAGATTATTTTCCCTGAAGAAGACCTTCTCCAACATTTCCATTAATTTACCAACATCTGCCAAGTCTAAGTCCCTTACCCTGGAAGGTTACTAACTTACAGGTGCTTCTCATATGCCAGCAAACCTAGGGGGTGGGCACCATCTTCGTTTTACACGAGAGGCAGCTGACCACTGGGTAGGGGCCATTCCAGAGCCCCGTCCCTGTGCACCACACCCCCCCCTGCAGGGCCGTCTAGGGCCAGTAGCCCCCCAGCCTTTCTCCCACTGTTCCCCACACGTGCCTTTCCATCGGCAGACCTCAGCGCCTCCTCCTCCTGCACCGCCTTCGGGGCTCTCTGCCTCAGGCCCTTCCTCACACGGCCCCTCCTCCATGAGTCATGGCCAGGTCTCTCTGTTCCCAGCAAGGTCTGTAACCCCTTCGCGATTCCAGCACACATCGTGTGTCCTGGTGTGGCACATCCTGTTTTGTCCACCTGGACTCCCTGCGCCAACGTCATTACTTCTTGTGAGTAGGGGACCCATCTCACTGTTCTCCTGCAGGGCCTCAGCCACAGCAGCGCTCAGTCGTGCTGGTGCATCAGGGGATGAAGATGGCACTGAGGATGCAGAAATAGGCTTTAGCACGTCCTGATGTAATTGTACCGTTTTTATGCCCTCACTCCTTTACTCCTCTGTTATTTTCTGTGAAGTAATTGCCACTTGATACCTTTTCTGAGATGCATCAAAACTTTTTTTTAATGTTTCTTAACGTCTGCTGTTCTTACTTTTCTTACAGGCGTGTTTCGTTTTGTAGTTCACAGAGTATCACAGCAAATGTAACACTTACTGCCTTATGGCCCTTTTCTACGGACACATATTTAAGCATAGTTTAGGAGACTAAGAGATGTGATTATTTCAGTCATCCTTGTGATCCTCATAATTCTGATTCCACTAAAAGTCAGTGGTCATTTTCTAACCTAATTTCTGTCTGTCTGTCTGTCCAAAGACATATTTTCTGTGCCAGCATCCTGTGCCCATTAAGTTACTATGAGTCATTTGAAGTACTTAGTCTTATTTTTCAAAATAAAAGATTAATTTGTAAAATGACCAAACTTGGAGCAGTTAGCATAAGAGTAGGAATGAAACTGGGAAAGTGCCAAGGACACTGCCGTCCGCCCACCAGGCTCCCACCCGCCCCAGATTGTCTGGCCATGGCCCCTCTGCCAAGTCAGAACCAGTCCGTCACCACCTACTTCTGGCCGAGGGTCCCACCTTCTGCACTGGCATATGAATGCGGCAGCTTTGTGTGTGAGGGGGGAACACGTAAAAGTACAGCCTCTGCCCACCCTGAGCAGCAGGGCTGTGAGTGGCCACCAGGAAGCTGGACTGACCCTGAGCCCAAGCCCGCGGCTGGGAGCTGCCTTCCTGGTCTTGGCCTTGGAGCCGAGATGTGCTTCCACCTTGGAGATGCCCCTTCTTTCCTTTCCTTTTTTTTTTTTTTTTTAAGGCTGATTTGAAAAGAAATCTGCCTATTGGTCAGTGATCGCTACGGGATGGGCAGTCTCTTTCTTTCCTCCAAACTAAGTTTGTGACTTACTGTGACAGCAGGAAGCAGAAACAGTGACCTGGAGTCAGTGTCTGTCAGCTCCTTGTGTGTGACACGTTCAGCAGGCGAGCCCGGGACTCCCTCTGCCTGGCCCTCCTCCCTCCCCGGACCCCTGGCCACCTGACCCTCGCAGGACCAGGCCCCTACTGCTGCTCCGCACTGTTCCCCTAACTGCTCTCGTCCCGGCTGGGACTGTGACCAGTGCCCGCTGCCCACAGACAGGAGGCTCCAGGAGGGCAGGGGCCCGAGCCGCCTTGCTCACTGGTTTTCTACTCCCTGGCTCAGCGTCCCACTCAAGAGTGGGCACTCCCTAAATATTAGTTGAATGAAGGAGTGAGTGAATGAATGAATGAATGAATGAATGCCACAGAGCAACTCAGGAGCAATTTAATATGGTGTAAAATCAAGTGCTGGTGGTATTTTGCAGACTCCTGAAATTCGGAGGTCACTGGAGGTCATATGGAGGTTTGAAGGAAGAGGGATCTTAAACCATTTAGGGCTGGCTGAGTGAATCCCTGGGAGGGAGGGTAAATCGTTCCAGCCTGGAAAGTCCTATCCAATATTAGTTGTGAAAATTGGGCAAACTGTTCTCCACATCAAGTTTTTTCAGGGATAGATAAGCTTACTTCCAGATTTTACAGTTTCTTTTTAGAAATTGGAGGACGACTAGAAAGAACAGTGGTCATTATGCTGAGCCTGGAGTCTTACTTGACAGAGCTAATGATCTAGAAAAACCTATGTTGGAAAATGTCACTTTATTATATGTGTCTGGAAGTACAGATGGGAAAACAGGTTTTTTTCCTTTTGAAGCAGATTCATTAAGTGTTTAGAAAGAGGTTCTCTTTGCACCGCCTTCCCCAGCTTGGGTGTCTGGAGACTAAATCTAAACTCTGTTGTCTCGTGTCTGTGTTGGGGAGATGGCTGTTTTTGCCATTTATAGCAGACCCCTGTCCTCTGCATTGTCCACTCTCAGCACCTGCTCCTGGGCTCCAGAGCATCCAGGTAACAGTCAGCTCGGAGGAGCTGTACCCGAGCCTGGCCGGAGAGACGCTGCGTCCTGCCTTGCTGACGGTCTCATACCCAGGGTGTTGTTTCGGAGTCTCTGCAGCCCTGAGCTGCCCCTAGGCTCTCCCCTTCCTCCATTACTAAGAGAAAACTCAGGCAGGTGACAGGAATGTCTTCTACGTCCTGTTGTCTCCAACTCAGTTTCTTTGTGTCTTCCCCTCCCTTTGTCCTCCTGAGAAGGAATCCCGCCAACAGCTGAGGCAAGTTGGGTGTGCCTGGAGTTCTGGGACGTTGCTCTGGGCGCCGTCCCTCCATCTCCATCACTGGATCCTTTCCTTCCTCTACAGAGCATCCCTGTGCCTTTGAGAGGATGTCCTGTCGCCTTCTGTCTTTAACCGCAGCATTAATCAGGAATGTTCCACACTCTTTGAGCCCCTGTAGCCTGGGCCCTGCCAGTGACATGCCCCCTGGGAGGCCCTGGGACCACCAGTTCACCCATTCTGTGGCTGTCCCGCTGCCCCGTCTCCTCGCCCTTCCTGTTGTCCTGCTGCCTGAATAGAAATGGTCCCGGGCTTTCGGGACTCTGGGTTAGGAGCTAGACCTGGCTTTCAAAGCCCAGTTCTGGCATCTTTTCTCAGCTATGATTATAATCAAAAGTCATCTTATACAAAAAGGTGACCTAAGTTAATATATTGGATTTTATAGGCAGCGCTTAAATGACATGCACAGATGAAACTACTTTCATTGAAAATGTGTTTCCAGATATTGACAGCTCCAACAAAATGGTATTATTCTTAGAAAGTGAGGCAGTATTTTCCCTGATAAAAACGAGAGTGAAATCTATCTCATAACTATTGACCAGTAAAGCATTTAATTAAGAAAATATAAGGCAAAGCATGTCTTTTCGTGGACAAAGAAGTCAATTCGCAGCTTCTCGCTTGTCCCGCTGGCCCTCTCTTGGCTCGTTCACGTGGGGACGCCGGGCAGAGCCTGGCACAGTCCTGCACGATTTGATCGGCCTTTTCCCCTCCCCGATCTTATACCCTGCTCTGTTTCAGGTAGACTCTAACTTTACAGAGAAGAATTTTTCTCTATAACTTTTTTTCCCTAAAAAATTGTAACACCGTTAGGGAAATAGCCAATAAGTTCAGATGACATCTTAGTGCCTGCTTTTTCAGTTTTTACGTTTTGGTAAAACAGTGCTTGAAAAAGTTATGGTACCTAATTTGGACTCTTAGTGAAAGGAGAGGAAGGATTTTTTTTTTTAATCCACTGAAGATGAATATAAAATAACGTTGCTTAATCAAAAAGAAAGCTCTCCACTACTCTACCCAAAGGCATGGTCATTTTAAATTCCGTTTGATTAGTCAAGTGAGTTGCTTTGACTTCCTGTAATAACATTCTGTTTTTTCTCTAGTAAAGGACAGCCCTGTAGTTCAGTCCATTGCAGGTTTAATGGGGGCATATGTTACCAAAAATGTTAAAGTATTTGTTTTATTTATCAGATCAGGGTGATAGGCTTGAAAGTTCCCTTTTCGGGAGATACAAAAAGGTTTTCTACACTCTTCCGAGCAGTCTCTCTTTACCAGTGACTTGTGTTGTTTATATCTTCCTCCCTCCCTCCTTCTCTCTTAGTGTCCGTTTGTCTGTCTCTCTCCTATACATACAGAGAGCTTTTCTTCATACCGAGCCAGGAAACAAGAGAGGTGTTTTCCCTTCTGTTCAGAGGCCTCCATGTCACTTTTCCCTTGACTGGGACGTGTATAATTTGCTCTGCTGACAGGGACCCAGAGAAATAGTGTTGGGGATTTTCCTCTTGACTGGTACCTCGTGAGCACAGATGACGCATGGGAAATAGAGAAAAGGAAGGAATATGAATGGTCCGGCGGTGGAGGAGGGACCAGCACACTCACAACTGGCCCTGTCCACACTCTCTGTGGACCCAGCACTTGCAGGGGTCTTGGAGACGCACTGAACCTTAGAGCTGTGTCGTCAGCCACACGCCCTCACCCTTCCCCCTTGTGACCAGCAGCTGGATGTGTGCAGCAGGGACCTTCACCCTAGATGGTGTTGTCTTTGGGATTTACCAAAGTAAACGCGTGGCAGCTGGTGACAGAGTAGCGTATGTGATGTCTGGACTCGCGTGATGTGCCCGCGAAGTGGGCGTTTGAGAGGCTCACTCAGTCGTGGGGCTCCTCCTGCATCATAGGCTGGATGTATTCCGTCAGAATTTGGTCCGTCTTCATAAGAATCCCGGGTCTGGACATCCAGGCTCTCCGATGCCGTGGTGCACCCTGGAGCTCATTTCTCACTAGCTACTCGGGACTTCTTCAACTTCCTTTAGGCTTACAGGCAGAACATTTAAGGGGCCAAAGTTCATTTCCCTAACGACAGGATAGCTAGGAGAGTTGAAAGTAGCCAAGGAGATAGTGCCAGTGCAAGACCGGGGAGATAATACTGGTTTAATGATTGATAAAGCTGTGGCGGGTCTTAGAGGCCGTTCAGAGTCATCACAAAAATGTTAGGTAGGAGCTCTAGAAAATGGATTATTGGACATTGTTGGGAGACCAGCATGGCATAATTCTAATGAAGAAAATACCAGAAAGTGAGTTCCAAATATGACCCCTATGTTTTCAAATGTATTGAAGGGAAAGAGAATACGTGTCTGCACACACACACGTGTTTTCCGGGACCAGGGTTCTTCACGTCCAGGATGAGGGGGGCTGGGCTGGATGATCTCTGAGTCACCACCTGGGGCTGAGATTTTATGATGGTAGATTGTGACTTTTAACTAAACTTGTGGTTTGGGAAGTAATAGGTTCACAGTCTTAATTTGGCTAATACTACCGGCCTCTAAGCTTTGTAAAGTCCTTTAAAATATCTGTGCTGAATTTTAAATGAGAGCAATATTTACCAAACATTTTCCTAGAATTTCAACAAGAAAAAATGTGTCTACCGCATCAGAACATATGCTTTATTTATAGAAGTGGACAATGAATTATCCTTTGCCTTTAAATAAACTCCAGAAAACTGCTGTCTAGTCATTACCCCAGCCCCATTGTTTATTAACTGGGTAACCTTGGACATGCTGGTAACTTCTCTGTCCCTTAGTTTTTGCATCAGCAGAATGGGGCTAATAATAGTGCCTGTTTCATAGGAAACAGGTTAATTAAATTGTGTAATACACGTGAGGTTCGCACCGGTTCCTGACACAGGTGCTTGGCCAATGGTGACTGGAAGCCCCTCCCTCCTGCCCTCCCTCCCCTCCTCCTTCCCTCACATCTCTCTCTCTCTCTCTCTCTGTGTCTCTCTCTCTCTGTCTCTGTCTCCATCTCGTGGAGATAGAGAGAGCTTTCCTACCAAACCATGGCAGTTCCTTTCCTGGGACAAGGTATATACTCACGCTCTGAACTTCGGTCACCCTGTCAAGGAGGTGGGTTTCATAATGGTAGTCAGAATAGTGCCCTCTTATAAATGACCGGTGGCTCTGGTCATGCAAAGTCTGTCCTGAATTGTTGAAATCTAAAATAGCTGAAGTGAAAAATAAAATACCTTGCACGCTGATTGTACATCATTCTGGCCTATCTTTTTGATGCAAATGAGTTCTTCTAAAATGATAACTGCTTTTTACCATTCTGTTTATTTCTAGTCTTTAATAAGAAGATTGAGGAGTCACAAGCGTATATACTGTATGGATAAGCATTGCTAACTTGGTGGCATTATCTTTTCACAGACCAGAGAAGGGGTTAGAGTCCTTAAGTTAAATAGCAGATTGGGATATTTGGGGTGGGGGAGTGTCAAAGGCAAAGAAACAAGATTTAAGAGCTTAGAAGAAGATAGAGGTTGCTTGTCTGACCTGCTTTCAGATGAGGAAACAGAGGCTCAGCGGTGGGGTGATCTGAGGTGACCCGGGAAGTGACGGGGCTGTTTTCAAGGTGTGCTTTCTGCTGGGGTGAGTCGGAGTGTGGTGGAGGGACATTTGGTGACCATATGGTAGAGAGGCTGCCTGGCTTGGTCCATTTTGCTGCTTGTTGGCTTTTTAAAATAGAGTAGATCTTTGTTGAATAAATGTATTTGAAGATAGATTTGTTGGGAGGTTGGGGAAAGAGATTATCTGACCCCTAGATGGTGGAAAAATATTGTACTTGTGAGAGATGGAAGACGGAAGAAAAGGAAACTGAAGTCTGTTTCTCTGGAAGCCTAAGGGGGGGGGGGGCCTCTGTGCACAGGAGCGTGGAACCAGGTCGCCCTGGGTTGAAATCTGTTACAGCCGGATGACCCGGTGCCCCAGGTGCTACCTCTCATTGCCCGTGGAGCTGTCACCTCCTCTGTTCTGCCTGTTGTTCGTCTGGGCCACCCTGCATAGCCCAGGTCAGGCGTTGGGGATTCCCTAGTGGTTAGAAAGGACGTGGTCCTTGCCTCACAAAGAAATGTGTCAGATGTGCATGCATGCATGTATGTACACACACACACACACACACACACACACACACACACACACACACACACGATGGCAGACGGAGGCCAGCTTGGGAAAGAAGGGCAGAGGGCTGGGAGGACACAGAGCAGAGAAGCCTGGTGGTTGGAGGAGGGGATCTAGACTGCGGCCTCTGGCATCATCTTTCTTTTTGAAGTCACTTATCTGACTGCTGCGAGGCAGAGCCCTCTGAGGATGATGACGGTGTCTGATGTCTTTTGTCCACCTGTCACTCACATGGCATCTAGCAGGGGCCTTGACTTCAGAATTCAGTGAATACAGAACTCGTTGAATTTCTAGTCCTACCAATTCAACTTTTTTCTGAGTCAGTGACAATTTGTTGAGTGAGATAATGATTGACAGTCAAAAGTATAGATTGACTTTGACTAAATTTGGTTCGTGGCTGATTGTGCATCTTCAGGGTATACAAATGGTAACCAATAAAGCTTTTAAACAGGCATCTCTTTTGCAGTGTTTCTGTAGATTTCAATTTAATTTAAACTGGATGTAAGTTATAGATCTCAGTGTTCCAATGGAAAAAATCAATCCTTCCATCTTAAAGTAATTTTATAAATTTATTGAGCAGTTTTGATATTTCTCCACTAATCTCATTTTCTTCATTAAAGTTTTTTATTATTAGGTAATACACATTTGTTATAAAAACTAAATATATGTATAAGTGAAAAGCAAGCAGTTTAAATCTAATGTGTATTGATGTATTTATTTGATTGTATTGAGTGAATTCAAAGAACTTTATAATGAAAAATTCCCTGAAGAGTTGGAGATAATCTGTGCCTAAAAATAAAAGTCTTAAAAATTGATTTTTTCCCTCAAGAGCCAAATGCATGAACCATGCTTTGATTCTGATTTATGGCCATCAAAACTAAATTCTAGATTCAGTAGATGTTTTGCAATTTGTCATCCTGTTAAACTGTGTTCTCTGCACTTAGGAAGTGAAATATGAGCAGGAGGGTTGGCGGACACACTAGAGATTGCTGCCTTCCGTGCTCTTCTAATCAGCCTTCTGTTAGAGTGGGAGGGGGAGCCTCAGGGTCCTAAGTGTAAGCTTTCCCCTGGCCCCCGCGCCCCCTGCCTTTTCGTACATAGGCCAAACATAGTAATTGCCGTATTTTAGTTATAGAGTTTTAATTGCATGCTATTGTGGTTCTTTATCAGAACAAACTAGGTACAACTTCTAGATTGTATTTTGTTATTTCTGATACTACAGAGTCACTGATAAGTCACTGAACTGCCATGTATGTTTTTCAAATTAACAATTGATTATATATCATAGCAGACTGTACATTCTGTACAACACAGTTTTTAGGAGCCATTTTTAGGAGCTGAGCCACTTTCCCTTTAGTGTATTTAAGTGCCTCGTTGAAGGTGATGCTCGACTATGTTCATCTTGGCTTCTGTCTCAATATTGGTCAAGGTTAGAGCTGAGTGTTCTTTAGAAAAGTAAAGATCTGATTTTAAGTAGTGTTTGTATCCTACAGGCCATGTGTGTGTTTTAATCCTCTGTTTTTGTTTTTGTTTTAAATTTCCTTAAAGGGTTTTAAATCTTTGGTTAGGTTAAATTTTTTTTTTAAAGAATTGTTTTAGGAAATACCTCTCCATCTATTTATGAAAGTACTTTTCTTTATTTTATTTTTAAAATGCTTATTATCAGATGTTAAAAACAAAAAACAACTTTAACCCGAATGTATTTTGTTCCTGTGCAGAGCTGTTTCAAAGCTGTCCCACATACTAGACGTTTCTGAATTAGAAATTCACATAATAATGAATTCTGCTTATTTTGCTTCTCCACAAAGGTTTGTTGTACGAGCTTAAAATAAGACTGCAGCTGATTCGTGTAACACATATTAACTGTTTATTTAGTTTAAGTACATGTCTGTATCTTTCATTTCTGATCAACCTGAAAAATTTGCATGCTGCACAGCAGCCATCTTCTTTTATACTTTATTAAATATCTGTCAATTATAAATATCAAGGTTTTACATTAATGTCAAGATAGTACATCAAAAATTCATGGAATATGTGACTTTTTCCAAGGGTATTTAATACTTAATGCATTTGTGTCATTTTTCTTTCCAGAGATATTGACAGGTTTTATTAAGTGTTTGTTAGGGAGATTTCATTTTTATCAAGGGACTATAAAGAGAAGCTGCATGCTGAATCAATTTTTTAGAGCCAGAATATTGTTCATTTTTTTCATCTTCAAACTCTTGTAATCCATAGGTTTTATTTAAATTTCTTCTTGGTTTATTTTTGTTTTATGTGAGTGATAGTTCAAGACAGAACTTTAATAAGGATCAAATATGCTGACTCTAGTGGTTTTTAATTTCCTTAAGCATAGCTACCAGACCCATGCAATATGGTAAATTCTTCAAAATGTCATACTTACATATTTAGCAATATTACTTCTTTTTATTGAAGCTAAACAAATGATTTTAGATATTAATCTTTCCCAAACATAGTGATTATTTTGTACCAGGTACAATATTACTGTGTCTCATCTGGAACACCTCCCGTGTCAGTAGAGGGAGTAGAAGAGAGCTTCACGGGGTTGCTGGGCTTGACATAAGAAAACAAGACTCCTCTTTAAAAGTGAGCTCCGTGGGGCTTCAAGTCTGACGATGAGCCATGGCAGCTGTTCACATCTCCAGCCTCAAATATTTACAATGCTCAAGAAAGTGAAAATATCAGTCACTTAAAAATCTGCAGAAAATCCATGCCTGGTTTCTAAACCTGAATTTACGGGGAGGGTGGAGAGCCGGGAGGGTGCTAGTGCTTGGCTGACCCCATGGCCTGCTCCTGTTGGGCCCTGGTGCCCCGGGGACCCATCCCTGCCGTCCTTCTGCACTGCCAGACGGACCCTCGCCCACCCCATGTGTGTCTGTGACTTGGAAACAGCTATCTCAACTAGAACTAATCAGCCACAATAAGTAAGTTTTCTGCTTTCATTTACATTGTTATTTTAAAAGTACAGGTTAAGAATGTCTTCTGTTGGAGAAGGCATGTCATGATAAACAAAACCGTTGTAAGATTTTGCTCTATAAAGTGAAGGATGTTCAGTTATCCTCCCTATAAAGTGTGAGCTTAATGACTTTTATCTAAGAACATTTTTAGGAACTTTCAATTAAGTTCAGGTTAATATTATAATTTTTAGAAGACTGTATTTTTAAACCTTAAGGCTTGGCTTGTAAAAAAAAAATCATCTGTCTGCAGCTTAAATAGTGTTGGGAATAGACATTGTTCTTATTCTTCATTTTTGCGTGGTATATGAAAATATTTATTTTTAAAGTTAAACGCTTTTCACATGCAAATCATTTCAATATTTGAATGTTTCAAGATCCTTGTAAAACTATTATATAATAATTTAAAGAAGTAGGATAGATTTGTTTTTTTTTTTTAGAAACCAAATTTTTCTTAAGTAAAGCTGAACCATTCTGGATAAACCCAGTGTGGGTTTACGGTGAATTGCTGCGAAGGCCTTGTCCTGGGAAATAAAATTGCGGCCGTCACCTATTCTGCCATGAGACCAGTAGGTGGCGCTGGCGTCACAGGCGTGAGAGCCCCTTTGAAACGGAAGTTCCTTGCCTTTCTGCAAAGCTTCAGATTCTGCTTCAGTGGAACAGTTACGTCCATGTGTCTGTGGCAGAATAGCTTTTTTTAAAAAATCAGAATTACTTACAGTGGGCACACCCTATTTTTTAAGCAGATAAGAACAACTATTTCTAACCTATTCTGCAAGTATTCTGTGACTCTACAGCCAAAATAATCTTCAAAATTAATCTGAATATGAAAAAAAGAATATATATAACTGACTCCCTATAATGTACACCAGAAACTAACATGACATTGTAAATTGACTATATGTCAATAAAAAAGAAACTGGAAAAAATTAATCTGAAGGAAGCATTTACACTTTTTCCCCGAGTTTTCCTTATGACTTCATCAGGAGTGTGAGCATGAACCTGTTTTTTCAGTGAGAAAGATACATAAATAGTAGGAAGGGAGATATTTTGGAGTTGATTTTCCATCTTTTGGGGCCTTGGGGAGGTCACCATTGTTTGAAGAGTTTTCGTAGAGTCCAAAGCTACTTAAAGCTCTTTGAGTGTTGATACATTCTTCCTCAAGTCATTTTGACATTCAGCATTCTAATTTTGAAAAGTGCCATTTTTTCTCCTATTCGATAAGTCACACTCTTCTGGGGAGAAGGGTCAAATTTTTTAATACTTGCGGAATTTAGCATTTAACTTTACCAGCTTTCAAAATAACATAGTGTGTCCCACAATTCAAATGATTTTAAAATATTTTAAAATAACAAAAGCAGCAATCCTTCCCCACCTGGCAGAGTTTGGAAAGCGGTGGGGTGAACAACACTCCCGGAAGATCAGACGATGTAAAGTTGGATTTTATTAAAAGTGAAGGGAAATTTTAGCGTTTGAATTCCTTTTTCTTTCAAATTCTGAAGTTTTCCTATGGTTCTTATCCTCAAATTAATTTTGGTGGAGGGGCAGTTGTCATCTGCTGAGTTTGTACTTTTATGAGGGAAATCCTGAGCACCGTTGTGGTCTAGTTCCATAATTAAACAGAAAGCATCTTTAGGACTCTCAGGACACAGCCTCTCATTTCATTCATTACAAAGAAGGGGCAATAAGAAGCATTTTCTCCTCGAATCTCTGCTTGACTATGGAACTGATTTTTTTTTTAACCCAGAGAAGGATTTTCTGATCTTCCTATAGCAGCTAGAAAATGCCCCGGGGCAATAGGTTATTTACTATTTTGACTTAAAGTATATCTTCTTTAATTTCATTTTTATTATCACAACATTTATGAACTATGTCAATATCTCTCTGTATGTTGACTTCTCTTCCAAAGGGTTAAAAGTGGGCGAAGAACTAGAGGGGAGAGGCAGGCACCTGGGAGCTAGCACCCAATTGGCAGCCTTTTGTAAGATATAATTTGCCTAAAATTGCGCGCAGAGCACAAGCTTTTGTTTTCTAATTGATTTACGGTTTGAGCCACTTTTACCTCATCCCCTACTGTCCTGCGTCCCGTGCCAGCGAGCACATTACAGGGAGCGATGATAAATTACCGCGCACTTGTGATGCTAATGCGTCAAGAGTAAAAACCGCACACTACACGGGGCTTCGTGCATTAACAGTGGTGCCGAGACCCTGCAGCAGCATCTCATTTGTATCTCAGAAATCACCATTTGTTCATTTGATCACTTACTGCAGTCTGTCTATCAGACTGTAATGGAAACTGAAGATTAAAATTATACCGTTACAGCTTTTAATTTCTTAATTGAGACAAAGTTTTTAAGTGCTTGAAAGGTCTAAGGTGGGGGAGAGTGTTGTGGAGAGAAAATAGGAAATGTATAAAATGTTCTCGCAAGTGTGAAGTTCGAGATATTTTTGCCAAATGTTCTTCTGTCCAGAAAAAAAAAAGTGGTGAAATTTAAATATGCCGATCTCTGCTTTATTATATTTGTTTGTAACATTTGTTTCCTGATTCCACACAACCGTGTTATGTTTCCTGATTTTCTGTATCTGTGCCGCGTTTGCCACGTATATGATTCATTTGCGCGTAACAAGTTGATCCCCGTCCAAATGATTTAAGTCAGAGGTAAATGAAAGAAGTTTCAATTTATTAGAGTGCCTTTAATTGTCCCTCTTCCTGATGTACAGAAGAGATTTGAAATCTATTCACAGGGGACGTGCCGCGCATTGCGCAGCAGAGGCAGGCCGGGCGGACCCCTGTCTGGGAGGCTTCGGGTCTCCGCTGAGACGAAATACTCCCGGCGTGGGTGTGCCTACCTCTTGTAAACTCAGTCCGCCTTAAATGTGGTTCCCGTGCCGTGCCTGTGGGTCCCGGGATCGAGATGTGAAGAAGCAGATTTATGGCGGCTGCTGGGCACAACAAATTAAGTTGACAGTGATGGATGAGCGCGTAATAGCGCGATGATCCCTCCGCAGCGCGCCGCGTCCTCCTGCTTCATTTGGCTCTTGTTAGGATCTGTTAGGCAGCTAACTAATGAAATTCTGCTGACTGGTTTCTGTTTTCCCTTTTTCTCTTTTCACCTCTGCTTTCTCAAACCTCGAATTCCCAGACCCATCCTCATGCTCACAAACTGCCCTTGAAGGATTCTTTCACTTATGAGGACTACAGGTGGGTGTGAGGGGTGTGTGTGCCGGGGTTGTGGGGGTATGTGTGTGTGAGGCCTGTGTTGGAGGGGGGTGGTTTCTAAGTGAATCTGGGATCTCAGAAACGAGAGAGGCCTCAGTAAGAAGTGACCTGCACGAGCCTCAAAAAAGAGTCTTTCCGAAGTTACAGTGGACCCCAGGGACGAGTATCAGCATGCTAATAGCCAGGGAGAAGCTGCCACGAACCTGTAGTGATGGGGGATGAGTGAGGCAGCTAAGGGATGCTCAAGACTAACATCGGTGTGGGGAGGTCGTGAGGGTGGTCTTTTTCTTTCTAAGTAGACTATTTTGGTATAAAGTAGGGACCTTTTTTTTTTTAACAAAAAGATTTAATTCAGGGCCCAATGCAATAAAAAATAGTATTCCACATTTTGTAGAGTTCTTAGAGGATTTCTGATCAGAAAGGAGTTAAATTGTCTGCTTTTTGTGGAGGCTCAAAACAGGTACAGGAGTCAGCATTTGAGTGGAAGAGCGTGGGGTTAGTGTGGGCAGGGGCGGGTGTCTTCGCAGTGGGCAGACCCACAGAGGCCTGGCCCTCCTTCCAGGCCCCTTTCTTCCTGGGGAAGCGTCTTCCCTTAGCCGTTCACTCCTGGCTCTCTCTCCTCTGGCCCCCTTTCCTTCCATTCCCTCCCCCTCCTCTCAACCCTAGATTTAATTTTAAATGATGGTGATGGCGACCAACCATCTCCTCTGCTACTTAGGAAAGGATTTTGAAAATTCAGAAGAGTCAGACACCCCTCGACCTCTGGTTGAGTTATGACTGCGATGGGCTTTCAGATGGACCGACTGTAACTCACCTCTTTTCTGATTGTTCCAGGTGGGCAGTCTCTTCTGTTATGACGCGACAAAACCAAATTCCCACGGAGGACGGTTCCCGGGTGACCCTGGCACTGATTCCTCTGTGGGACATGTGCAATCACACCAACGGCCTGGTAAGGACCTCCTCGGGGTCGTGCTTGATCCGGGGGTGCAGCGGTGGCGAAACTTCAGAGTGGACGGTCCACCTACAAGTCTCTGTCCCCTTCCTGCCCCCTTCCCACCCCGTCCCCACCCCCTCCAAAGGGAGCAAAGGAAACTAAGCCATGCCGCCCGCCCCGCCTCCCGCAAACAGAAGCTGGTATTTTTCTCGCTGAGTTTACTTAATCCTGAAAACGGGGAACTTGCATCTTACATCACTTTCAGAAACCACAATGAACTGCATTTATTTGCTAAGCCTAGACATACATTGTCTTATTGAACCACAGGCTAAGCCAAAGTTTCTTTTTCTTATTCTTTTTTTAAAATACTGATTTATTCAAACAAACAAACAAAAAACCTTTCTTCTTTCTGGGTTTTCCTTTTACGTCCCTTTTCTTTCTTTGCCGACTGTATTTCCAGTTCTGAACGTGCCTCTCATTCCTGCCCCCCTCCCTTCACCTGATGTGCGGACGTCCTTGGCCCCTTAATTAAGCTGCTTTTGTTCAGGAGCTGGTCCTGGTTTCCCTGGCAGGGGCGGGGCGGGGCCGGAGGAGGTGCGCGCGGGCTGGGGGCTCTTGGCCGTGAACGCAGTAGTCAGTTGGCATCATCAGACATTGAGAAAGTAGGGAGAGGTTGCGATGATTGTTAATCACGACGCGTAAGAGGAAGCCTGCCCTCTGCTTCTCCGCATTCTTCGGATTCCAAGCCTCAGCGGAGGCTGACAGGCTCTCTGTGCTGAGACGGTTGTCTGAGAAAGATTTCCTGATATTAGGAGTTGGAAATGTGATCAGTTTCAGGGTCTTTTGGATTTTTAAACATTATGGTAGTACACTGGTTTGTTTAGTTTTTTGTTCATTTTTTCTCAGTATCAGCTTTTTTTGTTATCATTAGCAGTATTATAAATAGATTGGAAAAATGCTATAAATGAGTATTTCACATCTAATTCCACAAAATGGCCAGAACACACATAACACGTGCCAGACACTTAAGATAGAATACCCTCGTGCTAGTTTGGGGCGGTCTGTCAACAAGTAATGCTCTTAAATCGTAGAGAAAGAATAATTATACTTTTATAATTATATTTTGCCTTAATTTAGATATGCTTAAATTAATTAGCCATTTTAAGGAATAGTAGCATATTTTATCACTTACTTTCATTAATGAATAAAATTTTTCATTTTATTTTTTTGGTTTTCTTTCAGAGTTATTTTAAACTGATTCTACTACTGAAGTTTTAAAATTTTTCAAATAACTTGATATGTGACAATAGCATTTGTCTTTTTTTGGATTTGATCATTGATCCCCAAATTTGATTGATCATTGGGGTTTTTTTTAATTTCTAAAATTTAAAAAGTATATACTTTACTGTATACAAACAAAGCCAATTAAATGAAACAGAAGCGATACTCAGAGGTGTCCTTCCCCACCAGCCCTCGGCCCCACGGCCCCCATGGGCTGTCGGCTCCGTGCCTCCTGGTAACTGGTAACTGGCTCTGTGGCAGTCTCTCCCAACCTTCCACTGTGCCTTTGCACCTTCACAGGCTCACATACATGCTAATTTTGTGTTGCTTTCATGTAAACTATTCACTTTTTTACCCCTAAAGGTAAAAGTTAGTTTATCTCAAAATAAAAATAATGAATTAATGACTGCTAATGCTGTGTTTTCTCCAGTACTGTTCACAAAGTCTTTAACCCACCACTGTCCTGGCAAAAATATTCTTAACTTTGAGAAGGTTTGCACGGGGTGTCAGGACTCTTCTTACAGTGGTGTTCTCTCTGCATTCCCAACTGCGCTGTACCTTGGCTCAGCTGTTTCCCATCACGATTATAAGAACTTCATGCGAAATTTTGTCTGGTAGGATTCAAGACTCTATTTTAACGTGATGAAGTTGTGTATTATACATATTAACAGTTAATCTCTTTTTTAAAATAAGGCACTTGAAATTAAGGCTTGGCTTTTCAGACAGTAGATTTCTTTTTTGTGTGTGTCTTTCCTGACAGTCATTGTCTGTCTGATCTGACTACCACTGAGGGAGTAGATAGAAATTTGTAACCCAGCAACGCTGTGTGCTTCTGACAGTGTCCCCAAACCTGGTTGTGGGGGTAGAAATGGAAGAATCAAGTCTGTGACAGTGATTCCAAACCAGCAGCACAAGAAAAGCACAAGAAAGTAAGAGGCTGGGTGGTACCTAGGCCAGGCCGCAGACTGGGGAACGGGCACTGATTTCCCAGCCGCTCGGAGGAACAAAGATAGACAGGTTTATAGGGCATCATCGTGTTCAGCTGTAAGAAGCAATGTGTCTAAATTCTGCATGACTCGTTCAGAATGAAAGGGAGCAGCAGTTCGCGTTCCCTTCCTCGAGGTTGTTCCATTTATACAGAGGAGGGCACTTCTGAGTGCTTTTTAGGCCACTATTAGTTTCAGCAGGTAAAGCGTGTTGGAACGAGCAGCCGTTGTATGTGAATGTGTGACTGCCAATCAGGAGGACAGGGCTTTGGGAGAGTCAAGCAGAATTGAGGGACGCTCTCCTTCAAAGGCCTTTCTGTTGAGAGTTGAAAAATCGGAAACGTTTAGATTTGCATGAGACTTCCACTCTCCAAGTGAAAGGCCAGGTTTTTACAGTAGCAGACAAGGCCACTGCTCCGACTGTCCTCACTACATCCCCAACACACAACGATCTGGTCCCCACACACCCACCACAGGGCATTTGCTCCTGCAGTTCACATGGCCTGAAACACTCCCTGCCCATCTGCACGACTGCCCACAGACCTCAAGCAAAGCTGTCCTGAGCCCCATGCGTAGGATGGCCACACCTCCCCTCCCACAGACTCCTTCCTGCCCTCTGTCCGCTGTCTGCTGTGTTTCTCCCTCTCAGTTTGTGTGTCATTGGCCCTCTCCCTTCTCTGCCACTTCTGCTTTCCTTCTGCCTGTGTGTGCTCCTGTCCCATCCCTGTGACCAGCCGCGCCGTGGAATGCTAGGCTTTCAGGCCTAGGAGGTCACAGGCAGTCCTCATTCCATGCCCCCTTGTCAAAGTCAGGTTTGGGGGTCATAAAAGTGATTTTGATGTTGGGCAGGAACTTCATGGAGCTGACTTTAATCAAGTGTTTGAACTGTTCTGTGAGTGAAGATGAGTCCAAACCCCGGCTTCGCTCATTCCTCGCTACTTTCATATTTCATGCAGTCTTTGCAGATCAGAGGAGTGAAGGATTTCTGGGTACATGGTGAGTCAGCCTTTGGTTTGGGGATAGTAGGTTTAACGAGTAGGATTATCTGGTCTTCCATCCCCAAATGCCACTCCCTGGACTCAAAAGTAATTCTTTGAGCTGTTGGCACCTTTATTACCAAGTAGCTCTTGTAGCTGTCTTAAACTTGGACTCTCCAGGATAAAATGAGGAGATCAAAGGAATGAATGAGGATTTACAGACAATCTAATAGATTGGGGGGGCTGCGCTGAGGGACAGACTTCTGAGAGGAGCTTTTAAAAGTGTGAATTGGGGACCCTATTCTCGCCACCCCCAGGGGGGTTCAGACATCAAGTAGATATTCTCCCAGGCCGTGTCAGGTGTCAGGTACAGTGGGCTAAGCTCCAGGGCAGAGAGGTGAAGAGGGAGCCGCAGGTACAACACAGGTAAATACCCTGGTGTTGCGGGGAGGGGCTTTGGGGGGCCCAGAAGGAGGGTGGGATGAGGGGAGGCATCTTAGGGCTCAGGCAGAACGGGGGCAGAAGGTAGTCGCAGGTGCAGGAGAGCGGGGACAGCAGCCCGCGTGGCAGGCGGGTGGTACATCAGGAGGCCGGGGCCTCCCTGCAAACTGGCCTGGCTCAAGAATTTGGATTTCGTTCCCAAGGCAAAGTGGACCACCACTGAAAGGTTTACACAGGGGGTCAACCATGTGTGTTGTGAGGGATGTGGGAGGGATGGCCCTGGAACTTCAGACCAGTGGGAAGGTTTTGGCCCAGGAGAAGCCAGGTGGGAGGAGTAAGGGCCTCGGCCAGGCAGGGATGAGGAGACAGACAGAAGCCAGAGGGCGACGTGGAGGGTAAAATCTGACCAGCTGAGGCACAGTTTCCTGGTGACTTGTGGGCTGAGACCATGATGTTGCCTGGCCCCCTGTAGGACGGGAGAGATTAGGAGGAGATGCCGGTTTCCAGTGCAGTCGGTGGATTTTGGGTATTTCTTTGTGATGGGTTTAGAAACTCACAGTGTACGTCTCAGCAGAAAGAAAGTGAATAGGATACAGCAAAGTGGTTTTATTTTTCCTCTGCTTATCTGAGAGTTTTCATTCCTCTAGTCTCAGCGTAAACTAGGTACAGAATTCAGAAAAGGGCTTTTCTTTCTCTCTGCTTCTTTATCTAGTGGAAAACCCACTTTGGGTTCTTAAAGGCCGAATAGTAGATAAAGATGCTATTTGCAAGTCGATCAAGAGTTCTCCAGAGATGCCGGCTCCCTCCTTGGGGGGCGCACATCACATGTTTGGAGTGTGGGTGGGCTCAGAGGCAGTAACTTTGTAATAAATGATTGGCTGAGACCAGCAAGTGACCATCTGTACAATACTTGTTTCTGAAGAGTGCGTCCCTCACTGCAGGCATGAGGCCTTCCATGAGGATTTCTGGTGTGAATAGAATTAATTAAAATAACCAAGCGGTTCTTTGCTCAGTTTTATGAAGCAAGTAGAACGCACCCCTTAAAAGGAGCTTCGGGTATCTCTCATCCTCTAATTGCTCCAAAAAGGCCCCCCCCCCCCGAGCGAGAGCACTAAGGTGTGTCGTGTCCTCCTTTCTCCCGTGGCCAGATCACTACCGGCTACAACCTGGAAGACGACCGCTGTGAGTGTGTGGCCCTGCAGGACTTCCGGGCTGGAGAGCAGGTGGGTTCGCGCGCTCTCGGAGCCCGTGGGCCGGCCCTTGGGTACTCCCCTGGCACTAAATAATTTTAAAAGGGTATTTAACTTAGGCAGAAAAACTTGAGATTCCTATTTAAGGGTTGTTTCCTGGAATACATACTGAGACCCAAGGTTGTAATAAACGTGCCATATTAGTCTAACAAAGTTTCGTGAAAAAGGTTCATGAACCCCCCTGCTACCTGCAGGGTTGCCGCAGCGTCTGGAAGAAATGAATTTCCGACAGACACTGCCTCAAACTCTTCTTCCAGAAGCCTCTGCTATAGTCGGCAGAGAGGAAGAGGGTGGTGGACTTTGAAGTGCTGTTGTAAAGTAACAGTCTGGCTGTCCCTGGGAAGGAGTTGGGGGCAGGGCAGCCGGCCGGCCTCAGGGGTCCGGCTCCTTTGTGTGCTCGGAGGCCCAGGGGATGCTCTCCTCACCCAGCCAGTCCCCAGCTCGCTGCACATGACATTCAAAACAGGTGCACGGAACTTCAGAGCTGTTTGTCTCCTTAGTGTGAAGTCGCATTGAGTACGTAAGAACTGACCCTTTGCCCTGCTCTGTACTGGGAATGCATGTTGAGTTTCTTTTATGTCTCTTTATTTTTTCTTTACTGCTTCTCAGATTTACATTTTTTATGGCACTCGGTCAAATGCAGAGTTTGTGATCCATAGTGGCTTTTTCTTTGACAATAATTCACACGACAGAGTGAAAATAAAGCTTGGAGTGAGTAAAAGTGACAGGCTCTACGCTATGAAGGCCGAGGTCCTGGCTCGCGCTGGCATCCCAACGTACGTAGAGAAAAATCTGTTCGCTCTTTCCTGTGGTACTTGAAATACTTCCAGGGGCATAGTGTTAAATTGGCGTGTTAATAAAACTTCCTGACTGTAGTTTGTCTAATCCCCTTTATCCCTTTTATACAGCAAATCCAAACCATTGAGTTGCAGAGTGACTTACCAACGTTTTCAGATAAATGTAATTGTGTCATTAGAAGTGTCCACAGCTGGTTCTGGGGGAAGTGGCCTGAAATCCTTGTTAAGTTAAATAAGTGCCTTGGTGTCATTAATGTCTTTCACCTTGAAAAGGTTAACGACCTGGATCAATTTGTTGCATTTAATTCTTTGCCACCATTAGTTTCTGTAAGGCAGCCATGATCCTCAGCGATTTCAAGAATTTCTGGTTAAATTCATGAAGAATTTCTTGCATTTGAGGTGCAAAATGATAAGACAAGAATTATGATGTATTAGTTCTCCAGGGAATGCAGGAACCATTCTTAATGAAAATGGATTATCCAGACCTTTTTTTTTATTGAACCTGTCAATATTTGATTAATGATGAAAGCATGAACTCAGCGTAAATTATCGTTAACATTTTTTAAGAACCATGGGTATGCTTAATTCTCTCAATGTGCTATATGCAACCTAAGGCCATGACATTTCTGTAGTTCAGGTGAGGAGTTGGGGTGACTCCTCCTCAAGGATGACCACACGAGTGTAGGCTTAGGGACTTACCTTCAGAGCAGTAGGCAGGGACAGCCGGGTCACTGATTTTCCTTCTTCCTCTCCTCAGTTCCAGCGTTTTCGCGTTGCATTTCACGGAGCCACCCATCTCTGCCCAGCTTCTGGCTTTTCTCCGAGTTTTCTGCATGACTGAAGGTAAATCATTTCAGGGGGAAAAAAATGATGTTGACTTTTTTTTAAATTCATGAAGTGGGAGGCCTAGGGATTCAGATTAAGGATAAAATTGCTTAAAATTAAAGCACTTTTTGGGGCAGGAGTAAGATGGCCATATTGGAGAAAGAAGAAATTGATCTGTTTTATCCTGGGAATATTATATTAAATCCTCGATGTGTTGTTTGTATGCACTTATGATGAATAATTCTCTGCTGCGTTGGAAGAAAATGTAAAATGTCTAACTATATCAAAATTCTGTATCTGTAGATGGGAGTGTTTGATATGCTTATTACCCAAGGCCGCAGAGCCTGATTGCAGTCACAGGGTACTAATGTCTTTAATTCAATCGGACAAGTTCATGGTCAGTTGACGCTGAACTCATGTGGTCGGCCATGGCGCACGTGAGCCAGACACGTCATTTGTTAACTAGCTTCTGTTGTGAATCTGAAATTGCCAGCAGGCCTTTTAATGCCAGGCATCCAGTTGGAGTAAATAACAGTGCAAACAGAATCTGTTTAAATTGCAAAATGTTCTTGCCTATAGCCTCTTATTTCAGGCACACAAAGAGTTAACTCTATGTATTGAGCATTCCGTGTATGTTTCCCTAAGACAAGCCATGTGGGGCTTCTTGTACTGAGATTTGACTTACTGAGGTTGTGTTTTCATTTTTCATCCAAAAATAGACTCCTCCAAATCCCCTGGTCACGAGGCTCCATTTTTAATTGTGTGTGAGCCTGCTGGTGTCGTAAGCTACCTTGGATCCTGCGCACAACAGATTGGGTGGGAACACGTGCGTGAGTGAGTGAGTGCCGCCTAACTGAACAGACAAATAAGCGTTCTTCTGAAGGAAGCTGTCCGAGTGCTGGGGAGAGGGCAGTTGGCGCCGGAGCAGAAATGCTGGCCGCTGCGGGGAGTCTGCTGGGCTCTGCCGTCCGGCTCCCTGGCTTCACTTCTGCATCCAGAGAAGTGCCACCCAGATCCCAGCTTGATGTCAGGATGGAGGTAGAAGCAACTTAGTCCTGAAACACAGACAGGCACGCATTTAGACACCAACTCCAGAACCTAAAGAGGTGCAAGATGCTCCTTGGCGCTTATACGAAGCCGTGTCGCCCTAGCCTCACTGTCCTCGAGTGAGAGCTTTGGTGACTTTGTGCTCTGGTAGTGGTTCATCAGTTCAGAGCAGTGGACACGAGTTAAGGGTTAACTGTGGGCTTTCCTTGCACATAATATAGGGGTACAAACTTGAATGTCACAGTTCATTTCCTGAAGAAATTTGTCACTAAGAAGGATGATGCTGATGATAATTCCTGTAATTTGGGAGCCACCGTGACGCTGCATGTGGTACAGACTTTGTTCATCCTCATCAGCCTTGTGGGAAGGAGATGGGGTGGTCACAGAGGAGAGCAACTTGTCCACTCAGCTGGCAGGTGACGGCCCCGACTTGGAACCCAGCTCTGCCGACCCAGAGCCTGCACCCCCGACACCCACGTGGCTTCTGCTGGTTTACACGGAGCCCTACGATGGCAGGGGGTCCATGGAGGGTCTGAGAGGGAAGAGGGGAGGGAAGCCTGCTCCCGGAGCTTTTGGTTCATTTCCTGAGTGTTCCAGGCAGGTTGATGGCCTTTCGTAGGTTATATATATTTCTCCAGCATGTGAAGTGAATCCAGTTTCACTGTTAAAAAGCAGCAGGGAGAAAACTCTGCTTCAGCCTCTGAGCTCCCCAACGTTAATTAAAGGGTATAACTCGGGTAGGTTGAGGAAGAAAACAAAAACAGTAACCTTGGTATTGGGGGCCTCTAGAAGGAAATTTCTTCCACTCAAAAAGCATTTTAAAAAGCTTCATTCCTTTGTAAAAAGTCTGTAAACTGAAGGATCAAAAATCTAAAAATCCTGAATTTCGTCATGATCTTTTGCTAACAACTGCAACTTAATAATTTTTTTTTAACATTAGATTAACTTCTGTTTTCTTTTTAAAAAACACCCTGCTTGAATCATTTTAGGTCCGTCGATTCTCTTTAGTGTCTCTTTAGTCACAGAGAGACAATTTGTCTTGTCAAGACAATTGATGGGGTCTTTGAATCACTCCAACTAATGCTAAGAAAAGTTTGGTTTGCTGGCAGCAGAAGTTCTTCCATTTGAATTGTAAATAGTGACAGCTGTGGGGCACTTTGCGCTGAAAGAGACACTGTTTCATAATTACATAAGAAGCAGGGGTCTGTTTCCTGAGCATGAATAGGATCGGCATGTTTTGGTCTTTTGAAGATAATGTGCCAGGAGATAAAGTGCTCAGAGCAGTTGCTGAATTATTCCCTCTTCTTAGATATATTTGAAGGTAACTGAGATGTTCACTTGTGTGCATTTGGAACTCCTGTGTAAATTCCTGACAAGTAAGGGATACAGGCACATCTTTCATTAACTAGGGCTTTTCCGTCCATTTTCTTGTTTCAGTTTGTGGCTTGCTCGTTGTAAGGCAGGGTAAGTAGCTTTGTCAGGTCAGCCGCCGAAGTAAGCGCCCGTCGGGTTTCGCTTAGAAGGGTCCCTGGAGCGTTGCTCTGTTGTGTGTCGTCACTGTTCACGTTGCTCACCTAGTTGTCTTTCTCACCCCGCTGGTGTGACTCCTGGGCTCACGTCTTGCAAGAAGGGGACTGTCAAAATAAGGGGTGTGTTGCTCCAAATCGTCTTTAAGAAGTGTCTTGCGAGACCAGCGGCAGGCTCTCAAGATCCCTCGTAGAACCCGGGGAGATGGAGGGCCGGCCACGCAGAGCTTGGCCTGGATTCCAGACCAAGAAGACCTCACCTCTTTCCCTTCCCCGAAGCAGCTCTGACTCTGCTCTGGAGAGCCTTGCCTGGCCGGTTGATCGGGGAGGACTTCGCACCACAGGAAGATGACATTGTTGGAGAAGCTGCTTTGGGAAGTGGTTGCTGGTTACGATGAGAAGTGGTGCTGTTCCCCTCACAGGCGGCTGTTGTGTTTCTTGCAGAAGAACTGAAGGAACATTTGCTAGGAGACAATGCCATCGATAGAGTCTTCACCTTGGGGAACTCTGAGTATCCTGTTAGCTGGGACAACGAGGTCAGACTGTGGACATTTCTTGAAGACCGAGCCTCACTTCTTTTGAAAACATATAAAACGACCATTGAGGTAATTAGACTGACGAAATGAGAATTTGTGCTTTGTCATGCTTTAAAAGATGTTTAATAAAGGATTCTTTCTTAAATGTAAATTACTATAATTCCTTAGCAAAAATCATTGTGTATTTGACATTATCATTCAACTTATTATTTTTCTATTTAACATGTTTTCACCTACCCAAAGAATCATATCGAGGCATTGTTGATTAGAAGATAACTTTTTAAAATTATTTAATACTTTTCTATAATTTTTAACTCGTATTATACGACTGATTTGTTGTACAACTCAACATTGTTGGTTTATTTGGTGGGGGTAGGTCATTAGGTTTTTCTTTATTTGTGTGTGTATTTAGTGGAGGGACTGGGGATTGAACCCAGGACCTCGTGCGTGCAGACACACGCTCTACCACTGAGCTGCACCTTCCCCCCAATACTGCCGAGTGTGTATGTGTGCTTTCACAGTTTGCTCTTGAATCACTAACTCCAAATGCTTCTCCTCGATTCACCCATCCATTCAGCCAGGGGCTCCCGGGGCTCCATCCGGGCACAAGACAGACGGTTTCAGAAATAAGTGACGTTTTCTGTCAGTGTCCAAGCACCGTTTGATTTAGGCTCTTCTGTTTTGTTTTATGGTAGTTTCCATAGGTACAATTTACATACAGCCAAGCTCACACTTCTGAAGTGTACGCTGGGATGTGCGGGTGCAGGCGTGCAGCCACCTCCACAGTCAAGTTCTAGAACCTTCTGTCACCTCCCCCCAACCCCATTTCCCTCTTGCTTCCTTCCCGGGTAGCAACCAGTCTGCCTTCTGTCACCGTAGTTTTGCCAGGTTAGATGTCTTATAATTATTTTTGCCGTGTTTCATTCTCCAGGAAGATAAGTCCTTCTTGAAAACCCAGGACCTTTCTGTCCGGGCAGCCATGGCCGTCAAGCTGCGCTTAGGTGAGAAGGAGATCTTGGAGAGAGCCGTCAGGAGCGCGGCTGCCAACCGGGAGCACTACCGCCGGCAGATGGAGGAGCAGGCCCCGCTGCCGCGGTGCGAGGAGAGCAGCCCCGGGCTGCTGGAGGGCGTGGCGGACTCGCGGCTGCCCCTGGTCCTGAGGAGCCTGGAGGAGGAGGCCAGTGTGCAGGAGGCCTTGACCCTCACGGAGGCCGTGCGCAGGGCCAAGGCCGCGGAGCACGGGCTCGTGAACGGAGAAAACTCTATCCCCAACGGGACCAGGTCAGAAAAGGAAAGTTTAAATCAAGAGGAAAGTAAAAGAGCGACTGGAGACGCCAAAGAACCTTCTTCCAACAGCGCTGAGGAAGCTAGAAAGTAGCTCCGAGGTCCTCCGGGGATTCAGTTTAGCAGAAGCTGAGGAACAGTCCGTTGTCATCGCTGTGTTCCCTTGTTCACATTTTTCTTTCTGCAGAGAGGAGAATATGTTTTTGCTGCTTTATATAAAAAATGATTTTTTTAAGTTATTTAAAAGAATCTAGCTTCCCTTTTTGATTAAGATTGCCATCTTGCTTCTAGGCCAAACGAGTTAGCAGGCAGCCCACGAAGGGGGAAGAGGTGCCTTGGAAGATCTTGCAGACCCACTGCGGGCAAATGTATTTTCTTCCTGGGGAAGAATTCAGTTCTTCCATCAGCTGGGCTTCTGTGGGCCTGTCATCCTGACAACCAGAATCAAAGCCTGCCCTGCCTCCCACCAACGGGTGGTCATGGTGGCGCTCGGGGTGTTCGGCACGGCGATGGGGCCCTTGGCTGCACAGTGGAAAACAGGCTTGAGGTTAGGAGACTTGAGAGTCTGGGCAAAAAAAAAGAATTTTTTTTCCTAAAAAAGTAACACCCCAGTACCAAAAGAAAATGTAAGGTGGCAACCTTATTTTTAATAGTTTTAAATGTTGACGATAACCCTAATTATATAAACACAGACACACACACACACCCCTAGTGATTTCTAAAGATTTGTTTACTTTTTGCGTTTTGTTTTACTGTATTAAGAACTTGTCCTTCCTCCTTGAATCAAAATAGGACATGCATCCTCCTCCTAATTTTAAATGTCGGCTCTGGTTGTAAACCGGTGTGTCTGTTCCCGGCCTTGGCGGTGGGGAGCTCTCATGTGCACCGCGTTGGTGTCCAAGGCGAGGTGGTGCCTGGCTTCTCTGGTTGTCACAACAGGCTAGAGATTTTCAAAACTACACTTTTGAGTAAAAAGCCTTATTAAAAGGAAAACATGATTAATATTTTTGTCTATTCCTTTTTGGAGTGCGGCGGGCCCCTCGAAGTGAGCTTTTATGCAGACCACTCTTCATGTCCACAGAGCAGGTTTGGAACCTAACCCCGGGGACTCAGAGATGGTGACAGCCCTGTGCCAGCCCCTCCCCAGCCTGCAGGGGTTGCTCAGGGAGGGCCGGGGGCACCAGGATCACAGGAAGATGAGCTCTGAAGTTTTAGGGGCAGTAGAAGCTTGGGGCAGCGTCCTAGGGGTGGGGTGGGGCTCACCCCTAGAAAGCCACCAGTTTCCAGGTTACGAATTGCCAGTCTTCCTTAACCTATAAATTTTCACATTGTCTATGCTGTCCTGTTAAATACATCACTTCTTTTGGAAAATGCCATGGAAATTATTCACCCAACCGTTTAGGTAAACATGGCTGCACACAAGTCATCTGAAGGATGTTCTCAGTGTTTCTCCTTGGAGAAGACACAGCTCTGCCGACAAGGTGCTTCGTCCTCTACCGGGGATCCAGCCTCACGGAGCGTGGTTCGTCAAGTGCACCTGCCGCCTTGGCCGCTAGCGGAGGGGTTTCATCTTCACGTGAGGTCGGCGCCTGTAACTCTCCACTGTTAATGTGAACACAATTTGAACTTCCTCCTAAGAGGATGCCTGGGGCACCAACTCTCCGATCAGCCCCATACCTGAGACACTTTACCAAAAGTGTAAGATAGTTTGGGAAACGTACATACTGATTTCCAAAAGGCAGAGGCACGGTGGTACCCAGGGAGCTTTCTGTCTGAAACATAAGCCCCAGAGATGGGAACGCATGTGACTAATCAGTTTGTAGGTGAGTTTAGCAACTGGATCAGCAGCTTTCAAGTCTAATATTAAATACGTCCTTTGAAAAACATACACAGTTCACACACAGAACAGCATCATGAGTTGGGGCAGTTTCTAGAATATTCCCTGGAGAAGACGAGTTCAGGTGGCCCTGGTCTGCAGTTGGGACAGGGCCCGGTCCGCACGGCCCTGCTGGCATGTGTGCGGAGCCCCACGCTCAGGCCTCAGTTTCCCCATTTTCTTGTGAGATGAGGGAGTGGTACTAAATTATCCAGAGTCCCTGCAAAAAAATTCGGAGATGGCTCTGTCCGTTAGTTCCCAATCCACAGGGTCTATTTGTTAAGGTTATTGTACCACAAAGTGATTATATAAATTAGGCTCCCAATCAGGGAGGCTCTGTGTGTTTGTGACCAAAATGGTGCTGATCAGAAGACTTTTGAGGTTGGGAGACTGTGTGTGTTTTGAACAACAGGGTTTCCTAGGTCGGGGAGGATGGCCCCTCGCAGGACCCCAGTGGGTCAGTGAGGCCACAGCGCACTGTGACACTTGGAGTCACAACTTCAGCATTTGAGGAAAAGTGATTAAATTGGCGTTGATTTAAATCATTGCCATCTGTCATGAAAGTAGACTTTCTCTCAAATCATTTTAAAGTTTACTTCCTTAGTGCTTTTGGATAAGAGGCTGTTCAGGCTAGTCTTTGGAAAAATGCCAGCGTCTGCTTCTGTTTCGTTAGGTCTGTGTGTTATTTGTGTAAACAGTTAGCAATTAGATTTCACCAGCTTAGAAAAGCCACCCCGTTTTTCCATGCTGGCGACAACTGATAGGTGATTTCCCCCAGTGGTTTCGAGAGGAGGCCCACAAGAAGAGGTGTTTGATTTTTTTTGAGAGATAGGGCGAGACATTAAAAATATAGTATTTCCAGGTTCCCAGTATGCAGGGTTGTGCTAGATTAAACATTCACTTTAAAATGAGGGAAATCACTTTCTGTAAATCATCACTTCCATATTTTTTTGGTGGTTAATGTATACATGTTGGAGTGAAAGAATTAAAAAAAAAAACCACCACCATCCAAAGAAGTACCTACCACTTGAGTTCAGAACTAACATTGCACTGGCTGTAAAGAAAACACGGAATCTTGGTTAGTGGTGGTCTGTTCGGGGTAGTGAGTTTCAGGAAGCCCAGATCTCAAAGTGCTGGCTGTAACCATGGCAACGGTGAGAAGCTTTTTATGTGATATATTTGGCCGTGTTGGTGTTACCATTGACCTGGCAAAATGAACATGTTTATCAGTAGGAGATAGCCGACGACCTGACCCAAGAATCCGGCTCACTGTCATTTAAATGTCAGCTTCAGGTAATTATAGAGTAGAATCCAATACCCTCCCTGGGGGTCACCCTGCTATTTTAATCAGCCGCACCTTATATAGCGTACTCCTCGAGTTCTGTGTGTAAATTGGCTTTGAGTAACTCAAATTGCATTTAGATGCACCGGCGAATTTGTCACTTAAATGAAGCTGCCCTGTGGGCCCTGAGTATCTGAAGAATTGTCAGGTGAAGGAGGGATGGGTTGCACAGCCGGGGCCGGTGGGTGGGGCCTGTGGGTGGGGAGGCAGATCTCAGCCGATGGAGGGGCGCTTCCTAACAATACACGTCGCTGCTCTGGACGTGGACATGGACATGGACGTGGAAAGGCTGCCGGCCGTCAGGAGTGACTGACGTGAAGAGGGTATTCTAAGTGTGCGGGGCACTTTGATTTTATTAGTCATCATACAGAGGATGGCTAAGACTGCCAGTTCCAGAGCACACAGTCCTGGGTTCCAGACGCAGCCCTGCTTCTCTCCTGGGACCTGGAGACAGTCCTTGGATGCTTCTGTACCTTCCTTTAGGGTATCTGGCACTTCCTACCTCTAGAGGATACTGGGAGGACCAGATGAGATAATGGATATAAAAGCTTCTGGCACAGTGTCTGCCACGTGCTAAACATTCAGTAAATGTGATTTACTACTGTTTTCTAAGTCTGAGCCACTCCTGGGAAGCAGAAAATGTTAGCGGAACTGAGGGCGGCAAAATTATCCCTGCTCTGCAGGCAGGCTGCTCACATGTGTCCATTGATAGGGGAGCTTAAGACCTGGACTTCGAAACACTTGTGTTCCTAGTGCAACTCCAGGTTCTGTGTAATTCAGAGACTCTAAGAAGCCCAGGCTGCCCCGAGGTGGTGAGGCAACCATCTGAACAGATAGATAGCCATAACCCCGGCAGAGCACACTGTGTTCAGGAGAGGGGTGTGCTCCATGCACTTGGGCACTCAGGGAAAAGGAAGCGCTGGAAGAAATGAATCTGGGCTTTCTGGGGTTCGTCTGTGAGCAGTGGGGTGGGGGCAGGGCAGTGCCAGGCTGAGGGGGCCAAGAAGTTGCGCCCCCCACCCCAAAGGAATCCCACAGGAGGCTCCTGAGCTGTGCTGGTGCCCAGGGACCTGGAGAAGAGCACCTGCAAATTTTACCTGCCTTGTAATGAATGAACTTCTTTAGTAGGAAAGATGTATCCATCGCCAGCTTCTTTAAACACAAATGCCACCGTTCGTACTTCCCATAGAAACAAGATGAAACGGCAGAGAAGCCTGTGTTCATGGGCTCCTTAGCCTGACTTGTGGAGTTGGGAAAGTTAACGCAGGTGGTCACACTCACCCCAGTGCCACCTCCTGGGCTTTTAACAGTCTCCTGATGCCCTCGACTCACCTGGACCCCAGACTCAGGCACACCTGTCTGTGCATGTCCAGACGGCTGTTTTATGTGTATAAATACAGATACATGTACACAAATGTACCTGTGTATATGTATATGTGCACGTGTGCACAGATTTTTTCAAATTCACATCCTTCAGTTTCAGGCAACAAAGAAGTCCCTGGGCGTGGCTGGGGACGGACTTCCCGCCGCTGGGGCAGCATGAGTGCTAGTGCGGTGGGAGGCCGGTGCCTTTCCTGCTCTCCTGCGATGCCCCAGTGCCGCGCAGCACCTGGCATGTCATGTGCTCTAAAAATGTTTCTCCGCTGATGGAACAGCTCCAACAGCAGGAGGCCTCCACCTCAGGAGCTGGGATGTGTACGCTCCTCCGGAGAAGCTTCAGGCTGACCTTAAAATCCTGCGCCTTTCCCCGGTCAGTCGGATCAAATCAAGGACATGTGAATGACCTCCCTTCTGCCTCCCCATCTATCCTCCCCACTTGAGAGGCAGGTGCTGTAACAGAAACACTGACATCAGTAACTCACTCTAGCAGCAGCTCTAACTAAGGTGGTGTTTTACAGAAAAACCTTTACAATGTTATTTTTGCAAACCTTGGGCACTGAGGTTCCGGGGTGGACAGCAGCCTGGTTGTGTGCGGTTTTGCCCCATGCTGGGGTGCTCTGGGAGCTGGTGACTCGGCGCCAATGACATTAACAAAAGCTCCCTGGTGTTTAGCCGGATTGGCCTGGCTATTCTGCATAAGTTAACTGGGTTGAGAACTCAGAGTGCCAGAAACCAAGTAACATTTGGCTTTCCGCTCTTCCTTGGCGGTGACGGAAGAGGCTCTCTCCTCCTCCAGGTCCTCACGTAGCCCTGGGACCCAAGTGGGCCAGTGGAGGGGCACGGTGAGCTGGGGCACCCATGGGACACAGCAGTTACTCCAGCCCAGTCTTCTCAGAGGCTCAGGACAGCAGAGAACTCAGACCTTCAAGGTGTGGGTTCTTCCCCACGGGGACCCAAACCGACTTGGTTCACTGCTCTCTCCTGCCTCACCCAGGTGGCAGAAGCCCTGTGTCCCAGATGACAAGACACAGGTCCAGTCACCTTGTGGAGCCGGTGGGAAAGTGAGACACGGGGGCCAAAGGGTCTCATCCAGTTTTCACTTCCTTAATCGGCTTTGATTCATGACGCCCAGAGATTCACCCAACATTTGTCTGAGTCTCTGATCTGCGCTGGGGGCACAGACAGGGTGTGGCCCGGGTGCTGGTTCCCAAGGAGTTCAGGAGGGGCAGGCCTGGCCCCAGCCCATCCCCCGAGGCTGGGGGGGCCTCCTAGGGGAAGTTTCGCCCAGACGAGGTCTTCAGGTACATCCCTTTTTCTCTATCCCTAACAGGAAAGAGACTGGCCAGGCTTTAAGTTCCACCATACCCAGAATGGCAGAGAATCTGTGGTTCTCTCTTAGCCTAGCGTTTCCTCCCTTTACCCGCCATTCCCTGTATCATTTCTGTTACCAAATAATAAAGAATTTAAGTATCTGATTTCTTTTCAGTTTAAGTGCTCTGAACACATGCTCAGGGAACTAGGATCTTCTTCATGTTTATAAATAGTACGTTTCCAGATTTTTGAAGATTCTAGGAATGAGGGCTGGAATTACAAGAGGGGACCCTAACATCATGGCTTTGGAGTGACTCGATAAATGACAATGAAATCCTTATTTCCTCTACCGAAACAGAAACGCGCTATGAGACGGGTGTGTGAGAGGATCAGCCCCATGTCTCCAAACCAGTCCACCGCCATCCCCAAATGCCAGCATTTCAAAAGCCACCTGTTAACGGTTTGCCTGGGCCACGCCCACTTCGGTCTCTTAAACGAACAATGAACAAGGAAATGGGAGGATCCAGCCTCAGTGACAGAGCACATCTGGGCATCGAAGCTCGTCTCCCGTGTCCCCGTCACTCCTGTGACAAGTTTTGTTGTTTCCCGCCCAAGCTGCCTTTGGCCAAAGTGGCTGGGCTCTCTGTCCATGGCATTTCAATGCCTAGAAAACCAAATGAACAAATACTCTCCCCTGAAACAAATAGAAAATGACTCCCCCAGGCATCAAAAAATTCTGCAGGGCATCTCTAAGGAAGCCAGAATTTCCAGCGCAATTAAATTGCATGATTGGATACAGGGGAAAATGCCATAATTGCTCACAGGTAGCAATTTATTAGGATCCATGTTACTTATGACATGTGTCAAGAAGGGCAGAGTTTATATTTCCTTGGACATTAACCTAATCTTTGAAACTCTAAAAGTTACACTTTTTGGTCATTAATTTTTTTTTTACAAGCAGAGATTTTGACAATTAACCCAGTTAATAAAGGTCAAATTTCAATTTTTTTCCAATTTCTGGAGCACTTAACTTATTCCTTTTTGAAAATGGGAAGATAGAGGATGATAAATATTTATTAAATGAATACAAGGATGTAGTTCTGTCAGGGTGATGGTTATAAAACAGCAGATACTGGAAGAATAGAATTGCTGTGTATCTGATGGGAAGGAAAGTAGATTACAAGCCGAGGAAATAGAAAAATTAAGCCCAAATAATGTGTGCAGTTAGTGGGCTAATATGAGTATATGCGCTTGTTAAATCATCTAGGGATTCTAGTCATTCAATTATGCAGACTTCAGGCTTCAACTATTGAATCTGCACATTTTGAAATAAGTAATTTCTGCAAACTTGCAACAAAGTCCAACGTGATTTAAGAACAAAAGGGTCACCCTCCAGGCTGCATCACTCAAATGAACCTACAGACAGACAGGCAAACAGAGCAATTAAGGCAGCGAAGTGTCTGTGACCAGTGGCCAAGGGCGCAGCTGAGTAGTGGGGAGCCTGCTCCCCTCCCCCACCCAGCCAGGGCGGGCAGCACCCCCAGGCTGGATCACCAGGTGAGGATGAGGAACAGGAATTCTGCCTTCTGTTCACGGCTCGGAAGACAGCGAAGTCCACCAAGTCCTCCTCTGCCGCCAGAACGAGATAAACCAAACCTCCCTTTCCACCCTCATCAAAATCAAACCCACGCCCCTCCCTCTGGCGTGGCTCCCCCCACCCCCCACCCCGCACCCTCTGTAGGAGCGCCTACCTGAGCCGTCCGCAGTCCCCGGCTCCGCTGCGCCCCCTGGTGGCGGCACCAGCCCGCCAGGAAGCGGCCCAGGGGCGGGAACCAAGCAGAGTTCGTGCACCTCATGCCCCTGCGTCGAGCAGGTATCTTCCCAGATCCAGCCAAGAACTCGATCTGAGAGGAGAAGTTTTGCTTGCACTGGGTATGTTTGGAGTTTGTTGTTGCTGCTGTTGTGTTGTATAAATAAACGCTTCTCAGTACAGATGTGCTCAACATTAAGGAATATATAAAACCTACATTTAACATTGCATCTGTTTATCCCGCAAATACCAGCAATGTGCACCGAGCCAGACTCTGCCTTCCTGCCTGTGCTTTCTGGGCCTAGACGTCTCCCTGCCCTCCAGCTTCGCGACCCTTAAAACTGTGGCTGAAGCCCCACGCTTCCGCTGCACCTTGCATCGTCCCCAACACGAGATTTCACTTTGCAGTTGATATGCGAGGCCCTGTTCACAGCTCTGTGCTCGCTGCTGCTCCTTGCACAGAATAGATGCCCAGAAAATGCCCAAGGACAGGAGATCCAAGCCATTTAGCTCAGCAAGAGGGCCTGAAACTGAACAGCAAAAAACAAAACAAAACAAAAAAGAACCCCAAGTCTTTTACAAAATATAATTTGGAAAATTGTGAGAATGGTGACTTTCACTCTAATGCTTTATTCCCAACAATTCCACCAACTTTTTGCCTGTGAACAGAGTGGGCAGATGGATGGATAGCGACTCACGAGGTGATTACAGACTTTCAGGAAGGATAGATAGCTTTCTCAAGGAACTGTGGTCTGGAGGCAAAGATGCACTCAGTTTGCAGAACTCCCGGCAGCAGCATGTCCCCGGGAAGGCGTGTTGTGCGCGGGGGATGCCACCTGCGCGGGGCGCCGCGGAAAGGAAAAGCAGAAGAGCGGGGCAGCAGCTGCCAATCCCGAAATACCCCTGCAGGCGGCAAACCCGCGGTAAACCTGAGCAGCACCTGATGCTCTCAGCCCTTCACGGGGCTTGGTTAAAATAGGCCGCTGTGTCTCAGCCAGGAAACTGCATTTTCTTCCCGTTGACCTCCTCCACGCAGGCAGGACCTGCCCCACAGGCTACAGGATGCCGCCCTCCGGGCCTCGCCCCTTGTTTGCCTCTCCTCCAGGCATCCTGTCCCTTCCCCTCCCTCCCGCTCCACCTGCTCTTCCTCCGTCCCCGTCCCCAGCACACGCCTTCTACCCCACCTCTCCTCTCCCTTTTCCACAAAAGACTGCTTCAGAGATTGTATTGTATCTACGATTCACCCAGGACCTACAGGGGGACAGGCCCCCCCCAAACTGGATGGGATCAGGGCTGGTGGAGGCACATCAGAGGGACACACAGGGGGTGCCCAGAGGAGGTGGTGTGGGGGCCTAGCCCCAGGAGGCAGCAGGTTTTCCCAGTGGACAGGCTGTTCTGGGGCTGGAGGGCTGAAGTGAAGGAGGAGCCCCCTTAGAAGGTCAGAGGCCTGTCACACCAGGTCACAGAGCCCCCCACCCCGGGCAAAAGAAACGGGGCTTTTCTCCTCTGGGGAGGGGGTCTCTGAATTTCGGGGAGATCTCTGTGGGGCCCGACACAGTGCACTGGAGTAGGGAGCTGCTCAGCTGTCCGCAGCAGTGAACCCCAGGGGAGGTGAAGAGGTCCAGCCAGGAGGCTCAGGAGCAAAGGCGGATCTGAAACGGGTGTCTGTGGGGGAGGGGCGAGCCCAGGGCCACTGGCGCCCCAGCCTGGGGGCTGGAGATGCCGTTAACCAGAACTGTTCCGAGGATGGGGAGCAGGTCTCCTCAGGGAGAAATCAGCCCTTGCCCTCCTCCGCAAAGCCAGCAGCGGCAGCGACTCAGTCCAGCTCTTCCACTACCTGATGGGGTGATTTGACTGGACTCCGGTTTCCCCGCCTGGACAACGGGACAGCAGTGAAAGGGCACGATAATATGTCAGCACTGGATCTGCACGCTCCCCGCCCTCCCCCAGCGGATGCACCAAGGAGCGTGGGGCTCTGCAGCGGTACCTTCCCGGGAAACAAATCGACGTCCTGACACAGCATGAAGGTTTAGCTCAGTTTTGGCAAATCTACCCAAATCTGAAGTGTCTGGGGACCCACCTGCGAAAGTGAGTCCCCCTGTAACCCTTTCAGGCTCAACACTGAACTGGCCTGTCTTCTACGTCCAGTTGTCCCTCCCACACCCCCTGCCTGCGCCTGTGCCTCCCGCCCCGCCACTCGGCCATGCATAAATATACATATATTTGTTTTCATATTCTTTTTCATTAAAGGTTATTACAAGATATTGAATGTAGTTCCCTGTGTTCTACAGAAGAAATTTGTTTTTTTATCTATTTTTATATATAGTGGGTAACATTTGCAAATCTCAGACTCTCCCGGTCTACCTTAAAGGACTATTCTCAGGAGTAGGTAAAGGCCCCTAGCCTTCCCCTAACCCGGCAGCAATACAAGAGGGATGGATTTGACTACATGATTTTAAAAACTTGTATGAAAAAACCCACCATAAACAAAGTCAAAATACTTTTTCTCCCACCAAACTGGCAGAAAATATTTACATTTGCCATGAGCAAAGGACTAATGTCTCTATGATAAAAAGAACTCTTAAAAACTGAGAGACGAAGTTCCAACAACGTGAAAGAAAAATGGGAAAAAGTCATGAACAGATGCTTCACACACAGGAAGTCCTCAAACATACAAAAAGTGTCCAATCTCAGTCATCATGGAGAAATGCAATTTAAAGCAACACTGACATAGCATTTCCCACCAGCAGACTAACAAAAAGGAAACTATGACCACACGTTCTGCTGGCGAGGCTGTGCGGAAACAGGTCCTCTCAAGAGCTTCTGCACTGGCGCTCAGGCAGGCCAGTGCAACGCCTGCGAAGGGAAACTTGGTGGCGATACCAGCAGAACAACACATGCACTCACCTGTCAGTGCAGCCTCTCACTTCCAGGGATCCGTCCTGAAGACACACCTGTAACATCAAAGATAGACGGACACAAGGTTATTCATGGCAACATTGTTTATCGCAAAATACTGGAAACCACTCAAAAGTTCAAAAATAGGAGAGGGGTTGGATCATCTCTGGTACCTACCCCCACACACGGGAGGAGGAAGATCTCCGTGAACTGAGGTAGAGTGATTTCCAGGTCGTGCTGAGAAGTGAAGAAAAGCCAAGTACAGGAGAGTTTCTGTAGCATGTGACCCTTCATGTGAGAAAAAAGGAGGTCTCAGGAAATACACTGACTCGTGCAAAAGGAATACAGGAAGGAAAGCAGACAGTAAGGGGGTGAGTTACAGGGAGCGGGGAAAAGAAGTGGGGAGTGGGGCCGGGGGGGCAGGGACGGGGACTGGGCGGCCAGGCTCTGCGTCTCTCCTTTGGTCTAGCTCTGACTCAGGACGTCTGCAGTGTTTCCCACATCCTCACTTGTCCTTCACATTTCCCCCCAAATAAACCAAAACAAACTGGGACATGAGGGGAGCCCCAAATGGAACAAACGCCCCCAACAATGAACCACGCCACATTACAAATGAACAGCACAACCACCCTGACGTGTGCGGGGGATGGGAGGAACTATGCTAAGTGCTTTGGAAATCAGTGTCCCGACTGGGTACCGGAAGGGCACGGGGGAAGGAGATGCACACAAACCCAGTCAGCAAATGCGTTTCCCACAGGGTGACAGGTCAGCAGTTCTGAAACTGCCCTCTACAGCCATGAGAAATGGGCAAATAACCTTTGTCCTGCAGATAGTAAGAGCCAAGTTTCTCACTGTCGGGGGAAGAAGTTACAAAGAAGGAAAAGAGGAAAGCTAACATGCTGCATGTGATCAGCATGAACTGAAGGTCCTTCCTGTATGCACGACGGGGAGACCTGGAGTCACAGATGCGTGTGCGTGTGGCTTAGCACACGTATAGCACATGTGTTTCCCAGCTCCGTCCACTGAGGGGTCCTGGAGGCAGTGATGCCCCCATAACAGTGAGCACCCTTGGTGCCTAATATTGGTTTCTAAGCACCATCCTCCAATAAAGACTCCCTGAAGAAAGGATCTCAGGACTAGAGCAGGGAAAATACAGGATGAGCTTGTACTGGGCATCTTGTTGTGTTGGAAAGTTAGGAGGTGGTTAAAAAATGATGGGGTCTTGTTGAGAGAACAACAAGAGCCAAAATGAAGAGGGTCCCAATAGCGAAACCAGAACAGTTTGTGCAACAAAATAAATAATGATAGCATTCGATTATGACACATAGAACACAAAAGATATGCACCAGCCCATACTGATATAAACAATCAATTCAATAAACAGGGAGAAGGGAAGTTCTTCCTTACAGTCAAATGCCTATTTATTAATGTAAAAGAAAACAAGAAAATACAAAGTCACCATTTGGCAAACACTAATAATTATTGCAGACAAGATCCACTGACGGATGCTAAAATTAATGAGTGAAAGTCTGAGAAGAAAGAGAATTTGTATGATCTCAAAGCACCTCCCTCAAGACACCTATTAATTAGAAAGGCAAGATAGGAACTTGACAGTGGAGAAGCCTGGCAGATGCCACCTTAACCAAGTGACCAGTGATGAGACAAGGACACCATGGAACCCGGGTACGAGGCCCCGAGCAGGACACATCGCTTCTGTGGGATTCTTGCCCCAAATGCACAACCTCCGTCCAGACCTGACATAACACCAGACAAACCCAAATTGAGGGCCCTTCTCCAAAAGAACTTTTTTTACTCTTCAAAAGCGCCAGGATCAAGAAAGACAAGGACAGACTTAAAGAACTAAAGTGATGTGGGGTCTTGGATGGGGTGCTGGAACGGGGCCAGGCCCTTGTGGAAAGGCTGATGACACTGAGTAAGGTGTGAGTTTAGTTGGCAGCAGCCTGTGACGTGCACTGCCCGGGTTTGCTCACTGCACCCTGGCCCTGCACGATGTGAGTCCGAGGGGAAGCTGGACAAGGGATGTATGGAAACTCTGCACTGGTTTTATGGCTCTTCTGTTAAGTCTCAAATTAGTTCAAAAACACTGAACAAAACCCTGAGTCCTGGCTAAGACAGCCTGGGTCTGAACCCTGTCCTGCCAATGATCTCTGTGCCTCAGGGTCCCAGTCCTGCCCATGTGGACAGTGTCTCCGTGAGAGAGCCCACCAGAAGCTCTAAGAACAGAGCCCGGGGCCAGCCGCTGCATTCTGGGGGCTGCAAGGAAATTGGCTGCCAGGCTGCACAGAAAGTAAAAAAAAATTAATTTCTTTTTAAAAAGTACAGCAAGAACTGCAGACAAATCTGTAGCAGCATATAAGGGTCCAAGTGGTGCTTTTTTGTTTTTCCGGTGAAATGCTGAGAGACTGGTAGACCACACAAAGGAAAAAGGACAGGGTTTTTCAGGCAATTTTAAAGACTCAGCCAATAGCGACACATGCTGGTGCTCCTCTCCAGGGGGAGGTGGGGGTCACGAGCAGTCAGCAGTTAGCTGTCCAGTGGGCGGTGGGCTTTACAGGTCCTGGCCCACCACTCCCAGCTGGCCCTGGAGGGAGGGTCCCTGCGCCACCTCACTGACAGCTTCCTCCAGGGCCCCAGCCCCACCTCCCCCTGGCCTGGACCACCATCTTCCCCCAAAACCCCCCTCTTCTGGCTCTGCATGCCCTCCCCTACCTCGTGGACCTGAGCCCTTAACTGAGGGGGCCAAGCATGACCCCCTCATCACCAGGACATAGGTGTGGCATGGATGCTGGATTATGGTCTCCCTCTGAGACCATAACTGAAGCTTCTCAATGTCCCTGTTTCTAAGCCCTGGGTCACACATCCCCCAGGTCCCTGCCCTGAGGATGCGCATTTCTCCCCGCAGGGAGATGTAAAGACATAAGGGCCCCAATCTTCCTCCCTGAACCCTGGAAACTGGCCGCCACTTCTCATTGCTCCATCAAACTGCTAGGATCCCTCCACCTGAGCCCTTTAAGGATGGTGCTAAATCTCTCCATCCAGGAAGAAAGTGGGTTTTGTTACCCCCATTTACCAGAGGAGGAAAACTGAGGCCTTCAAAGGCCAAACTGCCTCCCTCCCATCTGATAAGACTTGACCTCAGCCTGGTGACTCTGGCCCCACCCTGCTCCCACCAAACTGGCACCAGCACCCAGAATTCCTTCCAGGGAGCTGCACTTCCTGTGTGGGCCCCAGAGATGCTACCACCAGGAAACTTCTCACCTCTCTTTTTTCTTATTTAAAAACAAACTAAGCTATTTTTCACCACCCACACGCTGCATCCAGCTATATTAAAACATTCCCTTCCTTGACTATTGTCTATTACATGGTATTACTTTTCTGCCACCTATTTATCTTGCAAAAGGAAATCGGAATTCTAAAGAAGCTTGTTCTCTCTCCATTACAGTGAGGACGTGCAACACTCATTAGCCCAAGTGAGCCCACGGGGCTGAGGTGTACGGTGGGTGCGGATCTCGGGGACCAGCGAGGCACCGCCAACAAGGGGCAGGCGCCCGATGCTTCAGAAAATAAACAGACCTAGAGGGCATCGCTTGGCTTTCAGGGAGCAGCTCAGCAGAGGGTCCACCCGGGCCAGGCCAGCTCATGCAGGGAAACGTCACACCCTCTCGTCTAAGGGCGACTTCCAGTCTCATCCGACCTTATGCGTGGGGCCAAGACAGCGGGTGCAGAGGACTGTGCGTCTTGTGGGCAAGGAAGCAGGTTCAGAGTGGCGAGCTGGGACTGGGACACGGGACTCAGGCTCCGGCCAAGGTCCGGTCCCAGCTTGCGGGGCTCCTGGGCCGAGTGGGTCCCACACCGAGGAAGGGAGGGGAGGGGCTACAGGTCTGTGCCCCCGGGGGGGCTCCCATTCTGGGGGTAGAATCCTACATCATACCAGTACACAGCTGAGAGGGTTCCAGAGGATGACAAGTACCTAAGAGAAAAGAAAGCACCTTGGGAGGTGGGCAGGTGGCCACAGAGCGAAGGCCCCTTACCTGGGTGACTGGGGAAGGCCTCTTGGGAGGTGTGACCCACAAGGGGCTACGGCAAGTTCCCTGGGGTGGGAAGAAGCCTGGGAGCAGGGTGTGGTTTAGGACACAGAAAGGCCACAGCTGGTGCTCACAGCTGGGGCAGGGTGAGCGGCGCCAAGATGAGGAACCGGCTGGAAGGGAAAGCAGGGAATCTGGGTTGGCGCCCCCGTTCCAGCCAAGCCACTGGGTGGGTCAGTGGAAGCCATTTCCTGGGATGAGAAGGACCACAGTGGGGAGGAGGGGGTCAGAAGTCCGATTTGGGCCAAATTGCACTCAAGATGCCCGCTGGGCGCCCCAGCCAACTGGAGGCAGGTAGATGAGAGCGTCCAGACATGAAGCTGTCGATGGAGGCGCGGGGGTGGGAAAGGCCTGCGACGGCTGGGTGACTGCCCTGTCCTGGGCTTGCCACTTTAGGTCCAAAAGGGTACTTGGATCAGGCCTCACTTGGAGAGGTACTTAGGGCGAGGGTGATGGATGGGGCGGGGCTTCTGCCCCGGCTCCACCGTCTCCTGCGGGTGGTGGAGGGCAGGCCCCAGGTGGGCCCGCCGCGCCGGGCCAGCCTAGGCTTCTGCATCCAAGAGGTTCCAGCTGGACTGGCTTTGTGGGGAGAGGGCTCTTGAGCGTCCTGAATGTCTTCTGGGACCTTCATTCTCTCAGAAAATCGTACCGCCTTGGTGAGGGATCCGGGGGCCCAGAAGCTGGCACCTTGGGCCTGGTCTGCCCTGCAGGGCCTGCCGGCAGAGAAGAGGGGACGTCTCAGGAAGAGGTGTCAGCCGTGGGGAGCACTGGCAGCCCTCCGGCCAGGTACACAACCACCGGATTCACTCATTGCGGGGGTGGGGGGGGAGGGGAGGGGGGGAGGCAGAGTGTGGGTACATCGTGGGGAGGGGCTCCAACTGGGGGAGGGGAGACGAGGCAGACTCTCTCTAGGGGCCCAGGGAGCAGGAGAGAACACCTGCGGAAGGATGAGAGCGTAAGCGGTGGTTCTGCGGGCGGTGAAGCCACCCACCAGGTAGGTGCGGGGGGCGTGCCAGGCTGCGCGCGGGCTCGGATTCGCAGCGGACCTGCGGGCACAGAGGCACGCGTTTCTCCGGCCACTGTCGGCCGCTTCGGGGCAGGCACGAAGCATGGAGTTCAATCCGTTTGGCAAAAGCCCTGCTGCGGTTTGGAACTGGAGGCCAAGGGGCAAGATGGGGAGAAACATCAAGGTGTGCTGTTGGCTGAGAGGGCAGGTAGGCACCTGAGTGGGGTGGTGGGGTCTCCGGAGCCCCAGAGCTGCGGGGCGAGGGTGTGAGGGGGGCTTTGGGGGATGCAGGAGAGGTGGTCAGAAGGGGCAGGCTACGGCTGCTTTTGGAGGGGTGATGAAAGTCAGGGAGTGGCCATGGTCATGGGCCTGAGATGAGGTGGGCGGTGAGACCACGGGAAGCAGGAGGTCACGGCGCTGGGCAGCTGAGAACCTGTCCCTAGGCAGGTGCAGGGCAAACCCCGGGGGGTACTGGGAGGTCGGGGGAGAGCTGCATTCCCAGCAGGGCTCAGTCTTTGTTCACAGAAGACATCATTCTTGGCGGGGCCGAGGGTGAGGGTCCCCAGGGGGAAGAAGCCCCTCCTCTTAGCAGGAGACTGAACGCTGCGAACAGAGCTGGTCACCCCAGCTTTATTGAAAATACTCAGTAATTTCTGGTAATGACCAGGCAGAACTGAAGAACAAGCTCTCCTGAAAGGTCATTTATCCGGGAGAAGAAAATGACTCCTTTTCCTGGAGGCTGTCATCTTTCGCTTTAATTAATATCAAAGTGTGCACACTTAGCAGTGGCTTCAAATGTTTGAGCGGACTTCCTGTGACATTTTTTTAATAATAATAAAAAAGAGTAAGTCCTTCTGGGCTAACAAAGGTGTTCATCAGAGCCTTCTTGGTTGCGCAGATGCTGGCCCTGCCAGCAGCCCGGCGAGGACCATCTTCCCCAGGAGGCTGGCGGCATCACCACGGCGAGGGCTTCCCTAGCGCATGTGCTGCTCCGTCCGTCCACTCGCAGGGAAGCAGTCCAGAAGAATAGGACCGTCTGTGTTCACATCATAGCTGCCCAGGCAAGTGAGTTACCCTCTGCCTCCAGTTCTCCATCTATAAAATGGGGCCGTGGTAGCACCTATTCCACATGGTTATTTTATGGATTGCATCCAACACTCTATGCGGGTCGCTTAGCACAGAGCAGAGACTCTGTGACTGAGACTAAGGACTGAATGATTTGTCCCTTAAGCCAGCTCCCACACGCCTGGCATTGCGCTAGGTGCCAGGATGACCTGGGCAGTCGGGCCGCATCTGGTGGTTTTGCTCTTTCAATACAGGGTGGCTGTCGGTCTCTCTTCCCTCCCCGGAGTCCCCAAGGCATGTGCCCCACTGCGTCATGGGTGTTTATGTGCCTGCTTCTCCCAGCAGACTGAGGCAGGCCCATGTCCGATTTATCCCGGACCACAGGTGTCCGGCTCCAGGAAGGGCCGATCCCAGGGCCCCAGGAAACAGGAACCAGCACTGAGCTGAGCTCTGAGGAGCAGGAAGGGTGTGGTCCAGGGGTCCAGGTTGGGGTGCCGGAGACTGAGACCTCAGCGTCTCTCCACGTAGCTGTAACAGACTGGACCGATTCCTTTATTATTGTTTCCATTTTGCCAACAAGAAAATTGAAGCTGAGTTACAGGATTTTGCCCCAAATCACAAAGCCAATGTATTCCTCAAGGAAATCAAGAGATGAACACCGTCCTAGGAGCAAGCTTTCTCTAATAAGCAGGGTGGCTTTGTGATTCCAAAACTCCCTCTTTAAAGACCACCTATAACATGCCTACTATGTGCCAGCACCTCATTGGTGATTGAGACAGACCCAGCCACTCCCCCTGGAGCTCCTAGTGCAGTGATGGCTCGTCCCTCATCTACCCTCACAAAGGCTCAGCTGGAGCAAGGGGAGCAGAGAGAACTTTCTTTTCCTGAATTCTATTTGAAGGTACAAACACAGTGCACTGTCAACCCCAGCCCCAGAATACCCCACCAAAAATACCCAACAAAACCAAACATCTTAGCGTGCATTCTCTACAAACAAGGACCTTCTCCTCTTAATCACATTACAACCACCAAGTCAGGAAATGAACGCTGATGCACGAGGACCATCCAGTGCTCAGACCCCATGTAAGTTTCACCAGGTGTCCTAGAGCATCTTTCATAGCGAATGGATTCCAGTCACGCCCCACGTTTAGTTGTCGTGCCTCCTTAATTGTCCTCATCTGGAGAGTTCCTTGACATTCCTGACCTTGATACATCTGAGGACTGCAGCCTTGCTCTCTCCTAGAACACCGCTCAGCAGGGGTTGCCATGCCTAGACTCGCGTTCTGCACCTTCTCAGGAGCACTGCCAAAGAGAGGCTGTGTTCTGTCCCTGTGTCCCTTGAGGCAGGACTCAATTTCCACCTGTCCCGGAGCCAACCAGAGTGACTGTGTTCATTTGATGATGGTCATTTCTGCCAGATTTTCCAAAACTGTGGAGTTACTGTCACCTGTGTATGTGTGTGTGTGTGGGGGGGGTATTACATTTTGTATGTGTGTGATATATAAATAGCCCTTTCCTCCTCTATTTCTACCATTATTATTATTTATATTTTTACCATTATTTATTTTGCTACACATCTTGTTCCTGATGTGGCCAGTGGGTTAGCCATTCAAGCTGGCCCTGCCCTGGTCCTCACCAGTCTCTGAGCATTTTCTTACCTTACGTCACAAAATACTGCAGGCGTATTTTGTTCTTTCTCTGCCCCAGGCCTGGATCAATGGATCAACCATTTCTCCAAGGGGCCCTGTTTCTGTTTAATGAGTGTGATGTTAGCAGCCAAGATCTGGACAGCAGGTGTGCTCATTGCTATTGGGGTGTCAGTCTCCAGGCTCTCAGTGGACAGAGCTAAACACACACACGTTCACCCACTCATTTACCTCTGTATTTCTCTGTCTCTGTATAATTCACACCTCCAGTTCCATTCCACGCCACATCCTAGTTTTCTCTGTTTCCACATTTGTCACTCCCTTCTCCAGCAATGAGAATCCAGGTTCTCATTATCCTCAAGATTTCTTGTGGGATCAATCCCCTAGTAGGTGACCATCTCGCATTGCCACCACCAACCCCCATGGATGCCTCTTCCTCCTACCTGGGCTGCCACATCCAACCAACCTCACCCTTGTGTGCGGGGGCCCTCCTCACCTTTGTCTCCCTGCTATGATTCCTATACCCCGGATGCCCTCTACTGCCCGGATGCCCTCCCCCTCCCCCCGGAGCCTTTGATACCACATGTCATTGGCCCTCAAGATGGAAAATCTCACCCGGCTTGGACCCGTTCGTGTCCCAACACCCATGCTGGGCTGCCCCTCCTTCTTCCCTCTGCTGTGGGCATCTACCCTGTGCAGCCTTATCTAAGCTTTTGGTCTGAATATTCAGGAAGAAAAGAAGGCAGGCAGGCTACATATTAAATTTTAATAGATATTGCCAAATTGGTCTCCAAAGTGACTTTATTCATTTGCAATCTCACCAGCAGTGTATGAGAGGGCCTATCTCCCTACACTTGATGTTGACACATTTAAATGTTTGCCAGTCTGATGGGAAAAAAATATGTCAAGTTAATTTGCATTTCCCTTTTTTACAAATAAGTTGAGCATCTTTTAACACGTCTTAACCCTTTATAATTTCTGTCCTGCGTCTTATCTATTCATCTCCTTTTCCAATTCTCTTATTAAAGGAATTATCTATATATTTTAGATACTAATTCTTAGTTTGTTATACATGTTGTAAATATATAATGTGTATACTGTGCCACTTCTCTTTAACTTTACGTTATCTTTCTGCAAACAGACTTTTAAATTCTGTAGGGAAATTTATGTATTTTGATTTTCTTGGACTCTTATTTAAGATTCCTCAAGGTCATAAATATATTCTATGTTTTTTCCTTCTATTATTCTTACAGGATCTAAAAAAATTATGTCTTTATTCCATTAATTTTTGTTAATGGCATGAAGAGGGAATTTAATTGTAAATTCTTCCAATATTTATTGACTGATCCTCCTTTTCCCCACTGATTTGAAACGCTCTGCTTCTTCATGTACTGAATTCCAGGATACACATGGGTCTGTTCTTTTGATCTTCTGTTTTTGTTCCAAGGATCTATTTCTCTATTCATGTGCTAATATCACATTATATTATTAAAATTACTTTGTAATATACTTTGACATCTTGTCGGGCAGAATTCCTCTCTTTGTTTTTTCTTTTTTCAAGCTGCCTTGGCTATTCTTGAACATTTACTCTTCTGTCTGAATATCAGACTCAGTTTGTCAAATCCCATTAAAATCTTGATCAAGTTTTGATGGAATTGTGTTGAAATTATAAGTGTATTAGGAAGCTTAAAATGGAGCAAAAACATTAATTCTTAGCATTGTGAACTGGTCCAGAGAAAGTGTATGGTCATGAATGGGCCCTCGGGACCCCTGAGGCTAGCTCTGGCTCCGGGTCCCAGTGTCTACTGTGTGGCCTGAGTCATGCAGGTCCACCAGGGCCCCTTCCAGAGAGTCCGTGAGGGCCTCCCTGGGATACAGAGTCCTGGCCTGGGAGGACCCGGTCCAACACCACTCACCCTCATCAAATGTTTATCAAGCACCTGCCCGGGACGTCCAGGTGCCAGGTGTGGAGGTGGCCCAGGGGCCAGACAACTAACTCCTGCCTGTGAGCAGGGAGTGGTGCCCAGAGGAAAGAGTCACTTCTTGCTGCTTGGAGAGGACAGCCCCTAAGGCAGGCCTCCCAGGATAGGTCGGTTCTCCAGGCAGCACCAGGAATGGCGCATTGCAGGGAGAGGACTGTGGTGTGGACAGGCAGTGAGGCAGCCTGAGCTGGAGGGAAGGGCAGCTAGAGATGAGATCCCTGAGCATGAGGTCATGTCGAGGCCTGTGGGTGTCCTGTGTGCCCTGCAGAGGGGTGCCCAGGCCAGACATGAGTGAAAGACTGGGCTGGAGGCCAGAGGCCTGGGGGTGTGTCCTGTCCCGGGGGTGGGGATGGGGGGAGACCACTGGGCCCGTGGAGAGGGGCCGGGTAGCTAAGTCTGCATGCTTAAAGGGCTGAGGGAATTTAGTTCCATGTAGACCTCAGTGTTTATTAAATGTAAGTAATAAAAATACTTCAAAAATCATTAAAATTCAACAGTGACGGCAGCCACCGTTTATGAGTCAGACCAACAGAAGGGAGGGTTATTTATCACCGACATTGTATAGAATTGCAGGCACGTGGTGATAATAAAAAGCAGACCGACTTTCAGTCAGTTTTATTATGGTTTAAATTCTCTACAAACAATGTACCTGGGGACCACTCCTGCCACCCCCACCCAGGGTGCCCGCCACGCTGGCCCCACAGGGCCCTCTCGTCACCTCCTCCTGCCTCTCCTAACTGCCCCCTCATAAACCATGTTCTCTGCGACACGTTTGCTGAGTTCAACAGTGAGGCTAACAAAAGAGCATTTATGAAAATGCATGAGGTGTAAAGAATGACCGCACAGGACCCTACCACCCAGTGCACGAAACAGGGCGACACGTCAACTCGGAGGCTCTCTGTGTGTCCTCCAGGCTCCAGCCCCACCCGCCGCCCCTCACAGTCGTCACATGACTTCATTTCTGTTCACTTAGCACTCTCCTGCTGTTCTTCCCTGTCTAACCACACGCACGTGGCCCCGCGCACGGCGTTGCTTCATTCTGCATGTTTTTGATCTCCCTGTAACTGAGTCATTTTGTGTGTATTCTACCGCCCTCTGCTTTTTTTTCCCCTCCACGTGATGGTCCCGGGACTCTCCACACACGCTCTGCACACAGCAGCTCATTCTTTTTCACTACCGTGTAGCATTCTGTCACGCAGACAGACCACAGTTTATGGATTCATCTTTCTGCTGATGAAATTTGGGTAAGTTTCCAGATTTTTTTTTTTTTTTGCTTTGTTTTGTTTTCACTTGGTTTTGCTATCATGGCAGTGCTGCTTTTACAAAGTCGATTTCATGGTGCTCACGAGCCAGAATTCTCTAAGGTGTATGTCCTGGGGTAGCACTGCCGGCTCATGGCGTGTTCACTTCTTCAGCTTCATTGTGTAATGTAAAAAGTGGCTTTGGTCATTTTGACTCCCGAAAGTGAAGTTCTCAGTGTTCCACGTTGTTGTCAATAATTGGCACTGTCATTGCCTAGAATGTAAAATCTGAAATGGAGCTGGGTGCTCACATGTGAATGATACGAATGATCACGAAAAAGTATAGAAGTCGGAGGCCCCTGTTCCCGCCCCCCCCAATAGAATCTCAAGCATTTTCAGATCAAAAGGGCATGCCACACTTCAGGCAGGATTAGTCTGTCGAGATTCCTAAATTCCAGGAAAAACTTTTTTAAAGCTTTCAAAATTCCAGGCAGAGGAAAAAAGCTAAGTTACTAAGAGAATCTAGAGCAAAATCAGACCTCTCCTTTGCCATCCTGGAAGCCAGGAGACAGAGGTTAATGATGTAATCATCACAACAACCACATAAGGTCAGTTCTGTTACCCTCCCTACTTCACAGCTGAGGAAAAAGAGAGGTTGGGGAAGTTCTTTAAGGTTACAAATCCAGCAAGTAATTATGATTCAGACTCACACTGTCTGACTCTAGAATACGCACTTTTAATTACTTACACTGTCGTAAGTAAGGAATATAAGAAAACTACTTAAACATACAAAGGCTTTTTACCCAAACTGACCAGCAAACAGAAAGTCTAAAGCCACTATCATTAAAATCAGGACCAACAGAGGATGCCTGTTTTCACCACTATTATTCAACACTGTTCTAGCTAATGTGCTATTCTGGAAAATGAACAAAGACCATCTAAATATGTGAAAAGGAGTGATAAAATTGTGTTTATTTTCAGATTGTAAATAATGTAGCTATAAAATTCAAGCAATTCAACAGCAATGAAAAAACCTAAGGTGGCTGGATACTAGGTAAATAAGCAACAAAAAAGTAGCTTTTCTTTACACTAGCCATGAGCAAAAATGGAATTGGAAAAACCATCACATTCACAATGGGAACAAAACTATTTTTTTTAATATTTGAAAAAAGTATTTAAAATATTTTATTTATGATAGCATCAAGAAGAATAAAATACTTAGAAATAAATTTAACAAAAGTAGCACAAAATTTACACCCTAAAAACTATGAAACATTGTTGAAAGAAATTAAAGACAATCTAAATAAGTGGAAAAACATCCCATGGGCATAGGTTGTAAGACTTAGTATTGTTAAGATAGCAACACTCCCTAAATTATCTATAGATTCAAAGCAATTCTGATCAGAACCCTAGTTGATCTCTTTGTAGAAAGTACCAAGATGAGTCTAAAATTCACATGGAATTGCAAGGGACCCAGAACGGCTAAAACAATTGTGAAAAAGAGAAACAAAGTTGGAGGACTCGCATTTCTGATTGACTTCAAAACTCACTACAAAGCAAGAGTAATGAAGACTGTGTGGTATGGGCATAAGGCTAGATACACAGATCAGCGGAATAGAATTCAGAGTCTAGAAATAAAGCCATGGGGCTATGATGAACTTTGTGTGTGTGTGTCTAAATTGAAGTATAGTTGATATACAATATTACATAATTTACAGATGCACAAAATACTGATTCACAATTTGTAAAGTTTGTGCTTTACTTAGAGCTATCACAAAATATTGGCTGTGGTCCCCACGTTGTGCGATATATCCTTGTAGCTTATTTGTACCTCTTAATTCCCTTCCCCTATATTGTCCCTCCCTCCTTCCCTTTCCCTACTAGTAACCACTAGTTTGTTCTCTACATCTGTGAATCTGCTTCTTTTTTGTTATATTCACTAGTTTGTTGTACTTTTTAGATTCCACATATAAGTGATATCAAACAGTACTTGGCTTTCTCTGTCTGACTTATTTCACTTAGACTAATGCCCTCCAATTCCATCCATGTTGCTGCAAATGGCAAAATTTCATTCATTTTTATGGCTGAGTAGTATTCCATCACACACACACACACACACACACACACACACACCGCATCTTTATCCATGATGAATTGATTTTTTTTTCCAAAGATGTCAAGAACATCCAATGGGAAAAAGAACAGTCTTTTCAACAAGTAGTGCTGGGACAACTAGACAGTCACAAGCAAAAGCAAAAACTTTGCCCCCCATCATACAAAACCATTAATTCAAAATGGCTCAGTGAACTTAATAACCTAAACCAAAGCTTATAAAACTCATAGAAGAAAATACAAGGGTAAATTTTAATGATCTCAGCTTTGTCAATGGATTCTTAGCTATGACACCAAAAGCATGAGCAACAGAAGAAAGTATAGATCAACTGGACTTCATCAAAATTGAAAATTTTTGTGCTTCAAAGGTCATTATCAATAAAGTGAAAAGACAACCCCCTACAGAATGGGAGAAAATATTTGCAACTCATGTATCTGCTAAAAGATTTATATCTAGAATATATAAAGACCTTATATAACTCAACAATAAAAAGACAAAGAACCCAATTTAAAAATGGGTCAGTGGCTTGAATAGACATTTTCCCAAAGGAAATATGCAAGTAGCCAATAAGTAGCTGAAAAGATGCTCCACATCATCAGTCACTGGGGAAATGCGTCTCAAACTGCAGTGAGGTACCACTTCACACCACTAGGATGGCTAAATTAAGAGCCAGATAATAGCAAGTGAGGATGCAGATGAGAGAAACTAGAGCCATTGTATATTGCTGTTGGAGGTATAAAATGATGTACTCATGTTTAAAAACAGCCTGGCAGTCCCTCAAGTGATTAAACATAGAGATACCACATGATCCAGCAATTTTACTCCTAGATATATGCCCAAGAAGAATGAAAAGATTTGTCCACACAAAAACTTGTACAAAGATGTTTATCTTCATGATGTTTATGGCATCGTTATTCATAAGAGCCAAAAGGTGGAAACAACCCAAGTGTCTATCAGCTGGTGAGTGGATAAACAAAATGTGGTCTATCCATACAATGGAATATTATTCAGCCACAAAAAGGAATACTGATGCCTGCTACAACATGGATAAACCTTGAAAGTATTATGCTAAGTGAACGAAGCCAGCCACAGAAGACCACATATTATATGATTCCATTTATACGAAGTGCTCAGAACAGGAAAAATCTATAGAGACCAAAAGTAGATTCATGGTTGCTTGGGACTGGGGAGGATGGTGGAATAAAGGGATGAATAGTAAGGTGGTGAATCATAGCTAAATGGTGTGGGGTTTCTTTTTGAGGTGATGAAAATGTTCTAACATTGATGATGATGACAATTATGCATATCTGTGAATATACTAAAAGCCATTGAATTATATGCTTTAAATGGGTCAACTGTATGTATGTGAATTATATCTCAATAAAGCTTGTGTGTGTGTGTTTAAAGAATAAGTTGAAACAATAACTGATCTGGAAAGACTTTTGTAAGTGCTTAAATGAGAAAAAGAAAGTTATGACCCCCATAACCCCCTCCAACACCATTTCCCTGCCCCCAGCCATTCATACTTAGAAGTCATACCTTCAAGTACCTCAGAATAAGACCTTACTTGTTAATAAGGTTGAAGATGCCATTAGTTAAGATCTCATACTGGAGGAGGTTGGACCCCTAATCCATTCTGACTAGAGCCTTTACAAAGTAAAAAGGGGAAATCTGGACACAGACGTGCGCAGCCAGGGAGAACAGTGGGTGAAGATTCGAGTTACGCTGTCACAAGCCAAGTGACTACCAGAAGTTAAGACAGAGGACTGGCACAAACCCTTCCCTGGCCCCTTCAGATACCTCGATCTTAGACTTCTGGTGAGATTAGATTATTGAGAGACAAAAACTTTCTGTTGCTTAAGCCACTCAGTTTGTGGTACTTTGTTACGGTGGCCCGAGTGAACCAATATACAGAGTAACGATGGAGACAGACATTAATTTATATTAATTCGCTTTGTTAACATCGGTTATCTTATGGGATTGGACTGGATGGGAGAGGCCATTAGGCTTTGAAATGCACTTTTATTGTCTGGATTGTCATAATGAACACGCACTGTTGTTGTTTTTTGCATTTAAAAAACAATTTTTTTTTTTAACAAGAGAGCTAGGCTGCAGGGTTTGGGGGCTTTCTTCATTTTTTTCTTTTGCCTTCTGCGGTTAGATATTTTAATTATCTTTTGTAAAGGTCCTCCTTTCCAGCCCCCAAATTTCTTGGCCAAATATATTCTCCGAAGCAGTCAGGAAAATTCTACAGGAATGCAGCTCTTGCCCCTCTGGCCTGCGGTTGAAGCCTGTCACGGTGAGGGTGAAGGTGAGGATGATGGTGATGGTGGTGGTGATGGAGGAGGACGGGGAGGAGGAGGACTAATGCAGGTTGAAAATTCCAGTTCGCCCTTACCCCTTCCCCATCCAGCCTCCATGATTGCTCCCAGGCAATAGCTCCCATTTACAGATTTGGAAACTGATGCTCAGCACGGTCATGTGACCTGGGTCGGAGCCCACAGCTAGTAAATTATGGAGCCTGGATTAGCCCAGCTCCAATCCTCTTTTCCTTCCAACTCACAGATGCTTCAGACCCTACAGTGGCTGGGACTGGTACGGCGCCCCTCCATGCCTCTCCCCGTAAAGTCCGCCCCACGTGCCTGGCTCCAGTCATCCCTAGCCTGGTGGAAACCTCCACTAGTTCAAAATTTTGGAATAAAAAATCAGGACCCCATCACCCTTTCTCTGCAGTTTTCCAGCAGCCCCAGTTGATTTGCTGTGATGCAGGGGTCTGCATTATTCAAGCCCATGGAATATTCAGGCTGTTGGGCAGAGGAATGGAGCCTGTCGGGGCTGGCTGAGCTGTTCACTCACAAAAGGCCCCTGTGGGCCCGGGAAGCTGCGGGGCTCCGGGAGGCAGCCTGAGCTTTGCTGCCGGGACAGATGTGTCGTCCTAGCCTAACCCAGGAGAAGGCACAGGCTGCCTCTGCCACCTGATGGATGTCCTCATTTGGGGAGAATGTATTATTGAGCACCCGGGCTCTTTCCAACCAGACTCCTGGATGAAATGCCTCAGCTGCATCCCTGCTGGTTAGAACCCCACAGAATCCAATCCTGGGGAGCTGGCCCAGTGTACCTGGCCTGTGCAGACCTTTCAGGGTGGTGAGCACTCTTCTGTCAGTCCCTGCAGGGAGCTGACCTCTGGCAGGAAAACCTGGAACTCGGGACAGCCTGGTTTCAGCACCGTGTCAGCCATGCAACTGCAAACATCCCGGACGGTCAGGTTGTAAACCCTGTGTGTGGTCAGTCACCCAAGGTGGCTGTTCTCTTGCTCTCTGTACATCCTGTGCTCCACCACTGCCTGCTTCCCCTACATCCTACTCACATGACTGACCTGCCTATGTACTTGACCTGTGGCCCCAGCCAGTGACCTAATCGTTGGATCAGAACATCTCCACCATGAGAGCTTATCAAAGGGGCAGTGAGGGGCGTGCTCCTCCACTGGTTTCCCTGGTAACCGATGGGCCAACCTGATGTCAGTTCCCTGGATAACTGGTAACCTTCTCCTCCCCCACAAAGGTGAAGACTGCCACCATGGCCTCCCCACCGTCTGCCACACATGGTGCGGTGTTGCTCCAGGATCTTGCTGTAGACATGTAAGATGGCCCTGTCCAGTAAACCACTGATGTCTCTGTCGCTGACTCTGGGCTCTTTCTTCCATGTTAAAGCTGGGCAAGCACAGGGCTCGCAGGCCTGTGGGGTGCTGCTCCTGTTCTCTTCGATGGCTGGGCTCCCATGAGGTCAGTGTGAATGGGGTCCCTAAGCAAGAGGTGGAATACTGGAGCCCATGTGTCCAGGATCAGGGAACTTGTCCTTCCTGAGACTTTGCCCTCTTGAACCCTTGGCTGCGGATCTAGTGTCAGAATGCCATGGCGTACAGTTCTGGAATCCCTCTAGAGCCCGAGGGTGGTTCTGGAACCTGGGGCTCCTTGGTCTGGAAATCTGAGCTCCCAGTCACGCTGTGCGGAGCTCACCGGCCCCTCCTGAGCTGGGCCTTCTGGGGCAGAGCTCACCTCTGAGGATGTTTCATGGAGCCCCTGCTGGGAGTGAAGGCAGGGAGGGGCCTGTGGTTTGCCCTTAAAGATACAGTTAAGGACGAAATCCTGGAAAGTTCTTTGAACTTTTTGACACAGCCTTTTGGCTTCGATCAGGGCTGCCATTGCTCCTACCTTCCTGGGCTGATTTCCGCTGGGGGAGAGATACCCCCACTGCCTCAGGCGCTCAGGGGGGCACGCGGCCCCCGGGGGGCTCCCTCTTCCTCCACCGGCCACCTGCAGTTGGGGGGGGGCTTGGAAGGCTCTGACTTTCGGGGAAGCCCGCCTGTGCTGTGATGCCTTGCCCTCCTTCCATTTTACAGGTGGGGACTCCGAGGCTCTGAATGCTGTCCTTGATCTAGACCTGGGTTTTTCAACCTCAGCACTGTTGACATTTTCAGATGGGATAATCCTTTCTGTGGGGCTGTCCTGGGTGCTGTAGGGCATTTAGCGACATCCCTGGCCTCAATCCATTAGATGCCAGCATTCGTCCAGTGTGACAATCAAAAATGTCTGCAGACATTGCCAAATGTCCCCTAGGGGACAAAAGCTCCTCCAGCTGGGAACCCGTGGTCTCTGGAATGGATTCCTGAACCCTGTTGATTCTGCAGTGAGCCTCACAACTGCCCTGTCAACCCCGCCTGTTGCTTGACTGGCCCCCTCTCAACTTGAAGATGTCTCAGTAGGGTCCCAAGAGAATAATCACATTATCTCCATTTTTTCACAGAATGGAAACAGTGGTACAGAGTTTTAAAAAGAGGTTTAAATTGTTCAAGGTCACACAGCAAGTCAGCAGCAGAATTACGATTTGAACTCTTATCTGTCTCTTTCAACTCTACCACACCATCTCCCTGATTGCTGCTGAGATTCTGAGCTCACTCAGTCATTCAACAAACGTGCTGAGCGCATACTACAGACTAGGCCCTGTTCTGGATGCTGAAGCAACAGCAGTCAACAAAACAAAGACTTTTGACCTCAGAGAGCTGATGTTCTAGTGGTGGGAAGTCGGAAAATAAATATGCAGCTTGGCATCAGAAGGGAAGGTGAATGAGAAGACCTCCCCAAGGCTGCTCAGATGCCCCCTCCTAAGCTGGGCTGTGACTCAGGGCTATAAAAGCCACTATCAGTAATAAAACCGGTGGTTCCCCCTTCACCCGCTGCCCCAGGAAACTGGGGCCCAGAGAATGCTAGTTCTAGGCCTTTCCTCCAGCCCCCAGATGCCTAGATTCCGATAGAACAGGGCTGAGGAGCCAGGCCAGGGTGGCAGCTCTGGACAGGCCTCCTCTGGGAGCTTTTCCCTTTTCTCACATCTGTCCAATTGCGAGCAAGTGGCGCCCAGCCTGGCTGCGCAGACCCAGACCCCCATAAATTATGCACATCACTCTCATATCTAGACGGAGGCACTGGAGAAATTACAGCTCCCATTAACTTACATTGCACAGGCAGTCCAGCTGTTTCTCCAGCTCCGACCCTCCTGGGCTGGAAGGGATGGGCTTGGCCGCGGGAGGGCCGGAAACGCTCGGCTACTCTGGCTGGGCCTTAATGCGCTGCGCTTGCAACTCCTTGGCAGAGAGGAGCCTTCCGTCCACAGCAGGAATGGTGCTGGTGCCCCGCTAGCTGGCCCGATGCTTGAAGTTAGAAGGAGAGGAAATTGTCATGGAGGGGCCAGACTGCGCGGGTTGCAGATGCTGTCTGCACACTGTGTACATAAGGGGCTGGGGGCTTCAGACCCCTTCCAGGGGTCGCCTTCCCTTCTCTCCCTTCCACTCCAGCCATGCATGTGGTGGCTGGACTGACCTCCCCCGGATGTGGCAGGAACTGGCCAGGAACCAGTCCCCGCGCGTGTGTAAGGCGATACAAGCAGGGCCAGTAGGCGAGCCCACTAGACCCATTTTGTAGATGAGAGAGGAGGTGACTCATCCAAGATAACCGTGTCATTAGGGACCACAGCAACCGAAGGGACTTAATTCTCCTGGCTGCGGGTCCTTAGAGCGGGTACCACCTACCCTCTGGAGGACAGCGCCAGTCACCTGCCTGTGTAGCTGATTGGACCAGGGCTTGGGGGTGGAGCCAAAGACATCCACTGATGGGTGGTGGTGGGCGCGAACGCTGTCCAATAGGAACGCCCCATCCTGGAGTGCGGCAACCTGAGCCAATCAGAGCCTTTCATGGGGCCGCTATAAATACTCAGGGCTAGGCCGCGCTGGGGGCCTGCATGCCTCTTCCAGAGGTCGGATGTCCTTGCGTCCCTGGCTCCGCCGTAAGTGAGCGCTGCTCCCACCTATCCTAGCAGCTCAAGGACCCTGCCAATGCTCTCGGACTGAATTCTCAGGTCGTGCCAACGCCCTCAGGTAAGAATTTGGAGGTCCTCGGACCAGGCCTCTGGACGTGACCAGAGGCCCATGCGGTGGCAGCCAGCCGGGTACAGGCTTTCAGTGATGTCACCACTAGTGAATTCCAGGGTCCTTAGACATACTGTTGAAGTTGTATATGGCGAGGTCCAGCGATATTGATCCGTATCAATATTTATAAAAGACGCAGCTGTTTCCGTATTAAGGGTCTGCTGGCCCTTAAAGATACTAATTCTTAGGCCCAGAGATACCAGCTAACGACCTGGAAAACCCAAACTCCCCACTTTGCAGGCTGGAAAGCCGGCCCAGGCAGGAGCGGAGGCCAGCCCCCACCTAGTCTCTGCTCATAGTTTTCTCTGCATGGAAATGACCTTCTAAGGTCCTTCTCCCATATGCCTGACATATGCGCTGTGGGTGGCAATAATTAGAGCACATTTGTTGTGCTGGACCCTTTAAACTCTTTCTAAATATGTAAAGCCCTCAGTGGTAAGCTTCCTCATCTTTATAAAGATGAGGAAACTGAGGCCCACAGAGCAATTTACCCAAGATCATAGCTCTAGAAAATGGTGGCTCTGGAACTGGCAGCTCAACTTCTGATTGCAAAGCCCTGCTCTTGGCTGTCTGTCTGGTCCTTGAATTGGGTCTTGAGGGGTCAGAGTGGAAAACACTCATTCACTCACGTGTGTCCTTGTTCGTTCATTCAGCACGCTTATCTCCCAGTTCTAGTATTTTCCTTCTTAGGCTTCGTAATTTGTCATTTTCTTGTCTATTCATCTGTTTTCTTGTTTGTCTGTGTCTCCGCCTAGGACATGAGTTCCGTGAAGGCAGAGAATGTGTCGTAGTTTATTCACCCCTGTGTTCCCAGTGCCAGGCACAGTGCTGGTCTTCAAGAAAAGTTGGCTGAATGATGAATGAATTATAGGAAATTATATCAAGAAGTTGAGACATATTTAGTTGCAGAATGAATGTTCAAAGGATCAGGCTGGATGAATACACGAATGAATGAATGAGCCAGTCATGTCCTCTCTCTGAGGCTCAGTCTTCTCATCTGTGAAGTTAGGAGAGTACAATTAGTAGCTACCACTTACCTGCCACGGAGAGGGGTAGACAACACATGCATGGAAGTCATTGGGGCTGGTTACAGAGTTTCAAGATCCTCCTTTGGGTACACATTAGGAGTGCAGGTCCCTGCCTCCTTGAAGTTGGGTGTGGCCAGGTGACTTAACTTTGGCTAATGAAATATGAGTGTAGGTGGTGAGTGTCCTTTTTGGGTGAAAACTAAGAACCAGTGAGAAATTGAAAGATTCACTATATCCACCTCCCCCCAACACACAACCACGTAAGCATGTATCAAAGTGGACCTTCTGGATATATAGTGTGACTGAGATGTAAATTTCTCAGTTAAGCCACTGAGAGTTTGAGTTGTTACTGCAGCAGGACCTAGCTCATCCTAACTAACGGAGTATCACACATAGTGTGCCAAGAGCAGAGTAGGAGTTCCACAAAAGGTGGCCAGCCAGATTCTCCTGCTCATCACAGTTAAGTGAGCCTTCTCTTTCCTGGATGCCAGGGACACTGGCTGGGGACAATGGAGACATTTTCCCCTAGCTCTTTCCCAGTTGGCTCTGCCACAGGATAGCAGAGAAACCCAGACATGAAGTCACCGCTTGTTTTCATGAGAGAGCAAGAAAAAAGCCGTTGCAGTATTGTGTTTGCCTTATTAAGGCTCATTTTCTCATTACAATTTTCCCTCCTAATTGCTAATTTTTCCAGCTTCTCCAAGAGCCATTCTACTTCCGCCTTGTTCCTTCCCTCCTCCAAGAGAGCTGGTGCTTCGAGAAACTGCCACAGATGGGCAGAGGAGAAACACACATGCTTGTTTTTAATTTACTTGAAATCCTCTTCTCTTGGTGCTACTGGGACAGGCAGCTGCCAGGCTCTCCTGGCCGGGTGGCTAGGGGCTCAGCCCCGAGGACTGACTCCCTCCCGTGGCAGGAGGAGCTGGAGCTGGTCCAAGTCCTCAGTTCCAGGCCCTTCGTGAGGACCTGACTTTTTGGTGGCAGGATACCCTCTCCCGGCCAGGAGAGTCCTTGGATTGGGTCCTTGGGCTGCAGCCCTCCCTGAGCACCCAGTGCTGCGCCTGGAGCTGCTCCCCTGTGCCAAGTGCATCCACCGTCCCATCAGCAGGAGGGAGCAAGGGGCCCCCATTTTCAGATGGGGACTCAGAGAACTGAGGAGCTTAGGGAGCAGCAGCACAGTGGGACTTTCCCTGAGCACTGTTGGTCTGTCTGCTCCAGGGGCTCCTTCCACACTTGCCCAGATCAGCGAGGAGCTCGTCCAAGTGACAGACACCTTTCTTGGTTCCTCCTTGAGCCGACTCCCAGTCTGATGGACTGCTGCTCACTGGCTGTGGGACCTAAGTCAATTCCTTCCCTCCTCAAGGTTTCTGACTGAGGAGATGGAATCAGATGAGGCCTGTGGGTCTGATACTTGGACTCCAGGTATGATGTGCTCTTGGCTCTCCCGGTCCCCGTGAGGCAGGGAGGACGAGGACTTTGAGCCAATGTTAGAGGAGGAATCAACCGAGAGCTGTGTGGTAGAGTGGCTTGGCCTTGGCACGCTGGCCCTGCCACTGGGCAAGCACTTCTCTCTGAGCCTCAGCTCTGTTGTCTAGAAAAGGAAGGTAATAATACGTACCTAGTGGGGAGGGTACAGCTCAGCAGTAGAGTGGGTGCTTAGCATGCACGAGGTCCTGGGTTCAGTCCCCAGTGCCTCCACCAAAAATAATAATAATGCCTCCCTCACTGATGGGCATGAAAACACACGTGTAAGGCTGTTGGCCTGGCGTCTGGCATAAGCACACAGTCCCCCACACAGTAGCTGCTCCTGCTGCTGTTGTTATGTGGGGGTTTTTTCCTTTGAATTGGAGAAAGTCCCAGCTGTTACATACCCAAAAGGTCACCCGGTCCAACTTCTGTTTTTTACAAATTGGGAAACCAAGTCAGGAAAAGGGAAACAATGTGCTCAATCCGAGATCAACAGAGAGTTAGCTGCACTCTGTTTCACCCTCTGCCTCCTCTCCCCCAGCAACCAGAAAAGCACCTGCATTTGAAAACAGCTGCACTGACTTGTCTGGCCCCCCTGGGAGCAGACCCCTCAGGCCCAGCTCCTGCTGAATAACATGTAGTCACCAGGATTGGGGAGCCCTGTGCTCCATCAAGGTGGGTAGCAGCAGAGGCCTCAGGAGTTGGCTCCAGGGGTCACATCCCCGAGCTTTGGGTTCGGGCTAATGTCATGGGCCAGGCAAAGGCCCAACCCAAGATGTCTACCTAGGACACCGGGACCACTCAGAAACAGCCTTTCTCCAAGGAACACAAACCCACATCATTGCCAGTTATTGACCGAACTGTCCTCATCCCTCATTGCACTTGCCGCAATCATAACGTGCACTTGAACTTCACAAATTCACATCTGGTGCCCAGTACCTCACCGGAACTTACTAGTTAGGGAGAAAGGAATGAACCAGAGGTTGCTGGGTAGAACCTTTTACATTTCTTTTCCAGTTTTTAGTTCATAAAGTTCCTTCATATCCGTTTATCTCATTTCATCCGTCAAATCCCCTGAGAGGTAGGGATTCATAGTCCCATTTTATCCATTGGAAAACTGAGGCTCAGAATTCGAAGCTGGGTTGCCAGTAGGGCAGCCACGTGTGGCTGTTTAAAATGCAATAATACTTAAAATGTTCTGTTCCTCAGTTGTGTTAGCCACATTTCATATGCTTAGTGGGCATGGGTGGCCAGCGGCTACCGGGCACCACAGCTCGCAGTATTTGGCCTTGCGGAAGAAGCTGTCAGACAGTGCTGACCAGAAGCCGCCACTGCACCTTAGTCAGTGCACGGCCGAGCAGGGGCTGGGAGCCCTGGTTTTCTGACTTCTAGTCCGGGGCTTTTCCAGGCCACCCACCCTACCCCAGGGTGGAATTTGGAGGGTGCAGATGAGTGTGGGGGGAGTTTTCAGAAGCTCTCCAGGCTGGATCTGGGGGACCGCCTTTAGGGGCAGGCGGGCAGGACCGATACTCAGGACTGGGTCTTTCATCTGTCTCTAACAAGAGCAATCTCTCTCTCCTGTTTTGCATAAAACTAGTAAGATCAGCTCCACCAACTCTAATGCAAATGTGGTGATGTTGCCTCATTTTTCTAATGAAACAAAATGCTGTCTGGGGCCTGCCCGTGGGCTCTGCTCCCCTTTCTCCAGAGCCCCCCCAGCCAGGAGCACAGGCATCCTGAACGGGTCTGGGGGTGCAGTCTGTCCTCCTTTTCAGCCCAGCTGGACAGAATCTGGTTCTGAGTGCTGTGCTCCCTCCTGGGGTGGTCGTGGTCTGTGCTGTCCAGAGCCGTCCTATCCATCTGCTGAGGACACAGAGCCACTGCTGCCCCAGGGACAAGGCCTGCTTCCCGCTTCACAGGTCAAGCTTGGGCCACAGGATTTGGGGCTCAGCCCTTCATCCCACAGCAGCCATGGTCCAGGGCCCCCACAGCCCCCGGGGCTCCTTCAGAATCAGGCTGGGCAGGGGCCCTTTGTGGGACCTTGCCCCTCTTTCAGCTGCCTCCCCCTCTTTCCTGCCCTTGGATTCAGGAGTCCTGATTTACTCCTTTCTGCTTATCCTCCGGGGAGGTGACCCAGACATCTCAGCTCTCAGGACTGGGAGCTGCTTGTAACCAAGGTGATTTTCTGTTCCTCTCCCTCAGAAATGGAGTGTGTTTTTTTAGTGGGACCCCTTTCTATATACTTGGGAGGGGTGGAATTTGAGTAAAGAGGTCTACTGCTTGAAACAAACAAACTTGAAAGCCACTGGACTTGTCCATTTCCCTTGTTTTGTGGACAGCCCTTGGAGATCCGGGAAGGACAGGGTCTTGTGCAAAGCCAGTGGTGACTGACACGGGAGGCCTCTTGAGTGCCCTCAGTCATCACTTTAGATCCTTAGGAAGGTATTTCCTAGGGGCAGGTGAACTCACTTTCCTCTCTGACCTTCAGGCCCTACATTTAATTTCACCCACCTTCTGGGCTGCCCTGGGTCTCTTCTGGAGAGATGGGGCCTAGGAAGTCCTCCCCAGGAGATGTGGGACTTGACCCTCTGTTGGGATTGGGGGTGGGTGGGAGTCTGGAAATGCAGTCACAGATTCACTGCAAAGCTGTTATCTGCCCAACCCAGTCCTGCCTCTTCCCTTTCTCCATCCCAGCAAGGGTGGGGCCCCTGCTAACACCCCCACAGGACCAAGTCACCCCCTGGAGGCAGGGAGCCGGGCGGGGGCGGAGGGAGTGTGGAGTAAAGCCTCACCATCAAGGGCAATAGGGATGGCAAATCAATTTTACCCCACACACCACCCGTGGTCAGCCTGGACCATTAATCCTTAAAGATTCTGAAGCCATGTCCCTCCTCAGTGGGGAGGAATGCTTGGGTCAATTAGAAGTGTCTGCTGGGGCCTGAGAGGAAGAGCAGCACGTGTGGGATGTGTGCATGGGATCTCTCGATTCCTGACTATTGACAAACAGTTATCCCTTAGAATGGCACTTAGGCCTTTTATGATCTGACCCTGTCCACTTGCCTAGCATATTTTCCCACTGTTGACCATGCACGTGATGGCGTGCCCATCTTTCCCACCTCTGTGCCACTGTTCACAGCAGCTCCTTCTGTAGGGAAGCCCCCTCCCCCCTCCACATGTCCACCCACCTCACTTGTAGCATCACCTTGTAGGGAAGGCTTTCCTGTGCCTGGTCAGAATCGGCCTCTCCCTTCTTGGGCGCTCATGGCTCTTTTCTCAGCCCTCCTATGACCCTTTGTGGGTTCTACCTACTATTATTGTCAATAGTGCACACTCTCCTCCACTGGTCTGGGAGGGATAGACAGGACATTTTGGTTGCAGTGACAGCCACCAAGCTGAAGCCAACTTAGGCAGGAAGAGGGCCACAGCTGAGGTGGACAGCTGGTTTGTGGGAAAGGTTGAGGATGCTTCAGAGATTCAGGAAAGAGTGAACCCAGGGAATGAAAGGCCCTGGGGTTTTCTCTCCATCTCTCATCTCTGCTTTTTTTTTGTCTGTGTGTGGTCTGGCCTCATCCTCTCTCTCTCCAGACTACCTTCTCCAAAGGTTCACAGCTTACGACCTTACTCAAGATCTACCCCCTCTCTTTCTCTCCTTCCCTCTCTCTCTTGTTAGAAAAACCTCCGACAGGGGCTCTGATTGGCTTGCTGGGGCCAGATGCTCCTGGACCACTTGGATCTGGCCAGTAGGTGGGCTGTCCAAGGACATAGCTGCAGGGAGGGTGATGGAGACCCAGGGTGGGGGATGGAGGGCTGCCCACTCCTGCATCTCCTGTGTATGCATATGGCTATACCCTGTGGGGACCCAGAGCACAGGATGTGTGGAAAGGAGGCAGGAGATGGGTTGAGTGGGTGTGTGAGGCCGGCCATGGCAGGTGGTTTTTGAGAGTCTGCCGGGAGACAGGGGTTGCCAGGGGCTTCTTTCCATGTATATTCCTGCATTTAACCTTCACAATAATCCTTCCGTGTGAGAGAGGAGTCTCTGTTTACTCAGATCATGCAGGTAATAACAAGCCAAGAATGCTGAGCACTTAGGTGCCTCCTGGGCAGGCAGCATCACTTCCCTGCTTTACAGATCAGAACAGGGCGTGGATGAATGACTTCTCAAGGGCACGGGGACCGGTGGTCCAGCCTGGCTTCAAATCCTTATCTTTTGACTCCCTGGCCCATGGCTCTTATGACAAAGGAGCCAAGACTTTTTCTTTTTTTTTAAACTCTGCAGCTCTGTCATCTTTCAAAACCTTGAGGTGGGTGGGGCCGTGGGAAGGTGGGATAGGATTTTCTTCTAATTGGGGGGGGGGGTCACACTGGAGTACTCTCCTTGTAATTCTTGTTTCTGCTGCCCTGGAGTTTTCTCTGCCTCCGTATGTTAAAAAGAAAGAAAACAATTTAACGACAACAACACAAAAAAAACTTAGATCATTTTTAAAAAATACAAAAAAGCCTGACTTATGTGAAATTTAATTTAATTTATTTTTATACCAGCAGCTGTCAGTTCAAAGAACAACAACAAAGTAGCCATCTGTGCTTAATTTCATCAATCCACTGCCGATGGTCACGTGAGCATGGCTTTTGGACTGAGGCAGAGCACGTGGCCAGATCTCAGCACCCCACAAAACTCCCCGCAATGTCCCAGGGCCGTCCATCCAGGCAGGGGTCTGGTAGCTCATGTGGGGAGCAGAGGGGCTCGGTACCTGGGCACTCGGGCCGAACTTGTCACCAATGAGGCAAACCCAGCAGTTTCTTCTAGGTGCACTAACCCCCCGGACTTTTCACGTTTGTTAGCTCCGTGTTATTTATGCCCATGGGGAGTGGGCATTTCCACCCTGCTGAACAGATGGGGAAACTGAGTCTCAGAGGGGTCTCTCGCCCAAGGTCACACAGCCAAGAAACAGATCCAGACCCTGGTGTTCTACACTCCTGAACCCACGTCCTCACTAGCCAAGTGGCCTCCTGAGCTTTGAAGCTACTTCAAAACTTCCAAGGGGCTTGGAGCCCGGCAGTGGGGGTGGGTGGGGGGAGACTCTCCTGTCACAGACCTGGGCCCCCCTGCAAGTCAGGAGGAGCGTGATGGCAATGGACCCAGCTGCCCTCTCCGGGGTGCTTTTTCTCCCAGGGCGGGCCGCATTCCTGCCTTGGGGCTCTCTGAGGAGGGTGGGCATCATTCCCCTTCCCAAGGCAAAGCCCAGAGCTGCAGGCTCATTCCTCACATGCGGGACTTGCCTGAGGTCACACGAGGAGGGAGTGTGAAGGCAGGAACACGGTGCTTATCCAAACCACAAGAAAACTGTCCAAAAGAACCCTAATCCACATGGCTGGATCTCAGGGCCTCACAGCAGATGGGCCCTTGGGGATCAGCGGGGCCTCCTTCCTTCTACAGCCCGAGAACCTGAGGCCTGAGAGGGAGAGGGACCTGCCCAGGGTCACACAGGGTCCTTGCAGGGCCTACCTGGGATGGTACAGCCTCAGGCCAACTTGTCACCTGCCACTGTGGCTTGGCCTCTCTCACATAGGCTGGATTGGGGGCACTTTCATGGGCCCCATTTCTTTGTAATTCAAGTAGTAAACTCTGGGATTGAACTGGCCCCTTCTTGGTAGGGTCAGGAAGTGGGTAACCTGGCCAAACCTTTCTACGCCCGCCACCACCAAAAGACCCAAACCCCCAAAGCAAAATCAGAAGAAACCCCAGTCGGAATTCCTGGGCAAATCACAGCTTTATTTACTGCTGAATTAAGAGAAGTAAGAGTGAGCAAGTCAGAATCATTAAAATATAGATCAAGAAAGTCACATTTTTTGATTTGCCATATTAAAGAGAAGCGGGGGAAACACGCCAATTGGCTTGTCATCTTCTCATTAAATAACAGATGGTGGCTGAGTCACTGCTCCCGGCAGTCAGGACGCTGTTGTCTGCCGGCTTCCTCGCTGGGGCCCAGCCGCTCGCTCAGGACTGAGGGGGCTGGTGGAGGGCAGAAGAGGAGGAGGCCCACCTCCCTCTGCCTCCTCCTCTATCCAGCGCCATTCCATCCTTGCTGCCCCCTCAACCTCTGGAATAGTCCATCTATTCCTTTTTAATGATGGTGTGAACATATGGAGGCCCCCGCCTGCAAGGGAGACAGAAAGCAGGCCAGAAAGTGGTACCTAAGTTGCGGTTATGGGGGAGGATGCTCTGGGGCAGTGGGGATCCAGCAGGGAGCCTGACCAGCTTGGGGGAGGGGGACCAGGCCTCACATAGAACTTGGGCTGGTGGTTCTCCTCTCTAAGGATCACCGAGGCACCACCCCCAGACTCTCTGCTGCCCCAAGGTCTGCATCTCCTCACCTGAAATCTGCTGTTAATACCAATGCTTTGCCCTTGGGGGCCTCCTTTCTTCCTTCCTCAGTGTTACTCCGTCCTCCCCTTCCTTCTGCCCCCATCACATATGCTGCCTGCCAGGCCCAGGGGTGGGCACAGAAGAGCAGAGACCCTTCTGTCCAGGGGCACTTGTGACTGGTCAACAGTCATTTGCAGGTCCCTCTCCCTGACCAGCTGGCTGTCATCACGGTTGCTTTTGAGGACTTGAGTGTAGACCCCACTGCTATTGATGTCTCCTCACATGAGCAGTATGATTCAGACCCTGTCCCCACAGAGCTCTTGATGGGCTGTAAAGATCAGTAGTGTCACTGGGAAGGTGGGAGAGGTGGCTGATGACTTTTAATGAAGTCCCTTTCAAGGAGCAATTTGGGCCAACTGGAATTTTGATAGAGATTATATGGAATCTATAGATGTCTTTAAGTAGTATGGACATTTTTAACAATATCAATTGTTCCAATCCATGAACATGGGATGTCTTTCCACTTGTTTGTGTCTTCTTCAGTTTCTTTCATCAAAGTCTTGTAGTTTGCATCATATAGTTCTTTCATGTCTTTGGTTAAATTTTACTCCTGAGCATTTTATTGTTTTCAATGCTATTGTGGATGGGATAGTTTTAAAATTTTCCTTTTCAGATATTTTGTTGTTAGTATATAGAAACAAAATGGAGTTCTGTATGTTGATTTTATATCCTGCAACTCTACTGAAATTGTAGACTAGTTCTAACAGTTTTTGTTGTTGTTGTTGAGTCTTTAGGATTTTCTATATTTAAGACCATATCATCTGTAAATAATGACAATTTTACTTCTTCCTTTCTGATTTAGATGCCTTTTATTTATTTTTCTTGCCTAATTGCTCTGGCTAGGGCTTCCAGTGCCATGTTGAATAGCAGTGGTAAGAGTGAGCATCCTTGTCTCATTCCTGATCTTAGAGGAAAAGCTTTCAACTTTTCACTGTTGAGTATGATGTTAGCTGTGTGCTTGTCATATACGGCTTTTACTATGTTGAGATATGGTCCTTCTATATCCAATTTGTTGAGGATTTTTAACATGAAAAGATGTTGTATTTTTTTCAAATGCTTTTTCTGCATCTATTGAGATGACCACATGATTTGTATCTGTCATTCTATTAATGTAATGTATCACATTGATTTATGTACGTTGAACCATCCTTGCATTCCAGGGAAAAATCCCACTTGGTCTTGGTGTGGGATCCCTCTAATGTGTTACTGAGAATTTGGGCCAGTGGGTATTCCCAGTTCACACTCCTTAGTCTCTCCTTAGGAGAGTCACAAGTTCATTTTGAATCCAGGCCCCATAAGCTGAGAGGCCTTGTTTTTACAGGACATGAGACTTTGCTGTGACTGATGGTAATTGTCATAACTCTGGCTTCTATCATATTTAGGAGGAAATAATAGCAAGGTTGCATCCAGGTGCCTCTTACACACCATCACAGATACTTTGGGAACCAATACAGCTTAACAGAAGGAACCTGGGTCTGGGAGTCCAACTGGGTTTTAATTGATCAAACATTCATTCTTTAAGCACTTTAGAAAAATAGCTCATTTGGAGTCTGAACTCCAAACCTTGTGTGGAAATGGATTCTGCTGGTTCCGGCGATAGGAATTAGGCAAATTACTTCCTTCTCTGCCCTCTTGGGCCCCCCTCTTACCCTCCCCCGGCAAATGGTGGGAGCAGTCCCTACAGCCTGGGCTGTGGGGAGGACTCAACAACGTGGGATGGGCCTGGCCCTGGGAGGGGGACAATAGCAGCACTGGGTTTTCAGATCATAAGTGCACCAGCGGAGGGGTACTCAGAATGTCCGGGTTGCCCGGGCTCTCTCCAGGAGCCCGGCTTTGGGACTCTTAGATTCAGATGTTGCAGCTTGTCCGTGGCGGCATCCTTGCCCTTGGTGCAGGTGTTTATGGATGTGTGTGTGTCTGACACTGCCTGGCATCAATTGGTAACGGGTGCTCATCCTCACCTCCCCCACCTCGCCAGAGGGTTCCCGTCCAACCTGCAACTCCAGGCTGCCTGCCCCGACCTTAACAGGCTCTTCTTGTCTGCAGGATAAATTATGAAATTCTTCGCATTTTTTGTGTGGCAACATCTGGCCTCCTTGATCCGCAGCCCCTGATGAATGGATGTCGAGGTCTTTTTCCTGACTACCCTCACCGGCTCATATTTTCCACCTGTTTGAAATCAATATTCTTTGGTGTAAATCGTGACACATCCTCCACACTGCACCCCAGCCTGTGCTCTCTCCAGACAGCTCCATGGGGCAAGTGTGACTGGCTAATGCCCTGCGGGTTTGGTTTGTGAAATAATTTCCAGGATCTCAGGCTGCTAGCCTCTCTTCACCTGGACATCCCCTGACACTGACAATTCATCATGTCCAAAAGACTCATCCCCTCTCCCCAAATCTGCTTCTCTTGGCTTTCTGATCTCTGCGAAGGTCCCCCCCACCCACCGGGTCACCCAACCAGGACACCGCGTGCCTGCAGCCCCATTAAGAACTTTTGTGGAGCTACACCCTAGAATGATCCAGAACCCTCCCTCCTGTTTCCTGCTCGTAAGTGCTGTCAGATGACTCTCTGATTCCCTGGCCTCCAATCTGCTCCTTTCCAAGTCATCCTCCAACAGCCACAAGAATCACCTGTGATGCACATCTAATAATCTCGCTCCTCTCCGGCTCTCTGTCATCTTAAGAGGAAGTCTGGGCTCCTGGGTGTTGCCTGTGAAGCCCCCCTTGCTCAGGGCCAGCCCTCCTCTGCCACATCCCCACCTCTCTTCCTCTTCCTCCTGCTCTTGGTGAAGAATGTCCTTTTCACCTTCTTGTGGCTGAGAGATTGTAGTGACTTTTAAAACTTCAGTCCTTTTGAGACTTCATCAGCACCTCTGTGCCTTATAAATACTTCTAGTAATTTTCTTGTCACCTGTCAGAGAAGGCCAGATGCTCCCCAAAGATCATGCTCCCGACTTCAGTGTGAAGTTGAGGTTGGAAGGGACCTTCCCAGGTCCCTCTGCATCTCCCTGGAGACCCAGGACTAGTTCTTGCCACCCGGACCTGAGGGGAAGTGTTGTGCATTGCTTCCAGCAAGGTCTCCTGTCCTCTCTGCTACGCCTTCTGGGCTTGATGTCCCTGAGCACAGCACCCGAGAGCCACATGCATGTAGAAGATGTTGGAGCCGTGTGGTGGCAGGAGTTTGGAGGTCTGAATCAAAACTTAGAGGGGAGCTGTCCATGGAGCAGGAATCAATCTGTGGCAACACTAACACTACCCTAAACTGTAGGGCTGAATCCGGCCCACTGCCCATTTTTATAAATAAAGTTTTATGGAAACATGCTCATTGCACTTACACATCATCTAGGGCTGCTGTCACACTGCGTACAGTGGCAGAGTTGAGTAGCTGTGACAGACCAGGTAACCCACAAAGCCCCAAATAGTTACTCTCTGGCCATTTGCAGAAAAAGTTTACCAAGCTCTGTTTTACATGGATGTACTTTTCTGAATTATTTATTGCTGTGTTTGATGCCTCGTGAGTCTAACTCATCTTCATGAAGCACCTTGCATGATGTGGGTCAAAAGGCGCTTTTCAGTGCAAGAATGGATGCTGTTCAGAGGGCCGTTGTTGTTTTCTGCTGGCCCTTTGTTGATGCGTAACCCAGGGAGAGTAGAAACTTCGTCTGGCCAGACTTTAGTGTCAGAATGTGCAGATGAGGCCGGGGTCCGTCAGCCTGCCCCAGGTGGGGGAAGGTAACAGTAACACGGGGAGAGCCCTCTTCCTGCTCCCGTCCAGAACTCTCTTGAGAAGCTTGGAGAACCTTGCCTGCGCCTGGCCCTCGGGGTCCCCGCACGTGGGAGCCGTCGGGGGTGGTTAGCAGGGAGTGGTGCCCAGGGAATGTGGAGGGGCCTGCAGAAGCACTGCAAGGGTACATATGTGGTGGGAGGGCCAGAAGCAGAGGGGAAAGATAGGTCCCCGCCCAGTGGCTGCCCCACAGCTGCTGTCCTCTTGCCTAAGCCTGCCTGCGACCCCTCCAGGGTGAGTCCCCCAAACACCTCAGCTGCGATGTGTGCGTGTGTAGTGGGGTGACTCTGACGGGGGCTGTGGGCCTTCATGAGTAGACAGGGGCAGGGGACGGTGACATGTGGGCTCCACGTTTGTTCATTAGATGAGTTTGTTGGTGGAGTTCTCACCAGCCTTCCCAATCTTGAGCGAGGCACTTGGGGGGCAGTGATGAAACTGGGGCTCCTGACTCTGGGGTTCAGTAGGGGGTTAGGGCACAGATGAAGGCCAGTGGTGCCCTTTTGGCTGAACCCACCCCTACCCCCACCAGGAATCCCATGTTTTGGGGGGCGGGGAAAGGTCTTGTAAACACAATTAAATTCTAAGGTAATATTTGATTTACTCTCAGGGTTTTCAACCAAAGATACATAAAACTGCTAGTGGGTGCTGATGTAGCCAGATTGATGAGGGTCCCCTCAAGTAAAGTCATGTGCTGTTTTAGTTTGTTCATGAGGCTGGAACACGGGTTAAATTGAGTTTCCATTCATGCCCTTGGAATATGGAATAATTTCCTGGTCCGACAGTTACCTCGGTGGGGGTCTCGGTAATGCCAGCCGGCCTGATACGTGAGGCTGCTGTGCACAGGGCTGAGCTCCTGGGGCAGGAAGGGCAGGAGAGGAGGGACGGCCACCGAGTCACAGTGGGGCTGGGAGTTGAACGATTAAGAATCAAAGGATAGTGCTGGGAGATTGATGTTTCAGGGAGGTACTAAAACACTATTTCCCTTTCATGAACTTAACCATTGGATCCAATGTCACTTCCTATCATGGTCCCTAATTACCTTTGGGGATTTTTGCCCACTGTGCCCACCTGGAATGTGGGGCCTGGCTTCTCTGGCCTTGCCTGTTTGAGCCTCCCAAAGGCGGGACCCCTTTCTTCATTGTCTTCTAAGAGCCTCTTGTCTGGGCCCTTCCTCCCCGCAGCAACTCCACGTAGACTGACTCTGCTCCTTTCTTGGTTAGCTGGCCTTCGCTTGGCCAGCTTGGAATCTCAGCACCGAGCCCTTTGTATCAACCACATTCCTGAAGTTGATCTTCGTGGCTCCCCTATGCAGTTCCATCCAAGACCTGTTGGGACTGCTCCCCTGACTTGAAGTGATGAGTGATCCCCCACCAGCCTTTCTGGAATTCCACCAGGATTTCTGGGAACCCCACGCATATTGCCCAGAACAATGCCTAGAACCCCATCAAACTCCACATGACAACTGCAAATGTTATGAAACCCTGGCAGAATTCTGCAGTATTCTGCAGGGCCTTCTTTTGCTTTATACCTTAAGGGAGAGCCCTCAGGGGTTAAAAAAAAATGTGCTGCCTGAATAGGGTGATGGAGTCAAACTGGGCAGATGGCCCTGGATTCAGTCCTTCCCATCTACCTAAAAAGGTTTACAATTCAAGCAGGCCGAGATGGACACTTAAGTGAGCTAAAGCCAGAATACGCAAGACGGATGCCTCCTCTGGGAATATTTATTCATCAGCCTGGCACTTAGAGTCAAATAAAACACAAATGTAATAACTTAGTGGGCAGTCCTAAGTGCGACAATGCAGGGACACCCTCTCCCACCTCCCCCTCGGCCCTGCAGAATCGGAGCCAGAGGATGGGCCCTGTCAGCGCATCACCACGCTCAGTGCAGGCTTCGGAGATCGACACACGGGACACCGGTGCCGGCCTGATCCACCTCCTAGGGCGTGTGCGGCTCAGGTGAGACAGTCCCTGGTTCGAGAAGACTCGATATGTGAGTACAGGAGCCTCTGGGCTCATCCAATGGACCAGCCTCCCACTGAGCAATGAGGCCAGGGCTGGAGGCCAGAAAGAAGGGGCTCACCCAAGATCACAAGATAGGCGCCTGCATCTCTGGATTCTCCACCCAATTAACTAAAAATACAATTTAAAAAAAATGCCCACCTGTGCCTGACACTTAGTGTCTGACAGCTGGCAAAGCATTATGCTTCAATCCCAACAATAACCCTGCAGGGTGGTCAGGGCCGGGCTTGTCTTTTTCGTTTTGCTGTTGAGGAAACAGAAGCAGAGGGAGTAACAGCTACTTGGAGACTGAAATTTAGGTTCAGACATGCAGATGCCCGGATGGTCCCCTTCCTCTCTCTCTTTTCTCTCCTCCCCGCTCCCTGCCCCACCCTACCTTCCCCCAGTAGGTTTATGTCTGTCTCCACTAACCTCCCTGCAGAGAGCAGGACTCGCAGAGCTGCGATGACACTTGGAGATCAGTTAGTCCAGAGGCCCCGCGTCGCGGATGGGGGCAGAGTCTCAGGGACATTGTATGACCTGCCCAAGATCCCGCAGGTGTCCAGTCAGGTGTTTGGGTACCAGCGCTGTGCCCTTCCGTCGGTGCGCCTGGCCAGCTCCATCTCTGGTCCCTCAGGGCAGACACGGAGGGCTTTGGGACGCCTGGCCTGGCCTCTTTCAGGACTGCTTGACTTGCCACACGTTCACACGTGGCCCCACTGTGTCACTCCCCTCTGCTCGGGAAGCCGGTGGCTGTGTTTGCATCTCTGCAGATTGCCCCATTTGCTGAATTCTGAGCTGGGCTCCAGGGGTCAGGGCAAGCCTCGTGGTGTGGCGGTTATCATCCGAGATCTGGGACAGGCCCCGCTTCCTTGTGGGCGGGCCTGTCTGTCTTTGGGAATTACCTCTGTCATCGTCCAGGTCAAATGACAGTTAATTTCCCACATCTGTGGCTTTCAGGCGCTCTCCTCATAATCATCTCCCTCTCGGGCTGCCTCCCCAAAACGGATCCATCCTCGGCCACCTTCCCAAGCCCTTCCCTCTCTGGTCTTATTCCTCATCTGGGAAGGAAGGCTGTGTGTGTGTGTCTATAAGCGCCCTTCCAGGTTCCACACTTTACGGCCCTGGCTCTCTGTCGATTTAGGATAAAAGTGATCTGCTAATGATTCACACACAGAATTTGTTCCCGTTTCCCCATCACATCTTCCTGCTTTTATACCTGAGGGGTCCCCAGCAAAAAAGGGGCTCAGGTCCCATGAACTCTAAGACCAAGTGCCACATTTCCACATGCAACTGATTCTTTTCCATCAGCTTGTGGTATAAAACTGACACGTAGCTCTTTTTTTTTTTTGTATGAGATGCTTTTACTTGGGGCTATATTCAAAGAAAGTTGTTATCAGACTTACACTATGGCCTGGGAAAGTAGATACTTCAAAACAACCTAAAAAAGGCATGACCCTTGCCAGGGCGTAGTGGGGATGCATATATTAATATTCAATTATCACAGAGTGTTCTGAATATTCTTTTTATTACTGTTATTATTTGGTTGCCATTTTTATTTTATTTTATTGAAGTCTAGGTGGTTTACAATGTTGTGTTAGCTTCTGGCGTACAGCACAGTGATTCGGTTATACATTTATATATTCTTTTTCATATTCTTTTTCATTACAGGTAATTACAGGATATTGAATATAGTTCCCTGTGCTGTACAGTAGGACCTTATTTATTCTGTATATAGTGGTTTGTACCTGCTAATCCTAAACTCCTAATTTATCCCTCACCACCCCTTTCCCCTTTAGTAACCATAAGTTTATTTTCTATGCCTGTATGTCTGTTTCTGTTTTATAAATAAGTTCACCTGTGTCATATTTTTAGACTCCACATATAAGTGATATCATATATTTGTTTTTCTCTGTCTGACTTACTTCACTTAGTATGATAATCACTAGGTCCATCCATGTTGCTGCAAATGGCATTATTTCATTCTTTTTTATGGCTGAGTAGTATTCCATTGCATGTAGATGTATATATACACACACCATATCTTCTTTATCCAGTCATCTGTTGATGGACATTTAGGTTGCTTCCATGTCTTGGCTGTTATAAACAGTGTTGCTATGAACACTGGGGTGTATGCATCTTTTTGAATTGGAGTTTTCTCAGGATATATGCCCAGAAGTGGGATTGCTGAATTGTACAGTAACTCTATTTTCAGTCTTCTTCAGAAATCTTATACTGTTTTCCATAGTGGCTACACTAAATTCCCACTAACAGTGTAGGAAGACTCTCTTCTCCACACCCTCTCCAGCATTTATTCTTTGTGGACTTTTTAATGATAGCATTCTGACTAGTGTGCGGTGATACTTCATTGTAGTTTTGATTTGCATTTCTCTGATAATTAGAGATGTTGAGCATCTGTTCCTATTGGCCGTCTGTAGACACATAGCTCTTTTAGCTTTTAGAGAAATCAGACTCAGAGCCCCTCATCCTTGTGGGTCTTGGAATGAAAGATCATGCCTCCCTCCCTAAAGTCTCCTTTGGTCATGATCCGAGAACTCTAGGCATGGACTCCGCAGAGGCTTTGGTCCCTGTGTCACCCCTGAATCCAACTCAGACAGCCCCCTTGAGGCTAGAACGATGGTCCCACAACAGATTGGCTGGGACTCCCAGGTGTGGCTTTTTGGATGCTCCTTTTTATGTCAGGCTGGCTGATCAGACCAAGTTTCAGCAGCAAGCAACCCCCTTCCTCAAAAAACCCAAGTCACTGGGTAAGATCTCTTGTTACTCACCATGCATTCTCTCTTCAGAAGTCCCTGGAGTCTTCTACTAGCTGACCTTACATGGAGCCATCTCAGCACCTTGACTTTTAGCTTGAACATTGTTATCCATCCCAAAGACTGTTTCCCAGCTTCCCTTGCAGCTAAGTGAATAATTTATTGCCAAATGGAATATAAATAGTAGTGTTCTGTGGGACTTCTAGGAATTCATCTTTAAAAAGTTAGAAGCATGCCCTTCTTTGATCCTTCTTCTGTTCTGCTGTCTGGAACATGGATGTGATGGCTGGAACTCTAGCAGCCATCTTAGATCACAAGGGTCATCCCTTAGTGATGGTGGAAAGAACCAAGTGTGCTGCTGGCCCTGTGTCTCTCATATCAGTCCTGTATTTCCTACTTCTAGATCTCTTTAATGTGAAAGAGAAATACTTTTGTCTTGTGTTTGAGTCACTGTTACTTTGGGTTTTCAGTCACACGTGGTGGAATGTGATCCTGACTGATACACCAAGCAAGCTTGATTTCTAAACAGAGAGGAACTTGGAGGGTATTTGCGGACCTCACATGTTTCCTTCCCTGTGGCAGCGATAGAGCCTGTCTTCTGTGAGGGGACACACAGATCCTTGTGTACCTTGCTTAAGAACAAGAGACAATAGCGACAATCTGTTAATCCCATCTGTTTTCCATAAGAGGGGAAAATGGCTACATGGTGATAATGGAAATTCTCAGGCTGGGTAGAGGGGACTTGCCCTGAATGTCCCATAACAGGGACATGGAGGGGAGCTTCCAGGAATTCATCTTAAAAAGTTAGGCACATGCCTAGAAGGGGACACAAAGTTAGGAGGGGACACAAATGGGAGACCCTCATGGAGTCGATCATCAGGAGTTTACTCTCTGGCGCTGACAGAGTTTGTAATTTTCAAAGCCTGTTTCATTTATTATAACCAGGTTAACTCCCTTTCTCCTACCGGGTGCTCCCAATGACAACATTATCCTCATTTCCCAGATTGTAACCTTAAGGCTCAAAGGGCTGGGAATGGTTAAGCAGGTCTAGGTCCATTTTGTTATATTTTCTCTTAGTGGAGGTGGCTAATCTTGCAACCTCCTATCCCAGACTTGCCAGGAAAGTTCCAAATTCATTATTTTCTTTTTCTCCAAAGCACATTTGTCCTAGAAAGATCACACACACTGAGTTTTGGTTTGGAAAATGCACTGGTCATTGGAAAAACACCTTTAAAAATAATCTTCCAAAGTAGCTAGTGTTTCTGGGAAGGAGGGAGGAAATGCTGGGTTGTTCTTAAGTCAGAGAGGACTTCCTGGAGGAGGTGGTCTTTGGTCAAATTATAGAAATAAGGCTGAACTGGGATGGTGGAGGAATAATTAGAGGGATAATAGGACTCTAGAGAGGAGGTGACAGCGAGAAGATGGTCATGGTGCATAAGAATGTTCTGGAAGAGGGAAGAGCATGTGAAATGCAAAGACCCAGGAGCTCTGGTCAAACTCCAGGGAGCTGGGACACAAGGGATGCACTGGAGCGAGTGTGAGGGGAGCAAAGTGGATGAGACGATGTAGGGGTCCCCTGGTCCCTGTGAGCAATGGTGTGACCTCAGCTAGGGCAGGGCAGCAGGAAAGGAGAAGCAGAGATGGGCTGAAGAGACCCCGGGGATGCTGACTGGGCAGGACAGGGCTTCCCCACTGGTAGGATGTGGGCTGGCGTGAGGGAGGCAGATAGGGCTTCCCAGGTTTCTGCCTTCAGCCCCCAGTGGGTGCTTGTGCCCCCTCACGAAACGACAGGTGCCTTTTTTCTCAGCAATGAGACATGTGATCAGCACGTCCAGATTACTAATACGGTTCCTCCGTCCCCATAGATATTCTTAAATTTTTTTTTAAATTAATTTCATGAGCTCAATTTTTAGTTTTTTGAGAAAGCTCCATCCTGTTTTCCACAGTGGCTGCACCAAGTTATGTTCCCGCCAATAGTGCACCAGGGTTCCCTTTTCTCCACATCCTCTCCAACATTTGTTATTTGTGATGGCCATTCTGACAGGTGTAAGGGGATATCTCATTGTGGTTTTGATTTGCATTTCCCTGGTGATTAGTGATGCTGAGCATCTTTTCCTGTGCCTGTTGACCATCTGCATTTCTTCTCTGGAAAAATGTCTGTTTGGTTCTTCAGCCCATTTTTAAATTGAACTTTTTTTTTGATGTTGAGTTGTCTGAGCTGTTTATATATATTGGATATTAATCCCTTATCAGTCATATCATTTGCAAATATTTTCTCCCATTCAGTAGGTTGTCTTTTCGTTTTGTCAGTGATTTCCTTTGCCGTGTAAAAGATTTTAAATTTAATATCATATGATACAGCATTCCACTTCTGGGCATGTATCTGAAAAAAACAAAAACACTAATTCAAAAAGATACATGTACCCCAATGATCACAGCAGCGTTATTTACAATTATCAAGACTGGAAAACAGCCTAACTGTCCATCAACAGATAAATGGATAAAGCAGCTGTGGTATACACATACAATGGAATACTACTCAGCCATAAAAAAGAAATTTTGCCATTTCCAGCAACATGGATAGACTTGGAGGGCATTATGCTAAGTGAAAATAAGTCAGACAGACGAAGATAAATGCTATATGGTATGATTTATATATGGAATCTTAAAAAATAGATCAAACTAGTGAATACAACATGAAAGAAGCAGGCTCACAGGTATAGAGAACAAACTTGGGGTTCCCTGTGGGGAGTGGGGGAGGGGCAAGATAGGGGTGCGGGGGTAAGAGGTACAAACCATTGGGTGTAAGACAGGCTCAAGGATGTACTGTACAACCCCAGGAATATAGCTAATATTTTGTAATAACTGGAAAGCAACTTCAAAAATTTTTATAAATATAAAAAATATAAAAAGTAAATAATTTTAAAAATTAATTGTATGAGCTCAAGGAGAAAGTGATTTTCTCTTAATAAAAACTGCATTCAGAAACAGATATACTTACTAATTCTCTTCCAAATAGCTGAAAAAGTCCAACCAAACATTTCCCATACATTTTTATTTGTAATTGTTGTTCTCAGTTCAGGTGTGTTTGTATGGTTGTGTCTTACACAGGAAAAAAAAAATCAAAAAGAAGTACACCGAAGTATGAACAGTCTTACCTACGTTTGGTGTGATTTATGCAATCAGTTATTTTTCTTTGTGTTTCCCAAGTTTTCCTGACTGAGCAGAGAGGTATTAAAAAAAAAAGGTTTAAAAGGAAGAAACAACAGGCTGTCTCCAGAGTTCTCCTCTGAATATTACACACTAGAAGAAAATAAAGCCTCTCTTCAGGATTTAGCGGGGGAAGGTTTATGGGCCAAGAGTCACGCACCCAGCCAAGGGTCTTTCAAGAGTGAAGACTCCAGAGATCTATTCTGAGATAGGCAAAGCCCAGGAGAAATACAACTCATGTTACCTTAAAAAATTATCCAATGGTGTACAGCTAACTGGGAGAGGATCAAAATGAAGAATTCAAGAATGGAAACCAGTAGTATGAGAGGGTTGGCAAGAAGCCTGGAAACCAACTGAATATTCAGGTTTAGCTATAAATGCTGCTGGAAACATATAGGTGGAGACACAAGTGCAACACAGTAGAATGAAAAAAGCCAAAAACAATTTGTGAAAAAAAAAAATTATAAAATTAAAAAAAAGTCTTGAAAAAATGGCCGGGTCTATAACCCCAAAATGAAACCACAAAACTTGCGGGGCAGGGCAGAAGGAAAACATGATGAATAGCTAAAAACACACAGTGATCGACTGAGCCTTTTTATATTGTTCTTGATGTTGGCAAATATTGAAGTAGAAACTTGAGTGTGCTTTTGATTATCTTAAAGGAGATCACTAATAGAGCTAAAAATTCACACCAAAATATTATATATTCGATCAAAAAAGCCATGGTAGAAGCTTTGTTTTTGTTTTTTACATTTATGTAAGAAAGAGGAAGATTTATACACCTGTGATGTTTGCACAAAGCCAGACTACTGCTGGGGAGGGAGCCCAGGGTCCCAAGGGCTGATCTCTAGGGAGTATTTGAGTCTTTTGGAACCATGTAGCAGACAATTTAAAAAATGGCTTTACTGATGTCTAAAAGACATACTGCAAACTGCACATCTTTCAGAGGTACAATTTCATACATTTTGGAATAAGTGGGCACCTGTAAGCATCACTATATTTAAGACCGTGAACAAATCATCACACCCAAACGTTTCCTCTGTCATCCCTCCCTCCTTCTCTGGAACAGATAAAAGTGAGCAACACTTTACAGAGAGAGCAAGAAACAGAGAGCCAAGAATAGTAAGAGGACTAAGACTCAGAAAGCTTAAAACAAGACAACAGAAAGAACGCTGCAAATGAATTAAATAGTTTAATGAAAGGAAAGACTGTCAGAATAATAGCATCAATAGTGTCTACCTTTCTATACACAGGTAAAGAACTTACCTTATTTTCAAGCATCCATGAGCCACTGACCAGAGCTGAGGATATGCTAGGTCATAGAAATCCTACTGTGTCCCCAAAACATAAATTTGACAGATTACATTTTCTGATCAAAACAAAATTAAACTGTAAGTAACTAATGTCTAAAAAGTTTTTAAAACAACAATGGGAACACAGAGGGATACAATACATTTACAGGATATTTGGATAAGGATAAAGCTATTCTCCCAGGCAGAGTCATAGTTATGAAATGAATTATTTATCCAAAAAGGGAGCTAAAATGTGTATGATTTAAGCATTCAATTCAATAAATTAGGAAAAGAGGAAAAAGCAACCCCAATGAAATAAAAAAGATGAAGCAAAACTTAACTCAGTAAACAACAGAGCTGACATATAATGTAGGTCAATCTGTTTGGTTTGGTTTCGTTTTTAATGGCAGGACTGGGGACTGAACCCAGGACCTCATGTGTGCTAAGCACACACTCTACCACTGGGCTATACCCTCCCACCAAGTGTGAGTTTGAAAAAATAAACTTAAGTAACTTGGTGACTTGATATAAGATACCAACAACATGATAAAGAGAATATAATGCAGAGAGGTAGTTTACAAAAAGAATAATATATATAATTATAAGCATAATATATAATTATACTAATACTTTGAAAATCTCAGTGAAAATAGGCGATTATCTGGGACAATGTAAATTTCCAAATATTTTGAAGAGATATCAAAAACTTCAAAAATATTACTTATCATTGAATACATTGAACATTTTATAAAGCCCCTCTCAAAAAGAAGATCGCAGGCGAGGTAGTTTTATGTGTAAGTTGTTTAGGGTATTTAAGGAACTGATTCATAGCGCTTCCAAAGCACCAGAAAGACCAAAATTTACCCAGATCATCTTGCAAAAGTTAAAATAACTTTTAACTAAAAATCTATCTAAGGAAAGCTCGAAATAAAAAGATTGACCAGTCTCACCTGTGAACATAGATGTGAAAATTCTAAATAAAATCTTCACAAGCCATGTTCCATAGCATGTTAATTATTCATCAAAGTCCAGTAGACTTTGTCCTGGGAATTTGAGAACGGTTTAAGGAAGATCTATTAGTATAAGGAATCGCATCAATGGGTCATGTAAGAAAAGACATATATGAGTATCTCAGCAGGTGTCTAAAAGGCATTTTACCCAAATGAACATTGCCATTCTTAAATAATATTATTTAGCACAGAATAGTTTTTACTGTGTGCTGGCTGCCTTGCTGAGGATTTGACGTGGTTTATGCTAATATGCAGAGTAGCACCTTGAGATCTCGGGTCCCCTCTCCAACGTAAGGCTGATCCCCCTTCACCTGTGCCTCAAATCCTATCTCCTCCCCTTTTTGGAGACCTTATATAGTCACTCAAATTACCCCTCTGCAATACGGTCACCTTGGCCCCTCCCCAGAATCTGGCTCTTTCCCTTCAATATTTAAATAAGCTCAAGATTTAAAAAACACACACAAAAAATCAAAAACAAAAACTCCCTTGATCCTGCGTGACTCTCCCACGGAGACTTCTTAAAAGGGTGGCGACATTCACCCTGTTTTCTCCTGCTCCGCCCATGGCTCCCTCCAGGCTAGTTTCTGCTCCTTTCACAGTTCTCCCAGGTGACCTGCCAGCTGCCCAGCCCACTGGCCCCTCTGCCATCATATCTACGTGCCATGATGCCAGGAGGGAGTGCTGTCCTGGGAGGGTGGACAAGACACCACATATGAGTTGGGGGAGGGTGGAGCTGAGCTCACACAGGTGCCTCCGCCAATCCAGGGGCCTCATGAAGATGGGAGCATCCCACTTCCACAGGCCCTGGGTGAGCGCTCTCCTTTGGCGGGTGGCTTTGCTCCTGGTGGCGACTCAGGAATCCAGGTCCGTCCTCCCATCCTGTTTGTCATGGAGGAAAACAGTAATCCCTCAGGTACTGATGGTTTTCTTCACTCTACGAAGCATGGAAATTTTACAGAGCACAGAACCCCTGTGAGCTATTTACTGTTAGCCCACTCTTGGAGATAATGCAACTGAACGCAGCTCAGAGGCCCTCGACAAGCAGACAAGCATCCCACAACTGAAGGCAGATGGAGCCAGGACTGGAGTGCAGGTCCTGCCCCCTGGCCGTGAAGTCCACTGCCTCTGGCGGGAGGTCACCTTTCACAGATTTACAGCCCCGCCTGCCTCCATTCCTTGGCTGTGGCCAGGGGGAGCCTGCCAGCAGGTGCTTTCCTTAGACTGGAGGCTCAGAAAGTCCTCTTGGTTTCTGGAACCCTCTTCTCTCCTGCTCTGGAGTGTTTCCAGTGGGCCCGGCAGCCCCCTCCCATATGCATTCGGGGTTCTGCCAAGAGGCTTTCAAATGTTCCCCAAGAAAAGGCCAGACCCGCTCATTGGGCTCTACGGCTGGCCAGACACCACCCTCTTAGATGCTGCATAGAAATAAAACACGGAGGTGACAAGCAGCTTGGAGGAGTTGAAATGTCACCGCGACACCCTGAAATCTCCTCCGAGCATGTAACTCAGAGATGGTAAAGGTTGCCCAGAAAGCAAACTGTTAGCTAGGAACCGAGGGAGGTTCCTCCTCTGGGTTCTCGGAGCCAGCAGCTCCAGGAGAAACGCCGAGCGTGCCAGGAGCCCACCCTGCTTGCAGGCACGCTCTCCGTTCGCAAGTGCCAGCACCCTCTCCACCCCCTCGGTGCTCCGCCCCGCCCAGCCCAGCCACTGGTAGCTCCTCCGGGCTCTCCGTGCTCTCCCCTCCAGCGCCCCCTTCCTGAGTGCCCCCTTCCTGAGTGCCCCTTGGCTCTGCTCTGCCAGGGAGGCCAACCTGCTCTGCCCATCCCGAGCCCCCTGCTTTTAGATCATGCCTTTCACTTCCACACCCTGGGGGCCTGGCGCAGAGGAGGGCCCAATTGATACTTGTCCAGTGAACAAACGACACTTACTGGAAGCCAGCATTTCAAGTGGAAGTCCCTCCTCCCTGGGCTGGCAGCCAGGAGGACGGGCCACCTGCGTCTGTCTGGGCCCGGGGGCAAGGAGCCTGGGTGTGGGAAGATGCCTGGGGGGTCTTCCCCTTGCTGGGCTTCAGTTTCCTCATTTGCACATTGATGGGAGTGGATGCCCTTAGGGTCCCCCCAGGACCAGAGCGGTCAGACTTGCCTCCTCCTGCTCCTGAGTGTGGTTGTGAAACAGCCGCACCCAGGCCTGACTTCCAGCTGTGACTTCTGCTGCTGCCCAGGCCCACCCACCCTCTGCTCCTTCTAGACCTTAGAGGGGCCCTGCAAGCGAGGACCCCTGAAGCTGGAGCTCCGTCCACTCCACAGAACATCCACCCCAGAGATGTTCCCGTGTGTGCATCTAGGTGGCAGAGAAGGTGTGTAGGTGTGTGTGGGTTTGTGTCTTTGTGTGCCATCCCATAGATTCGGTTAGAGGCAGATCAGAATCAGGAGGGGGAGGTCTGGGGGAGTGGACGTCCCCCCGAGGAGGGAGTGGTGTGTGTGCACGCCCACGGGTGCAGGTACACGGGATACCTGTCATGTGTGTGGACAGTGGACGTGGCTGTGGGTGGGACAGGGTATATGTGTGAGTGTGTGTGTGTCTGTTTACATGCATTTCTTTGTACCTTTGTGCGCATATTTATTAGTGTCTGTGCATCTGTGTGTGTGTGTGTGTGTGCACGCACGCATGTCCCACCTTGGACTTGTTCAGAAGCGAGAGGACACATCCTGGCGGGCAGGTGAAGGCCCTGGTAGGCAGACATCCTGCCGGCATCACCACTCACCTTTCCTTTTTTATCCGTTTTTAAGTATTGATCGTCACGTCTGAAGATGCTGGAACGGCAGCCGAGGTTCTCTGAGCCAAGGTGCCGTGTGAACTGTGAAAACTGTCTACCCCGTGTGGGAGGCAGAGACGGTTTCCTATTTTAATTCTCTCGGAGACTCCAAAGGTTAGCGGTTTCGGCAGATCACACGGCAGGGTCATGAGCACAAGCCCCTCACGAATGTTCTCGGCAGCTGCTGGCTGGTGGGAGAGACCCCTTTCCATTCCAGTGCATCATGCCCCGGGGAGGGACATTCACAAGGTGCTCTTCCTCCCGAGTTAGACCCTCAGAGCTGTAAGGGAGCTTAGAAACATGTAGTTGGATGTTCCCATTAACAGTGGGGAAAGGATGTTCCGTGAGCAAGTGACATATCCGAGGTCACAAAGGAACAGAAATTGAAACCCAGGTGTGGCCAGCCCCAAGGAGGGCAGAGAGCTAGCCCGGGACATGCTGGGAGCCGAGAGACAGTGAGCGGCAGACTCAGGAAGGAGAGGCAGTGGGAGCCATGGATGGTTTTTGAGTGTGAGAGGTACTTGCTCTTTGGTACATTTTTAAGGAACTTAACCTGACCTCTGTGGGGTGTAGCCCCTTGGGGCTTTGGTGGGACTTGCGCAACAGGAGTGTGGAAGAATGCAGGAAGGAAGCGCTGGTGGAGGAGGGCAGGAAGGGCCTTCTGGGCAGAAGGAACAGCGGCGGGCGTGGGGGAGGCACTAGAAGTGTGCAGGGGCGTCAGGCTTTCACGTGTGATTGGAGGGTCCCTTTCAATGGTGGAGACGGGTGGTGCAGGATGAGAAGGGCTCTGGTCTCTCTCCCGAGGACTTTCAGGAGTCACTGGAGGCTTGGGTGTGTGGCTGCCAGACCCATATTTCACAAAAACACCCTCAAAGCAGTGGGGGATGGGCTCCTTTCCAGTGGGGCTTAAGGCTAGGACAGCAAGGTGCTAGAGAAGGCAGGTGAGACTCCAATGTGGGACGCAGTGGGGTGGGGAGGTCCAAGGTGGGCCTCTACGCTTCCCCCCCACTGCTTCCTACTTCCCCCGCATCCCCACCCTCCCAAGCTGTCTTTGTACACATCAGGGGGCCGGACAGATGGCCATCGGGAGAGGACTTAATCCCTCCCTGCGAAGTCCAGGGGTAAAACGGGGGCAGGACAATGGGCACTTCAGTCCTCCAAAAGGGTCCAGGGACAAGGAACACCCTGCATGCTGAGGTCAGAGGGCACAGACGCAAGCATGTGGCAATGGGGTGAAAGGCCCTTTCCTAGGAGCTTGCAAAAAGGGCCCCTGGAAATGAGACTCAGGGTGTGAGTGGCGGAGTCTGTGAAAGGTGGCTGTTTAGATCCTACCCAACTCCTGTCTGCTGCCTTCCCTCCCCCTGCTCTGTCCCTCTCAGAGGGCCTTGAGCACGCTTGGCCTTGTCTGAGAACTCTTGGTCCTATTGACCCCACCGGGAGGTCACCTCTGCAGGCTCGGTCCTAGGCACATCCCTCCCTGGCCCCTTCCCTCACCACCTCTTGAGGAAGGCATTAGTGGCTCCATTTTGCAGATGGGAAGACTGAGGCCCAGAGAGGTGAGACACTTGCTTAAATAGCATAGCTGATAAGAGGCAGAGCAGTGACTGACACACACCTGCGTGATAAGACAGGGGGTGGGCTGTTTAGGAGCTGGGGCTCTGGAGCCAGACAGCCTGGGTTCACATCCCACCTCCCCCAGCAAGCCAACTGCTGACCTGTTTCCTTATTTCAAAGTAGGCAGTGGTTCCAGTGCACACCTGGCAGGGGTGGCCGAGTAAACATGGCCAGTGTTATAGGATGTCAGCTGCATAGACGGCTCACCCTTCTTCCTCGGAAGCAAGATGCCAGCACCTCACTGCACACACACTGATTCCCACCAAATTCCTACCAAAATCCATATTCCTTTGCCAAGGCTGCCGCGACAAAGAACTACACCCTGGATGCCTTAAACAACAGAAATGTACCATCCCCCAGTGCCTGAGGCCAGAGGTCCAAGATCAAAGTGTTGGCTGGCTGGTTCCTTCCGAAGCTGGGATGGAGGCTCTGTTCTGAGCTGTTCTCCCAAAGCTTCTGGTAGTCGCTGGCCATCTTTTGTGTTCCTTGGCTTATAGGCCCATCCCTCTAACTTTTGCCTTCATCTTCACACGGCATCGTCCCTGTGTCTATGTCCACATTTCCCCTTTTATAAGGACACAGTTATATTGGATTAGGGTCCACCCTCGTGACCTCATCTTAACTCGGTCTGCAAAGACCTTATTCTGTGTTAGTCTCTGCCGGTGAGCATCACGGTCTGGTGGGGGGGTTCAGACAGGTCAAAGGCAGGTGCAAGATGGGGTGATGCATGAACTAAGGGGGGGCATGGGGTTTTGAGCACGGGGTGGGGCAGGGAAGCACGGCTATCCAGTTCTGGGGCCCCTGTGGCCGCCTGCCTGGCACATAGTAGGTGCTCACTGCCTCTTTGTGGATGGATAAGTGAATGAGAACAGATTAGGAGAGGGCACGAGAAGCCCCGAAGTCACCTGAAGAAGCAGGAAGGAATTTCTCGCCCCAGGCTCTAGCTCCTTGGGTGTTGAAAGATCAAATTCCTGGAATTCATCTCCTCTGTCTTTTGGGCCATCCCTTTATCAAGCACAGAGAGCCGGGGAGATGCTGGCAGCGTGTTAGGGCTTGAAGGAGAGGGTTAGCTGGGCTCCGCATGAAGCCTGGATTCCAGACGCCCCTAAGCCAGCTTGATGTATGTGTGGTCTCAGCACAGGATCTCTCCATCATCCAATTGTCCCTGTCTGAAAACTGGAGGGAGAGTCCCTTTGAAATTGATGTGGTTTTCCAGAGCCAGAGGATTGATAATTACTGTTGTGGGGACTCCCACCAACAGGCAAAAGTAAAAGCCCCCGTGTGGCCCAAAGCAGGGCAGAGGGATGTGGCATTGCTTTCTGCACTGTGAAATCTGCTGTCTTGGCAGTTTGGGCCAAAAGGTCCTGTGGCAGTTTGGGCAGGGGTCCAGTGATGGGACCATAGGGTGCTTTTAAAGATCTTTTCAGTTGGTTCAGTGGCCAGAAAAGGAGGTCCTCTGTCAGCCATCCCTCCAACCTGTACAATCCTGGCAAGTCACTTTCCCTCTCTTAGCCTCAGTTCCCCAATATGTACAATACAGACTAAGATAATGGGCATAGGTGATTTATTAGAATTATTCCAGTTTGAAGTTTGATGGTTCTTTAGGGCTTGAATGACTTTTATTACTATTGGGGAGGGTCTGAAGAACTTACAAGCTTTCTTATGGGGAACTTGTTACTAATCTGTCATTTGGGGAGGAGACTCAGCATCAGCAAGACAATGTTGAACTTGACAGCAGGTAGGAGGATTTGATCATCCACCTACTTGCTGCCTGTCCAGTGAGGATTCACTTTGTGTTCCATATGGTACAGGCAGAGACAGAAGAGGACTAGAAGATTCTCCATCACCATCTACCTCTTTGCCTTCAATCCTCTGCATCTCTGCATCTCCATCCTTCATTCTTCTATCTTTCCTTCTAAGCCCAACACATATAAAATGGCACAATGTGGACTCCAGCCAATGTCAAGATCAACTAGTTCCTTTTTGAGTTAGCCAGACAGGCTTGGCCAGGGTCTGATCTTGGAAGCCCAAGCCACTCTTTCTAGTATTTCCGCTAAGTTGTCATCACAGGAAGTCAGCATTTGTGAACATTTCAAGTGTGTGGGGGGGATGCGTTCCAAGCGCATGAGCAAACCTTCGCTGTTTGTTGCACACATGAATGCGTGTTTATTCTGGGGCCGACTGAAGACTGGGTAAGTCTCTCTCTAGCCTGCTAACCTTGACACTAACCAGCTTACCTGCTATATCCGTAAACAGAGTCACGGGATTTGGGGCAGAGGGACAAACTTGAGATTGACAAGCAGGACCCTGGCGGTGAGGAAACAAGCCTGGAAGGTGAAGCAGATGGTTGAAGACTGCATAGTCACCTCGCGCGGAAGACGGGGGCAGCCCAGTCCCCCGACCCTCGGGGCACGACACTCTCACGGGTGACGAGACACAGGCCCGCAAGCGCGTTTGTAGGTTTGTCTCGTAAGCGGAAGCATCTTGCCGGCGAGGTGGCCGTGGCACTAACATTTCCGTCCCAGGCTCTTCAAGCCCTGGGCTTAAGCATCTGAGCCTCATCTTTTCTTTACTCGCGTGAAGAACCCCATCCCTCGCCAGAGTATCCCCTTGCTCACTCCCGAGACTAACTCCCATTTCCCAACACGGAAGCCCTCCTCTTCCAAGCGGGAACCCCTTCCCTCTCGCGAGAATATCCCCTTAACTCTCTCACCAAGGTGGGGGGCGGGGGGGAGTCCTCATCTCTCACGAGATCGAACCCTTTTCTCTCGCGAGACTACCTCTCTCTCCAGGTGACCCTGGGGCTGCACAGACATCCTGGGAGGGGTGCCCGGGGAGCTCAGGTCTCCAGGAAGCAGGATCCAGTGCTATGGACATAGATGATATTGCTCAGTAAACGGGTTCTGATCCAAGAGCCAGCACCACGGGAACGACACACTTCGGTCCAAGGTGAGGGGAGAGAGTGCGAGAGAGTTCTATGGGGGGAGGGGGGAGGCCGAGGTGGGAAGCCACACAGGTGCCCTGCGAGCAAAGTGGGTCCGTCTGAGGTGACTTAAGCAGAGCATAGAGCAGGGCGGGGAGCCCGGCCCCATGCCTAGGCTCTCTGTTCATCTCCTAAACCTTAAGGAAGCGAGGGAATCAGAGTAAAGGAAAAACAGTGTTAGGAAGGTAAGATGAAGTACGTAAATAGTGCACGGGACATGCTTATACTAAAACAATTGCTGATCATTTCTCTGAAATTCGCATTTAACTGGGCATGCTGCATTTTTATTTGCTAAGTCTGGCAAACTACACCTGGAGGAGATGGGGTGTTGGGGCTGCCAGCATCCTCAAGGTGCCAACTCACCAGGGGCCTTCCCAGCATCTTCTTATATTGTCTTGTATCGGGGAAGTGCCAAAATGAGGTTCAGCAAAGCCTGGTCTAAGGACCAAGTTAGCAGGTGCTCTGGTGCTGAGCCCCCACGTGGGCTCTTGGCAACAGGGATGGTTAATTTCATGTGTCAGCTTGATTGGGCCATGGGGTGCCCTGACATTTGGTTGAACATGATTCCGAGTGTTCCTGTGAGGTTGCTTGGGGGTGAGGTGAACATTTAAATCACTAGACCGAGTCAAGCAGGCTGTCCTCCCCCAAGTGGGTGGGTCTCACCTGATCAGTTGAAGGCCTGAATAGACCTAAAGGCTGATCCTCCCTTGAGTCCTCCTGCCTGACTGCCTTAGCACTGGGACATTAGCTTTTTCTTGACTTGAATTCCAACTGAAACGTTGGCTCTTCTTGGGTCTCAGCTTGCTGACTGCTGACTTGCCCACCTCCATAATCATGTAAAACAGTTCCTTATAATAAACCTGTATGTATATATATCTACATCATATATATATATATATACACACACACACACACATTTTATATGTATAAAATGCATACATCCTATTGGCTGTGTCGGTCTGGAGAACCCACCTGGCACAGCAGCTAAAGGGGACAGTGAGCTCGAAGCTCCTGTCCCCATCACCCCTGGAGCCCTGTGGACATTACCACGTGCCTCCGTGTGTCGGCGTCCTCGCCAGCACAGGTGGCCTCCCTGCGGACAGCTGAGGCACTGGGTGGACCTGGCACAGGCTGCCACAGTAGACATTTGTCACCTGCCTGTGTGATGTCGGAGGGGCTCTTGGAGCTGCTTCAAGGAGGAGACAGGCTGACTTTTTTCATGAGGGAGACATGCTCTTTGTTTCTTTTAAGTTCTGTTGGAATGGCATAAATCTGCTTCTTAAAAGCAAGGGAAATGTCATACTCCAGGAAGGAAGACAGGGAGGAGGCATTTATTAAGTGCCTCCTGTGAGGCAGGCCTCCTCCAGGCACCATGTCACGCCGTTTTAACTCTTGTGAAGATCTCAGGAATGCAGGACCTGATCATTATGGTCCTTAATTTATGCCAGTGTATTTCTATTTTAAGTATGTAAGTAATAAACCCTGTGGACCCACCACCCAAGAATCAGAACATTGTCAATGGCTTTCTTCTACCCAGGGCCTCTGATCTCCCCTACACAAGTGATCACAGTCTTGAATCTTGTGTTGAAAATTAAAAGAGAAAATGATACAATTTTTCACATATAAGTATTAGAAACGGTATGCTATTTAGTTTTACTTTTTTTTAACTTCATAAAAGAGCACCCCTTTTAATGAGCGTCTTAGGGACCGCACGGAGTCAGGCTTGCATGCCCGTGTCCCAGATGGTCATGCAGAGTCACGGAACAGAGAGCGGGGGAGCTGGGATCTGAACCCGAGCCTTTGTGGTGGGTCCAAGGCCGTGTTCCTTCAGTTCTGGGTAGCTGGTTCCCTGAGGGAGAGTCAGCTCCCGCGGGCAGGGCTGGGGTCTGCCTTGTTCAACACAGACTTGCCAGGTTCAACACAGCCCTGGTGTGTGCAGGGCTATTAGGAAATACTTGTTGAGAAAACAAACGACACCCTTCTCTGAAGGTCTGTCCGGAGAAAGGGCATCGTGGTGACATCCTTAGGAACACAGAGGATGGGAGGTGGTTGCATTGTGCTCACAGGAGCTCATGTTGATTTTCCCAGTTTATCTTTTTTCCCCTAGTAAAGGAGAACAAGTGTTTCCCATTCCATGAAATCAGGGGCACAGAATAGAGCTTAGGAGTCAGGCAGTGTTTCCATGGTTCTGTTCTACCTGCTGTGGCAGGAAGTGAAGCCCCAAGAAGGTTCCTGCAAGTTTCCAGGAGTCCCCCTGAATGCCTGCCACTCTCCTTCTCTCTGACTCTGCCCCGCTCCCCCACTGCCTCCTGTGGCTGCCAGAGCCTGGGCCACCTATGTTGCTGGACCCCGGAGGCTGACTGTCCCTCCAACATCCCACAGGTGTGGCCAAGGGTCTGCACCTCCTGGGTGCAGCTGTAGGTTCCCAGGGTGAGAGTGAGAGGTACCCACTGTCCTGTGCTCAGGCTAACTTCCCTGGGACCCGAGGTCACCTTTCCTCAGGGCAAGTTCCTTCCCAGGGGGCTTCTCTGTCCTTCAGGCAAATGGAGCCCTGGCAGCCAGTCCCCAAATCCTCCAGACTGATAACAACAACAGCAGTAATAATAATATCTAGCATTTAGTCTCTGTATGAAGCACGTTATGTGCATTACTTCATTTCCTCCTATTATTCCCATTTTACAGATGATGACCCTGGAGCTCAGAGATGTTAGGGTCACACAGCTAATACATGAGGAGCTTGGACTCAAATTACGGTCTGGCCAAGCCTGTGTTGTGTCAGTCTTGGAGCAGGGATGGCACACAGCTGAGCTGGACAAATTGGGGCCCCCATTCGTAGCCAGTATCTCCCCGGCAGGGCCACTGTATTTCTGGGTCACCATAAAACCTGCCTTGTCCCCAGTGCCCAGTCACGACATCTGAGGAACCAGAGTGGGCAACTCTGATAATGAGGCACTAGGCCCGTGAACCTGCCAGGCAAACACTCTGATTTCGAAGTTCCCATTGTCTAAACCCAATCTGTACATGTTCCTTTTCATGTTCCTGTTTGCTTCTGTAAGTGTGGGATCTTAAAAGCCAGCTACCCATGAATCTTGGAACTGCAGGAAAAGGACAGGAATTGGAACTTGGTAGAAACATTGTCTTAAAAGAGCATGACGGCAAAATGCAGGGGAGGGTGTGGGGAAAGATGGTGTGTGTGTTCACACAGGATCTCTTGTGTACATGTGACCACAGAACACCACGTGTGTCCTCGAGAACATGCCTGGATAGCCACTTGCACATGCGGCCATGCAGATGTGCATATTTGTGAATAGGAAGGTTCCTGTGTGTGTCCTGGGACACACAGGTCGTCAGCCCTCCCCCTCCCTAGGCTGAAAACCCAGTGGGTAAATGAGATGCTGACTAAGGACCCTTTGAGGGGCAGTTCTCTCTTGCTTTCCCTTCTGACTCTTCTGAGGATGGTGCAAGCATCGTAGTTTCTGGACTGAGCATGGGTTTTGGAGTCAGATTGACTGGGTTCTGAATTCAGACTCTGCCACTGTTACCAGGTACTACGGTCAGAATGTTTGTGCCCCCCCCCCCCGACCCAGATTCAGGTTGAAGGTCTAACCCCCATTTGTGCCTATCTTTGGAGATGGGGCCTCTAAGGAAGTAATTAAGGTTAAATGAGGTTGGAAGGGTGGGGCCCTTATCCGACAGGATTAGCATCCTTATAAGAAGAGATACCAGAGATCTCCCATGTGCCCCGAAGAAAGGCCACGGGAGCAGGGAGCAAGATGGCAGCCTACAAGCCAAGAGAAGAGGCCTCAGAATGAAAGCGGCCCTGCCCACACCATGATCTCGGACTCACAGCCTCCAGAACTGTGAGATGAAAGGTTCTTTGTTTAAGCCCCTGGTGGTGGGAGTCAGACTGTGGCAGCCTGAGCAGACTGAGAGGCCAGGACAGCTTCTCCTCAGTGCTAGTGTGTGTTTTCTCGTGGTTTACTATCTCGGAGATGCATTCTTTCCAGGGGTTTGCGTCAACCAGAAGCTGTGGCCCCCACTCGCTAACACAGAGGGCCTGGCCCCAGCCTCCTTCCCCACATGCCGGCCTCCCTGGATGCCTCCAGCCCTTTGATATCAGCCAGAGGCCAAGACAGACTGGGCACATGTGCTCTGGAGTCTCCCTCACCCAGGGCTGGGCCTGGGCTGGCTGGGCCTGGGCTGGCTGAGCCTGCCTGCTGCCCTGGGGCGGGCCGTCCGGGCTTCCACATGCCTGAACCAAACATGGAGCCTGACTTGCGGCTGTGTCTGCTGGCCGTGGCCCACACCGCTCCAGGAGCAGTGCCCAAATTCACAGGAAGAGGCCCAGAGTGGGGACAGGCCTGTGAGCAGCTAGACTTGCTGAAGTCCCTACAGATGGCCTGGGACAGGGATTTAAGGAGCTCATGACCAAATGGGACTGTCTTCAAAGAGGACGGGTGGAGGAGGAAGAGGCCTTGCTTTCTAAGCTGTCCTTTATGAAATACATACCGTGGGCCAGGTACCCGGCAAGCAGTCCTGGGTGTTCCTCCTCGAGTCCTCACTGCCCTCTGCCCATTTCATCCCCATTGCACAGACGAGGAAAGCCAGCAGACCAAGAAGATGGGGGACTAAGGTCGCAAAGAACCACCTTGCCTGAGTTAGAATTCAGGCTTCTTTTATACTAGAAGGAAAGGGAGTCAAGTCAAACACTTCCTGGTTCTGGTCACCTTCCGGAGGGGATGTGTTAATTTCTTCCTGCAGTCATTCACAGGTGGGCCTGGTCAGGGTGTTTCCTGTGAGCTAAACAAAGGTATTTTAACTAAATGCTCATTACCTGGGAGGCAGAGTTCCCAGAGATGGGCCATTATGTATAATTTAAGCTTATAGGCAGCATCCCGCTAGTGATGAACTTGTAGTAAAAGCAATAGAATGCAAAGATTAAAGTAAAAGAAGCAGATCCAGCATGGAGTCCGATTTGTTCTTTGTTACACTTGGGCTTGATGCTAGGTTGAGAGGCCAGAGGGGAGAGCCATCCCTGAGGCTGGGCAACAGGAGAGCTTCTTGGAGGAGGAGACACCAGAGTAGGGAAGGAGGGGAAAGGGAGGTCCAGGCAGGCTGGTTAGAGTTGGGGCACAGGAATGGGTGAATGGCAGGTGTGCGCAGGGGGACAGAAGCAGCACGTGGAAGGGATGGGGACGGGCACATGGGCTCATTTGAGCTTCTGTGGCCCCAGCTGGATCGGGACTGCTGCCCCCACTCTGCAGATGAGAACACTGAGGCCCAACCTGACAGGCCACCCTCAAATCTCATCCTCTCATTTGTGCCCTGCTCTCTTCCCTCCAACAGGGTAGTTTTTTGGCTCAGGGGCCAGGATCAGAGCTGCAGCAGGTGGGAGACTCATGGGGGTACAGACACAGCATGACCCTCAGGATGAGGTTGGGAGCCAAGAGTCAGGGGCTAGTCCCTGGGGAGCAGAGGGGCTGGGACACCAGCCAGCAAAGCCAGGGCTGGCAGTCCCCTCAGAGGGGGCTGGCCTCCCAGGGCAAGGCCAGGTCAGGGGCTCTTGGCTCCGGCCAGCTGGACCCTTCCCAGACCTTTAGCCAATGCTTTCCTCTCCCCCTGAGATCAGAGGAAGGAACGGGGGTTGCCTGGGAGGGAGGGCCACCTGGGGAAGGGGAGCCCCCTTCACAGAGTCCCCAGGATCCAAACGCAGTTGGGCAGGAGGATGCTTCCTGGAGTCTTGGAAGGAACAGAGAAACACGGAGTCCTGGGGTCGCTGCCAAACCCAAAGTTCGCTCCCCAGGCGAATGTCGCAGGAGGGGAGGAGAGCGCGACATATGGAAAACCCAGCATCTTCCACGTTGCCGGGAGAGGCAGCCGCCCCTCCACAGCCTGCTTTTCCCATTTCCTTTCTGTTTCCTCCAGTGCCTTCCAGGGACAGTGACTGGGGTCCCTATCACCTGGCTCTGTGTGGCCTACAGTAGTGGGCACCCACGTCACATCGGCCCCTGCCCTCAGGGAGTCACAGCATGTGGCGAGAGACACAGAGATGACAGGTGATAGAGGACAATGGAGGCACAGGGGAAAGGCACTAACTCTGCCTGGAGAGATCAAGGAGGGCTTCCAGGAGGAAGTGGCAGTGGAAGTAAGCTGGAATTAGGCCAGAGTAGGAGGGGTGATGGAAGAGTGTTTCCACCTAAGTAAGTATTTGAGATGTTGAAACACAAAGAAATGGAGGTTCAGAGGTTTTAGAGGAGTTTTGCCAAAGATCACCAAGGAGGCCATAAGTGGGTGAGGCCAAGATTTGAACCTAGACAACCAACCAGAATCCAAGGGCTCTGTCCAGGCACATGGAGTTAACTTGGTACCTGAAATGGCTTCCCCAGTAACTAGGATAGGGTGATGGGGAGGCTGCTGGCAGAGAAGTGTGGTTTGCTCACACTGGGACGTGAACTGAGAAGGGGTCCTGGGACTGACTGAGGAAGGATACACCTCTGTTCTCAGGGGCTGGGCTGGGGGAGAGGGGAGGAGGGGGATGGGAGGAGGGAGGGAGAGAACTGGGGTTCTAGACGCTACACTCAGCGGGCCTGTGAAGCCGTCGGACCCTTCTTCCCCGAGGCTCTCAGTGTGCCTGGGGAATGGGGCGTGTGTGAGCGTGTGTGCGCATGTGCACGCCGGCGCGCTCAGTAACCTAGTGGGGAGTGAGCGGATGCATGAAAGGCCGAGGTCCAGCAGACCAGCTTTCATGGCGCCCAGGGTGTGTCTGAGGGTGTAGATGCTCCCTGGGCAGCCAGCTGTGTGCCGGCTCCTGGTGGCCGTTTTGTGCTCCGCAACCCACGGATCATGCGTGAGAGGGCGGCCGACGCCTGTGGTTTGGTGGCGGTGCCACGTGGCTGCAGCATCCACAAGGGCTGAGCAGGCGCCCTCGGCTGTCTGACCTCGGGTCCTCTGGCCTGTCTGCCGAGCAGCAGGGGCAGGAACAGGACGGGAACACCTGAGGAGGCAGGGGTCTCAGGATCACCGTGGGAGGGGCCTGGGAAGCAGGAGGCCTCCCGGCTCTGGGCTGGGGGGTGTGGGGCAAGGGTGGGGGTGTACTTGGGACGTGACCAGGGTGATGACCTCTTGTTGAGCCCTGATAGGTGAAGTGGGACGCTCCCTGGGGTGGGGTGCCATCTGGCGTGTCTGGCCAGGGCAAGTTGTCCTCCCTCTTGGACGCACTCCCAGGGGCACTGGTGACTGGTCAGGGCCCCGCCGGCTGGGGACAGTCCGTAGAAGAAAGGGAAGCCGGGGTCACATGGGTGGGCGGAGGTGAGAGCCCAGCCCAGGCTTGGCCCAGGGCGTCTTCTCACCTGCTCCGCAAAGGCCCTGCCTGGCCGCCAGCCTGCGTGGGCCGCAGCGGGCCCAGGCTTTGACTCCGGAAGGTCACCCTCTGCGGCCCCTGGCCCCTAGCACTGGGAGAGGGGGTTCTCCCCTGCCAGGGCTCAAGTGACACCTTCACAGGCCACACCCTGAAGCTGCCTGGTGGAGGGGGTGGTTCTGGGCCACTGAGAAGCCAGACCTCTCTGGGACTGACCATTTGTGGTCCATCTGTCCCCAGTCCATCCCTCCCAGCTGATGGGGTGAGTCCCTTTTGAGCCCTTCCTTGAGACTTCTACCCACCTCCATGCCCTGGCACCACCCACCTGCTCTCTGCACAGGGTGCATGGTCCACTGGATCTCCAGGCCTGCCTACCTCCCTCTAACCAGGGCCACCAGGGTACCAGGATGAGGGTTTACCAGCTAAAGTGGCGCCCCCTTGTGGCAAGAGGACTAACACAGTCGACAGTGCCCTCTGCCCACCCCTCTGCCCACCGTGGACATTATAGGGTTTCTTTTCTTTTCTCTTTTTTTCTTTACTTTCACAAACAAATTCCTTCTTTCTTTATTTCATTGAAGTGTAGTTGATTTATAACGTTCGTTTTCAGGTGTACAGCAAAGCAACTCAGTTACTCATCTACATACCTATGTAGATTTCCTTTTCAGATTCTCTTCCATTAGATGTTACTACAAGAAACTGAATGTGGTTCCCTGAGCTGTGCTTATATGACTCCTGATGAGCTTTAATGGGTATGTGGGCGGGGTTTCACCCTAATTCCAGTTTTGTTCCCTCACTGAGATGTCGTTCACGTCATTAGTCACCTCACGCTGCAGCACATCCCTAGAAACTGAGCTTCTGCAAAGTGCAACTCCCATGTATGTTGGTTTGATCTTTTGTTTTAAAAAATCACAGCCCCCCCAAATTATCTATACTTAAAAAACTAGGATAACTTCCAAGGAGGTCCTCTCACCCCGTGTCAGGCTTTATTCACAGAACTGGGGTATCGAAATAAACAGAGCAGGTCTGCGCCCTCAGAGGGCGTGTGGCCCATCAGGGACACAGACGTTCACAGACACCCCATTTCCAAAGCCTTCTAGACACTGATCCCTTAATCCTCAGCCAAAGGCAATCATAGAGGTGTTACGAGCCCCGGTTTATAAGTGAGGTGACTGAGGTTCAGGGTCCCAAAGTGAGGAGAGGCCCCGCGGCTGTCATGAGACTATAATGAGATACCGTGTAGAGCAGGACTTCGCGGTGTCTGGCATACAGTTGGTGTGCGTTTGATGTTTAAAAGTTGGAGACAAGGGCAGAGCTTCTCCATTCCCCAAGTCTTAGGACTTTCTAGCTTGAACGCTTCTTGCCCCTGCGGGGCGCTCTCCTGCTATGCACTGTACCCTGGTCACAAGACAGTGTGTCGCGTAGGTCAGTCTGTTGTGCTTGTGCGCTGGCAGCCCTGGAATAAAGCCTGTTACTCTGGTGCCGCAGCATTGGGGCAGGACGGGGGACACGACGACGCGTCTGAAGGAGGGGATGGAACGCAGAGAGGAAGGAGTCAGCGCAGGGTGGGGGGCAGGCGGAGGGGCCCCGTCACCGTGTTATTTCCAGCTTTACTAGTCAGGATAACTTCCGCTTAGGTTTTTCAAACCCTGCTCTATAAACCTGGGGACCTGGCCTTATGTGGCTGTAACAGGTTTACTGACTAGTTCCTGCTGGGCTTGGCTTTCCCCACTCTCTGGCCCCGTCTGGACCATGTCCCATCGCCCCTGCCCTCTTTTAACCCCTTGGTCCCTTGGGCAAATCCAAGGCAGCTGAGAACTCCGGTCTCATTCCCAGTGCTGGTTCCCCTCGCACTTGATGGGACACTTGATGTCCCCTGGGTGGCCGGCCCCGTCCAGTTGCTGGCTGGCATGCCTGGCAGGGCTCTGTTCACCTTGTCCAGCCTGCAGCCTGGCCCCAGGCGGCAGGTTACCCCGCAGCCTGTGCTGCTGGCCAGCGCCCCATCTCTGCCCGGTGGCTGTCTTCGGTGAGGAGGCAGCAGAGCTCAGACCATCACCTTGCTGCGTTCACCTGGCCTTTGAGAGACTTGCACACTCCCCGCCAAACAGTACTCCTCTGCTTCCTCTCTCTGCCCCTGGTGGTCAGTTTTCATTCTCTTTGGGCCCACAGAGGCCAAGCTGGGGCAGGGCATCCAATCTACTGTCCCCAAAGGTGACCAAGCAGGAGAAGGACGCTCTGGTGGGCAGGTGGCGGAGGCAGGAGTCATCTCCTGTTGTTGCCTGGGGTGATGGTCAGAGGCCACCTGACTGCTGCCAGCCTCCCGGCCCCTGAGGGTCCTCATCCAGCAAGGTCCTGTGGGCAGCAGAATCCCATGCAGGAAGGGAAAGTAACTCCGGGACGTTTTATAGAGGTTTAATCCAGGGGAGCTGGGTTAGTGGAACCTGCAGGATGTTGCTGCACATGGGGCCAGCGGTGAGGGAAGCTGGGAGCCCAGCTGGAGGTGGGGGCACCTGACAAGAGCAGCTGTCATGCGGGGACAAGGCTAAGAAAGGCGCAAAATAGCCCGGCTTCTCTCTTGGCCCACCTTCCCACCCCAAGTCAGGGCTTCCTATTGGCTGGACCCAACAGGGTGTCAGGGCACAGGGCACAGGATAGGACAGAAGAGGGCAGAGAATGGATTGCAGGATGAGTGGGTGGTGGCCTCTGGAGGGTGTCAGCAGAGTCAGTTTCCTGACCTCTGGTGGCTCTGGGCGTGGCTGCCAGTGCCAGGACACCAGGACAAGCCCCATTCCATCTCCGTGGCATTTCCAGTATTTCAGAAAGACCCTAGAGAGAGAGGGTCTGAGACTGCCGTGCCCGCCAGCCTCTGAGGTGGGTGTGAGGACCTTGCCATGTTGGGAACAGCCTGCAGGGAGCCCAGCCTTGGCCTTATAGCAGATGCGGCGATGATGGATTCCAGAGCGCTGCGGGGGTGGGGGGTGGGGGTCAAGGAGCCTCCTGAGACTGGAGTCCTGTGCGGCACATTCTCTTGGGCCCCAGGTGGAAGGCACATCTCAAAGGCCTGTCACGAGGATTATGATGAGTACTAATGACGTTCACCAGGTAGCGTGTGCTGACAGTGTGCTGTGGGCAGTGCTGGATGCTGCGAAGTTATTCACGAAAACGCACAAAGCACTTGTCACACAATAGGCGTTTTTCCAGCACGGTCCTGGATGCAAAGGATGAACCCTGACGGCCTGTGCCTCTGAAGGGAATGAGCTCACGGCTCCCCCTGGGCTGTCACCTGTGCAGGGCCTGCCCTGCCCCCAAAGAGACCACGTTTCATGGGAAACGTTGAGGGCCCTATTGCCCAGCAGCTGCAGGCCTGAGTCTCCTGGAGTGGGGCTGATCGGTCCAGGGCCTTCCAGCCCGGGGGGCAGAGCTGAGCCCCTCCATCTTGGGCTTCCCTTTGCCTGATGGCTCTGTTCCCACAGTGTGACCAGCACAGCTGTCGTTTCTGAGGCCAGTGGTGGATTCTGGATGATTACAGATCTGGAGGGGGAGAGAAGGCTGGCACTGGTGCCAGTTTATGTATCTTATAAAGGTCATAAAGAGATGGCACCGCTGGGGGCCACACTCCTGTGCCAGCCTCCCCCCCACTGTCTCTTTCTGCCTGTCTTTTATTGTCCACTCTTATCTTTCTCCCTGCCCACGCCCCACCCTGGTGCAGGTCCCAAGACCATAACCTTCTTCAAACTGCTGCTGGCTTTTTCTGACCTTCTGCCCCAGGCACAGAACATAACTTTATTAGCAGGGCTGGTGAGGGCTTGGCTGGGGCCCCAGCCCGGGTTGGCCAGAGAGGGTGGAAGTTCTGCCATCATGGCAAGGACCCAGAGCTGCCCAGCTTTGTAGAAAAAGGGATTAAGGCATCTATCCAGACTAATAATCCGGTCTACCTGCAGTGTATCTTCCCCCTGTCCTCAGCCCCCGCCCCCTGGAGACGGATGGGGGTTGGATTCAGTCCCTTTTTCCTTCTCTGTCCTTTCCCTGCATAATGACGACAGCTCTGATCAGAGAGAAGGCCACTGATAGGGACAGGCACTCCCATGTCATAAGGGACCATTAGGGACTCCTGTGTTTCTGTCTCTGCACCTTAAAATGGATTCAGGCCCTGGTCTGTGTCCACACCTTCTCATGATGGTGACAAGGGTTGCCCATGGATGTGGGCAGCCCTTTTCAATCTGAGAGGAAGTAAGAGGACATGGACTCAAATGACTCAGGCTTCAAGAAGAACCCACCCCTCCTTTATATGGGCACTGAGCCTCCATGTCTGCATCTGCCAAATGGAGCCATGATCCCTGCCTCACAGCCACTGTGAGTAGGGTCATGTTTGCTGAGAGGGCTCTCCACCCACCGTCGAGTGGAAAGGGCACAGCTCCGGAATCATGGAGACTTGGGTTCAGATCTCGGTGTCACCACTGGGCAAGTCCACCTCTCGGCGCTCTAGTTTCCTATTTGCAAAGGGGGGAGAGTGAAGCCCACTTCTTCAGCGCTGTGAGCAGTGAAGTAAGTGCTGTCCTTGGTGGCGGCAAATGTTCAGCAGACGGCAGCAGAGGGCACTGATGCTGCGAGACGTCCGTGTCCCATGTCGCAGGTGAGGAAACTGAGGCTCCAAGAGGAAGGAGCGGTGGAGCTGGGTGAGAACCGGGCCTGTCTGCCGCACACACATCACGCTGCCCGCTGACCCCTTTCCCTCCTTGACTGACCTTAGCAGAACTGTTTGCTCTGGAGCGGGCCCAGCCATCCTCGTATCTCAGCCACAGGCCGGGGAGAGCATGGCTGGTGTGGCATCTGCTCTTTCCCTGAACCTGCGGTGACAAGCTAACAGCCGTTGCCAGGGGTCCTGCGTCCCACCGCCAGCAGGGGAGAGCTGTGGGTGGCATCCCCGGGGCCACGTCTAGGGTGCTGCTCCCCGAGCATCCAGGCGGGCTTCGTGGGCTCAGCACTGGGAGGGCATGGCGAGGGTTGGGGTGAGCTGGCTCCCTCCAGTGCTGGATCACTTGAGTCTCTCTTCTCTGGTGCCCAACCCATGTTTGTTCTGTCTTTCTGGGTTTCAGCCCTTTGGCCAGTGGGAGGTTAAAGATTACTGAGGCAGCTGACAATAAAAGTGCCCGGCACACTGGCCTTTGACCATCCATTAGAAGGCAGTGGGATCACATTCTACACAACCGTCAACGGCGAAAGTGGTGAGGGTGTAGGCGAGGGGCACACCCTCCTTGTATTAATATTAAGAGGATAGTCACTCCTGCCTGGGCAATCGGGCCAAGTTTCTCTTTTATCTGAAGCCAGGGCCACAATGTGGCATTGTTCTCTATCTCAGAGGCCACTGTGCGGCCCCAGAGTGGACCCAGATGGACTCCGCCTGGCAGAGTAAACACCCATCCAGAGGTGGCCGGTGGCAACAGGGAGAGGAGCTCTCTCCTGGAGGAGATGTTTTCCTCACAAGTGAGTCCGGGGGTCAGAGACCTCGCGACGTTGCTAGCCCTCCGTTCTGGGCCTTAATTTCCTCGTCTGGACCGTATGGCTAGCTTACACTCCGTGCCCAGCAAAGTTCCCAATCTTTTCTGTGCTGTGGAGCTGGGGAAGAAGAAGGACCCCCTTTTCTTAATGCGTAATATAAAACTGGAAGATGACAAAGGAAACCGATCAGATTGAAATAGTTATCAAGATATTTAAAAGCAAACGTGAAATAACAGAAATACATGTGCTTCTTTACGAATGCATTTGAGTAATAAGATCTAGCCAACTACTCCATCTACCAGCTACTGGAATTCCAAAGTAGTGATGAGTGAAAGCGATATTGCAAGGTAACTGTGACAGCAAAATCATAGGCGCCACTGGACTTCTGAGGGTTTTTTAAAATCTACGTTTCTTTTTAAAAATTTTCTATTTTGAAATAGTGACTTACAAGAAATTGCAAAAATAGAAGAGCAGTCCCATTTATCCATCACCCAGCTTCCTCCAGTGGTGAAACATGAGGGTTATGTACATGATCAGAGCCAGGAGATTGGTTGGCACAATGTGATGAACTAGATTTAACTGGGATCTTATCACTTTTTGCGTACACTGGTCTTGTTTTTGTGTATAAGCTGATGACATTTTGTAGCACGTGTAGGCTCGTATCGCCACTATCACAGTCAAGATGCAGAGCTCTTCCCTGGTGACAAAGGAGCCTCCTCGTGCTGCCCCTTTACAGTCCTACCCACCCAGCTTTCTTCATCCACAACCTCCCCCGTTAATTTGTTCTTCATCTTGTAAAAACAGTTGACGTGCGCCAGGCACCGACCAAGCACGTGCCCACGCACTAAAGAGGTGAAAACTGAGGCTCAGGAAGGTTTGGTAATTATCTGAGATCACTCAGCAATAGATATCCGAATGAGTGCTGCCTGCATCCAGGGCTTCCCCGTTCATCTTCACCCACAAACCTCACAGTCTCTGGAAGAAATACCCAAGATGTGAACTGGGAAACCCGGGCTTGGTTTCCAGCTTCATCTCCTGGTAGCTGTATGATTTGTGGCACGTTCTGAACCTCTCTGAGCCTCAGTGTCTTCACTTGGAAGCTTAGGGGAAAGGGTGATAAGCTCACCTTGCTGAAGATGCCTGCTGAGTGAACTTGGAGAGGATGAGGGTGAGCTGCCCCTACCCAGGTGATGCGTGCGTGTGTGTGCGTGTGTGGTGTTGGTGGGGATTCAGAGCCAGAGCAGCCTGGAAAAGCTTAGAAACCCCTCATCCACACACACACGTGCACGCGCGCACACACACACACAGTTTGGTGGCCAGGTTATCTTTACTTTCTCATCATCTCACATATCCCTTGAGGGCCAGCACACCTGGCCTGAGATTCTGACAGTTACAAGCCTCTGGAAGAATAGCAGGTAGAGATAATACCTGGAAAAATTCTGTGCTGACAGTTGCCTGAGGAAATTGGTGGAAAACTGGTTGCATTCAGAGACAAATGGTTGAATAAATAAATGAATGAGTGAACATATATCTTCTAAGTATCACACCATGCAGAGGGTTCTGAATTAGTTGAAATCCTTTTGATAGCAAATGACAGAATTCCAACTCAAATTGGCTTAAGGTGGAAAAGAGTTCATGTGATAAAACCCTCCAGGGCGGGTACCAGTGACCTCAGGGTACCTGGAGCTGGGAGCTTAGACGGCACTGCTGGCTTACTCTCTCACTCTCGCTCAGTCTCTCCAGCTTTTAGTCATCTCAGTTCTTTGCACACTGCCTCCATGTGTGTGCAGAATAGACTGGGAAATAGTTTATGGCCCTGGACAGCTCTGGGATCACACTCTCCCAGCTAGTGACTTAAGAGCAAAGATGACTCTTCTCCATTGGGTCTATCCGAGACATTCTGGGGAAGAACCCAATTGACGTTGCATCCCATGACCATGTCTGGACCATGGTGACCAGCAAGCTCAGCCTGGGTTGTGAGCCCAGTAGATAGGCGGTGGGATCTTTTTTGTTCCCCAGATGTCTAATTGGAGAGCTCTGCTAGGCTTGAAAAAAACAGTGACAAGATGAAACTTGTCAGGAAGTTGGCTGGATGTCCAGAGAATTTCCTGGGAATGTCTGGAGGAGCTCTTCAAGGACAAGAAGGGAATTCAGGGACTGCCAGTGCCTTGCCAATGACAGCACGGGTCACCTGGAATCATTGAATGCATGCTTGGAAATGTTTATTGAAATTATTTAATATTCCATCCAGATATGTAGCTATAAACAAGTCCAGGCTAAACTAGCAAAGACATATTATATGGCCACAATTTAAAGAGGCTGAGTCAATAGGCTTCATTCATTCATTCATTAAATGTTGAGTGCCTGTGATGTCCTGGGTATTGGACATAAATCAATGAGTGAAACAGATACAGTTTCCTCAGTTTGCCCGATGGTGTCACTTGCTTGATGGTGTCGCTAACAAACATGCAAGGACTTCCCAGTGCCGGGGGACAGAGGGGAAGCTGCTCAGCCTGGCCTTTGAGGCATCAACCATTCAGCCCCAGCCTTGCTTTCTAACCTCAGTCATCAGTGTCCTCATGGGGCGGTTCCCTGCACTCACTCTGCCTTTGCAGGTCTCTGTGCTTTTGTCCATGCTGTTGACTCTTCTTGGAAGCTCTCCCCCAGGCTTTCCCTAATCCCATCTGAAGTCCCCTCAAGGCCAGCTCCCATGCCACCTCATCTCTGAAGCCTGTGTCCTCATAGTCTTTGCTTGTAGGTGATGGAGTGTCATGGCACTAAGATGCTGAGGACTGAGTGGGCAGCACAAAGGGTCTGTGTGTCACTGAGTGACTGCCTTTCCTTGGAGTTGGAGTCACTTGGAGCCCTGGACTGTGGGCCTCCGTGTGCATCCTTACTGCTTTCTGAGGTGTTTGACCCTGGTTTCTCAAAACAGAATCTATGCTTGACTGATCATTTTAAAAACTATTAGCTCATTTGGTCTTCCCAGTTACCCCAGGGGGCGCAGGCAGTAGCCAGTTTTGAAGATAAGAAAACTGAGGCCCAGGAACTCCTATTTCAGGCAACCCTGTGGACCAAATGGGTAATTCTTTTATAGGAAATAACTAAAAATCTTGGATTGAAAAAAGTCTTAAATGCACCCATGAGCTGGTGAGAAAATAAGGTCTACTCAGGCCAGGAAGTAGGTGAAGGCAGAGACTCAGGAAGGTCAGTAGAGAGCTGAAGCTAGCTTTTGACTCGGGGACATTTGTTGAACCAGGTGACGTTGAGAATTGATTTTACTATCCTGAGGCAGGAGGGTAAGAGGACACGGCTCAGGACCTGCCCGAGATGAGAATTTTGGTATAAGGCCAGGAACACAGAAGGGCACACCTGCATGTAAGACAGAATTAGAAGTCAACGCCCCCTTCCTGAGACGGAGAGGAGGAACGCCTGTCTTGGACGACGGGGCTGGGTGAGAGGGAAAATGAGATTCCTCTGGGAATTTGTAGCCAAGGATAGTTTGTAGCCCACATTCATAGAGCCTGGGAGCCCAAAGAACTTCAGGCTGAGACTTTAGCTTCAAGTGGCTCCATATTGGTAGTGATCCCAGGCACCTGACAGAAAAGAATAAATATTCTCTCATCAAGAAACAATTTTAATCCTAGGCTTTGAAAACTTTCCATAGTTCCATGGGAAATGAGCAACTTCAATGTAAAAATCACTATACACACAAGGAAATGAGAGAGAGTGTGTGAGAGAGACAGCAAGCAGAATTAGATACAGCATAATCAGTCTTTCAACAACTTCAGATGTATTATATAAAGAATGCAAAAAATCATGTTTAATATATTTAAGTTTGAAATGAGTAGGAAGCAAGTAGATTAGAAAATGAACTAGAAATGTAAAAAAAATAAAAATTGGAGTTAAAGCTCAGTGGACAGATTTAATATAAGTTTAGAAAAAGCTTAAGAAAGACTTAGTGAATTTGAAGATAGAAGTAAGGAAGCTCTTGCTAACCAGCTCAAAGAGGCACAGATATGGAAAATACGGACAAGAGGTTAAGAGACCCAAAAGACACTGTAAGGAGTTCAAATGTAGTCTAATCACAGCTGCAAAAAGAAGGAAGGGAAGAAAAGAGGAGAAGAGAGTGGGGGAGAGGAAGGGAGACAGGAGAGAGGAGGGAATGGAGAAAAGCCAGTAATGTGAAGAGATGATGGTTGAAAACTTCTGGAATTGAGGAAACAATTCTCAGAAATCCAATAAATTCCAAGCAACTTATAGGAAAAGAAAATATAGTACAATGAAACTGCAGGGCACCAAAAACAAAGAAAAGATTTTAGAAGGAGATTTCCTTGTATAAGAAAAGATAGATAATACATGAAGGAGGGGCACGCTGACAATTGACTTCTCAGCAGGAACAATGGAATTTGGAAGACAGTGGAAGGTTATCTTAAATGTGCTGAGAAAAAAATAGTCAACCTGGAATTCCATACCCAGTGAAAATATCTTTTAATAGTGGGGATTAAACACAGGTTTTATTTCAGATAAACAAACACAGAAAATTTGCCACCAATAGATCTTCACTAAAATAATTCTAAAGATTATACTTTAAGCAGAAGGAAAATGATTCCAGATGAAAGGTGTGAGGTTCATGAAGGAAAGAACTAAGAAAGTGGTAAAATGTGGGTAAAAAAAATTGTTTTGTGCAGAGCATATCAAGCAAAGTGTGGGCACATCTGGCATGTGCATATTGAGTAGGTGTTCATGGTGGTGGTGAACACAACAACTTGCAGGATAGTTATGTAGAAAGAGTGCAGGTTTAATAGCAGAAAAACTTTGGTCTGATCATTATATTTCCATTCATTCGCTGAATAAGTTTGAGAAAATACGTGTGAGAAAAACTGTAGTTTTGCAATATATTAGGGATAAAGAGAATGCTCCTAGGGTTTTTGTGAGTAATAATTTAGATAATGCACACAAAACGCTAATCACAGGACACATAGTTGGAACTTTGATCTCAGTCTGAATCCTAACGTCTCATAATCTGGAAATACAAGGATAGGTGGCTGAGGAAGGTGGGTGGGGGATCAGTCACTTATGAATATTAATAACCATGCTACCATGCATTGAGCATCTATACACTAGGCACTATGCCGTGAACTTTGTATGTATTTTCTTATTAAACCCTTACAGTATCTTTATGAAGTGGGCAGTAGTATGCCTAGTGTATTTGACATGTGAAGCCAATGATTTTTAGCACTTTCCTTCCTCAATATAACAAAATTATTTTTAGTAATGATCATGCAATAATCAGTCATAATCATTGTTTTTTATTGCTATTTAGTTCTAAAACAAGGAACAATTTAAAAAGAAATACCAGTGTTAAATATATTTAAATTTAGTAAAATATTTCATTTATAAACTAAAATTTGCACTTATTAAAAAAACCACACCTCTCAGTTTGCAATCTTGAACAATTCCCAACCATTATGAACTTACTTTCCAAATGAACACATGGAACTGAGTTCCTGTGTACTGGGGGCAAACCATTTAACTGGAAAGTTTTTGAATTAACTTCCTTGTAGGATACAATATTCAATAAAGGGTAAGTAATAAAAATGTGCTAATTTGAAACTTGCCCTCATATTATTAAAACTCAAATGTAATAGCAGCAATTATTTAGAAGTTAGACCAACAAAAGATTTTTTTTCTAGGAGGAGTATTTTATTACTAGCATCATTTAGAATGGCCAATGCAGGGTGTTAATAAAAAGCAGAGCAAATTTTAATTAGTTTTATTATCGTTTAAAAATTATCTATAGACAATTGCCTGCACACAGGGTGTACTTGTAAGGGGCCACACTTGACACATTGCGATATGCCACTGATTTAGGTATTTCCTTTGAAAATTTTCATCTTGGTTGGGACTCTCACTTTTGAATTTCAAATTCATGATATCTTTGTGCTTCATCCCCAAACTCTCAGTTTAATGTCTATCTTTCTATATCTATCCATCCATCTAAAGTGTATGTATATGTGTATATATGCACACAGCACTTCAATGTAGAATAGATCGTTCTAAAATTTACTACGATGCTAATATGCTTTTTTTTTCGTTATTTTCCCTTAAGGTGTCTTGAGATTTTCAAATTAGCACCCGTAGGGAAATCTACCTTATTGAAAAATGGTTACATGGCATTGTATAGTGTGGATGCACCGTAATTTTTAAAACAATTTCAAAAATGGAAGTGTAACGTGTAGGATATGCACAGACCATAATTGTGTAAGTTAAATTTCTTAAAAGTCAACCCATTTGTGTAACCACCACATATATTAAGAAATAGAAAATTATCACTGCCCTGGAAGCTCCCTCACGTCCCCATGCGGTCATTGCTTTCTCTCTCTTCTCTGTCACCATGGCTCATTGTGCTTGCTTTTTGAGCGCTATGTGAATGGACTCGCAGTGTGTAGGCGCTTGTGTCTGGCTTCATGAGATCCGTCCACAGTGCCACGTGGATCAGTGGGTCATTTGTTTTCTCATTGACTTACAGTATTCCATTTCATGACCATATCTCAATTTATTTATCCATTCTACTAACGATAGATGTTTGGGTTGTTGCCAGTTTGGGGCTATCGTGAACAACGCGGCTAAGCGCAATCCGGAGCCTACCTTTTGATGCCTGCAGATTCACATTTACATCGAGGAGTGGATGGGGTGGGTATCCGTATATTCAGTTTTAGTGAACATTCTTGCCTTATTCCTAATCTTAGGGGGAAAGCATTCAGTCTTTTACCATGAAGTGTGATGTTAATTATAGTTTTTTGGAAGACATCTTTTTTCAGGATGAGGAAGTTTCCTTCTATTTGTAGTTTGTTGAGTTTTTAATCGTGAGTGAATGTTGAAATTTTTCAAATGCTTTTTCTGCATTATTGAGATAATCATGTCGGTTGTCTTCCTTCTATTAATATGTTAAATTACACTGATTTGCAAATCTTAAGCCAACTTTTCATTTCTGGGACAAACTCTATTTGGTTATAATATATTAGCATTTTATAATTACTCGAATTGCTAATTGCTAATCTATGTTAAGAATTTTGTGCATTTTTATAAGAGATTTGGACTGTAATTTCCTTTTCTTGTAACATCATTATTGTAACGATTTTGGTATCAGGGCCTCAGAAAATGAACTGGGAAGTATTTCTTCCTTCTCTATTTTCTGAAAGAGTTTGTGTGCAACTGGTCTTATTTATTCCTTAAATATTTGATGGAAATCACCATTGAAGTTATATTTGCCTGGCTTTTTGAGGATTTTAAAATTACAAATTCAATTTCTTTAATATTTATTGGACTGCTTGCTTTCTGTTTCTTTTTGAGTTAGTTTTGGTAATTTATTATCTTTCAAAAATTTATTTCACCTAGGTTGTTGAATTTACTGGCATAAAGTCATTCATAGTATTTTGGTAAGAATTTTTGTGTCCGTTTTTGTGAGGAATGTTGATGTATGGATCCAGCTCTGAAAAGCTCACAGGAGTAGATTGTGAACATCTCTTTCTAACTTCGCATTCAATGATGTTACACTGATAGCTTGAAAGCAGCCATAGTGGTATTATTTGCAACGTGGAAATTGCACTCCAACTCAAACTTCTTCCCCTGCCAGAGAGAGCTGGCTTACCATCACAACTCCACTTGTTACCTTTTTAATGTCTGTGCGATCTGTGGTTCTGTTTTCTCTTTCATCCTTGAATTGATATTTTCTTGATTGCTCTAGCTAGAGGTTTATCAATTTTATTGATCTTATCAAAGAACCAGCTTTTGGTTTCGCTTACTTTCTCTACTGTTTTTTATTTCATTGATTTCTGCTCTTTATTATTTCTTTGCTTCTGCTTATTTTTATTTTGACCCTCTTTTTTTTTTTTTTTAAACTTCTTAATATAGTACTAGCTTACAGCACAGGTTTTAGGCCTTTCTTCTTTTCTACTATATGGATTTAAAACTATAACTTTCCCTCAGCATCACTTTATTCATATGTCACATATTTTCATATGTTGTGTATTTACCATCATTAAATTCAAAATGCTTTCTATTTTGATTGCAACTTCTTTTTTGACCCATGGGCTATTTAGAAGTGTGTTGTTTAATTTCCAAATACCTGGGGCTTTTTTAAGCATCTCATTGTTATTGATAACTAACTAAATTCCACTTTAGTCGGAGCGCATACTCTGTAAAATTTCAACCTTTTGAACTCCGTTGAGACTTATTTTAAGGTCCAGTGTAAGGTCTATCTTGGATAATATTCTATATACACTTGAAAAGAATTTGCATTCTGCAGATGTTGAGTATACTATCCTATAAACATCAATTAGTTACTGTGCTTGATAGTATTGTTAAATATTCCACATCCTTATTGATTATTTCTCCAGTTGTTCTATCACTTTAAAAATATGTTTTAAAATCTCCAGCTGTGATTGTTGTTTTATCCTTTCTCTCATTAGTTCTATCAGTTTTTGCTTTATATATTTTGAAGCCCTGTTTTTAAGTGCACATATATTTATAGTTTTTGCATCTTTCTGATTCCTTTATCATTATGAATTTCTCTTTAGTAGTACTTCTTTTTGTAAAGTCTATTTTGTGTGATATTCATAGAGCCACTCCACATTTCTTATGCTTACTGTTTGCATGGTACATCTTTCGCCATCATTTTACTTTCAAACTGTCTATGTCTTTGTATTTAAAGTGCATCTGTTGCAGACAGCACTTAGCTGAGTTTTCATTTTTACCTAGTCTGACAATGTTTGCCTTTTGATTGTAGTGTGTGACCCATTTATATTTAGCCTAATTACCAACTTGGTAGGGTTTAGGTATGATTTTGATACTTGTTTTCCATATGTCTCCTTTTTGTTTTTGTTATTCTGTTTCTTTTTTTTTTCTCTTCTTCTATGTTAATCAAATTTTCTGATGTTTTGTTTAAATTCATCAATTGGCTTTGTAGCTACTTAATTAACATTTTTATGGTTGTTCTGGAGATTACAATAGGCATTTTAATTTATCTGCTTAGAATTTGCATTGAAATATTTCAGATAAAATATAGGAAACTTGAGACAATAGTTTCATTTAATGCTATCATTTTATATATTACATCTGTGTTCATTATAAACCCAATAATACAGTGTTGTTAGTTTTGCTTTAAACAATCATATGCCTTTTAAAGACATTTCTTTTTTGTTGTTGTTGGAGGAGGTAATTAGGTCTATTTAATTTATTTATTTTTAGAGGAAGTAGTGGGGATTGAACCCAGGACTTCATGCATGCTAAGCATGTGCTCTACCACTTGAGCTATACCCTCCCCCCAACATTTCTTTAAGACAAGAAAAAATACATCCTAAAATTTATTCACATATTGGCCATTTCTCATGCACTTTATTCTTTTCTATAGATCCAAATTACCATCTGGTATCACTTTCCTTTAACTTCCTGTAGCATTTCTCATAACGTTGGACTAATTAATCTGATTTTTTTGGTCTCTATTTTACCTTCTAAGGACAGTTTGGGGTTGCTAGCTTTATTTTTCTCTGCAATCTTTGAGTATGTAATTTCAGTACATTCTAATCTGCACTGTTTGTGATGAGAAGTCACTATTTAATTTAATTCTTTTTCCTCTCTGTGTAATGTGCCATTTTCTTGACTTCTTTAAAGAACTTCTCTCTACCCTTGCTTTTAGCCCTTTGTTTATGGGGTTCTTAGGTATCGTTTTCTTTATATTTATTCTGCTTAGGGTTTGTTTAGCCTCTTTGTCTGTAATTTAATGTTTTTCTTACCAAATATGGGAAATTTTAGACCATCATTAGTTCAGATATTTTTTCAGGCTTTTTCTCTCTCTGTTTCCTTTTGAACGCCTTGATGTGTGTGTTGGACTTCTTGATATTTTCCTATAGTTCTCTGATGTTCACTTTCCTTCTGTTTTTTTCTCTCTGCTTTGGATTGGATAATTTCCATTCACTTATTTCCAAGCACAGTGGTATTTTTCCTTCTCTCATCTTCAGTTGTTAAGCACATCTAGTAAAATTTTCATTTTTTATTTCAGTTCTGTACTTTTCAGCAGTAGAATATTCATTTAACATTTATAGTTGTATTTTCTGTTAAAATTTCCTATTTGTTTACTCATTAAGATCACTTTTTCATTTACCCTTTTAAGACATCATATTTCCCTTTATTTCTGTTAAATATTTATAATAGTTGCTTTGAGGTCTTTGTTTGCTGATCCAACTTCTGTGCCCATTGGAGTCACTTTCTATTGAACTACCTTTTTCCTGGGTATGTGTCACATTTTCTTGTTCATTTGCATGTCTAGTAATTTTTTGTTGAAAGCCAGGTATTTTAGACAATACATTATAGTGATTCTACATTCTGTTATGTTCTTCTAAAGGTTGTTGTTGTTGTTGTTGTTTTGTTGTTGTTCTTGCTGACTGTTAATTTGCCAGGTCTCAATCTTCAAACATCATCTCTTCCATCCTCAGTTATTCAACTTCTAGCTGCTGTAGTTTTAGCTTGGATCCCTGGAATCTCCCCTCCACCAGCATAATTTGGTGACTAGCCAAGGATTTGGACACTTTACACCCACAATTTGGCATTCATTCTTTCTCTAGCTTTCTTATTCCTATGGGTTCTCTCTTAACTTTCTAGCTGTTCTACCAATCTTGAGTTCTGACCTCCAGATCCAGTAAGGATTCAACTTCCTGCTGCTGCTCTGCAGGCTGGGGAATGCCCTTAGCTAAAAAAACAATGCAACAAACTTTCTGATCTCTTCCAACACAGTTCTGTCTTTCAAAGGAAGACTCTTCTCTGATTTTTGCCTGGTTTTTCACTAGCTCTCTGGGTTCTCCAGTATGCATGTACAAGATAGCAGTTAGCCAGGGCTTTGCGCAGACTTTATACTCAGATTTTTGAGCCTTGCTCCTTCCGTTGTTCTCTTGCTTCCAGGATCCCACCCAGGATATTTAAATTTTGGGCTATTCTGCTATCTCTGAAACACCCCCTTAAGCCTGTAAATCTGAGGTTTTCTGCCATAGGTTTTGTAAGGATTGGAGATCACTCTCAGTCACCTCAGGGAAAAAAAAAAAATCAAGATATTTGCGATTTTCTCCCATTGCAATGGCCTCTTTTATAACAAAACTCTCCTCTGCTTTCTGCCTCTTTAAAAATTTTACAATACCTTCGAATAATTTTTCTTTTAATAAATTTTGCTCCGACTTTACAAATGTTATCTTTGGGAGTTGTTGCCAAACCAAATGACTCTGCCATTACAAGAAGCAGAAGTGTAAGTCGTATTACTTCAAAATTTTATTTTTTGGTTGTTTGCTGCTGTTATATAGATGTAAGAATGATGTTTTTATATTGAGCTGGTATAACAGTCTTGCTACATTCACTTACTAATTTAAATAGCTCCTATGTGGGTCATTCGGATTTTTCACATATGCTGCTGTTTGAGAAAATGACAGTTTGGTTTCATCTTTTCCAATTCTTGTATCCTTCATTTATTTTTCACTCTTTATCACACTGTCTAGGATCTTCAGAACAATGTTGATGTAAATGGTAGTAGTGGGATCCTTGTCTTCTTTTCTATATTAAGGAGAAACCATCGGTTTTTTTTATAGATAGTTTTTATCGGAGTATGAAAGTTCACTTCTACTCTGTGTTTGCTGAGAGTTTTTTTTTAATTAGGAAAGGGTGTTGAATTTTATGATTTTTCTGCATTTTCTGAGAATTAGTGAATCAAATTGACTGATTTTCAAATATTAAACCACCCTGCATTTCTGAGATAAATCATATGTAGTCATGATATTATCCTTTTAATAAATCACTTGATTCAACTTGCTTAAATTTTGTTTAAAATTTTAGCATCTATCTTCACGAGAGGAATTAATCTGTAATTTTAAATTCTTGTTATGTCTTTAGCAGACTTTTAACGTCAGGATTATCCTGGTCTCATAAAATTTGTTGGAAAGTATTCTCCCTTCTTCTGTTCTCTGGAAAAATTTGTGTAATGTTGACATTACTTCTGCCTTAAAGAAAGAATTCACCAGTGAAACAGTCCATGCCTGGACATTTCTTTGGGGGAAGGTTTAAAATTACAAAATCATTTAAAAATATTTATATACTAGCCACATTTTCTATTTCTTCTTGTGCCCATTTTGAAAAGTTGCATTTTTCTAGGGCTTTGGACATTTCATCTAAACACTGATATATTTTGGAAAATGGTTGTTCTATGTATGTAGGATCTGTAGTGATGCCTTCTTTTCTTTTGTAATATTGGTAATTTATTTTCTCTTTGTTTCTTGATTGATTTCTCCAAATGTTTATCAATTTTAATCATCTTTTTTCAAAGAATTAATTTTTATTTTTGCTATTTTTCTGTAATACACTTGTTTCCTTTGAAATTTATTTCTGCTTTCTTCTTTGTTATTTCGTATTTTTGTCTTTGTATTTAGTTTGTTTTTATTTTTTTCCAACTTGAAATGAATACTGAGGTCATTAAGTTTCAGCCTTTCTTCTTTATAATATCTGCTTTTGAGCTTCCTTTAATCACAGCTTCAGTTCAATAACATGCTTTCGTATATTGTATTTTTTATTATCATTTCATTTAAAATATTTTCTAATTTCTATTTTGATGTATTCTTGACCAAGGGGTTATTAGAAGAGTTTTGCTTTATTTCCAAACATTTTGCATTCTCCTTTTGTTGTTGATTTGTGGCTTAATTCCATCATTTTTCAAGAACAAACTTTAAATGATTTAAATCTTTTCAGATTTGTTAAGATTTGCTTTATAGCCCAGCCTGTGGTAATGGTGCCTTCAAAAAGAATTTTAAAAACTTTATCTGGATTTTATACTTGTTCTTAACAAACACATCAGTCTCCTGAGAGCTTCTTCATCTTAATTGAAAACAGAATCCCACTGCATCATATTTTAATGAATCACTCTTTTATTGGTAAACATTTCGTTAGTTTCCAGTACTGGTGATATTGGAAAATCCTGTGATGGACATCCTTGTAATTACTTTTTGCACAGTTTTGTGATTCTGTCAGAATCAGAAGAGTGCAGGATAGTGTTAGCAGGCATGGGCTGTGAGGCGGATTCCTAGGTTTGAATTCTGGCCTTTTATCTTGTTAAAAATGCACATTCCTAGACTCCACCTTAGACCCAATGAATCAAATTTCTCACAGTCCTCCAAGTTTGAGAGCTCCCGCTGTAAAACGGGTGTGGGAATGGTGGTGATGCATTGACGAAAATTGATTAAGCACAACAGCTGATTATAAATTCTCCTGGAGGGAGGAGAGAACAGGTATTTTTTTCTGTTGCCTTAACTTCCTTTGGTCCCTTTGCCGCTTCCCAAATTGTTCTGAAACTTGGGCAATGAATCAGGCATTCCTGGATCTTCCTTTGCCCCCCCCCCCCCCCCCCAGTTATGCCTGTGAAGAAAAGCAGTGAGCACACTCAGAGACAGTATTTGGGGAGGTTTGACTCATAGTCCTGGGATTGTGACTGAATCTTGGTGGATTCTAGTGGTTGCTGGAGAATTTATTTCCGTTTCATCTTGGGGGCTAAGGACAACTATGTCTCATGCATTTCTCTTGGGGACGTGCCAACAACAGTCTCACTCCTGTTGGGGGAGGTTGGGGTGACAGCCAAACAGAGCCTGTTCCAGGGACAGGCTGTGGAGGATGCTCTGTTAGTTTCTTCCCATTAATGTTTGCCTTCAAATGTTCATCTTGAAGCCATAAGAACTCACCTTTCAGGCCCAGCTTAACATTCATTTTCCCCCCTACTAATTCATTTAACAAATATATAATAACCACAAGTCTGGGCAAATGATTTATTTAAATGTTTATTGTTAAAATTCCATGACAATCACTGTTTTAATTGCTGGAGACACAGTACTGGACAAAATGGATCCAGCTTTCTGCCCTCATGAGATTATATTCTGGTAAGTGAAGAAGACAGCAACAACAAAATAAGTAAAAATACTACAATGACATGTTAGTAACTGTTACAGAAAATAAAGCACAGGGAAGAGACAGAAAGTGCCAGGGATGGTATTCAATTTACTACAATGACTAATTATTTAAGGAAATTTAAGATGTTCAGAAAAGTTGCAGGAATAGAACAAATAATTTTCAGATACCTTTCTTTCATACCCCTCAAGTGCTAATATTTTATTACATTTATTTTCTCTCTCTCCTTAATTATTTAAGAGTAAGATGTAGATATGGCTCTTTATCTCTAAATATTTCAGAATCTGTACTTCTCAAAAACAAGGATTTCTCTTATATAACCACAATCCAGTCATCAACATCGGGAAATTAATATTGGTACAAAACTGTTATCTAAGTCATAGCCCTTATTTAAATTTCACCAATTGTCCCAATAATGTTCTTTACGCTAGAAGGAAACCCAAGGTCCTCCGTTGGATGAAGTTGCCGTGCCTCTTCAGTCAGTCTCCTATTTCATGACACTGACACTTTGGAAGAGCGTAGTCCCGTTATTTTGTAGAATGGGTTTTATTCCACACATTTATTCTGCCAGTAGAATGGATTATTATTCTTACCACCAAATGGTCGTTTTTTACATGATGTCATTCCTTCCACTTTTATTAGTTGACTTTCTACTGTAAGGAAGAATCTTTCTTCTCATTTATTTACGAGTTGGTCTCAACTCACAGAGGCTTACTTTAGTCTGTAATCATTTGTTGCCATTACTTATTTTGAGGCTCAGATTGTCCCAGACTGGCCCAGTGGAAGCCCCTTTGATCTGGTTTTTGTACCTTTGACATGCCTCCATCATTTTTTTGGGGGGGGGCACTTTCTTACTTTTTGCCACAAGAAGATGTCCCAAGCTCATTTCGTACTTTCCCTGCCCCAGGCCTGCAGTCAGCCGTTGGTTCCTTTTAGTGAAGAATCATCTTTAGAAACCAAGATCTTGTCTTTACGTATGCTCATTGTTAATCAGGCCTGTTATGAGACAGAGCTGGGAAATTTTGTACACACACACACACACACACACACACACATCCATCCACATGCATTTGTACTTATTTCTATGTCTAGTTATCTCTAGCTATATTAAAATCTATGAGGTCACACTAGTAACTCCAGTTTCCAACAGCGCCTCATGGTCCATTTTCTTATCCCCTTTCTGTATTTATAACTCCTTTCTCAACAGTGAAAGCCTGGCTCTGTTACCAACAATATTGTCACTTACTTGTCCCATCCTAGAATGTGCCAAGAGTAGTTTCAAGAATTGCTAACTTACTCCTCTGCAAAAAACAAAGCCTACTAATTAGAATTCAATGTTTGTTTAAAAGTTATTTTCTGACTATTGTCTGAAGACATACAATGCAAATGCTGTGCCCAAAAGTTAGTTAGCGCTCTCCTTTCAGGGTTGTTATGTCGTTTGTTTGGAATACAGCTCTTACTCTGCTTCTGTTCTAATTTAGGTCCCCTCCCCCAATCTTGCTGCTCTTCTTCTCTTTTTTTGGAGAATGTGAAACATTAACATGGCTGGGATTTATAAAATGTTATAGCCAGAGAAGTGTTATTCTCCCATCTCCTATCCCCTCTCCCCTTCCCGCTCCTCACCCAAGCCCCGTAGGTAACTGTTATGGACTGCATTGCGTCCTTGCAAATCCATAGGCTGAAGTCTTCACCCTCCCGCACCTCAGAAAGTGACTGTATGTGGAGGTAGAGCCTTTAAAGGTGTAAGGAAGTTAAGATGAGGTCGTAGGGATGGGCCCCAATCCAGTAGGACTGGCGTCCTTCTCAAAGAGGAGATTAAAACAGACACACACTGAGAGGACGGCCGTCCACAAGCCAAGGAGGGAGGCCTCAGAAGAAGCCAGCCCTGCCGACGCCTCGGTCTTGGACTGCGGCCCTCCGGAAGGGCGAGGAGACGCACGGCAGCCCCGCAGCCCCGCGGCCTGCGGTTCTTTGTTGTAGCCGCCCCGGAACGCCACCGCGGTGCCCAGCCTTGCTAGCCCCTGGTCTGTCGCTCCTGTGCCTTTTTGTTCAGATGAGCAGATGGACGCGTATTTTCATCTCTCTTCTTTCTTTTACACCCCGTGCAACACGCTGCAGGTGCTTTCACTTTCCCACCTCATACTATATCCTAAAGGCCACTCCCCATCCGTACGTCGGTTGCTGAATAGTGGATCAAGCACATTCCTAGAATAATCCCACTTGGCCATGATGTGTTTTCCTTTTAATACATTGTGGCATTACATTTTCTAATAATTTGTTTAGGATTTTCAGCTCTATGTTCATGAGGGGTAAAGGTCTGTAATTTTCTTTTCTATTATCCTTGTCAGTCTTAAATATCAGCATTATTTGTCCTTATAAAATGAGTTAGGAAGTGTTCTCTCTTTCTCAGTTTCCTAGAAGCATTTGTGTAAAATTGGTATATTTCTTCCTTAAATGTTTGGAAAAATTCACTAGTGAATTCTTCTGGGCCTAAAGGTTTGTTTTAGTTTTTGGTGGGAGTTGGAGGAGGCAAGGAAAGAAGTTACAGATTCAATTTTTAATAGACATGACTGTTGAGGTTTTCTGTTTCTTCTTTTGTCAGTTTTGATAAGTTGTGTTTTTTAAGGAGTTAGTTCATTTTATCTAAGTTGTCCATGTTTTAATGTAAAACCAGGAAGGGCCCACTAAGCAGGGAGCTGAGGGAGGTGGGGAAGTACATTATCCAGATACGGAGGCGGGTGGCTATAAGCAGAAAGAGGAAACAGAAGATGCAAAGGCCCTGAGGCCTGCATGTGCCTGGTGCCTTGAAGAACAAAAAGCAGGCCAGTGAAGAGCAAGAGAGATGAAAAGCGATGGAGATGAGGTCAGTGAGATAATGGAGCTCAGACCACCTAGGACTGTCTAGGCCATTGGAGGGTCTTTGGCTTTTCCTCTGAATGAGTGAAGGTTCTAAACAGAATATTGCTGTGGTCTGACATGTGTTTCAAAAGGTCAGACTGGCCATTGAGAACAGGCTCAAGGATGGAGAGAGAAAGGCCAGATAGAAGGTTCTCAGTCCAGGGAGGCGGCAGTGGAGGTTGTAAGAACTGGTCTTGTCTGGAAAGACTTTTAAGGTAGAACCAGTCAGATATACTGACGGATTAGATGTCAGGTGTGGGAGAAAGAGAAAGATGAGGGAGGACTCTAAGGTTTTAGCCTGAGCTATGACTATTTACAGAGTTAGGGGATGTCTGGGAGGGGCAGGTTTGGGGGAGGAAGTTCAGGACTCAGTTTTGGAGAGCTTAAGAGTGAGCTGCCTGCTAGGCGCCCTGTGAGGAGGTCAAGCATGTCGTTGGGTAGGTGGAGTCAGGGTTCAGAGGATGACGATACAAATTGGGGAGCTATTGGCGTGTAGGTGGCATTCAAAGGGCTTGAGAGACTGATATCGCCAAGAGGGTGAGTATAAATTGAGAAGAGGTCCAAGGCATGAGCCCTGGGGCTGTCCTGTGTCCAGAGGTTGAGAAACGAGGAGGGACCAGAAAAGAGGTTGCTGACTGATGAGACGGGGTTGGAGGAGGGGGATGTGGACTGGGGGCATGTGGCTTCCTGGAAGCCCACTGAAGAGGAGGGGATGGTCAGCTGGACAGTAGGCTGCTGATGGGTCTGGTACAGTGCAGACTGAGCACTGACCATCAGGGTGAGCAACATGAAGGGCGGTGGTGATGGAGGCAAGAGCAGCTGGGTGGAGCTGCCTGAGCCAGAGCAGATGGAGTGGCTTCCAGAGGGAATGGGAGACAGTCATTCAGCTGAGTAAGTGTAGGTGACGTCTTTCAAGAATTTTCTCTTCTTGGAGAAACAGGGTGGTTTCTGGGGGAAATGTGGGTTAATCACAGCATGCTTTAATTACAGCCCCAAATACAGGAGCCATTTACTCCATGCCTTGGATGTGTCATTCTTGTGGGACTCTGGGGACTCAGAGGTGGAGGAGACACCGTCTCTGCCCCCATGCAGTTTAGCAGCAGTGATGGACCTACAGAGATTTACAGCCCAGGAAGGGATTCAGTGTGATGGATGAAGCCCAGGGGCTGGTGGGAAGGGCCTGACCAGCTGAGCAGTCACCGAAGTCTTCCTGGAGGAAGTGATGCTGGGCTGAGCTTTGAAAAGGAGCTGAAGAGGCCCCCACCTCTAGGACGCCTTCCCTGATCTGCCTAGTCAGTTGTTTTGCCTTCGTTTTTGCACAACACCCCTCATGTTCAGGTCCTTAGCACCTGCTTCATTCTGCTTGGTATTGATCATTTATCGGATCCCATTTATGTGTATCAGGCACCTTCCATACCCAGATGCTCAGTTTGGTACTTTTGCCTGCATAATCTCAGGGAGTCCTCAGGGGTCCTGAGGTCCTGCTATGACTCCCACTTTACAGATGAGTAAATGAGGCTCAGGAATGAAGTACCTTGTCCAAGGTCATACTGCAAGGAAGTTTCAGAGCTCTGATTTGAATTCTGTTTGGTCTCTACCCAGCAACCCTTGTCCTTTGCCTCAGGGGCCTCTGCACACAGTAGGGGCTCAGGAGATTTTTTTTTTTTTTTGAGGTGGCACAGAAAAGAAGTGAGGTTTAGCTGTTTGCTTGTTTGTTTGTTTGTTTTCAGAAGCCAGAGGAGGAGAACATCTCCTGGCTTGCTGCACAGGTACAACTCGGAAGGGGTCTCAGTGCCCTGCCAGCCCATCACAGAGGGACGCTGTGGGAAGCTGTGTGGTTTCCCCCTGGTCCCCGGGGCCACGGGGTGAGCCGTGGGGAGAACCGAGGCATGGCCCTTGCTGCAGGCTAACTTCAGGGGGCCCTGAATGACACCAGATCCTCCTGTTCCCCACCTCTGCCTCAACCCCTTCAGGGGCTCCTGAGGATCACGTTCAATGAAATCAGCGAGGCACATCTTCCAGTCTATCTTTGCCCCCTCCCTCGGCCCCTCCCTCCCCTCCTTCCCCTCTTACCTCTGCTTCCTTCCTTCCTTCCTTCCTACCTTCCTTCCTTCCTCCCTCCCTCCCTCCCTCCTTCTTCTTTTTTCCTTTCTTTCCTTCTTCCTCCCTTGGTAATCCTTCCCTCCCTTTCTTCTTCCTTTCCTCTTTTTCTCTCTCCCTTTCCTTCTGTTCTTTTTATTGAAAATATCACCAACTCTTTTCTTTTATACGTTTCTCTGTTGGGATTGTGCAGTGTGCTCAGTTTCGGATTCTGGTGAGGTAGCAGGCTTCCTCCTCCAGCGAGGGCAGCACCTCGGGGGCTCATTCCCTGGTCTACCCCATCATCCCGCCCCCGCATCAGCATGCACCCTCGTTCCCTCACTCATTTACTCCTTCACCTGCCACCACTCCCCCTGCTCGCGGTGCCTTCATCCTGGGAGCCTCTGTGGCAGGGAAGCTGGTGACATGCAGGTGGGTGAACCGTGATCTCTGCCTGCGGTTACTCACGGTCCAGGTGAGGGACACAGGGAAACGCTTGGGAAGTCTGGGACGGGGTGGCTGCCATCGGAGCAGGACCAAGTGATGCGAAAGTGGGAGGACAGAGCCAGCGCTGGAGGAAGGGGGCAGTGAGCGGGACTGGCTTCCGGGACGAGAACCCTGAACAGTGAGTTGCAGCCTGTCACCTACTGCAGGAACCAGGCCAGAGCCCCCAGGCAGAGGGACATGGTGTAAGGAGGAAGGCCATGCTTTGTCTGCAGGGACCCATGGCAAAGTGGAGGAGGTGGCTGGGCTGGGGGTAAGGCTTCACTGGGTCTCAGTTTCCCTGTCTGTCACAAGATGGGGCTAAGCCACTCCTCCTAGGACTCCTCCATCTCTGAGCCTTCACTGGGGAAGCAGGTGCATTCTGACCCATTGCGATGATGGGTCCCTGGCAGTTTGGCCTGTTTGGTTCCCCATGCCTGGCAGTGCTGGGCCTCATGACCACAAGGACAAAGCAGGGCAGTGAGACTCACCACAGGGAGAGGCCCCCGTCCCAGACTGGGGTCCCCACGTGTGTCAGTGTGGCACCACGTGGAACTGTACGGGCTCTTTATCATCTCGACTCCCTCCTGAGTTATTCCCTGGTTCTCTAGGGCCTGGTGGCCTTCCTGAAGGGAGACACCTTATGTGAGGTGAGGGCTGGTCGGTCTGGCCTCGGTCAGGGCGTGGCTGGCACACAGTGGGAACACAGGTGGCTATGACTCGAGGAGAATGGGAACAGACGGCGTGAAGGCAGCGAAGCCCTGAGTTGTGCCCTCCATTTTCCTGTCACCCAGGTGACTGGGACTCAAGAGCTTTTCCACGCCTTTGTCAGGCTTCAGGAGACAAAGTCCTGTGGCTTCTCAACAGCTCGTTTCTCTTTGTTGATTGACAGGTGGAAAATCTGGGGCTGCAGCCATGGCCTGGGAGCCAGGGGCAGGGGGGCCCACCCCCAGGGCTCAGGCTCTCCCTCCTGAGGTAGGTGGATGGCATCATCTCTTGTTTCCTCCCAGTTTAAAAGTTCTCTGATCTAAATCCATCCATCAAACACTATTTTGAGGGTTTCGAAGTGAAGCCTGGGTGTTTTACATCATCCCACACACCTGCTTCACACCTTCCAGAGTTCGAATGTCTCTTTTGACTGGCATGTCAGATGGCCACGTTTCTGGACCGGAGGGGCCCCGTCCATGAGCCTCTTCTTCCAAGGAGCTGACTGGTCACCTCTAAATCCTGTAGGTTTGTTTGGTCCTGACAGCAAGGTGCATGACGAGGAATAAAGTCTCCCAGATTAAGACCTCTGTGTCACCCTGAAGGCCCGCACTTCTTCAGGGTGATGGGGGCAATCACAGTGAGAGATGGATGAAGGTAACAGTGCCATCAGTAAATATCAGAGGATGGAGGAAAAAAAATTCAGCTGGCTCAGAATGAGAATCCTACGTTCGGTTATATAACAACAGATCAGGCGTGTTATCTGTGTCAGGAAGCCATACTCCTGCTCCCCAGATTGGTAGAGAAATTTCTAGTTAAGGCCTATTTGCCCTTTTAGTCAAGACTGAGATGGGGTACCTGGGCACACGCTGGGTCTGGATGTGGTGGCCAGCAGGCACCGTCCTCCAGCATTCCACGTGCTGGGCAACATTCCCCAGCCTCCCTTGCAGTTATGTTGGGTCACGTGACTAGCTCTGGCCAATGAGCTGTGAATAGAAGTGACGTGTGTCCCTTCTGGGCTGAGGCAGTGAAGAGCCAGTGTGACTCTTTGATGCCCCTCTTCCCCTGCTGTGGCCCTGGAGGCCACACGATGTGTGGTTAGAGGGGTAGGAGGGCCACTCACATGCAAAGCAGAGGACATCAGGGAACCTGCATGACTTTTCTTGTGTAAAACTCTTACATGTAGAGATTAGCTTGTTTCTGCAGCTTAACCTGTCTAGTGGGAAGAGGCAGAAATGAATGGTTCCCACACCACTGGAGAACCAGACTTTGAACCTTGACTCTGCCGCTCCTGGCTGTGCAACCCTGGGCTAGCCACTTCACTAGGTTTCCCCCTTGTAAAATGCGATAGACTGGTCTGTAACTGACAGGGTGGGCGTTTTGGAAGCGTGGATGGAAACCGTTCGGCCAGTGCCTGGCACATGGCAGGGGCACAGGCTGTGTCAGCGCTTGTCTGCAGCCCACCCCCTTGACTCTGCTCCCTCACAGCCTCACAGGAAGAAAGCCCTCTGTTTGCTCAGTCACATCCACTGGCCGTTCTTGCCTGCATTTGGTCAAAGTTGCAGACGCCTGTGCTGGGCGTGAACCCAGCACTTCTCAGAAGTGTGAATTCTCCCGCCGATCCTCCCACGGCTGCACACACAGGCCCGAAGGTGGCAGAGCCATCTGGAGTCAGTCCTGCCCCAGGCTTCAGTTTTCTTAAGAGGGTACAGGGGGGACAAAGACGAAGAGTTTCCTTTCCCATCTGGCCTGGGGAAGGAGCAAAGCTGATTTTGTTTGTCCGGATGGTTCAGGGGTGGGGGAGGAGAAGGCAAGGGATCTTCACTTGACTTCATCCCAAATAATTTTCAGTACAAACTCAAGAGACCCAGCTCTTATGCAAATCCATTTCCTTGAGCCCTGCATTGCCATTTGCTACCACCAGTGTGAGGTAGTCAGTTCTTTGTTGTGTCTTGTTTTTCACTCTTTGTTTATGAAACTCCAAAGTGAAAATGAAACCCAACCACATGCCAGGCTAACACCTCAAGCGGCTGAAGGGTTTTAGAGGTGCTGGCTCATTTTGGAGTCAACCTTGTATCAATGCTGAGTGTGTGCTTTCTTGGAGGGGTGTGATCTGAGGGCCAATGCAAAGGCTCTTCAGTCCCCCCAACCCCTGGATCTCCCCCACTGAAATTTTGCTTTTCTCCAAGTCCTGCCATTATAATTGGAGTTAAAAGGCTGTCCAAGTACCAAGTGTGGACGGGAGGCTGGCCTGCGGCGTGTGGTGGGGGTTCCGGATGGAAGGAGAATCCGCCTTTGTCTCGGCCTTGAGGTACTACTAGCCCAGTCATCACTGCTCTTTTTCACGGTGACAAGGAGGACCAGCAGTTCTTGTCCACGCTCTTTGCAAATGTGAAACACCTGGGAAGCTTCTTGCAGTGTTGCACTGCCTTGCAGGAAAGACCTGTGGCCTCTGAGCCGCCCAAGGGCAGGATCCTCAGCCGTGTGGTCCAGCTCTGCACCCCGGGCCTTGCACACGGCCTGGCACATGGCAGGATCATGCCTCAGCTTCCTAGGGCTGCTGTACCCAAAGTGTCACAAACTGGGGGCTGAATACAACAGACAGTCATTGTCTCCCAGTTCTGGAGGCCGGAAGTCTGAAACCAAGCTGTCGGCAGGTCCCCGCTTCCCTGAAGGCTCTAGTGGAGGGCGCTCCTGTGCCTCTTTCTGGCTCCAGAAAGTTGCTGGGCTGAGTTTTGTCTCTGTGGACCTATGGCCTTCCTCTCTGTTTCTCTTTGGGCGTCCTCTCTTTTTCTTATGAGGACTCAAGTCATACTGGGTTCAGGGCTCACCCCAATCCAGGATAAGGTCACCTTCACTAGTGTTATCTACAAAGACTCTTTCCAAAGAAGGTTCCAGTCACAGCTACAGGGGTTAGGATTTCAGCATATTCTGGGGGGACACAGTTCAACCCACGATAGAGCACAGCCCATATTGACCAAGTGAATGATCAGACACTGAGGGGCAGAGAGGACACTGGAAATGGCTGCAGGGAGGAGGGCCCTGCATTTAAGATGCACAGAGCTCTCCAGACATCGCGGTGCACTGTGATGCGGGTGTTCATCCAGTTCTCCACTTCGCTGAGGCCCAGGGTCCTTTCCTTCTGAGGGTCATTGTGCACTTTGGCCAGCCATTCATTCATTCATTCAACTGCTGTAGAGAGGCCAGACCCTTAGCTGAGTTCTGATGAGACAGAGAAGTCAAAGATACAGTTTCAGATCCCAAGGAGCCCCCAGCCAAGCTAGGAGATGGCTGTGACAAGGTTCATTTTGATACCATAGGCTGTAGATGGACATCTGGAACTCTAGGAGGAATTTGGGGAAGATGTGGCCAAGCAAGATTTAAAAAAAAAAAAACTGCCTTAAAAAAAGACTTTAATTTTATCCAAGTCAGGCCCCCACTGATCTGAAAAATACTTGACCTCACAACTGCTAGGGGATCTGGGCGCCCTGACTAGGGTTGGGATTTTCTCTGCAGATGCCAGGGCACAGGTACCGCTGACAAGAAAACTTCCCCGCGACGGCTCAGGGCTGGAAGCAAAAGCATCTCAAAGGCTGGTTGTGAAGTTTCCAGGGGAGAATGTCCTCTGCAGGAAGAGTGGAGTCACCCCGTAGCCTTCCCAGTTCCAGAAGGCTCCGTGGTGAATACATAATTAGGCCCTCTGTAATTACCAGTTTGAATCTGCCTAGGACACTAGGGCTCCCACCCCCTAATTTACCTTATAAATTTATTCTGCTAAAAAAGTCGAAAATGTCAGTCTTCCGTGAAAGCTGCATAAATGAATTATCTCCCCGGATGACAGAAGGTGGGAAGGAGGGGGAAGCTTCCAGAGGACATCCTTCATTGTGAGTGTCTAAAAGTACCCCACACTTAGCACGCATCCAGCCCTCAGCCCAGCCAGGCAGCTTCCTGGTGCTGATGCGGAGATGCTGACTTCCATGGCTCGGTGGGAAGGGAAGAACGCCAGCTCCTCGGCGTCCCAGCCAGTGGGGAGAGGGGCCATTTAAAACCTGCCCCTTTGGACTTCAGAGAATCTTGCCCGGTGTGCAGTTCCACGTGATGAAGGCCCCTAAACAGAAGGGAAAGAAGGGAAAAAAAACAACTCAGCTTCTTAAAAAGAGTCCCGTCCAACTTCGCTGCAGTCACTTCTGCCCCCAGGATGGTCCTCTGCCAGGACAGTGTCCTCCTGCCCCTGCTTCTCCAGACCAGACGGCCCCGCAGAGCTCTTCAGAGCCCAGTGGCTGCGCCGGTGATTCTCCTACAAAACTCTAAAAAAATGTATGGCAAGTCTTTCATGACATTTTAGAAAGTTTGGAAAATTCAGTTCTTTTAAAAGCCTCTCTATTTCCATCACCCTAACACAATAGCGGCAGTCATTTCTGTATCTCCTTTCAGTCTTTTTTTCATAGGTGGTCTGTTATCTCCCCTCTCCCCCCACACAAAGGACAGCTGTCACAACCTGTAATTGTTAATTTCTTGTGACAGATGATAAAAGCCGAAAATGCCAACTGTGGGGAATTTGGAGATCAAGAGAAGGAAATGAACAGGGAGCCTCTGGTGCCCACTTCCAAGATGACGCCCTCGAACTCCCAGTGGTGGGGGGGCGTGGTGGTGTCTTCTCCGCCTTTGTTCTGTGGGCACAGCTTTTTCAGGGCCCCCATGCAGTTGTATTAGGTCTCGTATTGAGGTCCAACTGTCTCATGCATTGATGACCTGCTATGTGCCTGCCACGGGCCAAGGAGAGAACACAGACTCCGCTGTCCACTTTGAGGAGCTCAGTGATGTGCTATAAACTATTTGTGAATAAGGACTATGACCTCTTCCTCCAGGTCTTCCTAGAGGTTAGCCTGGTCCGTGGCACATAGTAGGTGCTCCATCAGCCTTCGTTCCATTTGTTTCTGAATAAAACGCAGGGAGAAGCACTCTTTTTACTCCTGCAGTGAAACGCTGCAGTGCTTCCATAGATGGGGTAGGATGCCAATCTCCTCTTGACCTCAGCCTGAGGCCCCCATGATAATAATAGCTATAATTTGCTAATTCCTACTGTGTGCACGGCCCCGTACTGGGGGCTTGCAAATAGATTATTACTCCCCAGAAGAATCTTAAACGTAACGTGGGAGGACCTGGATGCTGAGAAGAGAAGCTCGTCTGAGGTCTCCCTGTAAACAGCGGGCAGAGTGGGGATGGAACCCCTGTGCCTCTCATAGCTGTCATCAAGATGCTTGTGCCCCACCCCGTGCATCGCCCACAAGGTTGCTGGAAGGACAAACTCAAGTCAGGGCAGAGAACAGGCTGCGCACCCTGTAACTGTCTGCACCGACATTAGCCGTCTGTTCTAAAATTTAACCAGCAGACCCTTCTGATCGTCCCCACCCACTCTGGCTGCAGTGTAAGCCGAACTTTCTTGTGTTCAGTCCTTTCTGAGACTTGATGTCTCCAGATCCTGTTTACCTTTTGCTCCTTCCTCCCATTTCTCCCCACCTGGATGATGTGGTTTGAGAGCCATGGTCATATTTTCCTGGATTTTGCTGTCCCCAGTAGAGGAGAATAATCCCCTCTGCTAACCTCATCCTTGTTTCTCGTTAAATTTTCTCTTTCTTCCTGGGTCCCGGTCCTGCGCCCACTTTGCTCTGCTGTTCTAGCTTCACACCCAGTGGGGCCTGCGGCTGCCCACTGCTGCCTTGCAGGACGGCTGGAAATCAAGTCTGGATGGAAACTGGTGGCGTGGTTGTCCCTAGAGACAACCCTGGAGGTGATTCGGGCATGCCTTTTCTTGACTGGCCTTGGGCTTCCTGGGGATGAAGGTCCTTCTCTTTCCAGGATTAGGTAAGATAACCCCCCTGCGTCTCTCTGACCCGGCAGGCCTTGAGGGTCTGGGAAGAATTGTGGACCTCTATCCCTACTCCTCTGCTCCCATGGCACTCAGGACACATGGCCAGGAGTACCTTCGGTGGGCTGTGTTACAACTACTATAGTCCCATAACTCCGTCTGCTTCCCCTCGCCTGGTCCTTGGAGCAGGGTGTCTGTGGCAGGTTCAGGTTTGTCTGTGGGAGGAACCTGGCAGGCACCCATCCACGTGTAATGTTGGAAGGATGAGTCACGGCAATGCTTAGGAAGTGACCACCACATGCCAGAGATGGGCTGGCACTTCCTATAGGCCCACTCATCTCTGCCTAGCCCATAAGCCCACAGGTGCCCCATCTGATGAGGGAGGTCACAGAGCTGAGCAGTAAAGGCCCTCTCCCCCTCTCTGGACCACCCAGTGGTGGGTGCCTTGTCCGCAGCCTGAGATCCTGGTCTGCGCCCCTGGCCGCAGTGGCAGGCTGGTGCAGGGCAGGGGAAGAAACTCTTGCTGGAAGCCACAGGCAGCCCTCTGGGCTGGCGGGGAGGAGACTGACAACAGGCCTGGCCCTCCCCCACTGGCAGGCAGGGTTTAGGGGGTAGATGACTCATCCGGACCCAGCCTCCCTGTTTCATTTGGAGGAAACCCTTGATGGGCGCTGTGGCGGGGCGGAGGCTAATTGCACGGCGCTGGGAGCTAAAGCAGCTGCTGTAATCCTCTCACCTCTCACAGCGCAGTGGGAGCTTCCGCTGGGTTATGCGGGCGTTTGGGGGCTGTGTACATCCATGGCGGGTGTCACCGTCAGAGGTCAGGCAGGGCCTGGGCCACCGGGGAACCTCGCCACCTCATCTTGTCCTTAATTAAAGGAGGACCTACTTGACCAACGCTCAGCCTAATAAGTTGTTCCCAGTTGCAGAGAAAGTTGCTGTTAAAGACCTTGATGGTGGAGCAGCAACTCTGAACAGCCTGGATGACCTCAGGAGGAGGCTGCCTTTCCTCGGTTTCTGGGGGAGAATTTGCCCCTTGGCCTGGATATTCTAGTTTTGGAAGGGGGGGGGTGCCCTGCAGCCCTCTGCTGGGAGTCTGGGGGTTGGTCTGCATTCACCCCTTACTTGGGAAGTGTAACCCTTAGAGATCAGAAGTAACCTGGGAATAAGACAATTCAATAAAGTCACAATAAAACATCCAAAGCCTTTCATACTTTTTCACTTTCTTTAACTCAATTTATTTTTCATTTTGTGGACAGAGATTTAGTCTGAGTATTAGTTTATGATTTTTTTTGCCGAAGGAATTACTCAACACACACACATATAAAAAGGAAATATTATTTTTATCATTTATTTTGTGCCATGTATACCATAGGAGAAAAAAAAACACGGCGCGAAATCACTTCAGTACCACTGTGTTTTTCATTACAAAGTTATTACATATAGAAATTACTCCAAATTATCTGAAATGAATGGAAATTATGAGGTTTAAATTCCCCAGGTTACTGCAGGCACAGCTCTGGAAATTTATTTTGTCATCTTGCTGAACATAATTGCTACAACAAAATTTCTTCCATTTTACAACTGCAGCATAACTTACTTATACTGGTGTAGCTGTAATTTTACATCAATAAGTTGCATGGGAAGGAATACACAGGTGGTAATTGCAAACAATAATTTGTGCTGAGGTCCAGGTGGAACGGTTGGCTGAGGAAAAGACTTCAGTTACCGTCGGCAACGGCTTCGTGTCACTGTGGCCTCTTCCCATCCTGTTAGCTGCCACCCATCAAACCATCCAAACATCCTCTGTCTCGTCCCCCGTGGCTGCCTTGGTGAGTCGGGGTTTGTCTGACTTTGCACCGTGGCTTGTGCATCCTGGTCCTGAAACTGATGCCACAGGGCCCTGGGGGACCTCGGGGAGGCCTGGGCCACCTCTGCACAGTTTCCTGCCTTTCCTTTCTACTGCTTTCCAGCTTGCCTCTGGGTTGGGCGCTTTTCGGTACCCGGAGCTAATTAAGGTGTTTGATAGATTTCAACTGGAGTATGAGTTCTTGCCAGAAACATCAACAATTCGATTCCCCAAACACGACGCAGAGTGTTAAATCCACTAATGCTTTATACATTACCGTGTTCTTTCCCAGCCGGAATGTGTGGTCTGGGTACAATACCGAAACGGTCCCCAAACGGGCGTCCTCACTCTTCAGTTCTCTAATTGTTCCTGTTAAGCAGATACAAATAATGAAACTGCAGATGCCTGTGCTAAATCCCAACAGCTGATGAATCCATGCGTTGGAATCCAGAGATCCAAATTCAGATGTTAGTGTATCAACCATGAATCTGCCCTGTGTAGGTGGTAGACCATCAGAGACAGGTCAGAGATGGGTGTCTTTGCTCCCGTGCAGTGTTCCACTTCAGGACATCTCGCGGGGAGAGAGAGAGAAGCAGAGGGGCTTTGTTGCAAGTTCAAACGGGAAATGTTATAGTCACATCCATATTTTAGAAGCCATTGTTATTTCAATGATCCCAAAGGCTCAAAATCACACTGAAATCTTTTTTTTTTTCTCTTTTAAGGGACCCAGTTTAAACTAATACCAGAATACACAGCAATCCAGTGTCTCAGTTTTCCCTGGGCAGCATTAATTATCTTTTGTTGTAGCAAATTGTCTGCCTTGTAAGTTCAGCCTTGTAAATTGCGTATCTTTAAGCAGATGCACTGTTTTCAGATGCACACAATGGAAGAACTTTTATAACTTTCACGTACTGTAGATATATTATTCCATCTCCAGTAACGTGCCTGCAATCCCAATTTTGCATGGTAGACGCTTGTTTATTTGTCAGCTTGCAACCTTAACCTTTCTCTATTCAATAGAGGGAACGGCCCTTAAATGTTTTCTAGGATACAAACTACCTTTGTTGAATTCACTCGAAAGCATACGTGGCTGTTTCTAAAACTACAAGACAACAGATGAGATCTCCCATATCCCCTTGTCTTTTCCAGCTCTTGAAGGCGTATCTGAAACAAGGTGTTGGCTGGTTTTTAGTGTTATTTTTTGGTAAGCGCTCCCCTACAGCATCCTCATTAGCGGTGCCTTTGCCTTTCCGAGGGATGCTAGCCTGACTCATGCCTCTCTTCTGTTCTTCCCTAAGTGAGTGCTTCCCCCTCACTTCCCTTTCCACCACTTCCCTTGCACAGCATCACAGCACAGGCAGGAGTGTTCAAGGCTGTGACTTGGTGGGGGGGGCGCGGGGTGCTGGAGGTGGGAGCAGAGCTCACCACTGAGTCAGACACGTCTACAACTCCAGCTTAGCATTTACTGCAACTTCCTCTTTCTCAAACTGCTTAAGGATACAAACTAATTAATCCTCACAGCCTCATAAAACTCTTGTTAGGAAGGTGATCATTATTGCCTCCATCCCCAGCCCCTCCCCATTTCCTATCACCAGACACCTCCTTGTAGTCCATTTCTGAAGACAGCCGCTGACAGCCAGTGTTGGAACTGAAAATTCCCTTCTGAGTCCCAGTTTTTTCCCCAAATGAACCATTTTAACTTGCTTTCGCTTCCTCGTCTGTACTCTAAATAGAGAAGATTGATAGCCACTGAATTCAAGCTACTGGAGGTGTGTGTGTTTGGCATTTTCAGATACACAATTTGGAGACGTGGTGTGGCAAGACAGAAAGCAGTGGCGAGACCCTTTTTGTACACCCCCCCATACACTCACTCACTCTCATAGCCACTCTGATCTCGTGTACATGGAGGGTGGGATTTGGTGGAGTCTGATCATCTTTGTGAACAGTATTTCTCCCAAGTCAACCGACTGGGTGATGCCAATCCCTACCAAATTTGAATTGATGACTCAACTAAAGAATTAAAATTAGCAAGGCAAGAAAATTCCAAATGAGGTGAGAAAGCTGTAGAAATAGTTCCAGATCCCCTAGTACTGAGCCATTCAATATCATTTCTGATGACAGGGACAGAGCTAGGAACATTCAATGTGGGTGTGAGTCTTTTTCATATACGGAGAGCTGGGTAAGTATTTTTTAAGGAAAATAATACATGAATCAGGAACAGTGACTTTGGTTTAACCCCTTGCAGGCTGCAGCTATAAAGACAGGCAGGAAAGCCTCTTAGATTTCCTAGAGCTTGCAGGCTTTGGGTAGCTAAGCAGCACTCAGAAATCTACCAAGTCCAAGTATGACTGCAGACACAAATAAGGCGCAAATGATGTCATGTTTTAACAAAAGCAATCTTGCTAAATTCAGTACATGGAAAGAATCAACCTAACACTTGCTGGAAGGCCAGTTTTGTGGTCCTGCCTCTGCTATAAGGTGACAATGCAAAAAATTCCTCCAAATGGAGCGAAGCCTTAATTGAGAGCTTATGGCTCCCAGAAATTTGCTGTAATTTTCAGAAATGTCATAAAAGAATTCTAGAAGATATGCCAGGAAGCTTAAAATGCCTCTTCTGCCTTTTTAGGCTTCTGGGTTTGATAGCTCCTAGAGATTCTGGAACAGTAAGGAAGGAGATAAAGGCCATCTTGGGAGCCTTATCAATATGGACATAAATATGATTTGCTTAGTACTTTCATTGTGGTTTCCTCGAAAGTTAAAGCAAGTCAATCTCCCGATGAGATCGATGCATTTTATTTATCCTCATCTTCACAGTCAATAGCGTTTAACATAGACACCAAGGCATAGGAATCAGCAGACACAATTTACTTCCGAGTTTGCCCTCCACCTGTGAATATGAAAAGATTTGCCTTCTCTTTGCCTGGATTTTTTTTTTTTAAGCACCAGAACTGAAGCCCAGGGTAATTTGGTAGACGTGTAGTTGAGTTTTTATATTGCTACAAAGTTATTTGACTGTATTTTAGATGGTGGATCCCTGTTTAAAAAAAAAAAACAAATGAAACATCGATTTTCTTTCTGCAGAAATATTGAGAGCCCCATTTCTCCTCATCTTGATTCTTTCCAAATTTTTGTAAAGACATGATATGAAACATCACAGCTTGGAAGGCAAAGATAGCATTGCAGAATCTTGAACAGAGTCCCCCCTCAGCTAAGAGTTAAGCACTGAGAACTGTTCAAAGGTTTTTAAACAAGAAACCTGGTGTGGGGTGGGGGTCACGTGTCTGTTTAATCTGCCCCCACAGTATGGCGTGTCCCCTGTAGCACACACAGGGAATCCAGAACCCCACACAAAATTCATAAAAATGCACTCTGATCTGATAAAATTATTTACGATTTCTGAACTCTTTCTCAATAAAATTTAAAGAGACTGAAAATATAGGGGATTATCTGCTAGAATGCACTGTGAAGCTAGAAAAGAGCAGGGAAATATTTGTGACTTCAAAAAGCTTTTTCACATCTTTTTTTTTCTTTCCAAGATAGTGCAGAAAATGTGGCATTTGTTTCTGACTCCAGTAGGCACAAAGCCCCTGCTCTGGGCTGAGCACACAGTAGGCCTGCAGCAGGGGCTGGAGAAATGAGTCTGAAGTATTGTTTTACCAATACGATACAAATTACGGTATTTGTACTTAAACTTTTCCCTTTTGTATTTTCATATGTTAAGCACCTGCACCCCTCCTCCTTTGGGGATGGGAGTGACTTTTATGCTAAACAAAGGCTTGATAGCTCAAGGAGAGAGAGAGAAGAATGTGTGTGTGTGTGTGTGTGTGTGTGTGTGTGTGTGTGTGTGTGTGTGTGTGTGTGTGTTGTGTGTGCGCGCGCGCGTGAGTGTGCAGTAACGTCTCAGAAGGGTTCTGGACTCCCTGCCTGCCAGGGGTCCTGAGGAGCGGGCAGGGACAGGGCTGTGGCCCGAGCTCCGCCATCCCCGTCCCGCCACACCTGCCTGTGGTCTGGGCATCAGGAGAGTGGGGAAACATTAGTGTGGGCCAGCTGCCGAAGCCAGGCGGGGTCGAGGGAGAGGTCAAGGTCGGTGGAGAGGCGGCTATTGATCTGGCTTGGAACGCGAGACAGGGAGCACAGCAAGACTAAAGGGGGAGCTGTGAGACCAGACATTAACAGCTTTCAGCGCTAATGATGCCGTGCCAGACGGGCAGAGGGAAAAAAAGGAGACTGGAGCGGCAGCTGGGATCGCTCGCTGCCTGCGCCCGGCCGCCTCTCCCGAGAGGAGGAGTTGGAGGAGGAGGGCGAAGGGGCCAGCGCAAGGCTGGGCAGGGGCAGGGGCAGGGCAGCCTCTCCCCGGTCGCCGCGAGGTGGAGCGCGCCGGCGGGCGGCGGCGTGTCCAGCCCTGCGCCGGCCCGCCTGCGCGTCCCTCTTCCCGCCGTCGGGGCAGCGCGGGGCCAATGAGGAAGTGCTCCCCGGGTCAGTCGCAGCCCGCGCCGCCCCCTGCCCGCTACTTCCTGCTGGGGTTGGGGCGGGGGTGCCCCCTCCTCGGACTCCGCCGCCCAGGCGCGCAGGAGTTGGCAGCTGCGGCCGGGGTCCCGGAGCGCCTTGCGCAGTCCGCGGAGGGACACCCCCCTTTTCTTGGAGGGGGCTGTCCTGTTCACCATGCCCACAGACCGGGTCCCCCGTACTTGTAATCAACCCCCAGAGGGTGAGGGTCTCGTGTTGGGATTTCGGGCGCCGGAGAGCCGGCAGCGCGGGGCTGCAGGCAAGCCGCGGAGATTTGAGTCTAGATCTGCCCCCATACGCTGTGTGACCTTGGGCAAAACGCTAACCCTCTCTGGACTTCACACTGTCAGTCCTCAGAAAGAGAGCTTACTCCTCTCCCAAATTTAAGAATGTGGGCGAGTTGGGATGGCCGGTTTATGGTTTTCTTAAGAAGTTTATTAAATGCGTGTGTGGGCATTTTTTTTTTTTAAACTTAGGCCACTTTCCTGGAAAGATTTTCGTGGTGGGGCTGGATGGGAGGAGAGGGAGGTGCTTCTAGACTTTGGACCACGTGGAGGTGGAGTATGAGTGATGGGTGGTGGGCAGCAGTGTGCAGTCCCAGGTGGGGAAGTAGTGCCAACTCGCTCCCCTCCCGCCCCCCTTCGCCCTCACACTGCCCCCTCCGCCCAGTCTCCACCCGCTCGTCCGCCGACCCTGCAGCCGGGTCCGCAAAACTGCATGCTAGGGCACATTTTATTAATTTTTGGCGGGGGCGGTGGTGGCTCGGGCAGGGAGCTCTTTCTGTCCTCGCTAATGGGCGCTGAACTGTTAAGTTTTTGGTGCCGTCGCCCCACCCAAGACCTTGGGGGCGAACACCGCCCCCCAGGAAAAGGGCCCGAGGGAGGCGGCGCGCCCGGAGGCGTCATGGCCCAGCCTTCGCTCCGGTGAGGCCGCCAGAGCCCGGCCTGGGGGCGGGGTGGGGTGGGTGCAGCTGGGCTCGCCTGAGAAGCCCAGCCCTGAGCCAGGCCCCGACCCGCCCTGGCCGCCTCCGGCCCAGACCCAGGAAGCCCTGGGAAGGGAGAGGGGGCCGGCCGCGTGGCGCGCCCAGTTGGAAGGTCAAGTCACGGAATAGATGGAGTTAGCCGCGGCCTGAGGAGGGACGGGGAGGTGGAGGGAGGGATGTCCACGCGGCCTGCGGCCTGGCCTTGTCCCCGGGCCACGAACAGGCCCCCACAACTCCTCTTGTCCTCGCCGGCTGGAGATCAAACGGCTGACAAGGCAGCTGCGTCCTTCCCAGTCTGACGGGCGATTTCAAGTCCTGTCCTGGGCTGAGGAGCCCGTGGCGTGGTGGGGGTGGGGGTGCGTTACTTCCAGGTTGTAGTAATTGTCAGGGGGTGGGAGGGAACTAGGGGGCCTCAAAAGTGTGTTCGAAGATCCAGCCACACTTACTTCTGGTCAGCACGTCCAAGAACCTCCCCCACATGGAGCACCCCTGGCCCCTCACCCCCACGCTTCCCGCAGACCTGGGCGTTGGGGGTGGCGCCCGCGTTTGACCCCGAGGAATTATAGGGGTGAGGTAGAGGGGGCGCAAAGATTCGGGAGAACATTCCTTCCGGAAAGGGACTCCAACAAGGTCTTACGGTTCCCCTCCCCCATATGTGCTAATTCCCTCCTTTTGGTATCTTTTATTTTGTCCACTTTGCTCTCCCAGAGTTGGTAATATCAGGATTAATATGGAGACACTTTCTGGAAGTTTAACCCAAACCCCTCAATAAAACAAACGTAAAAACCACCGAGCTACTTTTCAAAGGAGATGAAGCAATTGACCATCTCCCCCAATCCCCGTGTCGACCCCAACCCTCTTTCACAGCACCCCCCCACCCAAGTCCGAAAGAGCTTTCGGATGAGTGGGTGGGGACTAGCGTTGATTCAACTTACTTCCAAGTACACCGTACTCCGCCCCCTTATCAGGGGGTCCTGCTCCCTGGAGGGGAGGAGGGATGGAGAGGATTTTCTTTTATTTAAAAATACCCTGCCCAGCGTCCTCCCTTCCCGCCTCCCTCCCATTTTGCGCTGCCAGTGCGCGGGGAGAAGAGGAGCGCACAAAAACGCTGCACGTGTGGCCGGCCTGGACTGCGGGTGTGCGCACGGGCGAGTGTGTGTGTATATATGTGTGACTGTGTGTGTGTGCGCGCGCGCGAGTGTGTCTGTATGTGTGTGTGCGCTTTCTTGTTCTCTTACAGGGTACAATGTTAAAAAGCCACCGCTAGTCGCCCCCAGTGCTCCGACTCTCTGGGTCTTTTTGTCTCTAGTGCAGATTAAACGTCACGTCCGCACTTGAACTTGAATTTTATCCCATTGTACAGAGGCAGCCCCAGCCATAGAGAGACCGAGAGCTCCCAGAGAACCCGGACTCCGCCATCTTCACGTTGCAATCTATAGCTCCCAGTCCGCGCCCGCACCGACCCAGGCGCACTGGGCAGGCTGCCCCTCAGCCCAGCTCCCCCTGGGCCCGCGGCGCCAGGGGAGCGCTGGGGAGCGCTCGCGGGGACCCGGCAGCCTCTCCGGCCGGCGCCAGCCCGCCAGGTGAACTGGGAAAGAGCCGCTCCTGGAGCCCCCCAGAGCCTCGGAAGGGTCAGTCTCCGAGAAAAAAACCAGGCAGCCCGCAGAAAACCCAGAAACAACCGAACCGGGGCAGTTTTACATTGCTTTGGGTTTTTTGAGGGGGCGGGGTGAGGGGGTACGAGACAAGTCCCCAAGTTTTCTTTGCTTTTTTTCTTTTCTTTTTCTTCTTTTCTATTTGTTTGCACCCCCCCCTTCCCCCCTCCTGGTAGAAGTGCGCTTTCCACCTACCAGACCCTGAAAGAAAAGTGTCAGGAGCCGGTGCAAAATCCGGTTTAAGTTCAAGAAGACATTGGGAGGTCCAGGAGGCCAAACAGTTTGAAGAAGTGTAAGCGATTTTTTTTCCTTCAAAAGAATATATTTTTAAAGAAACCAACCAGTCCGCGGCAAGCAACAGCAGATTTTTTTTTTTTTGCCTTTCTTCTATTTTAGATCGAGAGGTTTTCCTTTTTTTTTTCTTCTCTTTTTCTTTTGGCAAACAAAACAAAAAACAGCATAGAAGAAACAGCAAAATAAAGAAGAAGAAGAGGAGCAAGAAAGGGCAAGAGAGGAAGGGGGGAAAAAAAAACAAAACACCAACCCGGGCAGAGGAGGCGCGGCGGCGGCGGCGGCGGTAGCGGCGCGGCGGCGGCAGCGGCGGCGGCTCGGACCCCCTCCCCTGGCTCCCCCCATCAGTGCAGCTCTCCGGGCGATGCCAGAATAGATGCCGGGGCAATGTCCCGCCGCAAACAGGGCAACCCGCAGCACTTGTCCCAGAGGGAGCTCATCACCCGTAAGTGTCTGCGGCGTGCGGGCGAGGGGCCGGAGGATGGGGCTCCGGGCACCCGGGACTGGGGACACCGAGCCGGGTGCAGCCCGGCCAGCCGCTGGGGCGGCCCACTGGCTTTCAGAGGCAGCGGCGTCGGCCTAGAGCCTGGTGGTGGGGGCGGGGGGGGCCATAGGAAAGTTTCTTTGCAGCCCGGGGAGTCGGGGCGCTGCGCAGTCAGACGCGCCTCGGGGTCGGGGGCCTGCGGAGCGGGCTCCAGGCCGAGGAGGGGGCGCGCAGGCTGGAGGAGGTGTGTGTGTGCTCGCGGAGCCCGGCTGGACGCTCGCCCCTCCGAGCGGCGTGTGTGGCGGCGGCGGCGCTGGTGGCGGGGTTTGGAGAGGAGGGGGAGGGGGCTGGGGGAGCGGAGGGGGAGGGGGGAGCCGGGAAGTGGGGAAAAGTTGGCGAGCGCGTGGGTCCGCTCTGACGGCGCGGGCGGAGAGCGGGGTGCGCTCAGGCCTGGGGAGACGCAGGGCCAGGGACGGCCACCGGCTCCGAGTTCCCCGGTCGCGGCTCCCAGCCGGGCAGGGCGCCGGCCACGCCGGCCCTAGGATTCCTCAGCCGCCTTTCTCTCCCCTCCTCTTGCTATTTGCAAAAGAATCCAGCTGCGCGGCTGTTTGCTGGGCTCCTGCACCCCCACCCCCCATTTCCCCACCTCCGCCTGTCTTCTGGGATGATCTTGTCTTCTTTTCCCCAACTCCAAAAAGAAGGGTGGGGGTATTGGGGGCTGGTAAAAAATCCCCGCCACAGGGAAAAAAAAGGGTTGTCAGCTAGAAGTGGGAAGAGAGGGATGTGCTTGTAAAATAGTAGGGAGAAAAAAGGAAAGAAGGAAAGAAAAAAGGAAAAAAGGAGAGAGACCTATCATTCTCTTACCCATCTTGCTATCTCAGATCTTTCATCTTCCCGATCTAAATAAACAAGGCAGGTCGCAGTGGAAATCCACCGGCTGAAATCGTGTGGATTTCAAGCAAGTGGCGAGGCGGGCGAAGTCAGGCAGTGGGGCAGAGACGCAGCAGCTTCCTGCGCCCCAGTTGGGTTTATTTAGAAAAGGGAAGAAGCGTGCGGGAGCGGGCCAGGTATGGGGGTTTGCTGGGGAGTTCGCCCGGGTGCCTGCACAGTTGCTCCGGGAAGGTCGGCTCGCGGCGCTCCCCGCCCGCCGCAGCCCGCGGGGCCGCTGCTTCGCGGCGCGCAAACCTTTCCCCGCGGTCCTTTCTCTCGTGCTGCCTGGGTCGCCGTTCCCTTTTTTTTTTTTTAATTGCAATAGAAATAAAACATCCTCTGGGTGCCCTCGAAACCGCGGGCAGGTTGTGTTCCTGCAATCCTCGAGCACCTCATCAGGTTGGGGCCGGGCTGCCGGCGCGGAGCTGGAGAGGGCAGCGCGCCCAAACGCCGCCGAGGACTGGCTGCGGGGCAGCCGAGAGCCGAATATTTATATTATATTTTAAAAAATTTAAATAAATAAATAAATATATAAAAGGGGTTCTCCCCTCCCCTGTAAACCCAGCATAGGAGCCATCTGCTCGGAGCATTTGCTGCTGCCATTTCTCCTTTGTTACAGCAGATCCATTAGTAAGAATTTGTGGATTTATTATTTTTTGGGGAGGGGAATAGATATTAAAGTGGGCTTGCGTTGGGAGAAGGATGCCTTTTTGAAGGGAGGGAAGAGGACTTCTCTTGTATTTTTCACCATTGTAACATCAAAGAAGACTCGCTGGTTGCATTTAAAACAAAATGTTTTGCAACCAGATTTGAGTCTGGTTTGATCAAGGTCCTTTTCGCCAGTTGACATTTCGTCCTTTACCAAGCCGGTTGCAGTCGCTTATTTTATCTCCCTCCACCCCTCTTTAGATGGTGGAGTGGCTGTTAGAATGTCTCCACTTGCAGATGCCTAATTTCTTCAGGAGGCAATTGGCCCCACTTTGGCTCTGTATAACTGCAAGGGTTATTTTTGAGGAGGGGAAACTTGGGGGGAGGTCCAGGAAGGGGGAGTTGTTGGGGGTGCATTGGCAAGCTGGCTGCAGCGAAGGATACAGGAGCGTTTGCAGTTGTGTGTAAAGGGGGAAAGAAGCAGGTAGGTTTGCTTTGCTTTTGCTGTCTCCTCCTCTGGCATTCCTGGGACCTCAGGAGGAAGCCCCGGCCAGAAGGACGGGTGGCAGCTGGGCGTGGGGCGTGAGGGGTGCCCGGTGCAACCTCCTTCCGTCTTTCATTTGTTCCCCGTCTCTCAGCCTCGCTCAGAGCGGGACTGGGGAAAGCCGGCTGACACTGGAGCAGTGGCAGGGAAGAAGAGGTGGGAGGAGAGCAGGGGGCAAAGGATATCCCGCCTGCCTTTCAGGGGCACATGGAGCCCAGGGCATGTGCAGGGGGTTAAGGAGGGAGAGTGGTCCAACCAGTTTTCAGACAAGGCTATTTATTATCCCAAGGCAGCTGGCTTTTCTGTCTGTCCTGTGTCACTCGGGAGGTGGGAGTGCAGGCAGGGGAAAGGAGAGAATTGGATGCAGTTTAGGCTGTCTGGCCTCTGTAAGTGCCTCTCCACAGTGATGCAGGAGTCGTAGCTTTAGGGTGCTCTCGGCGCTCCTGGCCAGCTACATGGGTGCTGTCAGAGCCCTGACCTGGGATGCACATTTTGGATTTTAAATGTGAAAGAAACCACCTAAAACGTGGTACATTTTCAGTTTAGGTGGCAGCCCACTGGCCTTAGGTTCCTTAGAGATGATGCAACTGAGGATAACTGATGGTCTGAGAAACACGAAGAGCACACAAACAGCATTGAGAATCTTGCAGGGGGAGGGGGACAGTCAGAGAAGGGCTCCAGAAAGAGCTAGTTAAATGTACAGACAGGGCCAGCGAGAAGAGGAGCGAGGTATAAAAGAGAGTATGGGAGACAGCTGGAGATGAAAACCTGGGCTTCTGGTTTGTTTCAAAATGTTTGACCCAGATGGATATGGCTTTTAAAATCGGAGGACAGACACAGCTATTAATAAAAACAAACACAAAACAACCCAGTGACAATAGTGAGGAGAGGAGGATGAGGGACAGTGACTGACCAGGCAGAGGGAAAAGGGCTGCGAGCTGCGGGGTGAGTGGAGAGGCAGATGAACTCCAGACCATGCAGGAGCTCTGAGGCATTCCCAAGAAAATAAGAAGTCCGTGGTAGATTACACAACCCCAATGAAGGTGATTTTTCAACAACCCAGCGACAGGCTTTCTTGGAAGATTAGTAATTTTCCGCATGCATTCATGATTTTGCAAAACGACTCGAGACCCAGGATTTGACGCGGAAGTTGGGCTAACTGTGTTAATTCCATCGTTGCCTCTTAAATTAGGTTTTGCTGTTGCTGCCGGTTTTGAAGGCCACTGTGCTCACAATGCTCTGAACTCCCCAGGGTAGAGTGTATCTCCGGTGGCCTGTGTGTCTTGCAAAATTGGGTCTCCGATACATTTCATAAGACCTAGGCCCCTCTTTTTTTTTTTTGGTAGTTGGTGGGGGGAAGTGAAGTTTGTATCACTTCTGCACAGAAGGGAACCCCATATCATTAGAAGTGTGATATAAGTCAGCTGCTCTGATTCCAAGGGAGAATCAAAATGTGTTCATGCAAGGTGTTATGCCAGGCTGATGTTATTCATTTGTAATTCACACCTGAGAGAAAACAGTCATGAGCCTATTTTAACAACCCCTAATATTTTTAAAGGGTAGTCTTTCCCTCCCAGAATGTGATGTATAGATGCATTTTTTTTTTCTTGAGGGTGGGAGGTCGCTCTCTGCCTGTGCTTTGGCCTTGGTGATTTTTTGTCTGGCCTTCAAAATATTTCGTAACAGAAAACGAGTCATGTCTCAAGTGCTGGAGTGACTGCAGTTGCTTTGGTGAGGCCGGCCTTAGAAACATGGAGGGAGGCTGAGGTCAGATGCTTGGGTGTGATGCTTTGTGGCCGCTGTGCAGGGCTAGATGGGTCTCACTGACCCAAGAGAAGGCCAACTTTTGGTGCATTGGATAGTAATGATCATTCTGTCTCAGGTGAGATGGAAACACGCAAAACAGTTCCCAGAGATCAGTTTCTGACTGCCGAGCGAGCGCACCAGTCTCTCTAGCGCCTTTATCAGAAGCGAGCCTTTGGCACCGGCTTTGGGCTTAGAACACGGCTCGCACCAGCCTTCCGTTTTTCCTTTTCATCTCCTTTCTCGATCGCTTTGCATTCTCTGTTGCTTGTTGTGATAAAGTACTTTCCAAAATAAACTTTCGGTTGAATTGGCTTTGGGTGGATGGCAAGGCTGTAACGCGGAGCCAGCCGCGCCTGGCGCCACTTGGCAGCTAGGGGGAGCTCGGCGCCCGTGTCATGGCTTAGAGCCGGCGCTGCGAGGGGCCGGGAACCGGCTTCCATCAGCCGTGAAAGCAGTTTACGTTGCTGCAAAATGTCTTAAGTGTGAAGTTGTAATATTGATTTTCCTGCGGAGATCCGAGAGGGACAAATTGCGAATATAAGTTTGAGAAATCTATTTTCAAGCTATTGGCATTGACTTACAAGACCTCACTAGGTGGGGGGATGGCATTTTTCTTTTTCTTTTAATTTTTTTTTTAAAAACAATTACAATTGTTAGTTTTGAACGGGTGTGTTTCCCCCCGATTAGCCTGTGGTGATGACTTTCTGAAAATTCTGTTAGGCCCTCTAGGCATTCATGATGGGGCGGGGGGTGGGTGGGTGGAGGTAGGTCTCTGAAGAGTGAACCTCATTTTGTCCATTTCTGTGTTGCACGTCACAGACCCAGGGATCTGCCGAGAATCGCTGCTTTGGGGAATCATGTATCTAAAACAGTTTGATGAATGGAAATCCTTTTAGCTCAGATTTTATAACACTTGGATTCTCAATTCCATTTATTAGGTAACGTTCCCACTGTACTAAGCGAAATAGCACCATTCCCCAAAGATATAAAATGCCAACTCGAATAACATGTAAAACTTTGTTTGGAAGGACTGTGTGCTTGCTAGACCCAGCGTTGCCAATACCTTTCACCCCAAACAGTGCCCTTAATGGATGGCTTTTAATGAGACTACTCCCCTAACCGTGTAATTTCATGCTGGGGAGTGTGTGTGCTTTTTGATCCCCGGATTTCTGGATCTATAATGTCGTCTTCTCCAAGTTCAAGAAATCTGTGACAGCGCAGTTAGCCCTGAGTCTTATGCTTGAGTTCAGTATATGTGCAGAAGAGGTTACCCAGCGACAGGAAAGGAGTGCTTTATTCTAACCTGAAAGAGAAATAAATTAGGTCAGACAAAAGCCCAGCGCTGTCATCAGCTGGAGAAAGAGCCTTCACTCTCCAGGACAGAAGGCCAGCAATTTATCTGATGATTTCTCTACTTCATTTAATGTTTGAATTGAGCCTGTTGTAAGCATATCGTGGCAGCGAGCTCATTTGACAACTCAGGGATGAAGTGTCACTGTCATCTTGAAGCTTTGGGCTGGGCAGTGGCCTCTGGCCTGCAGAAAACTGTTAAAAAAAAATTGACTTTAGAAACCCCCAATCCTTTGCCTCGGGACTTGGAGTTTTACAAGCTGTAACTAAGCACTGACCACAGATACGACAATGAAGAAAAAATATGTATATATGGGGAAGGGCAAAGATGGGGCCCTTGACCTTTGAGGACTATCTGCTGTATCTCTTATGGTTTAAGAAAGGACCCTCTGGTGGTCTGAGTAGGGCCTACCTTTAGCTGGAACTCTGCAGGGACTTTGGGTTTAATGCTGTTGTCACATCTGGGAGGACAAAGGAAAATAAATGCTTTTGGGGGACTGTGTGCTGTACTGCACGGCCAAGTTATTGATGCCTGCCTAGCATCCTTCTCTGAAGGTGGTGTTAGCTTTAGGTCCACTGGCGTATTTTTTTCATGGGGAGAGGGACAGTAGAATGCCAGGAATGAATGTCTGTGTCACCCGGCTGCTCTGAGGATAGCTTTGTCCTTCCCAGCACTCTTTATTTACTCACAGGATTGGGCCTGGGGGCCTGTGTGGTGTCCCCCACCCACTGCTCCCCATCCCACAAATGTCACTTCTCAGAGAGCCAACGGTCAGTGAGATCCGCCCACGTTTTCGTCCCTTGTTGACCGCCTCCCTTGAGCAGTAGTTTTCCCCAGGCGTGTATAAAAGTGCGGAGAGCAGGCTATTTGGAGACACATGAAAGCAAAGGGACACACTTCGTGTGTCTTCTGCACGAGCCAGGGAGGGGGGTGAGGGCAACAGCATCGTTTTTACTGGCAAAAGTGACACCAGATCGCGGTTTGATTAATGGTGCTACATTCACAGGGACTTTCGTCCGGCATTTTGACATATGCAAGTCTTTTGTGCAGTTGCTGAAATTCAAGAAATTCATTCTTTATTTCCTTTTCCAAGGCAGCTGATAATCTGCTTGGGTGTTGAATTAGCCAGCCCTCGCTTTTTTCACTGTAATGAAATCCCAGACCACACAAAATTAGGTAACTTCAAAGTAAAACAAAAAACAAAAAACAAACCAAAAAACCCTCCCTTTTACCCAACTTTTTTTATCACCCCCTTCCACTGAACTGCTGAAGTACAAATACATTTGAGAATGTTCTAGCGAGCTCTCTACCAAAACAACACGCAAAAATGACTCAAGGAAGTTGAATGCCAATGTTATGTGATTAACATGGGCCTCAGAGATGGGAGCGCTGCTAAGAATTAAAACAAAAGGGGGGGGAGTCATGTTTAAATTTCTACCTTGGCGACGAGATGCTGAAAGCAGCGTTTGCCATGGCTGTCTGGGTGTCAGCCTCAGAGAATCTCTTCCAGTTAAAAGCTTGTAGTTCGGCGTCCTGTACGGAGGGTCCTTCTTTTCTTCTGTTGAGCACCTTTGAAAAAGCACAGCATTAAATAAAACAAATCTCTTCGTTGGGCCTCAAAGAATGCTTTCCTATCGCATCATGACGAGCCCTGTTGCGTCTGAAGATTTAAGGCGTTTGCAGTTTTGAGGAATCTTCTGAATGTGTTTAGAAGGATTTCTGTAGCCACACATTTTTTTTCTTTCTTTAAAGAACAATTTTATTTATCAAAACCTAGGTCCCTCCTGTCTTTGGTATATGGTGGACTTGCCTTTTTTCTTAGTAACCTTTTAGTTTGGGATGGGCTCTGTGGCTATGCCCGAACGCTGCTTCCCTCGTTCGTTGGGTCTTTTTTCTGCTTTTGAATGTGTGAGACCTGGCCTCCTGAGCTCAGTTTTGGGGGATCTGGGGAGGTAGATGCAGTGGGGGTGGGGGGAGGTTGGATTAAGTCTGTAGAGCAACTTAGGGTATTTTTCAGGGAGCTATTTTTAATTTGCAGAAGTATCCTGAGGGGGGGGGGTGCATAGGACAATGTGTGTATATGGGGAGTGTGGAGTCTTCTGGCTGGGTTCTCCCTGTACCCCAAACCTCTCCTCAGATCAGGAGTCTTCCACCTTCCTGATATGCAGGCCAAGCCTAGGCCTTCCCTCGTGGGCCCAGCCAGCCAGACTCCAGGTCATTTTCACGGGAAGGAAACCCACATTACAGATAAGATTGTGCCCTGGCATCCTTCTCTCTGCCCAGATACCAGAAATGTGGAAGATTTCATTTTGAGGCATGTGCTGCGTTTGGCGTGGAGCAGACAAGGCTTCATGGGGTGGCGGCCCTGGTGTACTCCTGTCCCCGCAGCTGATTTGAGGGTGCCGGGGAGGTGGCCTTGGAAGGTCTCTTGGGGAGGCTCGGGGCCTGGGCCACCAGCAATGTGACACCTGGAACAGGCTGGAGTCTGCTCAGCCCTCTTCCCTGGAGGGCAGGTGGTCCAGGAAGAAAGGGCTCATTTCTCTGAGTGACCTGCCGCCAGCCCAGCTGTGCCCTCCCTGGGTCCGGCGGCAGCCCCGAGCTTGCTGGTGGCAGGAATTTGGTGGGCAAATGGGGCTGAGGGCTGGGACCTGAAAGCATCCTATCCCTTTGTGGCCCTGTGAGGACATTCCCCCGAACACGTGCCTGGCTAGGCTGAGGCTCTGTCTCATCTCCGACCCCTCTGCCGGCCCTGCCTTCTTCCCTCTGTGCGGAGAACTTCATAAAACCTCCTGTTGTGGCTTTAAGCATCACCTAGTCATGGATTATTCTCTCCGTCGAGAATTGATTCCTTCTCTCTCCCATCCACCCCTCCGTCCCTGCCCCCCACCCCACGGTTGTTATTTTCTCTTGGATCCAATAAATTAAAAATTGATGGCAGCCCAGAAAGTGTTGTGCTCCGTCGAGTGTGCGTTTTGGTGGCGTTTAGGTGTCGCCTGGGGTCTCAGCCCCTCCCTGAATGTTCATGGGGAGGAGAAGGAAAAGATCGTTCTGCAGATTATTGGGAAGCACGGGCTGCCTGGCCAAGGCTCTGTCTTCGTAGGAAGCAGGTGTAAAGCAGAGCTCCGGCGGAGGGATGCTGAACATTTCTCGTAAACACGCGTACAAATAGGATGGTGGCTGTGACGTTGGCAGCCCACGGTTTTGAGAGCCTGGCACCCCTCCCCTCCCTCCTTCCCCTCCCCCTCATCAGTGAAACAATAATTCTGCATATGTTTTTCCTGGTCTGTGGCTTAGCCATTAAAGGTAGAGATTTGGATTTGAATCATTGCGGGGTTCAGGGGAACACGGGGTCTGTGTGCTGTGTGTGCAACAGGGTGCACACACCGTGCTCTGGGGACAGCAGGAGACCCGCCCCTGGGCTGGAATTCCTGTGGGGCAGGTGCAGGGGCAGTTGTCAGAGGAGAAATGGGCAGGCGGGGCCCTGGGAGCCCAGCATGTGGGGGAATCACTGGCCAGGTAAGGCCTGCTAAGCCTTTGCAGCTGCTGGGGGCCTGTGGGCGGCTTGGCCGGGCCGGTGTTAATGATGTCTTTCCATTTCTGTCTTCTGCCCAAATTCCTTCTCAGCCAAGCTGAGGCCTGGGGGAGTGGTCTTAAGATTGAGGGCTTCCCTGTCCATTTAACAGCGATATCCGTTAGTATCTGTGAACCCTGATTTCACTGCTTCTAAATGCATTTATCAGCCTAGCCTTGTAAATTAAATGTGGTTTTGTTGTAAAAGAAAATTAACTCTGTGTGTGTGTGTGTCCACGTGCTTTGGGATTTCACATTTCAGAATCCACCCCAGTCTGATACCTGACATTTAAACGCTGCTTTCATTCATTTTTCCTTTTAATGAGTCAAACATTTTAGCAATCCCTCTACTTTACTCGGCTCAGAAGAGTGAGGGCAGCAATATTTTCCAGGGTTGCCTGACACTTGGGGAGCTTTTCATGAAAGCAGAAATCATCTCAGAGGGGAAGAACCCCTCATCTTTGCCGTCTGTCTACGAAGGCCCGAGTTTGCCCGACAAGGCAGCCCGGGGTGGGGGCGGCGGGGGGCTGGCTTGGAGGCCTGGGACTTGGAAAGGCTGCTTTGTCTTCACGTGGTGCTTCACTTTCCTGGTGCTTCCTGGTCTCTGGGTGGTAGTTCGGACCGCCGTGCCTGTCGCAGCAGAGGCCTGGTTCTCCGGGGCTCCGTCCACGTGCCAGCGAGACAGAGAAAGGAGGGTTCTAGATGGGCCAGGCCTGTCTCACTTTGCCTTTTCTGAGCTTGGCCCAGTGGCTCTTTCTCCGTGTATTTCTTCCATTAGCAATAGGGTTCTAAGAAGGGACACACACACACACACACACACACATGTGTGGCACACACGCACCCCACACGCCCAGCTCAGTATCCGCCTGCCAGCGGAAACGAAACCACAGCCCGTCTTTGGGGTGTCTCTGGAGGCCTTGAGCGTGAGATTCAGCAAGCTGTCTTGGTCCACCCGCTCTGACCCCAAAGTTTGACAGTTTGGGGGCTCGGGGTGGCTCTGCTGCCTAAACACTGCGGGGTGACGTTGCCACCTTCCTGGGAAGTGCCTTCCCCAATAGGCCAAAGCCCAGAGCTCCCCGCCCTGGGGGGCGTGGGGAGAGGCAGCCTCGCTCTTGGAGCTGGGTGAGCACCCTCGTCGTCTTCGGGAGTTTTACTTTCAAGGCTGCAGGTGGGAGAGGAAGGAGGCTTTTTGGGTTCTTTTCCTCCTGGACGTCCTGGGAGGAGACAGGGAGCTGCCCTGGGTCTGAGAGCTGGAGACCTGAGATCAGAGCTGTTCTGGGATCAGAGCTGTTCCGGGGGACGGGACGCTGGCAGAGCCTGGCTGCCCAGGGTGGCTGCGAGGGGACTGGAGACAGAAATCAGAGCTGAAGCTCAGTGAACGGCTTCGGGTACTTTCAGACTCAATTACTGGGGCTCACAGGCTTGCAGCATGAAGGAAGTGGAAAGGGCAGAGACTGCCAAATAAAGGAAAGAATACCAGATGTTACCAAAAAAAAAAACAAAACAAAACAAAACAAAAAAACCCAAAAAACAAAAGGAGAAAAAGGAAAAAGTGCTGGAACAGAGTCCTTAGCAAAAGATGGAAGGGAGAGGGCAGAATACTTCGCGGACAGGCCTAGGTGACCTGGGCTAATTTTTAAATTAGTCTGTGTTTCTTTTGAAGGAGAAAATAAGTTGGAAATTCTGTAGCTTAAAACCTGCTAGCCGAGAGGAGACATTCATGCTTCCTAGACCTTCCACCACAGAGAAGGGGTGGACAGACTGGCTGAAAAAGTGAATGAAAAGCAAAACCGAACAGAAACCGAACAAGGAAACCAAAGATGAAATTAGACAATGGCGAACACCTCCCTGCCCTCAGAGAAGATGATCAAGTAGGGAATGTGGCTGGATTAGCTGCTGCCTTTGTTTATTTTTATCAAATGCCCTTACTGATGCAGCTGGCTGCTAGGCCTGCTCAGGAGAGGCCTTGAAAACGGGCCCAGGTACCTCCAGCCTCCCTACCGCAGAACTCACCCGTTTCATTTGAATTCTCAATTTCGTTTTGTCCTTTTTTTTTTTGCTTTTCAGCTCATTTCCTTTGTGTCTCTTTCTCTCTCTCTCTCTTTTAACAAAACAATATTTTGACATCCTCCTCCCATTTATTAGAGTTCTTTCTCTAGCAATGGTGTACAATACATCCTTATATTTCTAAAGAACTGTTTTCACAGCCCTCTCCTTTGGCTCTGAAATTATGTATATGTAATTGGTAATTAAAGGTGCGAGCTTTTCAATATAAACAGTATTGCTCAATGTTAGATCATTAAAGGGAAAAGAGGCACCGAATAATTACCTTTTACATTCTGACAGACCGTTCACAGGGACCCAGTCCCCCCTAGAACTGCTGTTCGTCGTGAGGGCTGTGATTACATTTTAACCATCTTTTCATAAAATAAATTGGTAAATTAATTACGTGGCATTGTCTTCTAACTCCTTTTAAAGTAAACTTCGATTTCTTTTTACAGTGTAATTGATGGTTTCTGGGGCTGCCTTTTGTGCACGTGGCTTCTCTTACCTTATAGGTTCTTTTTGTGGGAGGGCATGCAGACGAGAGATTTCGGATTTCCTCCTCTGCGGGGTGTCTTTGCACTGCCACGTTTCCAGTGCGTGGCTACATGTAATTCATTCACGGCTCTGCCTGCTTTTCTATAAGCACAGGCAGGATCTCAAAGTGTCACTTCCCTTCTCAGCGGTACCTGAGCCACACACATAGCCCATACAGGGTGCACGTCCTGAACCGTCTCCCTGACGTTTGGCCTTCTACATGGACTCTCACGGGCCCTGAAGAAGCTTGTGTTCAGAAAATACAGGACAGTGATTTATATGTAGGATGGAAGATGCCACAGAATTTTTTCCTTAAATTATCTGTTCTTTGGCTCTGGCCCGTCCATAACTTCACTGCCACGGAATGTGTTTTTCCTCTCTTCCATTTCTTTTCTCTCTGTTCTTCTGTGGTTTTCATTATCCTTTCCTAAATACCATACCACTTAAAATATACCTGCCTCCTTGGGTTTCTGGCCTCTGGCTGCCCCCTGGCTTCCCTGAAGACCCCGCCACTTGTGCCCTTCTACACCACTACTGACATTTGCTCTCGAAAAATTCCACCCCGAATTTGTTCAGACCTGGAGGGACGGTGCCACCTTGTTGTCCACTTCCCTTATTTATGACACTGTCGGCTGCTGCCTTTTCAAGTTTTCCCTGAGGAGGTTGCTGCTTTTCCAGGCATCGATTCACTTCAAAATATTTGGGTCCTGTGCCCCCTACGAAAAATAAAATAAAATAAAATAAAAAATAAAGAAAGGAAATAGATCGGCTGCTAAAGAAATATGAAAATGTACAGCCCATTGAAAGTGTGGTTTGTCATCTGCCAACAAGTGCTTTTGGAGTCTAAAGAATTATTATTTTCTTTCTTTTCTTTTTCGGGAGTGAAAATAAACCCAGCAAACAAAAAAGGACAGTGGGGAGTCGGTGAGTGTTGGGAAGTGTACAAGGCGATGGAAGTCTGACCGGGAGCAGGGAGTTTGGCAGGAGAGCCGCTCCCTCTTTCAGCCAGCCGACGTGCAGTGACTCTCCCCAGCATCGTTTCCCCTTCGATATTTCTTTTCGAACCAACGCTCACCTGTCGCTTTCTGAGCGTGTGGGCTTCTTTCTCTCGGAAGAACTGGCCCTCGGATGCCCATCTGGGTTTCTGTTTTCTTGTCTGGTGTGCAGCCAGGTCTCAGGTAGAGGAATGCAAGCAGGACTTGAATGAATGGGGAGGACATGAATGAAAGGAGGGAGGGGAGGTAGGGCGCAGCTCGAGCCCGAGCAGGGAGAAGTAGCTCTGGCTCTGGCTCGTGGTTCTCAGCTTTGGCTGCCCATCTGAATCACCTGGGAGTCTCAAAAAAAAAAAAAAAAAGAAAAAAAAAAAGACAGCCTGACATTTGTATCTCAGTGTAATTGATCTGGGGTGCTGCCTGGGCATCGGGGGTTTTCAAAGCTCCCAGAAGAGTCTCAGATGCTGCAAAGTTTGAGAGAGACCTCCAGATGATACTGCCAAGTTGGGGACGGCCCAGTCTCTCATGACACCAGGATGTGTGTGGATGCACATGTGGACATGTTTGTGTCCCTCTGCTAGGCTGGGGCAGGGGCAAATTGGCAGGAAGTAAACCAGAAAGCTGTAAGATCAGTAACACTTAAGCCATAGCCTCTGGGAGCCGCAGAGCTGCTCCCGGAGCCTCAGTTTGCCAATCTGTTGCACGCAGGATGGTGAGCCCCCTGCCTCCAGGAGTCTGGGGGAGGACGTGGTGACTGCCAGCATCCCGCGACGGCGGGGCCTGCCTCTTGGTGGGGAAGGGTTGGAATGAATGATGGGTGCTCGTGACTGCCTAAGTCCATCTTGTCTTCTCTGCCCCCCCCTTCTCCTTTCTCTCTCCAGCAGAGCCTGACCATGTGGAGGCCGCCATCCTCGAGGAAGACGAGGGTCTGGAGATAGAGGAGCCCAGCAGCCTGGGGCTGATGGTGGGTGGCCCCGACCCTGACCTGCTCACCTGTGGACAGTGTCAGATGAACTTCCCCCTGGGGGACATCCTGGTTTTTATAGAGCACAAGAAGAAGCAGTGTGGCAGCAGCTTGGGTGCCTGCTATGACAAAGGCCTGGAGCAGGGCAGCCCACCGCCCTCCTCACGCTCTGAGCTCAGGAAAGTGTCAGAGCCGGTGGAGATCGGGATCCAGGTCACCCCCGACGAAGATGACCACTTGCTCTCGCCCACGAAAGGCATCTGCCCCAAGCAGGAGAACATTGCAGGTATGGAACATGGCAGTCTCCTGGCCACTGCCAAAGCCACCTCCCGGGTCCCCCGCCCTCGCTGAGCTGGGGACTCACCCTCTGTCTGAGGGTGTCGGTGCTGGGAGGGCCCGGGCGCCACCAGGTGGGCTTGCCCTGGCCGAGGGTCCACCGTCCAGGTGACCCTCGGGAGGAGACAGGCCTGGGGCTCAGAGCGGCCCAGCGAGTGATGGTTGCTTTGCTTCTGGCAGTGTGCTCCGTTGTGGGGCCAGGAGTTTGGGATGGAAATTCGGAAGGCTCGTTGGCCCTCACTTTGCTGGTGTTCTTGGCTTAGTCTCTGGCTTTGGAGCCAGCCGGTCTTGGGTTGGAGTCTGTTCTTCACAAACTTGGACAAGTCAGTCTCCCCATCTGTGAAATGGAACTAACGAGACCTCTCTTGCTGGGGTCCTTGTGAGGCTTAATGAGACGTTGCCTGTTGGCCGTGCCGGGCCAGCACTTATGAAGGGGATCGCTCTTTTCTCCTCCTCCACTCTTTGGCCTCAGTTTCCCAGCTGTAAAATGAGGGGTTAGGCCCTTGAGCTCAGAGGCCCCTTCTGATGTTGCCTGATCCTAGAGGTGGGTCTCGGGAGGGGCTTGTGGGAACTTGCTGGAACACTGCGCCCCTTGTGGAAGGTTGGACATCCCCTTTGGCACATCCACTTGGCCGGCCACCTGGACAGCTGGCTTTTACCATTTAGAGAACAGGTGTAGGGGCTTGCGTCCTCTAGCCAGGTGGGCTCACCACAGTGAGTTTGCATCAAGTCCTTCTCTCCAGGCCACGTCGGGGCATGCTAGAGCCTCCTCCAAGGAGCCCGTGCTCCGTGCAACCCGGAGTGTTTGCTTCTGGTTCGTACTTCTGAGCTCAGGGCCCTGGTTGGCCTGTGTTCCCTGGAAGTGGCAGCCTGTCCTGCAGCAAGACGGCCTCAGAGTGCATGCAGGCTAGGGTTCAGATCCTGCCAGTAGACTTTGGACTAGCTTCTTCAGGGTCCAAGCCTCAGTTTTTCCATACGTCCTCAGAGTGATATTGGCAGGCCTGGTGTGAGGATTCAGTGGGCAGGGGCTTCATAAATGCTTTGGCAGTGAAACTTTTTCCTGGGGGTCCCTTCTGGCACCGCAGTGTGCAAGCAGGTGGCTGGCGGGGAAGGGTGTGCATCCCTCTCCACTGTTTGGTTGTGGAAGCCAGGGGAGATGCCGGACGGACTGAGGCTTTGGGTGCTCCTTGGAGGGTGAGCCTGGGGTAACCAGGGCACTCTGCTCTCATGGGTGAGACACATGGGTGTGGACAGGGGACCCTCCCATCACCCAGGAGGCAGGTAGGGTGATGCAGCAAGCCCAGCTGCTCCGTGGCAGCCACCCGGCAACTCTGTGACCCTGGGCCTCACTTTGTCCATCTGTACAATGGGACTAATGAGCTCTCTCTCCTGTGAAGAGACTGCTCTGGTATGCAGATGCCTGCAGGCACGTGTTGGGCACTGGGGAGATCCCGTCGAACCAGACTGGCCTGTGGGCCTGGCCTTCTGGTGGCTGTCCTCACACGAAGTCTCCCACACTCTTCATTCACCAAGGGCACTGAGAACAGTGTCCAGACTGTTAAAGGCCAAATTCTGTGAAGCCTGGTTTCTCAGTGCTATGCAGATCTGAGCGATGCTTCCTTCATTAGGGCTGTAGCCGTGACTGAGAAAGGTGCTGGGCCCTTCTTGTCTATGCTGCTGGGGTCCCCACCCCTTTCTTTTCTTTGTCTGATGCTTGAGGGATAGTTTCCACCAGTGGTATAAACACCTGGCGTCAGTGCAGACAGACCTTTCAGGGGTGGCTTCTGCCAAGGAGACTTGGGCCCCATTCACGTGTCAATGGAAGGGCTTTCTGCTCTAGCCAAACCCCGTCTGAATCCTCATTTCATGTGGAAGGTCTGATCCAGTGAGAGGCTGCAGCTCATTGTCGGTAGGTTTGTTTAAGAAAGCGACTAAATATGATTGCATAAAAGGCAAAGTTAATCTCCAAGGCGGCTTTGTCCTCACCCCCCCACCCTCTGTCCCCCGCCATCCCCCCTTTTTCCGGGTTGTAATATGGCAGCAGCCGACAGTATTTTTATTCTACGTGTGACGAAAGATATTCTTGGCCTTTTCTGTTCAGCAACAGGACGAATGGATTTCTTCATTCTTGAAGAAATATGTAAAATAATCCCTTAGAAGTCTAAAGAGATATGTTTGTTCAAAGCATTTAAAACGTTATTTTAATCAAAGGCACAAAACAGTCTGCATGCTGTGTCAGCTGAAGACGACCATTCCATTTTAACAGCCCATCATGCTTTTTTTCCTTCCCAGTCTCCTTTTTTGCTTTTTCCCTCCCTACTTCGGCACCAACTTTTCTTTTCTTTTTTCTTTTTTTTATTTAATAAAAAGGAAAGATTAAAGAATAAAACTTCAGTGGCTCAAATGTATAAAGTAATTTAATATGGTGGGAGCATTAATTATTTTAGCTTAATTGAATTCTGAGGACTGCAGTAGTTGCATTTTTGTAGACAAGCCCTGTTTATTATTTCTCTGTGTAGATTAACAGTAAAGGAAACAGAGATAACTTTCAGTTATTTATTGTAAAATAAATGTGTCAATTCATGTGTAAAGCAAGCTGCTCAAAGATAATTGAGTCTTTATATTTTAAGAGGGGGACTACGAATCACGGGCGCTTCTCCGCCCGGGCCCCAGCAGTCCGCGCAGCCGCTGGCCCAGCCCCCGGCACCGCTGGCCGCACCCAGGTCTCTCTGGTTCCTGCTTTCCGGCTGTGAGGGGCTGCTCCAGCCTGCCCATGCCCCCGCTGCCCCCTGTCATTCCCAGGGCTGGCCCTGGTCGGCAGCTGGTGAGATGGGGTCTGGGGGCTGCTGATTCTTGGGACTTTGCCTCTGGCTGGACTGTCTGGGCTGAGGTTCCCAGGTGGCCGCGAGGGTACCGCCTTTTCAAGAGCTAGGACTCTGAGTGTGGCCCTGACAGGTCCCAGCCCCCCGGCCAGGTGTTTCTAGAGGCAGGGCTCCAGAGATGGATGGGAAGGGCTGGCCTAGAAATATGTGGGATCTCTTCCACCCTTACAGGCATCCCCTGGGTGAGGACCAAGTTGGAATTCTGTTGGTCATGACACTAGGGTTGGACCTTTCCTTGGGATGGTGTTCTGGAGATGGGTAAAAAGGGAATAGTTAACTAGCACCCCCCCCCCTTTTTTTTTAATAATGAAGAAGTGGGAGAGTGAAAGGAAGACCTTTCTGAAGCCTTGGGCATTCATTCATTCAACAACTGAGCACCTGCTGCCCTTCCCCGCCCTGGACATCCCCACCCGAAAGAACGCCCTGGAGGGGCGGGAGCTTGGTGGGAGGATGGCCATCCGGGGGACTGCTGTGTCCTGCTTAGGGGACATGACTGGAGTGTGAGCAGCTGGCAGCCCTGCTCTTGGTGTGTGTGCTCACGGTTTGCTCCTTGACCACGTGCTGTGGGCGAAGGAGGTCCCTGGAGCTTGTGTCCGAGGCCCATCTGCAGACAGAGGGGTGGCCTTGGTCAGAGGTGGGGGCTTTGTCCTGGAGTGCTGGCTCAGGGGCGGCTGTAGGCTAGATACCCACCTGTATAGGTGTTCCTTCCGTTCCCTAAGATCCCTTCCTGCTGCGTTCTCTCTGCCACTGTTGGAGCTTGGGGGCCCATCCATCAAGGGGAGCAGGAGGAGTGAATCCTGGGAGGTGAGATGAGGGGGGTCCAGCGTTTGCAAAGAGCATGAGTCTCTGAGCTGTTATCTGGGATGTGAGTCTTCAGGAGGCGTGAGGAGAAGGGGGCTTGGGGGAGCTGGGTTTGCAGCCTGCACTGGGAGATGCTGCCCCATGGGAGTGGACCCAGGTCAAGTCTGCCAGCCTCACGCAGCGTGATTTGACCTTCTGAGCTGCAGTTCCCTCATCAGGGAGCCTACCTCTCAATAACTGTGACGTGCAGTGATGTGTGCCTGGCGCATGGTGCGCGTGCTGTGAATACGAGCGCCCTCCTCCTTCCCTTACGGATGCTCTGCTCTCCCTGGTTCCATGTCTCCTGGTATGAGAGTAGCCAGCGTAGGTCTCCCTGGGATGGAGGAGACACTTCCATTGGGTTCTGAGGATGCCACCGTCAGAAATGACCTCAGAACGACTGTCGTGTGTCCTGTCCCATGTGTCGCTCTGCCTTCCCCTGTCTTTAGTCACATTCTTGTCATGTGGCGTCAGCTCTGAGGGCAGGCGGCCCCGGGGGTGGGGTCTGGCGGTCGAAGGAGCACGGGCTCTGTTGCCAGGCGCCGGGGTGCGATTCCTGCGCCCATCCAGGGAAGTCGCTCTGCTTTCCTGGGCCTCAGTTTCCCTGTCTGCACTGACTTTTTGGCTTTATGCTCAGAAGTAAATGAGATGAGGGTGTTGAGCAGCCTGGGCCTGGCCTTGGGTAGACCACTGAGATGTGGAAGCATCTGGAAAACTTTTTAAAGAGCGCAGCAGGAGGTGCTTGCTCTTCTCAGTCAGAATCTTGAAAACTCATCCTGGATCTCTCTCAGCCTTTTCCTCCAGATTCCACCTTAGAATTCCCATTTTATAGCCCCTGATCACAGGCATTTCGTTTTTGGCTTTTTTTTTTTTTTTTTTGGTGTTATCACTGCTTCCATAACCAAATGGAGCTATAACAGGGGGAATGGGCCATCAGATGTCAGCTCTAGGTTTGCCTTCTGCCTTTTTTTCTCTTCCCTCCAAACCCCAGATGTCAGATTTCTAGAGAAATGCAGGAGACAGGCAGCTGGTGACAGGAGGTGGCAGGTACCCCTGGGCTGGAAGTGGCGGGCAGGTCCCTGCTGTGATGGCTCCGCCCGCTCTGCATGTCTTCATCTGGAACCCTGGAAGGGCCGGAGATGCTCCTGGGGGCAGGGGGCAGGGGGCAGGGGGCAGGGCTCACGGCTCACGTAGCCGGCAGGGCACAGATCGGGGGTTTGGTTTGGGGTCCCGGTGACCCATTGCTAGGCAAACTGTGCTGCAGCAAAGGGCTTCTGTTCAGCCGGAGGATTTACACGCTGCTCTGAGAATGTTCGTTTCAGATTTTAAAAAATAAATAAAATAAATGTGCAAAAAAGAATATTAACTCGGCCAGTGGGAGAAACTAAGTAACTTGCTTGTGCTGGAAACCAGAGATAAACCCCGCTTGCAGGTTGTCTTAAAAAACTTGCATTTGATAAATTTAGAGTTGTTATTTTCCCTTCAAATTAAGATTAGTTAAATCCATGTGTGTTGTGGCACGGATTATCTTTTTTTTATTATTAAATCATGACAGCTAATTATTAGTTCTGTCTGCACCAAGCGATGGTGGAGTGTTCCGTCTGAGGGACATGGCCCTGGGCTCAGGCTGGGGGGCTGGGCATGCAGGGCTGACCTCAGAGCCAGGGCAGGGCCGGTGGGTGGTGGGGAAGAGGGGGCCAACCTGGTCACCCACACTGTGCTAAGTGCTTTTCTTGGGTTATCACACCTTGAAATAGATGTCAGTCTTGAAACAGATACTGTTAACCCCAGTTTGAAATAGACATTTGTACTCCCAGTTAGAGCTGGGGCTCAGAGAGGTTAAGGGACTTGCCCAATTCACACAGCAAAGTGGAATCAGACTCAGCTTTGCCTGGCTTCCTCAGATAGCACAGGGTATGGAGGCTTTTAGGAAGAAGTATACTAATTCTGCCTGGCTGGTGGAGCGACTGGTGGCAGGCGCTATCTCCAGGCTCCATTCATGGTGGTCTTTGAAGCCTGTCCCAGGTATGACCCTTGAAGATAACTGCCAGGAACCCTGAGGCCCCCAGAGGCTTTGACCCACAGTCCCAGGCGTCCTCATACAGTGGTCTGTTCTTTCCTGGTGGAGGTTTTGGAAAGGCAGGTGACAGAAAAGCAAGCAATAAAATATGAATTCAGACGGACTTAGGCTGGAATTTTGGTTTTGCCAGTGACTTGGTATATGACCTTCAGTCAGTTGTCCAAATCTCAGTTTCCTGTAAAATAGAGATAATCTTTCTTATCCTTCAGGCTTGTTATAAGGTTGGATTTAGACAGTGTGTGCATATTTGAGGTCCTTGTGCATTGCCAGCTGTTGTTAATAACAGTCATCAGTTGGGGTCCATGGGGGTTCTGGCCTGAGCTGGAGGGATCTCTTTGCCCATTCCCTATTCTGACCTGTTAAGGGGGTGTCCGAGCTTGTGTAACTGGTTGCAGACAGGGCTGAGTCCAGACCCCAGTCATCTCGAGTCGGGACAGGTGACCTTTTGCCACACCAGGCTGCCCCAGGCAAGCCATTTCCCCTGGCAGAGTCCTGATTTCCTCACCTGTAAATGGGGGTTGGGGGGAGTGATCCCTGTCCCACTGGCCTCCCAGGGAGGCAGGAGATGGCAGGTACCGTGTACACTGTCCGAGCCAGAGCAAAGAGTGTCAGCAGCTGCAAATGTGACCGTGGCTCTGAACGGCAGTTCAAAGTTGAAGTAAAAGGAAGACACAAAATATCGGTCAGTTAAAAGCTCATTATTTTTTTTTTTTCCTTTTTAGAGTTGGGAGCTTCTGACCTGTGATTTTTTCAGGTGGATCCGTGCTCCCAGCAGCAGTGGAGGAAAGGGAGGAAGGCAAGTAAAGGGAGAGAGTGAGTGAGGAAGGCTCTGGGCCCCAAGTGGAGACCCGAACCAACATTCAGCCTCTATTATTATTGTTGTTGTTGTTGTTGTTGTTGTTGTTGTTGTTGTTGTTATTAGACAGTAAGTAGTTAGCAGTTGATTTTAAGTTTTCTATTAGGCATTTGACAGCTTTCTCCGACCCCGCCTAATTTTCATGCCTGACTAATGCATAACCACCAGCTCTGAATCTGTTCAGAGGGGGCTCTGTGTCAGTAAGCTGTGTAAATAAGGCAGCCTGGTGGTCACCCCTGTGCCCTTGAATTCCTCTTTTCACTGAGGAAACAAAAAGATGGAGTTTTTCATATTTGGATTTTTAATTTACCGCATCCTTATTAGAGCTTACAATGTGGCAGTCATGGTTTGAAGGGCTTCACACATACTAACTGAGTTAATCCTCCTAGCAACCCCACTTGACCAAAGAGGAAACTGAAGCACAGCGACGTTAAGTCATTTGCCAAAGTCACACAGCCAGTGAGCAGGGGTCCAGAGGGTAAGCGCCGGTAGTCACACTCCTTCCGGTGGCGAGATGGGGCTGCCCGTGGTCATATTTTATCCCACGTTCCCATCCAGTGTCTCCGCCCCACCAAAGCGGTTAAATCAGGTATTACTTTCATTTTGTAGACGAGGAAACCGAGTCATAGAGAGGTTAAATGCCTTGCACAGCCACCCCATGAGTCAGTGTCACGGTTGTGCCTAGGAACCAGGCCCCTTACTTCCAGCCAGTGCCCAGGCCTGGGTGTGATGGTGCCGGTCTTTAACTGTGGCTGGCACAGGCCTCTTCTGCCCTGATTTCCACTCTCAGGGCGAAGCTCCCTGGTGGGAATTGGGGTCTAGTGTGGGGTGAGGGAATCAGGACAGTGGAGCTCCCCTGTCCTACATGTCTGTCCATTTCCTGCCTACTGCTCTGTGCAAAACCCGTCTGGTTAGGAGCTGACCCCTCCCCAGGGTAGGGATGGTAACAGGCAGGCAGGCCTACTGGCTGCAGCCTGGGGAGGGGCAGGCAGGGTGGACTCAGGCCCAAGACCTGTGGCCACAAGCTGTGTGACCTTGAGCAGACCCTCCCCCTCTCTGGGCCTGAGCTTCCTAAGCTGAAATCCGAGAAGGAGCCATCAGTGGTTTGTAACAGCTGCAAACTCCTGGCGGCAGGGTGGGGGGTAGACTCCAACTTCCCACCTCAGTCCCCTTCCTGCCCAGTGGCCCCAGCTGACTTCCCTCACTTGTTATGTATTGCGCTTAGGAAGTAAGTTTTCTTTCAAGAAATTGGTGGCTGAAAATGAAAACCATTACATTAAAAGGTAAACAGGGTCTCTTTCTGCTCCATGCTGTGAAGGTGCTTCTGGGAGGATGTGGTGTGCACACTGTGAGGTTGATGTTTGGGCACGGGCTCCTTGAGTGACCGGGCCCCTTCTGGGCACTGTCCCTAAGGTTGTAGATGTGGTTGGGTACTTGTCTTTTTGTTGTTAAGAGGACTCCCCTCCCCTCCCCTCCAATGTATAAACCTCTGGCCCCGCAAAACCTGGGCCCACTGTGGCCCGGGACTGCTAGATGGCGGTCAGTGACCTAAGGTGGAGTCAACTTTGCTGCAATGGAATCCAGGGAGAAACTCCCAGGTGGCAGGATGGGTCAGGACTTGGAGGCCCCAAGCTGGACTCAGAGGTGGGCAGGCCTTTTTGGAGAAGGCAAGGCTTTATTTTATTTTATTTTTCAGTGGGTTTCTTTTGGGCCTTTCTCCTGGTCTGCTGGGTTTGATCTGGAGGGCCCCCTGGGGGGGCTGGGGGGGCTCAGGAAGGAGGAGTCTGTGCTGAGGGAAGGGCAGTGCGGGAGGGGGAGGCCTGGGAAGGTGAGGTGGGACCACTACAATGCGAGACAATCTGGGGAAGGGGCTGCCTGCTGCTCAGACAGCGTGGAAACTGGGCTCCTTTGGGTGGAAAAATAGCCAAAAAATGGCCTCTTGTTGGAGGTGAGAAGTCAGAATCCTCCACTCCTGGTGTGGAGAGGAGAAGGCAGTTATTTGGATGCACCACCAAGGGTGGGGTGAATCCCCCCACCTTGGACAGCGAGCTGGTTCTCTAAGCCAAGGCAGTGTTTGATCAGGGCTGCTGACCCTGGCTGAGTACCCTGGGTGGCTTCCACGGCCTTCATGGTGCAAGTGTGGACACAGCCTTAGGTGCAGGGAGATAAATTCAGACTGAAAGGTGCAAACAGATGCACAGGTCACCACTCACCCAAGATGAACCCACGTGTGTAAAGCCCCGAGGCCCGACAGATTCAGTGCCTGGGCTGTGGTTTGAGGGAGGATGCCTGTCCGACCTGGCAGTGACTAGGAAACATGCTTCTGTTTTCCTGACTTGAAAGTAGTGGAGAAAGCACTGGCTTTATTTCCAAGGCTCTTTTTGAGCCAGAGCATGGCATCTGGAGAGTATAGCCCCCCCAGCTGGGTTCCAGAGGTCTTTCCTTGGGGCTGGGGACCTCCCTGGCCTGGGCTCAGTGTAACCACAGTCGTCTGGGGTTCTTCCTTTCCCTTAAGGAGAAACAGGACAAACCTTTGATGACCCCCTCCCACCCCAGCAACTGGCTAACAACGGTTGAGGCTGGTAGACCCCACAAAACTAAGTTCTCCAAGGGAGCCAGAGTGGATTCTTTTCCCCTCCCTCCCTGAGTTCAAAGCCAGACAATTAGAAATCTAAACAGTGTGGTCTTCTCCCTGCATCATTGACATCAGTGGCTTGTAAAACTTTCCCTGCAAAGGAGGCGAGGCGACTTTATTCGCTGGGAAAAAGAAGTATGTAATTTTCCTGACCTGGCCTTTGCTTTGGAGAGAAGGGGAGAAAGAAACAAACGGGGCAAGGCCTAAGACAGCAGAGTTCACATTCTGGCGGCGTCATCGGGGCACTGTGGTCCCAGGCACCGGAAGCACCCTACTGTGGGGACATAAGACACTGAGACACCGAAGGGAAGGGATGCGAGGCTGCATGTGCTTTGGGGACTGGGTCCTTGGCCAGTTCTAATGCTGTGGCGGAGGGTGGGAAGATGGACATCTAACCCTCCCAACTCTGAGACTGAACTCCTCCTGCTCCCATGAAACAAGGCGCCACCTGCCTCACTACTAATGCAATTTCCCACGGGCACTGAAGGTTGCAAGACTCTTCTGGCCTCCTCGCCGGATCTCTAGCGACACGCCCCCCACGCCTAGACCCTCTTTCCTGCCTTCGACGGTGCCCACCACCTGCAAATCATCCCCTCTCCCGTTGGAGGGGGCAGGGGCAGAACTCCTCCTGCCAGGCCGGCGGGGGACTTCAGCCCCGCCCCTCGGGGCCTCCAGGGGTGGGGTCCATGTCTTCACAGACAAGCCCAGGCACACAATGGCCTTTCCCGTGGCGGGTCGTGCAGAGCTCAGGCAGGGGCGCTGGGGCCCACCGCACCTCCCCGACCCGTTTTGGGAAACGGGCGGACACTGTGGCAACTTCGTGATTGCTCCGCAGGCTCCCCTGTGATCGGTGCCCCTCCCCCCGCTGGTCCTGGTCCCGTCCGGGTCCCGCCAGGGGTGCTGAGACGCTGCTCAAAGGCCTTTGGGCGCGCCTGGCCCCTGCTGGGCAGCTGGGCTCGCCGATCCCGCGGCCTCCCCGGCCTGCGCCCCGGGCGCGGCTGTGCGACCATTAGCCACTCCTTCCTGCTCTGCCGGCCCCGGGCAGCCGCGCGCGTTTATTGTGTCTTCCTGGGGCGGGAGGGCCGAGGGGGCTCCAGGTCCATGCATAATTCGGGGGCTTAATGGGCCAGCTGCCCGAGCTGGGCGGCGAGGGGCGGGCGGAGACGCAGCTGACCCTACCCGCGTCTGGCCTCACCGCGAAGGCGCGCTCCTTTCTTCCTCCCGTGACAGCTCTCCTCCCCCTCTCGGCCCGGGTCCGAGGAAGGCGGCGGGGTGGGGGTGGGGGTGGGGTCGGGCGAGTTGCAGGGTTAGCCAAGGGGAGGGGGCTTCCTTCTAGCATCCGCGCAACTTTTGCTTTGGGGGCCGGAGGCGGGCGGTGAATCGGAGACGCCCCAAGACCCGGCTCTTCAGGAACTGGGGGGAGTTGGAATGCAGGTTTCTTCGGAGCACTTTGCTGCCCTTGAGTCTTTTTTTCCAAGACCCTCCCCCCTACTCCCCCGCCCTGCCTCCCCCCTGTCCCCTGGCGGCCCCGTCGGCCCCCTGCTCCGAAGCTGCCCGGCGAGCTCGCCCCTGGCCACGGGCCAGCCCCCTTCTCTGGCTGTGCGCGGAGATGGATGGAGGCGGAGACCCAAGGTCAAGGGCGGGGAGCCCGCCGGCCCGGGGCCCCTTTGTGTACGCAGGGCCGCCCCTCCTCCACCCGCCGCCCCCTCCCCAGACCCCCGGCGTGCTCCCGCGCTAGTGACCTACCCGGCCGTGGGGAACTGCATTTCAGAACCCCTGCAAACTCCGACCGGTGGCCCCCTCGAAACCGCCGCGCGCCAGGGCGGGGCTCCTGCTAGGGTGGCATCCGTTCCTGGACGTGCGTCCCGGTTCTTGGGGTGGCCTGGGGATCCCCTCTCCGCCCGCCGCCAACGCACTGGAGGGTCGTGCCGCCCTTCTCAACCCACGTGGCCTGACAGAGCCCGGCAGCTCCCCGGATCCAGGTGAGGCCCAGTTGGAAGGCGCCTCAAAGAGCACCCGTGTGCATTGTGTGTGTCCATCTAGGGCCAACAGCCCCATCCAAAAGTGGTTTTCTTTGGAGTTTTGTTTTATTTTTCCAGGGGAAGGAGAGGGAGCCTGCTTTTCTAGAGGGAATTCCTGGGGCTGGGATTTTAAAACATTCAAGAACAAAAGTGTTTTCCCAATTGTGTGGGAATGGAACCCTCCGCTTGAGTAGGACACAAAGCCTCCTGGAATTACAGGGAATTAATGTCACTCCTTCCTCCAGCCCGACTTCGCTTACAATAACCCCCCCTAAAGAGAATTTGAATGCAAATGGTCACCTTGCTAGGAGTCTCTTTATTTTTGCTTCCTAAAAATTGGTCTCCAATCGTTTAAAGCACTCCAACAGGCCCTTAAAGACCCAGAAAAGCATTGGTTGGACGCCCAGCGTATTTACCACAGAGCTCTTAAGAGAATGTTCAAACATTTTCCCAAAGCTGCTGCTCTGGAAATAAAAATGTATGCCGTTTGCCTGTGGAAGATTAAAAGTTTACCTTCACTACGACAGCTTTTCTAGCCAGATTTGGAACCATGTCTCTATTTTCCATTATTCAGAAATAGGTTTGAACCAAACAGAATATATCTGCTGTAGCAAGAATCAAGATAATTTAAAGAAATATGTATATACATATATATCTATGATTTGGGCTGACCCAAATCATAACAATATTAGTACGGCATTTCCTGTGGCTCTCAAAGGTGAAAGTATTTTGTAAACAATGCCTTCGTGGCATTTTGAGTAAGAGTTGATCTTAAAAAATCTCAGATTTAGCTAACCTGAACTTTGAGCAGCTAGCTTTACTGCTGGAGGAATCTGAAGGCATTTGTCAATTTTTTTTTTGAAAGGCCTACAGAAAAGGTAACAAATTCAACACTTGGGAACTTAAAGCTGCTGCCGGTCCTGGACAGGAAGCTTTTCCTATCTGCCTGAACTTGCTCGTTGATTTCTCAGACGTCCATTTATAACAGTTCTAACAAGATAGAATCTGCCTTTGAATATCTGTAAATACGGGTAAAGATCACAATCCCACACTCGTAATGGTCCAAGACTGAAGAGGTAGATCCTCCTGTTTGATTAATATTTATGTTACCGAATTCCTGTACAGAAAGAAAGATGAAACACTAATTATGTGTGTGTGTGTTCGAGGGGCCCCGTGCTCGGTCTCCGCAGTTCCTTTAGAGAGATGTACGTTTCAGGATTTCTGGAGACAAGGTGTGCGTGGGGGTGGTCGTTCATGTTTTGCTTGAAAGACAGGTAAACGTGTGATTGGCTGACTTAATGGCTGTCACATGGGGGAGGAGGCCACCTTATTTTTGTTTTCTTTATTTTGACGACTCAACAGTGATTAAAAATTACGGGTGATTTCTCCCTCTAGTTTTCAGTTAGGGCTTGGGGCAGAGTGTTGGAGGGTTCTTGTTCAGAAGCCCGGAAGAGAGCCTGCGGCCTTCTAGGTCCTCTCCCTCCTCTGGAAGGCGCACACCTTTCTGTGTCCGAGTGACAGGTGGGCTGCCTGGCAGAGTGTTGTTCTGAGCCGTGGGACAGGTCTGCAGGGCACAGGTGACTAGCCTGGCTTTGTTCGGGAGCTGTGTGGGGGACATTTGCTTGAGAATGGGGGATTTGGTCAGCTGGGTTATGTTGAAATACCAGTGGAATTGGTAGCCAAAGGGATCCCGGGGAGGCCTCCTTCAGAGGTGCAGCGAAGCATCTTCGATTTTACTACTTTGAGAAATCTAGATTTTCTTATTTGATTTTCTGGGACCGTGGACTCCCCGAGCACCACCTGAGCCTTGCTTAGGCGGGCAGCCTCTATTTGCTGTTGCTGGAGCTGGGCTGGGGGGCGTGGATGGGCGCCGTGTGAAAGCGCTGAATCGAGGTGTAGTGTGGGCCAGCAGCTTCACATCTGAAGTGGGTTTGTTCCCAAACAGCCCAGGGCAAACCAGTCCAGCGCGTCTCTTCTTCATCTGTAAAATGGGGATATCCACTGGTTTATGCCCTTGCCACCATCCAGATAGGAAAACAAACCATTCTGTAGGAGTGAAGTCATTGCTGAGTTCAAGGACATCATAAAAGTGTAGACTATTATTGTTCAGTCCACGGGGGGCAGGGTGACTAATTTGCAAAAGGGAAAGGAATCAAACAGCTTCTATGTGCAGGTCATTTTCAACATGAGGGGGAAGAACTGGGGGTTTAGGGGGGGGAGCGTGAGGGGCAGGACTTGAAGTTTCAATTTAGGAGCCTAATACCAAGGAGAAACACCCCTCCCCAGTCCGCATGCATTTCAGGGTGCTGTCCCTGCTCCCTCGGCTCCTGTTCAGGACTGTCACGTGATCCAGAATCCTAATGCAGAGTTGTTGCCCTTGACCTGAATACACCAGAGAATGTATCTTTCCTGACTTCTGGTGTCTGGCTGCAGGAGAGGCGTGTGGGGCAAAGGGAGTGTAGACTTGGGTTGGGGAGGAGTGCATACAGCAGGCAGCCTTGAAGTGCACAGTCTTGCTAGTTGCAAGTGAGGAAGGAACTCGGTGCAGACCGGTGAGGAAATCCTCCGTTTGCTATACCACAGCGTCGCAAAGCTAACAAAAACTGGCATTGGTGCCCACCGAACACACAGCTGGCTGCACTGAAATGGTACCTTCACAGGGGAAATGGGAGGCCCCAAGTGTTCCGTTGGGGCTTTCATCTTACTTTTCTGTTGTTTTTATCTGAAAGAGGCTTGGATTCTTTTTCATAGCCAATGTTGAGTGACCTGAATTAGGTTTTTAATAGGAATCACCTCTGGCAAGGCCCCAAACCTCTGGTTTAGTCTTGCTCGTTGGAAAATACAGATGTTTTCTTTATGGAGGTGGTCGGTTCACCCTGGGAGGGACAAGACCCCAGGCTTGAGGGTTGGGGTGGGAGTGGCGGGGTGGGGGGGATGTGACACTCTGCCTTTTCCGCAGGGGCTCAATGCAGCCCTAGTTTCCTGGCATGGGCATCAGAGCTGGAGTGGGCTGAGGGGGCATGGCAGATCCCCGAAGCCTGTGTTGGTGCAGGCGTGGAGCCAGAGCTGTCTGGTGCTCCTTAATTGAATACAGATCTCAGTCAATTCCACATGGGCCTGCAAGGATGGGCAGGGAAGGCAGTGATATTTCTCCCTCTCCCTCTTGTCTGGACTTGAAAGCTCAGAACCCCCAACCTGGAGGGCCTCCTCGCCTGTCCCAGCAGCCAGCCCACATGGTTTGCAGAGGAAGGCAAGTGTGGGGCGGTGGGGGGACAGGATCGTGCAGCGCCCATGTAGATATTGTTCGTATGAACTGCGTCTTCCATCTTTTGTTAGTGGCAGCTTGTTAATTAACCAGCAGATTACTGCTGCCTCCCTTTGACACATGCATGTATTTTGAGGCACAAGATTCTTGTTCTCCCAAAACTCTAAACGGAACCGTTCAGGAAGTCCTCGTCTGGGGCCACCTCCCCCTGCCCTCTCTGTCCCCCACTGTCCTCCCTGCTCCCCTCCCCCCCTCCTCCCCATCCTTCCTCCGGCCCAAGTGGGCTCGTAGTTATGTGGAGGACAGACACGTTAAACACAGCTAAATAAATCATGTTTACGCTTGGCGTTCTTGGTAGAGAAAAATCTGTTGGCTGTTTTTACTTCCTTATTTCTCAGCATTTGCTTCCTACCTGTTTTTGAGCACATGCCCAGAAATAGTAGTTTTGTCAAACGAGGGGATAACGCCAGCCAGCCTTTCTCGCTGCCAAGGAAGCTGCTGGATTTTGCAAAACAGAGTGACGTTTTTTAAGTTACACTTACGTTTTTTTTTTTCCTCCTCAAAGACATTAGGATATAGAATAAGGGCATTAAAATGCACTGAGAGAGGGGGAAAAAAGCCCCACCCAGGCACCCCATGGCACAGGGACCTGCTGTGAGCAGGGAGCAGGTTCAGAGACGTCTCACTTTTGTTTGCACTTGGCGGCTCCAAGGGCAGGAGGCAGCCGGCGGTCGAGAAGAGAGACCTAAGTCAGGTTCCCTTCATTTTCAGCCCCAGGACTTAATTTTCTCTGCCATTTTGGATGATGTGGTGCAAAGATTTTTTTGGTCTTTTTTTGGGTTGGTTTTGTGTCTGTTTAGTTTCGGAAGCATCCCGAGCAGTGCCTGCTTCGTCCTTCCACTGAGGCTACGACTCGATTCTAGTCCCAGTCCGGGGTTTGGAGCTTGTTGGGATCCCAGCTCCACCAGCATTGTTTATATATAGAAACAGTCAGGGAGACCTCCCTTTGGGTTTGTAGCCACGATGTTGTTTGGTAGTTATCTGAAAAGTCATTTTCATGATATGATGCTGTTTGCTGGGCAGAGAATTATGGCCAAATAGAGATTACAGATTAAAAAAAATTTTTTTTAACAGTTTCAAAATCAAAACAATGACACATAAATGTCGGGGGCTCCTGCCAGGAGGCCCGGCTGGTCTTATCAGGGAATCTTTGCTGAGCTGCTGTAGTGAATTCAGTCTGAGGTCCAGCACATCAGCTCTGTTTCAAAGACAGCCAAGGGAAAAAAATTTACAACAAAATCAAAGTCAGCGTGCTATGATTTCCCCCAATTTCTAATGGGAATTCTCTGCAATAGAAATGATATTTCCATTGAGGACTGCACTACTGGTTTCTTTAATTACATTAAATAGCGGTGTAAACCTCAGCTGAACGTAAACCCCTGTTACAGCGGCTCCGGGAGCGGGGTTAGATTGAATCGTAAGGACCAACGTTACTGGTGTTAATGTGCTAACAATCCTTATTAAATTAAGCCCGCGAAGTGTTAATTTTTACAAATTTTGTTGTGCACACGCTGTACATCACCGTTAGTGTGGTAGGAGAGGAAAATGATTTCCTGTCAAAAACTAAGGAAGAAGGTGGCTGTCAGACTGCTCCCTTAGAAGAAAACTTGTGATTTTCGCCATCAAATGCTACCTGTGCTGAAAGGAAGGCTCACAATATGTATATTAAATGCCATCTACATCCAGAAAACTCAGTTAAAGGAACTACTTTGTTGAAAGTAATTACAGGCCTGTTCAATGTTTTAGTCAGTGACATTTCAGACTTCGCTTAGAAACATAAAGAGGCCATAGAAAGATTTTTGTTCTTATGTGTTGCAAAGCATTGAACCTCAGGATTCTCTATGTCCATTAGCAAAAGGTAGAAAGAAATGAAAAGGAAAAAAGAAGACGCCATCAACAGCCAGGCCCTGGGGGGAGCTGGGGTTTTGATTACAGCAGTGGAGATCATTGGCGTGTAATAATAATAAATGCAATGGAGACCAAAAAAAAAAAAAAAGCATTTAAACTGTAGCATTTTTTTTAACAATTAGATCTTTTTCTTTTTTCTCTCCCTTCCCTTCTTCCGTCCCTTTCTCCCTCCCTCCTTCCCTTCCCTTTATTTATTTATTTATTTTAACGTTTTGCTAATCAAGTTAAGTTTCTAGTCTATCTAAGACAAGGAGCCCTGCTGGCCCTTGCGGTTGCATGTCCAGGTTATTGTCCAGGTAGAATTTTATGGTCTCATCTTAAAAAGGGTTGATGATGGCTCCATTCCTCAAATCCGCAAATCCACCTGGAGCTGTAGTCCCTGCTCCTGCCTGCTCCCGGCTTGAGTCATCATCGCAGTAGCCTCCTTGCTCCATTCGCCTGATGTGCTTTTCCTTGGCTGGGCTGCCTTGTTTTTGTTCTCAATTCTCTTCCCAGTTCAGACATCCTCCCCGTTATCTCACTGCGCACGCTGCACGTGGCTAAGCCCGTGTTGGAGTCTGTGGGACCTGCAAACCGTGGCGTGCAAACCACAACTTCTGAACTCACAGTTTGTACACGAGTGTCAGGATTCAGCGTTCCCAGGTCACCACTCAGGCCAGGCGCAGCAGATGCTGAGCAGGAGGGAAAACGTGCCTTTAGTTTACAACTCACTGTAGGCACCAGATCTGAGGAATCATCTCCTGGCTTATTTCCCTTCGTGGGACACGTGACTTCTGTCTTGACTATGGATTCCTGACCCGCCCCCAACCCCGGCTTGCGATGAATGGGGGCGTGTCTAAGGCATGCCAGGCCAAGCTGGCCATTGGAGCCTGGCCACTGAGTTCCATCTGGGAAAGGACTGCAGGCTCCCAAGTCCCAAATTCTTCCTGCTTGGAATCCGAATGCTTTATCCAGCCTTTTACTTCCATCTGTAGACTGAGCTCTCCGTCCCGGGGTGCTTCATGAAGATACCCTGTGGGGTACTATTTGTGGTTCTTGATGCAGCCCAAGAGAAGATGGCTGGAGGATCTTGGATAATTGTGTTTTAGGGCAGAAACTGCTAAAGATTGAAGCAGCTACCCAGCTTCTGATCAGAAGGCCGGTATCAGATGGCGGGGGAAAGGGGGAAATTCCTCTGCTAGGTATTGGCTGGCTGCTTTGGCTGGTGAGAGTCAGAGAATCTGTCAGCTCCAGCTTGTCCTTGGCCTCTGTAGATTCTGTGGGACGTATGCAGGCGCTGCAACCTGTCCATGTTGCTGATAGATGCGTGTGTGTGTGTGTGTATGCATATATGTATAATCTCTCTATAATAGATGGGCATGCATATATTTGCTAGCTAGTGAAACACATGCTTTCACCTCTGTTGTCCCCAAGCCTGCCCACCCTTCCTGCTGAGGCCACCCGAGAGGACTCACACCTGTTTATCTGTGTGCATCCCAAAGCCACGGTGTGGAGGTCTCACTTCCCAGCTGGAGGACAAATGGTTGTGTTTGCTGGCTTTCTGGCAGTTCATGGAGCTCCAGGGATTTCCCCAAAAGACAGCAAAGGAGATTTGGAGCTGTACGGTTTCTCCCACGGGAACCCACTAGGGGTTGGCACGTTCAGCCCCGAGCTCTGGGTCAGCTGCATCCATCTTACCCCAAATAGTTCACAGAATGTGCTTCAGACACACCTTGCCTCGTCAGCAACACCTGAAATTTCCTCTGCTCCCTCATTGGGCCTTTTGGAAGAACCAGGGAAGGTTTTAGAATTTGTGATGTAACCTCACCAATCCTTGGCTCAGGGAGTGGGAAGGGGACCGGCTGCCCCAGAGTATTGCAGCCGCTTGCATCTTGAGGAAATTGAGGTTGGCAGCCATCGAAACAGGTGCTTTTGGACCTGGCGAGGAGGTGTGCCTGTGCATCTGCTTCTAATTGCAAGATGCAGCTGCCGGGGAGGGTGTTCCCTCTTCAGGCCCTGGTGGAAGGAGAAGAACGCGCTTGGAAGTGTTGTTGCGGGGCACAATTGTTCCTGGACCTTGCCTCTCCCTTTTCTGGGATGCACTAAATGTGCAGCACACTGCGGGGCAAAAATAGTTGAAGCAGTGTTTCACCAGGACAGATCTCAGGAGTGCACGAGGCAAGAGGCACGCAGGGGAGGAGGCCATCTTCCTGGCTTGGAGGAGGCTATCCTTCTGGCCTCCTCTCCGTGGCCAAGCCTTCTTGAGAATGTGGCTGCAAGAAGATGCCCTGATGCTCACACAGGGCTCTGGGCGGTCTCAGGATGGTCACCGGGGGATTGGCAGGAGACCCAGCCTTAAGCCCAGAGGTGTTCTTGCAGGCTCTTTCGTCCCTGCTGCCTGGATGCTGGGTGGAGGGGGGTCCTCTCTAAGCCCAGCTGGGCCCGGGCTACAATGACAAGTCGAGCAGCCTCTTTCTACCTGCATGGGGTTGCCCACCCTCCCAGCCATGCAGAAGGGCTGCTGTTCTCAGCAACCATGGATTGGAGCTGTATTTTAACGTCTCCCGTGTAATGACCCTGAAGGAACGCTTTAAACACATCTCTTCAATCCCTGTGAGACCTCATTTCTTCTTTTCCTTGCATTTTTCTAATGGACACTTACCTGTGCACCCCCAAAACCCAAACCCACTGCAGCAAGGGACGCCCAGAAGGGTACTCAGCCTTACTGGACTAAATGGGAATCCAGTAGTGGGAAGTGGGACTTGGGGAGCCCCAGCTCCCCATAGAGGACTTCTGGACTCCCCAAATGCTCTGGTGCGGTGACAGAGCCATGCCCCGTGCCTACTCACCCATGGGGCCTGCCTTGGGGACCCATCCTGGCCTTGTAGGTTCTCACAGCGGCTTACTGTGTTCACTTAAAGCCTTGGATTCCCTTTCTGCTTTGTCTTATTATTATATATATTATTCTTTATAAGGAAATGAAAAACAAGTCCTAGTCTTTGCTGGTTCCTAGAACTTGGTAATTAAAAATTAAGAAAAGTAAGAGTGGAGGGTATAGCTCCATGGTAGAGTGCATGCTTAGCATGCACGAGGTCCTGGGTTCAATCATCAGTACCGCCACCTTAAAAAAAAAAAAGTAAACTTTATTGTTCATCTACTTTATATGTAGTAATGTGTATCTGTTAAGGACCTACTGTGTAAGACAGGGAACTACATTCAATTTCTTGTAATGAGCTGTAATGGAAAAGAATCTGAAAAAAATATATGCATGTATATGTATAACTGAATTGTTTTGCTGTACACCTGACACTAACATTGTAAATTCACTACACTTCAATAAAAAATAGGAATTAAAAAAAATAAGTAAACCTAATTACCTCCCCCCTGGCCAAAAAAAAAATATTAAAAAAAACCTAAGAAAAAGAAAAGAAATAATACCTGTGGAGTGGAGGAATTTATTTTTTGAGTATTGCTCCCCTAAGACCCGTGCAGCTCTGAAATTGAGTTGCAAAGAAGATGCCTTAAAATCTTTCTTCTCTATTCCTGCTGTCTCAGCTACTCGTGACCCCTCTCACCACCCCCAGCCCCCTAAAAATCTGGAGAGGGAGAAAGAGACAGATGATGGGAAGGCTAAGGCTTATGGGTGAATACCCACCGCCTGTATCATTTAAGGGAGCATGCCACTTCTTTCCAGTAGGAAATTGCCAAAATGGATGTCATCAGCTGCTAATTAGATGTATTTTAACTGCAGGATCGTTTTACCAGCTAATACTGTTATTATGTGCTTCAATGTGAACCCATGGAGGAGCTGCTAAAATAGGAGCGCGTGGCCCTAGCAGACAGCTACTGAGCCCTTAGGATCGGTGGCCCTGAAGAGGCCCAGGCCAGGCCCCCTGCTGGAGTCTGTGTCGTCTCAGCTTCTCCAGATGGACCCGTTTTTCCCTTTGACTCCCTTCCTTAGGTGTTTCAACCTGGGCCTGAGTCCAGAGGGGGCCCTGAACTCTCCAGACTGGAGACCCCAAGAATCACACCTCTCACTCCCAAAACCTCGTGGTCAGTCTCCTGCCTTTGGGCCTCTGGACCAGCCTAGAAGCCACAAATGACCACGTGCTGTGGACGTGCCAGCACCTGCAGCGCTGGAGGTTCAAGTCTCAGCTGCCTTCCCTCCATCTTCTCTCTAGCAAACGGGAAAGAGTCCTGAGTTCCCATCGGGGTGGGGGGAGGTGGGCTAGGATCAGGGTAATGATTCTTAAATGTGAGCTGAGCATTTGACTTCATGTATTTCTCTCTCTCTCTCCTTGCTACCCCCTCCCCCTTAATACATAGAATTTTTATCATCCTTAAGACAAAGTAGCTGGCAAAATATTTAAGCGATCCCAAAGAAATGTTTTTATTTGCCTGCATGCGAATTGGGTTATCTGCCTATCTTGTTTATGAAATTTGGGGCTGCCTTTCCTGTAGTCTGTTCCCCACTCAAATCTTTCCCGGCTCCCATTTCCATATTTCTGCGTGCATGTTCTTTGTTAATCACTTGGCAAGTGCTTATTTGAATATTAAAAATTTCTTTAATCATCAAAGGCAGGAGCGCAGTCTCATGAATATTCATATTTCCCCCCTCCTCAGACTGGAGTCTAGTTCATTACCCTGCAGTAAAAGCCAAACAGCCATCAATCGCCCTCATTACAGGCTCTGGCGTTTTGATTGGCTGCCTGCTGCCCAGAGCTTTTTTATTTTTATTTTTTTATTTTTCCTCTTCTCCTATGAGCTGTCTCGTACCTGCCAACAACCATCCCCCCAACAAAAAAAAATCAATAAAGCAAGAATAAATTTCTCTGGTTGAAAAACAACTTTGCAAACTTATCAAACAGTCCTCGTGGTTTGCTGCCGCCAAAGCAGCCACCAGTGCTACCTGCCCCCACCTGCAAAAAAAAAAAGAGGAAAAAAAGGAGGGGGTGGGGAGGAAATTAAATAAATAAATAAAAAGGGAGAAACTTGAGCCTCAGAGATGAATATTTGTCAAGAGAGTTGACGTAAGTCTCATTTGCATAATGACTTTGTACTTCTGCATTAATAAAATTTGCATATGAAGCCATGTTAATTACTCCTGATCATGCTTTTTGCATTCATGCATAGTAATTTTCTCCGACTTGTGAGAATTAATGTCTTGGCATGGGGGGAGGGGGCGCAGGGACTGTCAGGTTTCCTTGCCAGTGGCCCTCACTCACATGCACTCGCTCCCTGTCTGTCTCCCTCCCTGATCTATGACTCATTTTTGCACTATCAGTAGGAGTTCTTGGCTGAAAAAAATGTATCAATTGAGAGGCAGCAGTAGGGAGAAATATATACATCTCCTGCACAGTGTATTCCAGAACTCCTCTGCTAGCTAGGAATCTGTAACCCTCCCATGTGGGAGGGGACACCGAGGATGCGGCATTGGGAAAGGCTCGCCTTCCCCTGGAAACCAGGCTGGGGCTTTTCCAGGGAGTTTTTTGTGTCTGCACGCCGGTCGTCGGTGTGGGCGTGTTTGCGGAGTAGTGCGCATGTGTGAGGAGTGCGGCTGGACCATCTGCAGGGCCTCTCCGGGAGGGAGACGGGTTACAGACCCCCGAGGAACAGGGGCATTCAAAATCACTGGGATTTGGAGCTTAGGAAAGGGGTCTTATTGTTGGACATTTTGTAGCTCTTTGTATGAAATGCCTAGAGAGAGAGACTGTCACCCCTGTGAGCTTTGTGGTCTTGGGCAAAGAGCTTCAGTTTCCTTGTTTGTGGGGGGCAGGGGGTGGTCCTGATACCTGTCCGATAGGAAGGCTGCTGGGCGTAAAAGGGATGATGATATATACGTACAGCCATTGTTTCTTTCTTTTTCCTTTAATGGAAGTGAACTTCCGTGATAAGGAATTGAGCCGGCTGAGGTTTTATTTTAAGCCACCTGGATCTCGCATAAAGCTGAGATGGCGTCTTGGCGTCCCTCGCCACGTACCTTGTGCACGTGCGTCTGTTCCAGCTCCAGAGGGCAGCCGGCCTCGACCTCGAAAGAGTTTTGTTTGTTTGTTTGTTTGTTTTAAAGGAGTGCCTTGCAGGGCTTTGCAGGGGGCTTTCCTTGCCGTGCTGTGGGGAGGGCCCATAGGGAGCAGGGAAAGTTCCGAGGTGAAAAATAAATGAATGATACTGACGGTTGGTTTATTGAGTGTTTACTAGAAACCTGGCTTGGCCGGGCGTGTCCTGACTTTCCTTTAAAAGAGAGGCTCTGAGAAAGTGAGTTACTCCAGGTCACGCGGCCAGGAGATGCCAGAGAAGGGTACGGACCCAGGCCTCGCTCTCAGGCAGTGTAGCCTCTGTGCCCCGGGCTTCCTCCACCCGTGCTGAGGTGCGTGGTCTCCAGTGTGTTCTGGATTCTCTGGCTGTGCGCTTTTCAGGGCAGCCGCCTGGAAGGCTGGGAGGTAGCCTGGGACAGGTGCTGCGGCCAGAGACAGTCTTCATGTTGAACTTAAAAAAAATTGAGATTCGATTCGCATCATGTAAAATTCACCATTTTAAGGTGCGCAGTCAGTAGCTTTGGGTATGTTCACAGTGCTGAACAGCCATCACCTCTGTCTAATGCCAGAACATTTCTATCACCCCCCAAAGAAACCCTGTACCCATTAGCCCTCACTCCTCCCACCCCTGGCAGCCACCCGTCTGCCTTCTGTCTCCATGGATTTGCTGTTCTGGACGTTTCCTGTAATCGTACAATAGGTGGCTCCTGTCATCACCTTTGGCTTCTGCAGCTTCAGGAGAGGGTGTTTGGAGTTCCGCCTTTGGGCAGGGTTTTGGTTTAAGCTGCTCAGGGTGGGACGGGGAGGGGAACATCCTCCAGGGCAGAGGGTCCTCTGAGAGTACCCTGAGGGTCCTTCTCTGGCAGCTTAGGATCAGAAGCCCCCCACCCTTGCTGTCCCATCCCCGCCTCCACTGAGCTGGCCCCCAGAGCATGAGGACTGCACTGAGACCAGAATTCTAAGGAGACTGTCTGGAAGTGCCCCCACCCCTACCAGGGTTGGGGAATGACTGCTTTTAGCCTCTGGCCTCATGAAGCAAGAGAGGGATGAGGCTGGCCTCCTCTTTGGTCCTTCCTCCCAATTGTGGACACGCAGCGTCTGCTCTCTTCCGGCTTGGGACAGCAGTTACCTGGGCGCCCCTGCTGGTTTTCTCCGCCATGCTAAATGGTGGTGGCAGTGCTGTGGTCTTGCCCAGAACCAGGGGGCCCGGAGTTGTTTTTTGCGACCTCTGATGTCCCAACTCAGCCCAAGGACTGCCTCCCACCCCTCTCAGCCCTTCCTCTCCGGATTCTGCCCTAATCACTCCACCCCAGCCCCAGCCTCAGTAGGAGGCAGGGCATATCCAGGCTTTGGAGATAAAACTGGGTTCAAGCCCAGACCTCCCCGAGCCTCAGTTTCTCCCCTGTGGAGCGGGGGGGGGTCTTCCCTGTTGATGGGGTGTTGGTGGTAAACCGTGCCCCGCTCGTTGTAGTGGGTGCGTGAGCCACTGTCACACTCACGACGACCCAGAGCTTCTGTGGTCTTAGGGCAGGGCCAATGTGACAGACAGGGTACAACATGCCGAGTTCAGTGCTGGGGAGTTTCAGGCAAGAAGCAGCCAGGGCAGGCTTCCGGGAGGAGGCGGGCGACGCTGGTTGCAGATGCTGACCTCTCTTGAGAGCCTGTACTAAATCGGGGGCACAGCCTTCCGATCAGCATCTGTGGCTGGAACTGTGCACGGGGTCTTGGCCACATCTTCCGGGGCTGTTGCAGGCGCAGAATCACCCCGGGCTGAGCCTAGCCTGGTACCAGATCTTCCTTGGCCCAGAGGGGCCGAGGCGGCAGTGGTGTTAGCCTCGGTCTCTTGGCCGGACAAGTGTAGGCGTCCTCAAATGCACTGAGGCCCCTGGTCCTGGATCACAGCCGTTTTGGACAGACGGGCCCAGAGAAAGAGCCCTGGTTCTGGAGCCAAGCAGCCAGCCAGGGTGTTGGTGCAGCTGGCTGCTGGTGTCTGCAGTTTTCTGTGGTCACGTCATCAGTTTCCTGGTCTGTGCAATGGGTCTGCTGAACCCCACCCCCGAGGGCATGCTAGGAAGCTCACTCAAGATGAAGAGTGACACAGGCTGCTGGCTTGCAGGGCCCTGTGGCTCTTCTGGATGGGGGACTCGCTCATAGGGGCCCTGGAGTGGGCAATCCCTGCCCCCGCAGACCTGCATGGGGCACTGAGCACCGTGGGGCAGAGGTGAGGGGTGCTAGGGGAGCGTCCCTGGCAGAGCCAACCCGGGGCCCAGCTGCCCATCATCTTGTTGATGTTTTCCTTTAGTCTCTCTGATGCTTCCCCGCTCAATTATTTACCCAGGGAATTTGGGCTTCTTCACTTGTGGTTTTGGCAAGGGCTTCACACAAATGTTTTGCCCTGGTGGTCTCTTAGCCATTTAAGATAAACGGCCAAATCAAACGCAGGCCTTGCCGGGGAGCCCAGGCGAGCTGTGGGGCTAGGCGGAGACAGGCAGGCCCCTGGCTCTGCGTCTTGGCTGTCAGACTGGGGGAGGTGTGAAGACGGTTACTGGGCAGTGCCACGGCTTTCTGGGGTGGAGGGGGCTTCAAAGCCTTCTTAAAGCACTTGGGGCTTGGATGTTGGGTGAAGGTGTTGGTTGCGGAGGAGGACTGTGGGCTGGGAGAGGCACCAGCTGATGGTTCCCCAGGCTGGAGGCTAAGCAGTACCCAGGCGCCGGGAAGTGGACTGGAGGTATCCAAGGCCTGTACGAACAGCCCATCTGAGCAACCGGTGGTGGCTCAGAACTTCCTGGCTCTTCCAGAGGGGGGTGGCCTAGATTTGGGGGAATAAATCCCCAAATGGAGTCTGCTCCAGAACACTCCAGAAGCCTGCACCCTGGGAGACCTGACAGCCCCTGTTTGCTCCAGCCCTGTGTATTAGGCAACCCTGGGATGGGAGTCTGGTCCCGAGACAGTCCCATCTGGCAGCTGTGGACATAGGACCCCCTCAGCCCCCACCCACTTCCCTGACCCCTGATCCTGCCTCAGTCCTGCTGCCTTCCCCAGCGGGCTGGCACCCTGGGCCTCCCACCCCGGAAGGGTGGTCTGCAGCCCTCTGCCCCGGGCCCCAGTTCCGCACCCTGAAGCCCTCACCCCGTCCAGGGCCCGACTGACCAGCCTTTTCTATTGTTTTTTCTCCAGGGCCGTGCAGGCCTGCCCAGCTGCCAGCGGTGGCCCCCATAGCTGCCTCCTCCTCCCACCCTCACACATCCGTGATCACTTCTCCGCTGCGCGCCCTGGGCGCTCTGCCGCCCTGCTTCCCCCTGCCGTGCTGCAGCGCGCGCCCTGTCTCGGGTGACGGGACTCAGGGTGAGGGTCAGACGGAGGCTCCCTTTGGATGCCAGTGTCAGTTGTCAGGTAACCTACGGCCGCGGTGGGGGGCGGGCTCCTGGGGATGGCGGGTACGCCCTGGGCTGAGCCAGCAGCTGCCTCTCCCAGGCGGGCTGGGCAAGGTGGGGACCCCGGGGAAATGTGCGACCTGTACCCCAGAAGGCATTTTGGGGAGGTGCCGGGGAAGTGGTGAAGAATGTCAGCAGAACTGTGCGCTGGTGCCCTGGTCCCCGTCTGTGCCCTGGTCCCCGTTGGTCAGGAGGCCTTCCCCAGGCCCCCACCCCCTCTGAGAGTCTCCTCTCAGAATGCATTCCCCCAACCTCCCAATTTCATCTCTTTGGGCTGTTTAGCTAAAGTTTAATTGGATAACGCTTAACATCTGAGGTTTTCTTCTGCCCTCGCCACTGCCACCCTCCTCCCCCGCCCCAGCCATCACCCCCCACCCCCAAAGCACAGCTAGAATGGATTCCTTGGTTTCTGTGTACATCACTGGAGCCGTCCAAAATGCTGAGTTTCTTTTGCGAGAATGTGTTGCCCATTAACTTTGAGGAAAAAAAGGTCTCTCTGAAGGAGGTTCTTAGCATCGGCTCTGGGAGGGAGTGAAGCTTTGTGGGGGAGCATGTGGGGGAGGGGCAGGGGGTGGTGCTGAGCATCTGTGGTGTGCCCGGCTCCAGGTCGGTGTGGTTACCCATTACACAGATGGGCGGACAGGGCAGTGCGGAGGCACCACCTGTTGGTCTCCCTTACATCCCTTCTGTCTCCCCAGGCAAAACCCAAACTCTTGTTCCAGCCTGGGGTCCCTGGAATGTGCAGGCGGGGACCTTGCATCCCAGCCTCTCCTGCCTAGAGTCTTGGCAGGGACTGAGGCAGAAAACACTGAGGCCACAGGAGCCGGGATGTTAATATGGACACTGGGGGTGTGGAGAGCACCCCGCGGTCTGGTTTCCAGGCGGGGGAGCAGGGGCCAGGAAAGCAGAGGGTGGGTGCATAGCCAGGGGAGGTTCTGTTTGTCCCTGCTTTGTCACCATGCACGTTGCAGGCTTTTTCTCGACCTCGGTTGTGAAAGAAAAACGATTTTTATGAGGCAGGTTTTACTTTTCATTGAAGCTGTCCCAGGGGGTGGCCCCCACTGGAGCCACAGCTCTGCAGAGGGCCACAGGCAGCTCAGCTCAGGATCAAGAGCTCCCTGAGCCTTCCTGCTGGCGGAGTGCCCTGCTGCTTTCAGCACCCCTTGCTATAACAGGGTGACGTCGTAGGCACTGGGCTTATGTCTTGAATGCACAAAGCAAAGACTCAATCACCCGAAGAAGCCGGCTCCATGACTCGGGCTGCCCTGGGGCCCAGGGTGACTGAGGCCCCCGTCCCAGCTCTGCAGGTCTGTGCTGTGATCCCTGCTTGCTGAGCGCGGGGTGCCTGCTCCATCTGGGTGGCTGCCCTGCCCTCATGGCTTCCTGTAATCAGTGCTGCAGCCCTCAGCCGCTACTCTGGGGGCCGCACTATCAAAGATCAGCCTGAGTGTTTATGACCGGACTCAGTCTGTGGTGCAGGAACATGATCTCCCTGGCAGTAGAGTGCCTGGGACTTTGCTTAACCCTCTCAGGGCTCCGGCTCTGCTTAGAAGCCATGGTGCTGAGCGAGAGCTGTGACGTCCCCATTTTACAGATGGCCAAGCAAAGGCTCGGGGAGGGTGAGTGGCTGGGCCCGCGTTGTGGAACCTGGGATTTGTGGTCAGGATGCCTCCTGACAAGGCCAGCCCTCTTCCCGCTGAGCCACGTGCCTCTGCCTACATCCAGGGGAGGTGCTCACACAGTCACTCTCAGCCATGGTGCCACCGGCTTCCTTGTTGAAACTGTGGATTGAGGGCCTACTGTGTGCTGCTTTGTGCTACGCATTTTGTGTGCAATCTTGAGTTTAATCTTCATAGCCACCTTAGGAGGTAGGTTTACTGTCCCTCCTTTACAGATGAGAAAATGAGGCTCAGAGATGTGAAGTCTCACAATTCACATTCGTGTATTCGTTCGTTTGTTCATTCATTGCTCCACTCAACACTGTTTCTTGGGCACCGAGTTTACAGGCTCTGTGCAAACCACAGTGCAGTCAAGCACGGCAGGTCCCTGCCCTCCTGTGGCCTGCAGTCTGGTGGGAGGGGGTGGGGGTGGTGGAGTGGGAATGGGGACCCGCAGGGAGGATGCTTCGAAGGGGATGGAAGAACAGAGGTGGCGTGTGGTGGCGGACTGCTCATCCTCCACCTGCTTCATCCTTGGCGTTGGCTCACCCAACTTAGAGTCCTCCTTGGATTTTAGACCTTGATGCCACGAGGGCTCAGCACCCGTGAGCAGCCCCTACGCTTGCCAGCAGCGCCGGGGAGGGGAGCACGGCAGGGCAGTGTCTGTGTCTGGGGTCCTGGGCACCTCTCCTCCTTGCCTCCTTGGGGGCCAGCTCTTGGCCTCCGATACTCTGCCTGGATTTCTAGCACTGATCTCGTCCTCGTTGGGTCGCAGGAATTAGACTCCGCCAGGTTGCGCCATCATATTTTCAGATCAATTTCGGTACCTGAAATATCCTATTCCAGTGGTTTTTGTCCCTTTGTGGCTTCTGTCCCTGGCACTGGGCTGTTTGCTTAAGTGTTTTTAGTGCCTATTTAATTAGTAGTTGGAATGGAGTCATTAAATTCCCAGTAACCCGTTAGGAAGAAGCAGTCCTCTGTAAAGATGGAAAGCGGCTGCTGTCCGTACTTTGTTTTGTCCCTTTTTGGATCAGGGTGCACTGAACCTATCTTTTCAAATTAATCTGGAAAACCCCAGTGTAACCGTGTTTCACACAGGTTAATTGCATGCTGGGGAACGCATTCGAGGTTACTTATAGAAGGATGCGATTTTATGGGGAAGAAGACCACACAGGAAAGGGTATTTGTGTTCCTTTCCGGATGGCAGTATCCCAAACACCGGCTCCCAGGACCCCGACCCCAGATCTCCTTCTAACGGTCACAGTAGGAAGGAAGGTCTGGGGAGTCCCCTTTACTTTTTTTTTTTTTTGACTCTGTTGAAAGAGTGAGGGGCTTTGGGTCTGGATGTTCCTGGAAACTGAAGTTCCTTCCCTGAGAAATTCCATGTAGGAATGTCTCCGAGGTACTGATGGAGTCAAAAGGCTGGGGTGGGGCTGTGGTCCTGGCTCTTACCCCATGTGGCCAGTGACCTTGAATAAGTCATTTCCCTTGTCTGGACCCGTCTCCCCTTCTATAAAAATAAATATACACATATACACACAGGTGTACATATGGTACATATGTAATATGCACACACACACACGTATATATGGTACACATGTAATATTTAAATACCAGGCTCCTCCTACTGACCTCTAATACAGATCACATCGATGAGTTTCGATTACTGAGATGCTGTGGATATCTGGGTACAGGACTTGGCTAGGGTTCCCAGGACAGGGGTGGGGCATTCAGAGAACAGTTTGAAAACCATCGGTCTTTGGAACCCCTGAACGCTTCCCTGTTCTGAGGTTTTCGTGATGGGGAGGCAGAGTACCAGAATGCAGAGTGAAGGCTGCTTTTCCCTGTAGGGCTGTGTGACCTCGGACAAGTCATTTCCAGCCTCGTCCTCAGTTGCCCCACCAACTGGGGGTAAAATGGGGGTAATTGAAGGATTGTTCTGAGGATTGAATGAGGTCATACACACTTGGTGCTGGGAACAATGCCTCTTGCTGAGCGAGCCTTCCAGATGTTCTGATTTATGCGGGAGCAGGATGGGTATCACAACCTCACATCCTTACCTGCCCAGCGCCTTGTGGACTCCTGCTTCAAGCTGGATCCCCACTTTCTATTCTTAAAGGCATTTAGCCTCTTGGCTGGCTCAGATCATGTACTCTCAGCATTGGGAGGTGGAAGAGGAACCTAGAAACTTCATTGCATATTTAAAAGCCGCAAATGGTCATCAGTCACAATGATTAATACATGTGCTTGGTGAAGTTCAAGGTCTCAAGCAAGAACACACAAGATCCCGGCTCAGGAAAGTGGAAATGTTTGGATTTAATAGAAGGAGTCGGTTGCAGTCATTAGTATATGCTGAAATCACAGGGCAATCTTGTAAAGTTAAATTCAATTTACTTTTCTACTGAAATTGTGCTTGCTGTGTTATTTAACTAGTCTGGGGTTTCTTGGCATGGGTTAAAGGGACAGTAAAGATAAAAGAATACCTGTAAGTAAATAGTAGGGTTTAACAGTGGAATCTTGTCGTTTTCTCCTCCTTCAATTATATCCCAGTGTTCATTTTGTGTTGGTTGTTATAACCAGAGCCTTCCAATGAGATGCTGTGGATTAGGCCACCCTAGCTGTGGAAGCTTGATGCAATTAATACAGTCTGTCTGGAAAGTGGCCTTATTTCTGGAAGTTTTATGTTAATGATATGGTCTGTGCTTTGCACATTTCGTAGCAGAACAAGAAGCAGGCTGTAGTTTCGTTTTGGACTGGGTTTGATTAACACCGGAGGATCAGTGGGCAGCCAAAGGGTGATGTGGACTGAGATGACTGCGCTCCCAGGCCCCCGCTGGCGCACCACCTCCATTCGGGCGCAGGCGGTGCAGAGGCGCCCCGGCTGGGCACGGGGGCCTCCATGGAGACCTTGGAGGGAGGGGTGAGTATGGGGTGACGGAGAGGAGAAGTGAGTGTGGGTGAGCGTGTGCGGACAGAAGCACTCCCATCAGGGAAGGTTCCAGGCACGCCCCTGACATTCTCCATTCTCTTTGCACAGTCGCGTTTGTGGTGGGGTCTTTCTGGACTCACCAGGTCCCAGGGGCAATGAGGGTTGGCTCACTTTGGAGAAAGGCTCTCAGGGGAGTTATTAAAAATTTAAAGAGTCATCTGTATGCCCTGCACTGATGTCTCCATCACTGAAGGGGCTGGCAGTCCAGCATGTTCAGCCTGTCGGCGGTTCCTGGAGTCTACTCTGGTGTCTGCCGGTTTCTCGGGATCACACCGCTGCAGAGGCTGCCCTTGACCTCCTGCCTTCAGAACCCAGACACTTCCTCCTGTCATTGGAGGAAGACCAGGAGAAGCCCTGGAGGCTGCAAGGCCCCCAGGACAGAGGAAGCTGCCTCTCCAGGCTGGAGGACGTGGCCGAGGGCAGCAGGGCTTGGGTGGGCTCCAGAGAAGTCCTCTGTCCGAGGGAGCTGTAAAGTCACAGCTCTTCTGGCACCCCCGGGCACCAGATGAACTGGGGATGGCGAGGGGAGACCAGAAGGAGTTCAGAGCTGCTCCGTGGGGGGCAGGGGCACCTACCTGCGTGACTGTCCTTAGATAAAAGGGGGTCCCAGCCGTGTCCCAGCGCGGAGACCACTGCCGCCTCGTCAGACTTGGCTTCACTCTCCCAGCCGGCCCTTCAGACGTTCCGAAGGCAGAGCTAAATCAAAGAATTCTGTTCAAATCTGCACAAGATGTTGCTGTTTTTCTGCTCTGACAGGAGAGGCATTTGGAAGTGCAGTTCCTTTTTCTTTCTTTCTTTTCTTTTCTTTTTTTTTTTTTTTAATAGCTGTCTTAAAAAGGAGTTTGGCTGTTTAGCACAGCTGGTGCTCATTACATTATGCACTGGCAATAAAATAGCATGTGTAATTAATTTTTAATGCAGCACTGGATGCAGTGCTCTAAAGCAGTTAGTGGATGTGAAGAACCAGCCCTGGCCACCGACATCAGAGATCTCGGAGCAGGGCGGCCACGGCCTGCAGCTTGAAAGGGAGTCTGAAAGCGGCAGAGGAGGCGGGGCGCCCTCTGCATGGATGGGACGGTCCAGAAGTGTGCCTGCCTCAGATGGCCTGAAGCCTCGCGTTGCTGTTGAACGGGCTGGGATCGGGGGTCCTGACCGATCACCTTGCCCTTCCTTTTTATCATCTAGATGGGGACACTGAGGGAGAGAGTGCGGAAGAGGCCGCCGGAGCTGGCTCGCTCTGCGTCCCTCAGGCCTTGCGCACTAGCCTACACCGCCCCTCTAGACTTCACGTTGAAAACGGGAAAAGGAAATTCATGCTCTTGTTGAAGCCACATGAAACAGGCAGTTAGATTTGGCAACAGGTAGCTTTTTTGCTTTGAGGAGCCCTGCCCTTGGCCTCTTGGACCCCCCGTTTTGCCCTCTGCAGTTGGGACATGCGTCCGTGTGATGGGTCCTAGGTGTGACATGTCCTGTGGTTGTGCTTTGATCACTGGCTGCCCATCTCTTCTCAGGCATCTCTTCTATGGTGTGGATTAAGGCTTGAAATTAAAAGCCATTGTGGACATCTGTTGGCGGAAGAGCAGCAGGCATTGTGGGTAGCTCCGGGGGGGACCATGCTTGGTCCTTGTTCTCAAGGTGCATGGGTGTGAATAGGTGACTGTGGTCTATCCACTTCCTTTCTGCAGGCCTCAGTTTCCTCACCTGGGAAATGGGGACAGTAGAAGAACCCGATCTTCATCCCTGCCCTGGAGGGTCCCTTGAATGGCCTCCATCCTGAGTGGCCACAGTTGATCGCCAGCACATGGGGAAGCAGAGGCAAAGAGAAGCGAGGGGCAGGCGAGCGAAGGCTGGGCTGTTGAGAAGCCCTGGGTACTGTGTACACAATGATGACTTGGTTGCTGTCTCTGAAAGTCTCCTGCCTGGGAAGTCTCCTTAGTGTCAATGATGGAGGAGGAAGGCCCCCCTCCATCACTGCTTCTAAGACGGGCCGCCATCTGCCAGCACCGTCCTAGCCGTGTTGAATCCCTCGTTCAGGCACCCATCCTCCTAACACCTGCAGGGAAAGGCAGCCGCCCTCTTATTGCTCATGAGGATACCTGGGCACCGAAAGGCCAAGCAACACGCCATGGGCCACACAACACACAAGCAGCAGAACTGAGATTGGAGCTTGGGTCTGGCTGGCCCTGAAGTTGTCTTCTCAGCTCTCCCTTCCGGCTCCGCGTTGGGCTGCTTGGCGGTTGAAATATGGAAAACCAGACCACATTAGGCCATGGTCCTGGGAGGGTCCCCGTATCTTGCTTCATTCACTGGTCATGCTGGTGGTGCCTGATCTGGGCTCGATGCAGGGATCCAGAAAGGGGCTCCCTGGGGGGGTCTCTGCCCTAGAGGAGCTCACGGCGGTGGGGGTGCACAGAGAATGTGAGGGACATGTCCCATGATTCCTTTCTCTGCTTAAAGAAATGAAACACCTGGCTGTGGGAGCTGGGGGGCCCCCACTGAGTTCTCCTGATGGAGGAGGTGAGGCTGGCGGTGGGGACAGGCTTCTTCTGGGGCGTGGGGCAGTGACAGATGTGGGTGTGGCGTCTGCCAGGAGGGGCCCCGCTGACCCGATGAGCCTCCCAGGGCCCCGGCTGGCCCCCAAGGGGTCTGACTTGTGAGTGATTTACGGGGACACTGACCACCAGGGGGATGTTTTGACACTGAAGGAGAGGCCTGGACGTGGGACGACTTTCTCATCCCATTTACCCTCATACGGGATTTCTGGGGTCTGGTTGGGAGTCATGGACTCAGCAACCAGTCCCACTCCAGCCTGTACCAGGTCGACTTATATCCCCCTCTGGGTCTTCCCAGTGCCTGGCGGGCCGGGTCCTGTCGGTGCTCAGGAGGTGCCGGTGGGCGATGAAGACCCGGGGAAGGCGTGCTCGTGTCTGGCGAGCAAGCAGGAGGAACGCAGAGGCTGCGTTAGTGACCTCCTCCTCTTCGTACTCAGGTCCCTAGAAGCAATTTCTCCGCGCTCAGGAGAAACCGACGTTCGTTGTCCTTACAGCTGGAGGTGGTGGTCTTTGTTGCTTTTTCTGTCGGAGGGAACAAAATGTACTTGACTTTTCAAACCGGAGGACCGGGCGGGGCGGAGGGGCTGTGAAATGTACATATTTCACAATCAAACCCAAAGAGTCTAAACCATGAAATAAAGTTTATCCAAACATAATCAGGGCTGGCCAATTTAATCCAGAAAGCAGTGGGAAGAAACCCTTGGCGGGCCGGGGTCCCTCTGTGTGGGGTTCTGCCGCCAGCATCATACCTGTGGGGAATTGTAGCCTCCCACCCCTCCTCCCCTGCTCTTTGGGCATTATCTAATAATAACCGAGTGCCTCGGGGTTTGGCGTGTGCCCACGGCGTGTGGTCAGGGTGGCAGGATGCAGCCACTGCGATTTCCTCTCCCATCAGGGTCCTGACACTTGGCAGTGGGGCCGCCAGGTCATGGCCAGGTCACCATTTCTGTGTCCCTACTGTGCATCAAACTCTCTGCAGCGGCCTTCCCAGACATTTAAGCTCTCCAGCAGCTTCTCCCTTAGGAAGGTCACCTGTTCTGTGGCTCACCGTCGAGGAGACTGGGACCAGAGAGGCGACGTGACTTGTCTGAAGTCGCATGGCTGGTAGACGGCAGAGGTGGGATTTGAGCCCAGGTCTCCTTGGGTCTGGGGGCCACAGCCTGCTCCTCTCCTTGCTTTCTGGTTCCCAGGCTGCCCAGCCGCGGGCCCTCTGCCTGGCAGGTGTGAGGGAGAGGAGCGAGGTAATGAATCAGGGAGCTGCTCGGGGCTGGCCTGAGCCCTGGGTAATGAGAACGCCCGTGTTTTATGATTTCAGCAGAAGGGATCAGAGGGCTCGGGGCTTCTCCAAGGAGGTTAATGCAAAAACGGAGTCCCTATCTGCAGAGACAGGGGCAGTTGGAATCTTTTCATAAATCCAGACATTTTTAATTACTGCCTTTGTTAATAAGAGGTGAGGAGTGGCTTAGGGGGACGAGGTCCCCAGGCGCCTGAGTCTGCCTTGGAGCTGTGTTTAACCACTCCTTTCTGCTGCAGGCCCCCGCTTCTCGGACTTCCTTGTACTGTAGTAACAAGCGCCTCGTTTTATTATTCTTGATTTACTAGCAGGAGGACCCGTCGCGTGAGGGCCCACTATGTGCACGTCTTCTATGTGTGCTCTCCACCAATTCTTTCTCACAGTGGTGTAAGGATATGTGTGTTGGAATTTTTTTTTTATTATGGTAAACTACACAGGACATCGTTAATCATTTTTAGAGGCTTTAAGTCCATTCACATTGTTCTGCTACTGTCACCACCATCCATCTCCAGAACTTTTTTGTCATCCCAAATGGAAACACTGTCCCTGTTAATCCCTAACTCCCCAGCCCACAACCACCATTCTGCCTCCTATCTCTATGAGTTTGACCACGTGGGCAATCTCATAGGAGGGGAGTCGTGCAAGACTGGTCTTTTTTTGTGTCTGGCTTATTTCACTCGGCATAACGTCCTCAAGGTTCATCCATGTTACGGTATGTGTCTGATTGCCTTCCGTTTTAAGCTTGAGTGATATACAGCGTATGGAGGGCCCACACTTCATCCGTTCATCCTGTGGTGGACAGTGGTTGTTTCCACCGTTGGGCTCCTGGGACGATGCTGCTGTGAACACGGGTGTACGCATACCGGTTCGAGAACCTGCCTTCAGTCCTTTTGGGTGAATTCCCAGGGTGGAGCTGCTGGATCACATGGTGATTTTGTATTTAACTCATTGATGAACCGTCCGCCTTTCTCCCACTGTGTCTGCACTGTTTTACATTCCCACCAGCAGTGCTCAAGGGGCCCTGTTTCTCCAACCTCCTACCTGTCCGTTGGAGTTTATAGATGAGGACCCTGAGTCTCAGGGATGTGGACACCAACTGGCCCAAGTTATGTGGTTAATAAGCCTGAAAGCCTGGGATGGACTTGGCCCCTGCCAACTCCAGGCTCGGTGATGTGGCCATGGTTACAGGTCGGTGCCTTCGGTACTGTTCCTTGGAGGGGCTCTGACATCGGTTCTCTTGTGAACGCTTCCCTGTCTCCCAGGATGCTGGTTTTCAGCAGTCAGCTAAACATTTTGTTAGCTTAAGTTGCGGGAAGAAAATTCTGCAAGTGGGCAGTTTTCACTTTCCTTTCTGCTGTGTCCTCCACGTGTTGATTTGGGTTGGGTTCAGCAGAAAGAGTGTGTAAGTAGTGTGGGGACACTCGGGGGGCAAGGTAGAGCTGGCTGGTGTCCTGGGAAACGTGCTGCCCCTCTCTGAGCCTCTCCTGTCTGCTGGGGGTCATTGCCCAGCCTTGCTTCCCCGGCTGGGCTGGGAGCAACTGGAGAGGGGGCATCCTGAGTCGACCTACAGGGCGACTTCCTGGGTCTGCCATGCGGATGTGGTGGCCTTGGGTCTTTTGTGAAAGGGGACATCGTGGGGCTGTAGTGAGGATAATCATGTGGTGCTATGATTTCTCTCTGTTGCCCTGTGTTTGTGACCTTGGGTTGCCTTAGCAAATGACCACAGGCTGGGTCATTTGCTGTGACCCAAACAGCAGAAATTGGTTATCTAAAGTTTCTGGAGGCCACAAGTCCAAAAGGAAGGTGTCAGCAGGGCTGCACTCCTCCTGAAGGGGAGACTCTGCTCCTGGCCTCTTCCAGCTTCTGGTGGCTGCAGGTGTTCCTTGGCTTGTGGCCACATCCTTCCCATCTCTGTCTCTAGGGTCATGTTGCTGCCTTCTTGGGGTCTGTCTTCTCTCCTGGACAATTAAAATTAAAAGGACAACTGTCACTGGATTGAGAGCCCACCCAGATGATCCAGAAGGATGTCATCTCAGATCCTGAACTTAATAATGTCTGCAGTGAACTTTTTCCCCAATAAGGTCACAGTCACAGGTTCTAAGGGTTTGATTAAGGACCTTTCATTTTAAAGGGGGCTGCCATTCAACCCACGACATACCCCTCACTGGATTGTGAGCCCCTCCAGGGCAAGGAACCCCAATTTGGTGCCCTCTGTGAACTCCCGAGGTCTAGAACAGCTTCAGGCGCATGTGGAGCATCCCCAAAATGTATGATGGGTTGAACTTGGACTGGTCTCGGGGATGATCGCATGTTCCTTTCCTTGGGAATTCGGCAACTCTCAGACGCTGTCCCTCTGGCCAGCCCTCAGACCTCACAGATTATGGAAGGTTGTGTGGCCTGCCCTGTGCCAAGTGAGAACACAGTTATTGATGGGGGAAGGGGGTGGCTTTAAAGAAAAGTCTGCAGTGATTATTATGAGGAAAAAATGAGTAGAGTTGAAGAGAAGCTAAAAATAGCTGGACACAGACTTGCCTATAATCTATTTTTTTAAGAAAATAGAATTATTTTGGTAAACAGGCTCTGAGAAGCCAGGAATATTTTTAGTCCGCATCTCCTACGATGCTGTGCCACTTTTCAGGAAGAGCGGTCCACTGGGGTGTGATGTCGCCAAGTCAGGCTGCAGGGGCCCGTGGAGCAGGGTGGGGACGGGCAGGTCGGAGGGTCAGGAGCCCGGTCCTGGACCCCGATTTGTTGTGGGTGTCTTGACTGGGAGGACAGTCCTTGGGTGGCCTGACTGTGGCCACGCCTGGTCCATTGGGAGGACTGACACTGGTTTAGCTCCGGGACCAGGAGGGTCAGGGGTTCCCTCTGGGCAAGGCTGACCCGCCCCACTGTCCTGTGATATGGGGCTGAGTGGACCTGCAAGAAATAACCAAGACTGGAGGGAGAACATTCCATGGCTTTTTCATTTGGGGCCAAATATTGCCTCATGTAATTTTCTCCCTCATTTTTCCCATTGCCTCGGCCAGGGTCCTTGGGCCTGGCACCGACCCTATAATGAAAGGGCCTGTGTGTTTGTGCATTAATATGTAAGTGTATATTTGTGCATCTGTGCTTATGTGTATATGGATGTATGTGCAGGTGTTTGTGTGTGTATTTGTATGTATGTGTGAGTGTAGGTGACTGGGTGTGTGTGTTTATATGTGTTTGTATGTGTGTATGTATGTGCATGTGTGCATGTGAGTTTGTGTGTGCATGCACGTGTGTGGGGGTTGGCGCGGGGGCACTATCTGCACAGAACAGGGCCCCCCTCGTCGCCCCCCCCGCCCACCGTGCGTCCAGTGCCGGGTGTTCACGGTGGAGACACTTCTGATTGTTTTTCCCCCTGAACTCTGCAGTTCTCCCTGGCTGCAGCATGTGCCAGCATGTTTCAGCACCAAGGCGCCGGGGCCTTTGTGGGCAGGTCACCCTCTGGGGATGAATTCGCCTTCTCATTACCTTCTGGGGGAGACCCCGTCCCCTGCCCCACCCCGATCTCGGGGAGCCCGCAGTTCTCAGTGCTGGAAAATGGGGCCAGTCCTGGGGGCTGTGCCGGGGGGACGCCAGCCTTGGGCGTGAACGGCTATGTTCAGGGGCACTTTGCTTAATGCTTATGATGGGCTCCATCCTCAATACCCCTCACCCCAACTCTGCGAGGAAGGCACTATTCTCCCCATTTTACAGATAAGGAAATTGAGGCAGTCTGCCTTCAGAACCCTTAACCGCTTGATTAGGCTTTAGAACCTCCCCTGATGTGCTCTCCCGCCTTCAGCCGCAGCAGTTCTGTGGAAGGTGGGGAGTAGTAGCAGGGATTACTGTACTATTTTTATTGTTGGTATAACCACAGTCCTCACCACTGCTGTTTCCCTGGCGGGAGGTATTCAGGCGTCCACATGGCTTTTCCCTCTGTGGCCGAGTCCCGCCTCCTGACGCCTCTGGTTTTCCTGGGGCCGTTTCCCTCCTTCCAACCCGATGGGCATCCTTACCTTCATCCCTCGTCCGCACCGTCGTCTTCCCCTCCCTTCCGGGTTTGTGTGCGTTTGACGTCAGATAGCCTTTCTCCTCTAATTGAGATAATGAACCCAGTATTTCCAGAACCGCTGTGCTGAACGTCAAGTGCAAAGTGATGGTTTTCATTTGTTCTCTCTCTCTCTCTCTCTCTCTCTCTCTCTCTCTCTCTCTCTCTCTCTCTCTCTCTCTCGCTCTTCGTATGCGCCTCTTTAAGGAGCGATTGGCTGAAAGCAAACAGCTAATAACCTATGGATTTATGGAGCCAGCGCGAGCCGGCTTAATAAGCTTTTATACCTGGAACCAGCAGCGTTCTGTCCCTTTAAGTTGAAACTCCAACTTGCTTGGTATTTTACAGCGCCTGGTTTCATTTATGCTAGAGCCAGACTCACTATGTGAGAGCCGTCCGCATGCTGGAATTAGTCTTAAGCTTGCTTCTGTGGCGTTGCCAAATTCCATGTTTGTGTTTTATTTAGAATTCTTTTCACGGCCAGCCGATTCTGTTCCGGCACACACAGGCGCTGTTGCGCCCCACGGAGAAAATAAGCAAGCTTGCGTTTTCTTTGGCAGGGGCCGTGGCCACAATAGACTGCGGTCTCCGAAACATTTTTTAAAAGCTATTTTAACCCATAACAGATGCATAAAGTCGGCACAGGCATGCCAGTTTTCTTAGTTTTAATTAAAAAATAATTACAGCCTAATGGGATGTAAGTGACACATTTGGATGAATGGTGGGTGACATTATCTTCAACTTATAAATGAGTGCCTCTCCCTTGGCCGGAGCAGAGGTGGGAGAGAGTTGGGGAGGGCACCTGGGTGTCTGTTCTCCATTGCAGGGTTGGGGTGGGGGTGGCGAGGCACCGTCCTGGTCACTGTTGGGTCCAGTGGAAGCCTTTGTGAAGGGTGTGCAGCACTTAGAAGGGACTTCCCGCTGTGGCTGGCCAGGTAACAGCTGCCAGGATGTGGCGATGAGCATCTGAGGGTTGGTGGTATCTTGGAACATCCGCTCTCCAGGCGTGCTTGATGGGAAATTGTCACCTGCAGGGCTCTTCAGTGGTGTGATGGTGGTACTTGGGTGCTGTGGCCTCAAGCCAGCACTTGCATCTTGGTCCCTGTGATCCCTGTGCCCCTTCAGGAACTACCCACCAGCTAGCAGCATGTGGGCACTGGGGACCCGTTGAGGGCCATGTAGGTAAGAAGACGCAGCTGGGAAGGTAAAGAGGCAGAAAACCAGTGGCTTGCCAGGTACTGCAGCATGCGAGAACTCTGCACCCCAGATGCTCAACTTGGGTTCAGTTTTTATGTAAAGCTCGACGCTCATTGGAATCTGGAGTGGAGTGGGGTGGTCTGGGGGAGTCCCTGGGAGGCAGGGGCTCTGTGGGGACTCAGCGCAGGGACGTGGATGTGTGCACACGGACTGTGCCAGGAGGGAGGGGTTTGGGGACGGACAGGCGTTTCTGGAACTTCCGTGATGTCTCATCATGGAGGTAGGGGCTCTTACCTCCACTAATTATGCAGCTAGTGGGTGGGGACAGGTTGTTCCAGCCATTGGCCCCTGACGGGTATGAGGACTGGGCTCGGGAGGAGGGAGGAGTCAGTGTCCTGGGAGCCAGCTCTCCTGGGAGGAGGATACTGCGGGGTTGGGACGCTGAGACTGTCCCTCTTCAAGAGGCGCTGGGAGCTGCGTCACACGGAGCCTGCGGGGACTGGGAGGAAGATACGTTTGAGTCCTTTGTGCTGCAGGGCAGCCTGTTGTCCTGGCCACACAGCACACCTTGCCAGGGGCTCCTGTGCGGTGTTGCCAGAGCAGTGCCTCTGAGAGGGGACAGGACTGGTAACCACACCAAGTCAGGACCTGCCTGGGTGACCTCAGACCCCGCCCTTTCCCCTGAGACCTTGTGCCATGTCCAGGCCTGTGGAGGACCTACATGGTGGCTGGTAGTAGATTCTGGGTGACGAGGGACAGGCTGGGGGACCTTTATTCTTACTTTCGGGGTGGCAGTACTTACGGTTGTCGGTGGAGTAAAACGAGTGTTTCTTAGACGATGTTTCCCGAAGCCCAGATTCCTCAGAAGTGAAAATTAAGTTCCATAATTAAAACATGAGCCATACCAGCCCGGACGAGAGTCGTTTCGGCGTCCCTCGAATTTTTGGAAGGGAAACATCGCATTCGTGTTAATCCTTTCAACTATTCCTTATTGCTGAATAATCCGCCAGGCTCTTTGCATCGCAGCCCTGTGCGATCTGATTAGAGTCGGGGCTTTGCACGCGGCCCCTGAACGGGAGCAAGCCCACGGCCTTTATCTCCCCTCATGTCTGCAAGTCGCGGGTGGCAGGGCCGTGCTGCTTGGCGCTCCGGGGCTGCCTCGGTTCTCGGGCTAATCGGAACCCCTCTGCGAGGTATCGGGGATCTAAGCGCTGCGAGTGATTGATGTCCAGTATGGAAAAGGCTCCATATCTGTCTGCTCGTGTGCACTGGGGGCAGATGGGAGTGGGCTGGAGTGGGTGGGGAGTGTGGTGAGGCTGGGGTCAGCCCCTGTCAGCTGTCGTCTCCCACACCCACCGCTCTCACTCTCACCGTGAGCCTAGGCACCCGGCAAGCTGACCTTTGGCCCCAGATGCAGCTTATAAGGGGCAGGGAGTGGGGGGCGTGTCCTCTGGGAGGTCTCTGCTGGCCGGGGGAAATGCAGGTTTGCACATTGAAGAAATATGAAACTTGAGGCTCTGGAAAATGCGCTATCGGACCAACCTGGAGCTGCATCTCTCTGGCTTTGGATGCACCACTTGATTTTTTGGAAATTTAGCCTTTTGAGGGTTCCATTTTGCTCTTGCTTCTATTTCAAGATCCCTCAGCCCGCCCACCGCTCAGGTGGCTGCCCCGGTGGGAAGAGAAGTGCTCAGGGATCTGTCTGAGAAAGACAGAAGGTGTTGGGGGTGAGGGAACCAGGGGAAGTCAGCGGCCAGGACAGCAGAGAGCTCTTGGCTTGGCTTCTGATACAGAGTGTGGTTTCTGAGTTTGGAACCATCACACTTTTGGGTGGACATAGGAGAGGGAGAGTAAGAATGGGCAGGGGTTCAAGTTCATTGTCCTCTTTGAGGCTGAAATTTCCGCTCTTTATGAGTAAGAAGACAAAGCTCACGTGGACCATGAGAAGCACAAGCTGGAAAAGCAGTTTGTTTACCCACTAAATCTCCCAGAAAATAAACAACGGTTTAGAACGGAGGGACCCACGGTGGGGGGCTCCAGAGGGTGGGCAAAGTCTGAAGAGAGCTCCTGGGTGGGAGATGGCCAGCACGTCGGAGCCTTTGGACCCCACGGCAGCAGGCTCGTTTCTGTTAAGGAGGTCTCCCTGGCGAGTGAGGACGATGGACTTGAGTATCCAGAAGGAGGCGTGTGTCGTGTGCCCGCGCACATGTAAGTGGATACGTGGATCCTGTGTGTGCATGCCTGTGTGTATATGTTGGCATGCATGGATGCCTGTGCACGTGTGTGCGTGGACGGTGCTTCCACCCTCCATCCTGAGGACCAGGCTCCGCGGCCAGCGGCTCTGATGCTTTGTGAAGGGTCCAGGGAACAGTGACACATGCACAGGACCAAGAGGAAGTGAGGCACCCAGGTGATGCCCTTGCGTGTGACTGCAGGCTCTCCCGAGAACCCCGGCGCCTTCTCTCCTGGTGCACACTGGCTGCCCAGTGGTGTTTTCGGAGGCGGAGCTGGGCTGGTAAGGACCCCTGCCGGGGAGGCGCCAGGCCTGGGCTTTCCCTGGCTCTGCCCCTTCTCAACTGGGTGACCGTGGCCCTCCACCTCTGTCTTGGAGCCAGGGTTTCCGCACTCACTGGATGGAGGTGATGGCGTTACCTGCATTCTAGGGCATGTCCGGTGCTATCTTCAGGCCTGGCACGTGGAAGGCCCCAGCAAGGGGACCTGCACGGATTGCCCTGTGACGATAGTGGTTATCGTCGGTAGAGGGAAGGTGTCTTTTCCACGGCGACCCAGGCTGCGTGCAGCTGAGCTGAGGGGCTGGTGGTGAAGGCTGGGTCCCTGCCTCAGGGTCCTCCTGCATGCTAGGTGCCCAAGGCCCTTAGGCCAGTGTGAGCTGCTCCACGTGGCTGTGGTGCTCACCTGGATGAGGGTTGGGAGCCCCTGCCCTGTGTCGGCTTCCCGATTCCTCTACCTGTGTCTCCTCTTTCTTCAAGTGGCCCTCTGCACCTCCCTATGAACCCAAACCTCAGGATGGTGGTTTCTTGGTCCTCAGGTGTGAGCTGCTTGGGCTCCCTCGGGAGCCTGTTCCAGACCCAGAACAAAGGGGCTGGAGCCAGGGAGGTAGCTAGCTGAGTAGAGAGAGCTATTCTCAGTTATTTCTCCCTGGAGGAAACCTTCGTAGTAAACACCTCCGCAGGCGAGATGGGCTAGAAAACCCATAGCCCTGTGTTTACTGTTGCCGATAAAGCCCAGAGATTTATGGAAATTCTAGGCAACTCTTCTTCCTCCCCTCCCTGGTCTTGGCCATTCTTTTGGACCAGCTGTCCCAGCTCCCCTATTTTCTATAACCCTTGTCACGTTTGTATTTGTTTATTCCTGAAGGAACGGGATGCTGTTGTCCAGAGATGTGTTAGGGTCAGGTGCATACATAGCAGGTGTGCCTTACTGGCCCCCTCTGGTACCCACAGCAGACATCACTAGTCGATCACAGCATCTCTTTCCTTTGGGCCTGGGCACCTCAAGTTGCGGAGCAAGGCAGCCACTACTAATCAATCACACTGGCCCAAAAGGTGAAATTTCATTTCTGTCCTGGCACGACTTTGCTCTGAGGGAATGGTAGGAGATGAGACACCACCTGGCACTGTTTCCTCAGCCCTTGAGGGGAATGTCTGGGGCCTTAGGGGTCTTTCTGGGTCATTGGACAAGTGAGGGGAGTTAGCTAGTTAGGTGGGAGGCCTGGGCTTAAGTGTGACTGTTGTGAAGGTGATGGCTGTCCTGCTGAGGGCTGGCGTGTGCCCGAGCCAGTCCCACCTCTTGGGGCAGACAGCACTGCCCAGTGTTGCAGAGAAGGTCAGCCTTGGCCTGAGGTCATGGACTTGGAGGCAGAGAGGATGGTTGACCTGGCTGGCCAGTTCAACCCCAGGGCTCTCACCTGTCACCTGAGCTACTTTCTTGGCAGTTCTTCCCCAGCCTCTCCCTCCCAGGTGTTTCCCTGGCTTGGCTGCCCTGGCCCAGCCCGCCTGGCCCCCAGGGACCTGTGTTCTCTAGGACCTGGTTGAGCTCACCGTGAGCCCCAGAGAGTGAGCGTGGGACTGGGGCTGCCCACTTCTCTTGTCTGCTTGTTCCAGGGGCCACAGGCAACTCTGCAGGCTGAGGAGGCCCTCGCACTGACCTGGTCCTGGCTTGGGACCTGGCTTGTTCCGTCACATGGTCTCTGTGGTCTCTAGGGGTTTCCACCCCAGAGCCGTGGCTTGCATTTTAGTTGCCTGAGAATTCCCTGCTGATGTCAGTGGAGGCTCTGTGTTTTGATCAACAAAAAGCAGAGTTCTGGAGTCCAAGAGGAATGTGAGCTGAGAGATTGGGGACCCCTGGACCCCATCATTCCCCTTTATCTCCTGAGTCATCATCATGGCTCCCTGAGGGGAGGCGGCCACTCCCATCTTACAGATGGGAAAACTGAGGCTCGAAAAGGCTAGGCTCTCCTAGAGAACCACACGGCTGTGCAGCAGCGGAAGGAGGGTCAGACCAGGTCTCCGAGGCCCCAGCCCTTCTTGCCATGTCTCTCGATGTGTTTGGAGACACGGTGCCTCCTCCTGTGCGGCTCTCTGCGCTCTGCCCCAAGGCCTCCTCTGACTCCCTCCCTCCCCCTTTGTGTCCTGGCCCGGCTGCTGTGTAGGGGCCTGTCTGCGTGTCCCCCTCTAGACTGGGCCTTGGCTGAGGCAGGGACCGGGTCTCGTGACCTCTGTGTCTCTGATGTCAGCATCCTGTCTGGCTCACCAAATGAGCCTGATGATGTCTGGGGAAGGGATGGATGGATGGATGGATAGCCAGAGTGGGCCTTCCAGCGGGCACATCATCACACTACCCCGCCGTGCCATGGGCCAGCAATGCCTCAAGCAAGTCCAGCGGAATTCTGGGCTGAGGCTCTGCCCCTAGCCTCCCTGGACAGGGTGGAGGCAGCTGGGCGTGTGGCCTCCTGGGCTAGCGTTATTAGGCAGAATCTTGCAGTCGAGCCGAAGGGAGCCTGAAAGCCCCTTTCCAACTGTTAAACGCGGCCCCTTGCTTGGTTTTGCTGGGTTAGTCTCCTTGTCTGCCGCGCGAAGGAGCAGCCCTTTTATGACTTCCGCACTTTGGGAGCCTCGAGAAAGAGGGTGTGAGTACCAGGGCCGGCCAGCAGCCGGTGGGAGCAACTGCCTCACAAACTCGAGCAAATGACGTGGTGATCAGCGAGGTGGCGGCCCTGGAGACGCTGCCTCTGTGGGGGCGGGCCCCCGTCCACACCTGGAATCCAGGGCCCAGTGAAGCCCCAGGGCCTGTGCCTCACACCCCGGCGCCACCAGGCTTTTCTGCCAGGGGAGGAGCAGCGGCAGGCCTGGCTGAGCTCAGGTTCAAACTGTGCTGCTCAGGAGGTTAAGGGACTAGATCCTTCAGCGCTTGCTTCTAAACGTCAGGGCTCTCAGGGATGTCCCGGGGAATGTAAGCTCCTCACTGCGGCCTGCACGGCCTCCGGGGCTCTCTGGACTCACCTCCCAGTCCATCACCCCAGCCAGATCGCCCGTCGGAGCTTCTGCTGATGGAGTGCCCTCTCTGTGCCAGGCCGGCGGGCACGCCTGTGATCTCAGGTCCTCTGAAGGATGCTGCTGTGATGTTGGTGCATCTGTGGCCAGTTCAGGGTCGCCCAGCCCACACGCGGCTGGTTTCCAGGTGGAGCTGTGGGACGTCTCCAGGTGGCAGCTGCAGGCCAGAACCCTGACGTTTTGGGCTGGTCGTGGTGGCTGAGCTTGGCCTCCAGGGCTCTCCTGGGCCCTAGGTACCTCTGCCCTTTGGTCTGGCCAGACTCTGCCCAGCAAGCCCCTCAGTTACTCGGGCAGCATGTCTGCTCCCAAGGAAGCAGCTCTCTGCGGCATCTCCAGGACCGGCTCCCCCAGGCAGCGCTTAGTACGCACCTCTGCGCTGAGTGCGTTGCGTTGCATCCTTCTTACGTGAAACAGGGTCCTCCAGGGCATGGACTGTGCTCTCTGCATTGTGTGTCTGTCTCTGGGTCTCAGCGCCCGATGCAGAGGAGTCTGAGTGACGAGTGTCTTACCCACCAGAAGCAGGTAGGGCACTGGAAGTGACCCAAGTTGAGTGTCCAAAGCTCACCCATGAATGCACAAGCATTCATGCAGGAATTCCCAGTCCAGAGGACTCAGCTGGAGGGAGTTTAAATTGGAAGGGAAGGAATGGGGGGATGGGGGGCCCTTGCCCACGTAAATTCTGAGAGTGGGGTCTGCAAAGGCTTAATCATGATGCAGGGGGACCCCTGAGATAGAGGGTCATCCTGTCCTCATGCTCTTTTTCCCTTTGTTGTTTATACCATTGCTGTTTCCATAATAAGGAAATATAAAGTCTCTTATGTTAAGTAAATCAGTAGCAGCAGAAGCATTAAAATGATGAAACGGGATGAATGATAAAATGAAAGAATGGGAGTCATACATTCAAGGGATGGGAAAGGTTGTTCCAATAACCCATACTACAGGTGAGCACAGAATTTAGCTCTGAGCTTCCTGGCAGCCTTGGCAAAAAGGGAAACATGGTGAATTCTGATTTGCTTATGAAAGAAAGTGTAATGGTTCAGGATAGAGGGATTTTTTTGCCTCACCTTCAAGTCTGGGAGACTTCATCCCCTGGTGTTTTAGATAAAGCAGGGCTTTATCTAAGATAAAGGTCCAGATAGTAAATATTTTAGGCTCTGTGGGTCCAACAGCTTCGTTGCAACACTCACCTCTAACAGTGCAAGGCAGGAGCATCCATGGACCATATGTACTGAATGGGTGTGGCTGTTTTGATAAAACTTTATTTACAACAAACAGCCAGCCAGTTTACGGCCCGTGGTTTGTGGATCTCCCCGGTAAGGAATGGTGACCATGGACCAGAAATGGAGATGGGTCCTCATAATGACCCTGGTAGACAAATGGAGACAAAGCATGAAGTGCAGGGTCTGGTCCTCTTATTCTGAGTCCCACAGACCTCATTCTGTGTCTTTGACCTTGGAGAGAGGGAATCTGGTCAAGGGGGCTATCCCAAAGCCCCAGATTTCAGGTGTTAAGGCTCCCTTCCTGCAAAAACTGCCCCTTCCGGGTTGACCTTGACCGTCCTTTGACAATTTGTCCTGTGAAGGAAAGGTATTTGTAGGAAGGCCTGGGGCTGGCTGTCTGACTCCCCAGTGGTTAAGAACTGAACTGCTCTGGGGAAGAGGTCATTGTGCTGGTATTTTTTTTTTGATTGTTGGGGGCAGTATATGGGAATAGGAAATTTCTGTGAATTCTGCTCATTACCACTTACTTTCAGCTTGCTTATTTACTTAGCCCTGACCTCGTTCCACCAAGGCTGGGAGCAGGGAGAGGACGGCAAAGAGATACTTAATGTTTGAGCTGCTTTTCCTTCTCTGCAAAATGAAAGTTTGTAAAGCTCGCTGGGGGTGGGATCTGGCTTACAGGAGGGGCAGGGGATGGACTTTCCCTTTTCCTTGAATGTTGTCAGAGGTGGGCGGTGCCGCCTTCGGGAAAATCCTTGCATTTTCTCAAACTGGATGAAACGTGAGTGGGGCGTCTAGAGTGGGTGGGAGTTCTCCGGGGGCCCAGCTGAGTTAGGGGTGTCCCTGGACGTTCACTTTTAGGGTCTGGAGGACTGCCGGCACACCAGCCTATAGAAATGGCTGAGAATAAAGCACCATCCCCATTACCAACCCCAGAATTCTCTCTCACCTTCCTTCCTAGCGCAGTCCTCCTGTTCCTTCAAGGACCTGTTTTATTTGAATTCCCCCTTCCCACTGCTGTGAAAGGTCGTGTTTCCATTAAGTAACGATCATTTCATCCTCCCTGTCAGAGTAATATAACGTACTGTCGTGGAGGTGCGTCTTCGGAACACCTGCCTGTCGATCGGGGACCTGGCTCACCTGTCCCGTCCCAGGTGCCCCTTGATAGGAGGTTTTGTCACAGCGAGTGGGCTTGGAGTACGGCCCAGGCCAAGCAACTGTGTTCACATTGCTCGTGTGGCCTTATGGTGGGTACGCTCATGGGTTTCTTTAGGTTTTTCACATTTTTCACATTTTTTGAACAAGGGATGCCCATCATGACCACCTTCAGGGACCCAAGATGTTCAGTTTAATCTGAAACATTCCTGCCACCACTTGGGCTCAAGCTGCACGTCTGCCTGAGTTCGGGGAGAGAGGGAAGTTACCTGTGAGGGAGAAGGCTCTGGACTCTTGTCGAGCACAGGTCAGTGCCTGTTCCCAGCTGCCCAGGACCGGCCGCGTGACTGAGGACGCACTGACTGTGGGGTGAGCACCTGGGGGGGGGGGTCCGTGTTGGGCATTGGTAGGACATCTGTGGAGTGATACCGCTTACTGTGAGATGTTGGGGTAAAATGCCAGGGTTGGGGGAACAAAGTTCAGGGTCCACCACCTGCGTCCCTGCCCCTGCGCCTGGGTACCCCCTGTGCTGTAGGGTGAGATGCCCTCGTCACTGCAGGCGGGAGGTGCTCAGGGTGCCCGGCACAGGCCAGCTGGTGCTTCCAGGGAGCCTCAGCCTCCGCCCGATGCCAGGGAGAACGAGGCCTCTACCCTAGACGCCGGGAAATAGCCGGTCACCGGCGTTCACCACACAGCGTGGGCATGGATTCTGTGTGCAGCAACCACTTGGGACAGTGACCGTCCCCCTTCAGCTGCAGACCCTGTCACCACACCTGAAGCGGCCTTTTCCACTCCAAGGCCAGCTCTGACTGAGTGGGGTCCCAGACAGGGCTGGGCAGAGCCTGAAAGTCTTGGGCAGGGGCCGTGGCCGGCAGACCACAAGGAAGACGCCTTCTCATCTGCAGTGGCCTTGGGAGGACCTAGCCGCACGGAGCCCGGGCCCTCTCCCAAAGGTGGGGCGAGAGGGCTGGGGTGGAGGTGCTGGAGAGGGTTTATTAGGCCCCGGGAAGCAGAGGGGGTTGCTTCCCGCTGGGCTGGGCTGTAAGGGTGCCCTCAGGTGTGTGTCGCTTTATAACCGCATCCCCCGCCCAGCTCAGAGCCTGGGGACGTCTGCACTGTTTCCGCCCATGGTGGTGGGATTTACAGGCATGGATTTGAGCTGAGTACAGACCCTCTGGTTGGTCCTTGCTCACAAGGCTGCAGGGACGAGAATGGGACTGGTGGGCAGTGGAGCAGCTGCTGCCTTTCTGCTCGGTGACCGGGAACCTCCTTCCCATCTCTGAGCCTCAGTTTCCTCCTCTGGGAAGTTGGAGTTCATTGAGTTCATTTGTGGAAGGGCCCAGCTTGGTACCTGGGCATGCTGGAGGCTTGGAAAAGTCTGCTGCTGTTTGTTTGGTCCAAGTGGGACGTGCTATTGAATGGCCAAGGATGGGGACCACATGGCTCTTGTGTCTCCGTGGACATAGCTTTTCAGTGGCTGCCCCTGCCCAGGTTCACTCGGGCTATGCGGCCCTGGATTCCCAGTGGAGGGCAGGGAGCTGTCTGACCTGACTCCCTCCCCAGCCAAAGACCCGGGCCCAGAGAGGGGAAGGGTCTTGTTCAGGTCACACACTGTTCTGGGCACCAGGAGACAGAGTCAAGGGGTGCAGCTTCTGGAGGACACCAGGTAAAAGGCCAGGGAACAGTGTGGTACATCCAGGGGTCATCAAGGGAGGCCGAGAGCGCTGGAGGGGAGTCTGAGCCAGGACATGAAGGAGGCAAAGACATTCCCCAGTGGGCGTGGACAGTGGGAGGCCACTGGGAGTGACGGAGAACAGGGTGTGAGGGAGAAGACTCTTCTGGGCTCTGTGAGTAGCCAGCTTGATATCTGGGGCTAGGACAGGGTGCAGGGGGGGCGGAGCAGGCAGCAGAACAAGATGTGCAGAGGTGCCAGGCTTGGGGGGGGGGGGTTCTGCTCTTTCTCCAGGAAGCAGCCCTGTAATGGGAGACCAAGGGCTCCCAGCTGTGTGACCTTGGATGAGTCACTTTACCTCTCTGAATTTTAGGTTGGCATCTGTAAACTGGAGGCAGCACCCCAGCAGGAAAGTGATGATGATGGAGATGCTGTCTCATCAGATTGTTGCAAGGCTCAATAAGGATCCAGAGTGAGCGTCCCTAATACATGGGAGGGTTGCCCTGCCACCATTTGTACCCACCCCCAACCACCCAAAACTCCAGTATTTGATGTGTTAATTGCGTGTGACAGCTTTTCAACTACTGATCCGTTTTAAGCAGTTGATGGTCAGTTTGTTTTTTAGGCATTCTTTAAAACGAGCCTTGGTTTGGCTTCCAGGGGTAGAAATCCCTGGCTCAAGTTGCTTTTTCCTCTGTAGAAATATTTGCATGGGCCACCAGCCACTGCTCCTGGGAAATTGGATGCTCTGTGGCATTGATCCTGTCTTTAGGAAAATGCTGGGAGCCTGGAAAGTTGGGTGTTGTGTGTCCACTCTCTGACCTGCCTCGGCGACCAGGCCTCGCTCACTGTGCTGGTCCTGGCTGTGCCTCCTTCCCTGTGTCAGCAGAGTGTGGTCTGGGAGGAGGGAGGCCCCAGGGCTGCCCGAGGTGGCTGGCCGTGAACGAAGAGGCCTGACTCCCCCGGCCAGCCTGTGGACAGCTGGGAGGCTGCTTCGCATTCAGTTTGGATCAGCAAATACTGAGGGAGGTCCGCTCTGTGCCAGGTCTGAGGGAGGGCCCTGCAGGTGACCTGCATACAGGCTCTGCCCTCAGGGAGCTCCCCGTCGGGACTCCCTGCTCCTGATTCCATTCTGAGTTGACCCAGAAGCAGCCATGCCAGCCCCCTGCCCTATGCCAGGGGCGTGTGGCCCTGGTGAGCTGTGGCCCAGGCCTGGAACAGGCATTTACAGGGAAGTCCAGAGCCTTGGCCATGATCCTGGCTGGAGGAGGTGGGCCACATGATGTGAGCACAGATGCCCCCTAGCCCAGTGTCTCGGCTTCCCTCCACCTTTCAGAGAGCAGAGCACCCAGGCCTCCAGAGGCCGCATGTTGTGGTCGGAGGGCATCCAGACATGGGTTTCTGAGCCGAGCGCGTGGAGTAGACCCCTGGCCCCGATCGCTGACATGCCCCGGGTCTCGGTCACCACCCACATGCCCTGGCTCTAGCTGTGCAACCCGCCTCTCTGTGCTTGGCACCAGCCCAGCTGTGGGCTTTCTGAGCGGGGATGACAAAGCTGCAAATGGGATTTCAGCCCGGCCCCCCTCCCCTGCCCACCGGGGTGGAATCAGCCCTCCCTTCAAGTCTGACCAGGCTGGGGCTCTGAGGCCAGGGAAGTGGGCAGGCTCTCTTCTCCGTGACGTGGACCCCCTCAGCATCCCCGACTTCTAAACACTCACGGGTGGGCCTAACGGGGTTTCACTGCTCACTCGTGCTGTTTGTTAATAAGATTGTTAAGCACACACACACACACACTCACACACACGAGTCTCTGTCCGTGGTGGAATCTGGTGCCTTTAGAAGCAGAGGGATGGAAAGTAAGGGGGAGCTCTTTCACAAGAAATAGACTCGTATCTTGGGATTTGGGGAAACAGAACTGGTGAGGTTTTTTTTTTTTCCTTCCCAGGCACTCTGTATTATTAAGACACTCTGTCTTATAAGGGATGTTGGATAATTAATCCTGTGTCGAGGCAGCAGCAACAAGCGTTCAAATATATTTAAATAATGAGGGAGCTCTTTAATGTGGACCCGTAAAATAATTGTGGGCCAGTGTCATGAAAGAGGGAGGATCTGGATATATTGAAACGTACTTTTCCCCTTCAGAAGATGGGGTTTTCTTTTTTACACACACACACACACACACACACACACACACACATACATGCACGCGCACACGCACACAGCATTTAGCCAGAACCCTGCTAAGTCTTTTCCCTTTTCAGTCGAAAAGAATCAATTATGCCTTGTGGTCGCTTTCCAAAAACCACTTTTGATTGTGTGGTTCTGTTTCAGTCGAGAGCGCTCCAATCAGCCCCTCAGAAAGAGCAGGGGGTAAAAAAAACCCTCTCACCAAATTTCTGGGTGTCTGCGCAGATTCCCAGCAATTGAGAATATTGACAGCAATCAGAATTCCGCGGCTGTTGAAACTTCGCCTCTAATTGAACTGGGAAAGGTAAACCCAGATTCAGGGCTCTGCACGCTGTAATTGCAATAATTTAATTTAGCTATTTAACCTGTAATTCAGTGGTATTTATTAAGGAGCATGGGAGAAAATGAGGCCATTAGGAGCCAGAGATGAATACATTGAAATGAAAATGAACACTTCTAACTACCAGTTGACCTTCGGTTTGTAGCAGTTTTTATTAGGCTGGTCACGGTAATTACCAGGACGTGAATCAGGGAGGAAAGTGAATAATTCCATAATGAACATTTTTATTCATTATCTCACATTTTCAGGAAGCAGACAAGTATCTCGCAAAAGTATTGGCGACGTGCTCTTTCTGTTTGTTTGTTTGTTTTTTTCCTTTCTTTTAATGATTGTGGACAGTGGCATCATTCTGTGGGGAGGGAGTCGGAGTCCCGGGTGTCCGAGAGAGGCACGCTGAGGGGGGCGGTGATCGGTGCCGGGCGTGCCTCAGGGGTGCACGGGGAGACAGCTGGACAGCACAGTGAGTACTGTCAGAGTGGCAGGGACCAGGAGAGTCCCTGCTTGCTGGCCCTGGTGGGGAAGTTTTTTCCAAAATTATCAATCAAGCAGAAAGCTTTCTTGAGAATCCGCAGGTATCTTGTGCCCTTCTAGGGTGGGTTATAAAGTAGTGCAGTGTTTGGAGGGCCGGGGGCATCTCTCGGAACATTGAGTGAGATCCCTTATTATACCCTTGGGCCCAGGGATTCTACTGGGATGCCATCCTGAAGACTGACCGGGGATGCGCCTGCACACCTGGGCACACACCTCCAGTGTCCTTGTCATTGTGGACAGTTTTGGAAACAAGTAGATTCCAATAGGAGGAGAATGGCTACGTGAATGGTGTCCCAGCCGCCTGATGGAACATCACATAGCAGTGAAAAATCAGATTTCCCTTGCGATATGGGAAATCTACTGTAGTACCACGTACTATCAAGAGAGAAGAGCCCAGACCATGACTGAATGCAGTGAGAGCTCAGCGGGTAGATGTCTGTGTGTCTCAGTCCACTGACAAGTGACCGGAAGGGAACACCAAAATGTTAACGAAGTTACTTTGGTGGTTTCTGTTCTCTTCCATATCCTGGTCTGTATCTGTGACGTTTTCTACTAGAAGAAAGCATTCCTTTAAAAATCTGAAGACGCAGTAACATTGATTTCAAGTTGTGACTTTGGCTGGTTGGAAAGGGAAGTGTCTAGCCGGGCACCCTGCATTGGGCCCTGCCAGGCTTGTGGTTTCATTAGCTCCTCCTCCCACTTCCCAGAAGGCCGCCCAGCCCTTAGATATAACCGGGGGATACATGCTGAAAACACTCGAGTCGGCACGGCGGCGATGGGTCGCTTCCCTACGCAGAAGGTCACAGTCCTGTTCGCTGGGAGGCGTCTTTTTATTGGCGTTATTTCAGTTCCCTGCTTGTGGCCCTGCTCCGCGGGGGCTGGGGGTGCATGGTCCAGAAGTGGGCATGAGGTGAGGACGTTTGTTGAATTCATGGACCCCGGTCTCTCTGCCTCTCTTTCACTCCCATGTCTGCCCAGTCTCTGGCCATGGTCATTTCCATCCAGATAGAGACATTAGAGAGAATCATATTCTATTTGTGCAGCTAGGAAGAGGGTGAGTGTGTGTGTGTGTGTGTCTGTGTGTGTGTGTGTGTGTGTGTGTAACTTAGTGTGGTCAGAAGAGCCTTATTAGACAATTGGATGATATCCACCCCCCTCCCCGAAACAGGGTCTTCATTTCCTCCCCGCGTGCCCCTTACCCTCTGATACCCACAGGAACCTCCTGGAGGCTTGCCTCCTGGAAAAAAAATTATACTCTTTCTAATTTTCAATTTTCCAACTTCACTCATTTTCTTTATGAAGTGCACTATGGTTATTGGAGAGAAAGAAAGAAAATGACAGCTCTGGCCTGAATTCAGTGTCTGGACCCTGCTTTGCATACCAACTTCAGCTGACTGGCTGGAAGGAGCCAGGGGGATTTCAGACCCCAGGGTGGTACCTGGTCCACGCGGGGCCCTCTGCAGACGTGCCCATCTTCCCGTGGTCCTCTTCTCACTTATCTGCTCACTGCCACCCACCATAATCCTACACGGTGCCCTAAATTGAGATGACTGTTAGCAAAAGTCTCGGCCGTGATCTTGGGAAGGGTGTAGGCGAGGGAGGCAGGAGGCCACACAATTGGCTCCTGGTTGAGCATCTTGGGTCTCAGGGTCCTCCCAGGATGAGAATGAAGTTCATGGGATTATGTATACAAATCCTTCCGGCCAAGTTCCTAGCCCGTGGCGCGCGTTCCTCCTCCCCTCTCTAGCCCCGAGCCTCGCCAGGCCCACGATCTGCACGATAACCACAGTACACACCTAACCAGGGGTGAGCACGTGCTATCACCTTGGACCTGAAGACACCAGCTTATGCTGAATGCCCAGTGAGAGAGCTCAGCTCTCAAGGTGTCTAACGCGGCCTGGAAAGTATTTCGCTTTGTCAGAGCGGATGGGTGCACCTGCTCACTGCACACAGAGCTTCCATTTTGTTGGTCAAGACCCCAAGATCCTTTATCCAGCCCCCAACTCTCCCGCAGATACAAGGCATTCCCTTTGTAGGCACATATTTCCAAAGTGCAGCTGAACTGGTTGAACCTCTGACGCTTCGGTCCCCTGGGATCTTGGGAGCATTTGTCAAAACAGCTGAAGATGGCAAATGGTCAAGGAGGATGGGCCGGTGCAAGGCGAGAGCCTTTCTAGAGACTATGGCTTGGGACCTTCTACTGCAGATCCGTCCATAGCCATGGTTGTCTTTGGGAAGGACAGGGAAACCTGTCTCCCTGCAGAGCTGGCTGCCGGGTTGGCTTGGGACGGGGAGGGAGGATGCCGCAGCACTTAAATCTCCATGGTGGGGGGATATCTTGTGCACCGGCTCCCCGTTTCTTAAGATCCAGGAGAGGGTATCACGGCGCTGCATCCCACCTTAGCAGCCACCCTTAGCAGAACGCAGCCGTCTGCGCTCCAGCGGAGGAACTCTGGAACCTTTCCTCCGCCTGGTTGCCTGGTTACAAGATCATCTGTCACGAGTTCCCGAGAAGGGGGCTTGGTTGGGGGGACGCGGGAGGGGGAGTTGGGAGATAGTGTCTGCTGTTGGGAATGCAATGAGTACATTCGATCATATCTAATTCCCATTTATATTACACTGGACAGCCCCACTGCCCAGCTGCCCTCTCGAAGCCTCGGACCGCTGGGGTTTTTTTGATGCATGAATGAAGACTGGGAAGTGGGCCAGGACTTGGCTCATGGGCTTCTTCATCATTTATTAGCTTCTAGTTTTAATTGTTTCCCGACTTCTTTCCAGATATTTATCTAGGAAGAATTGTCAGTTCTTGCTGCGCCTTGCAGACGCGTGGGGCAGGCGCCGGCTGCAGAATTTTAACAGCTCTTCTGGATGGCAGGCAGGATTCAGCTCAGCAGGTGTTGGTAGAGCACCTACTATGTGTCAGACGGTGCTGAGTGGGGGAGGGGTGCGGGGATGGATGGAATGAGGCTCCCACTCTGGAGAGGCCTGTTGTCCCTTGGTGCTGGGGGTGGGGAGGCGCTATTACCAGGAAAGGTATTTACACTTGGTTTTGAGTCATCTGGGCTGCTGGTGCCTGAATGGGTCTGGGCGGTGTGACCTCAGGCAGGTTGCTTTACCTCTCTGAGCCTTGAATTCTGCATCTGAATCCAATGCAACGGACCGCAGTAGGAGTTAGCAAAGAAACACTAAGACATGCAGGTCCTTGTTTTGGGGGGTTGCAGGGAAGGGTCTCAGGGGCTGTGGGGTGGGGTGGAGCGATGATAGGGTGCTGGCCCGGGCATGGTGTTCGCCTTCCACGTTCTGGTCTCATCTGGGAAACAGGCGTGCCGCGGGGGGGGGGGGGGGCCCACGGAGGAGGCGTGGGGGACATCGGGAGAGCTGTTGGTGGTTTCTGTTCCTTTTCTTCAGAAGGAGCCCAGGGTCAGAGCGGACCTGGCCTGTTGGTGGAGTTGTCGAGGGGACCCAGAAGGCCGGGTTAGGAACTGGGCTCGGCTCCCTGAGCACACATGTGACTCGGACGTCTGTCCTCCGCGCTGGGCAGCCTCAGTTCCCCTGTCTGGTACCGTGGGGAGGGCTGGACGGCCTTGCTTGTTCCTGCCTTAATTTTACACTTCGGTGGCCTTAGGCAGACACGAGTAAATCCTCAGCCTCAGGCTCCTCCTCATCCCTGGACTGCAGCAAAAACACGCACATAAGGGATGAAACGAGGTCCTGCTGGCCGGTGCCCGCGGTGCGGATCTTCAGCTCTTTGGGGCTGGGGTCCCAAGGGCAGTCGGCCCCACGGTTAAGAAGTGGGCTCTTGGACGTCACCGTCCAGGCCTGGGTCTCCACTCCTTCACTTCCTACAGGACCTTGGGCCAGCCACCTAAACCCTTTGAATCTCACTTTTCATCCTGTAAGACAGAGAAATTAGCCTTCTTTTGAGGCCGCTTTACAGACAAGGAATGTCACAGTGGACTACAGATTCAGAGAATTTGGGCACTTTGCCCAGGGTCACCCAGCTAACAACTGCCAAGCTGGGAATAGAAACCCGTAGGGTCACGTCCATTGTTGGAGGTGCAGGGAGCAGCACTGGACTGTGTCCTGAGTGACCAGAGGGCAGAAGCCTGCCTCCCCTGTGGGATGTTCGTCCAGAAGCCCCAGCTCCTTGGCCGGCCGGGTAGGGTTTTGGCCATTCACTGACTGCTGCCTCCCGGCTGGGGACATTCTGGGACCGGGAGCATTTGCTTCATGCTCAGGCTTGGAGGAGGGAGGACAGGCGTCTGGTGCGGTAACCTGCCATCAGCCCCCAGCTGCTTGGGGTTACTGCTTCTCCATCATGTTTGGGAGAATTATGGCAAAGACCAGGTGCTTCGTGCGTGGGGACACACACGTTCGCACAGAGTTCCCAAGGAAACAGGAACTCCTTGAATTCCCAGTGTGCTGTGGGGCCATATTGGTTGGCAGAAACCATCAAAACCCGGGGCCCTCGTGAACATTGATGAGCTTGGGGACCAGTAGAATGGCTGGATTGCATTGGCATCAAGAAGTGATTTGGGGTCGCAGCAGGAAAAGGGAGAGAAAATGGAATCTTTCCTTTTGTCAGCTTGCTTCTTGAACATGGGTTAAAAATCCATTTTAAATTTATGTAGATTTAGGTTTGTTTGTTTGTTTGTTTGTTTTTAAGATCGATCCCTTCTGAAATTTGGCCAAAATGATCCCAGACTGGGTTAAAAAGTGGTGTTACCAAGCTCTGTTCATGGTCTGGGACTAGAGCTTCTGCTAACGGTGGTGTTTGTAAATGTGTGTGTTTGACTATTGCTTCTCCACTCGGTTTCACTTATTCTGTTAGATTTGGGTTTAATCATTTATTTTAGTTTTTAGAAGGGAAGCGTTTTTACAGAAGAGAGTGGTGAGAAGATTGGGGAGGGGGGAGGTCAGCCCTCTGCAGCCGGAATCTGAGTTCTCCAACACGTGGTGCCAAGTTGATGGTTATTATTCCTCCAGAAAATAATGTCCTTTTTTTTTTTTTTTTAACTTGCTTTTAACATTCTGCCCTTGGCATCTGTTCCAGGCATTGTGGACGAACGTAGACTGTGTTCTGACAATGGGTTAAAGCAAGCACTTACTGAAAAGCATTCTCTACTTAATTACATTTCCTTCTTCTGGAAGCTATTTTAATTTTTTTTTTTATAATCACATGTTAATTGTGTATTAGCAGGGCCTTTCTGATTAGTTGAAAACATAATGAAACCTTTGTAAACAACACAGAAAGAAAGAGGAATGTGTGAAGCAGAGACAGTGGTGATGAGCCAGTTGTAAGAGGCCGAAATAACTACATTTGTTGATGCCAGGGAGGAGCGGAAATTGTACCTGGAAGTCCCTTTTTTTGAGTGATGACTCCCCTGGTGGGGAGGGTGGGACCACAGCTACGAATCAGTGATGGAGGGGGTGGGGTCATGAGTGCTCCCTCTCCCCCTCCTTCCTCCTAGCCCCATCCTGTCATTCATTCATTCGCTCACTCATGCACTCACTCACTCATTCGTTCATTCTCTCACTCACCTATTCATTCATTTACTCCCTTATTCATTCACGTTCTCATTCATTCACTCATTCACTCACTCATTCACTTTCTTGCCCATGAATAGCTTCCTCTATTGGGCAGTGACCGGATGTAAGATTCTTGCTCTAAATCCTCAATAGGGGTATGAACCCCACTTGTGAGGAGGGAAACCGGAGCTCAGAGTTGAATTCCCTCATTCATGTTCAGCCAAGGCTGCCAAGCAGCAGAAGTCAGGGCCCTGTGGTTCTGAAGTGGCCGTGTGCCTTCCCATCCAGACAGACATCAGCAGGTCCAGAGATAATCTGGTACCTGTGCAGGCAGCTGGAGGGAAGGAGGAGCCACCTGGGGCTGGACCTGTGTGCTCACGCGTGTGTGTGCGTGTGTGTGTGTGTGTGTGTGTGTGTGTGTGTGTGGCGGGGGCGAGGTGAAAGGCAACCAGATCAGGCTGGCGTTGTTTTATTTTCTGCTTTTTAGCAGCTTTATTGAAAGCCCCAGCCCCAGTCGACAATCTCTATTGTGGTGAGAGGGGCCCCGTAAGCCCGGCTCTGTTCCCCGTTTAAAGGGCTGGGCTTACGGGGGCTTGCAGTTCCCAGGCTGTTATTAGGGAAGCGTGGCTCGGCCGCTTAAAACGAAAGTGCCACTGTGTGCGAGCGCCAGGCTCCCCGTGCGCGCTCCAAGGAGACGCTGCCAAGACAGCGCGGTGAGCGGCCGCCAAGCAAAACACACGCATTCCGTCCAGCGGAGCCAGCTCACTTCTGCAAATAGAGGAAAAATTGACTTTCTGATTTGGAGTGTTTCTACAACTAAGAAGAATCACTCCAGTGATTGTTCTAAAAATATTCTGGAAGCAGCACGTTCTCCAAGGCCCCGGGATTCGGAGAGGTCCTTAATTGTACTTTTTATGTAATCTCTCCGGATCGTGTTTAAAAAATTTTTTTTACTGAAGCTTGCGTGGTCATCCTCCCCGCCCCCCTCCCCCACGTGTAAGCATTGCTGCCCGTCAAGGAGCGGTGAACGCAGCAGAAATTGTATTTTTATCTCTCTGACTTCAGGAAGTATGTTTGGGTTTTCATCTCCTGCAGCCGCTGTTGCAAAGCTCACATCTGAGCAGCTGAATCTAGGGCAGCCCCAGACATCCCAGCATTGGTGGCTGAGCCCAAAGGTCTTTTGGAGGCAGGCGGCGGGGAGGGGGTGCTGACACACTGAATGCCCCTGCTCCCTCTGCCTGTTCAGGCTGGCACCCCCCTTTACGAGGCATACAGCTCCCAAGGAGCCCTGTTCTCGCAGCTCCAGGCAACTCTGGAATTCAAATAATTTCTTATAATGATGAAACTGACTGGGATTCTGCAAGTGCGTTTTTGGCCCAAAGTAAAGGATGCGGGACCCTCCTCTTCCTCCTCTCTGGTGTCTCTGAGTTTCTCTCCACCCTCTCTCTCCTCCCCTTCTCACTCACGGCCTTACCCCCACCCCACTCCCCACTTTCCTCCCCGGTTTCCTTTGCTGGGTGCAGCCGCAGAACTGCTGGGAGAGTGGGTCCTTTGGTTGAAGGGTCCAGCTCAGGGTGGCCACCCCTGCTGACCTCGGGGCTGGATAAGTCTTTGTTGTAGGTTGTTCAGCAACATCCCTGCCTCTCCCCGCCAGACGCCAGTAGCACCCTCAGCCCCCTAATCGTGGCAGTCAAAAATATCTCGACATTGCCAAAATCCTCGAGAGCGGCAAAATACTCCTCAATTGACAGCCACTGTTCTAGCTGTTTTTTTTTTTTTCCCTCCAAACTGGCAATCACTACAACCAGGAAAAGGACTGGAGAATAGTAGTGTCTATTTTTAGGTTCATGAATAACCAATAATAATAGGGTGGAATCAAAGGTCTTGGAAGATGGGAATGAATTCCCACTGTTGAATTTTTAACCACAAAAGTGTATTTTAAAAGAAGTCACTGGATGATACTGGTTTAAGGGGCGACCCTGGTGGGTGGCTGGTGCGGGGGGTTGAGCTGTCCGTTACTGACACACCTGTAGGATTAGGAATGGCCAGGTAGGCAGGAGTCTGTACCTTCAAATAATCAAGCAGTTTTCCTCTTAAAAAAATTTCCATGCTGAGCTTCTAAGACTGATCTGCTAGAATCAGGTAACTGATAGTCTTATTGGTCAATAGACAATTTGGAGGAATTTGCTAGTGTTTTTGGCATCGTAGGCTAGGACTTTGTTTTATTGCCCCTCCTTCCTCCCTCCCTCTCTCTCCCCTCCCTCCCTCTCTCCTCACCTCCCTCCTACCCGTAGAGATTGTTTCTCCCGTGTCAGGAGTTGGACCTGGCCCGCTCATTTGGATGACATATGTGTGACCGTTTACAGGAATCCTGTTCAGTGGCTTGAAATGTTGACTCGTTAGTGGGGCCCCCGGTAGAGTCAGGTGCCAGGTGCCAGGTTTCATTTCACCCATCAGCAACCCATCTTCGAGAAATCTAGAATTGGGTGGTCAGCGGGTTTTGTGCTGGGCTTCTTGGAACGCCACGTGGCCAAGTCTGCCTGTGACAGCGTGAGAGTGATTTCCTGGGCTCAGCCAAAACCCATGTTTCCGCTGGCTTCTCCCCCGCCAGCTGGCCGGCTGAGCCCGCCTTGAGGTGCTAGCGCTGCTTGGAACTCACAGGACTCCACCTCCCCCGGGGCCCAGGCCTCCTTGGCTTCAGATTCTCCAGTGCAAACCCGACAGGGCTGTCCTGGGGGCGGGGGGAGGGGGTCCTGCTGGCTCCAGACTTTGCAGTCAGTTTGGACTGCAGCTCCCTGCTCCCTCCCACTCTGCCTCCTGTTCTCCCCACCTCCTTTGTCACCAGGCAGCCTCCACTGCCCCTGCACAGTTCCTCCCGCCCCTTGGCGTCGCTGCTGCCTTCCTCTGGCCTCTTGGGGTGGGTGGGTGGGCCGTGCTGTGACAACCAGCTGGCACAGCCACTGTGGACCACGGGCAGGAGGCACATCTTACCCAGCCCCGCGCCGCGCTGGGGTCTAGCCACCGGGCCACCCAGCCACGTTGCTGGGGCTGCTGGTGTTTGAAGCCTGATGTAATTCTCTTCCCCGCATCTGTGTGTGTGTGTGTGTGTGTGTGTGTGTGTGTGTGTGTGTGTGTGTGTGTGTGCGCGCGCGTGCGCACATCCCTGCATTTTGTGTGAACCTGTGTCTGGGGAGGCAAGGTCGGGGGTAGCTAGGCTTCTTTTTCTCATAACCTCCCGCGGCGTTCGGTACCATCTCCGAATCCTCTGATTTTCCAATCGTGCCGGGCAGCTCCTCTGGCAGAGGGGCACCCGGAAACTTCGACACGGGGAGCCGTGCCTGGCGAGGATGACCACCTCCCTGCCGCCCGCGGGTTGGAGAAAGCTGGCGCCGTGGCGGAGGCAAAGCGCTGCAGAAGTGCCGCAGGTTTTTCATATGGAAATGTGAAATAATGGGGTGATTAAATAGAGCTGTATATTAAAGTACATCTGACATTAGAATTACCATAATGTGCTGTAGCCTTAGGCTGAGTACTTTATTTGCCATCTGCGTCGGCCCAAAATCCCCCGGGGAAGCGCTAAAATATTCTGAATAAACTCAGCTCGAGTTCTTATTGAGAGTAAAATACCATTTGTGGCACGTCGTATTGATTCGTCTTAATTGTGGTGCAGAAAAGAACATTCACTCGCTGATGACTTTTGTGCGTGGTGACAAGCTGGCTGGAGTTACTCTGACGCTGCACTTGGTTAACCTGGATGGGGCCAGGCGGGCACCTCGGCTCTAGCCGGGATGCTGCGGGGCCACCCCGGGCGCCGCACGGCTGGGGCTCCCTGCCAGCCCCCTGCTCTCCTCCAGGGCGGGGCAGAGGCCCCTCCCTACACCTGGCCTCACGTCCCCACAACACGGAGGCACTGACCAGCCGGGAACTGTGCTGTGTAGCGGGTGGTCCTGGAGGGCCGTGACCTCAGACTCAGCTCTTGATTCTCTTGATTGGAGAGATGAACGAGGTGTATTTAAGAAAATGAAACTGAAAAAAGAAAAGAAGCCACCCAGCCAAAGCAAACCCAAGCTGGGTTGGTTACCGGTTAGTGGCGGTGGGACCTGGTAATGGTCCCTGCAGCCCTCTGGAGGTGGTGCGGAGCGGAGCGCTTATGCATTAAAGATAAATGAGTCATCGGTGGGAAAACACTTCGTGATCCAGACAGCGTTCCCCATTCATAAGGTCCAGTTTTTACCCTATAATTGCCTATCATTAGACACAATTTAAATATTCAAACATTCTCCACAAACCTTGGGCTAGCATGTTTTTATTACAAATTCAGAACAAGGGAATAACCTTTAACTTCAGAGACAAATGAGACAAATTTACAAGTGCGTGGCTGCTGTTTTCTTGTGTTTTATCAATCCCCGCGGACTGGAACACTTTTGCTGTAACGCCACTCAGAACAATATACATATATTACTGCTTGTCTGTAGTGTGTGGGTACGAGTCCCCTCTGCATTAGGTAACCTATATAACTGGGCGTCGAGGCTCTCCACAACGTCAATTATCTCCTCAGAGCTAAACGTACACTCCATTAAAACGAGATTTACTGTCCCTGCAATACTTCTTGGGGTGGAAGGTGGAGATTTTTGTGGATTTAAGGAAAAGAAGGATGGCGGCCTGCCTCATGAAGGAAGTCGTGAATTACGGAGAAGGGAGACTTCCCCGGGTCAGCTGGACCGTGTGCATGAGATGTGCCCGGGGTGTGTCCCCGTGTGCCCACGCTGGCGCCCACACACATGGGCGGCTCGCTGCCTGATTGTTTTTGCTTGTTTGTTTCTTAATTCACTTCTTTTCCATTAAATGATAAGGATGATTCACTCTGCTGCCTCTTCATGCTCTCTGCTAAATTCCTGTCCCCAGAGTTCTAGAATCCTTTCAGAAAACGCTGTATTTGGGGTGAGGGAGGAGAGGGAATACATTCCTCCATCAGCCCATCCAACACCCACTGGAGAATCATAGGTCCTTTTCGGGGAAGTCTACAAAAAGCAGATTTCAAGGGAATCTGATGATGCATTCACCTCTTTCGGGGAAGATATTATTTCTAGTGGGTTTGAGTGCCTCGTGAGGGGTCGGGGACAGACTGTATAAAAATGATCTTGAGGAATGTGCTGGAATTTCTCAAGAATGCCACAAATGAGTTGCCACATATAAAATCAATCCGTGTGTCCTGCTTCGAGCTCTTCTATCTGACTGGCAAACATGACGGTTCTCACCCTGCCCCGAGATGCCTCCACAGTTAGTGCTGTTGCTTTGTCTCAGAGTCTGGTGGCTGTTTCCTGAGCCTGAATTGCACACCTGGTGTGACCACAGAATTGAGCAGTTGAAATCGAGACTGTTTTGGGGAAATCTGGGGTGCATTGGTGCCTGCAGCTGTAGATCAGTTTTAATATTTCCCTGTTCCACTGAGAGCCTGGACTGCCCCATTCCTGAAGGTGGCTTCGCATGCCTTGAGTGTTCAGATAAGCGGCTTGCTGGAATAATAGAACTTCTGTGGGAGAGGGTGATTTAGAAGCCACCTCGTGTCGTAGGCTAGCAATCTTCATAGATTGGATTTTAAGTTCCCTCTTTGTGTTTTCTACCCCACCCCATTTCATTTCTTTATGCCTTATGTTTCATAGTTTGGGAAAGGCATATCTGGTCTGAAACAAAACTTTCCGAGGGGTTCACCTACATCTTTTTGTTGTACTGACATTTTGTTATACTGAATGGTTCGTGACTCAAGTAGGCCTTGAGTGTGGGCTTGAAAATCTTCATTACAAAAAAAAAAATCTAAGTTGTCATTGTGATGGAATTTGCAGCAATGGAACTTGATCTCTGTTCAGCTCAGTTCCTTTGCATGTTTTCAGAGCCTCCTCAGATAGATCCCACACCCCTCTTCAGCTCCCCATCCAGGTCCTCCCCTCTGTGAGTCTATGCCTTTGTGTGTGCGGTTCCCCCCACCAGGCACACCCTTTCTTTCCTGTCTCTGCATGATGGATTCATTTTTCCTTCTGAGCTCAGATCTGGGGCCTCCTCCTGGGAGAAGTCTCCCCTGGTCCTCCTGGGCCGTCAGTCTCTCCCCACCTTGGGTCCTGCACCTCGTGGTACACCCTCTCTGCGCCTTAGTGGCCTGAGCCTTTGTTAGATGTGTGTGGATTCGATAGCCTCTTGCCCTGGACTGCAGGCTCCAAGCGGGCGTCCCTCCATCCAGCGCGGCCTGGCACACAGCGGGCAGTGCCGGCGCGTGCAGAGTGAAAGGGGGGAAGGAAGGGAGGAAGGAGCAAAGGAACGGCTGTGTTGAGAAGAGCCTCTCACCTTTTGCACCAATGGTCCAGTTCCTGGGGCGCCAGGTGTGACCCTGGGTGTTGTCTCGATGGCTTCCTGGCTTTCTTCACAGGGGATAAGAGCCCTGAGAGCCAGGGCATCATCTTCACACTTACTGTTTAGCCCTGGGCTTGGATGGGGAGTGTGGGTGAGTCAGGACAGCCTGCACCGCAAAGCCTGCAGAACCAGCAGATGGAAACAGCCCTTGCAGAATTCTCTGCAGACACTTACCTTTCCCATCTCCTCTCCCATGTCCCCTGCTGGCCTCCTCCTGCCGCAGACAGAGCTGCTTTCTCTTTTGTGCACCCCCAGTGTGCTTGTGCACGGCCCTCCACCCTGAGTGCCTTCCCTGCTGGATCTGGGCAGGTGCCGTTTTCCCTGTGTCTGGCTTGAGCTCACCTCCATGGGGTGTTTTCTGCCCGCCTCCTCCCTGGGCTCCGGGGTCACTGGGCAGATTCTGCTCTGCCTCCGAGTGCTCTGTGTCCCCAGCCTCACCCACCCCTGCTCCCCGACCCCCACCTGTGGCCAATCCCCTGCCCTGGGTAGTCCCTGCTGTGGGATACTAGCACCTGGCACGTGGTGACCGGGTGGATGAGGGAATGAATGAGAAAGGCATGTCCCTAGACCATTTGGGACAAAATCAGATTTCCCTGGGTTCAGTAACTTCCCAGGCTGCTGCTCTGGCTCGAAGGAGACACTGGTGTTTTTGTGCACCTGGCTGTCTCTGGGGACTTCAGAGCTTCAGCTGGAGGCTGTGGAGAGGCTGGAGGCCCAGTCGCCCAGCCCGAGTTAACTCCGGGCACCTGAAGCACAAAGCTGACCGCTGCCGCACGGGCGCTGGGAGGGTGAGTGGGCTGTGGCTGAGTGAGGTTTCTCACTTGTGTCAGGCCCCTCTATCCTCAGCCAAGCTCCGCATGGCATTTCCTGCACTGAGCCTGCAGCTCGTCGCCGCGGCCAGCTCGCTAGTGTGCACGGGGGCAGATGGGATGGTTTGCTGTGGCTGGTTCTGGCCCCCCCCCCCAACCTCCCAGGACCGGTTACAAGTTTGCAAGTCCCAGTGCAGGGGCAGCCAGGTGTGTGTTAGACGCAGCACAGGCCCTGGGCTCAGACCCAGGTGTGAATCTGGGCTAAGTGACCCACGAGCTGTGTGACCTCTGGCCCCTCACTTAACTGTGATGAGACTGAGTTTCTTTTTTATATAAAATCTGGATTAGAACCCACTTTCCAGAGTCGCTGTGAGCACCCCCCAGAGAGCATAAATCTGCCACTGGCATGTGCAGGTTGTATGGGAGTCAAGCCCACCAAAGTCAAGGACAAATGTAACAACACTTGTGGTGATCAAGGTCGAGAAACAGTCCGTAGAGGCTGTGGGAATACAGAGGGGCCTATACTTGGGCTGTTTGGTAGAGAGAGGACAGGCAGGTATTCCAGGCAGTGGGAACCGCAGGTGCAAACAGGTGTAACGTGCACGGCCAAGGAGAGGGCCAGGAGGGTGAGCGGCCAGTGCAGAGGTGGATGGCAGGTCCAGCCGGATCCTGAAAGCTGAGTGCCTGGTGCTTCGTCCTGGTGGCGGGGCCCATCGGCTCTGGGATTTGGGAAGATTGCTGGCCCACTTGCCCACTCTGCTGGGGGTGGCTGAGAGGTGGATGGGGGCAGCGGCAGAGTGGGTTCTTTTGGGAGTCACCTGGGATCCCAGCATGCTCCGCTGGTTGGAAGGCAGTGGGCCAAGAGGTGCGGGCGTGCTGGGTGGGGCCCTGCCGGGGCAGTGGGGCGTTGCTGAGAGCTGAGCTGAGCCCTGCTCCCAAAGCGGCCTCACCTGGAAGGCAGACTGTGCAGCCCGGGCAGGTTCACTGAGACCTGGGCAGACGCCCTTGTCCTGGTGGTGATGACTTCAGCAGTGCCAACCACGGGGAGGCCAACAGACAGAGCACGGCACTGACCAGGCACCGGCGATTCTGAAGCACATGCGTGTCACTCACCCTGCTGGTGGCTGGAGTCAGGGCAGTGGACAAGCTCCTGTCCTAGGCTCCTGTCCTCAGGGAGCTTGGGATCCAGCCCAGATGATGAATTTTAAATAAATAACCCAAGGCCAGTAATGAGGCCTCAAGCAACTTACCCACGCTCTCTGAGCCTCCTTTATTTCTCCTGTGAACAGTCATGGGCGTAGCGATGCAGGTTCTAAACCCCCAAGTCAGCCAAGCCCTGCACTCTTCTCTCTCCCAGCACCCTGAACTTCGCCCTAGCAGCACTCACACTTTTCAGGAAATAAGTGAGAGGGTTATTAGGTGCTCTTGTCTCCCCCCGGAATTTGAGAGCTGCATGCCTTGATAGCAGCGGTCATTGCTCTCAGCAGGACACCCTCTGCTACCTAGTTCATTTGGCCCTATCTCTCCTGGTCCCCTACATACTGTGCTTGTGTGGGCTGGGATCCAGGGATGGCCAAGAGGCAGACCCACACTCCATGTGGTGGTGATGGCTGTCTAGGGCTCTGGGTTAACCCAAAGAGGATTCCGAGGCTCGGAGGGTGAGTGCGGGGATGGATTGGCCATGTCTGCCACGGGCACTGGTGGAGGCGCATTGGCTCAGTTAGGCTGAGGCTGGCTTAGCACTGCGTCACCCGGGAGACCCCTTAGCGGTAGCAGCAGTGCTGGTAACTTTCGCCACCAGCACCAGCAGCCAACAAAGTGCATCTATTACTTCTGCATGAGATAATCAGCGTGATTTCACTGGGTTATTGCAGTTCTAGCCGAGAGCAACACATCTCCACATTTCACTAGCACTGGGCCGGAACGACAGGTAAAATACCTAGGCACCCATGCGACCACTCCTACCCCGGGTCTCTTGGCTTGGGGTGGGCCCAGCTCTGCACCCTTTCCTCTTTCGACCGGGCTTTTATCTAGAGCACAGGTAGCTGTGTGGCCTTGGGCTAATCGCCTTATCTCTTCCAGTCCTGCTTCCTCATTTATAAAGTGGTGCCGATGACAGTTCTCGACCTTGGGAGTTGTTGCGAGGACAGTTTGCCGTAGCTGCGGGCAGCTCTTGTAAGGGTTTAGCAATGGTTTATTGTATTGCTGTTACTGTCCCCTCAGCTCTACCGTCTTCCTTGAAGAGGCTGAGGTTGGTCTGATAGGATGCTTTCAGAACAAGCGGGGGTGCTTACAGAGTTCACAGATGACCGTGCGCAGAAGTGGTACGAACGCGAAACCGACAAAGATTCCCCCAAGGAAGCCAACTGACATTGTCTTTCTGGGATCATGAAAGAGGAGACAGTCTTTAAACTAATAAAGGGGCTACACACCTAGACATCATCATGATAGTAACTAGCATCATTTTGGGACCAAGGAGACAGCACTGTTAGCAGGCAAAGATTCTGGAGGAGGATGGGGTGGTTGGCCAGTGAATCCAGCCCTCTTCTTGGGCACTGGGCACCCTGAGGTCCAGAAAAGGGAAGGGGCCTGACACAGGGGGATCCTGGATCCACAGCCTGCCCCTAGATCTGGCTGCCTGGCATCTTGTGACCTCTTCGGCAGGTCCCAAGTGGTGCATTGCCCCTGTGGGCTCACTTGCTGTGCGAAGCGTCTCCCCTCCGGAGACTAGGCCCCTGGTGAACCCAGCTGGGAGGACAATCAAGCCCCTCGCTGGGAGGACACACACAGTGTGGCAGGAGAACCTCTCTTGGCCTTTTCAGTGTGAAACAGGCCCTGACAAGTGAAGAATGTTCCATCTGTCAGGTGGTGCTGGTGGGGGCAGCTGGGATGGAGCCTGGGGGTCAGGATGCCCTGAGAAGGGGCGTGGCCCTCCCCATGCTGGCTGTCGGACTCTGCTTCTCTGAGCTGCAGCATCCTCACGTGCCAGCAGGGATGTGGTCCTTGCCTGGCCTCCCTCAGAGGTCGTGTGAGTGACAATGAAATGCACGAATGGGTGTGAAAATGCCAAACCAGCTGTCAAGTGCTCTGCATACCGTAGAGGGCCATGTGAAGCCAAGACCTGGTCCTGACTTCAGTGCCAGGACTCTCATTTTTGCCTCCATCTTTTTGGAGGTTGCTGACCCCCCAGGCCCTGCTTGAGTAGCAGAGAACCACTAGAGCCCCCGCAAGCAGGAATACGCTTCTATTCCGTACCACCCGCCCTTAGGAGAGACCTCTTCAACCATTGCTCTCAATTACGGCCTTTTTATTGAATAATAACTCAATTAAAGGTGTGCTTTTTATTGAACATCCCTGATACCTTTATTGGTATTATTACAGTAACCAGCATAATAAGGGGGGACAATTATTTAAATGCTCATTAAAAAAAAACCACCTCTGAGCAGAGGGAGAGTAGCATTTCATTGCAGGAGCCCAGTTGCATGTTGGTTCCCCAGAGTCGCAATAAAAAATGATGTTTCCTCAATGTTTGCAAGTTTCTGCTTCCCTGGAACTTCTAATGCATTAGGCAGGCTGCATTAAAATTCCTCCAGGGTTTTATTACTGCCAGAGTTACACAGAAAGTCATCCCTGAAACATCCACCACAGCCAGGCACAAGGTGGATAATAGAGAGAGAAACAGACAAAGACCAGCCGTAACATGTGCATAGTGATGTGCGGATTTTATAGGGTGTGTCCACAGGTGAGGTCTCACTTGCTCCCCCAGCCCTCTTAGGAGGCAGGTATGTCATTCCCACTCTGCTGATGAGGAAACGGAGGCTCAGCGAGGTTAAGTGACTTGGTTGACATCACTCTGCTGGGAAAAACAAGGCAGAGGTATGAACCCACGCTGCTGTCCAGGGTTCCCGTGACAGAGAGATTGTAGGGAGGGTTTCGAATATGAGAAAAACATTAGGGCCTCCCTTCAGAGCCAGTAGTGGAGATCCAGTGTGGGTTTCTGCCAACAGATACTGAAAACGTCTGAGGAAGGAAAAAGGAAGCAAGCGAGCAAGGAAAGACACAGGCCCTGGGTTCTGAGTCTCCAAGACTAATTTAGTGATCAAATTGTAGCCGACATTCCTAGGTCTGTAGGTCAGGTTTGATGTTGCTTCGTAAGTCGCTTCAAAATTATCTTGGCATCCACCTATCAGTCAGAACCTCGGGGGCCACTGTGGCAGCATGTTGGGTCGCATGGATCCTGTCTGGGCCACCGGCAAAGTTGGTACCTGGTGGAGCATCCAGCTCGCCTCTGGGCAGGTGGGCCCTGAGCTCCAGGACAGGGTGGCAGCCCCGAGTCTGATGCAGCCCTCTCACCAAGGGTCTTACGCTGCAAGAAGGAGGTGTCTGTGACTGCATGTACCAGGGCTTTAAGATAGCCAGCAGCTTTTCAAACAGAAAAATGTTCTGAGTGGCTCTTCAGAGACTTTCTAACATTGTTCGGTTCTCAAAAGCGAGCAGCTCCTGTGCTCAAGGCTACTTCTAGGCAAGAGAGAACCATGAAATGGTAATATGGAAATGAACATTTTCTTTAAAAAATAAAGTTACAGAGGAGAGTGGAAGGAGCGTTGTCTAGGAAGGGCCTTGGAGGGCTGGAAGAAATAACGGAAGCTGTCAGATCCTGGGAAGCCTGTCCCTTGCAGTCTTCTGTGCCACACAGGCTGTGTCACCTGCTGTGCCTCCTGCAACAGCATGTAGGGACGTCTGGGAATCAAACTGGTCCAGGGGTGCAGGAAAATAAAGAGCGAACCCTGGCAGTGAACCCTGGAATCCCATTCGATGGACACACAGAGTTTTTCCCCACCTGACGGTGAATTCCAGACAGCTAACTTCCTCCCTAGGCTGCTCCAAGTGAGAGTTTTCGAAGTGTCTTCTGCCCTTCTTATTTATTTATTTTTTGAACAAGAAATGGAAACATCTGAGCTCTTTAAAACATGCAGCTACATGCTTCCAAGCAGCTGCCATTTGAGTTAAAAAAATTTTTTTTTAATCGGCCATTTCACTCCCAGCCTGCCTGGGAGTTCTGCCTTGTCTTCTGATACCCGCGTTCCTCACAGGCAGTAGTACTTTCTAGAAAGTGTGTGGCCATCAGAACAAGAAGCAGGAAGTGCTCTGGAGGGACCCACAAGGAAATGAAGATGATGAGAAAAGAGATTAGGGGAAGGGAGGTGGCCTGGCTTAAAAACAGGAGGCACCAGCGCAGCTGTGGGTCAAAACTTGACGGGAGTGGTGAGAGCCGAGCTGAAGGGTACAGGCGTGTCCTTAGTTTGAAGGTCTGTGACCTGTGGGAGGCGGTGCTTCGTCTGTTATTAGCTGTGTGACAGAAAGGGACTGCGTATTTCTCTCCTTATTTATTACACATTCATTCTGTATTGCTCAGAAAAGGATTTGAGGGGGACTCTAAATAGCATGGCTTCTGGCCAGCTCTCCTGTGAGGTGAAGTTCTGTTCCCCATGTACCTTCTCTCATAAGCCAGGAGGTGGTGTCCCCAGGAGGCCGGAGCTTTCTGTGCTATAGAGGGGGTGGCAGGAAAGGACGTGTGGGGTGTTCGTGCAGTCTTTCCGCTCCTGCAGTGAGGAACACGGCTGCCCAGGGCCCTGGGAAGGCCTCCCTGTCTGTTTCCGGGTGGGGACATTCCCCCAGGGGCTCCAGCATGGGGAACTGAACCCAGATAGCCCAGAGAAAGAATACTGCTTTCAGAAGTTCTTCTGGAGCTTAGTTTTGAAGCAAGATGAAGTTGAACTTCAGAATTTTTCCCTTTCTGTCCTGCTCCCCTGGCCGCCAGTCTCCTCACCACCAAACACGCAGGCAAAATAAGGTATGAGTGTGCACTGGTGCCCGTGGAACACCAGACTTGAAAGGCATGTCTTGGTTTCCGGTGGTAGGTGTTCTGGCCCCGTTGGTTCTGGGTCTGCATGCTGCCCCCTGGCCCCTGGACGGCCCACTGTGTTCCTGTGACATCGCACACACTGTGTGGCTCGGGGAGGTCCAAGCCCCTTGGGAGCTGTCCAGTCTAACATGTACGGGACTCAGGGCGTTTGGTCCTAGAGCCACTTGGTTTTTACTGCTAAGGGTGAAGCCCCAAAGAAACATAGCTCGTGGGTGGAAAACAAAAAATCGGTCTCTGTACGGGATTTCAGAAGTCCTTAATCTTCCGGGGAGGGGCTGAGATGGCCTCTGTCTCCTCCGGCCGCCCGGCTGTGCTCTCCCCTCCCCGTGCTGATGCGGGCTGTGGGAATTAACATGCACGTTTGGCTCCACGAGGGAGTTTGCGGCTACCAGACTTTATCAGCGTTAAAATCTTCCAGGTACAAGAAAGTTTGAAAAAACAAAAGGGGTTTTTCAAGCTCGCGGCTGTGTTGTCTTGTTCCCTTTTCTTTCCCCGACTGGTGAGGAAATCTGATGGTGGAAGGCAGGGCCTGCCCACACCTGTCCAGTTCACGTGAGGCATGAGGGGAGGTTCAGGCTGGAGAAGTAACCAGTGTCACCTGTGGGCTAGGACCGCGGCCGCAAGGCAGGGTCTGGATGAAATGTCCAGGCTCCCATTTTGTGACTGCCCCAACGATGGACAAAGACAGGGACGTTCTGGCTCTGTGCCACCAGTGTCCACTAAGGTTTGCTCCTGATGTCACCAGAGCCACTTTGTAACAAATTCACGCTTGCGGCCATTCTCCTGTCCTGTCAGATGTGACACTCTTTCACTCAGCCCTCTGGCAAAGGACTTCACTAGGCCAGTGGCCCCCGCCCCTCCCCTACCTCCCCTCCACTTCCCCCTCCCCAGGGTCTCTGGAGGTCAGATTCCACCCCGTGGTTAGAGGGGTTGTATGAGGCCATGGGGGCAGTCGGGGGAGGGGGGCAGTGGTCACCCAGTTGTAATCTTCATAATAATATGCTCAATTCCTTCTGTTCCTATGCATCCGTGTTTAAATCTGACAGTGCTTTCTGCACGAATGTTGCTGTACAAACCCTAGAATTTCCTGTAGTTAAAATCTCAAATGATGCGGAGGTATCCACCATTTCTCTTAAAATGTCTGCAAGGTGATTCAGTTTGATTTGTGTTTTTTAGAATTTCCTTGGTTCAAATATTGCCTAATCAGTGATGGGGGGGGGGACAATTTTGCACCCCCCCCCCCCCCCGGGATGTGTGGCAATGACTGGAGAGAGTTTTGACCATCATGAATGGGGCAGGGAGTGCTCCTGGCTTCTAGTGGGTAGAGGCCAGGGATACTGTTAAACATCCCACAAGGCACGGGACAGCCCCCATGCAACCAAAGAATGATCGGGGTCTAAATGTCAGTAATGCCTTGCTTCATCTAGACCTCGGCAGGTGTGAACCAACCCTGAATGGCTGAAATTTGCCCCGCTATCCTTTCTGCAGTCCAGCCTTTATATAGTTCCTATTATTGGAATCGATTAGTCTCACAAATATATCTCCTTTGGCTTCTGAGACAATGAGTTTAAGGACACCATATTTTAGGGGCACAAACCGAGCGAGGCCTGTGGAATTGGAGTAACTCGCCCAGATCCTGTGCCTGAACTGGGCTCTGCTGGCTGCCTGCCCATTGGGCAGGCCTTTTCAGCCCCTTGACTGGGGAGTCTGCCACGCTGGGGGCTTGGGCCTGCTCGCAAGTGGTCCCGCTGCCGCCTTTGAGAGCCGTGGACCCCGGGACGTGCTCGGCTCCAGCCCTGCGGTGCGCGCGCCCCGTCCGCTTCTCACGCTCTCTCTGCCTTTCTGTCCGTGTGTCTCCCCAGGTAAAGATGAGCCTTCCAGCTACATTTGCACAACATGCAAGCAACCCTTCAACAGCGCGTGGTTCCTGCTGCAGCACGCGCAGAACACGCACGGCTTCCGCATCTACCTGGAGCCCGGGCCGGCCAGCAGCTCGCTCACGCCGCGGCTCACCATCCCGCCGCCGCTCGGGCCCGAGGCCGTGGCCCAGTCCCCGCTCATGAATTTCCTGGGCGACAGCAACCCCTTCAACCTGCTGCGCATGACGGGCCCCATCCTGCGGGACCACCCGGGCTTCGGCGAGGGCCGCCTGCCTGGCACGCCGCCGCTCTTCAGCCCGCCGCCGCGCCACCACCTGGACCCGCACCGCCTCAGTGCCGAGGAAATGGGGCTCGTCGCCCAGCACCCCAGTGCCTTTGACCGAGTCATGCGCCTGAACCCCATGGCCATCGACTCGCCTGCCATGGACTTCTCGCGGCGGCTCCGCGAGCTGGCGGGCAACAGCTCCACGCCGCCGCCCGTGTCGCCGGGCCGCGGCAACCCTATGCACCGGCTCCTGAACCCCTTCCAACCCAGCCCCAAGTCCCCGTTCCTGAGCACGCCGCCGCTGCCGCCCATGCCCCCCGGCGGCACGCCGCCGCCTCAGCCGCCCGCCAAGAGCAAGTCGTGCGAGTTCTGCGGCAAGACCTTCAAGTTCCAGAGCAATCTCATCGTGCACCGGCGCAGCCACACGGGCGAGAAGCCCTACAAGTGCCAGCTGTGCGACCACGCGTGCTCGCAGGCGAGCAAGCTCAAGCGCCACATGAAGACGCACATGCACAAGGCCGGCTCGCTGGCCGGGCGCTCCGACGACGGGCTCTCGGCCGCCAGCTCCCCGGAGCCCGGCACCAGCGAGCTGGCCGGTGAGGGCCTCAAGGCGTCCGACGGCGACTTCCGCCACCACGAGAGCGACCCGTCGCTGGGCCACGAGCCCGAGGAGGAGGACGAGGAGGAGGAAGAGGAAGAGGAGGAGCTGCTGCTGGAGAACGAGAGCCGGCCCGAGTCGAGCTTCAGCATGGACTCGGAGCTGAGCCGCAACCGCGAGAACGGCGGCGGCGGGGTGGTGGCCGGGGTGCCGGGTGCGGGCGGCGGCGTGGGCGGCGCGGCCAAGGCGCTGGCCGACGAGAAGGCCCTGGTGCTGGGCAAGGTCATGGAGAACGTAGGCCTGGGCGCGCTGCCGCAGTACGGCGACCTGCTGGCCGACAAGCAGAAGCGCGGCGCCTTCTTGAAGCGCGCGGCGGGCGGCGACGCGGGTGACGACGACGAGGTCGCGGGCGGCTGCGGCGACGCGGGCCCGGGCGGCGCGGTCAACGGGCGCGGCGGTGGCTTCGCGCCGGGCGCCGAGCCCTTCCCGGGCCTCTTCCCGCGCAAACCCGCGCCGCTGCCCAGCCCCGGGCTCAACAGCGCGGCCAAGCGCATCAAGGTGGAGAAGGACCTGGAGCTGCCGCCCGCCGCGCTCATCCCGTCCGAGAACGTGTACTCGCAGTGGCTCGTGGGCTACGCGGCGTCGCGGCACTTCATGAAGGACCCCTTCCTGGGCTTCACGGACGCGCGCCAGTCGCCCTTCGCCACGTCGTCCGAGCACTCGTCCGAGAACGGCAGCCTGCGCTTCTCCACGCCGCCCGGGGACCTGCTGGACGGCGGCCTGTCGGGCCGCAGCGGCACGGCCAGCGGGGGCAGCACGCCGCACCTGGGCGGCCCGGGCCCCGGGCGGCCGAGCTCCAAGGAGGGCCGCCGCAGCGACACGTGCGAGTACTGCGGCAAGGTGTTCAAGAACTGCAGCAACCTGACGGTGCACCGGCGGAGCCACACCGGCGAGCGGCCTTACAAGTGCGAGCTGTGCAACTACGCGTGCGCGCAGAGCAGCAAGCTCACGCGCCACATGAAGACGCACGGGCAGATCGGCAAGGAGGTGTACCGCTGCGACATCTGCCAGATGCCCTTCAGCGTCTACAGCACCCTGGAGAAACACATGAAAAAGTGGCACGGCGAGCACTTGCTGACTAACGACGTCAAAATCGAGCAGGCCGAGAGGAGCTAAGCGCGCGTGCGTGCGCCGGCCGGGCACCGCGCCCCTGTACAGTGGACCCGTTGCCAAACTAGAGAATGCTGACCTGACACTTGCCTCCGTGTCCCCGCCACTTAGCCCCCCTGCGCGTGTCCCCGGGGCCCAGGGGAGGCAACCCTCCAACCTAACCTGTGTCTGCGAAGTCCTATGGAAACCCGAGGGTTGATCAAGGCAGTAAAAATTGTGGAGCCTTTTAACTGTGCAATAATTTCTGTATTTATTGGGTTTTGTAATTTTTTTGGCATGTGCAGGTACTTTTTATTATTATTCTTTCTGTTTAAATTCCTTTAAGAGATTTTGTTGGGTATCCATCCCTTCTTCGGTTTTTTTTTTTTAACCCAGTAGTAGCCTGAGCAATGACTCCCAAGCTATGTAGAGGGGAAGCCTATCTTTTAAATTATAATTTGGGGGGAGGGCGCTGCTTTTTTGAAATCTAAGCTAAGCATGTGTAATTTCTTGTGAAGAAGCCAACACTTACATGACTTTTAAAGTTGTTTACTTTCTTATTCCTTCTTCTTTTTTTTTTTTTTTTTTTGATCCTGAAATAAAAAGTGGCATGCAGTTTTTTGGGGGATTTTTTGGGGGTGGAGAGTGGATGTACAGCGGATAACAATCTTTAAAGTTGTAGCACTTTGTTTCAGAATTGGAATGGAGATGTAGCACTGATGATGTCCCGAGTAACAGAGGCCTTTTCTGTGTTGATTTCAACCTTACTATATAATAGGAAACCTTTGAGTGGTGGGTAGAGGCCCTCCCAAAAACTCAGCACCACCTGAGAAACAGGAGTTTTTCCGGGCTGCCGCCTGGGGAAATGGCCCAAGTGCATTCTAGATTTGTGCATTCCCAGCAGATCTTGTCCTTTTCTTGGAATGTGCCCTGGGAAAAAAATCATTCATTATTTGCGGTAGATTAGACTAAGTAAAATGGGCCATGGGTACTTTTCGGGGTGGATGGTGGTGGCCTGCAGTGACGCAGAAAGGAAAGAAACCAGCGATATTCTTTCAGGCTTCTGGCTTGACAGCTTCTGTCTCTTCTTCCCATCACCCCCACCACAGAAATCCTAAGTCACACTTTGTTACAAGTGACAACTGATCGCTTCTCCAGCAGACAAGTGTCCTGATGGAGAATTGAGGGAAGTTCCTGTTCTCTCATCTGATGCACACTGATGACATTGTACGGACGGAGGTGGGTGGGGAATCTTGCCAATCTCAGTTCCCTTTTACTGGAAAACGGGAAGAGTTCCATCCGAAGGTGCCCAGCGCTACTTCCCAGTTTTTCTGTTTTTTTTTTTTGTTTTGTTTTGTTTTGTTTTTTTCTATCCCATTAGGTTGGAAGGTACGAAACATTGGACTGTTAAGATTAGACATTTGAATTCTGTTGACCCGCACTTTAAAGCTTTTGTTTGCATTTAAATTAAATGGCTTCTAAACAAGAAATTGCAGCATCTTCTTTTTGGCCCAGAGGTGGGTTAAACTGTAAGGGACGGCTGAGATTGAGTGTCGGTATTGCTAAGCGTGGCATTCACAATACTGGCACTATAAAGAACAAAATAAAATAATAATTTATTGGACAGTTTTTCTACTGCCATCCAATTTGATGTGAGTGCCTTGAAAACTGATCTTCCTATTTGAGTCTCTTGAGACAAATGCAAAACTTTTTTTTTTTGAAATGAAAAGACTTTTTAAAAAAGTAAAACAAGAAAAGTACATTTCTTTAGGAACAAACAAAGCCACATTTACTTAAAATAAATTTTTTAAAATCCTGGTTGAGGACACGAAAATGCCATAAGACCCAATCAAATGAAGAAATAAACCCAGCACAACCTTGGACATTCATTAGCTGAATTATCCTCAGCCCCTTTTGTCTGTGGGACAACGCTGCTTAGATCTGGAGTGGAGGTGATTTACTGCTGAATTAAAACTCAAGTGACACAAGTTACAAGTTGCTATCGTTGAATGAAAAAACAAAAACAATTCAGGAACAATGGCTAATTTTTTTTCTAAAGTTAAATTTAGTGCACTCTGTCTTAAAAATACGTTTACAGTATTGGATACATACAAGGGTAAAAAAAATGTGTGTATGTGTGTTGGAGCGATCATTTTTTTTCAAAGTTTGCTTAATAGGTTATAAAAAAAAATGCCACAGTGGCTGCGTGTATATTGTTTTCTTTTGGTGACGGGGTTTTAGTATATATTATATATATTAAAATTTCTTGATTACTGTAAAAGTGGACCAGTATTTGTAATAATCGAGAATGCCTGGGCATTTGACAAAACAAGAAAAAAAAAAAACCTTTTCTTTTCCTTGAAAATGTTGCAGTAAAATTTAAATGGTGGGTCTCTAATAATTTGTTCTTGTCACAGTAACTGTAAAGTCGGAGTTTTAGTACATTTTTTTTCTGCCTTGGGTGTTGAATTTTTATTTCAAAAAAAATGTATAGAAACTTGTATTTGGGGATTAAAAGGGGATTGCTACACCATGTAGAAAAAGTATGTAGAAAAAAAAGTGCTTAATATTGTTATTGCTTTGCAGAAAAAAAAATCCACATTTCTGATCTGTACTTATTTTTCTCTCCACCTCCCTCTGGAATGGATATATTGGTTGGTTCATATGATGTAGGCACTTGCTGTATTTTTACTGGAGCTTGTAATTTTTTAACTGTAAGCTTGTCCTTTTAAAGGGATTTAATGTACCTTTTTGTTAGTGAATTTGGAAATAAAAAGAAAAAAAAAAAACAAAAACAAGCAGGCTGCCATAATATATTTTTTTAATTTGGCAGGATAAAATATTGCAAAAAAAAAATTTGTATGTGAAGTCCTATTGTACAGGAGAAAAAAGGGTTGTTTGACAACCTTTGAGGGAAAGAAACAAAAGGAAGTAGCTAAATGCTTTGGTTCACAAATCATTTTAGTTGTATATATTTTTGTCAGAATTGGCCTCTACAAAGGACTGTTTGAGTCGGGCTCCCCTCTGAACGCCCCAAACCTTGCATCAAGGCTCCCTGGTGTGGCCACAGCAGAGCGGATGGGAAATTCTTTATTCGTATTGAGGGAAAGATCAGTTTTTGAAAAGATGTCGGTAACGTTTCACAGTCCTCCCTTTCTCTAAGCGGCCATCTGTAAGGATGTCAGGTGTAGAGGAGAGAGGGCCGGAGCATCTTCCTCCTCTACAGTTGCCACCGTGGCGTCACCACCACCTCTCCCGCCCTTCAGAGCAGAAAGAAATGCAGAGGAGCTTCCTTTAGTCCTTGAGACAACATTAAACAAGCAAAAAAATGTCATAAAGGTCGCTGGCCGGTCAGCGAGGCCCAGGTGACGCGATCCGCTGCTGGGACCTGGGCAAAGCGGATTTCAGGAAGGAGTCCCCATCGCGAGCAGGAACTGTGGTTCCGTGGAGAGCGCTGGCCTGTTGTCTTCCTTACCTGCTTTGCTGCTTTTCCCTCTGAAACCCACCTTCCGTCAGTTTCCGAATGCCCAGGGCCTGGGATGGATTCGGTGCCTTTCCGCAGCTCTTTCTCTCTCTTCCCTCTATTTCCTCGCCATCCTCCAGCCTCTGTCGGTCCTTTATTTGTTCTTTTCATTTCTACTTGATTTCTTTCTCCGTTTCTGTCCCTCCCTCCCCCCCCTTTTTTTGTAAAGCCAAGTAGCTTTAAGATAATAAAATCGTGGTTTTTTTGGATGAGGGAATAACACATTTGAAGAAATATCTATATCAGGAAGCCATTTTTTATTTCAGGAACTGTAAGAAACCATTATTTCAGGTGATGAGAGTATAACCAAGCATCCTTTTGGGCAATTCTTTACCAAATGCAGAATCTTGCTTCTGGGCGCTTTTCTGTTTGACATGCTCTTTCCTCCTTGCCACTTAACTTTGCCAAGTGAGAAGAAGGGAGAGGAGGTGGGAGGTAAAGCTGAGCTGTCCACTTCTTACTTGCTTGACCCGAAGACCCAGGGGCTGCCCCTTCCCCCAGATGCCCTGTGAAGGTCCGTGAGAGCCTCCAAGGTGACCCTCCTGTAGTTACAAAAGCTAGCTAGCTCTCACCAGCTTACGCAAAGTCACCACCATGCCAGGACTAAGCCATCCTAAAGCACAAAGATGGTGTCTCTGTCAGCTGCAGAGAAAAGAGCATTTTGCATCTCTTTCGTGTTTTAAAAAGCCAACACCGAAGCTGGTGACCCAGTGAGAGAGGCCCCGAGCCTGGGCGGGGAGGTCCAGCCGACCTCAGGCTGTTTTCCACACTGCCACAACTTGATTCAAAGTTGCCCCAAATTGGAACCTGCCACTTGCCGTTTGAGGGTCTGGTGGGGAGAGGAGAAGGCTGAATTCCTCTAAGCGAAATGTGAAAAGTCAGGAAACCCACCTTTCATCCTGGTCCTAAGTGACAGGCAGAGGCTTTGTGGAGCACAGGCAGACCCGAGATTCTGGTGCTTTTTGTATCCGCCCCGTGAAGCAAAGTCACATTGAGTTCAGTTGTTTGCATTTGTACTGGCAAGGCAAAATATTTTTATTACCTTTTCTATTACTTACTGTGTGAACTTTTGTTGTTTACTTGGAGGTTCTGTCCTTTACTACAAGTTTGGAACTATTTATTATTGCTTGGCATTTGTGCTCCGTTTAAGAAACGGGCTCTTTTTTTTTTTTTTTAATTATGGATAAAATGTTGAGATGACAGGAGGTCATTTCAATATGGCTTAGGAAAATATTTATTGTTCCTTTTATTCTCTGTACCAGATTTGGGGGCCTCTTTTTTTCCCTTAATGTCACGATGTTGAGTTCAGCATGTGTCTGCCATTTCATTTGTACGCTTGTTCAAAACCAAGTTTGTTCTGGTTTCAAGTTATAAAAATAAATTGGACATTTAACTTGATCTCCAAACTTTGTCCTTTTCTGTGTCTTTCGAGGGTAGGGGATGGACAGCTGATTTCTGAGGGTGAATGGGGGTCTTTCTCCATCTTTCTCCTGACCCAAACCCTTACTCCCATGTCTGGGGAGACAGGAAATAATGGCGGGAGGACCAGCAGTTCTCTTCATTCACCCCCGGGAAGCAGTGGGATGGAGAATAGTGGTTCTCAGTCCCGGCTGCACACTGGAATCACCTGGGAGAGTAAAAGCCCCAGCATCCAGGCTCCACCCCAGACCAATTTCTACCAGCATCTCTGGAGGTGGGATCCAGGCATCAGTATTTTTGAGTGTGATCTAGGTGACTCTCAGACACAGCCAAGAGTGAGGACACGTGGTTTAGAAGAAAAAATCCTTGTCTGGGAATAACAAGGGTCTGGTCTGGTGTCAGTCAGCTAACGCTTCCTAGATTCCCAGTAAGAGCCACTGGGTGGGGCATCGAGGGGTCAGAGGTGAGTGGGACCGAGACCCGTGGTCTGGTTTGGCCCCCTTGGGTTCCACTGTGAAGTGAGATCGTTGGACTAGAGAGCATCTCTGCCTGTTCTCCTCACATAGGAGGACCTCCTTCCCTTCCCATGTGCTAGGCCCTTTCTTGGCGGGTAATCTCAGATCTGGAGGAAGAGGCAAGGTCTTTCAGAAGGAAGTAGCCTTTAGCTTGGCTTTTCCCAGTGCTGGGTCTGGAGCAGCTGACGAGATGGAGGTGGAAGATGGCAGTGTTCTGTTGGGTTTCAGCCACTGAGGCACAACGGAACCTTTGCTGTCCTCCTTGTCAGTGAGAGTCAAAGCCCATCCCTGAATGCAAAGGGATCGAGGACCCACTGGGTTCTTGATCACTCTTCTTATGTGTCCTGCCCTGAGGGAACAACATTCCGCTCAAGTCACTTTCTGCGAACTCACTGATCACCAGCCGTGAACCAGATCCCAAGGGAGGCAGCCCAAGCAGCTTCGCAAGGAGACTTTACAAAAAATGAAAACACAGAGCCATGCTTGCTAAGATGTTGTGTGGGTTATGCCCTTGGAGATGACAGGAGAAGTGAGGGCACGTGTCCCTCTGTGTCCTGTCTTCACCCTCAGAAGTCACACCCCCCTAGCCCTGTCTAGCTGCTGGATGAATAGAAGTGGGATTTAAACTCCAGCACCAAAAATGGACTCGGCCTTTCAGAGGACCTGCCCTGCTTTCCAGGCATGTAGGGAATAGGAATTCCCAGAGAGGAATTCTCTTCCTTAGATCCTGGGCTCCAGGTCTTTCCCTAGCTGGCTTTAAAATGCAAGTGTTTGAGCCTTTGATTTTTCCCATTCAGAAAACTGGGCAAATAGCAGACTTGAAATGCTCAGTTGCTTTTTGATTGGAGTACACAGGGATATACTCATTTTGGGGAAATTTCAGAAAGAAACTCCAACTTAAGATTAAGGAACAAACACCTCGACCGAGTCCAAAAAGTCCCTTGGGGTGATGTGCTAACACGTGTGAATGCCTGTCATTCACACTTGCAGCCTGTCCCTTCCCTCAGCCCTTCTCAGAAGACCCAATTCCAGGATCGCCAGCAGGGCAGAGGAAAAGCTCGACTCATACCTCATTGTCCCATCAGTACCTCTGTGACCTGGGGCCCATCCTTTCTGTTTTCTGGGCCTTGGTGTCCCCATCTGTAAAATAGAGTTAAGGGGATCTGGAAGGATGCATTCTGCCTTCCGATAGACTGATGAGCATGCCATGTGTGCACAGAGCAACAAAATTTCATGGGAATGTGAATGTTGGAAGTGTTCCCTATTCAGATTACCAAAAATTGGGCTGAGAATGGGTTCTCAAGAACAGAAAATCCCACATTTTTGCTGCTTGTATCTTGGAGTCTTCAGCAAGTCACAGGTTTCCCCATTTTCTAAGCATCCCCGAGCATGGCTGGGGCATTAGAGCAGGCTGCCGAACAGCTCTCTCTTGAACTGTAAGTTCAGCAATTAAAGCTAGAAAACATTCTTCTCTGCTTTGGAGATAAAACTAGATGAATAGAGCTTTTTTTAAAAAAAGAAATGTTAATGTGATGAAATATATAACGAAACTCATGTAACTTTTAAGCCAGGGAGCATGAAATTCTGATTTTCTTGTGTGCAGGTGAAATCTTAGTCACTAATTGCCTACCCTGTCTAACCTTCAAAACAATTTTATAGGATTCTGGTTAAAGACCATCTAGGATGCTCTAAAGACGTCAAAGCAGGTTGAGCTCAAAGGTCTATTTAATTCCTAAAGCCAAGACCAAGCGGGATGTCAGGTGTGGGCACACAGCGAGGTCTAGGGCCGGGCCCTTGCTCTCCAGGAGCTCCTTGTTTAATGAGAGAAGTGCATTATGAAACAAGACTGCAGGATGGGGCAAAGTGGGCGGTGAGAGGAGCATGGAGCGGGAGCAGCTACTCAGCTGGGGAGAGGGAGGATTAGGGAAACCATGCTGCTCTTTGAAAGATGAGTAAGGAATCACTAGATGAGGACAGGGGAGGGAGACATGGCATGTTTTGCAGGAAGTATGGCATAGGAAAATGCATGGATGCTGAAAAAGCCCAGTGAAGCCCACGGAGAAGCAAAACCCTATAGTTGGCCAGGACCCTTAAAATCATCTAGAACAAGCCCATCTAACATAGAAATCCCCTCCCAAACCCTAAAGTATTGCATATCCATCCATCCATCTACCCATCCATCTATCCACTGTCCATCTATTCATCCATCCACCCACCCATCCACCCATCCATCCATCCATCCATCTATCCATTTATCCATCCAGCCAACCGTTCACAAGTTGTTCATTTAATCAGCATTTATCAAAGACCTGTGCTGCATCACAGACTCTGCTGGGCAGTTACAGATCAATAAGACTCATCCCTGTCTTGCAGAGGTTTACCTTTTTGTGGGAGGCAGCCGTGTTCAACAATAAAGGAAAGAATGAATGAAAAAGAATTTGTTCAAATGGAATATTTGCATCCATGTAAAATGAGGGGGCTGGGAGACTTTGGTAACAGTAGAAAAACTGTATGCGAGATAATGTTAACTCTTCAAAGAATGGAAAATATTCATATGCTGTGATTCCAAATGATCTTGCTAAGTGTGTGTGTGGCTGTGGCTGTGTATCAGATGTGGATGCTTCAGGGAAAAGCCTCATCAGAGAGAGAGTTCTCCTACCCTTCCCAGAGTTCCAGGAAGTGAGTCCTATTGCCTTTGCAACTGAAAATATTCCAATGAGTAACGTGTATCGGACAGGCTTTCACAAATGTCTCTCCAGTATTTGCTCTCTCTTGGAGCCATTTGCTCTAGCGAGGATTTTCTAAGACATGTAAAGTCTCTCTACAGAATCACCATGGCGCCATATGGAAATACCATAAGTCCCCAAACCTAGCACTAATCATAACAGAAGCAAACTGGTCTTTTTTGGATGAATCTCTGAAATAATGTCTCTTCTAGAAAATCATCCTAAAGAAGCTGTAGTTCTATCACAGATTTAACCATAAGATGGTCACTTAGCTTATATCTCCAGTAGCAAAAACTGGAAATCAAGAAAATGCCCAATAACATAGGATTAGCTAAGTGACAGGACATCCGTGCAATGGACACGATGCAGGTGTCAAAAATAACGCTATAGAAGCAACTTAAACGGTGTTACAGAGATGTTCATGATGGGATGTTAGGTTTTAAAATAAGCACATTATAGACTCTGCTATGTACGTATGATTTTATGAAGACACATGTGAATGAAAGCAAGCCTGGAAAGAAATTCACGGGAAGGATAGTGGTGGCTGGTTCGGGATCACCTTTTAGCTGGACCTTCTGGCTGCATGTGGAGGGCGGACTGTCATGGGCAGGAGGTAAAGCAGGTGATGGAGGACAAAAGACAGTAGCTTGGACTTGAATCCAAAGCATGGGGGTAGTGGCAAGCAGAGGTCAGATTCAGAATCCTTTCTGCAAATAGGGGAAAGCTGATTGGACTTCGTGATGGAGTGGATGTGGGTGTGGAGGAAAGAGAGACACCAAGATTGACAATGAGTTTTCTGGCCTGAGTAACAGGGTGAATGGCCGCTTACTGACCTAGCAGAAGCCTGGAGAGGAGTGAGGGTGGTGGGGTAGATCTGAAGGAGATTAGGACTTTCTGTGGCATGGGGAGCTAGGGACACCTACTAGTTAAATGCTGGTAATAGCTGTCTCGCCAGGTTGTTGAGAGGGTTCAGGAGTACATGTCTGCAAAGCAGCAGAGCAGCGTGCTCACTAACAGCGGGCAGTCAGGGCGCAGACTGCCCGAGTTCATAGCTCAGTCCCGCCGCTTATGAGCTGTGGCCCTTGGTTCAGTCACTTAACTTGGTTGTGCCTTATTCTGCATCCGTAAAAATGGGGATAATTGCAGTGCCTGCCTGCTATGGACTGAGTGTTTGTGTCCTCATGTTCATAAATTGAAGCCCTACCCCCACAGCGTGGTGGTATTAGGAAGTGAGACCTTTAGGAGGTAATTAGGTTTACAGGAAGTCATGAGGATGCTTTCACGATGGAATTAGTGTCCTTATAAGAAGAAACACCAGAGAGTTTCCTCATTTACTCTCTCCGTGTACAGAAAGAAGGTATCACGTGAGCACAGAGCAGGGTGGTGGTCCCCTACGAGCCAGTTGAAGCTACCCTGAACCTTCCCTGGCCAACACTGTGATCTTGGACTTCCAGCCTCCAGAACTGTGTGAAAAAAAACTTTCTGTGGCTTAAGCCCCTAGCCTATACTATGTTTGTTACGGCAGCCAGAGCAGACTAAGACACTGCCTCATAGAGTTCTGATGCAGATTCAGTGAATAACTATTTGTAAATGTACCTGCATATCTAGTGAACCAACCACCTGGAAAACCCTGAGCGCCAGTAACTGGGCGTTCTGTCCCCTTTCTCAGTGAGGACCAGAGCTCAGACTCTCACTAGAGTCTGACCATGTGTCGCAGTAAAGATAGCCCATGGGACCATCCAGTTCCTTCTGAATTTCATGTTCTACCGTATTTCCAGGCACAACGTCACAAAGCTGTGCTAGAGTGGCAATTAGCTTTGCTCTACGGCAACACCTACAACAAGTTGCACTGTAATGTGACAATTTCACTTGCCATGGATGGTCATTTCTGGGGCTGGCTACAAAACCAGTTATCGTCACCTAGCAATTCACTCAACCATGGGCAATGAAAACAAACTGAAAAGTTGTTATGGACACTTTCTGTTACATTGTTTGACATCCTTTGAACTCAGTAGTTTGACGGTTTTGCTCTCCTCTGCAGGATTCCAAGTTCTCTCGTGTCTGTTTCCTCTGAGGACTCTCGTGGTTCTGATTCCTTGGTGGTTTGTGATTTTAGATTGTGAGTTCATCTTTGTGGGTTCCCCCCTGGGTGAGTCTGGTGACTTCTGGCTGTAAAAACATCCTTCAGAACACTCTTGTGGCTGCTTCTGTGGGACCCCAGCATCTTCAGTTGGTCTAGAGAGGGAGTGCAGACCTGGGTCCCACACATGCTTGGCCCTAATGCTTTTTCCCACCCGAGGCCCAGAGCGGCCACACACTTCTTCACTGCCTCTGGGTGGGTAAAGTGTCTCTTGTCTTGTTTTTGCAGACAGAGCAGCTCTTCAAAAGCTGGGCTTTAGGCAGAGGGTTCTGTTCTAGGTGCCTAGCCTCACGTGGACTGATGCCAGAACTCTAGTCTAGTCAAGAACTCTAGTTCTAGGTTCTGTTTCTGGGCCTGCAACCCATGAGATGTGGGGTCAGTTCTCACTGCTCTGGCTTTGATTCCTTTTGCTTTCCAGGATTCCCTTCTTTTGAGTTTAGACACACACACAAGGTGTATATAACTATGTACCATAGAGCTATATACTATGTAATTATACAACTACTATATATATATGTATGTATGTATATATAACTGTATGGTTGTATACTATGTATACAATTATATATAAGACTGTAATAGTATATATAGTTATATATACAAGTGTATATAACAACAATACTGTTATATACACATGTTTTATATATGTAGTCATATAGGGGTATACAACAATATAAAAAGAGAAGCGTTTGCACATTTTATTCATTTGGAAGTCTTATCCCTGGTTTCTCAGACTCAGCTTTGGAAAATAAATGTCTCATTTGATGTCAGTGTATTTCTCTTGTATTTGAATCATGTAACTTGTTGCATTTCCCTTTTTGCCACAACTGCCGGGAAGCTCTGTGTACATTTAATGTTCAATCACAGCATCCTTATTAGTTTGAGATTTAAAAAAAATTCTTCTTTCCATACTATTTTTGAGTTTCTATTTTGACAGCCTTATTCTATATGTGATCTTATTGTAACCTCCTCAATACTTTTCAGAAGATGGTGAGGTAGATAATTAAATAAATAAATAGATAATTTCCTCCACCCCATGAAGCCATCCCAAGACCCTCTGCTGAAACTAGTCTGCTTTTCTCCAGACTCCTGCCATGTCCGAACCTCTTCATCTATGATTGGTCATGACTGCCTTGTGATGGTTCTGGTATTGCAAACTTCACTGTTTTCAAAATCTTGTGTATTGTTCTTTATCTTCTTATGAACTTGGAAACTTTTGTACAGTAAAAAGAATATGGAATTTAGAATTGGATGCATCTGAGAGTGAGTAGGAATCTCAGCTCTGCCTGTTGCCGGCTAAACACTTGGGGTCTCTAGCCCCTGAGCCTCAGTTTCCTAACCTGTAGCGCGGGGACAAGATCTCTACACCGCAGAGCTGTCATCAGGGTCAAACAGGAAAAGGAAGGCAAGGCACCTGGAACAAGGAAGATGCCCAACAAAATTTCACTTGCTTTACTTTTCCAGGTGTGACTCACGTTCGCAGCAATCCCGCGGGGCCCGCCCCGACCGCTCCAGGCGCTTTGCCCCCTGTCTTCCCCTGCCCGCCGCGTGCCCACCCCGCAGTCTGCAGGGGCCCCGCCGCCTCGTGCCTGCCTACCCCCGCTGTTGGGGCTGGCCTCCGGGAAGGCTCGCCCGATCCCGTCCCCCCCCCAACCCCGGCATGTGTGCGCCGGGGAGCCTCGCCTGGCACAGTCACGGAGACGCCCACTCGGCACAGCCCTGAGCGCCTGGCAGCTGGGCAGGGGGCGGCTGGCATGTGGAGCGGGGGCCCGCTCCGGAGGTGCGGCGCTGCTCCGGCCCGGCCTGCCCTCACGCGAGGGAGGGGTTTAGAGGCCTGGCAGATGGGGGTGGCTCACGTCGCACTGCTTCCTCTGTCTTCTAGTCTCCCCCTCCTCCCTCGCCCTCCGCTTTCTCTCTGTTTGTCTGTCCTCTCTGAGTCTCCCTCGCCTCTGCCTCCCGCGCAGCTCCTCCATCTCCTTATGCTCTTGAATCTCCGCTCCCTTCCTGGCCCCCTGCGGGGCACACCCAGCGCACTTGCCCCGGGGGATCTTCCTGGGCAGAGAGGCTGTGCTGAACCCGCCGGGTTGTCCTCGGGAACAGTGACCCTGTCCAGAGGCTTGCTTCCTCCTGGAGAGAACCCCACAGGCTCCTCAAAGACGTGGAACCCCAAACCCTGAGTGGTCTGGTGGTCCTCACACTTTAACTAGCAGAAGCATCATCTGTGGAGCTCGTATTTAAAATACAGATTCCCAGTTCATGCTGCTCAGAGATTCAGAGTCAGGAGTTCAGGGGCCTGGAACATGCATTTTAAACATTAATCCCACAAGATTCTGATGCAGGGTTTTTTTTGGGCCACATGTGAGATGCCCTGTGTGGGTCAATGAATGTCTCCAGAGCTGACCTTTCCCTGGTCCACATCCCCGGCAGCTCCCACCTCCTGGCTCCTTGTCCACACTCCTTCCAAGGCCCTGCCCGGGACCACAGTCCCTTCACTTCTCAGCCTACTTCCTTCTGTGCAGGCTGGGGTGGCCGAGCCCTCTCTACCACGTGGTTGGGAGGATTGATGACGTGACGCATGAGGAAGGCAGGCTCTGCAGAGCTTCTGTTCCTAGGCATGTATCAGAAGTGATGATGAGGTAAACAGACAACCAGATAAACGATGGAAGCCCCAAGCCCACCTCACCCGCCGCACGGCATGCCCCCGACGAAGCCTCCTGCCCCGGGAACGCTGCCAGCACTTCCCAGACATCTAGCCTTTCTCCCTGCTGTCCCCTCCTTCAGGAACACGTGTCCCCTCCCATCCACGTCCTACAAGACCTATGGTTCAAGGTCCCCTCCTGCCCTACCTCCTGGACCTCCTGCACAGACCATGCAGTGCTTTCTCACCTGTGGACACATGTGCCCTGGCATAATCCCTTGTGGCTTTTAGCATCACAGGTCCTGGAGGGTGATGAGGTGCGGAAGGAGGCAATGTCCCATTGCGCTCTGTGGAGGGAACACCCACCTGCTGGGGGGACACAGAACCCTGGGGAATCAGCTGCCTGCCCCTCGCAGGACTGTGGGAGCAGCAGGGCAGGGAGGAGTTTGAAGCCAGGAACAAGAGCATCAGATGCTTGGCAACTCCTTTGCTGTGGGAGCTACTTCTCTGAGCCCTCTCAGATGGTGGAACTCTTTGGGGTCACCTCCAATCAAGCCACTGCCTTCCTTCTGGGTCCCGACAAGAGCATCCCTCATGGGTCCTTGGTTTTGGCCTCAGAGGGGCTCTGGAACCAGTGACTTGGGTCAGAATCCCACTCAGCCTCTTTCTATATGTGTGATCGCCCTGTGCTTCAGTTTCCCCGTCTGTAAAGTGTGGGCAATAATGCTACCTCCCTCCTTCGGGAGTTGAGATGATTAGATAAGGGACAGCGTGCGAAGCATGTGGCCCGATGCTGGGTGAACAGTAAGCACCAGGACATCAGTCAGGACCATCCACGCCACGGCTGGGACAGTCTCAACACCCCAGTGTCTCCGTGTGACGAAGGTTGATTTCTTGCTAATGCCACAGTCCCCTAAAGCGAATGCTGGGCAGCCTTCTGTGGAGAGATTCAGGGAGTCCAGCCCCTCCCATCTTGTTTTGCTCTCATTTTCTAGAATCGTGCTGTCCAATATGGTAGCCGCCAGCAACTATTTAAATTCAAAATAAATGTACAAGTCAATAAAATTAAAAACTCAGTTCCTAGTTGCACTGGCCACCTTTCAAGCGCTCAGCAGCCACCTGTGGCGAATGACCATTGTATCTGGCAGCACAAACATGGCGCATTTCCACCGTCGCAGGGAGTTCTGCTGGATAGCGTGGATCCAGCCTCCTTGGGAGTGTCTGCCGGCGCCTCTGCGCCAAGCCTTCAGCACTGGAAGCACAGAGAGTCCCGGGCATGTGTCCTGCTGGGCCAGGCCTGGGGGCGGTGGGTATTGCTTCTACCCCATCTCCTTGGCCAGAAAGCGATGGCACAGTCCCGACCTGACTTCAGGGGAGGCTGTGGAGGCTTCGCGTGGCATTCAAATCCCTCACAACTGGATTCACTGTATCTGCCCCATTGCATCTTCTTCTGTTCCATTTCCTGCCCTCATCACACTGGTTTCCAGGTGCTCTCCCAGAAGGGGGAGAAACCCTCTTTCCTGGAATTCCCCAGCTGAATTCTCTTCTCATTAACCTCGCTTCTCATCAGCCTGAAATGAACCACTCGGCTATTCCTGAAAAAATTCCTTGGCCGGAAGAAAGCCAAGTGCCAACTGACTCCACCCTGGTTTTCTAAACCAGCCAGTGTGGCAAGGGACCTAGGCTTGGAGAGGGGAGGGGCCCCTTCTCCCTCACCCCAATCTCTAGCTGCTGCCCAACACAGGAAGGGTGGGAGGGACACTGGGGAGAGACCACAGAGCCCTCCAGCTTGCCCTGCTTGGTGCTGGGGGCTCTGCTGGGCACTGGGGGGGTTGACCTAACCTGCGCATGATCTCTGCCTCCAGAGGGTTCAGGGCTGCGCAAGGAGTGATGTGGGAGAACCCAGCACAGATGAGCATCAGAGTCAGGGCTCTCAGAAAGATCAGAACAGCACAGAATCTCCACACACATCCCCTGGGGCCTCAGGAGCCTTGCTGGGTAATGGTTAGATGCTCTGACTTTTGCGCTTTTAGATTATTGGTCATCTCAGATTTTCCCAAGGGGCGACCACGAGTCAGCTTGGCAGATGATTAGTTCTCTTTGCTCTTGGGTTCAGAGAGTCCTTCCTCTTCTGCTTCGCCCAGACTCGCAGCCTTGTGTCTGTTGGCCTCCCTCTGCCTAAGTTTTAGCATCCCAGGTAGCTTCTCACATGTTTTCCCTCTAATGAATGCAGAGCACTTTATTTATTTATTTATTTAGTCAGAAGGCGCCCAAGCATTTAGCAGTTACCAATGATCAACAGTACATTTTGCAAACAAGTAATAAATTTCAACAGCAATTTGTCTACAAAATTGTGACCTTTTGATGATGTATTTGATTTTCCCCGAGAAGCTGAACTTCTTTGTCATCCAAGTTTGATTCATATTTTAATTTTTTTAAAAGCAAATGGTCTGTATAACACATGGCAACATTGAGCTGATTGCAAATGCTATTTTGGTTGCAGTCAATATTTTTAATTTATGCCATTCAAGATACCAGGGAGCCCCCCGGCCCACTTCACCGACAGCTGCAAACCCACACATCTCTGCCGCTGACATTTCATACTCCGTAGTTTTCTTTATGTTGTATGGATTTTTTATAAAAAGGAAGGATAATTTATGTCAGTGCCTTTTAGTGATGCACCTTTAACCAAAGATAAAACAGTTTCTTGTTTCTCCAGATTCCTCCCTTTCGGCCTGAGTGTTGCAAATCAGTTTCCTACCGAAAAGGTTGTCGGCTCTTTGAATCCCCCAACTGGTGCATTACTTCGTGTTAATTACCTCTGGACGAGGGTGGCTCAGAAGCAATCATCTTTGTTTGTTAACACACCCTCGCTCTGCCACCACTCCCCATAAATAAAACATAACTGCGATTACAGTGTCACGTTTGCCGGGACTGCAGACCCTGGTAACTGCTCTAGAAGAATGCACGAGGTGTCCCCCAGCAGCTGGCTTCTACTGCGATGCGGAGCGGTCAGGATTGCTTCTCAATCACCTCATGCCCACCAGGCCCTCCCTGGCCGTGTCTGCCATTCCCTGAGTGTTCTTATGCTGGGATGTCTGGCAGAAAGCTGACTTTGAAGAGTTAAGATTGGAAGTACGCAATGGCATTTTCAGCAGCTTGGAAAGGATCTCAGTGGCAAATAGATTACAAGACTGAGGTCAGGAATTTTGCATGCATGGATGGGGGAATATCTGAAGCGATCCCCAGGCAATGATGCATTTATTTATTCATGCCCGTGCTTTGTTCAACACTCATGCAAATGAGCAAAAAAGATAAAGAGATGGCTGATAAGAAATGTGTTTAATACATTGGAACAATATGAATAATATGATTAGGGCAAGTGCCACTTTAAACAGAAGTGAGAATGAAAACACTCAAGGCACGGGGTTCTCAAGTTTGATTTGCAAGTTTGACTCTGAGCTTCCTGGCTGGCAAGGAGAAAAGAGATACAAAGAGTATCATCATCAGTGTGAAAAGAACCATTGTGATGCTTCAGGGCAGGCAGAGAGTTTCCTGGCACTTTAATTTGAAAGCGGTTTCTCTAATGAATCCTCATAGGGAGTTGTGTTTCTCAATGTGTGGTCCCCTGCCCACTAGCGGGAGGTAAGGGGCTCCTGGAAAGTCACAAACTCACTAGAAGTGCACGTTCTGAGTCCAGTCCTTCATAGTGAATGATGCACAGTCCTGTTTATTTTTGTTGTTATGTGAGGCTGATGTTTCATTAGTAGTAGCTCACTGAGTTATCAAAAGTTAGCAAACATAGTTCTTATAAATTAAAACTAGTGCATTACTGGAGTTTACTAAGAACTTTATTTTAACCTTCCATCAGGGAGTCTAATTTCCTGCCAATACTGCAAAATTCCTGTAGATCAAATGCATAGATAAAAATGTGAAGTTTCTCTAATTTGGGGGAAGGAAACTTTGTTATTAGGGAGTTATCAATGTGTCTTGAATTCACGTGGTCTTCACTGGTTTCTAGTCTCACAATGGTAAGTAGATTGGTAGAATAGCTTTTAGGTTTTCATTTTGTTAATTTTTCTTTTCTTGGTAATTGTTTTGGAAAATGGAAATAGGTAGGGTAATGGACTTTAAGATCATTTGCTCCACCTAAGTGAGCCTCAGACAAAAGAGTTGAGAATCACTTATAAAAGGGACCATGATAAGCAACAACAGTGTACCTACAGTGATGTAATTTATGAAGAAGGTATAATAATCCTAAATGCATATGTATTTAATAATAAAACTTTAAACTGTGTGCAAAAAACCCTGAAAAAATTAAGAGGAGAAATAGACACATCTACAATTGCAATTGGAGATTTCGATACTCTTCTCTTGATACTTGATGAAACAAATAGAAAATGAAAAAGGATGTAGAAGACATTACTACCAACCAACACCAGCAACTCACTTAACCTAATTGACATTTATAGAACACTTGAACAGCAGAAGCAAAGCACACATTATTTTTAAGAATGTAAGGAACATTCACCAAGACAGATGGTATTCTGGGCTATAAAAACAAGTCTTAATAAATTTAAGTGGTTAGAAATCATACTAATATGTTCTTTGATCACAACAGGATTATACCGGAAGTCAATAACAAAAGAGATCAGGAAAATTCCCAAAATATTTGGAGAGAAAAATATCACACTTCTTAATGATTCATGCATCAAAGAAGAAATCACAAGGAAATTTAAAAAATATTTTGAACTGAATAAACATGTAATCAAAACATAAAAACTTGTGAGACACAGCTAAAGCAGTGCTTAAAGAGAAACTTATAGCATTAAATGTTAATATAAGAAAATAAGTTCTCAAATCAGTGGTTTAGTCATCCATTTTAAGATACTAGGGAAAAAACAGAGCAAACTAAACCCAAAATAGTCAGGAAAAAATGAATAAAGATTAGAGCAGAAAGCACTGAAATAGAAAACAAAACAAAAAATAGAGAAAATTAATAAAACCAAAATCTAGTTCTTTGTGAGATCATTATAAAATTGGTAAGTCTCTAGCTAGACCGATCAGGAAAAAGAGAGAAGACACAAAGTATCAATATCAAGAATGAAAGGGCAGGCATCGCTACATGTTCAATGGATATTAAAGCAATAATAAGCAAATACTATGAACATCTTTATGCCAGTGTGTTCCACAGCTTACATGAAGTGAACAAGTTCCTTACAATACGAATCACCAAAACTCACTCAAGAAGAAACAGAAAACTTGAACAGCTCTATATCTGATAAAGAAACTGAATTTGTAGTTAAAAACTTTCCCATAAAAATAAAATAAACCAACACAAAACCCTCCAGGCTCAGCTGGCTTCACTGGTGAATTCTATCTGCTATTCAAGAAAGAAATAATATTAATTGTACACCAACTCTTGCTGCAAACAGAAGAGGAAGGGATAATATAGCTCATTTAATGAGGCTAGCATTGCCCTGATACCCAAACCATACAAAGATATTACAAGAAAAGACAACTACAGACTAATATCCTTCTTGGATATAAATCTTAAGCAAAGTTTTAGCCAGCTGAATCCAGCAATATATAAAATGATAATACATCATGACCAAGTGGGTTTTATACCAGGAATTAAAATATCAGTTAATGTAATTCACTGTGTTAGCAGACTAGAAAATAAAACCATATGATCATCTCAATGGATGCAGAAGATGTATTTGACAAAATTCAACACTAGTAATAATGAAAAACTCTTAGCACACTAGTTATAGAAAGAAACTTTCTAAGTCTACAAAAGCTCATAGCTAATATTTTACTTAATGGTAAAAAAAATGAATGCTTTCCATTTTCAGTTGGGAACTAGGCAGTGATGTCTGCATTTACCACTTCTATTCATCATTGTATGTGAGGTTCTAGACAATAACATAAGGAAAGAAAAAGAAATAAAGGGCATATAAACTGAAAGGAAGAAGTAAAACTGTCTTTCTTCCCAGATGGCATTATCTTCCACATAGAAAATCCCAAAGAATCTACAAAAATCTACTGATAAGTGAATTTGATGAAGTTGCAGAATACAAGGTCATTATGCAAAAGTCAATGGTACTTCTATAAACAGCAATGAATAAATATTTAAATTTTAAAAAGCAATACAAACATACCTTGTTTTAATGTGTTTCACTTTATTGCACTCTACAGATACTGTATTTTTCACAAATCGAAGGTTTGTGGCAACCCTGCACTGAGCAAGTCTATAGGTGCCATTTTTCCAACACATTTGCTCACTTCCAGTCTCTGTGTCACATTCCAGTATTTCTTACGTATTTTGAACTTTTTCACCATTATTAAATTTGCTATGGTGATCTGTGATCAGTGATCTTCGGTGTTATACTATGACTTGATGGTTCAGATGATTGTTAGTATTTTTCAGCTATAAATATTTTTAAATTAAAGTGTGTATTTTTTAAAGACATAATGCTATTTCACACGAGACTACAGTATAGTATAAACACAACTTTCATATGCATTGGGAACCCCCAAAATTCACATGACTCACTTTATTGCAATGTTCACTTTATTGTGGTGGTCTGGATCTGGACCCACAGTATCTTCTGAGGTATTCCTGTACAATTTACAATCATGTAAAAAAAAAAAGGTATTTCAAAAACTAAATTAAACAAAAAAAAATGCATGTGTATGCACTGAACAGTACAAAACATTGCTGAGAGAAATGAAAGAAGACTGAAATAAATGAAGAAATATACCATGTTCATGGATTGCAAGATTCAATGTCAAGTCTCCCTTTATCTATGTATTCAAAACATCCTAATTGAAATTCTAGCAGGATTTCTAAAACAGAAATCAACAAACTGATTTTAAAATTTATGTAGAAATACTAAGGACCCAAAATAGCCTAATAATAAAAATAATAAAATTGGAGCACTCACATGACCTGATTTCAAGACTTACTGTAAAGTTTAATAATCAAGACTATTGATATTGCCATAAAGGTAGATTTATAGGTCCATGGAATAGAATATAGAGTTCAAAAACAGAACATACATACCTGTTCACTTTGACTATGGTCTCAAGGAAATGTCCATAGGTCAAAAAATGAATCTTAAGCCTTATTTCCCACCTCAAAATTAACACAAAATGGATCACAGGCTTAATGTAAGAGCTAAAATGATAAAACTTCTAAAAAAAATAGGAGAAAATCTTCATGACTTTATATTAATTAGGCAAAGATTTAAAAGATAACACAAAGCATACAAACTAAAAAAACTTAAAAAAAATCAGTGGACTTCAAGTTTAAAAGATTTGCTATTCAAAAGATTCCATTAAGGAAATGAAAAGGCAAGACACAGATTGGGAGGTAATATCTGCAGAACACATATCTAATAACTAACTGGCAGTCAGAAAAAAGAAATTTCACAGAGATGACACGTTCAGAAGGGGTGACTGCAGAAAGTTTAAGGAAAGGACATTTACAAAATTGCGGGCAGAGCTAAATGAAACCAACAAGGGCTGGTGAGTGCCCCAGGACTGGCACCAGTTGTGAGCTATCCCAGCCAGGCCTGAGAGGACAAGGGGACGTGGACCTGGAGAGAGGGCCAGATAGACAGGGGCTGTGGCCTTTGGCAGAAGAACCAATGTACCAAAGTGAGGCCTTTGCATGTGCTGTTCCCCCTGCTCAAAATGCCCTTCCCGTTTCCCCCCAGGCTCACCCTTCTCAATGCTCTCTCATCTGGGAGGTGCTCTGCTCTGTAGTCATAGTCTATTTGGGGTCCCTCTGACAGTGTGGGTCACAGCTATTCTCCACTCACTCACAGGAGCCAGTGTCAAATTCACAGCGTAATTTGTTTAAAAGCACAAAAATTTTTATCATTTTTTAAAAAAGAAATCTGATATGGAACCCTAACAGCTAAAACAGATAGCAGTGTGATTTATTAGTAGACATTTTAAATATATATATATTATATATACTTAAATATATATGTGTGTGTGTGTGTGTGTGTGTGTGTGTGTGTGGTATTTACCAATCATAACTCTGCAGTGTGAGTGGGAATGAGAGAGTTCTGGACACCATGTCACATGGCCTCCTTCCAAGACTGAAGTTGGAATTGACCTTTTCTGTCTTCAGCTGGGACTCAGCTTGATGGGGGTGCTCTAATGGCCAAGAGGTGCAGGAGGAGGACCTGGTTAATGTTTGCTGAAGGTTGTTGGGGTGGGGCTGCTGGAGGAGTAATGATGGTGCAGATCCCTGCAGGAGGAGTGGGACTTGTCGAGAGAAGACGGGGGGGACGGGGTAGCATGGATAAAGGCATGGAGACCTCAAGGACATGGCACTGTCAGAGCACTGCCCAGTGCTCGTGTGGGCTGGAATGCAGGTGCACGTGGGACAAGACGGCAGACAAGGGAGCAGTCGGATTGTGAAGGACTCTGACACTTCTCCTGGGCGATGGGGTTCATGATCTTGATAGAGAGCCATTGGCTGGCTCTTGAAAGCACATGGATCTGGGTCTGGTGTCCCGGGATTGCCATGAAGACAGGATTTCTTTGGGAATCTCAGTGTGCATTCCTTTGATGGCAGCTCCGAGAACCTCTTTGCCGTGTGGGCGACCCCAGGTGGAGGTTAATTAAGGTGCATCAGGCTGCCTGGTGGTGTGATGTTTGGGAAGGTGGGGAGCATTTTATAGACACGGCCCTGAGGCTCTGAATCCGTAACCTACAGAGCTGTCTTGAAAGGAGTCTGTGAAAGGCAAAACCTGGAGGTGCCAAGGGAAAAACAGGACCTCTGAGCTGAGTTAATTACCGCCTTGTAATGTGGCAAGATATAGGGCCCTGAGGTCCAATTCCACCCTCGGTAACATTTGGACATTTTATGGAAGATGCCGTAGTTTACGACAATGCACAAAACAGGTAATTGTTTAGCAAAATGTGCCTGTCAGAACTCAGTGACCTCTGTGAATCATATTCTGCTCTTGGTGTCTTCTTATGGTAATGAAATGCACTTGTGTTCTTTCCCTTGAACTCTACTTGTTCTCCCAGAATAACTGGCAAAATGAATGGCTGGGGAGGTTTTGCTTTTTGTATGCTGCGTGCTGGGAAAATGTTTAATCAGGTTTTCAGAGAAATTTCCAAAGTTTGGGATAAATAAAATGAGGATGGTGAGACCAGGGCTTGGTCAGAAGACTTCCACAATTGTAAGCACCTTGAGGGCAAGTGATGTTTCGAGATGCTGAAGAGCACTGGGGTAGGGGCCCGGAGGGGCTGTGACCCCAGGGCCGTGTGTGCTATACCACTATTCAGGTATTTATATTTTGTACCTAGAGGTGTGCAATGAACAGTACCAGAGAAAAAAATCAGTAAGGGAGGAATCCAGGGTAGGAAGATAAGGAAAAAGCGAAATGCCAGTGCACGAGATGCTGGTGTGTGTCCTTACTCTGCTAGAAATTTGGCTCTGAGCTTCTTAGCTGCCAAAGCAGAGATGGCAAAACAAGCCATCCACAGTTTACAGTGTCCCCCCAGGTTAAGATCAAAAGTAAGAAAGAGTAGCTCAGAGACCCAACACTAAAATGCCATTTCAGCGAATACCATTCAGTGGGGACAGCCTGGGAAAGCCGGAAAAGCCTGAGCTCCCTGGACTCAGATCTGCGTTCAAATCCCTGCTGTGACACTCTGTGGCCCTAGATGGGTTTCCCTTCGCTTCTCCCTGAGCCTCTGTGGCTCCACCTCTACCATTCAAGGCGTTAGATTTTGCTCTTTTCTTGCTGTGACAGCTACAGCCCCCGTCTCATGCCTTGGAGACTCTGTTCTCCCCAAGTCAACAGCTGTTGAGCCCCTACCACAGGCAGGCACTGTGTGAGGCGGTGGAGGTAGGTAAGAGCCATCCCTGCCTTCCAGGGCCTCATGCTTTAGTGCGAGTTCCCAGTAGTGTGAGGGCCAGGGAGCATGGGAGACAGGATGGGTGACTCCGACGGTGCGTGGCGCAAGATGTTTCTCTGAGGAGGTGAAATCTGACAGTGAAGGTAAAGAGAGATGGGGGAGGGAGGGGGGAGAAGGAGAGATTGGTATCGTAGAGGAATTAAAAGTGTTTGGCCTGGCTAAACAATTTGGTAGGCGTGGAGGAGTAGAGATGAGGTCTGGAGGCGGGAGCGGGTTGGGGGGGGGAACCTGGAGAGCACGGGGGCCCTTGCTTACAGTGTTGGTGGGAAATGGTAAAGCCGTTCCCTGGGGAGGGTTAATGATGTTACACAGGAAGTGTCACAGGAAGCTGCTGTGCTATGGAGCACCCGTGTCCTGTTTGGACTCCAACCAGGAAGTGGTTTACCCTACCTCAGGTGCCCGAATGTGCTCCTCCCATCACTGCAGAGGGTGGGGCACCGAGGGCACAGACGCAGCCAGGACAAGGGACGTTAGGAACATTCCACTTAGTGAGGCTGACCTGCAAGATCTAGTGGCCAAGGCCACAGCCAGATGCTTGTTAGAAATGAAAACTTTTTTGTAAATAAGTTCATTTGTATCATTATTTAGACTCCACATATAAGTGATGTCATATGATATTTATCTTTTCTGACTTAACTTCACTTAGAATGACGATCTCTAGGTCCATCCACATTGCTGCAAATGGTATTATTTCATTCTTTTTTTTTTTTACAGCTGAGTAGTATTCCAATGTATAAATATACCAAATCTTCTTTATCCAGTCATTTGTTGATGGACATTTAGTTTGCTTCCATGTCTTGGCTGTTGTAAATAGTGCTGCTGTGAATAGTTAGGTGCATGTATGTTTTTGAATTAAAATTTTCGTCTATTCCAGATATTTGCCCAGGAGTGGGGTTGCTGGATCATATGGTAACTATTTTTTGTTTTTAAAGGAACCTCCATACTGTCCTCCATAGAGGCTGCACCAATTTTCATTCCCACCAGCAGTGTAGGAGGGTTCCCTTTTCTCCACACCTTCTCCAGCATTTATTATTTATAGACGTTTTGATGATGGTTATTCTCATTGTTGTGGGGTGATACCTCACTGCAGTTTTGATTTGTATTTCTCTAATAATTAGTGATGTTAAGCATTTTTTCAGATGCATGTTGGCCATCTGTCTGTCTTCTTTGGAGAAATGTCTATTTAGGTCTTCTGCCCATTTTTTGATTGAGTTGTTTCACAGATATAAAAAACAAACTCACAGTTACCAAGGGCAATGGGGGGATAAATTAGGAATTTGGGATTAACAGATACCTACTACTATATATAAAATAGATAAACAACAAGGGCCTACTGTATAACACAGGGAACTATATTCAATATATTGTAATAACCTATAATGGAAAAGAATCTGAAAAAGAATATGTGTGTGTGTGTGTGTAACTGAATCACTTTGCTGTACACCTGAAACTAACACAGCAGTGTAAATCAACTATACTTCAACTGAAAAAAACAAGAAATTAGCAAAAAATCATCACCCTCTAATATGGTTTCCCGTCTGGAAAGGCAAGCAGTGGGGGAAAAAGGCATGAAAAATCTAGGGAAAAATATCTCATTAAAAGAGTTCATTAGGGGGGAAAAAAAAAAGAAATACAAATTCTTGGGCTCCATCTCGACCTAAGAACCCAAGTCTAGGATGTCAGTGATCTGCCAGGAGACGCCGGGAGTTGAGAAGCTGGTACAGAGCATGTTTGTGGGGAGGTAAAGCTCCTGCGGAAACCAACTGAAGACTGGAATCGTAAGGAAGTGCCTTAAGCACGTGTGAGACAGAAGGCCCTGGACACTGCTGGTGGCTGACCAGCCAGACCGGGGCCCTGGGAAGTGAGAGCCTCTTGGAAGAGGGGTACGAGTGGAGGGGCTCCCTGGTTTCCCAGTGCAGGCTTGACCTTGGTCCCTGGGGGCGCTTGGGACACTTGGGTTCCGGCTCACTGGGAGACGGGCGGGAGCTGCTGAGACTTCCGTCCCAAGTCCGCGTGCCACCAGGCGCTTCTCAGGAGTGACCGTAATGAACATTACTCCACGTGTACGTGCAGTGAATTTCCTCTGGTGTCTGCAGACACTGTTGATAGAGAAAAAACACAAATTCATCGAGAGGGTTTACTGAATTCTTTGTGTGTTTTTTCAGTCACGCTAAGGATAGTACAGGGGCAGGTATTATTTTGTGGGGCTTTGTGAGGTTTTTGGACGTTATCAAGGGGTTCTCATCCTCAGCAGGGTTGGGGGCCAGTGACCCTCAGGTTCACTGTGAGGGTCACGATGTTGGGTGGGTTCTGGTCCAGCGTTTGCACACACATCTTTATGACATTTTCATCAAGATCAGGTTAGGAATCCCCCGGCGAATATTAGGTAGAAGTCTTTTGATGCCAGTGACAAAACCCAACACAACTGGGTTTGAACAAAATGGGAATTTATTGTCTCCGGTAACTGAGATATCCTATTTAGGCCTTCAGGTGTGGCTGGATCCAGGGCCTCAGGCATCAGTCAAGTTCCCCACCCTTGTGCACCTCATGGTTCTGCTGGCCACTTCTTGACTTCACCCGGCAGGTAAGATGGCACTTACCTCCGCAACATCCCCCAAGTTTAGCAATCCAGGCAGAAGTCCGTGATTGGCCTCAGCTGGCTCATGTATCTCTCCCTGAACAAACTGCTGTGGCTAGGGATGAGGTACTCTGGCAGCCTGACCCCTCTGATGGATGAGGGGACAGGACCCATGACTAGTTTTCTAACAGTACTAAATGGGGTTGGGGAGTCTCCCCAAGGAATGCCAAGGTGGGGTGGGGCAGGTGCTACGCAGACACAGCGTCAGCCGGCCTTGTGTACGTCAGAGGTCCAGAGGGGGCTCTAGGTGAGCAGGATGCCCTGCAGGATCCTGGCTCGGTGAGACCTGTTTCCACAAAGTGTTACACGTCCAATGTCCGGCCCCAGGAGGTTCCCCACGGAGGTGAGGGTGGTGACCCCAGGGCTGTGGCTGGGCAGGGCGCAGGGCTCCAGGGGATGGGACGCCGCCTTCCTAGAGCCAGAGCCAAAGGCATGCTTGGTCCCAAAGGTCCCTGGTCCAACCCACTCACATCTCGTGACAAGATGCTGACCTGCAGCCTGTATCCCGTGTATGGGATGCTCGGGGCTGGGGTGGGCAGGAGAGGTGACAGGACCTTGACCGGACAGTGGCCTTGAGATCCAGAGGCCTGGTCCAGTTACTGGCAACCCATTGGGTCGCCAGCTCTCCACCTCCCAGCCATGTGCAGATTCCCCTGGGGGGCCCTCCCAGCAGCTCCAAGCCTCGTGGCACTCATTTCTCCCACCTTCACACTGGGGCTACAGAGACAGTGACACCAGCCCGGGCTCTCCCAGAGCCCAGGTGGGGACGGCTCCCACCTCCTGGTGGCCTCACCAGCCACGCCTCATTAGGGAACCTCTCCCCATCTCACGATGTTCCCAGAGCATTCCACCCCTTAGGACCACACAGGGACACCCACACCACAGCTGGCCCAGAATGCGGTCTATCAGCCCACAACCCACCCCGCCCCCGGCTGGGCTTATCTTCCACAGCCGTGGAGCAGCGCAGGGGGGCCTGGGCAGGACCCCGAGTCCCTGGGTGGGAAATTATGCTGTCTTCTGTCTGCCTAATCAAAAGCACAGCTCTTTGGAAGGGAGGAGAATGCAATTCCATGATTGGTTTCAATTAAAGATTTGCTACTATTTGATTAAGATGTATTATTGATTTGGGATTGTTCCAAGCAAGCCCAGGCTCGCTTCCTGAGGGGAGGGGTTTGGGAACTGATCGGCGCCAGAAGGGCTGGGAGCTCCGGGGGCCAGCTGCTCCCTGGCCTGCACTCCTCCACAAACTCGGTTGTCACCACGTCGCTGCTCTGGCCAAAGTCAGGTTGCTGGTCAAGCAGGGGTGATGCTGGCCAGCCTCATTGGAGTCCGTTCCTGATCTGGGGCTGCTAACAGACGCCCCCAGGCCCGGCCTCCTGCCCTGGGCTCCAGCCTCCCCGGGCCCCAGTGCCAGCTGCTCCGTGACCGCATCATCCTTCCTCCCGCCTCCTCTCTGAGATCCCTTCATCCTCGTTCCCCTCTCTGGAGCACCTTTCCTGTCTGTCTCTGGTTATTCCTCCTTGTCCTTAAGCTTTCAGGTAAAGTGTAAGCCCCACCCCTCTGCAACACCCCCCCCCCCCCGCGCCCGTGTGTGGTCTCTCCTCTCTGTGGCCCCAGGATGCCGCCCAAGTCTGGGATATCTGGGAGCGTGGAGGGGACACAGCTCTAGCCTGCCCTTCTGGAACCGGAGGCGGTTAGTCAGGGAGGAGGGACCTTCACCAGCCCGGAGACCTTGTGGAGGGGCTGCCTCGGATGAGAGGGGCTGGCATCCGGGTCTGTGCTGAGCCCTGAGGTGGCAGTGCAGGTGAGGGCGCCCTGCTTGTGAGTCCTGTGTCCTCAGTGCCTAGGGCTTTGGAGACACCCAGCAATGGGTGCAACACTGAAGGAGCCTCCTGCCCTCCAGAGCTTCAGTTTCCTAATCTGCAAAGGGAAGGCGGTGACTGGACCCCTCCTCCAGGGTGGCTAGGAGGTGTGTTAATGGACAGTCAACAGCCTGGCCCCACGGGGAGCATGACAAAGCATCGCAGGCCAAGTGCCCTGGAATCCAGCTCCCTCCAAGTCCAAGCTCTGCTCTCAGAGGCCATGTCTGCTATCTGAAGGTTCACCATCACACTCTCCGCAGGCAACTGGCGTTTCTATCCTGGCATCCACAGAGGGAGCTGCATGTGCCAAGGTGTGGAGAGGAGCAGGCTGGTACATTAAGAGACCTTCAAGGCTTTCAGCCTCTGGGAGCACAGGGCAACCGTGTGGGTGGAGGTGAGCCACACCCGTCCAGAGAAGTCCTTATGCCCCAAGTCCTTATGGCCTCATGCTGCATGGGGGTGGGGGCATAAGGGGAGGGGGTATGGTTTGGTGAGATGACCAAAGTCTACCAAGAAACTCACCCTTCCTCTCCCACCACATGGTGTTAGGACTCAGGTGAGGCGGCTCATGGAAGAACTACATTTCCCAGAAGCCCCTGCATCTGGGTGTAGCCAGGTGACACAGTATGGAAGGAACGTGGGTTTCTGAGTCACCACCAGCAGGAAAAGCACCTGAGTAACCAGGAGCACTGGCATTGGCCCCTTAGCTATGTGAGAAATAAAGAGCTATTATGTTAGACCTCTGAAATCCTGATTTTTATTTCTAACAGCAGCTGTCATTGTCTTGGGGAAGCAGTGGGTCTGTTGAGGGCAGGAGAAATGCTGGCAGCTGGGCTGCAGGCTGATGGAGAGAGGGCTGAGGGTGTGTAGGAGGTCAGGGGTAAGACCACAGCTCCTGGGATGCACACTTGGAGGTGGTCCTGGCTGGCTGGAAGGTGGGACCGTTAACTGAACCAGGGGAAGAGGGCAACTTGGGTGGGTAGGGCTGAGGTGACAAGTTTGATCCTGGCCACACTGAGTTTGAGGCACTGGTGGACTGTCCAGTGGAGCTGCCTGAGAAGCAGTAAATTATCTGAAGCTCAGATGAGAGGCTGGCAGAGCTGAGAGCAGATGGGAGGTTGTTACAAGAAGTCCAGCCTTCGATGAAATGCCATGGCCTTGCTCTTGGAGGTGCTGAGAGGGTGTTGGTGGGCCTTGAGCTGGGAGAGCCATGGTTGGATTTGCGTGTGTAGTAGCCAAGAGGAGGCTGGAGCGGAAGGGTGAGCCTAGGGGCAGGGAGGCCCAGAAGGATGCGGCTGCAAGAGATGATGTGGAAGAGGACGGAGGTAGGAGAGATGGAGGGAAAATCCATTCTGAATATCTGGCTTTGTGGGCTGGGGGAGGGGCGGGGAAGGGGTCGGGGTGGAGAGGAAGACTTCCGGCTCACAGACCACTGGGTTTTAATCCCTTGGAGGAGGCCTTTCCTCAGAGCCCATTCTAATACCCTCTAGGTGTTTATTTAATACGGGTTTTTCAGGCATCCTGGCAGAGCACAGCTGTTTGTATATGTCATACTTAGAGCAATTTATTCCTCCCTCCAAATCATAGAAGTTTGCTCATTTCACTTTGGGAGAGCAGAGCATTGGCATTTTGTGACTCTAATGGGTAATTATTCTCTGGCAACTGATGGGCGCCATATTTTCTGAACGAAAAAAGCAGTGCTTCCAGGCTCTGTCCATTGAAAACAGCTCCGAGAGCTCAGCTGCGGGTTTTAGCCTCCACCCCTTGGCTATTAATTTGCCTGGCTCCATATTGATTTTCCGTCCTGTGGTTTGGGGGCTGGGTTGGGTTTGAGATACAGGAGCTGCTCTCTTGTCTCCTCTGTCACCTCCAGCCCTCAGGCGAGGAGGGGGCCTGGAAAGTCATTGATGGGACCCCAGCCACCTTCCTGCCGACAGTGAATTTCTTCATCCAGAAAACTCTGTTGCCTATCCTATGCTTGACACTGCAGGGTAAGCCCCACCTGCAGGAGCTGACCTCCTCGGCTGGAGGAGCAGGTTTTGGGTGTGGGTGATGAATTTCTTATTTAGGTGGCTGGGGTTTCCCACAGGATCCTACCATGGGGTGCCTGGAAGTTGGAGCCCCCCTGTTGCGGTGGCAACAGGACCCCATGTGACCTTCTCCAGTTGCCTAAGCACTCTGTGCCTCAGTGTTCTCATCTGTCAAATGGAGCCACGCATCCCAACCTCCACAGGGCTACTTGCCATGGCCTTCTAGCTGGCTCTCTGCCCACTCTCTCCTTATATCAAGCCAGGCTTTGAGCTGGCTACTCTAGGCTCTTTCGGTTTTGGCAACTGCCTGTCATTTCTCTGTCTTCAAGCCCCCGAATCTCCACCTCTATCACAGCAGACTTCTCACCACTTCCTGGGCTCATCCCTGGACCTCTTCTTGGCAGAGTTGCCATTTTACATTTATTTGTATGCTTTTGATAAATACCTGTCCCCACAGGAGACTTTAAACACCATGAGGACAGCTTTTAACTTCCACTGCGTGCCCAGCGGCCAGCACGGGGCCCGGCACCCAGCAGGCTCTCCAGAGGCAGGACTGAATGACCGGCCAACTAATGGATGAACCAACACTCCTGACTTTCTCTCCTCCTTGTACCTGCTTTGGTTGCAAGGCTTTTCTGGGTCACAGAACTCTCTGAGAACTTGACTGCAGCCGTCCGGGAAGATGCACAATCGCACATGGGGACTTCAGTCCCCTCTGAAGCCGTCCACAGACCCCAGGTCAAGGGCTCTGGTCTAAAAGCTCCCAGGCTCTCTGGGTTCAACCCCTGTTGACATCCTTCACGACCTTTGAGTTCCTGCTCATTTTGGAGGAGGAGGGAGCATGGCCAGGGCCCTGCAGGATGATATCCTGATAGAGGAGCAGCAGGCAGAGGAGAGAGCAGATGGGAGGGGAGAGGAGATCACAAGAAAGGAGAAAGCTGAGGCTCCTTCCAGTGTGAAAGGCTGGAGGTGGAAAGTGGGAGAGGCTTCCTGGGAGATCTGGGCTGTGCCTTTGCTTGGAAACAAAGGGCTGAATGAGTCTTGCCCTGGACTTCACTTTGGGTTTCACTCTGAGCCTGAGTTTTAAAACCATCCCCTCCTGGCGCCGAATTCAGAGGGCCAAGTCTTGGAGGTTTTACATTAGAAAGGAGCCTCAGACATCATTCGGCTGAGCTGCTCCGGAGCAGGCACAGACTGTGTGGTCCACGGATGGGATGGGGCCCACCGGGGGCAGAGAATGAGGCTGAGAAAGCAAGCAGCCCATGTTCTGTTCCCTCCAGCGGGAGGAGCTTCTGTGAGCACCAGTGTCCGAGTGTTCAGATGGACTGGTGGATGCCAAGGTGCACTGCAGAGGCCATTCAGCTGGAATTCTCTGAGCGGCCTGGCTTTGCCCAGTGGGGTGTGAATTGTGACTGGAGTCAGGCAGGATCCACTGGGTCCAGGTAGACGTGGGCAATAATACTGGTTAGGATCTCAACCTGGGGGTTTAGCAGGACTGTCTCATGGATGGGCGGACCATGACCAAACCCACAGTCCAGAATGAGTACTTCCTACAGTTCTGACGGGCCCCAAAGGGGCTGAGGGGCTCCACTCAGGCCTCCTGCCTGTCTTCACTGAGGGCCTGGTGAGTCCTGCTACCTGAGGGCTGGGGAGACTGCTCTGGGCCCATCAGGATCAGTTCTGTGGCTCTGGCCTCCAGCTGAGGGGCTGGGTCTGCCCTTGGACCTCAGCTTTGCACCCCCTGCTTCCTTGCACACCACGGTATCTCAGCACGGAGGCTGGAGGTGCTAAGCGATGCTGCAGCTCCCTGCCTCCTGGAGCCGAAGGCCCTGGCCCATAAGTCTGGAGCTTTGCTCCTGCTGCGCTGGCAGCAGTGGCTTCTAAACCCTTCCTTGACTGGGAGGGGCATTTATTTCATTTCCTGCTGGGAGTTCCGTCTGGGAACTCATTCCCCACTGAGTACAAACAGGGCTACCGTGCCACTTCCTGTGTAACACCCTGAAATGTCCCCCTGGGAGCAGCAACCCAGGGGCAGCTCAGGGCCTGTGCTGTTTCATCACTTCATGGGCAACGCTATAAAATACCCTGTAAACTACAGCTGTGTGTGAGTGCTTTGAGCAGCTACGACTGGCCTTGGAGAGCACTGAGGGCTGGAGTGCATTTCAGGTGTGCCCCGCAGGGGCAAGGCAAGGCTCGCAGTGGGAAGAGGCAGGCACCTGGGGGAGACAGGATGTTGTGCAGACATCTGGATGCGTCTGGCTCTGGCTGGGAGGTGGAGTGGCTAACAGCCGGGTGTCCTTCCCTGATTGAAATCATGTGGAGTCTTGCTTGGCTCCTCTTGGGAAATGCTGTCCTAGTTTGACTGTGGGTCTCCCTCTCCACCCCCGCCGGCTTCCTTCCAAGAAGCCTGTTTTGTAACAGTTGGCCCTGACTCTCCTGTTCTCACCCGGAGAAGAGAATGTCATCCTTGAAACAGGGCCTCATAAACCTGTAGCAGAGACAGGACATGATTTTAACTGGAGCGCTGAGCGTGGAGGGCGGGCGGGGAGGCTGAGCTGGTGACAGCAAGATCCACTTTCCCTAGAGAGAAGTCAGTTCATCGGGAGACAGGGGAAAATGTGCCTAGAGGAAGAAATTCTTCAACTCAGCTGCCACTTCTGGTGACGGCAAAGGCCACTGTTGGCATCTCCCTTGTTCTTGGTGTGAACACACTCTTGTGGGAGACATGTGACAAGTCCTTTTTCCCTCCCAAGAACTTCTTATGCAAATGGAGCCATGATCATAGTCAAAAGCTCCCCAAATAAGGAACTACTTTGGGAGGAGACAGAGGATGGTTTCACAGCGCTTATGTCTTTGATACCCTCCCCTGCCCAAAAACACAGGCTGCTCCCCACTCCGCCATCCAGCTGTGACTCCCAGCCTTGGCTCTGTCTTAGAAAAATGAGTAAGGACTTTTCCCTCTGATTATGAGCAAGGGAGGTAGGACTCCGATGTTATCAGAGCTCTGTCTTCCTCTGTCACTCCCAGAAACACCCAGAGTGCAGTGACCACTGTGACCACGAGGCTTCTGGGATGATGGATCTAAGAGATTCTTGGACCCTGCCCTTTGGCTGGGGATGAGAGAGGTGTCTGAGTCACGGCCTCATTATTGTGATTTTATTTTGTCTTTCTGCGGAAAAGAAGAATGGAAGTGGAGAATGCACTGAGCTGAGAGCCAGGAGATGGGACTTCCCTACCACCTGGAGTGATGTGGCTCCTGGGGTCTCTGTTTCTCATTTTCGTGGGGATGAGGCCCATGACCCCTTGCCTCTCAGGATGGCTATCAGGGTAAAAGGAAGAAATCAGTACGTGGGGCATCCTCTTGAGCAGTGGGTCTCAGCTATCCCTGGGGATCAGCACCCCTGTGCTTCTTTTTAAGTGCTGATTCAGAAGTCCAGACTCTTCCTTCATCATCAGCCCCTTCAGACGGCAAGGCGTGCGGAAAGCTCTGAGGTCTAGGCCTGTCATTTCTCAGAGGGAAGTGAGGCACAGAGAGGTGAGGGCTGTGATTGAAGGGACTCGACTCTGTGAGGCAGACAGACCAGGCCTGGGGTAAGAACCGTTACATCTGACTCTAGTCTGTTTGGGGACCACACACCCACTCATCCCCTGCATCTTCATGGGCTCACACAGGAGCAGGGGAGGTACCCGCAGTGCTAAGTTCTGAGCCGGCCTCTTTCTAAAGGGCATTTTGTTGAACATCGTCAACAACCCTGTGGAAAAGGGCCTGGTGTTATCCCACTTCACAAAGGAGAAAAGTAGGACTCAGACAGAACAAGTGGCTTACAGACCTGTGAGTGCAGGGCTGGGATCCAGAACCAGGTCTTTCGGCCTCTGACTCCCTGGGAGTAGAACACGAGGAAGCAGCCGTTCCCAGCATCTTTTCCCACAGCCCTGGTACTGTCTGCTGGTGCCAGGTTCATTTCCGTGACCCCAGTTCCCCCACTGTGTTCTGCTGATTCTATGGGGATGAACTCATTCCTGGCTGCTGGTGTTGAGCGGGGAGCTTGGCATGGGGTTGTCAGCGAGGCAGAGGGCTCCCGTCTGGTATCACTGCCAGTAGCTTCCTCCCCGGCAGGGTGGATGCTGCAGCCAGGCTGACCATCCCCACACTGTCTGGGTTCCAGGTAGCCTGAAACCCCAGACTTAGAATCAGAAGGCCAGGCGGGCAGCTCCTGACGCTCCTGACGGCTCCTCTGCTCTTCTCCATCCGCCCTGGGCTCAGAGACCCACCCACCCTTTAACGGGTGTCTCCCCAGCCCACCCCAGCGGGCCAGCTGCCAAGACTGAGCGCTCGGTCTCTGCACCTGCCTCTCCCAGACAAGGCTCCTGCTTCAAGCAGCTCCGACGGGCAGCACGTTAGCCTCTGCACACACTCTTCCCATGATGGGGAACTTCCTACTTTTCAAGGTAGTCAGTGACACTTCCAGCCGCTTTATACTGTTGCAGTGTTCTCATTTGCAGTTTTTTATATGCCTTTTATATAAATATTTATAAATCATTTATATAAAATTATATATGCTCACATATAAATTTAAAATTATATATCATATATAAAATATAAGTTATTAGATATATATGCTCTATATGGTCTTATATGTTATATATGATATATTAATATATACACTTATATATTTTCTATATTTTATATACTTTTATAATTTTGAATGCCTGGATCCCAGCTCCACTCCCTACTAGCTGTGGGTCTCTGGGCAAATTACTTAACCTTTCTGAGCTTATGGAAGTTACTGACGCAGTAAGTATAACATAAGATTTTTTAAATAACAAATGAAAGCATCTTTTTATAATTATTTTGATAAGAATTGACCAAGTCTTATTGTGACATTCCCTTAGTAAAACATTACTGTGATAGTCAGTGGTCGCCATTAGCCCGTCACTCACTGCTCAGTGTCAGCGCGAGGCACACAGTAGGAGATAAACACCCGGTCTCTGCTCTGTTGTCCCCCAGCAACGCAGGGGCCTGCAAGCCCCTGCTCCCTTTCCTAGCCTGGATGCTAAGAACGTCTTCTTTAATTTTGGCAGCTTTTTAGGTAGAAAGAAGCATCTCCCTCCACGTGGCAAAGAAGTTATTTCTAGAACTCTCCATAGGCTTAGCTTTATGCTGAATGGGCTCCAGGCATTGCTCTGTCTCTGGGAGAAGGACAGGGAGCAAAGGGGGTGACTGCCTAGCATTTACTGAGCCCCTCCAGGAATGAAGACACAGGCAGTGGGAGAGAAGCCGAGGAGACCAGAGGCAGGGCCAGAGACGGGAGGGCAGCCTGGGCGGCTCCAAGCCAAGGGAAGGCCCTTTCCCATTTCAGGCCCGGGCCACCCTCCGCAGCTGTCCTCGCCCGGCTCTGTCGTAACTGCCTCCTCTTCCCAGGTGTTATACTTCTGTTACGCCTTGAAACCTCCCTGCGTCTGGTGAGACTGATGTTACTATCTCCATTTTCCAGATTAGGACATGGAGGCCGTCGGAGGTAAAATGATTCACATTCAGTCAAACAACCAGGAAGGGGTTGAGCCTGGATTTGAACTTGAGCCTGTCCCGTCGTGGAAGAGACCAAGAAAGAAGGAAAAGAAAGATTGTCACGGGGAAGAGAGGCCTGGAGAGGTAAGGATGGAATCAAATGGAGGTAAAGCCAGAGACAGAGGCAGAGAAAAACCCAGGGAAGAGAGAAGACACAGAGAATGGAGCCTCGGGGAGAGAGATGCCACACCCGCGATAAAGGACAGGAAGGAGAGGTCGAAGAGCGAGGAGGGGAGGCCTGAGCAGTGCAGGGCCTGAGAAGCGGTCCTCCCAGAGAAAGGCCTGCAATCTCACGTCAGCCCTGGCCTGCTCCTCTGCAGCGGACCCTTGTCTTTTTCAAGGACCCCCGAGCTCCATGTCCCGGGCCTCCCAGAGGGGATTTTGCTGGGAAATGGAACTGGAGGGACAGCCAGGGCAGCGGGGGCCTGGGCAGCTGGACCCAGAGCTGCACATGGGAACCTGCCTTCCCGCCCCCAACTTCACAGCATCGCAGCCCCTCGGCTGAAACTGACCAGGGCATCCACTGAAGGGCCATCTGGAGGGGATGAGGCAATGATGCACATTTAGCCAGGCTTTGGTGCCCAGGCTGAATCTGAATGAATAGCCAACCAACAAGAAAAGCCACCAAACCCAAAACATTCTCTCTCCCTATGTAGCACCCTCAAGCCCCAAATCAGAACGCCGTACTTTGTCACAAACAAAAGGGGAAGACTTATCTCGAGCGGCTGAAAGTTGGGTGAGACGTGCCAAATCAGCGCCTCTCCTTCCCCTCTTGGGCCTCCCTGGTGGACAAACAGGCCTGGATTCAGAGGGACCTTGGTCCTCATTTGTCACCTCTCAGCTCTGTGACCTTAACAGGCAGGTGATGCGACTCTTGGTGCCTAGGCGTCCTCCTTTGCAGCAGTGGACTTTTGCCTTAAAGGGCTGTCACTGGGTTCAGTAAGGTAGCAGGGGTCAAGGCACTCGGCATGTTGGAGGCCCACGGCCTGCGTTGGGTTTTGCTCTTTCTCTCGTTCTCAGTGTCTTCATCTGTAAAATGGGTCAGCATGACTGCACAGGCTCCTCAGCTCCTTCTGACTCTGACACGAAGTGATGTGATTGATGCCAAAGGGTTTGCTGGACCAATTCAGCTGGTGGAGCTTGGGCGCTGTCTTCTCCCACACACAGATTTATTGTCCTGTATCTCTGCCCATCCAAATTTGACTTCTTTAGCACAAAGAAGCTGGGAGGGGCTCAGGATTTTCGGCCCCAGGGGATTTGGGGATGGATGGAAAGATGTGAAGAGGAGACGTAATTTCCCCAGGAATTCACTCAAAGAAGCATTTCTGCAGGGTTTACACCTGGGCTCCTGATTCTTAACAACTATGTCCCAGGTGGGGCACGCAGCAGCCCGACCCGCCCCTCACATTCTCACGTACCCGCGCACGCGCCACACACACGAGTGATGCGCGTTTAGCCACACTCCCAGCCTGACAAACGTACACACACCAGCGCACGCCCACACACACTCGCACACATCCCCATGTGCGCGCACACACGATGTGAAAGAGAAAGCGTGTCTCATTTTCACTGGCCTTGGGAGATGGATGGGCAGGAGTTTTTGTTTATCCTGGAAGGGGCTCGCATTAGCGAATTCCCCCTTCCGTGAGCAGCCCGGGCACTCGAAGCCCACGTGCTGGGAGGAAAGGCAGCTGGATTAGTCTCCGATCCTCTAACAGGGGTAAAGGGGAGGGACATGGAGGGCAAGTCCCAACAGCGAGCGCGGGTGCGAGCGTGCGTTCCCGCGAGCTGGGTGGCTGGGCTCGGCAGGGCCCAGGCAGAGGCAGCACACCCCTGGAGGTCTTTGTTGATCGTTTCCACTTTGGGAAACACTGTGCTTAAGGCTGATTTTGTAAGCTCAGGTTTCTCTTCCTTTTACTGTTGGTCGTGCTTCCAAGGCAGTGTGCCAGAGAGACTCTCATCCCTCACGGGGAGACAGCCTGGACGCCAGCATCCAAATCCCACTCAGAATATCTGAGCGTGACTGACAGCTCCCATGCCAGCAGGTACCACGCCTAGTAGTGACGACAGTGGCCACACACAGGGTCTCTCTCTTCTGGGCCTGCAGTGTAGTGGCCACAAACCTGGATGTCAGAACAAGCCTGATCCTTCACTCAAATCCTGGGCAAGTTAGTTAATTCTGTGTCTCAGTTTCCTCCTCTGACCAGCAGGGATGGTGGTGTTAGAGCCATCTGTGTGAGAAGGTGGTATCGACCACACAAGAGAATGAATGGATGGTGCTTAGTGAAGCACCTGGTACGCGGCCGACCCTAGGAAGTGTTGGCTGTTATACATGCCTAGTTCCGTGAGAAATCGTCCCCTGGCATCCTCTCTAAGAGATGCTGCAGAGGGCACCCTCATTATCCCCGGGAAGATGGTGTGAGTCTGGTGCCTTGTTCAAGACTCTTCAACTAGTTGGTGGAGAAGCAGGGACTGGAGTTTACCGAAGCCAGTAAGGTCCCCTGGGGAGGGGAGCTGGCCTCCCTTCCTGCAGGGTCTCAGCTGGGAGTACTCGCTATCTCCACGCTGCTGGCCAAGGGGGAGACACTGCTCCGCCAACTTCATATGAATGGACGGCGGGTGCTGAGGGGCCGCTTCCAGCTGAGAGTGGCAGTAAGGAGCTCCCCGTGGCAGGAGGTAATCAATGACTAGGTGGATTCACTCGTTTGAAAGGGATGGTCCTACAGTGCCACTCGAGCTGCGAGTGTAGCGGTGTGTGGTGAGGACGCAGGAGAGAGCGCCAGCTAACTGAATCTGCAAAGCGGTGTGAGGGTAATGTGCTTATGCAAAACCAGTGGACCAAAAATACAGACTAAGAAAACCCAAAGGCCACACGATTAGTAATAAGGAACAACCACGCTATTTTCTCTCTCTCTCTTTTTTTCCCTTAACTGTGCCGTGAAGGGTTTCTTCTTATCCATCAGCAGGAAGAGCCCTTGACAGTCAGACCTCTACAGGGCCTGCCCTGCCTCCGACTGGAGCCCAACCCAACCCCCCCTCGGACTGGTTTGGAACCCAGGCTGGTCTGGCTGGATTTCCAGCCTGCACATCGGAAACTTCCTCCGACGCTGAGAGCTCTGAGATCCTGTAAGAACCAAATGCGATAACGTGGCTGCGAGGGCGCACGCGGCAGCTGTTACTGCCGGCTTCCTGTGTCCACGCGCCGTGTTAAACGACGGGGACTCAAAGGAAATCAACGAACGAACTAACCCAACAACATACTGACGACCCAGCTAGCTGAACAGTGGGGCCTGCCGCCTCGCGGGGGAGGGCCCTCCGCTGAGAAGTCCCAGAATCAATGTGAAATGACCCTCAGGTGAGTTGTTGGGAAGGCGGGGAGGACGTTGCCCTGAGAGCCTGTATGGGGTCGGATGGGGGGCGCTGACTTTGCAGGGAGGCCCTGAAGGCTGGGAGTTGGAGGAGGAGCAAAAGTGAGAAGCAGTGGGACAGCGTCTGACATCAGGGGCCCAGGCGTCGCCGCTGGCGACCTGCTCTCCCAGCCGCGCCCCAGGCTCCAGCTCCCAGATCCATTCCTGGGGACCCTGGTGACAGCCGCCCACAACCCCACTGCTCTCCTGTCTCTGTCTCAGTCTCTCCCTGGACACACTGTGGCCCCAGTCTTTTTTTTCCCTGAAATGCAGAGATGATGGTGTCCTTTCTCTGCTTACAACCTCTCACTGCTGTTCCCGTATTCTTGGCTCAGAGAAGCAGACCCCGACCCGGCCTGGCCAACATGCAGACCCCAGACACTGGGGCATTTAAAGCATTGTTTTCACAGTAAAACAAGCACAGGCGTAGAGTGGAGCTGGATGCAGTTTTATGGGATGGCGGCTGCGGCTCACTCTGGCCTTCATCCCGCAGTCCTGGGGGCCGGCTCCCTCTGCCCTGGAAAGGACTCAGGTGGACAAGTCTGGAAGTGCTTTCCTGCCTTCTCCATCTGCAGACACACCTCTGCTTTCCCCTTGCAGAAGCCCAGACCTTCCCTACGCAGTGAAGGCTGCCGTGAGGACCCCCAGCCCTGCAGTGCCCAGCAGAGCCCTCCCCACACCTGGCATCTCAGTTTATTTGATCCCTGCCACAGCCAGAACATGGCTTCTTGAGGCTGGGACCACAGACTGTCCTTCTCCATATCCCCTTAGCCCGGCCCAGGGCTGGCCCAGCAAGGGGCTTGGGAGGGCTGGTTGACTGTATCGGGGTGGCCGCTGTGGGGTCTAGGGCCCCAATGTCCGCTGCAGCCCCTCCTTCTAATGGCAGGGCTCCCATCGAGGTGTCTCTCACAGGCCTGGATAATCCACAAGAAAACAGGGACCTCATTTCAGAGTGCTCTTGGGCTGTTGGCCCTCTCCCTGGAGGCAGAGGAGGAGGAGGAGGTGGGCAGAGAGCACGGGCTCAGGACCCCAGAGCTGTGGGTTCAAATGCCATCTCCTCCACTAAATAGCCATGTGATGGTGAGAAAGCTCTTCCTACTCTGTGAAATGGGAGTAATTACAGCCCCCTATAAAGTGACCATGTGCAAGCTGACCGCTCCCTGCCCAGCGGTGCCCAGGAAATGGCCACTGTTTTTGCCGCAGCTCTCCAGTTGCCGGTGGGCAGGAGAGGGGGATGGCAGGTGGCCTTCTCGGAGCTCTGCCTCCCCACTCACGGGAAGATGCTTCTGAGCAGGACACCAGACCAGCTCCGGCTCAGGCTACATCTCCAACATATTGTACTTTATTTAACTTCAGAAAATATGCAAAAATCATCTGCCCTGTTAGTGTCACACACTTCTTCATCAGCTACTTCCACCCCCCACCCCCACCCAAAGAAACACACTGACCAATGGGAAACTGTGACAGGTGGTTAAACTGGAGATTTCAACGCAAGCATCACGGTCTAAGAGCTATCGCCCTCCCAGGCGGAGTGCCAGAAGACGACGCACATTTTCAAAGGGAAATTGGTCAGAGCTGTAAAACTCTTCACTCCCCTTGAGAGTCGAAGGTGGGTTCTGGTGGAATAAAGGGAAAGATTTGGGGGGAAGATTCCCTGGTAGGAGCTCCCTCCCCCCACCACATGGAGGGACCCGAGGATCTGGATCGGGTCTGTCCCCTGCAGAGCAGACACAGGGACCTGCCGTCCGCCTCCTTGTCGTAGACAAGTAAAGCTTGTCTGGTAGCTCTGGGAGGAGCCAAACCGAGACGCTGCGGTGATACCGCCCTGCACTCCCAGAGACCAGAGACAAAGATGCACTCATGTTCCACAGACCCGGGGTGGGGGGCCGCACACAGCATGGTCCAGCCTTGAGTGGCCGGCTGTTGCCCAAGAGAGCAGCCTGGGCAGCTGAAGCAGACTCAGTGGGGAGAAACTGGTACACCCCGGATTCCCTGGGCCGGGGAAGGGACATGACCAGTAGCAGAGAGATGTACCAGGGCTGGTCAAGGGACTGCCAGAGGGGTGACTTCTGCAGGAAGTGGCAGGAGCTGGCTTTGCACGTGTTCAGGGCCAAGAGAGCAAGAAGCCAGCTGACGAAGGGCAGTGTCAAGCAGGTAAGAACTTTCGCACTCTGTTTCTTCCCCATCCTGCAACCGTCTCATGTGACAAAGTCCGGATCCTGGAGGGAGGGGGTCCGAAGCAGGAAGCCGCACATGGGGGACCGGGGACGTGGGTGAGAGGGAAGAGAATGGCAGAGGGGAGCAGGTCCAGGGCGGAGACCAGAGTTAACTTTACATCTCGTCTGAAGTTTGGTTCCGACAAGGCACTTTTAATTGCTAAAGTGACACAGTGTTTGTGACTTAGAGTGACAGTAGCATTTTTACTACCTGGGTGACCTGCAAAATTATGAGCCTTCTGAGGATCGTCCAGGGGCAGGAGGAGAGCTCCTCCCACTGAATACATTCTAAAGGGGCGACAGGAGGCAAAACAAAGCGATCCCGTGGTTGTACCCCGTGAATCCCGCTTGTCCGGTGTATCAGCTCCTAAAGAAACTGCAGGCGAGGGGGCAGCCCTGCCACTGACTCCATGTGGCCTTGTAGGTCCCTTCCCCTCTCTGTGCCTGCATTTCCCTGGCTGAGAGCTGAGGCCGATCTCCCTCGTCCGGAGGGCTCCAGCCCCCACCTTGGCGTGGATCACTTCTGTTTCAGCATCTGACTTTGGGAGGAGAGAATAATCAAGGCCGTGGAGAGGTACCTGTCGCGTCTCCAGCTGGGTCCTGACCAGGCCCAAGCAAGCAGGCGCTGGTCCCCCGCCCACCGCGTCGGCTAAGGGAGAGCATCTTGGTCAGAGGCAGGATTCCTTTCAGACCAAGGGACACCAGGGCAGCAGCTACTCTGAGGAAGGATGTTAACACAGTGACCAAAATAGCTTCCTGCCTTCAGCACTTATCACAGGGGTTTAAAGCTGTCCTTAGAACAGCGCCGGCAGGTGGGGTCCACGGTGGTCCATTTTACAGTTGGGGACACTGAGGCCTGCAGTGGTTTATTGCCTTACCCAAGGTCCCGTGGCCAGTAAAAGGTGGCAGGGGGTTTGAGCCCAGGTGTGCTCGGGGGTAAGACCGGTGCTCCCAACCACTTCCTGTCAGCAGGTGGGTGTAATTAACCGAGCATCTGAAATACAGTGGAATGAAGGTGGTGGTGGGGGCATTTGCTTTTGTCTTGAGCCCAGACCCCTCTGGGTAGATGGGGGTTCTTTGAACTCTGGAGCCAGGTGCTGGACATAGGCAGGCCCCCAGCCCACTCGATTCACTTACTGGTCAGCTATTAGGAGCCAGATCCTTTGCTGAGCTCTGTGGTCCTGGGGGCTGGGTGGAATCACTTCGGTCTTCAGAATTCAACCCTTTCCTTAGAAGCTTCCACTTAGTGAGATATTTGTTCAATGTTTATTAAGAAAACATTTATTGGGGTTTTATAACAGCCTTACTGCTCTTAATGAAAACCCCAAGTTGGATTTTATTTATGCCCATTTTACAGACGGGGCAACCAGGTGCGGGGAGGGAAATCGCCCAGGCTGAGCTGGAGCCACACTCAGCCACCCGTGGCTTCCCAGTCTCCCCAGCGCCAGCGGGGCCTATGTGAAGTTTGTTGTTTTCGCCTCATTTTAGTAGTACATAACCTTCTGAAAGGACTCGTTGTTCATGAATTTTGGCCGGCCGCCCGAGTGCTGTATGGGATTCGTTTAAACTCGGGCTCTGGCAAATTTGATTTTTACTGAAAATTACCCATTTTTTAACATTTAAAATGTTATCAAGCCATGTGGCCATTGCCGTCTTGGGCAGAAAACATCTTGGATGAATTTGCATTTTTAATTCTTGGCATTTTTATTTTGCTTCAGTTCCCAAAGAGCGTTTTTTCTCTTCCTTAAAAAAAAATTAAAGAAAGAAGACAGCCCGCAACAGGGCCAGGGCGCCCAGAGAACATAATCATAATAGTAATGTGTGTTCCCTCACTGTTAATGGCACCAAATTTTACCATGTGCTCCAGAGGCAGCGCCTGCCTGCCACTCTCCAAACTCAATGTCTCCTTAACAGTGGGGAGATAATTGTGCCTTAATGGGCCAGCTCCTCCCAAAGGTGGCTGCCTGGCAAATGTTGGGGGGGTAGGGGTGGGGGAGGGCATGGGGAGGCAGCTCCTCGGGGCCTGCATTATTTATCAGCGAACTGCTCTTGCCTCACCTTTGTCCAGAGCTCTCACAGGGCTGGAGGAGTTGGGCTGAAGGCTGTCAGAGCAGACAGAGCTTTAGAGACCAGTGGGCCATGTTCCAGATGAGAAAATGGAGGTTCAGGGAAGGAAAAAGGAATAAAGGTTCTTTATTCAATATTCAGTGGTAGTTTCTTGAGCACCTATCATGTGCCAAGTAGCAAAGAAGTTAGACACGGCTCCGCCCCAAGCAGGGTGGGGGACAGCCAGGTTCATGGAGTACTTGAAAGCAGGGTGACAGGGCCAGGAGAGTGGACACACAGGGTTATGTGAGCTCAATGGTGAGGCTTCCTCCACACACCCCCTCCCCCGGCCCCGATCGCCCTCACCATGAATCTTCCCAGTCCTGAAGGCAGGTATTTGATTTTACAGATGAGGAAGCCCAGGTGTGGGGGCGGGTATTATGCTCAGTTTATGGTTAAGAAAGCAATGCTTGGAGTTGGGTTGGGGGTGGCCTGCTCCGGCACCCCCACTGCAGGGAATACAGTGATGAAGAATGCAGCCCTGCCTCCAAGGAACTGACCGTCTGGCCAGGGGACCAGAAGACAACAAATTCATAAGGAAGATGATTTCACATTCAATCAGTGCCCCAAGCAAAATCCAGCAGGACCACATGAAAGAGTGACCCCATGAGATGTGGAAGCTGCCAGAAAGGCCTAGAAATGAGCTCTGTGTATCTTAAGGACAGAACGGCCCCCAGAGGAAGGCCAGGGTGGATGCGGACTAAACTTGGCTCCCTGCTTGGGCTCCATCTTTCCTCGCTGTGTGACTGTGGGTCAGTTACTCAACCTCTCTGGGCTCTCTTTTCCATGTCTACATAATGGAGTAGCAATCGTATCTAGCACTCAAGACTGTTGTGCCGATTAAAGAAATTAGAACCACACATAGAATATATTACATGCACACATGTATAACGCATTTAGCCAAAAGCCGGACAGCCAGTGCGCGCCGGGCGGGATCCTGCCTTACCGCCCACAGCCGCTGTACAAACCTCACGCCGCCTCAATCCTCTCCCTCCAGCGACTCTGACTTGTGGGGCCATGCAGCCTGCTTCGCGAAGTGAGGAAGCCACATTTGAATTTGTTAAAAAAAAAAAAAAAAAAACAAACCCCAAAACAAAAAACAACAAAAGCCCCAAACCAAACAAACACTGCGCGCCACGGCCTCTGTTTCCTTCCGCCGGCGCCTTCCACAATATGGTGCGGTGGGCCGCGAAAGCTTGGCCACAGATGGCACGCTTGGGACCAGCCCTGTTTTCTAAATACCCGCTTCCTCAGTGTAAATGATAATACTCAGACACATGGTGCCGCTTGGCTCCCAGGAGGCGCCAGCACCGGCGCTTTTCTTGGCCTGGCGCCCTGGGTCCGGCTTTCTCCCTCCAGATGGCGGGCAGGAGAATCCTTCAAGATGAGGGATGCAGATGCAGACGCTTGGGTGAGAGACGGGGCGGTCCCTCAGACGCTCGCGGGGACACCGTTTACGACATGCTCTCCCACCTGGGGCCTCGTCGCATCACCTGGGAGGTGGAGGCGCGGTCAGGACCACCGACGGGGGAAGCTCCATATGACACCAAGGTGAGGCTGGGACTCGAACCCAGCGCCGCCGCAGCTGCGTTCTTGAACTTTGTCTCCCTCACAGGAAGAGTGCGCGGTCTTGGGAGGATTCCACGAGTGCCCCTCTCAAAGGCAGCAAGGAGCGAGTGTGGGGAGACGGAGGGGTGAACATCTCACACCCCAAGGAAGAAGTCAGCTTTTGCACCTCCCGGCCTACAGCAGTGGGGCAGAGTTGAACGAAGGCCAGCTTGGCATCCCTAAGCCCTTGACCTTGGATTCCTGCCTTCCCTCTTACTGGTGACGTCACCTGCTGAGCCGCTACAAAGCCCACTGACTTCGTCTGTAAAGTGGAAATGAAGTATCAAGGAGCCCGAGGGGGCAAGGGGACGCATTGTCTGCAGGGAATTTCAACAAACAAATAAACCCCACTCCAAATGGAATTGGCTTTTAATTATCACTCCGCACTGACAATTCCAAATAATGTCGATGATGAAATACTCCTCCCCGAAATGTTCTTTTGTTGGTCTACGTTTTTAAACAATTGTTGCCTTTAATGGTGAGTCTAAATACTAACTCTTTAAGCTTCAAGTTCACACTTTTTTATTACTTGCCCTTCAATATATGTTGTCTTCTATATGAAAGTTACACTGTCGACCCCTAAGATGCGATGCATGGACTCGACTACTTGTATTTGTTTGGAGGATGGTTTCCTAACAGCAGGGCACAAATCGGGCTTACTCTGGGTACCGTTCGTACCACACTATGTACTCCCACAATTGAACGTATTTGAAATAGAATGACAGCGTCGTAAATGGAAAGACAAAGAAACAGAGCTTGAGTTATTTGAATTAAATTACATAACGTATGGAAAGTCCTTGCCCAAGGGCAGCACCTGGCACTTGGCAGTTGCTTAATAAATCTGAGTTACCTTTTATCTGAAAATATGGGCCCTTCAGCTGTCAAAATAACACCTTAGAGGGATTGTGGTTCAGTCCCAGCTCTCCTACCTATTGGTGTATCATCTAAGTCCATGCAGTCTAGTTTCCAGCTCTGGAAGATGGGGACCATAATATCTATTCCGGTGGGAAGCCATGAGCTCCCTCCACAAAGCACCAGGTTGGAGCTATGGGTTCCTTCTCCTTGGGGTCTGATCCCACTCAGTAGGTAAACCTAGGCCCCATCCCCACTCCTGGGCTTAATTCTTTTGGATCTTCACCTACTCTTGGCTCCCCAAGATTGGCTCTTCTGGAGGATGTAGAGTTGACTCTCCAGAGTAGTCTGGGGTCTTTCTTGCAAGAAACAGAAACTTACTTGGGTATCCTAAGCAAAGGGAGCTTTGGTGGGAGGAGATCACAGTGGGGGGGTGTGTCAGTCCATCATCCCCATACACCCTTCCCCCCTGCATACAATTTGACCTCGTATCACTTCCACCCAAATTTTGTTGACTAGAAGTGTTCATAGGACCCTCACTTAACTGCAAAGGAGGCTGGAAAATGAGGCGCTCAGGATGTGGACATGAGATTAAAAGGCATCTAGCCAGTCTCCGCCACAGACTATTTGCCCATAATCATAAGCCACCCCCAAATTATACTCTACGTATTCCATATTGCAGAATGCTTATCAGTGGTGAGAAAGGACTGGTTGTTGAGATCAGGAATGAAGGGACAAAGACCTTATAAAAACCATGGGAGAGTGAATGCTTGCAAGTGAGGGTCACTGTTGGCACAACTCTCTACATCTGAGGTAAAAAATAAAAATATTTGTTGGAATTAAAAGCAAAACTTCTCCAGAGATGGATAAATGATCAACCAGACACAACTGAGAAATGAACAATGAATTAGAAGACTGAACTGATTAAGTTTTGCAGAATTAAGGCCACAGAATTGGAGTTACAAAGTATTAAAGGCATGGAAAATATAAAGGAGAACTTAAGAAAATATGAAGACAGAATGAAGCCCTTCAGCATATGAGGGTAAATACATCAGAGGTGGCAAACATGAAAGAAATAGCAATTATGAGAGAAATAAAGAGACATAGAAGATAGAATGAGGAGATTTCAACACAAATCTAATAGGATGCAGATCATTAAAATAGAAAATGTAAAAGAGAATTTAAGAGTCAGAGAAGATAGGAAATGAACCTCTATCAAGGTCAAGAGAGAGACACTGGGGTAAAAGACTGCAAGGTGATATTTGAAACAAAAATAGCTAAAAATGTCTCAGAAGTGCAGAAAGACCCATTAAGCTCCACACTTAGAGACTTTATAGTGAAACTGCAGACTTTGAAGACAGAGGAAATCCTCAAGGCCACCAGAGAATAAAACAGAGATTACTTTCAGCAGAACACCAACAAATGCCAGAAAGAAATGGAGTAATATTCCTTGAAGTTGAGAGAAAGTAGCTGTGACCCTATAATTCTATACCCAACCAAACTATAATTTAAGGGCCAGGATGACCAAGATATTTTTAGGTAAACTGGAACATAGAATAGAAACTACATACAGATGCTCTGTAATATCATTATGAAATGAATTACTTAAACAGGGAAAAATGAAAAGGCAAGAATATACAACAGGGAAGATACAGCCTCTTCAGTAAATGCTGTTGGGAACAGTGGACAGTGACATGCAAAAGAATCAAACTGGACTCCTCTCTCACGCCATGCAAAAACAGAAGTTCAAAATAGATTAAAAACTTACATGTGAGACCTGAAAAACCATAAAACTTCTAGAGGAAAACCTAGGTGGTATCCTCTTTGACATTAATCTTAGTAGTAAATTTTGGATATGTCTCCTCAGGCAATGGAAGCAAAATTAAAAATAAACAAATGGGACTACATAACGCTAAAACTCTTTTGCACAGACAAGGAAACTATCAATGAAACGAAAAGGCTGCCTGCTGGATAGGAGAAGATATTTGCAAATGATATATCCAATAAGGGGTTAATATCCAAAACACACAGGGAACTCATACAAGTCAACATGAAAAAACCAAACAACCTGATTAAAATATAGGCAGAGGACCTGAATAGACATTTTTCCAAAGAAGACATGCACATGGCCAACAGGCACCTGAAAAGATGCTCAGCATCACTAATGATCAGGGAAATGCAAATCAAAACCACAATGAGATATCACCTCACATTGACAGAATGGCTTTTATCAAAAAAAACCCCAACAAATAACAGGTGTTGGCAAGGATCTGGAGAAAAGGGAACCCTCATGCACTGTTAGAAGAAGTGTAAATTGATGTAGCCAGTATTGGAAACAGTATGGAGATTCCTTAAACAATTGAGAAAGAACTACGATATGACCCAACAATTCTACTCCTGGGTATTTATCTGAAGAAAATGAAAATACTAAACAGAAAAGACACACGCACCCCTATGTTCATTGCAGCATTATTGACAGCAGCCAAGATATGGAAGCAAGCTAAGTGCTCATCAATAGATTAATGGAGAAAGAAGATGTGGTATAAATACACAATGGACCATTATTCAGCCATAAAAAAGAATGAAATCTTGCCATTTGTGACAATATGGATAGACATAGAGGGTATTAGGCTAAATGAAATAAGTCAGAGAAAGACAAATACTGTAGATTTCACTAATATGTAGAATCTAAAATAACAAAACAAATGAACAAACATAATAAAAGAGAAACAGAATTTTAGATACAGAGAACAAATAGGTGGCTACCAGAGGGGAGGGAGATGGGGGGAGGAAAGAAAGAGGTGTGTGAGATAACATCCAGTTGCAAAATAAATGAGTCATGGATATGAAATGTACAGTATGGGGAATATAGTCAATAACTATGTGGTATCTTTGTATGGTGACATGTCAGAACTAGATTTATTGTGGTGATCACTTTGAAATGTATAGAAATATCAATCACTATGCTATGTAACAGGAACTAAATAGTGTTGTAGGTCAATTACACTTTAAAAACAAACAAACTCATAGAAAAAGAGATCAGGTCTGTGGTTACCAGAGGTGAGGGATTGAAAGGAGGGGTAATTGGATGAATGTGGTCAAAAGGTACAAACTTCCACTTGTAAGATAATTAAGTACTAGGGATGCAATGCACAACATTATAAATGTAATTAACACCGCTCTGTGTGACATATGACTGCTGTTAAGAAAGTAAACCTTGAGTTCTCATCATAAGGAAAACTTTTTTTTTCTATTTAATTTTGTATCTATATAAGGTGATGGATGTTCATTCAACTTATTAAAAATTAAAGTAATTTCTTCTGTTTCTGTTTATGTTTTGGAGGCTACTAGGAAATTTAAAATTAAGTCTGTTGCTCATATTACATTTCTATTGGATGGCGCTGCCTTAGAGTAATACCCTCCGCTGGTGCTGCACACACTGACATTTTTATGTTCCTTTGTATCTAGTTTATTTTTTTAAAAGTATGGTTTTTGATCTACAGATTTAATTTTTCATATATAAAAATGCAATTCCAGATAAACTGACTTCTTAGACCCTGGGTATTGTGCTAAGCCAGATGAGGAAACTGAGGCAGAGAGGCATCAGGAACCATGCTCAAGATCACACACCAGTAGGTGCTAAGGTCTGGGGCCAGCATCTGTGTCCAGGTGTTCACCACTTTCTACCATGGCCTTACCTTTCAGTGCTCTGTTCGGGTTTAGTTGAGGTTATGTGGGAAAAGAAAAAAAGAAAAAAAATATTCCAGAAGGAAGGAGTGGGATGCAAAATTAACAATACTAAAATTTCAGAGTAAATACCAGAATGATGGAATGCGTAACTTCTGAACCAGTAGCAGAAAACAGAAGAAATATGGATCAGTCTAACGAAAGAAATAAAAGAGAAAAAAAAAGAACAGCGCACCCTCATCCCATATTGTCTCCTGTAAGTTATCAGTGCAGTTGGATTCATTACCTAATTAAGCTTGTCTAAATCCACGGTGCTCTCCAAATTCATCAGCATCTGTCAAATGTTTGATGATTAAAATTCTCCAAGGGATGTGATATTTATTTTTATCTTTTACTTTTGAAATAACTTCAAACTTATACTTCTGTAAGTGTGCAAGATCATATAAAGAGCAACCCCCTGGACCATCTGAGAATAGGTTACTGATGCTATGTCCCATCTCTGATGAATATTTCAGGGTGTATTTCCTAAAGGAAAAAGAAAGATATGTTTGCACATAACCACAACTATCAGAGTCAGACAATCATCCCGTTCCTTTTTCCCCCAGTCGTCCCAGTACTGTCCTATATAGCAAAAGGATTCATGAGCATGTGTTCTACTTAGTTGTCATGTCTCTTATTTTCTTAAAACTAAAACAGTTTCTCAGTGTTTCCTTGGCTTTCCATGACCTTGACACTTTAGAAGATTATAGACCAATTATTTTGCAAAATGTTTACCAATTTGGATCCGTCTGATGTTTCTTGATGATTAGATTCAGGATATGCATCTTTGTCAGGATTGTCACATAAGTGATGCTCTGTTCATCTGTTTACTTGGGCTGCCATTACAAACTACCACAGACTGAAACAAAAGACATTTATTTCTCACAGTTCTAAAGGCTAGAAGTCCAGGATTAAGGTTCTATCCAATTTGGTTTCTGGTAAGATTTCTTCCTGGCTTTCAGATGGCCACTTCTTCCTCACTGTGTCCTCACAAAGTGGAGAGAGAGAGCTCTGGTGTCTCTTCCTTTTCATGTAAAGACACCAGCATATTGAATTAGGGCATCAACTTTATGGTCTCATGTAACTTTGATCACTTTCTTACAGGTCCTATCTCCCAATATAGGGGCTAGGGCTTCAACATGTGAATTTTGGAGGGGACATAAATTTAATCCATAGCATCCAGCCTCAACATTTCCCCCCTAGACTATTGCAATAGCCTCTTACCTGACTTTGCTCCCTCTCTCCTTTACCCAGCAGTCCATGACACGTACTACCAGGCGGGGTATGACTTTGACGTGTCCCGTTACTGGCTTTGTAAACTTATCACTGGTGCTGTCTGTCAAGTTTCTCCACTGTACAGTTCCTCCTTCTCCTTTGGTAAATAATAAGTACTTTTTGGGGGGAGGGAGAAAGTACTTGGCAAGTATGTAAATATCACACTCTTCATCAGATATTTATTACAAATTTTATCATTTACTGATGTTTCTTGACTAAATTTAAGTATTACTATGATGACTGCCAAATAGTGATTTTTGAATTTGATCATTCTTTGCACATTTATTAGTTGGTGTGCTACTTTAAAGAAAAACTTCCCTCTCTCCCCATTTTTTAAAAAGTCATAGCAGAACAGAATCATGGGTTCCATTTTGTTCAGTGGATATAATCTTTCAGTAATATTATTTTATTGATTCTCTACTGTCTGCTACGTGGTGTTTCCGTGAAGGAATAATTGGTACTGGACTAATTCTTCTACTTTAAACAATTAGAACACTCGGCAAAGCATACAAAACAATAGTTTCCGATATTTGACAACAGGCAGAGCAGGACTGTGATCATTGGAAGAAGTGAAATGTATAATACAAGTGCTATAATGACCCCAGATTTTTTCACGGAGGAATTTTATGATCCTGATGCAGGAAAAGGGGGCTCAAGTAGAGCAAAGCAGAGTTGGTGAGGTAAGGTCACAAAAATCAGAGTTTAAGGATGACTGAGATGGTTAGAGTTTGTGGAACAGAGTGCCAGAAAGAGGGTAGCTGCATAAAGAGCAATCTTGAGAAATCTTCAGAAGTCTCATGAGTTTTTGACTGAACACTGATCTCCACATGCCCAAGGTGAGACCCTGTGAGGCTGGGCAAAGAAAACCATGGGAGAAAAAACAGTTATTGCAGCGCGGTAAGCCAAAAGCCTATCAGAACTCACACAGAGTCGAGAATCATTCACATTTCAACCAATTAGAGTGGACAGACCTTTTTCAATAGGAAGGAATTTAGCAGAGGGCCCAGAAATGACTACATGGGCCACAGCATAAAATCAGCTCTAGACTCACTGTGGCAAGGCTTTCTGACAACCTTCAAAAGTGTAATGCTGATCTGGAAGTAAATGAACTGCCTGCCAGAACAAAGCTCAACACCCTTTGATGAAGGAAAACAAAATTCAGCCAGCCTACGATGTAATAGCCAGAATGTCCAGCATCCAGTAAAAAAATTACTAGACATGTGAAAAAGCAGGAAAAATGTGGGCCATAACCTGGAGGAAAAAAATTAGTAAAGACAGATTCGAAGTGACAGAAGTAATGGAATTAACAGGCAAGACTATATATGAGGTTCTATAAATATGTTAAAGAATTTAAAAGAAACATGAACATAATGAGAAGAGAAATGGAAACTATAAAAAAGAAGCAAATGGGTCTTCTAGAACTGAAAAGTATAATCTATGAATTAAAAAAAATTCATTGGATCAGCTTAAAAGTATATTGGAAACCACAGAATAAAAGATTGAAGACATAGTCACATAAACTATCCAAAATGAAGAACAGAAAGTATAAGGCTGAAAAAATGAACAGAGCTTCAGTCACCTGTTCACAGTAGCACGCAGTCTAATATAGATGTAAACTGGAGTCTCAGAAAGAGAGGAGGGAGACGTCGGGGCAGAAAAAAATATTCGTGGAAATAATAGTCAGAATTTCCCCAAATTTGGTGAAAAATATAAAACAAAATATCCATGAATCTCAATGAACCTCAAACAAGATAAATTAAAACAGCATCAAGACACTTTACAATCCAGTTTCTTAAAACCAATGACAAAGAGAAAAATCTTAAAAGCCTTCAGAGGAAAAAGATGTATTATATATTGAAAACAGATTTAAAAAATGGCCTCTGGCTTCTCTCAGAAATAATACAAGCCAGGTGATACTATAATGACATCTGTAGTGTTGAAAGGAAAAAAAAAAAATCCTCACAAAAACCTGCCACCTGGAATTTTATATCTAGCACAAATATCCTTCAAAAGTGAAGATTAAAAAAAGACGTTTTTCAGGCGGAGAAAAACTGAGAAAGTTTGTCACCAGCAGACCTGTACTAACTACAATAATGTTAAACCAAGTTGTTCAGGCTGAAGAGAAATGAGTCTATGTGAAAATGCAAATCTACAGAAAAGAAGAAAGAGTTTCAGAAATGTCAAATGTATAGATACACGGAAAGACATTTGTTCTCATTTATATTTTTAAGAAAAGGTAATTAAATGTTTAAATAAAAATAACAGTATTCTGTGGGACTTGCAACATACATAGGAGTGAAATGTATGGTGCCAATAGCACAGAAGACATGGGCAGGAAATGGAAGTACACTGTTGTAAGGTTCTTACATTACACGTAAGGTTACACGATATGACCTGCAGGTAAGACTGTGATAGGCTAAGTAAGCATGTTGTAAAACTCTAGAGAAACCAATAAAAGTAAATCAAAGAGCTGTAGCTAATAAGCCTGTGGGACAAACATGAAAGGAATAGCAATATAGTGAATTTAAATCCAACCACATCATTAACTATGTGAATTGTAAGTGGACTAAACATTCCAATAATAGATATTTTATAGTGTATTAAAAATAGCATCCAACTATATGTTGTGTACAAGAAATGCACTTTAAGTATAAAGAAATATATAGGCAAAAATCAAAGGATGTAAAAGGCATCACTATGCAAAGACTAGTACCAAGAAAGCTGGAAGAGCTATATCAATATCAGACAAAGTAGACTTTGATAAAAGGGATATTACCAAAGATAAGGGGGACATTGGCAAATTATAAATGGCCAATTCATTTAGAAGACCTAACAGTTTTAAATGTGTGCAGAACTTCCAAGTACATGAATAAAAAATGGACAGAACTGAAATGAGAAATAGACAAATCTATAACTTTAGTTGAAGATTTTGAACACTCTTCTCTCAGTAATTAATAGAACAGAAAATAAATCAGTAAGCAAAAAAAGACTTGAACAACATCATCAACATACTTGACCTAATTGACATCTGTAGACTACTCTACACAACTAGAAAGAAGAAAATACATTCTTTTAAAGTGAATCATTCATTATGACAGCCCATGTGCTGCACCATAAAATAAGTCTCAGCAAGTCTAAAAATATTGCAATCAATAGAGGTTATTCTCTGACCACAATGACACTAAATGAGAACATAATTATAAAATAAACCTGGAAAATATCCAAATATTTGGAAATGAAACTGTACACTTGTAAATAACCTATGGGGCAAAGAAAAATCATAAAGGAAATCTTAGACAATATTTTGCAAGGAAGTAAAATAAAAGCAAACATCAAAATTTGTGATATTCTTGTTTGGGGGAGGGAATTTTTGTTAATCCTTGTATTTGCAAAGAAGGGAGATTTAAAATAAATAATCTGAGTTTCCATCTTAAGAAATTAGACAAAGAAGAGTAATTAAAATCCAAAAAACATAGAAAAGGAAAATAAAAAGTGCAGCAATCAATGAAATAACAAATGGTAACAAACAAACAAACAGAAGAAATCAATGAAACCCAAAGTTCATTCCTCAAAAATTGTGATAGTTTGATAAATTTCTGGATTGACTCATCAATGAGTTCATCTGTGAGTGTTTACCAATACAGTATCAGAAATAAAATAGAGGATATCACTACAGATTCTGCAGACATGAAATGACACTAAGGAACTATCATGAAAACCTTTATTCCAATAATTACAATCAATTAGATAGAGTGGACAAATTCCTTAAAAGACACAACTTTCAAAATATTCACAGGAAACAACAGAAAACATTAATAACCTTGTATCTATTAAAATTGAATTAATGATTGCAGACCTTCCCACAGAGGAACTTTATGCCCAGGTGGTTTAACTGATGACTTCTATCAAACATCTAATGAAATAATAATACCAATATTATGTTAAGTTTTTCAGAAAATAAAGGAAAAGGTAACTTATGTTAATTGATTCTGTGATACTATGATACAAAGACAATATAAGAAAAGTACAATTTTATCTAATGAATATTGAGGGGAAGTCCATAACAACATATCAAATCAAACCCAGAACTATTAACAGGATACTGTTAATATGCAAGTTTGATTTGACATTCAAATCACAATCTTACCAGTAAAAAGTTGGAAAATCATAGGATTATCTCAGTAGTTGCATAAAAATCACATGACAATATTTGACATGCAAAGATTATGAAAACTATAAGAAAATTAGGAATAGAAGGAAGCTTCCTCAACATGATAAAAGGTATCTATGAGAAACGTACAGCTAACACCATACTTAAAAGTAAGACTAAATGCTTTTCTTCTGAATCAGGAAAAGTCAAAGATGATGATTCTCACTACTTCCTTTCACTGCCTAGAGGTCCTAGCCAATGCAATAAAGGAAGAAAAGGAAGTAAAAGGCATAAATACTGGAAACAAACAAACAAAAAAGGCATTTTTATTTACAGGTGACATAATTACGTGCATAGAAAATCTTAAGGAATCTTCAGAAATGCTATGAGGTGAATAATGTTGCAAAGTTTCTAGATACAAGGTCAATACATAAAAGTCTACAATATTTCTATGTACTAGCTAGATATGGAAGCAACCCAAGTGCCCATCAATAGATGAATGGATAAAGAAGATGTGGTGTATATATACAGAATAAAATATGACTCAGCCTTGAAAAGAATGAAAGTGCCATTTGTAGCAACATGGAGGGACTTAGAAAACATTATACTTAGTGAAATAAGTCAGAAAAAGACATAGTGTATGATATCACTTATGTGTGGAATCTAAAAAATAATACAAATAAATGTATATGCAAAACAGAAACTGACTCAAAGATATAGAAAACAAACTGGTCTACCCAAGGAGGGAAGCAGGGGGGAGGGGAAAATAGGTGGTATTGGATCAAAAGGTACAAACTACTATGTATAAAATAGATAAGCAACAAAGATATCTTGTATAGCACAGAGAATTACAGCCATTAACCTGCAGTAACTTTTAATGGAGTATAACCTGTAAAAATACTGAATCACTATGCTGTACACCTGAAACTAATACTGTAAATCAACTATACTTCCATAAAAAATTTTTGGAAAATAAAGACAAGAGAATAATTAGAAACAAATATTTAGGAATAAGTTTAACAAAAATGATACTGAAAACCACAAAACATTTCTGGAGGAAATTAAGGAAGACCTAAATGTACGGAGAGATATACTTAATGATGGGGAGATACATTGCAAGACACAGCGTTGTTAAGATCTCTGAAAGGCTTTTTCCTTAGCACTTCTGACATTAGATGTGTGTGTGTTTTCCATTAACAGTTCTCCAATTCTCTGACACCAGCTGTGTATCCAACGCTTCAATTCAATGCTGACCCCAACTCCTAGAGTTAGTGCAGACCCCACAGGTCAAAGGCCCAGTATCATAAGATTGCTTTTACTGCAGAAGCCAGCTGTACAGGGGTTCCCGCAGCACCTACATTTCTGCCGGGCCATCTACAGGTTTGGGTCTTCCCACGACCTTCCTCAGGTTTGATAACCTGCGAAAATGGCTCATAGAACTCAGGAAAACCCTTGACTTCTATTTACTGGTTTATTATAAAGGAGACAATACAGGAACGATCAAGAGGAAGAGACGCAGAGGGCAAATCGTGGGGGAGGGGTGCGGACTTCCCTGCGCTTTCCCTGCCCACCGCCCTCCAGCACACGGATGTGTTCGCCGACCTGGAAGCTCTCCAAATCTTTTAGTTCAAGAGTTTTTATAGAGCTCACTCTTCAGCACTCCCCTCCTTCCATTTCCAGGGGTTAGAAGTCAGTGAGTGGGGCTGAAATTTCCAACCCTCTAATCACTTAGACCAACCCGTCCCAATCCACCCTATGTTACCTCATTAGCATAAACTCTGAAGTGATCAAAACGAGATTGTTATGAATAACGAAAGACACTCCTATCACTTGGGAAATTCCAATAATTTTAGGAGCCCTGTGCCAGGAACCAGGGACAAAAACTCAATATATTTCTCATTGTACCACAATATAAATTCTATCCAAAGAATTAATAGATTTAATGTAATTCTAAATCAACATATCAGTATGTTTCTGGGACAAATTGACAAACATGATAAAACTTATATGGAAATACAAAAGACCTAGTGTAGACAAAATAATTTTCAAAAAGGAGAACAAATTCGGAGGGCCTGTACAACCCAATTTTGACATTTATAAAACTACAATGTTCAAGTCAGTGTAAAAGTAAAGATATAGATTAATGGCATGCAATCAGACATATTTGATCTTTGATTTTTAACAAAGGGGCAAAAGTCATTTCATGGAGAGAGGATAATCTTTTCAGCAAGTGATTCTGGAACAACTGTTTCCATGCACAAAAAAATAAGACTTGACTCCTCCATCTCACAACATTTATAAAAGTGAACTCCAATTAGATTATATGCTTCAGCACAAAGACTGAAATTATAAACTTCTGAAGAAAACATAGGACATGCATTTCTGATGTTGGCGTAGGCATTAGGTACTTAGGACACAACAGCATAAATCATAAAATAAAATTTGATAAAATGGATTTCAGCAAAATTAAAAACTGCTGCTCTTCAAAGACACCGTTAAGAAAATGGAAAGCATGTTACAACTGACAGGAAATATTTGCAATACATATGTTTAGCAAAGAACTTATATCCAGAAAGATTCTTAAAGCTCAATAATAAGATAGAAAACTCAATCAATCTGTGTGAAAATCTGAACAAGTACTACGTAAAAAAAGCTACATGATTGGCCAGTAAGGTCCTGAAAAGATGCTTCACACCATTAGCCATCAGGAAATTCAGATTAAAACCACAATGAGATGTCTATACATATAACAGAACGGCTAAAATAAAAAACGCCAAGCATGGCAAATATTGGTGAGAATATGGAATAATAGAGACTCTCAAACATTGCTGGTGGGAATGTGAAATGGGTACAATCATTTTGGAAAACAGTGCAAAAATTTATTATAAAGTTAAATATAATCATCCCAGAACCCAGGAATTCCAATCATAGGTATTACCTTAGAGAAATGAATATATATATATACATATTCACATGAAGACATATATATAAATATTCAAACAAGCTAAATTCATGATATCCAGAAACTAGAAACAATATAAATGTCCATCGAAAAGTGATTGGATAAACCAATTGTTTTATTCTTATATTAGAAAGTTACCAATACTAAAAATGAACAAATTCCTGATATGCAAAACAATATGGATAAATCTCAAATATTTTATGTTAGCCAAAGAAAGCAGACATCAAAAAATACGTGCGGTATGATTCCATTTATATGAAGCTCTAACAAAGACAAAATTAACCAATAGTTACAAAAATTAGATCAGTGGTTGCCTCTGGGGAGGGATGAATTAAGAAAGGATGTGGGAGAATTATGGGGGTGATGGTTAAATTCTGTATTTTGATTAAAGTGGTGGCCACATGCTTGTATATATTTATGTATTTGTCAAAACTCATTGAACTATAGTTATAGTAGGTCCATTTTATTGCATGTAAATTATATCAGAATAGATTTGAGTAAAACTTAAAAAAAAAAATTCCCAAATTGGTCAGTGTGTGCCTCTTCAAGTTGGTCTCTGCTCTTACATGTTCTGATTGTTCCTTGAGCATTTCCTCATTTTCTGGCACAAGACGTTCCAGGTACACGCTGTACTTTTCCCTGTCTCACCCCTAGAATCAAGCAGTTGTCTAAGGAGCCCTTGTTCCTTTGAACGGAGAATAGTTTTTAGAAACCAAGATCTGGTGCTGAGCGTGCTCACTGTTACTGGGTGTCACTGCTCTCGGGTCCGCCAAGGGATACATGCAAACACATGTTCACGTCTATAGTGATACCTATCTCTCTATGTTGAAAACCATGAATTCAGAGCACACTTCCACGTTCTAACCCCGTCTGATTCATGCCAGGTCTTCACTCTCCCGGCTTCCCTTTGAGAGTTCTGAAGCTGATAACTTAATTAGCTATTTCACCTTTATGTACCATCGACTATTAGGTTCTCACTCTTGATATAAATCAGAATCCTCTTGGCCAGAAAGTCACGTCAATATACCGTACATTTTCCTGGCGTTCTTTTATCCAGAGCGTTACTCTCTGCTGTTGATTTCTATGTTGGTCATGATTTCTTGGTTTTCAAATTCTGACTAACATGAGCAACAAGTGTATTTATCGGAAGGCTGACTGGCTCACAGAATCTAAAGGAAAGCTGAAGAATCAAAATTGGGAACAATAAGGAACTAGAGAAATTTCAGGGATGTAAGAGGCAGAACCATATCACCTTCTGGTCAGAAGCCAATCGCCACTGGTCTCCCTCTTTATGTTCCTCCACTTGACAGGGACCCCCTCCCCCAGGTGAGGGTCTGATAGCCTGTCTTGGGTCACACACCCTTTTCTTTGTCAGTGAAGTCAGGGCAGAGCTGAAGGAAGGAAGAGGAGGAGTGGCTGCTTGGCGGGCAAAATAATAATAAAGACGCTAGCAATGCAAACTCTTTTTCTTGCTTTACCCAGTGCTTGGGATGCCCTTCGAGTTGCTGGTTGAGTCTCAACTTCAAGGTCTCACCTCAAATTCCATTTCCTCTTCAGTGCCCCTGCCTAAAGCCCGCCTTCTTCACGCTCCCTCTTTTAGCGCCTTCTGCGTACTTCCTCCGAAATAGTCATCTCCTCCTGTCTTGTTGCTTTACCTCTGTATGGAGGCCCTGCCCGGTGAGAATGCAAACTCTCACGCCTGTCTGGTCCATCTACATGTTCCTAGAACCCAGACCCACGTCTGGCCTCTAGCAGATCATCAGTGGGTGGCTGTGGGATAACTGAATGAGCACGTACCCAGGGTCACGAGGCTCATGAGTGGTGCGACTGGGCTTCCTACCCAGGGGGTCTCACCCCAAAGCCTGTCTTTCCTCACCGCATGCGGACTCCCGGCTACTGAAGGACAGACTGAAAAAAGGAAAAAGCCACAAGAACAGGACGGACCAAATTCTCTCTTTCTAGGAGATAACACATATATAATTTGAAAGCAAGTGACATGGCTGACTCTTGCTGGAAGGGTTAAAACAAAAACTGGCAAAGGGAGCCAGTTAAACTTGTTTTTTTTTTTTTTTTCCTTTTTTTTTTTTTTTGCAAGAGGCCTAAGTTTGCAGTCTGCAGAGCTATCTGGGGCTGGCGGGAGAGCGGTGAAAAGAAACCAGAGAAGCTTGCTGACAAAAGACTGAAATCCCGGTATCTCTTTTGTTTTCACCCAAGTCTGTGGCCACTGACATTCCTCTTTTACACCACGGGTGGATAATAAGCCCCCTTCTCAGGAATCGAAATGCTCTTATACATTTTAATGTGACCTTAGCGAGTGCTTTTCAGAAATCACAGGCCCATCTGACTACACTTGAGGTTGAATTGAGCTAATGGTATTCACCTCATCTTTAGATGCAAAATTGGAAGATAAAAAGACCTTGATGTGAAAAGAAGGAGGGGGGATGTGAGGGGAGTAGGGGGTGGATGGGTTGCGGGGGGCGGGAGGGGGGGAAGCAGATGAGAGATACTGCTTAAAAATCTCGTGATTGCGTCTTGATAACGAAATGTCTCTTCTTTCTAAAATTCCCCGTGGGCTCGGAGATGTCCTTATGCTTTTATTTTTAATGATAGAATCTTTTTATTCTTGGGCCAGGGAAATTTGAATGTGGCTGCATGTGTGGCCAGGAGATACATTGACCTTTAGCAAATCTTAGTTTTTAAAAAATCAGATGGAACAGTTATTGCAATATTCCAGCCCTGGAAGATGAAAAAGAGAGAGAGAGAAAGCAAGCTTTCTTCCTCTGTAATCAGACGTGGATTAAATTTATTAAAGATGCTGTGTCTCCTTTTAAATGACTTGCAACCACCTTTCTGAATTATAAGGAGCTCATTGGAGACATGGCACCCTTCTGATTTTGTCTTAAGATCACAGAGAAAAGTCTTCTGAAATGGGAGGGAACTTGGTTCCTTTTTGTTGCTCTTTGGCTGAAATGTGGTTATCACACACGTACCAAATGCATTCAGGGCCCTAAGGAGGTATGGGGGGGAGTGCAGAGGAGGAGTGAGAGGTGAAGGTGCAGGGTGTGGTCAAGGGAAAAGCTGAGAAGGGGAACTGCAACTCAAATAAAATGCATGTCCCCCCGAGACAGGCTCATTTCCAGTTTTGATGTGCTCGCCGCTGTCAGAAAGACCTGGACGATGCTCCCCGCCACTGGGGCTCGGCGGATGGCGGCCCGTTGGGCAATCCATCACCACGCACACCTGGTCTGCCCAGAGGAGACAGGAGGAGGGAGGGGCAGGCTGAGTGGGTCAGGGGAGGGGGAGGGAATGGCAGAGTGGGGCCCCGGGTTGACACGTGAGGGTCTGACTCTCTCAGACAGGACCTCAGGCCCCGGGGCGTCTCCATCCTAGGGGTGTACATAATTTATCAACGTGGAAAGGGTGACAGATTGGGACAGTCTGGCCTTTTGACTTTGCAACTTCTTTCTGTATTTATAGAATACGACGCTTGCGCCTTCAGGCCACAGCATTCTGCCTTTAAAATTGGGCGTGCTGACTCAGGTACGGGTGGTGAATGGAATTATTATTATGATTCAGTTTTCTTTTTTTTTTTTTTTAAGATACGAAGATCTCGTTTGCTCACACTCTTTGTAACCATTAAGTTGCTTTGGGGAAACGCTTCTTTTTGAGGGCGTCAGCCCTGTGGGTGTCTTCATAAAGGCTGTACTTGTAAAAGGGAAATTCTGAAGTCTGTTTTCGGTTCAATCACATTTCTTATGTGGATCCCTGCTTGGGAAGAGAAGGCGGCGGTCCAGGGCCACTGGGTCAATCTTGGTAGAAGGTTTTACCCTAAGACCCCTGAAAGCCAGAATTTATGATTTCAAAATTCACCCAACCTTGGTGCAGTGCTGTTTCATAGCTGAGATAAAGGTAAGAAAAACCATAATTTTAATTTTCCCTTAGCTTGAAATTCATTCATTTCTAAGGACATTCCAGGCTCAGAGATGGTATTGCCTTAGACGTCTGGGTAATTAAAATATCTGTTGAGTGAATGGATAAATGAATAAATGAATAAGTGAGGGAGGTGTAGGGAGAGTGGAAGTCATGCTGGCAGTGTGCATTTCAGTAAATGTCAAAAATGAAAGTGTGAGTAACTTTCTGAACGAGTGAATTTTAGACGGAGGGGCAGGCGAGCTGGGTGGTGTAGGTAGTTCTTAGACCAGGTTTTAGATGACTGAGTGAGCACGTGGTACAGGCTGGGGGACGGTCTCCTGTCTCCACAACAAAGCCCAGCTGGGTGGGTGGGTGGCAGGTGATCGGTGCCAACACTTTCCTACCAGGGAGGGAACTGAATCTCAAGGTCAAATTGCTTTAGCACTCCTGCAAACGACGCCCAAAGCAAGGTCTGTCTGACTCTGGATCGAGTGCCTGCTTCTCTGTTCTGGGGTGTTCTGCTGTCCCCTTTGGAGCCTTTATCCTCAGGGTGTGGCCCTGGTGGAGGGACGGGCTGGCTCCCTGCCTGAACAGCGCACCTGTAGAGCTCAGCGCCCGGCGTGGCGCTGGGAATCTCCATAAACGAGAGGTCCCACCCCTGGCCTCCAGGGCCTGAGAGCTTTCTTTCCATTGCGTTCAGAGAGCCCCAGGGGAACTGGCACCACTCCCCTAGCCTTGTCCTGACCAGTCCTCAGAAATGCGGTCTTGGATGAGCAGAGGCTGGGGAGGGGCCCTTGGTCAATCCCTTGGACCCAGGCCGCCTCTCCCGAAGAGTTCTTTGGGTTGGGATGCTTTCACCAGGGGCTTCTGCGACACTGGCCTGGGGCCACCTGACCTGGCCTGGCCACCTTGGTGAGGTGAGGGGGGGCGGCGGGGGGACATGCTTGGCTGTGTCATCTGCGGGGGCTGACTTCTCCCACTGCAGGAATGTGCTGACAGTTCTGATTTTAGCGTCCCCCAAGTCTTCATCGGCAATTCACAATTTAACTAGGTTCCAAGACTCAGAAGAATGATTGGTCCTTCGTGCACCCTGGCTATTTCTAAATCAGGCTTACTAGAGTGGCCTTTGGGGAAGAATAGGACAGCGGGGGCCGTAGCAAATGCACTTGGGCTTCTGAGTCAGCGGACTCATGACCAGCTGTTTGACTTGGGCAATTGACTGCCCCTTTCTGAACCTTAGTTTCCTCTCTCTAATGAAGACGCTAAGGAGGCTGGCGCTGCAGGGTCCTTTGAGGAGTAGAGACCCTTATGCGAAAGGTGGGACGTGTAGTAAAAATGTGTGGCTATTTTTATTCGTGGAATTCTGTGCCTAATAATGAAAAAGAAGGAAGAAACAGGAGAACGAAGAGGAGAAAATGAAAACAGAAAACATTTCCTGAGTTCTCGCTGTGCCTCTGCCTACGCTCTCAGCCCTTTACAAAACGATCCCGTAAAGTCCTTAAATGATCTTGTAAATCCTGAAGTTACTGTTGTCCCCACTTTCCCGTTAAAGGAATGAGCTTAGCGGGGTGAGGAGATTTCCTCGCGGTCACACCCCTGGTAAACGGTGGAGCTGGATTTCAACTGGCTGCCCCGGAGTCTCCATCTTTGGGTGATGTGAGTTCACCATGGAGAGGACACTTTGCCTAGGACCTTACCCTCGGTCCCGGGACCCAGTGGACACCGGGTGTGGCATCTTAGAAGCTCATGGAAGTGCCCCCCTCCTGCGGAACGCTGCTGGGGCCCTTAATGACTTGTGTGGGCGGGTGGGTGCCAGGACAGCTAGCCGGCAGCCAAGAGGTGTTAACGCGCCCTCGGAGGGATTTGACTATCAAACATGTGCACGCTGGGGAGACAGCTTCAAACTTAGGCCCCAATGAATGAAGGCTCTCTCTGTATTTTGCCATAAATATTTGGAGCGGAAATTGCCTTTGAAGATAAAGAGTTGGACTAGAAGCAAAGCCCACCCTGGCCCCCTCTCCTGGGGCGGTGGGCGGTGAGGAGCACGAGAGGGGAGCCTCCGGTAGACAGAGCGACTGATGGGATTTGGGGGGGTGGGGAGAAGCACTGCAGACCTTGGCCTTCAGCGAATAGGGGAGCAGCCCCAAGGGACTGAAATGACCGTCCTGGGAAAAGTTTGGACTTTGGAGGATCGGCTGGACTCCTGGAGGGACCATTCACTAGCTCTGACTTTGGGCAAGTCACTTGACCTCTCTGAACGTTCTTTTATCTCATCTGTAAAATGGGAACAAAATAAACCTCCCCAGTTAGAGGTCAGGTTTAACTAAGCTACATAAACTATTCAGTGGTTTCATACTTTTTTTGAGAATGGCTTTCTTGAGATATGATTCACATAGCATACAATTCATTCATGTAATGTTTACAGTTGAATGGCTTTTTGTATGTTCAGAGGTATCCACAACCATCATCCCAGTTGATTTTAGAACATTTTCATCACTTCTAAAAGAACCCTAGCCCCTGGCAACCACTGATCTATTTTCTATCTTTATAGATTTCCCTCTTCTGGATTTTTTCACACAAATGGAATCATATATGTGCTTTTTTGTGACTGGCTTCTTTCACTAATGTAATGTTTTCAAAGTTCATCCGTGTTGTAGTATGTTTAAGTATGAAATCCAGCCTTTGTATGGCTGAATAGTATTCCATTGTGTAGACAGACTACATTTTATTTATTCATTCATCAGTTGATGGACATTTGGATTGCTTCCATCTTTTGGCTCTTGTGAATAATGCTGCTATGAACATTTGTGTACAGGTTTTTGTGGATATATGTTTTCATGTCTCTTGGGTGTAGGAATGGAATTCTGGGTCATATGAGAAACAGCCAGACTGTTTTCCAAAGTGGTTGCACCATTTTACATTCCTACCATCTGTGCATGACGATCCTTCATGTGGTTTTCAGATAAGTGTTTCTGTGCCCCACAACATCTGACAACCCAAATCAGAAATCCACAAAGCTCTCCAGAGCCCGCAGCTTCATAGTGTGAGCTTAGCTGGAGCCTCCTGCTGTGTCTCCCCGCTTCCCTCTCCTCACAGTCTTCCTCTTTGATCAACCTTCCTTACTCACAGTTTGCTCTCAAAAGGAGAAAATTATGCTTTCTGTTTCTGGGCTTTCCAAACCTGCCTGTCCACCTGGCTTGGTCCTTCCCAGGCTCCCACTGTGACTTCCATGTCTCTGTGGAGCTGTGGCCTCCTTGGAGAAGGACCTTTGAGTTCTTCCTTGCTCTATTCCTGCAGGAGCCCATGTCACCTGGTGTGGTGGACAACGTCGGCATTTGGGCTCAGAATGACCAGGATTTGAACCCTGGAGCAGGAAATTTACAGCTGTGGGACACTAGGCAAGTTCATCTCCATCCTGCCCCACTCACCCCCAACCCCCACCAGCATCTGCCTCCCAAACCAAATAGCTACGACAAAAAAAAGGGCTAATTACACCTTTCCTGCTCTGTTGGTAGTAAATATCTGTTGAATATGTAAATAAACAAATAAGGCAGTATGCAATGGGTAACAAATGTGAGGCTTAGTTACTCCCTGGGCAGCTGAGGTAACCCAGGCCTGTGCATTCCATGAAACTGTTTCCTTTATTCCCGCAACAGCTGTCTCGTGGATATGATCCATACATAAAACCCATTTTACAGGTGTCAAAACCGAGGCTCCAAGAACTTCAGTTGTCAAGGCTGCTCACATCTACCGGAAGAATTTAGAAAAATGTAGGCCAGATTAAGCTATAGTTAAGATCTGTAAAGGCCACATTTCCCCCAAAATGTCTCTAGAACTTGAGACACTGTGAGTAAAAAGACTTTTAGGCCAAATGAGCTTCAGAGACACTTTGCAGCGGCAGCCTCTCCTGGGACTCTTCCCATCGCTCCCTGTGGACACTGCTGTGCAGAGGGGTGGTGGGTGACATGGAGAAGGCTTCTGAGTGGACTTTCAAAACAGTCCCTGTTGCTTCTTCTTTAAGTGAGGGGAGTGGTCTTGGTGAGGAGGAGACGGCTTGTTTTGGGGTGGAGATTGGACAGAGGTCTTTCTGGCAATGTGACCCCTGCAATTGTAGCACCCCCTGGACTGGGCGGGACAGACGGTCCTCTGTCTGAGCCTGCAGCTCCTCATCTGCAGGGAAGGGACAGCCGGAGAGGAGCCAGCTGGCCTGCTGGTCGACCTTCCCTCCTCCTCTTTGACTTCAGAGCTGAGCCTTCAGGGGCCTCCAGATTGCTGAAGCTTCACCCAAAGCCTCTCTCCCTCCAAGCAGCTATACCAGTCCCTCACTGCCTGGAAGCCCAGGCTGACAGCAGTGGTTTTCTCCTGATTTCATGTCCCCCTCTCCTCCCATTGCATCTCACCTTGGAATCAGACAGAGCACTGAACAGCGAGAGCAAGGATTCCGAACCCCTTGCCTCAGCGAGGCTCCTTCCTGGTCCCCAAGAAGAAACTGTGGCTCAGCCAGGCAGGAGGGACCCCTTAGGAACGACAGCAGGGGAGAAGCAGCCCTTGTCAACACCTCTTATGTGTCAGGTACACACACAAGTGGTGACTCGGTCCATTCAAGGATTCTTGTCACGTTCAAAGGATGAGGGTGCTGAGCGAGGTTCAGGGACGCGGAGGGACCAATGCAAGGTCGTGCCGTGATGGCCTCTGGTCTGCTAAGCCCGTGCCTTTCCCACGACCCTGCACACCACGAAGGGATGGGGCTTCCTCAACGCCCCTCTTCACTCTGCGGACAGGGACACGGCTCTGAGGACGGGCGGGGTGCTGAGGTCCTTCTCAGTGAGCACGGGTGTCCGTTTGTCCCTTGAAACAAGAGAAATGTCTCCGCGGACCTGCGGGTTAGACGCACGTCTTCAGCGCGAAGGTGTTGCGTCGCCTGCTTCACGGCTGCGCCCACACGGCCCACGTGGCCGGTGGCTTCCGTTCCCCGGTGGGCTGATCGGTCAGGTCAGTGCCTTGCAAAGGCACGGAAGTGTTTCCGCCTCTGTCACTGCTGGTGGGATAATTATCCCTGTGGATTTCTTTATTTCTCACCCACTCACAAGATACCATGGGGCCAATCATTACTATTACGGTAAAATATCCACAATGCCCTCTTAACCACTTCGACTATTCTTAAGTAGCCAGTTCGTTACCCTAAATACATTCACACTGTTGTGTAACTGCCACCACTGTCTCTACCCAAAACTTCATCAGCCCCAGCAGAAACTCGGTACCCATGAATAATAGCTACCCTCCACCCCCACCCTGGCCCCAGGGCCCGTTCTTATTTCAAAAATGCCTCCCTCCCCTCCCCTCCCCCCCATCCCTCTTGGGGAATATTTTTAGCTAAACACCACAGCACACATCCAACCACGCTGAGCACAGGAAGCTGCCCAGGTTATTCTGGTCTCTGAAACCTAATTAGGGAAAAAGGAAAACTACAAAACAAGGATTCTAGAGGAGAGAACCTGGGCGGCTTGAAGTTACCTTCCTCCTGGAGGGCGGGGTCTGCCTGAGGTGATGGAAACCTGGATGGAGGTTTGTTTTTGAAATGTCTGGGCTAGGCTTGGCCTCTTGGCTCTCCTGGACGTGGCTGGCCTGCCTGTCTCCCTTCGCCACGCAGACCGTGAACTATTTTCTTTCTTTGTTCCAGCTTCCTCCTGGGCCTGACAACCAGCTCCCGCTCCCATGAGCTGGGCATGAATGTGGGGTGGTGGGAGGTGGAGCTGTGGGGCAGGTTACTTTGTTGGTCTTGATCCTAGGCTGCAGTTTGGCCAAAAACAAAGAAGAAGAAGAAAAAAGACTTAAAGCACCGATCTCTGGCCTCAGATATTGACAAAGGAGGAATGAAAATACTTGAGATTTTGAAGCCAGAACTTCATTTGAGCTTACAACTTTCTAGCTGTGTTGTCTCAGACTTCAAACCTTTGCGACTCAGTTTCCAACTTGGTAAGACAAGATAACTCGAGTATCTTATCCTACACTTCTTACTTCTGTAGCAGGAACACGACGTCGTGGTCTTTGGAAAGTCTTTGCCTTTCTTGCCCACCTGAAAACTCCTATTCATCCTGCAAACCCCAGCGGACATAGTCCTTTCTCTGTGAGGCCAACCCAGAGGATTCCAGAAGAAGAATCACTCCCATCTTTGTTCTATTTCAGTATCTCACACAGTTTTCTGTACTGCTCACAGCCTCCTTCTGTAATTGATACTTTTACACCTCTGCTGGGCTAAGCTCTTTGAGGGTGGGCACTTCGCTGATTCATTTTTGAGTCCAGGATACAAAATAAGCTTGATAAATGTAAGATCCTCTTGCATTCTGGTGACGCTGAGGTCCACATCCCCTCTGCTGGGATGTGTGGGAATAGAATGTGAATATAGAATGTGGGTTACTTGGCAGGGACCACGGGAGCTGAAGGAGGCCCTCCTGTTCTCCGTGAGCAAGACTCATCCCCATGCACCGGAAGCTCCCCATAGATGCTCAGAGCCTTACTCTTTGAGGGACCCTGGAGGGAAGGTCCAGGGTCCTGACTGGTTTCTGGAAGCAGAAGGAGCCCTGCTGTGGGCTGGGGCCTGTCCTCTCCCAGAACGTGGGAGGCCACCACAGGCCATTGGAACAGGGGTGGCAGGACAGTCCAGCCGGTGAGCCCAGCCCTCCCAGAGGTCAGCTCCCAGCACTCTCTCACTCCTGTTTAGTACTTGGCTCGGCCCAACCTCTCTGATCTGTGTGCAAAAAATCATTATTTGCTTAAAAATACGTGAAGTGCTCCCATAATTTTAATTGGTTTAATTTAAATTTTAAACGACGGATTTTCAACCTCTAATCACTTGGAAACTGAAGTGCTTTTCACCAAATGTGAAGTGCATTAGGGTTGGGAATGATTACGTGGAGTTCAGGGTGAAACGGATGAGAGAGAGGAGAGGGAGGAAGGCAGGCTCAGGACGAAGGGGCAGAGGGAAAGAGAACGCAGCAACTCGGAATCAAGTTGGAAAAACCTCCCTGTGGGCGGAGCCGCTGTCGGGGCAAAATTCAGCCTTTTAGAAGATCTAAGCTGAGATGAGAAAATGCTGCCCAGAGCCCCGTGTGATTCAAGTTCACACTGCATTTTTTCATATTGACACAGAACTTACATGTACGGTGAGATTTAAAATCACTTCTGGTTCGGTTTGCTGATTGCAAACTTCTGATCAGCCCTGTGATCTTGAACGCTGTGTGTGTGTGGCCCTGTGGCCCTAGGCACGTGCCTGGTCTGCCTCTGGGGACCCCAGCCACTGGCCACAGAGCAGTTTGGACAGCTGGACAGAAGGGTGAGCTGATGGATTAAGACTCAGAAATATGAGCTCAGTGCTCAGGGCTGGAGGAGTGTGGCTCTAACGTAAGGTGTCAGGGCCGTGCGTGTGTGCGTGTGTGTGCGCGCGTGTGCGTGTGTGTGCGCATGTGTGTGTTGAGGGCGGGCTGCTGGAAACACCCGGCTGCAGCTGGCCAGGCCGGGCATTGCTGGGAAACGTGAGAACCCCAACGTGGCTTCAGGGCACCGTGGAACCCGGAAGCTCCCTCCGCGGGAGGCCCCAAGCCAGGGATGGGGGTCGGGCAGCTGGGGCGCGCGGGCTGCCTGCCCACAGCTGCTGCCCCATCTGCCTGCCGTCTCTTTCTCTCTGCACAGCAGTGTTGAAAGAGCAAGAGAGACTAGACTTGATCTCCATCAGCCTGGCTTCTGTTTTCACTTCGGCCGGCTCCCTCCGGGTGTGAGCTGGGGCTGCTCACTTCAGCCTTCTGGGCGTTGCTTTGCCCTTTGGTCACTAGGAAATCGGCACTTTGCGCTGCTGCCCTTGCTCAAACTTTCCCATCCTTCAGGAACGTATAATCCAAGGATCCTCTGTCCTGGTGTTTATCTGGGCCCCAGCACCTGCCACGGGGCCAGGACCTGAGCACAGATCGGATTAGAGGCTCCTGGATAGATGCCATACGGGAAAGGCCTTGTGGTTTAGACCAGGCAGATCTAGGTTTGATTCCAGGTTCTGCCATTTATAGCTGGAGAAGTCCATTCACCAAATGAACCTCAATTTCCTCTGCTGTAAAAATGGAATCAGCCTCATGCCACCCCCAAGATAACTTTCAGGTGGGTTATGACCTACATGGGAAAAGAGCAATTTTAACACATTTACAAGAAAATATAATTGAATATCTTTTTGCCTTTGGAGGTATAGAAGAACTTTCAAAACAAACTCAGAAGAAAAGCCAAAGGAAAATATTGATATATTTGACCACTTTAAAATTAAAATCTTCTGTTCAATGAAAGTTACCCTAAAAGAAATGAAAAGACGGGCTACACACTGGAAGGAGATATTTACCATACATCTAACAAACAAAGGATCTGTATCCAGAATATAGGAAGAACTTCTACAGATCAAAATCAGAAAAGAAAACAAAATAAATAGATAATCAGGCAAAAGATCTGAACTGACAATTCACAGAAGAGAAACCACGTGAGGCTCTGAACATACAGAGAGATTCTCAACCTTCTTAGTAACCAGGGGAATGTGAGTTAAAACCATATGTAGTAGATTAGCAAAAATATTTTCCAGAGGAAGATAATAGCCAGGCGGTGGCTGGAGCTGACCCTGGCAGGGCTGGCCTCCTGCGCTGACAACCTGTCCGGCCACCCATCACTGCCACCCCAGAGCAATGTCCCTTTGCAGACTCTAGGAGAGGCCAGACCCCACTCCCTTCAGCTGCCACTCCTTCTGTCACTTTCTGTGTCTTTAATTTGCTATTTTTCTCTCCCAGTTCTTGAGATGGAAGTTTGGATCAGTCTTTCAGCATTTCTTCTGATATATACATTTATGGTTATACCAATTTAACCTCTCAGTGTGTCTTCTGAGCATCATATAATGTGGTTATCATTTAGTCGAAACAGTTTCTAATTTTTGTTGTGTTTTTTTTGTTTGTTTGACACAGTGTATTTCTCAGAAGTTTTCCTCTTAATTCTCCAGAATTCTTAATTTCCAAAAATATTCTACTTATTTTGCTCTCGAGGCCTCGCTGAATTCCACTCTGGTCAGAGAACAAGCTCTGTGGGATTTTAATCCTGACAGACGTGCCCAAACTCGATTTATGGCTCAGCACATGGTCAGATTTGGTAAATGTTTAAAAGGTATACCAGCAGTTGTTGGGTGCTGTGCTTTATGAAAGTCAATTAAGTCAAAGTGGTTAATCAGGTTATTTAAAACTTCTAAATCTTTGCTAATGTTTTTGGTCCACTTGTATCAGTTACTGAAATATGTGTCGTAATCTTTCATTATGATTGTGGTTTTGTCTATGTCTCCTTTTAGTTCTGTCAGTTTTTGCTTTATATATTCTGAGGCTATGTTATTAAGTGCATACACATTTAGATTTAATATATACTTCCGATAAACTTGACTTTGTATTTTATAAAAGGCCCCTTTCATATTTAGTCACATTTCTTCCCTGATGTGTACGTTGTCTTATACTGATGTCATTATACCAGCTTTCTCATGGTTAGTGTTTGTACTGAGATATTTTGCTATTTTTTTAAATCAACTTTTTTTTTACATTCAACCTTTCTGTATCCTGGTATTTTAAGCATGTATCTTCTAAACAGCATAGGATTTGATCACTCTTTTTTCCCCTTAAATTCTGTCTGACAATCTTTGTCCATCTACATTTAATGTAATGACTGAATCAGATATAGATATTCTGATCTATGTAATTTTTTCTCCTCTCTTGCCTTCTTTTGGGTTCACTGAAGCTTTTATTATTATTATTCTTTCCTCCACTTCTTAGTATTTGTATATCCTTTTGCTGTTTTTTTTTTTAATGATAACCCTAGAATAGGGATTCTCAATGTGTTTGGTCTCAGAATGCCTTAACACTTAAAAATTGTTGAGAACTTCAAAATTGTTTTATGCAGCTGGGTTACACCTATTGATATTTAATTGTATTATAATTTACAATTAAGAAAAATGTAAAATATTTATTAAAAGTTATAATAATTATTACTAGTTGATAGAAATAACTTCTTTCTATTCTTTGAATAGATTTGAATTTGAACAGATCTTTCACTGATGCATAATTTCCAGGCATAATACAATGGGAATCAGTCATTTGGAAAATATTACTTCATTGGATTATGGAAGCCTTCCAAATGTTGATTATTTAAGATAAAAAATTACATTTGTTTATATCATCATTGATCTTATCAGAAAAGTCTTTAAATATTAGGGAGCCATTAAGCTCACAAAGGCCAACACAAATTTTCCAAAAATTCTAATTTTTCTTTCGAAGCTCATTGATAACATATACTGTAAGTTGCTTTCCTTAAAGTGACACATTCACTTTATCAATTTTTGAGAGGATGCCCGCCCAATATCCAAGTTGGAATAACCATAGTTTGTCTGTCAGCTGGTCTTGCCAGTAAAAATGGTACTACATTAAAAAGTGGTTAGTTCACCTCCTGACTTAATAACTCAAGTGCTTTTCCTTGAGATAACCTTTTATTTCAGGATGCCACAGCTCCACTTTATGGCCATGTTCCATTTTTGTCATACAGTATATTAAAAATGTGTAGTTAAGGGTAATGATTTAATAAGAATTAATACTTTTTAAAAAACTGTTTCATCAAGGATAGTCAAATGAAATTGGTTCCTTTTTCTTTTCCTCCTTCAAGTGCATGACAGTGAAGATGGCAGTGATTAGTAGTGTGGTTTCATGGCATGGCCGTGATTTGTAGTTTCACCCACTGTAATTTTGCATCATCAGGGCAAATGTCAACAGAATAAAAAGAGTCAAATAATGTCTTAATATCACTATGAAAGTAGTTTTGACCTTACGGATTCTTCTGGGACTCCTGAGAGTCTATGAACCACATTTTGAGAACTGCTGCACAGCAATCACAACAGGCATCTTTGATCTTCTTTTTTTTTTTTTTTCAAAGACTAATACAAAACAGTACTCACTTCACTTGTTGGATAATGCAAGCTCCTTACAGTGCTTCCACTTCATGTACTCCTACTAATGTTATAGTTTTCATGTATTATATTTATCTACCTCTTCCATACCCGCAAGTCATTATTATTATTTTTATATAGTTGATACTCATTTGTCTACACATTCACCTTTCTGTCATCTTTTCATTCCTTCCTGCATTTCCAAGCCTCTCTCTGAAGAAGACCTTTCAGCATTTCCTTTTGTGTGGGTCTGCTGGTGTGAATTTTCTCAGCCTGAAAATGTATTTCTCCCAATCTGAAAACACCTTTATTTCATCTTTATTGTTGAAGGCTATTTTTGCTGGGGAATTCTAGGCAAATATTGTTTTCAGTCCTTTGTAGATAACATTCTGTTGTCTTCTGTTTCCACCGTTTGTGTCAAGAAGTCAGATGTCAGTATTATTCTTGCTCTTGTAAAGGTCTTGCTTCTTTCTTCCTCTTCTGTCTGATTTTGAGATTTTTCTCTTTGTCACTGGTTCTCAATAGCATTAGTATAATGCCTAGGAATGGTTCCCTTTGTATTTATTTTGCTTGGTGGTTCATAGTGCTTCTTGAATCTTTCTAAATATAATTGACCACTTTTATACCTTTAATCTCTTGAAATATTGTTTGTGTCTCACACTTTGTCCTGTTCTTTTGGGACTCCAATTACACGTATGTTAGACCTTTTTGCAGTATCTCATATGTATCTTATACTTTTCCCCATCTTCATGTCTCTCCATGGACCACTACAGATATTTTCTTCTGAGGTATCTTACAGTTTACTGACTGTTTAATCAGCTGTATCTCATTTCCTATTAAACTCATTCATTGAATTTTTAATTTCAGTTATTCTATTTTTCAGTCCTTGAATTTATATTTGATTTATCATTATAGATTCTGGTTCTCTCGTGTAGTTCTCAATTTTTCTTTTATTTCCTTGAACATAATAAGCTAGTTATTTTTAAAGTCTGGGTCTGATAACTCTGTTATCTGGAAGTTTCCATATGATGTGATTTCCCTTTGTTTTCAGACATACTATTTTGTTTCCTTGCATGCCTGGTTTTGATTGAGGACTGAAATGTTGTAGAGATAAACTGAGGACTAGGTTTGTATGTTGAATCCTAACACAGGCCAGCTAGGCGGTCTAGGAGTGCCAGATCTCTTGAATCCAATTAGTAATGGAGAAATTTTAAATTGGGCTTCCATCCCTTTGAAGGACAGCGTATTTCTGGTTTGCCCTTATGCCTAGAATGTATCCTTTTAGAATCAGCAAAGAAACAAAACCCAATCAATTCCTCCACAAAAGGCAAGAAGGAAAAGAAAGAGAAACATGGGGAAAGTGAATACCACTTGGTGTTGGTAGTTTTGTAAATCCCCTTTACTAATGGTCCCTGAACTTGACTTTTGTCCCTCTAGTTTTATGAACTTGTCAAAACTTCAGACTCTCAGCCTCCTCGTCCAGAATCAGTGAGCACCTTTAGGGGAAAAACTGTCCCAATGCTGAGCTTGTCTCATTGAGTTTCCTTCTTTCCTGGATTGTGGTTTTAATTCTTCATTGTCTTGATAACTCTCCAGTGCCTTCAGGCATTTAATTTTTAATTTAAAAGTTTATCCAGATTTTCTAGGTTTTGCAGTGGGTATGTTGGTCCTAATTACCTAGTCTGCCATTGCCAAAAACGTGGCAATCTGGTACAACTACTTTCAATTTGTCAATACCTAGGGGAGTTGAAGATATTTGCATTCCATGACCCAGAAATTCCACACTTCAGGATATTTACCTTAGAGAGAAACTTTTGCAAATGTAAACAGTTTTTATAACAGCAGTGCCAACCGACAGGAGAATGGATAAATATATTGTGGCATAGCCTTACAAAAAATAATACCCACAGTAAAAATTAATGAACATGTGTCAAAATGGACAAACCTCATGAACACAACGTTAAGTAAAAATGTTATGTGGAAAAAAATGTGTGTGCAGTGATACTTACTACATTGGTGGTAAAATACATGGGAATAGAAAGTTACAATAGACACCAGATTAGTCATTTTCTTTTTTTCTGGTGGTGGAGTATAGATTTGTGATTAGGGAAGGGCACATAGATTCTTCAGTTTTGTTGATAATATTTTACTTCTCAAACTAGGTGGTGGGTGTTTCTTGTGTTTTGAAGTCTTTTGGGAAATCTTGTCTCAAATTGGTTAGTCACTTATGTTTATTTAAATAGTTGATTTATTTTTATTGTTTCTGTTACCTTAGTTTGTGATTTTTCTTTTTCCACCTTTTCCATGATTTTCTTGTCTTCTTTCCTGCATTTTGATTGTTTTTTTTTCAAACTTATTCACTTGTTCTTTTTCCTTATTTCATTTTTACTCTCCCTCCATTGCTTTGAAATTTATTCTTTTTTTCCTATTGTTTTTCCAGTTGTCCTGGACACTTTACCACGCATATTTAACTTGGCAACATCCTAAATTAAACAATATCTTGAACTCCTTTGAATAATAAAAGGATCTTAGAATACCCAGAATGAAATCACCACCTTCCCAACTTACATATTACTGTTGTCTGATATCTTGATTCTGTTACTTTCTAAAACTTTATAAATAAGATTATCATTTTTTTAGACACACATTGCTTTGCAAGTTTTCATATGTGTTTACCAGCCTCTTTGCTCATTATTGCTCCTTGCATCTCACACTGTCTTTTTTTGGATCATTTTCTTTCCTTCCATAGGGGAGGTCTGCTGGTTCACCTCCAACCACGTTTATCCAAATGTATCTTTGTTTCATTTTTGCTGTTTCTGGGAACACAGTTTTGGGAAGTGCATGCTTATGAATCGTCAATAAACGCAACTCCACTCTCAGAAGTCTCTCTTCTATGACTTCTGGCTGCGTGGTTGGAACTGAAAAGTTTGCTCCCAGCCTTTCTGTGTCGTTTATTTGAAGATGATCTCTTCTTTTTGTGGCTACTTTTAAAATATTATTTTTGTTGTTGGTATTTTAAAGATTCACTATAGGATGGGTGAGAAGATTTAAGATATTTAATCTTACTTGGAAAATGTTGATTTCTGAATTTTGGACTTTCATCTCCCATCTGTTCTAGAAAATTCTCAGCTATCATCTCTTCAAATATGAGCTTTCTTCTAATATCTGTACACTCTCCTCTGGGACTCTGATTATGTATGTATTAGAGTTCTCATTCTGTTCTTCATAACTCTTATATTTTCCTTTATATTTTCTAGTTCCTTGTTTCCTAATACACCATTTTGGTAATTCAGTCAGACTCCTGGGTTGACAAACTTTAATTTTAGTTGTGTGTAATCAACCACCTATTGAGGTTTTTCAAAATGAATTAAAATTTTTATTTTTAGAAGATCTAATTATTTTTCAAACCTCTTGGACATTGTTGATAACCTTTGGTTGACTGTTCATCTTTGTGACTCCAGTTGTGCTTCCTTTATACCTTTCAGACACTGTTGTTATATATTAGGTATCGGACTATTCAATGTCTGCAATCTTTGGGCGTTTGAAGTTCATTCTCACTGCCACTCATGGAGACTTGCCTCCTCCTGTTTCTGTGACCTTTCATTGTGAGGTCATGCTTAACCCTTGAATCGGTGGGACACCTGTGAGCCTAAACTGGGAATGCTTTCCTCTGGAGATGTCTATCTGCTTCTGCTGTGAGTCAGGGCCACCGAAGACCTGTAGAAAGGTGTGCCACCTCTGAGCATCCCAGCTCTGCAGGACCCCCATCCCAGCTCCTCCACCTTGCTCTTGGCCTTAGGATCACGATCCCAGTTGCAACGCTGTGAGTGGTGCTCACCCTCAAGGCAGGCGAACTCAGCAATATGTCAAAAGTGAATGCTTCTCAGGATAGTCTTTTACTTTTTGATGTGAGCGGGTGCCTTGGGGGACATGGTCTGCCATACTTCCAGAGTGAAAGTTATCCTAGTAGTTGGTACCAACCTCTTTACTTCTCTAGCTCTCATAACTACTGCTTAACAAAGGTGATCATACTATCCACCTCGAAGTATTATGATGAGGATTAGAAAGCCTAGAAAGCCTCTAGCAGATGCTAAATAAACGATCACCAATAACAATGATGATGGTGATTAAATATTTGCTGAGCTTTTTTTGGGTGGAGGTAGGTAATTAGGTTTATTTATTTATTTATTCTTATTTTTTCAAATCAAAGTGTAGTCGATTTACAATGTTAGTTTCAGGTGTACAGCAAAGTGTTTCGGTTATATATATATATATATATTTTTTTTTTTCAGTTTCTTTGTTATTACAGTTCATTACAAGAAATTATTTATTGTTAATGGAGGTACTGGGGGTTGAACCCAGGACCTCGTGCATGCTAAGCACGTGCTCTACTGCTGAGCTGCACCCTCCCCTGCAGTATTTGCTGAACTTAATTGAACATATATGGATTGTTGTAGATGCATAGACTGTGCCTATGTTACGTCTCGTAATCTTGCAACACAATCAGGCAGATAACATTCTCCTTATTTTACAGACTAGGAAATTGAAGAGCAGAAACGATAATAAGCAGCATTTGTATTAAACGATATAAAATACATGGTAGTGCGTATTTCATTCATTCTCTCAGCAGATACTTACAGAGCCCCATTACAGTGTTTGCATTAGGAGGGTCGGGGATAAAGTCTCCTTCGAGGTGGACTCAGACCCTCTAAGCCAATGGCCCCCAGTAAAAACCACTCTCCCATAATGTGGTTGGGGCCTCGGGGCCCTGGGTTATAAGCGCAATGATGCAATTTTGAGTTAAGGTGCAGAGGGGACGTGTGAGTTACAATGCGTCATGATATTTGGGAATTGGTGATGTCACTGGAAGGGCGTGACGGACACCTGGGTGTGGGCAGCCTGTCTCATAAATACCAGGTGCTCCTGGTAAGAGCAGGACTATGGTCATCGGGTCCTCCTGGTCTCCCCAGGATCTCTATTGGGCAACAGGCAGTGCACAGCATTCTGGGTCTTGCTGGTCACCTCCTGGAGTCTTCTGTGACTCCTCAGCACACCCAGCTCTTCCAGGCGCCTTCAGGTTGCTGTGACATTGCCCCCGCCCATGTCTTGGGTCCGATGGTCTGCTGGGGTGATGAGGCCTGTGCCTGGGAGTCGGACCCTCTCTTGCAGGTCCCCCCAGGCTGGGGAAGACAGATCAAGGCATAGGCTTCTGGACAAGGGTGAGAGTAAGGATCTGTGGCTTAGAAGCAGCCATCTGCCATGGCTCCGCCTTGGGAACTGGGAACTCAGCCTGTAAGCGGGGTTAAACCTTTTATGTGCATTTACATGTATGTGTGATGGTGAGAGGGATGAGGATGGGGCAGAGAATAAGGACAAGCCTTGTGTTTTATCTTTATCATCCAACAAGCGCACTCATCTATTGAGCAGCAAGTTTGCACAGCTGCCGAGAGTCAGAAAGGGGACCTGGACCTGATTTGGTCTCAACTCTGCAGCCCCCGCTCCTGCCACCAGTAGCAGTACCCAGCTCCCAGGGAGGTTACGAAGCTTGGAGATCCTGTGCGCGTGGCCAGCACAGTATCTAGCATGTCAGCACGCAGCATGTGCCGCCTTCTTCCTCTATCGGAGCAAAAAGAAATCTTCAAAGGAAGTAGCAATCTGTTGCCTTGGAGAAGTTGGAGAAGAAACCAGAAAGTGTGTGGGAAGGAACTGGTTCAGCCTCAGCCTGGGCGGCCATGGTGGCTCTGCTGGGCTCTGCCTCCTGGCATCCCCCGCTGATGGGGACATTAACCACCTCCTGCCCCCTGGTTTTATTTCCCCCCACTTCCCCGATGTGGTCCGGCAATGACCACGGGCAGAAATGCTGGAGAATTTGCACCTTCTGATGATGAACTTGGCCACATGAAGCCTTATCTTTTATTTACTGTGATTATGCTTATTATGAAGAGCTGCGGATCTGACAGACTGACTATCAGCTCGGAGGCTGTACTTTTCATAGTTCTTGCAGCTGGGGTGGATTTGGGAGAGAAAAACGGAGAGAGGTTCTTTGTGAAGAAAACATAGTTTTCCTATGAGTAGTCTTCTTAGAACGTGATTATATTGGATGCATCTAACTGTGCAGAAACGATACCAGCAAACGTCCTTCCTTTATTTCCTCGAGACAAAGAAAACCTTGAGGTTTAAGAAGCTGAAAGGAACAGAGGCGAGGGGTGAAGGATGGGCGAAGTAGTGGCCTCCACCTCCTCCTGCCTGCTCCCGGGAAGCCGCCTGGGTCACCTGTGCAGCGTGGAGATCCAACTTCCCCTTTGGATGTGTCATTTCTCGACCCTGAGCCCGCTGCTCGTTGATAAGGTGAGGTTCTGGCTGTCTGCGGCTGTGGAGCAGAGCACCCACGCGGTGGAATAAAACCACACGCATTTATTACTGTTGTCTTTCATGATTCTGCGGGTCACGGGGCTCCGCTGGCTGTCCTCACTCAGGATCGCTCAGGGCGTTGTGGTCAGACGCTGGCTGGACCGGAGGCCTTTGAAGTCATTCTCACGCACGTGTCTGGTGGGTGCTTGGGCTGTTGGCTGGGACCTCAGAAGGGCTGTGGGTCGGGACGTCCACACATGGTCGTCCCATGGACCTTGGGCTCTCGCACGGCATGGTGGCTGGGTTCCAGGAGTGAGTGTCCTGTGAGGCGGGAGGGAGCTGCTTTGCCGTCCATGCAAGGTCAGAAGTCATGCAGCGCCACGTCGGCTGTCCTCTGCTGTTAGACACTGACCACGGCCACCGGACGCAGGGGGAAGGGGCCCAGACCACAGCTCTCGATGGGAGAGGGGCAAGGCTCTGAGATGGGAAGTATTGTGGTCACTTCTGGAAATACAGCAAGAGTGGGCATCTGGGTTGCTGTGAGCATAGACGGAATAACATTGATGGACAGTGAGGTTCGGGAGGAAGAGTCTGGATGTGGGAGTCAGAATGGCGTGGATTCCGATTCTGATTTCACCATTACCACACTTGCCCTTGGACAAGCCGGCCGCACTCTGGTCCGTTGGGCCACCCAGGGCCTGGCTGATGAGGGTGTGGGTGGGAGTGGGGGACATCCCTCACCTACTGCAGGTGTTTCTCCCTCTTTCCTTTCCTGGCGTGTCTGGCAGGCTCCTGCAGGTGAGCGTGGTGTTCAGGGATGACCCTGCAGCACGCCGTCCCTGTTCCTCAAGATGGTTATGATTTTAACCAAAGACTGTGGGTTTACTGGAGTGAAAGTCACGATGGAAGCTGCGCTTCCCACAGCCCTTTGATCTGGGCCGATGGAGGAGCTTGCTCATTGGAAACATGTCTCTTCCTGGGTCACGGCGGCTCATCCTGGAGATGCAGCATCCTGTTTCTCACCCCCGCAGCCCTGGGAAAGGAGCTTTTGCTTTAAGAAGAGAGGCACAAAGACAATGGCTCTCTCACTGTGGTCCACATCCTATCAAGGCTCCAATGCACCTTTTGTGAGGCTGAGCGAGGGGTGCTTTGTTTTTCTGACGAGTCCAGTAGGTCCTCAGCCACCCAGCTTAACTACCACGTGCTTGCCCTTTGAGGCCGCAGGTGAAACGGCAAAGTTTGCTCCTAGGGCCCAGACAGCATGGATTTGAGTTCCTAGCCCTTGTACCATCACTCGCTGACTGTGAGGCTTGGCCAGCTGAGGCTTGTTTATGTTATCTACAGTGTGGGTGCCCTGACACCACCTTGCTAGGCTGGCGGCGCGGATGAAACGGGATAAAGCCAGGGCAATTGAGGCATTAATCAAACAGCACTGACTGGGTGTCTGTTGAGAGTCGGGGCCGTATTTGGGCTGCTGGAGATGTGACTAGACAAGGCCCAGGTGCTCTGGGAGCAGACGCAGACCCGGCCAGAGAGAGGAGTCAGGATGCTACCCATCAGTCGGTGACCTATGCCTTGGTGGCGGGCGGAGATTGTGCGGTGGGGCAGAGATGGCTGCGCTGATGAGGTGGGCCTTGAGCAGAGCCTGGAGGGAGGGGAAGGGAGCCCGTGGCTCTGTGCAGGAAGAGCATTGTGCACAGGGAACAGTATGGCCAAGACCTCACTAGGGGTGCGTTTAAGTCCTGGGAGAGTAGCTAAGGTGCTGGGGCTGGGCTTGCTTTCTTCCCTCAAGAACAAGGGGTGCCCCTACTCTGGAGTGCCGGGTACATCTGCGTCCTTTCATCCCACTGGCACGTTTGGAAGCGGTGTGCTTGTCTAGTTTTCCACTCTGTCCATCAGGTCGAGTAACCTTCATGACAGCCCTGCAGGGCAGTGTAACTACGCCCATTGAGTGGATGAGGAAACTGAGACCCATAGAGGTGAAGGAGGTGGTCAAGGTCACAGGGCTTGCAGAAGGCAGACGGGACTGGAACCTGGGGTGTACGTGACTCGGAGTCGTTCCCTCAGCCCTGGCTGATGAAGCCAAGGCCTGGAACCTGTGACATACGCTGGCGTCCGTCTCTCTTCCTCTGCCCGCTCCCGGCGTTTGGCTTCTGTTGCTGACGCAGGCGTGCGAGACGTGGGCTTCTCCGTCACGCGCCAGGCTCGGCGGGGCTAAGCAGATTTCTCCTAGTGATGGAGGACACAGTTCATTTGGTACAGAAGATGCCTCATGACTGCTGGCGTCAAAAGAAAAAAAAAAGGGAGGGAGAGAGAAAGGAAGGCAGTCTGCACAGTAACTCCGCACAGACCACTAGCCCCACCGGAGCTGTAGCAGATGCATTTTTGGGAGAGGACTGAGTGGAGGGTGTGGGCTGGCTCTTAGAAATGCCTCGAATGCATCTTGTCCTGAGCAGCAGGTAGAACACCGGCAGTGATGACCAGGGACCTAGAGGGTTAGACCGCGGGAACGGACTGCTTCCAACCAGGCAGGTGCTGGTATTTCCTAGAATAACTCAGCACGTGGCGCGTCATTCAGTGGTTCCCAAAATCCAGATTCTCTGACCAAACCCACAGAGATTCTGACTCAGCCTGGTGGGATGGGTACTGGAATCTCAATGTTTTAGTTGTTCCAAGGGGTTCTAGTGCAGGAAGTTTGAGAAATGTGCATGTGGGGGTCTGAGTGTGTGACCTGATGTTTTCCAGTTGTGGGTTTGAAGCTGTTATGACCCAACCCAAGAGATCTAACCTCTTCAAGCATCACTTCCCCCTGCTGTAAAATGAGCCATAAGGGTGTGCCCACTGGAGGGCTGTTGGAGGACCGTGCGGCCATGCATGTAAAGCTGCTTTAGTTCTGCATTGATAGGCTGCAAGGAGTAGACCTAGCCCCCAAGTGGAGGACTAGTTAGTGATACTTGAACATCAGGTGACTGGGGCTCCAAGTCTGGCAGACACCAGCTACATCACTGATAATTTAGTCCTTTGAACTCAACTCAGACATGAAGCCTTCCTCCAGGTCCTCCAAGAAGCCTTCTTTAGGCTTCCGCTACCTTCTATGTTCCTCTCTACTGAAACATCCTCACACTGCTTTAGAGCAGTGTGTTCGTGTATCCCTGTACCTGGGCTGCCTTCCTCATCCTTTTATCTCTAGGACCCAACACACAATACATTCTGCAAAGCTGTAATCAGAACATTGAAGCAATTTTGGATAATGCCCTTTTGGCCTCCCATCATACACTGAGCATGTGTCTGTAGTACAAAGGCTTTATTGCCATCATTTTTGATGGCTGCCTAATATTCCATCGATGCTTAAAGCACTCCCTCATTGAGAGTCTTTATTTTTGCCACTATAAATAATGCTGATGTGAATATGTTTGTGCTCCTGGTTTGTGTAGTAAGCTCCTGAAGACGAATGAGAAAACAAGCAGACACCAGTAGCAAACATTTTAAAGAGATAATTCTAACAGGATGGGAGGCAATTGGCAAGGATGTAAAGAAATGGCCTACCTCGCAAACTAGAACAGGCACAGTGCCCGTTAGAGTAGCAAAATTAAAAATAATAATCATGGCTACTCTTTGGAACACAGAGCGTCACCTTTGTGAGGAAGGCAGCTTCCAGGTGATTCTAGTACCTTCTCATATGGGATTCCCGCCCGGAGATGTGATTCTTGACCTCAGGCTTGAAAGGTCAGTAGCTGTTCATTCAACAGATGAGACAGTGGAAATGGATGGAGACAAGCAGCCCAGGCAGAGGAGGTGGACTTGTGTTTGTGCGTGTGTGCCTGTGCGTGTGTGTCCGCATGTGTGTGCACAAGGGTGTGAGTGAGTAGGTGGGTGTGTCCCTGGATATGTCAAAACCAGAGTCTGGAGGGATGTGTGGGGGCTGTAGGTCATGACAACCCTCTGTGCCACGTGGGAGTTTCTCTTGAAGGTGATAGGGTGACACTGAATCAGAGAGGGGACATGATCAGATTTGGATTCAGGAAGATCTCACTGTCTGCTGGGTGGAGGACAGAGGCGGGGAGGCCAGGAAGGAGGCTGCTGTGATAGCCTAAAGGAGAAATGTGGACCCTGAGTGCTATGGACTAAATGTCTGCACACTGCACTCCCAGCCAATTCATGTGTTGAAGCCCTAACCTCCCAGTGTGACTGTATTTGGAGACAGGGCCTGTGAGGAGGTGATAAAGGTTAAATGAGGTCATAGGGTGGGGCCTTGATTCGGTCGGCATGGTACCTTATAAGGAGAGGAAGAGAGGCCGGAGCTCTCTCTCCTGCCACATGAGTCACGGTGAGAGGGCGGCTGTCCACAGGAAGAGTCTCAGCAGGAACGGATTTGGTCAGCGCCTTGATCTTGGACTTCCCAGCCTTCAGAAGGATGAAGATGAGAGGAGGATTAGATCGCCCAGTCTGCAGGTTGTTACAGCAGCCTGAGCAGCTAGGTCACTGGGCCAGCACGAAGGCAGGTTGGATGGAGGGGAAGAGGTGAATTTCTCAGTTTTAGGTGCTCACTTTCAGTTTTCCAAGAGACCCTCCTCCAGACACCTTCCCCGGGCAGGTGTCTGCTCCGGGAGGGAGGGGTCCCCGAAGCCTGCAAGGCCCCTGGGAGCGTGTGCACGCGGCCCACCCTGCTAATTGCATGTCGATGAATTGCCTAATGCGGTTACTTATCTGCTCATGAATTGAGGCCCAAATGCTGCTCTTTGCAGGGTAATTATGCTGGATAAGTGACTGGCTGGAACATTGACAAGATTTTGTCCCTTGGTTGATGTCTCTTCTCAGAAGACAGCCGCTGTGTGGGGTAAAACAGAAGACAGAAAACATCTCTGGGGCTGACGCAACATGGTGACAGGGAAGCTTGCGGTGGTGGGAGAGGAACATGCGAAACACTCAGTTTGGGTGAAAAAGAGCACACAACTGCTCTCTCCTTGAAATGCATCTGTTCCCCTGATGATTGGCGCAGTGCGGGCTGGCTCTTGCCTGTTTCCAGCCGAGGATCTCTCCTCGTTTCCAGAGCTGTTGTGTGTGTGACGAAGCCGCCGTGAGGTTGAGTCGCCCACAATGCCTGGGGAAGGTGGCTGGGTGCTGGGGTTTGGCTGCGCTGGGTTTGGATCCTGGCGCATCCATGGTTGTGACTTTGGTTGAGCGAGACCGGCATCTGAACCTCGGTCTCCTCATCTGTAGAATGGGAAGAACGGTGTCTTTGGAGAGTTGGGTGGCAAGTCTACGAGGAGAGACAGGTAAAGGTCAAAGGGAAGATGAGGTGTGGGATGGAGGCCTGTACTTCCTCTTTCCTCTCTCAGATGCCAAGGACAAGCTCAGGGCATGGGATGGTGGGGTCCCTGGGGGACCCAGGAAGCCCTGATGAAGGCTACCATTGCAGCCTCTTCCCCAAGGACTCAGCTCAGCCGAATTATCTGGGGGACCTGGACCCAGAAGACAGGGGCTGGGAGAAGGATCGCATGAAGGCTCTAGCATCTTCCAGAGAAAAGGGGCTTTGCTTTTCCTGCTAAGCACCAGCCGCTGTGGGAGAAGATGCTTTGAAATTATACACAAGTCTTGAGAATTATTTCTGTCTCCGTTCTTTGCAGGGGGCAGTGGACTCGGGGAGCTTCTGTGGTGCTCTCCAGGCCATGTGGCTCTCAGACGGCAGCAGCTGGCTTTGGACCAGGCCCTGAAGCTCACCCTCCCGCAGGGAGGCCCGGGTGCAGGAGGCTCCCCTCCCCTGTGGATGGGTGCACCCGGGAAGCCTTTGGTCCTGTGCTCAGACTCAACAGTTGTGGCCTTGGCTGGCGGGAAGTTCTCTGCTGTGACCTGCTCGCAGTTCCTTCGCCTGCCCTGGTGCCTGGCACCCGCGTGTGCCCCGCACAGGGTACAACTCAGTAGTGTTTTGTGAATTAGTGACGGGACTTGAATTGATGAATGGGTGTGTAAGCTCCTAGTTAGGGCCTCAAAACAAACAAAATGTGTGTGTGTGTTCGGAGGCATCTCGGAAGCTCCAGAGGTTGTCAGGTTAAAAAAGGAAAGGGCCATGATGCGTGCACTCTGTGGCACGTTGTGGAACGGCTGGCGTTTTAAGCCTAAAATGACTGAACGTGCTAAATATAGTTTGAAGCTATGTTAGGTGGTATCTTATACTAGCACCAAAAGTCAAAAGTTTAAGAGAAATTTAGGAGAGGAAGAACTTGAAACTGGGAAAATTCTACCAATTACTGTCATATGTACATGTGTTTGTGTGTATGTGTGTGTGTGAGCAAATGTGTTGGAAAAAGCCTCACCATGGTTCTGCTGCAGAGCTTCAGGGATCCCTCGAAGCCTATTCTAGGTACACAGCAGGTGCTCAATAAACGCTCTTGGGTGAGACTCTCTGCTTCACACCCCACTTCTCTTGGCCAGGGTGTAATATTTGGAAATTGCTAGCCAGTAGAGGAAAAGAGGCCTCAATTATCAGATGAATTTGGTGCAAAAACCTGTTCAGGTTTGGACCCTAAGACACTGTACACACGTGTCAGTCACTCTTCGGTTTACTCACCAGGGTCTACTCCTTGGGGACGTGGGCACCGAGGAGGGTGTGCGGTGCTAACATGACAGGCGAGTTCGGGCTCCCAGGTGGGTCAGTATCCCGGGGCTGCTGGGACAAGGTACCATGACCCAGGTGAGTTACATAACGGAAATGTATTGTCTTGCAGGTCCAGAAGTCCAAGATCAAGGTGTCCTGAGGTCGGCTCATTCTGAGGGTCTTGAGGGAGAGTCTAGCTGGGCCTCCCTCCTTGGCCAGACGACAATTGAGTGCCTGTCTCTCCGTGTGTCCAAATTTTCCCTCCTCGTAAGGGCACCCATCAGATCAGACCAAGGCCCACCCTAATGGCCTCATTGTCACTTGTTGATCTCTATAATCAACTCCTCTCCAACCGTGATCCCTTCCTGAGATACTGGGGGTGAGGACTGACTGCAACCTGAGATGCTGGCGGTGAGGACTCCAATGTATGAATGTGGGACGATGCAGTTCCACCCCGGACGCTAGGATCCCGTGGGCGGGGAAGGCGGGATCCGGGGAGCACAGCAGTTGGACCGAGGGCACTTGGGAGCAGGAGAGTCGTACCTGACTCTGCTTCGGAGGATTTGGATGCTTCAACAGGAGGATGCACGTAGGTCAGAGGTCAGGGCCGAGCAGGGGTTTGCTGGGTCTCCAGGAAAGGGGGTGGACGGTGCTCTCTGGGTGCCAAGTGCTGAGCTCAGGGAGCTCGGCTGGCCGAGGAGGCTGCCCGCAGCGGCCGGACAGGGCCTGACGTGGCCTGGGCAGTAAGGGCGAGGAGGCTGCGGGCGGGCAGAGGACCTAGGCTCTGAATGCCGGGCGAGGACCTGGGCTGGAGTCTGAAGGTCACGATGGCCCAGAAGAGTTTCACATGGCGCAGGAACAAGATCAAATCCGGGCTTTCAGAAGTTCATCTGTACTTGAATCACTCATTCACTTGCTTGACAAATCTGGTTGGCTATTTACTTGGGTGTCCAGCCCGGTCCTCAGTTGTCGTGGGGAGAGCGCCAAGCATCTGCCCCCCACTCCAGGGAGCCGCAGCCCAGCTGGTGGAGGGTGAGCAACGGAGCCTTGGAGAGAGGAAGGTTCTGGTGCCTTTCCTGCCCTATCCCCGGGGAAGAGGGAGCGCTGCAGGGCAGCTAAGGGATGGCCGGTGCAGGAGGATTTTGTAGTGAGCTCCCCACGCTCTGAATGACCCAGATGGAGCCAGAGGCTGAACGAAGTTGAAGCTGCAGGGGATGGAATGGGGGCGAGGGGGTGTGGTGCCCACTGGATCCAAACCCCATTCCACCCAGCTGGGTCTGTTCTGGCAGAGGTGAGAGGTCAATGGACGTTGTGGGAGGGACAGTGTATGTGGTAGAGGGGGAAAAGCACAAGCCTTGAAGGCAGAGACACCTGGGGTCCTGAGGATTGCGGGCAGGTCATATGATTACCTGGAGCCTCAGTCTACCCATCTGTATAATGGGTGTGATAAGGAGCCTTCACAGAGGTGAGATAAAGACTACAAAGTGCATGGCACTGGGCCTAGCATAGTAAGCATTCAGTGGATAGAGATTTCCTTCCACTTCCTCCAGGTCCACATTATGGCCCTCTTTGCAAATGGCCAGGGAATAAGGGTTGAGTCCTGGTGCTCCTCTAGCCCCAGGGAGAGGTGTCGGCAGGTGGCCTCCTGGAACTCGTCTCGCCCCTCCCTGGGTGCCCTTGTGTTTCCAGGCTCCCAGAGCTGGAAGGCGGGGTCATGTATGTAGGCCGCTGCCTCCGCTCGGCGAGGGCTCTGCAGACGCTGGCTCACTGGGGCCAGGACAAAGCCCTATTATGAAGGGCGTTCGCCCACAGGTCTCAAGTGTGTGAACCTGCCGCCCCGGCCCACCCCGGCCCACGGATGGCTGGGAGCGCTCTGCCCAGCCACTGTTCCCACAGTGTCAGGGAGGTTACCCAGGGTGATGCTGCCCAGGGGTGCGGCCTTTTGTGGGTATTGACCCTGAATGTGCTGCTGCTGAGGTGGGACCAGCTGTTCTGCGTCTCTGCTGTGATCCAAGTTGCAGGCTGAGGCTCTGGCGGGAGGGAGGAGTTCGGAAGGAAGGATGCCCAGGCTGTGCTCCCAGGCTCTGTTCAGCATCAGGGTGGGAAGCCAGGTCCCAGAGTTTCTTTTAAAACGGAGTGGGTGTTTAACTGGAGGATGCTGCACTGTTGGCAGCAGTGGGGAGGACCACATTCATTCTTTCAGTTGATCAATATTTGTTGAGTGCCTGTGATAGGTCAGCCCTGTGGATGTGCAAAAACAGGTCGAAATCTCCACACTCATGAGGCTTATATTCCAAGGTAGAGTTCTTCTAGAAGACCTCCTCTGCTCTTTCCAGCTCTATGAAATGATTCATTTATCCACCCAGCACTTTTGAGCCCACGGAGATGCCCATCCATCAACCCATCATTCATTCATTCAACAAACATTCATCGAGTAGCACCCACCACGTGCCATGCCCATTCTTAGCAATCGGATGTCTTTGCTTTTGCTGCCCAGAAACAATTCCAGAGACAATAACTCCTGTGTTAAGTGATTTATTAAGGAAGTGCTCCCAGGAGAACCAGGGAGAGGCGGGGGGTTGGGATGAGAAGAGGAGGGTGGGGGCAGAGCTGAGAGGGTGTGATTTCAGGCAAAGGAAGGTCCAGCCTCAGCCTGTTCCCGATGGGGAACTTTGGAGCATAAATTGTATCTCTGAGCTTGTCCGTCTGCAGGCTGGGTCGCTGGGCCAGCTGCTGGCAAGGAACCGCTCCCCTTTCTTCGTCCAGGGGGTCGTAAACTCCCAGGCACTTCTGCTCTCTGAGTGCAGGGCGGCAGCTCAGGTAACCCAGACCTGTTCTCTGAAGGGAGTCCCAGGTGCTGGCTGACAGGCCAAAGTGGTGGAGCCGGGGGAGTGCACACACGGAAATGGAGAGGACCCCGGGGGCCTGGGGTGACAGAAGAGGTGGAAGGATACACAACCTGCTGAGGGAGGGACAGGTTAACAGATCACGACAGTGTGATGTGAGTTGTTCCCCCTCCGGCATCTCTACCACCAAATGGACCAGGAAGGAGCCATGAGGTAGGGGCAGAGGGTCTGGGTCGAGCATTCCTGACAGGCTCCACTCCCCCTACCCCAGAACCCAGAGAAGAGAGGTCCTGGAGGGCTTCTTGGAGGAGGTGACACCTATGGGTGCAGGAGGACCAGTACACACACATACACACAGAGGTGGGAACTAATGGCAGGTTTGGGATTGGAGCCCAGGTTTGCTGATTCTAAAACTTGTGTCTGTTTTTTTCCCCCTAGATTAATGTTTTTCCATCCAAGGCCATGGCTTCATAGAATCAGGAGACTGCCTCTGGAAGCTGAGGAAGCTTAGGCCCAGAGAGGAGCCATGGCTTAACACTGCCACACAGCAGAGTTTGGCACCTGGGTGGAGTTGAGAGCGCTGGCCTCAGAGCCCCAGCCCAGACTTGCCAGGTCTCAGTGCCTGCCGATGCTTCCGTCATGGGATTTGGGTTCTGGGAGTCGGCAGCTCAGATGGGGCAGGCTGTGTGCTTCCGGGAAAAGACCTTGTGGTCACTTGGCAGACAAGACTGTCAGGACGGTTAGTGGGTGATGAGACAGCACCTCGTCTGTCTCCTGCGGGAGGGCGGTGGGGATTCACCCAGGTGAGACAGGTCATCTCGGCAGGGGTGAAACTGCGAAATCCACACTGTCACTTTGACCAGTGAAGTGGTTTAACACTTACGCTCACCCATTGTACTGGAGACCGGAGTGCAAGGTGACAACATCCCTCCCGGCCCTGTAATTCCAGGCCCCCCACTCTCAGGGGTGGGGAGGAACCATCACTTGAAAGAAACTTCAACTAGAAAAGAAGTTTATGCTCCTCGGCTTTGCCTGGGGTGCATTTCTTATCTGTGAGTAATAGGTTTTTCACAATCCACCTTTTATGTTCATTTCAATAATGCGCCTTGCAAAGCCAGGGTTCTCTTAAAGGAGAAGGCTGTGTTTATTTCCTGAGTGGTGCAACCCAGCTAAAAGCCTTGACGGGCAAACTTTGGAAGCCCTATCTTCCGGCCCACTCTCTCATCAATGAAAAATTAAACCAAGAATACATACTTCTGTTTCATCTAGACCAGAAAGCCAAACAGAATGAAAAGCACCAAGCCCCAAAGATTTGAAAGCAAACACAGCTTTAGGGGCTTTTGAAGGTGACGGTGCAAGCCCCAGACAGTAAATACACTATGTATCGTGTGTGTCTTTGGTCGCAGCTGCTGGCCAGCCATCCCGGGACATGTGGTCACAGTGCCTGGCGGGCAGGTGCGAACCTTCTTCCTGCCTGAGTAGGTTGTGATGCTGATCTGTCTTTTGCTCTCATGACCCAGGTAGTTTGTCAAGTGTCTGTCTACCCACCTCTTCAGATGGGTGGGACATTTCCTGATTCTCTGCACTAGCTTAAATTACCGATTAAGCAAGATGGAATTAACCTCTATTAAAGCATTTGACGGCAACTTTATATACATTTCTGCAATTCATTAACTAGGGGTGGTTATTTATTTATTTATTTATTTACTCATCTATTTCTAAGTTTATAGCAAACAAAAGCTCAGAGAGGCCAAGCGATTGGCTCAAGGTCACACAGCGGGTATAGGACGGAGCCAAGACATGAACGTGCTTATGAAGTCCTTCCATCTTCCATACCCCGGCCAGCCATCATGACTGAAAAGGGCTCAGCATAAGCCTACACTCCATCTTCTCCTCTCCTCTTCTCTCCCTTGTCCTTCCACGACAGAGTTTGGGGCTGTTTTTTTTTTTTTTTTTTTTTGAAACACATCATTAACCTTGAATTTTTTACTTTTGAAAATAGCTGTAGCTGTGGGTCAGGGGCTGGAGCTGAGTGAGGGTGCCTGGCAGGGTGGTGGTAGCGTCAGTGGGAGGGGATGGGGTGTCCGAAGGTTAACTTCCTGTCCTTTCCCAGGAGGGAGATGAACAATCCCCAGGGACTCACGCAGAACACTTTTTAGCATCTTGCACTTTTGGTAAGTGACAGTTTTGCAAATTGCGGGTAAAGAACTTAAATGTCTAATTAAATCCCGAAGATGTACAGGAGTTTGAAACCAGTGATTGATGTTCACGGAGGTGCAGGTCCCTGATGGAGGCTGCCTGACAGAGACTGCAAAGCCGGCTCGGCAACTGATGTCTTGTTGTGATCCGGGTTGTCATTTTTTCATTACTGATTAAAATTAAAAATCTGCTTGGCAAATCCATTGTAAAAATTCCCTTCATGAGCATCGACGGGTACAAATTATTTTGTCAATCGTCTGGCAATCAAAATGGGGCTGGAGACGGTTTCTAGCCCACACTTCTTTTTTATCCACCTCTCGCTTACGCCAGTGACTTTTCACAACAAAGTTTTAAAAAGCGTAGGTAACAGTCTTGGCAGTGCTTAAAAAAATTAAAGATTCATCTCTCTCTTTTTTTAATGAAATGTTCTGTTTATGTGTGCCCCTCCCCCTGCCGAGAGCGGCGGGGAAGGATCGTGGTGGGAGAGCCAGTCTGTGCTCTGTAATTGTCTAATGCCTTGTAATGACAGGTGGATAATAGTATAAAAGCCTTTATTAGGATAGAAGTCCATTTTGAGAATGGAAGCGTAAATTGTCTAAAACTGCGAGGCAGAAAAGGAATCTTACTAACCTGCAAATCAAGTGGAAAATATTGACAGTGACTCCATTGAGGGGTTTTGACTTCGTAGCCACGTGTCACTGAAGGATGGAGGAGGGACAGGAGACATGCAGGTGGCGTGGAGCCGTGCACAGAGCACTGAGTCAGGAAACTTAGAGTCAAGGCTTGGCCCAGTGCTGTGTGGCTTTGGGCAGGTCAATTCCCTTTCTGGGCCACATTTCCTCTTTTGTAAGATAGAGTGATTGCATCATTCAGCTAGTGTCTGTGTTCTCTCCAATACATACTCTATAGACATGTTCATTCATATGGAGTTTGGGAGTCACCTAGGCATTTAAAAATGCCCAGGATTCATCTCCAAAGGCAGAATGTGGTTCTGGGGAGAGAGCAGCCCTGAGTTTGGACCTGGAGGCTCTGGCTTGGATCCTGGTCAGCCACTGGTCCTGAGAATTTACTTCCATCTCTGAGTCTCAGTCCCGAGTCTACACGACTAAATGAGCTCACCTCCGAGGAGCAGCCAGGGGGACCTGCCGCACGGTGGTCACTGAAGCCATGAATTAAAAAAAAAGGCACTATCAAGCGCACAGAGAAGTCTTTAAAGAAAACGACTCCTTGTGTGTATGTCACGCAGGCCGCTGGACCCCTGCAGTTCTTGTCACCAATTACGCTGCGTGGGTTTTTTCCCACATCAGGCGATTCTCCGCCACCAGCCGGGCGTCCTACAATTCAACTCAGGTCTGACGCTGCCCACCCGGCGGCAGCATCAGATCCCGCAGGCTAAAGGCTCAGTCCTACAAGACTGCCCCCATCGCAAATCCAGGTTGTCACCTGTGCTTCTGACTGGCTGTTGATTGGCGATTTCAATGCCCCTCCCTCTCTGGGTTGAATTAATTTGCTAGAGCAGGTCACAGAACTAGAGAAGCATTTTACTTACTAGATGACCAGTTTATTAGAAAAGGATGTAACTCAGGAACAGCCAGATGGAAGAGACGTGTAGGGCAAGGCAGCGGGGAAGGGTCTCGGGGTTTCCATGCCCGCTTTAAGCTGCTGCTCCCCTTGAATCTCCACGTGTTCGTAAACCTCCAGCCCCTCTGCCCTCCCTGGAGGTCAGGGGGGTGGAACTGAAAGTTCCAGCCCTCTGGTCACGTGGTTGGTTCCCCTGGCAACCATCTTTAGGTGCTTTCCAAAAGTTCCCTCATTTACATAAACACAGGTGAGGTTGAAAGGGGTCTGTTATGAATCTCAAAACATCTTTATCGCTCTTATCATTTGGGAAATACAATGAGTTTTAGGACCTCTATGCTAGAAGCAGGGAGGAAGACCAAATGGATGTTTCTTGTTATAAACCAAAATATCACAGCCCCAGGCACCTCCAGCCTGCTTACCGGGCCCCTCGAGTTATACTCAGTGGGGTTGGGGGGTCTGATCTTGGCTGTAGGTGTTGGAAGGGCAGGAATTGATCTCATTATTTCTGGGTCTTCAGAGCCCTGCCCAGTGCTTTGTATCAAAGAGGTGCTTTGCACATGATTTGGAATAAGGAATGAAAGCTTGATAAAGACACTCACGGGGAACACAGAAACGAGACTCTCTCCAAATGAGATAAGGTGGATCACAGGAAGGCTTGGAACCAGTGTCTGGGCCTGGGATCCCAGCAGCAACTAGTTCTCTCCTTACAAGCATCCTGTTCAACCAACATGAGGTCTGCATCCCACGGTGTGGTACCCTCCTTTCTGTGGTTCCCAGCTACGTGCAGGGATGGAGCTGCAAGAGACACCCTATGGAACTCTAACTTAGACTTAATTAAAAAATATTTCACTCCGTTCGGATTGTTTGTTTCTAATTTATGAACTTCATTTTCCCCTTCCTTGCTTGTAAAAATCTAGAGGTTTCCATTTTTTTCTGGGAAAGAATCTATTTTTGAAGGACTGAGTTCATAGGGTCATCTTTAAAACAATATGCCTTCTGTCTTTTTATAGACCTGTCTGCTTATTAAGTACCTCGAACAAATCACAGCACAGAGAAAGAATTTGTAAACAATTGAAATCAGGAGGTTCGGAATTCCAAATCTCCCTCCTTTTATAACTGAATTGGAATATGTATGTCTCTTCACACATAGTTGGCATGTGAGCCCGGTACAGAGAATGGGATATTATAAAATGCAAATAAATCCACATTTTTCTCCTCCATAACACAGCAGGAACAGGGCTGTTGGGAATAAAGGCCATGGATATTTGAATGGTTTAAAAAAAACACTTTAATGATTGGGCAATTTTCTATTTTGGAAAATGGTTCATTCCATTTTATAGGATGATTTTCCCAAACCTATATTTTGTGGATATTTTGCTAATGTGCCAACCCACAGCTGGAAAGATGGGCGTGCATTTTCCACACCCCTGAAATGTGAGCTCATGCATAGAGCGGCTGGTGAGAGTCCTGCGTCCGGGAACCCCACGGAGCCAGGCTCTCTCCTGCGCCCTTCTTGGTGAGGCTGATGCAGACAGGACATTTGGGGGCGTGTTATCTGAGATTCCACTGTCCATTTGCATGTCCACCCACTTACCTCATGGACCCATCATTGTTGAACCAGGTTTAATAATTTTTCTCTCCACACTCACAGAGGACCTTGTATTATGTGCAGGCAGGAGGAGTACAGAAATTAATCAGACACAGTCTTTGCCCTTGAGGGACACCCCAAACTAACTGGAGAGACAAACAGCTGCAGACTAGGAGAGAAGGGCTGGATAGGGGAAACCTGCCAACAGGATGAGTCCCTTTTAAGTTCCTTCCTGGTTGCAGAATCTGTCAATAAATAATAATTCGAAGTGATGTAAATAGCCTGGTCCGATGCTGTGGGCATCTGACAACCCTCTACTACACACCCATCCTGCATCAGTGGCAGACATTACTAATCGATCATGGCACTCTTTCTATTTCAGCCAGGTGCAACCTTCGCCAATCCATTGGAATTGGCACAGGAGGGTGAGTTTAGGTGTTAGTTGGGGTCTGGTGGTTGGTAAGGGCTCTGAGTGAGGACTCATGAGACGCATTTGCTGCCGGCTTTCTGGATGACACAAGTAAGGCTGTCAGATGAGGGAACAATAGGCGATCTTTAAAGTCTTTTGCAGATCTGACACGTTAGCCACAAGTAAATGATGGAGGACATACTTAAGGTACACACTGTTTGAGGACCTACTGCGTGTTAGGAATTGCATTAGCTCTGGGAATGTGAGAAGTACAAGACACGGCCATTAGGAGGAGATGGGCATGTACACAGCCAATCCTAATATTTCTTGAATGTGAACCAAAAATAAGAGAAATTTGGTGAAGGGCTCTGGGACATAGGGGAGGGAAAGATGAACTGTGGGGAAGACTGGGAAGTCTTCCTGGAGGAGGTGACATGTAAGCTAAGCCATGATGGGTGAAAAGGAATCCAATAAGCAGAGAGGGTTTGATTTGCCATTCAACTGAGGAGACTCCTGTTCTCCCCTCTCTCTGTCTTCATTTCTTGATCTGCAAAATGGGAACATGACAACCATCTCTCATCAGGATCGAATGGCTGGAAATGTGCCTTGGCCTGTGCCCTAGAAGTTTTCATACAAATGGCCATTATTATTACTCCATTCATTAGTTTTTTTCAAGAAATACATCTACTAGTGTCAGGCCTACTTAAACCCTAGGGAGGAAGAAGTAGAGGGGGAGGCAGCATCTATTCCTCTAGGAAGTCTGTGTTCTGGTCAGCGTGTCAGATTTTGTTGGACATCCTAGCCTGTGAGTGTGTCTGTGTGACACTTTGGAATTTGGTGAGGTTGAACATGGTGAATTTCACAAACACATCAACTATTATTTCAAGGAAATAATCCGTCCTTAGGAGTTAGCCCTGCTCCGCTCGAGGCCTTCCAGAGCTGGTCTGCTGTCGTGTGGGTGAGGAGAATCATCACTGTGAGGGCAAGGACAAGGAGATAATGCGTGTGGAGGACTTAAAACTGCCCCTGGCCCGGGGTGCGTGCTCTGCAGACACCAGCTGAAGTTTGAGTTTGCCTGCAGGCTGGGGGGCAGAGTCACCAACGCGGCCCCACTTGACCCTCCCAGGAGCTCATGGGCCCCTTTTACGGATGAGAAGATTGAGGACTGCCGAGGAGAATGCCTGCTGCAAGGTCTCACAGCCTGCACGTGGCAGTGGCCACAGCTCCCGGGAGCCCAGTTCAAGCAAACTTACCCTAGCCTGCCAGCTGGGATCAGTTCCCTGACCTGTGTGTCACCTGGTTCCCAGCTTTGGGAACTGTCCCAAGGGGGCAGTGAAGGTGGTCAAGGTGAGGGGCGTGTGACTGGGCCAAGTCCTGGCTTCACTGCTTATTAACCATGGGCCCTCTCTGAGCCTCAGTTTCCTCATATGTAGAATGGGGATTTGAAGGTGCTGATAGGGTGGCAGGAAAGGGCAGGCAAAGGGGGAGGGAGAGGACATGCAGACGGTGCTTGGGCCAGTGCTCTGCTCCTCTGGAGAATTGGAACGGGCCTCCTAGGAGAGGGAGGGAGGCCCTCAGGCCCCTCTGTCCTCCACCCCAGAAGCTGCCATCGCCAGGCTGCGAGCACAGGGTGTCCTGAAACGCTCTCTGCCTCTCTCTCGAGCTGATACATACTTGTCGTGGGCGATGTTCCCACTATCAGACATTTGGCGGAATCATAAAAACCCATTCCCACTCTGCTGAATACACTTCATGCTTCTTCCCTGACAGGCCTGGGCGTGTTGGAGCTGGGGGTCCCACTGTCTCGAAGCCCACGCTTCCGATGTGCTTGGGAACGGAAGGTGTGTGGGGACAGCCCAGGCGAGAGGCCCAGGCCACTGAAACAGGAAGAGAGAAGGCGGGGTCAAGGTCAAGAGCGGCACCCCCCACCCCGCCCCGACTCCGCCGCACCGTGCACCCACTGCTGCTCCTTCAGGGAGAGGCTCACACACCCTCAGTGCTGGGTCTCAGCCCTGTGTCTAACCACGTGCCCATGGGCAATCTCTCCAAGCCCTAGTGTTTATGAAAGGGGAATAATAAAAGTGCCCACCCGTACGGTTAAGCGATTCAGTGGCATGATGCATGTAGACAGTGTGAGAGCCCAGCGGATGCTGCAGTGGGAAGGTACCACTACTGCAGGTCAGGAAACAGGCTGAGTTCTGAGCTATATCTCTACGTCTCACTTTAAAAAAGTCACGATGACCCAGGGTGGGGGGGAGTTAATATCATCTTTATTTTGTAGATAAGGGAACCAAGGCTTAGGGCGGGGGTGACATAGCTGAGTGAAGCCCCGAGATTTTGCCAAATCCACCAGTGTGATCTCCCTGCCACCGCCCTTGGAGCCCAGGTCCAGGGGGTCCCCTGGGACGGCGAGGGCTGGCAGCACATTGAAGTGGGTCTGATGGGAGAGGTGGGCTTCTGGGGGTCAGCTGGGGAATCCAATCTCAGGTCAACCAGCTGGAGCCAGTTTTATGGATGCTTCTGGGAGGACCCTCCCTCTGGAGAGGCAAACATGTGGTTCCCAGGACTGGAAGCCTCAAAGCATGTGCGGCCCTTAAGCCTCAAAGAGGGTTTGGCCACTGTGGCTTTTCTGGCAACAAAAGCTGTTGATTTATTTTTCAAGCTGAGTGGCTAATTGAGTGTGGCAGCTACAACATGCTCTTAGCGCCTCGCTGTTGTCTGCGTGGAGGGTCAGGCTAGAGCCCCCGTGTGTGGTGGGACCCTAGGTCTCTCCCTTCTTCTTTCTTGGTTGGGAACACATGGTGATTTCTTTCTTTCTTTTCTTTTCTTTCCTTTTTTTTTTTTTAAAATTGAACTACAGCTGATTTACAATATCGTGTTAGTTTCAGGTGCACAGCAAAGTGACTCAGTTACACGGATGTACCTGTATATTTATAGTCCTTTTTTCCTCAGTTCTTTTCCCTTCTAGTTTATTACACGATATTGAATACAGTTTCCCGTGCTATCACCCCAGGGACTTCTGCCTGAGTCTCTCTTCCTCTCAGAACTGTGCAGAGCCCCTCCGAGCTTGGCTAAGGCTCGCAGGATAGACCACGCTGGATGCCGGCTTGCAGGCTGTCTCCTCCTCTGGGAGGCGTGCATAGAATCCCTCACACCCAGGTCAGCATCCTTTTCTGTCCTTGAGTGTTTCCAAATTCTGCTTTGGGACCAGCTCCTGGAGAACTTTCTATGGATATAGATGAAAATATGGCAGAGTGGGCCCCAAAGTGCTTCTGGGGATTCTGACATGATGCCCGGCAGAGGGCTTTGTCTACCTCTGTCCTCCCCTTGACGCAGTGGACACTTCACAGTGTGGAGTTCTTGCCTCTCCTGTTCTCTGACGTACCCTCAATGCCTAGAGCAGCACAGAGCAGATGCTCAAGAAGTTGAATGAACAGATGCAGGGATGGGTCAGTGGATGCTGAGTGATTCCGCCTTAACCTGGCTCTATTTTAGATGAGCCACTGTTGATCCATGACTGTGTCCTGGTAACAGGGAAAGGGTCTTGTGCTCAACATCTGCTGAATCAGGAAGCTGGACCTGATTGTCCACTAAAACACAAGTCTCTCCCCTTTCCATGCTAGAATTTGGCACAAGACCTTGAATAATAGGTGCTTGCTAATGTCTGTTGAGTTGACTAGCTGGTGTGGAACTCAAACCATCAAGTCAGGGATCTTTTCATTCCATCCCTGGTCCCTGTCCTGGCACCCCCTGTGTTTGTTCCCAGAGAATACTGTGTGTGAAGAAATAAAGTTACACCACAGATGCTCAGCACCCATGAAAGTGCCCAATGGACTGAGAGTCTCAATTAGGGTCAGAGTGCTAACCTCCACACAACCACAGGGATGTGCATTTCTGTTGGATTAGTAAGGTTGGAACAGAGCTGGTGATTTGGGTCTGCTGGCAGCCATAGGCATTTGTATCAGTCAGGATGGGCTAGGTTATGCTGCACAACAAATATCTCCAACATCTCAATGGAGGAATACAACAAAGCTTTATTTGTTACTCACACTACATGTCCAATGGGGTCAGCTGAAGGCTGGGCTGTAGGTTGTCCTCACTTGGGGACTCATGCCAACAGAGCAGGCATTGTCTGGAGTGTCACCTGTTGCTATAAAGCATGAATTGAACACTGGATCTTAAATGCTTCCACTGGGAAGTGACACACATCACTTCTGCTAGCATTTCATCAGCAAGTCACATGGTCCCATGTAACTTCAAGTGGCCAGAAAAGTGCAACTCTACCAAGTCCTAGAAGGAAAAAAAGCTTAAAATGTTGGCTGTACTATGTAATGGTCACTACTTCATCCTTTTAAAATCCAGTGTAGGGCTCTGGGGAGTTACTTCCTCCCTCTGAGTCCTAGTCTCCTATGGGTAAAGTCAGAAAAATAATATTTATACAACAGGTTAATTTGAGGATGAAATGAAATAATACCTTGGAGAAGGTGCCTTTCCTTTTAGGTCACTTGTAAATTAATGAATGAGCAAATACTGGGAGTAGAATGGTGAGAAAAACAAGACTTGGTTCCAGTCTTCCTGGGACTTACAGTTTAGTGAGTAAGATAATAACAGTCAGATAAATAAAAGGGAAATTGTAATTATGACCTGCATGTCAAAGGGGAGGGTGGTGGTACACTGGTGGCAAAAATGGCTCCAGTTCCCTACCATCTCCTGCGCAATGTGACATTCCAACTCCTCCCCTTAAGAGGTGGAGGTTATTTCTCTACCCCTTGCATGTGGGGTGGCCTGTGCTTGCTTTGGCCAGTAGTGGCAGTGAAAGCGATGCTATGCCGGTTCTGAGTCGAAGCCTCAAGAGGTCTTGTGTGCTTCTGCCACCACCATGCAAACGTGCCCGGGTGAGTCTGCTGTGAATAAGACAACACATGGAACATAGCAGCCATGCCAGCTAAGTCAGCCTCCAGCCTGGCTCAACAGCTGACCACAGGTACAAGCATGAGCCCACCTGAGGTCAACTGAGCCTAGCTCAGATGGACAGAGCCATCCAGCTGTCTTATAGACTTATAGACCTAGTATATGGTGATTGTATTAAATTTGGGGGTGGTTTTGTTAAGCAGCATTATCATGGCAAAGCATGGCTGATACAGGGAGATCCAGGAAGATGCATAATCAGAGTATTTTACTAGTCTAAGAGGTCAGGTAAGGCTTCCCTAAGGAAACAGAGATTGGGCTGAGATCTGGTGGCAGGGTAGAGGAGGTGTTAACTAGGTGAAGGGGTGAGGAAGAACATTCTATGAAGAGAGGACAGTGTGTGTGCAAAGGCCCAGTTGAGGGAGCAGCATGGCCCATTCAGAAGCTGAAGTGTCCAGGGTGGTGGGCTGCAGCAGCAGTAATGCAGGGCCTCTTCCCATGCCTCAATAAATAAGGCCTTTCATTTCTGGGACGCTCGACATCCTACTTCCCATGAGCAATGCTAATGGCAGATGCCATGTTCTTCACGGTGGCCAGTGTTTGCCTAAGACAAGCCTTGAAAGGCTCTGCTTTCATGTCTTCCAGGGAACCAAGTGGGTGGTCCTAGCGGCAGAGCTGAAAAGGCTCTTGGAGTTTGTCTGGTCCAACCCGTCCGTTACTGACTGGGAGGCAGAGTCCTGGAGAGGGAGTGGGGCCAGCCTAGGGTGTGCCAGGTTGGGTGGGGACGGAGGGTTGGCAGATGTGTGCAAGACAGCACACCGTTTTTTTTTCCAGTTGTGATCTCCTATGTGACCCTAAAAGGCCCTGTTGACTTGATAATAGTCTCAAAAAAACATCTACAGTAGTGATAGAGGAAATCACTATAGGAGGGGTAGATAAATACTGTTTAAATGCCATGCTGTGTGTCAAATGTTGTATGTGGAACTTCATAAAGATCATTCTAATCTTAATTGAAAAATATTTTTTAATGGAGGTACTGGTGATTGGACCCAGGACCTCATGCATGCTAAGTATGTGCTCTACCACTGAACTCTACCCAGCTCTAAAGAGAATTTTATTTAATTCTCTTAGCCACTCTATGAGTTTAGTGGTTTCATTTTAATTTAATTTAGTTCTGAAATCCACTGAAATTCAGAGAGATGAAATCATCAGCCTAAGTTCACACGGCCCGCAAGTCACATGGGTTTCTCTGACTCCAAAGTCCGTGTTTTCTGCCTCAACATGCTGCCTCTATAAACCTAATTTCTTTCCGATGGAATTATTTGATTTCAGTTGATTGTGAGGGACACCAGATGTGGCAGATGTTTATCACTTTTTGGCCAGGCAGCACTCAACCTTGACCTCCCCTTTGGAGGAATTTGCCTTTGCAGGCACTCATGAGGTGAGAGCCATTCCCGTGAATGCGCCTTCCCATCTAAGGGCTCTGCTTCCACAATGGGACAGCCAGACAGAGGATGGTGGTCACATAAAACCTCTGGAATTCTTTCCAGTTGGTTTCTGTGGTCCCACAGCCTGGGATGTGTATACAATCCACTGAGCAACTTGCCTATCCAGGGCCCCCGACCTGGTAGTTTAGAGGAAAGGACAAGAGAATCTTGCTAGTGGGGAAACCACTTGTGTATCACTGGTGTGTCACTGGGACTAGGTAGCAGGGGGTTTCTATCTTAAGGAGCTCAAACTGTTGTGAGACCTTGAGATTCTAAGAGTGGATTAGAGCAGCTCAATTCATTCCTGCTTGGATCAACTCAACTGAGCTCAACTTAATTTGACACAACTAAATTCAGCTCAGTGGGAATCAACTCGCCTTCACTCAGCTCAGCGCACACTAGCTCAGCTCAGCTCAGCTCAGTGCTGAGATGAGTCAGTTTTACCCAACTTACCCACCTCGACTTCACCCAGCTCAGCTCAACTAGCACAACCCGGCCATACTCAGCGTGCTCAGCTCAACTCAGCACAATGTAGCTGAGCTCAACTGGTCAAAGCTATGTCCAGTCAATGACAGAGGCAGTTTTTGAGTATCAACTTTAGGTGCTCTGAAGGTTGAGTCCCCCAGGAACTCAAATTTTAGGCTTTAAAATTAGTAGATTAGATCTGAAAAAGAATGTTGATACTAACAGAGAAGCAAAGACAATGAAACTCAATAAAATGAACTAGCTGGAGAAAGCTTCTTGAAAGTCTTGTTATTCCAGGTAAAATTTCTTTTGACTAATATGGAGGGCTGGAAATAAGTCCAGAAGGAGAGAACCAATTGCCTGGGAAACACCTTGAAGGGGTAAAGTAACTGCCATAATTTGGGAGTGGACTAGAGATGTAGGGGGTAATGCGAGATAAGGCTAAAAGACGGAATGCGATGAGATATAAGACAGCTCTGGATGGCATGCTCAGGAGTTTGGACTTTTCCTTAGAACAAAAGTCTACTAGATGATTTTATTTTATTCTTACAATAACCTCAGAGAATATTTAGGGTAGGGATAGTGATTCCCACTTTACAGATGAAGAAGTGGAGGCCTAGAGAAGTTAATGCTTGCTCAGGTAGAGATTTGTTGAGTTGGATCTTAAACCACATTGAGAGAACTACATCTTCTTTGTTTTTATTTCCTCAGCCCCACAGCTGGCACTCAAGAGCCGAAGTGTGGTGTGATTCAAGCTATATTTTCACACCATAAATGTCCAGAGGGTAGAGGATGGCTGGGAAGGGTTTGAGGCAGGAAGACCAGTTGGAAGAAAATAAGTGTTTGGAAAAGGCAGGGGCCTCAGGGATTACAGAGAGAGGAGATATTTGCTAAATATAGGTCTTCGGTTCCCACAAAATGTCATGTAGTATCTAGAGCACATTTAATTGGGTTGGAAGATTATGGTCTCATTTTTCCAAGCCTCTTGCCATTCTAGAACCTCAAATTCCTCATCTGGAAACATAGAGTTTATATACTAGTCCCTCAATGATTGCTGAAATTCAAACAGATATGAGTGCTTAAAAATATCAAATGTTTTCAAACTTAAGAAAACTATGGAGAGCAGTGTAACTAAAACCCATGTGCCCACTGCCTAAAATAAACAAATATTAATGTTTTCCCAAGTTGGCTTTGGCTTTTTTGTTTGTTTTGGAATAAAAATCTTTGACAATTATGTTGACGTTCCATTTGTATCCTTCTCTGAGGCTGCCTTTCTCACTTCTTGCCTGAGGCCATCACTCTCTGGAATTGGATGTGTCCTTTTCTGTACCTTTATTACACGTGAGCATTTCCATAAATAATAAATGCTATTGTTTGTGTGTTTTAAACCTGTGTATAAATGGCATCACTATGTACCATTCTGCCACTTGGATATTCTGAAAGATGAATTTAACCCATTTACGTTTATTGACTCCTGATGGACTTTTTATTTCTTTGATTTTTACATTCATGCATTTTCTTTATTACTCACTTTAGTCCTTTCATTTGTCTTCTTTTGAAGTGAGTGGCAAACTATGGCCTGCAGGCCAAATTTGGCCCAACACCTGTTTTTGTAAATAAAACTTGATTGAAAAAATGTAGCATAGCACGAAGGCCCTCCAGGATCAGATGCCATAGTCTTGCTCAATTATTTACCTTTTTTTTTTTTTTACAGCTGCTTTTGCATTACAATAGCAAAGCTAAGTAATTTTGATACAGACTATATGGCTGTCAAAGCTGAAAATATTTACCATCTGGCCCTTTATAGAAGAAGTTTGCCAATTCCTGTCTATAGGGGTGATTTTATTTTTTGTAACCAAACTGGTTTGGCAGTAATATATTCTACAGCTAATGTTTTAGCAGTAGTCCTCAAAAATTTAAGGTGAATATTGAGCAAGATCTTCAGCTATCTCCATCCTCTGCCCTAACTACCCAGTGACCTCTTTAAGTTTGAACTCCCTCCTCCTTTAAAAAAGTACTGTTTTTGTCTAATATTTTAGTTCTACCTCACTAACTCCTGTTTTAGTCATTCTTTTCTTTCTTATTTAGATTTCCAGCTTACTTATCAATTTATAGATTCATGTTGCTTCTTGCTGTTTCCTCTTTCTCTCTGACTGATTGCCTTCTTGTTGCGGTATCTTGCGTAGGCGTCTGTGGGTGATGTGCATCCTACAGCTCTGTGCATCTGGAGATGTCCTTTACAGTCCTCACTCCTGAACAGCGAGCTGGTAGTACCTCCTGCAAGTCTTTAAACTCGAAGAGTGATGACAAGAGGTCTGCTATCATTCAGTCCTTCCTGTCTCTTCTCTCTGGTGCTTCTTCAGCTTTTCTCTTGGTCTTTGATGCGCGATGGGTCTGCCACACTTCATTTATGCTGCTTTGAGTCAATGTGGAGCCTCATGTTTTTTCAATTCTGAAAACCTGTCAACTCTCAGCATTTCAAACATTGTCTCTCCCACATTCTTTCTTGTTTTCCTCTCCACTACTTACATTAGACATGGGAGGTAGAACTGTGTGAAAATCGCTGACAGTCAACCATGTCTGACCTACAAAGACAGTTCATCTTCACAGCTTGTAGCTCCTCTGTCTGTCCTGCAGATCTCAAATTACTCTTTCATATTATCCATTGAATTTATCTCTTTTCTTTCTGCGTTCCGTGTGCTTTCCAAATGTCTGTTTTAGAGCTCAATATTTTTGATTCAATCTATCTATTTTTCTATTTAACCTGTCTATTGAAATTTTCTATTTCAATCAGTGCATTTTTCATTTTTAGAATCTCTATTTAGTTTTTTTCAGAGGTGCCTTTGCTTTTCCGTGCAATCTTGTTTTGGTATGCATTTCTTCCTCTCTTTGAAGGTTTTACATATGCTTATTTTAAAGTTTCTTTCAACTTTTTATTTCTAGTTCTTGAAGTGAATTTCTCTATTTTGCTACGTCTTTTGATTGTACCAGACCTCAGGGTGGATTTTTTTGCTCCTGTGGATTGTAATTTTTACTGTGAGCTCATTTTTAATGGGACAGATTTCCAGAGCCTCGTTCTCTTCAGTTTTAGAGGTACCCTTCTGAGAAGTTTCACATGTTCCTCTTCTGGGATCCTGTGGGTTTTATCAGCTCTGGACAAATTTTATAATGTTTTAGCTTAGAGTTTCATGGGGGTGCCGTGCTTCATGGTTCCTGGCTTTAGGAAAGGGGTCAGAGACATACCCTGTCCCACTTAAGTCTGAAGTTTCATTTCTTCCCCTAGACGCGAGCTCCTATCATCCCCGGTTCTGATACCCTGTGGGTTGTTTGTCTTCAGCTTTTATCACCTCCTCTGGTTTGAGGTTTATCTTCATTTGAGCTCCTGGAGATTTTCCTTTCCTTGCTTTTGACGTTGGCGCTGTAGTTAGATACTTTGTTGTTACACTGTATCCAGCATTTTTGTTTGTTTGGACTTGGGGTGAGTGGGGTGGACAGCCTTTCAGCATTCGCTCAGTCCACCATATTGGCTGGACATCTCAGGATCAAGGGTTATTATTACAGATATTTTTATTATCATGAAAGGAGCCTCCTAGGTCACCAGAAATAAGACAATGGATGTAAATCTGCTTTGTAAAGTTTATAAAGTTTTCTATCAATGGATGGTATGACATTCTCAATTTCCATTCCTCAAGGAGAGATTTTAAAAAATGTCTTGTATGTATTGAACTTATTAATAGAGTTCCCTGTATTTGCAAGCCCTGCTTTTTTATCTCCTTCACAGAAAGGGTGTGTATCAAGGTCACTGACATGACTTCCATCTGGTCAAATCCAATGGGAAGTTCTCTGTCCATCTCTTGCTCACTTGGCTCAGCTGACCACTGTCTTCTTCCTCAGATTCTTTCTTTGCAGTGCTTCTAGGACACTGCACAGCCCTGATTTCTTCCCACCTCACTGGCCACTGTTTCTACGCTCCTTTACCCAGCTTCTAAAGATCAGCTGCTCCTGGGCTCTTCTTTGGGTGCCATCTGGTCCATGGCCCCACCTCCCAGCCGCATCCCTAACTTCAGATGCTTTATCCATCCCCGTTGCTGCTGTGATAGTCCATCATCTTTTGCTAGACTGAGACATTCTCTTAACTGATCTCCTTGTTTCTCAACTTATTTTGCCATTATCCTGACTCCATTTAGCAGAGTCAGAATACAAATTAATCCTGCAATTCCACTGTTTAAAACCCACCAATGGCTTCCCGGTGAACTTAGAACACAACCCCATATCATGGCCTTCAAGGGCTCCCCACCCTGATCTGATCCTTGCATTCCCCTGCAGCCTCATCTCCTCGACTCCCTGATAGCTCACACGCTCTAGCTTGCCTTCTCACTATGCCCCAGGGCCTTTGCACTTGCAGACCCTTTGCCTAGCCATCTTTCCATGGCCACCATCATTCAGTCTCAGCTCATGCGCTAGCTCCTCAGAGAAGCCTTCCCTGATTACTCTTGCTAAAGCAGCCCAACCCCACCCCCTAGTCTCCCAGTCATTCTCTATTCTATTATCCTGCTTTGTTTTTCAAGACTTTGTCATCAAATGTCATCTCATTTATGTCTTTACCTATTTATGGTCTCCCCACTCCCCCAGCCCTGACGAGAATATAAGCCCTACCAGGGCAGTGATGGAGTCTGCCTTGTTCGCTGTTGACTTCCAGGTATTGAGAATAAAGCCTGGCACTTATTAGGTATTCAACAATTACTTCTGGGAGGAATGGGCAAATCTCTTTTATGCTTAACATATATTATCTCTTTCAAGTCTCTCAACAAACTTACAGGTAGAACTTGCTGTGTCCATTCTAGGGATGAGGAACTTGAGGATCCTCTGAGATTCCTGAGAGTCCCGGAGTCCCAGAGCCAAAAAGAGGCAGAGTCAGGCATTTGGTTTTCCTGGCTGGACCCGAGGTCTGTGCCATTTCCTTGTATCAAGTTGCTTTTCGTGAGCAGATTGGGGATTTGGGTGCAGAGGTCAAGACACAAACAGTTGTTGAGTCAGGATGTCTCTTTTGTTTGAGAACAAAACCGTTTCTTTAAGCCAACGAAGAGCGCATCCAAGTCCCCGAAGTCCCAGCACCGGATGGCACGCTTCCCTGGAAATGCCCACACAATTGTAGGCATTATGCGGAGGCATTTTTTTAATCAACCGTGTTTTGGAGCCTTTCGAACCATAAAAAGACCAGTGTGAAACCACAAAACTTCTATGTTTCTTACACTCTTAAAACTAAAGAAGAAAAAAAAAAAAAAAAGAAAAGGAGGGGGAAGAGTGGGATTATTTGAACCATATTTTGCAAACGCTAGCTCCTCTCCCAGTCTGAGGCAGCTGGTGCCAAGTTGCAACTCGCCGCACATTTTTATGGGCTGAGTTATTAACCTTTGCAAACAGCTGCCCGCAGTGAAATGACTGCCTGGGCCTGGGTCCCTGGACAAGAGGAGGCATCGCCGTGATGCCCACCAAACGTAGAGCTTTCCACCCTGGCTCCCGAGACTTAATCTGTCCTTTGGCCACACATGCTCGCTGGCACCACAAGGAATTCTCTGTTCTTTCATTCACTCAAGACTTGGAAGTCTGGGGAGTCGGCACTGGCAGCGCACTGGGCCACAAGCTAGGACCAAGCCAGAGGAGCATGCGTCTTGCTGCCCGCATCTCCCGGAAGTAGTGTGGAAGCAGGAAAGCGCTTTCCGGTCTGATGGACCGATTAGAATCCCGGCTTCACTGAATGCCACTCACTCTGCGTGTCCTTTGGCCAATAACTTGGTCTAGCTCACCCTCAGTTTTCCTGGTTGTATAGCGGGGCTCCGACACTTGCCTTGTGGGCTGGGTGTGAGGAAACTGCCTGGTGAGGATGTAGTGTGATGGTTAAAAGCAAGGACTTGAAAGTCTGTAAGACCTAAGTTCAAACCCCAACGCTGGCTCCTAAGAGCTGCATGATCTTTGGCCAGCAAAGGCTAAACACCTCTTAGGCTCCGTCTCCCCATCTCATCGGGTTATGCAGGGGTTCAAATGAACTAGTGCCTGTAAGGTCTTGGCACAGAGCCCGGCTCACAGTTCTTAATAAATAGATACCATCTTTGTCTTGTTCCTGGTAACCAATCCTCAGAACAGGGGGTGACACTGACCATGTTTGAAATGAGAATCACCAGTACTATGAATGTGTTCTCAGGCTGCTTGCTAATGTAAAAACTTACTAGCTTGATAATCATAATGAGATTGTGTGTGTGTTTTTCACTTCAACTTAGAAAAACTGGAAAAAAAAAAGAATATCCTTTGTTCAGTGGAGAACATGTTTTCAAAGAAAAAAAAATCATCAGCCAAGAATATTCAGATCCCTTTGTTCTGTTTCGAAGAGATAATTATTTTGTAGGCTCTGGGGCACTTAAACTCTGTCCAGAAATTCTTTTGGTAAATAATAATAATAGAAAATATCCTTTGGAAATAATAGTGGGGATTTAGCAAATGCCTCCCTTTCAGGGATCTCAAAGGCTTCCACGTAATTTCAGGGCTTTAGTGATTTTCTTAAAAGGGTTTGACTTTCTTTCCTGCATCAGCCAGAGGTATGCTCACAGGAACTGGGGAACTTCAGAGCTGGAATGGATCCTGGGATAACTTTGTCCGGAGCATCTGCTGTACCAGTAGGAGAAATGAAGGCTGGGGCCAGAGACGGTGCAGCCGGCCGGACCGGCGGGCAGGCCCCATGAGAGCCAGTTCTGCCTGACTTGGCGGCGCTCTGACTTCTGCAGGTTCCACGTTCTCCAAAAGACACCTGAAGGCTGACCTGAGGTGGACACTTGCCATGTATTTGCTCACTTCAACTTTGAGCCCCCCCCTTCCTTGGTTTTGAGAGAGAGGGGCTGGTGGACAGCGAGGGTTGGAGTTTTACCTGGGAATGCGAGCACGTGGCAGGCAGGGGACCAGTCCTGGCTCTGGAGGTGGGCTGGCAGCTCAGAGGCCAGCTGTGACCTTGGCTGACTCCCCCCAGCACTCCAAGCCTCCTCACCTTCCCTTTACAAAGCAGCAGCTAATTGTGACTCAGGTGGGGTTCTTGTTAAAGGTAAGAACCCGTGCGCCATGTTCATCCACCCCTGGGGCGTGGACTGTCATTATCTGAACTCATGTCAGATCCGACTCCCCCAGCCAGGAAATGTCAGTTTACATCATCTTGGTTTTTTTTTGGGGGTCTCATTCTCCAATGAGTCTTTATTCATTCATTTAATAAAAACCTTCCGAGCCCAACTATGTGCTGGACATTGGGTGTCATGATAGCCAAAATGAGATGTGAATCCTGCCATAATGGACCTTACTAGGAAACACCAGAGCCATGACTCAGTAGCACCACCATAATAGTGTGCATCTGTCAGGACGAGGCAGGTTGTGCTGCAGTAACAAACAACCCTCATATACAGCGGCTTAAACACAAGGCTTAGTTTTGGCTCTTGCTACTTGTCGAATACTGGTCAGCAGGAGGGCTCTGTTTCTCACAGATTCTCACAAACTCAGTCAGATGCAGAATCACTTCAGGTTGGCCCTTCATAATCACCGAGGCAGCAAAAAGAAAATACGGTGAATTCTACAGAGACGGTTAGAATTTCCACCCAGAAATGACACATTAATTCCACTCACATATGGTTGGCCAAAGCAAGTCACAGGATCGTACATAACTTCAAGGTCGGTGATGACCTGCAGTCTTATCATGTCCTGGAAAGAGAACTGTTATATCTGGGGGCCTCAGTTTCCCCATCTGTACACACAGGAGGCAGGAACAGCTGGCCCCTTCTCTCTAGCTGTGGCCACTGAGGTCGAAGGACTGTGCTTTCTGGAGTAGCATCTTGGTCCTGCTGCCTGCGTCGTGGGAGCAGGGATCACTCCTGTTCACCTTCAGAGTTGGCAGGGAAGTGGGTGCAGCCTGTGCTTAGAACTAATTAAGGTTTCTGACTTCCAGTGTGACGCCTTTATCTTGGGCCTCCTCTCCCTTCTGTACTTAAATTCCGGCTGAAGTATTTTCAAGGTTATGGTTATTACATCAATTATTTTTCTAATTTCTTTTTTGAGTGAAATTCATTTTTGCAGAGCAAAGAAGGAGTGGTGTGAGCGGGGCTGCATCAGCGAAGGGAAGTCACATTTTGGCAGAGGAATCGTGACTCTCGTGATGAGTGATTGTGGATGGGGACGCTTGAAACCAACGTTCACAGCAAATTCCCCTGCTGTTTCCAATTGGTTTTGCTGGTTGGTTTTAAATCTTGGCCTGACTTTTTCCACTGATGCTGGAAATCCTTTCCCGCCGGCTGTCGGCCACCACCCATTCCCCCGGCCCCCTCACCCCTCGCTGGTGGCGGCCACATTTCTAATGCTGGTGGATGCATGGGGGTCGTTTTGAAATATGAACTTGGAGGCCTGTTTCTGTGCGCATCGCAGGCTGCTACTTGGGGGTGTGCAGGGACCTCCTGGAAGGTTTTATGACTGGACTTAGCTCTAAATGACAGAAATGTAGCCCAGTTAAGCTAAGGTGACCCCCTCGCCCTGGGCTTGAGTCTGCATCCTAAGGGGTTTGTGGAGGGAAGCATGCATGGCCCACCTGTGCTCATCACCTGTCTACGCTGGCACCACTGAGACCTCCTTACTCCACATGGTCCCTGTCAGGTTCCGTGCCTTCCCAAGGGGCCCTGCCCAGCTGCCTTCAGGCCTGCAGGGAGGCCCAGGGGCACCCCCCGGCCCCGGCCACCAAGGGCTGTTTGTGGCTTTGCAGGCCCTCACGCAGTCGTGGTCGCATCACTGCTCCCGGGCAGCCCTGCCGAGTGGGAAGGAGCGCCACGGGCTGGCTGTCTCCTCACACTCTCCTAGAAGGAGGGAGAGCTCCACTCTGCCCTCAGACTGGCCACACCCTGCCTCCATGTGCCACTCGGGACCCGGCCCTCTTCTCAATCAAAAGTGCTAGCCCCCAACTCTGCAAGCTGACGTTTGGCTCAGAGTGTTTTCCACCTGCGATGCCCTTCATTCTACGATGATGGGGACCGCACGCTCCGGTGGAGGCCAGGCAGCCAGGTCTGGGCTGGCCGTACCCTCAGGCCTGCGAGCCAGAGGTGGGGACTCCTGGGTGGAGGGATGGTTCCAGTGGGGCCCGGTGGGACCACCAGTCCTCACGTGGGCCTCTTCCCTCAGCCTGGAGGCAAACTTCACCTCCTCCATCAGATGCTCTTCGAGGCTGAGCTTAGCATTACCCCTGTCTGTCCCTTTCCCTCACATCCTGCCCCATGATGCTTCAGCATTCCCGGCCTCAGAGCATTTGGTACATTCGAGTCTGGCTGTGAAGCCAGGTGGGGGCCTGTCTCCTGTGTCAGTCAGAGCTGAGACAGAGAAGCTGAACCCCTAGGAGGTGTGTGATTGTAGTTATAAGGGGACCCGCTGCAGGGACTTGGCCTCACACGAGGGTGGGAGCTGGGCCAGCAGCCCCTGTGCCTCTGTTGGCTTCATTTCTGATGCTGGAACTTGTGGTCTGCACAGCAGGTAGCTGGGAAGGGAGGAGGGCTGGGACGTGGGAAGCGGGGAAGTCAGGAGTCAAACAGAGCCCCCACAGCGGAACCCATGGTGATGGGTGTGTCCTGCCTAAAGAAGCAGGCACCCTTTGTCCTGAAGGAAACATGGCTCAGGAGTCGGAGAAGTGAGGACCGTGTGGGGATTGGAGCCAGTGCGGTCCCCCAACCCCCTCCACTGCCCCACGCGGAGGGAAGACAACGTGTGTGGGCTGCAGACTGTGGTGTCACTCCTGCCCTCCAAGTGTCACATGAAGATGCGTCTTGTGGCCCCTCCTACTGGAAGCCTTAGGGGAGTGAAATTCTGAGACACGGAGCCCTGCCTGGCCAAGCTGATGCATCACTGCCCCGTTTGCCTGGGACCGCTCAGAGCGGGGCATGTCTAGTTCACCATAACTTCAAAGTTTATTCAACATACTTTTGTTGGGCACCTACTATGTGCCAGGCCTGTGCCAGGTGCTGGCAACACAGAGATGACTCAGATTCAGTCCTGGCCTTAAGGACCTGCCAGGCTGGTGGGAGGGACTGGCTCAGAGCCAGGCAATGTTTATGCTGAGGTCACCACAAGGGTTGCATGAGGCTGTGGGCTCACAGTGGGGGCACAGGAGATCAGCAGAGGCTTCCTGGAGAAGGGGCTGACTGAAGGATGGAGCAGGAGTCAGGCAGAGAAGGAGGAAGGGGAGGGTCCATGAGATAGCATGTGCAAAGGCCCTGAGGTACAAGGAAGCACTCGCATTACTGCAAGGAACCATGAGTCACTCAGTCCTGCCACAGGAGGGAGGATGAGGGGCCTGGGATGAGTGAGCTGAGAGGCAGCAAGAGGCAGGATGGGGAATATTTTTAGGGTCTTAGATTCTTGGCTGAGCAGGTCAGGAGGTGTTTGTAGTTGGGGTGTCACCTGGTCAGATCTGGAGTTTAGAAGGTTCTCCATCACCCTGACCTGACTTGGATGGGAGAGGATGGACTGCAGGCAGGCAGACCCCTTGTGGATTAGTGCGACAGGCATGGTGAGCAATGGCGGAGGCCCTGACAAACACGGGGAGGTGTAGTGGACTTAATTACATCTCCTCCCTGCACAGGCTTCAAGAAAAATGAAACAAAAAACAAAAAACTGAAGGTGATGGACACCCCAGTCCTGGAGGAAGAGGTCAGTTTTAGACAAAGAGCAGACTTTATTTTTCATGTTCTGTGGTCCCCAAACAGCAGCCTTCTCTGCTCTTATTGAGATGGTCTGGGGGCTGGAGCGAGAGCCTGGACCCGTTACTGTGCCCACCTGCTGGGGAGGGGTCCCCAGACACTGTCCTGGTGGCCACAGGGGAGAGGGTGGAGGTCCGGGGGGCAGACGGGAGGCCCCAGAGGGTTAGCAGAATCCCATAGTTCAGGTTCAGGCCACGTGGGTCATGGGTTCCTCTGCCACTGACCGCACGTGGCCACATTCCCCAGGCTTCGTGCTGGCGCGAGCCCCTTGGCCATGGGTGGGGGGCAGCAGAAGCCAAAGGCTGCCCTCCAAACGTTGGCCTTTTATGTAATGTGTTGCAGCTGTCGAAGAATTCTCCTTCAATTTCAGACAGAAGTGTTCATCTGGAGTGTTTTGGGCGGGAAGGGTGTCACTGTGGAGCCCCTGGTCCCCTCTGCTGCCCAGTCTCTATTAACGAGGGAGAGTGTGGGCCTGACATCCGGTAGGGGAACGCAAGTTTACGGGGAAACGGGCTTTAACTAGTGATGCTAGCGGCCTTTGTTCCTGGCTTTTCTTTCCCAGTGCCTTCGCTTCGGCCACGTTTCTTTTTTTCTTTCTCTCCCTTCCTCCCTCTTGGCGGCTGAGCCCTTGTGTGATGGGCTCTTATGCTCCCCCTACCCCTGTTTTTCTCTGCATGAGACCAGCTCACGTGCTCTCTGGAGCTGGTGTCCCTGGGGTGGGGGCGCAGGGGTGAGTGACAGCGGCTCTGGGCTCCCTCTGGCTCTGCCCCTGGCCCTCATGGCTGGCCGGCTGCCCTCTTCACCCCTCTCTGCCTAAACATCCCCCTTCTCCAGAGGGACCTGCCTTATTACCTGTCACGTCGAATCGGGAACTGATTAAGTGAAATGATGCAAAGAGCAGCTTCCACAGGCTGGGGCACTCAGCAGGTGATCCGGAAATGCAGGTTCCTTTCTGTCCCTGCCTCCTGTCCTGGATCAGGGCTTGGGAGCTGGCCCAGCGGACAAGCCCAGGATGGCAAGGGGAGTCTGACTCTGGGCTTATCTCTATACCCCACTCACTGCCCGGCTGTAGAAGGAGCTGGGTTAACCACACATTGGGCAAGTGCCTTTGGGTCTCTGTTTGAGGGTCCTGACTGAGTAGTGATGGGGGAAGAGGTGGAGGAGGAGGGTGGGGAGGAGGAAGGTGGGGAGGAGGAGGGTGAGGAGGAGCAGGAGACAGAGGCCAGCAGGGCAAGGCAACAGTGGGCATACCAGGATCTGCAGGCATCGTCCTTCTCGTGGTCCCTACCCAGCCTTCTCCCCTCCACAAGGTTGGGGGGTGGGTGCCAGCCCTGAAGTGCTGGGAGCTAGAGGTCAAATCATGCCAGGCTTTAGAGAAGGCAAAGGCCCCCCAGACCACCACGTTGAAACCATAGTTGAGTTGGGTAGAGGCAGAGAGTTTCAGCCTAGGGACCAGGGAGGGGTGGGTAGGACAGACGGTGCTGTACACTCGTGAGGGTCACCTGTGAGGGTGGACAAGCAGATGTGTGACTGTCACCTCTGAGCTGGGCCATTAAAAGCAGGTGTGTCTTCTCTTTGTTCACTGGGGGCAGAGGTAGACCCCACTGGACACTCGGAGGTCCAAGGAAGGGAAGGTGATGGGTCCACTTGATGGATGGCACCCAGATAGCTGCTTGGAACCAGGCCCGCCCTGCTTCCCTGCAGTGGACTGGGATGTAAGTCAGAAATAAACCCTCACTATGTTCAGCCACTGAGGTTTTCAGGTCATCTGTTAGAGCAGCTAGCACATTCTAACTGATACAGGGAGACGGGACACCAGTTGGGGGCGGAAGCTGCAGCGATTCATTCTAAGGATCCATTTCTGTATCAAATAGAATTCTTTTGGTTGCAAGTGACAGAAACCACATCCAAAATGGCTTAAGGAGAAAATGGAATTTATCAAAGTCTGGGGGATAAGGCCAGCCTCAGGCATGGCTGCATCTAGGTGCTCAGATACAGTGGCAAGCACTCTCTTGTCTCGCTTGCTCTTTCCCTTCTGCTTTTCTCTATTTAGGCTTCATTCTCAATAAGGTGGCAAAGATGGCCACCAGCAGCTCCAAACTTAGGAGTTCATTTATCTTTGAAGTAAGAGGTAATATTTCTCTCAGTTACTTGAGAAAAAGGCCTGGAGTCCACTCAGTTGATCCACTTGGGTCACATGCCCATTTTTTTAAAAACTTTTTTTTATTGAGTTATAGTCATTTTACAGTGTTGTGTTGAATTTCAGTGTAGAGCACCAATTTTTCAGTTATACATGAACATACATATATTCATTGTAACCTTTTTTTTTTCACTGTGAGCTACCACAAGATCTTGTATATATTTCCCTGTGCTATACAGTATAATCTTGTTTATCTATTCTACATATGCCTGTCAGTATCTACAGATTTTGAACTCCCAGTCTATCCCTTCCCACCCCCTTCCCCCCGGCAACCACAAGTTTGTATTCTATGTCTATGAGTCTGTTTCTGTTTTGTATTTATGTTCTTTTTTTTTTTTTTCAGATTCCACATATGAGTGATCTCATATGGTATTTTTCTTTCTCTTTCTGGCTTCATTTAGAATGACATTCTCCAGGGACATCCATGTTGCTGCAAATGGCGTTATGTTGTCATTTTTATGGCTGAGTAGTATTCCATTGTATAAATATTCCACATCTTCTTTATCCAGTCCTCTGTCAATGGGCGTTTAGGTTGTTTCCATATCTTGGCTATTGTAAACAGTGCTGCTGTGAACGTTGGGGTGCAGGTGTCTTTTTGAAGTAAGGTTCCTTCTGGATATATGCCCAGGAGCGGGATTCCTGGGTCACATTGTAAGTCTATTCCTAGTCTTTTGAGGAATCTCCATACTGTTTTCCACAGTGGCTGCACCAAACTGCATTCCCACCAGCAGTGTAGGAGGGCTCCCCTTTCTCCACAGCCTCTCCAGCATTCGTCATTTGTCATATGCCCATTTTTGATGCATCCTGTGGTTAGTGGTGGGGGTTCCAGTGCTCTGACTGGCCAGGCCTGGGTCCTGTGCCCACCCTAGGAGCTAGGGGTGGGGTTGGCCTTGGTCAAATCCCCCAGCTCAGATGTAGTTAAGGGGAAGGTACTTAAGTTGGTCTGAGGAAGGTCCATCCTCGTCCCTGGGCCAGTTTCTGTGCACTCTCAGCATGCCCTGCATGTGAGGGGTTGGGGGAACTGCAGTGACCTGGTCAGGAGGGGCAGGACCCACAGCCCGGCCTCCGACTGCCTGCCCCGAGTCTCTCCCAGCTGCCGCACCCAAGGGGTGGTCTCAGGGTCGGGGAGGGCACGTCTCCCTTTTCTGGGTGTGTTTTCCTGTCCCGCAGAGGGAGCACAGCTGTGGTGTCAGGGCAGGTTCCGGGTTTGGTTTCGCTCTGCGTGTCCCTGGGCTGGTCACGTCCCTCTCTCTCCATGAGGACTGTGTGAGGTGGGAACTGAGCATCCCGGCCCTGTGTCTGCAGGTGGGGACGCTCTGCCCTGCAGAGATGCCCTTTGCTCCAGCATCAGATTGACCTGTGATCTGTCTACCAGCTTGGAGGTGACTAACAGGGACCCTAGGGAACTGTTTGTTTTTCAAAACTTTTTTTTTTATTGTGATAAAATACACATAACATAAAATGTACTACCTTAGCCATTTTTAAGGGCACAGTTCTGTGGCATTAAGTACCTTCACATTATTGTGTGATCATCACCAGCATCCATCTCCAGAACATCTTCATCTTGTAAACCGGAAACTCTGTCCCCATTAAACACTAACTCCCCTCCCCACCTCCCACAGCCCCCCACACCCACTAATCTACCTTCTGTTTCCATGAATTTGACTCCTCTAGGGACCTCATATAAGTGCAATCATACCATAGTTGGTTTTTGTGTGTGTGACTGGCTTATTTTGTTTAGAACGATGTCCTCAAGTTTCATCCACGTTGTAGCACGTTCAGAATTTCTTTCTCTTTAAGGCTGAATGATATTCCACCGTATGAATAGACCACATTTTGCTTACCCATTCATCCTTCATGGACACCTGGGTTGCTTCCACCTTTTGGCTCTTGTGATTTGTGCTGCTGTGAACATGGGTGTACAAATATCTATTTAAGTCCCTCCTTTCAATTCTTTTGGGTGTGTACCCAGAAGTGGAAGTCTTGGGTTCTGTAATAATTCTCCTTTTGATTTTTTGAGGACCCACTACACTGCAGGAACTGTTTTGTAAAGCCCCCAGCCTCATGAGCAGGGGTTTATAAATCCAAAAAAAAAAAAAGGGAAAAAGGAACCAGCTCCACCTTTGGAGCTGTTATGAGAGCCCTGACAGGAGAGAGAGTTTACTCTGACTAACACACCAAGCAGGGAGAGTCCGGGGCCGAGTGGAAGGTGGGGGAGGCACGGGGACAACCAGGAGCCTCGCGCCTGGATGCCCGGCCGGCCAGCAGCAGGGGCAGCTGGCTCCACGTTGATGGCAAAGTGTCACTTTGCCGGAATTCAGGAGTGCTACTTCTGTCATTAGGCGGCAGTCTGCAATTACCTCACTCAAGGCTGTGTGCGGGGCAGGACTCTTCCAGGGACAATAGAGCCATTCCACCTGCACCGCTAGGGAGGAGGTGAGGGGACCTCCCTTCAGCCAGCAGCTGACACGTAATTAGTGGCAATTGTATTGTTGCGGGTCGCCTCTCCCAGGAAGACGCCGGACTCGCAGCTGGAGGGAGGCTGTCTCGGAGGCGGAGACCAGCCTGAGCTCAGAGGCAGAGGCGGCCTGACTGGGGAGACCGGGGGACCCAAGAGGAGCCCGGCCTGGTCTGCCGGGTCACTTTCATTCCTGCCCCTGGGGACCTCGAATGCCAAGGTCAGGGCCCCCGAATTGTGGACCAAACTCCTCGAGGGGTTAAGCAACTTTGAAAAATGCCGACATGGGAAGGAAAAACATCGTGATGCTTTTTGACCACGGGGCTGCCTGCAGCCCGGTTTCCCAAGCCCTGGGCGGGATTGGCGTCTGGATGTCCCCTCTGGAATGTCTGGGCTGCAGCCGGGGCTCACTCTAAATGAGAAACAGGCTGGCAGGCCGCGGCCAGCTCCTCGTGCGGTCTGGGCAGGGCCACTTGGCACAGGCCGCCGCCGTGGAGGACACACTGGCTGTGCCTGGCGGCCCTCCACCAGCATGGGAGGCTCGGGGCCCGGCCAGCCGGTTCAGGCCTGCGCCTGCACGGAGGGAGGGCAGCGCTGCCTGGGGCCGTGGCAGGGCACCGCCCTGGAGGCAGATGGTTCTGCTCCTGGCCTGGTCCCTCCCTTTTCTGCAACATTGGGAACAATGCCAATGTGGGTCAAGGAGTCTCAGTTTGCTCAAGTTGAAAAATAGGAGCGGTGACACCTCCTGAGGTGTCTCATGGCACAGAGTTGGGGAACAGAGGTGATACTTCATGGACTTTTAATGCCTAGAAAAATCTAAGAGGCTTGCTCAATATTCTAGTTTTATAGCAGTAAGAACTGAGGTTCAGAGAAGTTCAGGAACTCACCCAGGGTCACACAGCAAAGTATAGGCAAATAGATTTTTCTATAAGCAAATGATTCTCCAGATCAGCACTTTGCTGCGAGAGCCCAGCTCAGAACGGTGTCTCCCAGCCCTCCTGGCCTTGTCCTTCCCTCTCGTCCTTCCCTCTCGTCCTCCCAGCCCGGGCACTGATCATAGAACTCCTGGTTTCCAGCATGCATTCGTGTACTTTTTCTAATCCTACAGAGTGGAGACTCAAGGTTGTCCCAGGGGCTTCCAGTTCAGAGCTCTCCCTAAAATCTGGGGGTGCCTGGATCAAGCCCCCTACATTCTGCCCTCCCATCTCCTACACGGCGACATCTGGCTGACGGCATGCTGCTGTCATCAATCACTGCACATTTAACAAGAGGCCCCAGAAGTGACGTTTGTCTCTTGTAGTCATCTTTCCAGTCATTCCAAGCTGTGTCTTAGCTCCACGTTAGAGATTAAGAGTCCAGAGAGGCTCAGTGACCCATCAGTCGCCCAGTGGGAAGAAGGGAAAAGCTGGGGACCTGCAGGAGCTGCCCGGGACTTGCGAGGGGAAGGACGCTTCTGCTCCGCTGTGGCTGCAAGAGGGCAGAGAAAATGCGTCAAGACCTAGAAGTCTGCCCCTCCCCCGGGGAGAAAATGCGTGGGCTTCTGGTTTGGTCATTTATGACCGTGTCACTTTGGGCAGCCACACAGTCTCTTGGACTTTGGTTCTCCCACCTGAAGACCGGGGTGGTGATGCAAGAATGTGAAGCAATGAGAGGAGGCCGGGAGGGCCCCGTGCAGGGGCCCTGAGGGATCCGTATTTGGGAAGAATGTCTTGGGAAGAAGGGTGGGGTCTGCAGCAGAGGAGTTCCCTGGGTCCAGACTCTGAAGGATCTCGAAAGCCTGGGAAAGATATCTGATGTTTTTTCCTCTGTGGTGGAGACTGAGTGTTTTAAGTGGGAGGGGACATGGTCTGTTGGTGCCTTGGGAAGACCATCCTGTTTGTCCAATTGGAGCGGTGGCCTGGAGGGAGGGGCCAGGGAGAGTAGAGAGAGGGGCAAGGGGCTGAGGAAGGGAGGGGCTTCAGGCGAAAGGCCCCGCCCATCACTCCCTTCCCTGTGCTTTCCTATGAAATTCCTATGGAGTTGGCAGCATCAACTCGTGTCCCTGTCGGAAGTTTTGGTTTTAGTTCCATAAAAGCGATGGAGCTGGTTGCCATCAAGCTCAGGACGGAGGCATCCTTAAGGTCAGTGCCAGGGCAGAGCAAGTCCCCGCCCCGCCCCGCTGCCCAGCTCCTGCTTCTTTTCCCCTGGAGTGCCCTTGGCCCTGACGCCTGAGAAGTGTCCGCTAGACCCTGGCAGGGCCAGCAGATGACCTCTCAGAGGCCACCCAAGATCAGCCATCCCTGAGGACGACAGAGGCTGTCCGTAGAGGCCCCCTCACCTCGGCATGAACCTCCTGGCACCCACAGCTCTGAGGGCGCACCTGCACGCTGAGCCCCAAGCGGGCTCCCAGCTGCTGCCTGGACCCTATCCCTCCACGGTCTTGTGCAGACCCCAGCCCCACTGATGCTACAGACGGTTCCCATAGTCTCCCCTGGAGTGAGGGAGGGCCACGGGGGGTGGCCATGGGAGAGATGTGTCAGGCCATGGAGGGGAATAATTTCCAACTCAAGAAAGCAGGTTGGGATTCAAATGCTCGGCAGTGATGCCACTCCAGGGACGAACTCTGGTCTAAGTTATAAAAGTACCCTCATACCCGCTTGTAAACTATTCTTTCTAACAACAGCTTGGGACATCTCCAGAGCTATCTTTGTGGTGCGCCTGCGCTCAGCAGTGTTTCCGCTGAGAACCGTTAGGTATGTGGGTGACATCTCTGGGCAGGGTGGGGGTGACCAACAGGAGTGTTGTCCCTGCAATCTGGCGTGGCCCAGAGCACACTTCACGACACACCCTTCTCCCACCTCCCCAGGTGGTGGAGTTGAGTCAAAATAAATACATTTGGAGAGGCACTGAATGGCCCTTTTGTCTTGGTGGAAGGGCTGGTTACGGACCTAGTGCTGGTGTACGAGCTGCAGACCTTTGTTTTATCTCGGTGTCCAGGTTTTCAAGGGCCTCTGTATATGTGTCTGAGAAGGCTGCATAAGCACGTGTGCATCTGTGAAAGTGCGTGCCGAGTGTGAGGCACGTGTGCATGTAGGGGTGAAAGGTTCAGCCAAGTTTTGGACCTAGGAGTGGGCATCAGCTTCAGTCTCAGGGACCTGCTGCCGGGGGCAGGTGACAGGTTGATGGCTCCTGCCAGCAGCGGGGACATCAGAAAGGGTTAAGGGACCTGCTAGGCTGCTGCCCCGGGGGGTTAGTGCCCCTTGGTGCCCAGGGAAAGATTGATAGGTCTTTAAAGTTATTTATAAAAATGGATGGGGATGCAGCATCCTTTCCTCAAGTCCGTGAGTCTGGTCAGCATCTGCTCCTCCACACTGACAGCCCTGCCCTGTCTCAACACACATGAGCAGGCGCAGACCATAAAAATAAACTTCCTCCTTCATCTCTTGAACGGTCGTCTTCCCAGCTCCCCCAGAGGGGAGTGATGTCATCATGACATGTCTGGTGGGAGGGAGAGATTTTTATGAGCTCTGATGAGGCTGTTTGCATCACAGGTAATTAGGGTGGCCTACTGGAGGGAGGAGCGAGGCTGTGTCTTTGAAGGGCTTTGGGGCACCAGGTACGCTGGTGAGGACCCTCTGGCTTCTGCAACGTCACATGGAAAGCCTTCTTTCAGGGTTTGTACCGACAGCCTGCCTCACTGGCCAGCTCCTGGGTTTTTAAGCAACAGAGCTGGTGCTGTAGAGATAATGGAAAAGAATCTGAAAAAAAAAAAAACAACTGTATGTATAACTAAATCGCTTTGCTCTACACCTGAAACTAACATGGTCAACCAACTGCACTTTAATTAAAAAAAAAGATAAGGCACAGTCCTTGCTTCCTATCTGCTCCCTCCTTGTCCTCCTTGCCCATCCCTCATTCCTTCACATGGTCTGCCCATCATTTTCCTTCCACGCCGTGGGGGCAGAGGGAGCTGCCAGGGCCTTGCAGGCAGGCGGCCTTGGGTTTGAATCTCGACTCTGACTCTTGTTCTGTGTGATCGTACATAAGTGGCTTCACCTCTCTGAGTCTCAATTTCCTCATGTAAACCTGCCCGGCGGGGTTAGTGTGAGCCTCACTTGGGGTGTTGTGGGGTTTCTCAAGCCATTTTCCATCTTACAAGTTTTGCTCTATTTATGCATTTCCTCTGCGACTATTTACTTAATATTTTAAGTTAAATCCATTTACTTTTTTCAGAATGAATTTGTTTAAAACATTAAAGTTACACTATTATTATAAGTGGAAAATGAGGCTCATGTGCTAAAAATAGGAGAGAATAATCAAAATAAGCTTATATCTGCCAATGACAGGATGGTTCACATAGAAAATGTCACATAATTGACAGTAAAACTCCGAGAACTAATAAGTGTGTTCAGCAAGGTAACAGGATACAAAATAAATACATAAAAATCAATTGCGTTTCTATATACTAGCAATAAACATACGGAAATAGAAATAAAAATATAATACCACTTATAAATCCTCAAGAATATTTGGGTGTAAATATAACAAAATTTGTATGGCACTTGTACGCTGAAAACTACAAAATACTGATGGAAGAAGTCGAAGAAGATCTAAGTATGTGGAGAGACATTTTGGGTTCATGTTGGGAGACTCAACATAGTAAAGATGGAAATTCTTCCCTGAATTGATTAAGAGGTTACCACAATCCCTGTGGAAATTCCAGCAAGAATTTTGTTGATCTAGACAGGATGATTCTAAAATGTATAAGGAAAGACAAAAGAACTAGACTGTCTACAATCATTTTGGAAAAGAATGAAGTAGGAGGACTTCAAGGCATGACACGGCTACAGTGATCACAGTAAAGGTGGACCTGCAGGATAAACGATGCTCCCGCACGAACCGCCTGAGAGCTCTGACTCATCATTCAGCAAACGTTCACTGAGCAAACACTGTGTGCCCTGTCTGAGCCCCACCTGTGATGCAGAGAAATAGACACCATCCCTGCCTTCAAGGGGCTCCAGTCTAGTGGAGAGACAAGCTGAATGCAGAAAGTGTGTGTGTGTGTGTCTGTGTGTGTGTGTGTCTGTGTGTGTGCGTGTGCGTGCGTGCGTGCGTGCGTGTGTGTGAGACAAGGTGGGAGGAAGGGCAGGGAAGAGGCAGGACCTCGCGCCGGGCTGAGGGCCCCAGATCTCCTCCTTTCCTTCTCCTTTTGCCCTCCCTGCTTTCCACGTTCCTCTTGCTGCTTCTTGGCTCTTCTTGGGAATGCTGCCTTTAGGAGGACGTGCTGTGCAGTGCGATGGCTCTCATCACTTTCTAATTTTCAGCAGTCAAGCCCTTTGAAAAATGCAATTTAGCACAGCACCCCCACAGACTGAATGCTTGTGTCCCCCCAAGCCACATGTGGAAGCCTCACCCCCAGTGGGACGGAATTAGGAAGTGTGGTCTTTGGAGGTGAATGCGATTAGTGCCCCTGTAAATGAGACCCCCAGAGCACTCCCCGACCCCTTGCGTCACGCAAGGATGCAGCAAGAAGACTGCCGTTTGTGAACCAAGGGGCGGGCCCTCAGCAGACACCGAATCTGCCGACACCTTGACTTTGGGCTTCCCAGTGTCCAGGGCTGTGAGGAATCAACGTGTTTAAGCCACCCAGTCCGTGGTGTTTTTGTTACTGCAGCTCGACGGACTAAGACGGCACCCCGATATCTAAAACCGGTAGAAGTGCAGCCTCTCAGGGAGGGCCCTTCCCCTCCCCCTCCCTCCTCCCCCTCCCTCCTCCCCCTCCCTCCTCCCCCTCCCTCCCCCGTCCATGCAGTCCAGCCTCCAGACACTGCGCGGGAGGCTGACGCGCAGGGTGTTTCCCAGTGCTCCGTTCTGGTGGGAGAGCAGGGCAGGCGGAAGGACTGGGCGGAGGAGGAAGTCCGGCTGGAGGGGGGCTGACAGCACCGGCCCGCCCTGCGGCGAGGCTGGGCCTTCTCGCTCCTGCCCCAGTTGGCGGCTGGCTGAGGGCCGCTCCGGGAAGGGTGTGCTCTTAGGGGACGCTGGTCTCTGCCATGGGGGTCCCCGGAAGGTGTGACAGCTGGAGGCGATAAGTCCTTTGTTTAAGGGGATCCGGGCGGTGCATCTCCATGTCCAGCCCGGGGGCCCCTCCTTTATACACCTGGAGGGCAGCTCCTCCAGGACTGTGGTCACCATGGTCTTGGGGGGCTTAGAAGAGCATGTTGCTGGGTGAAATGCAGCCAGTCTCTGGGTGCAACTCCTGGTCGTGGTGGGGGATTCCCCCACCCCTGATCTCAGATTCCCTTCCCTTCCTGTGGGACCTCTGTTGGTCTCAAGGCTCACCTGGCGGGATGAGAGGCCTGGGACCCGTCACTACGACCCTCTCAGGCTGAAGGTCGTGCATGCGTCCACTTCCCATCATAGCTGAGAAAGACGACTCAGCAGAAACCCGCGAGCAGCGTGAGTAGCGCCCCTCTCTCCCACTGCGGTTACTGCGAGTGGCGGGGGCTGGTGACAGGTGCTAACACGTGGCCCAAAGACCGTCACACGTACGTCACTCACGCGTATCCATCTATGTGCCTCTACCCAGACCACCTGCCCACCATCGGAAGTTTTCCTTTTCATAAGCCCTGGTCCAGCGGCGGGCTGTGCGGCACTGCCTGCAGGTCCTCATCTGCTCTAATCAGCACCCCGTCCCCTTTGGCACAGCGTGCAGGGCCGGGCGCCCGACTTGCAGCTGTGCCCTCGGGGGGGGGGGGTTGTGAGGGGTCTGGTGGTGCGCACTGAGGAAGGGGGCAGGCGCGGCCGTGCTGCACGACGTGGGCGCCGGGGCTTGGGTTCCAAGTGCACAGAAATTGGAGAATTGGAGTTTCCATCTTTGAGAAGTTGGCATTTTGACGTGGGAGGGGACAGCATTGAAAAGTGCGTAACTGAATTCGGTTCAGGGACCGCTAGAGAGTGCGGTGCAGGCGGCGAATTCCCCTGAGGGTTGACTGGAGACAGCGGATTCTGAAGACCCAAAGATGTGTAGGTGATTCTCTGTGGGGACAGGGCGGGGAGGGTGTTGTTAGCAGAGGATGCAGTGTGTGTCATGCCCAGAGGCCAGCGACAGCCTGGCCCGGATGGCGTAGCTGGACACGGAGGGCAACTCAGGACCAGTGGGTGGGAAGGAAGGTCAGGAATAGGTGTGAAGCCCAGGCTCGCTGTCTTTCCTGCTTTTAAATAGTTTCTTGAAGCACGGAGAGAAAAAACACACAGCTCTCATGAGTTGGTAAGTTAGAAAGTGCTTCCAGAATTGCTTGGACCAGGAGGAGGGACACACCCATTTCTGGTGGTGCGGCAAACAACAACGTCGGACGCACTGCCCTGCCTGGCAGGGGGCAGTCCTCCAGGGGTGCCTTCTTCTGCCTCACCGGTCACTCTGTGAGGAGAGGCTGATGTGAACATATCAATCCAGCCCCATCCAGTTCTTTTCACCAAAGCTTCAATATGCATCCGATCTCAGAATATTGGATTTTTCTTGGGGGAAAGAAATAAATTACTTATCTGGGGAATAAGCCCAGAGTTCCCTCCACACGTCGTACATCCTCTATATTGGGCTAAAATAAAGTTTGCTGATTCTCATGTAAATCTCTAAAGCCTGGGTGTCATAATATGAGTGTTTCATGTGCCACATGAGTGGGCTGCATCCCCAGAAAAGAGAGAAAGAAGGCAGAGAAGAAAGATTAGTGATCGTATCCAAGGAGAAAGAGAAAGGATTCAAATACTTTAAGTGTCTCCAGCTTCTTGACACAGTGGACCAGAAATACGATTCCATGGGAGAAGCATTCCTTTCGGTTTATACTTGGAATTGATCTTGGAATCTGGCAGATACATTCTTTTTGCACTTGTTCCTGCTGCATTTCATTTCCACCTTCCCTAAGCCTGACAAAATGATGCTTCATAAAATCCTAGCAGTTTTTGCTTCTTTCCTGTGAGGCTTATGCAGTACTGGTGATCGAATAAGGTACCCTGCTTGCTGCAGATACTCATTGTGTGACTGTTCGGTTTGGTCCTTCAGAAAATCTTGTTTATGTCTTGATAGGTCTGAGGGGTAAAAAGTCAGGTTGTTGCACAAGGATCTTCTCAGCATGACTTTACTGATAGGAGGAAAGAGAGGTGTCTTTTCTTATTTTAAAACCAATGGAAAAATTTCAGGGCTTAGCAAATACAAAGCAAGAATCAAGGTGAGTGTGAGGGGTGATTTTAGCTTATGTCAAGTGCATACCACGTTAGATGGCATGTATCTATGCCTTGACTTCATCCTGAATGCAGAACTTGAGAGTTGGGAGGTCTTTTGACACATTTAATCAACTCCGTTGTTCTCCTGATGAGAAAATTGAGACCAGATCAGATGAAGTGATCCACCCACTTCATCCAGAGGGAGCTGGGGCTGAGAAAGGCTTATCACCAATTGTTACAGATTGTGTTTCCAAAAATGGATGGCTGCAGCCATGTCTCGCATCACATAAGCTCTTCTGCCTTGCAGACTTGCTACCCTTCCAAATCTGGGATGAAGCCGGACTGCTTTGACCAACAGAGTCTAAGGCAGGAGTGACGTTCTGCCACTTCCAGGCCTAGCCCTCAATGGCCTGATGCTTTTGCTTCTGGCTTTTCAGGCTGTTTACTTTCTCTCTGAACCCAGGTGCCATATTGTGAGAAGTCCAAGTCACATGGAGAAGCCACATGTAGGCTCTCCAGTTGACAGCCCCGGCTGATCTTGGAGCCGACAGCCAGCGTGGACTTTCAGCCATCTGAGTGTGCCATCTTGGATGTCCAGCCCAGTTGAACTGTCAGATGACTACCGTCCCTGCTGAACCAAGAGAGGATTCGCCAACTGAGCTCAGTGAGTCCTCCCAGCTGTGAGAGCTAATAATAAAGTATTGATTTAAACCACTGAGTTTTCGGGCTGTTTGTTATGCAGCAATGTTTAAGGGGAATACTGCGCATAATGCTAACATGAAAACTCGTGCTTGAACATCACTCTATAATTTTACAACTACTCTCTCATGTATCCTAAAATTCAGTGTTTTTCTAGTGGAAGGTCATGACTCATTAGTGGATCGTAAGGTCATTTTAGTGGGCTGTGAAAAATTAAATCAAACAGAATAGAATTTATCAGAGTGCACAGTAAGAATTGTCTTGTGAAATTTTTGGTTCAACTGTGTGTGTGTTCTGGATTCTATTGTATACTCTGTTTCTTATTGTGGGTCATAGTCCAACATGTGAGGAAAACACTGTTCTGATTTAACCCTCCCCACAGCTTTGACAAGCAAGCAGGGGAGGTTTCGTTATCTCCTTTTCACCAACTGGGAAACTAAAATCACACATTGGTCATGTGGCGGATCCTGGCTTCTTCCCCTCTTTTGTCACCCCAAGTCCAGCCTCCCATGCTGTTTCCTTCCTGTTCTTAAAATATGTAAAATCTTTCAGGTCTTGAGCTGGTGTGTGTGTACAGGTAACAGCAGGTGACACTTATGTGTGCTGGCCCCGTACTTGGCCGTGACTCTCCTAAGGGCTCTACACCATGACTGATGGAGGTGTTACAATTATGCCCGTTTTCCAGGTGAGGAAACTGAGTTCAGAGAGGCTGCATAATTTAGCCAGCATTACGCTTCCAGGAGGAGGCTGAGCCAGAATCCAAATCTATGTAAACTGGCCCCCCGTCTACACTCTTCACTGTTAAACTAGGCTCTTCTTGTGGGGAAAGTCTCGTGTGATGACCTCTCTCCATCACATTCCTCAGTGTATTCCTGTTGGGCTGTTTTCCTCCCTGGCCCCTTTCTCAGCCCATAATTTGCAGCCTTAGCTGAGGCTCCGAAGCCCGAACGCAGCTGCCTACATGTCCCATGGGGACACTCTGAGATGCCACCTGTCCCAGGGCCTGGAGAGGGGCCAGGTCTTTCTTGGTGCCTGGGAGGGAGAGCGTTATCTTGGAACCACTCTCCTTCTTGTTTACAAGATGAGCGTCAACTCCGCGGTTAGATTGGCAGAGGAGTTGAGATAAGAGAATCTGTGTGATTTTGGAGCCCATTTCCTCTCCTTCTTGCTTTACTTTCACTTCTGTCTGGAGTGTTTACCTGTTGACGAGAAGTCCTGCAGGGAGAGGGGAGGGAGAGCCCGGCACACAGACAGCCTCTGTTCCTTGGTTTCCCCGCCTGGAAAAGTAAGCATGGATTGGATGAATCCAGTGATCCTAAGTCGGGAGCAAATTTTACCCTCAAGGGACATTGGGCAGATGTTTGGAGACATTTTTTGTGGTCACCACTTGGGGTGGGGGTGTTCCTGGAGTCTGACAGACAGAACAGGGGATGCTGCTAAACATCCTTCTCCAGGCAGGGGATTTCCCACCCAGACCCCCAAATATCAACAGCACCGAGGCTTAGAAACCTGGATTCATCTCATAGCAGAAAAATCCCCATCACTGAGGGCCTGCTACCTGCCAGATGATGGGAGAAGCCGGAAATGAAAAGCAAACGCACAAGAAAACCATCTCTGGACCCAAAGAGCTTGCAATTTAGTGAGAACACCAAACCCATAAACTCTTTTTGAAATGATAAAACACCAGACGGGAGACATAAACACAGCGTGGAGAGGCCAGGTGCCTGGGGAGCTCCAGAGGACTTCACAGAGGAGGTGCCACTGGGATCAGACCCGGGGAGGCCCAGAGAAAGGAGGAGCAATGCAGACAGGAAGATGGACCTGGAGATCATCATTCTAAGTGAAAGAGAAAGAAAAATATCATGTGATATCACTCATATGTGGAATCTAGAAAGAAAGAAAGAAAGAAAGAAAAGGACACTATGAACTCATCTACAACATAGAAACATACTTGCAGACATAGTAAACAATCTTAACTGTTACTAGAGGAAGGTGGTGGGAAGGGATAAATTTGGGAGTTTGAGATTTGCAAATGTTAGCCACTATATATAAAGATAGATTAAAACAAACAGGTTTCTTCTGTATAGCACAGGGAACTATATTCAGTATCTTGTAATAACCTTTAATGAAAAAGAATATGAAAACAAATATATGCATGTATACGCATGACTGGAACGTTGTGCTATTCAGTAGAAATTGACGCATTGTAACTGTACTTCAATTTAAAAAAAAGAAAGAAAAGAAATGATATAGGCTATAAAAGAGTGAAGCCAGATCTTTAATGTACTGGAAAGGAAAACAAACTGTCAACCTAAAATTCTATAACCAGCAAAATCATCTTCCAAAACGAAGGAGAAATCAAGACTTTGGAAGACAAGCAAAAGTCAAAAAGTGTTCATCAACAGAGGACATGTTGCTCCAAATGGCATTATTTTATTCCTTTTTATCGCTGAGTAGTATTCCATTGTATAAATATACCACAGCGTCTTTATCCAGTTCTGTCAATGGACATTTAGGTTGTTTCCGTCTTGGCTATTGTAAATAGTGCTGCTATGAACATTGGGGTGCATGTATCTTTTTGAATTAGAGTTCCCTCTGGATATATGCCCAGGAGTGGGATTGCTGGATCATAGGGAAGTCGATTTTAGCTTTTTGAGGCATCTCCATCCTGTTTTCCATAATGACTGCACCAAACTACATTCCCCTCAGCAGTGTAGGAGGGTTCCCTTTTCTCCACAGCCTCTCCAGCATTTGTCATTTGTGAACTTTTGAATGATGGCCATTCTGACTGGTGTGAGGTAATACCTTGTAGGTTTGATTTGCATTTCTCTGATAATTAGCGATAGTGAGCATTTTTTCATGTGCCTATTGGCCATTTGTACTAGCCTACATCATTTTTGACCCAAAACATATTGTCATTCTTACCTTTATTCTTCTGTATGTCATGACTTTTTTTCTCATATGCTTTTAAGATTTTCTCTTCATGACTGGTTTTGAACAATTTGATGATAGCCTTTGGTGTAGTTTTACTCATATTTCTTGTGCTTGCGGTCCTTTGAGCAGCTTAGACCTATGAAATAGAGTTTTCACCCAACCTGGAGAAACAGTTCAGTCATTTTTTTTCAGACACTTTTGGCCTCACCCCTCCTCGTCTTCCAGGACTCCAGTTTCGTGTATTTGGGGCCACTTGAAGTCATCACATAACTCCTTGTTGCATCACTATTTTTTTCCCTTTCTGCTTCATTTTGGATAGTTTCTATTTTATGTCTTTAAACTCATTCTTTTTTTCTTCTTCAAGGTCTAATCTGCGCTCCGCCCCACACAGTGAATCTTCTATCTCAGGTGTTACAGTTTTCATCACTAGAAGTTCTATTTTGCTCTTTTCATTGGCCATACTTTTCCACTTCTATGCATGCTTGGTAATTTTTGCTTGGTTGCCAGACCTTGTGAATTTTACCTTGTTAGATGCTGGATATTTTTGTATTTTTATATTCTTGAACTTTGTTACATGACACAATTCATTTACATGAAAATAGTTTGATATTTTCAGGTTTTTCTTTAAGTTTTGTTAGGCAAGATCAGACTAGTATTCAGTCTTAAGGCTAATTATTTTCTCTATGGAATCCAGAACTTTCTGATTGTCCTACCAAATACTCCATGAAGCAGGTGGATTTCCAGTCTATTTCAGGCTCTGGGTGAGCACCAGTCCCTTTAATCTGTTTGCATGGTTCTTTCCCCAGCCTTGTGCAGTTTCTTCATGCTTGTGCCTTGGTCCAAACTCAGCTGATGCTCTGGGAACACTCCGCAGTCCTCTGGAGCTCTCTCAGTGAGCTCTCTTCTCTCCAGTGCTCTGTTCTGCAATCTCTGTCCGCTGTATTCTCCTTTGGTGTCAGCTCCATACCCTCACCTCTTCCTGTAAACTCTAAAGGCAGTTGACTGGGACAATTGTGACACTCACTTCACTTGTTTCTCATCTCACTGGGATCACTGCCCTTTATTGCCTGATGTCCTTCATGGTCTTGAAAACCTTTGATATATATAAATATAGACCTATCTATCTGTCTATCTGTCTAAAATTTTCACTGTCTTAGGCAGCATAATAGATCTAGTCCCTGTTACTCCATCATGGCTAGAGTGGAAATTCTCCAAGAATTTTTTTTTAATCTCTAATGAAACTAATCAGGTCTCTCTTGAGTATGCCTTCCTCTCCCATCAGCATCCCCTCCACCATCCTAGGCTGGCCACCTCCATCTTTTACTTGGACCACACAATCACCTCCTATATGGTCTCCCCATCTCTACCTCAGCCCTTCTCCAGTCCATTCTTGCATAGCAATGCATTTGGTCTTACTCAAACAGAGGTCTGGCCTTTGCCCTCAATTCCTGGGAAATAATGTCTAAGCCTTTTAGAATGTTATCCCTGATAGGAGTGTCCTTGTTTCCTTGGGGGATTTGGGCTACGCCAACAATGTGATTTAGGGTGGAGGCTTTGGGTCACAAGACATCAGCTCAGCCTCTGGAGGGGATGGGGGCAGGTCAGCCTCATGGGCAGACTGAGCCCAAGTAATGAGTCTGAATACCAAGGCTTATGTGAGTGTCACCAGTTGTCAGTCTCCATGTATACTGTCACACATTGATGCCAGGAAAGGTTTGCTATCCATGGCTCCATGGGCAGAAGCCAACTGGAAGCTCTGCATTTGGAACTTTCCTGGACTCTGCCCTTTGGCTGATTTTAATATCTGTCCCTTAGCTGTAATAAAACATAACCATGAGTTTAACAGCTTTCATCAACTTCTATGATTCTCTTTAGTGTATTATTTATGGATGGGCTTGGGGACCCCCAAACTTTTAAGGATGTCAGAAATGATGGCTGTCCTGTAGACTCTCCCTTTTAACTCTGAAACGCTTTTGAATGCAATTCACTTGATCTTTTAAAAAAGAAAAAAGAAATTTGATATGCCCTTCCCTTGTTTAACCCCTTTGGTGATATACTGATGCAGAGTGGAGAGCAAACCCTTTAATACGGCCCCAGTAAGCCCCGGACCCAGAGCCTGCCTCCCTCGCTTTGCTCTCTGTTGCCCCTCCACCCCCCGCCCTTGCTGTTTTCTTTTTCTGTTTCTTCCATTCTCTTCCCTTCCCCTCTCTTTCTAGTTGATTCAACTGGCTTTCCCATTTCAGTCCTCTTGGGCTGGCTGGTACCTCCCTCCCACAGACCAGGTACCTCTTCAATGACTCTCGAGTTCTCCTAACCTCTTACACATGTGCGGCCTGCCCTGCTGAGAGCAGCCAGCGTGTTCTGGTGAAAGATACTGTGTGTGTCCATGGAGGCACAGGCAACTCAGTTCTCAGCAGAGTCTGGTCGGGTTAGTGCTGAGGAAAGTTTTTTAATTAACACTGGTGGAAGCTTGAAAGATGGGCTTGAAGCCAGAGAGAGAGTTTTGGCCTCAGGGCTCCCGATTAATTACACAAGCAGTATTCCCAGAAAGATCCCCTTGTTTGCACTTACCTCTCCTCTTCTCCCTCAGCTCCCAAGTGAGAAGTGGGGTGGGAACTATTAATCCTATTTCTGGGTCACTTTTCTTGCTATGTCATCACCTTCTTTGAAGATCTTGGTCAAGACACTTCCCATCAGGGCTTGGGGTTGTTTCTTTGGAAAATGAAGCGTTTCAACAACCTCAGTGGTTCCCACCAATCTGATCACAAATGTCCCCTTTTATTTTTCCTCCCCTGTGAGCACTGAGCATGCTGCAAACGACAAGAGAAAGCTGGGACTTCGTTGTTGGCGGGGCCCTGAGGGGTGATAAGCTCCTGCTCGGTGTCAGGGTCTGACAATGCGGGTGCGAGGGTGCATCAGAGATGGGTCCACGCCCACAGTGAGCCCGCAATGTTCTGGCAAAGACAAGCACACAAACGGAACCACTCAGCACGAGAAACAGGGCTTAGTCGGGCCGGGGAGCCGGACGGTGGGGGCCAGTGGGGGGAAACTTCACGTGGACCCTGGAGGGCAGGTGCCATCACCTGGTTTCCTCCAAAACGCTTAGATTTCTGCCAGATGCTCGAGTCCACGTGCTGTTGTAGGCTTTGTCTTCATACTAGTTAGCGACAGTCAACGCAGTCCTTGGAAGGCAGGTTCCACGGCTGCGTATGAAATCCCTGCTGCCGTAAGACTTGGCCGGCAGCGTGGCCCTCTCCAAGAATCCCACGTCACTGTCACTCTCATCTCTGGGGGACCCACAACTGTGGGGAGGCAGGAGGGGCCTCGCACAACTGTCAGGCCTGGGTGTTCCCTTCCCAAGCTGACCTTGCCCGTTGACCTCACCCAGACAGCTCACCCCCCCACCAAAGCCACGCTGCACAGATCCCAGGGGAGACAGAGCCTCTCTCCTCTTTTGAGATCCAACCTTCCACTATTCCTGGGGAAACCTGGCTCCCGGGGGTGGAGGTGGGTGTCCAGCCTCTTCTGAGAGTCAGGGCTGTGTCCGCTCTGGTTCTCATGTTTTTAAATCCAGAGAAGCCACTTATTTTGTGGGCTCCAGATAAGGAAATTTTTTTTTTTCTGATTAAAACCATGCAGTTTGTAGAAAGGGGGGTGATACAAATGTCTCGAGCAGGGCGTTTACCCCAGAGCACAACCAGGAAGAACTCAGCTAAGAATTAAACAGGCCACTCTTGCAAGGGAAAGACCAGTTGCTGGTTGACCCCAGTCCTGAACGATCTGGCAAATTCAGTGGCGATAATGGAAACTAAGTGTGTATTTCCCACCTGGGTGTTTTCTCAACTCACTCCTGCTCCTTGGGGTCTGGTTATCATCATGGTTTCTCTTTTTATTGAAAGACAACACCATACCTTTCAAGAAAAAAAAAAAAAAAGCCACCCTTTAACCTTTATTTTCTGGTTCCAGCAGGAAGTACAAAATTCAGCTAGAAGATTCCTCACGGGCTGCTCAAAGGCGGTGGAGGGCTCTGAGTTTTCCGTGATTGAGGGAAGAGAGAAACTGCCTGTGTCCAAGGGGACACCAGCCAACTGCAAAGGAGGTGTGGAGGGGTCGATGTGAATGAAGCCGTGCGATGTTTCAGGAGCACTGAGGTCTCCGGTCAGAAGGCTAGCAGGTTCCACCTTCTCTTCCTCCTGCCCTCCATCCCTCTCCCCCTCTCTTTCCTTAGAAAATGTTAATTGAAGGTCTTCTTGCCTTGTGCCAGGCCAGGCGTGGAGAGAGAGGGAGAGAGAGGACCTATTTCTGCCCTCTGTGGTCGCGGTTAGGGATGGACGAGCCCACAGCTGACTGCCGTCCAGGATGGAGGGAAGCTCAGCCATCACAGGAACAGATGCATGGCAGACTGGAAGGCTTCCTGGAGGAGGGGACCCCCAAGGAGAGACTTCACAGGGGTCATGAAGGGAGGAAACGAGAAAAAATATATTAAGCAGATGCAACCAACTCAGATACCTTCTCTGATCAGCCTCGTTTTGGGTTCAACAAACTGCGGAGAATCAGAGGATGGGGATAAACTTTGCAAATGGGAGGGGTAAGAATTCAACTCACCCTGACGCAGTAGCCCTGCACCAAGTGCCACTTCAGGTGCTGCTGAACCTCCGAACAACCCAATAAGGTAGAAAGATCTGGATCAGGCCAAGGCCGGATGCACAGGTCTGCAGGGACAGCAGGGGCCGAGTGCAGCCAAGGTCCAGGTCACCCACCATCGGTCCTGCTTGAAATCTTCACAGGGGGTCTTCTGGGCGGCGCTTTGGGAATCAGCCCACGCGTTGCTAGCGCAGGTCTGGAGCCTTGGTCTCCCTGGTCTGGAATCTTTGATGGGAGCTCTCCTAGGTACTGCATCACGGGGAGCACGCGGTGTACTCACACCACGCAGACCCCGGCTGGCCCCCACTGAGCACCCTCCGTGGCCAGGCTCTGGGCTGCAAACTGTGATTCCAGCCACTCTTGCGCTTAAGAGCGCCCCACACAGGGAGCCCTGTGATAACCATAGCCCCTGGGATCAGATTGCCCAGGGAGACCTGGGACCCAAAGGAGGGGCCTCACTCACTCTCAGGCAGTGAGGAACTTGGGGGCAGAGGCCAGGAAGGCTTCCCGGAGGAGGTAATAACCACGCCTTGCCTTGGTGGTTCTTGACTCTGGCTGCACGTGGAGTTGCCTGGGTGCTTGTGCCCCTGGCCCTGAGATTCTGGCTCAGTTGGTCTTGGGTGGGATCGAGGCCCTGGCATTTTGAAAAACTCACTGAGCGATTCTAGTGGGTTGAGAAGCACTACCTTAGGGTGAGGAGGGACCAGAGGTTGAGGGTGCGAGGAAGTTTATTCCAAGGCACGAGTTCTGAAGCAGTGCAGAACCTGGCTGCGATGCAGGCAGGGAGGGTGGGGCTGCTCTAGTCTGAGGCTGGAGGGAGGCCGGACCAGAGGTGGGGCCCGGCTGGGGAGGCCTTGGACACTAGCCGAGGATTTTAGGGGAGGGAGGACACTGAGACACTTGGCAGGGGAAGGCCAGCCGAGCTCTGCGGTTTGGAGGATCCTCTGGAGCATCAGGGCTCAGGACGGACGCTGGTTCTCAGGAGTAGGGGGTGAGAGTCACGGGGGTGTCGGGGTGGAGCCAAGCAGGAGTGGGCGGGGCTGATGGGTTGCTCACCTGAGAGGTGCTGGTCACTGGGCCTGGGGAGGCCAGAGGGCCTAGAGCAAAGGGAGATGCTGAGGGTTCAGGCCTGAGCACCCTGCAGAGCCGAATGGAGCCACCAGAATGCAGTGGGGGCAAACGAACAGGGTGTGGTCCCTGCACTCAAGCCCCCAGGCATTGTGTGATTTCTGGGCGCACCCTGACGCCAAGGTTGTCCAGGATTTCACTCGTGGCTGTTTTTAAAATGAGCATAATTGAATTGCCAGGGACCAGCTCCATCCCAACCTCCCCTGGAGCAGCACCATCTCCAACTAGAGCGGCATCTGAAGCTGTGGCCATTTGATGTATCATTAAATACACCTCTCACGCTTGGCACATAAACCCTGATAAAGTTTCACCTTTTAACAAAATAAATGACTCAATTAACAAGATGAAAAACAGCAGTGTGGTGGCAGGCCCACTTGGTGGCTGGGGAAAAAAAGCCTGGAGAAGAATTATCCCAGCAGGGAGTTAATGCGGGCAGAGGCCCAGTGCTCTGTGGGCCACCGCTGACTGCCAGCCTCCCAGCCTGCGGTGGACGTGGCCTGCTGACCGCTGCTGCAGCGGGGGTCACCCACGTTCTGGGCCGGGGCCTGGCTGGGCCTGTGGGGTCCAGGGGGGCTGGCTGGGCTGAGCCTATGTTATTGAATCAGGCAGGGCCTGTGTGTGTGAGCATGAGCTTGTGCGCGTGCTCAGGCGTCGGCATCCTGGCTTTGGTCTGTCCCCGCATCACCGAATCAGTCATCCTGAATGATGAGACACCCCCATGCCAGGCTCTGTGCTAAATCTTTACATATTTTATCTCTGAAGGACGGAAGGTGGCCTGGGAGGCAGGACACTGGGTTCTGAGTTCAAACTTCGTGTGGCTTTGGAATAACAACTCCCCTCTCGCCTCCATTTCCTCCTGTGCAGATAGAGACGGTTGGACCAGGGCAGGCATCTCACTGGGGAGGCAAGGGTCTGTGGTCAAGCCTGTGAGCCTGGCTGGGAAAATCAAAAGGTACCTTGGTTTTCCTTAACCTCTACCTAGAGCAGAGCCCCTCTGTTAGGGTGGGGACAGTGTGATGTCCGCAGAGAGGCTGCAGCCCCTGTGATTTTGTTACCAGCAGGAATCCCAGGCATTTTCCTTTCCCACTGCTGTTGCTGCAGAAATTTCAAAATGCCGTTTACACTCTTCGCTCCCCTGAAGTTACGGTGGTGATCAGACCCTCCGGTCGGGCTTGTTATTTAATGCGTTAATAAAGACGCAATGCACTTCTAGATCAGAAATCTGTTTTTAATACTTGATAACTTTCAAAATAATTGGCTTCCTTTGTCATCACGTGGATTTTATTTTGTGCAGGCAGAGCTATATTCTGAGATAAGCACCCCAGGCGCCGGTCACCTGTCGGAGGGCCCACGGCACAAAATGGTTAAGGTCCCCTGGGCTAGGGATTTCCAAGGGTCCCTCAAACTCTTGTGTCCTGTTCATCCATGGAGCTAGAGCAACCATCACAATGACAATGATGCCGTTACAGAACACTCACTGTGCGCCAATGCCACCGTGATTTTTAAATTGAGGTAAAACGGTGCATTTAAGATCTTCAGGGTCTTGAATGTACAGATTGATGAATTTTGACAAGTGTGTACACCCTGCAAACAATACTCCAGCTGAGAGAGAGAGCATTGCTGCGCCCCACAAAGTCCCCTCTGGTCCCTTATTCACTTACCCGCTCCTTCCCACCCCGAGCCAGAGGTAACCACTAATCGGTACTCTTTCTCTGTAGATGAGTTCTTCTTCTTCTAGAACTTCAAATAGGCGGAATTATACTGTTTGCCCTCTTTTGCCTCTTGTATCTTTCACTCAGCACGTACCTGGGAAATGCACCCACATTGTCGCAGGGATTAGCTCCCCTGTATTGCTGATCAGTATTCCGTCGTATGAATTATATTCCTTGTATGAGTTATTCCCCCAGTTTCTTTATTCATTCTCTCACTGTGGAATACTAGAACTGTATATACAGATATAGGCATTATAAATACGTGCACAGATGCTCTGGGTAAATGTCAAGGAGCAGAATTGCTGGGCCATGTGGTAAGTATGTGTTTATCTTAATTAGGAAGTGCTGAACTATTTTCCAAAATCATTGTACCATTTTTCATCCCCATCAGCAGCCTGCCAACATCTGGCATTGTCAGTCTTTGTAGTTTTAGCCATTTTTTGAGGGTGTGTGGTGGTATCTCAAAGCGATTGAAAACGCATGCAGGCATTGTTTAATCGGATCCCCAGGGCAGGTGTGACCTTCCCATCCCTAGCCTGCGGATGAGGAGGGAGCCTCAGGGAGCAGGTAAGTCACTTGCCTGATGATGGGGCTGGGATTGGAGGCAGGCCATCAGGCGTGGGGAGGGTGGACCACATCCTCCCTGAGGGACCCCAGGTCTGAGCCCATCTATGAGTGTGACTCATGGTCCTGGAGCCCCTCCTGGGATGCAGGGGCGTCCAGTCCAGAGGACATCCCATTTATTGCTTTTGTTCTCGGTGGGGTTTGGTCTGACTCTTGACTCTCAAGGTGTGGGCACTGACCAAGAGGGACATGAGGGAAGGAACTAATACACGTTTAATGAAGACCTTGATCCAGGCAACGTGCCAGGTGCTGCCACAGCTTTCAGGAAGTCTCCCCTAAGGCAGAAGGTGTGGTTCCCGTTTTACAGAGGAACAAACTGAGGTTTGCCCTTAAGCTAGCACATGACTAGGCAGTGAAACCAACCCTGCATGTTGAGGGTTGGCGGGTGACAGACCAGATGGTGAAGGTCACCCTCAGATCTTGGAGGGAGGCTCCTGAGCTGGTGCCCTTATGCAGGCTTCAAGGAGGAGGGAGCTCTGAGAAGGGAGTGACACGCTGGGAGCGAAGCATCACGGGGGCTGAGTGCGGAGCTGATGGGAGAGGATGGAGGTGGGTCCAGACAGCACAAGAAAGAGCATTTTGTCTAGTGGAAGAGTAGAGCATCCTGCTGCTGGAGGTGCTGGAAAATCGAGGCAGACATCAGATTTTAAACATCAGTTGTGAACTTGAACCCTCTTAATGTTGTGGGAGATGAGGTGTGAGTAATAAAGGAAAATTTCAGTCTGGTCCCTCTGAAAGAGGGCGCAGCTCTGAGACTGGCCCACAGCTTTTTCGGAGAAGTAACACTATATTTTGCCTTTTGTTTTTTAACTGGGTGATAACTATAATAGCTGTTTATTTTCTGCCTTCTCCAAAGGACTGTATATCATCAATATACTGAGTCTTCTGTATCTTTTTCCAAAATGTCCTTTTGTATGAATATAGTATACATTATTTATATCTGATTTACGATTACGTGACCTTTGGTGATTTCTGCATTTAGCTATAATTAATAACACCGCATTGAAGGTTCTTGTAGATAAACCTTTTCCTATTTCTCCAGTTCCTTAGGACACGTTTCTTGAGAGGGAAATGTGACTTTTCAGCCTGTTGATACGTGTTACTAAATTCACCTCCGGAAGGGGAGGACCAAATTATGCTTTCATTAATAGTTTTGGGGACCTCTGTTTCACCTTTCATTGGCCAATGCTGTCATCTTTTTAATTAAAAAAAAAATAACTTGGCTAAGTTGCTAAGGAAAAAGAGAACAAGATTGTTTCACTTCACATTTATTTGACTGATGAGGAAGCCGGCCCGTTTTCAGTGATCTTGGAATCAGTCTATCTTTCCTTTTGTGGGGGCTGCTCCTTCATGAACTGCGTCTACATCCTTCCGCAGAGATCCCTGGAGCGGCTCCCACAGGCGTCCTCGCCCTGCGCCGCGCCTGCAGGCCCGCAGGCCACCCTGACCACGGGGACCTGGCCTCAGCCCGCCCCCCTTCCCTCCCTTGCCCTTCTGCTGCTGGCTTCTCCACGCCATGGTTGGGTGTGCCATCCCAACGGCAATCCCAGCCTTTTCAGCATGGAAATATGTGTCTCTCTTGAGTGCTGGGGACATTTTTGTCCTGGCATCAGTGACATGTTAAGTTCGGTGAGCCCCTCCTTTAAGCCAAAAAAGAGGGCAGGTGGACGTATTCTCGTGGTGGCAGAAGACAGCACTTGAGAAGTTTCTGGGTGCTCTAAGCACCCCTTTACTCCTCCTGGCCCTCTGCATAAACTGCTCTCCAGCTCAGCCACAGCCCCCGGCCCGGGGGAGCCTCAGCGCTTCATCCACGCAGCGGAGCTCCGGCCACAGCTTGCTGGGAGATTGAGACGAGGTTCTGCACGAGCCCCGCTGCCCCAGGGTTGGGAGGGAACCAGTGCCCTCTCCTTCTCCCCTAACAGCCTTGGGAGCACCTTCCTCCCACACGGCAGGGGGCATTTGTCAATCAAATCCAGGGCATGATTGTGAGTTCTGAGACAATTTATGAGAAAGCAGCAGGCACACAACAGCAAATAACCTCAGCCCAAACACCACCAGGGTCTTCCCGACCCCCCACGATGCAGTATTAAACGGATCCTTGGAACCATAGGCCATTGACTTCCCTGCCCACAAAAATGGTCTAGCGTGTCGTGGTTCTGCGGCGTCTCTGTGGAGGTGGTGTGGTGTGGATGGAAAATAGGGCGTCTGGAGCCAGACGTCACGGTTTGGAGTCTGGTCCTCCCACATCTAGGTCGTATGCCCTTGGGCAAGTCAGCCCACCTCCCGGGGGCACCGTTTGCTCCTCTGTAAGGTGGGAACACTGTGGACCAACTCACAAGGTCACGGGGCTCCAGTGAGGTCGCTGGTGTGAAAGGACCTCTGGCAACAGTAAAGGGCTCTAGGAACACGCTGGGTCCTGGCTCAGAGGAAACTGGGATGTGCCGGGAAAAGCACCGGGTCCAGCTGTGGAAGATGGGCTTGGTTCAGACTCCAGCTCCCCCTCCTATTGGCTCCGGCACCTACCTTCAGGCTCCTTAGCCTGAAGGGGAAGAGAGGGAGGACCAGAGGCCAGACATGGGTGACAATCTGTGAAGTGTGACGGCCCAGCATTCTCACCATCCTTGGGCTGGGCTCACCTGTCCATATGCAGCGAGCTCTCACGGCAGGTGCAAAGGAGAGGTCTGGCCAGGCTGAGACTGAAGGAGGAGACCCTCACAGGAGGGGGCCAGGACTCGAGCCCAGGAACCAGAGAACAACGCCAGGCAGGTGGTGACTGATTTTGAGATAGGAGCCTGCGTAAGTCCGCGCAGGCACGGAATGGCATGGAAGGACCCCACATCCTGGGGACCAGCTCTGCGGGCTCCCAGTCATAGAGTGTAGGTGCCACTGGCGTTTTGTATTGGCGGATGGGAGCCTGCCACGTGCAAACGTGCGTGTCCGTGATGCCTACATCAGCCCTTCAAGGGAGCTTGTCCTGCATCTGTGAAGCCAACCCACCTGTGCTCTGCCTGGGGGCCCTGCGCTGACCCGTTCGGAGCCAAAGGGGCAGGCTTGGGCACGCACGGCCCTGCTCCTCTGGCCACAGCCTGCGGGCATGGTGGACACCTCATCCAATCGCTGGTCTATTTTGTTTTCCCTCTTGGAAGTTTCTCTCGGACTTGGCTGGACAGAGAGGCTGAAACTGAATTCAGCCCTCTGTGTGGACTTGGCCTGTGAGCGGGTGGCAGCCGTTGAATGGAGCCAGTGGGAAGAGGCCCCTGGCCTCCCCTTGTGATGTCTGAGCCTCCGTGAGCTGCGGGAAAGGGCCTGGGGCAGCCCAGCTGTGGGACAGCTCTCCTCACTGTCCAGACTGCCCAGGTTTTCATCACTCCACACACACGACGATGGGCTGAGAAGGGTCTCAAACCCGAGTCTTGAGGCCTCAGTGTGTGCTGTTTCCAGTCAAGCGACCCAGGCCGGTTTCACTCCCCTAACTGGCTGCAGGGATGTAGCTTGTGTGTATCAGATGCTCTGCCTGGAAGCTCACAAGCTGTGTTCTGTGGCTGACGCCCATCGTGTTTTCCTCTCTGTGTGTGGCCAGTGCACACAGCACTGGAGCCGCGCTCACGGCTGCTGCCCCGTCAGACCCCCGGGGTGTCGAATCGTCCGTCAGGTCTCCGTGTGGCTCAGTCAGAGGGACTCGTGATTTGCATTTTTGGAGGAATCTCACTCTTTTTTCTCTGCAGATCATTTTGCTCCCATTTTTAAATTCCTCTGGTCCAAATGATTACTTCATAACCTCAAAGGCTGAAGTCATAGAAAATCCTGGCGTCAGAAAGAGCTGGGTTTGAAACCTGTTCTGTCTCTTGTGTGTTATGATGGGCAAGTCATTTCTCTTCCCAGGCCTTCCTGTGCCAAGTGGGGCTAAACCAGCTTCCATTGGAAACCTGTTTGAGCATCAGATGAGATAAGCACATACAAAGACTTTGTAGATTAAAAAAAAACACCTATAAATTTTCTCAAGTCCTAGTGGGCTGATTAATTAACTAGTGAGCTTGGTTAATTAGTTCAAAACTGAGCTGTCTGTTGGAAGGTGTGTTGTTTAGTTAAAAAAATGGTGACTCTGCACATTTCATGTAGTCATTCTGCAATTATTAGGCACCAATGTGTTCAGTGCGGTGCTATATATTCTGTTGGGAATAAAATGGCTTAAGATACTGTCTTACCATCTGATAGGGGATAGAGGATGTAGTTCTGATAATAGCAATGCCCCTTCACCTGAGTTAGTTCTTTTTTTTTTTTATGTATTTTGGTAAATCAATTTAGAACATGTTTGAAACAAGGCTGAGTAAAAAGCAGTGTAGCCCTGATGTTTGAAATGATTAAACATCTAGAAGAAATATGGATTTTAAAAATCTAGCTGTTTGGCGTGGAATAGAGTGTCATGAGCCATGAGGCTTCCTGGCCCTGGGGCGCTGGAACCCTTCTGGGTGCCCTTGGGGGTGCTAGGTCTCAGGTTGGACGACTCAGCCATTAAACATGGCAGAGACAGCAGCACCGAGTCCAAGGTCAGCTTCACGGACCATGACCAGGGCAGTTGCACGGGCCTGACACTTCAAAGGGCCCATGCTGGCTTTAACGCTCTGCTCGGGCTGTCTTAAAATTCGAAATAATTTCATCTTTGAACTTGTGCTGTGTAAGTGACATCCAGTGAAACGGTGGGGCTTGAGTGTGAACAGAGGTAATGCCTACCCTATGCGTGTCTCCACTTTCTACTATATTCACGTAGATCATTCTCGATGCCCTGGGAGCACAGAATGCCAGTGGACCCACGGCGCTTGGAGGTTCAGGACGTTGTCAAGCAGGTAATGGAAGCGCCTGGCCTCCGCGGTGCTTTGGCGGAAGGGGCCCATGCTGAGCAGTGAAATGTGGAGCCAGCTTCTGCAGAGTTCCCGCTGTTCTGGTCAGAAGGAAACGTACATGCAGGCACGAACCGTCAACTACGAATTGTGTAATTTTGCTTATTTGACACATGAATCAGATGCTCTTATGTTTGCATTTGAACCTGGAATATATTCTATCCATATTTATATAAAGATATATGGTAAAACTATCGCTGATAATTTTAATTTTTCTTTACTTAGCAAGACACGAAATACGAAACAAAAATAGCATGACTAGTGGAGAGAGAAGATTGTGGAAGAAAGAGCTTACGTTTCAGTCCCTCTCAGGACAGGTTTGTCCTGCGTTTTGAGCAAGTGTCTCTGCATGTACATCTGGTCCTGGACCCCACAAATATACTGGGACTGAGACCTAGAGATATTTAACCACATCCTTGCGGGATGATGACTCCATGGAAGTCAAAGAATGAGGTGTTCGGAATTGGAGTTGGGCCGCTCAGCCAAGGCTTCAGGAGAACAGCCAGCTGGCGGGAAGGATGGCTCCCTTTGGGAAGCCGCATTTTCATTTGAATAATGCAGCTCTGGGATGCTTCTCCTCACGGTGGGCGAATGCCCAGGGAAGTGCAGTGACCTGCCCGAGGTCACACAGCTCAATAGCTACTGAGCTCAGCCTTAAACCCGAGCATCTTCCATGCTGGTGGCCAGAGCCCTCACCCAGTCTTTCCTGCCCCACCTTTCCTCATCTCTCTCTTGTTGGCTGCGTCATGGGACACTCATTCAACAAACATTCAGTGAGCCCCACCTGGTGCTGGGTGGCATGCTTGGTGCTGGGATGACAGCCATCCTGGCAAGGCATGTGGGCTAGTGGGCATGAGCTGGGACTCTGGAGACAGATGGATTTGGGTTCAGATGGCAGGGTCTGCCTCACTAAACAAGTGATGTTGGCCACATTTATAGAGTGTTCTTAGAACGCTGGCCAGGCATGTGGTCAGAGGGGTGATCTGCCCCCCTCCTTCCCCTGAACTGGCTGATCTGGCCCCTTTCCTTCTGGAGTTGAGAGTCTAGGGAGGTGGATCTCAATAAAACAACTCTAAAATATTTGCTGTCTATCTAGGTAGTAAATGTCATGGAGGGAATGTGCAGGAGGCTAGGAGAGATTGTAACAGAGCGAGGTACTTCACTTTTCTCAGCCTCAGTTTTCCCATCAGCAAAATGGGGGTAGTCAAGCCCATCTCAGAGTTTTTTTGGGAGGATTAAAAGGGACACTGTGTCTATCACACCTGCCTTTTATAGGGAGCTGTTATTTGGGGAATACATAGTTGGGCCGCTTGATAAATGTGGCTGTCCTTCCCTTTCGGTGAAAAGGAGTGGAGGTTGCTATCACACTTGTTTTGCCCTCTGAACCTCTGCTGAAGCTCTTTCTTGGAAACGAACTGGTGGAACAACCAATGGCCAGACCCACCCCCTTCTTCCATGACTGAGACCAACAAGGAAGCCATTTCTGTCAGGAAGCTTCAGGCTCGAAACTTACCCTCCTCTCTGGGGTCTCAGCCCAGATCAGCTGGGTGCTTTTGGCACCGGTTAACAGAAAATCCAGCCCAGAGAGGCTTACACAACGAGGGGCTCTGCCGTCACAGGGAAGAACAAGCCCAGAGACGTGTGGGTTCCAGGCGCCGGATATCTGGGGTGGTGGGGGGGGGGTGGGCTCTGGGTCTCGGGAACTCTCCAGGTCCTGCTGGAAGTGCGGCCGCCCCTCGGGACAGACGGCAGCTGCAGCAGCCCTCGCTTCTCATCGTCCAGGAAGGCTCCTCCCAGCAGCCCCTGGGAGAGGCCTCCCGCTCACATCTCACCACCGGAACTGGGCCACATCCGTGCTCGCGGGCATAAGGACTGGGGTTGTCCCTCCAGCTTAGCCCCATCGGGAGCTCCCCCCGGGCTGGGGTCCCCAGCCCCGCACTGCAAGGAAGGCAGGCGATCTCCTGAGCACAGCCAGGGCTTCTCAGAGGGAGAGAGCAGTAGGGATACGGATGCCGAGAAGTGGCCTCGCCTTCCCTCTGCGTCCCCTGCTGCTTGCTTATTACCGCCCTGCCCCCCTTCTGGGTGCCTGAAGGTCAAGGCCTGGGTCAGGGGTATCTCTGAGTCTTCCTCACTGCCTCCCTCACCCATCGCAATCCTGGGAGAGAGCAAATTTGATTTTCCTTTCTTCTCAGGGAGTTGAAACAAAACCCCCAATGCCACCAGCATATCATGAATATGTCGACACTGCCATCCGCTGTTGTCTTTTTTCGATTCTGTGGTGGTACCTTTTTTTTTTCTTTAACACGAATACTGACAGCATGCTCACTAACCTGCCGTATCCGCAGTGAGCACACAGTCTGGTTTTGCAACCAGAAGTCAACCCCTGACGCATGTTTATGCGAACAGCTGCCCCAGAGGCTTCTCACCTCTGTTGGTAAAACTGGACCTTCCTCACCTTCCTGGGATCTTCCCCCAGATTCCAGATCCCAGGGGTCTTGCTCAGGAGCCCTAATCAGGACAGAATCTCTCTTTTTAGTACACAAAGGCCCAAACTAGCAATTAACAAGGAAGCCAAACCTACTTGCATACAGACCCTTTTTCATCTGTGGGGTTTGTCTTCAAACTTCTAAAATGTGTTTCTGATCCATCCTTGCAGTCCAGAGGAACTATTCTCTGGGGTGCTAACGAGGGAGTGTCAGCAGAAAGCTAGACCTGACCCCTGGCAGGAGAAATGGCGCTGGAACCAAAGAGAAGAAAAAGACAGTGAATCAAAGCATCCTTGCTCCCTCCCTTCCAAAAGTCACACTTAACTATTCCTCTCTCATTTTCATCAATCACCAGGGCGATACCCCCTAGATCAATGCATTAACTTGTTTGTTTTTTACAATGAAGGGAAACTTCATAGCCTCATCATTCATTCCAGAGTGTGGGGGGAAAAAACAAAAGCCAGCCACCGAAATTTGCATGGTGCTCAATTATACATTAGTGAACATCACTTGGCAATCTGTTCATATCAATTTAATTGGATTTTAATACTGCCTCTGATCTTGTTTTCTAATTAACAGCAGTGCTTGGAAATAAAGCAGAACCATGCACCCAGCAACACCTTTGATCTCGACCATATGGAGCTTCACCAAGCTCTGGAAAAAAAAAAAACCTCCCTTGCCTCCACCGCCGGCCGAGAGAAGTGAGGGCCCCCAGATGGCTGGATACCGTGGACTCCCGGGCCCCATGGGCTGTCTCAGCCTCTGATTGGTCCCCATGGCAAAAGCAGAAGACTGGCTTCTTGAGCTGGAGGCAAATCTGTGTCCCCAGGCCTGGGTGAGGTGGATGGTTTTGGCAGCTCCGTTTTGGGGGGTTAATATTTGAATAAATAGACCTGACCCTGCGATGCTTGCTTTACGGTGGGGTCTGACCGGTAGGAACGAGGGAGTGTGTTCTGGGCTGGTGCGGGGAGTGTCGCAGCCCCTTGGCGGGTGCGCCTTCAGACCTGGCTGTGGAAGGTGCCTCCTCTTTGCCTCTGTAGCTCTTCTCTGTTTCCGAAATCCTTGGGTCTCTCACTCTACTGATTCTCATCTTCTGGGTTGACCACGTGGGAAGCCTGATCAGAAATGGAGACAACCTGAGAAAAAGAGTAAGACTGTGATTCCTGAAATCAAGGTGGGGTCCCAAGGGAAGCTGGACAGTTCAGGGGACCAGATGGGCCATGACCAGGGCCAGGACCTGCGTCCAGGCCCTCCTTCAGCAGCGTGGGGCCCTGGCAGGTGAAGAGGCAGTGAGGGGAGGTGGGTGTGGAGTGATGGTAAAGAGCTTGGCAGAGATCCCTGTCCAGAGTGATAGTCACGTGACCTCGGGCATGTTACCCAGCCTCTCCATGGAGCCCCTTGCTCACGGACCATTCTGCAATTCTGAGATCCAAAAAGCCCCCAAAGTCAATTCTTTTGCAGGTTTATAGCAGACTCATTTGAGAGCAAAACTTGACCTGCACGTATGTGAGACTCTTGTAATCTTTGTTTATCCCATTTAATTCAGATGTGCATGCACTTCGCTGTAGAACAATCATGTCTGGGATGATGGAGGGCGGCTCCCGACTCCACTGGGATATTATGCATTTACCTTTTTAAACCCAGAATATTCTGGATTCTAAACCACATTGGGCCTCGAGGGTTTGGGATAAGGGATCCCGGGCCAGCATCTTCCTCAGCGATGTGAGGTGACTCCCTAAAGCAGTGATTCTTCCTGCGGGGCTGACCCCCCCAGGAGACACTGGCCGAGGTCTGGAGACAGTTTTGATGACCACGACTTGTGTGCGGTGCTGTTTTTGCCATCCAGTAGGAGGAGACCAGGGAGGCTGCTAAACGCCCTGCAAAGCACCCGCCAGCCCTCCCGACGGAGAATTCTCCAGCCCCCAAGGGGCAGCAGTGCCGGAGGGAGAACCCTCCCGCCTGAGGCCAGCTTTCTTCTCCCTCCACACTCAGCCTGTCTTTCTGCATCTGCCGAAAGCAGGGAAGGGACATCTGCCTTGAAGGGTTCGGGGCACTATCACAGGAGACAGTGTGAATGCATCGTATGAATTTCACTGCTCTATTGAAACACGAAGGGCCATTTAATTATTCAAAGGATAAAGTGTGTTTTCTGAAACCTCCATCTTCACAGCGAACACTTACCCACTTCCTTGTGTATACATCTCAGGAAGCAGGTCGCGTGCAAAACACTAGCAGAGAGAGAGAGAGAGAGTCTCACATTTTCATATTTACGGTGTTTGCAATCTATTCTTATCCTGTTAGAGTGACCATTGATTGCTTGGTCTATAATCCAGTCATTCTTAAAAGCAGTATTTCCTTTGCGTTGCTTTAACCTTTAGACTTCCCACTTACCAAAGAGCGCCCACCAACACACACACAGACCTTGTAACTAATTAGGGAACTTTGATACGAAGGATAGATTTTTATAAAGAAACTTACCTTAAATTGCAGGTCCTGCCTGGCTCCTGGACCTCCTGAGCATCTCTCCTGGGACCATTTCACCCCTCCTAGCAGGCTTAAGCCCAGTGCTGGCCACTGGGACCAGTGTCACCTGGCTGGTGGGGACTGGGAGCAAGGAGCCCTCTACTCTTTTAGCTCATCATCACCTCTCTATGGAGTTAACCCACCCTTGCCCTTGTGGACCACTTGTAGCCTCTGGGTTTTGGCTTCATCCCAGGTCCTGGTTGTCTAACTGGGTCCCAGCTTTGGGAAACAGGTTTCTCTGCTGGAGATGATTCTTGGTGACCCAGGTCATTCCAATCCCTTCAGGCTAGGCCTTTCCTTGTGGTGGTAGAAAATTCCTCCAGAAACCAGACCCTGTCTCTGCTGGATGAATGAACGACTGGCTATCCAGAGGTTGCCCACCCCTGCGCTCCCACGCCTCTGATTCTCTGTGGTGGCATAAGTCATTCTGGGATCCAGAGGTCAGTTCACACTGTCGCTGCTGGAACGAAGTGACGTCTACATGCAGGAGGTCTGTCTGTCCCACACTCATGCTGCTGTCTGGCCATGTCCACCTCACCTGTGCTCCTGCAGAAGCTATGCAAGCCCCTCAGATGTCATCCAGCCTTTTGACTTGGCTCGGATGTTGGATCCACTGGTACCCAGCTCACACATGCTTTCTTAAATGTGACCATGGGTATCAGTCAGTACAAGTAACACTGGTTGCTGAAACAGCCACCCCCAAACCAGCTCTCAGGAGCCCAACAAAACGACAGTTGACTTCCTGCTGACAGCACCGTCTGATGAGAGTCAGAGGCCTCTCCTGGGCAGCTCATCTCTGGGTGGGGACTCAGGGATCCTGGTTCTTCCCACTGCACGGCTCTACTCTCTTGGGCTCCTTTGCTTACAGCCATGTGGAATGGAGGGAAGGAGACCAGGGAAGGGAATATGGGACCGTTAAGTGACCAGGTGTAGAACTGGCCTATAGGACTTCTGCCCACATTCCACTGGCCGGAAGTCAATCACATGACCTAAACCTGACTGCAGTTGGGCTGGAAGCTCTAATCTTCCTGTGCATCCTGGAGGGGGAAATGGTATTGATGAACCTCTAGCCAGTCTCAGCCACAGTCCACAGTTCTGGTTGTCAAATAATGTTTACCTCTTCCTCCCCTACACAGAAGGCATTCGCGTCCTCCCTCAAGGGAACAGCCCCAAATACCATCAGTCCCTGCATCCAGCTTAAGTTGGTTTCTGGATGACACAGAACCCTCTCCATCTGGTCCAGCTATGACTCCTCGTGGCTTGAGGACCTATGAATTAAAAAGACAAGCTTTATGCCCAGATGTCCAACACTAGGAGGGTGCTAGGACAGGGGCTGAGCAATTGTGGTAAACTCCTCTGTTAGGAACTCTTCTTTCCTTAGATGTGTGGTTTGCAGCAAGTCTGGAATCTTCATCCTGGTGGACGTCATGCAGGCTCCCGCACCTGGAGACTGGGGACTGTCCTTGGTCAGGTCCTGATCCTAGTCTCCAGGAGGAAGTCCCTGATGTGGGGTTCTCTGTGGCTCCTGGCTGTACTTCTTTGGGGCTCTCTCTTGTCCGTTCTGCTCCTCGACCACATCTGAAGTGGTTGTTGGGGGACAGTGCCCTCCTGTACAGCCTTGAAGCCCACCTCTTGCTCAAGGAAAGGTTTGGAGATTAAATGTGCATGTGTGTGTGCTTTTAGTGCTATTCAATTATCAGTAGCCCTTCAAGAGCTTTTCTGCTTTGTTTTTGGGAGGATGGGGGGGTGATAATTAGGTATTTATTTATTTATTTATTTATTTGGGGGGGAGGTAATTAGATTTATTTGTTTATTTATTTATTTATTTTTCATGGAGGCACTGGGGATTGAACCCAAGGACCTCATGCATGCTAGGCATGCATTCTACCACTGAGCTATACCCTCCCTGCCATCATGAGCTTTTTAAAAAATATTTTTCAAATCGAGGTATAATTTAAGTATGGTAAAATTCCCCTTTTAGTGGACAATTATTATGTGCGTTTTGGTCAACATATAAGATGATGGAACTACCACCACAATTGAGATTTAGAATGCTAGTTCCCTCATCCTTCAAGTTTCTCTCGTTTTTCTTTGTGGTCAACCCCTCCTGCCAACCCCCTGGCAACCTCTGATCCATTTTAGAATCATGCAGTGTGTAGCTTTTGAGTTAAACTTCACTCACGTAGCACACAATGCATTTGAGACACATGCACATTGTTGCGTGGATCAAGAGTTCATTTTTTTTTTTTTTTTTATTGCCAAGGAGTATTCCACTGTAAGGACATCACACTGAAGGATTTTATATTGTTTCTAATCTGGGGCAAGAAACAGAATAAAGTTGCTATAAATATCCACATACAGGTTTTTGTGTGAAGCTAAGTTTCATTTCTCTTGGGTAAATATCTAGGAATGGGTTATTGGGTCACGTAGGAAGCGTATGTATATTTTATGAGAGACTCACAAACTGTTTTCCAAAATGGCGGTGCTATTTTGCATCCCCACCAGCAACATCTGGGAACACCAGTTACCTTCCTTCTTTGTCAACACTTGGTGTTTTGTCTTTTTTGTTTTGCCGTTCTAAGAGGTGTGTAGTTTGCATTTCTTTAGTAACTAATCATATTGAGCATCTTGTCATGAGTTTGTTTGCCATCCACGTATCTTCTTTGATGATATTCTTCAGATCTTTTGTCTGTTTTGTTATTGAGTTGTTTCCTTATTTTGAGTTGTGAGAGTTGTGAATGAAAAATATTGCCTGTCATAACAGTAAACAGAGGATGCTGGGGCCATCAAGTCATCAGCCACTACCAACGTCTTCAACAGTGAGCAGAGGGAGCTCAGGATGGAGACAAGCAGGCAGCCCGGCCTCTGCTGCCACCCCCAGGGTGCTCCCCGAGGGAACTCAGGATGGGAAAGAACAGGACACTGGCCCTAGACGGCCAGGTGCACAGCAAAGGAATGATTTCAATGAGCCCAGAATTTTGCACCTTTCCATACACAGAAAAGCACTAAATTCCTTAACTTGAGATGTCTGGTTTTATCTATTGATGTTCTGACTACCTGGTCTTTGTTGTAAAAATTTCTATATATCCTGGCTCCTCCCTTACCTCTTTGGAGCAATCTCTTAAAGCCATCTGAGAAGGTGTGTCCTCAGAAAGTCTGCTGAATCAAACATAACTCCCAACTTTTAGGTTGTGCATATTTTTTCAATTGACAAAGTTTTTTTATACATTATGAATACAAGTTCTTTATTAGATATGTGATTTGCAAATATTTTCTCCCAGTCTTTGGCATGTCTCTTGAGTTTCTTAACAGAGTTTTTTGAAGAGAAGAAGTCTTAATTTTGATTGCATCTAATTTATCAACTTTTTTTTTTTCTTTAAAGATTGTACTTTGGGTACTGTATCCAAGAAAACTTTACCTAACCTAAGGTCATAAAGATTTTCTCCCATTTTCTTCTAGAACAAAACATGTCTTTAGCCTTGAATGGTGAAAGGGTTTTAACCTTTACTTTTGATTTCTTTGGCAATGTTTGTCCCTCAAGAACTTAGTAAGCGTCCGACCAGCTTGCTTTGCCCCATTTTCTGGACCAGAAACCACACCCCAAGTCCCTCATTAGCTTGAACAGAAGTGACACACCCTTAATCTGATCTCTGCTTTAAGTCACTTTATCCAACCCAGAGGATTTCCTGGGCCTCTGCCCCGCCTTTAAAATTCCATTTCTATTTAGGACGGTGTCTTTTCCAACCTTGTAAGGCCCCACATTTCTGGACTTTCTGTTCACTTCTGTTCTGCTTTTCAACTGGTCGATTATTTCCTGAGCTTATCTCTTTCTTTATACTATTTCCCCAGATGCAGCCAACTGTATCTGATATACACAGACATCTTATATGCTCTGTTTTCAAACTTTTTTTTTGAACTGTAAGTTTAGTACACAGAGGTTCTGCCCTCCAAATTATCATAGACAACAGTCTTAGAAAAGGTTGACCCCTGCATAACTGCGATGTCCATCCATCCATCCTAATGTGCCTGTTTCTTCACTTCCCACCTCTTGACTGATAAGCTGATGCCACCAACGTTAGAGTTTCAGAGGCTCTTCAGCCCCTCCTGTCTCCTATTTCTAGATCAGTCATGATAGGTAACCCTAGCTGCTATAACAAAACCCCTGGCATGTCAGTGACTTATCATAATAAATATTTATTTTTTACTCATGTTAGCAGACACTGAGGACTTGTGGTTCTCCTTTAAGTGTTGACTTAGGAAACTGGGCTCCTTCCAGCATGCAGCTCCACTATTTCAGAGGCCTTTTCCCAGCCAGAGAGAGAGAGGGAGAGAGAGAGAAATGAAGATCATATGTAGAGTGGCTTAGAGCTGGCTTAGAAAGGTGCCCATCATGAAACCCTCATTCCATTGGCCCTAACAATCAGTAAGGGATGCTGGGAAATGTAGTCTCTCTGTGACTCCAAGAAGAGGAAACAGGGGTGGTAGGATCTGGTTCATGGACCCAAGACTTTGGCCAGGAGCTGGGGGCCCTTCCTTGAGTCAGATCTCTCCTTGTACGTGTAAGGATCATGTATTAAGTAAAGCCTTAGCATTTCATTTAATTCCACCCATTCAGTGAGTCCTTCCAGCAAACACTGGTGAGACTCTTAGTGTGGTAGGGATAATACAGGCGTGGGAGATGGGAGGTGGGAGGGGGTGGCTCTAAGGTTTATCACGTGGCTGCTTTATTTCTAGCACTTGACATGATCAAGTCCCACAGTGGTAGACCTGTTTTATCTCCATCTTGAAGACGGGCCAGCTGGTACAGAAAGGCAATCTTGTCCAATGCCACAGAGCTAGTAACTCGATCAACTGGGACTAAATCTTACATCCATTCTAAATGATTTGATTTTATAACCCATATTTATACCTGTCAGGTGATAGTATGGTGGGGGAGATAGACACAAAACCAACTAATTGCAGTCGAGGGAGACAAGTGAACAAGGTATTGATCACTATACCTGGAGGCAGGGGAGACACTGGGAAATCTTCCAGAGGGAAGGGCATTTGAGCTGGGGTTTCATGGAGTAGTCAGGAGCTCACCAGATGGAGAAAGAGGAAAAGGTTTCTGCTACATAGATTTCTCTGTGGCCTCTGTTCTAGGCCAGGCCGTCTGTGAGAAGACCTCCCCTCAAGTTTCAGTTTGGGGTTTCTTGTTTTGATCTGTGATGCCGGTGACGGGGGCTTCTGGGGGAAGAAGGAGAGGAAATTGCTCTTCTGAGCTGGCTGGGCTGTGCCTCCAGGAGGGGAAGATGTTCCGATAAAGTGCTGTGATCATGACCTCGCAGATCGGCCCTGCCGGGAGATAAGAGCAGACGACTTGCAGAAGGAGCTTCCTGCCCCGGGCCAACTGGCTGGCCCGGCAGACCTGCAGCTGCTGGCCGGGGCCGGCGGAACCCGCTGATTTGGCCAGTGAAGTGCTGAGGCTGCATTTCTGGTTTCCTCCGAGGCTGCATCTCCGGTTACCTGGTCCACACAGGAGCCCTTCACGACAGGCCGGGCAGGGGAGGAAACTGGGTTTCAGCGCTGGCTCTGTTTTCAGTTTGCCTTGAGACCATGAGAAAGGCACTCCACCACCCTGGGCTTCCTTTCCCACTTGTAAAGTGCGGTTATCAACCCTCACTTCAAAGCAGCCTTGTGAGGAGCCAGCAGCTAATGAGCCTGAAATTCCTACAAGGGTACTTGGTGTAGAGTAGACGCTCAATAAAAGGTGGACACACTTTTTATCATCCGTTATCCTGGCCTGACTGTGGCTTCTGCTTGCAGAGACCTCTATTCCAGATTCTTCTGGGGCTCTGTAGCGGGGCGCCCAGGCTCTGGGGATACAGCCATAACCTATCCTGCCCGCCGGGACCCTCTGGACTAGGAGGGGAGATGGAGTTTAACAAGTAATCAAAACCACATCTCACTAACGGGGGGAGGTCCGTGGGAGGACGGCAGGAGGTGCCAGAGCGGTGGGAGTGGGCGCCCCGGCCCCTGGCGGAGAGCCCAGGAAGCGGCGGGGCTGTGTTGTCCTCGGTCTGGAGGTGCCTGCCTCTGACCACAGGGGGCTGTCCTGTACCTGCACAGTGAGGCCACCGTGCTCCTGGAACCTGCTTGTCTAATTTGGCATCACCACGGTCCTTTCTATTTAGTTCTCTAGGAAGACGAGGGTAAAAAGTGCCCCTTTTCTATTTAGTTTGTCAAAATGATCATGACTTTTTGCTCTGCCTCCCTTTCCTTCTTCCTTCCTTCCTTCCTTTTGATGCTGATTCACAAGTAAAACTTTATGACCCTGCTAGCGGGCAATTTGTAAGCATTGCTGGGCACCTTACTTGAACTCCAATATCACACCTCCTCCACGTGCACTGTGAAAACAGTTTGCTATCTAGAGGGTTCTGAATGCCTCAAGTGGCAATGGGAGCTTCCTGCTCTGTTTTCTATGTTTCTCTCTGTCCCTGTCTCTCTCTCTCTCTGTCTCTGCTTTCTTCTGACTTTGTCTGTCTCTCTCTGTCTCTGCTTCCCTCTCTCTCTTCATCTCTGTTTCCCTGTTTCTCTCTCTCTCCATTCTTGTGGGAGGAGCAGAGCTTGGGGGAATTGTCACTCTCAAGGAGGAGAGAGAATGCTTTTTACCCGTTTACTAAGCAGCAGCTCCAGGCCTAGCCCCGGGCCCCAAAAGAACATTACAATCTAGGCTAAAAACTTCAGAAATTAACAAGTGATAAAATGGGGGTTGGCTATTCACAGAGATGGAAAATCATCATAACAACTGTGGAATATTAATTGGTGTGCTGCCATCCTAAAAAGAAGAGGGAAGGAGGCAAACTTGAAATGACGGAGACATCACAGGAACACAGATGATTCCTAACAGGGCACATTAAACATACATACAGTGGCAGCAAATTGGATAAGTTCACAGCAGACTTCCTAGTAACATAAATTGACTGTTAGCCTCTTTGCAGACTGCTGCATGAAGCTGGCATCTTGGTTTGGACTAAGCTGAAAATTTTAACCGTGTTAGAGAATGCCGATGGGGGAGGAGTGCTGTGAACCATCCCCCCTCCCCTCGGTATCTGAGACGTCACCTTGTGAAATCCACAAAGCAGTCTTCTCAATTCAAACACTCCTCCTCCGCTTCCTCACATGCTAGATGTGTTTCCTTTCATAGCACGTCCACACATTCTAAGCTTATGTATCTGGGGTCATGTCTGTTTCCCAATGAGGCTGCAGATAATGATGTTTTTGCCACGACATTCTAGGAGCTGGGTAGTGGTGGTTCTGCCTTGGAACCTCCGAGATCTCCTGTTCTCACTGAATGTTGTCTGGTTCCATGCCTCGGGGGTCTCTCCTGGGACGAATACCCAGCCCCCAAAACAAAACCAGTTCTGGTGTCAGATCTGGGTCCAAGTCCAAATTTTGCTTTTTAGTTATCATTGAGGTGGGAAGCCCCATGAAAAAGACCGGCAGGACCCCTAGGCAGGGCCACTAGTCTCCTGCCGGTACCATCCGGTTCCCTGGCCCAGTGGCATTATCTAGCTTTTTAAACTCTGAAATGGCTTACTTCTAGGAAAGTGGAACTTACCCCTAAGATTCTATTGGTTCCCTGAGCTCACTCTTGATTGATCTACTTGCAGTGTTTCATTTGCATGGAGCTCACTCCTGATTGGTCCATTTCCCTCACTCCTGATTGGTACATTTCTACAAAGCTTGTTCGTAATTAGTCACCTTTGTTATACCTTATTTGCATATGATGTTGCAAAATGTTGCAAATTCTAGACTGGTAGCCTATAAAAGCCTGTGTAAACCTACAGACAGGGTCCAGAGCTTGGCGTGTTAACTCTTATGGGCCCGCTGGCATAATAAACCTGAGTTCTCCAACCCTCCATGTGCTGCTTGGTCTCTTGCCCGGATCCAGGTTGCTGTCACAACTGAGCTGTAACACACTTTGCTGCAACACCATCAGTGGGACCTTGAGCAAGTCTGATTTTATCTCTCTGCATTTCAGCTTCACGATCTGCATGATGGAGGTAAGAATGGGATAAGACTGGCGTCACAAGCCTGCAGGAGGCTCCCAGTCTCCTGACCCCCGGCAGGCACTCCGTTCCGTTTGATGGAATGTTCTACGCTGGCAGTTTTCAAAGGGGAAGTTGTGCATGGAGGCAGTTCTCGTTGAAGACAAGGAGAAAATGCTGAGACTGTTATTTGTGCTCAATTTAAATCTCAATCAAACAACAATACCTTTGTTTAACTTACAGATACACATATAGGTAGGAAATATGTGTTCCAACTCCTCTTTTCTGATTTGAAGCACTTTGGAAGTGATGCTCAGCTAATAGAGTCTCAGCCGTTTAGGCACCGACCACCTTTCCTTTTAACCACTTCAAACAGGAAGTGATTCCCTCTCAGGCAGAAGCAATGGACTAGAGTGTAGCTTTGTCTGTGGAATCCTGCTTCCTGTGGGGAGCATCACACTGGAATACTCTGGTGGCTTTCATATGGGCCACTGCTTTACGCTGACATTAAACAGTCCCAGATTCCTGCCCTTTGCAGGTTTCCTGTCTGCTTTCCCGAGTTGGTCTCTCTCTTTCTCAAACTGCAGCATAAAGGCAAGAGCCTGAGAGGAGATTTGAAAGACCTGGGATTCATCTCCCATCTTGGCCACTAACTTACCGGGTGACCTTAGGGAGATCCCGTCTTGTCCCTGGGTTCTGGGTTCCTCACTTGTGAAATGAATGAACTGGCCCAGATCATCATCTCTAAGTCTCTCCTAGCTGAGGGATGCTGTCATTCTTCTAGTTGGCCAGCCTTTCTTTCAGTATCCCTCTACTCTCCTACAACCCCGAAATCTACCTTGGGTTGGGGAAAAACCCAAATATATCCCAGATGTTGCCTTGGGTCTTACGCATGAACAAAGAAGTAAATGAGCCAGATTATTGCAGCAGAGTCCAAAGGAGGTCTTGACGGGAGAACTGGAGGGCCTCTCCCTGGGACAAACAGGTGAACGTGCATGTCTGTGTCTTCGTAGCAACTCTGCACACTGCTGTCTTATCTGTCGACAGGGCTGCAAGTCTGACCCTGGATGGACGGAAGGGCACCGTTCTTCGCAAATGCTTTGTGTGAGCCCGGAGCTACAGGTTCTGAAGCAATTCCTAGAGCTGTTTGTGGAGATGGTTGGTGTGTAAGTCCAGGATCTCAAAGTGAAATGTCAGAGCCAGCTGCGAGGGTTGCTTGGCTGTGATGAGGGTCTGTTTCCAACTTGTGACGTTCAAATCTTTTGCCTATGTTAGCGTTATTTTTTTTATTATTGACTTTTTAGAATTTCTGCTGATGGTTCTTTATCTGGTCTATGATTTACAGATATTTTGTCACATTCTATATTTTGCTTTTTCAGTTTCTTAACTTTCTTTAGAAGAACACAAGTTCCTCATTTTCATGATGCCAATTGTTTTTTTCCCCTTTAACAACTGTGCTTTTGGTTCCATATCTAAGAAATCATTGCCTAATTGGAGATTGCAAAGATTTTCTTCTATGTTTTCTTCTAAAAGTTGTATAGTTTAATATTTTACATTTTGATTTATCATTTGCTCTGAGTTAACTTTTGTGTATGGTGTATGGATTGAAGCTCATATATATATATATTTGCATATGATTCCTTGATCTAGCACCACTTGTTGAAAAGACTAACTTTCGTCCACTGAATTACCTTACATCTTTGTTGCAAGTCAGTTTCAACTAGATGGGTTTATTTCTAGAGTCTGGTTTGTTTGTCTTGACACCTATTGCACACTGTCTTTATTACAGTAGCTTCATAAATCTCGAAGTGAGGTAGTGTTAATCTCCCAATCACGTTCTTTTTAAAAGGTTTTTTTTTTTTCCCTCCCATTCTCAGTCCTTTATACTGCTGTAAGAATTTTAGAGTTAGTTGGTCCATTTCTGTAAGAAAGCATACTGGGATTTTGGTTGGCATTACATTGAATCTATCGCTCTACAGGGAATAACTGGTATCTTAACAACAGTGAGTCTTCTGGTTCATGATTAGAATAAATCTCTTCATTTAGCTTTTTCTTAATTTTTTTCAGTAATATTTTGCAGTTTTCTGTGCTCAGGCCTTGTATATCTTTTGTTAGATGCATCCTTCAGTGTTCCTTATTTTTTAATGCTATTGTAAATAATTTTTTTCTTTTCCATCTGATTGTTGCCAGTATATAGAAATATAATTGATTTTTTCATATCGATCTTATACCCAGCAACCTTGCTACACTCATTTGTTCTAGTCACTTTCTTTGCATGGTACACAGAATTTCCTATGTAGACTATCGTGTTTGTGAATAAAAATAATTTTACGTCATCATTTTCGTCTGGAATTCCTTTATTTTTTCTTTCTGCCTTGTTGCACTGCTTCGAACTGAACTAGTACGATGGTGAATAGAAGTGGTGAGAGTGAACTTCTGTGACTTGCTCTTGATCTTAGGATGAAAGAATTCAGTCTATCATCATTAAATATGATGCTGGCATATGTTTTTGGAACATGCCCTTTATTAGACTGAGGAATTTCCTTTCTATTTCTAGTTTGCTGAAAATTGGATGCTTGATTTGGTCTATATGTTTTCATATATTGATTAAGATGATCATATTGTTTTTCATTTTTTTGTCTGTTAATGTGATGAAGTATATTGATTGATTTTCGAAAATTAAACTAACCTTGTCTTCCCAGGAGAAAACCCATTTGGACATGATGTCTTTTTACATACGTAATTGGATTTGGCTTGCTAAAATTAAAAAAAATTTTGCATTTATTTTCATGTGGGCTATTGCACTATAGTTTTCTTGTCATATCTTAATCTTGTTTTCATATCAGGGCTGTGCTGGCTTTATACAGTGAATTGAGAAATGTTCCTTCTTCTTCTATTTTCTGGAAAATTTGGTATTATCTTCTGAAATGTCTGAGTAGGATTCACCAATATGAAATCATTCGGCCTGGTCTTTTCTTTTGGCATAGATTTAAACTAAAATGTCAATGTTTTTAATAGTTAAAATACTATTTAGGTTATTTATTTCTTCTTGTATAAGTGTTGGTAGCTTGCCCATTTCATCTAAGTTGTTTTCTTTATTGCCATAAAATTTTTAATAATGTTCCATGACTAGCCTTTTAATATGTGTAGAATTTGTAGTGATGTCACCTCTTTTTTTTTTTTTATGATACTGGTAATTTGTTTCTTCCCTCTTTTTTGTCTAATTAGTCTGGCTAGAGTTTCATCAATTTTATTGATCTTGTCAAAGAACCAGTTTTTAGTTTAACCGATTTTTTTTCTATTGATTTTTATTGGTTTTCTTTCTTTGATTCCTCTTCTGATTATTTTAATTTCCTTTCTGTCTGCTTAAGTTTGGTCTTATTTATTCTTCTTCAGCTAGTTTTTCAAGGTAGAAGCTGAGATAATTGATTTGAGACCTTTCTATCACCTTTTCTAAGACAGGCATTTAAAGCCATACCCTACGTGTTGCATTAGAAACATCCAATACATTTTGATTGGTTTTATTTTCAGTTAGTTCAAACCACTTTCTAATTTTCCTTTTGATTTCTCTTTTGACCCATGAGTTATCAGAAGTGTGTTATTTAGTTCCAAAATTCTTGTAGATTCTCTAGATATCTTTGTGTCATTGATGTTCAGTTTAATTCCACTGTGGTCAGTGAACATACTTCTATGACTCAAATTACTGAGACTTGTTCTATGGTCCAGAATGTGTCCTACTTGGGGGACTGTTTCATGAACAGAAAAGAACATATATTCCACTGTTGTTGGGCGAAGTGCTCTGTAAATGCCAACTAGGTCAAGTTAGTTGAGAGTGTTCAAGTATTCTTAATGATTTTCTGTTGAGTTGTTCTGTCAGTTATTGAAAAGAGGACACTGAAATCTTAACTAAAGTTGCCAATATGTCTTTTTCTGCATGCAGTTCTAACAGTTTTGCTCCATATATTTTGAAGTTCTATTATGAAGTGCTTTTTCAATTTAGGAATAGAATGTCTTTTTGATGAATTAACCCCTTTTCATTATGAAATGTCCTTTGTTGTCTTTTTGTTAGTCTTTGCTCTGACATCGACTTTGTCTGATATTAACGTAGCCACACCTACTTTCTTTTGTGCAGGGTTAGCAGGGTTTTGAAATTTAAAGTGAATATTTTTGTCAGCAACATAGTGTTGAGTCTTACTTTGTTTGTTTTTTTTAATACAATCTGACAAACTCTGCCTTTTAATTGTGGTGTTTAGATCATTAATTTTAATGCCATTATCACTATGGTTTAAATCTACCATGTTGGTATTGGTTTCCTGTTTGTCTTGTCCTGTGAACTTTTCCTTCCTTTTCTGCCTTCCTTTGGATTGAGTATTTTTTTATTATGATTCCACTTTGCCTCCTTTATTGGCTTATTAGCCTTACCTTCTTGTTGAGTTATTTTACTAGCTGCTTTAAGGCCTTGAATACGCATCTTTAATTTAATGTGTGGTGTAAGTACGTTGCGACAGTGCACTTCCATTGCTTCTCTCCTGCCCTTTGTGTTATTGTCAAACGTTTTACTTCTCTGTGTGCTATAAACCCCACGATATTTTATTTTTATTTGTCCTTTAAGTAGTTTATTATCTTTCAAAGAGTGCTGAATACTAAGAAAGGCGTCTTTATGTCCACCCGTGGAGTTCCCAGTTCTGGTGCTTTTCATTCATTGTGTGAATCTAGGTTTTCATTTAGTGTCATTTTCCTTCTGCACGAAGAACCTTTTCTAACAGTTCTTCTAGGGCGGGTTTGCTGGTGATGAATTCTTTCAGCTTTTGTACATCTGAAAAGACATTATTTTGCCTCCACTCACTGAAGGACAGTCTCAAGTCTCCACAAATCTGCTGGCAATTCCCTTTCTGCTGCTCCCCAAGGCTCTCAGGGGATGTGTGGGAGGGGTGGCGGGATTTAGAATTGTTTCTTTTGTGTGGAATATTTCACAGGAACATAGAGGAATCTGTCCTGTGCCCAGCCATTCACTGAGGCAGAAGCCAATGTGGCCGATTCTCCATCCTAGAAGCAGGAGTGATAATGAGTAAATTGAAGGACAGTGTATGAGGGATGGTAATTTATCACTAGCAAGAATCACATGATTGGGGAGGAGAGGCTATGTAGTTTTTAACCTTGAGAATATAGCCCTTCATTGAACCAGTGATGATGAATAAATGCCTTTTGCTACTGGAAAATTAATATCTTTTATGCCTCAATGACAAAGTTTGGGGTTTCCACGTTGCATTGAAGTCAAGGCTACCTTTCCTGTTGGGTAGAAGAGATAGATGCACAGAAACTGTGATGGAGATTTCAGTCCTCTTGGCTTGTGTTACCTCTGTCTGGTTTCCTCATAGGTGACCTTTTTCTCATCCTGTAGGGGAAGATGGCAGCGTCTCCTTGGCTCAAATTCCAGAGTCTATGTCTGCATATATAGTTTAGGCAGCAAAAGGGAACTAGACAGACAATCCCCATGCTTTCTGATCAATTTTTCTCCCTTATGGTGACTATTACCATTTGAACAGTTATGGTACTCACATTTGAGCCCAACCGATTTGTCAAAGATAGAACCCAGGGGGAGAAGCCACAAACACCACAAATAGTCAGATACGGGTCTCTGAAGAGTTTTGAGAGTCTGGCTGCCTCAGGGCCAAGTCTCTTCTCCCTCCTCTTTTCTAGGCCTCAGTCTCCCAGCTGTAAATGGAATTTTAGTAGTTTGCCTTCCAATTCTAACATTAAATAAATCTACCTTTCCAGACTATATTCAATCTCGTCCTTGTAGGAGCCACATTGGATATTTTGTCTGTGTCTGGCAAGTTGCAAATTTAGTCCTTTTTCTTGATAAGATCATGTCATTTTTTGTAAAAAAAAAAAAAGAATTTTACTTTTCATAATGATTTTTCTGTTATAAAAATAGTATACTACTTACAGAAAATTTGGAAGATAGAGATTTTCAAAAAGAAGAAAACATAATCATTAAAAAAGATTCCCACTGCTCAGAAATGACCACTTCAGTCTTTGGTTATACAACCTCTAGTCTTTCTTCTCTGTGTATATATTTATGTTATGCATAGATTTATGTTTATTTTTTAAAATAAAATGGCTTTATACAGAATAAATTGTCTTTTAATTTTTTCACTTAGCATTATTCTGTAATCAGCTTTCTACATAACTGAATATTCTTCTATCATGCCACTTTTTAATGCCTACCAAGTTTTCCTTTTTAGACGAGCCATGATTTATTTAGCCATCTTCTGTTTTTGGACATCTTGAATAATTGTATGTTGAACTTCCTAAAGTGGAGACTTTATACACATCTATGATGATCTCCTTAGGATTAATACCTAGCAGTAGATTTCTAGAACAAAGAGTATTTACGTTTTTTTAGGCTTAGCAACATTCCAAACTAAACTTCAGAAAAAGTTGTGTGACTGGAAATTTCCATTCATGTACGAGAAGGAATCTGTTCCCACCTCATCATCCTAGGTATAATTTACAGGTTTCCAGCCTTTATCTGTAATTCTCAAATCCAAAACATTCAGAAAATGAACATTGTTTCATTATGCATTTGGTGGCTAACTCTGACTTCAACTGATATCCAAGTATTTATCGCCTCTGCTTACATCATTTAGCGTGAATATCCGTGTTTTGCTTTGGAGCTATCCCAGCGTTGGATTTGGGGGTGCTGCTTCAAATATTTTGGGATGAGGGAGGTGTTTTTGTTCATTTGGGCAGTTGTAACAAAATGCCACAGACTGGGTGACTTATACAAACCAAATGTTTATTTCTCACAGTTCTGGAGGCTGGAAGTCAGAGATTAGAGTGCTGCAGGGTTGGGTGAAGGCTCTCTTACCAGACACAGACTTCCTGTTGTGTTCTCATGTGGGGGAAGGGGCTACGAAACTCTGTGTGACACAAACATTCAGACCATGGTGGAGGGTTGCCCACAGGCACCAAAATTCCTTTTTAGAATCTTAAAATTTCTTAATTTGTGAACACATCTGGCCTTGGGAGAGTCAGATAAGTAACTATGAACCTATGTTAAACAAATAATTAACACACCAATAGGCAAACATGATGCCTCATTTATCTTCACTTACCTTTCCTTATGTACTAGTGAGGTTAAATGTATGTTGTATATCTTTAACATCAATACGGCTTCTGGTTTTTGTGTATTTTGATAGTTTTAACTTGTCTAGAGAACTTCTTTCAAGTTTACTTTTTACCTCTCAAAGGCACGTGAAGAATATAGTTTCAAAGTCCTTGCCTTTTGAAATTTCTTTTGTTATCTTCATCAGTCAGCAGTTTCTTGGTAGGGATAGATTCTCTGGGTCACTGTTTCTCCTTGTCCATGGAGAAGGTAAAATGGGTTCTGTCATTTGGGAATGTGGAGGAGAAGTCTGATGCCAAATCATTTTTTAACCCTAGTGTGGAATTTTTTCTTTTCATCTTTTAGATTAAAAAAAAAAAAAACTGAAAAGACACTTGCACCCCAATGATCATAAGCAGCACTATTTATAATAGCCAAGACACAGACACAACCTAAATGTCCACCAACAGATGACTGGATCAAGCAGATGTGATGTATATATGTGTATATACAACAGAATATAACTCAGCCATAAAAGAGAATAAACTAATGTTATTTGCAGCACCATGGCTGGACCTAGAGATTATCATATTGAGTGAAGTAAGTCAGACAGAGAAAGACAAATATCATATGATATCACTTATATTAAGAATCTAAAAAAAAAAAAAGATACAAATTTTATTTAAAAACCAAAAACAGACTCATGGTCATAGAAAACAAACTATGGTTACCAAAGGAGAAAGGGCAGGGAGGGATAAATTAGGGGTTAGGGATTAACAGATACACACTAATATATATAAAATAGATAAACCACAAGGACCTACTGCAGAGCACAGGGAACTATATTCAATTTCTTGTAATGAGCTGTAATGGAAAAGAATTTGAAAAAAATGTACATGTATAACTGAATCACTTTGCCGTACAGGTGAAACTAACATTGTGAATCAACTAGACTTCAATAAAAATAAAAAAAAATGTCTAGTATTTAGAACATGAAAACTCAACACAAAAAGATTTTCTTCATCTAAGGGAAATTTTTTTTCTGTTAGTCCTTAAATAAGTGCTGACTTTCTGTCTGGCCTGGACGCTCTGAAATTCTTGTTTTGTAGATGTTGTGTTACAAGAGTTTTCTCGTCTTATGTCAGTTTGCTCATCACACTGGCTGTGGATCCTTCTTCTTGGTGGGGGAGGATTTCCATATCCAATGCTCCACTGCACTGATCTGGTTTTCTGTATATCAATTTCATTCTTTCCTTTCTCTATGGCTTCCTTTGTGTCCATCTTCATGAATATTTCCCTAATCATGAGGGTGGCTAACAAGGGGTCAGGGCTCATTTTAGGTGCACCTGTCATTTGATCATGACCACATATCCGCTCAAGTAATTTTACAGTTTTTGATCTCAGTCTTTCCAGGGCAAGTGGCAGGAGCTGGACTAGATGCCTCTGAAGCCCTTTTTAGCAGCACTATTCTAGGAAGCATCCTTGAAATTGCTGCAGAAAGGGGAATACACAAGCTTGCCTTCAGCTCCCCTCTCTCCCTTCAGTTGGAGACACTAACTGGCCATGATGTTTGGTGCTTTGGGCCAGAACAGATCCTTGTAAGAATACATTAACGTGCATTCAGATCAGAGTAGCCTTGCTCTAGAAGGCGAAAAAGCACAGTCCTGGGATTTGGGGGTTGGTGGTGGCACCACGCCACTGAGCCCTGGGGGTGAATCCCTTCTCTGTGTGCCTCAGTGTCCCTGCCTGCAATGTGTATGAGCTCGACTAAGCACAGCTGGTCCTGGGTCTTCGCATCTCTTCCTGCCTCCGTTGGACCTGGTCTCCATCCTCACTCTGAAGTGAACTCGCTCTGTAAGTTCTAACAAGAAATATTATGATCTAACTTCTTGTGGCTTCAGGAGCCACATCTGTGGTAACATTTCAAATTAAGTGTCGTGAATGAGTAATGACTTTCTGGATCTGAGGAGTCCGATTGAATGGGAATCTTTATTGTGCGTTAATTAAATTCCTGCTTATTATTAAAATTATATTTTGGTGTTTTAATAACTCTATAAAGGACACGTAGATGAAGCTCAGAGATACACATAAGTGTGGATTCTTCTCAAACCCCAATAAATACTGGTATTAATTCAAATGTGTACGTACTGTGTCATGGAGCTTTGATGGAATTTATGCCTGAGATGGGTCGAGGTGTTGCAACAATGTCTGCGCCTCTTTGGAACCTGAGTTCGGGGATCTTTTGCTCTTCATGGAGTCTGAATTTGGGGCACGTGTCTTCACAGCGCAGAGTGGCTGGGAAATCAGAGGAGATTTGGGGTGGTTATGACATACTCCTGTTGAATTCATTCTGGGCCATTCCAAGGACCAGAATAGAATCGAATTTGGAATCCTCTTGGACTCTGATTATTATTAGATCATAGAACTGTATGCTGGGTTGGTAAGAATTTCAAGTCATTTATTGCCGCTAATCAGAACCACCTGGGGAACTTTGGAGATGTTCACATGTCCTGCTGCTCCCTCGAGATGCTAAGTGGGTGGGTGGGGTGGGCCCAGGGACTTTTTACCTTGTCCCTCCACTCTTCTACCTCCCCCTCAACCTTTCTGCCACTCAGGGGCCTGCAGAAGCCTCCTCTAGAAGTTAGAATTAACTGGGGAACCCACACACCCCTGTCCTCTCTGGGGCATGGGCTCCAAAGTCCTGACAGCCCCAGGCCAGCCCCGCCTTCCTGCTTCCAAACAAGAGAGCTTCCCACATCCCCAGAAGGTGAGCTCCTCACTGGATATCCTGGAGGGTCTAGAAATTTATTTCTCTAGGGAGATAGTGGTGCCCCAGGATGGAGAAATGGTTTTATACTCCCTGGGGAAGTGGGTGGAATATTTCGGAGGGCTGATTTGACACGACCATTTTAATGTGGCTGTCTTGATACAGGATGTGTGTTGGTCAGGGTCTGGCAGGAAACAGCACCCTCAAACTGGGTCATCTGAGGAGAATGTAGCAGATGTGCCATCTGCAAAGGGGTGCCCCACGATCTGGTCCAAAGGTGGGGAGAGAGGGAGCCCTAAGGGGGTGGGGGTGCAGCAGCCTGAGGGAGGGAGCTGGGGAGCCAGGGCTGTGAGTTCTCAGATCAGTTTCCTGGGCCTGGAGGAGGAGACTGGAAGGCAGATGGGGAGAGGCAAAGGAAGACGGTGCAGGGATGGAGTGTGGCTCAGTGAGGGGACGGGGGCAGCTATGGAACGTATCCAGAGCTCGTAAGTGACCCAGGGGCAGCTTTGTAGAGGGTCTGACCTTTGGGAGGGTCTTGATGGGGGTAGAATTGGGACTGATGGAGCTGGTGGCAGTGGCAGAGGTCCCAGAGGAGGCACGAGGCTGGAGAGGAGGAAGCCTGCAGGTTGCAAGTAGGGGTGGAGGGAGGGGGAGCAGGCGTGGGTCTGATGAGAGCCTGGGAGCCAGGTGAGTCGGAAGGCCTGGCTTGGTTCCCTGCTGGCAAAAGAGTCTGATTCTCTGGGACGTCAGTGTTCACAGGAAGGGGTGATGCAGGGCCGTGTTTGGGGAAGAGGAACATGGCAGGTTGGATGCGCTGGGGAGAGGCTGGAGGCCGGGGAGGTTAGGGGTTACCGTGCTGGCCAAGGGAGCGTGAATAAGGGTCTGGTCCCGGTGGCCACTGCAGGGATGCAAGAGAGGAGAGCAGAGTGAGAGGGTCCGAGGTTCTTGCTGGAGAGAAAACTGATGGGAAAGTGGGGAGGGGGTTGGGGAGGATGCTCTGGCCTCTGGCCTGGTGGTGTCATGAGACAGAGGCTGAGGACTGACCGGAGCCTACAGGACTAACACCGTTTCCCGAGTCTTCTGGAGGCTGGCGGTGCTTGGGTCTCCTATGCCTGTGGCCTCGCTGCATCCTGCATCCTGCTTCTCATCAGAGTCACCTGCAGGGTCTGTTGGAAATACAGCTCTCCAGGCCCCACGCTCAGATGAGCTGGCCAGGCCTGGGAACCTGCATTTTACAGTGCCCTCCCCACCCGCTTCCCCCCGGGAGACTCTGCTGCAGCTGGGCTGGTCCGAGCTGCTTCTGTTTCCTTTTATGCTCCCAGCCACAGGGAAGGTCTGTGTGGCTTTTCCTTTCCACTAGTGGGGAAACTGAGGCACAGGGAGGCAGGGCACAGGTGGCACGCCTGTGTCAGGGCCACCCTCAGCCCTGTGGCCTGGGGAAGCCAGGCCTGCGGGGGATGGAAGGGTGGACGGGGGCCGACTTTGATGCGTTTACTCTCACCTCCTGGGCTGCAGGCAGCTGGCTGGGAGGTCGTCTTCCCCAGGGCAGGGCCGCGCAGGGGGTGGGCGAGCGGGTGCCAGGCCCTTCCCGGTGGCCGGGGCCTTGGCAAGCCTGAGCGGCTGAAGCTGGGCTGGGAGGCTTCGGTGGGGGGAGCCCGTTGGCCGCGGGGCTCTGGGAGGATTCACCATGGAAGGACCCTGAGTGATGACGCGTGCTTGTCCCTGTCCCATCCCCTTCAGCTGTGAACTCCGCCGAGCAAAACAAATCGCGCTCCTGGGACTCTTCTTGAGTTTGCCGCTCTCCACCCGGGCAGGGCTGTGGGCTCGCCTTGCCCCGCCCGCGCAGTGGGAACCGCTGTGCAAGTCTCGTGTCGCACAGTCAGCCAGACCTGCAAGCTGCCCCCCCGACACTTCGTTTCTTCACCTACAAATTAGAGGTGGCATGTCCACCTTGTTGTGTGGTTACGGGGAATCAAATGACGTCAGGCGAGTAGCCCACACAGAGGGTTTAACACGTGGCCAGGCTCAGGGCAGGGCAAAGCTGCCCGATGTCACAAGAACCCAGGGCACCGGGCAATTGCTGGTTTAGGCAGATATCGAGTGGCCACTTGTAAAGGGTCATGACTGTGCCCACTGCCGTGGGGACGTACACAGAGACAAGTATATGGAACCTGGCAACTAGAAGCTTCTAATCTCCTGGGGGCTGGGGGCAGTGGGAGAAATCCAGCTGAACGGACAGCGCACGTGTGCTCTGTCAGCACCCTCTGTGTCTCACACACCGGCCTCGCCGTTCTTCGGGTCCTTGGAAAGGTAAACAAGAAAAAGAAGAACTGTCTTAGTAGGATTTGTGACACTTCCCTGTGATGGGGCTGTCCCCAGGCTGCTTGTGCTCAAGCACTTGGCAACTTCTCCTGAACTTGAGCTGCACCTTCCCTCCTTAATGGCTCTGCAAACCCCCCTGCCCCCGCCCATCTTTAAAAACCCCACTCAGATGTTATTTCCTCTAAGAACTGCTCCCTGGCCTGCACGTCCCTCCCTCTGGGCTGGGTCAGTGGCCTCTCTGATGTCACAGCCTGGGGCTGGCATCATTAGTGCTCTGATCATGCTGCCTGGCAGGGGTGATTCTCTGACTTCCCACTAGGTCATTAGCTCCTCGAGGGCACACGTTTAGTTCACCTCTGTGTTCCCCAGTGCCCAGTCCCGGAGGAGGCAGAGAATAAAGGCCTGGTTTGTTACATGAATTGACGGACCCACAAAGAAAGAGATCACAGCCCCGGCCTGAAGGAACAAGTGCGGGTGCAGGGTGACCAGACTTGACGGGCGGGGGTGGCTGATGCTCCCGGGGAGCCCAGAGCCATCGGTGGTTCCCCCCAAGGGAAGCAGGAGGGCTTCGGGAGCAGGGAGCCTTTGGGATAGGGTGTGAAAGGTGATGTATTGCTCCTAAAACCATTCTTCTCTGTCTTGCAGAGTTGGGGCTGGGGCTGGAGGCCCAGCTGGTGATGAGGTGGAGCCCGAAACATCCCATCTGAGCACTTCCTCTCTGCCAAGAGGCAAACATCCTTTTTTCCAAGTAGGGAGCCTCTGTCCCTTCATGGCCCAGCTGGCCACAGTTCACTTCCCACTCAGTCGAGAGGTTCACCTTCAGGGAAGATGGGGCAGGAAGAGCAGGGGCGGGACCGAGGGAGAGTGAAATGGAGCAGAACGGGCGGGCCCCCGGCTTCTGGCAGCGAGCAGGGACGGGCCCCCAGGGAGCACTTCCAAGGGGCCGGGCTCCCTGCTCTGGGCTGGGGGTGGGGCAGGCCGACAAAGGGGGCGCCTGGCCCCCACCCCGCCACTGGGAGGCCACAGGTGCAGAGGCAGGCAGCTAAGGAGCTGAGCAGGGATGGTCAGCTCTGCAGAGACGGTCTGCGAGGTGGAGTGGCCGATCACGCCCATGTGTGCATTGGACAGGCGTATGTGCCCAGCGCCGTGGGCAAGACAAGGTCCTGCCCCATGGAGCTGACGTTCGGGTTGGGGAGCCCTCGCTCAAATTTACCAGAGCATCTCTAGCAAGAGTGGAGGATGTGGATTAAAATGAGTCATTTGTGCTGTGGGCCCAAGGACTCTGGGGAGAAGTACGAAAAAAGAACATGGTAGAAATTTAGGAAAAGCCAATACGTCCCGAAAGATGGGAACCTGGGATCCTGATCTCAAGGCTTGTGAGCCAGGGGTGAAGATCCTGTCTGTACTTCAAAAGCACTGGCGAGGAACATGAGCGTGTTTTTGGTGGGTGTGTGCCGTGATCAGACTGGCATTTTGAAAAGACGACGTGGCTTTGGCGTGGCCTGATTGGACGAGCAGGGGCAGAGCAGACCGGGGGCGTTAGTCCTAGGGCAGGGATGTGGCTAAGGCAGGGCTGCGGCAGGGCTCGGTCTATGTGGAGTTAAGTTTTCAGTGCTCTATCTCAGCTTGTTTCCAGATGTGATTTTGAGCAGTGCCCTGTGTCCATTCTTTGCTGATGTTCTCAGGAATGCGGCCAAGGTGTCCTCTGCCTCCCCGTTCAGTGCGCTGGAGTTTGATGCCAACCACACGAGGGCTGCACCTGGACTCGGGGGCTCCAGGGATACCTGCGGCCGTGCAGGCTCTGAGCGGCCCCCAGCCCCGCAGGTCCTGGGAGGGAACCGGGCAGAGATGATGGAGGTCGCGCTGCCCTTTGGGAGCCCTGAATGCCCCGAGGAGCCAGGGAAGGATTTCCACCTGACTGGGTGCCTGAGCCTCATTTGGCTGCAGAAAGCAAGGAAGGGGCGCCCAAAGGAACAGCACGCGTAGAGGCGTAGAGCCCGAGAGAGCTGGCGCGGGAGGGTGGTTAGGTGTCATTAGAAAGGAGCGTAGGAGGTGGGGACTGAGAGATGCCCGGCCAAGGTGGGCTGTTTGCAGAAGCCAGGCGGGAGGCGGGGGCTGGGCAGGACGAGGCCCAGGCCTGCTCGGGGCAGCATGCGCTTCCCGCAGGTGGCCCTTTGATCTCCCAACAAATGGCCTATTCAGCATCTTGGAGACTGGGCTGCCTCCCGGCAGCCAGGGTGGGGAGATGGCAAGACACGGGAGATGGGGATCGTCTCCTGGTTCCAGGGCGGGGATTCCCTCTGGCACTCCCACTGCCCACACGGGGGCCACCAGGTTCCAGCTGCTCTTGGGATGGCTGGCTGCCAACGACTCCCCTGACTGGCCCCAGGGCTGGCCTCTGGGTCTGGGGCACCTGGGGGGCCCTCTGGCAGCCTTTGCAGGTCCTGGGGCTGGAGTGGGTGTGGAATGGGGTGGGATCACCTGGATGGGGGTGTCAGGGGGAGAGGGCTGTGTTTGCGTGTGTGTGTATATCCTCCTGTCAGAACTGAGGGATGGGGTGCCCTCCCTCCACTGGAAACATTTGGTGGTTGAAGACCCATTAACTGGAAGAGACAGGGCTGGATACTGAGGCCCTAATACTGAAAAGGTTGAGGTCTCCTCCCCACCTCCCACCTGCCATTCAATAGTCAATACTCAAACCCCAGGAGACACTTTTTTTTCCCCCCCTGAAATGATGCTAAATGTTAATGAATGCTAAAAACAAGCAGCTTCTTTTTAGACTCTTGGATTCTTTCCCTTTATTCATTGATGGGTGTCTCTGCTTCTCTGATGTCCTAAGGAGCATGCATTTCAAAGGCCTATTGGCTAAGGGATGGTTCTGGAAAAAGGCCAGTTTGCAGATTGCCACATTAAGAGAGAAAGCTGGGGCTGAAAGGTGTTTGGGGCAGTGTGTGGACTCACACAGTCCTGGCCTTTGACCTTCCTGGCTTCACCTAGCTGTATGCCTTCAGGCAAGTCACATAACCACTCTGAACCTCAGTCTCCTCCTCTGGAACCTGGTATCAGTGCCCTTTGGCAGGGTTGCTGGGAAGAGCGAGTGTGCCAATATAGACCGAGTGCTGTGCATCCGCATAGTAGATGCTCAGTGAACATTAGCTCCCCATCTCTTAAGAAAGAAAAGTTGGCTTAAGAATAAACTTTAATTAAAATGTTTTTGTTTTGCTAAGAAGGGGCCAAAAGTCACAAAATTATTTACAGATTGTTTTCACTGACTTAAAAAATCCAGGAGATTATTTAATCAGCAGTCTGTTTTCTTCCTCACAGCAGCACTGATACACTCATCTTTGAAAAGGCAAATTCAGTCCTTCAAGTGTTTGAATTTATTTTATTCATTTATTCACTCCTTCACTTCTGCAAACAAGTAGTGAACACCTGCTACGTGTGAGGTCTGGTGCTGCTTCCAGGGATGCTGAAAAGAGCGGGGAGGGGGCTTGGGGCTGTGGGAAAGGGCAAACTTCAGGCCTGTTAGGTCCCTGCAATTTACTAACCGTGACCTCGGGCAAGTCATTTCAACTCTGTAGCCCTCAGTTTCCTCACCTGGATAATCAGGATAATAATATTTCCCTGGCAGAGTTGTTTGTGAGGATTAAAGGTAATGCACGTGAAACACGCGGTGCACGGAGCAAATGGCAGCAGCCTTAGCACTAAGCCGTGGCCCCTGCTCTTAAGCGCCGCTGGCCTCTTGTGGGGACACTGGGCGGGCAGATACAACCCAGAGCGACTTGTCCCGTGGGAAAGCTCATTCCTCCTTCTGACTCCATGTGTAACCGGTGGGGCAGGTGGGCCTGGGGACTTCTGGGAGGAAGCTGACCCCCAGGACATTTCTTTGGGTGGCCTTTCTATCCTGCCCATTTGTAAAAGACCACCAAAAATGCAGCAAGTCCCCAGCGGGCTTCGAAGACGTTGCTCAGAGCTGGGGCTGAGCAGGATGCCGACCAGAGCCCCATGGCAAGTCCCTGGGAGTCTCGCTGGCTGGGTGCAGGGCTTGGATGAGTGGGAGCAGCTGAAGGAAAAGGCAGAACTGGTTCCTCCGAGTGTGTTTATCCTGCTGATCTGACCTCAGAGCCCAGCCATCCTAATGATTTTTAATGACTGTAATGTTTTCCCCGTCTTGACTGGACCCATTGGCCACGCTCCCCGATGGCCTGTTTCCCACGTCGCCCCGTGGAAGTTAGTTCAGATGCCAGGTGGGATTACATGGTTGGGCTTTTAGTTAAAAAGACTTTAACTCAGGACTCCGCTCGAGCGCAGTGGGGTGGCTCCAAACTGAGCCCCTTGGTAAAGCCAGCTGGGACAGGGTGCCCGGGTCTGGAAGCAGCTTTGAGGTCAGGAACTCCTGGGTGCCACTCCCCGCTGGCGGAGCTCTCAGGAGACTGGCTCTGCCTCTCTGGCTCTGGGTCCTCGCTGGTCTCCGTCAGCCAACAGGGCGCAAGCTCCCCGCATGTGTACACATCCCTCGTCCTCTCTGCGCCTGAGCAAAGCAGACGGTGATTTTTTTCAGGTGCCTCCCAGTGCTACCATCCTGTGACTGACGCTTGCTGGCCCAATCCTTCCTGCCAACTCCTACTCCCACCCACCTGATAAATACCTGCCCGTGTCCGATGTAGACTTGACAAGCAATTTCCCAAGAGGGGCTGTGGTGGCCCGGAGTGGCCGCCCTCCTGAGGCCCCCCCGAGAGCCAGCTGAGCTCCACGGAGTAGCCCTGGTGCCCCTCCATGCCGGCTGCCTCCAGACAGGGAGCACCAAGAAATACCGAGGCCCGAGTCCTCTTAACTCTTGTGCTGCAATTGTCGCTGGGGCAGCAGAGATTTCTAGAAAGTGAGAGCTCCTCGTCAGCCAGGAAGGGCTCTGGTCACCAGTCCAGCTCCCAGGCAGGTGCCAGCTCCTGCTTCGCTGGGACTCAGCCTCCTTCGCGAGCAGCCCCATCCCGGCCAGCTGAGTCACAGGGACTCTAGCTGGAAGAGGGGGGTGCCTAAGGGCCCAGAGCCTCCTGGGGAAGGCGGGGTAGCTTCCCGACGTGCGGTGCCGGTGGGAGCGCTGTCCCCGGGGGGCCTTTTGCTCACCTCCTTCCATTCTACAGATGAGCACCCTGAGGTCGGGGGTGGTTGCAACCACTTACCTGTGGCCTTGTGGCCAGGGGGCCGTGGGGCAGCTTTGTTCTGGGGTCTGACTGCAAAGTCCCCTCTGTTATTACTATTATTTCTCAAAAATCTCATGAAACTTGACAGCTTGACCCTGAAAGCAAGCACCCCTTTATAGAAGACAGTGGTTTTCAGCTGGGGGCAATCTTGCCCCCCAGGGGATGTTTGGTACTGCCCGGAGGCAGGGATGCTGTTAAGCATCCTACAGTGCCCAGGACAGCGCCCCCCTCCCACCACAAAAGAACCACCTGGTCCAAACCATCTACCTTGCTGAGGCTGAGAAGCTCTAACATGAGGGAAACCAAATATTTTTCCCTTTTTATTTGTAACCAGAACATGAGGTCTCCAGTGGGTCTCAAAAATAAAACCCACACATACACACAGACCATATTCAGTTTAAGAGAAAGGTTTTTTATTTCAGAAGATGTAGGAAGGGCTGGTTCGTGTTGGAGTCAGGGTTAAGTGTGGCCTGGTGGCTTTCCCGTGGCTGTCTCCCCAGCAACCCTGGACTGGCTCGATCTGTGCCCCAGGGGAGCTGATGACACTATTCCCCACTCTGTACACTCTGTGTACAGCATGGTACCCCCTACCTCCAGCCCTGATCTCTGTCTGGGGCCACTGTCCTGAATTCCCACTGTTGGTGAGACCCTTGCCCCCGGGTGTCCCACCCACAGCTCAAAATGCAACGTGCCCGGACCTGGGCTCCCCAGCCAGCAGCCCCTTTGCAGGCCCCGTTTGGTCTCATGCCCTAGGCCGGGCCCTTTTGGTCTTCTCCCCCGGCCCCACATCTTGTCCTGATGGATTTAGGTCCCTAAATGGTTTCTTCATCCATGGCTTCTGTGCTGTTTTCATCTCTTCCTCAGAGTCCCGCCCTCTCTTCCTCATCACTCCAGGTCTTCCTGGGTCAAATCATTTACTCAAACCACCATGAAGTGTATCTCTTTCAAGTCGGTTTTCACTGGTATACGTTCCTGGTGCAAAATCCTTCATGGCTCCCTTTGCTAACAAGAGAATGTCAACTCCTTAGTGTGGGAGTCACAGCTCTCCACGCCTGGGCTGTCAACTTCCTCCTAAGTGTGAACGTCTCCCTCCTCATCCCATCTCCCCTTTGGATGCGGGGGCACACTCGCATGCATGCACACACACACACACACACACACACACACACACACACACACATACACAGACCTGCGTTGTCCGTGATCCCCCTGGACCTGGACTGCCAGCCCTGTGATGGGGTGAATGGCTGAAGCAGCCCTCCCGTCCTGACCCACAATTCCTCCCGCTGCCACCCCTGCGGTCCTGCCTCCTCCCACCCCCCTGCCCTGGAATGCCCGCTCCTGCATCCACACCCAAGTCTCCCCTGCAGGCAGCTCTGCGCAAAACCATTTGTCCCTGAAAGAAGGGGAGTTTCTAACTAGCACTCATCACTCTGCCTTAAATTCTAGTGATTTATGATAAAGATAATGGCGGTAGTTACTACACACTGAGCGCAGCCAGACATCTCATTGAATCCACACGACTACCTGGTTCAAATAGGCATTGACAGTCCGATTTTATAGAGAAAATAGCGAAGGTACAGAGCTTGTCATAAGTTTGCTCAAGAGCGAGAGAGCCGGGCAGCTGCACCCTCAGTTGTAGGGCAGTGGGAGAGCATTCATGTGGCTGATTTGGTGTCCACATCCATTACAGCAGCAAGCCCTGGGCCTAGGAAGAGCATCCATCCCTCCATCCATCCACCCATCCACGCATCCATCCGTCCATCCGTCCACCTGTTCATCCATTCAGCCACCCATCTCCCCATCCTCCACCCATCCCCCATCTATTATCCATCCCCCACCCCCCATTCCCCATCCATCCCCCATCCCCACATCCAGCCACCCATCCACCCATCCGACCATCTATCCACCCATCCACGCATCTGACCATCCATCCACCCACCCATCCATCCATCCACCACTTATTTATGAGGGAATGCCCAAAGCAGCATTTTGTGAATGAGTGCATTTATACTCTCCAGAAATACCGACTATTCCTCAGGCATACCATAGGAGCTCAGCAAAAGGTCTTCTGCTGCCTTTTGCTGAGAGAGGGAAATGAATACATTTAGACTTCAAGGTGATTGAATTAGGACATAAGAAACTTGAAAACAAATCACTTTGGAATTTTAGAACCACAACATGGTAAAGCTGGAGGGGACACTGATTATTTTGACCCAGTGCTCTCACGTCTCAGGTGAGAACAGTGGGCCCGGTTCAGGGAAGGGCCTTGCCAGGGGGCGGCCAGTGGCTGTGACCACGCCTGGGCTCGCCCCAGCTGCCTTCAGGCTGACAGCACACGGCGGTACGCTCACAAAGTAGCTGCCCCTCTGGTGTCTCCAGGACTGATGGCGTTAATCCCGGCTTTGAGAACATGCGGGCCTCCAGCAAGATGTGGGCTTGGAGGTGGAGGTGACAGGAGAAGAGAACGGACTCCTCACCGTGTCCTCTCGTCTCATTCACCGGGAGGGAGGCATCCTGGTCCCATTTCACAGAAGGAAACAGGAAGCCCGGAGAGGGGAAGTGACCCGCCCACAGGCACACAGGGTTGCGTCGGGACTCGGGACGGAGCAGGTGGCCCTGCCCGGCAGGAGGGCCTGGGCTTGGAAAGTGCACCTCACTCCTGTGAGGATTAAACGAGTAACCCCCATGAGGGCTGACCCGCAGCCAGCACCCGTCGCCAGCTGGAATGATCACTGTTACGATGAGATACCTTTGTTTCCAGACCGAGGTCTGCCCACACTCCTTGGGTGACCACGGGAATCCCTTAAAGTCTCTGATCCTCGGGGCAAGATAAAGTGGGGCTGGCAGCACCCCTTGCCCCCCACCCCCAGATGCTGGTGCTAAGGTCCCGGTGTCCTGCTCAGCCAGCACCAACTGTTATTTTTATTTCCATCTCTCTGGAGAAGTTGTGAGAGTTAAAGAACGGGAAAAGGGGTTTTGATGGTAAAAAAAGGCAGGGGTAGGGGGCAGGGGAGCCGGAAGTCAGCCCCTAGGGAGATTCTAGTTTTTGGCAATTTCCCCCGGGATTCTCTGGAAGGATTGGCAGATACCAAATGTCCCTCTTGCCTCACGAATGGACGTTGCAACATCGGCTTGGAGTGAGGAATTGCACTGTCCTGGGCGGGCCACCTGAGTCATGGCAACGGGGGAGCTCCCCCCGGGGACGTCCTGCAGGCCGACAGGGCCTGGTCGGCGAGACTGGCGGTTAGTCAGGGGCCTGGCGGGCAGGACCTTGTTCTGCAAGTAACCATCTGTCAGGAGCATTCCTGGGCTAGTTTGAGACACACCTGGAGATCTCCATTTGTCCGGGGGGTGGGGGCTGGGGGGGCTGCCCTTGCCTCGCAGGAGACAGGGCAGGCACAGCTGGGACCCCCGGGCCTTCGAGGGGCACCCAGCTTCTCTTCCTCGCTCGGCCACCCATTGCCAGGTGAACCTTAGGGCTCCCGTGTGTAGAGGAAGCGATGGGCCTCTAACATCTGTGTCTCCAGTTCGAATTCCTCCGTGTTGGGCTCTCAGAGTTGTTACTCAGCCCAGAGCCTGGTGCACAGTGGGTTCCCTGGTAGCTGTGATGTGAACAAATGAATGAATAAATGAATGATGGCTCAAAACACACCCCCACCCCCTCCCTCTCCTTTCCAGCCCATGGGATGCTGTGCTCCGGGCTCTGCTCTGAGCAGAGTTGGCAGCCAATGCCGGGGGGCTGCCTAGCCCAGGTGAGGATTCCCCCAGAGAGGCTCAAGCTGGCGGATTAGAACAAACCCATTAAGGACCTTTGTGTATTAAGCCTTTGGGAGGAAGGGCAATCTTTTGAAATCAGACACATCTTGTTGTTAAGGTGGGTGTAAGTTATTTTTGGAGGTAGGGCCGGGCCGTGGCGGCCAGAGCTCACGTGGAAAGGCGCATTGCCGATACAGGAGGTTAGGCCTTGTTACCTGAGATAGCCTCCCCCGCTGAGTGAAAAACGCAGTTTTCATCAGCCCCGTGTTAATCACGGCCGCCCAGAGCTGCAACTGGCAGAAGCGTGTGTTTAGCTCATGACTCAGGACTGACTCAGCATTGGGGACCGTGCTTTCCACGGCCTCAGGCCGGCCTCCCTGTTTTCCTGGAAACGCCTAAGTCATTTGCCAAGCCCCTCGACAGGGCCCGTTGAGCTTCCAGACCAGGGTGGAGGGTGGGGAGGTGCCCTGGGTGACGTGCTCCCTCCCTTAACCTCAGGGCAACCTGAAGACCCCTCTGGAAAGCTGACCGAACAGTGTGCGATGCTAAGCTTGGATTTGCGGCCGGCACTTTCTGACTTCGAACGTACTCATTTTTTCCCATTGCCCGTTGGGAGGGTCTCCCTCAGGTCGCCTGCAGGGCTCGGCGTGGCTGTCCCAGGAGCGAACTGGTCTCAGGAACGTTGATCGTGCTTTGTTTAAGCCGTGGCCACGCTGCTCAGGGCTGAAATTGTTTCTGGTTCCGTCTGCAGGGCTCCGAGGCCACGCCAGGTGGTGAAACACGAAGGCCCTTCCGGGCGGGGAGAGAGGACCGGGTCGTACATCCTGGCCGTGCTCCTGGATTGACTGAGGGCCCGTCCGCTCCTGTCGCCGAGACAAACACCTTCCTGCCTCGTTTACCTTCTCACCCGTGGCCGTCTGGAGTTGCCGCCCGGGCCTGACCTCACAGTGGCCGCTCGGAGGGCTGGCGGGCGCCCTGGACAGGGCCGTGTGTGATGTGAGTGCCCGACGCCCTCAGAAGTCATCCATTTCCCTCCTGGCCGCCTGGTCCTCCGTGACTCACAAACTGGGTCTCATTTCTTGTCCCCTTTCATCTCCCGGCCTGGGGGTGGGACTCAGCAGGCCCATTTGATAGATGAGGAAACCCACGTTCAAAAAGGCAATGTGACTCTTTTGAGTCAAGATGAGAGACCAGGTTCTGGTTGTCCTGGTCTGACCTGCCTTGGTCTCTCTGGAGAGGATGCGGTGAGAATCCTGGCGAACTGGCTGCTACTAATCACTGGCCAGCACCCTTCCAGGGACGGCCAGGGCACGTGGCGGCCCGAGAGTGCAACGAGTGCAAGCGTGTCCACGATTCACATCCGTCGGCTCATTTCTTCCCCCTTTTAGGCACCTGAGGGGCTGGGTTTTATTATTTCATCTTTTCAGATGAGTAAACTGAGGCATAGAGAGAAGTTAGGCATCTTGTTCACAGTGACGCAGCCCGGATGCTCGGGACGGCCCAGCTCACGGTGATCCAGCCCGGCTGCAGCCTGGGTCTGCCTGGCTCCACGGGCAGGCCCCCCCCAGCCCCTTCGACAGCGCCTCACCCCTTTTGTGCATGCCTGGAAGGACAGTGTGTGTGGAAGGAGGCCCAGGAGGCAGGGGCAGGGCAGATGCTCCTCCTTTTAGAGATTTACAAGGCACCCGAGTGCTTTAAGGAAGTGGAGAAGATTCGCTGTCCCCAGTGGACTTAACTCAGTCTGACTCTCCAGCTCCCAAACTTGTCTGACCACAGGAAGTCTTTTTCTGTCTTTTTTGTTTTGTTTTCTCTTCTCTTCCCTTCCTTCCTTTTCTTCCTGATCTCTCTCCTTTCTTTATTCCCCTCTGTTTCTCTTTGTCTGTCTGTCCCTCTCTCTCTTCCAAATCACCAAGGACCATGGGCTCTTTGGGAAGCAGGGCTCTGGGATGCTGAGGACGAAAGAGCTCAGACGCAGTCTGAACACGTGTTTGTTCCAGCACCTGCTTTGTGCCTGGTGCAGAGGAGACTGACTCCCTCTCCCTCCTGACAACTGGCACGGGGGCCCTTAGGGCTCCGAGAGCTCCTGGTAATCCGTGGCACCCACGCCTCCGAAGCCTAGTGGTCTCTCAGCCTCCTCCCCGCGGCCCCTTCCTCCCACGACCGCGGACACTTTAAATGTGTCGGGTTGGACCCAGGTTTGGCTGGTGTGGCATCTTCTGCTTCCGGCTGACCACTCAGCATCTGGTCATCCCTCCCCGGGTGTCAGCGCAGCCCGAGGCTGAGGCCTGCCAGTTGCGCGAGGCCGTGGTGAGAGGCGGAGGCTGACTGTTCATCTCCATACAAATTAGCGGCCAGTCCGCACATGCAGCCGTCCCCACCGCGGCAACAGGAAAGACGGGCTCTGCTGTGATTTCCTTCACGTCTTGTTCTCTGGTCAGAGCTGGTCTCAGCTGTCAGAGTGACATATTGTTCCCTGACACAATGGCCATTGCAACACCATTTTTTTTTTTTAAATAAAGATTTTGAATGCAGGGAAATGTTCAGCTCCTTCGAGATACCTATGGTTGACTGATGCTAAGGGACAATTCTTGTCCTCAAGACATGGCCTGGCTCATCTTTTGCTCTGACTGTCAGACCTGTTGTTTTTGTATGTAACTTTTCTTTGAGGATCTTAAAACAACTTTTAACCAAATGGTGATGATTCATTTCTGGATGGGTCGGCAGAACTAAAAGATTAAGATTTGCAGTTCCTCCTGGACCAACTCCCCTTTTATCTCCTCATCTCCTTCCCTTTCTTGCTTACCTGCCCCGCCCACCTTCCTTTGGCCTCCTCTCCCAGCCTCAATTAGCAGAAAGGAGGGGCCGCTTGGTCCAGGGAGCTGTCGTGGGTGGTCCAGAGTGTTGAGAGCGTTTTCTCTTTGCGTCTCCAGCTCTGGGGTGATGGGCTGCTGTCATAGTGGGAAAGTCTCCCTGGGAGATTGCAAAGCTTTGGAGATGCAACTGCTGATGGTAAATTAAGAAGAAAAAAAAAATAGGCAAAATATCCCAAAGACAGAATTTGGTAAAGATGGTCTGATGTCACCCCCCAGCATTCAGATCCCATGCTCTCAGGCTTCTCAGACCCGTATTGGAGGGTGGGAATAACACAGCAGGGGGGACGGAGGATGTTTGCTGAGAGCTCCTCTGTGCCAAGTGCTTTTTTTGATACCCACAGGTTTTGGCACTCTGGACCAATAATAGTGATGATGGTGCTAGCAAGCCCACACAGGGCACAAAGCGCTGGGAATGGCCCTCAGTGCTTTGCGAGTGCTAACTAATTTAGTTTTCACAGTAGTCTTACCGAGTGGGAACTGTTATCTGACTTTGCAGTAGAGGGTCTTGGTGCCCAGCGATGTTAAGTAACTTGATCAAAGTCACACAGATCAGAGGTGATAGAGCCAGAAATCAAACCTAACCAGTCTGTGCCCCAGGGTCCGTGTGACTCTCCGCTTCTCCAGACTGCACAGTGCTTGGTAGAGACAGGCTTCCCCAGAGGCTGCTGGCTGCTGGGGGTGGGGGATCCTGACTGGGGGCAGGGCTTGTGGGGGCTGCACATCTAGACCTCGACTCTAACACCTATAGGAGCACAGGTCTCCCAAACATGGTTCTGGGGGCGAGAGCACTAAATGGGACGCCTCAGCTCAGGCCAGGGATGGTAGGGGGTGTCTGGGTCAACATGAAGTACAAGTGGACCTCTGCCCGGGGAAAGGACAGCCTGGGCACCCAGGACGAGCATCACACATAAATCTGAGGCTGACGGGGACAGACTATTATCTGTTATGGTTGATCTTTTGGACCATTTGTTAGTGAGGAGCTCAAGGTGTCGAGCTCAGAAGGTAGATATTATGCTCACGGCACAGTGGTCCTTGCTTCACGGGGGGGCTTCCAACTTTCACTTCACCCTTTGGTTGCTCGAGTTCCAGAATCCCTGCAGACGCCGCTCCAGCCAGCAGGACAGAGGAAGGCACGTGGGACGCAGGGATCATTAGAGGCAGGGTTTGAACCCGAATGTGGACAAAGCAAGTGGAATTCTGTCCAGCCAGGCGTGTTCCTGGCTGGTGTGTCTCCTGGTGGATGTTTGCATGAATTCTGCCTTGTTGAGTCTTATTTCATTTTATTTCCATCTTCTTGAATGTTTCGTCCTTCCCGCGGTCCTGTGCTTTGGCGGTTGATTTCCACTCTCCTGTGTGGAAGCAGGGAGTGAGCGGCCCGTGGTCCACCCCAGAGCACGTGTGTGGAACCAGGATTCACAGTTTCCTCTAGGTTGGCCAATGGTTCCACCGCTCGCTGGGCCTTGCCCTGCAAGTCCGTGGCTCTTCCTTCTCTCCCCTTCTCTGTCTTTCTCCTCTGGGTCTTCGGTGGAACAGGGCGGGTCAGGAGAGGGGACCTCTTAGACCACGAGCACCTTCTCCTTGGCCACTGCCACAGTGGCCACTGCCAGTTCCGAGTCTTCTTGGCCTTCGAGGTGCTGAGTTTGGAACTGCAAACGGCAGCCCCTTTGGAGTCTAAATTCGGTTTCCTCTTGGAAAAGGCCTGCTTCCTGATTGTTAGAGAAAGCGAAGAAAGTCTTTAAAAGGCTCTGCTGTTCCTATTGGCCTCCAAACCATTGGGCTCCAGTATTTTGATGATTTAAGTGTGGATGGATGAAAAACATGTGGCCCGTGTTTCCCCTGAATTCAAATACGTATTGAACTTAGAGGAAAGTTAAAAAAAAAAAAAAAAAGGCCGGGGAAACAGTCTGGGTTTTACTCAACGTCCTGACTCTGAAAACTTGGAGTAAGGTATTTGCAGGTTACAGGTTCCAAACGGGCCCTCGTGGGCCCTCTGGAAATGTCTTCAGTTGGCTTGGAGGCAGAAGGGACTTCCCAGGATGGGACCAGGTTGGCTTCCTGGGGGAGGCTGAAGGAATGAAGAGGAAAATAAAGCTTCAGCGTCCTCCCTTGCAGAGACCCCCTTCCATCCTAGTTTTGCTCAAAGTATATCCGTCTCTGGCCAGTGAGCATCCACGGGGTGCCGACTTGGCGCCGGCATCCCCGCTGGATTCTGTTTCAGCTTCGGGTGCTGGTTCTCTCTTGTCTCAGGCTTCGTCCAGTGGAGCCACTCACTGTTCCCGCGCCTCCGCCTTGCCTCTACCTGGCTCGCCCTTCCCAGTCTTTCGCCATCCCAGCCTGTCTGTTCATACCTGCAGTATGCACCCCAGTGCTTTGTCCAGAATCTGCTCCCCATCAGCACTTGGAGTGGTGTCCAAGGACTCACAGAGAGAGGAGGCTCCTGCAGATCCAGAACTTGTGATGAAATCCATAATTGCTTCTCTTTAGACTCAGCCGGCCAAGCAGAGTGGAGGGATGTTAGCGTCTGCTCCGGACGCTCAGCCCCACCCCATCCTTTGGGGAGGGTTTTCTCGGGCCCCTTCCCTCCCGTGCCTTGTTTACCGCAGGCAATGATTTTCACTTCAGAGAACGGGGAATAGATTCCGCTTTCATGTGGTTGGGAAGCAGAGGCCCACACAGACATCCATGGGGTTTATGGCCACGCCAGGGAGTTGGTAAGTTTCTTGGGGAGAGCCCTGATCCCAGCAGCTCCCTGGGAACGAGGCCTATAAATAGCTCCTGCCAGTCAAAGCATAATGATTTCAATCTTCTCACTGTATAAATAAACAGTGTTGTTCAGGAGTTCTCCTTGGCTGCAGTTTTGGCCCGGACGTCTCAAATGCTTGCAGATGATCTGGTTGGAATTTTCAGCCAAGGCAAAGGAACTGACATTTGGGGGCTGACTACTGTGTGCCCGGCCTCGTGGGAGACATCTAAATAGGTTATCCCGTTAAACCCTCACACCAGCCAATCAATATCATCCCCCTTCAACTTACTCAGAAGCGGAGCTTCAGAGGTGGTAGGAAACATGCCAGAGATCAGAGGCCAGCGAGGGGGAAATGAACTCACGTCTGCAGGACTGCAGAACCCTGGCTCCATCACGCTCCCTCGTTGTCTCAGGCACCCTAAAACAATCCTGCAAGAGCAATGTTTTTGTAAGACTTGTGTTTCCCCTTGGTAATATAAATAACACATGTTCTTTTCTTTACAGGGAAGTTTGGAAATGTAGAAATGTACCAAGAAAATTAAAATCACCTGTATCCTTGCCACCCAGAAAAATACACACAAGTATGTTCTGTTCATGCTCTCCCAATGTTTGGACAGATAAGCAGTTAGATCTGAGAAAGGGAGATGACCTTACAGATGCACATACTGATGGATAGAAGTTTTTAAAAAATGGAAGTGAGAGGATAGAGCAGATTCTGTTTGGCAGGGCTGTTTGTTTACTCCACGTTACGAGGCAGTAAGGATGCCCACTTTCCATGGGAGCCTCAGGGAAGTGAAATGACTCATCTGTGCTAACACAGTGGATAAGATCCATTTTTCTTCCTGACACCTCCTTTTCTCCTCTCTCTCTGCCCCCATATTTGGGTGCAGATACCGTTGGGACGTAAATCAACTAGTGCATTTGCATTTTTCCACATGTGCTGGACTGCTATAGGTCCGTGTTCCAGTCCCAACTCTGTGCCTTACCAGCCCTGTGGCTGTGGGTGACCCAGCTTTTGGTTTCTCCCATGTATAAAATGGGTCCATGCTAATTCAAAGCCTTAGTGGAGCTGAATGTGTTTGGTGAAGAGCGCTCTACAGATTGACTTCCCAGCTTTGGGAACGTGAGAGAGCAGAGGTTCAGTTTCTGAAAGCTAGTTTTGTCACTGACTTATTGTGAAAGCTTGGGAAAGCCATTTGACCGCTATCTCGGTTTTCACGCCTGTAACACGAGGGCAGTTATAACTCCCTCGTGGAATTGTTGTGAGCACCATCTCCATCACCATCACTGGAGACATGTATTGAGTACTTCCGTGGTGCCATGGGCTGTGCTGAGGTCTTTTCATGCATCTGTTCATTTAGTTCTCATGACAACTCTGTGAGGATTGTGAATGATTATCATCCTCATTTTACACATGAGGAAACTGAGGCAGAGTTGAGAAACTGAGAATTGTGTTTATGCAACTAGGAACATGGATCTGAGATGCATGAAGTCCCTTCGAAACTGGAAATCCTTTATCTCTACAAGATTCACGGCAGGCTTCTGGTCAAACAAAGTTGGGCTAGGGTGTTTTTCTGTATCACAGTCCCTTGAAATGTAACCAGCCAACAAAAAGGAAATGAAACCAGTTTTGCTTTCCTGAAAACAAGGACAAGTCACACCCCAAACTGCAGAACGTGATACCTATCTACCCAAACCTGTGAAACGCAGAGTACTAGAGGGTGCCCAGGATGGGTACCCATCTCTTTGGACCTTGAGCAGGAAACCTATTTTCCTAAGAATGAGTAATCCAGGGTTAAAAGACACATCCAATGACCCACTGCTTCTGACATCATTTAAGGTGCAGGCAAGCGAAGTCCCTGTGGACTCAGCTTGACATCATCCAGAGATGGGGTGGTAGAGGGACAGGGTACTCAAACCCAGAGTGCTGTTTCTAGTACCGTGGACCAAGTTTCCTGGCTTGAGGACGGTGCTAGATATAAAGCAATGTGGAGGAGGATACAAAGGCAAGAAATGCCGGACCAAATGCAGAGATCTCCAGTGGTGAAGGGAAGGTCCCTCTTGAAAGCCAAAGAAGATGGAGACATCCTTCAAGGCAAAGACAATCCCATGTAGCAATAGAGGGGCTGCAGATAACAGGCAATGCCCACAGTTCATTGTCTTTCCTTTCTGCTCCAAGTCAACACATGGACAGTTCCACAGAGGAACAAGTCTGTGACCTGTCATAATATAAAAATAAAATACCCATAAACACAGAAGGGAAAAGTTGCTCATCAAAAGGCACATCAAGGGAATATGTAACATAAATTACTCAAGAAAATAGTGAAAAAATTTAGATAAATATTAGAAATATTATCAAAAGTATGATCTTTTAAAGATAGAGAACAAAGAAGAAATTATAAAACAACATAAGGCGGATGAAAAGTGAGCTGGCAGAACTCAAGAGAAAAAACTGATGTGAAAAAGACAAATGTTATGTAACTTAAAGCTCCATTAGCGTCTTTAAAAGTCAGAATTGACATGACAGAAAACATGATCAAGGACAAGACGGCCCAGCTAACTCTATTGGCATTTTGAACAGAACATTCATCATGGGGCAAGACTCCCTCATGTTGAAGGACATTTTGATTTTTAACCCTCAACCCCCAAATGCCAGTTAGGCTCCCCCCGGCCCCACTAATTGTGTCAGCCAAAAATACCTCCCCACTTTCAAAGTACAAAGATATGAAAATGATTAAAAAGAGGATATATTTTTATAAAAGGTAGACAAGAGAAGTATGATAAATGCATAAATTTATTTCTTTTAGAAAGAGACTAGAACAAATGACACAGAAACATAGTAAATGATATAACTGAAGAAAACTTTACTTAGATAAATAAAGGGCTGATGAGAAGGTGCACCATTTTCCAGGAAGGTATGAGATAGAATGATTGAGCAATGTCAGCGTACACTCTTGTGAAAAAGACTGAACTTCAAGAGTAAGGACAGAATTCTATTAGCTTCTAGGAGAAATGCAAATTTTAAAATATAAATGAGAAACACAGAATTGCCCACAACTATAGTCGACACCAGAAGACTAGTGCCTACCAAGTAGTGAAGGTAGGAATAAAAGGTGGGCTTCAAGAATTTTAAGCCAAGTTATAGTGTCTTACAATTCAGATATAAAGGTTTTAGAAATATTGACAAGCTTGCACGAATTTGCAGACTTTATCCGCTTTATGAGTCTTTCAGGAAAAATAAGCACAGTTCAATTCCCCAGTTAAATCTCCTAATTTATTTTGTGTTTTAAATTAGACAACAAAAAGGTGAATTAAAATAAATAACACAGGAATGATGATGTCATGGTTAGATGGTAAAATCATTGCCATTAACTATAAGACTACAACTGATCAACTGAAATTTTCTTCACTGAATAAAATGTAAATATTATAAAGCTGGACAATAGTCACACAACTGAAAAATGTTGAGAGGTAGTGAGGGAGAAGTTTATGGTGTTAATTTCTTCCTCTTCACAGCAGGGAGTTAATAGTCTAAAATGAAAAAAAATATATATAATTTAAAGATGACTCCAATTCAATATGTGGTATAATCTCTTTTCTTAATTTAGAGAGATCTTTTAGGAAGGAAATCAGATCCCATATAGTGAAAAAAATGAATCTGAAATAAGTCTTCCAATTTTACTTTGGTGTCTTTTTTCTTCCATTCAATCTGAATAAAAGAGAATTTAGTATTTTTAAATACTAAAAATAATGTGCATAATATCTTCCTGTTTTTGTCTCATTATCTTTCACTTTATCATCTCTCTCCTTTTATCTATCTTTACACATAGAATAATGGATGGAATGATGTTTACCAAATATTGATGACCATTGTTTCTGAGTGGTGAATTTTTGGATAATTTTTTTTACTGGCCCTTTTGCACTTTTTTTTTGTATTGTGAGAGTATTTTCACAATGATCATGTATTATATTTATTAAAGAGATAAAGTCAATATTCTAAAAAAATAAAGCTGTCACAATGTAAGAAAAAGGCAAAGCTAATTTTGCTTTATCTCCATTCTAAGATGGAAGGTGCCCATCTAGTCTGCCCATTCTCTGGACTTGAATTCTAATCATGACTGTAAATGGACCTTTCCTATCCCTAACATCTTTCCCAGGAATATCTGAAGTGCTTTATAACTTAGGTTGGGTCCAAAAGAAATGGAGCCAGCTGATGGACTAGAGGACAGGGTCACACATATTGAACTTGATTATAAAGGACATACTTTTTTAAACTACAATGAGATGATATTATGGACCCTGATGTCTATTTCCTTGAGAACTGTCAGACACAGAAGTGGGTATGACTGAGGTAAATGCATCTGTTGTGACTCGTTTGGGTACTGACTTAGCATCATCTCTTGATTTATTTCCCACAATATCCCACAATAATAATAATGCATAGTTAAGATCTAGTATTATACAATGTTCTCTCTTTGCACTCCGCTAAACACTTTTATGTGTATAATCTCATTAACAATCTATGGGAGAGGCAGCGGCATACCCACTTTACAGACTAGGAACCGGAAATTCAAATGACTCACACAGGAGTCTAACTTTCAAGTCAGAAATTGAAACCATGAGCTTGATTAGTAGATGAATATGGGGGAACCAGCATATCAGAAATTGGACTTTAGAATTTATATCCTAAGCCCGTGTCACTTTACAAAGCCCCAGTACACCTGAGGACATGTGATAGCCTCTCTCAATCCATGTTGTTTGGATGAGACTTAATTCTGCTAATTCCAAGACTGTGCAGGTGACCTGGACAAGGGCTCACAGTGCATCCCATTGCTCTGGGCACCATGAGTAGTTCAGGGATGGGCAGTGACTCCAGGTGGTCCACAGGAATGAACACTGGGACTTTTTCTGGTGTGACCAATACAGAGGCATTCTGTTTTCTGTGAGAATAATAGCAGCAAGGATGAGGCAAGCCTGTACCTGCTAAGAGCCACCACATGCACACCAGGAATAAAGCCAGCCCAGAGGAAAATGGAGCCAAGAGGTGGAGCTAGACTGGATTCCCACGGCGTGGCAGAAGCTGCTAGATCCAGCCATTCCTGAATCTATTCACCATGAACTTTGGGGTTACATAAAACAGTGAGTCCTCTTTTTGTGTTATTGGGTTGGCTTTTGGTCACTTGAGACTGAATGGCCCTTATACGTTTGGAAACCTCACATGAGGCAGAGCAGAGGCAGTAACTAGGTCTGACTCCCAGGGTGGAATCCTTCCACTGGACTGTCTGGGATGCCTTGCAGGAAACTCACACAACATTTTGGTTTCCTCAAGATGTGACTTTGTTTGTGGAAGAGGATGCCTTACTCATTGACTCTGAACCCTGAACTCTTCAAGGCTTTCCTATGAAAACTGAATTGCAATAGATGAATGAATTACGATGAAAAGATTGCCACTTGGAAAGTTTTGTTTTAAATGATCTAAACGAAAGAAATGGTCTTTCCCTTTCAATGTGCATATAAAATCACTGTACTTTCCTGGTTAACAATAGAAGTCCCAATCTCATTATCAGAATCATAGAAATGAGTGAGGTGACAGTTTCTTTTTAAAATGCAAAGTGTTTTATGTCAGAAGTTGTGAGGCATTAGAAGGGGACTCTCCATCTATGCAGGTGTGAAAGGGTGGCTTTCTTTCTTTCTTTGGGTATTTTCCACAATTATGATCCAATTTTCTTGCCTGAAAAACAAGAGTGGTTATATATATACCATTAACCAAAGGAAACAAAAAAACACACCCAAAGACCCTTGCGTTTTCATGGAGACAAAGAGGAAGCAGTGAGCTGCTCAAAAGGAAAGTTATAAATGTAATGATAGGAAGGCCATGTGATGCACATTAATTCAAAAGGGCCCCTTTATTGGAATGTGATCTGATTGTGTTTACAAATATATAGCCAGGAGGCTTTTAATTTTGGGGCAATTTCATTGTTCACGGATAGCTATCCAGCTACAGATATACATCTATGAAATTATGTGCTTATGTGTTTTAAATGAGATACAGCTCCTCTTTTTTAATGCAATAATATTCCTATTTTATGATCTACAGTTGCCCAAAGTTGGGGCAATTTTATAACAATCTGATTTGAAATATCATAATAGATGAAAGATGTAAATAACGCGAGGTTTAGAGACCCGGTTGAAATTTGAATTCATTAGAATTTTGCCACCACTGGTGCTAACAAGGACAGACATTATTAAATTGCACGGATTGGGTTCTTCTTGCCTTTCCAGCCACTTCTTGCCTCCTTGCTGTTTATTTTTCTTTTAAGCTCGAGTTCAATAAATAAACCTAACTAACAATTAAAAAGTCTCCAAATGATGCTAGATTGAAAAATTCAAAAATAGCCTGGCTCGCACTGCACTTGCCGTGGAGTTTGATTAAATTCTCTAATTGCATTCGAACGGGCAGAGAAGATCACAGTGTGTTGGTGCTTTTAGCACGAGCAGCCGATGAGAAACTTCAATTACCACTAAAAATGGAAAAATGTTCGTAATAGATAAATGCGCTTCCCTATTTGAGAGCCGCCTTTTAAATATTACATAACTGATTTGGGTGAGATGCTGTTTATTTTATTTCCTCTTGTTCTTTGCGGATTGATTTATGCCCTTGCCCAAAACCTAGGAACCTTCTCCTCTGCCAGAGACCCATGGCTGGAAGCTGGTTTGGCAAAAAGAGCTCTTTTCCTAGCCAGAGACTGGATGTCCTGGGGTAGAGATGATGGAGTCTGAAAGTTTCTTGGAGAGAAGGAGAAACAAAGATGAAGAAAGATGTTAGTGGGTACATTTGGAGCAACCACTGTTGAACTGGACTCTGCTGTGGAAGGTGGGTGAATTAGGGACAGGGCAGAGTATAAGACAGATTGGCAGAGAGCTGTCCATTTTCAAACACTGCCGTGAACCAAGTGTGCCTCCATGTTCTGGGAAAATGGACGCTCACACACAGCTTGGCTCAACTGTCACCTCCTCCAGGAAGTCTTCCTCCCTGCCTCCTCTGTGCTCCCAGTATGCTGTGTATCCTCTATGGTGCCATGGTCTGCATTTGATGGGATCATTGTTCAGACCACCTCCTGCCTCCCCCCTGCACCCTTGGAGCTCCCCCGGGTCAGAGCCCATATTTGGGATTTCTTGTCTAGCCGGGAAGTTCCCTGGAGCTAATTATCACCCGCTCTATACCTCCTCCTCACTAGAAGGCAGGACCTATAGAATCATACAGACCTTAAGTCCTGCCTGCCAGGTTTCAGCTGGGTGGCTGTCTTCACCCTTTGAGCCTTGGTTTCTTCATCAGTAAAATGGGGTGAGACCACCCATCTCATAAAAACCTCTGAGCAGGATTAATGGAAATACAAGAGGTGAAGGCAGCGAGTTGGTGCCAAGCACGTATGGTAGACCCTCTCTAGATTCTAGGTTATTTCTTTTCTTCTTTCTTTTCCTTAATTCACGTTTTTCTTCCTGATTTCCCTCATTCCAACCACCACCACCACCACCATAGTCGTCACCATAAAATGAATATTTACTAAGTGCTGGGCCCTGTGTTGAGGGCTTTTCACAGATCATCTCATTTAATTCGCCTCCTTCTTCCCCTCTTTGCCACCCCCTGCCTCAGTTTCCCCAGCTCCCGGGCTCCCTACAGCCTCTTCTTGTGGGGGTCCCACCAGTAGGACTCAGCCCAGGGTCACGGCAGGCTCCGTGACAGTCTTGGCTATGGCCTTGACCTCACTTCCTGACGGGGCTGGACCTATGTTTTCGTAGCCTAGGGACCCAGTGTCTGCTGCATCAGAGAGAAGCCGGGGCATCTTCCTGTGAGACTGGACAGAGCAGACGCTCTGCCTTGAAATGTGGTGTTACCTCGTCCCCTGCCCTGCCTCGTCCATGTCATCTGGTCTCTGTACCCCTCCCCTGCCTGGGCTCTGCCGTCCAGAACCTCCAAGTGACAGCCTCTCCTGACACAGCCCTGGGCTCCCAGAGTCCTGAACCTGCCTGGCGCTCTCAGCCACGCCTGTTTCTGCCGATGCCCTGTCACCTCGGCTCCCTGCCATCATGCCTCAGGTCTCCGTGCGCCCAGCCAGGGGCGACACCCTCCCTCGGTCCCCTCTCCACTCTTCCCACAACACTCCTGCCTCTCACTTTTGCTCCATTCCTGTCATTCTTCTCCTTCACTCTCTCTTTTTCTCCCCTTTCCCATTGGCTGTAACTTTTCATAGCAGGTCCTAGCGTGTCCGACAGCCACGGGACAGGGCCGCTGCTCTGGACCTAGCGGGGAAGACGGAACCACGACCACAGAGCCCTTTGGCTGTGGATAAACGCACCATCTCAGCCATCAGTTCAAATAACCGAAGCGCAAGGTCGGAGTCGGGCGAATCAGCTTTGGAGAAACACACGAGGGAAGTGCCTTGGGGATCTCACTCAATACAGGTCACAGGATGATAGGGCAGCTCATAAAGAGCTAATGGGACCCGAGGCTGCGTTACAGGGGTTCAGCGTTTAGAACGAGGGAGACGGGCGCTCTGCTTTTTCCTGCTTTGTTCCCTTAAGCCTCAGGTGTAGTATCACTTCAGAGTGGGGAGTGAGCATAATAATAATAATCTAAAAAAAGCAGATTGGAGGACAGTCACAGTAAAGCCATCGGGGGACAACTGGGGGCGGGGGAGGCTGGCACCGTGTCACGTGTTCCGGGGGAGAGACCGAGTGACCGAATGAAGGGAAGCGGGCATGTCTCCCCGGGGGCAGCACACAGCTCTGCCCGCAGTTTCCAGGGGGTTGCCTGTGTAGACAGGTGTCGGGAGAGCTTGGGTGAGCGGAACAGGACGCAGACCAGCAGGAAGCTGCCTTTGGCAGAGACTCAGAAAGAGCTTTGAAAGCAGCTGAACCAGCCCCACCCACCCTGGTTTGAGGGACGCTGTTCCCTGACACTGCAGGTGCTCAAGCAGGAGGGGCCCAACCGAGGGGATGCTGGGTGGACAGTTGATGTCACAGACCTAAACCTGGTCTCTTTGCTTTCCAGCCTGTCCATCGCTGGTCCCCTCATGAGACTGACTGGTAGCACGTGGCCTTCTTCTTCCCTCCCTCCCTCCATCGACCTTCAGAACATCCCAAAGGGGGTCTGGGGGAGAACTCGGTGGGATCCCGTTCCGAAGGAATTGTAACCAACTGCAGACGCCGCCCTCTTCTCCATTTCCCATTTCGTCTCTTCTCTCTCCTCTGCGTGAGTGTTGCCCCCACAAAACTGTGGGTCTTGCTGCTTCCCACACTCACCACCCACGGCCAGTGGAGCCCCCAGTCCCATGGCTTCTGCCTCCTCTCACATCTCTGCCTCCCACTCCTGCCCCACAGCTCACCTCCGGATGCCCACCAACCCCTAGTCTCTCGTCCGCAGTCACAGGTCTGAAATGGATCAACAGCAGGGCTTCGTTGCTTTCAGGGGCTCTAGGGGAGAGCCCACCTCCTTGACTTTTCCATTTTCTGGAAGCTGCCAACTCCTGGCTTGCGGCATCTTCCCCGTCTTCTGAGCCAGCAGCACAGCACCTTCAGATCCGTGATTGTGACCTTCTTGCCTCTCCCCTGAGGCTCTCTGTGATGACACTGGGCCCAAATCACATCCATTACTATCTCCCCATCCTTAACCTAATCACACCAGCAAAGCCCCTTTTGCCATCCAAAGGGACAGGCTCACAGGTTCCGAGGATCAGGACGTGGGCATGTTTTATTCGCTGACAAGACCCCACTAGGATTCACGAACAGCTACCATCTTCGATCCCCACAGGGTCGTCCCGAGGCTTTCAGCTCTCGCCTCTCCCCGACGATGGACAGGCTCCTTAGCCTGGGCACAGCGTGCTGGGACCTGGTCCCGTCAGCCTTGGTCTCCTGCTGTCTCCCGGGACTGGGCACTCCACGTGGTGCCCTCTCTCCACCAGAGCCTTTCTCTGAAGCACTGGCCACGCAACGGATCCACATTTCTAGGTACTGCAGTCAGCAGGGGCCGATGATCTGGACATCCCACCTGAGTGACCTGTGGGCTGTGTCCTCAGGCCGATGCTCCTCTCCATGCCTTCAGTGAACCCCCAGTAGCTCTTTAGATAAAGACCAATGTCTCTACCATGGCTCCCCAGTGCCTGCAGAACTGACTCTTTTTCCTGTCCATCTCACCTCAGGCCAGGGTCCCCCTTGCTCTCAGTCCAGCTACACCAGCCTTCTCGTAATTACTTATCAGTACCTTCCTCCCTCCTGCACCTCACCCTTTGCCCACCCCTGTCTGTCCTCTGCTGGATGGCTTTGTCCCCTCATATGGGCTCTTGCCTACTCATTCCTCGAGAGTCAATCAGCTCAAGTCCTCTTCCTTTGGGAAGCCTCCCCTGATTTCCTAGATGAGCTCAGAGACACTGGTGGGCGTTTGGAGCTCTGTGTGCCTTTATGCACAGACCCTTCACAGTGTCCCACAAAGTCTGTAATTTCATACTTGGTTGCGCGGCTACATGATGAATTGCATCTTGTCTCCTGGGGAAGACAGACGCTGTAGTGGGTCTCGTGGTGCATGACACGTAGACTCTTTTAGGGCCAAGGAAATTACTTCCTGGCTACTGGGGTTATTGGCCAGGGGTGACTCAGCTGTGTCCCTTTCTAAAGGGCTGAAGGAAGCTGCCCAACCCAAAGTTACTCTCTTGCATAGAGGTCCCATGCAGTGGCTGTGCCGTGTGAGGATATAAAGGCCTTCCCCCTTCATCTCAATTCAGGATATCTCTGATGTGTTATCGCAGGCTCAGAGCTCCCCTCGGGATTGGCTGAGGCCTTTACTGTGGCTGCATCACAGTTTGGCTTCTCCCTCTGCTCTGTCCTTCTCCTCTGGCTCCCTTGCAGGAGATGCTCTCGAGAGCTCTCCTCAGTAGTCCTCCTGCACGTACATCTCATTCCAGGGTCTGTTACCAGGAAACCATCAACAAGTGTGAATGGAGTGGTCCTAAGGCACAGACTCTAGGACAGGATTTTGGACCTGGATCTCCTGCTGGCTGACTGGCAGTGGAGACCTCATCACTGGTAGCAGGTACTCAGTGGAGAGTTGCTGGCATGTTGCAGCATGACAGCTGTCACACCTTTTGCTGGTGGTGAAATGGGATAGGGTGTTGGAGAAAAGGATGCCCCGGCAGATGCCATTTCTCAGGTGAGAAAGGAGGGGATAGTAATTAGAAGTATTATGGAATCGGATGCTCATCGCTGGGGGCAACCGATGGGCCGCAGAGACAGTGCGAAGCTAACTGTGACAAAGCACCAATTAAAGGCGAGGTGTGAAGGCGAGAGGGCGGCTAGTACGCGGGCTCATCCTCCCGGAGGGCAGACAAGTGGGGGGCCAGGCCCAGGTCTTTGTTATAAGAGCAGCAGAGAGTTCCAGAAGAGGGTGAATCCTTGAAGCCTGCAGATCTGCTGTGCCGGGGTCAGATCCCTCCTTAGGATGGAGTGGGACTCCTCATATTTCAGCGTCTCCCTTTGTCGAGTCCTACTCCTCTCGCTTCCTTAAGTTAAATTTTGCTGCTGGTGAAATGAGGTGGTTCATCCCAGGTCAGCCGCCGGGACCGGCAGAGATGCTGGCCATCGGTAACAGGCACACAGGGCAGCAGTGGAGGTGGGAGTGATGCGACCTGGATGCAGCCACGATAGCAGGGCAGCAGCAGTGGCTGCAGTTTGTCCCATTAACCCTCCTCTTATAATTTTTCCAAGGGAAAAGAGACCAACCCGAATCCTGGAACAGCTGTTCCCAGATAGAGAGGAATTGGCGTATGAAGCTGACAGGTCCAGGTGGCACGGGGGCCGGGCTGCAGTGGATGCTGTGGTGGGCTGCCCAGATCCCACCTCAGGGCAGGGGCACTCAGTGTTTCAGATGCTTGGAGTGTTGGCTGTGTCATTGCACTCTGGACATTGTGCTCAGCCTAAAGAAGCTTCCCTGGCTAAGGCTGCGCACTCTCATCCTGGTGGACATCTGGTTAATGCCGGGCTACCAAAGCCCAGCCCCTTTGCCTGCATTTGGACCATCTCTGAAGGTCCAGCCTAGATCCAGAGCTTCCTGGGGGTTCAGCTGCGGCTCTCCTGGCAGCTGAATCACAGCTTCACTTTTCCCCCTGTCCAGTCTTGCTTTCTTCAACTCCTTTTCTACCCCTCCTGACATGCTGCTCCCAAGAGCAGTCTTGAATACAGTGCTCAGAGTCTCAAAGTCTGCTTCCCAGGGAACTGGACTGTGTACACATTAAGTTCTGGAGCTCTGGCCCCTCCACCTCTCTCTCTGTTTAGTCTCCAATACGGGTCTCTGGTCCCCGACAGGGGACCTCCTCACTGTCCTCTGACTCCCTGACAGTGATGCCTGTCTCCTGTCACCTCCTTCCCTCGGTCCATTCCCACCACCCACCCTGCCTACTTTCGCAGAGCGCTGGGCCCCAGCCTCTCCTGCCTGGCCCACCCAGCTACAAAGTGCGTCCTGGTCTTGCAGCAAGAAGAGGAGAGGAGAGGAGGCATCACCTGGCTGCCCTCCCTGTCACTTAGGATTCCTTCGCTCCCCTGCCACACTGCTTTGGGGATGACCAGAGGGGGACATGGGGTGAGAGGTGGTGCTGCTGCCGCCTCCTTCTCCAGACTCCGGTGTCAACGGGAGGGTCACGCCAGGAGGGCTCTGTCCGTGGACTGTGTCAGTGTCTCCTATGGGCACCCAGAGTCCACTCCGAGCTGCAGAGTTAATGGCTGGGCTGACAGACCACGGTTAAACATCTTTCAAATGTTTGGATTTGGTCGGGTCCCAAGTGTGGTTTGTTTAAAGGATACCCCTCTGCTCATTTCCAAGTCTTCTACGCTTTGAGGACCTTTAAGTCACATGTTTTGGATTTGTTTCCATGGAGCTCATCAAAGTGCTATTTTGTAGGCTGGGTTTGATGTCCGAGCAGCCCTTATAAGCTGTTTTGGGTTTGCTCCTTGACCGGATGAGGTTTGCTTTACTAAGACCGAAAGGACTGCCTGGTGCTCTCAGGAAGGAGTCCAGATTCCTCGCTACATGCAGACCGTTCAGTGTCCTGGTGAGCTCTCAGAGTTGGCATAGCAGATTGTCTCTTAAGTCTAATAATTTCCATGCTTACCCTTTCATGAGAAGGAAGAGCATTTTGGAAGAAAATGACTTTTTTTTTTTCTTTTGGTAGCCTTAAAAGCCTGCATCATGAAAAGACAGCAAAGGTGACAAATTATCTCCCCGGCTTGCGGCTTTGCTGCAAAGGCCTCTGGGAAGCTCTTTTATCCGTGCCTCGCTGTCTCGCTGACCACATCCTGCAGCTCCGCAGGCACAGCTAGACCCGAGGCAGCGGCGGCGGGTCGTCAAGTTTGCTTCTCACTGGGGCACGCGGTCTGTCTTGGCCACGGGAGAGGACGGGTCAGGGGCCGCTATGACTGTTTCCAGTCTGACCTGAAGGGGGAGGAATTTCCCGAGCACCTTCTGGCTTGATCTCTCATGGGGTCCTCCCTGGAGCACTGCCAGGTGAGCATCCTTGTGCCGGTTTCTAGACCAAGAAGGCAAGTGACTGCAAAACTTTCCTGATGGCTCCAGAGTGGCCTTTCTTCCTCCCACAACATCAGATGGTTGAGTGGTGCCTGCTTATTGCCTCTGAGAGTTGAGAAGGTTCTGAATGGAAGAGATGTGAATGCGATTAAGAGGGCTTGGAGCCCCTCCGCAGTGGCTCCCACACTTGCTGCACTGCAGGCACGTGGGGACTGTGTCCAGGGCAAAGAGCTTTGAACTTGGTAGGATTACAGGCCTGGCAGGGTGTGCACTGGGCAGACCGCTCCGATCCGTGGTTTTCTGCCTGTGACGCGGGGCTGATGTGGGACTAGTGAGAAAAAGCAGGTGGCGTGCTCAGCTGAATGCTGACCACGCAGGGCAGAGGTCTACTTTCCGTTATCACAGGGAGCAGAAGTCCAGCCTCGCTCCCTCTTCCCCGGCTGGGGGCCCCTGGGATCCAGTCAGACCACAGCTGTCTCAGCATTTCATGCGAGGTGCTTTTGGTCCAACCAGGCTGAGAGGTGACGCAGAAATAGGTAGGTTGGAGTGGTCTGCACTGTGCGGACTCTAGTAGATGGGAAATGTGGCCCTCTCTGCATGTGACCCTGGGAGGGAGGAGCCTGAGGGAGGTACTTGCCAGTGGGGTGAACTGGTCCCTGGGCTGGTCATCGCAGAACTCCCTGGGGCCCATTCTGCAGAGACAGGCTTGAGGTTGTCACTTCTACAGCCCTGCCACGTGGGGTGTGTGTGTGTGTGTGTGTGTGCGCACACATGTGCACACGGGCACACACAAGTGGAAGAGAGGCGGAATCCAGCCTGTGTTGGCAGGACCCTACGTCTGCTTCTCATCGTGGACCCCAAGTCGATTGCTTCTTCTTCCTTCTCTTTCCTTCCTTCCTTTCCTGCCTTTAGTTGGTACACAATCGATACCTTTTCCATGTGAAACATCTGATTTAGCTTCATTCTGGCTGGAAAATGCCACCTGATGAGGCGTGGATCTGGCCCACCTGTGTGTGGCGCCCGCAGGGCTGAGAACTGGGAGCTACCAGTCCCTGCGGGTGGCAGTGGGGAAGCTCAGGCCCGTGGAGGCTGAGGGGACCACAGACGGTCTCACTGCTTGTTAGTGGAGGAGATGGGACCTGGACCCAGAATTCTTTCAGAGTAATTTTTTTTTTTGAAAAATGAAAAAAGGAAAAAAATTATAATCACTTTTTATTCTTACCACTCCAAATTAACCACTTGTCTTTTTAAATATTTGTTTCAATTACTTGTCTTTGTTTATTGTTGAAATAGTCTGTCAGTAATACGTGAGTGCCCTAGACACTAAAAACTGTTAGAACTGTTTGGATAAATTGACACCTGCTTCCCGTGACCACTCCTCCCACCCTGGTCCATTTTCTTTTCCACAAAAGGAGCTATTGTTGTAGGTTTGATGTCCTTCCTTCCAGGCCACAAGAATCACACACACACACACACACACACACACACACACACACACACACGCAGTACATAGTATTGCTTTTGTGATTCAACATTTACATATTTACATAAGTTGTGTCGTGTATCACACTGCACACACCCAGCAGGAGCCTGTATTTATCTCCCCCGTGATGCGCTCTGGGAGACCTGCAGGTGCTGATGGATGTAGATCAGGACCATCTTCCTCGTGGCTGCGCAGACTCCTTTGCACCATCCTGTCACTTCTTAGTTATCCACACACTCAAGGGTTCTCATCAGGTGACATGGCTTGCCTTTCTGCGAGCAATGAACTGGAAACCAGAAGGACTCTCGTGACTTGTTTCTGCCCAGAACGTGAAATCGCAGGAGGACGTTGCCGTGCTGTGCCTCACTTGTCTTGTCTGTTGAAGATCACTTGCTGAAGCATTGTGTGGCTACATGTCAAGTCCTATTGTGGCTCCGGCGGCCCCCACATCCAAGGGCATGAGGATGAAAGCTCTTATTTCCATCAAGCAGCTTGTTTGGGGTGGAGGAACTCCCCCTCCCCTCTCGTATTGCTCTCTTTGCGTGTGGAACTCTTCTCATGGGAATGCTGTGCTTTCTGTAACGTCTCAGGATATAGTGGGTCTACAGTGGGAAAGTCACCCCAGGAGTGGAGAAGGTGTGGTCCCTCCTGAAGGGTGAGGTCATTCCCAGTGTCTGTTTCCTTGGAAACAGTTGGATTCTCGGATGGAAAAAGCCCCAGGCCGATGGGCGTCATGAAGAGGTTGAGATATTTCTACAGCAGCTCCCGAAATGGCAGATCCTTGCAGGAGGGGGTAGCTGCAAGAGGGAGGTGACTTTTCTAAGCTTACGAAGCAAGACTGAGAAAAGCCCTGAAGGCAAAGTCAGGGCCTGGTGTGCTGTCTGTGTCATTATGAAAGAAGATTGCATGGAGGAAATTTGGCTTGCCTCAGTGGGATGCAATGCTGATGGTGGAATTTCAGAGGAACAGCAGGTGAAAGAATTAACTCTGCTAGGGTATCTGCAAAACCCTTCCTATGGGTGGGGCCATGGGAGCTGGGTTTTGAAGAATGAATAGGAGTTTGCCAGATGAGGTAGGGAAAAGGCCACTTCAGGTGGAAGGATTCTGTGGTCAAAGTTGTGTAGGCATAGAAGTATCAGTGAAGATTCAGAGGATGGGAAATGGTTCAATGTGTGCAGAGGATGGGAAGACTAGGAGGCTGGCGAGATAGACTGGGGTATGACTACATCATAAATGCCACAAGGAGCTGTAAGAGAATCAAGAACAGGGAAACAACAAAGTGAGATTTTTTTTAGCTCAGGAAGATCACCAGGCAGCCACGGGGTGGAGGGTGGAATTCAGTTCAAGGCAGAGGGATCAATGAATGTTGCAGTAACAGCAGTGAGAGATGCCAGTCGTAGGGGCTTGAGGGTGGAGGACGGAAGATTTCTATGGGGGCACAATGGTAGGAGTGGGTGGGGAGGAAACCTAATGGTTATCAAGCATGTTTTACATGCATTAGCTTGTAAATTTTCACCATCACCCTGTAGTAAAGGTATAATTGGTCCTTCTTTACAGATAAGACAACAGAGACTCACAGAAGCTAAGTACGGAGGCCGCACGAGTTCTGCACATCCGAGAGGTTTCAGAGTTGGTCTGTTTCCCCTACTTCCTGGTTAAGGGAGAAAAAACATTCAGTAATTCCAGAAGACTAGGGTTTCACCTGGGTGAACAGGGATGCTGGCAGACATCCCCACTGCTTCCTAGTATCCAGTCTCCTTTCCTGTGATTAGGTGTGACCATGTGACTAGTTTTGGCCAATGAGCTGTGAGTGAGACTGACATATGTCGCTTCTGGGCCAGAGTATTTAACAGCGGTGGGATGCCTTCTGGCTCTATATTCCTCCTGCATTGCTGATCAGGGAAACACACCTTGAGATGCAAACTCCACCAGCTTGGAGACCTGAGTGATGATGACGGCAGAACCCACCTGCCTGCCCATGTTGCCCTGGAGCGTAAGTGGGGAATAATTCCTACTTTTAAGTAGTGGGTATTTAGAGTTGCTTGTTACTGCAGCACAACCTGTGCTATACTGACTGAAAAGAGCAGGGGACTAAAGGAGAAGGAGCAGGCTGGTAGCAAGGGTGGGAAAGATGACATTTCTCTATTTGGTAAAGGCTGAGCTGTGGTAGAACATTATAGTAAAAGGAAGTCAGGCTTTGGAGACTCACAGACTGGGGTCCAATGTCACCTCAGGAACCTGCTGTCTGAGAGGCTGCAGGCAAAATCTCCCAGTCTTTCTGACTTTGGTTTCCTCAAATGTGAAACAGAAGGAGTTGTAATCATGACCTCATTGGGCCATTAGGGTGACTACAGCTGAAATGTACAGAGCATCCATCGCAGTGCCCGGTCCCAGGGAGCACTCACAAACCATGGCCACTGCCCCAGAAGGATGGTCAGAAGGATGTGGGTGATTTAAGTTTCAAGAGATCAGACATATTTCACAGGAACTTCTCTAGTGCTGAGAATGGTACCTAGATCCCATTTTAGTAGGTGTTCATTTTATATTCATTGGATAAATGAAATACTAAAATGTACTAAAATTCTTTGCTTTATTTGCCCATTTCCTCTCACAACCAGACAGGGAACTCTTTGCCCAGAAGGATCTAGATATATTAATTCATCTGTTTTCTCCATGCCCAGTGAATATCAGATCTTAGGAAATTTTCCTTGAAGAAATGAGTCACCCTGGGTTTTAGAAATAGCCAGACCTGGAGGCCATTTCTCCCAGACATATTGATGCCAAGCCCAGCCTTAGTTTTCCACTCTCCCAGCCAGCAGGTCTCTGTGCTGACCTCTGGCATTCCTCCAGGGACCCTTCAGGCTCTGGGTCCAGGAGCAAACAAAGCCTACCACACTGGAGCCGTATCTCTCATCCATCTTTTTCCCAAGGCAGGCAGCATGTTGGACGGCCCCGATGTCAGGCCTTACCTGCACACAGCTGGGTTCAAACTTTGGCAGCAGTGGGCTGGCAAGCAATTTCTCTCCTTCCCAGGCAGACGAGTATGTAGCAAGTCTGTTTATCAGGCAACGCCTTATTGTAGCCAGAGGTGGTGGCTTAACAGTGGCAGAAACGCCCGCATTGCCTCACAAGCTGCAAGTTACTAAGAGGCGGCCTTGGCCTCAGCGGGCAGATAAGCACCTGCATTGGAGAAGGAGCCCTTGATCATGGGCTGATAAGCTCAGGGAAGGATAAAAAAAAAAAAACCCAAAACACAAAACCCAACAACAACCAGAAGCTGAGCGACCCACTGTCGGAGGCTTTTCCATGTACACACGGGCGTGTTCTCATCTTCGCCAACACACGGGATGATGCAAAAGCTCTGATTTTAATTTAATCTGGTGGTCATGCAATCATGGAATGAGCGTGTCGGAGCTGGAAGGGACTGTGGGGATTGTCTGCTTGAACCTTTAATCTTCCAGGTGAGGACACCGAGGGCCACAGAGCTGCAGGGACTTGTTCGAGATCACCCGGCAACGTTTTGGCAGAGCTGGAACGAAACCGTGGGTCTCCAGACCCCCAGGCCTTCGCTCTTTCCACCAAATGGGATTGCTTCACAGGCTGCCTCCTGATTCCTCAGGTGCATCCTGCAAGCTGTACTTGGTGCCTCAACAGTCCTCTTTAGTAACACCAATCTGCCTCTTCTGCCTCCACAGGCAGACAGCCCTCCCCCTCCCCTGCTATGCCGCGGCTGTCGGGGTTGACCAGTTAGCTCAGGGCAGCAAGGTCTGATGTTTCAGACCCAACCGTTCCAAACCCGGTCATTTCACGTTTGAAAGAAGTGACGTCCTGATCAGAGAGGTGACTTGCTTAGGTGATAGAAGTAGAGAAGAGGACACACCTGGGTCTAAAATTCCCAACATTCTGACTTCAGCTCTTCCCATAAACAGTGGATTAAAACCCAGATGTAAGTGAGGGTGTGTGGAAAGCCACCTAGACCCCACATCTTTCCTTCATGGTTTTCTTTTGGGGAAAAATCCCATATGTTACCTTAAGGATAGAAATGGAGCTTGGCAGCCTTTGCAGAATTCAAAACAGCCCTGTTGTTAGAGGCACTCAATGAACGACAGTCAGATGAGTAAATCCTTGGTGGTTTCATTCACCTAAAACTCGCTTTCTGGGTTTGGTCTGTGAATGTAGTGAAACAGACCAGTATAGATTTTAGCTTAAGAGCATTCCTGAATGAAAGTGATAAAACTAATAACATCTCAAGAATCACACATATAATCGGTACATCCCAATCTCACACTACAACATGAAGTCGAAATTCATTAAAAAAAGTCTGAAAATATTTATCAAATACCTGTATGTGATTTAAAAAATCATACAGTACAGATATATTCCTTTTTTTGTTATTGAAATACAGTCAGTTACAATGTGTCAGTTTCTGGTATAAAGTACAATTTCCCAGTCATAATATACATACATATATTCATTTTCATATTCTTTTTCATTAAAGGTTATTAGTGACAAGTAATAGTCCTTTGTCACTCTAGTCCTTTTCTCCTTAGTAAACCACTTTTAATTCTGTTAGCTATTTTTGGTTATTTGTTTTTGTTTGTGTTGTTGCAGAAAAACGTGTTACAGCTCAGTGTTACAGCTCAGTTGTGACTGCAACCTGGATCTGGGCGAGAGACCAAACAGAACTCGGAGAGTTGGAGAACTCAGGTTTATTACGCCAGCGGGCCCAGAGGAGTTAACACTCCAAGCTCTGGACCCCATCTATAGGTTTACACAGGATTTTATAGGCTGCCAGTTTACACTTTGCAACATCATATGCAAATAAGGTATAACAAAATTTGACTAATTAGGAACAAGCTTTGTAGAATTGGACCAATCAGGAGGAAGAGAAATAACCAATCAGGAGTGAGCTCATGCAAATGAAGTACTACAAATGGACCAGTCAGAAGTTAGGGAAATGGACCAAGCAGTAGTGAAGGAAATAATCAATCAGGAGTGAAGGAAATAACCAATCAGGAGTGAGCTCAGGGAACCAATAGAATTTTAGGGGTAAGTAAGCCGTTTCAGTTGGCAAAAAGTGAGGTAGAGCATCTGGGCCAGGGAACCTGATGGTGCTGACAGGACAGTAGTGGCCCTGCCTGGGGGTCCCGCCGGTCTTTTTTAAGGGGCTTCCCACCTCAGTGTTGGTATCTCTCTCTCTCTCTATATATATGCTAATTATGTTAATAATGTTATTTTTGATTGATCAAGTTTAGATATCATATATAAGGGCCCTCCTATAACAGATGAAGACTTTGTTTACTTGGACCATCACCCACATCTCTGTCCCCAACTCATTTTACACACACACATCTTTTAGTGTATGTAAACTTCACTAGTTTAAATCACACATGTACACATTTTTTAATTGATCTATAGCTGATTTATAATATTGTTAGCTTCAGGTATATAGCAAAGTGATCCAGTTTTATATATGTAAATACGTATTCTTTTTCAGATTATTTTCCATTATTGGTTATTACAAGATATTGAATATAATTCCCCATGCTATGCAGTAAATCCTTATTGTTTATCTATTTTATGTATAGTAATTTGTATCTACAAATCCCAAACTTCCAATTTATCCTTCCCCACCACTTTCCCCCTCTGGTAACCATAAGTTAGTTCTCTATGTCTGGGAGTCTGTTTCTGTTTTGTAAATAAATTGATTTGTATTATTTTTCAGATTTCACATAAAAGTGATACCATATAATGTCTTACTTCAATTAGTATGATAATCTCTAGGTCCATCAATGTTGCTGCAAATGGCATTATTTCATTCTTTTTTATGGCTGAGTAATATTCCTTTTTATATACACATGTATATATATATATACCACATCTTCTTTATCCAGTCATCTGTCGATGGACACTTAGGTTGCTTCCATGTGTTGGCTATTGTAAATAGTGTGGCTATGAACATTGGGGTGCATGTGTCTTTCTGAATTAGAGTTCCCTTTTCTTTTTGGATATATGCCCAGGAGCGGAACTGCTGGATCGTATGGTAAGTCTATTTTTAGTTTTTAAAGGAAACTCCATATTATTCTCCATAGTGGTTGCATCAGTTTACATTCCCACCAACAGTGTAGGAGGGTTCCCTTTTCTCCACACCCTCTCCAGCATCTATCATTTGTCAACTTTTTGATGATACATGTATACATTTTTTTATTCCTTCAATGATGTACAGTAATCTTTAACTCACTATTTATGAGATGAGTGTATGACATTCCAACCCTTCTTATCACCTCCTCTTCCCCTTCCCCTCTTCTACTTCTCATTTCTAACAGAGGTACTTTCACTTTTATAATGTTAAGATGGAAAACATTTATTTTTTGTTTGGTAAACTACAGTCTACCTAGCTTTCTCTTAGATGCAATGATGCTAATGAAAAGTGTAATACTGGTTTTACTCCTTTCCTTTTGAAGATGGCCCCTGGGAGATATGGAGATTTTCTCTTTATCTCCAAAGTTTCTAAAATTTCATAATGTTATAGTTAGTTATAGATCTTTTAAAACATTTAGCGTACTAGCCACTCAATGGGCTTGATTATTCTGAAGCCTTTTGTCTTTCATCTCTAGGAAATTTCTTGTATTGTTATTACTATTTTGGAAAGTTCCTTATCTTTGTTTTAACCATTTTGTCTTTCTAGAACTTTCAGTGGTTTGATGCTGAATTGCTTAAATTGTTCTTCTGTGTCTCTCCTCTTTACTTTTCTCTGATATTTCCATTTCATGGCTTTTTTTGTTCTGCATTCTAGAAGATTTCCTACATGTTACCCTCCAACAGTTTTATCATTACATTTTTTTCTTTTTTTTGACATCATATATTTAATTTCTCAGGACTCCTTGCTTTGTTCCTTTTGCCTAGCACCTTGGTCTTTCCTCATGGATGCAAAACTTTCTTGCTTATTTTATACAAATTTATTTTCTCTGGATTATCTTTGTTTTCTCCAAAGTCAGTTTTTCATTTAAAAAAAACTTTGGTCTCTCTTTCATGTTTGACTTCCCTAAGATATCTGATGACCCTTGGTTAATCACATAAGTTAAAAAATGAGATACTAGAAAACCATTTGGGGACTCAATGTACTTGGACAAAACTTGTTGACAGTCGAGCTTCTGTCTGGGGTGAGAGGGTGGAGGGCTGAATGTAAATGAGGGTGGGAGTGTATGTGCCCACTCCCCAAATCTAGAGATCTTTGCTCTCAGGCACTGGTCCTTCCACCAGCAGCCCTAGTTCTTCTCATTTAATCTCTTTAAAGAAAACTTATCCATTAAAAAAATGGGAGTGGATATTGGTCCTTTTTTTTTTCTGTTTGTGTGAATGGGCAAATAGGGAGTTCAATTCATCCTCTGTTTTTAACTCCACTTTTCACTCCTGCTTTTTCTTACATGGTGTTTCTGATCCTGAGCCCGCCTGAAGCTCCTAAGTCCGTCTTCTCTCTCCTTGGCCACCAGCCTCTCCTGGAGTGTCCTGGAGTGTGGTTTCCTCTGCTCTGATGCTCTAATTCTTTTGTCATTCCTCCTCTCTCTCCCTTTTCATCTTATAGAAATTTGTCAAATTCTCTGTGGATGCTCTTCTCCCAACTCTTGTGAGTTTATGTTTTTTTGTTTGTTTTTGTTTTTTTTTTAGAATTTTACCTTCATCTCAACAATCCCAGTGTGGGATGTAATCCATGTATCTGGTCAGAGGGCAAGAATTTATTTTTGTCTGTTTTGTTCATTACTGCATTCCCAAGCCTAGAACAATGTCTAGTACACAGTAGGTGCTCAATAAATACATCTTGCATTGAATATAGAATAGTGCCGTTCACAGATATTGTCATATCAGCTACTGGTTTCTGTTTTAGAGCTGAAGGAACCTAGCGGGTGCTGTTTTTCATGCAATAAAAGCATCTCTTTCTCTGAAGGTAAATTCAGATCCTCACCTCTTGAAAACAAAAAACAGATCAGCTTCAAGCTTTGAAATCACAGACCCCTCCAATCCTAAATAACATTTTAAAAATCTCAGGACCAGTTTTTAGTCTGGGCTGAAGCATCAAGTATTTCTACCCTCCTCTGCTTCATCCTTTTTGCTTCCCCATTGATTACCCCGTCAACCAGAGGCAGGTAGGGGATGGTCCTTTCCTACAAACCTAACTCAATTTGCTTTATTGAAGCTGTGACCCATCTGGTCTGGACACTGAGAGGACCTGAGTGTGGGAAGCTGAGTTCCTCTGGCAGAAGTCAATTTAAGGGCCAATTTACTGCAACTTGCGTTTCTCCAAGTTCACCTGGAGGAGACCATTGCTAAACTTGGGGACACCTTCTCATATCCTCTTTTCTGCTCTCATCAATTCTCTCCTGCCCCAGCTGGGTGACTTTCCAGCCAGCCTTCTGTCTTCCTCTGTAAACGCATGGAGTAAAGGCTGCCCTGCCCACCTTCTAGGGCTGCCACGAGAGCAAAGAAGCACAGAGGGTGGGGCGAGCTCCTCTCGCTGGCTATGGTGTGATGTGACTGGGGGACCCGGCTGTGAGCTGGGAGACTGGGACCTCACCTGTCATCTGCTGGTGCACCGAGTGGCCTCAGGCCTGGTCCTGCTCCTCTGGGCCTGGGTGAGGTCAAGGCAACACCCAGGGGTTGGGCCAGGTCATCCTTCATTTTTTCAGCATCTGAGACTTTATGAAAGTAGAGGGCCTTGGGTCCAATGCTAGGCACACCTGTGAAAGGGGCCGGAACCATCACCATGCCAAGGCCAGCAAAGAGAGAAGGTGGGCCTGGGGTTGGTGTCCCCAGATGATACCCCCTCTCCGTGATGAGTCCCTTCTCCCAGACATGGTTATGGTTCGTGAAACCATAGGAGAAGGTATTTCTAAAAGATGTGCTTATGATTATTATCAAACTTTTATTATTATTATTATTATTTTGGAAAGAAATCCCAACATAGACACACATCAGATTTTTTTCAGGAATGTTATTAGAAGGGATTTACCTCATATGGGGACCAACTGATGTGGAGTGAAGCTGGGATGTATGGTGTGGCGGGGAGAGGCATCTGGTGAAAATTCTAGCCAGTGAGTGTGCAGCCAACGGGAGGTATAGGAGGGGGAGGTAGGAAATGGACAGCTGGGATGAAGAAGTGTGACGCAGCAGTGTGCGGGTGATGATGAAGCAAATAGTAAAGAAAATGAGGGAGGCCAGGGCATGTTAAAGGTCCCCAATTGACAACTGAAGGACTTCTCTGCTTAGCACCAGGGCCGTACTGCATGCATGTGCGTGCGTGTGTGTGTGTTTTCATCTACTTCACCCTTGCACCCTCTGAGACTCTGACTTTTTATAAGGAAGGTCTTCTCTTGGACTCCCCACCTTGAATAGGCTCTGGTTTTTGTTTAATGTCCCCTGTATCCTCCAAGGCTCTGAAAAGCCAAGATCATGCTTCCAGGTATACCAGATGTCCTCAGGGCGACAGTGACTCTGCAGGTCTTCCTCTGACTCCTGCTTCGATGTTGACCCACCTTTCTATTAGCTTATGATCTTTTCAAAGTATTTAAGATGCTGTGTATTTTACCTGGACTCCTTCATGGTTCCTCGCACACCTGGTTGGCTCTGCTACGGGGGTGGGGTGGAACTCTTCCACTGGCTGGCTCTAGGGTGGCTGCAAGGAGTTCTGGTGCTTCAAGTTCTTTCCTCCAAGAGTGGAAGGAAATAATCCTTTCTAACCGATCATGGAGATCGAATGATACTAATGGAGATGATGTTCTTGCAAGGATGCTATCTCTCATTTCTATGACAGTTTAGCATTTAAATAATGCCTTTGAATTCACTCTCACTTAGAACTCAGGATGGGGAAAGAATTAGTGCCCTCATTTTACAGCCAGATGTCTGAGCTGCAAGAGAAGTAAGTAACCCAAGATCACTCAGTCCGGCACAGCATCAGGACTGGAAACTGGTTTTTTGAATTCCATATCCCATTTGCTGTTCTCTTTACTGGTCCTTCCGCTTACCAGGAACCACAAACCACTGTGTAAATGGGGTCAATTAGTTTGATCCCCCTGAGGGATGTAAGTGGGGTGGGTGGGGCTACACACTAGTTTTACTGGGATCCCAGAAACTGACTAGGGTCTGGGGACCCAAAGCCCTCTTTTGCATCACCTCCCCCGGCCTGAGAACAGCTCAGGATGACGGCAGGCACAGAGCCACGGGTGGGCTGCATCTTTCCCTCTCGTTCAAGGACTAGCTCCCCGCTCAAGACCGAAGCTCGGCTCCCGTCATGGATACCTGGCTACAGATGATCAGGGAGGAGGCTCTCAACCTTGTAGTTTTTCCTCCAACTCTCTTCTCTAGGTGGGAAGGGGTGGTACCTGGGATGGGGAATGTCTCAGTGTAAAAGGATGGTGACTGTACACAAAGATGCCCTAATAAACAGAGAATTTAAGACTGAAGCGGGAGAAGTCCAGGCCTTCGTCAATCTGTATGAAACCAGTTCTGTTACTGACACGGAGCAAGTCGCCATTCTTCTAAGACTTAATTGGCTCTTCTCACGTCAAAGCAGAAATAGGATGCAACTGCCTATCCAGCAGCTTTAAGAAATTATTTATGAAGGGACAAGTTCCAGAGAAGGGGGCATCCAAGGGGAGCAAAGGGAAGGAAGCAAGGAAGGGGGCACGAAAACACAACCCACGGACCTGGTGCTTGACGCTGAAGGCTTAACATCAAATGCAGCCAGAAACCCGCTTCCACAGCTTTATTGGCCATTCCGGACCCCTCATTTCAAAGGGAAAGATTCGAATTCAGAGACATAACACTCCCTTTGTTCTCTTGCCCTCCAGCCTTTGGTGCCAGTGCGGACTGTACTGCAGGGAGAGCGTGGGATCAAAACCGCTCTCCGCTCAGCTACCTGCCCCCAGAGCTGGCCCCTGGCATGCTTAATGAAATCAGCTTTGCTATAGATTGACAATGCCCTGTCAATTATAATCAGTTATCTTGGCAAGCGGAGCATTTGAACACTTAAAAGAGCAGGGGTTCAGCAGGCCCAGAAAAACTAGAATAAAATTATACTGCGTGGCACTCAGAGCGAGAGTGTATTGCGCACATAAAATTTTACTCTAACTGTCAGAAAGACCGATGAATTTTACACCTCGTTTTCTGCCCATAGGGTGTTTGCGGCTCCACTGGGGTCACGTTCTCCTAACGCTGATGAAATAGGGGGCCTGTTTCAGTAGAGGAGGGGGACTGCCCAGCGCGCAGGGAAGATGTGGGGTGCGTAGTGGACACCGGGGTGCATGTGCAATGGCTGGCAACGTCGCAGGAAGTACAAGACTTGAGGGGATTCCTGGCTTTCCCACTTCCGGCCGTGTGAGCCTGGACAAATCGCCCTACCGTGCGGGTAGATAATGGAGCAAATAGAGAAAGTCTCTCTTATGAGGCCCCTGTGCAGACACGCTTTTCTTTCTTCTCACCCAGTATTGTAAAAGCCGATTTTGAGGTGGGCAGATGCCCCCTTCAGAGGACCGGCCCTCCCTGATCAGCATGAGCTGCCCTGGGTGAATGTGAGGGACTGGAGCGAGGCCCTGCTGACTGCAGAGCACTCACCGCTGAGGAGGGGTCCCGGCCTCACAGCAATCTCCCCCCACTCTCCACTTCCCGCCTGCACGGTAGCATCTGCCTGGGAAGCTTCTGGTAGGAGTCGTGCCCCTGAGGGGTGGCGGCTGCTGACAGTGGGCTGCGGGACCCGGGAGAGCCTGGACCTAGGACAGGAGGACCCGGTGAGTGGGGAGCCCGGGACCGAGGCAGCCATGGCCCTCAGACGCAAAGACGGAAGCTTGCCCGGCCACTGGCCACGGAGAACGCTTGTGGGAGAGGCTCGTGCTCCCCCGAAGCCAGACTTGATCTGCTCCTCTTTCTCCTAATGCCTCCTGGAGAGAAAGAAAGTGGGGGAAATCTCCGATCAGACTGGGGACTTCTCCAGAGGTGACTGCATACATCAGGCCACTCTGAGTTACCCGAAACTGACGGCTGTCTACCATCGGCGGGAAAGATGCTAGAGAGCTGAGTCGGTCCCCGGGCTGAGCGCACGCGCGCACTGGGCCCCGTTCTCGTTCTGCTGCTGCAAGGGGTTGGGAGGATTTCGGTAAAAGACGTTAGAGTAAAATCCACCTGCAGCAAATAAGGAAAAGAGACCCCCTTCCTGAGCGGCCATCTCACCGGGCGTCGACTGAGCTGCCAATGGCCCGGCTGGACACAGCCGGTGCCGCCGCACCGGCACTTGGTGCTTAGTCCTGGGAGGCCGGGGCAGTGCGGATGGTGTGCGTGTCCTGAGGGGGGGGGGCCTGGGGCAGGGAGGTTGCGGGGGACGCCGCGTCCTGAGAGGATGACCAGAGGCCTCTGGGCTGGACGTTTGAGGGGGACCTACCCCACATCAGACCTTGACCTGGGCTGCCTGACAACCATAGCCTCATCCTTGCTGTCCCCATGCGACGCTGGGGGAGGGGAGGGAGGGACCCTGTGTGTTTTACAGCTGTGGAGACCAGGGGCAGCGGAGTGAGCAGGCTCTTCCCAGCCTCTCAGGAGCATCTTTTGTTTCTCCCCTCCCCGCCCCCATGCCCTGGCCCCTCCGTTTTCAGGGCTGTGGGCCAATTTACAGCAAGACTTAGCTGTGGGCAGCTGTGGCCAGCTGTTTAGGAACACGGCTTGAGGAGGCCGAGACGCTGGCCTCCTCGGGCTTACTGGGTTTCTGCACTTCTGCTTCTGCTCGTGAGAGACCCTGGCAGCTGAAGCTGGACAGCGGGGTGGGCGGGGGCTCAGCCTTGCTCTCTTCCCAGCTGGAGCGGCGTGAGATGGTGGTGCCTGGGCTCAGTTTACCTAAAGGGGGCTTCTCCACACTAATTGTGACAATGACCATAACTAACTGACAGGGCTGCTGTAACGGCGAACGGAGACACTATTTGATGAGGGTGGGAAGCCATCCCTTAGACAGAGTCACATGGCCCAGAGAGGTTAATTCCTTGTGCAGGGTCACACAGCACTTTGGAGGCCAGTTCTGGCTTGAACACTGCTCTCTTTGCCTCATCTCACTCCTCTTTCCTTTTTCACTTACTTTTCCATCCTCAGACATGAAACAGCTCGCTCCCTGGGATCTTTCTAATAACATTTTCTTTCTCTAATTCATACATCACAAATGTACTCCATAAATTAAAAAAGAAAAAAAGTCATACAGCCAGGAGGAATGAATGAAGCTATTGTAAAATGACATGAATAGGAATGAAAATCTCAAGCTACATTTTTCTTTTCAAGGGTGGGGGGACACTAAATCTCCCAGTGGCAAGCAGGGTGCATTATGTCTCCAAGGGGCGGGAAGCAGACGCCTGAGTGGGAACAGTGCCCTTTGAAAGGGTGAAATGGGAGTGCCAAGGTTTGTAATCATGCTCCCTAGAGATCGTACGGGGCGGCTGCAGAACAAGGGCCTTCTGTGTGGGGTCAGGCGGTGGCGGTGGTGGTGGGGGCAGGGTGGTGGTGTCAGTACTGTGCTGGCTGGCCACAAATGGGGCTTCGGGGGAAAAAGTTGGATTCAAATGTTTCCCATACCCCTCCCTCCCTCCCTCCCTCCCTTCATCCCTCCATCCATCCCTCCCACCTTCCATCTATCCCTCCCTCCATCCCTCTTTCCATCCCTTCATCCCACGCTCCATCCTTCATCCCTCCCTCCCTCCACCCCTCCCTCTTTCCATCCCTCCCTCCATCCGTTCCTCCCTCTCTTTCCATCCCTCCCTCCCTCTTTCCATCCCTTCATCCCTCCCTCCCTCTTTCCATCTTTCTCTTTCCCCGTCCCTCCACCCCCTTCCTTTCTCTCTCCCTCCCTGTTCCTCCTGCTCTTCTTTTCTCCCACTACCTGCTTTACACCAGACCTGTTGGGGGGGCTCTGGTAGTACTGTGACCATCTGAGGATGCTCTGAGGCACTGAGCACCATTCTGCTTGGAAGGACCCTGCCCCTCATCTCTGAATGTCCAAAGCCCCATCTTCTTGAAATGCCTACTAAACCCCCTGCTCCCCAGGGAGCTGCCTAAACTTGTCCCTCCTGGAGCCCTTCACAGGTGAGAGACGCAGCTTATCCCTACAGGGCAATGCAGGTGCCACATGTATGTTCTCTCACGGAATCGTCCCCACAGCCCCTCCTGACAACTCAGGGCTGGGTTAATGACACAGTTTTGGAGCTTTGTCTGACGCATGCTTATTGCTGATGGAAACCTCTCTAAGAGTGGGTGGAAGCTAGCCCCACCAGAGGAACTGGGCTGGGGGCTAGGCCATCAGTGAACAGTAGAGGCAGAATCTGAGCCCACAGCAGTCAAATTCCAGCACCCCTGTGCCTCCTCTGTTCTCTCTCCTACCAGGGACCAGACCTCTCTAGGGCCCTGTTTGACCTTCTATTTCAGCCCTTCCCAGGGTCTCGTTTCCGAGTTCTTCGTGGACATCTGGCAGTGAGGTTGAGTGGAAAGACGGTGGATTTGAAGTCAGACAGTCTATCTCAGCCACGTCTGAATTGATATTAATAGAAAGCCCTCAGGGAGCACATGCCGAGGGTCACGCCCTGATCTAAGAGCTTTATGGACCAGAGAGCCCCGCACCACCTGTGAGGGGGGTACTGGCACCATGTGACTTTTCCCAATGGGGAAACCAAGGCACAGAGCGGTCATGTCACTTGCCCAGGCTCACACAGCTGGCCCTGGCAGATCCAGGCTTCACTCTGAGGTGGCCTGGCTGCAGCCCCCCTGCTTTTAACCCTTTAGCTGCCTTGAGCATGAGTGCATGGGATGAGACAGAAACAGGAAGAGGAGGTGCAGGACGCAGAGATGGGGCCCACATGAGGACCAGCAGCTTCTACACATTGATCCCTCTTCTTTCACTGCAGGGGGCGTTCCTGCAAACCTGGCGGCCCCCAGCCCCCAGCAGCTCCTAGCACGAGCTGGGTATGAAGTTGTTCAGGATGCCGGGTGCATGGAACTGGTCCTGGGTCTTATGCACCAGCCCAGTGTGCCAAAGTCAGGTGCCACACATGTCATCTTTGGGGGTTCTTGCCAGCAGCATGCTCTTGGCAATGTGGTCACAGGGCACTTGGGACCTGGGTCTGCTTTGGGGTGGATAGAGGACCCCAAGGTGTTCTCTTTGGTACTCACTAAGCAAAGCAAAACAAGACAAAGCAAAACAAAAGTCTTTGTAGTAAAGAAAATAACCCGGGGTGGGGAGGATACATTAGAAGTTTGGGTTTAACAGATACACATCAGATACACATTACGACATTATATATAAAACAGATAAACAACAAGGACCTACTGTATGGCACAAGGAAGTATATTCAATTTCTTGTAATGACCCATAACAGAAACTGAAAAAATATGAAAACTAAAAAAAATGTGCGGTACACTGTATATCTGTATTTACATGCAATATAATGTGTGTGTCCAGTCGAAATGTAATAATTCTACATAATAAACCTGATAAAGGGAAGAAAAAAAAGAAACTGAAAAAATATATATGTATAACAGAGTCACTTTGCTGCATCCCTGAAAGTAACATGGTGAACTGACTACACTTCAATAAAAAATAATAATTTAAAAAAAGAAAATAACTCAGAGGTGAAATTGGTTATGAGCTTTGTTTAAAACTTCGCAGTTTAATTTACAGCATGATTTGCCAGTATTATTTAAAAACCTTTTGCCTTATCCTGCACGTTTCCATTCTGCAGAATATTCTACCTTCCTGGGGGTTTCTCGGTGTACTTCCATATCCCCCTGCTGCTGACACAGATAGAACATCACTGCAGTGAAAACTGTGCAGCATAAATCGTGGCTTTTGGGGTCATCAAAAGACAGAGCCCCTTGAGGGAATCACTAGTTCAAAGGAAATTCCATCAGATTTAAATCCACCTCCATCAGATTTAAATCCACATGGTCGTCTCTGAGGTTCGGAGACAGATTCCGAATTCAGCCAAATGGATGTTAATGGAACATTCTGAAGAAAGAGAATCAACAGGATTAAGTACCTGCAAAGCCAGTGTTGGACTGCATTTAATTTGACTGAGTCCTGAGAGGTGGGCATTTGTATCCCACTACACGGATGAGGAAACTGAGACCCAGAGGCAAGTCCAGCTTGTCCAGGGCCGCACAGGAAGATGTGGTCAGAGCCCAGGTCTGTCAGGTTGGGGAGGGACATTGTCTGTGACACACAACTGCGTTAGTATAACACACCTGAGTCAGTGCATCTCAGGGCCCCATCGGCACCCAGGGTTCCCCTGTCTCTTGGGCACGTACCAAGTATCTGGTATTTTCTCAATTCCTAGGGGAAGCTGTGGACAAAATGGTGAGAGTTCAAGGACCCAACCCCCCAAAGTGCAAAGACTTTCCTCAGGTGCATGTGTCTTCTTACTCGCCTGTTGATTCTACAAAAATATTTACTCCGTGATTCCATACTAAATGAAGAGCGTGTTGCCATGGCAACCCCCAAACTGTGATTTCGTTGACGCCTTCTTTAGCGACTCCTCCTGTCTTCCAGTTTTTTGAGCTTGTTTTCTGCACTTGAGATTGCCCGGGAACTCTCCCTTCACTCCCTCAGCGCTGCGTCTCCACCCAGCAAAACCACGTCCATCTTTTGAGTCTCATTTCCTCCTCCTCCAAGGAGTTGGTCACTTCAGCTGGTGCCCAGCTGTCTTGATCAGTGGTGGAATTCCTTTCCATTGATGGTCACTAACACCCTCTTAGTTAGTTGGAATTCATTTGTTTATTTATCTAACCATTCATTCATCCAACAAGTATCTGCTCAGCACCTACTCCGTACCAGACCTTGTATTCGATGCTAGAAGCATCAGATAAAAAGAAATATAATAAAGACCCAGTTCCTGCCCTTAAAGGGCTTATGTTCTCTTGGGGGGAGGCATTGACCCAAACATGCAATTAAAATCTGGGAAAGGCAAGACTCTAACAGGGCAAGGCACAGTGGTCAATTCCTTTTGTGGGATCTTGGGGAAGGCTCCCCAGAGAAGGGGGCAGCCGAGCTGGCACTGATGGATGAGTCAGAGCTTCCAGGGCATCCTGGGTGAGCAATGACCTCCAGGCCTCCCACTGGCCCTGTGCCGATTTTATGTGAATTAGAAAATGCCACCTTTCTTGAGCACTTCAGTGCAGTCAACGACAGCACAGCCTCACTTGGCAGCCCTCTGTCCTCTGTTATGTCTGAGCACACGTTCCAAACTTCTCTGCGGTCCTGGCCGCAGAGGCCCGCTTGGGCTATGTCTTTAGCTTAGAAGCTGGCCTTGCCCAGTTCGATGGTGACTTCCAGAGGCCAGGGCACCTCTTGCAGCTTCGTACCACTCAGGGCCCCCCATACGGCAGCAGTTGTGCTTCAGTGGAATAGTCCCAACATCAGAGAACTTCATGTAACTTGTAGTGGTTCCTAAATGCCAGGCCAAGGACCCATCATGTCAGAATCCTATGTGGAAGTTTTAAAAAAATACACACACGTAGCTTCACCTTGGAAGATCTGATTCAGGGAGCCTGAGATCAGAAATGAGAATCATATGTTTTTAAATACAGCCAGCGTTTCTGGTGATAATTAATTCTTACAGGGCTGTTGTCAGTGTGTGCTCTGTCCCGGTGTTTGTATCATCTCATGTCACTCTCGTGATGACCCTAAGAGGCCAGTCTGATCCTTGAGTTCTGCAAATGAAGACGCAGACACGTGGCGAGATTAAGGTCACCCAGCTGGTAAGTGCTCGGGCTGTGGTCTGAATCCAGGTGGGTAGAGCCCAGAGCCTGAGCACCTTGTTGCTGGGTGATAACACTGGTCCTGGAATCAGAGGCAGAATCTGGGAAATCTGGAAATGCTAAATTTAAGAATGTCCTTGAGGGTCGCAGCCCTCAGACTTCCCATTATAGAGATGGGAAACATTGAGTCCCCAAAGGACAAATGGACTTGTTCAAAGTGTCCTGTGAATCTGCCACCGGACTCAGGTGCTGGGGTCCCCTCGCCCGCCCTCCGGAGCTCCATCACCAGCTCGCGGTGACTTGCTCTCGCCTCTGACAGGCGAGACACTGAAGGCGACGAGGAGAATGATTGTAATGACACCATCATGTGTGGCCTGGCTTTGCTGAGCCGAGCTCTGTGTTCCTTACTTTTCTGAGACATTATCTAGCCTGAATTTCGACATGCCCTTGGGGCAAAGAGCATAGCCTTTCTTGAAGGAAAAGAGTACGCTGTAAGGCAGTGGTTCTCAGCTTGGTGTCAGGGTGGGAGTCGTGATTCTGCCCCCGACCAGGCCTGTCTGCAGACAGTTTTGGTTGTCAGTACGTTTTGGCCAGGAGGTAGGGGGCTTGTTACTGGCATCTAGCGAGTGGAGGCAGGGGAGGCTGTTACGTATCCTACAGGGCGTGCGACAAAGTGCTGCCCAGCCCTAAACGTCCACAGCTCCGAGGCTGAGAAACCTTGCTGTAAGGCCACCTGGCTTTTCTGCTCATCTGGTCTCTAAAAGGGGAGGCGGGAGTCAAACGAAAATGGGGTCCCAAAGCCATCCAGCCTCATTTCAAAGCTGAGCGCCTTGCCAGGGGCTGGGGCCCCTTATCTCACCTCCTGATGTCAGTCCCCTATGCGTAACGTGGGCCAGTGGCACCTACCTTGCAAGTCCTTTGTGATGCTCCTGTGTGCACAGGGTCCAGAGGCCAGGAGACACATTTCAGAAGGCAGTTGTCTGACAAGGGCTTAATTTCCAGAATATACAAACAGTTCATATAATTTAATAACAACAACAACAAAAAAGCACTACCCAATCCAAAAATGGGCAGAAGCTCTAAACAAGAAATTCTCCAATGAAGAGATACAGATGGTAAATAGGCACATGAAAAGATGCTCCATGTCACTAATTATCAGAGAAATGTAAATCAAAACTACAATGAGGTATCACCTCACACCAGTCTGAATGGCCATCATTCAAAAGTCCATGAATGATAATGCTGGAGAGGCTGTGGAGGAAAGGGAACCCTCCTACACTGCTGGTGGGAGTGCACGTTGGTGCAGCCACTGTGGAAAACAGTATGGAGGTTCCTCAAAAGACTAAAAATAGACTTACCATATGACCCAGGAATCCCACTCCTGGGTATATATCCAGAGGGAACTTTAATTCAAAAAGATACGTGCATCCCAGTGTTCATAGCAGCACTATTTACAATAGCCAAGACATGGAAGTAACCTAAATGTCCATCAGCAGATGACTGGATAAAGAAGCTGTGGTATATTTATACAATGGAATACTACTCGGCCATAAAAAAGAATAAAATAATGCCATTTGCAGCAACATGGATGGACCTGGAGACTGTCATTCTAAGTGAAGTAAGCCAGGAAGAGAAGGAAAAATACCATATGATATCACTTATATGTGGTATCTAAAAAAAAAAAAAAAAGGCACGAATGAACTTATTTACAAAATAGAAGGAGACTCATGACATAGAAAACAGACTTATGGTTACCAGTGGGGAAGGGGGTGGGAAGGGATAAACTGGGAGTTCAAGATTTGCAGATACTAATATATATAAAATAGGTAAACAACAAGTTCCTACTGTACAGCAGAGGGAACTATATTCAATATCTTGTAGTCATCTGTAATGAAAAATGTGAAAAGGAATATATGTATGTCTACGGATGACTGGAACATTACGCTGTACACCAGAAATGGGCACAACACTGTAAACTGACTATACTTCAGTAAAAAATAAAGCACACCCACACACACACACTCACACACAAAGACATTCATTCTCATTGATAGTGAATAGGATAAGAGGCTCCAAGTGTGAATTCTGCCCCACCCCTAGCTGGGCCATTTGTCATCTCTAGTAGTGACCTCCTTGACCTGCAATTTCCTCATCTCTTAAATGGGCATAATGAGACACCTACGCCCCAGGGTTGATGGGACAAGATACCAGACGACTGGCATGGGTGGGTTAATCAATTCGCTCCACATGTGATTGCCCCCTTGCTGCTCTCCTGGGTTGAGGGCTAGCGGGCACCGCCCACTCCCCCCCACGCGGAAAGGACGGATCCAGCAGGTGGGGCGGGAGCTGGAGACAGAGGAGCTGGCGATGGAGGTGGTTGGGTAACCCGGCCGCTCAGGAGCAGGTGGAACTGCTCCTGGGGTGACAACACCGGGACAGGACAGGACATGGGGAGGGGAGGGGAGGGAGAGTCCTGCGGGGGTGGGGGGGCTGGGCTGGCAGGGATCTAACTTGCCACATTTTAATTTGGAACCAGTGCCCCAGGGAGGGATTTAGACGCAGTCAGGCTGCTTTGTACAAATAACCCCCTTCCTGGACAGCTGTCAGAGTGAGTCTGCACAAACCGCCCGGAGAGGGAAGGGGCGAGCCGGGCGGCTGGTGGCGGAGGGCTCACAGGCCCCGAGCCAGGCCCCGCCCAGGCGAGGGTCCCTGCCGCCAGGCCGCAACCCCGAGGTCGGGCTTTCGCCCCGCCTGCAGAGGCGGCAACTGGACTCAGGGAGCAGAGAGATGCTCTCAGACCCCGCCGCGGCCTGGCACTGAGCCGGCTGTTAGGGCTGTGCCTCCTGATCCACCTTCCGCGGCCTCTGTTCTTGGGCGAAAGGCCACACGCTCGGCTTAGGGTCTCCCACATAGTAGGTGCTCAGTAAAAATGAGACGGGTGGGTTTGTTTTCTGTGTCTGGGAGCTTCTTCCTGTTTCGTAAATAAGAGGGAAAGGAGGGGGAGGGATGAATTAGGAGCCTGGGATTAGGAGATACAAATGTCTGTATATAAAATAGGTAAACAACCAGGTCTTACTGTCCAGCACAGGGAACAACATTCAACATCTTATAATAGCCTGTAGAGAAAAAGAATATATCTATGTGTAACTGAACCGCTACCTGGACACCAGAAGCTAACATAATATTGTAAATCAACTAAACTTCAATTAAAAAAAAAGAAAACAAACAAAAAAACCCCACAAAAGACGCATGGAGAAGAAGACTGAAGTTGGGAAAAGCGGACAAATAAAGGAAGAACAAAAGTAATACAGGGAATCATAAGAATTGGAATAAGAAGAATATGTTTTTTCTCCTAGGCTGCTTGTTTTCCCAGCTACCGTGATTAAGAGACTTTCACCCTTTGAAAAACATTTGTTTTTATGTTTTTACTGAAGGATAGTCAGTTACAGTGTGTCAGTTTCTGGAGCACAGCGCAGTGTCCCAGCCATGCACACACATACATACACTCATTTTCATATTCTTTTTCATTAACGGTTATCACAAGATATTGAATACAGTTCCCTGTGCTGTACAGAAGAAATTTATCTTTTATCCATTTTTATACATAATGGTTATCATTTGCAAAGGGATACATTTGGGAGTTTGAGATTTGCCAGTGAGGATATGTTTAAAATAATAGATATAATTATTTAAATAATAATACGTTTATAAAGAACCCACCACCAAATGGGGAAACTCCGAGAATATACTTTCTTTTCATGACTTCGGAGTTTTAACTGTGTTGCATCAGCCGAGACTCACCTCCTGGCTCCTGTTTGTCACCTGACTCCTGGGGGTGACAGCAGCTGTGTCACCGCTGTGTTGGGACCATACCACGAGGCAAAGCAGATGATCCATCTACAAACAAGAGCAGCATCATACTCACACCAGGGCCCCGCTGGCTCCGCTCACTCTTCCATGGAGATCAGAACTGGGGTACAACAATCACCTAGCTGTTGGCCAGGAAATAAAACGACTGTCACCCTGTGCCCCAGCCTGGCCCTGGTTCCAGTCCAGTGACGATCGCAGGACCCCTCAGGCTCCGGGGACACCCAGCCTCCACACCACCTGCAGGGCAGACAGACACCCCAAAACGAAAAGGAACCCTCAGATCCTGCTGCCTGTTTCCCTGCCCTCCCCTCCCCTCCCGCAGGCTGATTCAGTCTTTTGAGCCATGAGGACGCTTGCTTTGAGTCAGGGTCTGAGTCAGAGCAGCGGGGGAGAACGCCGGCCTCCGAGGAAGCTGGAGCCGGGGTGAGGATCCTGGCCGGCTCCCACGCCGGGGAGCCGTAAACCGCTTACTTAGTCTATGACTCAGTTTCCTCATCTGTAACGTGGGCAGTGAATGCTAGAAACAAAGCACGTGAAAGCACCGAGGGCCCAGGAGCCGGTGCACTGCAGCTGCTGTCAGAGGCATCGCTGGAGATGCGTCCACCCGGTTCCCGAAAAAAGTGAGGACACAGCCGCGCCCGTGCAGCCGAGGACTGTTTCGTTCCGGTCTGCAGGCTTTTTGGAGGAGGGTGCTGCTTGCGCGTGGGGCCGGGGTCGTACTCCTCTCCTCGGGCTCTGGAATAAACAGTCCCCTCTGATCTCAGCTGCCCTCCCCCACTGGGAGCACGATTTCAAAGGGTTTCTCCGTCAAGCTAAAGCAAACCTCAGTCATCTTTGTGCACAAAACACCCACCCAGCCTATTTGTCTCCGTTCTGAGCTCTTGGCACGGGGCCCGAGAGAAGCCTTCAGAAGGAGCGCTTAGCAAAGAATGCTGGCATTCAGACGGGGTTGACTGTCCGCCGGCCGACAGCCCCACCCCGCACTCTGCCCAGGGTTCTTGGCAGCCTACGTTAACCACAAGACAAGTTTTATCATCTGGTAAACCTGTCGTTTTGAAAAAAAGACTTCAATAAAATATTTCAACAATTATAGTCCATTTTAATTAGGTGTGTGCCACATAATTATAGATTAAAAAAAAAAAGGATAGGGTTTCAAAACCCAATACCCTGACCATATAGTGTTAGCTGTTCTTCCGTGAATGAATTTCCAGCTGAATTTCCCACCTGAGGAGACAGTGTGTACTCGGGGAGCCCTTCCCACTCTCCTTGGCTTGGCCCAGTTACTTCCTTTTTACCGTTTTCCCCACTTCCACTTGGAAGCTCAGAGTCCCGGAGGAGGGAGAATGGTGGCGGGGGTGCCCCTGAGAGTCTGGAGGGTCGTGGAATTCTGGGATGTGACTGATGGTGGGCCGGCTCCCTGGACGGGAGCCTGGAGGTCTGGGGTTTCCCTCTGGCCCCGTCATCCACTTGCTGGGTGATCTTGCATGTTTCCTTTCTCTGAGCTTCAGTTTTTTAAATCTTTAAGAGGGTTCGGCCGTCATTTATCAAGATTTTTGGGGAGAGGGAGAGGAAATGAAATTTTGAAAGAGAAGTCCAAAATGTAAACAGTTAAAAATTGAGGTGTCTTGAGAAGAACTAAGTATTACATTTGTGATTTAGTAACTGTGGTACACTGCAAGACGCTTTCTTAATTTTAAGTAGTATTAATGGATTCAAGGATTGCCTACGTGTACACGACATCCTTGTATGGTTTTCATTGCACTGTTTTTCATGGTGTTTCCTTTAAAAAACACTTTTCAATTCTTTTTATGACATCTGAAAACATGAAAGTAAGATGTTTTAGAACAATTTTCCTTCATACAATGCATTTAATGCATACAAAGCTGAGAGAGAGAGAGAAAAACAGAGGTGCTTGGCCCAAACCTTCTCTGGTGGCCCCTGTGTCACCTTCAAAGTAGCAGAGTTTGAAAATGGCTGGACTGGATAATTTCTAAGAGCCTTTCCAGCTCCGTCATTCATTTGACAAACACTTACTAAGCCTTCATGATGTGCCAGCCCTGTTCTCGGCTCTGGACGGACAGCAGGGAACCAGGCCTGCCCAGTCCCGCGCCCTGTCCCTCCAGGAGCCTTCCTGTCCCGCGAGGCCCAGACCCGGACATGTGCGACGGCTCCACATGCCAGCTCCGCCCACCATCCACCCCACCCAGTCCTCGGAGTGGTCCTGCAGGGACTCTTGTATGGAGGCCACCTAGACGGGCTGGGTCTCCCGAGGTCCCACAGCTCCTGCGAGGCAGTTCTGGAGCCGATTCTGGGATCTCGTGGTCCCAGATCCCACGACCTTAGTCAGGACACCCAGCCCCCTGCATCTGCATTTGTTCATCGGGGCACCTGCCTGCTGAGGAGGGGGCCTCCCTCCCTAGCCCCGGTGCCCACTTCACACGTTGAATGCCTGCCTCCCCGTCCATCTCTGCCTTGGGCGGTCTCCCCAGCCCCCTGGAGACACTGCCCTCAGGGGAAGGCACTCGGTTGCTCCCGCACAGATTGACTTCTGCTCCCAGTGCTCCAGAGAACCTTGCTTCTCCTTTCTCTGTCACGCCGGGGTCCCCTTCTCCCTTGCGCCCTGCTTCCTGGGGTTCCTGGCTTATTCCCCGTTTGAGACAGCGACGTTAGAGGGTGGGGCTCATGTCTTAGTAGTTTTAACCTGCCCTACACAGCCTTGTACCATAGGAAGGGAGCTGTTTCTGTGTGTGAATTAATGTTTCTGTGTGTGAAACTGTGTGTGAATTAATGACTAGACGGAGTGATGGTGTGGATGGATAAATGGATGAGTGGATGGATGAGTGTATTAATAAATATATTAGTAATGTGAGCCAATGTATGAACAGATGGGGAAATGGATGGATGGATGAAGGGAAAGATAGTTGAGTTGAGGAGTGTATGGTGGGTGAATTAATCAATGAGAAAGTAAACAAGGGAAGCTGAATCTCCATCTTCACCCGTATCTAGATCTACAAGTAAACTAGTACACGTCTAAGTGAATGACCAAGGGAAGGAGGAAGCAAGTCAAATAATTTAAGCTGCAATGAGTGGAGAAATAAATGGACGGATGAATGAAAGGATTGGTGAGTGAATAGGTCACTTCTCCCTCTAATTAGCTTCTCGGCCACATGTCAGCATCCTCTGGAACCAAGCTTGGTGGGTGCATGCTGGCCATGGGACAGCTTTCTAATGATGACGGCTTGCAACACCCGCCCGGAACTCAAGGGAGCTTTGCAGACCCAGCCGAGGCTGTGAATAACAAGAGGGGGCACCCTTGTCTGCAGGCCGGCCTGGCTGTGGCCCTGGCCAATGACTCACCGACTCCGGAGCTTTTCAGGGGTTTGCTGAGTTTCCTGCCTGGAGAGACTCTTACATGCAGCCTGGGGAAATTCCAGGAGCCTCCAATTAGCCAAACTGCATGGTGGGGGTGGGGGTGGGGGTGGGGGTGAGGGTGGTGGCAGGTGCAGGGAAGGGGGTTGCCGTTTGGTTTGTGCCATTGTCCAGCTAAGAGGAGCCAAGTGATTTCCAGCAAATTCTAGGACAAATGTTTGCCTTAAGGCTCAGGACTCTGGTGCCAAGTTTCAACGCAACCAAGTACTTCTGAGTTTGGGAGTCAGGTTAGAGAGAGAAAAAGGGTGGGGAAAAGAAAGAGAGAGAGAGGACGATGCCGTGGGGCAGAGTGGGGGAGGGAGAAGAGGCAGAGGGTTGACGTTCAAGATGTCCTTTGAAGGCTGTGGTCCTTCCTCATGTACCTGATAAGTTATAGGCTCTGCCCACAGCAGATTCCCGTCAGGTCGGGATGTTGCCTGTGCCCAGAGACCTGTGAGACAGCCTCGGATCCCAGTTAGGGCTCAAGTGTGGATCTGTCTGATTCCAGGGGAAGGGGAGTCATGTGGCTCTGTTTGGAGGAGAAAAGAGATGAAAATGTATAAAGATGCAGCAGATTCAAGGTCAAACCCTCCCAGGCCAGCAGGATGTCCAGGAGAGGCAGCTGAAGGTTCCCATCAGAGGTGGAGTTCGGGATTTGGTTAATACATATGCTCAGGACCAGGTGGGTGCCACCAACAAAGCTGGCCTGGTGGCCTTGCCAGTGCAATGCTGCCTGTTGGTGGGGGGGATGCTGGGGGATGCTGGGGACTGTGGCAAAGTGGAGAAAACAGGCCCCACGGGGACGGGCTGGGCAGTCCGGGGCTCCAGCTGACTGTGCCCAGGCTGAGAGAAGGAAGTCCCGTGTGGCCAAGTATTTTAATTTGGGGGAAGAAATTCTCAATGACTAAATGTTGGCTATGGATTTAAAAAATTTTTTTAAACTGTGCTGGTCAAATAAAACTGGGCTTTTGGTCTCTGACCTCTGGTTTTAGGATTGAGGAAACCAAGACAGGCTGAGAAGGAGGGAGCTGGTTCTGATGCTCAAGGTCTTTTGCAGCCCCTTCGGCTTGACTCAGGCTCCTGCCAAATCCCCTGGGGGACACGCCGCAGGTCCCCCCACTGTTCCTGCGGATTTACTGCTGGGTGCCCTTAAGCCCTGTTTCAGTCCTTCTAGACTTAGGAAGCCCTGCTCTCGCTGCGTCCCGTGAATCAGACCTGCTCGTCGCAGGCAGGCCCTCAGCACTGGCTCTTTTTACTTAGTCCACGGAATTCCCTGAGCAGCTACAACACACTGCACGTGGCGGGGGCAGGGGACGCAGAGCCTTGCAGGGTAGTGGCGGGGTGCGGACATGTCTTGTTGAGGGTTGACCACTGGGAATGCTGACTCCTCTGTGTGTGCAAAGCAGGAGCATCCGTTCCAGCCTAAGGGGTCAGGGAAGGCTTCCAGGAGGAAGCGGCTAATTCTTCAAGAATTGGAAGGAGTCGGGTGGATGACTGCCAAGGGGCGGTGAGAGGGAGTATTGGGATGGTGCCGAGCTTGGGTTTGGAGCCAGGGCCCTGGACCCGCGTCCTGAGTCTCCCTCTTATTAACCAGCGACCTGGAACGAGCCACCTCACCTCTCTGAGCCTCAGTTTCCTCCCCTGTGGCAAAGGTCGAATGATGGCTTCCCGGATGGGTGGTCTTGAGGGTGGGATGGCTGGCCCCATGTGAAGTGCCCGACACTTGGCGGCTTGTCCGTGGTGTTGGTCCTGCCATGGCTGCCGGCAGCTCTCCTCAGGCTTGTTAAAACTCCTGTGCCTGCGCTCTCTGGGGAGGCAGGAAGGCGTGAGGAGCGGTGCAGAGGTGGTGCCTCCCAGGGTCACTCAGGGGAGGAGCAAGGGGGAGACCAGGCTGGAGCTCGTGCGGACGTGGAGTGTGTGTGTTGGGGCTCACATCTGGGTCTGGAGATGCGACTCTGCTCTGCCAAGGGAGGGAGTCAACCAAGGTGGGTGGGGGTGCCCGGAGCCCTGGTGTGTTGGGGGAGGCTGTTCCAGCAGCCACTGCGTGTCATGGAGGACGGCGTGGTGGGGAGGGGAGGGGAAGCAGGGAGCTCAGGGTCGGGGGACTGTGGGGGTGGCCGGGTCGGGCACCATGGGGGTCTGGCTGTGAGTGGCTGCCTTAAGAAGATGAGTGGGGGGCCAAGGGGAGACTTTGGCAAGCGAGATGCAACAGGACACGATGCAGGACAGGTCTCTGGGGGCACACAGGGTGCTGGGTCTATGCTGATCTTGACTTTCTGAGTCAAGGGGGCAAGGCTGAACACTGACGGTGCCAGCAGGGATTCGGGCACGGGGAGGAGTGTGAGGACCTCTGAGCAGGGAGCTGTGAGAACAAACTTCTGCCTTGTTCACCAGGTTAACCCTTCAGAATGCAGGTCATTAGGGCAAAGAGCAGGGACACCTCCTCTGAGAAGCCTTCCTGGAGTTCCTCAGTCCCTGGGTGACCTGGCTTTCTCCCCTCCGTGCCTCCTCCATGCCCCCTGCACACATCTGCTTATGACTCCTGCAGCCTGTCTCAGCCCATGTGACCTGGCGGCTGTCACCTGCTCGCCTGGCTCTGGGCATCCCAAGGGTGGGAGCGGGTTCCCAGTTCTGACTGTGGACTTCTGGACCCAGCCCACAGCAGGGCAGCTACTGTGAGCGAGTGAATGAGGAGGAAAGGGTAGAGAGGAAAGCAGGAAGGGAGAGAAGAGGCAGGAAGGAAAAGGGAAAAAAGGAACAAGGGAAAGAAAGACGAAGGAAGGAACAGAGGGACGGATGCAGGGAGGGAGGGGATGAAGGAGGGAGGGAAGGTCCAGAGGCTGGTGTTGGCTGTTGGCTGAAGGCCCTCTGCTTGCCGAGGTCATGAGATCAAGGATCCCCAGTGGACGGCGAGATGACGCAATCAGAGGTAAGTCCCCGGGCGGCGAAGGGCACGTTCTCTGGGGCCGGGGACCAGGAATCGCTGGCTCTGGCTGCCATCTGGCTCGCTAATAAATGAGTATCTGGAAGGCCCTATTGTGGATTAAAGCAACAGCTGGTAACCTTGGTTCTCCTGAGAGGGCTGCGGCTCTCCGGGTGAGGCGCACACGGCCGCGTCCTGCGGGTGCCTCCGGGCTGGGAGAAACTCGGGTTTGGAGAGTTTCACTCATCCGTTGATTCGCTTACTCCCTCACTCACTCACGGAGGCAGCCGGCAGCAGCTAGCTTGTGCTGGGCATCAGGCGACGCGGCAGGAGGCGGGGATGCAGAGGTGACTGAGGATGTGGGTGGAGCTGAGGGCTTCAGACTTAAGCCCAGCTCTGCCCTCACTTAGGTGCGTAACTTTGAGAAAATCGCCAACCTCTGTTTCCTTCCTTGCAAATCAAACCAAAGGGCCGGCTTCTAAGGATTTAGGGAGGACCGGAGAGGGTGCATATGAATCTCCCAGCCCAGTGTCTGGGTCGCACTAAGGGCTCACCTAATGGTGCCTTTTAATCTTTGTTCTAACAACCCCGTGGAGGGCAAGGCACGTGAGCCGACACACACGCAACACAACCAGCGCTGCGGGAGGGGATGTGAACGCGCGGTGCACGGATCTTAGGGAGCAGTGATATTCCTGCTGCCCGGGAGCCCCACGGAGAGCAGCAGAGAAAAGTGGTAACTGCTGCTCTGGGACCCGAAGATGGGAGAGTTGGAGCCAGTCCTCCCGAGAGAGGAAGAGGCAGGGGCAAAGAGGGCTGTGTCCGGGGACACTTGTGGGGAGGCCACGTGAGGCTGCGTGAGGACCAGGCACCTCCCTCCTGGCCGATCTCCTCCAACATCTCTCCCGTGGGAACCAGTCCGCTTCCGCCCAGCCCTGACAGCTGCAGCCAAGACGGGAAGGGGGATGGAACACAATTTTAAGGGTCGTGGTATTCGCCATGAAGACTGCTTGCTGCACTTTCAAATCAAAAATAGTAATCTCACTGATGCAAAATCCATATCATCCGATGTGTGGGAATGTGTGTACGAGACACAGGATGAGGGAGGCTTGGTGGCTGCCCGCGGTGCCCAGTCTAAGGGCCCCTGGCTGGGCGGCAGAACCACTCTTATCTGCCATTCCTAGAAAAGCCACACATCACAGTGCAGACGCGACTTTGCATGTACTGCCTGTAAGAGTCAGCCACAGTGCAAGCACCGCTAGTCCCCCTTTACAGGCGAGGGATGGCAAGGGACCCTTGGGGCTGGCAAGTGGACAAGGAGGGCCGATGTGCTTCGAGACTGATGGGTGTGTCCGAGGACGACCGAGGCAGCTCTGGAAGGATGCTGGAAACACACCAGGTACAGAGAGCTGGGCTGAGGGACTTGAGGCTGCAAAGATGCCCGGAGAGGGAAATAGTGGAGCTGGTCACCACTGCTCTGAGGCTGTCCTGGGGCGGAGAAAAGCAGGCTGGTTCTGGCAAGTCGAGGGGACGTTACAAGGACCGACTTCCCCAGTGCAAGCAGGAGCTGTGTGGGGAAGTGGGAAACCTCTCCAGTCCTTAGAGGGGCTTCCCCAGAGTACAACCTTGTAAGAACATCCTAGCACTTGGGGGGGGGGACTTTGCCTGGAGTGGATGGTCACCTTCTCTCCCCCTTAAAGTTCCACACTTGGATTCCACTTTCTCTGCGTGGAGGACCACGAACCGATAGCCATGGGCTGGGTGGACACAGGAAATTGGGGAGGGTCCACTTGCTCCCAGGATGCCCCGCCTGTGGTCCAGACACAGGAGGACCCACGACAAGAGAGCAGTCTCTCTGGTTAAGCCTTGCCTCTCCCCATGGTCTTTTAAAGCAGACCTATTCCTGGGAGAGAAAAGTGACTTGAAGCTGAGCATGGATGTCGTTAGTAGGGCAAAGGCTTAAAGAAAACACTGGGGTGGAGCTCTGGCCCGGGCAGGACACAGTGGCAGGTGGTGGTGGGGAGAACTGAGTCGGCTCTGGAGCTCAACGTCCCGGGTGAGAGCCCAGATAGCAACGCAGGTAAGCCACCTCAGTTTCCACATCTGTAAACCAGAGAGGACCCGGAGGCCACCCTCATGGGTCGATGGTGGGCGTGTGTGGGTTACGACTCTGGAAACAGCTTCGTCGGCTCAGAAGCGCTGTCCAGATGCTGGCTGGTGGGACAGCGTGTTTGCAAAGTACTTAGCGTGTTGCTTTACTAAGTGCCTGATAAATGTGGACCATTATCACTAGTGTCACTATTATTACTGCTACCACGTTCCATTTTTTGTCCTCAGGGCTGTTCCACTTTCTGTAAAACTATAAAGCACCACCCTGTGCGGCCAGCAATAATTATATAGGAAGTTTTGACTGCTATGCGTTCTCTCCTCTCTCCGGGGAGATATTAAATAATGTGCAGACACAAAACTAATAACATTTCCTTGTGGGTGGGGCTACCCAGAGAGCGACCGTTTATTGAGAGCCTGCCTCGTGCCAGGTCCCATTTGAAAGTGGTGCTCCTGTATCCATTCATTTGATTCTCACAGTCCCCCCGTGATGCTGGACCACTCCCGCCCCACTCCGCAGGTGAGAACAGTGAGCGGGGAGGGCCCACTGCTAGGCGGCCGCCTGGTTCTGGGAGCTGGAGCTCCTGCGGCACTGCGCGAGCTGGGCATAAGGACTTTCTGGTGGCTGAGTGTGCTGGGCACGGGACCGAAAGGCCCCAGTCGAGCAGGAGTAGTAACAGAGGGGAAGGAGGCCCTTGTCCCAGTTGGAAAGCTCATCCTGGAATCAGTATAGGAGGTGGACGCGAGCCAAGTGGTGAGTTGGGGTGGAGAGAAGACACACTTCAAAGTGTCAGGCTGACTAGCCTCAGGTTTTCACCCAGTCGCTTACTACCTGGTGAAAAAGTGTGACAAAGACCAGGGGTTGCAAACCACGGCCTGCGGGCCAAACCTGGCCGGCTGCCGGTTTTGGTGCATGAAGCTTGCCTGGCACCCGCCCATGCACCTACACAATGTCTCCGGTGTTTCCACGCTGCAACGGCGGAGTTGAGTATTTGGGACAGGGACTGTCTGGCCTGCAAAGCCTAAAATATTTATCATCTGACCCTTTCCAGAAAAAGTTTGCTGACCCCTGGAGAGATGGATGGTCACTTCTGAATCTCACCTCACTCAGGAAAAAATTAATTGTGAAGCTTAAGCAAGTGAAAGCATAGGATCGTACAGATAGTGTGAGTTTGTGGACGCCCCACTGGTGTTGAGTTGATGGATGAGATGGAAGAGCCTGTGTAGTGCCTGGTGCCAGAGGAGGCAGGAGAGGAGAGGGGTTCGAGGCAGATCAGCCATGGTGAGAAGCAGGCCTGGGTCGAGGCTGAACACTGCTCCCTTCCAGGCTTGCGACCTTGGCAGTTGCTTCACTTTTCCTGAAACTGGATCTTCCCATCTGCCCGAGGGAAAGAATGCCAGCCCCTGTCTCTGGGGTATCTGGTGGGATTCCTTGTGTTAATTCATAAACAAACCACGTGGCTATAGGAAGAAAATGGATATCAGTAAATGTTGATAAAGGTGTGGAGAAACTGGAAGTTTCTCCGTTGCCGGGAGAAATATAAATGGTGCAGCCATTTTGGAAAATACTTTGCTGTTTTTTTTTTTAAACATAAATTTATTATCCAAGCCAGCAATTGCGTGACTAGGTATCTATCCAGGAGAAATAAAACAGGTTTGCACAAAGACTCGCACACGAATGTTCATAGCAGAATTACCCATAATAGCTCCAAAGGGAAAGCAACTTCAATGTCTACCGACTAATTAAACAGCTGATTAAGCTGATAAACAAGATCTGTTATATCCACCCATGGAATATTATTTGACAATAAAAAGGAATGAAGTACTGATACGTGCTACAAAAAGCAGAGACTTCAAAAAACATTATGCTAAATGAAGGGAGTCAACTACAAAAGACCACATGTGGTAGGATTCTATTTTCATGAAACATCCAGAACAGGCAAATCCAGAGAGAAACAGATTGATGGTTGCCAGGGACAGAGGGTGGGGAGGAAGCATCAATTTCACACGGGCCTGAGGGATCTTTCTGGGGTGATGCAAAAGTTCTAGACCTGGACTGTAGTGACAGTTGCACAACTCTGATAATTTACTCAGTATTGTTGGGTTGTGCACATTAACCGAGTGGATTTTATGGTGTGTAAGTGAAATTGTTTGAAAAAGCCTATCGACCCTGGGCATTGCACTTGGTGCAGAAGAAGGCACAGTGGCTGTCCGTGGTGGTGAGTCCTTCTTGTCCTCTCTGGCTGGAGCTGAGCTGTTGGTAAGCCCCCAGTGCTAATCTGAGTCTGGAAGTTCACGTGCACGACCTCCAGGCAGATCTCAGCTTCCACGTCCAGCCACTTGTATGACTGTGAGCCTCTGTTTCCTCTTCTGTAAACTGGGAATTTAATTGTCCTGAATCTGTGCTATTTTTGTTTGTTTGTTTACATGTAAAATATATAAAGTCATATTGGCACATGTCAGGCATTCGAGTTTTCTTTCTCAGGTGAGCAGACGAATGCAGTGGCCATGAGATGGCACACTTTTTCTTCTCCAGCTGACACAAATCCTCATTTTCTGCTCCTGACTTTGTTTCAGAGGAAAGAAGATTGGAGTTAAAGGTCAGAGAGCGGACCTGGACTCCCAGCTCTGCCACTAACCAGTCGTGTGCTCTTTTCCATCTGGGTCTTTCTGGCAAAAGAGGGCTCTTGGGTGAGGATCCCACCTGTTGGGGCTTTGGGAGGGTCCAGTGGGAGACTAGCTCCAAAACACCTTTGCTCCTAAGGGGTTGCTATTCAATCCCAAGGCAACACAGGTGGCTCCCAAGAAAGTGATCTGGGTCCCACGAAGGGAGGGTTCAAGTGTGGGGGGACGTACATTACACACCTAACAGTGGCTCCCAGGGCTGTGGCCATGTGTTAGCTAAGGGGCCACAGGGCCTGGCTCCGCTGTGGGTCTGCTGTGGGCCGGGAGGTGAGGATCCCTGGGGAGGTGACCCTGGTCAGCCCTCCCCAGGATGCAGGGCCGTGGGAAAGTTGCATGCTACTGGAAGCATTATCAGCTTGGGCATCTGGCAGCTTGGGGTTGTCCCAGGGCTTGCTGGGCCTCAGAGTCCCCAAAGCCGAGCAAAGACCGGGTGCAGAAAGGGGTCTGGGACACACCGAGTGGCACTGGCCGGTTTCCACAGGAGGGTCTCGCAGAAGGCCACGTGCACAGGGACTCAGGGGAGCAGGACCCCGCCATCCTGCCCCCTGAGCTGGGGCTGATCTCAGGCATATTCCGCCTTCTCTGGAGCTTGGCTCTTTCCTCTGAGAATAAGGGCAAGTGCTGTTGGATCAGAGATCTCTGACTGGCGGCTTGGCTTTTCCCTTTCGTCCACAGGCAGACGTCCTTTTATTGCACCGCGCTTTATCGTGCTTTGCAGATACTGTGTTTTTATAAATTGAAGGTTTGTGGCAACCCTGCATCGAGCAAATCGTTGGCGCCATTTTTCCGATACCGTTTGCTCACTTCGTGTCTCTGTGCCCCATTCTGGCAGCTCTTATGCTAGTTCAGACTCTGCACCAGCAATAAGACCGTGCCTTGCTGAAGGCTCAGATGATTGTTAGCATTTTTTGAGCAATAAAGTATTCTTTAATTAAGGTATGTAAATTTTTTTTAGACACAATGCTATTGCACACTTAACAGACTACAGTGTAGAGTAAACGTAACTTTGGTATGTGCACTGGGGAAACAAAAAATTGCACAAGTCACTTTATTGCAATTTTCGCCTTATTGTGGTGGTCTGGGACTGAACTCACCATATCTGCAAGGTGTGCCCACGTAGCCAGCACTGTTTATAAAAGATAGTTGAATCATTGATATTTAAACATTAGGAAATTTTACTGAGAAACAGATTTTGGGGTCCTCTTTGAAAAAAACGAAAAACAAAGGTTTAGCATCACTGAACCTGCATTTATTCCATCATGGCTACAATAAGGCTGAGAGGGAAGCAGTCGGGCCCTTTAGACCTCAGTCTCCACTCAACCCTATTTTCCTCCCTCTCTGAAACTGAATGCTGGTTGTCACTTATGGAAGAGTTAAGAGGGTGAAGAACAGATTTTTTTGTGCTCACATCTTTATCAGAAGTGGGAACATGAAAAGCTAATGAAACAGTGTTTTAAGAAAGATGAAATAGCAACTTGTTTTGACAGAAAGGAAACATATTCCTGAGCATTTACTGGGTGAGGTAGACCTGTGTCTGTGGGGTGCTTGGATTCACCCACATCTTTCTGTTTTTCCTTCCAGGCTCATTGGAGGATTACAGTGTCCTGCCCCCTCTGTAGTTAGGTGGGGCCAAACTCCCGATGGCGGGTATTTGTGAATTGATGAGGGGAGTTAGTGCAAGTGAAGTATGTTCTACACACTCCTTTGAACAGCCCCCAGCACACTTCTCCAGCCACAGTGGCAGAAAAGGCTGTGTGTCCCAGCAGGTCAGGGCACCTGGGTCAGCCTGAGTGACTACAAGGCAAGCGGTGAGAGTATATGGCCATGGGACTGTTTGTTACACAGCACAAACCTATCTTATCCTGACTGATACAGTATTGAGAAGGTGTGTCTTGTCTGCTTCTTCCATCGCCTTCTGGATTTGATGGTCAGTAATTCCCATCCCCGTTTCATTACTGAACCAAAGTTGGGTCCACTTGCCCATGTGCAGTGAGGCCAATCCACTGACCCCCGGTTTTGATGAAGGAAGGTGAAGTGTTTACTGCAGGGCACCAAGGAAAAAGTCCAGGCAGCTAGTGTTTTCAAGACCTGAACCCCCTGAAGGCTTTCAGGGAAAAGTTTTTAAAGACGGTGAGGGAGGGGGGTTGTGGGGTGTGTGATCAGCTCATGGACATTCTTCTGACTGGTTAGTGCTGAGGTCACTGGGAGTCAACAGTGTCAACCTTCCGGTTCCAACCAGTCTGGGGTCTACATGCTTGAGGGAAGCGTATAGTTAACGTCTTCCATTTAGTGAGGGTTTCAGTGTCTGCAAAACAGCTCAAAGGGTATGGCTCAGAATATTATCTGTAGTCCTGGAGGAGGAACTAAATGTTCTTGACTTTGTTTAATGGCTAAACAATTATTATTTTGTCTTGCCTGACTGTTTTCTTTTCCGTATTTTCTCACTTCTCTGATTAAATGTACTCTTTGGAACTCAGGGAAGGCTTCGGAGGCTAAACTTTTTCTACAGACAAGAGGCAGGCAGAGAACATGGAAGGGGGTGGTCTGTTCCAGGACGGCCACGGAGGGTCCTGTTCGGTTACAGTTTTAATCCCCTGAGGACTGTTCCATGTTCCACTGAATGGCGAGCTCCTTGGGGCAGGAGTTGAGTCTTACTCTTCAGCTGTGCACCCCCAGTGTCTACGAGGTGACCCAGCAGAGGGTGTGCTCCAGAAAAGTTAGCCGAATGAACAATTGAACTCTCTTCTAGTTTGTCCTGAGATTGGGGTGAGTTGCCTCATGCTGGTCTGTGTGCTTTCATTTGTAAAACAAGCAGGTACAAAGGTGTGATCGCCTGTGTCTCCCCCCAGCTCAGGACGCCCCTGTCCTCTGATCTAACCTCTGCTTTTACTTGAGCTCAGAGCACTCACCACAGGAGCCAGTCATGTCCTTAGGAACTGACCCATCACTCACTCCAGGCATTTAGACACTTTACCCTCAAAATGCCCTTTCTGGGCTCCCATCACTGATGTCTGTATAAAGGAAGTGTTACTGACGACTGAGGAGGCCTCTCTTCTGGGACATCTGATCTAATGGCATTTCTGCCTTGCTCATGTGACGGTTCTGCTACTGTCAGGACACAGGGGGTCTCTCCCAGCCAAAAATAATACCTCCCGGGAAAGGCCCAGCTGTGCTGTCAGGAAACCCTCTTGATGGAAATGGGCAGGTGCCAGGCTGGGCCAACCAGAGGGGCTGTCAGGGAGACTGATGCTCACACTTCACCACCTTGGGGTCCTCTGACTGGTCCACGGCTCCTGGTGACTCAGAAGCACCTCCCCTCTCCACCCAGTTAGGGCTGCCGACAGGAGGAAGAGCAAACTGTTAGCAGTCAAGAGGCCAGAGGCTCACCGTGGACCACCATCCTCGTGCAGGACCTGGGATGTCATTTTCTGGACAGGAGCAGTTGCTCTTGAAGGTCTTTGCCCATCTCAGTGTCTGTGACCCCTGGCCTGGCTCTTCCTGTGTCTGTATGATCTCGGCAGCGTCACTAAACCCTGCTGAGCCGCATTTTCTCATCCATAAAGTTTCTGACATTAAGAATGAAGTGTAACGATGTAAGCTATCATTTATCGGGTGCTCAGTACATGCTAAGACCCAGGCTAAGTGCTTCCCTCCATGAACTCACATAAACCTTAAGACAATCTCTCTGATCGTTTTTACCATCCCCGTTTTGCCATTGCCATCTCTGCTTCCCAGGTGAGCAAACCAAGGCATGGAGACATTAATGAGATACTTGCCCCAGGTCTCCTGACTCGTATATGGATTTGAACTCTGGCAGATGGATTCCCAAAGTGGTCCAGCTAAGCTCACCATGTGCTCTCTGGGGTGTGGTTAAAGAAAAAAAAAAGCACTGGACCAAGGATTAGAAAAATCAGGTAAAATCCATCTTCTGGGTTTATTGGCAAGTCAGCAAGGTTTGGTTTCCACAATTCCCAAACAGGATGGGAATCAGTGCCTTCTGTCTCCCTGGCTGGTAGAGGTTGCTGCTGAGGTCATGATGTGGAAATACGTCACAACCATCAGTGTTGGGTGGCTGGACAAGACCTCTTCCTGTCCTGAATTTCCTGTGTGCGCCGTGGTTTTCTGCTGTCTGTCCTCACTGTCCGTATCTGCCTGCATCTGCCTCATCCTGTTTGCAGGGAGGGGCTGGGGTCCGAGCTGCCTCACCCACCCCTGAGGCTCATGGGGAGATTCCCTGTCCCCATCGTGACCCCCGATGCCCTGGGGAGCACCTGTGCAGAAGTCAGTGTTGTGTCATGTGCTGATCCCTTCATTGGAGGGATGACTCCAGGGACAAAATGTGGGCACATGCATGAGGGGTAGAGGGGGTCCCGTGAATCAAGATCGAGTTGGGGAAGCCCTAAGGGTGAAAAGGAAACATTGCGATGATGACTTTGACCTGCTTGTAGGATGCATGGAAAATGAGAGCAGGAGAGAAAGCTGGAAAGGTAAGGCTGACCGCGGACGGTCCCGCAGGCTGTGAGAGCTGCAAGGACTGGTCCCCTGCAGTGGAGCCTCCCCCAAGGGCTGTGGAACGCACCTGCTGGTGGCAGCTGGGCTCTGTCAGCTTGGTTCTTCCCAGCTCCACCACTCTGTGGGATTGTGGGCCAGAACCAGGGGTTCTGGAAGCCGCTGCAGGAAGCGTGGTCACTCCACTCCCTATTTACCTGGTTGCTTGAATTTGAACAAAGATGCCAAGCACGGGCTGCTGGATGGCTTTCCTGCTTGGAAGACATGCTTGGTAAATCCGAGTCCCCGCTGTTTTCTCAGGATGGGCCTGGTTCATCGATATATTGACGTTTGATAATTACTCCTGAAAGTATTTATTCTGGTGCAAAAACAGGTCACCGATGTGCTCAGCTGTTCCTTCTCTGCAGAAAAGGAGAGGGTCTGCCTTGCAGGGTGTGTCTCAGCATTGGCTTCCTAGGGGCCGAGTGGTCTCAGCAGAGAGTATGAGAGTATGACTTCCTTACCCCTAGCATTCACTGGAGCATCATTCTCCCCTGCTTTAGACCATTTTCCCCTTGAATGGGGTATTAGGGAAACCAGTTACATGTCTCCAAATGACTTTAAAAACAGATCTTGTGGTAGCTCACAGTGAAAAAAAAATGTGACAATGAATATATGTATATTCATGTATAACTGAAAAATTGTCCTCTACACTGGAATTTGACACAACATTGTAAAATGACTATAACTCAATAAAAAAATGAAAAAAAGAAAGTGAACCAGAAAGTTAAAAAAAAAAAAAACAAAAAACAAAACAAAACAAAACAGAACAAAACAAAACAAGAGGGTTTTTTCCTCTCTCTGTTTTTCCAGCTCCTTGTTGAAATGAAAACCAGTGTGGCTAAGCTGGTGTTAAATGTGGTGAATCCAGTTACACAAGGATTCTAATCTGTACTTTTCATTTTTTTTTCTTTTTCAATAAAGGATACTTAGGGCCAAGAGAATTTTTGACTCGAAGTAGCACGTAAATAGTGAGTCACCGGTAACAGGGTGAGCTCTTTGCTTTGGGATTAGGCCTAAGTGACAGCGCCCTGGTCCCTTTAGTCATTGCGATGGTGCCAGGAGAATGCTGTGTGCTGCTCTGAAAAAGATAGAATTAGGCGTTCCATTTCTTCTATTGATCTTAATAGCTTCATCTCATAAATACCTACTTTATGACATCAATAAAAGAGGGATCGTGGCAACTCAGAACAATAGAAATGGTTACTTTGCAGCAGAAGTGTTCCCTTGAACGCCCAGATGGAATTCCAGAGCGTGGTGCTGTCGGGAGATTTCTGTGCCGGCTTTTCCAAGAATGTGCAGGAGAGATTTCCACCCTGTTCCTTGAAAACACAAACCCCTGAGTGCCTAGGATGGGACGCAATGGCCTCTTGTTTCTCAGAATTGTGATTTTTCTTTCCTCCGTGGCTCAGACTTCAGTTTTCATGTCATAGAGTTTTCAGGGGTCTAACCGTGGTGTCTGTGTTGGTAGACCTGAGGATTCCCAATCAGCAAAGTATTGTGGATAATCCTGTCTTCCCTAGCCCAGCACGAAGGATGCTTAATACTTACTTTAAGGTGCACAAACATGCCCACCTCCTTTGTGCTCTCATTTTGTGGAAGAGAAGCATGAGGGTCAGAGAGGTCCCATGACTGATGCCAAATCGAAATCTTTTTCACTGTTCTGCATTTCTCCTTAAACAATGTTACTTTTATCCCAAACCCCTTCTCTGCTTTCATCTGCTCCACACAGCCTACCATGAACTGGTCTCAAGGATACCTGAATGGACACGAGTAGGACCGAGCTCAGGGCCAGGATGCCTGGGCACTGCCAGGTGCCCTCGGGAGCCTTCTCCTTCCCATCACCAGCTTTGCCCCGGGAGAGGAAGGTCTCAGCTCGCCTGCCCTCCGGGACCAGTACTCGGTTACGGCTTAGCTGTGTATCAAATCCACGGAACTCTGCGCTCTGCAGGGCGCAGATGTGAGCGAGAGGGACAAAATGGTCAGGGGGGTGCATCTGGGAGCTGTCCCCATGTCCCTGAAATTCTGGACGTATTTTGGACACAGGGTTGATGGCTCTGCCTCCCAAATTTCTTTGCCTTCCCTGCTTCGGCCCACCCCTCCAGACCTGGTCATTACCTTGTCACACCTTCATCACGTGCAGAATCTCACTTCAGTGTCCTCTCGGACCCTACCTCCCCTCGTCCCAGCGCACTGTCTCTGGTATCCCCTCCCTGGGGCCGCTCCCTTACCTGATGCAGCTGCAACTCGGAGAGCCCAGCACCGCCCCCGCTCCCACCTGCACAGAAGCTGTCGAGAGTGGCTGGGACCAAGGCGCCTGGCCAGGATGACTGGAGACCGGTGGGAATCCGGGCAGCTGCCGGGCTGAGCCTGGGTTTCTGAGCTGAAAGGCTGGAAATAGGGACAGGAGAGTCACCAGCTTGTGGATGGGAATGAAAGCCTTGGGGGCTGGGATGGAGTCAGGAGAAGAGGGGGAGGGACAGGCAGGACCCTGCCACCATTGCCCCCACCTCGAGCCCGGGAGGGGTGGAGGGTGGGACTGGGGAGATGCCCTGCGTGCAGGAGGAGACCTGAACCTGCCTTCTCCTTTCTTCCTCCAAATGGTCTGCAAGCTGGTGGGCTCTCTGGGTAGAGCACGACTCCCAGCGAACCTTCTGTAGCAGTGGACTCGGCTGCCTGGGGACCACCCCCGGAGTGGGCCCTGGCCCCCTCCCCAGCTGCAGTCTCGTCCCGCCTGCCTCTCCTGCTCAGCACACCCGGAGGAGGAGGCCAGCTGACTGCCGGCATCGCTCCCCGATCAGCCTTCTGCCCCCTCCTGCTGGCCCCTGTGCCTTCTGGAACATTCCTCTGCCCAGCTCTCCCTGTTGTTCCCCTCGGGGGCTGCGGGTTGACTTGTCCTCTCCCCAGCATCCTCCACCCTGCCTTCCTCCTCGCTGGAGTGCAGGCCTCTCACCGTCTCCCAGTCCCCTCAGGGGACAGAGGCCCAGCCGTGTTTACCCTCTGCCCCTTCCTCCGCGCAGACCTGCTCCGCCCCGTTCTTCCAACTCCCTCCTCTGTACTGGGAGGGCCCCGGAGTCTAGTCCCCACTTGCTCCCCTGCCAGTTCCACCAGAACTTTCCATCTCTGAAATTTACCTGCACTTAAAGAGCTGCCCTCAGTCTGCCCCTCCCCGGAATTCTCTGCTACCTTGGAATAGAGGCTTCTCGAAGCAACACAAGGGCATAACAGTAAAGCTGACCCCTAAACTCACTTTGGGAACAGTGGCTAATATTTGTGGAGCTCTGGGCATGCTCTAGGCATGTTCTGAGGGCTTGGTTAAGAGAAGGAGCCTGGTCGTTTGGTTTAATTGGCTCGTTACTCAATTCTGGCATCATCACAGAGCTTCTCTCCTGCACTGGTACCTGCCACAGGGCCTTTGCCTGGCTCTCCTCTGCCTGGAATGGCCCGAGCTTCCCCAGTTAACTCCCACTCGTCCGCCCACGCTCTGCTCAAATGTCCAACCTCCAGAAGCCTCTCTGGGTTTGGTGAATCCCTGCCCCACCCCTTCATGGCTTGGGGAGCTTGGGAGATTCACTCAGCCTTTTCATGCTTCTGTTTTCAAAGAGGGATGAAATGGGTGCCTAGTTCTTAGGGTGGCTGTCAGGAAACACAGGTCCAGCTCTGGCAGCAGTGCCCAGCACACAGAAAGGGCTGTGCACCCATGGCTGTGGTTACTATTATTGTTGTTGTTGCTCACCTTTCCCTCAGCCCCGCCCCTTCTCCTTCTCAGCACATCCCCTGCTGCTCCACACTGACACGCGGGATTGCTTGGCTCTTGTCCCATCCTGCCCAGCACGCACATTCCAAGCTGCACGAGGGCAGAAAGCATGTGGGTCCTTCTCACCAGTACACCCCCTGAGCCCAAAACAGGGTGTGGATGTGTTTGTGTTATCCTGGTAGAGAGAAAAGAGATTATTTACGAGATCGTAACATTTTGCTCTGTGGGTCCTGCCAGGGCTGGGCTGCCAAAATATTTACATTTATCGAAGGAAGAAAGGAAGGAAAAGGAAGTGGAGGAGGAAAGGAAGCAGGAGGGCCAGGGCTCTGTTCCCTGGTACCTCCATTCCCCACAGGGTGCAGGCAGAGTGGGCCTGGGGTCTGGCAGGGTCTCCGTGCCACATGCACTGTCGCTTTACTGGTCTGGGAGGCAGAGCCCCAGAGCAGGCCAGGACTGCTTCCGCCGTGGCCATGGTCCTGACACCTGCGTGTTTACAGACGGCCCTGCAGCCTGTGGCCGCCTCTGTGGCAGGCAGGTGTGGCGGCCCGGCCCGCCTGAGCCTCCCCCACAGCCAGCCCATGTGCCCGCAAGACTGGCCTCGGGCTGGACGTGCTCAGAGCTGGGGTGGTTTTGGTCAGCTCAGCCCTGAAGGTCCCTGTGAGTCAGCAAAGTTTCTTCGTCTCACATTTAGCTGGGGACAAAATTGTTTCCTTTCAAAGAACCACAGTCACATTCAAAGAGGTGACCAGTGAAGGTGTGGTCACTTCTGTACCAGCAGAAAGAGACAGGCCTTCCCTCACCCTCAGCAAGGAAAAGTCCGAGCTCGAATAACAGTGCTAAATGATGGAATAAAACCAGTGCTAGAATACAGGGCCGGGTGTTATTTTGCAGACATGAAGACAGGGGCCACTACTGTATGTCAAGCCTTGGGCTGGGGACTTGGATTCAGTTGTGAGAAGGTTGGATTCCTGCCATCATCCAGAGGAATGCTAGAATCCTTCAGAACTGTCATGGCATGATCTCTGATCTCCCAAGGGCAGTGCTGGGTATGGCACAGAGACTGTGGGAACCCAGGAGGGCTTCCTGGAGGAGGCAGTGTCTAAGCTGGCCCCTTAAGGGTGAAGAGAGGAGGGAAGAAGAGAGAAGAAAAGCCAGACAGAGGGGACAGGGCAAGCAAGCAGTATGGAGGTGGGAAGAGTCAGGGGTGGGGGCCACGTGCGGGTCAGTGAAGCTAGGACTGGGGCTGGGGAGGAGCTGGAGAGGTGGGTGGGGATTGTTCAGGAGGGCCATGAGACGTCACCTGCTAACCCATCAGAGAGAGTGAAGCCAGGGGACACCTGATGCTGGGCATGATTTTGGAAGTTCTCTCTGGTGGTTGCAGGGTGGAAATAGGAAAGAGGAAAGGCAGAGAGATTGGTTAGGATGTGACTATGGCCCCTCAGGGTGGAGAGGGAGGTGTGATGGGAAAGAGAAGGAGATTAAATGCACAAGTTCTGGAGCAGTTTGGACACCGAGGGTCAGAGAAGTGAGCATAAGCCCGGGGAGACTCCCAGTTTCAGAGTAGCCATCGGGTTCTAGACAAGAATCATTGACGTGAATTAATAATGAGTTAATTAATTAGTTCTCCTTTCACTCCTTTTGTGTCTTGTCTTTGGGAACCCTTGGGCCCACAGGTTTGAAGAGAGGATCCTTTCCTATTTCCATGTATTAAAAAGAAAGAAGTAAAAATATAAAAGGAGCAGGAGGCAACACCACTGTCTCATTGTACCGGATGCTGTTGGTACCCACCCACCTTCACAATGACTGATGTCATGGAGGTATAAGTACCCCAGCTCTCTCACCCCAGCTGGAGTAGCTCTGAAGCACCTGTTCATTCCCCAGTGGGACTGAGTGCCAGTTGCTTACAATGGTAACTGATTTTGTAATAAAACTTTTCATGAATGTCTTTGCTTACCTGCCCCACATCCTCTTGTTCTCAAGGAGAAATTTTCATGTGCTTTTGCTGATAGTCACAACCAGTATCTTTGCAGGACATTCTAGGCTCACCTTGGTTCACTCTGAGCCTAGAAACAGCTCCATCTAAGCAGCCATGGCAGCTCACTGGGAATTCTCTTGCTTTTTTTTTTTTATTTAAAGTTTTTCTTTTCCCTCCAGGGAGCCCTTCACTCTTCAGTTATTGATCATTTAAGGCCCAGAAACAGAAGGAAATTAGATAACACTTAATGAACTTTATCATACTGTAGTTTCTTTGTGCATTTTTTTTTAACAAAATAAATGTTAGCATAACCTGGCAGAGTAAGTTTTATGATCTCATTTAAGGGATAATAAGGTACAAGAAACTCACTTAATAGATGGAGAAACTGAGGCTCAGAGTGCTACATCGCAGCCCAAATGCATGCACCACCATTGAGTGGTGGTTCCCGGATGCAAAATGCAACCTCGCTTAGCCGGGTGCTGCGCCTGCGTGCTGACCCCTCTGCCCCGCCAGGAAAACTGCCAACTCTAGTCTGGCTGTGACAGGAGTGGCCGCAAGTGGATAGTGCCAGTTACTGTCGAATTTTATCTGACTTCTCGATTCAATGGATGGCAGCTGTGCTATAGCTCGACAGCTCCCACCCCCCTTCCCTGGAACAGCCGCGACCTCCCCGTGTTATCTGCTGTCTGATCGCCTTGTCCCAAGACAAGGAGCTCGAACTGCCACAGGGATGCAACTCCAGTCCCTGGGCCAAATCTGGCATCACTTTTTTTTTTTTAATTTCAATTCATTTTTATCTAAAATAATTTCTTCTTTTAATTGAAGTGCAATTCATTTACAGTATTGTGTAAGTTTCAGGTGTACAACAAAATGATTCAGTTACATGCATCTATATTTTTTCAGATTCTTTTCCATTATAGGTTATTATAAGATATCAAATATAATTCCCTGTATCACATCTTTTATTATTTTTTTGTTATGGTGAAGTGCATAGAAGATTTGCCATCATAACCGTTTTTAGGTGTACAGTTCAGCTGCATTAGATACACTCACACTGCATTACCATCACCCCATCCATCTCCAGAATTTTTCATCTTTCCCAATTGAAACCACAGAGGAGCCCATTTATTAATTAAAAAACTTAAAATAGTTTAATTTAGAGGGAAAAATAAAAGAATATTGGGAAACACTGGAGAAAAACTCTCTGTGTCCATTAAACTCTAAATCCCCATTCCCTCTCCCCCAGCCCCTGGCAACCACCATTCTATTTCCTGTCTCTATGAATTTGCTGCTCTAGGTACCTGTTCTGAGTGGCATTATACAGTGTTTGTCCTTTTGTGTCTTATTTATTTCACTCAGCATAATGTCCTCAAAGCATTATGTAGCACATCTCAGAATTTCCTTTCTTTTTAAGGGTGAATAATATTTCATTTTATGGCTAGACCACGTCTTGTTTACCCATTCACTCTTCTAGTGACACGGCTTGCTTCCGCATTTGCCTTTGCCTTTGCCTTTGAACATTGTGAGTAATGTGGCTATGAACGTGGGTGTAGAAACTTACCACGTGCTTTTGTAAATAGAATTTGCCTGGAACACAATTATGTCTCTTAGCCCATGTACTGCTGATGACCTCTTTTGCACTACCGTAGTGGGGTGGAGTATTTGCAACAGACACCACACGCCCTCAAAGGTGAAAATATTTACCATCTGTCCCTTTACAGGAAATATTCCAACTCCTGAACGAATGGAACCAGGCCCTGGACCAGATAATGACATGGCCTCTGAGCAAGACATTTTCCTCCCCTGGGTCTCAGTTTTCCCGTCTGTAAAATGAAAGAATTAAATTTGACCGCAGGACTGAAGCAATGTGCTGTACACCAGAAATGGACACAACATTGTAAACTGACTATACTTCAATAAAAAAAAAATACAAAAAAAAAATTGACTGCAGTTTTCAAATTGTGCTTTCTGGATCCCGGATAGACCCTGGAGTGGAGTGGGAGGAGACACGCTGGCAGGGTGGGGGTGAAATCCCCCATCCACCAATTCACTCAGAGCAGCTCCGTCTGTATCTGTTTATATACCCCAGGTCAGACACATGCTGCTCAAGGTTTCCTTTGGGCAAAGAATTCCTTCACTTTAGAAGATGTTTTGGGCTTGGGGACAAGAATGAGCTGGGCCTGTCCTGGAGCTCACGATCCCTGATGGATGCGGGACTTGCAGGTTAGAAGGAGGAGACACAATCCTCTAGGTGGGGAAGAATCTCCAGTGACCAGCGAAGGCAGTGGTTTTCCACTGGAGCAAGGAGGAGAGGCCCTCGGAGTCAGACTGGATTTTGTTGTGATGCCAGTCTTCAAAGGGGGTTGGGCTGATCTCTGGGGACCTTGGTGCTGAAGAGTCCTTCAAGGGAGAGGAGACAGGATGATTCCCTCTGGGTCTCTTCATCTCATTAGCATTGAACGTAGTTGCTATTAACATAACAACAGGGTGAGCTTCTCTGGATGAGGCAGGCCCATCCTTGCTCATTCATCAGGGCGAATGCCACCCTGTAGATCTCCTGTGCTGTAAGGCCACCAGGTCCCTGTGGGTGGGAGCAGTGCCTTCCAGGTGGCTTTCTCGTTCTCCTAAATCTGCATTAGATGAATAGGAAGCAATGCTCTGGCCATACCTAGCCATGCAGCAAGGTTCCTGCAGTATTTCCAAAACATTCCGGACATCATCTTCAAAGCGATCCGGCTGATGAATGCAATTGGAGTTTTCAGTGTGTCCCACGGAGTGTTACTTTGTTTTATGTTTCGAGGCCTGCAGATGCTCAGTGGTGATATTTGCGCTTTTCTTATCCCGGATTAGGCAGGAGAGCGCGCCCATTACGCTACATAGGGCGTTTATTTGTCAACTGGCCTCGGAGAGCTGGGGCCCTCCAAGAGGAGTTGACCTTCAAGAGTGTAAACTGTCAGCGACCCTGATGGTCTGTCCCTTTCAGCTTCAGCAGCACAAACAGACACATCATTCGTGCTCGGTCTCAAGATGGGCCATGGCGCACACTGGGAAGCCTCGTTCACGTCGGGAAAAGCCGGCACTCGGAAAGGGAGGGCGCCTCACCTGATAAGACAGTAAGTCTTTATTATAGTAAGTCCATTCCTCCATCACACAGCCAGTAAGTGACAAAGTTATGTTTCTAACTTAGGTCCCCTGTGGCCACTGCCGCCCCTCCCCCCACAGCACTCCTTCCATGGCCCACGGTGGTTTCCACTGGCCTGACTGCGGAGCGGAGTTGATCTTAGCTTTTCCTTTCTAAAGCATCACTTTATCCAACAGACTTCCTTCTCATCAATGGCTTTTGGTGATATTTTGGTTCAGAGTCTCTCTCACCTTAAAGTCAAATGGATTCTGGGGTCTGCTTTCCTAAGAGTGTGTGAAATTATCTCAGCCATCTCCTGGCTTTGGTTGGAGTCCTGAGCTCGGCCACCTGGGGAACGCTGCTCCTGGCTGTGACTCACCCCAGCTCACTGGGCTCCGGGGACAGTCTTGCCAGGCTGGCTTCCTTGGTTTGACTTTCTGTTCCTTCTGCCTGGAACACTTGTCACCTAAAGGATCATGTCACTCACCTATCCATTCAATGGGGTCTCCATTGCCACCTTCCCAGAAAGGAGTCTCTCTTCACCTACCTAGAAGACCAGCTCCTGCCACTCCCCATCATCTACCCGGTTTTATGTAAACCTGTAACGTATCATTACCTGATACTCTGTTATAAGGGTGGGCAAACTTTCTAGAAAGGGACAGATGGTCCAGGCATTCCTCAGAGATATTGCAGTTTGGTTTCAGACCACCAAAATAAAGTGACTGGCATCATAAAGCAAGTCACACGCATAGTTTGATTTCCCAATGCACTTAAAAGTTATGTTTACATTACACTGTAGTCCAGGCAATAGCATTATGTCTGCAAAAAGGTATGTACCTTAATTTAAAAATACCTTATTGCTAAAAAATGCTAATCATCCTCTGAGCCTTTAGAGAGTCTAAATCTTTTTTTTAAATTATTTTTTATTGAAGTGTAGTTGATTTAAAATGTTAGTTTCAGATGTACAGCAAAGTGATTCAGTTATACATATATATTACACATATATTTTCAGATTCTTTTCCATTATAGCTTATTACAAGAAATTGAATATAGTTGCCTGTGTTATTCAATAGGTCCTTGTTGTTGATCTATTTTATATATAGTAATGTGTATCCTTTAATCCCAAACTTCTTATTTATCCCTCCTCCAATTCCCTTATGATAACCATGATTTGTTTCCTATGTCTGTGAGTCTATTTCTGGTTTGTAAATAAAATTTGTTTTTTTTTTTAGATTCCACATGAATCTAAAATCTAAATTTAAAACACCTTTACCACTCCCAAAAGAAACCCTGTCCCATTAACAGCTCTCCAACCCTGGGTAATCTACTTCTGTCTCTACAGATTTGCCTGGTCTAACCATTTCAATAAATGGAATCATACAACATGAGGGCTTTTTATGACTGGTTTCTTTCACCTAGCCTAAGGTTCAAGGTGCGTCCATGTTGCAGCATGTGTCAGGACTTCATCGCTTTTTATTGCTAAATGATATTCCATTTTGTGTCTGTACCATGTTTCATTCATCCGCTCATCATGTGGTGGGCACTGGAGCTGTTTCCACTTGTTGTCTGTCTGGGAATCTGGAGGAGGAGTGGTGCTGCTTGAACATTCATAGACAAGCTGTGGGAGAAGGTATGCTTTCATTCCTCTTGGGCATACACCTAGGGGTGGAACTGTTGAGTCCTACAGTAACTCTCTATTTAATGTTCTGAGAGATCGTCCAACTCTTTTCCAAAAGGGCTGCTCCGTCTTATGTTCCCACCAGTGATGGGAGTTCTCTGCATCTTCATCAACGATTGCATGGTCCCTCCTTTTGATTCCGGCCATCCCGGTGGGTGTGCCGTGGTGTCTCAGTGAGGCGTTGATTTGCAAGCCCTGATGACTAACAATGTCGAGCATGTTTTCATGTTCTTGTTGGCTGTTTGTGTATTTTCTCTGGGGAAATGTCTACTTAGATCCCTTGCTGATTTTAAAACTAGGGTATGTATGTTTTAATTACGGAGTTGTAAGATTGAGTTGTAGATTCTGGATACAAATCCCTTATCAAATACACGATCTGTAAATGGTGTTTCCCATTCTGTGGGTTGCCTTTCCAATTTCTTGATGATCTCCTAGGATGCATGAAAGTTTTAAATTTACATGAAGTTGACTATTTTTTTCCTATTGTTGCAAGTGCTTTTGTTGTCATAGCTAAGAAAACGTTGCTTAATCCAAGTTCACAGAAATTTACTCTGACATTTTCTTCTAAGGATTTTATGATGCTAGCCCCTATATTTAGGTTTTTGATCCATTTTCAGTTGATTGTTTGTATATATGTGAAGTAGGTGTACAACTTCACTCTTTTGCTTGTGGACATACAGCTCTTCCAGCATTATTTGTTGAAAAGACTATTCTATCTAAATTTTATTGTCTTGACACCTTTGTAAAGAATCAATTGTCTGTAAATGTAAGGATTTATTTCGGAATTCTCATTTCTATTCCATTGATTTTTATATGTATTTATCCTTATGCCAGGACCACACTGTTTCGATTACTGTAACATTGTAGGAAGTTTTGAAATCAGAAACTGAGGCTTTTAACTTTGCCCTTCTTTTTCAGGGTTGTTTTGGCATCCTCTTCCTTTTGATTCACAAGTGAAGGCCACAGGCTGTTAGAGGGCTGAGTGCCTTGACCAGAGAGCTTTTGGATTGCCTGGAAGGGGCTTTACAGCCTGTGCTTGACCAGGTTGCTGCCTTTTCAAGAGATCTGTGATGGCACAGGTGGGTTCTAGTCCTGGTTCTGCCACTAACTGTGTGGCCAAGAGCAGTCCCCTTCCTCTCTCTGCATCCAAGATACTCCACCTTGAAGTGAGAGATCCAGACTAGATGACATCTTCTGTCCTCACTGAGATTCTATGGTCCTGTGACTTTTGAGATACCACCCAACTGGGGGGAAGTATCATCGGGTCCGACATAGCTACTCTACCCTTTAGAAGAAATGTTGAAAATGACAAATTCAGGGTGAGGTAAAGCAGATGATATTCATTTAATTGCCTGGAGAATTATTACATATTTTTAACCTCATTAGAAAGTTGTTGTTTTCGACATTGACCTTAAAAATTAACATGGGGTCTGTCAGACTCTACGACATGGGATTTGTTTGATAATGTGATGACTGGAATCCAGAGTTAAACACTTTTATTTGGTGTAAATTTATCCGCTTGTTTCCTTTCTCTCATCTGAGTTCTTAGCCAATTATTAAGGGGACATTTTAAAAAATTGGCCTCAGGAAAGGAAATTTAAAATCAGAAGAAGAGGGGCAGAAGCAGGCAACGTCAGCTCCATTGTTATCACTGCCAGCTGTGCACGCAGAGCGTTTCAGGGTCTTTACAAAGCCATTGTCTCGTCGAGTCCTTGGGACAACCCTATAAAGTAGGCATGATTCATATTACACTAATTTTATGGATGGAAAAAATCACACCGGAGAAACGGCAAGCAGGCTGCCTGCCTCTCATGCAAATGGTGTGCCTCCCTGCTGAATGCCGTCATCTCAAGCTTCCCCTTGGGGAGAAGTCTCACTTCTTATGGCCATTAGGACCTAGTACAGTGCTCCTGTTAAGCTGAGCAGCATCTTTCTCTTCCAGATCGTGTTGGCTCCTTAAATCTTTTCACAATTCCTCATGGTTCCCCTGTGTTCTGAGCCTGGGGGGTGGGGGTGGGGAGCCTCCCCTGAATGCCAAACCTGGGATCAGCGGTGGTCAAAAGCAGGTTCCTTGTCACAAAGGGCAATATTCCTTCGTGGACTCAGAGGGGAAACGGGAGGGTCACATCTCAAGTGAAGATGCATACACATGAAAGAAACTGCTAAACGCGGTGCTGGGCAAGTAGCAGACATTCAAGGCAAGGTAGTTGATTCCGAGTCAGATCTGCAGATGGGACCAAGCCAGGAGGATAATGCATGTGCCAGACGACAGGAACAAGGTCCGGTGCTGCCCTGGGTCCTTAACGCAGGCACTGAAAGTGAAGAGACGCAAGGACAAACATGAGGTCTTGTACTTGGGTCTAAAATGAAAGCAGCACAAGAACGGACTGAAGAGGCAGAGCTTAGGGAGAATTTGTGAGGAAAAGACCGAGGGCGCTGGTGGAGAGCTGTGGGGCCTGAGCCGGGCGGGGGCTCGGGGAGGACCTCGCTGCTGCTCTGCTCACATCCCTTGGAGGCGCCCTTCCCTTGGCTCCCGTGTGCCCTGGTTTTCCACCTGCGGCTCCGGTGCCTCTCTTTGGGGCTGGCCCTCAGGCTGCTGGAGCGGCCCAGGAGGAGAGCAGGAACTCCCTAGGAGGCTGCAGTCCGTTGGGGTTTTCTTAGCCAGTGACTGACAGGTGACAGAGTCGAGAAGCCCCCTCGGGGTCAGGCTGCAGCTGCCCTTTCTGGGGCTTCCCAGCCTTGCTGGCTTCCTTCCCTTACTCTCTCACTAGATCCCCCCAGGAGAGTCCTGTAGTGAAGCCCTAGCCCGTGAATCTTCACCTCAGGGTCACTTCTCGGAAACCTGACTGCAGACATTCGTGAAAGCAGTGTTCGGTTTGGTTGTAGTAACAGGAGTATAGTATCTAGCATGAGGGAGGTGAAAATTCTACTTAATGCTACTGAGACTATGATTGGAATATTGGTCAGTTAGAATGTTGATCAGAACATTTTAAGGAACCATGAGTAGGTCCAGGGAAAGGTGGCCAACGTTGCCCAAGAATTCCAGAAGAAGTTATCAGAGGGAGAGTCAGAGCACCTGACAGATCGTCTATGAGGAAACTGGAGAGGGACTAGATCGCTGTCTTCAAACACCCGGCGTGCCATGGACAGAGAAGCAGCTTATTCTGGGAGGCCTGAAGGGACAGGCTTAGTACCAGGGAGCAGAAGATGCAGAATGATGCATTTTGGCTCCACACAAGGAAGACCTTCTTAATAATCAAAGCCATTCAAGGATGGGTCGTCTGTCTTGAGAGAACATGGGTTCCCCATCATGGGAGGCAACCAAGCAGATGAGGTTCAGCTGCCTCTAAGGAGCTGCAAAGGGGATTCAGGCAGCTCATGGGCTCCTGGACTAGGCTCAGTTCCAAGACTCTGTTACTGTTGCCATCCTAGAACACCTGGGGCTGTAAAGTCAGCTCTCGCTCCTGCTCTCCAGGAGCGTCTAGTCTAGTGGGGAAGACACACACACACACACACACACACACACACACAATAATAAACTCCCCCCAAAAAGTGTGATAAGGGTCCCAAAGACATGAATGAGCCTCTAGGATAAATATTTCCTCCCTGTAGGGTGGCCAGGGGAAGTTCCTCCAAGGAGCAGGCTGTTGATGGTAGTCTGGGAGGTCAGAAGGATTCAGGCAGACTGGAGAGCCCAGGACAGGCTGAGGGACCGGGAAGGGCAGAGGTCATGGGTGAGACGACCGGCACTGTTGAAGGGTGTGGGTGACTGTGAGTGAGGAGCACTGTGAGTTGGATGGGGGTGGATGGGCTGATCATGTGTGAAGGGGGTTTCCATATTATTCTACAAGCATTGGGAAGTCACTAAAGGGTTAGAGGTGGGAGGGGATCTGACTTCAGACTCTGAAAGATTTCTTGGAGGTTAGCGTGGAGGACGGGAGCAGGGAGACTGAGTAAGAGACGATGGGGTGAGACCTGACAAAGGAGTGAGCTGGGGGCAGAGAAGGTGAGAGTCAGTGGGAATAGAAATCCGTTCTGGAGGCTGGCTGGATGGTGTCCTTCTGGCTTGGAAATGTAGCTGCCAGAGACAAAGGACTCAGGTGTGACACAGGTGCTGGGCTTGCCCACCTGGATGGATGGTGACTCTTTGCTTATTTAGTTATTTTTTATTGAAGTATAGTTGATTTACCATGTGTTAGTTTCAGATGTACAGAAAAATGATTCCATTATACAAATATATATGTATATATTTTTTTTTCTTTTTTGGACTCTTTTCCATTATAGGTTATTACAAGATATTAAATGTAGTTTCCTGTGCTACACAGTAGGGCCGTGTTGTTTATCTATTTTATATGCCGTAGTATGTATCTGTTAATCCCAAACTCCTAATTTATCCCCCTTTCCCCTTTGGTGACCATAAGTTTGCTTCCTATGTCTGTGAGTCTCTTTCTGTTTTGTCAATAAGTTCATTTGTATCATATTTTAGATTCCACATATAAGTGATGTCATGATATTTGTCTTTGTCTAATTTACTTTACTTAGCAAGATTCTCTCTAGGTCCATCCATGAAGCAGCAAATGGCATTATTTTATTCTTTTTATGGCTGAGTAGTATTCCATTGTGTGTATGTGTGTATGTATGCACATACACACACACACAGACACACATACACGCACACACACATATCACTTCTTTATCCAGTCATCTATCAATGGACATTTGGGTGGTTTCCATGTCTTGGCTGTTGTAAACAGTGCTGCTATGAACACTGGGGTGCATGTATCTTTTTGATTAGAGTCTTCTCTGGATATACGCCCAGGAGTGGGATTGCTGGATCATATGGTAAGTCTATTTATAGTTTTTAAGGAATCTCCATACTGTTTTCCATAGTGGCTATACCAATTTACATTCCTGATGGTCACTGTTTAAAGGCACAACTGAGGAGGACACGTTTTGGAGGAACAGTCTTTGCCATCCCTCATTTCTGTGTCTTTCTGTCCCCCTAGACCAGGACTTCCTGCAGGAAAGGCCTGTGCCTTTGTCATCTTTTACACCCTGAACTGGGTGGAGGGCTGAATGAATGACTCACTCATTTTTCAGTTGACCCAGAGAGGAGCAGTGTTCTGGAAATCTGAGGTCCTCACGGAGGATCGTTGTTTTCCTCTGATATTTTCTCCTCTCCCTGCTGGGACAGTATGCCTGTGCGTGTCGTAGGCTCAGATCCCCGGGGCCCTGGCCCCTGCTGACTGTGGATTGGGAGATTCTGTTCAAAGATTGTGCTTTTTCATTTAGAGACATGATCCCAGCCTTATCTCTGATCTAGTCCAGATCGGCTTAATATGAAACAAAAAGCCCTTTGGCATCCCAGGGCTGATGCTTGCGTGGCTGTCTCCAGGCTGCAGGGGCTGGTGATGCTCAAGCGTATTTTAACAAACAAGCCAGACACTGTGTGTGTGTGTGTGTGTGTGTGTACACCCACATGCATATATGTGTGCACATATGCACGGGAAAATTTTTCCTACATACTGTACTTTATTTAAACTTCTGTGGTTTCAGAGAAATGCTTGTGGAACAGATGAAAATTATTTGAGCATCAGCTGACTGCTCTGCTGTTGACAGTTGGGTAACACTGGACCCTCCATGGTTTGGGACCTCCTTGCATCTCAGGCTCCCTTTTCTGCATGGGAGGCAGCCCTTGTGCTGTGGTGGGAAAGTGTGGGACGTGGAGTCAGAAGGTCTCTGAGACGTAAACCCAGAAAGGTCCACTGTGATTTCTCTGCCTGCTTTCGCTGGTTCCCTCCGCTCCTGGGTAACATGGTGCCTGGAATTTCTCCCAACAAGAAATTCTTTGGGAACAGCAAGGCTTTCCCGGTCAGCAACGCCCAAGATGGCTCTTTAAAATGAGCTGAAGGAGCTAAAGGCGAAGGGAGTCCCGGTGGCGGCAGGAGACAGGTAAGGCGTGGGCCTTCTGTGGAGGTGCTGCTTCTACCCCTGCAAAGTGCCTCGGTTGAACCCTGAGTCCCAACGTGGTGACGTCTGGAGCTGGGCCCTTGGGAGGTAATTAGGATTAGATGAGGTCATTGGGTGGGGTCCTTACCAAGGGATTAGTGTCTTAATGAGAAGAGACATGAGAGCTTTCTCTTTCTCCACGCCACCCAGGCAGCTGTCTGCAAACCTGGACGAGATCTCCCGACTGACTCCGGACCTCCTGGCACCTTGATCTTGGCCTCCCCACCCTCCAGAACTGTGAGAAATAAATGTCTGTTGGTATTTTGTTACAGCAGCCCTAGTTGACTGAGACGGTGCGGGAATAAACAAGCCAGGGGTTGGGGCACCAGTTTATAAAACAGCCATAACAAAGTGCAGGTCGGGGGCTCTCCGATGCCTTTAAAGACCCGGGTGGGACATCGTCTCGTCCTCCCTGAGTCCGCTGTGCACCAGCCGGCTCCACAGTGACACGCCGTGGAGATTCTGGGGGACGCGGGGGGAGCAGGGGAGTCGGCGGGTGGCGCATTTGTTGCTCTGTGATGCTGCACAACTTGCGCCCCACTCGGTCAAGCCCACCCAGTCCTGTGTGCCTCCAGGTGGGGGCTTCAGGGCACAGGCGGCCGGCAGTCACCTGTAACAGGTGTGGGTCCCTGAATATGCTGTGATTTGCCATCCTTGCCGCTCTGCCTGGGCTCCCCTTCTCTTCTATGTTCTCCTGGAACGTGGACTGGTCTTCAGCACCTAACTCAAGTCTCATCCGAGGTCCTCCAGACCCTTCAGGTAGGTGGTGCCCCGCTTTGAGCTCCCACAGACCACGCGCTTCCTCCGTCCTTTGTGACGTGCCTGATGCCTGGTTAAACGTTCAGGGATGTGAGTCCAGTGTGTCATTGATGGATCCAGTGGGAAGGGTCATTGGAGGGGCCCCCCCATCTGGACACTGAACCCCTGGGGGGAAAATGTCTTGTTCAGGGGCCCACAGTAAGTCAGTGGGTGATACTAGCTTGAGCACACAGTGCTGGGGCCTCTCCCATGTCCACCCTCCGTTCTCAAGCTGGACTTCTGAGATGGCTGCAGGGGCTGAGAATTACTCAGTTCCCCCCACATCCTCGTCACCCCGGGCTGAAGACGCCGTTATTAAAAACCCTTCCCAAGGCGGCAGAGATAGCTCAGTGGTAGAGCACGTGACTAGCATGCACGAGGTCCTGGGTTCAATCCCCAGTCCTTCCATAAAAAATAAATAAATAAAACCTAATCACCTCCACGAAAAAAGAAATAATCAATAAAAGTCTTTTAAAAAGTTAATAAATGAATGCGTTCATTTGGAAAAATAAAAAAAAAGAGAGAAACCCTTCCTGAGAATGCAGTCTCAGCCTTCTTAAGAAGATCTTTGATCCCCTGATCCTCTCAAGCATTTTAAATTCTGAGAATTATAATGATTATTACTGGGTGATGGGATTAGGAGTTTTTCCTTCTTCTGGAGAGACCTGTACATTTTCTCAGCATTCCTTCATGGCGATGCTAATAAAAACAAGGAAAGATGCTTCTTCAAGATGCTTGCCTCTGATTCTCTGGGGCCCCTGGTGAGCACAGGGTCAGGAGAGGGCAGGTCAGCCCTGCCCCGCTGCCCCGGCAGCGGCCTCACACTTGCTGGTAACTGGAGGGCCTCTCGTTCTCCTGACCGCCCAGCAGAGGGAAAGGACCACCTGAGGTCCTTAAGTCCCTGCCTGGAGGGTGAAGAGGCTCATGTATCCTGGGCCCCAACTGGCCGAGGAGCTGTGTGTGTGGCTGCAGCTGTCCCCAGCGATGAAACAGTGACGGCCACAGACCCTTCTCTGGCTGGAGCCCTGTACTTTCTTTTCCCATTAAAAAAAAATTGACTTATAGTCAGTTTACAATGTTGAGTCCATTTCTGGTGTACAGCATAGTGTTTCAGTCATACATATACATACATATATTCCTTTTCATGTTGTTTTTCATTATAGGTTACTACAAGATACTGAATATAGTTCCCTGTGCTGTACAGTAGAGACTTCTTTTATATATAGTAGTTAGTATCTGCAATTCTTGAACTCCCAATTTATCCTTTCCCACCCCTTTCCCCCCGGTAACCATAAGTTTGTTTTCTATGCCTGTGAATCTGTTTCTGTTTTGTAAATAAGTTCATTTGTGTCATTTTATTTAGATTCCACATGTAAGTGATATATGGTATTTTTCTTTCTCTGTCTGATGTACTTCACTTAAAGTGATGATCTCCAGGTCTAACTATGTTGCTGCAAATGGCATTATTTTATCCTTTTTTATGGCTGAGTAATATTCCATTGTATAAATATACCATAGCTTATTTATCCAGTCATCTGTCGATGGACATTAAGGTTGTTTCTATGTCTTGGCTCTTGTAAATAGTGCTGCTATGAACATTGGGGTGCCTGTATCTTTTCAAATTTGAATTCCCTCTGGAAATATGCCCAGGAATGGAATTGCTGGATCATACGGTAAGTCTATTTTTAGTTTTTTGAGAAATCTCCATACTGTTTTCCATAATGGCTGCACCAAGCTACATTCCCATCAGCAGTGTTAGAGGGCTCCCTTTTCTCCACACCCTCTCCAGCATTCATTGTTTGTGGACTTTTGAATGATGGCCATTCTGACCTGTGTCAGGTGATACCTCATTGTCATTTCGATTTGCATTTCTCTGATAATTAGTGATACTGAGCATTTTTTTTTCCTGTGCCTATTGGCCATTTCTGTGGAGCCTTGTACTTTATAAGCAGTTCGTGGGTGTTAAGGTACAGCTGACCCAGATCCTAAAGTGTGTGTGGCCTCAATGGACAGAGCAGGAAACTTTAGCTCTGGACCCCAAGGGTGACACGGCTGGCATGGCCAGAGTGAGCCTGGAGCCTCCCCCACCTCATCCTAAAACATGTGATCTTGCCACCGCAGAATAAGCTGCCTTAAGAACCAGGCTCCGTGTCCCCCGACTCCCTGTCTAGCACTCTTTTGGGACTGATGATGATGATGATGATGGTGGTGGTCATGATGGTGAAGATGGTGATGATGGCGATTTTAGCTACCATTCACTGAGCCATTCTGTGTGTGAGACACTGTTCTCGGTGCTCTGCATGGATTCCTGCATTTGACCTGTGTGCACAATCATATGAGGTAGGAACTCTGATCCTCTCCAGTTTACAGATGAGCCACCTGAGTCACAGAAAGATTGAAAAAGCCCTCCAGAGCTCACGCAGCTGGGACGAGGTCCCAGGACTGTCTTGCTCCAGGATTTGTGCTCTTAGAAGTTCAGTGAAACTCCTGATGGCTGTAAACTCTCAATAATTACAAAAGGCCGTGCAAGAGTGTGTGCAGCTCTGCCTCATGGGCTGTTTCTGGCCCTCGCAGAGCCGCTGTTTGTCCCTGGGGTGGAGGGGCTTGAAGCTGGCTGGGTGGGTTCAGCCGGATGGGAGGCCGGCCGCCCTGCAGGGATTGGTGCCTCTGTGGTGGATGTACATGCTCTGTGCTCTGTCCTCCACCTGCCCAGTGTCTGTCCAAGGTGACAGTGTTCTACCCACTTCACTGAGGGAGAAACTGAGGCACAGAGAGGAGAAAACAGCACAGTTGGGTGTTCAGCCCAAACCTACCCAATACATTGACTGTCCCTTCAGAACAAGGGGCCCCAACACAGACCAAGATGAAGCTGTGGTTGGGGAGGACTGGTATGGATGCAGGGGGCAGGGGTGTGCCTGCGTCAGCCCTGCTCACCGCCCCAGCGTGGATGACCCACAGCTCAAGGACGCTGTGGGCTGCTGTGATGTCCACCCAGGGAACCTGGGGGCCCGTGGCTGGGTCCCATGTGACCAGCTGGAGGGGGAGCACCGCTGGGCCTGGGCTGGAGGTGCTGGTCTCCCCGGCGGGCAGGCAGGGTGGACGTGGCTCTGGGATTTACTGTGCAGTAGTGAGCAGAACCCTTATCTCTCCCAGGGCATGTTTGGGAGGATAATGTGGAAGAGGAAGGAACTTTCCTGAAGAGGACGGGGGAAGTGACATTCGGGGACAGAGAGCTAGGCAGGGTGGATTCAGGCGCCCATCCAGGGGTGGGATCTGTGGTGGGTCGCAGATGTCTGGGCTACAACCGCACCGCGGGCAGCTGGGGAGGCTCCACCAGACTCCCTGGAGGTGGGACAGGAAGGTGAGGGGTCGGGGGAAGGACAGAGGATGCCCGTCCAGGGTCTTTCTCTTGGTGTTTCATTCAGCAAATGAGAAAGAGGAGTGGCACGTGGAGCCTGGAGATCGGAAATGGCCTGCTGTCCAGAGATGCTCCCCATGGTGCACAGCAGAGTGGACTGGCTGCCCTGGAGGAACGGGGCTCGCCGGGTGCCGGCCTCTCAGCCACGATGTCTGTGACAGTCATGACAGCCACGCTCCACACATGCTGACCTGCGTGCACCCCCAGTTTCCTGGGTGTGCTCTTATTCCAGTAGGGGATGAACTCCGCATCGGGTGACACGGTGGCTCACACCTCCGGCCTCCTGCTGTGTCCTTACAGAGGTGGGGGACGCTGGGGGGGCTTCCCCCACCCTCCCAGGGACAAGGCAGAGGCACAGAGAGGTCAGCGGCCAGGGACAGACTAGTGAGATGGGGGGATACCAAGCCTTGAGACACACTCTCCGTTTCTTCCTGAAACTGCTTTGGGAACCTTTACAGCTGTTAGAAGAGCTTCCACCATTGTTCAGACAGGTTGGTTTCAGGATGCTGCACATCTGGAGAGGCCCACTTAGAGTTTTAAATCTGCAGCTCGAAGACTGGGGTCAGCGACTCTGTCCCTAACTTCAGTGTGGCAGTGAGTAACTGTGTGCGTGTGCCTGTGTGTGCCTGTCTGCATGTGTGCACGTGTGGGCCTGTGTGTGCACACGTGTGTGCATGTGTGCCTGTTTGCACGTGTGCCTGTGTGTATGTGTGTGTGCACGTGTGTGCGTGTGTGCATGCAGGCACACATTTAGAACTTGACTCCTCCCTCAGCAACTGCAGAATGATGTGTACAAACTTCAAAGTTCACTTTCTCCACACAATAAGTTATATTACGGTTAACTTTACATTGAAAGCATTCTGAGACTGTCACTTCAGGATGCTTGGAACCTACTTGAGAGCACTCCAGCCATGCTGCAAAACCAGGGCGTCCTGGGTAGAGGCTGATATCTCAGGGGGCTTGTCTAAAAGACAAAGGATTTCTGTACAAACTTAAAACAAACACACACAGACACAGACACACACACACACAGACACACACAGAGACACACAGACACACACACACACCCTCCCTTCAACCTAAGCAAATCCAAACAAAAAGAAGGAAAAAACCCCATCTGACTGATGATCAGGAGAAATCAGTTTGCGTCTCAGCTCTGCCTTTGCTGTGACCTTCATCACGCTGCCTTCACGTCTGCAGTCGGGCCGGATGATCGTCTCCCCTTGCCGCGTGGTGAGGTGTTAGACCAGGAAGATCTTTCTGCCACTCACACGTGGGTGTGGGTGGGGGCAGTGTGATGGGGGAGGCGTGTGCCCATGTGTTGGCCTGATTCCCGACTCGAGGGCTAAGATGCCGGCGTCCAGGGGTGCGTCTCACGTGCCAGGCACTGTGCTGAGGCAGCACCCTGCTTCTTAGAGCTGTTGTGACAAAGGACCACACACGGGGGGACCTGAAGCAACAGAAGTTTATTCTCACACAGATCTGGAATGAGAAGTCCTGATCAAGGTGTCAGCGGGTCTGGTTTGTCCCGGAGGCTCCGGTCTGTGCCCGTCTCCCAGCTTCTGGTGGCTGCGGGCCACCTTTGTTCCTTGGGTGGCGTCCGCGCCGCTCTGGTGTCCACCTCCGTCTTCACATGGCTGCCTCTCTGTGTGTTTGTGTGTCTCCTCCCTCTAGCTTTTCTCTGAAAAGGACGCCCATCACTGAACTTAGGGCCCACCTGGATAATCCACGAAGGGTCTTGAGATCCTTCACTTGACAGCATCTACAAAGCCCTTTTTCCCAAATAAGATCACGTTCAAAGGTTCCAGATGGACATATCCCTTGTGAGGAGGCGACATGTACCCACTGTGGGTAGATGCTGCCACACCCTCCCACTGGACAGCTGAGACGTCCGAGGGTGTGAAAGGCTAGACATTGCTCTTGACCTGACACTTAGGAACAGGGCTGGAACTCAACCCAAGTCTCTCTGACTCCAAAATCCACGCTCTTAACTGCCAAACGGATGTTTCCCCTGATTCCATGTTCCCAGTAGTGACAGCCGCTCCTTGCCCTACGTGGTGCTTTCCACACTGTTTCACCAGCCCTGACGTGAATTCCACATGGTGCAGCTCCATCCCCTCGGTGCGGCTGGTCGCTGAAGCTGAAAAGGCGAAAGGGCTTACCCACTGTCACACAGCTGATAAGAGGCCAAGGGTGAGCTTGGACCCTGCATTGACCACCTGCGGACCCCGCAGTCTTCCCTGTGACCTTAACGCGGGGCCGCACGGAGCTCGTGGGGGGCATCAGGACCCTCCGCCCTTATAGCCACTCCACAGTGGGTGGGCCTCCTGGCTGATTCCTGCCTTCAAGTTCTGTTTCTCTTTCAGGATGCCTCCTGGTCCACTGGTACTTGGTGCACGAGATTGTGGGTACTTATTTCAGCGCCTCCATCTTTATGGCTGTGTTCAGTCACTGAGCGTGATTGTTACATTTGAGTCTCCTCTTGCATCTGCCTGCTCCCGGGCTGTGTTCTCCGGCCAAGTCATCTGGAGAGGCCATGCACCAGCTGTGAGCCTTCCCGTCTTCGAGGCTGGATTCTGCCACTTGGTTTGGATCACAGGAACGACTTCAGCCCCTAGTCTTTGATGCTGGCTGTTGGGTTTCTTAAAAGTTATATGGAAAGTTATAAAAGAGCGATAAAACCTTCCAGTTTTACCACCAAATGGAAAAGTTGTCCATACAAAGATTTCATCACCATCTTGGAGCAATTTCGAAGCTCTGCCATCATTTTAGCTGAACATGCTTCAAGGAAGTCTTTGAAAGAAGCGCTAACCTTTGGTCTCAAGTAGACAAAGACAGAAAGGCAATGACAGAGCTTCTGGGTTGCAAGGGCTGGGGTGAAAAGTGGATTTTCTCAGAAGTCGTGGGTGTTTACACTGGCTGACCAGCCCGGTTTCCTCGGCGCAGACACTACCTCTCAGGTACACTGTCTTTTAAAAGATTCAGTATAGGACGGAAAGCCACTTACAGCCACTGCGGGAGTCATGCCGGCTGGGGCGGCTCCTAGTACACGGACAGAGGCTGTAGAGTCGGAAGGTCTGGGATTCCATCCCGAGCTTGCTGCTCCTGAGTGATGGGGCTTGGAAGCATCACTTCAGCTCCCTGAGCCTCAGTTTCCACACGTGAAAAAGGGGTCAATGGTAAATACGTCTACCTTCAGCATTGCTCTAAGCAGAGGCAGGATGTAGCTTCATAACTGCGCAGGATGACTCAAATTTTCACTAACACTAACTCCAGTTAATATTGCTCAGTAACATCCTGTGGCGTATGAATCCTATGAGACACTCAAGCTTTTCACCTGGGGAGTAGGTCTAGTTAGGTTAGGAATTGTTGAATTGAAAGCCCTCACTTGTTCTGCTTTCTGACCTAAAGATTGTATATTCATACAACCTAGGTGGGTTAGTTCCCAGGGCTGCCACATAAATGAAGACAGATGTGACACTTAAAGCAATGGAACTTTATTTTCTCCCCATTTTGGAGGCCAGAATTCCGAGGTCAAGGTGCAGGGCTGTGGTCTCTCTGAAGGCTCTCAGGGAGAGTCCATTCCTGGCTTCTTTCAGCTTTCGGTGGCTCTGGGTGCTCCTTGGCTCATGATAGCGTGACTCCTACCTCTGTCTCCTTTTTCATATGTGTCTCGAAGTTCCCTCTGCCTTCTCTCAAAAAGACACATGTCATTGGGTTGGCTCCTCCCACATAATCAAGGCTGCCTCCTAGATATTTAGACCCTTAATTTCTTGTCATCTGCAAAGAACTGTTTTCCATTCACAGGCTCCCCACAGACGCATCTCCCGAGGAGCCACAATTCTACCCACTACACTAGATAGTTGTGAAAGGTTAAGACCTCACTTTGACCAAAGGTGGCTTACCTCTGAAGGATGGCCATCAGGTGAGGTTACTTCAAGAGGACACAGGCTGGCACGAAGCATTTGCTCACTTTTCTCCTTTGTCTCAATATAGAGCTTTCCGTTAGACAGCAAACCGAGCAGGGTGCGAATTTAACAAAAGCGGTATTAATGTCCAGACGACAACGCCCCCTCCTCCGGGGTTTGATGGCATCGTAGTGCTTTGAAAACCCTTCCTTTCCTTATTCTCATCAACCTGGAACAGGAGCAGTGTGGCTCCCTCCAGCCCTCCCCCTGCGCCTGGTCCCAGCCCAGCGGAGAAAAGAACAAAGCCATCCCCGGGCTGGGACTCGAGCCCAGCACGTGTCCCTGAGAGGGAAGGCGCACCTTCTGAGCCTTTTGGTCTCTGTCAGGGATTCCTCGAAGAAGCCAAGCAGCTGAAGACCATGCGACGGGCCTTGCGGGGTTTGGGGCCTCGGGATCCTGGGATGTAGGGCAGGAGGTGGAATTGGAGACCTCGAGATGGTGGTCCTCCAGTTCCCGCAAGCCCAGGGGTGAGGCAGTGCTTGGTGTGGTCGCTGTTGTCAGGCACACGCGGGGCTCTCTAAATGCAGTGGTTAAATAAAATCGCACAGCTGCTCTTCGGAGACTGACACACGTTTGAAAGCTAACTGCTCACCCCTTCCCAGGCCCCATGGAATGCTCCAGGCTGTGCGCCTGGTCCTCCACAGCCCCCTTCGGGGTGGGCGGTGCCCTCTCCTTCACCCGGAATCCCAGCCAGCCCCGTCCGCCTGCTCTGCGGGGGGTCGCCTCTCCTGCCCGCAGGATCACCTCGCCTGCTCTGCGGGATCACCTCGCCTGGCCGTGGTCTCAACTCGCCTGCCCGCAGGCTCACCCCGCCTGGCCCGCCGGGCCCCTCGTGCTTCCGCGTGGCCGCGTGTCAAGGCTCAGGCACTGGCTTTCCCTAGAAGCCCCACCCCTGCTCCGCAGGTCTTTCCCCCAGGCTCCCTCCTGAGGTCTGACCCCTCCCCTAGCCTCGCTTTCTGAGGGGAGTGACGGGGAGGAGAGGGAATTGATCTTTATTCATTTTTGCGGTATAACTGACCTAAGTTGGTTTCAGGTGCACGGCACTCTGACGGTCTGCTTGCAGACACTTAGAAAGGATCACGCGTCCAGTTAGCAGCCATCCCTGCACAGAGTGTAAGTGATTTCTTGATGTCAGCGATGTGCCACGTTTACAAAAGTGATTGCCTTTGATATCTCATGCCGGGCTTCCAATCAGGTGAGCCTTCTTTGATGCACAATGAGCTGGAGGTTCAGGGAGGTCAGATGCCAACGGAGAGGAAGCACTTGAACTTGAACTTTGAAAGCACACACTGTCTCCATCAGGCATGATCGATCACCCAGCTTCCCAGCTATTGCCAGTCCTCCAGCCACTGGACTCGATGGCTGTTTTTGTTAGAAATTTATCTCAATGTTTTCTTAAAAGTTAACCCAGTGGCTGAAGAGGGGCTGGCCCCGCGATTAGAGAGTCACGAGGCCAGCCCTTCGCATCTGTCTGCGGCCATGGCTGTTTTGCCATGAACTGCGGGCCCCTGCTCTTGGCAGGAGCTCTTCTGGGTAACCATGCATGGCTCCCCTGCTCCCCTGCTCCCCTGGCCAGAATGAAGCTGTAGGAGCTAATATATTCTGAGTCAGACCAACTGCCGCTCATGAAGGGGGAAAAAAAAGACTTGCTTGAGTAACCGTAATAATTGGAAAATTATTTTGATAGCCTGAAACAATCTAATATATTACAGAATTTTATTAAAATAATATCAAATCAAATTAACTGCTATTCCATAATGAATTAGGTAACAAGGTAGGCAGATATTAATCGGCCTTGGCTTCTAGGCAGGGGAGCCCGGAATTTATTAGTTCTTGCGGCTAGCATGAGGGTGCGGGTGGAAAATGCTCTCGCCGCCACCGGAGAGGGGAACCCCTGAGACCAGCGGGCTTTTACTCTTTCTCGTCCCTACTTCCACTTTCTAATCCATCATTAAACACTTGTATTTCTTTTATGTAGGGTCTTATGAAATTTTTAATTTTTTAATTGCTTTGTGATTTAATAATGAGGACTTTTCATTTTGCCCGAATAAGGAACAAGACGGAGATATTGAAATGTTTTCCCCTCCTCCACCTGGATAACCTTCTCCCTTCCCCTGGTCTCTTTCATTTCCTAAGTTGAGATACGAGTGATCTCACCTCCAAGGGGGACAGATCGCCGGGCAAACCGGCATTGGCTTCCCGGACATTTGCTTCCTTGAGAATCTAATATATTAGATTGTAATGTGATGTATTAGAGAGCCAGGCTGCCCAAGCGGGATGCGGGGAATGGTCTCGGAGAAGCCGCCGGTAAGGCAGGGTGGGAAGGCTTCTGATGACTCAATGAACTGGTGCCTCGATATCATTCAGCCCCATTTCACCTTTTGGGATTTTCTCAGCTCTTAGACTCGGTGCTTTCCAACCACTATAATGTCTTGACACACGTAGGAAATACGCTAACCGTTTCATGGCACGTTGGGTGACCAGCCCGGGGTCCCACCCCTCCAGGCCCTACCTGGCTACCGGAAGCCAGACCTCCGACCCTTAGGGCCCATGGGTGGTGCACAGCCGGGGAAGCTCATGGTGGCTGACACTAATTTCCACCGTGCAGGCAGCCAGCGGTCCTGAAAGCCCTCGCTAGCTTCAGAAAATCCAGGAGGCGACACCATTTCTCCCAACTTCAGCTTGCTCATCGGTAAAATGGGGGGTTAAACAGCCTCGTGAAGTCATTATAAAGCACAGAAACACCACATATAATGCTCCTAATGTGCAGCATTCACTCAATTTATGGCAGTTTATCAAGTACCCCGAGGAGAGGCAGGATGGATGGTAAGGATTAGGCGTTGTCACTGTGACTCTTCATGACACCCCAGACACTGCAGTGTTTTTACTCCCATTTTTCAGATAACGAAATTGAGGCTTAGATTAAGAGCCCCGTGTTGTGTAACCAGTAAATGATGGAGCTGGGTTTAGAAACCAGCTCTGTCTGATGGTAAAGTTTTCCACCACACCGACAGTCTGACCTTTCATGCTTCTGGTTTGGATTCTTTCTGATTTTTGTATTTCACTTAGAGGGAGTTTGCCTCTAGATTAAAGTTTAAGCAGAAGATTAAACATTGGGGAGCAGCATAAATTCTGAGTAATAAGGAAAAAAAATTATTCCGCTTCAAGGGCAAAACATTGAGTGGAAAGAACAACCAAAGTGTTATCACTTTTTTTTCCCCGGCACTGGATGGTCACATATTTTGAATTTTTTTGTCTTTATTGACAAGGACCTGTCAAAGCTCTTTGACAAATGTCCTGATTTAAGGACACAGCACTCGCTCACCTGCAGTATTTCATGGCAAGGGATGTTCTTGTTTTTGATAAGCTTGTGGGGTGGAGGAGAAAGCAACGTTCTCTCAACAGTGGGGGAAGGTTGGAATTACAGACACAGCTCAAATGCCTGTGATGACAGCCAACCCTTGGAGGGTCTGCCTCGCCCTCCTGTCCAGGATGTCTGCCATTAATTTCCATCCCCTCTGGTGCCAGCATGCTGACTGCGTAGGGGAAGGACATTGCTGTGCGTATCATCAGGGGGTCTGGCAGTTAAATTCACCTCTCCTTTGGCTGAGGAGCAGACAGGAGACCCGGGACAGGGACAGTCTGGACCATTCCTTGCCCACCCTGCCTCCCAAGATGAAGCGGAGTGATATGAGGAAATAACGAAGGAACGACTGACCAACACTGAGACAACAGTGGGAATCCCGCCTTGTCTCCCTAATGGGGCATTGAGAGGGGGCCCTGGATTTAAGTCAGGAGTGGGGCTTCTTTAAAAGAGGTTTAGAAATTCAGTCACATGCTTAAATACCATGATTCTTTACATGAAAGAAAAACACATTCTGTGTAAAAGTAGAAACACTGATGCCCAGTGATGGATCCTGGACCACAGTGAAGTCCTTTTGTGGTGGGGCACCCACCCCTCCCCCAACTCCGTCCACTTGATGGATATAAGCCAGACTCGGGCTGAGGGTGAGCGCGTGCACACACACACACGCAGGGCAGGTGGACACAAACCTGGCCTCACAGGGGTCGCTGTCTATTGGGATATAATTTAAGATGACTGAAGGCAGGAGGGGATCGGGACATCCCTCTGCAATTTTTCTACCAAATGGATGGATAGTTTTAGATTGAATAGTTGGGTGGAGGGCATTCTGGAGCAGGGGAGAAACCAAGTGGAGCTTCCCAGGCAGGACCTGTCAGTGTGAAAGGCAGGGTGGGGCAGATCCCAGCCTGGTGTGAGGTCTGGAGCTAGGGGTTCTGCCTATTCGTCCAGTTCATCCAGAGGCCAAGGCTCCTTCACAGGCAGTCACCCCTCTGAGATGGGGCTGTGTGGCGGGCAGTCTCCACTCCGGTGAGCCTCGAAGACTTGGATACCCATTTTCCATTTAGGATGAAATGGAAAGTGTTTCCCAGAGCTCGCTCCCTCCCCCGGTGCGGCTGCTTCCACGGCCAGAAGGTGTGGTCAGGGCTTGTGAACTGGGGGGTGCACAGTTATTTTTCTTCGTGGACGGAAAAAGCAAAAGCTCCAGGACAGAAAGCAAAGCTCAAAAAAAAAAAAAAAAAAAAGAGTGAAGAATTGTTGCCATAATGGCAAATAAAGCTCACGGAGCTGGTTTATTTAGAAGCCTTTTTCCCTTTTAAGTCTGAATGTTCTAAGCCCTCAGCTCAGAGTCCAGCTCCTTTTCCTTTCATGTTAAAAGGGGCACAACAAGGGGCTTCGACATGGCTGACATTCCGGGCTGGCGGAGAGAAGGGAAGGGGTGCAGATGAGTCGCTGACACGAGCTCATTTACATGGGATTCAATTACAGCACGGATGGGAAAACAAAGCCCACCGTCCAGCGTGGGCTTTCCTAGTGAAAAACCCCAGTGACAAATATTTTCCCGAGGCAGTAAATATTTTGGTTGGTGGATCAGGGGATCAGACACAAGCACCTTAACCACTCAGCAAGAAGCTAGAATCATGTCGCCAAGGCACCTGCAGGATGAACCCCGCCCCCCGTAGGGCGCATTCCGTGTGCGCCCCTTGGCCAGTGCCTGGATGGAGCTCGTGAAGCAGAAAAAGGGCCCAGGATGTTTGTCCACATTTGCATAGGGTTGTGGTTTTTAAAAGTTTCGAGACTGAGGCAGAGAAAAGAGAAGTTGACTCCATGCCCGTACTGACACACCATTTGATGTAAATTCTCCTTAGTTCAGCCACGTTTTGCAAAATTGATAAAAATCAATTCAATCGTCTATTGCCTAATAACTACAAGACAGATAGGAAAGGCTTTGTTGTTGTTGTTACCGATGGTAATTCATTTAAAACATCATTAGCATGTTAAAATGAAACACAGACGTGTTACAGAGTAGAAGGTAATATTCACATAACATTTTAAGATCAATGAGACTTCACACAGAAACTGTATGCTTGTAATAGATTCTGCAGGGCTGGGGCACCAAATCACCCCTTCCCCGCCCCTTCCCCGGGCGTGAGGAACTCATTTATGAAAAAACATAAGGACCTTGAATTAAGAGGATTTTGCAACTGTCTACGTAAGAGTTGTTCTTTTTTAGACCAAGTGAGAACACCCTCTTTTCAAATTCACAGACGGTTTGGGGTCTAAAAGGTCTGAATTAATGAGCAATCAAACAAAATTTCTATTTGTCCTATTAGGCAGCAAGGAGATAACATTAGGGCTGTAAGAGAGGATGTTGTAGAAGTGACGGCCACTCATCTAGGTCTTCCAAAAAGGGCTTGGTCAACAGGCAGCTGAGTGAAAAATTCACAGGGAAGGACATTCCGGTGTCTGAGCTGCACAGGCAAAGTCAATTTTGTTCATTTTTATCATGATTTGGACGTAAAATGCAACCCAAATGAAGTGAACGCCTCTCTTGTGGGTAATTGCTTCCAAAAGAATGAGTACCAAACAACCCCCTTGGTGCTTCCATGGGAAAAAATAACAATAAAAAGGATTTAAAATTAAGGACAAAAAGAATAAAAGGGTAGATGAAATCTGAGATGCATCGGAGGGAAGATAAAGTGACTTTTTGGCAGCGACTTTAATAGAGGCTTTGCTTCAAAAGTCATCTGACTGTGGCCTTAATCTGCGCCTTCTTGACTAAGCCTCATGGCTGTGCACTTCTCTGTTATTATCTCAGTTGAAAAGGAGAGAGGGCGCAACTCAGAATCGGCTGAAACTAGTTATTGCATATTATCCCACATTCCCCATTTCCGTCAATGGGTAATGAGAGATCATGCTGTTTAACCCATTTTGGAAAAGATTATGAAATGGCCTTTCATTTTGCAAACCCAACTCCAGGCCACCCCTGTGCAATCAGCCAGGAGAAGCAGCAGAGAGGCCGGCCAGCATGGGGAGGGGAGGGGACACTCCAGGGGACCACAGGGGCAGCTTCTGTAGTTTGCTGTAAGCCCCAAGGGGAGCTCTCATCACCTGGGCTTCGCTGGACCCTGTGGCTTAGGGGGATGAAGATTTGAAGGGAAGGAAACGGGGCCTCAGGGAGGTGTGGTGGCCTGCCTAGGGTCATCGGTGATGGTGAGTGATCAGCAGACTGGAATTCTCACTCTGACTCAGGTCCCGCTCCGGGAACGTGTAGGGAGACAAGCCAGGTGCTCATGATGCTGACTCTCCATCCATCCCTCCTTCTTCTCACCTAGATGAAGCCCCGCTCAGCACCGGCAGTGGCCTTGGGGAGACCTGGAAGGGACATGACCTGACAGCCTGGTGTGGAGTGAGAGCAGCACTTGCTCAGGGTAACTGCTGTCGGAAGGGAGCTTTACGTGTCTCACTTGCAAAGTGAGAGCAGTGGTTTCACCTTCTAGACTTGGGAGAGGAAACAAGAAATTTCATTGGAACGTTGTTTGTTTATGGTGGAGACAGGTCAGGGGACAGCGTCAGTTTATAATCCTTCATTTGCATGAACGCAGCAGCCCTGGTTGCAATACATACTTTTATCTCTTTGGAAAAACAATAAGTAAATAATCTATTTCTTAGAAAAGGGACATTATCTAGAGTTTGTTACCAAAGACACACCAAGGAAAAAAAGTGGTTCTGTTAACCGACTCTAAACTCACACTGCTCGCTGCACAACAGGCCAATAAATGGAGAGACAAGTTGTTGGGTCAAGGAATAGTGGCTTTATTCAGAAAGCCAGCAGACCACGAAGATGGGGGACTAAGGTCCCAAAGAACCATCGTGCCCGAGTTAGAATTCAGGCTTCTTTTATATTAAAAGGGGAAGAAGTCAAGTCAAACACTTCCTGGTTCTGGTCACCCTCCCGAGGGGATGTGTTAATTTCTTCCCGCAGTCATTCACCTGTGGGCCTGGTCAGGGTGTTTCCTGTGAGCTAAACAAAGGTATTTTAGCTAAATGCTCATTGCCTGGGAGGCAGGGTTCCCAGAGGCGGGCCATTATGCATAATTTAAGCTTATAGGCAGCATCCTGTTAGTGATGAACTTACAACAACAATAGAACACGAAGGTTAACGTAAAAGAAACAGGTCCAACGTGGGGTCAGAGCTGTCCTTCCCGCTTGCAGTTCTGTGGCTGTGTAGTTCACTTGACTCGCAGGCATGGAGCACCACAACCTGAGCGGCTTAGATGACAGAAATGTGTGGCCTCGCAGTTCTGAAGTCCGGAAGTCTGAGATCAAGGTGCTGGAGGGGCCACGCTGTCTCTGACCGCCCAGGGAAGGCTCCGCCCAGGCTTCTCCCCCAGCTTCAGGAAGTTTCCCGGCTTGTGACAACTTACCTCCACTCTTCACTTGGTGTTCTCCCTGGGTGTTCATGTCTGTGTGCAAATTTCCCCTTTTTATAAGAACACCAGCCCCATTGGATTAGGGGTCCACTCTACTCCGGGATGACCTCATCTTAACTAATTCTATTTGCAATGACCCTATTTCCAAATAAGGTCATATTTTGAATGTAGGGGGTTAGGACTTCAACACGTGAATGGGAGACACAATTCAACCCATTACAGTGGCCAAAATGAAACTTAGAAGTCCCGGCAAACTTTAACCCTCTTCTAGAGAGTTCTAGCTTGCTTTAGCTTAAGTGCCATGTAAGAAGAAAGAAACCTGTTTTATACTTTCCCCCTTACATTTAAATGTCTTTAATTTTCATTTGATTCTAATTTTTTATTGAGGTAAAATGCAGAACGTGATGACTTTTTACAGGTGTGTGTACACTGGTGTAACCCATATTTCATGAAAATAGAGAAATTTCCATCATCTCAGAGAGATCTTTGTGCCTCCCCCCAGTTATTTCTCCTAGGAAACATCAACTTCTGATAAAGTTTCTTTTATGGTAGATGAACTCTGCTCATGCTAGAACTTTCTCTAATTGAAATTATGTGGTAGGTACAGTTTTAAGTCCATTTCTTTTTGCTGAGTATAATTAATGTCTTTGCGATTCACCCATGTTGTTGCATTTAACTGGTTTGCCCCCTTTTTGCTGCTGGATAGAATTCTACTGCATGGACTTCCCAGAGTTTGTTCATCCATTCACCTGCTGAGGGACGTTGGGTTGTTCCCAGATTTGGCTGTCACAAGTGAAATAGCTATGACCATTCACGGGCGAGTATTTGTATGTAAGCCTCCATTTTAATGTCTACATCTTGGAGTAGACTTCAGGGTCCTGGGGTGAGTGTAACTTCAATTTCATGGAAACTGCTAAATAGTTTTTCAAAGTGGTTGGGCCATCTGACATTCCCACGAGCAACAAATATGAGTGTTGGTTACTCATTATCCTCGCCAGCATTTGGTGCTGTGTCTTTTAATTTTAGCCATTCTGATGGGGGTATATTTGTATCTCATTACCATTATGATTTTAATGTTTATTTCCTGGATGCATGATAAAAGCTACAGTAATCAAAACAGTGTCAGTATAAAGTTAGACACATACGCTGACAGAACAGAATCGGGAGCCCAGAAGTAGGTGCCCACCCCCTAACGTGGTCAACTGATCTGCCCAGACACTGACGCAATTCAACAGAGAAAAGTCCTTTCAAAAAAGGGTGCTGAAACAGCTGGATATCTGCATGGAAAATAAGGTATCTCAACCTGTACCTTACACCATACAGGAAGAGTAACTCAAGACAGAACATAGCTCTAAATGTCAAAGGTAGAATGATAAAGAAAACATTGAAGAATATTTTTGTGACCGTGGGGCAAGGAGACATATTTTTTTTAACAGGACACAGCAAACATTAACTATAAGAGAAAACATTATCAATTGGGCTTTACCCAAATGAAATATCTCTGCTTATCAAGAAAACGAACAAGCAAGCCATGAACTGGGAGAAAGTATTTGCAATACATGTAATATCTGCAAAGGATTGGTTGCCTGCATATATAAAGATCCTTTACAAATCAATAATGAAAAGACAAACTGTCCAATGAAAATATGCAAAATATTTGAACAGATATTTCACAAAAGACTATTGCATGGCCAAAAAGCTCATGAAAACATGTTTAGGAGGGATATTTGTGACTCTATTTTTTTAAACCCAGGGATTTCCTGGCTCATTTGACTGTCATTGAGCTGGTGATGTGTAGTATGAAGGCTCAGACTCCTGATCCTGACCCCTGGGCATGACTGTCAGCTCCATCACTGACCCTCTGTGAGCTTACACAGCAACTTAACACTCAATGCCTCAGCTTCCCCTTGCGAAAAATAAGGACCATGCTTGTTGGCAGGAGTTAACATTGGAAAGTGCTTACAACATGCCCGACACAGTGAGTGCCACATATGTGTCATCTACTGTCACTGAACCTCCTTTTTGAAGGTCTGATGTTTATTTGTACCCCCTCCACAGGGTTCCACAGAACCCACTTTAGAAAACACTTCCCTAGCAGGAAGGGCAGTTTTGGAGGAACCAAGACTGATGAGAACCAGGATGGTGCCACTGCACAGAGCCTCCTCTGCCCCTGGAGAATGTCAACTCGGTGACCCCTGAGGGTTCTCACCAGAGAGAAAAGGTGGGGTGCTCTATCAAATGGGTACACCTCTGTCTTGTTCAAGGTGGGAGCCCCCAAGCCTGAAACAGTGCTGGGCATTCAGTGCCTCCTTAGCAAATGCTGACGGAATGAACGCCTTCCTGAGCTCCAGGCTTTGCAGTGGAATCAGTCCCCCGAGGCTGGGTTCAGGAATCGTCCCTTTAGACTCATGGTTCGTGGCTCACAGGAGGAGGGCCACTCTGCCCAGCATCCTGACTCCACCTCTGGAGGTGAACTTGGTGGCAATTATAGGCCTGAAATGGCCAAACAGCCGCCATCCCACTAGCAGGGATTATCGGGGTTTAGCGGTTTTCTCTGCAAATGGCCTCCAGGTGGAGAGGATTGTATTTTCTGGAAATTTGGGGACAATTCCAGGGCAGAGAGAGCCAAAATCAACATGCAGGGTTTCCGAGGCCCAGTTAGCAGGTCCGCGGGTCAATGAAGACGGAGCTTGCAAAACGCAGCTTATAAAAACAGTGCTCCTTATCATGCCCTGGGATCTCCACTGCCTCTCCCCCCTTCCCCTCCCTTCCTCGCTCCCTCCCTCCCCTCCCTCCCTTCTTCCCTCCTTCCCTTCTCTCCCTTTCTCTCTCTCTTTCAGATCTCCCCCACATATCTTTTCTTGACTGCTTATGTATGACTCATCACCAGATCCTTTACAATTCTCTCCAGTTCCTGGCCATCCCCTAGGTCAGACTGCTCCTGTTGCAGTGGTCTCCTAGGTGACTTCTGGACCATAGACTCCAGCCGCCCTTCCTCCACCAAACCTTCCTCCAGACTGCTTCTGGGTCAAGCTTCCTGGAAATAAACTTAATGTCTCTCTTGCACTGAACAACCTCCCACAGGAGGTTGCTTGGTGCAGAAGTGGTCCCCAGTCTTGCTCTGTGGACCGTCTGCATCAGGACCACCTGGTGCATTTGTTAGACCTACAGTATCTCTGCCTCATTCCACACTTGGTGAAGGAGAATCTCTGGGGTGGCACCAGGGACTCGGATTGACACCAAGTTCCCTAGGAGGGTTAGATGCAGGATCACATCAAAGAAACGCTGGCCTTGAGGTTAATATTTTTTACTCTTTTCTTTGGTTTGCCCTCTTGTCTTCCACCCCCACCCACTTTCTTCCCCTAGGGATTTCTAAATTCATACCTTTCTTGGAGCAAAATATATACTTTCTTGTCATTGTGCCTTTGCACATGCTATTCCCTTTGTCTGGAATTTCCTTCATTTCTGTAATTTGCACATTCTTACGCCTTCCCTGACTTCCCTGTGTTAGTTTTCTATTGCTCTGGAAACAGTCGCAGACATGTGGCTTAAAACAACAAACTGTGTATTGATTATTGCAGTTTGTGTGAGTCAGGGGACTGGGCATGGCTTAGCTGGTCCTCTGCTGAGGGTACCTCCAGACTTCAGTCATGATATCAGTCAGGATGAGGGCTCCTCCGGAGGCTCAGCTAGGGAAGGATCTGCTTCTCCACTCCTGTGGTGATGGCATCACTCAGTTCCTTGCAGTCGTAGGACTGAGAGTGTCAGTTCCTTGCTGACCATCAGATGGAAACGGTCTTTAGCTTCCAGTTCTTTGTAGGGTTTCCCAAGAAACCTGTTGCTTCCTTGCAGTCAGGCAGGGAGGGCAAGAGACTCCAGCAAGGAGTGTGCTATGGCCTTAGGATCATGGAATCAGAGACACATAATTGTTACATCTCATCAGCGTTGCCATATTCCGCTGGCTAGAAGCAACCAAGGTCCCAGCAACACTCAGGGGAGAGGATCTAACAGGGTGTGAATGGCAGGAGGTGGGCATCATACAGGCCACTTTAAGGGTCTGTCAGCAACAATCCTACTAAAAATGCCACCTTCTCTCTGAAACCTTCCCAGATGACCCTGGGGAGAATTAGCTGCCCATCCTTCAGGGCGTCCATGGCAATGTGTTTATTAGTATGCACTGTCCCGACTCAGCTCGCATCTGAAAAAGATCCACGGAAATAGTTCGGAGAGTCTCCTTTCTGGATTACTGTCTTTTTTCATTTCTCGCACATTTCATATCTGGCTGCAGAATTTACAATAAAGCCTTTTGCCAATCAATGTCTGTGGTCATCTTCTGTTATAAATAGTTCATCATCAAGGAGAAATATTTGCAGACAGGAGCTCCTGTCCCCATCACACCTTCCTACTGTCCTTTCCCAGGCTTTGGGTCTGCGGGAATCGTGATGCGCGAGATGTCTCTGAGTCAGGCTCAGCCGGGGGGTGGGCTGTCTCGGGCAACAGGTGAGCACTGAAACCACAGGCTGAGATGCCATGAGCCTGAATGAGAAGGTCAGGGTCGAAGCACCTTGTCCTCTCTGCCGCTTTGTCTCTCTCTGCCTCTTTTACACTCCCTTGAAGCCTGTCTCCCACTCTTCAAACGTTTCTTAATAATCTGTAATTTCGTGAAAGGGATAAAGGATACAGGGAACCTTAAAGGTAACTGGATTTACATATGAATGTTGCGTTTTCATTTTAATTTTGACAAAGTGTAAAGGTTGCTAATAAAAGCATCGTTACTGCCTCACCGTTTCTTTGATGGACTCCTGCACAGATTGCTCAGATATGGAGACACATCCCGGGGTCACCGGTTTTACCAGGAGCCATCGTTCAGCCTTTAACAAAAAACAAAACATAGTGACAAATTTAAAAAAAAAAAGAATTAAAAAAGAAATGACATTATTTTCAAGAAAGTTATGGCCATTGTGAGAACTTCATAGAGGGGCAGACTCTGCTGTGGGTTTTGGGGAAGGGTTTGTGTTTGCCGAGACGTGTGGGTGGTCACGTGGTCATGCCTTTTGGAGACCACCAAGGGCCCATGCTCCTTTTACTGAGGAGGTCTCGGATCAGCCCTGGCGGTAGACAGAGCAGGGGAACTGAGCTGCCTTGGGGCCTGACCTCGATTCTTGGCTTCACCCTAGAGATAATGATGAAGGAGGTGGACTCAAAAGGACACAAGGACGAGTAAGATGTAGTGTGTGAGGGAGGGCTCAGGGACCGGGATGACTTCCATGTGCACCTGGTTCAGGACCACCTCTCCCTTGGATGAAAAGCGCCTGCGATGCCTCACGTGGAACAAATGGGTGAGGCTGAAGAGTTGAACTCTGTCATATCCCCTTGGGTTTGGAGGCAGCCTGATGCTATCGAAGGATGGGCTGGCCCTCAATCTGCTACCAGCTTGCTGTGTAACATCAGGCAAATCACGTTTCCTCTTTGGGCCTCAGTGAGACCAGTGGCTTTCCACATGTGCTCTTGGGGGGGGGCTCCCACTGTCCCGTGGAAGGATGCAGGTGCCCCCTGTGGGTACCACATATCAGGCATCTATCTCTGCACACCTTCAATCAGAGCAATTCTGCTTTTAACGGTTCCATGTGAGATTTCATTTGAAGAAAGGGTTTTGTAATATGGAAAAGCAGCTGTTGAGTGATCTCTGAAGACCCTTCTATGGTTTTCTACTATTTTAAAATAAATTAGGTGGTTTGCATCCACAGGTGAAGCTTCCTGTGTCCTATTTGAGTGGGGTGTGTGTGTGTGTGTGTGTGTGTGTGTGTGTGTGTGTGCAGTTTTGACGGCTAGAGTCTGCTTTTCTGCTGGGTGATATTAACTCTGCAGAGCTGTTTTGTCTTTGTTCTTATCTGATCTTCTAGGGGCAATGGTTCTTAAACGCTGGTATCATGTTTACTAGTTTCAGTTTTCACTTCTATTAGCTGTTTGGCTTTTTGTTTTAGTCATGCCGAGTCTAGATCTTTCGAATCTCTGTAGATGGAGATTCTTAGGGATTGGGTGTCTGGTTATCAACAGCTTTCACTCTTTTAATGTCTGGATGCCAACTTAAACATTTTTGCCCTCCAATCACTCCTAAAGAGCTCATAGGTCCATTAAACTTCTAGTCTGACTTCTCTTTACATGAGGAGACTGAGGCGCTGAGAGGCTGGCGAAGTGACCAGGCACCAAAGCCACCCACGTAGACACCCACGCTGTTCTGGGGCTACTGAGCCCTGGGTCTCTCCTCTTCTTGATCTGCGACTAACTGCATATGTGCCGGCTTGATGTCTCTCTGGCAATTCCTTGTATGAAGTCAAGAATCTATTTATGCTGTGAAGGGTCATCCTTTAAATTTGTGCTGGAGTTTACATGCTAATTAAATTGTGAGTCAGCCTGGCAGAACACAGGTGGCTCACAACTGTTTCCATCTACATTATTTCTGTTATTGATAAGAGCACGGTGTTGGAGAGACATGTATCTATATCAGCTTAACGTAAGGAATCGCTTCCTTTGATTAATGCTTATTTTTTTTCCTGATTAGAAAGGTTAATAGGTATTCATTATGGAAAGTACGGTAAAGATTAAGAAGCCTACGGTCACCTCCTCATCCTGCCACCCACTGAATAAAAACCTACCATTTCAGTGTCTCATTGGAGTCACCTTGCTAGGTGCATATGCTACACTTATGCTCAGGAATACCTATTTTAATGGACTATTTTAATTTGCTTACCATTCAGTCTCAAGCCTTTGCTCTTGTCTTTCCCAACTAAGTGTCAATTTTCTAATAGCCACTGTCCAAGGATGGATTGGACCCACTGAGAGACAGTGAGCCCCCACCAACTGAGTGGGTAAGCCAGGGCCACACTGCTCCCAGACAGGGACACCAAGGGACGTCCTGGAGCAGAGGGAGGGTTGGAGCAGGTCTTGGTCTGTGCCCTGCTGGTCACGGTGTCCCTCAGGGCTCATGCGACCTGTGCTACCGTCCCCTCTTCAAGAAGCTCACACTGACTTTCCACATTTGTGATCTTGCCCATCAGAAGGAGGAAATCACATACATTCTCCCCTTTCCCAAAGGCAAGGGTCCGATAGGCGTAGCCTGGAAAGCAGCCAGTCCCCCAAAGTAATTGATAGACGCCCAGACTTGGAACGGGGCAAGTTGAGTCCAAGCCTCCAAAGCAGAAACACTTACTTCCTGTAAACTTCATCCCTATCTAAGGGCGCCCCTGCCTAGGGTACTGAGTGACAAACCCCTGAGATTGCTGAACATTCTCCCCAAACAGGGGATTGACATTGACCGGTGTGTGCAGTGTGCCAGGCACGTCACAGGCGAATTTCCCATCCTCAGGACACCTCGGCCAGATGGAGTGGCCACCCTACGACAGATGAAATGGCTGACGCTGCCAGGCTAAGGAGCTAGTCCAGGGTCACCCCTCTGCGTCCTGGTGGAGCTGAGATTTAAACCTGCATCTCTGTAGTGCTAAACTCTGTCTCGTGGTCTCTGAGATGGCAGGACCTGAGCTAGCAGGAGTGAGCCCCTTGCTCTGAATTTTCTGGGGATGCCCACCCGCACTGGGCTCATACAAAGGTGATGGGAAATAGCCTTATTCTTCCTTCAGTTTTGCTCAGATCAGTAGCCTCCAGGGACCAGCCTGAGTCATGGGGTGGGGAGGGGTCCGGAGGTGCACGTTTGGTTCTGTCGTGGCTTTGCTGGGCAGGGGAAGAAGAAAAAGACAGCTGTATCACCTTTAGCCTGCACTTGGACTTGAGTCACACCTACTGCCCCAGTGATACCACAGCTTGGCAGTTTGGAACAATAACTTTGGAGCACACAAATGGGCAAGGTTTTGAAAGTGTGGCTTGGCTGCTATGAGGTTTAGATAATTAATGGGTTATTGAACATAAAAGGCCCAAGTTCCACCTCCCTCCTTCCTGCACTGGCCACTGAATAGCTGGAGATGTTTCCACGTGGTGAGCTGTGCCCGGCAGCTGAGTTCTGAACCTTCTTGTCACTGCTGGGGTTCTGACGGGACTTGCAGATGGAGGAGAGGCTGCCGGCCTGGGCCAGTCACTCCTTGGACAGGTGCTGGGAGCGCCTGTCCTCTCTCGAAGGCACCCGGGAGTGGGGAGAGCTCTTGGTTTGGACTCAGGAGGCTAAAGTTCACATTCCTGCCTGGTGACTCTCCATCTCTGTGGCTCTGGGCAATTTATTTCACCTCCCCGCATGTCAGGTTCCTTGATGGGGCAAATACCCGTCGTGTAGACCCGCCGTGAGAATTCCCCACGATAATAGTAGAAAGTGCTTTGTAAACCCCAGAGCTTACCACACAAAGGTGGTTAATATTTTCCTTCCCAATCCTTTTTGCTCCTGCCAGAGAGAAAATACAAACACACACACACACACACACACACACACACACACCTTTCACTCTTCTACCTTTATGCCTACAACTTTTATGCTTTCAGGTCTTAGCTCCTATTGACTCTTCTGCTAGAATAAGCATCTCTCCTTGAAATGCTGCATATTTTTGAATGCTGCTTCCTCCGGGAAGCCTGCCTGGGTTGCTGGCTGCCCACAAACGGCTGGACCAAGGTTTGGACTGGGCATCGGGACCTCTGGCTCTTGCTTCTGGGTGAACTGCTCCATTCACACTCAGGTACCCATTACCTGTGAAGTCACTCACCTATTCATTCAACCACTCACTGCCCCATGGTCTGAACTCCGATAACCTGAGCTTCTTACAGAGCTGCTCAGCACATGGGGCAGGCCAAGCCTGATACTTGCTGTCCCTTTGGGGAGGATGGACGCACCTCTGGGGACTCCTGGAGCCCCAGAACTCACACAATTGCCCTGGGACTCCCGCCTTCTCTGCGACATGTCTGTACCCCTTGGGCCAGCCTTCAACATTCCCCAGTTCCTGGATTTGATCATAACAACCGACCAGGAAACATTTGGCTGCCAGGGCTGCTTGGTGTGTTGGGTCTGAAGTAACTGCAGGATTAGATCTGCACATTTACTCGGAGGGTGTGCCTGTGTGTGTTTACTCTTCTCGCGGCAAGTAACAAGTTCAATATTAATCTTCATTTCCAGGGAAATAATTAGTGTTAAGTGAACTGTGATTTCTATCTCTAGTTATTTCTTATGTGCTAATTTAAGCAGTAAGGAAAATATTCTGTGTTGGCTAGATTCAGAGCTGCAAGGACAGATTCCAACATAGGAAGAAAGGCGAGATGTGGGGGGTAGAGGCAGCCTCGGACCACCCATTCGACGTGGGATTGAATTCCAGCGCGCCAAGAGTCTCCAGCTGTGGGGAAAACGGTCCTTCCTGTCGCAGGCCCCTCTAAGCGGGACCAGCCCACCCATGCACTTGTGTGCTGGGGCTCAGAAAAGAAAAAGAAATAGCAAAAGAAGGAAAAAGGAAAAGTCCAGCCTTGGGCATGATGACCTCTTGTCTCTGCAATCTGTAGGGTCTTCTCTGCTCCCTCTCCCATCTGACTTTCTCTCCGGGCCCTCCAGTCCTGTTCACTCTGAACCTTGGAGCTGGATCCTTGTCTCCGGCACCCCAGGCTGGAAACCCACCTGGAACCATTCTCCTGCCTCATGTTGGTTCCCCCATGCCCACCGTGGCCATCTCTTCTAGATTAGACTCATGGGAATGGCCGGCCAAGGCACAGGCTCCCAAGACCCCCGATCCCATGGTCACCGATGATAAGCATGGCCACGTGTTGCCAGTCAGCCGTATGCCCAGGGTTTCTCATCCATACTCATCACTGTTTGACAGATGAGGAAACTGATGCTCTGAGAGGCTGACTTGCCCCAGCAAGTGGGAGGACCTGGGTGGTAATTTAGATCTGTGTGACCCTAAATCTCATGTTCGTAAGTACCATTTTGAATTGGATAAAACACAAAGGCAGTTTCTGGTGGGAGCCTCACATGAAGAGCTCGGGGGCGTGGGGAGGTGGTGTCTCTAAACCTCGGAACTGAAGCTGGAGAGTAAACCAGGGCCAACGGATCGGCACGTGTGAATCCTTTAATTCGTTCAAAATGCGCCTCCGTCTCTGGCTGCGCGGACAAGTTATTCTGCTTCTTAAAATATCTCCTTTCTTGTAAATTGATGGTAACATCAGGGCCCGTTCCATTGACTTGCTGTGAGGATTAAACAGCCAGACGGCTGTGAAGCACAGAGCTCGGGGTCCAGCCCTCCGGCGAGGGCTGTCGGCTCTGTGATGCCTGCATTCATTCACTCTCATCCGTTCATTTATTTATCAGCAAACCACAAGTGAATATCTACTGTGGGCCGGGGACATGTCCGGCTGATGGCAATGCCCAAGTACCAGGGGGCTCCCCAAGCTTAAGAAGCTCTTGTTTTTCTAGGCAATCTTGATGAGGAAATGGCTATGCAGAGTTTAGTGTAGTGAGTGAGATGATGGAGGTGAGCACAGGGTTGATGGGAGTCAAGGGTGAGGCTCAGCTAACTCAGGAGGCCCAGGGCAGCATCTGGAGCAACTGAAGAGAAGGGCTGGTGTCCCTGCAAGAAGAAATCACCCCCGCGAGTGAGTGGATGAGGGCGACAATATGGTGCCTTGGGGCTACGGCACCACGTGGAAGGGAGGCTCACTCAAGGGAACAGCATGGGTGAAGTCTCTCCTGAAGGCACTGGGTGGCTGCTGCTGGATGGAGGGTGAAGTGTCCTGCCCTTCCTCTTGCACCTGCTTGGTTCTCACCTGAGTGGGGAGGGCACTTCTGTTGCCTTCTTACCGTCTCCTCGCTCTCCTGGAGGAAAAGCTGCCACTCTGACGGGTCCCTGATTTCTAAGTGGCGGCACAGCCCTTCTGTGAATGGCCATGACCTCTTAGACACAACCTTTTAAAATCTATGGTAAAATACACAGTGGGAGAGAGTATAGCTCAGTGGTAGAGTGCATGCCTAGCATGCACAAGGTCCTGGGTTCAATCCCCAGTGCCTCCATTAAAAATAAATAAATTAAAATCTAATGACCTCCTCCCCACCAAGAAAATAAATTCAAAAATTTAAAATTAATCAATAAGTAAAATTTAAAAATAGACATGGCATGAAGTTTACTGTTGCCATTTCCAGGTGTACAGTTAGTTCCCTGGCACTGAGTGCGTTCACATTGTCCTGAAAGCGTCACCACTGTCCATCCCCAGAGCTCTTTTCTTCGTCCCAAGCAGAAGCGATCTACTAATTAAGCAGCAGTTCCCCACTCCCTCTCCACTCAGCTCCTGGCAGCCACCATCCTACTTTCTGTCTGTATGAATTTATCCCTTCTGGACACTCATAGTGGAGTCGTGCCCCGTTCGCTTTTTGTGTTGCCTTACTTCCCGTAGCATACCGTTTCCAGGGTTTACTGATGTTGTAGCATGTGTCAGAATTCCCTTTCTTTTTAAGGCTGAATAACACCCCAATGCGTGGAGAGACTGCATTTTATTTATCCAATCGTCCGACCAAGGACTCGGGTTGTTTCTGATGTTTTGGCTGTTGTGACTAAGGCTGCTGTGAACACTACAAATGGGCGTACAAATATCTGTTGGAGTCTCTGATTTCAGTTCTTCTGGCTGCACGCCGGGGGTGGGACTGCTGGGCCATACAGTGATCCCATGTTTAACTCTCTGGGGAACCGTCATACTGTTTTCCACGAGCGCTGCGTTCTAGCTCCTCAGAACCCACCACGATTGGTCAGTCAAGCCACACCCTGCTGTGTAGACCCAGGCATCTCAGATAGGGGAGGGTCAGAGGTACCTCTGAGCTGTTAAAGTGTGTTAAGTTCATGATAATCGTATGAATCAATTCACACGTGAGAAAACCGGTTCTCAGAGAGGTTAAGGGACTTGCCTCACATCACACAGCTGGCGTGTGACAGAGCTGAGACTTCAGTCAAGGTTTGCTGGACTCCTAAGTCCTCTTGCGTGGATATGTGAGGGTGTGTGTGTGTGTGTGCACACGTGCATGCATGCGTCTTCCAGGGGAAACGTGGTCAGCGTGTGTCTGATCATTTATACACCAGCCATCACAGCGCTGCCTGCTAGGAACTCTTTTGTGGCCGTGCTGGCTGTGGGGTTCCTCTGCCATCTCCTGCCTCTTCTCTGCCGTCACAGAGTTACTTGCCCTGGATGGATAGAACCTGGCCCAGGAAGCGAACTGGGGTTGCATGTCTTTCTCAGACTTTGTGAGATGCTGCAGGCGTGGGCTGCCTTCCTGCACTTGGGAGCCTCAGGATTTGGTGCCATATGAACAGCTGGGCTCCAGAGGCTCATTCTGGGACTTTCTGGTGGCTTCTGAGCTAACCCCGATTGCAGGGGTCTGGTTGGGTTGAGGGACCAGGTGAAGGCTCTGGGACCACCTGGGTTTACCACTGAACCAGAAGACAGGGTCTGCCCACAATTCTTTGGTCAAGGCAACCCCCAAAAAGGAGGAACCTTCCAGAGAAGGGGATCTCAGAGGATTTCATTGCTCTTATAGCATTAGCCTGAGCCTGGGTCCCACTGCCACTCAAGGGTACACCTAATGTCCACCCCATAAAGATAGAGCTGAGCTTCAGTTTGTGGGCAAAGCCACCTCTATATTGGCTGCTAAAATAACAAAATACTTCTCAACAAAAAGAAATAGTTTACTGGTAAGTAAACAGCCTCTCTGAGGTCCCTGAGCGCTGCCCTGTCCTTCTCAGCCTCCTCCCTGGGACCCACCATCCGGGTACTGAGAGGGTCAGCGCTCAGCCCTGCAGGTGTCTCTGGGGCCCTGCTCAGCCCTCTGGCCTCTGCCTGTGCTTATTTGCCTCTGGGTGTCTGCCTTCTCTGGGCTGAGTATTTGGGACATTCCCTCTGATTGTCAGGACATTTGTCTGTGACTGTCACAGTTAAATATTGCACCCTAGACAGTGGGCAGGTGGGGGTGGAGAGATGAGAATCAAGCTCTTTTACCCCCCAAACTTTCCTTGGGCCTCTTGAAGCCTCAGTTTGTGAAGCTGCAGAATGGGCTTTGTGTCAATTATGTCACGAATGGAGCCAGACTGGCTCACGCTGTAGCAGTTTCTGCCCAGTGATCGCTGATTCACTGAAGACCTTCTCCCTTCCTGTTCCGTCCTAGGGGACCTTGATGGGCAGGCTACTTCCAGAAGTCCTCTTTCCTCCCTTGCTTACATTAACCTGGCTTGAGCTGGTCTCTGGTGGAATCGGTCTTTCTGCACAAAATCTCAGCCGTGCTGCTCTCTGGAAGCTCCCCGGCAGCCTCCGGTCTCTTGCTGAGTTTTTGTTTCCAGGTTGGGGGTGCTCGTCCTCTGCTGTGACTGACATTCTTTGGGTCCCACTGCATGATGGTTAGAAATTTCCAGGCCCAGGTCGTCAGCTGTGCGCATCCCTGGCTAAGACCATCCATTCACAGTTGCTAAGCTGGCACGTGGAGGGCAACTCTCCTGCAGCTGTCATCTCAGATTCACCTCCCAGATCTCCACTTCCACCAATTCCTTTCCTTGCCTTAGTTCTGCCCTCTCAACACACAGGGTCTCAAATTCTGTTTCCTCGTCCAGCTCGTCATGTCACTCCACATACTCCTTCTGTAGCCTTGGATCCCCCCTTCTAAGGCTCTCCCCTCTCCCTCCCCCTTGGTTCTTGGTCCACATGTGGAAGGACAGCAGACATCTTCTCTGGGCCCTCAAGTTGTAAAGCTTCAGATCACAAATAGGTAGAAGCTACAAGGACTCAGATTTCTGATCAACTAAACGAAGGACGTGCCTCAGTGGTTGGGACTAGCCCACCCTGGAGTGGGCATCTCACCTGGGCATTTAGCTCCCAGTTCCTGGGAGAGCAGAGTGGGCAGTGTTGGGCAGAACGCCGCGGGCACAGACGGAGTGTGAAGACCCGACCTGAAGCAGGGGTAGGAGCAGAGAGCCGGATTTCAAGCCGAGATAGCCTGTGAGGGTGGAGTCACTCCTGGGCTGGAAGGGAAGGGAGGGGTTGGGTCAAGACTGCCCTGGCTTTTCAGCCTCCATTACTTTTGGTATTTTCTGGACTCACATATAAAGAACATATGCTGGTACCCACCTCTCAGTCTTGGACCCCCTTTGAAGTCTGGCATAGGCTGAATAAGGACCCCCAAAGTTATCCAGGTCTTTCTTCCCTGAACCGATGACTTTTACCTTCATTGGCCGGCAGCACATACTTTGCAGATGTGATTAAGTCAAGAATCGTGAAATGGGGAGGTGATCCTGGATGATCCAGGCGGACCTCAAATATAATCACGAGTGTCCTTACAGAGGGAGACAGAGGGAGACCTGACTCTAGAGGAGAAAGCAGAAGAGATGATGATTGAAGCACAGGGTTGGAATGATTCGTGGATGAGGTCATGAGCCAAGGAAAGCAGGCAGCCTCCAATCTTCTGCAGCAGCTGTTGGAAACTAACACAAGGCTCTTTGCTGAGATAACTGCTAGGGGGTGACTCCCCTGGGAGATGGAGGCTTGTAAAGCTAGGCTCCTGTTGGCGTGTGGGGGGCCATGTGGTGGGCTTTTGTTGAGCTATGACTTATCTATTTCATTGGAACAAGAAATAGATGAGATGGAGCCACAGACTGGGAATTATGAGGTGGAGTTTAGACACTGGTTCTGCCCTAATCTACTTTGTGACGTTGGCCAAACTCCTTCCCTACTGTGCTCACCGGTCTTCCTTGTCGAGGAGGGGCTGAGCCTGTGAACTTTGGTGACTGCCTGTCCTACTTATTAATATGTTGAGGTCACCAAGACGACAGTGACAGTAACACCAGCCCCCCGTTACCAGGGACTTCCTCTGTATCCTGCAATGTTTAAGGTGAACCGTGCATATTCATTTACACATTGACTCATGGGAGTACTTTTTATTAACAGCTCTCCCTGTGCCAGGAGTGATTCGAGACGTTGGGATACAGCCTAAGTGAGGCTGTTCCCTTCCCTGCCTTCTTGGGGATGAATTCATCAGTTCTCACAATCACCTTTCTAAGTTGGAAAGAACTATTTTTTTTTTCCATTTTGTTTGTCAGGAAAGTGAATCTTGGGGAAGTTAGCTTATCTAAATTGACAATGCTTTAAAGTGTCACGACCAAAATTTTAATCCAGGTTCTGTTTGAATGCAAAGAATGTATAATTTTTATGATGCTACAATAGCTCAATACGTTGAACAGAATCTCACTTTCCAGGAGTAGAGAATGATATTTTTTCTCCTTTAATACTTATCTTAATACTCAAAAGAACTGAAAGCAGAAACTAGGAGAGATATTTGTATGCCCGTGTTCATAGCAGAATGGTTCATAATAGCCACAAGGTGCAGGCAACCAAGGTACCCATCAATGGATAAAAGGAAAAGCAAAATGTGGTGTGTGTATACATGTAATGAAATGTTACTTAACCATAGAAAAGAATGCAGTTCTGATACACGCAATACCGGGAGAGAACCTTGAGGATAGTATGCTAAGTGAAGCCAACCTGACACAAGAAGACATATTGTATGATTCTGCTTTTATGAGGTATCCAGACCAGTCAAAGTTATAGAGACAGAAAGTTGAATGGCGGCTGCCGGGGTGGAGTGGAGGAGGGGATGGGGGGGTTAGTGTTTAATGGTTTTGCAAGAGAGGAATAGTTCTGTGGATGGATGGTGGTGATGGCTGCCAAACAGCGTGAATGGGCTTAATGCTGCTGGACTGGACACTCAAAAATGGTTCAGATGTGAATTTTAGGTTATGTGTATTTTACTGCAATTTTAAAAGATTTAAAAAAAATTTAAAAAGCTATTTTAAAGTAACATCCAGGGCATAGTTTAATGTTATCTGCTTTTGGACTTGTCATGGAGTGAACTTTTAGAGGAAACTGCAGTGCCCTTTGTCACAAAGAAGCAGGTTTGACGTTCCAAAGAAATGGACCACTTGACAGATGACTTAAAAAATACAAAACAACACCCCACCCAAGTGGGATTGATTCTTAATACTTGCAGGCTTCTGAGTCACATATGAAATAGGAAATAGTTTGTTGGGGAAATCGTGCCATTTTGGCCCAGGGAAGTCAGACACCGAGCTGAGACGCTGCCATACAGTAGCTCTTACTACACACGGCCACGGGGTCAGGCGGGTTGTCACCTTTGTCTCCATCTGTAGCTGCACACGTGGGGCTCGAGAGAATAGACCATGCACCCAGGGGCTTGGAGGTGGCTCCTGTTTTCCCACTTCCCCTCCGCTCCCTCTCTTCACAGTCGAGCCTCGTGGGTGAGTGTGTCTACACACGTGTGTAAGCGTGGAGGATATGCAGTGTGTGGTCTGTGGATCTGAAACCGGGTAACATTCAATAGACGATCAAGGGCCAAAGTCCCTCTTGGGAATTGAAAGAGTGTTGAGGAACGTCTCTACCTACACATCCCTCCTCCTCTCGTGTGCCTGGGAAGATGGGAGGCCGGGTCTGTGCTCCTGGCCGGGTTTACCTGGTCGCCCGGGACAACAGACTTGCAGGCAGCCAAAGAGATCGTCAGGCAGCAGAGCGTGACAGTCAACATCAAAGCGGGAATGCCACTCCTTGATCCGGACTTGGCCGTACCTGCCAGGGCAGAGCCTCGGATATGACCACCCCAGGAATTCAAAGGCGTTCTTAGAGCAAGCGGACACACACACACACACACAGCCCAAATGCAAAACCCTCCTCCTACTTTTAATGAAAATAAAAGTCTAGACATCCTTTCTTCACAATTCTTCACTGACCTAATTATTCAGATCTGTGCTTTCTTTGGTCTTTTCAAAGGACCAGAAGAATGGTTAATTTCACTTAATGGAATAATTGAATGTCATAATTGTTTTTTTACATTTCTGCACGAATGTTGGAGTTAAGCTGTACACACTCTCTCTCCCCGTCTAGAGCTCTTAATAACTGGGCTGCTCAAAGGGGCCTTTCTGTTCTATCTTTTTGTTTCCTAACTGGACTGTCTGGGCCGGCTTCTGGCAGCCGGCGTGTGTGGGGAGGGGGCCTAGGGGGAGTGGCAGTTAATGACTGTTTTGGTCTTGGATGTTCTGATCTCTCTCTAATTCATTATTTGTCAGGCATGAGAGGCCCCCTGAGCAGGGGAGCGAACAATGCCTTTTTATTCTCTCATTCTCTCTCCCTCTCTGTTTCCCTGTTCCGTCTTCCTTCTGGATGAGGGAACAGAGTTGGAGCACAATGTCAGGCCCAAGACGTCATCGTCCCTGATGTTGTGGCCTGTGAGCTCATTTGATTCCATCAATGGCTAAAATGATGCCAGTGGCTCATTCATCCGCTCGCTCATTCACAGACTGTAATTTGAGAGGCTACTACGTGCCGAGACCTTTCCTAGGTGTTAGGCATCTGGTGGCCACGATATTCTGGTGGGAATAGACAGTCAAAAAACAAGCAAACAGATGCAAAGACAGTTTCATTTGGAGGTAAGTTTTGCGAAGGTAGTAAAGCAGAGTGATGTGATGTAGCATTCCTGGGGAGGGGATGGTTGGTTTAACAGAGGGGTATCAGGGAAAGTTTCTCTGAGGAGGTGACATTATCTGAGAAGAGATGATGAGAAGTTGCCAAGGGTGGGAAAAGCTGGGAAAAGAGCCCTGCAGATAACAGAAGTAGCTGGTGCAAAGGCCCTGGGGTGGGGGTGGGGGACTTTAGGGAGGCTAGGGCAAGGGTGACTTGGGTAGAGTTAGAGAAGGACTCAGTTCACTGTCGCAGAAGGACCTGGAGAAATAACACAGAGCCAGTTCTTCAGGACTTTGTAAGCCACAATATGGAATTTGGATTTAATCCCAAGAAAGCGGGTCTTTGTAAGCAAAGAAATAAGAGAAATGGAACATGTTTTAAAACATCCCTCTTGCTTCTGTGAGGAGAAGACAAGAGGGGAATTAGAAAAATCAATTACGCAGATGCTACAACCTCTGGACAGAATGGGGATGGTGAGAAGCCATCAGTTCCAGAAATACTTTAGAGGTAGATCTGACAGGGCTTAGTAATGGGTTAGATGTGTGTGTCAGAGTATGAGAAAAAGAAAGATGTTATAGAATTTTGTCTTGAGTAAGTGATCAGTATTAATTAAGATTGGAGACACAGAGTGTATTAGTCAGTGTGAGACAGGTTATGCTATGGTAACGAATATCCCCCCAATCTCAAAATGTTAATATAGCAAAAGTTTATTTTTTTTCTTGATACATATTCAGCACAGGGGAGGAGTGTAAAGTCACTGCTTTATAGCTGCACCTTCTGAAGCTCGTAACCTCCTGAGCAGGAAAAAGCAAGCTCAGAGGTCCCATACCCCATCCTTTGTGCTCTAGCAAGAAGTGAACCCATCAGCTCTGCTCTCAGCCCACTGCCAGAACCAGCTACACCCTGCCTAACTGCAGGGGCCTGGAAAGGGGAGACAAATTGGGCCAAAAAGGAGAGGTGGACCAGATAGCTGTGAATTCTAACAGTGTCCACTGCTGCAGGGGAGGTGCATGGCTGGACAGGAGGTGAGGAGTTTTACTTTATACATGTTAGATGTTAAGTGTCCAAGGGCTCACGTCGATGAGGATATGAGAGCCTGGACTCAGGGAGAGAGGGTGGGGCTGGATATAGAAAAGTACAGTTATCAGCGAATATTTTTACTCTATTTCAGGCCCTAGTCCTGCATTGTGAATTCAGAGATGACAATCACACAATTCTTGCCCTCCAGGGATTTGTTTAAAGGTCACGGAATATTCATATCAATAACCATTTTAGTGTCTCCTTTGTGCTTCTAGGAAAAGTCCACCTGAGCCCCAGGCTGCCTCCATACTCTTGCACTCCATCCCCCACCCCCCATCTTTCATTCACTTGTGCAACAAACATTGACTGAACACCTGCTGTGTTCCAGGTTCAGAACATTTTTGTGAGTTCATGAACATTCTACATACTCCTTATCTCTGAGCCCTTGTTAATGTTGACCTTTCCGTTGTGTGTCCCTGGTCTCTCCATCTGCCTGGAAAACTCCTACACACTCTTTAATACCCATCTCGATATCACTGCCATTGCCCACAATCCACTTGTCTTCCCAGAAAAAGTCAGCTTTTCTTTCCTTTGGGTCAGTGGGTATAACTCTTTACTGTAACGCCTGCCTCACAGCATCTCAGACCTGCGGGTCACCCCCAGCCAGACCTGGAACTACACGAGGAGTGACTTGTTTATTCATTTGACAAACACTTATTAAAGGAAAACAATGCAGCAGCAGATGGAGGCCCTGTCAGGGACTGGGTTTCAGTCTTCTGGATATTACCATGTCTGACATGGGGCGGAGTGGGGGCTGTCATGACAACGTCCTCCTGTAGGGTCATCCACTCTGCTCTGCACGGTGGGACTTTTACTTTACAGATAGCTTCTAACTGGCCTCCCCGTTATGGCCATCACTCTTACTCCGCTGTCTCAAGTCTATTAGCAACACAGCAACCAAAATAGCCCTTTAAAACAGTTTTTGAAATATAATTTGCATTTACAATAATCCTTTTAAAGTATACAGAAAATCATGTCACTTTTCTTGTCCAATTCTCCAAGCGGCTTCCCACATGGCTCAGGGTCATGGCCAAGGTCTTTGAAACATAGCAGGTCCCACCACGAGGGCAGAACTCCTGCTATTGCTCTGACCCATCCCCACCTCTCTCTGCCCTCCTCACACCACTGGGCCCAGGTAGGACCCCTTGCTTTGCCTTGGACTCTCCAAATATCTTGGAGCCTCTGCACTTATCTTTCCACCTATCTGGAACCTCTCGCCCAGATGCTCATAGGACATCCTCCCTGACTACATTCAGCATCGTTCTTGGGTGATCCAGCTCCTGCCTCCCTCTGTAGTGGGCTTGAATATTGAATGAGATAATGCAGGGAAAGCACTTTGCACGGTGCCTGGCTCTCAGCTCTGACTGGGAGCTGATGCTGGTGTGAGATCATTACCCCATGGGATGTGAGGGGTGTAAGGGATTGTGCAGTGATGGTTGTCCCAACCCATTCCTCCTTCCCCTCTGCAAAGATGGAAGACTTAGAGTTTGTGATGTGACATGCTGGCAAGAACACAGTGATATGGGTCATGGAGATCAGAGGGGAGCAAAGTGAGGTTATGACCTTTCTGTGCTGCTAAGAGCCCCCCAGGCCTTCCTCACGCACATCCCCATGAGAAGACAGCCTCCTGGGTGGATTCCTTCATCCTGCATTGACTGTTCTGTCTTCTCAGATTTGTAGGGCTGTCCCCTCTTCTCTCGAGTGGAGCCAACCATTCCTAACTTCTCAAAGAGTTGCTTGTGGCCAGGCCCATCTGTCCCACCAGGATGGACGTGGCTGGGATCATGTCTTTATCTTCTGAGTCGTGGTACCCAGCACAGGACCTGGCACCAAGGAGACAGAGGATGTGTTTGTTCAACGTGTGCATGAATGAATGAATGAATGAACAAATAACGCAGCCTTTATTCTTCCAGCAGACAGGTCCTCTGGCTTGAAAGGGCAGAGATATTTCCCCAGATTGTCAAAATGAAACCGAGTAAGCAAATTCTTTCTCCATTAGAAACTGAGATTAATCCCAGCTCTGTGGACACCATCAACTTCTAATTTATTTCCCTTTCCCTCCCCAAAGACTCCCAGCCGTCATTCCTAAACCCCCTCCCACAATCACTCCTTCCCACTGGTGTCCCAGGAAGCCCCACATCCTCTCTGAGACTTGGTTTCTTACATTTTTCCTCTCTGTTCCCTGTCCTGAGGCCTGAAGCTCACTCAAGGTCTCCTGCTGACCTGGGTGTCCTAACAGGGGGACCACATATTTGCAGCATTTTTGGAAAAGTCATGCACGTCTAATTACATGGAGACGCTGGCCCATGCATTTCCTGGCTTTCACTTGTGCAGATGGGAGGAAAAATTTGGGAAATTTAACCCTAAAATATCATAGAACACATTGCCCACATCTGGAGCTGGATCATATATGGGACCCACAGAAAGAACAACTGGTTTTTTTTTTTTTGACTTCCTCTGGGACCGAGGAAAAGCATACTCTCTCTCCTTGACTTTGCAAGGATCTTGGACTCCTCATGGAACATTCTAGTCAAAATCTATCACTCAGAGGGCCAGGGGATGTCAGAAAGCCTTCATGCTTCTCAGAATTTCGTCTTTCTGGAATTTGCTATGAGAACTGGGTGAAGTCATTTGTGCAAATGAGCTTTGTAAATGAGAATATGTTCATCTAATAAGCAAGTTATGAATCCCTACTGTGTGCTAGGTACAGAGTAGGTCTTTGGGGAGGGAAAACTCATGAAAAGACTGTCTCCACCATGAACTCCCCTTCCAATCTTCATGTGAATTAGAAAAAAGAAGCTCCTTTTAAGCAGATGTGGCCTTGTGCCAGGACACACAGCCTGATAGGAGAAGCATAGGCCAGGTTTCCCTCCTCACTTGGTGCCTCATCCAGATGCCCTTGTACAGTCAACAACCAGCACAACCTGGAGGGTGGTTCTGCCTGTCATCCATGGGCCCTGGTAGGTTGATTAGAAAAGCATCTCAGATGTCGTGGGACAAGCAGACAGACTGGGCCCGGGGCTGGCTCTGCTGTTCGCAAACTGTATGAGTTGGGATGAGGTTCTCTACATCTCTACACCTCACTTTCCTCATCTGTCAAACTGGACTGATAAACTGACTTCCCCAGGTTGTTCTGAAGATCAGGTGGGATAGTAAGTATGAAGGCACTTTGATAACTATGGAATGATTGTAAATATGGTTGTCAATCCACATTACTGTTACTACCTGTGTTATTGTGGTGATTGTGTTATAAACAAATGCGCTACCTGGTCTGGCTAGAAATCTAATTGTCACTCAGAGTACTTTGCTTTGATGGTACTCATCACAGTGGGATTCTGTTTGAGCCCTACCTCACATCCCTTTATGTTTTCTGTGTTTACACACTGATGTAGGCAAATCATTTTTTGCCAAACAGAATTTCATCTCATTTAACAAATGTTCACTGAGCTTGTACACTGTCCTTTGCCCAATTACATGTAAAAAATATAGGCATGAATAGCATACAGACTTTGCCATCATGGGCACTACAGGGTAGCTGGAGAGACCACCACAGGCACAGGAAAACTCAGTACCAGGTAGGACGTGGTGAGTGGTGTAAGAATGGAGCAGGCAATGGGGGTAGGATTCAAGGGAATGAAGAAGTCCTTTCCTGCAGAGCGGATAAGGAAGACTTCAGGTAGGAGTGTCATTTGATCTGAGTGTTAAAGAATGGTTGGGTTTTGGGTATTTGGCAGTAGGAGCAAGGGCATTGCTGTCAAAAGGACCACTGCAGGAAAATGCGTAGAGAGAAGGAGGAATCTCCAATTTACTGAACTTTGGGATGACAAAAGAGAGGGGATTTCTGAATACATATGATGAGATAAAAATGGCCCACTGAATCTTCCTTCTGTAACACCTAATAAAATGGGTAAAAACACATAAAAGCCAGCCAAGAATAAAACATGTCAATAAAGCAATAAATGCAACATAATCTCATGCTATTCACATGCAGCAGTGGGAGCCAAAGGAAGAAACAAAAGATTCTGAGATAACTGCTTAGGATCCCAACGCCCCTGAGTAATACAGGGATGAAACAGTGTTGACAAAATTCTCAAATATTTTTTGTCATTTGCCTTCTTTCCTAATTTTGAAAAAGGCTGACTGAGGGGATGGATAGGAATCCTTGGGAAAAGCCAAGGGAAATTCACTGAGTCATGCTTACATACCATCAGCCTTTATCAGTCAAGGTAGATATGGGATAGAGTTGGAGCTGAAGTTGCTACTTCTTTCTAGAGCTATAAAACATGCTCCTGCCTGATGGTCCTGCCATTGGAAAGGGATACGCCTGCTGCAGGGTGGAATGACCAGTGGTCCAGGGCATTTGCCCAGGATCTCAGAGGAGGGAGTAGATCCCAATTTTCACAGTAAATTTTCTATTAGAGAAAACAGAAGGTCTGGAAAGAGATGCCCCTGTTTAGGATAAGTTGGATGAGAAGAAACAGTTTGGTCACTACGCAAATACAGTAAGAGTAGAAAAGTTAAAGAGCATTAGGTAGAAAACATAAATGAAGAACCTAGTCTTGAAGAAGATATAACCCAAAGAACTGAAGAAAAGCCCCAGCAATAGCTTTGTGCTATTGGAGAATATAATACGGCCGTGAGTTTAGTACAACAGGAACTTAAAGATGGGCCAATAAAAGCACAAGATGAGAAGACAAGTCATGTTATGGGCTTAAGGAAACAGGCTGAAGACAGAAGCAACAGCATGCCTGAATTGATACACGAATCACAAATGACAAAGAACAGAATGATATGGTCGAAATACTGAATTACTGACATTAAGGAAGTGCTTGAGGGAGATGAATGCAGAGGAGGAAGGGAAAGCGATTAAGTCAACTAGAGGAAAGGCAACAGTGCATCCTGTTGTGAGAGTACTCTTTGGCCCTGAAATACCAAAGCCAACAAACGGGGCAACCTTTCATTGACACATGACTGAAGAAAAATTTCTCTGAAAAAAAGGAGGAAACGGATTGATATTAAAAGGGTATGCTGTGTTTCACAAAAAGTTGGTGCGGAGCATTTGATAACAAGACATATCCTGTTTAATTTACTGACCATCAAAGGCAAGTGGAAATCTTTCAACATCTGAGCCAAAAACACAAGTCTCCTAGAAGGAAGGAGAATCAAGCTTTAGATTTTCTTTCCAGCAACATGTCACACTCCAGGAGAGGGGGTATGGCTGTGGTGTTCTAGACGACGTGAGGTCTAAGTCAAGGGTTCTACTCCCAGGAAAGTTGTTTTTCAGGTATAAATGCAGCAAGCATGTATTCTGAAACATGAAAGAAGTTAGGTAACAGAGTTCTGGGAAACCCTGCGGGGGAATGATGCTCTATGTCCAAGCCCAGTGGACCAGAAGATGAGTGGGAGGCAGTGGTGAGAACACTCATGCAGCTTTCAATGCCCGAAGACAGAGGGCTGCCCCGTAAAGTTCTGAAGGGAAGACATATGCCTTCCGCTCCCAGATTTTACAACCAGACTGAGCTTGAAGGGATGGGCTGAGCTTCATTTTTCTCTTTAAGTATAAAACACAGACAGACAAAACATGGGCCATCAATCAAATTGAATCTCCAATAACAGATCATATAAGTGATTTTCTTGAAAAAAAAAAAAAATCAACAGCAAATTCAGCTAACCAGACAAATGAAGAACTCAAGAATGGAGAAGCCGTGGAGAGAGAATTGACAGTGAGCATTGAAACATTGAATTAATAGTAAAAACTTTGGGGAGGGATAAATTAGGGGTTGGGGATTAACAGACACACACTACTGTATATAAAATGGAGAAACAACAAGGACCTACTGGAGAGCACAGGGAACGATATTCAATGTCTTGTAATAACATATAATGGAAAAGAATCTGAAAAGAAAAAAAATATATACGTATATGTATAACTGAATCACTTTGCTGTACACCTGAAACTAACATTGTAAATCAACCACACTTCAATAAAAATTTTTTAAAAATTGTAAAAACTTGTAGGAATTACGGTGACAGAATGGCGTCTAAATGCTATAAACCCTATTGATATATATAAATACACAGAACTAGCTAGACCCAGGGTCAGCACACTGTTTTTGTAAAGGGCCAGATAATAAATATTTCAGGCTTTGCCAGCCACATACAGTTACTGTCGCATATTGTTCTTACTTATTTGCTGGCTTGTTTATTTATCTACCATCCTTCAAACATGGAAAGACCGTTTGCAGCTCATGCGCTGTGTCACAACTGATTGGGGGCTGATTTTGGCCCACAGGTGAGTTGTAGTTTGCTGCCCCCTGAACCAGGTCACTGGCCTCTTATCTACCAGTCAATCCGTGAATCAGCAGGGCCTGGCCTTGCTCAATGGTCTCATTTTCTCCACTGCTCAGAACTGGGAAGAACTGACAACATGACTTGTGATGGAGATCAGGAAAGAAATCCAAGCCCGATCCTACAACTCCACGTCAGAGCTCAAACCACCATGCCACTCTGCATGTGTTTCCCTGTGACAGTAGCTCCTGCATGAGGCATTTGGGCACTCAAAATGGGGCTGGTTGAAACTGAGATGTGCTGTAAGTATAAATATACTCTCGTTTTGAAGACTTAGTACGAACCAAATAAATGTAAATATCCCCTAATAATGAGTGATTTTTTAAATGTTGGTTACAGGTTGAACTGGTGATATTTGGGGGTATATTAGGTTAAATACATTATATCATTAAACTTAATTGCACTTGTTTCGTTTCACTCTTTTAAACGTGTGGCATTAGAAAATTAAAAATCATGTAGGTGGCTTGCCTGATATTTATATTGGACAGAAAGCTTTAAAGCACCTGATAAGAAGATTAAAGAATTTTTCATAACAATGGAGCCTTGCCATTAACAAAACCAGGTGTATTAGACAAATGGACTCCAAGTCTGTCTGTCTGTTTTCCTAGTTGAAAGGAGGGTGGTTAGAATCCGTTAGAAAGAGCACGACTTCAAGTCAAATCTTGGAAGCTCCCTCTGTTACTTGTGAGGCCTTAGAAAAGATCCTGGGCCGTTTAGAGACTGTCCCTCCCACTGAGACATGGGAGGAGAAGTTTGGGGTGAAGATTTAATATGAATCTCCATGTTACAACACGTCAATGATTGTGTAAATGGAAGGGATTGTGTAAATGGAGATAGAGGTGGGCTGGTTTCACGAAGTCTGAGATTCAGAACTCAGCGGAGTCTGACACCCCATGAGTTGGGCATTGAGTCTCCAAATGGACCTTCTAGCTCATCTTCTGTTCCCCATTACATACCCTCTTCCACCCAGCCTTTGTATGAGACTCTCCAGGTCCCCAGACGCGGTCTATCTGCCAGGGCTCTGGGCTTCCATGCTGCATCCACCCCTGGCTTAAGGGACACTTTCTTCCCCTGACTTCATCTGCTCATCCTTTCAGACCTGCTCCCATGTGAGACGCCCCCTCAGGTAAGTTTGGTCCTTCCTTTCCTGGGCTGCCTGGCTTCCTCTGCTCCTCTCCCGCTGGGCGGGCAGCTCCTTGAAGGCAGGAGTGGTCTCTAGTTGGAAACCCAGCAAAGCCCAGAGTGTGGCCCGTTGAACCACTGCAGTTACTTGATATATGGATGCATATGGAGTTAGACAGAGAGAGTGCTCCCTCTCAAACAAAATCCCGCTTTTGTTGAGAAGTTGCTTTGGAAAGGACAATCTGGGGTGGCCATTGATACCTCCCGTTCCTGGAGGAAAATGGAACTGCAGACAAAATGAAAAATTCTCCTATTGGCTGTCATCTCCTGGGGTCCCTCAGAAGCAGAACCTGAGATGGAGAATTGTGTGCATGTAGATTGTGTGGGACGTGGTCCAGGGAGATGCGCTGGAGGGGTGGGGAGGTGAGGAAGCCTGTGGAGACAGCCGGTAAGGAGGTCACTACTGAGCAAGTGACCACTGTGGGCAACTGGAGTCCAACCTGTGAGGGAACTGTGGGGGACAGTGCCCAGCACACTCCAGGGTATCTTCCCTGGGGGACAGAAGGAAGCTGGGAGGTTTATCCACCACTTCCCATCCACTGATGGTGGAGCGCGGCTGGGAGTGAGTGATAATTCTGAAACACTTCCAGTTTCTCTCTCCCTGGAGCCAAGGGATACGGGGGCTGGCAGCTGGAACGTGGGCTGATGTGTGCTGAGGGACAGAGGCTGTGACAGGGGCACCGGCCCCTCCTGCACCTTTTCTCCTTGTTCATGTAGCCTGGTTTTTTTTTTTTTTTTCCTTTTCTTTTTCTTTTTTGCAATACCAGTGTGTCAAGGTGATGGATGATATCTGAGTTAAGCAGACTCCTCTAATCCGGACCCATTGCTTCCCTGCCTGCCTTGAAGATGAAAGGTGGTCATGGGGCCCAGTTCTGGACCATGAAACCAAAAGGTAAGATAACTCTGGAGGCTTCTGGGAAGACATTCACTTTATGATGAAAGAGACTGACCCACCTGGCATCACACCCAGCCCTCCTTCAAGGACTAGATAATCCAGCATGACCTCCCCATCTCAAGACCCTTAACTTGACTGTATCTGCAAAGTTCCTTTTGCCAAATGAGGCGTTGTTCACACGTGCTGGGGATTAAGACGTGGACATCTTCGGGAGAGACAGGACTCAGCCTGCCGCAGGAGACACGAGTGGATTATTTTAAAAACAGAGAGCAGCCGGACTTCATGTTGGCTAGGGTGGAGGGTAGGGGTAAGGTACTGTGTTTGGATGTTGGAGCCCAATGGTAAAGGGAGGCAAGAAGGGAGACGCATAAGAAGGTCATGGGTCCAGGACTGTGACTGTGCAAAGCCTGGAACTGTGGCTTTTAAGCGACTGGGGAAAGGATGCAGTGGACACCTGGTTGCAGGGGATGGAGAAATGAATAAATATGCAAATTAGCCCTTCCACCCGGCCCCTCCTCCTCTCTGGTGAGAGGGTGCGCAAGCTGTCCGCACCCCACTCCCCCTCCAGGCGGGAACAGGCCAGGGGTTCGGGGCCGGGGCTGCTCTCTTCCATTCTCTGAAGTTTAGACAAGAACACAGCCTGTGCTTGGGTTGGCAGGAGAGGTCGCTAGAGCGGGATGAAGGGGAAGGAGACTTTTGCTTCCTGGCAGCCTCCCCAGAGAGAGGAGGCCTGACCCCAAGGGACCTGGGAATGTGGGCCTGGAACAAAGCTGCTTGCCCTGGGTGCTGAGAATGTCGCTCCACCGGCTCGGGGCTGCCCCTCAGCACCCTGCCCTGTGCAGAGCAGGGGAGCATCCTTAGAGGGTGAAAGTAAACTAGCCCAGGACAGCCACCCCTCTGCTGTCACACCATCGCCTCCAACACCCATCCCAGCTTCTCCACTCCTTCTGTGCAACTGGGATAGTCTGCTCCATGAATTTCAGGCCCGGATTCATTTTTGTTTTGTTTCTGGAGAGGGGTGGGTATCCTGCAGAAGGGAAGGGATTCAGATGAATGGAGCATTCGGCTGGAGTAATTCTGCACAGTAGCTCTCGTGGCCCTCACTTTTGGGCTGGGGGCTCAGAGAGGTTAGGTCACCTGTGAGAGTCACACAGGAGGGTAATATACGGAGGAGGGGTCCAGTCTGTCTGGCTCACCCCAAACCCTGTGTTCCTCTCAGGTGACAGCTGTCCCTTTCAACCTCTCAGCCCATCCGTGGATGCCGACTTGTGAAACAAGCCTGTTTTCTCTGTCACTAAATAATGGAAATCCAAGGGCTTAGCTGAAAGTAGAGTGGGGGTTGGAAAACAGAGTCGGGGAGGCAAAACCAGGCCAAGACATTTTACGTCGGACTCCATGATAAACGGAGATTTGATATTTCTGGATAATTCCCAGTGAGCGCCCTTCCTCTTTAATTACCCTGTGGTCACCCTTTCAAAGGTGATTAAAGCTATTCTTCAGTAGATGTGGTTACAGATTGAGCGGGAACCTGGTCTTTCTTGTGGTTTTTATCGCAGCAATTAAATCTGGCCGCCTGGTAGACGCTGTGTGGCAGGAGGGGTTTTTACGAAGCAAAATGATTTTCCCCTTCGGGCAATGTTAAATTTAGGAAAAATACGATTAATTATGCGTGCATTAGGGGCCACAGGGCTCGTTTGTCTCCGGCAGGACGCCGGCCCCTCTGAGCCCGAGCCCGCCTGGGTCCACGGCGGCCGCCCCTCTCCGAGAACCTCGGGCCTGTCCTCGCTTGAAGCCGCTTCCCCCTGCCCCCCCTCCCCTCCCCCTCCCCCGACCCCCCCAGCGGCCCCTCCCCCATCAACACCCATGGCTCTCTTTGGAGGCGAAAATGAAAGGACTGATGTTTACCAGAACTTTCTCTAATGCACCCAAACATACGACTTGGGTGTTCAGTGTTGAGAAGGACCACGCTTTCAAAAGCACAGGAGCTCTGCCTCTGCCTTCCACTCACTGAACGGCCCACGAGAGGACCCCCCCATCCCCAGCCTCTCTGCGGCTCCTTTCCATCTGCAAAAATGAGAGGTTGGAACCAGATACTTTGAAAATCCCGTTCAGCTCCAAGTGAGGAATGTCAACCGCGGCTCAGTGAGACCAGCGTCCCAGTTCCTCGGTGGGAGACATAATTAATATTTTTTCTCAGGTGCTGTTTGGTTTTCCTGATCTTGAAAGGGGCTTGGGATTCAAACGTGATTATAGCCTTTTCCTCTTCTGCTGGAAGCTTCATGAGCCCTCAGAAAGATTCTGGAGGACGGAGCCACAAATGCCGCTGATGAGCTGGATTCCACTGTGCCGTCGGTGGGGGTGGGCCGTGAGCGGACGCCCGGGAAGTATTTGCTGAAAAACAAAAAAGGTGACTCTTCAAAAATGTCAGTGATCTGGTCTCATTTCCAAAACACCAACAAAACGTCAGACAGAGCATTGTTCACTCGCCCATGGGGTCCACGAGCATTTTTGCAGACGCTGCACGTCTGACTTGACCCCCGGTCGGGTCTATGGTGCTACTGGCCCGGGTGCTATGTTAAGAGCGCGTCTGCCTCCCTGTTTGCTCCTGGACCCGTCTCTTAACATCATCGTTCTGTCTTCGTTCCCTTTCCTGATAAACTGGGATGAGTTTACCTGCCAGCTGTCTCACGAGGGTGTTGTGAGGATTAATGAGATAATATTTTTTAAGTACTCAGAGATCTTCTGATGAAAGAGGCTATAAAAGTACAAAGTGTCACTATTACTATAATTAATGGCATTTCTGAGAGCTTTCAAAGTGTACGTTGGGTTAGACAGAAGACAGAGGAGATCCCTGCCTCGGGAGTCCGCTTTCTACTGGGGGAAGGAACCCGTGTGTGGCCGAGGCATCAGTGAGGAGGTGGGGCTCCCCTCGGGCAGTGGGGAGGGCGTTGAGGAAGGGACTCCAAGCTAGGAGGTGCTAGCGGGGAAATTGCTGATGCCACAAGATGCTGGAGGTCTGCAAAGATGGCTTCCCTTGCAGGGCAAGTAGAGGTCAGCTCCTAACCAGGTCTCAGTTTGGCCATCAGAGGGGAGTGCACCCCTGGGTGGTTCTTTTTCCTGTTAGGGCATATACCCCAGGGCCTGCCAAAGAGTCTGGCTCACTCCTTAACCCCACGAACAATGCTCCCGCCATAGGCCAGGCCCCCAGCCAGGCACGGGGGTTCAAACAAGAAAAGACACAGTCCCTGTATGCAAAGAGCTCAGAATCTGGTGGGGAAACAGGCAGGTGCTCCGAGCTTGAGTGCGGGGAAATGGCAGTGCTGGGAAAACAGAGGGGTGACGGGAGACCAGGAAAGGGAGATTTCAGCAGACTGTGGGGTCAGGGGAGGCACCCCAGGAGAAATGGCCCTTGAACTAACTCCCGTAGGCCCAAAGGTTGAAGAGAGAGAGAGAGGGAGAGAATGTGACTGTGGGGGTGGAAGGGTTAATCCAAGCAGGAGGAACAGCATGTGTGAGGCCAGGAAAGACAGGGGCGTGTGCCTGCTCTGAGAAACTGTAAACATGTGGGCCGAGAAATGAGAGAGGAGGGTCTGACCTGAGTCACTGGCCACAGGGAGGGGGTGAGTGCGGACATCCAGGAAGGAGTGTCTGCAGCACCAGCTGGGGGGAATGAAGGAGGCGGGGCTTACTGTGCTTTCCGCACTATTTGTCCACATGTCTGAGTTGTCGAGGAGACCGTGGGGGCTTTGACTGAAGCCACTGTACTTGATCTGTCTTTGAGGAAATCCTGTGAAGGGCAGCGACAGGCACAGGGCCTGATCCAAGATTTGCAGGGCTCCATGGAAAATGAAAAGTTGGGGCCTTCAGTTTAAAAATTAATGTCATTAAACCAAGTGTGGGGCCCTGCTCAGCCACACACATGGCACCCCTCCCACCCCTCTGCCCTGTGAAGTCATCCCTGACCGGCCCTGTTGAAGCTGCCCAGTGTCCTGAGTGGCACGGCTGGGGCACATTTGGGGGAAGCACGAGGCAGCGTGTTTGGACAGATCTACGTCTCAAGGCAGCAATCAGGCTGGCCCTCAGGCCTTTCTCCTTTGCATGTGGGCCCGGTTCTTATGGCCGGGAGTCAACAGGTATTAATGCAGAAAAACAGAAGAAAGAGGAAGAAGAAATACTGGTTGCTTTTCAAGGTATGTTGGACAGAAAACACAAATATTCTGTTTTTCAGTGAAGGGGCCGTGTGAGTCAGCCCCTGCCTTGGCACCTGGAGGGTTTCTCTTGCCGGATGAATCAGTGTAAATGGAAACATTAATGTATTTGAGTTAGTGAGTCAAGGGCGGTGCCAACACACTGGACCAGTGTGAACTTCCAAGGAGAGCGCCCTCTGAGATGCATGTATCTCCTCGGTGGGGGTGGGGGGGGATTTGAAGTTAATAAATATTATACGTACATTAATTCACAAATATGTCTCCAGCATTGACTTTGCCAGGTCTTTACTAGGAACTGAGATAAAGTCCTCTTTGCCTTCATAGGGAAGCCGTGGTATAAAAATTACTAATAATGTATCAATTGTTATTACTTCAGTAGCGAAAAATTCATTGCCGCTTTCTGTATTGGATGCACTGTCTTCATCTATCAAATGTGTTTTATTTCAGGACACCTGGAACTGTGTATAAAGGTTTTCGGTGGCTCGTGGCTGCCTTTTATTGTTTCTCCATAAACTCTTAAACCTCTCAACTTTGAGCCTTTCTACCAGGAGGCTATTCAGGAAGGTGACATCTGCAGATGGGGAGGGGCCACTGTACTCTGCTGTTTTCTGGAGAATTAATTCTCTATTTTCAGCTATGTGAATTAGCCTTATTCTTGCTGTTGAATGCAATCGGTGTTTGATTCAAGCTGCCTTTCTGTTTTCCAGTCTTGTTCAGCCTGCCTTCTTGTGCTCAGAACTCGCTTCATCTTTCCCCTCTCAGTTAAACACGTGGTTTATACCTTTATTTGGTATGTTGGTGGTAAACTCTCACCCTTATTTTTAAGAAATACTTTTGACAAAGTCACTACATTTTTAATAAGTATCTTGGAAGTTTAAATTGTGTGTGTGTGTGTGTACACATGCTTCCTATGAACCAGAAAACTCTTTTTTTTTTTTTTTTTTTTTAATGTCACTTGCGTGGTAAGGCTAACACAGGCCAGTAGAAATTTCATGGGCTCCGTATATTATTGTAATTTTAACCCCGTTTACTAATTGTATGACCTTGGGCAAGCTATTTAATCTCTCTCAGCTTCTGTCTCTGCATTTTTAAATGCGGGAAAATAGTGCTTTTTTAAATCAGGTTTTTATGGGGAGCAGAGAGAATGCTTCCAAATTGTGAGCCCAGAGCCAGCACGCTGAAGCCCCTGTACGTCAGCTGCAGCTAGTCTTGCTCCTCTGCGTCTCCGTTATCATCCTTTCAGAAAGTTATGTTTGCCAGGAGCTTTTGAAAAAGAAAAGTCACCCCGGTGATCCTACCACCATCTCTTGTGTTTCCCTCCGTGGTCTTTCTCCTCCTCGACGGAAATCATTCCACGTTCAGACCAGTGAGTGATCCTGTAAAACTTAGGGTGTGAGTCACCGCCAGGCTCAGCACAACACTTTTGCTGCAAGTTTGATTTAATAACTAGACTATCATGTTATTGGTCTCCTTAGGTCCAGATCCCTAACTCCTTCTCTTTCCGGTGAGGACCTGTGAGTCTGATCAATGGACTGGTCTCCTTGGCCGTGGACTTCAAGCCCCGCAAACCCACGACTCCAGATCTGTCAAGGCGTACCTGACTCCAGCATCCTTACACGTTCCCATTAAGGAGGGAAGTGCTAAGGGGGCAGTTGGGTTTTCGGAAATGTAGACATGGTGTCCTTTTCAGTAATTTCATGATATAATCAGCATCCAAAAAGTCTTTCAGCTCTCTGACACCTGAGTCCTTTTTTCTCTAAATGGAATCTAAGAAAGGATACCATTAAAATGAGTAAGAAAAAAAAATTTGTGCGCTGGAAGGAGTACCATGAACACTGAAGCTGTAGACCTGCGTCCAATGCAGGCTCCCCACCGTCCTGGCTGTGAAAATACGGCAGCACGTCTGTAACTGCTCAGCCTCCGTCGCTTCCTCTGTGAAATGGGGGGAGCAGTTCCTAACTCCTAAGGCAGCTTGGAGAACGAGATTAGGTAACAACTGGAGGGCCCCGCCTGCCATGAGCACTGTGCTCTCTCACCTCCTCCCTTCCTTTCCCTCCCCGAATCCTTCCCACCTGCCAGAGTGAAAAATACATTAGACCCCACCTAGTCATGCCCCTCTGTGTTTTCTAGACCCGGGATCCAAAGGCCAAGTGGGTGGGACAGAGTAGCCAGGTGGTTCCCAGTGAGAGGAAGATAGCCCTGGACCTGCAGCCAGATCCCCCTCCAGGTCCATCCTCATCCAGCCACATGAGGGTGAAGGTTCCCTCCCGCTTTCCCAACTGAAGATGTTTCTGGTTCAAAGTTGTAAATTAACTAAAAGAAGAAAAAAAGGCAAATCTGACCCAAAGTGGTTATTCAGTAAATATTTGTGGGGTTAATGGAATTCTTCACAACTGGAACTCAGACGCAAATTCACTCAAAACACTAACGCTAAGGAATGTCATTTCAGGCATGTGTTGATAATTAGGTGGTTGGGGCTGGACGGTACCATTGTTGGCAGCCAAGGTGAATGGAATCAAACAAAGCAGAGGATGTCAGGTGGCAGAGATATTCCTTTCCAAGCATATCCCCTGGTCATCAGTGGGTCCAAAACAAGTTCAAAGTTCTAGATCTTTCTTTGAATCTGGGGCTCAGTCCCTACCTTTACTTTGCTCAGTGTTTTTCCACCGATGTGAACAAGAGCCTGGCGTAATTTGGGGAGGGTACTAGGCTTGGCGAGAATATCAAAACGCTGGCTGACAAAGTCCAGGAAGATGTAGGTAGACTAGACGGTCTTTGTGGACCCAACGAGGTGAACATCCACTGACCAGGGAAGAGATTCATTTCTGTGTGTACTGAAAAACCAGAACAAAACCCCAAGCCAAGGATGGAGAAGTTGGATGAGAGTATTGTGGTTTGATGGATTCAATTTAAAGGAGACAGGGGTTATTAGTTGACTGTCAGAGGTTAATCAGATTCAATATTGGGACACATCTGATAAAACGGAAATGAAATAAAAAGAGAATTTTGGTTATTTGAAGAGAAATGTACTTCAATAAAAAAAAAAAGATAACACAAAGAAGAAGAGAGAAATGTGCATTTAATAAAAGCATCAGTGGCTTTCCCATACCACTCAAAGATGGCACGCATGTCCTCCGTGTGTGTCTTACTTGCCAACAACACAGTTCTGGCAAAACTGTAAAAATTGGACATGGACAGGAATCAAAGCCTCAGAACTCCTTTGAACACCTCCAACCTCCTTCACCCCCACAGCTGGGCAGTGAGGGTCTTTTGGTCACTGTTTGCTTATTCTCAGGATGCAGTAAGGCTTTTTGTGGCTGGAAAGGAAGTCTCTGATGGTAGCGAACTATTTGTTTGATTTTTGTTTGTTTCTGATGGGGGAGACCTAACCCATCTCTCCAGTGACAGGACTCTTATTCTTGAATTTTGTAAAACTTTGGCTTTTACTGACAAAAAATTCATCCTCGATCTTCAAGAACAGTGGAGCAAATAAATGAAATTCTACGGTTAGCAATGCTTTCAGAGATCCTCAACTTCCCTTGGCCTTAGGTATGTCATCAGCTTTAGCGACAATGTAATCAACTACTTTGGGGTTACTCAGCTTTCACCGTATACATGAATGAGAGCCCCTCCCCCAGTGTTTAGGAATTTCACCTCCAATCCCTGTTGCAGGCTGATGTGGTCAAGTGTTGCAACAGATTCCTGCATATACTTGGTCTAATCAACAAGAGTAAGCAGTCCTAACATCCTACTAAGCAGGTCTAGAGCCCAGAGATTTAGTTTTCTGGAAGAAGAGTGCCTCCAACTTAGATAAAAAAGACCTTATCAAGTACCGTCAGCAACGGTACCATGATGAGCTGTGAGGCATGGATCCTTAAATCCATGATTTCCAATTTAAAAAGCACATATCATCTCCCAGGGACCATTGGATAGCCATTCAAAAAAAAAAAAAATAAATAAATAAAAGCATAAAATGAATGATAACTGTTTTCGCTTTTGTAACAGAATTACGTTGTATGGATTTCACCAGCTCTCTGATATGACATGATAAGAAAGTCAATTTCTGTGGCTTTATTTCCAAAAACCCAACATCCTAATCCCATCATGAGAAAAACCCCAGACAAACCCAGACTGGGGGACACCTTACAGGGTACCTGGTCAGGGCTCTTCAAGAACGTCAAGGTCATCAAAGACAGGGAAGGACTGAGAAGCTGCAGCAGACCAGAGGACACGGTGAGGAGAGGACACGGGCGGGGGAGAGGACACGCTAACGCAAACCCGGATGAAGTGCGGAGCTCAGTAAATAGTAGTGTACTGATGTGTGTTTCTTAGTTTTGACGTATATACCATGGCAACATAAGATGTTGACAATGGCAGGAACTGAGGGAAGAGAATCTGGGAGCTGGTGACATCATTCAATAACCTGCATCGAACTTGACCTGAAGCCGGCTGTTCCCCTGTACTCTGCAATGACAGGGACCAAGATACCTCTTTTCAGCATTGGCTACTTAGGGTTGATTGTTCTTTATTTTTTATTTCAGTTTAATTTTTTGGGGTCACTTGCAATGAAAACAATCTTTATTTATTCGGTCTTTCATGTCTTGATTCATTCAATAAACATTTGTGGAGCCGTTGTTTCCAGTTGAGCATTGTGCTAGGTCCATTGAGAAGAAAGTGAGAGGATGGAGATAAGGAGGCTGGGGAATTAAACGCTGACTGCTTGGCTTCTCCTGAAACGGTTCTCCTCTTTGATGCCCAAGGTCTAGACCCGTGTCTCCTGGGCATGCAGAATTTCCAGGAACTTCTTTCTGAATGGAGATGCGTACCCTGCCCTCTCTTCTACCAGGAACTGACTTCCTTATTCGTTGCCTCAAAGGGAATAGGTACTTCTATGCACTTCTCCTCTTCATGAAACTAATAGATCCAGCTCCGTTTAACCAGCTACCTGTCTTCAGTGGTGAGAAGGGATACAGGAAAGAATGGGGTATGATTCTTACCCACAAAAAACACACCAAATCGTGGCTGTGATTGTTGCACAGACAAACAATCCCTTTGCAGTGTGATAAACAAAATGACAGATAGGATGGTGTGCCAGGGGAGCACCCCAGCCCTGTCATTCCCTCCAGGAGGATTCCTTTTGGAAGGATTCGGGGATGGAGACTAGTGGTACCCACTGTTTTAGGAAGACAGACTTGGAGGTGGCGAAGACAAAAACTCAAGGTTTTAGGTGTTTGCAGCTAAAGTGATGGACTCAGAGGCTCTCCCTGAGCAGCACGGTTTCTGGAAGAGATAGCAGGGAAGTCAGGGGTGCATTCAAGGAGGGGCAGGAGTTGGACCACGTACAGAAACATGTCAGTTTTTCAATTCTTCTATCTTGGAACCCTTAGGAGGTCTTGGCTTTGCAAAACAACATATTACCTCTGAATCTGAGTCTCTGAAATCCTGGCAGGGGGGCCAGTCCAGCTGGCACTGTTGCCATATGTGTTTAGAATCTCATGCACAATAATTAATTTCCATTCTGTAAAAATGAATAATTAATATAGCATCCCACGTCAATTGATCCAAACAGAAGTTGACACATATTAAGAGACACACGCTGCTGAGCAAACTTTTTAAACTGAGGCATTTTATTAACAAAGCAACTTAAAAAAAAGTCCCTATCTTCTAGACAATAGGATTTGAACACATTCCGACAAAGAGCACAGGCCAAGCAGAGCGTGTCAAGTTGCGATCTGGGGAGGAGGAGGTGATGGGAAGACTGCACGCGTTTGAAGTTGCTGGTGGGGGAGCTGGAAACGAAGATGAAGGATGCTCCAGGGAAAGAAGGAGAAGAAAATGAAATGACAGCCTTAAAGGAATTTAAGAGCTAAATATTTTACTTTGATTTTTAATTACGCAGCCATGATGGAGAAATACAGGCACGGTGATGGTAACATTAGGGAGACACAAACATGATTTCAAAAACTGCCCTTGACAGGTGCTGGTTGGTAGATACAATAGAGCCCTGACAGCTTCATCATCCTCCCCGTCTGGTTCAGAGGTTCTCTTAACAAGTCGGCTCTGAACATCGACAGCGTTAACCACATTTGGGGAGGACCGGAAGCTGGGCTGTAAACACAGTGGCTGGTGTGACGAGGGTCTAACGGGCCCTCACTCATCAGAATTCGGAGACACCATGAATTACATTGTGATTGAATTGGTGTCACTCTCATTGTTACTCACACTGTTATTCGTAAGAACGTGCTCCACTTATTTGGCGCGCTGTGGGTCAGACACAGGGCTGGGCACTTAAAACGCTTCCCCGCACCTGCTGACAAGAGAGCGGGCATGGCTGCCTTTACTTTCTAGAATATGAACTAGAGGCTCAGTGTGGGTGAGAAGGTATCCCCCAGCCCCAGCACACAGACGGTCCGGGAAGTTGGAATCTTGACGTGATACCAGCTCTGCGCTCATTCTGTAAAATGGTCCCATCTTCCTTTAAGAAGAGTGGAGGCAAGTTTCTGACATGGGGTCTAGAAAAAAGAGAGCTTTCCAAGGTGAGGGGTGGGAGGAACTTGTGTCATCAGCGTCTTTCCTTGGACCCTGAAGGTGTCGAATGTGGAATGTGTGGGTTTTTCAAAATCCCGTGTGGCCAGGGTAGGGGACAAGAAGGACAAGGCAGTGCTTGGCTGTGTGAACAGAAGTGTGATTCTTAGAATGAGGGAGGTGACAGGTTAGCTGTGCTTGGCTTATGTCAGGTGTCTCCTGAGAGCTGCATTCAGCTCCAGATGCCCCATTTGGGGAGAAGTGTCTGGATCCCCCCAGGAGGGCAGTGGGAGCCCAGATGGTGATGGGACTCGAGGTCCTCTATGTGAGATACAGCCACTATCATCTTCTCCTTCTTAGGACTCACCCCGGAAGCCAGAGGAGGGACCTCTGAGTGACAACACTGAGGCTGGGGTTTAGTCTTAAGGGGAAAGCCCACCGTTGGAGCCAAGTGACAGCAGACAGCCAAGGTGAAGGCACCAGCCTTTGTTCTCTGGGGATAAGACATGCTGTGAGGAATCCCAAGCTGGCCACATGGAAAGGATGAAGATGGGGAGACAAAGAGGGAGCAGGAGAGAGAAGAGAGTGGAATGGAGAGGGATGTCTGGCCAGCCCCCAGCTGCCTTAGCCCCCCTGGCGATGTCCAGCCTCCAGGGGACGATTTCAACCCCAGGTGTCCTCTGTTAGCAAACACGAGGGAGACCTGCAGACCTGTGAAAGGTAGTAACAGATTGCTGTTTTAAGCCGCACAGTTTGGGATGGTTTGCTGTGTGCTGACACATGGCTAGAGGAGATGTCATCAGCTGGGGCAGTCTCTCCTCCACATGGCCTTTCTCCTCCAACAAGCTGGCCCGACATGTTATCTGGTGGCCAGGCAGCACTCTCTGCAAAAGCAGACGCGTGCAGGGCCTCCCCAGGCCACCACTCAGAGCAGGACCACTGGCCTGTCTGCTGGGGTCCCAGGGCCAGCCCACAGTCAAGGGTGGGAAATGGACTTGTTAGCTCTCGATAGGAGGTGTTGCAAAGCCACAGGGCAAAGGCCATGGATACGGGGAGGGCAGGCACTGGGGCCGTTTTTGTGATCCGTGGACGGCAGCTTAGTCGCTCAGCACGGCCTGCGGGGTGCTGTGGGCTGGGCTTTCCATGACCCTGCTCGCAAGGTTGCGTTAGGATGGAGAGTGACTGCAACGGGACCATTTCAGGGGGTGATGCTGCGACCTGAAGCAGCACATAGCAGTTCTGAGCAGGAAAAGACTGTAAACATCGATTTTGTCCACGCCTCCCACTTTACAAATGAAGAAACTAGAGGTCAGAGATGCTGAAAGATTTCCCTCAGGCCTGCCAACGTGGAGGGCGGCATGGGATATGGAGCAGGCTGGGACCAGTACAGCCCGGCTGGGTAAACGTGGGTTCCTCCTTTGAGCTCAGGTTCCCCTTTCTACAAAGTGGGGGCTGTTGGGGCTCTTGGAAATACATGCGCGGGGGCCACCTGGCCCGCCCACGTCAGTGGTCACACTGACGATTGTTATTGTAAGAAGCGACCTAGAACCTTGGTTTCCTGACTCCCAATTCACTCCTCTTCCGGCTACATCAGTGGCCACTAGGTGAGACTCTGTATCCAGATTAACTCATGCTCGACAACACAGAGAGGCTTCAGTGTGGACAGTGTAGGGCTGCGCACGGCCTCCAGCAGGTGCCGGAAGGGCCCCTGAGACTCAGGACACACTGCGCCTCTCTGGAAACGTCGGTTTTGACTGCTCTGTGTGTGTGTGTGTGTGTGTGTGTGCGCGCGCGCGTGTGTGTACAAGCCTGAATGTGCCTGGAATAAGATCGTTATCTTTCCCTAACAATTCCCACATCATCATATCTGACAGAATAGATTTACTGTTTCAGATAAATGTTGACTTTCTACACTATAGGCATGTGGTCTCAATTAGAGGAATCACAAATAATTTATTGATTTTTCAAAAAGAAAATAGTGGCAGAAAAATTATACCATGTTGATAGGGTGTGGAAGACTCGAAGCAGGACCCGAAGCTGGAAACAATAAAGTGAATATTAATATTCAAAAATTAGTGGATGTCTAGGAAGCAGTTATGAACAGAACATTGAGTGAAAGCAACTCCTTGCTTTGTAAAAATGCCAACTTATTTCTGGAAGGTAAGTCTGAGGGGTATAATCGCTATTTGAAATGTCTTTGCTAAAACGGTGTAATATTTGAGACAAATATTCAAAAGCCCGTCTGGCTGCACAGGCAGCTCACTGGGCATAATGCTCAGGTTTAAGTCACTCTTTGAATGAAGGTGGGCGTGCGGGGCCACGCCACTGGGTGAAGGGGCAGGAACGCTCCGTAAATGACCTTCAACAAGTTAATAAACTCTCAGGAGCTTGGTTTCTCTCATTAAAAACATATCCTGCACTGGAGAGCGCTGGTTCCTTCCAACCAGGAGAACGCCCTGGACCTATGAGTGCCAAGGCTCGGCTGGTGTGCCTGTGGGTTGGTCACACGTGCACACACATGCACTCACCTACACATTTACTAAACAGAACGTGAAAGACTTACATTTTTTAAGTTCATTCTATAGCAATTTGAAATGAAGCCAGAATTCAATCAACTGAAAGAAGTAATGACAAGTGCCCACGCCTGCATGCACACACACACACGCACGCACATACACACACCCTCACACACACGCGCACACACACACACACCCCTGGAGTTTGCAAATAATAAGCAGGAGTGGGGAGAGGTAGAGATTTGTGTCATCTGTTCTTAGCATTATTCTTAGCTTGGACCAGTTTGTTATTCCTCGGAGTTTAAAGACCTCAGGTTGGGTACCTTTAGTTATTTGATAATCTCTCTATTTCACTTTATTTTAGTGGATATTTTTTCTTTAATAAAAGAAAAATATGTTGGTTGCAGTGAAGGAGCTGGAGGGGGTCTTAGGCCTGGCCTGTGGGCTCCTTCTCTGAGCAAGGAGCAAGCCTCCTGGGGAGGGCTGTGTGTCCGTGGACACCTAGATGATGTGACAGGCATTTGACTCTGTGTTAATTTTCATCAGTCACAGCTCACGCTCAACGGCTTCTCTGCGTTAAAATCTGTGACTGTCAGATTTCAGGGAGAAACATGATCTTTCTTTTCTCTTAATAACTCTTCCCCCACCTTCTGAGGAGACCTGAAACCCCTTCCTCTGTCCTTGTGGGATAGTTTGCTTCTCCCAGCAAGAGTGACCCTGTTCCTTTGTACCCCAACTTTTGGGGAACCCCACCCCGTGCATGTGGACAGTACTCGTGGGGCTGGGGGCACGTGCTGCAGGCAGAGCAAGGGCATCACATGGATTCCCAGGACGAAAGCCACCTGTCTCCTCTCGGCTCCCCGCCGTGGGCATCTCAGCCAAATCATGTGGTCACTGCACTGAGCTTCTGGGAGGAAGATGCCCAGTGGATGTATTTAGCTGACTTCCTTTTTTTTAAAAAATATGGTAAAATAGACATGAAATGTACCATTGTACCCACATTAAGGTGTACAGTGCGGCAGCATTCAGAATATTCACAGAATTGTGTGACCATCTCTCATCATCGCAAAGAGAAAGTTTGTCCCCTAGAAACAAGAACCCCCAGCCGGCCTCCCGCAGCCCCTGCTAACCTCTTTTCTACTTTCTGGTCTCTATGAATTTGCCTAGTTTAGGTGTCTCATGTGGGGGGAATTATGCAATATTTATCTTTTGGGGACTTGCTTCATTCCTTCACATGATGTCCTCAAGATCTGTCCATGCTGGAGTGCGTGCCAGAATTCCCTTCCTTTTCAGGGCCGAATAATATTCTATTATATGGATAGACCACCTTGGCTTAGCCAATCACCCCATCCTTTGGCTGTTGTGAATAGCACTGCTGTGAACATGGATGTTCAGGTCTCTGCTTTCAGTTCTTTGGTTGTTTACTTAGACGTGGAATTGCTGAATCTTATGGTAATTCCCTGTGTAATTTTTTGAGGAACGGCCAACTTCTGAGCCTTAGGCTGGGACATGCGGATGGCTGTGTGTCAATCTTCACTGAACAACAGCTGGCCCTTCAGGAGCTGAGAGAGGCTCTGAAGGGCTGGGAGTGGGGGTTAAGCCATCCCTGGTGGAAATTGCTGACTAAGTGGCACCCAGTACAGACTCTGGCTGCTTCGGCATTTTGTTTTTGTTCTGCATTAATGTTCTGGAGTGTGAGTACTGGGAGCCCTTTGCCAGAGCCCGCATGGGGAGATGATTAGACAGGCTACGTGGAGGGACAAGGCTTGAGATGCTACAGAGAGCTGCCACAGAGTTAAGTGTCAGCTCTGCCCTCCGAGATGGAGCCATGTGCACACCAGGTCAACTGCCTGGACCCCAGATGCCTGTGGTATACAGTGGCACCAAGGACGCCATTGGCAGGGTGTGCGTTCAGATACGGTGGTGGGTACGTACTGAACGTTCTCATTAGTCAGTCCAGAGCGAGCAGCTGGCAGGCTGAGACCTGGAGCCGGAGCCCTCTGATTCTCAATCACGGGCTCTTCCAGTGTAACTGACACAGTCCCCATCTGTAAAACGGGGCCCAAAACACCACCCCCCGGTGCAGCTGCACAGCACACACGGGACGGTTTGTGTCAAGAGACTGCTCGTTTCTCATCACGGAGGAGCACTTACTGTATGCCAGGCCCTGGGCTGAGCTTTGCAAATTTTATCTCATGATGTGTGTCTCTGCCGCGGGCCTTTAAGGGAGGGCTCCCATGCAGGTGACTCGGAGAGAGGGAGAGATCAGCTCAAGATGTCAAGCTACAAAGTGGTGGGGCGCATTCTGTCCTCCCACCTCTGCTCCACGTGCCAGGCCCCGGGCGGCAGGGGGAGGGCCGGGCAGCGTCTGGCAGGCTGGCCGCGTCGTGCGGTGGCTCCGGGCTCGGGGCTCGGGGCTGCCGCCGCTGCTGGGGCCGCCGCTGTCTCTGCCCGGTTTCCTGCGTCTGGATGGGTCTGAGGTTGCGAGCGGTTTCCTGTTTCTCTGCAGCTCAGGACAGGCCTAATTGGAAAGACATGTCGGGCTGATGTGTCCAGCGTGCTGGGGATGGGACGGGGGCGGGGGAGTCCACTTTGCTCAAGTCCTGTCAGTAGAGGAAACTGGAAGGGGACACGGTAGACCTCGGGGGAGCTGAGCATGTGGGGGATTCTCTGAGGGGCTTCCTTGGGCCACATTAAGCAGACCGTTTGCTACAAAGCAGCTTGGAGGGGGCAGCACCGAGTCGGTCCTGCGGTGGGCCGTCACCCTGAGCCTCTCTGAGTCTCTCTCTTGGCCGGTAGATGAGTCTGATCCTGCTTCACAAAGATGGGAGCCTGCATATGACCATGTGCTTTATGGGCACAAAATGTCGAGACAGATGTCACTCCGAAGACCTGGGCTCAAAATCTGCTGTGAACAAACACATAATACTTTTAGAATACAGTCCATTTAGCCCCCAAAGAAACATATCAGAGCACAAGATGAAGTGTGCCCGCCCACTTCAGAGTGGATGAAGACGGAAACTCAAACAAGCAGCGTGGGGAGCGGGCGGTTCTTATCAAGGAAGAGGAAGGCACAGGTCCCCGGTGTCCAGGGCTTACAGTCAGGACTCTTCGTCTGGGCAAGAAATCGCCAGGGTCTAATTTTAGCTGCTTGCTCCCAAATTTAACACTGGGGCTGGAAGAGAAGTGCTTCCCTCCGTCACTGTCTTCCTTTTCTATGTGTCTGATAAGCCTCAGTTTTCTCATCGGCAAAAGGACCATCAAGGCATCGTCTCGAGCGATGAAGGGGGTTATGAGAGTAAGAGCTTAGCGCGCCCTCAATTGCTATTGAATTCTCCAGCCGCCAGTCCTCTTTCTTCCTAAATAAACTGTCGAGGCCTCTGGGATTCACAGTTTCTGTCCACAAACATCCAAGGTTTCTGTGTGCCCTGAGGCTCATCAGAAGGCAAGGGCAGACGCGGAAGATTCAATGTCATGCTGTGAAGTGACCCCCACGTGCCTGAGGAAACCGTGGCCACCACCACAGGCAGTGTTCCATCCCCTGGTGCGTGGCGACTGGCCACAAGGACTTGTGTTTAGATCCGCTCATGCCGGCGCACAGATCAGTCTCCCTTAGAGCTCAGGGAGGGGGAGGTCTCCCCTCTCTCTACACCCACCACCCCATGACTGTGACAGAGGGCCCCAGGTTTGTACAGAAGACCCTGCTGTGTTAAAGGTGTGTTGGCCAGAAGGTATGGCCCTCGGCAACTGTCTGCAGCCCGCAGAATTCACGGTCCAGCCCGGCTGGCTCCCCTGGTGGACCCCTCACCCCATGGAGGCAGGAGGTCAAGAAGGAAGGGGCTCCTAGCTGGGTCTAAATGGCAGAGCATGTGGTGTTTTTGTTAGATTTGAAAGAAACAGTGAGATGTAGCAGGGGTTTTGCAGTCAGGCTTGCACTCCATTGGAACGTGGGTGGTCTCCAGCGTGTGACCTGGGACAAGCTGGCTCGCTCCTCTGACCTCAGTTTTACTCATTTGTAAGTGGGGATGAGCCTGTGTGTGTGCACGGATGTGATGACTGGTAGAGAGGAAGGTGTGAAATACAGCATCTGGCCTGTGATAGGGGTTCCCTAAGATCAAATTCCCTGTCCCCATCCTTTCCCCCGAGGGCTGTGGAAAGCCCCCCAGTCTCTTTTCAGCAGTGATTTATCAAACACCCGCGGTGCCAGGCACCACACTCAGTCACAGGGGTGCGACTGAGGGCACCTAGACACTGCCACCGTGGAGCTGGGATCTTCCCAGGAAGAAAGCCACGCAGACCCACCGTCACCCCAGGATGGCCAGGGCCGTAGCAGGGGAAGCGTAGCTGCTACTGGGGCACAGAGGAGAGTTTCTGTCCCCTCCCGTTATTCAGTAAATATTCATAAAAGCCTTCCATGTGCCAGGCCGTCCAGCAGGCATCTGATGTACTGAGATGAGTGGCCCTTGGCTGGGCTCTCAGGGAGCCGATGGTCTTGTGGCAGGTGCGCCTGGGAACAGACGGATTCAGTGCTTTAGATTAAGATCCCGCCAGTACAGACACTGGGACAGAAATACACATTTTTAAGGCCATGTCTCATGGGGAGTCCTCATCCTCTTCTATTCCGGGCAGCAGAACCTTGACTGTAATGGAGATCTCAGTGGGGATCTTTTTCTTTCCCTTTTTCAAATTTAATTTTTAATTTTTAATACAATTTTTAAAGGTTACACTCCATTGACAGTTATTACAAAACATGGGCTCTGTTCCTTGAGTTTGACATCATTATAGCCAGTCTTACACCCGATAGCTGTACCTCCCCTCGCCCACCACTGTCTCGACCCTCCCCCTCCCCCCTTCCCACTGGTGTAACCACGAGCCTGTTCTCTGGATCAGTGAGTCCCCCTTTTTTTTTTTTTTAAACATTCACTAGTTTGTTGTATTTTTTAGATTCCCCGTATAAGTCATATCACACAGTATTTGTCTCTCCCCGTCTGACTTACTTCACTTGGCATGGTGTTCTCCAAGTCTTGACTCTACAAGCCAAGGTTAGATGGTCACCGTCCAGCTTGGTTTCTCCATTTGCAGCCAGCAGGGTGAGGGAGTCTCAGGACTGACTCTTCCTCTGGGCTGGGAATTGTATCTGTGTTGGTTTGTTAAATCTACACACGGGGAGGCATGATTCATTTCATGTAAAGAGACCAAGGAGGTGAATGGCTTGTCCAAGGTCACTAGGCTGGTGGGTGGTGGAATGGGGCTCAAATCTAGGCCTATTTGTGGCCCCAAACCCCGCATGTTTGTTGTTGCTGCCCTTTCACTCCCTGGGTGAGAATAAATGATGCTCTCTGTCCTCATTCTCACTCAGACTTGCCCCAAGACAACGTGCAGTGGATTCTCGCGGTGACCCTTCCCTTTGGAGGAGGGACACTGGGTTACAGCAAGCTGTGCATGGTCTCCCAAGCAGGAGGTGCTGGAATCCCCAGATCTGGAGAAGAACGTTCTCCTGACCATATTCGGAGGAGGAAGACTGTTGCTCCGTGTTTGTCTAATTGATCCCAGGGCCGAGCAGTGGGGAGCCAGCGTGAGGCATCTGCTGACTGGGTGCCATCCTATTTTTTGAGTTGGGATTCACAGGAAAGTGAAACCACATTTTTTGCAGCCAAGTGGGGGGTGGGGCCAGGCATTTAACAATGGGTTGGCTCCTTGGCCACCAGACCAGGCACAGTCATATTTGGTAATATGTGGGGCAGGAAATTATTATTTATCGGTGCATTTATTTTCATGGCCCTGGGTAACAGGCAACTGAATCCTAATATGGCCTGAAGAAAGCTTTGGTTCCATTATATACTGTCTTTTCCTGGCCCTGGGTTTTTGAGCCTTTACAGTTGGCCTTTAAACAATTCAAACTATGTCTTCCAACGCGATGAACATCATTAAACACATAGACACACACATGCGCCTGCACACACACTGCTTTTCTGAGAGAGGGCTCTAAGGAAGCTGCGTGTGGTTTAAGCGCTGGACAGAGGATTGCCTCCCGGTGCCTAGGGGAAAAGGAGGACTTGGGAATCAGAGCTGAGCTGGAACAATGGCTTCATCAGTTACCAGTCCTAGAACATTATTCAGGAAGGTATTTGACTTGTCCTAATCTTAGTGTCTTCATCTATAAAATGGGCACAAGAGTCCTACCCAGCAAAGCACTACAAGAGCAAAATGAGATGACACTCCTTGAAGTACCTTGATGCAAGGACGGTGGCTTGAACTGGACTGGACAATGTCCCCCCAGTCCATGTCCTTCCTAGAACCTCAGAATGTGACCTTATTTGGTGATAGGGTCACTGAGGATGTGACTGGTTAAGATGGGGCCACTTAACTTGAGTTGGGTGGGCCCTTAATCCACTAGACTGGTGTCCCTGTAAGAAGAGAAGACATGGATGCAGAGATGAAGGTCATGTGATGATGGAGGCAGAGACTGACCGACGCAGCCACGAGCCAAGGCAAGCCAAGGACGGCCGCCACACCGGAAGCTGGAAGAGACGTGGAAGGACTCTCCAGAGTCTCAGAGAGAGCAGGGCCCTGCCGACCCCTTGAGTTCAGGCTTCTGGCCTCCAGTGCTGTGAGTGCCACCCAGTTTGTGGTGACTTTGTTACAGCAGCTCTAGGAAACTAACACCTGTCCCAATAACTATGTGTGTAGAGAGCCCACCTCAGAACCTGGCACAGAAGCCCCGCATCTGTATCTGCCTACGCTTGGTGTCTGGAGATGTACCAGGACTTGGAGGATGTAAAGATGATTAAGTCAGGCTGCCTGACCCCCAAGGGCCTAGTTCAACAAATGTTATTTCTCCCCTCCCTTCTCCTATATCCTGTCCTTCATTTAGTTCTCTGCAAACAGCTCAGAAAAACAATCTCAGTCTATTTTGCATGTGTTCCCATACTATGAAAATTCTGGACATTGGTTTATTTATATACACATGTTATTATTATACACCGAGATCACATACACAAATTCTACCTACACACATACTTGCATATTTAGTTCCATGTTTCCCGTCCGTAGCCTTTTGGAAGTTCACGGCGATGTTCTGAGGTGCCATGCTCCTCCCAGGTGGTCTGCTGCCTTCAGATCTCTGAGCGGGCAAACGTAATTCATTCAGGTGTACATCATGCTTAGCAAGGCCAATGCCATTTCTCCAGGCCCCCGTGAACACTTAGGGCTGACAGTGCCTAAATAAACTGGCTTATTTACTGCAGTAGGTACCTGTTTAAGAGTAGCTGTTACGCTAAGTAACACAGAGTGCTCCGACTAATACATTTACAGCGTGCCTGTTTGTTTTACTGAAGAATTTACTGCAGCAGTAATAACTGTCAGGGTGAGCCTGGCGAAAGGGCGGGAGCTACCACACTGAGGATCTGTCACAAGTTCCACCTGCTGGCAGCCACGCCGGAGACCTTTTATCAGCAACGCAAGCACCCGAGTCGTGACCTCGGATGGATGGAAGGGGAACGGGGGATCCAGCTTCTCAGGCAAAGACCATCCCCCTTCCGACTGACCCAGACGAGTGTGAGTGACAGGCTGCGCGTGTGGATCCCAGCAGCCCCTTGCAGACTGACTTCCATGGGTCTGAGGGACGCTTCACGCCCGCCAGGAGAGGGGAATGCCTGGCTCTCCAACCCTGGCCAAGTGGAGAGCGGCCAGTGGAAAAACCACATGAAATATGCAGAATTTTTCACTCCCTTTCTTAATTCAACTTGGTTCCCTTCTTTTAGGTCAGCAGGGGGCCTGGGACTGGACACGAGATGAGACTGGAAGGGTGGGACAGGGCTGTGCAGTATTTTGAAGCTGAGGCTCTAGGTCAGACTGGCACTTCCAGTCCTGGAATGGCATTTAAACCCTGTGTGACGGTGGACAAAGTGTGTCGGATTTTCTAGGCCATGCAGTCTTCTTCTGAAGAACTGGAGTGAAATAATCATCTACCATGTGAGGTTGTTGACCAGAGGAGACGCTATTTAAAGTCTCCAGCTAGAACCCAAGAAACCTGACATGCCTGGTAACTGCTGCCGTCCAGCGGTATTTTGATCCATTACTTACAGACTCCAGGAGCCAGACAAGAGGGAAGGCCAGAGAGAGGGTGTCTAGTCTGACCCTTCCCTTCCTGCTTTTTTGCAGAAGGGGAAACTGCTTGCATGAAAGGGCCAGTGACTTGTCCAAGGTCATGCTGTAATTCTGTGGCCATCTTGGTAAGAAGCCAGGAGGTCCCCCAAGTCTGAATCCTAACTCGGAGTCATTCATTCCTCCTACAAACAAGTACGGAGCACTCTCTGTGGCCTCAGCAGAGGTGGAAGAAGAGAAGGCAGGCTTGTCTCTTGCCTGGCCAGCTGGTGCCTCTGGATCCCAGGTATTAACCCTGGGACACCCAGGGGAACCAGGAGAGGTTTATGAAATGAAGAAACGGCCGTTCCTGCCTCACAGGGAGAACAGCATGATGAGAAGAGCAAGCCGAGGTTTTTGAGGGAATTTAGAGTAGAACCCTCGGATCCCTGGGGTGGGAAGACTTTCTGGAGCAGGAAATGCTCTCTGTCCTGATGGCCATGAGCAGCTGGCCAGGCACGCAACAGGGTGGGCGTTCCAGACTGAGAACACAGCCTATGCAAAGGGCCTTTGAAGTTACACAAACACCTCCTAGGGCTGCAGAAGCGTAGGGTGGGCCTGGTTAGTTGTGCGGATGAGCTGTATGTTGGGAAGGGGTAGGTGTTGAGGAATCCTCCCTGGCTGCGCCTTCTGCACACTTTCCCTTAGGATCCCGGGATGCACTGGGAGTCCAGCAAGGGAGGGGGTGTCCTCCCTACCTTGCAGGAAGCTCAGGCTTTGAGGCTGAAGCAATTAGCCTAGCAGTAGCATTCATTCATTCATTTGTTCATTCCACTCAGATCCTACTACCTAATTTGTAGGGGCCAAAGCATGATGAAAATATGAGATCTCTCCCCAAATTGAGAATCTCAAATCAGCAACAGCAGAGCGTTAATTCAAGTGAAGGGCCCATTCAGACTTGGGCTTAGGTGCATCTGCAAAGGTCCCATGACCGTTACCTGGGTGCTTACTGTATATATGCCAAGGGTAGCTCTAGGCACTGGGGACACAGCAGAGGACAACCAGAGGTGGCCTTTCACCTCTTGGAGTCTAGAGAAGGGAAGACACAGTCAACAAGTAAAGGAATAAATGAATGGGATGGTTTCTGATAACGGTAGGAGCTAAGAAGGGATAAAGGGTTCCAGGGGTGGGGCGGAGTAGGTAATCACGGAGGCATTCCTGAGGTGGGGAGCTGACGTCTGCATGGGGAGATGTTGTAAAGATCTGGGGGAGAAGGACTTCAGGTAAGAGGAAAACAAAGGTTCTAAACAAGGAGCAAGCTTGGAGCATCCAGAAATAAGCGTCAGTCCTGGGGTGACTGTAGGGGCTGTGAGGCGGCTGTGGCCAGATGTCACGGGCCCCTGCGGGACATGGTGAGGGCTCCAAGTTTTACTCTACGTGCAGTGGAGTACGTGCACCGCCCTGGGTGGTGTCGAGGAGGGATGGCCTGACACAAGCAGAGGGGCCTCTGTTCCAAGATGGCTCCTCACCGGCCTCTCCCCTCGGGGGTCTGGAGCTGCGGAGGCCCAGGGCCTCCAGCTGGTGGTGTGGCTCAGGTCTCGGTGATGTGGGGAGGGCTGTTTTTGACCTACAAACATTGGATGCCACTTACATAGCTCTCTTGGGCCCAGTAAACCATGAGAAAGTGGAGTGGCTGGCAGCATGGCCAGTGGTCTTACTTCTCTGATGCTAAACTTTGTTACGAGAATAAATAAATGTCCTTTTATTTTAAAATTCTGATAACTATGAAAAAATGCAAGCCATTAAGAGAAGTGAAAAGGTTTAAAAAAACTAACTTAAAATCACTCAGAAGTAACAGTTGTCAAAATTTTGTAATCATTATTCCGAGCACCTTTATGTATAATAATAGGAAACGAATTTAAAAATAGCTAGAAAGAATGTAAAAAATATGTATCTTCTAGAAAAAAATGTAATTATGATTTTAATAAAATTCAAATCCACTTTAAACTGTATTTATAAAGAACAAATTGATCTTTAGATAAATATTTCTTCTTTAAAAATGAGATAAAAGTTTCAAAGAAAACTTGAAGATTTTTTTTAAAATATCTGAAAATTAGAGTATCGATTTTTACTATGAAAGATGAAAAAGTTAACATGTCAATACTTCCTCGCAGCACCTCTCCCTCCAGGCCTCGATTTTTGTTATATTATTTTTACATTAAAATTTTATCTCGTTGCATCATTTGTACAGTTTACACGCATATTTCTTTCCTTTATGCTTTTCTTTAATCACACTTTTTGCAGCCGTTTAACCTTCTTTCTATCTGTGAATGAACTCGATGCCTTCCGCTAGCCTTCGTGCAGCTTCTCTCTTCCTGGGCTCATTGTTTTTATTCCTAGTGTGATTGGCTGGGTTTATAGTCTAATCAATTTTTAAAGAATGTCTCGTGGCTGCTACAGGCCCTCAGTTATTGCATCCTTGGTAGGATCTGTCTATTACTCTTATGCTGAAATCCGATGTGGCTCTGTATGTAATTTGGGGGTTATACTATTTCTCTTTGGACATTAAATACTGAGGTCCATTTGGGTAATTTGCTTCTCTTGTTTAGATGCCTTTACAATTTTTGCTTTATCTTTGAAGGTCATTCATTTCACTGGAATTTGGTTTAACGTAGAGCATGTTTTATGATTTTTTCCCCTGAGGTATCATGTATTATTTGCCTTGTAGAATTTAGTCTTCATGTAAGAAAACTTTAAGATATCATCGGATAGTTTTTCATTACTTTCTCCAGATGCACTATGTGTGTATATATATATATATATACAAGCTCTTTTTAGCTCTTTTATATGTATTACCCTTTCTATAATACTTTTTTGTTGCTTTTCTTTTCCATTTTATTTTGTGTGATTTCTTCAAGTTTATTCTCCAAGGTTTTTTTTTAAAAATCAGCTGCGTTTATTTGTTTTTCTTATTTCTAAAATGGTTCTCATCTCTAATATTGTTTAAAAAATTTCCTTATTTTCTAAATGGTCAGTTCTTTTTTGAAGATGATCTCTTCTTTGAACTATTGTATGACTTCCTTCAATTCATTTACACAGTGAAAAATTCCCTCAAAATGATGTAGAATTATCCTTCTGAGCTCTTTTTCCAACAACGTGATTAACTCCTCCTGCAATATATATGTGTCCCTTTTGTTTGTATTTCTTTTCATATTATTTATATTTTTTCATGGCTAAAATGTTTTCAGGCTACCTACAGACAAATGATAAGAAGAAGGACAGGGGTGAAGTGAGCTGGGACAGATTGAAGCTACGACTGGGAAAACTGGATCTTTCAACCTATCACATGATCTTTTATTTCTCTCATCTTGGGGGATGTCTTGCCTGGGTTTTCAGCATTCAAGATGTTGCTGTGGCTAACAGCAAGGCCGAGGATTCTCTGTGCTGCAATCGTAAATCTTCTGCCTCCTCTCCCTCTCGGAAACCCACCTAACCTTGACCCATGTTCATCAGCTAGGAAGCAATGACATGATTATTCCTGGAGCTCACTTTTCTTTACACAATCCATGTTCTTGGATAGGATCTCTAAAAGTGCATTGCTCACTTCTCTTGTATTTAGTACACAACCCTGGATATTTAATCGAGTAACTGTTGACTACACTGCTCAAAAAGTAGGCATTTTAGGGAAAAATTCATTATGCCTGAGATCAAACCTGGAGTGTATCTTTGCTCCGCATCCTCCATCACCTAGTTTTAGGTCAGGTGGTATTTGGCAGGTGTGTTCCATGGTTTATGGTTTGAAGTGTTGGTAATTTTCTGGTATCATTTACAGACAATAGATCTTCTCTCTTATTCTCATTAGTTTTTAAAAGAACATTTCTAGTTTTGATTGGGCCTGAGAGTTTAGTGTAGAGCAAAAATACATCTTGTTTACCATCTTCAAATGAAAAATTCCTATGACTCAGATTAAAAGAGACAAGAGTCCAGGACCTTTACATCTCCATAAACATAAGACAATTTAGTTTAAGAATTTGATCTAAAAGCCAAAGGATTACAGGGTCAATACTTTGTGGTCCAGGTTTGCCAAGAGGAACTTGAGCATAACAATGATAATATTGACTACAGCAGATTGAATGCTGACTCTGGTTCAGGCACTTGGCCAGGTTTTTTATTTATTTCAATTCTAATCCAAACAGTAGCTCCTGTGAGGTGAGGCTTTTAACCCCATTTTGCCAGAGAAGAAAGAGGAAACCAAGAATACGAAAGATCAGTTGACTGAATGATAAACCACTGAGCTTACATTCAAGATCAAGTGTGTTGACACCATGCCCCACTCCTTTTTTTTTCTCTTTCAGCTAATTGTTAGATCTAAAAATAAAATTTGAAGATAGTGGGACTTGCAGTGAACCTAATAATTCTTTTTTTCATGCTCTTTTCATTGTGTTTATTTTATTTATTTTTAAAATTACGTATGTGTGCTTAATTTTCAGTGGCTTTTTTAATTACCCCTTGTGGCTCCTTTGACACAAGGCCCTTCTCCTGGCTTACTTATTATCAGCATCTGTTCATTAACTAGTTTCTAATGAGAATTACTAAGAAGTCCTTGGATAAGAAAGGGTTCTTTTCCTGGTACATTTATAGCTGTTGTTAACTGGCTCAAGAATTCAGTCTATCCCCGACTGATATGTTTTGCACGGGGCTGAAGAGAAGCAACTTCAAAAACTTGGTAGACTTGAACTTATACCATAGCAGCCTTTAACTCATTCAGGTGTTACAAATGAAACAATGGGAGGGACTATACTGAAACTCTGCATACTGTCTTAATTTCCCAATTGTCTTACTTCTCTGTGGTACTTCTCCCAGCCTCTTCTCCTTTTGCTATGTCCAGCTTTGGCAGAGGGGATATTTCATCACCTGATTAGGAGAAGCAAATGAAGTAGCCCCTGGCCCCCTCCTGTGTATTACCCTCCAGCCTTCAGTGGGTTCACAGGTTTCTGCCCACGGTGGTTTATGGCGTACTCCCAGTCATGGTAGTGGGGGTTGTTGCTGTTCGGTCCTTTAATCATTCTTATTTGCTTAAAAATTAAATTTTTAATTTAAAAAATTTTAAAGTTCTGCACAGCTAAGATTACCATCACGAAAGTGAAAAGACAATGTACAGAACAGGAGAAAATGCTTGCAAATGATGCAAACAACAAGGGACTAATTTCCAAAATATACAAACAGCTCATATAGCTTAATATTAAAAAAAACAAAACAAAACAGCAACCCAATCAAACAATGGGCAGAAGACCTAAATAGATGTTTCTCCAAAGAAAACATTCAGATGGCCAACAAGCATATGGAAATATGCTCAATTTTGATAATTACCAGAGAAATGGAAATCAAAACTACAATGAAGTATCACCTCACACCAGTCAGGATGGCCATCAGTAAAAAGTCTACAAATAATAAATGATGGAGAGGGTTTGGAGAAAAGGGAATTCTCCTACACTGTTGGTGGGAATGAAAATTGGTGCAGCCACTATGGAGGACGGTAAGGATGTTCTTTTAAAAAAACTGAAAATTGAAGTACCATAAGATCCGGCAATCCCACTCCTGGGCATACATTCAGAGAAAACTCTAATTCAAAAAGACACATGTACCCCAAGACATGGAAGCAACCAAAATGTCCAATGACAGATGATTGGATAAAGAAGATGTGGTATATTTATACAATGGAATACTACTCAGCCATAAAAAAGAATAAAGTAATGCCATTTGCAGCAATAAGGATGGACCTGGAGATCCTCATTCTAAGTGGAATAATTCAGACAGAGAAAGACAAATATCATATGTTGCTTATATGTGGAATCTAAAAAAAAATAAAAAAAATTACAAATTTTATTTACAAACCAGAAATAGACTCATGGACATAGAAAACAAACAGTGGTTACCAAAGGGGAAAGAAAGGGGGAGGGATAGATTGGGAGTTTGGGATTGATGAACACACATTACTATATGTAAGGTGGATAAGCAGCAAGAACCTCCTGTATAGCACGGAGAACTATATTCAGTTTCTTTTAATGAGCCATAATGGAAAAGAAACTGAAAAAAATGTGTATGTATGTGTATAACTGGACAGCTTTGCTGTACACCTGAAACTAACATTGTAAATTGACTACACTTCAATAAAAAAAAAGAATAAAAGTTTTTTTCCTTTTTTTTTTTTTAATGAGACCAGAAGTGACTGTTCTGCCTGATTATTGGAACCATTGCCGTCAGTGACTAGTAGCCTCAGTCAGGGAAGCTAGTCAGACCTTATGGAGAAAATCTGCTCAAAGTCAACCTAGTAGCTGCATCAGGCCACTCTCAAACACTTGGCTTCCTCATTCCCTGACCAGAAATACCCACTCCCCCATCCTGAAATTGTAGTTTCGACTTGGCTTCCCTGGTGCTCCTTGGGTATCTCCATCACTGCATTTGCCCTACACTGAAATGATCCATCTGTGGTTCTGTCTCCCTAAGGTATTCCTTGAGTTTCCGTCTTCTCTAAAAACTTCTCCTTGCATCCCCAGAATCCAGCTCAGATACTGGCAAACACGTTATGGTTTACAGCATGTTTCCCACAGGGCATCATGGAAGGCTAATGTTTATAGAACTTTCCTTGAAAAATGGCCTTATCATTAAAGAGTGGTAGAAGAGGGAACCTGTCTTCCTGGAGATGCCTAAGCTTGGGCTGGGGTTTAAATGCAGAGCTGCCCGTAGTTCTCAGGATTCCATCCCAAAAGGAATTGTGTGGGAGGCCACGGTTATGACCAGTGGTTACCTGATGTCAAAACGATGCTTTGCCACTTCAGAACCTTGAATTGACTTTCCAGTCGTCAAGAAACCAAGTGAACTCCTAAGACTGTTAAAAACTTGAGCCAAAGCAGCTTATTCAAGACAGGACTGGCTCTTGTACATTTATACCCACGTCTTGACACATACTCCTAACACACATTCTGTCTTTCTGTATTTTCTCCTTCTCTACTGGTTTTATAGAAACATTAAACAAAAATAGGATAATAAAATTGATGTCATATAAAATCATACCATGTCACATTTATAGAATCCACTTATTTCTTTATCTTAAAGAATGTAAAAGGCATGATAATGAGAATTACATAAAATTCCAAATTTTCAGTGAAGTGGATGTTCCAACTTCATATCCTCCAAATGTTATTTTTGGCCACGCAGAGTCTTCACAGGAGCTCAATATATCTTGTAGCCAGTGAAAATTTTAGCCAGAGAAACAATAAGATCTCATTGGTGTTCTGGGAGCCTTTCCCAGACTGCTGTGTGCAAGATCGATTGAAATGTGATAGAAGATGGAAGATTCCTTTTAACGGGAACAGAAGCCAGACGCCTTGCTCTCAAAAATCCTTTACGCTAGTCAGAAGAACTGTCATTCTGAGTCTCTGATAGCCACTTTGGACATTTTATCTTTTGGTTTCCACACTGCTCTACACCGGGCCTATTTGGGAGAAGGAGATTGTAGGTTCTAGTGGCTGCAGGGTCATCTAAAGAACAAATGATCCAATCGCTTCATTTTACAGACAGGGAAACCAAGGGCCCAGAGAAGACAATGGCCCATCCACATTCCCCGGACCAGTGTGAATGTGGAAGCCAGGATCTGCTCCTCGCAGCTGGGCTCCTAGCCCCAGCCTGGAGACCCATCCTGCCTTGGCCTGAAGGGGAGACATTTAAAGACCCTGACACTCGGGGACTCAGAATCAACTCCCCTGACTACATGACTCTTGCCCTAATTTGGGTAGCTGTGTTTCTGCTTTGTTCTAGTACCTACATCCATTTTTCACTTTGGCAGCTGAATGTTCCCTGTGTCAAAGGAACCTTTCTTATAGAGTGACCAGTACCGGATTCCTCTAGGACTGAGCTCTTTCCAACGCTATTAGCTAGGGTTATTCCATTTCCAGGGAATGAAACCCAACTGCACTTGGCTTAAACCAAATAAAAGGAGATTTATTACATCTTATAACTGGACAGTCCAATGGCTTTCCTGTTTCAGGCATGGCTACATCCAGGTGCTGCATGATGTCACTCAAGCTTGTTGTCTCTCCATCTCTCCTCCATGTTGGCTTTGTTTTTATATGATCTCTTTCCTTAAGATGGGCCCCGTAAACTCATGATCTCAGCAACTTCATCAGAAAGAAAGCATCCTTTCCCCAATCATGCCAGGGCTTTCTCTGGACCAAGGTGGGGATTCACTGGAATGTGGGAGCAGGGTAAGTCAACCTCACTTGACCATGTGGACTGACAGTGGGAGAATGAATTTTCCTAAAAGGAAATCAGGATGCTTGTTGTCAGAAAAAAAGGATAATTGATTTGGGTGGGCCAGCTAGCACATATCCAAGATGACTGTCCTGCCTCTGTCATCCTGGTGTGACATCATGTTCCTGACTTCCCTTGGCCTGGCAGCCATCCCCAAAGTCTACTCATGGACCCGAACACTTTCAGAGCTGGGTTGTTCACTTCTACCTCATATTAGAGTTCAACACCCTCCCGCTACCAGGGATGGCTCACCTAGGTCATCGCCTGCTGCTGCTGTACCATTATGATCCTTAACCCAGAATGGTGGACAGGATGTCCTCCCAGGACCCCATGGTCCCACGGCTTAGTGTGGTCCCAGTTCCATTCCTTTCCTGTAGACCCCATCCAGGGTCAAAAACTGGGGACACACTTAACTGGCATCAGATCCCACCCAATGCTCTAAAGCAAGTTAATGGCTCATGTGGGGTTTAAAGCCAGTTCTCCTGCCTCTTGTGATCTTTGCACTATTCCAAGCTGATGGCCGCATTAGGAAATCAAACAAGAAAATTAACACAAAGAAGCCCTGAGTGTGAATGTCAGGCAGCCTACAGTCAGAAGAGAAAAATCAAAAAGCAGAGTCTAAGTTGCTATTGGGTGCTTTTGTTATTGACAGGGCACCAAAGGACTGCCATCCTGGGAGCGAGTGCTCTGACATGCGTGGGAAGCATTGACTTCATTAACTCGTGTGGGGGCGAGGAGGGAGATGTCCCCGGGAACCTTTGGCAGCCTTGTGGGTAAAGGATGGTGACGGTGTGTTCCAGATTGAACTTGGCATAAATGGCAATGATGGGGGTGTTCAGAAGAGATCAGATGGTACTTCCAATTTGTCTGCAAGCGCCTAATTACTGACCTGACACCCGTTGCTTTAAATAGGCCCGGGAAGTAGCTAACTGGTGTATGGAAGCATCTGGAAATGCAATTACCCTGAAAGCTCTTGATCCACTTGTAGCCCTGTCATTAGACACTTTTTTTTTCCTTGATATTCTTAAAATTTAGAGTTACCAACCAGAGCAATTTAAAATGATACATAGTTATTTTTGACTCTTCTCCCATCGAGGGAGAACTTCATAAATGATGTGACAATAAACGAAATGTGAGAGAAACCTCAGAAATGAAATTTGTAAGGGCAGAGACTGCAGGAGGAAGAGAAAGATCATTGCCTGGGCTCCCGAGTGCTAATGAATTAACAGGGAAGCCGAGTTAATGAGTTCCGAGGAGGGGCTGTTGTCAGAGGTTTCGAGGTACTAGTGAAGAGTGATGGAGCCAGGAGGCAGAGCCAGAGGCATCCAAAGTGGCCCCCACGGTTCTAGAAAAGGAGAGGAGAAATATGAGGCGGGTAGGTCCCCAAACTAGGTAAAAACTCAGGAAAACAAGAAGCATGATGAGGAAAGATGGAAGTCCTGGGGTGCTGGAGAGATGTGGAAGGCTGAAAATGGAGAGCCTGCCAGGAGTCTCACACATCAATCCTTTTATTTCCGAAAATGGGGAGAAGTGAGCGAAAGTGGGGAGAACAGAGGTTTTCAGACCTGCTCCCAGTTAGTAGGGATGCCTTGAAAGGGGCGAGTGGTGGGCTGAAGAATGTTGGGTTTGGGGGCACCAGAAGATGTGCAACTATTGTGAGTTGCACATGGACACATTTCATTCTCTCTACGTTTGACTGAAGAGGGATTTAAAATTCAGAGAGGTTTAATTATGTATGTGCCCAAGGCTCACATAGCTCCCAGGTGGTGCAACTCTGATTCCACTCAAAGTTCTTGGAATTTACTAGGAAAATGCAGAGAGCTCACAGCATAAGTAGGGGAGGCAGATACATATACCCCAATGGCAATGTAACGGGAAGGAGTTAGAGCAAAATTACTGCCCCCAGGCTTGTTTCCAGCCTCATACACCATCAGGCTGATATTTTCCCATATCAGAAGCTTGTGGGCATCAACACAGATCAAGGATGTCAAATGGTCTTGGAAAACCCAGAGGTCTTTGGAAAACTGATAAAATCCTCTTTGTGGACCAAATTACTTAGGTGAAGTCTTAAGATAAATAGATAATTCTAGCTGTTCAATTGCCAAGATCATCTGCCAAAATTGCAGATTAACAAGTACATATCTTGTTTCCTTCCTTCTTTCCTTACGAACTTGTTCAACCTCCGCCACATGCCAGACCCTGGGCTTGGGGGATGACGTTGGAGAGTAAAGCCAGAGTGGTCTCAAGGGGCTTTCAGCCTGGGAAGGGAGGCTAACGCGTATCAGTAACCTCTCACGTGGAAATCAGCCGCGATGTATGACTGTTTCTCACCTCAGTGCCTGTCTTCACCTGGGTCGCCTTCCTCATCTCCTAGGTGAATGTCTCTCTTTTACGTCTCTGTCGTGTCCATGAAAACATTCCCAAAGCACACAGCTCGGGAGATCAGCTGAGCCCCTGGGTCCTCAGTGGATGCTCTGTGCACCTCCATGGGAATGTCTTCACACTTGACTGTGTTTGTCTCACTGCCTGCTTGTCACATGGACGGGCTAGTCCTCAGGTGAGTTGGATTTAGCACTGAAAGCCCAGCACCAGCAGGGCGGCCAGCATAAACAAAAACCCAGGAGATACGTGTTGATTGTACGGATTAACTCCTGAGTGTTTGAGTGAGTGGGTTCTTCTCCAAATTTCCTATCCATAAGTGACCCATGAAAGCTGCCTTCTCATAAATAATGGATTGTAGTCATGTCAGGGAACCCCCAGAATCTCAGAACTGATCACATTTCTCTCTCTTTCTATGGTTTCTAGAAAGCTCAGAACCCACTTTGAACAAAATATAGAACCACATGGCTTGCCTGTCCAGTTACCTAAGCAATAGCTCCCCCCCACCTTGTTCTGTAGGGTCACTCTGATTCCTTCCTCTGTTTGTGTTATTCTGTAGCCATGCCAGCTTTCTTTTTTTTTAACAGAGGAGTCATAAACTTCCCTCTAAGTGATCCAGTTATTAGAGTCATCAGTGTGGCCACACTCCTCCCATGACTTGGTTGTTGACTGTAGATTCACTGCACGTTCCTTAATGATAACCTTCCCTTTCTCGCTCTCCCTGAGGGTCTCTTAGACAAAATACGGTTTTGCACGCATGCACATTCAGATGAAAAATGCTATCATTGGTGATAACCTGGAATGATAGAATCTTAATAAACTTTCTGTGTTTGATTGGCTGGGATAACGAGAGATACAGATCATGTGTGATAGCTGCATGGCAGAAGATAAGCTGGTCATCATTTTCAGATAAAAATGCCCATCCATCCACAGATTGCAATCAGGGGGCTGCCACGGAGCTCTCAGTCTATTCCAGTTAATTAAATGCTAAATGATATTCAGAGTTCTGGCTCCCAGAGACTCAATAGCCTATTGCCATGTGCTGCAAAGACACAGAACGCAGTCTGCAAGGTTTGCAGAGGAGCTAGTAGCTGCTCACGGAATACTTGTCTCCTTGGCAGCTCCTCTCCTTTGAGAACTTGTTTGCCACTCTGAACTGGGGGATGTCTGAGCTCCCTTCTTGCTCTGACAGCTGTGGGTCACAGGTTCTGGGAAATAGACATGAACATCTTTGGGGGACCTTTTTCTGACTACCACACTCTGTAGACAATTTATGGAGAGAAAGGGAAAAATAGATGGGTAAGAGATTATCAAAGACATGATAGGAGATTGGTTTTTCCTCCCAAGGCTGAAAGAATACGTGAGTAGTTGGATTGAATGAGCTTTTCTAGTGGCAGGCAGAGTGAGTGAAAAAATGACCCATTTCTAGACACACCAATGTGGTATTTGAGACACTGAGGATAAAGCATGTTCCTAAATGTTCTGAGAGAGAAAGTGGGTGGGGGGAATGGGGAGAAGAAGGAGAGGGAGAGAAAGAGAAAAAGGAAGAGGAAAAGAGAGAAGAGAGAGAGATGGGGGGAGGTGGGGAGAGAACTGGGGAGGGAAAGAGCGAAGAGGCACCTGGGATGAGGCGAGGGCAGCGGGCAGGGAGGGGCTGAGAGCCGTGGAAGAGGGAAGGGGCAGTGGTTTCTTTACCTGGATCCCTAGTGCCTTCATGACCTGGTAAGCAGTAGGAGCCAGGTTTCCCAGTTCGTTAAATAAACAGTAACTGGGTTCTTAACTGTTAACTATTATTACTTGTTTAGCTGAGCTACCCCAGGATCAATCTGATGCGTCATCAAGCTGCAGAAAATACGTTGACCAAACTCAGTAAGACTCAGGGTCAGCTAGTCCACAAGGTGCTCTGGGAGTTGTTCAAAATGTCAGCCTGGATTTGTCACCTGGGAGGAAGTCTGTGTCACCTCGCCTCCAGCGTTTGCTGATAACAGTGCCTGCTGGGGAAGCGTTGAGGTGCTGGAGTATTCCAGAAAGAGCCATTTTGCTTGGCACTACTTAGACAAAGAAAGGAAAGACTTAAGGTAGTGACTATGATATTATTGAATAACACGCAGACTCATGGAGACGGCTGACATGTTTGACTTGGTTGAAATTCTGAGCTAAGTAGTTGTTTGGTCTTGTTTTCTAACTGGTTTATTCACATTCTCTTTGGCTTTTTCCACTGGACACATATTTATAGGGCGCCCATGTGTGGGGATGAATGCAGTATCTGCACACACTGCTTCTCTGCCTGGATTGCCCATCCTTCCCAATCTGCTTCTGCTCATCTTCAAGACTCACCTGAGCTTCCCTTTCCCCTCGAAGCCTTTCCTTCCCTTGGGCCCCAACCCAACCAGGGTCAGCTGCTCCCCTGCACTTTATGTCTGACCCTGGAATTCCTAGAAACATTCCTATTGAGATTCAGTATCAGGAAAACCATTGCTTCTCCTGAAGAACTGGCCTGCTTCTTCTGCTCTGGTAACAAAAGTGGTGGATGGTTCACACTCTCCTTTATACCTTGGCTGCCAGGAGCTGGTGGCCTAGAATTATATTAACTCTTCAATTGCAAGTAACAGCATTATCTCTTTTTCTTGTTTCTATTTTCAGTTTCACTTGATCTTAGCCAAAAGGCCGAGAAGCGATCTATTTTCAATTTCATTTTATTTTTGGAACATGCCATTACTATATTTGCTTTAAACTGCCTTAAATTCTCTCTAGTGATATATAAGGTATAGGCAAGCAAGTATACATAACCATATAGATGAGAGCGTTGGAAAAGATTAGGCCACTGTTACATGCTTCCCTAGAGACTGAATCCCTGAGATCATCATCATCACCACCATCAACATCACCACCACCGTCACCATCACCACCACCATCACCACCATCATCACCTTCATCATCATCATCACCACCACCACCATCTTCATCATCATCATCACCATCATCATCTCCACCATCATCATCAGTAACTCATAGTCTGGGACTTTACAGATTACAAAATGATTGTGCGGACATCAGTCCTGTGATCTCATGTTAAACCTCACAGAACAATTTGATGTTACCCACAGGTAGCACCCTCAATTTGTTCTGTAAGGTGAAAAGGAAAGGGTTAGAAAAAAAGACTGTCCTCATAATGCACAGTCATTCTAGGTCTAAGGCAGTCCTGACTGTCCCCTTGTGGATGCCCCCCTAGTCCTGGAGCTGCTGTTGTGTGCTCATCTAGTTAGACTGTAATCATAGACCCTGAGTTCAGATTTAGGTTCATTTTTTATTTTGAATAATTGATCATTGGGAAAATGGGCATTATTTTAGAAAAAAAATGATGCCCATTCAGCCAGGAATGTGTACCGTTGAAAAGATGAATGATTAGAGGTGCAGAAAGTTATGACATCCAAAGCCAAAGGCAAATAAATGACCAGCCACAATTTGAACTCATGTCTGTTACTGAAAATCAAGGAATCTTTCCAGTGCGCCCTGTCTTTGTTGACTATACCAGGTACCAACAGCTCCCTGATGCTTCTCTCAGGAAACCCCTGAGCTTCTACTGCTGGAGGGTTTGAGCTGCTTCCTCCGACAGCAGGATTCCAGGTCCATTCCCTCAGCTCACAGCACTTTCTCCAGACTGTGACACTGGGGAAGCAATCTGACTTGTAAACACTTCATCTCATGACAGAGGGGAGGTAAAGACCCAAACATGATTTCCTTTAAGCCATGAGTCTTGTTGGTAAAACAAGGCAGAGGTCACACTGCAGGGGCATGATGCCTGCACTGTCTGCTAAGAGAGGTGAGACCCATGCACATCCTACTGGTAAGTCATCATTCTTCAGTTTGGCATACAAGTCGTTCTATGATTCTATCTTACTTTGCCTTTTCAGTGGCACTTTCCACATGTACCCACTAGCACCAGTCTGGTCAAACTGGATAATTACTGCATTCGTAACTGAGCATCTCCCCTCTTATTTTATAGCTTTGCACTTTGCATGTATTAGGCACTTAATAAAGGAATGCTAAATCATGCTTACTTGTTGAATAGCTGAATACATATAATTGCAGAGTTTCCTGATGTTTGAGACTCTTCAATCTTTACTGTCCACTCACAATCAAGGAAATCAGAGTTTGCCTCTGTTTGACAGAAATATGTCCAAGATTTTAGAACATAAGACTAGAGAGACACCAAAAATACCTCAAGGGCAGGAGAGCTTCTGCTCACAGTTTACTCTTTGCGACCTGCTCGAGCCTATCTGCCAAAGTCTAAATACAGACAACCCACCGAGCAGGGCTTGTCTCTCTCTCCCTGGGAGATTCTTGGATGAGTAACTTTCAACCCAGGGAATGTGCTGGAATTCACACCAAAATGTTTATCCTTTAGAGTGACTTGGGGCTCGCCTTTTATCACTCAGTGTGTACTCATTATGCACCAACTAAGTGCAAAGCTGAGCTAGGTACATTGAAATACAGAACCAGAAAAGAGGTCAGTCCCGACAGCCTCAATGTGGCTGGCGTAATAGATGCAAATAGCTTACCTTGTAAAATGCGAAGACAATTGTATGAGTGACCAGAAAGACCATGGGCTCTTCGGATAGTGGGGAGAAGACCTGTGTAGGTGGCTTTGGCGGCCCTGGGAGAGACGTTGACATAAGGAAATAGGCAACGTGGGTCCAGGTCAGAGTTGGCCTTGGGGAGCTGTGGAAGGTCCCTGGAGTTGGAGAATGGATGGTGGATGGGGGTTATCGCTGCGAATGCAGCATGGAAAATAGTGATGGTCTGAACCAGAGCAGGGGCGCTGGGAGAAGGAGAGAAAGCACTGCCTCTAACACGTCATGGCTGTAGAATCTCCAGAGCTTGGGGACAAATTTTATGAGGATGTCACGGTTCCCTACAAGACTTCTGGGCCAAGGAAGTGGGTGATGACAGTCCTAGAGAAATGACATGAAATGGCATAGAATCAAGTGGCTGACATTTCTTGGGTACTTAAGCTAGAAGCCAAGTATTCTCCTGGGTTCTCCAAAGGCATGATCTCATTTAATCCCAGTAACCACATGGTAAGACAGGAGTTGACCCGTCCCTATTCAAAGATGAGGAAACTGAGGCAGAGATGGTGGTTAAGCCACTTGCCCAAGGAAGTTGAAGAGCTGGAATTTTCACCCTGTTGTTCAACACGCATGTCACACCCTTGATACAGCCTTATAGTAAAAATGAACACACCAATCAAGGGTGCACCACAGGGAAAAAAAAATATGCTCTAAGGAATTGCTTGGCTAGAAGATTCTTTCCTTTATAAAAAGCTTCACCACCAGAAATTGACACAACATTGTAAACTGACTATACTTCAATGAAATATATAAAAAATAAAGTAAGTTGGAAAAAAAGATTCATCAGAGTTTCTATAGCAAATCACATTAGTGAATTTACGATGAGATTTGTTAAATAGTTTCCCTGCCACACACACACACACACAAATTTACATGCACACAAGCTATTGAGGAAGACATCTGTGGCATAAAAGAAGGTACATTAGTGCTCGATGCCATTGTTATGTTGGATACGACAGCAACTGCCCCGAATCAGGGCCCAACCACCCCTACCCAACAGCAGTGGGTTAGGAACGCCCCAGACAAAGTGCGGGACCCCCTAGAGATGTTCCCAGTTTGCCTGGACTTCCTGCTCTGCCTGGGCACTTAGCTGGATCTTGAGCTATTGGTTCAGTGATGAATTTTAGATCTGCCATTGCATCTTGGACCCTTTATGGGACATGTCTCATGCCAGGAATTGGACCAAACCCTTGATGTGTATTTTCTTCACTTGCTTGTCAAACAACTGATGTGCAGACTTTGTAAACTCTACTTTGTAGATGAAGAAACTGGTCTAATCATTGGTCCAAGAACAGTGAGGGGCTAGTGAGGGGCATAGGTTAATGTGACCCACTCCAGTCCTCATTCTGCAGCCACTGAGTGACAGTGTTTCTCTGGCCCTGAGCCCCAGGCACCTTTTTCAGATTCATGGTTGCATCTAAACTCCCCCAGCTCAATCCACTCTTAGTCATTTAAGGTAACCGGCCCTCTCTCTTCCATCTCTGGTTTAACAGCTTTCCCCAGCCTTGGTCCAGGGAGCTGGTGCCCCTGAACTGCCCCACCTAGGACTCTTTGCAGTGGGAACAGGTCAGATTCTGCTAGACAATCCTATTCTTTTACTCTCATCTGCAAATGGCCATAGGCTATTTTGGCTTCTTAAATCCCTAATTTCCTACAGATTTGTGGGATGTCAGATGAGTTTCTTCTGACCTCCTCCAAAGAAAGATCTTTGAGCAGCCAAAGGAAGTGAGATTAGCAAAGGCAATTTGCTACAGCTATGTTGGATTAAAAAAATATCATGTAAAAAGAAAAACCCCAAGTTTTTCCCCATGTATTTATAAAAAAAAAAGAAAGAAATTTGGCTGATTACAACTTGTTAGATCTGCTGCTTCTCCAGTTCCATTTAGGAAAAAAAAATGTGACTTTATATTCCCACCCACTGATTTCCAACTAAAACAGAACTTAGTTGCCTGCTGATCCTGCTGGCTTTTTAAATGAAAAACTTATTCTTCTTAAACTACTGGAAAATTGTATTTAAAAATCAGCATAATTCCATTGCCTTTTCTTTCTGGATTCCTTGAATAATGAAGGTTGGTTTCTGGAACAACTTGACATAATCCGATGTAGAAATTTGGTTACCAACATACACGTTAACTGGTGATATGCATTGCTGCTAAGCCACAAAATCCAATTCTACGTGTGAATATAATCTGAGCTAAGATTTTTTCCCCTCTCTAATCTAATTATAACTTTTGGAGACAAGGCTTTAGTAGACTTAAGAGATTTTGTAATAATATTATGTATAATATTATATTGCATATGTTCTCTATATGTTCCAAAGTATGACCCACAGAATAATGAGTGGTAAAAACAATAATTTGTTGTCTTAATCAACTAAGTTTTGGAGTTTAAAAAATATTTTAACAACTTATTTTTTAAATTGAAGTATAGTTGTTTTACAATGTTGTATTAGTTTCAGGTGTACAGCAAAATTATTCAGTTATGCATACATACATTTAGATTCTTTGTATATGGAGTTGTTTGTTACACAGCAGTGAGCAACTGGAAAAGTGAGTATCTGCTACACACCACACTCCACCCTCCTTCCCATTAACCTGACTATAAATAAACTATGGCAGATCACTTCCAAAATGTTGTCTATATTTGATTTTACTTCCAGAGAACTCAGAAGCTATGAAATGCTCCATCTCAGAATTATCTGAGAGGAATTACATAAGTGATCTAATCTAAATTCTCCTAGTGTGAGATCTCGGAGTCTGGACTAGTGGTGTAGACATAATATTTGGCAGCATTAAAGCAAGCAGAGGAAGCAGCTGAACCAATCTTGTAACCAAGATCAGATACAGAAAGCCAAAGCTAGTCAGTGGGTAAGTCATCAGATCTGGGAAGGGTGGATCCATCTATGGAAGGTGCGTCATGAGATGAAGATCTGAGAAGACAGGAAGGTTGGAGGTTGGTCTGGGCAGTGGCGTGCAGGGGAGATTAGGGCAACAGGTCCTGGACTGAGCCCAAGAACTTTCCACAAGTTCATAAAAAACCATTCTGCATGTGGTGACAACTGTGTGGCTTGAAGCTAGGCCTACTGGCTTGCTGAAAAGATGAATTAATAAATAATGAATGCATGAATGAAAATAAAGATGACCAAATAATAATAAAGATGACCCAAATACTGCAATACTGCTGCCACAGGAGCTGCGCTCAGCTTTACCTGCATTAGGTCACTTTACTCACACTCTTATGAGGCTGGTACTTTGGTTTTTCTCTTTTTACAGATGTGGAAACTGAGGCTGATAAAAGTGAAAGGTTGCTCCCCCAAGTCTGCATAGCACTGTGGCGACAGAGTTTGAGTTTGAATTCGGAGTTAGACTCCAGAGCCCATGGCCTTTCACACTAGCCTGTACCACCTTCCAGGTTAGATCGAAGACAACATAGAGGGTCGGTCACATGCAGATTTGCTCCTGTCATAATATCACTGGTGTGGGTGTCTCATCTGCGACCTGGTTCATACAGAATCGACATGACTCCCGTGACTCCCTTTTGAAATGCAAAAGCATCCAGTGGTGTTAGAGGAATAGTGTGTGAGTCTGTCTGCCCCACAGCATGTAGGAGACTCTTAAAATAACATTCTTCCTCTACTTCTGGTAAACTCATACTTTTTGCTATGCATTCATCTATTGGACAAAAATCCAACAAGAAGTAACTCTGTGCCAGGCACAGGGTTCCAGAAATGCACGGACTAGGATCCCTGCCTTGAGGAGCTCATGACCAATTACAAGGTAGACCTAGAAATAAGGAAGTGGGAACACCCCCCTTGAAGTGTGAAATGTGTTGCGTCCACGGGGCAAAGAGAGCTGCGATGGAATATACTTGGAGTGATGGTGGGGAGTGTCACCAGGAGTAAAAGTGTCTTTCAGGAGTGCAGGTGGACTGGGAAAAGCAGGAGGGAGTTCAACGGGGAAGGGTCAGCATATGTAAGGTATGAAGGGTTCAGCAAAAGGGCTTGTCTGGGAGACCATATGTAAGAACCTGGTACCCAGAAATTAGCACCATTACCAAACCAGAGCAGTTGCATTGGTCTCGATGGGCATGAAGGTCAAAGAAAAAGGGTTTTACCTCCCAGCCTTTGTTCCATTGGCAGTGGCTCCGGTGTCCCCAAGAGTCTTCAGTGGTGGGAGGGAGCAGCCAGGCATGAGAGTGGGGCAGTGAGCAATGGATTGATGAAATTTGAACAGCGTTTGCTTTGAACAATTCTATCTTCATTGTTATCTCATCAAAAACAAACAATTGCACAGTTCGCTCTGGAAAGCCAGGTAATAATATGCAATTCTTTGACTGTCCTCTGTAACCTTTTCTATTTTCTCACATGTCCTTAAAAAGACAGATGGAGCTACAGATGATTATCAGGTAAGGAGAGAAAAAGATAAGCAAACACAAAGTAATAATATAGTTCTCCGAAATCACTGGCTGTTTCCCTGCCGAGGATGTGTGCTCGAAGAGGCCATTGCTTAACGTCTTATTCTGCTTCTTAATAAAAATCTCATGAAGGCAGGGTGTTTTCCCATTCTCACCCTTGGCTACCTCTGTGAATAGGCTCTGGAAAGCAGAATGTTTCTCTGACTTTCCTTCCTGCTGTGCCATCTGTTTCTCTCCATCTCAGAGGTCTTCCAGACATCCCAAAAGAGTGGGCGTAGGAGAGGCCAGCATTCAAGGCTCACACAAAGCTTCTGTTCTCTCCTTGCACCTTCAAATCAGTCTGATCTCTTCACTGTCCCCTGGATCACAGTGCGCATTTTTACCTTTACGCATTTGTTCGGGTAATCTGCCAGGCTCTACAAGCTCTTCCCTTCTCCCCTTGTTGGTGCCATTTTTTTTGGTGGGGGTGGGTAAATAGCAGTGCCTGGAAATGGGCAGGTCTGAGAGTGAACTTGGACAGAACGTTGAATGCAGCCTTTGAAACACGGCAGATCCTCACTAAATGAGCTTATCAGAAACTGAAATTTAACTGGGAATCTCTGGCCATCCTGGTTGGGTGCCATCCTCTGCGTGTCTCTAAGGCCTGCGCACACCCCATCACAGCCTATCAGACAGTCTGGCTAACCCCGCGGTTCTTCTCCCCTCCTTTCTCTTCCTCTCCTTCCTCGTGCCAGCAGACCATGCTCGCTCTCACCACCCTAGCCCAAGATGGTGGCCTCTCCCTTGGGTTATTATGATTCCCTCCAAATCTAACCTTGTTTCCATCCTTGCCCACCTATGTCTGTTCTTTGTACAGAGGGTTTTCTCTAAAATGTAAGTCTGGGGAAGTCTGCTCAGAACTCTCAGAATCAAATCCAAAGTCCTTCCAATACCAGTGAGACCGTCTCTGCCTTCACCCCTCTGCATCTCTGCCCTCATCCCTTGCCACTCTCCCCTCCCTTTGCTTTCCTGTCCCTCTCCCTGCACACCGAGCACCTCCCCTGCAAGGCTGTTGATTCCCTCTGCCTTCTGCCCACAGAGCTCCTTCTCTCACTGTGGTCACATCACCTAATCAGAGAGTCTCTCCTGTCTTTCGGTCTAAAATCCATTCAACCTCCACTCTCTGCTTAATTTTCTTAACATTACTCATTAACATGGGGCATGTTATATATTCATATATTATTTGTTTCTGGACTGTCTTCCCCACCACGATTTTCGCACAGGCAGGAATTCAAGCAGCTTTGTGCACTCCTATACCCCACTGCTTAGCACAGTGCCCGTGCATAGTAGGTGCTTAATAAACATTGATTGAATGAATGAATGGAGGAAGCCTCTCTCTTCCAGGGACCACCTTCAAATATCCAGTTCCTAGCAGCAGACCAGAGACATAGTGGGAAGCTTCCAAATCCCCCGTGCCCCACACAAGGCGGGCACGTAGTAGGACCTTACTGTGTGTTGCAAATGCCTCTGCCTCTTGCCAGTGAAGCAGAACGCCTTGATTACCATGTGTCTAGGATCCGATTAGAAAGTTATGGGGTTTGAAACCAACTACTGAAAAAAACAATGAAAGAAAACAGAATCACAGTCTTGGAAAACTTGGCTGTAAGTGTTGCAGACATCTTTCATAGATCCTGACTTCAAGCTTTCTCTCCAGGGTTTTGAAAGTTCAGAGCGGCTAAGTAGTCAAATATATTTGTTGAGGAAAAATCCATATGTACAAAGAACACAATAAACACCCCCATTTAGGAGGAGAATAGTTGGATAAAGGCAGCCGGCTCTTGTGCGGGGCGCATTGAGCACCACTGGGAACAGAAGGCCTGGAGCCTTCCTCCTCCAGCAGGTACTGCAGAGTTTGATTTGTACGAATTCTTGCTCATTAGCGACGAGATACCCAAGTTTTCTACCAGGAAGTAAAGACACGCCTCATGAGTGGAGTCTAATATTTATTACAGTTTTCTGCTCTGTTAATTATTGGAGAAGATCCTTTCACCTCAACAAAAAATTACAGTAAATGTATAGTATGATCTCTGCCCTTGAAGGCTCTACGTTCCCAGGCAGCGCTGTCCGAGAGAACTTTCCGCAGCAAAGGAGGTATTCTCTGCCTTTGCTCTCTGATGAGGGAACCCCTAGCCTCGTGTGGCTGTTGAGAGGAAGTGCGGCTAGTGCCACGGAGGAACCGGACTTTCAAGTTTATGTAATTGTGATTGATTTAAGTCTGAATGCCGCATAAGGCTAGTGGCATTGGATACGGCAGGTCTACAGGAAACAGAACTTAGAAAGAAAGGTGGCGATTAGGCCAGGCTGGCAAAGAGGATAAGCTCCCTAGAGCCCTGGTGATGAGGAGTCTGAACTCAATCTCAGCGCCAACCTTCTTCCTTTCTGTGCCTCAGCGTGCTTATCTCTAAAGTGGGCGTGATGTTCACTCCTGCTTTATGTATGGGGTTGTTGAAATAATTAAGTGACCGTCATACAACAGGGTGCCTGTAGGTACACTTAAAGGTCTGTTGAGGATGGATCTCATGTTAAGCATTCTTACCTTGATAAAATTTTAAAAAATATTAAAAAAATTAAGTGAGCGAATCTGTCTAAAACATGTGAGACGTTACCTGACACAGAGGAACTCTTTGTAAGTGCCATCTATAATTAAGGTAGTTATTTATGGAGGGAGGAATCTATGTGGTGGGGTCTCTGTTCATCAGCTCTTCCTCTGTATGGAGTAAAACCCCGAGAAATGCATGCCTAGTTTTCACTAACCCAACACTCTTCACTGACGCCCTATTGTGTGCGCCGGGGCACAGGGACGCACACACACCGGGGATGCTGATTCTAGCCTCCAGGTCTTCACAGTCTGGCAGACAGTGTACACAGACCATTTCCTGCTTGTTCATTTGTTCATCAGGAGTCTGCTGAAGACCTACCATGTGCCAGCTCTGTCTTGTCTCTGGGAATTTTTTGGTGAACAAGACAGCCAAGAACCCCACTCTTACTGCACTTAAATTCTAATGGGAATGACAGACAGTCAATCAATCAATCAATCAATCAACCATCAGTCAATCCATCAAGAAGAGCTAAGTGCTACATAGAAAATGTGAAAGGAGGGGAAGGGGATAGAGGCTGAGCAGTTGGTGAAGCCAAGATTAAAGCTGAGAAATGAGTGATAAGGAGCCTGCCAGGAAAAATGACAGGGGAAGGTTTCCAGGCAGGTCACACTGACTGACCCACGATGTGGGTTGTTGAGATGGGAGCAAGTGGATGGGTGGTCACGTGGTAGCCACGGAGGTAGAAAATGATGACCTTATTCTGGACATATTTGGGGATAGAATCAACTGAACTTGCTTATGGGTTCCATGGGAGTAGGGAGGGAAAGAGAGAAGTGAATGATTTTGGCTGGAGCGTCTGTTTCTGCTCATCGACATGGGGAGATTCGGAAAGGCAGGACTGGAGGAGACAAGATAGAGGTCTGCTTCGTCCCTGTGGTTTGCTGAATCCTGGCTTCTTCTAATGCTCTACAGGACAAACTAGCAGATGAAAACATGCAGAAAACAGTTTTTGAGGATTTACTGCATGTGAGATGCTGTTTAGACATCTGAACATTTTCCCCCTTAGCGTCTGTGGCCAAGAAGCTTTTCTGAGATGTTCTCTGCAAAAAATATGAGCTCCTTTACAAGGGTCTCTATTTATCTGTTCAGGAGAAAACCAGAAGAAAACAAAGATATTGTTTCTTTCTTGTGTACACTGCCGAATGATGGATTTGATGCAAAGTCCTCATAATTGAACAGTCATTTTGCTGTCAGATCAGCAACCACTTCTTGTCCAAAGGGACAGCTGTGACAAAATAATTCTAAAAAATGGAATATAGTCCTCATTTTACATGTTTCTCTTCCTGTCCTCTCAGTGTTACATGGCAAGCATTTTGCCACGTGGCTACGCTGGGGTTGAGCTCTACCGCGATTTTGTGCCTCCCGAGGCTGAAGTCCTTAGTTTCCTATATTTGCATGAAAGGGCACTTATCTGAAAATTGCACTTCCACTGAAGCTGTTTCTATTTTAATTTATTTTCCTTGATTATAAAATTGTTATCTAATCTTTGCAAAACATTTAGAATGCAAAGTGCAAAGACAGCGAATATCACCCACGATCCCTCAATATTGTGATGTCATTGTAGTTCATGGGTGTCTACTATGCAGCTTCACAATGTTTTAAGATTATTTTTGAGAAAGCATTGTATAAACACATTTTAAAAGTTCAGACAGGAGTGGGGGGTATAGCTCAGTGGTGGAGCATGCACTTGGAGTGCTTGGCGTGCACGAGGTCCTGGCTTCAGCCCCCAGGGCATTTGTTAAGGGAGGCAGTTCAGACAGTGAACAGAGAAAACAGTGTCAAGGAAGTCTCCCCACTAGACTCCAGCCTGTTCACACACCTGGAGGCGACCTTTGTTGCAAGCTGTTCTGTAAATTTCCAGGAGCCTCTGCACACTCAAGCCTGTGTCCTGCACTGGCCTGATGTATCTTGCTGTTTTTTGTTCACTTGTTTTTACACATTTGGGTACACTTTAGCCCTATTTTCTGCTGCTTTGCTTTCTTCCCCTTCAGTACTGGAGATCATCCTGATGCGACATTCAGATTTATTAAACTCTTTAAATAGCCATGTGGCATTCAGTGCATAGAGATGATACAGTGTGACCAATCTTTTTTCAGGAAATGCCTGTGATTAATTACCTCAACTTGCTACCATCCATTGCTTCTACTGAGGCCATCTGTTTCTTCTCTCTGTTTGCCATTAAGATCTTCTTTTTATCCATGATATTCTGCTATTTCTCTATAACACATTCAAATGCAGACCTTTATTTATATTGCTCTGCACTCAGTGTACACTATCTTGGGATTCACATGTTTCTTTATGTTTAAAAAATTCTTAGCCATCATCTCTTTAAATATTTTTCCCCAGCAAGCCTCCTCTTCTTCTGAACTACTGGACATGCGTTAGTTCACCACCAGTGTTCTTTCAAATATTTTAATTTCCCATTAACCTTTCCATCTCTTCATTTCTCTGTACTACATTCTGGTTAAATTCCTCAGTCTTCTATTCTATTTTGCAAGTTCAGTCTTTGAGTGTGTCCTTGGTACAGTTTAAATATTGAGTTTTTTGGGGGTCATAATTCTGTATTTTACAATTATATGGCTTCTTATTAAATATCTGTTAGTTTAATATCTATTTGTTAGTTCTTGTTATCTGCCTATGTTTTAAAAAATTAGTCCCCTGTCTGGCTGTATATTTACTCTGCATTCTTTCACCACTTGGAGAACTTGATTCTTATATTTACAATCTTTCCCCAATTGCGTAATTGCTTCCACTTCCTTAGAAAGAATCCACCTTCCCTTAGTTGTATTTCTATGACTTGTATGATGTCAGCTTTCCCCATGTGGCTTGAAATTTTCATCTGCAAACTCCTGTTGAGTGAGGATTTTTAATCTCTGTTCTTATCCCTCTCTGAGTCATTATTTTAAAATGGTCTCCCCACCTTTCTGGGGCTTGGCTCTCTGGAGTTTCCCACATCAGAGCCTGGTGATGGGAAGAGCTAAGCCTGAAGTCTACATCCTGGACTCTGGGCTGAATGCAGTGGTTAGAGTGCATTTACTGGATTTGGGGCTGTTCTCCAAGGAGTATATTTTATATATGCAAAGAAAAGTGAAATAGGTGTTTGCTGACCAGAAAGGTGGAGTGTGCTGGGATTCAGCAGGCTTCACCACAACTTCCCCCTGGGAACATACGTTTCCAGCCTTCCTTGCAGGTAACTGGGACCTTGGGGCTGAGTGATGGTCAGTAGACTGCAAGCAGAGGAGATGCTCACCATGTCCTTGGCTGGCTTATGAAACTTTCCACCCTTCTCTCTTCCCTCACCTGCCCCTGGATGTTCGATGCCGGGGGCCACCTGGGGAGTCACGAGTTGATGGTGGCTGAGACTTGGTCCCTGAAGATCTGGGAGTGGAGTTGCCCTCTGTCACAAGTAGCACTTTTTACAATCGAGAAATAAACTTCTTTTGTGTTGAGTCATGAGACTTGGAGGCTTAGCTGTACAGCAATAAAACTAATACATGCCTCCCTTGTTCTTGTGGGCTTGTGCCTTTAAAAATATTACTTCACTGTCATTGGAGTGAGCGGCGTTTCAGGAAGGAACATGTTCAAGCCACCATGTTTCAGCTGCGTTTTTCTCCTTTTGCTTTCTCGCAGGGATTTCTTCCTGCTCTGGCATTCTGAGAGCGCCTCCATTCTATTTTTGAGTGCACGCATTTATTTGTTTGTTTTAAAAATAGCTTTACTATCGTTTCTATGGATTGGGTGCAGGGAGAGGGGGGCTCAGTTTGTGCTTAGATTGTCATCTTCAAACCGGTTTAATGTGCTGCCAGATTCTATTTGCTAATATTTTATTTAGGATTTTTCATCAATATTCATATGCAAGATTGGTCTGTAGTTTTATTTTCTGCTGTCTGTCAGGTTTAAAAATCAATGCTAGGGTGGCTTCATAAAAAGAATTTAGAAGCCTCCCTTCTTTCCTTAGGCTGCCCAGGAAGGAAAGGATGTTGAAAGAATCCATTTCTTAAAGATTTGAAGGAGTTCAACCAGGGAAGCTTCTCAGACTAGGGGTTTTTGGAAGAATGCTTTTTTTTCTTTTTAAGTCTTCAATTTCTTCTATGTCACCATTTCCACTCAAATAACCCATCCATCTGAGGTCAGTTTGTTTATTTATGACTTCTTAGAAAAATCACCCATTTCATTAAGAATTTTAAGTTTATTTGCATAGCATTAAGCACATTATTCTCTTACTAAGCTTAAAAAACTATTTGTTGCTGTTAAACAAGTACTAGAATTCATTTTTCCTTTCTACCAATTTGTTCTCAGATTCACTATTTTCTGCAGTGATCATTTGAACTCCTCTTGGTCGCTTCTGCTTCTCTCACATTTCTTGCGTTGACCTTTCTCTTAATTCTTTAGTTAAATGCTTCCTCTATTTTCATTCATTTCTCTTAGTCACATAAAATAAAAAAAACATTAAGACATTCTGTTCTGAATGCGGCTTTAACAATGTTGGTTAAATGCTTTCCGTTTGTATAGCTGTGATCCTACATTAGAAAGGAGGATTCGGTTAAGAGGGAGTTTTGTGTGCACGCACGTCTTCCTTGATAAATTTCCAGGTGGGGTACAATCCTCACTACCTTGCCATTTTTATTTTTATTACTTGGTGTTTAGAAAATATCTGAGCTATAGCTATTTGCAAATATTTGGGGAGGTTTTCTTTGCGGCCAATTGATTATTGACCTCTTTGGCAAATATTCCACGGGACTTTGAAAAGTAGACACAATCCTTCCTCCTGTGGATCGGCTTTGGCGTGAACTGGGGCAGGTGTCTGCCAGGTGTAGAGGCTGCCAAGCTTTTTGAGGACACCTTTACTACTTTTGGAGTGTGTTAAGCCCAAGGCTTACACAAAGCCTCCCCGTGATGGGACTCAGAAAACTTGCCCCCCTCCAAACTGGCAATTTTTGCAGCTAAAACTCAGGCATCTGGCTCAGACTCCACTCAGCAGATTCACCCCAGTGCTGCTTCCGATGGGAAGTGAGCATCCTGAGAAACGCGAGGAAGTGTAGAAGCAGAAGTCAGCAATTTGAGGGATTTAAGACCAGCAGGTGGAGCAGGGTCGAGTGTCTGGGACAGAAGGGGCTTTGCTGCTTGTGGAATTTGAACTGGCAGTGAAGGAAATGTCCTCACCAGGCCACTTTATAACCACGATCTGGGGACGCTTCCTGTGGGCATGCCTGTTAGCATGGCTCCCCAGACTTGGTCGTATTTCTGTGAACTGCAGATTATCCTTGATGGTTCCTTTTTTTGTGCTTAATCAGCCAGAGACAGCTTCTGTTTTCACAAGTTCAAACCCTGAGTGTTACCTAAGCACAAAATCAATTCTATAGATTATGTGATTATATACACTATATTAAATATCCATAAATGAGTTCTACCTTATGCTGCTTAAGTTATCTGTATCCTGACTCTTTTATTTTATTTTATCTTTTAGGTTTCTAAAGCCTTTTTATTTTGAGATGATTATAGATTCACATCCTCATTTTATTTGCCTTTATCTCACTGAAATTATTCTCATGGGCTGAGAGGGGTGCATTAAATCTCCAAACATTCTTTCTTTTTTTTTCCTGTTTCTTCTTACATTTACTACATCTTTGTTCATTAATTTTGCTGAGTTTTCATTGTTGTATAAACATTCAAGACTGCCCCATCTCCACTGCGGCTTGTTTACTCATTAAGAATGGTCGCACACGTCTCCTTTAGAACCCTGTGTCTTGAATTTATCCCTGTCTGACGTTTTAGGGTCAAAATGTACTTTGAAGTGTGTGTATGTGTACATGGTTCTGTTTCCTTCTTACATTTCTGAAGTAGTCATATTTATTGCTGTAAGTTTATAGAATATACATAATCTTTGCTTCTTCAGATAGTATTTCTTGAAATGCATGCACAGTAAGGTTTTTGATTTCCTCCCACTTACCTTCCCGCCATCCGCCCCACACCAGCTGATTTTGGTTAGTTACGTTATTATTTTTATTTATTCAAGTGAATGCTTCACACATTTAAATAATATACTTAAATATTTTCCTTTATTTATCAGCTTTAAACATTACAGATACTGATGCTCCAGTCCTCGTCACACAGACATGGAGGTTGACACTCCTATCATAACTCTCCCTTCCTTTCTGATTTTTGATAGTTTCAGTGTGGCAGCTGATATACATTTTATTTGATAGCAATATTTTTCCATTTTCCCACAGCTGTGTAATATTTGTTTAAATTAGTTCATTTAAATTAAATACGATAACTGTCACCAATTTTGCATAGTATCTTCTTCCTTTATTTCCGGACTGGAAACTGAGTAACTTTTAATAGTTCCTTTTAAGAAAAAAAATCATGGTGGAGGTAGGGTTTAACTCAGTGATAGAGTGCCTAGCATGTGCACCATCTGGCGTTCAATCCCCAGCACTTCCATTAAAAACAAACAAACCAACAAAACTAATTACCCCCCAAATAAACCAAAAAATTTTTAAAAGTAAATAAAAAATTAAAAAAGAAAAATATCATGGAAATACTCTTTCTTTAGTTGTTTATGCCTAAAAATAACCATTTGCTCCGTATTCTAAAAGAATGTTTTGGCTGAGTGTAAAACTATTTTCTAACCTTTTCCTGAGGATTCTGTCGACATTCATCCATTACACTGTAGCACTGAACGTCCCGGGGAGAAGTCTAAAGGCAGACTGGTTTTATCGTCTCGTAGGTGAGTTGACTTTCTTTCCCCTGGCTATAAGATTTCATCTTCATTTCTGAGGTTTAATAACTCTAGTAAAATGTGCCACTCTGTTCATGGACCTTCCTCAGCTTGTCTGGAAACTGTTGGTCCTTTTAATGAGCAGATTCACATCTTTATCTCAAAAATACCTTCCTTATCCTACGTCTTTGAACAATTTGTATGTTCTATCTGTTTTGCTCATTGATTCCAGTCACCAATTTTGCATATATTGGCTCTCCTTTGTCATCTTCCACAGCCATCATCTTCTTTTCCACAATTTTAACCTTTGCGTCACCTGTGTTTTATTCTGTTCCTTGTTCTCAAGTCTGTCCTCCCTGTTCCTGACCATTATTGTGACAGAGTGTCTTTCCTATTTTCTGCTTCCAAAATGAACTTTACTTATTCAATTATTTTATTTTTCTCTTCTATTTTTCTTGCTCTTTGCCAATTTATTTTTTTAATTAAATTTTTTTTACACTTTTTGGGGGGGGAGGTAATTAGGTTGATTTATTTTATCTTTTAGAGGAGGTATAGGTGTCGAACACAGAGCACTGTGCATGCTAAGCATGTGCTCTGCACTTGAGCTACACCCACCCCCACCAATTTATTTTTTATTTTAGTCTCTTATCTTTCTTTTTTTAATAATTGCGTCCTTATATTTCTACTTCAATCTTTTGTTTTGTAGAGGCTATTATTCCTTTTAATGAGACAGTGCTAAGGCACAGGTGCTTTACTGAACACCAATATTTTTCTGAAGTATCTTTATCACCTCCTTTTGCCCTGCTGTGTTTCTTCTACTCCCAACCTAGGATTTTGGTGGAGATCCTTTGTCAGTTTAGTTTTCCTTGCATTTGTCAATGGGACGTTTCTTCCAGATGAGCTCTATACTGCTGGCCTACATGAAAGAGAAAGGCCAGGAGTGGGTGGTGAGTGAGGAGGCAACTTGAGGTGGGGAGAAAGTTTGCTTGTTGATCTGCTGTACCATCATTGCCTTACTTTTTAAAAAATCTGTGGTCTCCTGACTTCGCCACACTGGATATTGTGTTTCAACATATTCACTTAATGCTAGCTCAATTTTCACTTCAAAATATTTCTCCTGGTTTTCTTGTATATGTATATTTTTTATTGCCATATGGTCAGTTTACAGTGTGTCAATTTCTGGTGGACAGCATAATGCTTCAGTCATACATACATATATTCATCTTCATCTTCTTTTTCAACACGAGTTACTACAAGATATTGAATATAGTTCCCTGTGCTGTATGGCAGAAATTTGTTTCTTAGTTATCCTGATTTATATTTAAAAATTGCTATTTATACATTTTTATTTGCATATTTCCAACAACGTATCAGAATGCAGCGGAATGCTCCCTTTCCATAAATCCCCTCCCCCAACATTAAAAGGAAAAACAAAACCAAAACCAAAAAATAACTCCTGCTCATTTGACCAGTATTACAGTTTTATTTTATTTGTTTATTTACTTTTAGGTTGGGTTATTTAAAAATGACATGCTTTTTTCTTTTGTGTGTTTGAGTTCTCTGTCCATCTCCTTCACCTGTTATCTCATGGAATGTTTGTATCCTTATCACTTTATAGGAATCTTTAAATAAAAAGAGTGGTATCTTTGTCACATTTGTTATAATGCCATTTGCTTGAACTTCATTTATTTATGGTACATTTTACTTTAGAATTTTGAAATTTTTATGTAGCAAAATTAACTTTAAACATTCTTGATGACTTCTCCTTTGCTTTTAATCTTAGGACTCTCTTCCTTATTCAGAGATTAGATAAATATTCAGTGATTTCTTTTAGATTTTTGAGAATTTAATTTTTAAAAAAATGTTTTATACTTTATTTCACATGGACTTGTCTACTTGATTTTGTACTCTGTGTACTTAATATTATATTAGTCATGTACCCTGATGATTAACGATACTGTAATGACTTTATTTTTTTACACAGTAATCTCTTAGGGTGCTGTGTCATAATTTATTTGACTCTATTATTAGTTGTTTAGAGTGCTTTCAAGGTCTGTATTATTTTAGGGTATTTTTTGGTAATTAAAAGAAAACTGCCAAATAAATATCTTTTCATCATTTGCATTCTTTCATTCCCATAAAAAGTATAATAAATGGGTCCAAAGTTATGAATCTCATAATCTCTTGATACAGATGGTCTTCCAAATGGGTTCTCCTATGTTGTCACCTAAGTGACTAGTGATCTTATGTTGTCTTTTAACAATTTTAAATCTGCAGAAGCTGTCTCTTCTTGGCAGTCATTTATTTTCTCATCACCCACAGAGGAAAACACCGAGGCCAAGGGACGTTCAACACTGACCCCCCGACACTGACAGAGCCGGACACGGGGCCAGCCGGGGCGAGAGGCAGGTTTTGGGAAACGTAGCCCCACATTCCTCTCTCTGCCCCTGTTTCTTAGTGGTGAACATTGACCGAGTGTCCAAAGGGGAAGGTGATTTTCAAGCTGAGACAGATCCAAATGCCTGTCAATATTTCAAGAGAAATCGCAGCTGGCAGTCTGTGTGAGAGCAGAAGCGGCTGGAAAATTCCTGGAGACGGAAGCCATCGTCTGCTGCCCCCAAAAGTACCTGCAATATTCAAGACATCTTTCAGCGGTTGCTTCTGAAAATTTTGTGAGGCAAAAACCTGAGAATTTGGCCTGGCTTTAATCAAATATTTATGACGCCTTCATTAGTCTCCAGTCCAAGGGTGGCTCAGGCTCTCATTTGAATTTCCGAGTGGTGAAGGGGTTTTGAAAGGAAATGTCATATTATATGCACTGTTTATACAGATCAAATATGCATGTGTTGGTTTTGCAGACTGGTGTCGGCGCTGCTGTTATTTACCGGGACGGTGATAATGAGGTGCAGCAGGAGCTCCCGAGGGGGTTCTCGGGGAGATCTGGGCTGTGGTGGGCCCGGGGAGGCCACCTCACGGTCCTCGAGGCTTCCATGCGGCCGCCGGGACGTGAAGAGGTGTCTCTGTCCCTGCGCTGCCTGACAAGTTTGACTGTTGTGGGATGATGAGGCGACATTCACACCCAGCTCAGCAATGAGAAGGGGAGGGATATTCCAGGCAGAGAAAGCCACAGACAGCAAGGGGTTTCCATTCATCGAAAGCTCAGTCTGGCTGGAGACTGTGTGATGGGAGGGGTGGGGGTGACTGGAGGTGAGCAAGAACAGAAGGTGGAGGCTGGGATGCAAGCAACCTCATAGGCTCCATGGTGGACTTTAGACATTTTCCTCGGGGCAACGGGAAGGCGTGTATGGGTTTTAAGCTAGCGAGTGACATCATCTGGTTATGTCTTAAGAAGATTACTCTGGCTTCACTGCAGAAAAAGGATTGTCAGGAAGCGAGACTGAGGCAGAAAGACAAGTCAGGAGGCTGTTTTGGAAATCTTGGAGACAAATGATGGAGGCGTGGAGCTGAGGGGCAGAGAGGTGGATGGTCGTATTTAGGTTTTAGAATCGACATGATTCAGCGGCTGTTTGTACGTGTGGAGTGAGGAAGAGGGAGACTCAGGGTTGACTCTGCATGTCAGTTTAGGTGACGGTGCTCTGGGGACCTACAGAAAACGCGGGAAGCCTGTTTGGAAGGGATGATGATGAGTCTGTCTCAGAGAATCTGAGTCTGAATTGACTGGCCGCTGTCCCAGCAGAGATTCTGGGTCGACAGCTGGATGCAGAGATCCGAGACTCCAGGTTAAAAGTGGGAACGTATACAAGGTGACTGCAGGTTTGGAGGCTGGAAGTTGAGGGTAATTTTTAATCTTAGGGTTTCTATTTTCTCTGAGAGGAATAAGGAATCTACTGCTGGTGAGCCTAGGAATCTTGGAAGGCAGAGAGGTGTGTGGTGAGAGCTGGCTTTAGAGGATGCAGAGATGAGAGACACTCAGCCTCCTTGTCTTTAAGGAACTTGCAGTTCAGTTGAGGCTATAGGTGGGTGAGCAGATCATGAGACCAAAGACGAGGAGAGAAAGGGCAAAGGGAGGAAAAGCAGACTACGGAGGGGCACCCAACCCCACCTGGAGGCCGGGCGGTGGGAAGCGGGAAAGGACTCTTTAGAAAACAAAGCAAGACTGGTATTTGATTTGAAACCTACAGGGTGAGCAGCTGTTACCCAGGTAGAGGAGGCGTGGGCATTCCGAGAGAAGGAGACTGCGCGCACCGGGACGTGAAATGCAGAAAGAACATGGAGTCTGCTCACCTTGGAAAGTGCGTTCACAGCACCTGACTCAGCACCCAGGAGTCAGTAAGGGCTCAGTGTGTATGGGGAAGGAAGGAGGGATGGAAGGAAAGAAAGAGAGAGGGAGGAAGATGAGACAGGGAAGAAGGAGGGACAGAAGGAAGGACGGAAGGAAGGAAGGGAGGAAAATGAACTAAAGGCTTGACTGGGATGAAGGACAGTGAGACAGGGAGCTGCAGGGTCATGATGATGGAGGGCCTGGGAAATTGAGGTCAGGGGTTTCAACCTGAGCTGAGGTCAGGCCCCTTGAGCAGCAGTATCCAGAGCGGGGCAGGCGAGCTCTGCGGGGCTTGCCCACCCTTTCACAGAAGCGCTGGGGCTCCTCAGACCGCTTCCTGAAGGAGGGAAATGTTTAGATTTTGCTGACCCATGTTGCCAGGTCTTTGTTTGATGCAAGTTCAGCAAAACCAGGCTTCGGTGAGAGCTGAAGGTCTAAAGCAGCTGTCACGAGGAAGAGGCTGAGGCTTCCCAGGTGTGTGGTGGGAAGGACTCCCTCGGGCACCGGTGGCTCCACACCCTCCTTTCTCAGCTCCCCCACCCACCCTGCTCCCAGGGAGGGCCCTGACAGGAGAAATACAACAGAAATGGGAAAATGAAGAGCGTGCGGAGCTGGGCCCCTCCCTGGGGCCCAGAGGGGTCAGAGTGCGCCCACCCCACCCTGGCTGCCTTGTTGGGGGGGTCCGGGTGGGGGGTGCCCTGGCGGGAGGAGAAATGTGCTAGAAAACGTCTTTCTCCCCACTTCTCTAGTCTCTCTTCGTCTTCCTTTGTATAAACACACGCAGTGAGGGGCAGCGTGGAGCGAGGGTGCCTTTTCCTAGCTGGGCCCTCCTTGGGCAGCAGAAAGGACGTAAACTTTGGAAACAGGCATCCCTGATTTTTCACCCCAGTTTTACTGTTCTGACCAGCATGTGGCTCAGAGCTGGTCATTCCACATCTGTCAGCATCCTGTTCTTAAATAAAAGCTGGTCCTTTGCTCCATCACAACGTGGCTGTGAGGATGCACTGCCTAGCGTTTGGTGGGCATTTAAGGAATATTCATTCTTGTCCCCCCGATCCTGAGAAGTACTTTTGAATCTAGGGATCCAAAAAGGTTCTAGAAAGAGGATCAGGAAAGTGGAACTTTTAGAAAAGGAGCAGTTAAGGAGCCTGGATACAGCTTTGAGCCTCGCTTATCTATGGGGAAGAGGCATCAGAAAGAGCTTCAGTATCTTGTAATAAACTATAATGGAAAAGAGTCTGAGAAAGAATAAATATATATTTATAAAATATATATTCAGAAAAGAATCTGAAAAAAGAATATATAAATACGTATATATTATAAAGAATATATATATATAAATATATGTTATATATATATAGCTGAATCACTTTGCTGCTCACCAGAAACTGACACAGCACTGTAAAAAGCTATACTTCAATTAAAGCAAGTGAAGAAGTAAGCCACGCATAGGAATGGGTGGCTTGCACATGGACAGAGCACCCCTGGGCTAGCCTCAGAGGGTCCCAGGCGTGATGGCAGGTGGGCAGGATGGTGGGTTTCTCTTCCAACAGAAGAGAAGGAACCCCTGATGGCCCACCCCCACCACCCCATCGTATATTGAGTTGGGTCCTGTCCTGTGGCTCCAGGCAGAGTGTCCCAGTTGCATAGAAGGAATAAAGGCTGCTGACAGTTGAATGATATGCTCAAGGACAGATTTACGACTGATTCAGGGACGCAAAGCCTGTGTCTGGTACAGAAGAATGGAGTTACGATCAGTTTGGAAGGGCGTGTCAGTTTGAGATCTGTTATCTTGCTGGTCATCTGCTTTGGGAGAGGTGATTTGTATGCGAGTCTTTCTGTTGGTTTCAGGATTAAGACACCCAGAATATATTCTGCCTGTTACTTTGTGTCATTAGGAATAATTCTTGTACAAGCTGCATCATCATACAGGTGTTAGCGTCACTAACTCCAGTGAACCCAACCGAACTCAGACCTCTATATTGGGGTCTTTACGATGGTCTGGACACGTGGCTGTGAGAATCAACAAAATACAAACAAACAGAAGACCCAGCGCCTGACCTAGGGATCTGCCGCAGTAGCTGGGAGACAGTCATGAGAGTTTCCTCCCCAAGATAACATGGTTCAATGTCAAGCGTATACAATTAGAAGTCAGTCCTCTGAGAGTCCAGAGGGACAAAGACCAATGAGTGTGGGCAAGATGGGAAGATTTCACAGTCGAAGGGATATTTGAGTTGGATCTGGGAGCAGGTGAGTGGAGGAGGAGATTTCGGTGAAGAGTGGTCAGGGTCATGAGATTCCAGACCTGGTTGCTAACTCCATTTTCCCTGTAGACGTATGTTGAGCACACAGGGGGAAAGTTAAACTCATTACTGCTGGTTTCCGCGTCTGAAGCGTGTAGATCCAAGTCTCATTGTCTGCAGCCTCCTACTCTCCACCCTACGCTGGAAAGAGGGACTGATGCTGCAGCGGACCTGAAAATGCTTCAAAAAGTCCATCAGGCTGTCCGTGTGCCCAAGGTCTGGTGGGACTTCGTCTTGCTAGGCTGCCCGGGTGCCACCTCAGGCCCATGAAGGTACCTTCATCTTTGCTCCACAAACCCGCAGACTCTGTCCTTCATCTTCCCAGTGTACCACCAACCTCATTTGGGCTCACCTTCCCTTGTGACTGGTTTAGAGCAGGCTGCGTGTCTGTAAACTCCATGAAGACCAAGCTCTTATCTGCAGTTATTCCCCTCTGTGCTCCTCAAGTCTAGCTTAGAATCTGGTGGGAGTTAGGAATCTTTAAGTCTGTGGTGAACGGATGAATGAGCGCGTGGAAGAATGGATGACTGGATGAATGCAGGCAAGAGGTAAAGTTGACCCTTCCGAACTACTTTTTCCTACAGATTTTGAAAATAAGACCACTGTGTTCTTTTACCTTAAAAATGTATGTATTCTTTATTTTTCCTTTGCTTTCTACAAGGTGTAGAAAATTTCTACACATCCTAATACACTAGAATTTTTTTAAAGGGACATGTGTAGAAAAAATTACCCCTAATCTACTAAACAGGGGATTAAAATAGTTAATATTTTGATATCATTTTCAATATTTCCTCTACATATATCTGAATAGTTGCCTACTAATAATCAATAATACATTGGTCAGTGTATTTAAAAAATGAAATACAAATATTTTTAAGGTTTGTTTGATATATATATATATACATGTATGTATTTTACTTAGCAATATATCCTAAGCTATTACTATGTCAAGCCCTTTTTTTTTTTTAAAGCAACTTAAAATTTCATTGTATGGCTGTATAATTCATGAAACCATTCTTATTTTGTTGAACATTTTTAGGTGATATTCATCTTTTAAATATTATTAATGAAGAGAAAATAAATATACTACAACCTAAATCTTTGAGGGCAATTTTGGTTGTTTCTTTAAAATGAAGTTTTAGATTTAGACTAATCAAGTTTAAGGCTTGTGAAGTAAATTGCCAACTTGGTTTTTTGAAAAAGTGCCTCAATTTACAAAATTTCTGGTAGTGAGAATGCTCCTCTTACAGTGTCATTTTAGGTCTGAAACCAAAATTCACAAGCAGGTTGGATTTAACTGTGAGTTTTACTGCCTTTTATCCTCATTGCTGGTTCTTAAATACTGTCATTCGGCTACTAATCTTGATTGATTTCCATACATACGTATTGAATTAAATTTTTGGAGACAGGTTTGTATCCATACACGTTCTGACCTCTTGTGTGGCTGAGAATAAATGACTTTCTTTTGCAGTCACACAAATAATAAATGCTGAAGAGGTGTGGAGAAAAGGGAACCCTCCTACACTGTTGGTGGGAATGTAGTTTGGTGCAACCACTATAGAAAACTATGGAGAGTCCTTAACAAACTAAAAATAGACTTACCATATGATCCAGGAATCCCACTCCTGGGCTTATATCCAGAGAAAACTATGATCCAAAAAGATACATGCACCCCATTTTTCATAGCAGCACTATTTACAATAGTCAAGACATGGAAACAGCCTAAATGTCCATCGACAGATGCCTGGATAAAGAAGTTGTGGTATATTTATACAATGGAATACTACTCAGCCATAAAAAAGAATAAAATAATGCCATTTGCTGCAACATGGATGGACCTGGAGATTGTCATTCTAAGTGAAGTAAGCCAGGAAGAGAAGGAAAAATACCATATGATATCACTTAGATGTGGAATCCAAAAACAAAAAAAGAGACAGATGAACTTATTTACAAAATGTAAAGAGACTCACAGACATAGAAAACAAACTTATGGCTACCAGAAAGGTAAATGAGGGTGGAAGGATGAATTGGGAGTTTGGGATTTGCAGATACTACTACATATAAAATAGATAAACAAGCAGGACTTACTGTAGAGCACAGGGAACTATAGTCAATATCTTGTAATAGCCTATAATGAAAAATAATATTAAACATATATACATGTATAACTTAATCACTATGCTGTACACCATAAACTAACAACAGTGTAAACTGACAGTATTTCAGTTAATAGAAGAAGGATAATTTTGCTAGGTCTGATTCTCTTGGGGCACGAATTTTGCTCACCAAATCTCTGTAGATATTGTTTCATGATTGTTTATCATTTAATCTCAAAGAAGATGTAATCTACCTGAGTTTGTCCTTCCTAAGTCATCTGTATTACATGCTGTGTGCTTGTAGGACTTATTTTTTCTTTCTCCTTGTAATAATGTAAATTTTGCTAGTATTTGCCTCTCTTTGATTTTTTTCTTCCTTAAATAGGATCAGACTTTCTGGTTAAGATGCTCTGGTCTCTTTTTAATCCTGTTGTCACTTCTCCGGTTGTTCTAACTTCTTACTCACCATCATTTTTAACTCAGATATTTGACACTTTTCTTGATTGGTGTTCTTGTTACCTTCTCTCACCTTTTTCTAAATTATTTTCAGTTCCTTGTGTTGTGCTGTGGTTGTTGTTCTGAATTCAGTGTTCCCGGTCACTGATTTTATTTTTTTCACGGTATCAGTTCTGCCCTTTGCAGACCAGGGGCATCTTCAGCACTGGTCCAGTCCTTTCTCACCACACTCATCTCCTTTTTCTTCTCCTGTAGCTGTTTGCTTTGGCGTTGTTACTATTCATGACTTCCGGTTGGCCCCACTGGCTTTGCTCAATCATTCCCGACAGTTTTCCTTTAAAAAAAAAAAGCATCAGGTCATTCTCTGCCTCCTGGCTTTTCATGGACTGTTTAAGGTGATGTGTCTTTCCCCTCCTTTTGTTCTGCAGTGTTGTTCTTTCTAATAAGCCCCATTCCCTGTTGACTCATCCTCAAGTGAGGAGAGAGTTTTCCAGACTTTGTTGACCAAAGCCAGGATGTGCTCTCCCTATGTGCTCTCTCTCCTATTTGCCAATTTATAGATTATACATAGTTTAAGCTCCTCAGTACCAAACGTCCTCTATACTAGTGACATGAGTAAACACAATAGGAATGGTGATACCACCTGTTTCTGATTAAGGGTGAGCACATGGCAGTCAATACGCTGAGTGCTATACATACATGAATCTTTCTTTTCTTTTTTTTGTAGATACTGGTTTATACAACATTGACTGCTTTCTTTACATATTTGCAGCAGGACTTCTTGGAGATTTTTTTTAGCTGAAGGGTAGTTGCTGTACAAAATTATATAAGTTATAAGTGTACAATATTATGTAAATTATAGGTGTATCATACAGTGATTCATGATTCTTCAAGTTTATATGCCATTTATAGTTATTATAAAATATTTGCTATGTTCCTTATGGTGAACATCCTTGTAGCTTGTTTTATCCCTAATAGTTTGTACCCCTTACTCCCCTTCCCCGATGTTGCCCCTCCCCTTCTCTCTCCCCACAGGTAACCACTAGTTTGTTCTCTGTATCTGTGAGTTTGCCTTTCTCTTTTGTTATGTTCACTAGTTTGTTCTATTTTTAGATTCCATAGATAAGTGATATCATACTGTATTTGTCTTTTTCTGTCTGACTTATTTCAATTAGCATAATGCCCCCCAAGTCCATCCATGTTGCTGCAAATGGCAAAAGTTTGTTCCTTTTTATGATGGAGTAGTATCTTCTTTATCCATTCATCTGTTGATGGACACTTAGTTTGCTTCCATACCTTGGCAATTGTAAAAAATTGCTGCTATGAACAGCATGTATCTTTTTGAGTTAGTGTTTTTGTTTTTTTCAGATACATACCCAGGAGAGGAATTGCTGGGTCATATGGTGGTTCTATTTTTAGGCTTCTGAGAAATCTCCATCTTGTTTTCCACGGTGGCTGCACCAATCTTCATTCCCACTAACAGTGTAGGAGTGTTCCCTTTTCTCTACATCCTCGCCAACATTTGTTATACGTGTTCTTTTTGATGATGGCCATCCTGACAGGTGTGAGGTGCTGTCCCATTGTGGTTCTGATTTGCTTTTCCCTGCTAGTTAGTGTTGTTGAGCATCATTTCATGTGCCTGTTGGCCATCTGCATTTCCTCTTTGGAAAAATGTCTATTCAGTTCTTCTGCCCATTTTTCAATTGGGTTGTTGGTTTTTTGATGTTAAGTTGTCTGAATGTTTATATATGTTGGATATTAATCCCTAATTGGCCATATCATTTTATTCTCCCAATGACTCCACATTATCTATTATAGTAAATTTCCCAGATGAGGACACTGTGGGCTGGAAATGTGCATACCTTGACTGAGGTTGTCCAGCTGGCCAGGACTGCAGAATCTGGCTAAAGGCTCACCACGGAATATAGGATGAGTCTGATGCCGTCATGGAAGGTGGCTCTGCGCACCCAAGATGCCCATTTTCTTAGTCCCAAGGTCAGGCTCAGACTCAGTGAGCACACAGGATGTGCGCAAATCTACCATTTCCAGGAGGAGCCACTATCAGGACCTTCCAGCCTCTGTTCCTGCTTGATGTGCCTCAAATACAGAGCCCACACCTTCCAAGACCTGCCATACGACCATCAGGGGCTCTTGGCTTTTGATCCATTTCTTTTCTGAGTGATACAGTCTCTTAAAAACTAGAAAACAGCAAGCTGGGCAGGAAGGATGGGAGCCACTGAACTCTCTGGGGCCTGTGATGTGCTCTGTACTGTGTGAAGTACTTTACTGAATTAATCCTGTGAATACTCACAAAACCCCTGGGGAGAGGTGCTGTTAGTTGGAATTTCAGTTTTACAGCTAAAAACACTGAGTCAGAGCTGTCCTGATGCCTCTACCCCTTAGACAGTAAGGACAGGAGGAGGGGAAGCAGCCGTGAGGTTGCCTCTCAAAGCTGTGCTGACGTTAAGGTGAGAGAGAGTGAGAGAGCTCCTTGCTTCCTGCTTTGGCTGCATCTTGCATTCCTGTCCCAGGGACCCCTGAGGGTGGCCTCAGGGTCTTTCTCCCTAACCTCAGGCAGGCAGGCTTGCTTTCTCAGCAGCAGTAGGGCAGGGCCGGCCAGGAACGTCCATCTGTAGCTCTGTCGCACCCAGACTTGCTCCGGCCAGGTGTTGGCCCCGGGCTGACAGCAAGCCTCCTTGTAAGTGGTAATTTGGTGAGCTTTTGTGCTTTATCCTTCAGCGCCTCGGATTTCTCTTCAGTAAACTAGTAACTTTGCTAGTACTGCCCTTGGAGGGTGATGGTGAAGTCTAAGTAAAAATTATATTAAGCCCTTATCACATCATCTGGGTCAAAAATATCAGGGCTCCAAAAAGTTTATTGACTTTGCCGTTATAATTATGTATTCAGAATTATTGTAGTAAGAAGTAGCAGGAAATTCTATCAGATGCTGCTAGTTTGATGCCCTGTTACAAGGCAAACCAGTGCAGACTCTTGTGAAAGTATATGTTGGTGAAACAAAATGAAAAGACAACCTACCGATTAGGAGAAGATATCTGCGAATGATGTGACTGACAAGGGCTTAATTTCCAGAATTTACAAACAACTCCTGCAACTCAATAACAAAAAGACAAACAACCCACAAAAAAGGGACAGAAGACCTAAACAGACGTTTCTGCATCCATACTGATGGCCAGTAGACACGTGAAAAGATGCTTAACATCGCTAATTATCAGAGAAATCAAATAAAACCTGCAGTGAAGTATCACCTCACACTAGTCAGAATGGCCCTCATGAAACAGTCCACAAACGAATGCTGGAGAGGATGTGGAGAAAAGGGAACCTCCCACACTGCTGGTGGGAAGGTAGTTTGGTACAGCCACTATGTTAACCCTATGGAGATTCCTTAAAAAATGAAAAATAGACTTATATATGATCCAGCAAGCCCACTCCTGGGCATATATCCAGAGAAAACTCTAACTCAAAATGATACATGCACCCCAGTGTTCATAGCAGCACTATGTACAATAGCCAAGGCATGGAAGCACCTAAATGTCCATCGACAGGTGACTGGATAAAGAAAACGTAGTACACACACACACACACACACACACACACACACACATCATGGAATACTATTCAGCCATTAAAAGAATGAAATATTGCCATTTGCAACAAAATGGTTAGACCTAGAGATTATCATACTAAGTGAAGTAAGGCAGTCAGAGAAAGACAAACATCACATGATATCACTTATATGTAGAATCTAAAAAATGATACTAATGAACTTATTTAAAAAACAAAACAAAGAATTTCACAGACATAGAAAATAAACTTACAGTTACCGAAGGGAAAAGGGAGGGATAAATCAGGAGTCTGGGATTATGAGATACAAAATACTATATATAAAATAGATAAACAACAAGGTCCTACTGTAGAACACAGGGAACTATATTCAATATCTTGTAATAGCCTCTAATGAAAAAGAATATGAAAAGGAACATATATATATACATATATGCATATATACATATAAAACTAAATCACTATGCTGTACACCAGGAACTAACACAACATTGTAAATCACCTATACTTCAATAAAAAGAGTTAAGAAATATATATATATATGTGTGTGTGTATATATATTTACACACACACACACACACACACACACATGGGTGTGTGTTCATGTTGACTGTAGACTTGTGCTTGCGGACACGGGGAATCGGACGAGGGTGCAAAACAGCAGAGTCAGCAACGTCAAAGCCAGCTGTGGCTTTCCGAACCTTCTTCCTTAGATGGTCCCTGCGACCATGGGTTGTCTTGCTCGTTTATCTCAGGCTCTGCTTCATCCAAGCTCAACTCTCTGAGACCTAAGCACTCTGGCCACCCTGGGCCCATTCGCCCTGGGCCCATTCACCCTGGGCACATTCCCCCTGGGCACATCCACCCTGGGCACATCCACCCAGGCACACCCTAAGGCAGCTCATCTCACTCATTCATTCATCCATTCATTCCTCCAACAGACATTTACTGAGCAACCTCCACATGCCAGGCCTGGTGCCAGGTGCCATCGATATGAAGATGAGCAAGGTACAGGCCCCGCCATCTCTGTCCCCGTGGTCCCACACACCTGCTGCAGCCCGCAGGCTGGAACACTCTGGGCGACTCAAGCTCATCGAGGTGCTTCCTTGCAGAAGGGACGGACAGATTTCAGGTAACTTCCAAAGTGATACACCACCTGTCCCACCAGGAAGCGTCTCCTGGCATCTTTCGTCAACGCGCATAAAAATGCAGAGCCCGAAGCTCTCCTGTCTCTAAATCAGAGAAATCACAGCGTTGGCCTCATTGGTCTGTTAGTAAGGAGGTTGGTCTCGGCTGTGATCACAGCCCTCTCCCCCCCGATACCCCCTTTCCTCTGGATTCCTCCGGGTTTTCCTCTGTACAATCTGCGCGCATCCGTGCTTTCAGCGGCTGTCGGTGTAGGAGAGAACGCCGGTGTGACAGGCTCTTTCCGAGGGGAGATATTTTTAAAGATTGTCAGGATCCTGCCAGGAGCCCTTATTACTGAGCACTTCTAGGCTTTTCACGGAAACCAAGTTGGGTGCAAATACCTTTCCAGCGTGCCGTCCGCCCTGACAGAGAGTGTGCTATTATTACTCCAGGAGGTTACCGTCCCACTGGGTTTTCAAGATGATTCATTACTTTTTTCATGACTTGTATTTACTTTTCAGCACCTGCGAGAAAACACGTTGATCTTTCAATACGTGCCCTCGTGGGCCGCCTGTTGTGGTAGAGCACTTGCTTTCCTTGAAGGCAATTTTTTTTTAGATAGTAAGTTATTTAAAAATTTAAAATCAAAAGTGAATTTATATTAGTCCTTTAAGCATCTGACTTACACAGGTGTTTTTTTTTAAACTTTCATCCTAATTGAGCATTTGGATTTAAATAGTTCAAAGATGTGATTTTGAATTTAAATGCACAATAAAAGAGACTGGATTCTACGGAAGTGAAAGAAATTCGCCCCCAATAGATCTCACCTGGCTGAGCCCTCGCTTTTCCAAACATCCGCTGGGACTCTCTACAAGGAAGCCCCACAGACTGATGCAAACTCAGCATGGAGACGGAAAAATCATTTTCTTTCCCCCTCAGTCCTATTTTCCCTCCTGTGTCCCCCTGGTCTTCGTGTTAACCACCTTTCCTGTCCAGTGTCCAGGGCAGACGTCCTCAATTCATTTGCAAGCTCTCCTGCCTTTCTGAGCTTCTTTATCACGACATCCTGTCAGTTCTCCCTCCCTGTGTCCCAGGAGCCCGAGGTTCTCCAGATGCGGATGCCCTGGCCCCATTTAGGGATCTAGGGTTGGGTCTGGCGATGGGTGTTTCGGGCACACGCCCAGGGTTATGCTGACACACCCCAGGTCGTGAGATCTCTCGGGTCCTCCTCTCGGGAACCCGGTCTCAGCACTCCTCGCTTCTAGTTTTATTTTCCTAATGACCCACCTCGCCTCCTTGCCCCCCACTCTGAATTCCTCCCTCTTTGCACTCTTTTCAAGATTTGATCACATTGTTACTTGCCTGTTATAAAAGTCAGTGGGGCTCCATGCCTCTAGGATAGAGTCCAGAAAAACTAGCCTGGCATCCAGAGGCTCCAAGAGCATTTTCTAGAGCTCCACCCCGAAATTTTCTTTCCCGTGCCCTCTACTTATCCATATAACATTCCTGTGCTGGCAAGAGTACAGCACTGAGGGCAGGTTGCGTGGATGCACATAGAGCTTCTAAGATAGGGGAGTGATCGTCCTGCTGATCAGAACACGTCGAGGTTAGGGACTCAGTGCGGGTATTTTAAATGACATCTGGGCCATTGGCATTCGCTGGGGAGTCGCAGATAAAGCGATAGCACTTACAGGGAAGTGGGTGCAAGTGACAGTACGGTCCCTGGGGACCGCTGGTGTGCCACGGAGTCTCGCACAAGATGTGAGAGCTGCCTTCAAGTATGTGAAGAAGGCTCAGGAAAGTGGGCTTCTGTTCTTTGAGGGTAGGAGGGGGCCAGTGGGTGGAATCCGAGAGACTGTTTTCAGCCTCATATAAAGCTGTCCAATCAGAGCGCCCCAAGGGTGGGTGGACTTCATCGGGCGGTGATGCCCTCTTTGTCACTGAAGATACGCAGGTGGGCATGACGTGGCCTCCCGGTCACTGACGAAGCAGACGGTGTTTAAACAGCGCCTGGCCCACTGCAATCCTTAGTTTTGTTGTTTTTATCATTATTAGCATCATCATCCTCGTCGACTTAACGCAAGGGTTAGAGGTGTGTAAGGAGCACGTGATATTTAAGCCCTCCTCCGACAGTGGGACTTTGTGAACCTGCACAAAAGGTGGGCACAGTGGGCTACAGCCATGGTGGAAGAGCCCCCGGCTGTCTTGGAACCAGCAGCACCCGCCATGAGTGTAAGGCTCCCCTCAGAGCCGGCTCTCTACTCAGGCTGAATTTATTTTCATGACCGGAAATAGCTTTTACATAATCTCCCCGTGCTGTTCCATTCCAGAGGTTTATCCCTCACCTACATTACCTGGTGTGCTTCCTGAGACACCTGTGACCAACCTTTGCAACAGCAGGCACCAAATTCTGCTTGGAAGCCAAGTAGTGAGACCAATTCACAGAAAGCCACTGCCCGCCCGGCAGGCGGGATGGACCAGGGAGCTCGCCACGCCATTTCCCAGGGCTGATGCCACTTACAAAACTACAAGTGAATTCTTAATAACACTCAAGCCTGCCCTTTTCTGAGGCATCGCTGTACACAGAGATCTTGTATTCTTCTGAATCTCCACATCCTGCCTGACAACAATTTTTATTAAAGGTGCAGCCAACATATCACAGAGTTAGAAAAACAAAACTTACTACATATGGTTGCCAATAATTCTGGCTTCTATTACTCCAAATATTCTTCTCCAAATTATGTCAGGATGATTGAGAAATTGGATGACGAATGAATGGCTTTGCACACTTGTTTTCATTTCTGTTTCTTCCTTCATGATTTTGCAGCTTAAAAAAGCTCTGGGTTATTGTTTAGGTACAATCTTAAAACTGAGAAATTATTGATCTCCTTGGAACTCTCGATGCACAGAAGTATGCGAGCACACCTACATGTGTGTATACACACACACGCTTATGTAGATTTCATAGTTGAAAATGGTGGACTCTGCCACACATCTAGAATTCTGTCTGTGTGTCCTCTCCCTCACGCCTCTCTCATCTCTCTTTCGTTCTGGAATACATACAAAACTTGAGGTCACTTTTTTTTTTTCCTGCAGAGCCCCATTTTCCTTTCTCCTTCCCCAAAGTTACCAATTTTCAGGCACTCTCTGTGAATCCTTTTAGTTCATGCTTTAATGTGTTATTGCATGTAAACCCATAAGAAACATATATATTTTTTTGCTGTAAATAGTAACTAGTTTTATTTTGTGCCATTAAAAAAAAAAATTGAGCTGAATGGAAGAACATGGTGCTTTCGTCCTGCTCCTGGCTTTTTATACTCAGAGGCAAGTTGGAGAGCGCTGCGCAGGCTTACTCTCTTTCACTTGTTCTGTAATACCCCATGCAATGAGCACACCGCATTTATCGGTCCGCCCTTTTGTTATTTTTCATTTTTAGCTGTCACAACAGAGCTAGAAAGCACATCCTCGAGTATGCCGCCTTGTACACATGTTTTTTGTAAGGCAGGGTTTTATAGAATTTAGGGGTTCAGGACTTGAAAGAGAAAAATTGTTATTCTTTTCTTTTACCGACATTTACCGGAAATCGAGCATTTCTTTCGACTGTGAAAGTAGGCAACAAACTCTAGGGGCATTGCCGGGGCTGTGATTTTGTTGTCGATGGGAATCGCAGTTTCAGACCACGTTGCAGCTGCTGAAGGCACCTCAGAGGTATTACTGAGAGCATCGGCACCTCACATTTACAGCAAGTAGGGGAATATTACCAGATTTTTATTTTAGGGGATTAAGAAAGAACACTTCTATTACAATCTCAAAAATTTGTTTTTTCAACATTTATAACTGCTTTCAGTATAATTGGTTTCCTTTACAATCCTTGTGTATATTTATTGTACACATTATAATACTGTACATTATACTATACCACACATTATAATACTACATACTCTATATGTATAATGTACACATTGCATAATATATGCACATATGCATACACATAAACATATAATAAACACAGTATGCCTATAATAATGCATATGCATGTCTGGGCATGCATATATACACATGATCACATATGTATATCTATGTATGTGTGTGTGTGTGTGTGTGTGCGTGCACACATATCACAAGACTGTCAATAACGTCCATGACAAAAAAAACGAACAAGCCCTTCCCCAAGGTGTATGCTCTAGGACACAGTTCCTAGGAGGCATGTTGTTCACAGCTTCCTCCCTGGTAGAAACCGGCAAGTGTGCTAATGAAGGATGCTGCCATTCACTTGACACGCCCACTTTCTCATGTTTGCCAATCTTTTGATTGGGAAAGAGCGTCTCACCATTTGGATTTGCGTTTCCCTGATTCCTCATGAGACAGAGCTTCTTTTCAAATGCTTTTTGGCCATTTCAGTGTCTCTTCTGTGAACTGAGCAGTACTTCTATTAACAAGACACTCCTGAGAGATGTGAAAAGCATGGAATTTTGAAAGTTTTTTTTTTTTTTCCTGGTAAAATTGTACTCGCAAATCACCTGGAAAGCCATGTTTTCTACCAATGATTTTCAAAGTGGGGTGTTTGCTCATAGGGGTACCCAAAATGATTCATTGTGGTGTGAGAAAACATGTTAGAACTTCTATTTCTATTTACTGTCATCTAAAAATATAAGAGAAAATTAAACTTTATTAAAACAACATACATATTTGCTAATATTTACACATGTGTAATTTATTACATGACTTATCAACACATAGACATATATTGGGAAGGCAGGCTTATTATTTCCAAAAAACGTTTTGATATCGCCATTTAAGACAATGGGCACAATGATAAAAACGGTTACATTTATTGATCACCTACTACGTGCCAGTGGCTTTGCAAGCATTATTCAGTCTAGCCCTCATGGTAACTCTATACAGTAGGCACATTCAGTTTTAGCTAATCAGGAACCTGAGAATAAAGGATGTCACCCAGCTGGCCCCAGTGTTGCTTTTAGTAGATTATGGAAATAGGAATTTCATTTGTACCTTTGTTTTTCTGAGCCCATGGCTCAGTCTCTTTTTACCAGGCCTCCCTCCCTCCTTGACTCTCCCTCCCATCTGCTCTAGTCTCTGCTCTACCTCCAGTGCTCCAAGCAGCGCCTAGCAAGCTGTAGGATAGAAGTCTATTCTCATTTAATGAATGATTAAAGGAGAGAAAGAAAAGGGGAAGGGAAGGAAAGGGAGAGAGAGAGAGAGGGCAGAAAGAGCGGACACGGGGAATTCACACACACACACACACAGAACACAGGGAATTCACATGCCAGTGTGGGAAACGGAAGAGACAGTTGGTAAGCGGGACCCTCTCGGGCATGTACGTGGCGTGCAGGAAGCATGGAGATGGCGTGGTTACCTAGATGAGGGCTGAAGCAGGAAAAGTCTCCTGAATGGGCCGGGTGGGAAGTCCACTCCCATCATGGAAGCTAACATTTATTAAGTGTTCTTGCACAACAGGAGAGGGAGTGGATTAAGAGACGGGGCACTGGGGCTGACCACAGTCTGGGGTCTCGCGCTCACGTGTTTTCACAAAGCAGGGAGTGTATACCTGCAGCTTTACTGAGGCTCTAGAGTGGGGTCCCCCAAGACACTGCTGAGGGGATACAGGGTAAAGTGTTCTGCTGGACCCTTGTTTCTGTTTTGGAATCCGAAGCCAGTATGGAACTGGGCATTGAGGTTACTCTCTGAGCAGGCAACTGGGAGGAAGAGTTAAGGTTCTTAGCCAGCAAGCATCAGGCACCAAGCCAAGTTCTGTGTGGTTTGAAATGAGAGATATGAGAGGACATGATCCCCTGTGCTTCTCAGGCTTGAACCCCAATAACCCTTCTGCACAGAAAGTCCCTAAGGCAGCCCTCCTTTTGTGGCAGCGAGCTGGGGTGAAGGGCGGGGCAAAGATACTCACATGACAGACAGGACCAGCCCTTGGTTAACGATAACCCTTCAGGTAGACTTTCGTAGACTCTCATGGAGAGGGAATCCTCCAGAGGAAACAACGGCTGAAGACAAAGCACTAAAGGGGAATTTTCGCATTGATGTACACAAATGATCCTAGGTGTTTTGCAGAACAGACTGAGGACCCCGACCCAGGGGTAAGAGCAAGTCAGCCAGAGGGCACAGGGCAAGAACGCAGATGAGCCCAGGAGACGTGCACAGGACTCGCCCCACACAGAGAAATCTTGGTGACACTGCAGGGGAGCCCCACTGACAAAGGAGGCAGGGCGGCAAGACCTCCTCTGGAGCCCATGGTCCGTGTCTTGATGAAGTTGGTGCTGAGCGACCTGAGTCGGGAGGACACTCCGGGCTGTAGGCTCATTCATCCATATGAGTCCCGTGGGTGTGTTCATGAAGTGTCTAGTCACAGTAGCCGGAAGCATGTTTTGATAGCTATATTTAGACCCAGCCTGAAATAGTGACCATGATTTTGGTGCCTGGATTTAACAGAAAAGGTGGTAGTTCTGTTGGATTAAACTGTGGGTTCCGTTTGATGGAATGAGGGGTGTGGAGGCTCAAGGGGGCTCCCTTTGGCCGTGGGCATTGCGCTGCTCCCAGGAATGAACTGCATGTTACACCTAGGGTAGGAAATACTTCTGTGCACTCTGAGCCCCACAGTCTTGGTGGTATCAAATTGATGCTCAAGATTTAAGAACCAGGAGCTTCATTAAAAGACAAAAACAAAAACAAAACAACAAACTCTTTTGAGAGTAGCAGAGGCTGCTGCAGTGGCAAACCTTAGACCAGACAACCTTGACTCTGTGTGACCTTGAGGAGGTCACCTCAGCCTGCTCCTTGTCAAAAGTGAGTCTAGTTGCTTTCCTTGCTCCCTGAAGACTGAGGAAAATAAGCGGGGTCGCTCATTGGGTTTCGGTTTTAGGTGGCGGGAGGAGCCTAGAGGAGACAGGACGATTTAATGACGAGATTTGCCAAAGGAAATTGGCTTCTTGCTCGTTAGAAAGGCTTTGAAAATGGGGCTACTCTCAGCAGGAGCACTGCGGTTAAACCAATAACGCGAACATCCTATCGTGGCAAAGAGAATTGTTTGTTTTTCCATCCTTCCGCATTTTGATTTATTTTTTCCCCATTTGGTGCTAATTGGACTGTATTTGCAAAAATTGTTGTGACCTGTTATCCTGTATACTCGGCCTAAGAGACTCTTGAAGGGGCTGCAGAGAAAAAAGGAGGTGAAAGTTGATCTGACTTTTTTTTTTAATGTTCATAAAACTGGAGGCAAAACAGTTCAGTGCCATCCCGGAAAGGGGCTTAAAATAGAGCTGTTTTTCAGGACTGCTAGCGACTGCAGCTAGCTTGCACTGCTCCTTCTGGTTTTTGTTAGTATTTTTCTTTTCTCCCTTCTTCTTCTTTTTTAAAAATGTACCTGAAGACTATTAAGCAGCTGCTGTTGGCCATTTTGAGAAAAATGCTAATATTCTTCACCCAGTAGCCTCATTTAGCAGTTTAAAAAATATTCACTTAGCTTTAAAAATGTGGTTTGGTTGAAAAGAGTTACGTTTGCTTCATGCTTTTGCTGCAGCCAGTGTGAGCGTGACAGCAGCTGGGAGAAGGAGTGACTTGCTTCCCTGTGGGGTGTGTCTATTGTCACACCGTATTACATTATATTTGGAGATAAAAGATCGTCTGCCGAGGGCGGCGACGGGGACTCTGCCCACCTCATCCCTCGCAGGTGCCCTCGGAGTTGCGTTGTCTTCAGCTCCTGCCGGCTCGGTCATGCCTGGCCTGGCTGGGACTGATGGGGACCACCTCTGGCATACGGATGCAGTGGGGCGGGGCCGGGAAGACCCCGAGTTCCAGGCTCCTCTCAACCAAGAACACATTTGAAAATATTAAGAGATTTTATGAACTTACAGAGCAAGAGACCATAGTTGGAGTCCAGTACACATTCATGCTCATCATTCAATAAATATTCTGAGTTTTTTTTTTGTTTTTTAACCAATCTCTGGATGGGATGCTGAGGACAGGGAAACTCACAAGGTATGGTCCCTGTCTTAGAAGCACTCACAGTCTAGATGGGAGACAGAAGTGAAAACAGATAGCCAGACAAATCTGGTAGCTCCTAGGGTAGAAGGGAGAAGGAGATGCTATGGCGACTCCGAAGAGGTGTCTTATTCAGGGTAGAGATGGTAGGGGTAGGTCCTTCATTTAGTATCTATCAAGCATCTAAAATTTATCAAGGTGGTAGGGAGTCTGAGGTGCTGAAAATAGACATGGCTGTTCACATTTATTTGGATCAAGTCCGAAATAAATGATGTCATCTCTTTCCCATCTCTCTGATGTACAGACGTACACACAGAGACATTCCCTCACACAATAGCTACAGCCACTGTACTTATGCAATTGTCAGTCTAGAAAGAGGGGTGTGTGTGTGTTTGTGTGTTTGTGTGTGGCTGAAATCAAAAGGGTTTCTGGAGCAGCGGAGTCTCAGCTAATAGCTGATCAGGTGGTACTTAATGGAGAGGAAATGGGGACCAAGAACGCACCTCATCCAGGAGGTGTGGGGTAGCTTTGGAGGACCCAGCGTGGTTTGGTGGGTCTGAGGCTCAGAGGCTGAAACAATCAACAGAGAAATGGAGGTGGAGAGGTGGAGAGACCAGCATAGCCAGCTCAGGAGTGATGGGCTGAGGGCTGGGGCGGGGGTGGCATCCCCTTGGTGATGGGGGAGGCTTTTAGGGGAGAGTTGTGGTCAGACCAGATCTCTGAGTTGGAATAATCACATGTTCTGCTTTGTGTGCTAAACTTCATTGCTCCCCAACTCCCTTCATCCACACCTCCCTCCCCCCGCCACCCCTTGGTCTTGAGTTTCCCTTCAGACATCTCCTATTTTGTTCCTTGCAAGCAGAACTAACCAGGGGGAGGGGCTTCTCTGGGGAGAGAATGGGATTGAGCTGGGGGCTGCGTGACTGGCAGGTGCATCCTTGACCCCGATAACATCCACAACAAAAGCTGTCCAGACCTAAGCCCCACTGACTTGCCTTAGTGCGCTGGGAAGGCGTGGAGTTGAGTGAATGGGGAGGTGGAGGGAGGGGGAAGCACTGAGTGCCTGGCCAGCCTGTCATCTTCCTCTTCCCTCCCCACCTAAGACTTCCTTGGCTTTCCTAGCTTGAGCTGCCTCCCCAACCTGGCTCCTTCTGCTTGAATTGGCTCCTGGGTCAGAATGAACACAACTGGGGCTTTCTGACTTGAGCTGGAAGGGTCGAGACCCAAGAGTCCAACATAAAAGCAAGGGCATGAGAAGGAACTAAACAGGAAATGAGGAAAACTAAAAATCAAAGGGAAAAAACCCTACAAACATTAGGTTGAAATAGTAGGGCAAAGAGTGCCTGCTGGGCAGGGCTGCTGCTGCCGCTGCTGTCTGCATTGGTCAGCAAATTGTCAGAGAATATGAAGCCAAGGGTTTCCTGACCTGTCTTGGTTGCATGAGTGCGATTCTATTGATGGCAACTTATAAATCATTGTTCAGATTTGCACACTGTTTTGTCCAAGCAGAGGTGGGCTCGGGTGCCCATGATGAGCCAGCTTCAGTCTGATGGAAGGGACAGAGTTAGCCTGGAACAGTCAGAGGACGCAGCAGTGTCTGACTTAAGGATGAGGGCTTCTATGTGCTGAACAGAGCGAGAGTCCTAAGGAGCTGAGCCATTCAGATTTGAAGGGATGGGGATCTTCCAGGAAGAAGAGGACCTGAAAATAGCTCTGTGGGGGTCTGGCACCCAAAGATCTCAAGCAAGATGCTCCCAACTTCCATTTCCCAAGTGGAGAACTAACTCAGCAGGTGACTCCTAAGATCAATGGAGCCCCTACACTTGAGGTGCCCTGCTGCACGGGTGGTCTCCCTTCTTCCTGAGGTCTGCACGCGCCCCAAGGCACAGGGAGGTGAGAGCTTCCTGGAGGAGGAGGCAAGCGCTTATGGAAACAGGCTTCCCCTTCTCTGCTCCCGCACACAGCTAATCCTGATTCAACGAGATTTTTGAATTCCTCTTTCATTACTCTGCAAACGGTTTTCTGCTCCCAAGTGTAACTCTGCTTGAAAACTACTGCAACTGTAGACAAGTTTTTGGTCAAAGTTAAGTTCATACATATTTGCCTATTAAAACTGGACCTTTAAATCTCCAACCTGGAGGATAAAAAAAATAATCGAAGCCTTTAAATGCACATATACAAACTTCCCTGTATAGCTGAGATTTTCTGTAGTTCTGTTTTTTATTTATGGATTTTTGCAGTTGATTTTGGATAGGGGGATTACTTTTCTCTCTGCCAACGCCAGCTGATTGATTCAATGCACCTGCTCACTTTTAGATACGGCCAGAGAAGCCATGGCCTAAGTTTATGTCTGTATTTAAAATTGGGAATACAAAATGGGTTTAAACTTGAATATTTCTTCAAGACATTGCGTTTTGCAAGTAATTTATTTTGGAAATGCAGGCTTCTGCCTGGGCAGTGTAGATTGTGAGTAACTTGATGCTCAGACTCAATGCTGAATATTAGTATTATTGGGGCTGTGCACACTTTGAGATTTCCTCCTAACTATCAGTGCAAGATACTTAAATAGCCATGAAGGAGATGAAGTGATTGCTTTTCTCAACATTTATGTCAGGATATTGGTGTATCCGTGTGATGACATTAACTAGTATAATCTCAGACAAGAAGAAAACAGCAAAATTTAGGATGGACAACAACGCTATTCATCGCAAAAGACATTGAATGCAAGACTTAATCACGCCTAGGACCACAAAAGTCATGTGTGCCGAGTAAACGTATGAGTTTTCTTTTTTCATCAGCTTAAAAAAATAAATATTTTGTTGATATATTTTTAATATGAAAGCTTTAGAAGTCAGGTTTCACAAAGACTTAGTCATGCTCAATTCCATTTCTCATCGATACATGCTGATTTGGAAGATGAAACTCATGAAGTTTTGAAAAAAAATTTGTGAGGATTGATGGATTGCAGGAAGGGAGATTGGTTCAGATTGGATCCCTGAGACCCTGTGATCCTTTCCTTAGGGGTTAATTTCCCCTTCTGTTGTGTTTGAGGGCTTTATAATTCTCAGCTAAAAGATGACCTGTCCATAAAATGAGAGAGCGGGAACCTGGCACGAGGGTGCAGAGGAAGACGGTAGGTGATGTATGGGTTGAATTGTGTCCTCAAAAGACTTATCAGACTGTGAAGCCCTAGTACTGGTGACTATGACATTACTTGGAATTAGAATCTTTGCAGATGGAATCAAGTTAAGATGAGGTCATACAGACTTAGGATGGGTTCTAATCCAATAAAACGATGTCCTTCTAAGAAGAGGAGATGAGGACACAGGCAAGCACAGAGGGCACATGGCCATGGGAAGATCAAGGCAGAGACTGACATTCTGTTTACCAAGTGCCAAGGAATGCCTGGAGCCACCAGAAGCTGGAAGAGGCCAGGACAGTCCTTCCCTAGAGCTTCCGGAGGGAGCGTGGCCCCCTGACATCTTGATTTTGGACTTCTGGCCTTCAGAATTGTGAGAAGGAGTTTCTGTTGTGTAAAGCCACTCGGTTTGGGGTGCTTTGTTATGACAGCCATAGCAAGTGGGCACAGATGTAAAGAGCGTCATGATTTAAGCAAAGCGAGGATGATGAAAATAGGATCGCAGGATCACGTACTGGTTAAATGAGCGATCTGTGTGAAGTGTTCAGCACAGGTAAGTAGCTCTATGCGCCAGCGTGCGTCTAGGATTACCACAATATACACTGATAATTTTGTTTGCCAATGTTAAGAGCTACAACCCTGATGGTGATGAGCTGTATGAGACCAGTACAGACTGGTATGAATCAATAAAATATATTTCCATCATAACTGAACAAGGCACCACTGTTTCAGTTCTCTGACCGTCCCATACCCCACAGGCAGCCCCGTGCCGTGGAAGGGGGCACAACTGAAAGTCTGAAACCTTGGCTTCAAGCCCAATTCTACTGCTTTAATAACAGTGTGACCCTGAGAAAGTTACCTGATGTCTCTGAGCCTTGCTGTCCTCTGTTAAATGATATTAATAATTAGAATCTCACTGGTTTGTAGTATAAGTCAATGAGACAGTGGTTGCAGAGGGCTTATTAAATTGTAGTTTCATGGAAGTTATGGGCTGTTATTGTTCCTAGAACTTAGTGTACTGCCTGGCATGGAGGTGGCTGTATAGAAGTGGTACCCATGTATAGACTCCTACATGGGGCTACTCAATGTTTATTCAATTGAACTGAATTCGTCAGAGTACCCCCTCCATCTAATCCTTATGGATTTTTACACGTGATTTTCTTGAACATAATTTCCATTAGCTCTGGTGACAACACGTTGACCTCCATGGACCAATGATGCTGATCTTACCTTGATGTGAAGTGACTGCTTGCAGGTAAACATACATATTTCTGGTGGGAGCTCTTGAAGAGCATGGAGTCCCTTTAGTAGCTAGGATGTCTGAAAATGGAGGTGAGATTTCTGATCCCTTTCTTTGGATCACGTTCTGGATTAGTGCGTAATGGAACATGGCGGCACGGTGGCTGGGGCAGAGGGAGGTAGAGTAAATCTTCCAGAGCGTGTGTTAGCTGAGAAGGCTGCCTGCCAGAATGTTCTCAGAGCAGAAAGCATTTCCTGTCCTTCCCCTGGCCTTCTTCCCCCTCCCAAGCTGCCCCTCCAGGGCCCAGGGATTGAGGCCATTTAGTCTCTGTAAACACTAGTTTCATCATTTTAACCTCTGAGAGATTATGTTTTTTGAGTAGAATAACTGAAGCAGAAATCTTGAAAACTTTAATTACGATGGACCTGCACTGTTTGCATTGTTCGAGACCAGATCCCCAAGGCAGGGAATCTTCGTGGCAATTTCGAGGGTGTAGGCGGTGGGTGATACCTCTTTTGTTGGCTCCTGGGTTCTCCATGTCTACACTGGCCACAGCAAGCCCAAGGGCTTCACGGCAATGGGAGATGCCGCCCTGTCTGGCTCTGCTCTGGGAATTGTTTAGGGGAGAATTGAAAGCTGACAAATAGGCAGGATTCTGACACAGGTGGGGCTCAAAAACTAGCCAGCAGCCTATCCACTCCCTGGAATTTTCCAGAATGGTAGTTGACAAACACACACAAGATATACCGTACCTTCCCAGGAGACGTTGACCTAGGTACCACGAAAATTCTGTCAAGAAAGGCATCTCTTATGTGAGGACCCAAAAAATAAATTCGGAGCTGGACAATAATCTCCCAGGAAATGGTCCTGTTTTCTCTCATGCAATAATTCCACAATATAATCCTGGCTTTGGCTGCCAGTGACTCAACACTCAGCCCCAGATGACTATGGCAACCATTTCATCCAAGAGTCTCCATGGATTTATCTTTCCTCCCTTTAAAATGACTCCTGATTATTCTTTTTTTAGTGGTTAACAAATGAATTCCTTGTATATCTAAATGTCATCACTTCTTGCACATAGATTTACAAATGGGCAAGATCGAATCCTTAGAAGGCTTCTGAGAAAGTTTTTATACTCTATCTTGGTGCCTTGACCAACTCTTGACCGCAGGATCTCCATCATTCACATAGGGGATCCCTGGTGCTGACCAGTTCCTGGAAGTGGCCTCCAGCCTTGGGCCTGTCTCGGTGACTGTGCTCATGGCCATGGCCTGACTCCTATCTGACCACAGATCCTGGGTCTCTGGCCCAGCCTCCCTTGCACTGTACTTTTGTTGGTTCTGTCCCTGGGTTCTGCCTGGGAATACCTGCCCCGGCCCCATCCACACCTGCCTCCTCTGCTGGGCTTGGCCACACCCTGGGCAGAAACCTCACGACCTCCAGGCTCTTGGTTTCTAACATGGAGTTAATCACAGCTCACTCGTCACCCCATCGTTTTTGGGGGGCATCACACAGACTAGTGAGTAGTGGGATGAGCTAGTTCTCAGACACGCTCAGGTCTTGTCATGTGAGGCTTCTTTCTCTGGAATTCTTTCCTCGTATCTGTGCACAACACCCCCCTTCACATCTCCCAGTACCTGCTCAATCGTCAGCTCCTCGGAGAAGCGCTCACTGACCTCCTGTCCCTGGTATCCCAAATGACAAGTCCTGCCCTGTCGCCTATTGTGCTTCGTAGTTTCCTGTAACTCTGACCACTGCCTGAAGTCATGCTATTTACTGATGTGTGTTCTGGCTTATTGTCCATCTTCCTTATCTATCTTTTTTTAAAATTGAAGTAGAGTCGGTTTACAATGTTATGTTAATTTCTGGTGCACAGCATAGTGATTCAGTTACACACATCTATAAATATTCCTTTTCATAATCTTTTTTCATTATCGGCTATTATAAGAAATTGAATATAGTTTTCTGCGCTATACAGTAGGACCTCATTGTTCATTTATTTTATATATAGTAGTTAGTATCTGCAAATCTCAAACTCCCAGTTTATCCCTTCCCACCCCCTTTCCCCAGTAACCGTAAGATTGTTTACTAAGTCTGCGAGTCTGTTTCTTTTGTAGATGAGTTCATTAGTGTCCTTTTTTTTTTTATTCCACATATGAGTTATTTCATATGGTATTTTTCTTTCTCTTTCTGGCTTACTTCACTTAGAATGATGATCTCCAGGTCCATCCATGCTGCTGCAAATGGTGTTATTTAATTTTTTTTTATTGAATAGTAGTATTCAGTATGCTGAGTAATATTCCATTGTATAAATATACAGCGGGATTTGTCTAATTCTCTGTCAATGGACATTTATGTTGCTTCCATGTCTTGGCTGTTGTAAACAGTGCTGCTGTGAACATTGTCCCTCACCTCTTAGTACTCACCACTGTATCCTGGGCATCCTCTGATCGCTGCCTGGGACAGAGAAAGTACTCACTAAACATCTGTTAAAAGCATGGGCAAATGGATGAATGGGCATTGTGACCACTTATGGTCCAAAATCAGCATGGAAAGAGAAGATTGTACAAGGCCAAAATCTCCTGAAATCCATTGGAGGCTGCCATGCTGGAGGCAGATGGACCATCTCTCAATCACCCCCTCACCTGCTGTTTTTCCTTCCTGGTGGAACATGCTGCTGTTTCTTCAGTAGGACATCAGAGGTGGGACTAGACTCAAATTTCAGATTCATGTTGAATGAGAAATACCCATCTTTGAACACTGGAATCACACTCTCCTTGGTGAGATGTTCACACATGTTGGAACTGGGACCTGTTTATTGTAAGAATATAGAAGTCACACTTCCGAAGTCATGCTCACGTTGGGACAAACGTTCTCTTTGAGCAGAATAACAGAATTTCCAGCACTGTTTAAATGATGCACTTTCCCCTCCACCTCCCACCCCCAACCCCCACCCCCAGATGCTTATAATGACTTTGCCCATAATATTGCTCCATTGTATGGACTCTTCACAAGTCCCCCTCCATCCAGCCCTTAGTGTTGTTTATGGTACAGTCTGGTGACGATGATCTTGGAAGATGGTCTTAATTCCTCCAATGAAACACCTCTGTGCTTCTGAAACCCCTCCTCTCCTAGACAGATGGACATCTTTCATTAGCACTGAAGCCTTGGGCTTGGGTTTCACTTCATATCCTAAGTGAGTCATCCATCGCTACTGACTTACGTAGAGCTATTTTGCTATTTTTCTGTATTTTTTCCCTCCTTCAGATTGCGACCTCTGCTGAAAAGGCCCCCAGGCACAGAGAAAATAACATCATATAGCATCATTCATTAAACTATTTAAATCAGCCACAGCAGCAGTAATGACCAAGATGAAACCTTGAAACACAAATTGCCTGTAACAGAGGCACCTATTTTGCCAAAGGGGCTTGGAACAATCTACATCTGGGGTGCTGGCAACAGCTAAACTCTTGTCAATAGAAACTATCTTAGATTAACACAAGGTCCCACACTTGCAGACTGAGGCCACTATCCCTAAAGCTTCCCAAAGATCCCTGATCCTGGAATTTCCTAAGATCTCTGCTTTTGGTGCCAGAAATATAATTCTCATGGTAAGGTAAAAACTATTATCTAAGATTAAAATTACTTTCACTCAACTCTCTGACAAAGTATCACAAATAATAATTGTCTTTAATTTTGCACAAGCAGAATAAAAGTTTGCCATCCTTCCCCAAAGCAAGTCGTTGCCAGTGGATAGAATCTGGGATTAGCACAGAGACCCTGGAAAATCTGGTTGAGAAATAAATCTGACTTGAAAAGTAGGAAGTATGTGAAAGTGCTTTGAAAACTGGATAAGGAGCAAAGCATTTAGTGAAGGCTCAGTACTCCAAGGCATGCCGTCAAAAATGGTAAAGGGCAAAGTCTCGGGGGAAAGAGAGACCCACTGGTGTCTTATGAGCCACGTGACCTCAGGGAAAATGGCTTAGGGCTCTGAGTCCAGTCTTCATCTCACCGTGGGGAGAGCACCCCAAGCTGCCTCTCTGTGCCCTGGCTCTGAGTTTCCCTGACCCAACTCTACTCCAGCCTCGGGGTTCTGATAGCACCACCACCCCTCTCTCTGATGGTGGTGGCTTCCAGCTGTGATGAATCCATCAGTTCTCTCATGTTTTGAAATCTGACCCGCAGGTCTCCTAAGAACTACACAACCAGTTCCCCGTATTAGACTCCCTCCAGTTGAAGCACCTGGTGTGTAGTTTCTGTTTCCCTGGCTGGATCCTTCTCCCACCATCCTTCTTTTTTTGTTCTTACTTAAATTCATTTTGGACCCAAATCTATATGGTGACCTTTTAATTGTATTCCAAGACCCAGGTCAAGTCTTATTTCCTAATTGAAGCTTTCTATGGCATCCCCAGCAGAAATCATTGCTCATTCTTCTTTCCTGCTGTGTCCTCTATTCAATGTATCTCTATTTTATTACAAATCCCATAGATTTCAATGGTTTCTTTTCTTTTCCTTTTTTTTCCTTCTAATTTCTTCATCAGACTGTGTCTTGTTCCCCTTTGTGTCCTTAACTCCTGATGCAGAGTAAAAATTAGCCTATTTTTATTGAGTTAATTCAAGCACTATTACACAAATGATCCCAGCAGTGGTGCATTCAGCACCAAGGAAACTCAGAGGTCCCAATCTCATAACAACCACCAAGTCCCTGGGTGCTCAGATCCTCAGTCGGGGAGCTCTGGGTGATGCCATCTCAGACATACCTTCATGATCCACCAGCCATACCTCTGCCGTGATTCTCTTATTTTCTGCATGGAATAGAATCAGCAGTCAAAAAGGCTAGAGCCTAGGGCTTGTCTGGCTGGATCACAGACTTGCTACCTGACCCTCCCCTTTCTGGATCTGCTTGATTCCAACATCTGTAAAATTGGGCCCCAGGAGATATCTTTAACTGTGTTGGAGGGCCTTCGAGGTGTTCCTGGAGGGCTTCAAGTGGCCTGTGCATGTTGGAGATTATGAGAAGCGTGCTGGGTGTGTACACACACATTCACTTTCCTGGGGAGAGGGCCCACAGGTCTCCTCAGTCAGAATAGCTCACTTCAGTCCTGCTATTTTGTGAGTGTGGAAGCCCCTGACCACCAATGTGCGGGCCTCGAGGGTGACCAAGAGTGGCTGAAAACACTTCCTCATTTGCTGGAACCAATGGAAACTCTTCATGGTGCTGCCATTCCCCCCACCCCGCCATTTCACAAAACACTGTATAATTCACAAACTATCTGCCTCAATAAGTGTTTATCTGAATGCCGGGCAGGGAGCCTGTGGTGTCTCCATGGAAAATGAATCATTTTCTAACCTTTGATGAATTATTATTTATGGGACTCAAATAAGCCAGTGGAGCTACCTTCCTTGCCCCCTCCCCCTCCCACTCCCTTTTTGTTGGAGGAAAAAGAAAAACAAATCTCTCACCATCCACCCAAGCCAGATCCTAAGAAATAAGGGTTCAGGCTGTGAAATTTCTGTGTCAATCAACAAACCCTGGGAAGGGATGGACTTGCGCCAAACCTGTGAAGAAAATCAGCATGATCTGAGCCTCTTGTCCTCACGTTTCATGCAGTCAGGCTCCCTCATGGGTGTGGGGCCTGAGGACCATCCTTCAAGCAAGGGGTCCACACCTGCCATACAGTTTATCCCTAGAACTAGTCAAGTATTAAATGCTTTAATATTTTTTTTTCTTCATCTTCTCACATTTGGAAGAAATAATCAACACTAAACAATGTTTCTGATCACTAAGTGTCAGTAACTCCAATATTTGAGAACAGAGAACAATTTTGTTGGAGTTTCCCAGGGTACAGACACAGACTGTCCAGGTCTCATGCTGACATGGAGACCCCTTACGAAGCTGTGACCCTCACACAGGTTTTAGCAGACGTGGAACAGGTAGTCTGGTTGCTGTATCTTGAGTCAGACCTGTTTGGGATGCAGGTAGAGTCATTAGAGTGAGACTCGGCTTCAGGTGTGGTCTGGAGGGCACAGAGCGAAGATGCACCTTCAGGGGTAAGTGTAGGTGAATGTAGCCCCTGGAAACCCACCATCTGTGTGGGCAGAGAGGGTGGCATTCTGCATCAGTCTCCGGAAGGAGCAGAGGACACCATCCAGCCATGGCTTAGGTGAGAGGTGAGTATATATATCCAGCAGATGGGTAGGCAGATTGCAAAGCAGGAGGTGGTGATGGGGGTGGAAGGGGGTTGAGCTGAGGCTGTCCCACTTGGGGAATGCTGGATGGAGGAGAGCTGTTAGTTCCAGGTAGTAGGTCGTGGTGGACACAAGGATGCTCAGGGATTTCTATGTCATTCTGACACTTCTGGATACCAAGGTCTTCCATTTACAAAATGGCATAGATGAACCACATTTTTCTCTTCTTCAAAATTAAAGAGTGCTCGAGTGAGACATGAGAGAGAATAATCATTGGAGCCTCAAGGAGATTCCCTGGATCCAAAGTAGCTTTCTTTCTGACCTTTATAACCAGAAGGGCAGGAAAGAAGGCAGCTCTGGGCGAATGCAAGCTGTCCTTCAACGCTGTCCTCACACCATGAGAGGCAGTGCATCCATTGCCTCTGCTGACTACATGACTTTTGGAGAAAAAAGAACTTTCCTCCAATTCTGGAGACCTCTTCTCCTTCTCTTCTTGATCAGACTGTTGTGGGAACCACCCTTCCCAGATGCTAAAAAAGGTTTGCTCGGTTTTTATTGGACAGTGTGTATCACAATTTCACTGGTAACGAACAGCTATTTCTTAAAAAAAAATCAGATAATTTTTTGAGGGGGTTAAGTTATGGAGTGGGAGAGGTCAAGGACTTAAGCATTCTCCTCTTTAATATACACTTGCTTGGCGCACTTCATCTGACGCTCCTCACTGTACAAGTACTCATCTCAGCACCAGCTTTGTCACGGTGAGGAAAGGCAGTTATATTCTGTAAACATTCCATTTGCTATCAGTGCCCAGAATATATCTTGGTTAACCCTACGTCCTTAAAAGCACCTTAATTTGAAGAAATTCAGTGGTTGAGAGGATTATATTGGGGTCCACTCTTTGAGGGTTCATGCTGATGGCTGGCAGAGCCTGACCACCACCTCCCCACCCAGATGCAGTCACGCTCCCCTACCCATGCCAAGGCTAGTCCGGGACCAAGCTGAGTGTGAGCACAGAGGCCAGTGCATCGCTCCCTCTGCAATGAGCCTTGTGTCAGCTTTTGCATGACTGCTCTCTGCTTTCCAATGCGTTGCTACAAAAGATGAGGCATGGTTGGGAATCAGAGAAGGATTCCTGGAGTCAGTGGTGACTTGTTTTCATCCCTGTGGGATGGACAGGGTTTGGATGGGCATTAGGTATGGAGAACAGCAAAGAAGTGGTCCCTCGTATAAACACTGCTAGTCATCCACAGTCAACTATTAGTCTATTGGGAAATGAGCAGTTTAACCAGATCTGGCATTGGATTGTCCCCTTCCCCCCATCACCTGGAGTAATCTCTGAGGGTCATCCAGTGTGATTCTAGCAGGAATTTGTAGGCGATTATCAGGACAAGCCCAGGATGGTGACAGGAGTGCCAGTGAGGAATCTGGCCAGAGCTTCTCGGCCAGGATGCTGGGATGACGGCAAGGGGAGGAGCATGAATGGGAGAAGAATCTTGGGTTGGGAGGTAGGATGTCTGGGTTCTGACACTGGCTCTGCCACCAGCTTGTGCGGGGGACCTTGGCTGAACACCTGGCCTCCGCTCCCCTCCTGGGTCTCCTTGGTGGAAATAATTGGCCCAACTCAGGATCTCACGCTTGACAGTGTGAGCGGTAGAGTCTGGCTGCTTCAATTCTGTCCTGCTGACCTCTGGCTCAGTCTCCTTGGCTGCCTGCCTCGCTGGCCTCAGCAACCTTAGGGCACGATGCTCACACAGGTCGATCGGATCAAAGTGGGACTGAGTGCCACGCCACCTGCCCAGCGCTGAACGGCATCATTCTGGCTTGACCGTCCTTCAGCCTGAGAACCACTGGGAAGCAGGCTTGTACCACCAGGGTGGGTGGGAGTCGGGTGGGTGGTGGGGGTGACTCCACTGTCTCAGAAATGACACCTCACCCTGCTTCCATGCTGTTCCCACACCATTGCCAGCCCCGCCCTCACTCTCCTGAATCACAAGTCACCCCATGGAATACAAAAACACAGACTGTCATGCAAATGACATAAAATCGGCATCTTGACCTGATTTTTCCCTCTAGAATACCATGCAAATGCAGATTTGCCAGCACTCTTCCCCATATGTGATGCAAACAATGTTGTGGGTTTTTTTTCCCCCATCTGGAAATTATTCCTTTCTGATTGAGAGGTTCGAGTCCCTTCTGCTTGTAATAATATTATTATTTATAATTTATGTTCTTAATTTTTATAAATAGTGCTCAGTTGCCATGGCAACAGAATCTTCACAAATCATTAAATTAAATAATGAGTAGTCATGATGCTTTGCACTTATGTTCATTTTCTTATTAAAAAAAAAACAGATCTCCAAGTTCTTTAAAAAGTACTAATTAATTGGGCCCCTCGCCCCACTGGTGTTTTCCAAAGGTGGGTATGGAAATAAACGCTTTTCATCTTTCTGCTGCCTCTCTCCTGGAGTCAGGAGAGGATGGGGTGGAGGACCTCAAAGGTCATCTGCTGTGATGTTCCTCGGAATGTGGACCCCAAATTCCTGTCTAGGGTTAAGGGCTGTTAACGTGAAACCCAGTCCCAAGCCCACCCTAGACCTACTAAAACAACCCCTCCAGGAGCTGTGACCCAAGAGTATGTATCTTAACCGGCTGATCTGGTGATTTTGCAGGATGATAAACTCTCCTGCCTGAGACTGTGATCCCAATTTGTCATCTGGCCTGGGGTTAAACACCCCTAGGGCAGGGTTTCTCAACCTCCGTCCTGTGGAAATTTGGGGCCGAACGACTGTTGATGGCGTGGCTGTCCTGTGTGCTGGGATGTTTTGCGGCATCCCTGCTTCTCCCCACTAGATGCCAGGAGCAACACGCCCCACCCCAGGGTGACAACCCCAAGTGTTGTCAGACATTGCCGAATGTCCCATGGGGGCCAAACTGCCCTGTGGTTGACAGCCACGGCCCTAGGCTTGGAGGACTCATTCTAGACTTTGATGGTCTGGCCATCGTGTTTTACTTTATTACTCATGCTATTTTATTTTATTTATTAGTTTAGTTTATTTTTGTCAGCTCCCTGAGGAAGTTCTCCCTCATGTTGAACTGAAACCTGATTCTCTGTGGGTTCTGCGTGTGAGACCTGTGGTCTTCCCCAGAACACAAGATCATGTCCTCTCTCTCCCAAGGCAGCCCTTCTGATTGGAAACCAGTGACCGTGGGCCCCTTGAATCCCCTCCACCTTATGGTAAACTCGGGTGGTCCTTCCAACTGTCATTCTGCTGACTTGATCTTGAATTCTCTGTCTTATGATTTTGATAACACTGATTCACTTTTAGATCAGATTTAGGCCACTGATTTAGATTAGATCCATTTTTTTTTTCGATATCTCTTTGGAGGGCCGGTGCCCGGATACGGAAGCAACAATTCCTTAGTGACATTAATTGAGCATCTAGTATTTGCACGGCCTCCTCCGCCTGGGGCTGGGACTGCAGAGATGAACTTGCTAGAAGGGGCGGGAAGCTCTAGTTCAAAGTCGGCAAGTCTCTGTAAGCACGATGTCCTCCAAGGTGGGAGCAGGAAGATGAGAGGATTTCAAGGCCTCCACGGAGAGAGGGAAAAAAGTTACATTTTAGCAAAAAGGGAGACTGAAGGAAGCATTGATGCTGCCTGTGGGTGCAGGGGGTGGCACCTCTAGGCATTTAGCTGGCTCTGGAAGACAGGTGAGCAGGGAGCAGGCAGAGGAAGAGCTGGAGCAGCGGGAAGAGCCAGGGTGAGGTCTGCAGGGAGCTCCGGGGGCCTGGCTGCTGAGAGTAAGCACCTGCCCTGTAAGGGGGCCTGGATTCCAGGGGCCAGCTCCTGCCTGCACGTCTTTTTGTTTGTTTGTTTGTTTGTTTGCGGGGGCAGGGAAAAGGTAATTAGGTTTATTTATTTGTGTTTAGAGGAGGTACTGGGGGTTGAACCCAGGACCGTGTGCATGCTAAGCATGCGCTCTAGCACTCGAGCTGTACCCTCCCCCCTCCGGTCTGCACTTCTGAGTCGTGGTAAAAGCAGGAGTCGCGTAAGAGGTACTGGCCTCTCTGCCATTCAGAGGACACGGTTGATGCTTTCCGGAGACAGCCTCGGGCTTCATGGGGTGACCTCTGCGGGGACAGCAGACGGCTGCCACAGGACCATGTGCTGAAGTCTCTCCACCTGCAGACGGAGGCCTGCCTTTTGTCTCTTGTTTCTAGAGAGGCTACTTGTTGGGGACAATAAAGAGACTGTCCCTGGAGCTGTTGGGAGATGTGGTTTAGAATGACTGTGCTGAAAACTAGCCCGAGACCCGTATGCGCTGCTGCTCCGAAGTTCACGTCACCTGCAAAAATGGAAAACAACAATACCCGCTGGCATGGTTGAACTGTGTCCCTTTAAAGTTTGTATGTTGAAGTTCTAACCCCCAGGACTTCAGAAAGTTGCCTGACTTGGGAATGGGCCATTGCAGATGTCAGTAGTTTAGATGAGGTCACGCTGAAGTAGGGTGGCCCCTAATCCAATGTGACTGGTGTCCTTAGAAAAAGGGGGCATTTGGACACAGACAGGTGCACAGAGGAGCTCGACGTGAATGACGATGGAGGCAGAGATCAGGGTGTTTCTCTCACAACCCAAGGTGGCCAGCCGACCACCAGAAGCTGGGAAGGAAAGAGGCAGGGGATGGATTCTCCCTCAGAGCCCTCAGACAGAACCCACCTTGAAGACACCTTGATCTTGAACTTCCAGCCTCCAGAGCTCTGAGATGATGCATTTCTGCTGTTTAATTCCCCGGTTGGTGGTTTTTTTTTTTTTTATTTTATTACAGCAGCCCTAGCAAATGTGTATACCCGCTTTATGGAATCGTGTGCAAATAAGACGGAATCCGATCAAGGCTGGGATGTGAATCAATTAGCGCAGGGCCTGCCTCAGGAGACCAGGTTACGAGCTGAGGGAGGCAGGTGGTTCTCGAGGGGAGAGCCTGAGATTCACTGTAGCCCCTGGGAAGGCAGGGGCGGGGGCTGCAGAGAACAAGGCCACAGCAGGAAGCGGCCTCCAAGGCTGCAGGGGGCGCCCTGCCGAAATGTAGGTTCTGGGAGCCACTCTAACGCCTGTGTCTCAGTGAAGTGAGCAACGGACCTGGAGTCAAATTAAGAAGAGCTCGCATTGGCATAACATTGTACACTCACTGCACTTCAATAAAAATAGTTACATAAAAAAGGTGAGCTCCCATCCTCAAGCGCCTACGAGGGACCGGAGGCTGCACTCCGTGCTTGACATTCGCCATCTCTCCGTCTTATCACCGTAGCTCCCCATCAGCATCTCCCCACCTGGCCTAGAGATGTCAGCCATGTCCGCCGGTCCGGGGCAGCCTGGGGGCCGGCATTATTCACGTTTGGGTCTCCAGCACCTTCCGCATTGCTTGGGACTGGACGGAATTTGGTTAATGTTTGTTGAACGTTGGATGAAATAAAAAAGTGGAGGAACTTGGATTCACACCTGGGTTCTTCCCCTCCAGAGCCCACCGCATTTAATTTCCTTTTTCCCGCCCTGCTAAGTAGCAGACGGCTTGCAGAGCCGGACAGCAAGGGATGCGAGCCAGCCGCTGACTGTCCAGACCTCAGCTGCCCCATTTGTAAATTAGGAGCCATAAAATGCATTCCAAAGGCTCTTTCGTTAGGACTAAATGAGCTACTTTAACTGAGTGGGCTTTACAAACTGTAAATTGCCACATAAATGTGAGGAAATGAAATGACAGCGAAAACTGTCCACCAAGACTCTGCCTGCACCCAGGTGCTCTTATTTTGAACACAATCTTTTGCTGTTAATGCACCAATTTACTCCCAGAAAATCCACAGTGTCCCTGAACAACTTCACCCAGAGCCAGTCACTCAATTAATAAGTCCCCATTACCCCGCAAAAAACCCCAAACAAAAAGCCATTTTCTAGTACCTAAACAACAGGATTTTCGACAGAATACAACGCCAGCCTAATTAACTAATTAGGTGAGAAAATAAATAATTATCCAGTGTATCAACGAGAGAAAGGGAGATGCGTTAAAAGGTTAACCCAGACTCATTGTTTCCTCTGGAAAGGGATCAAGCCGCTTCAGCAGGGCCGGGAGAGTTTTATTTGTGGGTTTCAGTCAGAGACCTCTCCCGAGCTGCTGGGTAATTACACACATCTCCCGGTAATGGCAGGGCCTGTACGTGCAGACTTTCTGGGTGATGAGCAGTTCTGTCTCTCTGCCTGGGCTCCCACCCCTTTGCATTATGCAAGTCTCTTTCCCAATTCTCCCCCTGGAACAAACCTATCAGAGCTGTAATATCTAGAGTGGAAGAGGACGGTGCCATTTATCAGTGGAGCCATGCAGACGCGGATGCATCTTAGGCCCCTCCTTTGTAATCCTCCAGCCGACGGCTTTTACATCACTGTGATTCTGGGGTAAAGGCTGATAGGCCTTTGATTCCGTATTTCTGGAAGACCAGAATCTATGCAGGTGATCTAGATTTATTTATTAATTTTAAGAAGCAAGCACCAGTTGTGGGGGTTGGTACCACACAGCGGCTTGGTTTTTTCTGACACCCCTGATGAGTGTGCCCCGGCAGAGTTGATGTGTTGTACCTAACAGAGGCTGTCTCCATCTTCAGGGATCATGGACTTGATGATGCTAGCAAGTGAAATTAAAAAAAAAAAAAAAAAATCCTCAAATGAAGGAAACAACCCCACCTTGCAAAGATTAAGATTCCAGCTCTCAAAAGGCCGCTGGCGCTTGGCTGGGGGAGGATGGCCCTGGACGTGGGGCTGAAGGTTATGATGAGACAGCTACATTCTCAAGGGAAAGAGCAAGATGGATCTTGGGTAACTCAAGGAATTTTCAGCCAAAACGGTTCATGTGGCTATAGAAGGACTTGACTTTTCACTCGCATCCTGCGGAAGGAATCTCTCCTTCCTCACTCTCTTCCTTTCCTCTCTTTGCTTCCATCAAGATCTATGAAGTGGTTGCCACTCAGCAGACGCTGTGCAGGCACTGAGAATCCAAGAGTAACAACCCCATCCGTTTCCCCATGAAACTTATATTCTTGCCAGGGAGGCAGACATTACCCCCAGTTATGCAATTAGTGATTTAATTAAAATGGTGATTGATGCTACAAAGGAGACGTCTGGGAACTTTAGCAGGATATGGGAAAGCAGGCCTGGCTTGTGCTGTGTGGGGGAAGAGGACTCTGAGCTGAGATCTACGTGGGTCAGGAGAGGCAGGCAGGGATCCGCTCCCGCGGCGAGTAGGAGGCTGTGATTTTTATCTGGAGACCAGTGGGGAGTCTGATGAGCAGAGGCTTGAGGGAAAACTCTGGGGTTCCAGGAGAGAGCCGTGTGAACTTGGGCTGCGGCGGCAGGAGTGTCCGTGGAGAGAAGCAGACAGATGTCGGCTTGTTCAGGCTTCCGTCCACAAGGTTTGCTGATTGATCAGGTTAGGGTGGCGGTGAGGAACAGAGTTGTCCACATCTGACTCCTAGAGTTTAGCTTCTGCCCCTGGATGAATGGTGATGCCTTCACCAGGGTGGTTGGTGCAAAACTTCATACCAGCACCTGGAGAGTCAGCCTTAGTCTGCTCAACTCTGGAAGGCAATTCAAGGCATGTGCCCTCTGCCCCTCAAATGGTGACGCATCACCTAGGGATGGGGACTCTCATGCCCATAAAGGGCGAGGTTGACACAAGCCATTGATGCTGGGGCAGGAAACGCGAGGCTAAGAACAATGACAGGCCATGAGACTGGGGACCAAAGTGCACAGAAGACAGGAAGGCTGCAGGAGAACCTCGGAGCGCAGGAAGGTGCAGAGGGAGCTGGTCCCAGGCGGCGCGGCTGGGTGCGGAGTCAGGCCAGACATAAGCACGGGCTCTGAAGAGAGGCAAAGCTGGGCTTGGATCCTGGATGTGCCACTGCCCAGGTGAGTGGCCCTGGGCATGCATCTCAACCCTCTGAGCCTCTCCTCTGCAGTGTGAGTGAAATGGTGGCTCACACCTCAAATCAGACTGGATAAGACCACGGGATGGAAAGCCAACAAGTCACATGTGACAGATCATTAACTGCTACTGTCATTATTATTTCCACCAGCAGAAGAAATATCAAGCTAGTACCCACGTGGGGCTGAAGGCAGGGGCGGTACTCACGGGGGGGGGGCGGTCTGAGGCCAAAGGGTCTCAGGACAAAGGACTGACAGAGCCCTGGGCAGGGACCGGTGCAGGAGACAGAGGCTCAACATCTCCCATTTTTGCTTTCTGAGCCCAGCAGCAAAGCCCAGTCTGCAGAATTACAGAAAGCCAAGGGCCAGCGTCTTCCTACAAGGAGCAGCAATTGTTCAGCTGTGCCCTGGCGCTGAATCCACACTAAGTCTAACGTCGGCCAGAGCCAGTGGCCTTTGTCAGGTCTGGTTTGCAGATGTGTTTTGTTTGGCCCACACACTGTTCATTAATATAAAAAGAAAAACTTCGCAATAAATATTTAAAGCTTGGATTCTTCATTCTGTTAAAATCAGAATTTCCAGGCTCTACTGAAAGAGGGGAAGATCTGACACATCTTGGATTGGCATCCCAACATGGCCTCAGCCACCTGGACCCAAGAAGGGGACATCTTTTTTAAGAGAGACACCTGCTCTCCAAAATCCTGGGGGTGATGCTTGATGGTTCTGCGTTGTTTTTGTTTTGTTTTTTGCATCAGTCTCTCCTCCTTGACACCCCTGAGCCTTGCAGACTTAGGATTTGCATTCCTTATTGAAAACTATGGGTGACTGTGTTCCAACTAGAACACTATTTCTCTTTGAACTGGATAAGGGGATCAATAATAATAATATTGATCATATGGGGTATTTTTCAGATTTACACAGCCAAGCACAACGGCATACATGTGTTTACACTAAGCAAAGCTAATTGCTGGGAGCTTTTTTTTTTACTTTTTCTCCAGAATTATTCTCTAAAGTCTTCAGCTTGTTTATAGTAGAATCTGGCGTCAGGGTCTGATTTAATTCACATTTCTATCTTTGTTTTTTTTACATGGAAGGCATCTCTATCTCACAGGTTTTTCTCCAGGCGTTTTGCTACCTGAACGCTTTTGAGACACACTTGGCCAAAAGTTCTGGTTGCAAAGAATCAAACCTCTCCCAGGCCCCAAGGGAAATCTCTTTTGATGATTCCTCTCAGTCCTTCTTGATGAACTGGTGCGGTGATAAAGAGACACGTACGAAGAAACTGCCTCTTCGATTAAAACGAATTTTACAAAGAGGCAATAAAGTAGCAGACAGGAAAGGTATTTGCCCCAGTAGCAAAATCGGCTCCTTGCAGAATTTCATTTACCCTAGGACAGCATGTTTTCTCAAATATTCCATAGTGATTATCTGGCAAAAATCTCAAAACATTTTTTTTTTAACCCAAGTTATCTTTGGTCAATAAATACCAGAACCGAAATGTCCTGGGGGTGGAGATTTATGGTATAAGCACAACAAACAGCCCCGTAAATCAGGCCGAGGGGGCGCTCGGGTAGCCCGCTCTGCACGTCCCGGCCCGCCGCCCAGGCCGCGCGGGAGCATGTGCGTGGGGGCCTGGCCGGGCTGGGCCTCTGACCGGTGGTCGGGGAGGGACGGCCCTCAGAGGCCCCATTTATTCAGCCATACAGGAATGAACACTTCTGCCTTTGTGTAGTTTTCCTCTCTCCGATCTGCCTTCCCTGGGAATTGGCCCTTTCCCATGGCTCACAACCCTTGCAATGTGGTGAATGGAGTTTCGATCCCAGGTTGACCGTGTATGGCGGGTGAGTTTGGTCAAGTCTCTTAAAAGCGCTTATGTGAAAACTGCGGTTAGTAATGTCCGCCTGTTAGGATTAAGTGAGATAAGGGATACGAGTGCTCAGCGCACTGCCTTGTGAGTGGAAAGCAGCTAATAAGGTTTCATTTTTAGGGTTTAATGTGTATGGCGCATGACACAGTGTAAGTCTTCCCTGAGTAACCCTGGTCCCTCTAGAGGTGCTGGTTTAAGGGACAGAGTAGACGATGCTCCAAAATAAATACATTCCCCCTCCCTTCCCCTCCCCTCTCCCTTCCCCTCCTTTCCTCTCTTCTGTGTGGCTTTCCTCCCACCCTCCCTTTCTGTCAGGCTGCACTCCCTCATCATCTTAAACGCCTCTGGGTTTCAGTTGCCATGGACAAATGCCCGTGGTCCCAAACGATGTGCGTCTCTCCCCGCCCTCGCTTCCGGATGCCCCGTACCTGTGTCTAGTTAGACTGCTCACCTGATGTTTGCACTAAGGGGTCGGTCTCAGACTCAATGACAGCGTTTCCCAGACACGCCCCTCGATCTTTCTTCACTGTTTCAACAATTCATTGCAGCCTCCCGGATGCGCCAGGCCGCGTGCTGGACGCTGAGGGGGCAGCAGTGAAAAGGGGACGAAGCCCTGAGCTCGTGGAGCTCACACCTGCTCAGCCTCTGGACCCTGACCCTGTAAGTGTCACCAACAACATACCGGTCGCCCAGGTCCAAAGCCTGCGGGTTCACTTGCACACCTTCCTCTGCCTGCACGTGAGCCTCCACCACGTCCTGTGGATTCCACTTCCTAAATAGCTTTCCTGTTAGGTTCTTCCCTGTATTTCTGTGGCATTTCCGTGGCCTCCATCCTAGGCAAAACCACTCTCATCTGTCACCTGGATGGCGCTGCAGACAGCCCTTTGCTGGAGCCCCGCGTCTCCCTCAGCCGTCTCCCACTGAGCAGCGAGAGCAGGTTTAAAGATACAAGTCTGGGTGTGTGGTTCTCCAGCTTAAAGCTCTTTTATGGCTCCCCATTTTATGGATCCCCATGAAACCCAACGTCTTCATACGGCTTATGAGGCCCCGCCCACCCGGCCTCCCTCCCGCCTGCCTCCCTCCCGCCTGCCTCCCCAACATGCTTCCAGCTTCTCTCCTCTTCCTGGTTCCCACCAGACTTGTTGAAATTCTTTGAGTGTCTCTATCATCCTGTGATCTCCCCGGCCTCCCAATCTTTCTTCCATCTGTTTCCTCTGACCTGTTCCCCATTCTCAGGTCTCCACTGAAACAGGACCTTCCTGGGGGAGGTGTCCTTTTAAACGTCTACCCTTGGTTTATGCCCTGTGCCACCTTGGGCTCTTCTTTATAAGCTCCTGGGCACTTGTAATTGTTCAGTTAATTCCAGGATGCAATGGAGCCCAGGGCCAAGATTTCTTTATATGTGGCTTGCAATAAATTTGTGAAAATGCAAATTCCTGGGTGTCTCCAGACTTAATCAGAATTCCTAGGCATTGTCTATTTTTAATAAGCTCCACTGGTGATTCTTAAGCACAGCAGAGTTGGAGAACGGTTGCCGTGAGTCTGTGGCCCATGGAACAGGAGGGTCTCCCTACTTTCAGCCCAGTTGGGCAGAGAGGCTGGGCCGCTGGGTGGGGTGTTCCCAGCCGAGGCACAAACTCCCAGATGCCCTGCAAAGCTTCTCCCCCCTCAGGTTCTCAGCTCTAACCACGCGGCTCAGATTTCCAGCTGTCTCATGACCACTTGACAAGCACATATTTCACAAAAAGTGGAGAATTTTCTAGAACTGTCAGCATGAGCAGACTTCCTATTTCCTATCCCGGGGGGTCTGCCACATAGATTACTCTGCTCCAGCACTCTTCTGACACATCCGTAAGCCTCGCTGACAATAAAAACCCCGTTACCCAAAGTTATGGGGATGGAAGGGGCGAATGGAGTGGGCCAGTGTTTATCCATGAGATCTGACTTCCTTCAAGGATATTTCTGTCTGTGCCATCTCTTTCACTGTTCTTTTGAACAGCTGCTGAAATCTTGGGGTAGCGCAAAGAGCAGGGGTTATCAAGTCAGACATTGCTGGGTGATTACGTGACCCTGGAGACATTTCTTTAACATCTTGGGAATTCAGATTGCTCTTCTGTGGAAAAAAAAAAAGAAAAAAAGACAGAATGCTCACCTGGAAGGGGACTGGAATCCATGAGGAGCTGGACGCAGGGAGGCTCCCAGGCATGGTAACCACTCTCCTCCCACCTTCTCTGCCAGATGCTCATCAATCTTCAGCGTCCAAAAAGGCCAGCTCTGCTCTGATGGCAAAGTCACCCCTGCTCTCAGATTTTAAATCGTTATTACTGTCACCGCTGAACCAGGCAGTAACACTTTTTGCTCGAGTAAAGGACCCTTAGCTAACTTTTATCTTATTTTATACTTTTTCCAAGATTGGCAGGACACACAGCCATTTTCCAAAGGAGGAAATTCAGAGACTTAGAATCATCAGGCTTTCTTCCGGTGATGCACTAGCCGTGGACCTGGACTCAGACTTTGGCATCCTCACTGGGCTAATTTGGCAGCCTTCCGAATGGTCCTCTTCCTCGAGTCTCATTCCAGGAGTCAGCAAACTACAGCCAGTGACCATATCCAGCTGTGGGCCTATTTTTATGGCCCTCAAGCTAAGAATAATTTTACATCTTTTAAAGGGTTGTAAAAACCAACCAACCAAACAAATAATAAAAACAAAGAAGGAAATGCAACAAGGACCACAAAGCCTGAACCGTTTACGATCTGGCCCTTTTTGGGTACCACTTGCTGACGCTTGCTCAGGAACATTCCCTGCTTTGTGACTATCCGTCTTCCTCTAGCTCCAAGGACCCCTCCCTGACACAACTCAACCCGTAGTGTCCCTACCCTGCTCAAAGATCTTTAAAATACCCTGCCTGGAGGTGGTCTGAGAAAATCTAGATTCAAGCCCCAACCCCATTTGGATGAGTTGTGTCCCCCTCCACAGCCTCAGTTTCCTCATCTGCACAATGGGTGAGTGGTCGTGCCAACCCACGGATTCTTTGGGGGCCCAATGACAGTGAGGTGCGTAAATGTCTTTCAAGCTGCAAAGCACAATTCTAAGTGTGAGATTGTTTCATAACGCTTCTGTCCATGGGGCAGCACAGATACCCCAGTGCCTGCTTGGAAGACTGTCCCCTGGGCGACCCCAGTTTCCTTTTCTGCCTCATTCCTTGTGATCCCCCATGTGACATGCCACCCCACGGGGCTTTGCGCTCACTCCACCTTGGCTGACACACGCTTCATCTGCGTATCCTCCTGCCTTCGACTCCTACCTGATGGTCGAGGTTCACGCCAAGGAGGCATAAGGCGGGGGGGGGGGGGCGGGATGAGCCTTGTGTGATTCCTGGAATCTGTGCAGGGGCGTTTGGAGAGAGGGAGGCTGCGACGGAGCGTTCCCAGCTCAGCGGGACTGTGCTCCAGGCCCACGAAGGCATTAACCATTTTCAGTCTGTGAGCCAGTCTTAAATCTCCGCCTCCCTTTCTTTCTTTTTTCTTCTCTCTCTTTCCAACACTGCAGCATGACACAGTGCCTGCTGTGCAGTAAAAATATTTTGGCTGTCTCCCTCTTAAAAACTTTCTAAAAATACACAGAGGCATCTCGCAGGCACACATGGCTTTGGTGGGTGCCTTCCAGGTGACAGAAACACAAGGCAAGCGCACACCCCCCCTCGGAACCAGAGGGACAACCCCTGGCTCAGCCTTCCAGACAAGACGCTAGTGAAGAGGCAGCCGTGATTGATGTGGGGCAAAAATTCACCCTCTCTGCTGGCCATTTGGAATTTGCAGTGGTCTCGTTTACTTGGAGAAATCAGGAGGAACGTGCCTTACATGAAAGCAGAATATGATCCATCCCTTCTGTGTTGTAAGATCTGCTCAAGGTAATAAAAATAAAAAGTTCTGAAATGTTCCCCTCTTTAGAACCCTGGGTTTCTTGCCTGAACTTGGTTCAGCCTTTGTCTCACTGATAGAGAGGCACTGTAGGGTCCTGGAAGATCACGGAGCAGAGAGCCTGTGAGACACCTGCCACTAACCTCGGGCAAGTCATGGGTTGTCTCTGAACCTCAGTCTCTTTTGCTAAAAATTGAGAGGCTTTAATTAAATGACTTATCAGACCTCTTCCAGCTCAGAAATTCCCATACTCTATCAGCTGTCTAATATTTAAGACGTAATATGGGTTTAGAAAACGAGAGTTTCTTTCACTGCTAATAGTTACAACTTTGCAAAATTGTACATGTGGTTTTCATTCAGTGTCCTCTTCACCACTGTGGTGGCGGTTGTGGAAGAGAATATGTACTTGTTCAGGGGTCCCTGTGTGTTGGATGTTTATAGCATGCCATTGTGGTTGATATCATTCCCATTTCACAGACAACAACACTGAGGCTAAGTGATGTTGAAATTAACGTTCAAATTCGTATCTATGCTACGAGCCCATTCTACTTACAGGGCCCCAGTCTCATTAAATATTCCAAAATTAAGCAGGCCTTCAATTTATTGGTCTTTCAGGAAATTCTGAGATACGATGCAAATTCTTATTTATGTATGATACATTCTTAAGTAAGAAATTTGGATGGCAATTGTTTCACTATATTACTTCCTGTGATGTCTTGGTACTGTCTTAGAGTAAACTTTCTTGCTTATTCTGTTCCCTGACGTTAGTAAACCCTCATTTAGGACTCTTAGGAAATTCAGTCTTTTTACAAAATCGAGATTCCTCAATGCGTGCCCTGACTCACTCATTCTGGTACATCTTCGTCACTACAGTAAACAGACTTCCATGATCAGTGCATTTTGGAAGTATGAGATTAAACAAAGTTACATCGATGTCCTTACAGCAGGGATTCTCAAAGCCTGTGACGCGTGGCTATGTATTTGGAATCTCCAAGGGGGTGCCATAATTCGCCGGTTTTCCCAAAGTAATTCCACCCTAGAACCCTTCCATCATGGCACTGGTAACCACAGAAGGCAGTGCTACCCCTGATTAATCTGCATTTCTCTTGTTGACACTGAATCTGCATTTTGCTACAACGCTGAGATAGAATAAATAAGGACATAGTTTAGACACCTTATGGTTTCCAAAGCGTTTATCTTTCTCGGTTTTAAAACAATCCTGAGAGATGGCTATGATTTCTCCATTATATTCACGGAGCAATGAGAATTTCAGTTGAAGATGTACACAGAATAAACACTGTCACCTTCCCTTACTTCTGTGAACAAATGGGGAAGATGCAGAAAGCACTAGGACAGCGTGCTGCACACACAGCAGTGCTCTGAAGCAAGCACGGGGGCCTCCGATACCAGACATGAAATATTTCCTGAAAAGAGGTCACTTGTGGTGCTTGGCGTGGTTGGAATCCCTGAGGCCCAAGGAGGTGCTGGGAAGAGTCCAGCCACAGATGTGAGGCTGGGTCACGGCTTTGAGTCCTAGAAGGGCTGGGACCACAACTGAGGTCTGGGTGTGGCTGAGGACTGCACTTCACCCATGAATCTGCAGTGAGGGCTGGAGATCTGCTACCTGACCCTCATGTCCAGAGTCTGCACTGCTGTCTGTCTACCCAGGGGTGGGTAGCTTAAGCCCTCGCTAGGGACCTGAGCAGTGCCTTTTGCCTGTGGCAAGGTCTGGAGCCACCAAAGACTGTCCTGAGATAAGTCCAGCCATGAGAGAAGGAAAGAAGGCTATGGAGGAAAAAGCACTTTGAAATAATAACAGAGGATTAGGACAGAAAAGGCAGTGATAACTTCCAAATATAAGAATGTATTTTTTGAAAATAAAAAGTACCTTAGAAGATGAGCTTAACAAAGGAAACCTCCAACGTTGTAACAGGACAGAGAGAGAACAAGCTAGAAGAGTTAAGAGCCAGACATGACCTGTCCAGAAGCCACAGCATCTGTCCAGTAGGAGTTCTAGAAGAGACTGGGTGGGATGGAGCCCAGGACGTGTGTGCGGAGTGCTAAGGATGCGCTGCACGGACACTCCAATAACTGACTGATGTCCCCTAGAAAAACCTCCAAACACAGCAGATAAAGAGAAAACCTTACAAGATATCAGAAGAAATAAAAAAAAAAGTGGATTTCCAACAAAAGAGTGGACACCACATTGACCTCAGCTTTCTTAGCAGCAGGACTAGATGCCAGAGTTATGATCCAGTAATGTATTCAAAAAGCAAAGAGCTTTCTGTGATGGATTCTTTACTCCTCCCATGTAGTTTTCAAGAGTGAGGATAATAGAAAAGAAAGAGATGTAATGATGTACACAGACTGGAAGCTGATCCCAGATCCTCTCTGGCAGAACAAGATGTCTTAGAGTGGGGTCAACCCACCATGGCCAAATCCAGCCCACCACCTCATTTTGTATGGTCTGTGGGCTAAGAATGGATTTTATATTTTCAGATGATTGAAAAGAAATTGGAAGAAGAATAAGATTTTGTCACACATGCGAATGACATGGAATTCAAGTTTCAGTGTCCATAAATAACACTTCCTGGAGCACAACCATGGTGTCTGCGGCTGCTTTCAAGCTACAGAGGCCGAGTTGAACAGTTGCAACAGAGACCACATGGCTTCTAAAGCCCAAAATATTTACGATCTGGTCTTTTATAGAAAAGGTTTGCCCACCCTTCTTTAGCAAGAAAAAATAGGCACCCAGGAAAAAGGAATTGGCTGCAAGACATGAGAGCAAACAATCTCATTGATGAATATTATAAGAAATCTAAATAAATACTATTAGCTAACAATCAGAGCATAATAATAATTCTCTTTAACATTTAAAATGTGTGGAAACAAGCTGAAACTACATTTCAGACAACAATGTGATGAGGTCAGGGGTTTTGGGGAAAAAAAAGCAAACGATCTATGCAGACTGTCTTGCTTAGGACAGTGGAGATGGTGATGATATTTGTATTTTTCAGAAAAAAATTAATATGTACACTAAAATTTTTGAGACATTAAAGAATAAAAAGAATGTAAAATTTCTAAATTAGTAGGAGTAAAACAAACAAACAAAAGCATTAAAGAGGCCTCCATCATCACTTACATGTGGAATCTGAAAAAGAGACATAAATGAGCTTATTTACAAAATGGAAACACACTCACAGACATAGAAAACAAACTGATGGTTACCAGGTGGGGAAAGGGGGTAGGAATAAATCAAGAGTTGGGATTAGCAGATACAAACTACTGTATATAAAATAGATAAACAGCAAGTTTATACTGTGTAGCACAGGGAACTGTATTCAGTGTCTTGTAGGGACCCATAATGGAGAAGAATAGGAAATGAATGTATGTGTGTCCATGTATGACTGAAACATGGTGCTGTGCGCCAGAAATCGGCACAACATTGTAAACTGACTACATTTCAATTAAAAAAAAAAAACCTCCATCAAAAAAGAGAGAGAGGGGGAAAAATAATAAAGCAAACAAGGAGCATCATAGAAAGTATAACAAAGGCAGAAGTCAGCCCCATACTTGAGTAATTTCAATGCAGAACAAATTAAATCTCACCTAAAACGGACCCACCAAAATAGGACAAAATGCGTTTTACAAGAGATCTGGCTAAACAAATAGCTCCGAAGATTAATAAGATGGAAAAAGACATCCAGGCAAAACTCTCAGCTAAAGAAAGCCGGTAGATCAGTATTAACATTTGGAAAAAAAGGAATTAAAGGGGAAAAAAAGGACAGAGAAGATGCTACTTGATGAGAAAAGGGCTCATTCGTAGCGGCACTCTTAAAAATGTGAAAACCGTTTTGGCTCTGCAGGCCTTACAGAAACAGCCTGATGGTCTGGATTTGACCACCTGCTCAAAGTCGTCACCGGGCTGCAAAGTCATAGAAGTTTCATTCTCTAGAAAGAAAGAAATTTAGGAGCGAGCAAGGGCGCCGGTGGGAAGGCAGGCGGAGAGGGAGACACGCGTTTTTGCTCTGAGCACTGTCCCCACCGGGTGTTCAGCTGGGACGATCTCAGCGCAGCTCACAGAGAACGTGGGTCCTGCACCATGATCCACAGGGACAAGGGAAGAGCCTTGAAATTCTACTTTCTAATCCTCAGGATAAAGATTCACCCAGCTAGAATTTTTAGATGCAAGGAGGGTGTGGGTGATGGGTGCCCCTGCCTTTGAGTCCCAGCTCCGCTCCATCCCGGCCCTGTGCCTGCAGACACGGGATTTCCAAACCCCAAAGAGCACTTCCCTGCTCCTTGGCTATCTTTTTGCTGCTGGTCCCTAATTGTGCTGTGGCTGTGGTTTGCATGATAGCTATTTTGGGAGCAGAGGGGAGGATTAGATTTAGTACATGATCAATTCTTATAAACTTCCGTGTGTACCAAACGTAAAAGATTGGCGTTTCCTGTCTGCTGGGTGTACACATTTTCCGCATCTGTCAGGATTTCTGTCAGTGATACCACACCTGTACATAGGTGTGCTGGACATCAGCAGTTCGACAGCGATATTCAGCTCTGCTGTGTATTTTACTTGTCCTACATCTGTTTAATCATTGCTTTCTTTAGATATGTTAAAGAAGCTGATTTGGGTCAGGGACTTATCCTTTTTCCCCGGGAAGTGCAATCGAGCTTTTTGTTTTTGTAACTTGGGAGTTATATTATTAGGTGCTAGGAGAAAAAAAAAAAAGAATTTTCTTTCCTCCCAAGATCCAATCCCCGTACCTTCCTATTGGAACCCCTACATTGTTGGAAGGAGAAAACACCTAACTTAGCAATAGTATTTCCCCCAAAACAGAAAACAAGAAGTGTTGGTGAAGATGTGGGGAAATTGGAATCCTTGAGCATTGCTGGTGGGAATGTGAAATGGTACAGCCTCTGTGGAAAACAGAATGTCAGTTACTCAGCAAGGTAAATGTAGACTCACCATAAGATGCAGCAATTCCACTTCCAGGTCTGTACCCAAAAGAACCGAAGGAAGGTTCTTGGACAGATGAGTCTTGTACATATTCAGTGTTGATGTTCAAGTTCAGTGTTGTGCAGATCAGTGTTGACATAATGTACACTCTTGTACATCAGTGTTCATAGCAGCCTTATTCACAACAGCTGAATGTGGAAACAACCAAATATCCATCAACAGATGAATGGGTAAACAAAATGAAATAATAGTCTATCTCTAGGATGGAATATTATTCAGCCTTTAAAAAGGGTGACATTCTGACACATGATAAAACATGGATGATCCTTAAGGACATTATGCTGAGTGAAATAAACCAGATATAAAATGACAAATATACAGGATTCCACTCAAATGAGCCACCAAGAATAGGCGCATTTGTAGAGACAGAGAATAGAGCAGTGGTTTCCAGGGGCAGAGGGGTGGAGGACATGGAGGTTAGTGTTAAATGGGGACAGTGTTTTTTGTTTGGGATGATGTTAAAGTCCTGCAGATGGATGCTGGTGATGGTGGCACAACATGGTGAAGGTACTTAATGCCATTGAATTGTATGCTTATAAATGATCAAAATGGTAAATGTTATGTTATGTCTATTTCACCAGAATAAAAATAATATAAAATCATATTTCCCACCATCTTGGCCAATAGGATGTAGGCAAAGGTAGTCGGATGAGGCTTCGAGGAGGGGCCCACTCCCGGGCTTTGTCTGTCCTTTCCTGTCTGTCTTTCCTTCTGTCTCTGTGCACATCCCCCTGGAGTGAGGGGCCGCCGCTTGGGACCCCTGTGTGTTTCCCCCTGCAGAGCTCGTGGCAGGACATCCAGGTGTTCACTTGGCTCAGGAGTCCTGGACCAGACTCTGACATGAGGGACATGTGGAGGGTTGACTCAGCTCTGCCTTCCCTTTGTCAGAACTCCTTCATCGTGCCCCGATCTCATGATGTGGCTTCCCTGGAATGCAGCAGGGGCAGTGGCACGTTAGAGAATTAATTGCATTCAGCTTTAAGGCCTGGGACTAATTGATACGCAGCTCTAAGTGCAGTGCCTGGACACGCGGTATCGCAGGGCTGCTGTGGGGAGTGACCCCTCCTGTGACCACTTTACTTCTTCGTGACTTTCTCCTGGACCCTCCCCAGCATCACACTCCTGTTGAGGGATCATTAACCCCAGGGGCCGTTTTGCAGCCCCAGATGACACACCTCTTAACAGACAGAGCTGAGAGCCAGACGAGGATCAGTCAGCTTTGAGTGTCTTTCTTTCTAAATCTGTTCCTCTCATCCAAAAAAAAAAAAGCAAAAAAACCCCATCTACACTCGTTCTTAGAATTCTGCTCTTTTGTCCCCAAAGGACGGCTTAGAGGCTTATTCTTGTCAGAGGAAGAAGGATGGAAGGTGTGCATCTTTTTCAGGGGGAACTTGTGCCTGCTCAAAAGCTTCCCAACTGGTGCAAGTTTGGGGTGGCAGGCTCTCTGCTTGCTCCTAAAGTCAGCCCGTTTCCTAATATCCGGCCCCGTCCTCCATGGGAGGTTCCAGATTCTACCAAAGAGCAGGGACCTTTTGTTTGCAATTTTGGGTGCCCCTCAAATCACAAAGCTCTGGTCCCCTTTCTTCTCTCCTTTTTCATTGCCTGGATGAATCTTAATTGCCACCTGAAATTCTCTAACAAATCATCAGTAATGAGATCTGCATTCATTGGAGAAAACAGTTCTGTTCGGAGCACTGTGCTATTCACGGGGAATTGTGAAAACAAAGTCTTCGTTCTTCACCAGCTCACAGTCTGGTAGAAAGTGTGATATATAAACACATAGTGATGATTAATATTTATTAGAGGCTTACTATTACATACGTTGTCATTTAATCCTTTACACGGTAACCTCATTTAATCCTCAAATCAAACCACTGTACAAGGAACGTGTTATTATCAGCCCATTTTGGGGATGTGGGGGTTTCAGATGAGAAAGGAGGAGGTACAGATGGATCCCTCCCTGATCCTGGGATGGCAAAAGCCACACTCCTACAGTAGGTGATGAGACCACTTGCATTAGGATGTAAAGCTTGCCTAATTAAAGGATGAAGGAGGGTGGTCTAGATTGTACCAGTGACATTTTAGGGCAGGCTGCTTAGAGTAAACTAAACTAAATTTTGAAGGATGAATCACAATTCACCAGGGAGAGGACAGGGGAAGCAAAGATCCGCAGTCCCAGTGCACCTTGGCGTGTTACACAGGTGCAAATAGCTTAGCATCGCTAATACTGTTAGCAAATTTGGGGGGCAAGTGGGGTGCAGGGAGCAAGGGTGGGCCCAAGTTGAGGGTGGCATGCAAGGGGACCAGGTCATGGGCACCTTGCTAAAGGGCTTGGGCATCTTCCTGTGGGAGATGGAAGATGCAGACATGTTTCAGCAGGGGCTGGTGGGATGGCCAACCCACGTGACACCATTTCATGGGGCTGGGCACATAGTAGGTGCTCAATTCCTGCCTGTAAAACAAACCGATTTGCTCTGGAGCCATCTCTGAGTTTTCAGTTTTGATTGTTCATTAACACAAAGAACGAAACTGCAGTAAAAGCCAACAATATGTCTATTCCATGCCCATGTCTGTTTTAGACCATTCACGGAATAATTATTGGGGTGGCTAACAATGGATGATTTATTATAAATATCAGCTTTGCTGCTTGTTAATTCAGAACCAAGATATTTGCCCATTTCCATCCCAAAGGGAGAAATCTAGTTAGTTTGTTCCCCATATTATAACTATGAAATTAAATTAAATGAACTGAATGAAATGCATGGGGGTAAATAAACTATTTAATTTAATTCAAACGATGAGAATAATACTGAATACGTCTATAGTTGGCTAAATAAACCAATTAACTGTTTTCTCTTTAGATAGCACACGCTAATAGTGCAGACACGACAAAAGGGAAAAAAAAAAGGATAAAAGAAAAATAACTTGTCTTAATTAGATGCCATCCAATCGGGTCTTGGGCCACCGTCCTGGCTTTCGGCTCTCTCACCACCTTGGTTGGTCCTGACATTGGCTTCAGGTGTGTCTCTTTCTTGCCTTCCAGGTTTTTATCACTAAGTGAGAGAAATAAGCTGATGGCGTTGAAGACAAGGTGGCTTCATTCCTCTAGCACACGCCTGGAGAATGACACTTCGTGAGGAGGGTGAGCACAACCAGATGCATTGATGCTGAAAGGGTTTCGGGCTCCGGGGTCGAGTGGACCTAGGCTTCAGTTCATGGCTAGGTGGTCTTAGGCAGGTTACACAGCCTCAGTCTCCTCATCTCTAAAATGGGAACAGTAACAGTGACCATTTCCTGTGACGGTGCTGAGCATTAAGCGAGGCAGTGATGTAAGACATAGGCCAGTGGCAGGTGCGTGAACGCCGCGTGGCTGGCTGTGCTTCCCGCTGGCCTGGGCTTTAACCTGCCTGGGACTGTGGAGATGCCTTGTTCTGAGAGTCAGGAGAACTAAATTCTTTCAACCCCTGTTTCCTGTTTTTTTAAATCTAGTTTTTTATTTATGTGTAGTTGATTTACAATGTTAGATTCAGATGTACAGCAAAGCGATTCAGTTATATATATATATATATGTTTATACACACATATATATATTCAGATTCTTTTCCATTATGGATTATTACAAGGCATTCAATATAGTTCCCTGTGCTATACAGTAGATCCTTGTGGCTTGTCTATTTTATATATAGTAGGGTGTGTCTGTTAATCCCAATGATATCACTTATATGAGAATCTAAAAAACATATAAAGTTTATATACAAACCAGAAATAGACTCACGGGCCTAGAAAACAAACTATAGTTACCAAAGGGGAAAGGTGGGGGTGAGATAAATCAGGAGTTTGTGATCAACCACTGTTTCTTGAGCACCTACTGTGTGCCTGGCTTTTGACTCAAGATAGAGGGGGTGGCAGGTGGATGAATGAGACCCCCAGGGCTGCCCTCCAGGATCCTATAGTCTAGCAAATGAGTCGAGGATGGGTCTAAACACATCACAGAATTGGAATTTGGCAAGGACCTGCTGAATGGGGGTTCAGAGGTTAGCCAGGCTCTGATTAATGTCTTGGCTTGAGAAGTCACTGGTGGTGAGGGTCTCAGGAAGCTGGGATGTATTCTCTGGCTATAGTTTGAAGCCCGACAAAGCCATTTCCTGCCCCTACCTGATATCGATTCTCGGTGAACTGAAGTCAGTTCAGGGTAGGCTCGGGGGAGAGGGGATGAGGGCTTCTTCAGGTTGGCCCAGAGGTCAGAATCAGCAGAGAGGTGAGAAAGAAAAGATATGCCACCAGCAGAGGCAACTGGGACCTGTGTTGGGATCCCAGTCCAGTCCCAGCAAGGCGCAAGAGCTTTTCCCTGCTGGGGCCTCAGTTTCCACATCTGTGAAGTGGGTGCAGGTGGGAGATGTTTGCCTCCAGTTCTGAGACCCTTTAGGGAGAAATTCTTGAGCTATGAGGGCAGCTGTGTTCTCCAGAGAGAGGAAATTAGCTATGCATTCTTTGGACCCGACTTTGTGAGCACCGGCTGCTGCATGGACTGAAGTTGGTGTTGGGTAGAGCGAGGCTGAGCCCAGAAGCCTGCAGTCCAGTGGGTCACAGAGAAACACATCAATACTCATGGAAGATGGACAAGTGCCAAAGTGTAGAGTACTGGGCCGGGGGCAGTAACCGTGATGGAAATGGTACCCAAGCCAGCCTCAGGCAAATCAGCAAACACTTTCTGGAGGAGCTGGAGCCTCCTATGAGTCAGGAAAGACACACACAGATCAAGGGGGTGGAAAGTGTGATGTTGCCTGGTGTACAGTCTAAGCTTTTCAGTGTGGCTGGAATTGAAAGACGCGAGGACATAGAGAGAGGCCAGGTCCAGATCAGGAAGGCAGTCTGAGTTTTGCTAAGGAACTGGGACTGGGTTCTCTGGATAAAAGGTGACCTTAAGGGTGAGTAGAAATTGTAGTGTTGCAGAAAAGGAATTGAGAAAACTTGAGAGAACATCTTAAGGAGGCTAGGAATGCAGGAGAGGGAACAGTGGCCCTACTTTCTGTCTTGAGCAACTGGGGGTGGGTGGAGGTACCCAAACCACAGGGGGCAGAAATCGAAGGAGGTGAGAGCGGCTGATTTGGAGCTGCAGGCGTGAGGAGCTGGGAAGCTTCCAGAAGAGAAGAGGGCAAGCCGTAGGTCCAGAGCTCAGAGAGAGAGAGGCTTCAAGATGGCTTCAATTTGGATGCTAAGATGGCCCAAAAATAGCAAGAAAGGAGGGGCACAGAACCAATGGCATTTGGTGCTTCACTGGAAGATGAGCAAGCCCTCTCCCCCTCTCCCCACCCTCTGCTGTGATCTGGCCACCCCCAAGCGGCTCCAGTCCTCCAGCCTTGGAGAGAGAAGGGCAGCTCGGGGTCTGTTCCCCTCGCTCGGTTTTAATCTCCGTCTTTAAACAGAGAAGAAAATCACTAACGGGTGAGGAGACAGCATTTGACTGAAACCTGATAATCCTTCCCCCAAGTGCCCTATGGACACGTCGTTCTTTCCCCAAGCTCCCTTAATTCCACGTGGATGTTAATGACAGCGTGTGGAGTGAGCTTCTCCAGAAGAGCCCATCTGATCTCCGGAATGCCAACACACGACGTTGTGTGGGTTCTGCCAAGGGTCCCAGAGTGCCCCGCGGCTGCAGCTGCCGGGCGTCCTCCCGGGGAGGGAGGACAAGGGGGTGTGGGAGTCTGGGCCACCCCAGGAGGGTAGCGAAGGGCACTTCGCACATCGACGCCCGACACCTCTTCTCCCCTGTGCATTTGCTGAGACGTTACTGCGTGTTTTTGGTCTCTTTGCTTTTGTTTTAAATCAGGGAATTTCTCTTTTTTAAAGTTTTATTAAAGTAGAGTTGATACACAATGTTGTGTTAGTTTCTGGTGTACAGCAAAGTGATTCGGTGATACATGTATATGTATTCTTTTTTCATGTTCTTTTTTGTTATAGGTTATCACAAGATACTGAATATAGTTCCCTGTGCTGTACTGTAGGACCTTGTTGTTTATCTATTTTATTTACAGTAGTTCGTATTTGTTAATCCCAAACTCCTAATTTATCCCTCCCCACCGCCTTCCCTTTGGTAACCACAAGTTTGTTTTCTATGTCTGTGAGTCTGTTTCTGTTTTGTAAATAAGTTCATTTGTCTTATTTTTTTCGATTCCACGTATCAGTGATGTCATGTGATATTTGTCTTTCCTCTGTCTGACTTACTTCACTTCGTATGATAATCTCTAGGCCCACCCATGTTGCTGCAAACGGCAAAATTTCATTCTCTTTTATGGCTGGGTAGAATTTCACTGAATATATATACCACATCTTCTTTATCTGTCATTTGTTGATGGACATTTGGGTGCTTCCATGTCTTGGTGATTGTAAATAGTGCTGCTATAAACAGTGGGGTGCATTATCTTTTTGAATTCGAGTTTTCTCCAGATATATGCCCAGGAATGGGAAATCTATTTTTGGTTTTTTAAGGAATCTCATACTGTTTTCCATAGTAGTTGCACCAAATTACATTTCCACCAGCAGTGTAGGAGGGTTCCCTTTTCTCCACACGCTCTCCAGCATTTACTGTTTGTGGACTTTTGAATGATGGCCATTCTGACTGGTGTGAGGTGACACCTCATTGTAGTTTTGATTTACATTTCTCTGATAATTAGCGATGTTGAGCATCTTTTCACGTGCCTGTTGGCCATCAATCAGGGAATTTCTGACTCTTCCTCAGAAGCGTTCACCAGCTCTGAATGATGCCCTGATCTAGAGGTTAAACCTGGCTTCCAGAACCTCATAGCTCCCCCTTCACTCCACTTCCAATTCTGATCTGTCTTTCCAGACTTAGGTCTTGATCTGCCCTGTGACAGGAGCCTGTCAGCTTGGCCCAGGGGACTGGGAGGTTGGGGAGGGCTGGACCAGTCGCCTCTTCACCCCTCCCTGTCTCCCCAAGCCTCACACACGTTCTCACGTGTACAGGTGCTCAAGCAAGGTTTGCTGAGACAACACTTGCTTCCCCGAACAAATCTTCTTGCCTTGTTCACGTGGCGACCCTGGCCTCAAAGCCCCTCCCCCTCACTGCATTTCAAACATCTGTTCCCTCATCAAAATCCAGCTCCAAAGTACCTTTCTCTAGAAGCCTTTCCCAATGCCCCCCTACTGTGGACCCACTGTCAGTCCCTCAGCAACAGACCCCCGAGTGTTTCTGAGTGTCTTCCTCCTGTTTCTAAACCAAGCCCTCCATGCCCAGGACCCAGAGGAGGACTGTGTGACCCTTGGGTGCTCCTAGAAACATCTTTTCAGCCACTAGCTCCTCTCCCATGCTCTGGATCTTGCAAATACTGTCTCTTGCACAGAGTTGTTGCAGGTACCCCCATTCTCAAAGGATCATACAGGCTTAGTTGGGAGTTTCATCTGTTTCAGGGCTTGTTGCCATGACCCCCTTCTCCAACCCCACACAGGGTCACACTTTCACTCTACGTCACCTCTGGCATTTTGCAGCCAGGATTTCCCTTGATACAACACCTTGGTTGAAACTGTCAATTTACTGTTTCCACACGAAGATACTGGTCACCTACTTTTCTGCAAAAGAATCCCCTCTCCAGTCTCGCTCACCGCCCAGTGACATACAGCTAGTGCATAATCAGTGCACACTGGATGGCTCTGGCTATGACGTCAGTCTGAACGTAGTATGATGTGGCAGGCGTGGCTTGGTGAACTGGAATGACAAAATTCGAATGATCTTCGCTTAACAGCTTAGTGACCTTGGACGTGGTGTGGGGGCTGCCCTACAAGCACGGGACCGGCCTAGGGAAGGGGAGGTGGATTAGACCAGAGACCCTGCTGACCACTGGGCAACCATCATCTCCTATGTTATGTTGCCTACACCCCAGACTCAGCTGTGTGCCAGGCTCCCACTAGGTTCTGGAGATATAACCATGGGTTCACTAGTTTCCTTAACACAAATGAGCCAAGTCTGTTGGAAGACACAACCATGTCCACAGCTCAGACCTCACCCAGTGAACATTACCTACATGGATTAACCCACCTCACATTTAAGAAGACAATGCCAGAGATTTTTCTCATCTGCAAGTTGAAGTTGTCTTTTATTTGACTTCTACAGACACAGCAAGAAGCTGGGAGAGTGAGGCAGCGAAAGGCCCATGACTTTGACCTTCACTGTCTACGTGACCATGGATGCATTATCCCACCTCTTTGAGCCTGTGGTTTCTTCTGTGAAGTGGGGACCAATCTGCCAGCTTGTTTAGAGACTTGATGCTCGTGTGTATGAAATGCTGGTCCATAAAAGCTGGTCTTCCCTGGATGCTAGTCATGACCCCAGTTAGTCTCATCTGCAGCTGGTAGTCGACCTGCAGAGTGACAGACAATGGGCAGGCATCCTGCACAGGAGACGCTGGCGGCCACTTGTGTCTTCTTACTGCTGCGGGGCCAGAGGAATCGGAGGCGCTTTGTCCCGTTGCTTTTCTAACTCTTGCTCTTTCCTCTGACATGATGTCCACAGAAGCTGTCTCGGGACCTTTGAGAAGCTCCACTTAGAGTCTCGTTAAATCTCCGCTGGTCCCACTTAAAGGACCGAAGCAAGAGGAAGTGGCAGCGTGGATGGAGATCTTCCACTGGTCCCAGATGGCACGCTGACTGCTCGTTCAAGGGGTGGGGGCCTTTCTGCAGAGCTGCAGATGCAGGGGGGGTCTGCGTGGTGCCAGGACGCAGTGCTTGGGACCACATGGGGCACAGCTCGGCAGATTTGCCTTTGCGTCCTTGGGACCTGGGGGAGGGCAGGGACCTACCCTTGATGACCCACCCAACGTGACGCTACCTTAGCGTGGGTCACCTCTCTCCTGAGCCTGACCTGGGCTTGTTCAGCCTTGCCTTAAATATTCCAGAGGAAAGAAGCTCACCCACCCCAACAAGCATCCACGACACAGAGATGATAAAAGTCTCCTTTACATTGCACCAGTGCTCTTATTCTTGTAAATTCCACAAACTCATTTCTTGTTGAGGGAAGTGTAACTGAAATTTGGACTTTGGAATCTGACAACCCAATTGTCTCTCCATTTGATGAGCAACTTAAAAACAGTGACTGGTCTTGTCTATATTTATATCACCAGTGGGCAGAAGAGTGGCCGTTGGCTGCCTGGTCAAGGCTGTAAACAAAGCCTGTTACAAATGTGACTGAATGAATGAATGAGCGAATGAATAAATTGTGGGTTGACTCTATCTCCCCAGTTTCTTGCTCTGTGATTTATGCAAGTCACATAACCTCTCTGAGCTTCAGGTTCCTTATCTGAGAAGCAGAAATATGGCCACTCTCATAATTACATTCTTTCAGCCCTCCCTCCATTCAGTCAATTATCATTTCCCATTTCTGTGTGGCAGGCTGTGTGCCAGGTGCAGGGAATTCAATGGCAGGGAAAGAGAATGCAAAGGAGGCCTTCATGAAGCACCCCATGTCACGGGGACACCACCAGTGCCCCACCTCCCACAGGGCTAGGACAGCAAAAGGAGGGTCAGCACCCAGCACAGCATCATTGTGCGTGAGTGCCCAGACCTACAGTCCCCTTCCCTCACCCAGCCCCACATGCCGCCTCGTTGGATATCTGGAGGCAGTAATCCAAGTGATTGATTCCAGAGCCCTAAACCTCTGTGTCCAGGATAAGAACTACTTTGGACGAGGGCTTGGTACATGCTGGAAATAGCTGCCTGGGGCTCGGCATGGGTCATGGGCCCCAGTTTCTCCAGGACAGGCACTGGCATAGGGGCCTTTCTGATGGCTCCCAGGGGTGCCACCTCCACTCCCACCTCTCTCCATCACATCACCCTGCTTTGTTGTCTTCACTTCCTTTGATTTCACATTACTCAAGAAAACTCCCTTTTCTTACTTCCTCTCGTATCATCCATCCATCCACTTACTTAACTACACTTTACTTTTCTGCTTCCTCCACCAGAAACAGTGCAGAGAGACTCTGTGTCTGCCTTGCTCTCACTGTATCCCCAGTGCTTACCACAAGGCCAGCCCCATAGATGGCCTTCAGTATTTATTGGCTAGACAAAGAGCCCACAGTACTTACAGCTGTCACTGTCGTGCGCGGTACTTACGCCTTTCACCTGGTTCTCCCAAGTCTACTTAGCAGCTCCTCCAGAAAGACTCCTCTCCTCCACCTGCAAAACTCGATGGGCTCTGCATCGCACCATCCTTGCATTCTGTGTATGTCTCCATTTCAGCTCTAATGCAACACAGTGAGACAGCCTGTGCATGCCTGTCTCCTCCACCCCATCCCTAGAGCAAGGTCAGGGCTTGGTCATGTTCATTTACCTCCATGCTTGACAGAGCTTAGCCCGTGGCATGTGATTAATAAGGGCTTGTTGAACAAGTGAATGAGTGGCCTGATTGCAATTCAACTTTGGACAAAACTGGAAAAAGTCTGAAAGGCTCAATAGCAGGTTGAAGTCCAGGTCTATTTGGGGCGGGGGGAATTTCCAGACATAAGTCCACCTGGCATCTTCCCAGGACAACACAGAGATATTTCCTATTACTTTGTTTTCTAAAGGCTGAAGGCAGAGCTACTGAACGTGGCTCTCAAACAGTCCTCGAGGAACGTCAGTCCAGTCATTCTGGCTCTTCAGCCATCAGCACGCTAGGCCAACGCCCACCACTTCCTTCCATCTTCCATCAAAGATTGATTCATGCTCATTGGATGAGGCTCATATGCCTGGACTTGTGACAAGGTGCTTCACCAAATTAAAAAATATTAATTCTGTCCACCACTCTGCATGATGGATATTTTATCACCATATTCCAGGGCTTAAAAAAAGGCTCAAAGAACCTATATAATTTGACTAAGATCAAGAAATTCATCCCTAATGAATCTGCCCTGTTGTTGATTTGACTCTAAAGGTCTGATGTTATTTCACTAAGAATGAGGCACAGAATCACAGGGGAAGTGGGAGATCTTAGATGTCACCTGGTTCCCACTTTCCACCCAACGCAAGGACCTCTTAACGTTTTTTCCCGGAGCCAGCTTTCATTTAAGCTGTTACCATTTTCTCGTCTCCTTTCTCACCACTTTCTCGCCACGTCATCACCCCTTTGGCCATCTTTGGCATGTTCGCCATTTTGTGTGGCTGAAAAAAACCTCATAGCTTGTAAGTCAGAACTAAGACATGAACCCAGAACTGTATTGACCACTGTGACGCTCTGCCTTGTATTTCTTAGATTGGGAAAGTCTCCTTCACAAGACAATACATCCTTTTTTTTTTTTAATGCCAACTGTACTGGACAGAAAGGTCTTGAATTAGTACATAAAGGACCAACCGCTTGAATGGCCCTAGTTTCACTCTGTGGATAAAGTTTTAATTCCTCTGTACACCAAAGCCTACTCCTTAGATATTTGACAGCAATGCTCAGTAGAACCTATTTTTAATTTTGTAGTTATTTTATTTAACCCCTCTTACCTGAACCACACCCAAATTGATCTCATCCCTGGTAAAGTGTGCTGACACAAAGTATAAACTCTCCTCTAAGATGAGGTCTGATATGGGACCCCCTGTAGACATGGACATAGAAGAAATTGGAGGCAGTAATACACTGAGCAGTGTTTGTAATGGTGAGCTGGAGAAACTTCTGATGGGTAAAGTTTGGGGGTAGTGAAAGGGTGGACAGTCACTTTGGGCAGTATGTGCCCATGGCCAAAGACTGGGGCAGACAGGCCATGCCTGGGGCACTATCCTCTTCATGAAATGTGAACATTTCTGACTTAGGGTGAAGTCATGTGGTGGAGGAAACAATCATCCTACTTTCAGATCACTTGGGTCTAGTCTCAGCTCTGCCACGAACTTGCTGTGTGACCTTGGCCAATTCACTTTCCTTCTCTGATCTTCAGAGAGACCATCTTACAAAGAAGAGTTGGATGTAATGATCTTCATGCTGCTTCCATTGTGAAACTTCTATGAATAGAAGGAGTCAGAGGGAAAAAAGCTAAGATAAACCAAATGTTGATCCCGCCAGCCAGTCAAGCGAGCCATTCTTCTCAAACACATGGAAAATAAAAGGAATGCTACACAGTGACTCTGCCTAAGGGTTTCAGACTTATTTACAAATATGAGTTTTAATGTAAAATATGGGCATAGCCTCTTTAAGGGCTGGACCTAAAAGATAATTAGACAATATACTTGACCTTATTACTTGGTACAGTGTCATTTTAATATCAGCTTGAATTTCAAAGGAAATTTCATTGAGTTAGTAAGAATGGTAGGCAATGAACTTGCTGCTTAGAACAGTGACCCAGAGCCCAGATACCCTGTTCTGTCTCTTCTACATTGAGGAGCAAGGTGAGCTCATGCCTACCATGCTGGCTCTCAACTTTCGCCAGACTTATATTTTGAGGCAGATTATTAACATGTGGGGTTCATAGTAAAGTACTATGCTTACTACGTGAACTTAATCAATACCGAAATGATCACAGATAATTTATCAGATATTCTTTAAAGGAATTACAGATCACATTCTGTTCTTTACATGATGACCTGATCATGTTCAGTTTCAAACTGGATGAGGTGTGAAGCCCTCTGGAACAGGGACGATGTGTTAGCCACCTAGATCTGCATCTCACTTACACCATCTTTGATGCCTCGCAGAATAAACTGAGGTATGCATAAAGCCAAATAATAAATTTAACACTTTTTCTTTTCGTCACAATATCAAACGAAAGTGGCCAGACAGATTTCTGCACTCTGGGTTTCAAGGGCTGAATGTAAAACTTGTGTTCTGGAGCACAGGTGACACTCACTTTGGGGACCCCGATGGCCTTTCCGAGAGGCAGGCAGCCCCTGCTGTCCTTGAGGTTTGATGACAGGTACATGGGATGGCTTATCAGGAAAGACAGAAGTGTGAATCTCCTGTGGACAAAGAGGATGCTCAGTGGTTCCAAGGATGGGATCCACGTTGAAAGGCATAAGGGCAAAACTTTGAACTTCATTTGAGTCTTGCTTTGCAATGAGATCAAATCTGCTTCTGCCAGGGCAACAACCGTTCAAGAAGAGATCAACATACTCAACGAGTTATCTTTCTAAGCGATGCAAGGAGACGTGTGGTTTGTGAGTTCATACACACGTGACACATTTACACACATGAAGCATGTATGCAATGACACTTACGTGTATGAGATGCACTTACAGGCTTGTTTACCCTGCTGTGTGTTAACAGCACTAATAACTGGTTTCTCTCAAGGTGACTTAGTTTTGAAGCCCATTTTTTTCCCCAGAAAAAAAAAAAGAAAAAATTAACTCAAATGTCAAGTAGATTTTAATGACTCTTTATTGATACGGGAAGACAAAACATAAGAAGCTAATTATAACAAAAAATATTAAAGTGCCTGGTTTACGAACTAAAATGAGCCATCAGGGAAAACCAGCCAAATAGGGACCCTCCACACTCCCACCAGATGTGAAGTAGCCCGGGGTCAGGCTGCTCTGGTTCAAGGTCCAGCTGTGCCATTCACCCGCTGTGTGACCTTGGACGAGTCCTTGCCCCTCTCTGGTTCTCGATTCCCATACTCTGAAATGAGCAGAAGGGGTGCTTGGGTGGCACACCCCTCTGTGGCTGCCTCTCCTTCCCTGTCTCATGTCCTGACTCCATGACCTGTGCTCCCTGAGGTCCCAACCTTTGGCAGCACGATGCAGAGGGTCACATGTGACTGGGAGCATGGGGCAGTGTGACATGGCAGTGGGGGTTTCTGAAGGTCCGTGTCTCCACCACATCTTGGTTAAGTGATGGTGGGTCTGTAACACTGAGCTCTTGGGGCCTCCATTTCCTCGTCTGTAAAGCAGGGCTATCCCGTGGGTCCCTGGGAAGCTTCCTGAGTTCACTTAGGTCCGGGGGTCTGCACAGTGACAGGCACACAGTGAAATGACTGTCGGCTGGGATGGTTCACGAGCCAGGCAGAACCGTGGGCCACAGTCATCAGCTTCCTGGGGATCACGGGAGCCTTTCAGTCCTTTCTCGGGCTTGGAGGGACAGAGCAGTGAGGGGACAGAGAGAAGGCGGTTGCCCTTTCCCTCCCAGCCCCTTCACGAGGCTCTGCGAAGGTCTCTGCTATCTTTCTCTGCAGCAATCCTGCCTTCTCGCCTTGACAGGTGGACATCATTATCTCTATCAGGACAGTTAAATTACCGAAGGAAAAAATTTCACCCTGAAGCCATCAATTTTACTTTTGATCCTTCTCCTCAGGTTGAAGCTTTCTTCCAAAGTCACTTTTAAAAATAAAAAAAAATTTTTTAAACCCCTTTAAATGGAGGTTTTATACAACAGACAATGTTCCCTATTTGAATTATTTCTTTTGAGCCTGGATAACATTTCTGTTGCCTACTATCCAATAAAACATTAATTACAGAAATATTGAGCTTTAGAGAGCGCCTTCAAATCTCCGTCTCCATGTCAGACACTTAGGGGAATGGCTATATTATAAATCTGGAGAGGAACACAGCTACAAAGCTCACCGCTTTCACGATCCACGCTTAGAAGGCAGAGGGGTGAGGAGCTGGTTCTTACTTCGGGCTGTGTGTTCCTTGGAGTGGGGAGAAGAAGGCACGCAAAGGGAGACGGGCGCTCACGGCCTGATTTCATCCTGACACGATCTTCAGGAGAGCCACACTCCTCTTGATCCAGAGCCGTGGATCCAGTTCCGGTTCTGCTGTCTGGGCCCCTTGTTTCACCCCCGTGAGACTCAGTGTCATCCCAAGTTGGTGCAAGGATTTAATGAGCCAAGGATGTTATGGTTTTCCCATAAGTTCCCCAGGTTTGAGGACTCACTGTGTTCTAGACACTACCCTGACTGCTTTACACACCTAAGTTTCATTCTATGTGATGGACATCATAATCCTCCCCATCTTGCAGCAAATATTTGATTTTGTAATTTGTTCAAGGTCATATAGCTTATGAAGGCGGACTCCAGATATCTGTCCTTATCATAATGACGCGTTGCCTCTTTCTATATGAGGTCCAGAGAAAGATGCCCCGTGCCTGGCATATAGGAGATGCTTGAAAGATGCCAACTCCTTGCCTTCCTTCGGCCATTTGCACTTACTGTCTTTCTGAGGGGTCTTCTTCCTAGCAGGTGTAGGAAGTAGAACAATGCTTGATAGCTAATGCCCTTGAAAACAACCCTCAGCCAGCAATAGATGGCAAGAGGGCGGATAAATGCCCCAGCTCCCTCACCCCTGGTCTGTGTGTGGGTGGATTCCGGGCAGCTTGTGCATTGCTCTCCAAGATGACCTTGCTTGGATAGCTCGCCTTTCTGTGGCTGCCTCCCGTTCCCTGTCTCATGTCCCAGCTACCTGAGGTCCCAAACAAACTCTCTGTTAGCTCATCCTTGTCTCAAGTTCTGCTCTGCAGGAACCCGAATCAAGCCCGAGATCCCAGAGGGCTCTGCCATGTGTGGTTGATCTAGGATGCCCTGGCCATTGGCACAGTGCCTGGCAGAGAGCAGGCCCACAGCCAGTGCTTCCTGTGATGGGCGGCATGGTGTACGTGAGGAGTGCCCCAGGTCTCGGCTTCGAGGTGCGCTAGGTCAGATTGCGGGCCAGCTCCGTATCCACTAGGAGCCTCAGTTTACCCATGGGGATGAGAACCCTTGCAGGGGTATCTCTGGATTTGGACCACATTCACAGACAGCCCCTGACACAGAGCGGGCACACAGTGAACAGTGGTTGTGGTGATGCTTTGTGGAAGGCTCCCAGCTCACCTGCCACACTGGCAAGTCACAGGCCTATGACACACGGGGTTCACAGCAGTCGAATGGACCGTGGATAACATCCCTCAAAAGGGCAGCCTGAGATTTTGCGCAGCTCGAGCCGAATGCCTCTGCTGAGTTAGGCTGGTCTTGCTAGCAACTGCTTCCGGGAGGCATCTTGGCAAAAGGGGTGAAGGACAGTGAGGGAGGGAGAAGAGAAGAAAACCTGAGTTTGTTCTTTGAGGAAAAGCAATGGGCTCTTTTATCTCAGGTTGGAGGCTGGTCCGTGGAGGCTCAGACACAGGGCATTTGACTCTGAGGATAAACAGATTTAAATACTGTGGCCTCAGCCTGGCTCTCATCCAGGGGAGAGGCAGGCCCCTAAACATTGGACTGACTGGACAGATGTTCACCTTCCTCTGTGATCTTTTTAAATACCCCCTCTGCACTGCCTCCATTAAATGTGTCAGACTCACAAGGGCAATTTCTGAAACAGGGTCTGATACAGCGAGAAAGGTGAGTTTTGACAGCCTCAGAAGCCAAGCCGGCTGCACCCTGTTCCAGCACGTCAGTCTGATTTGTCCAAAACTTTTATTCTGAGAAGCAGTAGCAAGAAGGGACACTTGGCATTATCCTAACGTTATAAAAATTGCACTGGGAGAGACTCAGTGGGTAGCCAGGTTATTATTATTCTATTATTATTATTTGAACAAAGGCATGGGCCGTGTCACCTACATCCAAGAAAACTAAACTCTCAAGATGTCTAAAGAGGGGTGGGGGATGTGATGGGGGTGGGACTAAGGGCAAAGTTTCCATGTTTCATCTGGTAAGAAACTGCAAATTTCTCAGAATTTCCCTGGGGAAAAACTGTGAACAGAGAATCTTTGAAATGCAATACATGAATCCTCGCTCCCCTCCCCCACAAAAAAATTCCAAAAAGATGCAGTTACCAGTGTGCTTCTCAGAACTGGAGCATTGATTCCACTTCATGCTCTGGCTTCTGCGTCTTCTGGCTTCAAGACAGCCTTCCTGGATTGAGCGGTGTGGACTGGGACATGAATTTAAATGGTCCCTACCATGGCTGGGTGTGGAATACAACCACAGTATGCGCTGAACGTTAAATAGCAGGGTTTAAAGATGTTAGGACTGTCCTCTCAGAAGGAGGGGCTGCTTTCTCTTAGCACCGTTAGCTGCACACGTGCTGGGTTTGGGAACACATACTGGGAGGGAAACCAGCGCTGGTCGGTTCTCCGTGCCCCCAGCGGGTGGCTTGAGGGTTACATTGGGTGTTCAGCTCTCACAACAGACCATATATGAAAACTCAATTGACCATATATTAGAAATGTATTTGTCCTCTTTTTATTCTTTTCCATTTAACTATTATGTTTGTCTTTATACCAATAACACAATGGCTTGATTACTGTAGCTTTACAGCAAGCTTCAGTCCAAGTACTGTGATTTCCCCCCAAAACTGCTGGGCTGTAAAACCTAAGTTAAGTCCTGTCATGCCTTGCTTTTAACTCTCTCAACTCAGGGAAGTCAAAGTGTACACCTTGGCAGTTTCCAAGGCCTTGACATTCAAGTGCCTCTGCTTCCTGTCTGATAAAAACCCAAGCCCTTCACATCAGGCTCTGCCCCGAGTTCGGCCTGCTCGTGGCCCCCATTCCCTGGCTCTTCATGTACTCCCAGCGTGGTCCGGCCACTGGGCCTTTGCACCTGCCACTGCCCTGCCTGGAGTGCCCAGCACATAGGCTGAGGCTCACCTTGTCACTTATCTCAGTGGGCCCGCGTGAGAGGCCGGCCGAGCTGGGCTTGTCCAAAGCAGAGGCTCCCAAACCTCTCTTTGCCCCAAAACTGCTGTAGCTTTCTTTGCTGCCTGGCTTTGTTACATGACCGCCTGGCTTTGCTGATTGCCTGTGCCTCTCACTCTCTGTCTCTTTCTGTGAAATCAGGGACTCCCTTCTTCATGCCCACCCAAGGACCCCACACCCAAAACACTGTCTGCACCCAGAGGGCCCTGGGAAATGCCGGGTGAAACAACGAATGAGTGACCGGCGGTCCCCTGACTCTTCGTCACTTACATCTTTGCGGCTCACACTGTATGTTACTCTCAAGACGCTGGGTTTGTGCCCCTTAAGTGGGCAGTGGTCGAGCACTGGCACAGTGTGAGCAGGGATCCGGGAGAGGGTGGACCATGGTAGGGGGGATTTGCCTTCAAGATTTGTACGTGGAGAAAAGTCCAACCCGGAACTTGATTGTTTCTGTTGGTCCCCAAGTGTTTCTGTAGTGTCCAGAAGGCTCCTCCTCTTGAACTCCATATTGGAATCATCTCTATGGTAACAAATAGGCAGTTGATAAACTTCCCTTATTCGAGTTTTAGGTGTATGAAGGTGTCGTGATTTTCACACGGGGAAGACAGATTGAATTCAAATATGGATTGCGTGGTCTTTAGGAAAGGTGATGGTAGGTGGAGGGAGATGGATGTTTTATTATCTTGCATATGGGCCTTCAAGGGAAAAAAACAGAACAAAACAAAACAAAACCCTTTAGTGCCGCAAAGAGCCCAGGGAGTTAGGAGTTAACAGTCCACGTAAGGAGACGCGTCTGGGAGAAAGCAGCTCCTCACCGCTCACCTGCTTCCCCGGGTCCAGCCCGGAGCAAGGCAGCAGATCTGGGTCCTGGAAGATTCCAGACATGGCACCAAACCCTGTCCCTGCCTGATGTGCCTCCCAGGCCCTGTGGAGGAGAGGAGATGACGTCAACGTGGTTCTCAGCTAAAGAAACTGAGGCTTGGGTGGCCGGAGTCAGCCACCCCGTCACGTTATTGTAAAACGCACACCCGTTCAAAACCACCCTGTGTATGACTCTGGCCTTCTGTGCCTCTGGACCTAAGCACACAACACAATCTTGTCCCAAGTTATGAAAACAGTCCGGCCCAGCCAGGCCTGGGGGCCTCTCAACCGTGTGAGCATCCTTCTGTATTTCAGCAGAAACAGACACGACAGCAAATCTTTGTTACTGGGGAAGGGGGTGTGTGGTTTCTGAGCTCCGTGGAAACAACAAATATCAGCCTCCTTCTCAGGCCCGGGTCGTGGGCAGGGAACCCTCCCTGGGTCTTCTGAGTGCTCGGAGTGGCGTGTCCACTGGAGGTTGTGCCGCTGCTCTGGCCAGGCTGGCTGGTCCTCTTGCCATCCTGAAGTCTGCCTTAAGGGTATCAGGAGAGTCCCCTGCTGCCCTCTTTACCCCTTGCTTGATTGCAGGGTCCAAGACCCATGTGATCGTTTATTTACAACCAAATTATTATCCTTGTCCTTAAAGAGTTAAAACACCTTATTGAAGGAGAAAAGACTCACGTACTCACCATTCATGCCCCCATTCTTTTATTCGCTAGGAATGACCTGAGCACCAATTCTTTTCTGCTAGGTTCTGTCTTGGTTTCTGTGCGAAGAAATAGGTAGGAGCCCTGCAAGGCTTTCAAGAAGCTTGGGGTCTCGTGTGCAGCTCAGACGGAGACGTGAATCACTTCAGTGCAGCAGAAAGTGTTGCGAGGGAGGGGATGAATCCAGGGTGGCTGCCTGGCGGAAGATGCTTGACTCAGCACCCAGAGAGGACAAGGAAGGCTTCTCCAAGCCGAGAAGCTTGGGCTGAAACTGGATCGTTGACTTGGGATTCTCCTGGAGGAGAAAAGTAGGAAGGGAGTTCGGGACAAAGGAACAGCGTGAGCAGGGTGGTGACCTGTCCAAAAGGAAGGTACAATAGTGTCAGCTCTGACTGGAGCACGGGGGCAGGGAGTACGGGACTTGAGACACAGGCTCCTCTGGGATGACCTGGGTCTCGGTCCTGTCTGTCGCTACGGAGCTGGGCAGAGCCAGCAGGGCACGGACAATGAAGGACTGTTAGCTGGTCTCTGCGGGACCCCCGGGGCAGGATTCAGGGGCTCCGAAGCTATGAACAGCTGGGTGCCAGGTGGCCCGGGTTGGCGGCCCCTGCGTTCCGGGGTAAATTCAGAACAGCTGAGCGTCCCCGGCCCTCTCCTCACAGCACGTTGTCCACACAGGCCTCCCTGTGGCAGAAACATCAACTTTAATTCTTGGGAGCTCTGGGGATTTGGGGCAGTCCACAAAGCCTGCCCCTTCCTCCCCTTCCATTCATTAATTATTATCTCCAGAAACTTCTATTAATCAGGCACCGAGCACAGGTTTTGGGGGAAGATAGCCCCATGCAGAATGCTGGCGATCTGATACAGCCGGACTCTTAGAGGAGTTGCCAGGCCACGGATGTGTGTTAATTAGGAACTCGGGGCCTGCCATTCAAAGACGGTTGATAAACAGCTCCCAAGCATCATTATCTCCTCAACCAACTGAGCCGTGGGCCACCTCCCTGCCAAGCCATCCTGCCCAGCCATCCTGCACCCCGGGAGGGCGAGCAGTTTCCCTTGTACTGATGCTCTGAGGCAACGCGCTGCGAGTGAGCCCAGGCCGGCCTGCGCAGCGCTGGGCCGGCTGGGACTGCAGAATCCATTTTCCACTCTCCTCTCACCAACCCATAGTGTCCCTTTCCTCACCTGTCAAATGGGGCCGATGACAGATGCCCACCTGTGCTGCTGGCGCGTGAACAAGAGCTTGGCCAGCCATAGAATCAGGAGGTGAGCTGGGGAGATTCCAGCAACGCTGGAGGGTGATGTCAGAGGTCACGCCCTCATTCTTTCCTCCTTGGGGTCACTGTGCCCTTCAGTTGCCTGGGGGTCCCAGGAAGATCGTGGGAAGATTCTAACCTTGTTACCTTTCGGAGACTCATTTTGCAGGAGCCTCACTAGCCGGCACACCGGCTCGGGAAATGGGGATTTTGCAGCTCAAAGCCAATACGTGTTGGATTTAAACCATTCAACTGCCCATCCAGATTTGGGAGTGAATCAGGCTGCGTACTGTCTGGTCTCTTTTTCCATGTAGGCGTAAAGCAAAGGAAACGGGAAATAAGTACAGATACAGGGAGACATTGAGGAGAGGATGAGAGCCATTTGGGGACCCAGGGAAATTTGAAAGTTCAGAATTGGAGGGAAAAGGAGAAAAAAGTAATAAAAATCTGGTTGAGCAAAATGTGCTAAATTCTTCAGTCTTTCTAGAAATATTCCAGAGAATGGGCTCTGGCCGCTCCAAGGAAAGTTGACAAAATCGTTGATGAAAGTTTTGTTTTCTTTTTAGTTTTTAAATGTATTTAAATTTTTTTTTTTTTTTTTTCTGCAGAGCATGGACGGACAGTCAGTTTCCTCTGCCTAGCAGGCACAGCATCCTCTCCCTAGAGGCCTGGCTCTGTCTTTTTTCCTGGTCCACGATGTTATCAGCAGAGGCAGGCTTGGCAGAAGGCAGCAAGCCAGCCCCGAGAGGGGGCACCCCTCCTGCTCCAAGAAAGCCCGGAAGCTGCTGTTCGGAACCGCTGTCCTGCGAGGGCTGGAGCTCAGGCCTCCTCCGCACTGGGGGCTACGTGCCCGTGAGCGCTCAGGGCACCCTGCTGCCCTCCTCCTGCCCCAGGAGGACATTTTGCAGCTGAGGAAACAGGATCAGAGGCAGCCACTTTCTCGATGTCCTTGAGCTAGTGAGTGATGGAGTGGCTCCAAGCCAGGTCTACTGGCCTCCACGGTGGTCACTCCTCCGGTGCTGGAGGCCAGTCTGCTTTCTGGAGGCTGAGTGAGAGCGCACTGTCCTTCCTCTGTCGTCTCTCGCCCACGGCATTCCAGGCCCCCAACCCACCCAGCACTTCCCCGGCGTCAGCTCCACGTCGCGTGGGCAGACTCGACTTCCTCCAGACTCTGTGGGTCTGCTTGGGCTTCTCTCTTCCTTCTGCTTTGCAGACCCTGGCCTCTGTCTTCCAGAATCTTCTGCCACTCTGAAGTCCAGACCCGGCCCCCCGATCTCGGGGGAAATAGAGCAATCTCTCTGTGGCAGACTCAGCGACCATTACTCTTGTGGCCCAGGGAAAAGAACTTTTTATTATTTTAATTTTTTGAGATGGGATTTCTCATGTATAATTCTTTCCTGCCTTCCTTTCCCCACCCCCTGTTTAGATTGTAAAATTTTTGTGGGAAAGAATACATTTCTCTAGCTTGCTCTGACTCCCAGGAGAGCCATAGAACTCTGTTCTCTTCAGGGTCCACTGTGTTTTCTCAGGCCACCACTCCTTTGCACCTGGGTCCTCCTGGCCTGGGCCACCTCACCCTCCCAGAGAACTCTGCTCCTCGGAACCCCACGCAAGCAGAGATATCTGCCTTGGTCACGCTTCCCCAAGCATCCTACCGACATCCTGCAAGTTGAAAGGGGCCTCCTGCATCCTGAAGGGCCCGTTCAGCATGCTCCTGTCACACACGTGAGGTGGGTTCTTGTCCCCATGAGACGGGGGACTCATTCATCTCGATGTTTCTGGCATCTGGTTTGCTTCCTGGCACCTGGGGGCCCTCAGTATGCCTTTGCTGATTGCACACACGAACAACAGGTTGGGATGCTGGGAGCAGGTTTGCTGCGCTAGAGGATACCCAGTAAACGTTTCAAAATCCCCTGATGAAGTAGGGAGCGTGGAAACTCACCATCTCTACTTAACAAAGGAAGAGAACTGAGGTCCGGAGAAGTAACACAACTTGACCGAGGACAAAATGCCAGTATCTGCTGGAGACGGCCTGGTACCCAGGCTGCCGCAAAGATGATGGAACAGCTCTGTGCTGAAGGCGACAGTGAATCAGCACCAGTTCTGCCCCACTTTGCTTCTCTTCTTTTCGCAGTGACCATGGCGGGGACTTGAATTTCATGCTAACATGTGGCCAAGACAATCTCTGGTTTCTCTGAGCCTGCCCTGTCCTGGTCCAGGTTCCCCCTCTCCCCGGCCCTCCGTGGGAAAGCAATCCAGGCTGGAGCAGCGAGAGAGAAGGATTCCATTCTCAGCCGCCACTTTCCGGGGAACGCTCGACACTCGGGCCAGATGGGAGAGCCTCCCTACAGCCAGGCTCGACTCACGAGGCCACACGGGGTGTTTCGGGCAGATGTTGGCCTCCGGCCACCCAGGGCCACCCTGCTGGGCCCCCGCTCATCTGGCCCAGCTGTGCAGGAGCTTTAGAACTAATCCACAAGAATGTCCCCTTTCACTCTGATTGGCTGCTGGTGACATCATAGGAATTTGGGAGAAGTGATTTTATTGCCTATCCTGTTGTACATGTCTTTGATTAATAAACATTGGGCAATCAAATTAATTATGTCATCATCAATGCAGATTTGTTGGAAAAATATTTTGAAAATATAAAGTTTAGTCAAGTAAGACTTGATTAGAGTGGTAACCCTTTCCTTGTGTAAATGACACCAAGAGCTGGCAAGTTTTTGTCTAAAATAATGTTCAAGGGTCCTATCCTTTTATTCTCCACTACCTGGAAGAGCTTCTGAGCAGATGGTGAGATTTGTTCTTACTTAAAGTTGTATACAAGCCAGCCCTTCTCCACGGAATGTCTGTAAGATGGTGCACGTATATGTATGTACGTATTTGCAGAAGGCATGGATATTCAGCGAGAAGCTTTCTAGTCACAATATAAAGATGCTGTATTTGTTTCTTAGGGCTGCAGTTACAAAATACGATGACCCAAGTGGTTTGAACAGTAGGAATTTATTGTCTCAGCGTTCTGGAGGCTGGAAGTCCAAGATCAAGGTGTGGGCAGGGCTGGTTCCTTCTGAGGGCTGTGAGGGAGAGTGTCTCCCGTGCCTCCCTCCTAGCCTGGTGGTCCTTGGCTTACAGAAACATCACTCTGACTTCTGCCTCTGTCTTCACATGGCATACTCCCCGTGGGCCTGTCTGTGTCCAGTTTTCCCTTTTCATGAGGACCCAGTCATACTTGATTGCGACCCACCTTAATAACTTTTTCTTAGCTAGTTAGATTGGCAAAGACCCCATTTCCAAAGAAGGCCATATGCCGAGCTCCTGGGGGTTAGGACTTCAGCATGTGAATTTTGGGAGACACAACTAAACCCATAACGGATGCTTTTAAAAGGAGATTGCATGAGGTAATAAAGAGAATGTTATCTAGGACACTTTCTGGATCCTTCACCTGGGCCAAGTCAGTTTCCCTCACTGAACGTGAATTTCCTCACCTTTAGAATGAATTTAATGGTAATTATATGAAGGGGCCCTAGATGTTTTTGTGATCCAGCAGCATGGTGGATTGAGGACCAGTGAGGGCAATGCCTCGACTGAGTTCACACAGGGAACTGGCAAAGTCTGGGGGTGGGGGGGCTTGTGCTCCCTGGCGTCTGACTGGCTCTGTCTGCTTTGTCCGGTGGCCTCTCTGTCTTATGTATATTCTCCACATCAAAGTATTTCTTTCTTCTACAAACAAACATAGCATTAAGGAAAAGTCCCCCGAATTAAACGTAGGAGGTCTGAACTGTAGAGGCAAATCTGCCTCTACTTCCATGTGTGGGTTTAGGTGTTGGTAAGTCTTTCATTAAACATGCATGATTTCATTAAACTTTATTTAGCTTATGAACTGGGAAATGGTGAAATGAAAGGCAGTGTCCCCCAGAACCATATCTAGCTATGTGCCGTTTGTAAGAGACACATCTAAAAATAAAATGATGCAGAATGTTTGAACATGAAAGAATGCAAAAAAAGATACATCAGACAAAAGCCAAAAAAAATATATATATAGACATTCTAAATTCGTATCAGAAAAGTAAATTTCAAGTCAAAATTGACAGTAGGGGTTTAGGAGGTTGTTATTTAATAATAAAAGGAACATTTTATCAGAATGTACAATAATCATGAAATTTAATGCAACTAACAACAAACCTATAATCCATATAAAAACTGAAATTTACAAAATTGTCAGAAAAAATTTGGAAATCCATGAGTAGAGTGAGTATTTTAATAGTCTTCTTGTGAAACTGTTATAAAGAGAAGATTAAAAATCTAATAAGGATGTAAGAAATTTGAACAACCCACTGAAAAGCTATACATAAAATCCTGGAAAACACAGAGAATACGCATTTTTAAAGAATATCCATGTGTTATTTACAAACATGGGCCAAATAATATCTGTAGTGGAAATTTCAACCACTACCAGAAATTGTATCAAATAAATCACTATCTCTAAATAAACTTCAGAAAAATCAGAGATCAATGAAATAGCACTATTCCTCAAGCTCACCATATGTTTAGATACTAAAGAAGAAAAAAGGGCAACTCAATAGCTCATGGAACAAACACGGCGTAGGGTAAGTAATGAGTTATCTAAAACTAAATAAAACAAAATCATTATCCATAAAACTCCTTCAGGTAAAATTAAAGTGTTGGATGGGATTTTGTAGCTTTAAAGGTATGTGTTAAGAAATATTAAATTTGAAAGTGGATGAAGTGACGGCTTAACTCTGTAAATTAGATAAAGAGCAACAGAGTAAACCCAGAGAAAACAGAGACAAAGGCACAGTAAAAATGAGAGCAGATATTGGAAAATACAGAAAGGATCAATGAAATCAAAGCTGATTCTTTATAAGACAATTGAAACAGAAAAACCTCTAGTAAGATGAATTGAAGGAAAAAAGATCAAAGTCACAAATAAAAATATGAGGGACAAAGAAGATTAGTAAGAGCTATAGTGGAGGTTCATGCATAACCCAGTTAGAGTAAATGTGACAATTTATATAAAACGGATAATTACGGAAATAATACGGATGGCTAGAATTGAAGTGGTAAAAAATCCAAACAAACCAATCACTATTACAAAATTAACTTGCTGGCATATATATTACATCAGTGTATCTCTACACTAGATCTAGATTGTTTTCTGAATAATTTGTACCAAAATGTCAGAGAACAAATAAACCATGTCTTTTACAAGTAGTTTCTGAGGAAAGAAAAAGACAGCCAACTTACTATTTAATGCTATTTAATGCTTACTATTTAATGCTAGCTTGATTCCAAAACTGGAGGTTAAAGTAAGAAAAAAATTCTAGATCACTTTTACTGAGACATAGGCAAAAAAATAAATAAGATATTAGCAAGTTAAATTCAGCTGTGTTCTGAAATACTGCATACTGGACTTATCTCGAAATGCAAAATTTGCTTGACATCATAAAGTCTATTAATCTAGATCACAGTATCAACAAGTTAAAGGAGAAAAATATATATAATCATCTCAACTGATGCAGAAAAACAGTTTGATAAAATTTAGTACACCTTTATCATAAACACTTTTGATAAACTAATGAGAAAACTTAAGAAGAGAAGGGTGTCTATTATCTATATAGACCATGAAAAGGTCTCAATAAATATAAGAGGATTTAAATAGCACAATACAATATTATGGTTATCTAGCCATACTAAAATTAAACTAGAAATTAATAATATATGTAGAGAATCATAAAATACTGGAAAATTAAACAACTACTTCTAAATAGCAACCCAAAGATGAAATTGCAATAAAACTAGATAATATCATGAATAAAATGAAGATAAAAGCACACTATGTAAAAATGTGTGTGGGGGTCCAGCTAATGTAGTTCTTAGAAACTTTTAGAATTAAACGTGTGTACTAGAAACTAGTATTTGAAATCGATGGTCTAACCTTTTAAAAAAGAAACTTAAAACAGAAAAAGAGCAAAGCAAATCCAGAACAATCAAAAGAAACAATGAAAGAACAGAAATCAGCAACATAGAATACAGAAAAACAATAGGAAAAAAAATCAGTGAAGCCAAAATTTGTGTCATTGAAAAGATTAATTGATTAATCTCTAGACAAGCTGATCAAGATAAAACAGAGACAAAACACAAATTATCCTTAGTAGGAATCAAAGAGGTGACATCCCAAACAATGATAAAAATATTAATAGGGCAATAATGAAATATTATGAACAACTTTATGGCAAAAGAAAATCAGCAACTGAGGGCAAAGTCACTGAAAGACACAAAGCACCAAAGTAACTCAAGAAAATAACCTGAAACTTTTGGTATCTAGTATATAAATCAAATTTGTGATTAAGAACTTTCCCAGACAGAAATAAATCCCAAACAAAACAAACATAAAACAACAACTCCTACCCCATATTCATTTCACTCGTGAATTCTGCCATGTATTTAAAGGAGACCTCTAACCCATCCTGCAGGAACTCGTTATAAGTACATGAGAGGAGAGAGTATTTTGCTATTCATTTTATGAATCTCGCTTTATTATACTAGAACTAGACATATATATCTTCATTGCACTTGAAGAAAATTACAGAGCAATATTCTTCAGGAACATAGAGGTAAAAATTCAAAAGAATTGTTTTTTTCTTTTTTGTCAAATCCAGCAACACACACACAAAGTCATAATGCAGCATAACCAAAAGGAGTTTATCCTAACACTGCAAGTTAGGCTCACCATTCTAAACTCAATTAATTTAATTCACTGCAATAGTAGGCTAAAAAGGAAAAATTGCAATAGACGCAGAAATATATTTCCTAAACTTAACATCTATTCATGACAAAACAACAAAGTAAAACAAACTGTGCAAACTAGGAATGCAGGGAACTTCTTCAACCTGATGAAGGGAAACTGAAAAAAACCTAGAGCTAACATCGTAGTTAATGACAAGAGACTTGAGTGTTTTCCGCCACAGCTAGAAGCCAGGCACAGATGTCGCCGCTCACCATTTGTATGTTGTAGTGCGTTGGAGGTCCCAGCTTGTGCAATCAGACAAGAAAAAGATGTAAAAGGCATCCAAATTGGAAAGGAAGAAGTAAAACTATCTTTGTTCACAGAAGCATGATTGTCTACGTAGAAAATTCAAAGAAAAAAAGAAAGGGAATTTTATAACTCATATGTGAATTTAGCAAAACCATACGATACAAAATCAGTACACAAAATCAAATGTATTCCTCATACTAGTGATGAATTAAAACTGAAATTTAAACAATTATAAATGAAATCTAAATAAACAATAACTCTAGAATACCAAAAACATGACACACACAGAGATAAGTTTAAATTTAATAGAATATTTGCAAGAGCTGTGCACTAAAACCTACAAAATACTGCTGAACTGAGTTAGAGAAATCCAAATAAATGAAAAGATGAAAAACGTTATGGATTGGAAGATTCAGTATCACTCAATTCAATGTTTTATTTATGTATTTTTTTTCTCTCAATTCAATATTTTAAAATTCAACAGTAGATTCAAAAAAGTTCCAATCAAAATTGCAGCAAGAGTTTTTCTTTTTAATTGGCAAGGTAATTCTAAAATTTATATGGAAATGCCAAGTACTTAGCACAGTTTCGGGGGAAATTACAGTACTTGAATTGAAGCTTACTATAAAGCTACAGTAATTAAGCCATTGTGTTATTGGGATAGAGACAAACATAATAGATAAATGGAAAAGGATGAAAAGTGGACAAATACATCCTTAATACATGGTTAATTGAATTTTAATATATGGTCAATTGAATTTTAACAGTTGGGAGAGCAATTCAAAAGGGAAAGAATAGTCTTTTCAACAAATGGAGCTTGAATAATTGGACATCCAGATGAGAAACAATAAAGCCCCACCCTTACCTCACATTGTATAAACAATGAATTAGAAATGAATCACACACCTAAATATGTCAGCAGCTAAAACTATAAAAGTTCAAGATAAAAAGGTAAAAAATTAGCTGTGACCTTGACGTAGGCAAATATTTCTTAGGACAAAAGAAACATAAATTTTAAAAATAAAAAAAAGAAACTTTATAAAAATTAAAATCTTTACTTCAATAAGACAGTTAAGGAAATAAAAAGGCAAACCATGAACTGGGAGAAAATATTTGCAAAACATTTATCTGACAAAGGACCTGCATTCTGAATATATAAAAAAACTCCTGCAACTCAATAGTAAAAGAAAAACAACCTGATTTAAAAAATTGTGGGTGTAAGAGTTGAGTAGACATTTTACCAAAGAGGTTACAGGAATGGCAAATAAATATATAGAAAATCACTCAAAATCATTTGTCTTTAGGAAAAACAAAATTGAAACTACAATTAAAAAAAAAAAAAAACCCGATAGACTGACAGCCAGTGAGTATGAGAACATGTTGTGGTGATGGAAATATTCTCTTTCATGGTTGTGGTTATGTATATTTGTCAAAACTTTTCAAATTGGGCACTAAAACTGATTTATTTTATGTAAATTATAATTCAGTAAAGCTGGTTAGAAAAAGGTAGTGTAAACACTCTTGAAAGACAAGTCAAAGGCTGGGTAAATGTAATTGCGACATACTCACCTATCCAGGATTAGCACATTGAAATCAGGATACGCATTTTCCCCCTACAATATGAGAGACAGCAGAGCAGGAGAAAAGCAGGCAGAGATAAAAATAGCATGTCATAAAGAAGGAAATTCTGGCGGTTAGTGAATGCGTTGCTCATTATGGATCAGGAAAATGCAAATTAAAACAACACCGGACAACATTTCGCTCCTGATGGAGTAACTAAAATTAAAGAGGTGGCAATTTCAAGACCCAATGCCCTCTTTTAGTGGAAAAAAGTTTGTTACTCCTGGCTGCAAATGTGGGAGGAGAAATTCCTTCTTCTGGCTTCCTGACAGGTATGGCATTGATAAGCTTTGAGTTTGAACAATCTCATGTTTGACCAAAGTTCTGCTGGAGACTCTGAATCCTGAGAAAGTGTCCCCAGTTATGTAGATATGAATACAGATGCAGGTATAGAGTTTGTTTATTATCCGTCTTCCTCTCCAGAGTGTTAGCCCCACGTGGACTAACATTTAGTCGTATTCAGTGCTCTGGGCATGAAACAGAGCCTGAGAAATAAAATAATAAATAGAATACTAAAACAAAGAAGGATTTAGCAGCAGCAGTTATGGCAGTGACCAGATTGGTGTCCACTGTCCAGTGATGGGTGCTGGCAGAGTGGCATACACAGTGCGGTGGTGTTAGCAGTAATGCATCGGCAGGGGTTTGCACACTTCAGTAGCACCAGCGAGGGTGCCATGGCTGAGCTACATGCATAATTCAATGGTGTTGGTAGTGGTGGCCATGCTGGTGGCATACACTATCCGGAGGCACCATCACAGTAACCAACCACCCTTCCTTTGATAAGATTGTGACTGTGATTTCAGCTGCCTGACCTCTCCCCCCAGCTGCCCTTTTCTTGAAGTTTCTCCAGACTCTGTCTGTTTCTTCTGTCAATCTCCCAACATCCTTCTCGTTAAATCCTTTCTGCTTAATTTAATGAGAGTCACTCTCTGTTGTTTGCAACCAAGACCCTTGACGATTACAGATGCACAGCTGTTAAAATGATTGAACCAGATCTGTGGGTATCAACGTGGATAAATCTTAAAACAATTTTGAGTGATAACAGAATGTTACGGCAGAATATACACAGTATTACATCATTCATGTAAATTTTAAATACACCTCAAACAATACTGCTTATTATTTATAAGTAAAAAGATATGTAGTATGAGTGTTGAAAGTATGGATGGGAAGGATACAAAACAACTTCAAAATGCTGATGACCTCTAGGGAAAAAGAGAGGGAATGAGAAATGTACAAAGATGAACTCAACTTTATGTCTGATATGTTAGTCAAAGAAGTTAGAAAAAGATATGGTGGTGTATTGGTTCGTTTGTTATATTGGGGTGTTAGACACATAGGCATTTATAAACTTAATAACTCAAATACTTTATAATTATTAAAAGTGCACAGACACTTTTTTTGTCCCTGCCTGCCCAGCCTCCATCACTCCCCATGGTGACCCCAAGTCACCATCTCAAGGTCCAGGGATTTCCCAGAGCTGAGTTTTGAATGTATTGCCCCAGGTTAAGGACTATCTCTTTGTAAAATGTGATCATTGTAGTTATAGTCAGTTCTTTGTCAAAATAATCAAGTGTTTCATTAAAATGTTAAATGATGCTTAGTGATAGGAAATTTAACCCCCCAAATGGGATTAAGGACGTAATAAAATAGAATTGAACCTCTAATGTATAGTTTAAAAGTTGCTTCATCGAAGCAATATAAAGAGCTCCTTATAAATGTTATTAAATAATAGAATACAATGAATCTTTAATTTACTGTTGAAGTAGTTGTTACATTCTTGAGATGAAAAAGGCAGTCATTGTATCTTATCAGTTTTTAATGATTCTTCAGCAAAGCCTACCTGACAATTAAGGTTTTATATATATATATAAAGGGGGGCAGAGAGAGAGAGGAGAGAGAGAGGTTCACTGTGCCATGCATATGAAAATCTACTTACTCTGAAGCAAGAGCATTCATGATGCAAAATATATCCTGATGCTTCTCTGGAAGTCTGAGGGTTGTGGTGGGATTAGTAAAATCAAAGCCCTGTGTAGTGTTCATTCTTATATTTTCAAAACACTCAACACTTTTCACATTTTTCTCTTCTTTTAAAATTCAAGGAGCTTCCAACAAGAGGTGGGGACCAGGAATTATGCCCAAGCTGTAATTGTAAGACAGATTCTAAGAGAGAAATGCCCCTCGACAGTCTTACATTGTTTTAGGGACGAGGAAGGATGAAGATTTGTGTTCCTTGAGTATTTTGGGGGGAATAATTTTCACTTAGTAATGCTGACTTAGCCCAGATCCTAAGCCTATGACCTCTAGATTATTAAGATGATTTTGGAGCTTCACTGAACAAACACTTAAGGAATATTCTGTATATGTTAAGCGTTGGAAAACCAAAGACAAATAAAATATTGTCCCTATGCTCATAGCGTAATGAATGAGACAAACACATAAAGCAGTCCATTTGAAATTTGAAAGGCTTGTGTCAGATGTAAACACAAGGGACTGTGGGAAGCTCACCCAGGATGGAAAGTCAGAAAAGTTCTCATTGGAAAGGTGATATGTGAGCTAAATGTTAGCAAATGAGTAGGTGTTTGCCAAGACAGGAAGAGAACACAGGGCTTTAAAAACAGAAGGAGCAACACAAACTAAGGTGTGAAATTGCATGGAGGATGCTGCTGTTGACAAGCATCATTATTACAGGTAAAAGGGAAGAGTGGGAGACAGAAGGACTTCGAGGTTTTCTTGTGGCCACAGTTCTGAAGAAGCATAACAGCTGAATCTCTTCCCTAAGAACACTCTGAGGAACTACAGAAGGAAAAAGAGAGAAAACTGTAAGAAACCCTAGGCAATTTTTAATGACAGTAAAGAACATCGCAATAAAGGGAGAGAGATACTATGTTCATAGATAGGAAAGCTTAATGTTCTAAAGATATTGATTTTACCTAAATTGATCTCTCCAGTTAACATGGTTACAGTTATGGAACTTGAAACATGATTTCTAAAATATACTAGAGAATATAGGTAAACCTGCAAGATTAGCCAGGACAGTTCTGAGGGAGAAGAGTAGGAAGGGGTGGCACCAGATATTATGAAATTACCCTCTGTTATGAAACTATAGACATTACAGGAGTGTGGAAATAGAGCAGAGGAAGACACACTGACCAAAGTGATATAAGGAGGAAATCCGTCTTACATGTGCGGGGATTGGGGTAAACATTAGAGCAGCCTGCAAGATGACAGAAGAGAGAATGGCCTTAAAAAATCGGTTGGAAATATGATTATCCATGTATAAAAACAGAAAATTGGGCCCAGATGGATTAAATTCTCAAATATAAGAAAAGACACCAAAAGTCTTTGTAGAAAATATATGGAAATATGCTTTAGATCTTGAAAACTGGAGAGACCTTCAAATAAGACACAAAGTATTGACTATGAAATGAAAGATAAAAAATTTCAGCTTGTAAAATGAAAACGTACTTTAAAGACATTAAATAGACAAGCTATAAAGGAGGAGGAGATATTTGCAATATATGCATTTAACAATGAATTGACATAAAAGTCAAATAGGAAAATGGACAAAATATCTATGCACAATGAAGCCAATAAACATATATAAAATCATGTTCAACATGTTTGGTGATAAGGAAATTTAAACCAAGACCACAAAGACATGTGTTATACAGTTTTAATTGGAAATATTTTAAATTTTTGAAAATTCCAAGTAATGGATATTATAGAACTCATAGGATCTTCTACTCATTATTGGTGAGAGGGAAAAGGTGATCCAAATGCTTTAAAAATCAGTTAGTGATTACCACTTAAGCTGAGTTTTCACAAAGCCAACAGCCTTAGTAATTCTGTTTCGAGGAATATTCCTGAAATTCTTACACATATACAATAGGAGACATATGAAAGCATATAATAGCCTCACAGCTCACAACTGTAAAAATTTAGGAACAGCAACATTGCCTATCAGTGGGAGAGTCAAAGGACAAACTATGATATATTCAAAAAATGGAACACCAGCCAGGAGTCTGAAGTAATTAACTATGGTCATTCACAGCCAAGGGCTGAATGTCAGCAATAGGACAAAACATGCAAAAGGTTCAACATACACTGAGTAGCATGACATTCTTTTGATAAAGTTTAAAACCAGGAAACTAGAAGTACTTTTTTAGGAATACACCTAGATGCTATAAATCTATGAAAAAAAGAAAGCAAATCAATGATGAGCTAAAGGCTGAGGACACTGATCACTGTGGGTGAGAGGAGGCAGGGACTGGGATGGGGGGTGAGGACGCAGGGCTAAGTGAAGTCAAGGACCTAGCTTTCATTTTGAAAGGTGAGTTTAAGTGGCATGTTATGAAAATAACTTTACAGAGAGCTAAATAATTGAAAATGTGTCATGAATTGAAATAATAATTATGCCAGTTATATGTACCTGAGGACAACAAAAAGGAAGGAAGGAAGAAAGGCAGGAAGGAAAGAAGGAAGGAAGGAGGTAAGAGAGGAAATGGATGAAGAGGGGAGGGAGAGTGATGGGTAATCCCAGAAGAGACTTTTGAGACAAGTAGCTGTTAGGCCATAAAAGTTGTGTTTCTCATGCTATTAAATTTTTTTCTTTCTAGTTATTCATAATAATTAGTGAACACTTAATATGTTCGGGCAGTGGGCCAAATGCTTTACATCCTTTATCTCTGTGAATTCTCCCTATGAAGGGGCTTTATCCCCATTTCTCAGTTGAGAGAACTGAGGCTTAGAGAGGTTGTGGCTTGCCCAAGGGTTTAGGGAGTGTTTTCTGTAATACACGTTATTTCACTGTCTTCGCCTTATCTGGGACACCACGCTCCATAATTTCCAAGCCTCCTCAGTGCTGCTGCTTCTCAATCTCACAATATGGCCAGGGCTTTGTGACCTGATCTCCACACGTTCACCCGTCCCTCAGCCCTCATCTTCGTACCTGTGCGGACATCCTAGTCATCGCATCTGTTCTCATGACTTTAAGTGCCCAGCTGCCTAAGGAGCCTCAGACTTAACAAGGTCAAAGCTGGACTCAATTCCCCTCTCAGACCTGCTCCAACCCATCTTCCGTGCTCAGCAAAGGTGTCAACCACTCACCCTCTTGCTCAGCCCCAAACCTGGATGCTGTTTTCTTGCCTGTGTTTTCCTCACAGGCACCTGTCCAGTCCGTCTGCAGACCCTGACAATGCTTTTCTCTCCAACTGCATCTAAATCAGCGACGTCTCGGACTCCTTCTGCACATCTGTAAGGGACTTTCCATCCTGGTTCCTCTGAATTATTGTAGTCGACTCCTGACTGCTTCTCCTGTGCAGCCTTCACTCTTCTGTGACCTATTCTCCACACAGGAACCCGGGGTACTTAAAAAGTACTCAACTTGCCGTGCTTAAAATATTTCTAGGCGCTTATTTTCTAGCCAAATTAAATTCCCTACTCTTAGGATCTATACTCTCTGCCTTTCTCTCTCTCTCTCATTGGCTGCTACTCCCCACCTCACTGCATCCGGACAACAGCTTCCTTCCTGTTTCATAAACCCACTAAGCTCCTTCTTCCTCTTCTGATCCTTTACTCTGGCTCTCAGTCTCACTTGGAGATAATTTCATGAACCGCCTTATCTAAAATGTACACTCAACGCCTCCGTTCTTTATTCCCACGTCCTGCTTTACTTTCCTTTATGGCTTCTTACAGCACTTTAAACCAGAGCATCCATCGCTTGCTGGTTAATTGTGTTTCTCTCCACATGGAATGGAAGTTCCATGAAGGCAAGAGGTCCATCCGTCACATTCACAGTGCTACCTCTAGTGACTGGCACAGGATCTGGGGCCCTTTTATTTCACATTAGGAAGAAATGGATGAATGGCCTTACAAAAGCCTGGCCAGAGACCTTCTCTCATTGCCTAAATTTTGCAAATGAAAAACTGAGACATAAGGAGCTTCAGCAGCTTTGTGAAAGTCACGCAGCCATGAAGACATGGAATCAAGACTCAGACCCAAGCAACTTGACCCCTGAGTTGGTGGACTTCGTTATTCTGTTACATCTCTTCTTGTAATGGTTAAGACAGTGCCTTCCCTGGAGGCCTGCATGGGGGACTCGTTTTAATGGATAAAGAAGAACCACATGCATTTAAAATATTACTTTTGGCTTCAGAATTGCCTGCCAGGGCCTGACCAAAGTATTTGAAGTATGTCTCCTCATGGATTCTTACTGTTAAATTCCTTAGCAAACCCTTATATATAGAGCAACAATGTGATCTGAATAAATACATATATACATATAAAATGATCTGAATTCTTTCAGATTTTGAGCGAGTGGCTTTAAGTCAATCAGGTCTTAGCTAATTTGTCATTTCTTCAGGGACTGTGAGGCTTGCCACAATCTGACTTAATGAAATGGCGAGCTTGTATGAATGAGTTGACAGGTACAGCAGAGACGCAAACAGAGGACAGTGGACCTCAATTCCAGGAGGTAGCTAAGAGAATGTCTGAGCACTACATTCTTTGATAAAAATAAATATAAATGCAGCTCTCCTGAAAAGTAATGCATGTTAATTTTTGTAAAATTGGAAAAAACCCAAAGAAGTATACAGATGACAGTTGTCGCTTAGGGGAAGCACTGTCATCTGCGTGTGCACGAGTGTAAACCTGACCACGCTGGCATCAGTAGTGTCTGTAGCTTTGTGTCCTGATTTGCTCACTTGATGTCAATCATTAGCACTTTCCTATATGAGTAAATACTCCTTAATAGTATAATTTGTAATGGCTGCGTAATCTCACGTAATAAAATGTCTCAACATTTATTTACCTGCTTACCCAATTTTGGCAATTTAGGAAGCTGCCCTTTTTTGTGTGCGTGTGAAGAACATTGCACAGAACAACCTTATATATAAATCTTTTCTTGTTTCCCTGATTATTTCCTGTTACCGAAAGGTGATTGTTAAGTGACTAAAAGGAGGCTCGCAGGAATGAAATCAGTGCTATTTAAAAACTTGGATCATTGGTGTGAATGCAACTTCTTCTTTTCACCTCATAGGGAAAAGGTGTTGAATGTTCTATAAATGTTTGTCTTCAGCTATATATTTTCTAACTTGTCAACAAATTGCCCACCCACAAGGGAAAAAAGCTAGTGGCTGTTTCAGAATAAAGCTCTGAACCTATGGATTGACGCACATTTCTCTCTTAACTGGGCATTCGTCTCATGGTCCGTAAATGCAGTCCCTGCACCAAGCCTCTTTGTCTGTGACCAATTTTCATTGGTTGGTGATAAAAGGAGAAAAATGAAGGCAAAGTAATCTATATTTGAAAGAGCCAAATGCATCCCCTCCCTTGAGAATGATGGTGAAAGGAGGCGGTGGGTTGTGTGTTTAACGCCTAACTTTGCAAAAATCGTTAAGCCTAGGGTGGTCTTAAACACTTTCCATGAGACTTTACAGGCCAATGAAAAGCCCGGATCTGGAAACAACTGACCCACAAAGAAGGGGCAGGAAGTGACTCAGCTGTGTCCGTGCTGCTGCCGCCGCTGGGGGTTTCTGATGATGCTGCACAGGAAGTACCCTCCCGCAGTGATATGTATCGGCACCTCGGCAGGCGCGTGCTCAGCCTTGACCCTGTGTGGAAAGTGACTCTTACTCTGAAAGGGACTTTCAGTGTCCCCTTTATCACCACAGCGACCAGAGTCTGTTGGTGACAACAGAGGCTTTGGGCAGAGCAGCGGTGGCAGGTTGCAGGGAAAGCCAAAAGACCAGGCTGCAGATAGAAGCCACCTGTAAGTCAAAGGGTTAAACAGGCAGCCGCTATTTTGCCGCAGGCATATTGGAAGGAAGCAGAATCAGTTGAATTTAAATTTAGCTTTGAGCATTTGCAGATGGAAGGAGGAAGGACTCAGAAGTGCGGGTCATGGAATGAGATAGCGGTGCCAGAGTCCTCACTCTGAGGGGTGAGAACTGGGCTGGGGGGGGGGGGGGTCCCAGAGAGCACACTTGAACTTGACCTTGAACCTGACTCCAGCAAAGAAAACTCAATCAGAGATGTGTCAGATGAGGGTTCCCCGCAGCTATTTAGGGAGACCAAGGAAGATGGTTTCCAAGCTCAGCTCAGCAGAAGGTCATTGTTTATTTTTAGGCCTAAACTGACTGTGTAGGAAACTGAAGAGGGCTCAGCCTTGAGGGTCAAGTCACCCTTCTTTATAATGGTTTTTAATGTGTATGACCTAGGACACGCTACGGAGATCCCCAAACTCTTATCAGCAATGCCAAAATCCAAAGTCTTTGAAACCCACATTCTTAAGAAAGTTTGTGGCCAACTTCTTTGACAGCAGATCCCGATGTGAAGCGAAGTGAGGCTATTTATAACCGTGATCGTAGCCTCTTTGTGTGAAAATTCCTATCTTTTGCGGCAGAAATAGTCACGTGTTTAATTACAGGTTGCTGCCTCAGATCCTGCTGGGGCTGTTAAGTCATGTACACATCACTTTTCTAAAATCTAAACAAGTTTTGATTTGTGAAGTTGTCTGCCCCAAAGGTTTCCACCAAGAGATTATGGATTTATATATTAATACACAGATCCTATGGCTATATCCCAAATTCTATCCAATTCTAACAGACTTTAAGCAATTAAATATTGGAGAAAGAGTTTAAATCTCTTATATACCACTCTGCTATCCCAGTGTTATCCCTCTTTTCTTCTCAAAATCCCCATTTTGAATATCGGCATCTGTTATTTCTATATCCCTTTTTATGCTTACATATATGTTAAACACCCACAAATATCCTATTATTAATACACACATATATGCATACATTGAAGATGTGAGTGTATTTGCTTACATTTATATGTTGCAATGATTCCATAAATATAATTTTATATGTGGCTTTCTTTGCATGTTTTTGAATATTACCAATAAAAATCATTCTGCGATTATTTTTACTTTTCATGATGACAGTTGATGTGAAATTTCTTTTCATGTGCTTACTGTTCATTCATATCTTCTTTGGTGACATGTCTATTCAAGTACTTTCTGCTTGATTGATTTGTTTTCTTGTTGTTGAGGGATAAGACTTTTTTATGTAATCCTGCATTAAGTTCCTTGTTAGATCTGGAAGTTGCAAATATTTTCTTACTTTCTCCCAGTATGTGGCATGGTTTTTCATTTTTTTAGCAGTGTCTCCCAAAGAGCAAAGGTTTTTAATTTTGATTAAAAGACAGTCTCAATTTTTTTCCTTTCATGGCTTTTGCTTTTACTCTTCTGTTTAAGAAATCATTGCTTAAACCGTGGTCACAAAGACTTTCTCTTAGGCTCTCTTCAAGATAACTTAGTTGCAGCTCTCACAATTGAAGTCTATAACTCACATCAAGTTAATTTTTTGTATGGCGTTAAGATGTGTCAACGTTCATTTTTTTTTTCATAGAGATAATCTAGTTGGTCCTACTGTTGAAAGACTCTCACTTCCTCTTAAAATAATCCGAGCATCTTCAGCAAAAGTGATTAATCGTGTGGGGGTGGGTCTACCTTTGGACTTAATTCTGTTTAGATCGTTTATATACAGATTCTCATAGTAATATCACACTCTCCTTATTACTGTACTTCCATGGTACATGTTGAAATCAGGAACTGTAATACTTTATACGTGCTCTTTCAAAATTATCCTGCCTCTTCTAGGTTCTCTGCTTTTTTTGTATACATTTAAAGAATGAGTTGGAACTTTCTTTTTTGTTAAATAAAACAGGCTGAAAAGATTTGCATTGAACTAGCATTGACGGTCTTGTGTTTATTTAGGTCACCTTTCATTTCTCTTTGCAATGTTTTATAGTTTTTAGTGTTTTATTCTGGGTATGTATTCATTATGTATTCCTAGTGTCTCGTCCATTCAAGCTGCTATGACAGAATGCCACAGACGGGGTAGCTTATAAACAACAGAAATGTATTTCTCACAGTTCTGGAAGCTGGGAAGTCCAAGGTCAGGGCCCTGGCAGGTTGTGAGTCTGGTGCGGGCCCACTTCCTGGTTCATGGACGGCCGTCTCCTTGCTGTGTCTTCACACCACGGCAGGCGGTGAGAGAGCTCTTTGGGGTCTCTTTTATAAGAACACTAATCCCGTTCACGAAGACTCCACCCTCGTGACTCAAGTACCTCCCCAAGCCCCACATCCTAATACCGTCACATTAAGGGTTAGGATTTCAACAGATGAATTTTGGGGAGACATAAGCATTCAGTCCATAATGTCTAGCATGTTGAAATATGTTTACTTTTTTATTGACCCTACAGTGGGTCATACTGCTCAATTTCACTTATTCTGGTGTTTTATTTGTTTTGTAGCTTCCTTAAGATTTCCTGGGCATGTGACTATACCATCTGCAGGTGAAGTTTTCATCTCAGCCTTTCCAGTTTATATGCCTTTCCTTTTCTCTTTGTATTGCCTTATTGGACTATTTACAGCCTGACGTATAATTTTGAATATCAGTGGAAAGAAAGCACCTCCCTTTCTTGCTTCTGATCATAGGTAGAAATTAGAGAGACTTTCACCTTTAGGACTGATACTACCTGTAAGATTATTTTTTTGTAGATGCCTTCAATTAGGTTGAGGAAGTTTCCTTTAATTCCCAGTTTGCTGAGGCTTTTAATTTTATACGTATTTTGAATTTTGTTAAAAACTGTGCCACATTTTTTTTTTTTTTTGTACACTTGGGCAAGTTCCTCTTGGATATAGCTTACAAGTGAGTTTTCGGAATTGAGACAAAATCGATGCTAAACTTTCTCAGACAGTGCCAAAGTTGTTCTCCACATTTACTGCCTCAATTTCATATCTCACCAACAGCATTGAAGATCCTGTTTCTCCAGGTTTTCACTATGACTGAAAACATTTTTTTCTATATTGAGCCCTACTATATCCTTTTGTGAATTTCCTTTGTAAATCTTTTGCCAATTTTCTCATCAGATTGTGTTCTTCCTTCCTCCCTCCACTCCTCTGCCCTTTCCTTCCTTCCTCCCTCCCTTTCTTCTTTCTTTCCTTCCTTCCTTCCTTCCTTCCATCCTTCCTTCCTTCTTTCCTTCCTTCCTCTCTTCCTCTCTTTTTCTTTCTTCCTCTCTTTCTTTCTTCCTCTCTTTCTCTCTTTCTCCCTTCCTCCCTTCCTTTCTTTCTTTCTTTCTTTCTTTCTTTCTTTCTTTCTTTCTTTCTTTCTTTCTTTCTTTCTTTCTTTCCTTTCCTTTCCTTTCCTTTCCTTTCCTTTCCTTTCCTTTCCTTTCCTTTCCTTTCCTTTCCTTTCCTTTCCTTTCCTTTCCTTTCCTTTCCTTTCCTTTCCTTCCTTCCTTCCTTCCTTCCTTCCTTCCTTCCTTCCTTCCTTTTTTCTTTCCTTCCTTCTTTCTTTTTCTCCTAATAATCTGTAGAAATTCATTTTGTAATCTGGATACTTTTCCTCTGTTAGCTATATGCTTAGTAAACATCTTTTTTTTTTTTTTTCAATCTGGCCTTACTTTTTCTTGTAGTTACACTTTTTTTTTTGTTATGCAGAAATGCTTACTTATAATAAAGTTGAATTTTCCAATCAGTTTCATTGGATTTGGTTTCTTATTTGGTCAGGTTTCTTGTTTAAAAAGTTCTTCATGACCCTTATAGCATAAACATAATTTTTTATGTGTTTTGCTAAACCCTTCAACTTTTCCTTATTCTATTGAAGTACTTACTATATCTGGAATTTATTCTTTGAGGATATTATGAGGCAGATGTCTGATATTTTACTTCTCACACAGATAAGCAACTGTTTCCAAAAACTTTACTATGTGATCTGTTTTGTCCGTCCTACTTTTAATGGGACCTCTGTACCATGTCAGGTTTCCATGTTAGCAGAGGTCCATTTTAAGTCTTTCTGTTCTAATTTATTAAGCTATTTTCTATCCGCTGCATAGATCACACAGTCTTAATTACCAGAAGTTTATAATATATCTTGATACCTGGTAGGGCAGGTATCCAATCTTATTTTTTTTCAAAATCTTCTTAACTTTTATTGACTCTTTGTTCTTTCATGTTAACTTTATGATAGCAAGGCAAGTTCCCTGATGAATAAAACAGTTTGAGTTGTAACTGCATGAATTTATAGAATAACTTGGAGGAAACTGGCATTTTTGTAATATTAGTTCTTCTAAAAACCTGAGCATGTTTTATTTGGGTCTTCTCCTAAGTACTACAATGGCATTTTTTGAACTGTCTTCATGGCCCTATGATATATGGTTTGATAAGGTTATTACTATACCTAATAAAATTGTTCTTATTGTGAATGGAATGCTTTTCTATTAGATTTTTTTTTTTAAATTGAAGTATAGTCAGTTACAATGTGTCAATTTCTGGTGTGCGGCACAAGGTCCCAGTCGTGCATATATATATACATATACTAGATTTTGTAGTAATTGATCGTTATTCGTATATAAGAATGCAACTTTCCTGAATGTTGATCTTATACCAACAACTTCTCTTAATTCTTTTATTATTTTAGAAAAGTTGTTCACAGACTTTGAATTATACTAATTAAAAATGTATTGTTTTAAATATACATCTGTTTCTAAATGTTGATTTTACTTCATCACATACATTTTCATGTGTAGCACATTTATTTCTAATGCATTCTAAAAATACATGGAAAGACATTTAATTGTGATTCCGTTTTAGTCCATCACATTTCCAAGTATGTTAGGGGCAAGGGGAATTAATTTTACTTTTATTTTTGATTCTTAAAATTTAATTGCATCATAGAGAAAAAGGGATGTGTTATATTGATTCTTCGAAATGTGTTGTAACCTTATATATATTAACAGCTATTCTTAAACATGCATATGTGTTTTATATATACGTATAACCTAATGTCTCCCTCTGTGTATAAACAATTTTGTAACCTAATATATATTAGTGTTCTGTATAATTTGGAAAGGAATGGATGCTCCTTCATTCTACATACAGAGATAGGGCTACTTTTTTTGAGTGTATATACATTCACACACACACATATATTCCTGTAAGAGCACTCATCTAAGCATATTAAATTTTATTTTAATAATCTTATTCTCCCTCATTTTTTTCTTGGTTTATTATTTTCTGATACAGACACATAAAATATTCTCACCTTTTTTGAATTTTATAATTTCTCCTTGGAATTCTGTCATTGAAATTTATTTCTATAAATATTTATTTTATAGTGTGCTTTTTATAATTTTCTAGTTTCTTCTATTTTCTCTTTTAATGAATTTGGTGTAGAGTTCATCTTATCCCCAATAATGCTGAATACCAGCTGTCTGGACCATGAACTCCTTGAAGGCAGGATTCATCTGTGGGTCCTCAGTGCCGGGGTCTGGGGCAGTGGCCGGAGCACTGGAAGTAACCACAGTGACTAGCCTTCATCAGTCTAAATAGCCTGGTAGACTGATTCAAGCTAGCTGGGACGAAATGACAGTAAGCTTGTTTTCTCTGTGTGTTCTGCTTCTCACCTCTTATTTTATGAACATTTCTCTCTATATTAGGAGCTGGTAAACTTTCTCCGTAAAGAATCAGATAGTAAATATTTTAGGCTTTGTGCACTGTGTGGTCTGTGTTACAGATACTCAGCTCTACCATTACAGGGGAAAGTGATCACAAATAAATGAGCACGGCTGTGCTTGATAAAACTTTCTATGCAAAAAACACGCGGCAGGCTGAATTTGCCGACCCCTGCTCGATACAAAATGGTATTTGCCCAGCACATGGTAAATGATCAATAAGTATTTATTGATTAAGTAAGTTAAAAAATTTCTATTGTAGCAAACTAATTTCACGGGGTATTGTGACAAACGTACACTGAAACGAAGAAGGTCAGGTGTGCCTGGAGACAGTCACGCTTTAGAGAAGCAAAGTAAACTTGTTGCTTTCCAGCCGTGTGCTCGCCATCAAGTCCACCACCTCTTTGGGCCTCAGTTTCCACAATTCAGAATGATAAAGCAATGCCTTCCTCCGAGATGGGCTGTGAAGGTAGTCTGACATCAAGTGTGAATGTTTGGGGAAGGGTAGTTTTAGAGTCAGCATTACCAGGCTGAGGCTGTGTAATTGAGCCACATTTTCCTTTTTATTCAGAATTTTGCTTGTCCACAGCAGGAGTGCTTTGAGGCTTTGGCCGGTGGGCCATTGGAAATTTGCATTGATTTGCATAAATTTGCATGGCAAAATTGATGCCTGTAGCATCATTATTGTTAAGTTACTGAGACCTCAGCTTTTATGGTACACATAAAAAAACAGTGCCAAATTCCCAGCTCACCTTCCTGGCCGTAGCCCAGGAATGTCAGGTCAGGGATTAGCATATTCTGGACAAAAAGAGCTGCCAGTTTAATCCTAGAATTGTGTGTTCCAAGTAAGAAAACAGATACACTCACACGTGGACAAGCTAGAGAATGGATGTGACATGTCCTGTGTCATCTTTGAGGAAAAAATTTGGATAATTTGGTAATCAGGCATACGTTGTTTCCTATTTGTTTCGCATACAATAATCTTAGAAAAATGTATTATTTTATTTTTTACAAGAAAAAAAGCTAAACATGCTTCAATGATTAAAAAAAATATAGAGATACATATGTTATACCACAACCAAGACTCAAAAATACTTTGAAAAAATACTATCTTTTGGTAGATCCGTCACTAGGATTACTGATCTGTAGAGAAAACTGAAATGAATATTCCAAATCAATGGGCAGTCATTCAGTGATGTTTCTGCAGACAACATAAAAGTAAACTACAGGCAGCAGACACAATGAAAGGCAGCTTCCCAGTCCTTAATAACAATAACTAAAATTTGCATATATTTTCCCCCAGTAGTTATAAATCTATTATCTCAAATTTCACAGAGACACTATGACAGAAAGAGCACTCATTTTTCTGTTCATTTATTCACTCAAGAATAATTATTGCAAGGGTAATTAAGCTTGCAGAAGTGAAACGACTTGACCAAATGTGCAGTGCTAATAAGGTGTGAGTCTGGAATATCATGGTATGTTTGAAAAATGCCACATTGATCCTCCACTCTCCCTCTCTTCATCATTTTGGGTAGTTGCTTCCTACAGTGCTCTGGGCTTGGTCATTTACTGGCTTTGCCCACTAGGACAATAGGAAATGAGACCAAGAGAGACTTGAAAAACATGTGCATGCTGGAGCTGACTCTCTCTCCTGCTGCACTTGGAACCCTGAGATCCCACATGGATGAATCTAAGCTAGCCTGCTGGAGGATGAGAAGCCATGCCGAGGGGATCCAAGCTGTCCCAGCTGTTAGTTTAGCCAGTCCCCAGCCAGCTTGCCAACCATCCAAAATGTGAAGAAGGCTTTCAGGTAGATCATCCAACCACCAACTAACCTGCCAGCTTACCAGGGAAGCATGAGAGAGGTCAGTAAGCCACCACAGCCTGATAACCAACTGTCTACAGGAATGTGAACTAAATAAAAGGATTGTTGTTTTAAGCCACTACATTTTGGGTTGGTTTGTTATACAGCAAAGCTAACAGATACAGACATGAACCCTTTCTTCTCATTCTAATCCTGCGTAACTGGACCAGCATCTAGGACATAATAGGTACTCAGTAAACGTTTGTATCAAAGACAGCCTGGCTTAGTAGTTAAGAGACCTCTTGTCTAATGAAACTGTGTCTCAGTTTCCTCACTGACTACTAAAAATAGCACCTCATAGTATTGTTTTGAATATTAAATGAGTTAATACATATAAAGTATTTAGAAAACTGCTTAGTACAATGCCCAGTAACTACTCAAAATATGTCTGTTCTGATTATTACATAATATTACAGGCAACTTATTTTGAAGTTGATGACATAAATAAAAGTAAATCACCACCAACATCATAGACATCATTTATTTAGCATCTTTTATGTGCTGGACTCTGTCCTAAACATTTTTGTCCTCAACTTTAGTCCAGAATATTTTTATTTACTTTATAATACTCTCCTGAGATATTATTTCTATCCTTTTACAAATAATCAGCCAGTGGTTGAGAGATTTGTAAGTCACTCGCCTCAAAGTCACACAGAGAACAAGCAGCTAAGCCTGAATCTGAATTTGAGTCTGTTTGCCCCCAGTGTCCTTGCTGTTTCAGAAAATACATGGACATCATACACATACACCCCTGAAACAGCAACAGCAACTTTTAGGAGCTATGGGTCTTTCAGGACCAGGAAATTTAATGAAGTGTCCAGTGCTTGCTTGAGTTAGTCCCTCCAAAAGTTCAGCCAAATAACTGCCAAAAATATCACTGCCTTGCTTGGGTAGAATGAAAATCACAACCTAAATCTCATTTGAAGTTGAAACCTACAGACAATGGTCAACTAGATAGTTTTGAGGGGCTACCTGGGAATCTGAGTTGAAATGGAAATATCGCTGGGCTGGAATTACAGTGTCTAGAGTCATGCAAGGAGGCCGAGGGCAGGGCTTAAATGAGAGCTCTGGATACTGACAGTCACTTCCCAGCCCGTGCCTCTGTTTCCTTGTACTGGGGATAATGCCTGTAACTTTCTCATGGTGTGGAGGAAATGATATAAATGTAATTGTCTGGTGGATAGTAATCCAACTTGGAGTTGTAAGCTTTTATTCCATCATTTATTATTATTTTTATCTATCACCTTCAAAAAATTTTAAGAGTAATTTGTTCCCTTGATTTGAGGCACCTAGTCAATTACAGAACATTAAAAAAATTTTTTAAAATTATTTCCCCCCTCTTTTTACTTTTAATGAGCACCAACTGTGTTTCTGGCTCAGTGCTAGGTATGTAGGAGACAGAAATAGGTGAAGTAGAAAAGGTGTGTCTCCGACTTGTAAAGGTCTCCTAGGACAAGAGTGGATATTAGCATATCAATGTCAATGTTTTTAAGTTTAAATAAACACTGTGTGCCATATCCTATTGTAAGAATTTTCAAATAGTAAAATATTAACTAATTTAATCTCTGTAAGTAACCCAGAAAGGCTGGTCCCGCTGTTTCCTTTCCCAGTTGTTAAATGCAGAGAGCAGTTCAATAACTTACAGATGTCTCCCCCTGCTAGCATGTGATGAGCCGGAGTTTGATCCTGTGCAGCCCAGCTCCCAGGTCCAGCCTACATGGACCTGGCTGCAGATAATCATTACAATAATAACCTGACAGTGTTGCACAAGGTTGGGAAACCAAGTATTGTGTGACCACGCAAACACGTGGATGAAGCCAGCCAATTCTCCTGTGAAATGGAGAATTCTCAGATCACAGCAGCTGAGCTGTGCAGTCTGAATGGGATTTTCTCGTGTGCTATGAGCAGGTGGAATTTCTCAGTTAGAGGTGGAAGGGTCTGCAAAGGCATAGGGATGGGAAAAATACACAGTGGATTTTTAGGGTTGACTGATGTAGGTTTTCCTTGCCTGGATGAAGGGAGGCAAAGGATTATGAGTCCAGAAAGGTTAGGGATGGCCAAACATTCTTTCTTCAGTGTTGTGACTTCCAAACTCTCCTTGTGTTTGACCCTGGGAGTGAAACACTTTAAACTGATACTGAAAAGCTGTGCAGTCGTGTCATTCCAGAAATTCCCATGTGCATTAGGAAGCCAGTGCACTGGGGTATGCCATTCCTGATACAAGGTAGAAATACCATGTAATACGCAAGTGGGAGATTGCGAGGAGGTGAAACCCTTGATGTCGATTTTTTTTCCTACTTAATGGTGCCATAAGTAAGACAAATTCGATCAGAAAATGGGTCAACCTATCAGTGACTGGGATCCAGATGTTTCCCAGTTGGAGAGATGAGCATAAAAGAATAACAGATAATTGACTCAAGTGCACCAGTGTTGGGAGTGATAGCAGGAGCATGGCACCTGAACATAATTTTACATATTTTAAGGACTATTGTATTTTTTCTACATTTGCAAGCAGCCCCAGGAAAATTGTGCATGAAAAATCAATGAGGACCTAATGCATCAAGTGGAAGAGCTTATGATAATATGAGGTGATCATCTCACATGGGGTAGAATTATCATTCTGAGACAGCTTTTGTAGTTTTATATCTGTTTGTCTATCTACCTGTTTATCTATCTGTCTGTCTGTTTATCTACCTACCTACCTACCTACTTACCTAACTACTGTCTATTATCTATCTAATCTACCTATCTATGAATATGTTACTTTTATTGTGAAACATTTCAAACATTCAGAAAAATGCAGAGGATATTCTAACAACTGCTAATTCCTTAAAAAAGTGAAATATTAATAACTGGTGAGTACTAAGTTGATTCAAGATACAGTATGAATACTTTGGAATTCTAGAGGTAAATTCTTTGGCTGCTACGTGTTTTCCAAGCCAGAATGCACAGCAGTTGCAGAAATAACTTGTCTTTACCCAGCAGGCTCCATCAGAACCTACAGGGTCCCCCCAGCGCCCATCCCTTCGCTACCCTAGTGGTGACTGTACACTAGCAGCACCTTTCTGTGAAACTTCCCTGCTGATTCTGTTCCTTTGTAGAAGACCCTACGTTTTCCCCCTATTGTATTTCAGACAGTTTAACATCCTTAGTTCTTGGAAGCCAATCTTTGTCTCATGGCCTAACCTCCAAGTACACTGAAATTCCTGCCAGTTCTCCAATCCTTTAACAACCCCTGTGTCCACAGAGCTTCCTGATAATGGAAGAAACAAAAAATGAATTAGTGTCCTTTTGAGCATGAAATCTGAAGAATAGGTACAAGTTAGCTAGGAAAAGTCCGGGGAACACATTTTCTGGGCAGAAGCCTTTCCTAACCATTCTTCTAGAACAGCGTCATCCAGTTGACATATGATGTGATCCATATAGGTTATTTAAAATTTTTTCAGCTGTCATGCTAAAAAAGTAAAAAGAAATAGCTGAAATTAAATTTTTAAATGTTTTATTTAACCCAATATATCCAAAATGTTATCCTTTCAACATGTTAAGCTCTATAAAATTATTGAGATGCTTTCATTCCTTTTGTTCTCCCTGAGTCTTCGATATCTAGTGTATATTTTACACTTAGAGCACATCTCAGTTTAGACTGGCCATTTCCAAAGGCTCAGTAGCCACAGGTAGCCAATGCCTACTGTGCTGGACAGTGTGGCTCTAATCTTACCCTGTTGTTATTCTCTTCATCGCATTTGTCCACCTGAATTTATTGTGCTTATTTGTTTACTTATTTATTTTTCTCTGTCCCTCTCCATCAAAATGTGGAGCTTCCGAAAGCCAGGAAATTTTGCTAACTATTCAATTTCAGATGGCAATAAAATCCTTGGTTTATGGTAAGGCTTTGTTGCATGTTTGTCAAATAGTGGATGAGCAGTTGGTATGAAGATCCGGAAGTGGGAAAGATCCTGGCATCTTTGGAGGCCTCCAGCATGGTGAGCAAAGGGGCAAAGGATGTGAAGGAGTGTGAAGCAGGTGGGCAGGGACCAGGCATCAGTGAAGGTGTCCCACACGTCTCCATGCTGCTACTTGGAAGGGTCTTATTCTTTTCTTCACTGACGAACCCCCCTATTCTTTAACACCCAGCAGAATACTGGGTCAAACCAGTAACTCTCTCATAAATGTTCCTCAAACAAGGCATGTCTCAGTTTTACTCCTTACCATTTGGGACTGGCATTCCATCTGCTTACAAGTCGATCTTCCCTGCTAGAGACATTTTGCTCCTTGAGAGCAGAGCCTAGTCACAGATACTTTCGTATATATTTTTCTGTGCTCAGCAAAATGATTTTAAGACTCACTCACAACGTTACGTATCTATGTAATTTACCCCTTTTTATTGCTGAGTAATATTTCAGTGTGTGAATATATACTTATCCATTCATCTATTGATGAATATTTGAGTTGACTCAAAGTTGGAACTCTGATGAATAAATCTGCTGTGACCACTTCTGTATACACTTTTGTGTTTTCCCATCTTTTGAGTAAATAACTAGAAGGTGAATTGCCAGGCTATATAGTAACAGTGTTTTTGTTTTTTGATTTATTTTGGAGCAGAGAAAGTTTTATTGTTGGGCTGAGCAAGGAGAACATGTGACTTATGCACCCAAAACCCCCTCAAAACTCCTGTAGTAACAGTGTTTTAAATGTACACTCACAATTTTTGCAAAGCATTTACACCACTTTATATTCCCACCAGCAATATATCAGAAATCCAGTTATACTGCATCGTCACCAACACTTGGCACCGTTTATCATTTTAATTTTAGCACTTTGGTTTTGTACATAGTAGTGTCTCAGTGTAGTTTTAGTTCACTCCTGGCGATGTTGAGCTCTGCCTTCCTATGCTTATTTGCCCCCTGTGTATATTCTTTCGTGAAAAGTCTATTTAAAACTTCTGCCTATTTCTAAAAATTGGGTTGTTTTCCTGTTACTGAATTTTAACGGTTCTTTATATATCCTGGACACGCATCCTTTGTCAAATATGCATATTTAAAATAGTTTCTTCTTGCGTGTGGTTTGCCTTTTCATTTTCTTAGCAGTGCTTTTTGAAGAGCTGAAAGTTTTAATTATAATGAAGTTCGATTAATTGTTTTTCACTGTTCATGAATTTTGTGCTCCCTCTGAGAAGTCTTCATCAACTGCAAGGGTCTTCAATGCAACTGTCTCACAGGGTTCTTCTATGTTTTCTTCTAAAACACTTATAATTTTAGCTTTCATGTTTGGTTGTAGATCCATTTTAAGTTTATTTTTATGCAAAAAATGTTTATTTTCACATGGATGTCTGTTTATTCTCCCCTCCTTTGTTGAATAGAGATTTTCTCCATTGAATTGTCTTGGTAGTTTTCAAACATTCTTCTCATGACAATAACACACTATCTTACTGTAGCTTTATAACAAGTCTTAAAATCAAGTATGTCTGTCATCTGACTGTATTCTTATTTTTCAAAATTTGTTGGCCTTTTTAGTTTTATTACATTTCCATATAAATTTTAGAAGTTACTTTTAAATTTCTACAAAATAGCCTGCTGAATTTTGTTTGGAATTGTGTTGAACCTATAAATCAATTTGAAGAGAACAGTCACTGTCAAATACAGTATAGTTTATGTTTATTTATGTCACTATTTTCTTCTTAGCAGCATTTCATAGTTTTTATTGTGTAGGTCTTGCATGTGTTTTGTTAAATTTGTCTCTAGTTATTTCATGTTTTGAAATGCTATTAAAATGTATTTTGCTTTCAATTTCCAATTATTTGTTATTATATGGAAAATCATTAATTTTTGTGTATTACCTTTGCTGAACTCCCTTGTTAGTCCTAGAAAAAAAGTGGATTTTTTTTATTCTGTTTTTTTGTGTTTGTTTTTTCTTATGTGTGTGGATTCCCTTAGGATTTTCTATGTACACTATGACTTTGTAAACAAAGACAATTTTTTCCTTTCCAGTTTGCATGCGTCTTATTTTTTTCCTCTGTTATTGCACAAGCTACAGTGTCCAGTACAATGTTAAATATAAATGGTGAGAACAGGCACTTTTACCCTGTTCCCTATCATAAAAAAAATTCAATCTTTTATGATTGATTTGTGATTAAGTATAATCTTAGCTACAGATGCCCTTTATCAAGTAGAGAATATTTCCTTCTATTGCTAGTTTGCTGATAGGTTTATCCTGTATGAGTATTGAATTTTTATGTTTTTCATTTAATAAGATTATTTGTTTTAGTTGATTGATATAGTGAATTTTTAATGTTAAACCAATATTTCATTCTTTGAATTTATTGTATTTTGCCATATTTTCTACAGATAATTTATGTATATATAATACAATAATGTTAAATAATTATATTAATATATGTATATTATTATATTTCATTATATGTTTTAGTATATGTGTATGTATATGTATGTATGTAAAGAAATTTGCTAGTATTTTGTGAAGGGCTATTTTAGAGACATTGACCTATAGTTCTATTTTGTATTGACATCTACTTTTGTCTAGTTGTTGTAACAAAGTTAACCTAGTCCTTTTAAACAGATTTGGATGTATTCTCGCTTACATTGTTTTTCTGGAGCAATTTAAGTATATTCATATCAATTCTTCCTTACATGTGTCATAGAATTCATCAGTGAAGCCATCTGGGACACAGTATTTTGTGTATAGGATAGTTTCTAATTACAAATTTAAATTTTAAAATCTATATAGATTCTTCCAATCCAGGAGCATAAGATATCTTTCCATTTTTTTAAAGTCTTCTTGAATTTTTTTAATCAGTGTTTTATAGTTTTCCATGTATAAGTCTTTCACCTCCTTGGTTAGATTTATTCCTAGGTATTTTATTACTTTGGGTGCTATTTTAAAGGGGATTGTTTCTTTACTTTCTTTTTCTGTTGATTCATCCTTAGTGTAAAGAAATGCAACTGATTTTTGAATGTTAATCTTGTAACCTGCTACCTTGCTGAATTCTTTGATTATTTCTAATAGTTTTTATGTGGACCTTATAGGGTTTTCTATATATAGTATCATGTCATCTGCATATAGTGACACTTTTACCTCTTCTTTTCCAATTTGGATCCCTTTCATTTCCCTCTCTTGACTGATTGCTGTGGCTAGGACTTCCAAGACTATGTTGAATAGGAGGGGTGAGAGTGGGCATCCTTGTCTTGTCCCAGATTTTAGTGGGAAGCTTTTGAGTTTTTCACCATTGAGTGCTATGCTGGCTGTAGGTTTGTCATATACAGCTTTTATCATGTTGAGATATGTTCCCTCTATACCCACTTTGGTGAGAGTTTTTATCATAAATGGGTGCTGAATTTTATCAAGTGCTTTTTCTGCATCTATTGAGATAATCATGTGGTTTTTGTCCTTTCTCTTGTTGATGTGATATATTACATTGAATGATTTGTGTATGTTGAACCACCTTTGTGTCCCTGGGATGAACCCCACTTGATCATGATGTATAATCTTTTTTATATGCTGTCAGATTCTATTTGCTAATACTTTGGTAAGGATTTTTACATCTATGTTCATCAGTGATATTGGTCTGTAATTCTCCTTTTTGGTGGTGTCTTTGCCTGGTTTTGGTATCAGGGTGATGGTGGCTTCATAGACAGAACTATATCAAATCATAATAAAATTTATATGGAACCACAAAAGACCTAGAATTGCCAAAGCACTACTGAGGAAAAAGAAAGAGGCTGGAGGAATAACTCTCCCAGACTTCAGACAATACTACAGAGCTACAGTCATCAAGATAGCATGGTATTGGTACAAAAACAGACATATAGGCCAATGGAACAGAATAGAGAGCCCAGAAATGAACCCACAAACTTTTGGTCAACTCATCTTCAACAAAGGAGGCAAGAACAAACAACGGAATAAAGACAATCTCTTCAGCAAATGGTGCTGGGAAAACTGGACAGCAGCATGTAAATCAATGAAGCTAAACACTCCCTTACATCATACACAAAAATAAACTCAAAATGGATCAAAGACTTAAACATAAGACAAGATACAATAAACCTCCTAGAAGAAAATATAGGCAAAACATTATCTCACATACATCTCAAAAATGCTCTTCTAGGGCAGTCTACCCAAGCAATAGAAATAAAAGCAAGAATAAATAAATGGGACCTAATGAAACTTACAAGCTTCTGCACAGCAAAGGAAACCATAAGTAAAACAAAATGACAACCTATGCAATGGGAGAAAATTTTTGCAAATGAAACCGACAAAGACTTGATCTCCAGAATATATAAGCAGCTCATATGACTTAAGAAAAAAACAAACAACCCAATCCAAAAATGGGCAAAAGACCTAAACAAGCAATTCTCCAAGGAAGAAATACAAATGATCAGTAGGCACATGAAAAAATGCTCAATATCACTACTTTCAGAGAAATGCAAATCAAAACTTCAATGAGGTATCACCTCACACCAGTCAGAATGGCCATCATTCAAAAGTCCACAAATGACAAATGCTGGAGAGGCTGTGGAGAAAAGGGAACCCTCCTACACTGCTGGTGGGAATGCAGTTTGGTGCAGCCACTGTGGAAAACAGTATGGAGATTCCTCAAAATACTAGGAATAGACTTACCATATGACCCAGGAATCCTGCTCCCAGGCATATATCTAGAAGGAACTCTACTTCAAAATGACACCTGCACCCCAATGTTCATAGCAGCATTATTTACAATAGCCAAGAAATGGAAACAGCCTAAATGTCCATCAACAGATGACTGGATAAAGATGTGGTGTATTTATACATTGGAATACTATTCAGCCATAAAAACTGACAATGTTATTATGTTATGTTATGACATTTGCAGCAACATGGATGTCTCTGGAGAATGTCATTCTAAGTGAAGTAAACCAGAAAGAGAAAGAAAAATACCATATGAGATCACTCATATGTGGAATCTAAAAAAAAAAAGGGAAAACAAAACAAAACATAAATACAAAACAGAAACAGACTCATAGACATAGAATACAAACTTGTGGTTGCCAAGGGGGCAGGGGCTGGGAAGGGACAGACTAGGATTTCAAAATTTGTAGATACTGACAGGCATATGTAGAATAGATAAACAAGATTATACTGTATAGCACAGGGAAATATATACAAGATCTTGTGGTAGCTCACAGCGAAAAAAAATGTGACAATGAATATATGTATGTTCATGTATAACTGAAAAATTGTGCTCTACACTGGAATTTGACACAAAATTGTAAAATGACTATAACTCAATTAAAAAAGTTTAAAAAATTAAAAAAAAACATAAAAAATATATATATAGAAATGCTTTGCTTTTTCATCTTGGGTTAATTCTGGTCATTTTTATCTCACAAGAAATTTCTCAATTTAATCTAAGTGGTCGAATTTATTGGCATAATATTGTTCATAATATTATTTTATCATCTTTTAATGTCTGTTGGATCTGTAGTAAGTTCTCCTTTTTCATCCCTGAAACTTGTCATTTTATTTAGCCTTCCTTTTTTTTTTTCCTTGATCAAACTAACGAGGGTACTCTCACTTTTTATTGCTATTTTTAGAAATTAGTTTTTTGCTTCATTGATTTATTTTATTGTTTTATATATTCTATTCAATTGATTTTTGCTCTTTTATTATTTCTCACTTTACCTTATTTGTTATTTCCATCTTAATAGTTTCTTGCATTTTTTTAATACCTTTTTCCTATGGAAACTAAGAATGCTGGTTTTCGATATTCTTTTCTAATTTAAGTAAGTAATCTATACATTTTCCTCTAAAAATTATTTAAACTGCATACTAAAATTTTGATATGCTGAGTTTTCACTTATGTTATTTTGGAATTAAAAACAATCATTTCTAATTATTATTATTATTTCTTTTTTGACTCATAGTTTATTTAGAAGTGTTTTGTTCAATTTTCAATTATTTAAATTGTTTTATGATATTTGCCTGATGTGCTTTTAATTTAATATCATTGTGATCAGACAACAAATTAAATTTATAAAGACCTGTTTTATGGCACAGCATATCATTTATCTTGTTGAATTTTCATGTTCACTTGAAAAATAAAGTTTATTCTTCTGTTATGAGTGGAATGTTCTTTAATTGTTAATGCAATCAGATTAGTTAGTAATGTTATTGAAGTCTTTTATATACTTACTAGATTTTTTAAGCTGTTTTACTAAGAGATCAGGGTTAAACATATTTTCTATAATTGCAGATTTATCTTTTTTACTTTTAATTCTATGGAATTCTGATTTCTGTGTCTTGAAGCTTTGTTGCTAAGTTCTTATCTAATATTGAAGAAATGAACAAGTTATATATTTTGTGTGAAATTAAACTCAATTAAAATCTATATTATCATCAATATCTGAAGTCCTGAAAGTATCCAGAAAGAAATAATGTAGCAAATATGGCAGAGCAATAACAAATGTCAACATTATTACTTAAAGAGTTTATGAAACTTAATAGGTAAGTAAAACACTGAAATCTCAACATATAAATATATAAACAACATAAAAGACAACTAACTAAAGCAGAAATTTAACTAGTAAAAAGCATAAGTATATGTGCTGAGCCTTCCCAGTAACCAAAAAATACGAAGTGAAATAAATATGTTTTTTTTCCTGTTTATTTGTCAGTTAACTTTCTTAAGTTTTCATACTCAGTGCTGGGAAAGGTACAGTATAATTACACTCTCACACAATGATAACAGTGATAAGGACATTGATAAGTGGTTTTAATAATGTACAAATAAAAGTCTGAAAATAATTCAGCCATATTAATTAAAGGCAAGAAAAGATCTCATTTATTTATTCACTCAGCATGCTTTTTAGGATCCATCACGTATTATGCACTATGCTAAATATTTGGGGATACAACTCTGATTACAGAAAGGATTTCTGTTCTCATGGAACTTAATCATATTTTTGGTATATATCCTAAGGGAATAATGCCCACACGTCTCTTATTTATCATGTCACATATAACTACCAAATTAATTAGAAACAAATCAATTGCTTAATAACTAAGTAAACTGTGGTATATCAACATTTTGAAATATTATCCATGTTCTAAAATAATTGTATTTATTCATTTGCTAACTAAACAAATGTTTATTATTCACTTGGTAAGTGGCAGGCGTTGTGTTAGGCATTTTGGACATAACAGTACACAAGTCAGACATAGTCCTTGCTCCCATTGGATTTATATTCTAAAGCAAATGCAATTTTAAAAGATTTAACATTATACAAAAAAGCAGTATACTAAATAGGTTCTGGCACCACAGTTATAATTTTCAGATGAAAACATGACTGGATCCAAAATACCCCATTAAATTAGTATTTTTCTTGCTTTATAAAAAAGTACTATAAACTTAGTGACTTTAAACATTACACACCCTTATCATCTCACCAGGTCTGTGAGTCAGGAGTCCAGGCACATTTAGCTCAGTTCTCTGCATGACTGTGAACTCGGTTTCAGGGAGAGAAGGATGCTCATCTGGAGGCTCAGCTGGAGAAGGGTCTGCTTTAAAGCTCACTCATACTGTTGGCAGAATTCACCTTCTTGCTGCTGAAGGGCTCATAACAGGTTACACTTTTAAAGGTAGCAAGGAGAGACAGACTTCAGAGAGCGTTGTCTTATATACTGTAATGTGACAGCGAGGATGACAGCCCAATACCTTTGCCATGTAATGTAAACATAACCGTAGGAGTGGCACCTCTTCATCTTTGCCGTGGAATGTAGCATAATCATGGGAGTCCAACCCCATTAGTTTGACCATATTCTATTAGTCAGAAGCAAGTCTAAACCCTGCCTACACTCAACGAGAAAGAACACCACAAGGCTGTGAACCAGTAGTCCAAATTTCTGGGGACCATAAAAGCTGTCCGTCATGTCAAATGACTGCAGTTTTGTTGGAGTAGGGGCCTTGCAGTTGACTTTCCTATCATTTCTGCTTTTTAAAATATTTATTGTAAGATTGTTATGCTTATAATTTAACATGATTTAATTTTCAAACTCCATAATTAGTTATTGACTACCTAATCTACCTGTTATTAAATGTACCTTTTCTCAGGGATGGAATAATTCCTTTATTTCTTTTTAAGCAACCATTTATCCTCAAATAGTATTTTTCCATTATGTCTGTTAGATAATATAGCAGCTCTCTTCTCTGCCTCTTTCTCTGCAGAAGCACATGGTTTCCGTTGCAATTCATTTGCAGCGTTTCCTGAACTGGTCTTGGGAAATGATCACTATTTATAATTTCTTATCTGAGGTTGTTGATTCTCCTACAGTCACTAACAACGTACTGCACGCCTGTTATCTAAACACACAGAGAGGCAGGGAGAAGGGCAAAGACAGTAGCCTCACCTGGCACGCCCTCCTCAGATGAGAAGAGGGTACCACGGAGCAGGTATGATGAGAGTGGATAACAATGAAGTCGCATAATCCTTCACCTTTCCTCCTTGACAAAGACCCCAAGAGTGAATGAGAAGTGGGCCTATCTAAATCCTGATTATTCAATTACAGTTGGTAGACGTTGAGGGTGTGGTAAGTGTTGTCATTTTTACAATATTGTGATATTAATCTTATGGAATATTGAATCTCCAAATAGCCCGTGACATAAAGAGACCTTTATTGCTCCAATGGAGCTATTATATTTTATTATCTCACGAATCTTCAGATTTAAAGAGTCCTCAATGAGACCTTGACATAATTAAGCCTAATGAGTCCAAAGGAGTCACAATGGTCTATTGTGCCAATAATTTAGACATGACAGGTCTTTGTTGTAAGTAGTTCTTGGTATCCCAGTGTGGCCTGTGGGTTGTGTAGGTAAGACTGACAGCTGAGTAAGTGAACTGAAGTTGTTCAAAAGGCACTTTATACATCAAACATGTAGTTCAAAAGTTTCAAATAAAGATTTTTACTACATTGAATTTATCTTTTAATGCTACCTGGGGCATCAGTTCACTTATTAGATCATGCACAACGTTTGTGCCTGCCTACTCATTTATGCGCTGTACCGGGTCTAGGGAGGCAAACGTGAAATTAGACACAGCCCAAGAAGTTCAGCATCTAAAGGCCTTAAGATGTTTACAGTCTGAAAGAGTGGTGAGCAAATACTCTGGCCCACAGGGCAGCCACCTGTTTCTGTAAATAAAGTTTTATTGGAATGCAACCGTATCCTTTCATTTAGCAATTGTCTATGACTACTTTTCACACTACGGTGGCAGAGTTGAGTAATTGGAACAGAGAACCTAGGGACCACAAAGCTGAAAAGATAATCTACCTCACTCTTTGAGACTAAGTTTGCCAACCTCTGGTCTAGAAATTCAAAGGTCTTGGAACTACCTCAATGAACCACAAATAAGCAAGATTAGCATTGTCAGTTCACTTAGCTTTGGTGTAATTCAGAGAGGAGCTCTTTTCTTATTATTTCACATTTATTCTACTTTAATAGGACTGGTATGTTTTGCTCAGTCTTCATACTTTTACTTGGTGCTACCCCTCCCTGACTCTGGGATCCTCCATTGGTATAATTCCTGGAGTTATAGAAGATGTCTACACCACAAAGGACAGTATGGTGGTTTAAAATATATCTTCTCAAATTCATTGATACTCTTCTCCTAAAGAGGGCTGGACTGTGACTCACTTCCTTTATTTTGGGAGAAACTACTTGCCATACAGCAGGCAGTCCAGGTGACAGGGAAGCCATCCACGGTGTCACAAGGACACTCAGGTCGCTGATGGAGGGACCCATGTGGTTGGCCAATAGTTGCTGAGTTTGCTTGACTCTTATTCCACTCAAACCCTGAGATGACTACAGCCCCAGCTGACCTCTACCTGCAACCTGATGAGAGATCCTGAGGCAGAACTTTCCAATTAAGCCGCTCCTGGATTTTTGACACACAGGAACTATAAGCTAATGAATGGTTAATTCACTAATTTTGGGGTGATTCATTACACAAGAAATAACTAACACAACAGGTGGTCAACCAATAGGGTGTGAGAGATAGCAATGGTTGTCTCCTGCTCTGAATTCCTCCCAGTGTCCCTGTAAGACCCTTGAATCCTTGGTCAAGGTCCTGAGATAGTTCAGAAGCTCTCCCCCTGCATTCAGAGATGTATACAAAAGTGTCCTCCCCTCCCCTTTGCCATGTTGTCATTCGTGCCATGCTGTCATTCTTGAAAGCAGAATGGGCTGATCTAGAAACCATTTAGATGTACATTGGTATCAACCTCATGCAATTCTGGTCTTAATGATGCTGTACTGGAGACTCCCATGGTTTATTTTTCCCTTCCTTGCAGGAGGGAAGGGAATTCCCTCTACCAGACTTATAATTGCTTTACAAAACTGGCAATTAGGATTGTAGCTTACAAGGCTTGTAAGTCTTTCATTTGACTTGCTTTCAGTATTTTGTATACCTGTCTAGTTTTCCATCCTGATGTGAAAGACATCAACCGCACATTATCTGGAATGATTCCTTTCAAAGCAATAGTCAAGCATGTCCACATTTTTTAACTAACAACCAGTGATGCATTTTGCTTCTTTTAACCTCAGAGTAATGTCTTGTCCAAATGGGGTGGCTCATGGAATGACTGACGGTTTGTCTTACTCCTTTTCTCTGAAAGTCTTGGTCACAAGACCAACTGGAAACTCCAGAGTGTGTCTCACAGATGATCAATTGAAACTTAGTGTTGATAGAGATGCTTCTCCCCACATGATAGCATGGGATGATATCCCTGAATCTCAGAATCCCATGTTGGGCAGTTTCAGGACTCTCATTGCTAAACCCTAACAAAAAGCAGTTTGTGAGCAGGCCGAAATCAGAAATACAAGCACAATTCAATGGAAACACAAGGGCACCTAAATGCAATATTTTGTCCTGCATTGGCTCCTGGAACAGAGAAAGGACATTGGCAGAAGAGCTAATGAAATTTGCAATAAGCATGGAGTTTAATGGATAGTAACGTTCCAATATTAGTTTCTTAGTTTTGACAAATGTATCACAGTAATGCAAGATGCTAATCATAGGGGAAACTGGGTGAAGGGTCGATGGGGGCTCTCTGTACTATCTTTGCAACTTCTCTGCACGTCTACATACACACACATACACAAAGACACCCATGCTGCATGAGCAGGAGATTTATCCTGCAACCAGAGCTTGAAGGAGTTTCAAGAGAAGGACTCCTGAGGTGAGTCAGAAGGATGTTGAGGGCAGAAGAGGTGAGTGTAGACAGCATTCTAGACTGAAGAGACAGAATATGGAATGTTTAGGAGCAACTTCAACTTCGCCTGAAGTCCTGTGAGGTGCCTGGTGGGACCAAAGCCTGTCATGATTTTTACCGGCAGGTTTGGGGGGATATAGAGCAAAGGGAGAAAGCATGGTTGGGCCTTAAATGGCACAATAAAGAGTCTGAATTATGATATTATTGATATGATGAGCCAGCCATGGGGGCATCAGAGCTGTGCTTATGAAGAATCAGCGTAATGTTTTATAGGACGCACTTCTGTGCCTGATGACACAACCCTATACCCTCACCCACACAACATCTGCACCTCTTCTTAGGTGACTTCCAATTATTATCTGCTTTACAGAGGCCTCCTCTGGCCCCTGCAGACTGGGATGGCCACCCTGTCCTTGTTTTTCCCGAGTACTTATTACCAAATACAGCTCCTTTTCTTCTTTGAACAATATTTCCAGGAGGTAGGTGCCTGTCTTATTGGTCTGGGCATCCCCAGGACCAAGCACATGTTGGATGCCTGATATTTTCATTGAAGGAATGAATTAATGGCTACATCTAAGCGTTCTTCAAAGCAAACCAAGATACTGTGACCTAGTTTTGCATAGAATTAAGGGTCTGCCTAACTCTCACTGGATAACAATTATTAATTAAAATGAACACAATAGGGAACAAGTTGACCTTCCAGGGGCTTTTGGGAAAGCCTCTGAGGTTATAATGAGATGAGGGAGAGGCAGACAAGGGTCTTGGAGTTTTCAGGGAAATGGGGAAAGGAAGCCATCAGTGAATCAGGCCAGCTTTCCAAGTAAGTCACCAGCACGGCCCCTCAGCCCTGCTGTCAGTCACCAAGCAGTTCTCTGTGCAGACCCACCATCTGTAGTCATCACTTAGAAGATCAATGTCTTCAACTTCCCCCCGTGCTCTGAGATATCAGACAGCCCCCGGTAATTCACAAGGTTCAGCGCTGGCTCCATCCAACTTTCAGCTCTTTGAAAAGTTTGCCTTAAGAATTGAGACATCACTTTTCTCTTCCCAAAGCAGGTATATCTTTTCAGGATTCAAAGAAGCTCGAAAAAAAAAATGTCCTCATTTTCCTTGACAGACGCCGTGCTGTGTTCTCCAGGTTGCTGATCGGCAAATCGGAACAGACGGTTCTTCCTTTTTATCCCTCTTCGTTACCCCGATGTGGCTTTTTGGTCTCTCTCCAAATGAAGCCCTTGGTGAGACGTTGCAAGATGAAAGGAAGAGTGGTCGAACTTGCCGTCCCTGAGCCTATCAAGGATTTAACATTTTGATTGATAACTCTGCTGTGTCAGGGACATGTGTATTTAAAAACCTTCTGAAATTTGGAGCGAATATATCTGAAAGATGCATCTGATTTTCCCCCTACAAGGAAAGAAAGAGCAAGGTCGTGCATTGCTTTCCAACATCCTCCAACGTAAATCCTGGGTTTATTTTTCTGACATTTCAGTGTGCAAGTGGCAGGTTTGGTGATGGAGAAAGAGGGTTTTGAAGCTTCATTTTTTTCCTTCCTTTAAAATGTGATAGTGCCCTTTCCCCCATCCTTTCTTTATCCAAATTACAAATTAACACTTTGCTGCTGGAGAAGTAGTTGAGAAAGGAAAATTATTTTAAAATTACTGACCTTAACAGTCCCATAAGTGGATGACACCAGACTTGAGGATTTCCAAGGACAAATCTTTGGGGATAGGGACAGTGGCCTCAGAACAACAGAGCCTACCAAGGCTGGATGAATCCTACCTCTCCAGGGCTGCTCTGCTGGGAGGCACTGCCTGGATTCTCTGCAGCTTCTTCCTAAGGAATATTTCTGTTGGCAGACCATCACCAGGTGGTAGGTGACTATCACAGGGTCCCAACCAGTGCTGGATGTTAACGTATGTCCTTGGATACCCAATGTAGCCAGCAAGCCTGGGAGCTCATGGGGACTGGAGAAAGTGTTTTAAGGTATCCAAAGAAGTAGACAATCTGATGTCAGACAAACTCTCCAAATCCTGGGGACCTGCTTACCAAATGTGAGATGCTAAATGAATCCTTTGAACTACATGAACCTCAGTTTCTCCTCATTTGTAAACTATTTGTCATCCCATGTAGGATGGTTGGGGATGGTAAAGAAAAAAAAGTGCTATTGTAGCTTCTGGCAAATACTGAGAACACATCAGATGCTACCTCTTATCATTGTCATTGTGGTCACTGTCATCGTCATCCATTCACTGAGAGATGGGGTAACATTTCCTTTCCATCCTGTGGCTGTCTGTTGGAATGGCCAGAGCTCTCCAATTCTTCAATTTCTCCTTGCTCCTTATTAAATCTTCTTTGATATCCTGAATATACCCTGCAAGAAAACTCAGAACTGAGTTTTTATTTTTTTCTACTTCTTCTTAAAGGGGAACCCAAACTCAGTTTACCTTTCTATCAATAGATTACTGTTTGGACAGTCTCCACCCGACCCCAATTTGATTTCTGTTCTGAACATAACTTTATTTCCCCCCATTGAAAGATGCAGCAAAACCATTCTTTGTGCAGAGGCCATTAAGACTGCCCATTCTTAAATTAGCTCAGAAAAAAAAAAGAAGTGCATTTTATAGTCAAGCCAGCAGTAATTGGACACTGTGACTATGAGTGGCCCTTGCGGTGTTTGGATGCGGGCCAAATGTACCTTCTGTCTGTCTCTGACACAGGCAGACAATAGCAGTATTATTTACTGCACTGGCTCTGTGCAACTCCAAAGGCCAGCTGCAAGAACAAAAGAATCGCTAACACTTTGCCTAGCCCTAGACTCAACTGGAGGCTCTATCTATGTTTCGTAAATAATTCACCCCTCTACCCCGAATGTGGGATCATCTAGTCTGTGCTTCGTTCTTTCACACTAACCGTGGCTGCAAGGAAAAGATGCATCTCTCCTCTGAGTGCTTGGAGGGGAACGGAGTGGAGAGAGGAATGGACAGCAATTCTTTGTCCCCACGTCTGGGGTGGGGGATGGTGCGGGCAGAGTCACTGTGACAGACAGCAGAGCCAGTGTCTGGGGAGATGTTGGCAAGGACTATTCTCCCCGGGAAAGTCATGCTTCCCAGGAATGTTGCTCCAGTTCTTCTGTCCACGGCACTTTAGAAAGGAGGTGGATGTTTGCTCAGGCGACACCCACAAATCGCCACGCTCTTAGGGGTAGGAGCAACCTGGGCTCCGGACGTGGGCTGACTTGGCTTCTTCTCTCACCTGGATTCTCTCAAGAAGGACCCCACTTGATGGGATTGTTCAGTTGCAATCCCTACCAACACGGCGTTTACCAGGACACAGGCTTATCAGTCACGGGGCGTGCAGCCTGTGCCTGGGGACGAGGAGACCGCTGCTCCTGACCCAGATCTGAGCCGAGGAAGCCAGCAGCCCAGCCTGACCTGCACCTCCAGCTCTCAGGCAGGGTAGCCTCCAGTCTTCCAAATCCGTCCATGACAATCAGTGGCTCCTTATCACCTCCTCCCACCTTGAACTGTGTTTTCTGACCTGTTCCTGGGATCTTCAGCTCCTGGCCCCGTGCCCAGACTTTGGAGCCAGGCCTCCCAGGGGTCTTGTGATCTGCTGCCTGTTGTTGCTTTCCTGGATGGAGGGAGCCCCCCGGTGCAGGCTCAGCCTGCCTGTCTCCCCGGACAGCGTCTATCTCCCACTGCTTGGGCAACACGGAGCCTGATGAAAACCCAGACCCAAGTTGCTGCTCAGCCACGGTGAAGCAGACACCCCAGCCTCACAGGTTCTGGAAATTTCACCAAGAGCAGTCCCAGGTTGTCATGCATGGGGTTCATCATGACTCATAAACTAATGTTCATAAACTTTTCGCCCCTCTTTTCTCATTGGCTTCTCACACTCTATGAGATGAGTACTGTGAGGAAGGCATTAACATCCACATTGTAGAGGTAAGGTTAAGTGGGTTTTCAAAGACATTAGTTAAAGAGGGGAGAAACCAAGTCTGAGGTTTCAGCTCTCCAAGTCCGTGGGTCTTGTAATATGCCAGAGTCAGACGGACGGAGGGAGGGAGGGAGGCGGAGAACGTAGCAGAAGCATGTTCACCATGATGCTTAAAGGGTCTGAGTCAATCCTGAACCAATGTCATGCTGAGCCCTTGAACTTTCCTTTTACAGACAATGCTCTCGGAAGGGAAGATTTTGCCCCCTCACGCTGGGCTGCCTGTCATGGTGGGACTGTATGTTTTCTCTCTCACCATTGTGTCCCCTGGGCCTAGCACAGCTCTCAATATAGATCAGGTCTTGAATGAATAAATGGATGGATGGATGGATGGATGGATGGATGGATGGGCGAAGGGGTGGAGGGCTGATGAGTGAGTGGAAGAGGAATGGCTGTTCTGTGTGTGCCGCCATGCATATCCTGTGATTATGTAAGGACCTGGAATAACCCTATCTGCCCCTTTCCCGGTGTCCTCTTTCTGTCTCTCTGATGACCCACCCTCTTTAGATGCCCCTGGTTGCTTGGGCACTGGGAAAATTCCTATTCTTATTGCAGAAGGAGACGTCATTTCCTTGTCCTCACCACCACCTTTGTGCCATCTTGAAAGACTGCTGGGTACTGGGATGTATTCTTGCAGGCAACTCTGCCCCCTTCTCCTTTGGGGTGTCTCCTCTGAGGGAACAAGGAACCAAGAATCAGGAAGTTCTCGTTCTTAACCCCCGACTTGATCTGTCATCTTCTACCAAGAGCCTCACTGTAGACAAAGACTCAGACTCCTGGATGCTCCTCAAATAGTCTCAGAACCAGGCATGACCCCAAGAAACCCATTTGGTTCCTCATTTTTCTTTCTGAGAGAACCCAGGAGCTCAGAGAAGTAAGTGGTCTTGCCTGGGGTCCCACGGCCCTTCAGTGACAGGCAGGGACTCGAAACCACAGCGCCTGCCCAGTTTCTGAGCCCCTCCAGCCATTCTCTCTGCCTGACATACCATGTGCTATATTTTTTCTTCAGGAATTGGCCTAGAAGAATTTTGACATTTCCAGCGTGGGGATGAGGGCCTTCGAATGTCACTGCACCTACTCTGAGAGAAAGCCAATTTTCCCTTAGTTTGGTACTCGCAAATAGCAAAGTTAATTAATCCCCTGTAAATAAACATTTGCAAACTGCAGCTCAATACAGCACGGACCAGGAAGGCTTCCAAATGTATTCTGAGATTAGATGACAAGGGGGCCAGAGCAGATAATGTGGCTGGGAGTCTCCAAGTGGGGCTGGATAATATATTGATGTGATGGGGAAAAATGATTGGCTTGGGTGTTCACGAAGACACAGGTCTGGATCCCAGCTCTGCCACTGACTCACTGAGAACCTTGGCAAGCCATAAAGGCTCTGAACCTATGTACCCAGGTGTAGAAAGCGGTGAGGTTGCTGTGGACAGGTATAATCCGAGGTCCTGAAGGTAGAGATGCCAGTAAAAGACCAGGCCTCTGATAAGATTCCATAAATGGTTCCCTCTGCCCTCCCTCTTCCCATCACTTTCCCTGCTTTCCAGTGTAGATAGTGCCTTTAAATGCCACTGATCTCTGGGGACTCCTGGGCTTTTAGAAAACTCTTTGGTTAATGAAGGTGTTGGACAGGAGGATTGAGCCAGACCATTCCCAGCTCCTTCTAATTTTTGATGGACTTACACAGGCCACTGATTTGCATCATCCACCTCCCCCTTTAATGAGCTCTGGTGCTCACAGTTAATGAACTAATTACTTCTGGGCAAAATCAGCATTAAGTTGCAAACCTGGTTTCCGCAGCTTCCTCCAGACCAGTGTTCTTTTGTCAAGTCAAAGAGAACGCAGCAGTGTGGAGACTCCACCAGACTCCAATGACAGATCTTCGCTGACCAGGAGATGCCCAAGCTTCTGGCACAATTTGAATTAAAACATCTTCCCAAATGGGAGTGACATGAAACATGACAGGTACTTTCTCGAGATCCAGGACAAGGCTGAACTGTAGTCTCTGACCTCCAGATCTTACAGCTTTCCCAGCCAGAAATGTGACTCTTCTCGAAGGCTATAGATTTTTCCCCCCAAATGATTCAGTTAACGACAATAAAATGGAATTGTGCCAAATGGCCTGCTTTAAATTCAGATGATGGTGAACAGACCATCTCTGGGCATACAGAAGGGAGCTTTATAAACAAGGCACATCTTAATTGGAAGGAAAACTTTCTACGCTTTGAAACAGTTAAGCCGTTTGTCTGGGGAACACCTTTAAGTGATGTAGTACAAGGTTACTGGCCATAAAGCACTCCATTTTCATCCCTTCAGGGCTCGTTTACTGAGAGGCCAGAACAGAGACTTCAGAGTTGATTGCCCTGGACTTCAACCCTGGCTTTGCCCCTGTTAGACAACTACGTGCTGTGTGTCAATGGAAAAATCACTTCATCTCTCTGTGCCTTAGTTTCCTCATTGATGACATGAGGAAGTAGATCGGGCCCAATCACAATGGAGGGCATTGTGAGATCTACAAGGAAAAGGGATATATTTAATTATTCAACAAATATTTACTTAAACCATGGCAAAGACCTCTGATATTCAGGTCTCCATGTGCCTCCTTATACTTCTCCACTGTCCTTGGAGTTGACCTGGGGACTTGAACCTGGATTCTGGCAAACAGGAATGTGTGTCTCCAGTGGGGTGCAGCCTCTGGGTCCCTGAGTCACTGCATGGAGCCGAGTTGTATTAGCTTCTGAGGGCTGCTGCTATAACAGGGTACCACAGACTGGGTGGTTTAAAACAACAGAAATTTATTTTCTCACCGTTCTGGAGGCTAGAAGTCTGAAATAAGGTGTCAGCAGGGCTGTGCTCCTCTGGGATTCTTGGGACAATACTGTCTTTCCTCTTCCTAGCTTCCTGTGATGGCCATCAGTCCTTGGCCTCCCTTGGCCTGCGGCTGCATCACTCTGGGCTCTGCCTCTGTCATCCCATGATGCTCTCCTCTTTTCATAGGGACATGCAGATACACTGGATTAGGGCCCACCCCAATGACCTCCTCTTACCTTGATTACATCTCCAAAGACCTTATTTCCAAATAAGGACACATTCACAGGCACTGGGGTTAGGACTTCATCATACCTTTAGGGGAATCTCAGTTGGACTCATAAACACCAATTTGTACTGAGGACACAACATGAGTGGGATGGCAATCTCTGTCATGTGAAGCCAGTGAGATGTGGGGGTTCATGAGTCTAGCCTGTCCTGATGAACACAAGTGGTTGATTGATGCCAGTGCCATGTCACAGGCTTGGGATAAACTCTTTAACAAGGTAGAGACAGCTCCTGCCCTCCTGGCACTTGCAGTCTAGTTTAGTGCCTGGCAAATAGAAAGTGTTCAAAAAATGGTAACTCTTAAGATGGCAATTTCAGAATGTTAAGCTTATGGTTATCCAATTAAAATATCACCTTACACAGGCTTGGATGACTATCATCAAAAATGCAAGAGATAAGTTTCGGTGAGGATGTGGAGAAAAGGGAACACTTGTGCATTGTTGGAAAAACTGTAAACTGGTGCAGGCACTGTGGAAAACAGCATGGAGGGTCCTCAAAAAGTGAAAAACAGAACTACCTTATGATCCAGAAATTCTACTTATGGGTATTTGAAGAAGACAAAAACACTAACTTGAGAAGCCACATCCATCCCTATGTTCACTGCAGCAATATACAATAACCAAGATATGGAAACAACCTAAGTGTCCACTGATGGATGAAGAAAATATAATATATTTGAAGATAATATATAGAAATAAATTATATGAATACAATAAAAATATTTTTCAGCCATAAGAAAGAAGAAAATCCTGACATTTGTGACAAAATATATGCACTTTGAGAGCATTATGCTACATGAAATAAGTCAGACAGAAACAAAGACTGTATGGTATCATTTAATGAGGAATCTAAAGGAAAAAACAGACTCATAGATACAGAGAACAGATTGGTGGCTGCCAGAGATTGGGAAGTGGGGAAAATGGTTGAAAAAAGCACAAACTTCCACTTATAATATAATTTAGTTCTAGAGATGTAGTTTACAGTATGGGTGACTATAGATAATAATACTAGGTTGTATATTTGAAAGTTGCTAAGAGTAAAATTTAAAAGTTCTCAACACAAGATAAGAAATGTAACAATGTGAAGCAATGGGCATTAATTAAACCTGTTATTGGTAATCATTTCACAATATGTACAAATATCAAATCTGTGTTGTTTACCAAAAACCAATACAATGTTCTATGTCAATTATTAAAAAAAAGATTCTGGTTATCAAGGTGAATAAAACATCCCAGAGACCTCACTGCAAAATTAGGTAGACAATAAAGGAAACAGGTTTATAATATGGCAAGATCCCTGATTGACTTGGCGTGTGAAATGGTTATTTTTGGCACAGAGAAGTGAGTCGTCAACTCTCCCATGCATGGAATGTCGGGGTGAGGGTGTGGTAGGGTGGGAGGTGGAAAGAGGCCATGCCACAAAAGCCACTTGGCCATGACAAGGTACACATTTGAAGGTAGGGACTGTTGAATAAACACTGGTGTGAGTAGATCTGTCCTTGGTAGGAATGAGAAGCCTTGACCCTTCCTTCCTGGACTGTTGCAATAGCCAAACCGGTCACCTGCCTTGGCCATTACCTCTCTCTGGTCCCCATACTACAGTGACTATGCCACAACCCAACCTCTAACATGGTCATGCCCCTCCCAAAATTCTTCAGAGCTTCCCATTGCCCATGGAATAAGTGGGCAGCTACTTGAATCTCTTGCAATTCTCCAGGGTTCAGCTCCAATACAGATCCCCATGGGGCCTTTGCTGGTCCCTTAATTTGGATTTAGTATTGCCCTCCTCTGTATGCACTCTGTCTTATATAACTGTGAGTTAAAGATCTATGTACATAATTATATAAAACAATTCAATAAATACTAAGTGTTGCCATGTGCCAAATGCTGAGCATAATGTATCGGGTTTAAAAAAATATTTTTCACACCCCTAGTCTTCCTTCTCTACTGATCCCTTTGTGTGAAATGCTCTTTCCACAACTCTTCTCCAGCCTCACTGTTTCACAAGTCCTTCACTTTTCTCATTATCTCCTCCAGGAAGCCCTCCTTAATCCCTCTAGTATATGTCAAGATCTTACCATGTATTTTCCCCTGTATTAGTTCCTTATTGCTGCTATAACGAATTGCCACCAAGCTGGTGGCTTAAAACAACACACATTTATAATATTCACAGTTCTGGAATTCAGAAATACAAAATGGGTCTTATGGTACTAAAATCAAGGTGTCAAGAGAGAAGGCTGTATTCCTTCTGGAAGCTTGAGGAGAGATTCTGTTCTTTGTTTTTTCCAGCTTCTAGAGGGTACCAGCATTTCTTGGCTCATGATATGTCATTCCAGCCTCTGCTTCTGTTGTCACATCTTCCTTTCTGACTCTGACTCACCTGTCTCTCTCTTATAAAAACTCTTGGGATTACATTGGGCCCATCCAAAAGATCCAAGAGCATTTTCCCATCTCATTGTCTTTAATTTAATCCTATCTGCAAAATTCCTTTTGTCACATAAGTTACTATATTCACAGGTTCCAGAGATTAGAATATGAACAGTTTTAATATTTTATCATACTGTGTTGTAATTTTCTTGGGCTTTCTTCCTATGAACTCATAAGATCCTGCAGGTAGAGACAATGTCCGATTCATTGTCATGTCTCCAGAGCTTATAATGGTTCTTTTCAGATCCAAGGTCCCTGTAAATGTTTGATGAATGGATGAATGAATGAAGTCTCAATCACATCCTACAGCCTCTTCTATTGGAAGAACATCTTGGACTGCCAGTTGGAGAGACGTGGCAATGAAGCAGAGTTAGCAAACATGCTGTAAGTGTAGTGCTGAGGCTGAAGGTTTCCTCCAGAGTTGGGACACCACAAGAACCAGAGATGGGGACCTTGGAAATCCAGGAGAAAAGCAGTGTTTCTATTGTGATATTTGTAACATTGATCCAATTGTCCACGCAGCTCTGTGTTGACTGGACTGACTGTTCACGTTTAATGCTCTCCTAGTTTCTATCTGGGACACCAAACATGGACAGAACACATTTAATACATAAAAGAGATGCAGGAACATCTTTCTAACGTGAATCTTGTTTAAGCGATGGAGCATGCTGTAAATGAAGAAACTAGTGCATGCCAAGGTACAGTTGCCTTGCAGGAGGTAAGACATCAACTAACTTTTATTCTAAGTGCTCGTTGTGGTTATTGTTATTTGAATCATCTTCTAAATGATGAAGGAAATGTTCTGGTGGTAAAACTGGACTATACTTGCAACCAGAAGAGAGCTGGGCACTTTCATGGTAGAAAGTAATTGAAAGGAGGAGGGAAGAAGGCATCTAACATGCATTGATCCTCTGATAAATAACTGGGTCTATTTAGAACTATTCTTACTGTATCAGTTAGCACTTGTCACAATAATGCTGTGTAACAAGTTCTCCTGCTCTTCCAGGATATAAAACAGCAATTATTCCCATCTGTCAGCAAGTACACTCAGGTAGCTCTTCTTCAGGCCGCGGCTATGTAGGTTTGGGTTTGTACCACGTGATTTTCATCCTTCTTACACCGGCAGGCTAGCTGGGGCTTGTCCTTGTGGTGATGGCAGGGGCACTAGAGAGTCAGTGGAAACAAGACAAGATAATTTGTTGACTTGGCCAAGGCAAGTCACATAACCTTGCTCAAAGTCAAGGGTTGAGGATGCAGGAAAAAGGTGAAACGTTAGAGTTAACTATTCAGTCTACTATACTCACTAAATGGAAGAGGAAGTTGAGGTTAGAAGAGATGAAGTGGCTTGATCGATGTCAAAGGGCTGATAAATGATAAGGCCTGGATTAAGGTCTAGGTCTATAATATAGACCTGGTCAGTTTTCACCCTCAGGCAACATTAACATTTGGCAATATCTAGAGACATTTTTGATTGTCACAACTGAGGAGTGGGGCATTATATTGATATCTGGTGGGTCAGGGAAGCTACTAACCTACAATGCATAAGTCAGCCCCCCACAACAAAGAATTATTCAGCCCCAAATGTCAACAGTGCCAAGATTGGGAAACCCCGATCCAAAGCTTACCTTCTTTCTGTTCTATCTAACCACCTTCCCCAAGTGGAGAGATCTGACTGTGTATGTCCCAAGCTCAGGGAACTATTCTGTAGCATCGAGGAGACTGATGCTCTCATTTGGATACTTAACATATGTATTTTACCACTATTTGTGTTCAATCACGTATTCATTCAATAGGCATTTTTGAGCATCTGCTACGCAGAAGGCTTTGCCTTGTCTTACTTTCCCATTGAGACTGTGATGTCTCCTGGCACCTGGCTCTATTCTTGTCTCTCAGTGGGTACCACTGTGCCTGCAGTTGAATCCCATCCATGATGGTTTAATTGACACAGTGCTGGGCACGTGGGAAGCTCTCGCTCACCGTCCTAATTGTAATCTCACTGTAGAAAGCACAGTAGCTCCCTTGCTTTCTCCCCAGCCCCCTCATACACTCACCGCTCCCTGACATAATGTTGTGTAACCCACTTCTTTTCTACAATATTTAGTTATCTTTCATATATAAAACACTCCTTACTGAATAAAATATTCAGACAACTCATCTGACGGGGGAAGCAAACAGTAATATGTAGCATTTCATTTGTTTTTTCATTAAATCGGGCATGACCATTGTTGGCGCCTGGGAGTTTACGACCGCGGGTCTGACACTCTGACATTACTCATCTATTCATAGTCGGTTTGAGCACCATGGAAGTGCCTCATTTTCTCTCTATTTACATTAGTCAAATAAATTCATCTCTTATTTCATTGAGCTGAATGCCTCCATCTGTGGGGCTGCTTATGAGCCCCATGATTTTATTTTTTATTTATTTTATTACTGATTTTATTTTCTGCTGCTGCCTTCTCATTAAAATGTCTTCCAGCTTTTAGACATGAAGGCAGAAAAGGATTAATTAAAGTCTCCCTGATTCTCTGATATTGCAAAATGGAGAAATACCAGACACAAACTTTCAACCAGTTGCGGACTAAAATGAGTGACTGATGGAGCCATAGAATCATAAATCCCCTCAGAAACAAAGTTAACAACTCTGACAGTTGAATTAAGCCACGCCCACATGATGCTCACCTGGTCCCCCCTGGGATGCCGAGACCATTGGGAGCCAGGGTCTGAGGACTAGGCTGGTGGCCAAATCTAAATTCTAGAAATGGTTTGTTTGGACTTTATCATGCTGTTTAGGTGGAATAAACCTTGTTGAAAATGATCATTTTCATCAATAGCCTACAGTACTTTGTTTCTATTTACTTAACCAGTGTATAAAAGACCTAGTTCATTAAGTATGTTCTGTAAAGCAGACACGCCGACCATACCTAGTTTATAGGCAGAATTTCTTAATATTCTCTCAACCATCCTGAGAGGTAGGTCATTAAAGAGATTTTTTTGTTTTGATTTGGTTTTAATTTGGGATAAAATCACATTAAGTAAAATGCATAAATCTTGAGTTTTGACAAATTGACACACCATGTAACCCAAGTTATTAAATATTTCTATTACCTTGGAGAGTTCCGTTGAGATGTTCCTTCCCAGATAAATTCTGCCAAGGTCTTCCACCCCAGAAGTCATCATTTTGTAATTTTTTTCAGCTTTAGTGAGGTATAATTGGCAAATAGAAGTTGTATATATTTAAGGTGCACAGTGTGATATTTTAATATACATGTTTATGTTGGTATACGTATACATTGTAAAATTATTATCATAATCGAGGTAATTAACATATCCATCACCTCATCAAGTTACTTTTGTGTGACTGTGTGTGTGTGTGTGTGTGTGTGTGCATGTGTGGTTAGAACACTTGAGATCTATTCTCTTAGCAAATTTCAAGTATTTTTCATTGGAGTCGCCATGCTGTTGCCAAAACATCAGAGTTTTGGAATTTATTCGTCCTGCATAACTGAAACTTTGTACCCTTTGACCAACATCTCCCCACTTCCCCCTCATTTAGCCCCTGGCACCGTCATTCTCCTCTCTGCTTCTAGGAGATTGACGGTTTTTGATTCCACATATAAGTGAGGTTTTGCAGTATTTGTCTTTCTGTGTCTGGCTTATTTCACTTAGCATAATGTCCTTTAGGGTTCATTCACGTTGTTGCTGATGTCAAGATTTTTTTCTTTTTTAAGTCTAAGTAATACTTGTGTTTGTGTGAGTGTATGTGTGGTGTGTGTGTATTACATTTTCTTTACCTGATCATCTGTTGATGGACATTTAGGTTGTTTCCACATCTTGGCAATTGTAAATAATGCTGCTATGAACTTGAGACTGTAGACATCTCTTTGAGATACTGATTTCATTTCTTTTGGAACAAACAACCTGATTTTTTAAGTACGCAAAAGACCTGAAGAGACATTTCTTAAAGAAGACATACAAAAGGCCAATAGGTATATGAAAAAATGCTCAACATCACTAATCACCAGGGAAATGAAAATAAAAGTCATCATGAGATAGCACCTCACAGACGTCAGAATGGCTATTATCAAAAAGACAAAAGATAGCAAGTGCTGGAGAGAATATGGAGAAGAGGGAACACTGTATACAGTGTTAGTGGGAATGCAAAGTGGTAAAGCCATTATGGAAGCATATGGTGACTCCTTGAAAAATTAGACATAGAACTACCACATGATCCAGCAACTACTTTTTAACAATTTTTTTTATTGAGTAATAGTCATTCTACAAGTTTGTGTCAAATTCCAGTGTAGAGCACAATTTTTCAGTTATATATGAACATACATATATTCATTGCCACATTCTTTTTTCTCTGTGAGCTACCACAAGAGCTTGTATACATTTCCCTGTGCTATACAGTATAATCTTGTTTAGCAACTACTTTTTTTTTTTTCTGAGAAAATAAAGTTTTATTAGGGCAAGCCTGCGTCTGGGAAAGCGGATGTGGAATTTTCCTGAATGTAGATAGAAAACTTTTTGCAACATTAAAAACAATATTATTTTCCATGTACTCATAGAGATATAAATTTTCCAACAAAATAGTTCATCTAAAATTTTAAATCTAATCTTACTTTGGCATGCATCAAGTAACTACTGTTTTTTTTTTAAGTTTTTTTCATTTTCATTTTCTTTTATTTATTTTTAGAGGAGGTACTGGGGATTGAACCCAGGACCTTGTACAGGCTAAGCATGTGCTCTACCACTTGAGCTATACCCTCCCCCTAGTAACTACTGTTTTGATTTCTTTTACCTTTGCTTATCTTTATCTAATGGATAATTTCACATAAATGGAATCAAACTTTTGCATCCAGATTCTTTCACTCAGTACCATGAGTTTGGGATTTGCCACCTTGTGTGTCAGTGGTTCATTTTTTTCTTATTGCTTAGTCATAATCCATTATGTGAGTGCGGCATAATTTGTTTATCTGTTTTTTTATTAATGCACATTTCCCAAACTGGTTGTTTATAGTTTTTGACTATTATGAATAAAGATGAACTCATGTCATTCTGTAAATTTCTGTTGGGTAAATATCTATGGATGTTTTTGCCTAGCAACTAGGTAGCGTTACAGATGGAACGTCTGTGTCCCCCTCCCCTGTTACAGCTCTAATCCTCAACATAATGATATTTGGAGTTGGACCTTTGTGAGTCCAGTAGGTCATGAGGATGATGACCCCATGATGGAATTAATGTCCTTAAAAGAAAAGACACAGAAAGATGATCTCTCTCTCTGCCATGTGAGGAAATGGCAAGAAAGCAACACTCATAAACCAGGAAAAGAGTCCTCACTAGACATTGGATAAGCTGGCACCCTGATCTTGGACTTCCCAGCCTCCAGACCTGTGCAAAATAAATATTTGTTACTTAAGCCACCCAGTCTATGGTAATTTGTTACACAGCAGCCAAAGATGACTAAGACCTGTAATAATAAAAATGGGCAAAAGACTTGAAGATACACTTTGCAAAAGAAGATATACAAATGGTCAGTAGGCACTTGGCTTCACAGAAATACAAGTAATAACCACGTGCAGTGCTACTACATGTCCATTAGAAAGGTAAAGTTAAAAAGGCTGAGATGCTAAAGCTTGGTGAGGATGTGGAACCAATTGAATGTTCGTCTGTTGGAGGTGGAAGTTAAAATAGTAGACAACTTTGGAAAATGGCTTGGCAACTTCTTATAAATTAATCACATTATTTTATTATTGAGCTGAAGGATTTCTTTATATTTCTGGGTACAGGTGCTTCATCAGATACACATACTGTATATGCTGTCCCAGTCCATGGTTTGGCTATTCATTTGCTTAATGGTGTCTTTTGATGAATGGAAGTTTTTGATTACGTTGAAGTTCAAGTTTGCAATTTTGTTCTTGGTTAGTATTTTTTTGTATGTTAAGAAGTCATTGCCTACCCCCAAATCAAAGATCCACTCCCGTGTTTTCTTCTACATGCTCTGCGATTTTAACTTTCCTGTCTGTTTCCATCTATGATTGGTCTCAATTAAATTTTGTGTATGAGAGAAAGATTTTGTCAGAGAGGTTGAGGTTATTTTTTATGCAGATATCTAGTTATTTGGGAATATTGTTGAAAAGACTTCCCTTTTGAAGTATTTATAGTCAATCAGATTTTTTTTTAACAGTTGAATATACTGAGGTACAACAGGTAAGCGATTTTTCTAAGATCACACAGGAAGTAAGTGACAGAGCCTGGATTAGAGAGAAGATTTTAACTCTATAGCACAGACACTTACTGTTACTCTATACTCCAAAAAAGAATGACATTGTTTCTCACTGGATCTGGGAAGGGACTTGGAGATAGAGGCAGTGTTTGCTGGAATCTGGTGATTCATCAATTTTGACAGAATGTACTGGTCAAATAACTGATTAGACTGAAGTTTATTTTCAGTTTTATTTATCTGTGTTGGATTTCCAATTTAAGCTGATGGAATCAGTTTATGTATTTGAGGAAGTGTGTAGACTCATACGTTAGTTTTTTTTATAAAAGCAATTGTTCACTCAAATGATCTGGTTCATTCAGACCCACAATTTTTTGTTGATATTCTCTTTCTGACCCCCTTATTAATTGCATTAGAAATAGAAGTTCAAATACAAACTGACTAAGTACCTACTACATGCAGAGAACTGAGTAACACAAAGTTGAATAAGATATTCTCTCCTCAAGGACTTCTGTGGTCAGGAAATGGGACATATTTGTCTGCTACCCAGGGGTGTTTAGGGAGACTGTAGACAGGGAAATATGTCAAAGAGTGAGTGAGTACTTAATAGAATCACAGAGAGAGATCTGATGGAGATAGAGGGAACTTGATTAAAACTTGACTCCACACAATTCATTTGTAAACATACGTTGAAGAAATTTGATTAAGCCTCAATGGCATTTTTCATTTTTGCTAATAAATTTTCAACTAAAAATGTTTTCATCCAATGTGAGATGTCATGAGTAATAGCCACCAAAAACAATCAGACATTTGATTGTGTCTTTGTTGACATTTTTGTCCCCAACCCAGTTATTTATTTAACTTTCCACATTTGGAAATCAAAGGGCTGGTTTCAGTAAATTGTGAATGGCCATTGTGGTACCTTCTTGTTTAGAACATCAGAGTTGAGTCACTGCAATGACTCATGGATTAGTGGTAGGTTTTTTTCATTTTAGAATGTCTACCATTTCTTTCTGTAGTGTGTAAGGGCTTCAGGAAGACTTGGGCAATCCACCCAGACCAGTGAATAGGCATCTGAACAATTCTATCACTTGACCATAATCAACTGACTACTTCTTGAAGACTGTGATGTGTTAAGAGCCCTGATGAGGTCAGCAGCCTGAAGTTACATAACACTGGGGCTGTGAAGAGAGACTGCAGGAAGGCATGGCTTCCAGTTACCTGTGTCCATTCACCAGTTGATGGACATTAGCCATGACAGCTTCTTGTAATGTGTCTTCTGAGGTCTCACAAGTATTATGATTCTTTCTAATCTGTAGCATTCTCCTGAAGAGAGTTATTTTGAACTTTCCCTCTGAACCTGCTACTGATAACTGTGGAGAAAGTGGTAGTTGGAGAGAACATTCTCCCATGCCCTGGCCTTAGAGCTCCAGGCTGGGGAGATATCTCAGAAGTCATCTCCTTTGAAGCTGTCTTTTGATACCTCCAACCCCCAAGTGGCTTCCCTTTTCTGGTTCAGCCTCCACGAGAGCTCACATTACCTTCAGGGGCACACACATCCATTTTTGGCAGGTCCAAATTGAACCTGGTCAGCCCTATGTCATGTTGACAACTGTTCCCTGGACTTTTCACCCAGTGGCCCTGAGTCTGCCATCTGAGATTACAGAAAGTAACTCCAAACACAGCCTCCTATGCATTTTAGGATGGTTTTTATATCCCTTGGCAGCTCCTCTTTCCCCAGCCTAAAATGGGGCTCTCTCACCTGTTTCTGTTTCTCTGCAGCGTAATGTGACACTTTTCCTCAGGTCTCTGGAATGCTCTGATCTCTCCAGCCCACAAGGTGCCTCTCTTTTTAAATTTTGATGTGTTCTTTTAAAAGCGTTCATTTCAGAAATATATTTTCATTCTAAATAAATTCAAATAACTTAGATGAATGAATTCTTCTACTAATCCAAAAGCCAGCTTACTCAGAGTTGGGAGAGGGTACCCTCTAGCACAGACTGCCGGAGTCTCAGCTCAGCTCCTCCATCTACCTACTGTGGGATGTGCTTGATCCTAAGCTTCAGTTTCCTTGGCTGAAAAGTGGGGATGATGCTATTTCCCACTTCCCAAAACTGCTGGGAGGATTAGAGACATTATAAAGTTTTTAGAAGCATACTTGGCACATAATAAGTCTTTCATAAGTTTTAAGTTCTCAAAACTAATCTTTTGAATATTTTTCTAATCTTTCACACGTATAAGTATGAGTAAAAGTAGAGGTTAATTTTTCACGTAAACTGGGTCACCTTCTAGTTATTGTACTATATCTTTTTTCTTTTTTCCACTTATTTTACAAATCTTTCTGTGTAAACATCTACCTCATCATTTTTACCAACTATATGAATGTACTATAATTCATTTATACCTTCTGTTGATGGATAGCTTTTGTGTGTGTGTGTTTTGGGTTATTATTACTTAATAGAAAGAAGTAAACTGTACCAGTAGAAAAATGGACATGGGGACATAAACAGGCAGTTAACAATAAAGAACCTGCAAGTGTCCATAAACATGTGAAAAAATATAATTAACTTACTAGTAATTAGGGAAATTTAAAAAATTATAGTGAGCTGTAAGTTTTGTTTGTTTTGTTCTGCCCATGTGATTAGTGATGTTAAAAAGACTATTGGTATCCATTGCTGGAAAGCATGTGGTCAAGTAGATACTGTTCTACACTATTGATGGGAATGTTAATTATCATTGGCTCTCCGGATGGAAATGAATACTTTTCTTATTGTTTTGTAGGAGCTTTTTATATATTATGGATATTGAGAGTTTGCTAGTTATATTGGAAATACTTCTCTTACTCTTAAACTTCTCTTTTGATTTTGTAAATGCTGAGTTTTATTTTAAATAAATTTTCATTTGAACATAGCTATATGTGCCATTTACACATTAAGAGTTCTAGTTTTGAGGCCTTATTTAAGAAGCTTCTCTCTATTCCAATCTTGGAAAAATATAATTTATTTCTTACTGATCCATCTTATAATTTATTTCCGCACATTTGGCTTTCTAATCCATTAATTATTTGTTAAATGTATGAGGTAGGTAGTGATCTAACATTGGTTATCAATGAATAGTGACTGTTCCCAAACCATTTATTGACTATTCCATTGTTTCACTATTGACTTAAAATATCATTTTTATCACATAGGTAGCTATTCTACAGGCATGTATTGTCTTAAATATTCACCTACAGATTCATAAGTGATATCAGTCTGTAGTTTTATGACTGTTTATACTTACTTTCCATATCTGATTTTAATGCAGAATTCTATGCTTGCCTCATAGAATGAGTTGGGATGCTTCCATCTTTTTCTGGATTCTGGCATAGTGAATAAACCACAGAAATTACCTCTTCTTTGAAGATAAAAACTGTTTACCCATGGGCCATTGGGCAAGGAGATTTTTAAAAATCACCTTTACTGAGGTGCAGTTGATAAACAATGCATTTAGTTCTCTGAGTCTTGAAATGTATAAATACTCACACAAACACCAATACAATTAAGATGAAAATTAAAATAAACCTTTTCTTTACTCCAGAAGGTCTTTCTCATACCTCTTTGTAATTAATCCTTCAACCCCTGGCCATTCTTTTCCATTCATTATAGCTCAGTTTTACATTTTAAAGAGTTTCACATATATGAAATAAAAAAAGACGTACTCTTTTGTGTCTAGTTTCTTTCACTCAGCATAATATTTTTGAAATTTATTGAATCTGTGGCTTATACTGGTAGTTTCTTTCTTTCATTGCTGACCCACTGCATGGATGTGTCACTGTTTATTTATCCATTTACCTGTTGATGGACATATGGGCTGTTGTCAGTTTCAGGCTATTATGAATACCATTGCTATAAATATTGGTATTCAAGTTTTTGTGTCCACATATGTTTTCATTTCTTCTGGGCGAATACCCAGGAGTAGGCTTACTAGGTCATTTAGGTAAGTTAGTACTTAACTTTGTATGAAAATGTCAAGCTGTTTCTCAAAGTTTTCCACACTTTGCATTTCCATCAGCATGAGATGCAAATTCCAGTTGCTTCATATTCTTCCGAGTAATTGATTTTGTCACTGTTTTTTTACTTAACTCTTCTGTTAGGTATATAGGAATTTACAACTGTGGTTTTAACTTGTATTTCCTTGATGACTCACTATACTGAACACTTTGACTATTTTACTACAGGGCATTAGTCCATCTTTTTTGAGTATTTCTTTAAATCTTCGTCTTTTTGTTTTCCTGTGTATTTTTATTTTCTTAATAGTTGGTGGTAAGAGTTATTAGTATATTCTGAATACAAGCCACTTATCAGATATGTGTATTGAGAATGTTTTCTCCCAGTCTATCAATTACCTTTTAATTTCTTTAACTGTCTTCCAAAGAGCAAAAGGTTTTAATTTTGATGAAAGACAAGCACTGTTTGAGGGATGACTTTTTAAATATTTTTTAACTCTTTTGATGATTTCTTTCACTTCCTAAATTAATTTTGCAGTTTATATTTTCCTTGGTAATTATTCATGGCATTAAGTTTTCAAAATTTTAAAAATACATTAGCATATAAGTTTATTTAAAAATTGTCTTCTGACTCTATAATTTTATACAATCTCTTAGTTTTGATGTTTCTTGTTTTTTTTTTTTCTTCATTTTAGATTTCTCAACAAAACATTTAGCTATTTTATTAGTATTTTCAGATAACCTGCTTTGGGTTTTATTGATTATACCTTTGCTTTTGTTTGTTTCCTATGTAAAATATTTCTGCTTTTAATTGATTTCTTTTTTCTTCTACTTTATTTAGACTCATTTTATTGTATTTTTAACATTTTGAGTAAAAATCTCAATTCATCCTTTTCTGGTCTTTATTTTATCATGGATGTAGTTATGGCTGGAAGTTTTCTATTTTGAATGTCATCTCTTTGGCCATATCTTTGGGATTTATTATTTATGTAATTTTTTTCATTTCTAAAATTTATTTTTTTTTTCTGTTTCAATGTCACCTTTAACTCAAGAGATATGTAGAGTGGTATTTTTTCAATCAAGTGTGAGAAGACTTTAGTTTAATTTTTTACTATTCTTATTTTAAGAATACTATGATCAGATATTTTCTTTCTACTTTCTGCTTTTATGAAGATATTAATATCTTATCTGACACATCCTCCATGGTCAATTTTATTGTCTGTGTCAGAGGAGTTTGAAAAGACTTGTGTTTTTCTGTTTGGCCCTTCATGTAAATAGTGTGTTCAATTTTTTAATATTATCATTTATATTTTGTTTACTTGATGTGACATTTGATCTTAAAAGGACGTGTTAAAATATTTTACTATAATTGTGGATTTTTTCTTTTTTCTTTTTGTCTTCAACAGGTTTTGGTTTATATAGTTGGAGTTTTGTTACTAAATGTGTGAATATTCTTCTTGATGGAGTGTAATGTTTATATACTACTGAAATACAATTTTGTCCTATTTAATATTTTTGACTTGGATTATTGTGTTGTCTGATATATATATTTTTTCATCTTCTTTATTTAAGCTTTTGCTAGTTTCTCTTTCTCCATCTGTCTGCTTTTAGACTTTTCTGAGTCATTTTGTTTTAGGAGCGCGTCTTATAAATGTAACATAGTCAGACTTTTCTTAAATTTTCCTTTTAAAGAACAGTCATAAGATCTCTATCTTTTCATAGGAGGATTTGACTCATTCACATTTTTTGTAATTATTGATGTCTTACTGATGATCTTAATTTCTATTCATCCTGCTTTCTTTTTTCTTTCCAAAAGTTATAGGCTTTACTGGTTTGTATATTTTATTTCATTGCTTTCCTTTAGGGTATTAGAAGACAAGTGTATCCTACTTTAAGTAATCACTGATAAAGAAATTAACAATGTGTTAGACTACATCAGTTCATGGCAGGTAGGCACGGAATTTTAAAGACAAAGAAACATCATAGCAATTGGAATCCCAGTAAGACACTCATTAGTGAGAAGGCCTGTTAATTTTCATTAACTCATGCACATGAAAGTATTTATTGAATATTTGTTATGTACCACAGGTATCTCTAGGTTCTGGGAGATAAGACACAGTGCTAATTTTCAAGGATAGTGTTGCCATGTGAGAGGGAGAAACAAAAGCAGTCTATTTTTCTCAGTGAATTCCAGAGTTACGTATGTTCTATACAATCTCATCACCCAGTCAGCATGGAGAATGGAATGAGTGGGAGGTGAACTGGGTAGATGGTGAGACAGTGGTGGTGGGGCAGTACCTGCTCTGAGGGTGAAGTAGGGTATACATAAAAGTAATTGGACAGTGTTAAGGGGCTGTGTCATGCTTGAAGTGAAAAATTCCAGGCATTAAGGCTGGAAAACAGATCACAGTTACCTGAAATCTTTTCAGCAATAAGGACATGATGTGGCTACACCACAGGGTCAAGTGCAGGGATGGGGTAAACATCGCTAAACCAGGAAGAATCTTTTCAGGGTCAAACAGCATTGGAATCAATATTTGGTCTCCTCTTTGGGAGGGAAAGATAAGATTTTGGGGCTTCTGTGTGCCATTTGAGCTAGTCATTACTAACAGGGACAGTGACAAAAGGAACTTGTATTTTCCAGAACCTTCTATATTGCAGTCATTCTTCATGTTCTATCCCACTGAATTCCCACAGCAGTCTTGCCTCTTCTGTGGTCCTGTCATCACTTCGTGGATTAGGAAGCTGAGATCCAGAGGGCTGCATGAAAGCACTGACTCAATGGCGTGAGGTTGGGAAGTGATTGTCACAGTTCAAACTCAGATCTTGCCAGCCAACAGGATGTGTGTTTTTTGGGAGGGAAGCTTTCGACTTCTTTAAAAACTTGTGATGCTTTCTGGTCACCCCATCTAAGTAACCCAGACAGCCATCATCCTGCAGGTTTTCAAACACACCATCAAAGTTGCCAGAGCAAGCTTCCCAGAGGAAGATAGAGAGCAGGGTGAGTGCTGGGTGGACCTCGGCTGCCCAAGTGAACACAAAACCTCAATGATAGGGCTTGTGCATGCAATCCCATGTAGAGCCACCTGCAAATGACAGAACTGGCATGGTCTACTGGCCACAGAATAACAGGCCTTGACCTCAGGGGCCCCCTTTCTGGGAGCTCCCAGCTCTGGCACAGAGTAGCCAGAGCCAGAGGTTTCCATTTTCCCATTTTTAGGGAGCTTGTTTAAATGTCCCCACAAACCAGATAGCCACTTGCCTTTGAGGAGGGCTCTCTGCCTCCCTTCCTTCCTCTGTGCTCTCCTTGAGGCCAGAATTATGTCCCCTTCATCACCCCAAAGATTACCTGGATCTTAGTGGATGCCCAGGACACATGGGCAAATGAATGAGTGAAAACTAAAGAAAACTGAGGCTCTAGGATATTGGAATCTAGTTTTCAGTGCCTGCTATCAGGCGGCTGCATTGAGACAGTGATTCCACGTTCCCTTCCCTCTGCACCTTCTGTCTCCCCTCCTCACCGTACAAGTCCTTATAGCAGTTAATGAACCCGAGTGAGTTCTGACTCCTCTCACTCTGCTGGGAGGTCCAGGATAGCAGAAGAGCAGCTTGAAGCTAGATATGCGAGAGATGGGGGTGGATGGCAATTCCTTGGTGGTTTGTACTTCCATCTACCTTCTGGGCTGGATGGGACAGGAGAGGAGACACAGCAGATCACTGTTGATTAAAGAATGTTTCTCTTTATAATGGAACTTAGCCTCTCAAGATGAAGATTTTCAATGCATGTTCTGGGATAGAGTTTCTGATGCTAATGGCTGTAAGTCTTGGTGTTTTATGACTAGGCATGGGAATGTTAAGTAACACCAGAAGAACCATTATGGAATTTAATGTACTTTAATATTCTCTGCCATGTAAATCTGCTTGAGTTCCAATTACTAAAGGGATGTTCTTGCCAGAGGATCTCAAAGCACCTTATAATTACTGGAATATTTTGTTCTCTATTATAGGAACCATCAAAAACATCTTTCAGAGGAAAATTGCAGCTGGAGAAAGATTATGAATTAATAATAATAATATTAATAATAGCAATAATAACTAAAAAGGTTTGGTGATAAGTCCACATGAACGATAGTCATCACTTCCCTATCCATGTATCCACTCCGTTTCGCAAGACATCCTATCCATTAAGAATATTGTTCCCATTTTACAAGTGAAATTAAGATGCTTAGAGAAATTATAGGTAAAGTAAGCCTAAATCTTAGAAAATGTTTGCCTCTGATGCAGCCTGCCTAGGCAGACAGAAAGACTGTCTTATCCACAAAAACATCCTCAAAGTGTTAGCGATACATACTTGGCCCCTCCCCTGTCCAAAATACCCCTTATCAAGCACTGGCACTCCTGGGCCACTGTGTGCTGAAGACGTCATTGACTTGTGAGCACAACTTGACTTTACATATCAGCTCTCTGCGGCTGCGACCTTCATCTCTTGATAGCAGGAAGCTCAGGACTTTTCTCTCCTAGCAGTTCAAAGCTCCCCTGTGGATGTTCACAGGTATCCATGAAGCTGTCTTTGTCTCTGTGCTTCAGTTGCTGTGGCCTCATAGGGCAACGGGGCCCCCAAAACCACATGACCTACTGCTGCTGGCTCCTCCAGCCCCGTTCATCCCAAGATCTTTCAGGATCCAGCAAAGCCACCTCTAAGCAACTTGGGGTAGAACCTGGGTTCTGCAGGCCTGATGCTGGGGAATCTGGGTGTTGGTGTCTATAGTCCTTGAGGTCCTGCAAACATATGGTTCTGACCCTGGCATACCATGCTCCTGGATTTAAGTACCTTGGCCTTGAGGAGTCTAATTCTACTGGCTGCAGCCTCCTCTGAGCCATCCAGGCCATCAGAGTTCCTGCAGTCCTTCCTTCCTTCCCATCACATAGCATTTCTGAGTGTTCCACGCTAAGAGGTAACTGATGGGGGTAATACTGCAAATAGTGGTGGCCTTGGTTTATGGAGCCTCCATTGCCTACCTGGCCCATTGCTACACCCCTTGCATACATCACTTCTGATCCTAGCATTCCAGTCAGCTGGTTATCATCATCCCAGGTGCCCACTTTTTAGCTCTTCTAGTTTACACAAACATTTAGAGACTCTTCCCCTAAGGCACACCCACGGTGCCAGGAAGACAGGCTGAGATGAGTTGTGTTTTCAAGGGCACGCTATGCCCTGAGCTAGCAAGCCCACTCACTCTCTTCAGGATGCTAGGTTAATGGTCCATGAGTCCCACTCAGAGCTTCAGGGACAGATTGACAACAAAAAATAAAAATGGTCCCAACTGCCACCTTTCCCGCATCCATGCCCCTGTGCAATGTGACCTTGCAGCTCCTTCCATCAAAAAGAGGAGCCTCCTTCTCCCCTCCTGGATTCTGTGCTGGCCTGTGGCTTGTGTGGATCAATAGGATGTGGCAGAAGTGACCCTGCCCCAGTTCTGAGCCTGGTCCTCAAGAAGCTTTGCATGTTTCCACTTCTTCTCTCGGAGTCAGCTCAAGCTAGCCAACTGGATGACGGGAGGCAGGTGGGCCACACATTCCCACAGCTCCAGCCCACGGCCAGACTATGAGTACACGTGTGAGAGAAGCCATTCTGGACCAGCCAAACTCCAGCCAGAGCACCGAAGCATGAGCAAGCCTAACCAGGATCAGCAGAACTACCAGATGGCCTGCATCATGAGTAATAATAAATGGTTGTTGTTTTAAGCCGTATGGAGTTTCAGGGTGTTTGTTACACAGTAATAGCCAACAGATTCATCTCTTCTAAGTTGCTTTCTTGGGACTCCATTGCCCTTTCCTGCAGTCTGATCTCAGGTGGGCCTCAGTCAGTGCCAGAGCTGGTGCTCCAAATCCTGTCCCCCTGCTCATTGCCTGGCCTCAGCCGAGACCACTTCTTTGGTGCTCATGCAGTCCCTCTTTCTCTGCCTCCTCTGCCCATCCTCTCTCCTAGGACGACTCTCACTGTGTGCATCTCTGTGATGATATCACTGCACCGTTTACTTCGCTACCAGACTGAGCCCTTGTTATGGGTTAGGACCTGAGTTTCATCCCTCTCTCCCCGAAAACAGTGGAGCACAGAGGGGACTGGGAGTGAGGACCTGTGAAGGATGATTCGGCCATTCACTGAGGGCGCAGCATGAGATTATATATATCATCTCATTTAGTGCTCATGGCTGCAGTGGGTCAAGTTCTATGACCACGCCCACTTTACAGATGAGGAACCCATGCAGTTAAATCACCACCTAAGTTGTATGCACAGTGACCAAGCTGGGATTTGAAGCCTGGCAGCTGGGCTCCAAGGCCTGTGTCTGTAACCAGAGCTAATGGATAAGTGAATGAGGCACTGAGGGATGAGCTGGAGGAGAGGCTGGAGGCATGCATGGAGGAGGGAATGAATGGATGACAGTGAACCACACCGACTGAGTGAAGGAACCCTGGATGGCAGGGATGCAGGAGCCAGCAGATGAGTGTGTGGATGCATGGCTGGGTCCATGCTCAGATGTCTGTGTGACCATGACTGTGACCGAATGAGACCCCACAGGGAGACTTCCGGTTGGGCCGTGCATGCTTCTGCAGCCTGCAGGACCTCAGGCCACCAGGCCAACCACGGGTCGCCGCTCATGCTGCAGGTTGGTTATCAGCTCCCGGAGCTGCAAATCCAGTTTCCCAAAATAGACCCAGACGCCACACTGCATGCAGGCCTGGGGGAAGGGAGCCCACTCCAGATGCCGTGAGGGCCACTTCAGAGGCTCATTATAATCAGCAGACGGATCTTGTCTCTCCTCTTGCTACTCCTGACTTTCAACAAGGCCCTTGGCTTCCTCCTTCCCGGGGTCTCCACTCAGCAGGAGGTTCAGCTCAAGAAGATTGTACGCAACTATCCTTGGCTCCCTGCATTCTGCTACCCCACAAGCCCCACCCATGCCCTGTGGATTCCCAGATCTGCAGAGAGGACTCCTGTCACCTTCAACAAGAGGTCCAAGCCCCTTAGCTGGCCTCGCAAAGCCCTTTGTCCCTGACTTGTTTCTAGTCCTTCAGCACCCTCCCCTCCCCCTCTAGGATGGCGTCACCAGGCTTCCACAGTCCCTGTGCTCTCAGATCCCCTCACCTGGAACCCCCCCACCCCATCCCTTTAACCTCATTTGCAACCCTACCCACGCTTCCAGCTCTATTTCCCTGTGTCTGCTCTGGTCCTCCTGATTCAAGCTCACGTCTCACCGCCAGCCCCACTATGTTCTGAACACATTCTTCGTCCTTTCTGCTCTGTAGCTATTTATAACCATGCCTCCCCTTCCATAGCAGGCTGGGAGCTTCTTAAAGGCTTATTTATATTTGTATTCTAGTTCATTGATTGCTCTTGAATATGTACGTTGCAAGCTACAATTACTGCTCATTTTATTACAATGATTGTCTCTCTCGCTCTCTCTCTCTCTCTCTTTTTTTTTTTTTTTTGCATTGGAACAACCAGTTCTGAGCTGATAGCCATGTCTCTGAGCTTTCGCATCAGCTAAGCTGATGTTTCACATCTTGGTTCTGCCATTGGCTGTGTGAACAGAGAGGAGTGGCTTTGCCAGAGCTGAATTCCCAGTTCAGCTGCTGCTGGCTCTGCGGTCTTGTGAACTGCAGAACCCTCTGCCTCTTGGTTTTCTTGTCCGTAAAATGAGAATAATAATATTCATTGTATGGTACTGTTACAAAAATTCAGTATAAAATAGGAGAAGCCCCTGGCAAATGCCTGTCCCGACCTGATGTTAGAATTATTGTGATTGCCGTGAAAATGTCAGACCAGTTTAAACGTTTAAATGTGTTGACTGATTATTAAGTACCAAGCCCTGTGCCGGCTTTACGTTCATGAACTTATTTAATACCTATAACAACCCCACAAGGCAAGCACTGCTATCCCCACTCTCCTCATTTCGTGGCTGTAGAAACAGTCTCAGTGGGGACTAGACCATCACTTCATACATGAGGCTGAGCTTTCAACAAGGGTGTTTGCCAAATGATACTCCCACGTCACAGATGCGTTTCCTGTGGATGCAGGGATATTTGTCAGACACCTGGAGGTGCTCTCCCGTGCCTGCGGGGGCTGACTTCCATTCCCAGAGTGTTGGCTCTCTCCCTGGTTGATTTACAGCTTTAAGATTCGTAACAGAAGTATGTTTCAGCCAGGCGCTCATTCCAGCATGTCTCCTAATGCTGGGAAAGCTTACATGTATCTTGATCGCTATTTTTTTCCCAAAGTTGTTCAGTTTGTTGAAAGGTGACATTCTCTTGTGATATTTTACTTTGAAGGCCCCTATAACTGCAAGCTTTTCATAGGAAGGAACCAGAGACGTGACATTCACACACTCACTGGTTCATTTATTCATGCCACAAAAACGCATCGAGGCCTTAGACCCTGGAAGGATAGGAAGGGAACTGGGAAAAGGACCCTCCTCCAGGAAACTGGAAGGCTTGTGACAGACAGGGAGCAAAGTAAAACAGGAGGTTTAACTCAAGTGCATCCTATACACTTTCTCAAACATTTCAGAATAAGCGTCTGCGCTAGGATTGGGTGACAGTATCCTCATCCTAAACTATCTTGAGGGGGAGGAAAATGTGCATTGGTTCATTCATCCATTCATTCATTTGCCCATTTGCTGGAGGAGCACCTGCTCTGGACCAGTCCTTGTGCTGGGCTTTTGAACGCGAGGACAGAGGAGAACTGCCCCGGAGGAGCTGTGGACTCCAGGGCGTGGTCAGGGGACCCGTAAGCTGTGTCCCAGTGCTGTGTGACAGCAGCTCTGCCACCAGACATCCCAGGGAGGCGTGGGCATCCTGCCTGGGAATCAGAGTCCAGAAGGGACCCTGCAGGTGAGGGAGGCCGGGAAGATCAGCAGGACTGATGAGCTGGAGGAGGGAAGGATGGGAGCAGGACGCGGGGCTGTGAAGGCATCCGTGCCCTCAGGGCCTGGGAGTGGCTGCGAGATAAGTGGGAGACCTGGGATCCGTGCCAGTCTCCACTATGAGGTGACTGCTCTTAAGTGAGGCAGACCCTTCTCGAAAGCCAGGCGTGAGAACATTTGTACGAGAACAGTATTTTACAGAAATATGATTTTTAATCAATAAAACCAGGATGCCCACAGGGGCCTTTTGCTCTCAGCCAAAGAGCATCTGTCACTGGTGATGTTGGAAGACCCACCACCGTGGGTGCAGTGGCCACAGATGGAATGTTCTGGAAGCAACAACTTCTTCATCGGTCCCTTAGGCTGGGGGATGGGATGTGGGCTGCAGGCCCATCCCAGCCTCCAGTTCAGCTAGTTTTTGCCTGCATCCACCTCCTACATGAGCTTCAGCTCAGTCCACCTGCCACTCTGCTGGGTGGCCGGAAGCTCCATCTCCCAGGAACAGCCTCTCATAAATACTTTTTTTTTTTCTGTGTTTCTACCTAAGCTTCGCAACCAGTACATTTTAGATTTACTTTTTTTTTCTTCTGATTGCAGAATGAATTTATGCATGTAAAAAAATCTGGAAGACAAAATGTTCAAGCAAAAAACATCTCTGAGATGTTCGCAACCTTGAAGAAAAACCACCGTTGCCACATCGTGGCTTGTACTTTTAAGCAGGGCAGAATATTTCGTCATGTTAAAGCCATAACTGACTTCCTACCCCAACAGCACAAAGTGATTTCTGATTGTTGCTTTACAAAAAGCCCACAGTAAACAGTTTCATGCTTGTAACTTTTTCAGACACTTATAGCAAAGAGCGATTCAGGTTCCAGCCTGGGAGCTCTCCGCAGGGCTCGTTATTTCCCTTAAACAGTGCATTCGTTTTGTAACGAAAGGGAGAGAAGGAGGAAGAAAGGAATGAAGAGGAGAAAGAGGGACAGAGGGGAGAGGGGAGGGGAAGTGGGGGAGGAGAGGAGACGAAAGCAGGACGGGTGAGGGTGGAGGCTAGGCTGTGATTACGACCCCCAGGTCCGGGTCAGATGGACTGGAAGACACCCCTGATCTGCCACTAACTGGCGGAGGAACCGGATCTCCGACTTCACCCCTCTGGGTTCCAGGTCCCTCTGTGTGAAGCGAGGGAATAAGAACACCCACATTAAAGGGTCAGCAAGGGAGGCCTCGGGGTGGCACAGACACGTGCTCAGACGATGCCTGGGACGTCGTCTCCGTGAATCCTCCGTGGCGTGAACATTAGCTCTTACTAAGGATAGCCGACCGACTGCAGGAAAGTCAGCGAGGACCTGCCCCTCTCTGCCCCACAGCCCTCTGCCTGGTCACGTTTCACGCCATAAAACCCAGGCCCCCGGGGCTGGCCGGGGTGGGAGTTAGTCCCGGGCGCCCCCTCGGAGCACGCACAGCAGCCCCCACTGAGCTCAGCCTGGCAGAGCCGGCTTGCCATATGTGATGTTGCGGTGTCTCCCCAGCTTTCTGGCCTCAGCTTTCTCCTCCTTAAAATGGGCACGCAGCAGGGATGTGATCAAGGTGGTTCGTTCATTGGCTGAACAAAGTCCTCTGGAGGCGGCAGAGCTGTGGGCAAGCAGAAGTGGGGTTCGGCAGAGAGGACGGGCGGTGTCGGGGTCTGACATCACTGGGCAGGTCCCTGGCCGTGTGACCTTGAACAGGCCAGCCTTGCTTCCCTCCCCTGGAAACGGGGCCTGTGTTGTCTGCCTTGGGGAGACTCTGAGAGAATTCAGCGGGATTCCGTGTGTCCGGTGCCTCGGAGGAGCCGGGCCCCCGGCAGGTTCAGGGACCTGCCCCCATTCCCTGCCTGCTCGCAGGGAAGCCTGCTCTCTCCCGTGGTGCATGGGGGCTTGCCGGGGATTCTCACAGCTCTGGATTTGCTGTTGAGAAGAGCCGGAGTCTTTCCAGCAGTGTTCTTCTTTGCTCTGAAGAAATGGGTACAGGAGTCTAAGAAAAAGAGTCCGTGCCCCCTCCAGTCTTTTTACTCACTGCCGTTTCCTTTCCACGCAGTCTTGGTGCCAAGGACACAGGCGTCAGGGCTTCTCTGATAGAGAGATACCACATGGACGCAGCCTCATTCTTGGGGCCGATGTACTTGGGAGGGGGATTCTGTTTCTGGCCGTCTCTGGGGAGAGTTTGGACTGGCTCTGAGCAAGGCATCGGCCCTGGAGGAGGAGGCAGGAGGGTGGCTGGCCTCCTTCCCGATGCACTCTGGGGAGGAAATCACCTTTCTTTCAAGGTGCATTAACTTTCAGGACATGAGACTTGACAGGGCCACAGGGTGGCCTGTCACCAGGCCCAGGCGAGAAGACAGTGGAGGGGACATCTTTGGCAGCTGCAGAGGCAGCACATTTGTCTCTGGGTGGGAAGGGCGGGCAGCTGAGGGAGGCTGTGTGGCCCATTGTGCATGGGGGAGGGGCTGGTGGGAGCCAGGTGGGTCTGCCTGGGGATCCTTCCCCCTTCCTCCTGGGAGCAGGCGGGGAGCAGGACTGGGTGTGCTCTTCTCAGAGGAAAATAGGACAGGACAGGATTGCAGGTTGTGGGGCTCCCAGGGACAGCCCAGCCTTGCCCAGCCGCAAACAGGGTCCTGGGACCTGCAGGCTTAGCCCAGCCAAGCCACAATCCCTGGGGAGGGGGCTGGAGGGCTGGGAATCGAGGGAAAGGTGAGAGCTGCCCTTTATTCAGCTCCGATCATGTTCTTTTTATCGCTCTGCCTATTTCAATGCATTTCTCAAGCTTAGTCCTTAGAAAACATCATAAAGTAGATCAAAATTCCACTTTATCAGCAGAGAAGCCAAGGCTCTGCAAGGTTTAGTGACTTTCCCAAGGTTGCCCAGCCACTCAAGCGTAGATTCAGAATTCAGATCCAGGGTCAAGAGGTAGCAACCCAGTGACAGATGCCGGACTTCTCTGGAAGCTTGGTGAGATCTGCACCCTAACCAAGCCGTCAACTTGTCTTGGTCAGCTGTCCCCAGGTCACAGTGTGGCTTTGGGGAGTCCCTCTGGAGCCACCTGCACGCACTCTGCCCCTTGCCAGGTGTCTGACCACAGGCAGGTCACCGCCCGCCCGCAGTGTCTGCACCCTACTTCGTAAGGACACAAAGCTGCTGCTGCTGCCATTCCTGGACTTGTTGGGGAAGTGCCCAGGGCAGGGTACCAGAGGTGCTCAGCAGGATGCCCGTTGCTCAGGGAACCCTTGTTAACATGCATGTCCTTCTTCACCTCTGTTGTAGGTTGGCTCTCCAGGAAGCCACTTGGAGGTGGCAGTTAGTAGGGAGGGGAGGAAGAGGAGTGGGTAGGAGTGGGTAGTGGGAAAAGTCCAGCTGCCATGCGGACCCCAGGGCAGCCTTGGCTCTGGAGCTGGGAAGGCCCTCAGAGCTGCACTGTCTGGACTCTCCCAGGGACCAGTCATGGGGTGGGAGCCAGTCCAGTGATGCTGGACCCCTGGGCAACCTGGCTCTGTGCCGCTGAGGCAGTTCCTGAAGGAACCCAGCTCTCCCCGAAGCTGGGTCAATGGGAACTTCACCACAAGGGCATCTGGGCCGGGCACCCAGTGTCCACCCCCGCCTGTTGCCACACCCCTGTCTCCAGTTGTCTCCTGACTGGCCTTCGTCTCCCTCACTCTGAGCTGGCTCTGTCCCCTGCATTCCCGCCGAAACTTGGCTCAGTTCTCCCATCCTCATTGTGGACTCTGCCTCCTGGGTCCCCGGGTGGAGGTACGTGGTTCCTATGACTTCCAACCACTTTTTTGGCTGTTCCTTCTCCCCCCAGCGCGTGTCTGGTTTTGCACCGGCACCTGCTGTGCCCCCAGCATCCCTGCCTGGACCTCACGTGTGCCACATCCCCTCGCCTTCCCAGCAGCCCACGCCGCTGCTGCCCAGGGTCCCCCTCAGTGTCCCTGTTTAGAGAGAGGACATGTTGGGAGGTGTGAGTGGGGCTGCTCGGCTGGCCTGGCCCACACGTCCCTCTAGGTCTGGCAAACACACAGACACCAGTAGTGATTTCTTCTCCCTCTCTTTAGAGTCCCATTTCTTCCAGCAGAAGTCACCTCCTCCCATCCAGACAGCCTCCGTGAACACCGTGGAACTGGGAAGAACTGGGCGGGAGCTCAGCAGAGACTCAGAAATGAGTGTCACTCGAAATGAGGAGTGTTTCGGGCATCACTTCTAAAATGATGCCTGGGGGCAAGGCGCCCCGATGGCTCTGGGATCCTCCCTGCAGGGTAAGAGGAGCTTTCACTCTCTCGGGTAGAAAAACAAAGCCTGAGGCTCTTTTTTCCCAGAAGGAGGCCCCGCTGTTGGGAATTTCGTGCAACCCAGGGCTGCCTTGCAGAGAACCTTCTGGCCGCGCAGTCTCCGTGGGTCACGCGTTGTCGTGGTCGTCACTTTCCTGGCCAGGTCTGGGCAGGCTCAGTCCCTACCTCGCCTTTGACTGTGGCCTGCTGTGTTCTCCATTCTCAGATCCCGCGACAGCAGCCCCCAGACACTCCCGACTGTGCCCAGTTGCCCTCAGCACGGCCTCCAGGATGGCCCTCTGGTGTGTTGTTGTTCTGCCCCATGGCAGGGACCAGACACGCGCAGCCACGTGTCCCCTGCTCTAAGCAGGTCCTGAGACTGTGCTGCGTGAGCTCCCTGTTGCCTCCTGTCCTTTCCTCATGCTCCTCATTGACTTTCAGCCTCCACTACCTGCTTCTCCCTCTCCAGGCTGTCACGGAGGGAGCAGAGTGGACTGTAAATGCCGAGTGAATAGGGCTTGGGAGAGAGGCAGAAGGAAATAGTTCAAACCCTCAGGTTTATTACCTGGACTTTTGGCTTTATCTATATTATGATCCTGATTCTCTTCCCTTTCTAACATTTTGAGACTGTGTTCTTATACCTAATTATGAAATACTAACTCATTAACATAGAGCATCCGTCCTCAATTCCACTCCAGGATGGAACTGGAGGGTAGGGTACCACTTAGATCTGCCAGAGTCCACAAAAACTAGTTTGATGCGCTAACAGGTACTAACACAACTGGAAGGCATCAATTATGCCAATAAGCTGTTAGGTGGAGTGAGATGAATTGTGTCAGCTTTAAATTTAACCTGTTTCCTGGGATTGTAGGACAGTCACCCCAGCCACACGCTTGTGTTTGTCTGCGTTCCTTCTATGCCAAAATCTATAAAACGAATCCAACTGGCAAAGAAAGTTTTGTGCTAATAAGGTTGCTAATGGAGCTTAGGACTGGGGTTTAAATAACTAACACTGAATGCAGAAAAGAAACATCTAAATTATTTAATAGGGCATGAAAAGGAATTCCAAAGTATTTCCACAGAAGCAATCCCAATGGGTATAATTTTGGTCCCCAAATTTTATTCTTATTCTTTGAAGATGATGGCCTGAATGTCTTATTTCATTGGATTAAAGGAACTCAAAATCTCAGGGGGAGTGGTGAGAAGATGGGCTAATTTAGAGACCAGCAGGGGAGGCTGTATCCCGGCAAAGGGAGGCATTTATTGGGAGAGGAGGTGTCCCGGAGAGGAGGTGTCCCAGAGAAGAGATGGAAGGATTGAGAAGCAGAAAATACATCCTGGGACCACCCTTGGATCCTGATAAATAATCATGACAATTTGCATCTCAGTAGTGTTCCATAATTTATGGTGTACCTTCCCACATTTCCTCCTCTCATCAGAACCCTCTTCGGGAAGTTGTTATTTTTCCCACTTTACAGACAAAGAAACTGAGGCTCAGGAAAAGTATGGGTTCCCTAGATAGTAAGCCCAGATGCCACCCTGCTGTGCTCCAAGGGGTAGAGGACTTTGGGGTTTTTGAGTTCTGGCTTTGGGAGCCATCCTTTCCAGAAAGGCAGCCAGGAAACAGGACACATTCTTCAGGGATGCTCTGGATACTGGTATTTTCAGTCTTAGCACACGAGTGTGTTTCCCGGTTGTGGCAAATGTCTACTCATTCATACTGATGCTCCCTCTGCTGAGTAGGACCTTGATATAAGTCCAGAAGTAAGGGATCTCTGCTCAGAATGTGCCCAAATCATACATGCCTTAATTCCTGGGCACTGCAGCATTTGGGTTTGGGTGGTTTTGGGGTCTGACCTCGGTGAAGTTCTTGCCTGTGCTTTTGTGATCCAGACCCTTTGTTCAGCTGGCTCTCCCCACGTGACCAAGTAGCCACCTCAGAAAAGATACTTTCTGCATCCCAGTGAACGAAGACCCACACCTTCGCCCGTTGAAAAGTCTGGTGGAGAAGCATGCTGACACGAGGCTCAGCTGAACTCTTTTGTGAGTTACAGTTTTAGGAGCAAAGCTTTCCCTTTTGGAGTGCATCCTATCTACTGCTGGCCAAACAGAGCTTCTGGAGGGTTATTTTGTAGGCGACAAAGTCCTTCAGACATCAAGTAACTCTTAAAAGTCATCTTGGTAAGTTCAAGTAAAACCCTGTGTTGGAAAGTCTGCTCCAGTTTATTGAAGTTAAAGTGTTGGACAAAATGCATTTTTGTTTCTATGGAACGTGGAATGTTGGAGTAACTTCCATGAGGTCAGCCCTCATTGCACCACTGAAGCCATGATTTCTTCTCTGCACGATGCTAAAGAGTCAAACCACGGGTTCCTCTACATGTTGCTATGCCGTCTTACTCCAACAGTGAGTAAATGCTGGACCAGTCAGGCTGGATTCTCCATTGAAGCTGGGGTTGAATTTGGGAGAAAGACAAACAAATGTGTTTATATATATAAAAGAGACAGTTAGCAGAGATGACTTGGTTGATGGTTTTGTAATTTAGGTTTTAAAATGCTTTCCCAGAGGCAATTTAATAATTCGCTAAGAAGTTTGGAACTAGAAAATCAGACACATCTAAGGTCACAGGCTAAAAGATGCGAAGGTTATGTCATTTTAGCCGAAACGTTCCTCTAAAAATGTATCTCAGTGTGAACATTCTTCTGTGCTCTGTGTGTATTTCTAGCTGGGAGCGTGATCATCTCCAGGAATTTAGTAACATCTTTCACCTGGACTCACAATCTGTATTATTTCTAAAGTGTGGAATTTCAAAGGGCAGCTTCCCATGTGGAAACGTGTCATGGAAGTTTTGCTGAGGAACAGGGGCCAGCCTGGTGTTTAGCATAGATGAGCCCCTGTGTGTCTCTAGCTGTTAGTGTCACCGATTGCTCATTACCATCCTGGTCACTGTTCAGGATAAGGTCTATGGTTCGGCAGTGACACACTGCCAGCCCTGAGTGATGTTCAGGTTGGTGAACCATTAAATTCCTTCTGGGTTATCTAAAAAGAGGTTACAGTCCATATCCTGGATGACCACCCAGGGCCTCTCTCCATCTGGCCACTTTCCAGACTCGTTTTTAATGACACCCCACCCTGGAACCATAGGGAGCCTCCCGGTGGCCCCTGCTTATTCCAGACTTTTTCATGTGTCTCCATCTCTGTTCCCACTTGGTCCCTTCCTTTGGCCCCGATTCCCTTCCTCCTCCTTGTGCTGCAGATGTATTTCCTGAGCATTTCTCAGTCGGAGTGAGTTCTCCCTGCCACCTTCCTCCTCCTTGTGCTGCAGATGTATTTCCTGAGCATTTCTCAGTCGGAGTGAGTTCTTCCTGCCACCTTGTCCATACTTCCCTTTTTCCTACTTGTTTTCTTGTCGCTGGTCCCCTTGGACTGTGAGCTTCATGAAGACAGTGACAGACTGTCTTTGTTTTGTTTTCTTTTGTCAGGAGGAAATCGCACGCAGGGATACGAGTCCAGGAAAGTGGAATGAGGTGATGGGAGGACTGCGGGCTGTGGGTAGGATGGTATGGGGGGCGGATTTCAGAGTCCAGGCTGTATTTCAGTGTGTCCCATTCAATACAAGATCTGAAGAGGTTTGAGATGGAAACCTTCAAGTTCCTGGAAGATCTCAAGTGTCTTGAGTAAGCTGGGTGCCCAAGACTTGGTTAGAGTGGAAACCCAAGAACTAAACCTGGGAAGGAATAATGGTGACAGCTGCAGGGGGAGGAGGGTCATTTGGTCCATTTTATCCAGTGGTGGCTCTTCATCTGTGACTTCCTCTACTCCAGGGTATGCAAGCGTGGGCTCCCTGGTTTTATAAAGTTGCTTCTTGTTTCCAGTAACTTGTTTCTGACCTTCTGTTTCTTAAGACAAAGTTCATATTCATTCATTCATTCATTCATTCATTCGTATATTCAACAAAGACATGGCCAGGCTGTACGGGAGAAGACACAGATGGGATTGCATCCTACCAGAGCTCACAGTCTGTGGTTGAAACTGACATGGTAACAGATGGCAGGACAGGGTGCCGTGGGGGCACAGAGGAGGGCCTCTAACCCTCCCTGGGAGGCTGAGCCCTGGGAAGGATTCCAGAAGAGAGAAAGTTTAAGCTGAGTCTTAAAGAACAGGCAGGGGATGCTGTGGGAAGTGGACACTACAGACAGCAAGAACAGCATTCAGGTAGGTGCAGGGCTGTGAGGGGCCTAGTGGTCAGGGAGCCCGCAAGCAGCTCAGCCTTTGCAGCAGGGGCGGGAGGCAAGGATGGAGGTGAGAGCAGAGATACCAGGAAGGGCGGCCAGGCTGAGGCGTCTGGGTTTTGTCCTGCAGGTGCCAGGGAACCAGGAGCCGCATTGAAACAGGGACGTGGGGATGAGATGTCTGTTTGGGGAGGATGCTTCAGGCAGCTACGTGGTGCAGGGAGCACCACTCTCTGCAGAATAAGTAGCTCCTCTCCCACCAAGATGCTTAGCGATTGTCACTAGTGAGGCCGACCGCCTGGTATACTAATGACAGGCAGCCACAGGGCTCTGCCAACAGGGTGATCTACGCCGCCTTGGGCAAGACAGGGAGGGGCTTAGTAGAGTCTCCGAGGCAGAAACCATCAGCTTCCGGCGGGTATTTCTCAAGCAGAGGTCGGCTATTGGGCTCACCTGAGACAACTGTATCTTTGCCCAGTTTCAGCTGATGGGAGAAGCTGTCCCCAGAGGGGCTTTGACTCCATGTGCTGCCATTGATCCTGGCCAGCAGGGGCCAGGGAAATGCAGCATTTCACGCAGAAGACCCAGGGCATCTGCTGAAAGGGCGGAACGGTACTGCAGGTGAAGTGGTGCCTCGTGAGGATGTGACTCCCACCCTTGGAGGTCTTCAAGGGGCCTCTGAGTGATGACAGACGACCAACGTCCATGTGTGATGAAGGGAGAAGGTATGTGGGCATTTCCTCACAGAGGTGAACTGGGTAGACTTTTTTAGTTTTAAAAAGCAATGATTGCCAAAATAAAAGAATAGAGAAACACAGAATGGAAGTTTTATTTTTTCCTTCTACTCTTCCTCTCTACACAATTCTATACCCTGTTTCTATAGACATGAACCTGGACAACAGTTGATATCCAAGTTGGCATATAATTAGTATGAACATATAAAGACATATTTATATGTTTTCTAATTTCATTTTAATGTAATACATAATGTATCATTTGTTTTTAACAATATCTATCTATCTACCTATCTATCTATCATCTATCTATCTTCTATCAGCTATCTATCTGCCTATCTATAGATCTCAATGTTAACTTGGGTTTCTCATTTGATATATTTTCACTTATGTTGCTTTGTTCACTTAATAATGTAACGTGGATTTCTTTTTATGTCTGTGGCCAAGAAGCACATTTTTTTAAGGCAGCAAAAAAATTCCATAATTTAGATTGAATTAACCATTCCCCAACATTCTAATTTTTGTTACTCTACAAACACTGCTAAAACCATCATCCAAATATGTATTTTATGTTACATAATTGTATGACAAGTTGCATATTCTTTTTATAGGTACTTGTTAAAATGTATGAGCACTTTTAGAGTCTTAAAAATACACTTGCTGGGTCAAAAGTATGCATCTTTTTAATTGTCATAAAAAAGCCAAATGGCTCTCCCAAAATGGTATCCATTTTCACTCCAATCAATTTTGGTTGAAATGCCTGCTTTTCAACAGTTTTGCAGATTACGTTTTAAAAAATGGTCTGCAATCAGAGCAATTGTGTCTCAAGTTAAAATTTTTCATACCCTTGATTAATAGTAAGTTAGTACATCCTCTTCTGGACTTATTGGCTATTTGTGTTTATTTTTCTTGGGTTGAATGTTAGAACTTTTGAACATTTTTTTCTTTTCACTTGTTTGTCTCTTACTAACTCTATATGTGTATATAAGAGTTCCTACAATTTACTAAGATGTTAACATGGCAAAATACCCCACTGAGAAAATCCCTCTTTTATTTTCCTCATCTGTGGGCGCTACAAAGCGAAATGGCAGGTATTTCCCCGAATCGCGTCCCCATTCCCCAAGCCCTCCTTCCACTAGGCAGAGGGCCAGCTTTCGCTTCTAGCATCCAGGCTCCCTAATCCCATGCCTGGGAGGGTTTTGTGTGTTCCAGGCCCAAGGAGCAAACCATGCCAAGTGGCAGGCACCCTCCCCAAACAGATCTTTGATTTCTGTGTCTGGGCCCACTGGGCAATCAGGCTGGATTTGTCTGATGGGACAGGGGGTCAAAGGTCGGCTGTCTTGAGAACTGAGGAGGAGAAAAGCTCAACCCGAGAAGGGGAAGGAAGAGTTCCCCAGGACAGGGGTTACAGGCACTCCCAAGGTGTGAAGCTGAGCTGGAGAGAAAGCAGCCCCTCTGACGCGGGGAGACGGGAGGGGACGGCTGCGTCAGTGCAGGTCAGGCCTGGGTCCGGGCTTGGCACAGCAGGGGCAGTCAGCCGGAAGTCACGGGTCATCGCTCTGGACCACGCAGGTGTGAGCCAGAGACGGGGCTGCAGCACCCACCCTGGCCCATCTCCCAGGACCAGGCTCACATCTGGAAAAGTGGCACAGAGGGGCTACTGATGCTGGACTTCCCAGCAGTCTTGGTGGACGAGGACTCCGGCCACAACTGTTCTGCATCAGACATACGAGGCGGTGGCCTCGGCAAGACAGCAGACCGCGGCGGAGGCGAGGACGGACGCGGGGGCCCCAGCCTGGGCAGAGGCCTGGTTCCCCTGCCGCCGCACGGACGGCCCAGGCCAGGAGCTTCTCTGCCTCTCAGCTTCCTCGTCTGCACAGTGCAGGCCACGGCAGGGTCGGCACGACTTGGGGAGGCCTACCTTGTTAACTTTTGTAAAGCACACATGAACCTTCCGAATACGAGCATTGTTACAACGTGGGGCACGTACGTTCGCCATTTTTAACTTTGTTTATGGGGAATTCTGGCACCTGGAAGTGCGGTAGGGGTACTAGTGGGAGTACTAGAAGAATTAGTAGTTGTGGGGTGACAGCGGTAGCAGTAGGAGTAGAGTAGCAGCAGCAGCGCTCATAGAGGGGTAGTTGTCTAGCAGGGGCCGCGGGAGTAGCAGAGCAACACGGCTGTGCGGCAGCAGTACGGTGGCAGTGTTGGCAGTGCCGTAGCAGCCGTAGGAGGGTCATGACGGCCGCCCTGGTGCAGCCACTGCGGCAGCGGGACGCAGTAACCAGCGCAGGAGCAGCGGTGCTGTAGTATGGGGGCCTGGTGGTGGTGGCAGTAGCAGGAGCGGTAGGACAGCACTGGTACTCGTAGTACTAGTCGCCTGGCGGCAGCAGCAGGAGAGTAGTACAGTAGTGGTACTAGTTTTCTTACTGGAGAAAATATCTCCTATGGCTTTTAGGTTTTGCGTCCCTCTTAGGAAGTTTCTCCCCATTTTGCAGCCATATTTTCCTCTACATCTCTTGTTGTGTCTTTGACATCTAGATTTCTAACCCTGCTTACCTCTCCAGTCCCATCTCTTGACACTCCTACCTTCAGGCGCCATACTCAGGCTAGCTGGCTCCTTCAGTGTCTGGAACACACCAAATCTATCCTGCCTTTGGCTTTTCACACGTCTCTTCCACCCTGCATTTCAGCTAAAAGACCCTCTCTATGCAACTCATTTAATGAAGCCTCCTGCCCCTAGTCTCCTATGTCACAGAAGCATGTTGGTTTGCTTGGCAGTACGTCTCACGATTGTCATGACATCTTAGTACCTTCCCTGCTGCGGAGCTCCCAGCTGGAAGAGCCACTGGTCCAGGGCCTGGGTCTGATTATGGGCCCATCACCACTACTGCCTTGGCACGTGGATGCTGAATAAATACTTCTAAATTGTATGAACAAATCCATCTGTTTATCTTGGGGATAAATTATGAGGAAGGTATTTGACTATCTTTTTCTCTAAATAGATAACCAGATATAACTTCATTCTTTGCAGAAGGCATCTTTCCTCCATGGATTTGACATGCCCTCTTTTTTTTGTGCATTTTATTCCTAGGCACACTTTTGGGACCAATTTTGAGCTCTCTCTTCTCTTACATTTCTCCAGTCATCTCTTCCTGGGATAATATTGTAGTTTTAATTATTGTAGCTTTATAGCCCTATTTATGCCATTTGCAGGGCAAGGTACCCCTCCCATTATTCTTTTTTTTAAATATATATTTTTATTGAAGTATAGTCAATTTACAATGCTGTGTCAATTTCTGATGCACAGCACAATGCTTCAGTCATATGGGAAAATACATATATTTGTTTCATACTCTTTTTTACCATAGGTTACTACAAGATATTGAATATAACTCCCTGTGCTATACAGTTGTTGTTTATCTATTTATGCTCTCCCTGGATTGTGAGCACGGATTGCGAGCACGGATTGTGAGTGCTGATTGGAGCTGGGGAGGCTGCTGTGGGCGGGGCTGGTCTCAGAGACACAACAGAACAACAGGGGGCCTGTGGAAGGGGGCAAGGCTAGGCGGGGAGGAACCCTCCTGCCCCTGTCTCGGAACCCCCAGGACAAAGCCAACACTGTGCAGAGGTCAGGCTGCTGTGGATGAAAGGCCCTGCCTTGTGCAGCAGGAACCAGCGGCCCCGTGGGGTGGGGGTGCGGGGAAGACAGAGAAGAAGCAACAGAAGACTGGCATCGTGAATGGAGGCCGGATGCCCAGACCTGTGGACAGAGGCAGAAGGAGCGGTCACGCAGAGGCAGAGGGGCACAGAGGAGGGTCAGGGAGGAGAGGAAATGAGGGAGAAAAGGCAGAGAGAACAGGAGCCTGGATGGAGGTGGAGTGAATGAAGGCAGATGAGGGAGCAGGACTTTGAAAAGGAGGAAGAATGGGGTGGAGACGTGGGCAGGGGGAGGTGGGGGCGACGTGGCTGTTACCTCCTGGCGACAGCATCGCTCTCCACTAGCTTTGCTTCTCAGACTTGGCTCCCACACTGGGTGAGTATGGGGGGTGGAGGGTGGGATCCAGGCCCTGGAGTCAGGGGTGGTGGGAGAAGACCAGCCTGCTGTGGGCCCGCTGTGGGCCCACTGTGGGCGAGGATGGGGCAAAGATCTAGGACATCTGTGGAAGAAGTGGAAGTCAGGATCTGTCTGAAGTCTGCGCGGCCGGGCCAGTCTCTGATGTTAATTGGAGGTTAATGGAAGACACAAGAGGGGAGCAGCGTGTGCCCTGCGCTGAGCAGGTCACCCGGGGCCCTGGAGGGACAACCGGCTCCTGCTCCCCAGCGGAGCTGCGCATGCGCGCCCGCACAGCCCACCCTTGACCGCCGGCCTCTCGAGCACGAGAAACGCGAGTGGACCCATCTGGTCTCAGGTTCCCAGGAGGGGCTGGCTGCAGCCTTCAACAGGAAGGGGCGGGGACAGCACGTGTCTTGGATGGGGCTCTGTGGCGATGTAGGAGGTTGACGAGTTCCCAGCTAAGCCGTGGTGGAGCTGAGGCCAGGAAGGACTGCGTCCTGTCGCAGAGAGGGGACCAGAAGGTCGTGGGGAGCGCACAGAAAGAACGTCCCCTGCAGCCTGGGACACAGGTCAGTGACAAGGGAGGGATGTCGAGGGGGGAGGGAAGGTTACCCCTGGACTCATTCTTTATGCTGCTTTCCCTAAGGTCCTTGCCTTTGCTACACTAGTGCTGGATGACCTGCTCCTGGGCTGCGCTTCCTCATGGCTGGCATCCCTGCGCTGACAGAACAGTCACAATCAGCTCCTAGGCCCTGTGCACCGCGCGGGCATGAGGGACAGCTCAGAGGTTTACAGGCGGCATCTCTGATGCCGTATGGTTTAGTTTTAGCCTCTCCATTTAAGAAATGAGGGAACGGATGCTTCTAGTTGATCCAGGAAGTAAAGACAGAGGAATCCTCAAACTACCCACTGACTCCATCAATTGAAGTGGGCAAGATCCTGTGAACCCACATCAGTTTGCCTAGATTTTAATTTTTTGTGTGTGTGTGATGGTGCCCCATACATTTAGTCATCACAAGCCCCAGTTCCATGCTTTCAGCGGAAATCACATTCTCTGTGTTACAGATCTTCTCAGCTGGGTTAAATGAGATAACATGGGAAACCCAGTCTCACTGCCTACCTGGATGGAGGGGACCAAGTTTGCCAGCTGTCTTTCAGCAATCCCCCGTCCAGCCTCTCCTCCACGTCTCTTCTGTAATACAGGAGTTTTCCACATAGCACTTAATTTTTAATTACTGATAAAGCTTCAAATGGTATATTTGAGAGCATCTTGTAACTGAAATGCTGTGTATTCCAGTCCTGGGTTACTGGGCACCATGTGGCCCTGGCAACATATCACACCTCTCTCTGTCTCCTTCCTCATCTGTTGGAAATAGGGATGCTAGCCCTGCCTGCCCTAAATTGTTATTTTGAGATGTATTTCTGGAAGTACATGGGCCTGAATGTGAACATAGAGCAAGAAACAACTGGGAGACAGACCCAAACCGCTGGAGAGCTGCCCACAGGGGGTTCCTGGTGTTCTCTGAGAGGATGGTAAATGGCTCCAAGGCAGAAAAACCATGCCCGTTTGCAGTTTCTTGGACAATAAGACACTTCCCCTCTCCCTCTCTTTCTCTCTCTCTGGGCCTGGTGTGTTGATCACATTTCCAACTTAACCCAGGAAGATTGACCAAGGTTAATGAGAGCATCTGACGGTGCTTCTCTGCCGTTCAAATCTAGGTATTGCCTATAGCTGACTGCAGAGGCAGCAGAAAACGAACTCCTGCCAAGTCCTCTGTTGTGCTGTGGACTCTGAGCCAGAAACCCTCTCAGCTCTGGCGTCTGAAGATGCTGGAACGAGAAACAGCCCAGCTTTGAAAGCCCAGCACGTAAAATCAGGCTCTGCTCTCATGGTTCTCCCCACTTACTTAACCATGTCAGCTCTCAGGCAACTGGAAAACATGAAAAGGCCTTAGGATGCCTCCTGGAATATGGTCTACATTAACCCACAGCTGGTAGCAGTTACAGCAAAATTAGAAAACACTGAAGCAAAATTGTCATTTTTTTTTAAAGTTAAAACTCTTCAAGTTCCAAGGTTGTGAGCACTTGGCATGAGCTGGGTGGCAAGAAAGGTGGAAACCATGACCTTAAACCTTTCAATCATGCTGTGCTCGTGGCTGGGGTGACTCCCACCCAAAGATAGATGTTCATCCTAGACTCCTGAACCCATCTGTATACCAAGCAGAAACTCTGGAGAAAAGATGCTCCAGGACCACTAAAGTTCATGGAGATAAAACAAATGTCCGAAATTGTCTTCATCAAGGGTGAAAAAATGCAATATTCCTTCATCCCTCTAACTAATTTTTCTTACATGTAGATGTATAACTAAATCGCTCTGCTGTACACCTGAAACTAACACAGCATTGTAAGTTAACTATACTTCAATTAAAATCAAAAAAACTGTATTGAGAGAATTTCAGATAAATAAACAGCTGGGAGAAATAATGCAGAGGGACCCAGTGCAGACTTTACCCAGTTTCCCCTCATGGCAACATTTCACAAAACTATCATATAATATCACAAGTAGAATATTGACTTTCATTCAATCTTTCACTCTTTCTCAGATTTCCTGTTTGATTTGGACTCGTTCTTGCGTGCATTCAGTCCTATGCAATTTTATCACATGCGTAGATCCATATATCCACCACCACAGTCAAGACACTGAAGAGGCCCATCACTGTAAGGAGACCTTATTTTTTATAACCACACTCAGCTCCCTTCTAGCTTCCATCGACCCCATCGCTAAACTCTGGTAATTACTAACTGGTTTTCCATCTTGATGGTTTTGTCATCTCGAGAATGCTATGTTTAAATGAATTCACACAGTATGTCACCTTCTCAGCTTTTGGTTTGTCATTCAGCATTACTCCACTGAGAATCATCTAAGTTGTTACATGTGTCAATAGCTGGTTTCTCTTGATTGCTGAGTAGCATTTCATGGTATGAGAGTATCAGTTTGTTTAACCATTCACCTGTTGAAGGACTTCTTGGTTGTTTCCAGTTTGGGGTTATTATGAATAAAAGTTTCATGAATATTCATTTCCAGGTTTTTGTATGAAGATATGTTTTCAGTCATAATTTATTTTTGCATCAAGGTGTGAGATTATGCTGAGTAGGGAGAAATTAAAGTTGGTGACATGGGTTTAAGGACACTCTCTACTATTGACTGAGTAGTTCAAGGCAAGTTTGAAAAATAAGTCTATCCATCTTCACTTTGAAATTGGTAGATGAAATTAAAGATTGTATATACAAATGTTCTCACTTAGAAGCGCTAGAGAAATGTGTATTAGCCTCACTACTGCAGTTCTAAATATACCTAGTGTAATTTGCTTTTGACCACGGAGACAGAAGGGCCAATAAAATATATCATCATGAAGAAGTCCTGCACACACCTGTGGGAACCAGTGGGTAGTGTCTAAATAAGTGAAGAGATTTGCATCCAGCAGTGCACATGGATATAACTGTTTCTGGAAAGCAGTCTAAGGGTACATGCTTGTCCTCTCTGAGTCTCAGTAGTTACACATGTGAAATGGGCAGGATGATATTGATGTCTCAAAGGATGTTGTGTGAAGTAAATGAGGTAAGAAAAATTAACTTTCAGTGATCCAGCAATCCCACTCCTGGGCATGTATCTGGAGAACTCTAATTCAAAAAGATACATGCACCCCAATGTTCACAGAGGCACTGTTTACAATAGCCAATACATGGAAGAAATCTAGATGTCTGTCAACAGATGATTGGATAAAGAAATTGTGGTATTACACACACACACACACACACACACACACACACACACACACTCACGGAATACTACTCAGCCATGAAAAAGAATAAAATAGTGCCGTTTGCAGCAACATGGATGAATCTTGAGATGATTATACTAAGTGAAGTAAGCCAGAAAGAGAAAGAAAAATACCCTTGATGTCACTTATACGTGGAATCTAAAAAACCAATGACACAAATAAACTTATTTACAAAACAGAGACAGACTCATAGACATAGAAAACAAACTTATGGTTACCAGAAGGGAAGAGGGGGATGGAGGGATAAATTGGGAGTTCAGGACTTGCAGATACTAACTACTGCATATAAAATAGATAAACAACAGAATCCTACTGTATAGCACTGAGAACTATATTCAATAGCTTATAATAACTTATAATTAAAAAGAATATGAAAATTAAAAAAATATATATACATATATATAACTGAATCGCTATACTGTATACCAGAAATTAACACAACATTGTAAATTGACTATACTCAATTAAAAAAAAAGAAAAATAAAGAATTAACCTTCAGCCTGGTGGTGGCTGGCAGAGTGAGATCTTAATAAATAGCTTTAAGCATATATCAAAAGCCTTAAAAATATGCATTTCTTTTTGCCTCTAACAGCTATAAGGCTGAAAATCTGCCCTCTGTAAATTATCCCAAGTTAAGAGGAAGTCTCTTTTTTTTAAAATAAATTTATTTATTTATTTATTTATTTATTTATTTATTTATTTATTTATTTATTTATTTATTTATTTATTTATTTATTTATTTATTCGTTCATTCTTTCATTTAATTGAAATATAGTCAGGTACAACGTGTCAGTTGCTGGCGCACAGCATAATTTTAACAATTTAAATGCCCACTCGTATGTTGGGTTATGCAGAAATCTTAATGAGTGAAAGTGACCTGTCGGAAGGCATGCTGGCACGTGGGACATTCTCAGCACTCTCTGGTAGGTGGGAAAGCAGGATCCACACTTACTTACAGCCTGATACTGTGTCTGTGTCACAACAGCATTCAAAGGAAAGAAAAATATTAGAAAGCTAGCAATGGTAATATCTGGATGTCAGAATATTTAGTCTTATATCTACAATCCTCTGATCTTACACATTTTCTACAATAGCACATGTTACTTTGGCCATTGGAAGAAAAATTTAAAATATCCTACAACAAAACCTATTTTTGGAGGCATGGAATTGTTTCATAGGAGATGGAGGGTGAGGGATTAATTTTCAGGAACCTAGCAAACAGGTTTAGAACTCCCCTCCAATGGAGGTCAGCCACTGCTGGAATGTCTGAAGGGCCCCCTGGAGCATGAACAAGGGTCCAGGACACATGCTTGTTACTGTCTTCAGACTCAGCCACAGGAAACTTAATCTCCCTGCTTCGGTCTCCTCCACCGACTGACAGGAATAATAATCCCCACTCTGCAGGCTGCTGTAAGAATAAATGTAAAGAGATGAATAGAGTGCTTGGAACATAGTGTGCATGGTATAAGTGGTAGTTATCATAGACAAATGGAAAGAAAATTAAAAGTGAACCATTCAATAATCAGACCCATGTATACAGAATTAAGATTTGAGAGAGAGAGGTGGAGAAAGGTCCAGATGTGACCAGGACCCCTGAGGACAGAGGGAGAAGACAGTTCTAATGAGGGAGGAAACAAAGCCATGTGCTTCTGGCTTCTGGGCAGAGCTGACCCATCTCCATGAAGCCTTCCCTCCAGGCTCCAAGAAGCCTGAGTTCCCTCCTCACTCCCTGGATGTACAGCTCTGCTTCCTCCTTTGTGGCTTGTGGAGACATTTGCCCTGTTCTGTCACAGTCCCTAGACTTGTGCAGGCAATGCCTCCTTGTGTCCTTATGTTGGGGGCTCCAGGGTCAGGCCACCTGGGCTGACTGCCCACTCCACTGCTTAGTAGCTGTGCAGCTTTGGACAAGCGTCTTTATTTGGAGGATAAACATCAGAAGCAATGTAGATTATTTATTCTAAGCATGAAATAAATTCAATACACAGAAAGTGCTTTGCATGGTCCCTGGCATATAGTAAGTGCTCAATAAACATGATCCATTGTTGTCACTATTATTAATAAACCCAACAGAGCCAGTTATGTCTTATGGATCTTTGAATCTGTATTTTTTCAAACATCTACCAGGTGCAATCACTGCTCTAAGCCCAAGGGATAAATTGACAAAAGAGGCAAGATCCTTGCTCCCACAGCCTCATTCCCCACAGATTCACAAGCAAATTAGTGATACCTTCTTAGTTGGTGAAAAACGCGATGAAGAAGAGTGAAGCCTGGTAAGCTGGTTGGGAGAAGAGGGCTCTCTAGAACCCTGTTGGAGGATGTTACATGACATAAGATATTTATAACATATTACTTTCCTAAAACCCAAGATATCCTGAATTCTAAACACTCAGGAGTTTCAAGTAAGGAATCTTTGGATCTGGGAAGAGTCTTGTAAATGCTAGGAATTTTTTTTAGCTGATTTCACATGCAGTCTTTTATTGGATGCTCAATCCTTGACACCAACAGGTGTTGTGTTAGAGACATTGGTGAGCAGGCAGAGGTTCAAGGCATTTAAATATCCTGCTCAAGGTCACTTAGCTGATGAATCAGTGAGTCAGGGTCTGGGTCCCTGCCTAGGACTCTGCTTTACCCACATCTTCTTTCCATACAGGATTATGTGATTTCAGAAACATCGCTCGCAGAACCTGAATGCACACACCCCGTGGTTCTTCTTTGTCTTATTTCGACTGCCAGCCTAGGGCAGAAGTAGGAGTCACTAATGGGTCACTTAAGACCCTCAGACTCAAACAGAGCAGCTTTGATTATTTCCCATGGACAAAAGGAATCAGGGTCAGAATTAAATATAATTACCATGCATGGGGCTCATAAATGGCGTTTCTATCCTGGGTGCACTTGTGGTGGCGTGGAGGTCCTGCTGTGGCCCCTCAGGTCACATAATCACCCTCTCCTTCATGCTCAGAGTGAGCAGATGGAGTCTGGGGCTCTCAAGTTACCTTTCCTCCTTTTTTGCTCTGGGTTCATTTTCCGATGGATGCAGCTTTCTCTTTTTCGTGGGTGTCCCTTTCCTCTCTCCTCCCCACCCCCCCACCTCCACCCAGCCCTTGGCCTTTCTATACTTGGGTGTCCTAAATGGTCTTCAGTACAAATCTGGGGTCTTTGTAATTTCTCCTTACTTGAACTCAGACGTAGTTGCCTGGGCCCACAAAACTGGAAAGAATTTTTCAGTATCCTGTTATCCTATTCATACCAACAGAGCTCTGGAAAGCTGACTAAGTCCTCTGCCCAACGGTCTCTTTGGTCCGCACAGCAGGACCTGGCTTGGGGTCCAGAAGTGGCCGCCACACACTGTCGAGAATGGGGAAGCTTCTGAATACCCTTGAGTCTGTGGTCCTGCCTTGTCTGTTACATCAAAGGTCATAACCACCATCCGGTATGACCCTACGGATCAAGCAGCAGACACGCCTCTGAAATCTCCCTGAGGGCAGGGACCAGGCTGGTCCTGCTCAGTGGCCCCCCAGTTCATGGAACCGAACAGGTACATCGGAGATGCCTGGTGTGCGCAATGAAAGACCAGCGAGTGTGACTCAGTCAGGGCAGGGCCAGCACACTGGGGATGCTCTTCATGTGCGTGTCCACCCTCCTTTGCTGACACTGAAGACCGAGCTTCAGACCAGCAGTTAGACCTGGGATAGCCTTCTGATTCAGGCTGGTCCCTGCTCTGTTGAATGGGGAGGTTTACCACCAGGACTTGGCCTTACGTGTCCAAGGAGTAATGAAGACATCGGAGATGGGGTCTCCAAAGCCCTTTCCACAAACATGACGCTGAGATATAGCAACATATATAATGAAGCTATTTGTGCCCTCAAATGAGTTCATTGGGGACGAGGGGCCTCAGCCTCACTTCTCACCACTGCAGAAGGCAGTAATCCTTTAATCTTTGGTTTTCCAGAGAGAATTAATTAGGCTTCCACCTGGGTATGCTGAAAGGAAGTCCATTTGGCCCTGCTTCCAAACATACAAACAGAATCTTTCCACTTCCCACCATATCCTGGTTAAGTCCCTGCTCCTGGAGCCATCCTGTCTCTCTGGGATGCTGCACTGGCTTCTAACCACCCTTCTGTCTTTACTCCTGACATTCTCCAGTGCCTTCTCACAGCCCCCAAAGACATCCTCTAACATCCAAATTGTATCATAACACCCCTTGCTTTCAACCTCCCGATGCCTTCCCAAATCAAGTCAAATGCACTTCAAGTTCCTTCCTCGGCCCACGGTGTTGTGCCTCTTCTAGCTCCAGCCTTTCTCTGACATTTTCTTTTAACTCTCTCCTTAATTCTTAGGGTCCAGCCATGTAGATCTTCTCTCTGTAATATAGCAAGCTCATTGATCTCATTGGCCTTTTTGACTGAACTAATCTTCCACAGAATTCCTTATGGGAAAGCAGTGGCTTCAAAAGGACAGATATTTGAGGCTCTGGTTCTTCACCAGCTGGAAAAGAACTTTGACCAGAACAATACACAGAACGACATTTGAAGAGCATTTCTTCATTCAGAAAGTGCTCCTTTTGCGTTGTCTAACTCACAGTAAATTCTCCATCAGAGTATAATTCTTAGCTTTTTTATACAGATGAGAAAACTGAGGCTGGAGAAATTTTTGAGGTTAAGCAAAATGATCATTAGGTCTTCTCCAAGTGTAACTTCCTGAATTGATGAGCACTGCTGGTTCTCAGTGTATCACTGGAAGGTCTGCAGGCCTGTGTGGTGCCTCCTGGCCTGTAGCTACACTTCGAGTTTGCTCAGCAAGCCCAGGCATAGGGGCAGTACCGACTTCCTTTTGCAGGTGCCTGCATGTGAGCAAAGCCTGTCCTTTCAAGTAGAGGTTCTCTTAGTGATGGGGTGGGGCATTCCCCTCTGGTGGATGTCCTCTGTATCCATCAGCAGAGCTTCTGGGGACTTTGTCTGAGTTTAAGCTGTTATCGCTTTGTGAAACCTCCTGAATATTTAGTTAGAATTCTCCATGAGCTGGGCAAAAATAAACTATAATCCATTTGGGTTGGCAAAGGGTGAGAAGCTCAGTTCTCAAGTCTGAAAGACCAAGGTTTGGGCCTGGGCCGTGTCTTTCACAGCACACGACGTTGGACAAAGTAATCGGCTTTCTCTGAGCCTCAGTTTCCTCATCCTTAAAATGACAGGAATAATAGCACTTTCCCTGTTGAAATGTTATAGGGATTACATTAGATGATTTCCATAAAGCCCTCTGAGGGTCACTAGGTGAATTGCAAACGCTAAGAAGTGAATTAGTTCATTACGCTTGTTCTTCCATCTCTGAAAACCTGTACTGGGCAGCAAGGACATCTCAGGTCGGTGCTGGTGAAAGCCACAAAGGCACGTGGTGCAACGTAGCACTTGTGAGCAGAGGCTGAGGGTCCAGACATGCCTAAGTGAGCACTTGTATGCATATGTGTGACAGCATCCTGGCATTCTTGCTACAATGATTTCATGAGATTATGCATGTGAGCATGGGGCCAAACATACAGTAAGAGCTTAATCAATGTTCAGCCCTTCCAGGAAGTGAAAGTACCAAGCTTCTGCCTGGAAGAACCCATTCTCAATGTGGGCAACAGATGTGTAGAATGCAAACAACCCAATCATTCATAAAACTACAGAAACTCTGATATGGTGTTAAGGTACTAAAATGGATATCTTATTAAGGAGCATGGAAAAAGAAGAGATTACCAGACAAGGAGGCATCAGAGAAAGCTTCAGGGGGAATGTGGTAAGTGAACCGGACCTTGTGGAATGAGTCTGATTTTCCATGAAAAGAGGAAGAGCTGGAAATGTGACTTCAGGCAGAGTTTGGCAGGAGTCAAATGAGGTGTGTGGAGTGCTTGTGGCATGCTCACATCCTTCTTTGGGATATCAAAGAAGGGTGCCTGGGGAGGGAGTGGGGTTCAGGAGGGGAGGAGAGAGAGATGGGTTACGCGCTCAGAGATGCTGAGTTTCTCATCCTTGGAGGTTGGAGTGCCCAGAGGGACTTTAAGACAGAAAGCAACATAATTGAGGAATGCGTGGATGATTCATTGTTGGGTTTGAAGCATTGGCTCATTCACCCACTCATTCATACAAAAGAGACTTTTGTAAATAACAATATAAGATCATTTTCATGGAGGAGGGCATTGTTCCAGGCTTCTGTGTTCACAGACCACCAAGGGAGGAAAGACATAAATTATATTATTTGGAGGCAGTCAAGTACCAAGTAATTGACAAGCTAGACAAAGTTTAACAGGCTTCAGGGAAGAAGAGATGACTTCAACTGAGAGATGGTGGAAGGCTTTGAAAGGAGGCTGCATTTCAGCTAAAGGAAGAGTGGGATGTAGGGAAAAAATGGTAGCAGAGATGTGAATTCTAGGGGAAGAAACCTGTGGGAGCAAAGACCTAAATGAGGAAATCTACACAGGGAAAAGGGAGCAGAAAGGGAGGGGGTAGGGAGTAAGATCAGAAAGCAATGCTGCACCTAGATCTTAGGAGGCCCCTGAGAGCCAGGCAAAGGCATTTGTGCTTTTCCCTGGAGAACCGATACAAAACAGAAACAATGCCATGCAAGGATGCTTGGCTACAATAGGACTCATCCCAATCACCATTTTAACCTCGTCCTTCACATTTTTAAAATTTTCTGATTCACTTTCTCAACTTCTAATCCAAAGCTCGGCTGGAGAAGCTGCTGTTTTCAATTTGTATTATCTTTTTTTTCACAATTTAATCCTCTTAGATCCCATTTCTGCTGGGTTTGTGAACCCACTAATCAGGTAAGCAGTGAGCAGCAGCGGGTCCAATTATGAAGGAGAACGAGGCAGTCAAAGATGGGTCAGGGCATCAGGGAGCTTCACGCTGCCACGGAAACCACCCTGGGGCACATGGGTCTTCATCACAGAAACAGTGAAGCATCCCCTGAGGGTGGCAGCCAGGGGCTGCTCATCACCTGGTGGGAGTCCCTCTGCCCCTTCACCTGGCTTGGTTTCCTTGTCATCCCTGCCACTTCACAGGTGGCAGCATGACAAAGTCCCACTTGTTCTTCAAGTCTCCACTCCAGTGGAGCCCCCTCTGCAGCCTTTTGGAAGGAGGCCAGGCTGAGTTGAAACATACTGACTCTTAAGGCAGTGGATTTGAGTCCCAGCTTTGTCACTTGCAGCCTCTGTGACTTGTAGGGGGAGCAAAACACCGTGAGCCTCAGTTTCCTCTTCTTTCTCAACCTCGTAGGGTTGCTGTAAAGATTAAAGAGTGGACGTGCCTAGCATAATTTGGCTATGTGTGAAATGCTCAATATATATTTGAGGTTGAAGCACCTTCTGTAATCCCCAGTGGTGGCCATAACTCCTCCCTCTTTGTTCCCCTCGCATCCTTTCTCTTTTGGGTGACTTATCACACTGTGGTATAATGGCTTTTCCATACTTGTCTCACCCACTCAACTGTCAGCTCCTTGATGACAGAGTTTCTGTCTCCTTCATCTTTGTAACCCTTGGGCTTCATTAAGTATTTATTGAGTTGCTAGATGAATGAGTAAATAATAAACACAACAGTCTAGTAGCTTGAGAGATATTTAAGGGATTAGAAGAGATTCTGGCCTATACTAGGTGCTAAGTAAACATTTGTTGAACCAATAAATGACTAAATTGATTAATCAGCAAGTAGGAGAGATGATTAGGTTGAAGGGGGTAAATCAAGCCTATGTTCTGGGAGCACTATCTAGAGAGGTGAGAATGAGCATGGAGTAGAATTTAAGGACTTAGGCTACATTAAGATGAAATAAAATGGGCACCAGAAAAAGGAAGCTATTTGCCTTAGTGGTAAGTGCCTCTCCTTCCATCTCTTGCTGTGATGCTTCATGCTATGTGATGTGTTCTTTGCATAGTCAGGGTCCCCACATGCCATACTGCCAAGTATTGGCATCCCAGCTCAAGTCCTTCATTCAGACTTCACCAGGCACTTCAACTCCAGCTGCCCTCTTCCTCCTCTGAACTCTTCTTGAGTCACATTATGACTTAGGTTTCACTGAGTCAGCTTTTTCCACATAGGTAGTATGCAATGATTCACTCATTGTGTTGATATTATTTGGAATTCACTGCTCACTTTAAGGCTCAAGTGTAGGTCTTATAGGTAACCAATCCATGTTATAAAAAGTTGGTGATTCTGCAACTGATAGTGTTTTTCTTGTCATTTGTAGGCACTATATTCTGGTGTCTGCTGTAGATTCAAGCTTCCTAGCTTAGAGGTATACTGCCTTTGATATGGAAGTCAAAAAGCCCTGGGGTGAAGGTTATCTCTTGTTTCTATCATCTTTCACTACTGTAACTAATTTGGAGCTGTAGATACCATACATAGTCCTAGAATGACTAGAGTAAACGTGCCACTGTCCATGGTGCTGAAATACCATGATTCTTTCTCCTAACTTTGGGACAAAGAGGGGCTCCTATAAAATTACCTCCAGAAGAGCATCCTATTAGTCTATTCTATTATTGCTGTATTTCCTTTTCTAACAAATTTAAAAATTCTGAAATTACTTACTCTCACCAAATAGTGACTTATTTTATACAATATGTCTGTGTGTGTATATATGTGTGTATATATATATATATATGCGTATATATATGCATAATATTATAAGTTACAGCATATACACATTGTATGTGATGTTTCTGTTTGGTGACAGTAAATTATTTGTATACGTATATAGTAATATATACAAAGCTTGCTATATTATGTATATATAAATATATAATACTATATAAAAGTATATACATATAATATTATATATATAAATATATACATATAATTATATAAATAAATTCCAAAAATAACTTCGCCTGTTAGAAATTAAAGAGCATGTGGGGTACATCCACCATGTTCTCCCAATGTTTGTTTCTGTAGGTACTTCTGTTTGTGGAGCTCTGGTTAGGTGAGGTTAGATTGGGATCCAGAAAAAAGAATCTAATATTGACTCTTCAGATTTCACCTCTTCAGAATTTTTTAAGGGAATAGAAAACATGTTTAGTTGCAAAGGGAGACAGTCTTAGAGAGTCCATATCTCATAGCTCAGCACACAGGTAAGTATTTAATTCAACAAAGATTTATTGAGTATCACTTTTTGCTGTATATTTTAAAGCAAACTTCTCATAGTCCTTTTTTTTCCCCTAGGAAACTAATAGAACAATGGTTGACAAATGCATGCAAAGCAATAAGTTTAGCTGGTATGATATTTGAGTAATAGACATATATATGAGGCATAGATAAAATCCAGAGGAGAAAATCATTAGCAAGAAGCCTCCACAGAAAGTTTTCTGAAGGAAGATCAGCATCGTTCTGAGACATCATGGGCAGACCTTCATGGATGAAATAGCAACATGTATAAATGCAAGAAGACAGATAATGACACCAGCAGAAGCCCTGGACAGGAGTAGAGGGAAGGTCCAGATGCACCTCTCCCTGAATCATATAATTGATTAGACCCACCCAGTGCAGCAGGTACTGGAGAAGATGCAGGTTACATTAAGGAAAAACCCATCATTGGTTGAATTGTCAACCCTTCGTAGGTTCTCAGTCAGTGTTCATTGGGTGAATTGATAAATATACAATCCATTATCTGCCATCCCTTCAGTCTTTTAGTGAATCAAATATGGTACTAATAGGAGGGGGGATCCTGAATTTACTCCCACCTTATGACACGTCCAAGTAAATCAGAATTTTTACTTCCAAAACTACACTATTTTATGAGTTAAAATTTCAAAAATATATGGTATTTTGAGATAAAGTGCAGTATCTTCCTTATACAATCCATAAGGAAAATATTGGGTTTTAAAAACTAAGCATGTAGGGCATTGTGGGAATTAAAAAATACAACTTTTTTTTTTAACTTACAGAAGCTTCACTTTACCTTTACAACTGATTTCAAGAAGCCATAATGTCATTATCTAAGTTCATGTCTAGCATTTGGAATGATTCTTTTTGATATCCTTAGAGACACTGATCCTCTTACAAGCTCATGACAAATTCACTTTCTCATATACATGCCATATCATTTATCAATTGCTACATAAATGGTCTGTAACAAACCACTCCAAAACCTTGTAGTTTGATATAATAAGCATTTGCTTAGCTCTTGGTATGCAGTTTTTCTAGTTATTCTAGTCTTGAACAGTTACTATGGTCTTGTATGGGCTCTTCCAGTGTCTGGGGTCACTGGCTATTGACTCATCATGGACAGCTTCACCTGTAACAAATGGTACAGCTCTGTTCCAGGTGTTTTATTCTCCATCAGATTGGGTTGGACATCTAATTGGACATGTTCCTGTGATAAAGGTAGAGAGGCAAAAATGAAACATAAATGTCTTACTTTCCTCTGAGTAATTAATTCAACTGGGGTAGAAGATATATATGCAAACTATAGGCAAATATGAATGTATGTTTATCCACATTACAATGAAAAGTAATTCTTTGAAGAGGAGTGTAAAAAATCCTATATGTAGAAAAGAATCACATAAGACAAGAAATAGAAATCAAAAAGAAACAACAAAACGTAGCTCAGAGAAAATAGAAAGAACAGCAAGTCCAAATCTATTAACAATGACAATAAATGGGAATAAATTAAATTCATTTTCAGAAAGAGAGAGACGAAGCTAAAATAAAAAAATACAAAAAAAAACTTACAGTTAGTACTTCATACATTTAAAACAAAAAGTGCAAGACATTTCAGAAGAAAAGTGTGGAAAACATATACCAGATAAAAACAAAATGTATTTTATAGTAATATTAATATGGGCTAAAAATTAAAATGAAAGATAGTTAAAAGGACAGAGTGGAACATTTCTTGTAAGTAAAATATACAGTATACCAAGAACATATATAGGCACACATTTTTATGAAGCAAATAGTAAAAGTTCAAAAAATAAAAAACAATGCTACTAAGGATGCAAGGAGAAATTGATAAATATATATAATCATGGTGGGAAATGATAATCTATTTCAGAAATAGAAATAGAGATAAATACAGAAATAGAGGTTTGATCAACATAATTAAGATACTGCATCAAACACACAGATATGTAATGTTCACATAGACACACATATGAACACATTTTAATATATGTATTCAAAATACCATAATAAATTATTTTAAAACATTCACTGAAGCTTCTCAATGTTTGTATATGTAATAGGTGATGAAGAAAATTTCCAAACATTTTAAAAAGCAAATAAATTACAGATTTCATTCACTGACTATATGACCATAATTGTCAACTAAAAAATATGCTATCTACTTTCCTCCAAGTTAGTTTTCTTGTCTTTCCAATTGAACTTAGATTTATCTGCAGGCAGAGAATATCTTTTAATTCTGTATTCCTTGACCTCTTTTTAAAATCAAAACCAGTGATGGGATTCTAAGTAAATGCTAAAATTTTTCTTATTAAAATGTAGAAATGTATGAATAATGCTGTTTGGGACTTGTCTGCATGTTTTCCATAGAGTGACCAGATAAATCTGTGATCTTTCTGGACTTATCATAAAGGTGCTGGGACTTACAATGAATGGCAAGTGTTTGGGCTCTGGGATTTGGTTGTGATGGTTGGTTTTATGTGTTAACTTGATTGGGCTCCAGTACCCAGTCATTTATTCAGACATTTATCTGGGTATTGCCATGGAGGTATTTTGTAGACATGTTAACATCTACAATCAGGTGACTTTAAGTAAAGGAGATTGCCCCCTGATAATGTACGTGGACTTCATATAATGAGACCTTGGCCTTAAGAGCAAGGACTGAGGTTTTCTGGAGAAGAATAATAACTGAGTTTCTAGCCTGCCAGCCTGACCTATGGTTTCAGCCTTGCCAGCCCCCATCACTGCATGAACTATTTCTTTGAAATAAATAAGTGTGTGTGTGTGTGTGTGTGTGTGTGTGTGTGTGTGTGTGTGTGTGTGTTTATCCTACTGATTCCATTTCCCTGGAGAACACACACAGATACAGGCCTAACTCTCTTTAAGGTATCTTTCTTCCAAGGCATTCATTAGAGTCAATCCCCTGGAGTGGAAACAACATGATCTGTAAAGTAGTATTGTCCTGGGTTTGAATCCTGACCACTCCTCCAGGTCACATGGCTACAGACAGGTCACTGAAACTCCTGAGACCCAGTTCCTGCGTGAATACAATGGGAATAGAATATCTTCCCCACAGGATTCTTTTTAGTTAAATAAAGAGAAGTGAATATAACGTATACGAAAGTGGTTCGTGTTGTGCTTGGGCTTCAGGAACTCTTTGTTTCCTAGCACGGTCTTAAAGTCTACTCTAACTTGAATTCAACATATAAAAATCTCTGCATTTGGGTGCTTGGAAAGTCAGGGCTCAAGATAAAAAGGACGTTGTGTGGGAGGACTGATGTTTTGTATTTATATGATGCAGAACCTAAAATCTGGACAGTCATCATTCCGTGATATGACAGGATTGGTTTCCAGCATATGGAATTAAAAGAAAGCAGGTGTTGCAGTTATCTTCAGAATTCCCAAAACCATTTTTTAAACAATGGAATGGAATTGCTCTCAAAAAGCCATCACCATCTATGGGGTAATTAATATGCATATTAAGCATTCTAAATATATATTTTATCAAATGGTAGCATACATCCCCTGGAGCACTGTGTCCATATGTAGTCACCAGGCTGGAATGCCTGTTGAAGCTACAAGAGCCTCTGTAGTTGAGGGTGCTCTGAAAGGTTTTGGAAATGTGGCTAACTATATGGAACGCAGGTAAACAAAATAAAATTTCTTCTCATTTCCTGAGGAAGAGGTGCTTTGGTTGATGTAGGGTAGTGGAGAAAAGAGTGTCAAAAAGGAGATGAAATTTCATTATTTCATTGGGTTTTATTTTAGTTTCGATTTTTGAGAATGGAGATGGCTTCCGAGTCAGGGAGGGGAGGGCTGGCAATATCCAAGGAGCAGCAAAGCTGGTGAGACCTGGCCAGGCTGTGGCTGCAGAGGCTCCGTGTCTACCCGAGTACCTCACAAAGAAGATATTCCTTCATCCCAGTAAAAACCACTGTCATTCAGACTCCTAGAGGTGGCCTGGTGTCAAGTCATCATAAACACAGAAAATTGCCCTGATGTTAAGGACCCTGACTTAGAATGTCCACAGTCCAAGGTTCAATTCCTAGCCCTACCCAATGCCAGGTCATGACCTGGCCTAGAGACAAGGCCCCTGAGTCTTGATTTCCTCCAATATTCACAAACACAATTAGCACAATGATCAGTGATACAACTGCAAAATCATGGTGTATGCACCAAGGTGTCCCAGTGACTCTGCAGGGGTGGTTGGAAGTATAAGGGCATCACTTTTTGGTCAAATATCCCAATCCTGGGTTCACTGCTGTTTTGCAGGTAGATATTGAAAAATGGGTTGAGTATGAACAGATAAGAGTGGGGAGACCTTGGGTAGAGAAGACCATGCATTAGGTCTGGGATTTGGGTTACATCTAGAAGTAAGAAGTGATCTTTTCTTTTTTTTTTTTTTTTAATTTATAATTTTCTCTAATTTAATTTTTTTTAACATTTTTTATTGATTTATAATCATTTTACAATGTTGTGTCAAATTCCAGTGTTCAGCACAATTTTTCAGTTATTCATGGACATATACACACTCATTGTCACATTTTTTTCTCTGTGAGTTATCATAACATTTTGTGTATATTTCCCTGTGCTATACAGTGTAGTCTATTCTACAATTTTGAAATCCCAGTCTATCCCTTCCCACCCTCCACCCCCCTGGTAACCACAAGTCTGTATTCTCTGTCTGTGAGTCTATTTCTGTCCTTTATTTACACTTTGTTTTTGTTTGTTTGTTTGTTTTTGTTTTTGTTTTTTAGATTCCACATATGAGCGATCTCATAGGGTATTTTTCTTTCTCTTTCTGGCTTACTTCACTTAGAATGACATTCTCCAGGAGCTCCATGTTGCTGCAAATGGCATTATGTTGTTGGTTTTTATGGCTGAGTAGTATTCCATTGTATAAATATACCACATCTTCTTTATCCAGTCACCTGTTGATGGACGTTTAGGCTGTTTCCATGTTTTGGCTATTGTAAATAGTGCTGCTATGAACATTGGGGTGCAGGTGTCATCCTGAAGTAGATTTCCTTCTGGATACAAGCCCAGTAGTGGGATTCCTGGGTCATATGGTAAGTCTATTCCTAGTCTTTTGAGGAATCTCCACACTGTTTTCCATAGTGGCTGCACCAAACTGCATTCCCACCAGCAGTGTAGGAGGGTTCCCCTTTCTCCACAGCCTCTCCAGCATTTGTCATTTGTGGATTTTTGAATGATGGCCATTCTGACTGGTGTGAGGTGATACCTCATTGTAGTTTTGATTTGCATTTCTCTGATAATTAGTGATATTGAGCATTTTTTCATGTGCTTTTTGATCATTTGTATTTCTTCCTTGGAGAATTGCTTGTTTAGGTCTTCTGCCCATTTTTGGATTGAGTTGTTTATTTTTTTCTTATTGAGTCGTATGAGCTGCTTATATATTCTGGAGATCAAGCCTTTGTCGGTTTCACTTGCAAAAATTTTCTCCCATTCCGTAGGTTTTCTTCTTGTTTTACTTCTGGTTTCCTTTGCTGTGCAGAAGCTTGTAAGTTTCATTAGGTCCCATTTGTTTATTCTTGCTTTTATTTCTTCTAGGAGAAAATTTTTGAAATGTATGTCAGATAATGTTTTGCCTATGTTTTCCTCTAGGAGGTTTATTGTATCTTGTCTTATGTTTAAGTCTTTAATCCATTTTGAGTTGATTTTTGTATATGGTGTAAGGGAGTGTTCTAGCTTCATTGTTTTACATGCTGCTGTCCAGTTTTCCCAACACCATTTGCTGAAGAGACTGTCTTTATTCCAATGTATATTCTTGCCTCCTTTGTCAAAGATGAGTTGACCAAAAGTTTGTGGGTTCATTTCTGGGCTCTCTATTCTGTTCCATTGGTCTATATGTCTGTTTTGGTACCAATAACATGCTGTCTTGATGACTGTAGCTCTATAGTATTGTCTGAAGTCTGGGAGAGTTATTCCTCCAGCCTCTTTCTTTCTCTTCAGTAATGCTTTGGCAATTCTAGGTCTTTGATGGTTCCATATGAATTTTATTATGATTTTTTCTAGTTCTGTGAAATATGTCCTGGGTAATTAGATAGGGATTGCATTAAATCTGTAGATTGCCTTGGGCAGTGTGACCATTTTAACAATATTGATTCTTCCAATCCAAGAGCATGGAATATCTTTCCATTTTTTAAAGTCTTCTTTAATTTCCTTCATCAATGGTTTATAGTTTTCTGTGTATAATTCTTTCACCTCCTTGGTTAGATTTATTCCCAGATATTTTATTACTTTGGGTGCTATTTTAAAGGGGATTGTTTCTTTACTTCTTCTGTTGATTCATCGTTAGTGTAAAGAAATGCAACTGATTTTTGAACGTTAATTTTGTAACCTGCTACCTTGCTGAATTCTTCAATCAGCTCTAGTAGCTTTTGTGTGGACCTTTTAGGGTTTTCTATATATAGTAACATGTCATCAGCATATAATGACACTTTTACCTCTTCTTTTCCAATTTGGACCCCTTTTATTTCTTTCTCTTGCCTGACTGCTGTGGCTAGGACTTCCAGGACTATGTTGAATAGGAGTGGTGATAGTGGGCATCCTTGTCTTGTCCCAGATTTTAGTGGGAAGCTTTTGAGTTTTTCACCGTTGAGTACTATGCTGGCTGTAGGTTTGTCATATATAGCTTTTATTATGTTGAGATATGTTCCCTCTATACCCACTTTGGCGAGAGTTTTTATCATAAATGGGTGTTGAATTTTATCAAATGCTTTTTCTGCATCGATTGAGATGATCATGTGGTTTTTGTCCTTTCTCTTGTTGATGTGATGTATTACACTGATTGATTTGCATATGTTGAACCAGCCTTGTGTCCCTGGGATAAACCCCACTTGGTCATGATGTATAATCTTTTTTATGTGTTGTTGGATTCTATTTGCTAAAATTTTGGTTTAGGATTTTGGCGTCTATGTTCATCAGTGATATTGGCCTATAATTCTCTTTTTTTGTAGTGTCTTTGCCTGGCTTTGGTATCAGGGTGATGGTGGCTTCATAGAATGAATTTGGGAGTAATCCCTCCTTTTCAATCGTCTGAAGTGATCTTTTCTGATACACAAGGTGGAGAAGGGAACTAAAAAATGTGGACAGCATGAGAAGAGAGATAAGGTTGAGCCATTGCAGCCTAGAATGGTGAGCTGCATCCTTGAGAGGGACCAGAGCTGTACTGTGTCATCTCCATCCCCTGGGTAGTACCCCACCCATGTCGGGGTCCAGTTCAAGTGATGAACTCAGATACTACAGAATATGGATGGGATGAATGGTTGGTGAAAACCTGCCAAGGCTGGTTTCAATATTAGGGATAAAGGGAGAGGGTCAAAGACCCTCACTGCCTTAGAGAGCAGGCCGTGTGGGTGGGAAGACTGAGCCTGGGCAGAGGGTCTGGTTTGAAAGAGGAGCCACCCTAATGAGGCAGAGGGCCCAGATGCAAAATCACACTGCCATTCACTCAAAGACCAATTTATTAAACTATTCCTGAGCTCCTGACATCATGGGTAGAGTAAATGCGCACAAGATCTCATACCAGAAAGAGGTGCTATTGTCAGAATATATTCTTGAAGTAAAATTATTAAACAAGTCTTTAAAATCAGTAACAGTATTTTTCCCTAAATGCATCTCTTTAATGACTCAGTCAACTCAGTATTGTTGCACCTCAGTTTCTCATTCTGTAAGACTAGAATACTGGGAAAATTGAAATTGAGAGTTTGGGGAATTAAGTCTAGATCTATAACCAGCTATATCTCTCAGTCATTGATTGCCACAAATTACCCCCAAACATAGTGACTTGAAATGACATTTATTATTGTTCTCAATTCTATGGGGCAGCTGGGTAGCTCTTTGAGTCTCAGCTGGGTTCACTCAAGCATCAACCGTCAGCTGCAGGTTGGGGTCAGCCAGCTGTCAGCTGGTTTAGGATGGCCTCAGCCAGGACAACTGGGGTAGCCTGGCTTTGCTCAACACATTTCTCACCCTAGCAGGCTGAGCTGGCCATGCATTTGTGATAATTGCAGAGGAGGAAGAGAGGAAGCAGAAGTGGGCAAAGGCTTTTTGACATGTCTGGACTTGCTTCTAATTTTCTAACATCTCATTGTCCAAAACAAGTCATAGGTAAGTCCTGAAGCCTGAGTCTAGGAGTAGGGCACTGCACAGTGGTATATCAAAGCACATGGGTGGTCAAGGCAGGAAAGAAGCATGTCTGCTATAATCAACCTACCACCATCACCCTGAGCAAGTCCCTTCCCTTGACCCCACCCTACATGCCCTTCAGCTCCACCTTCACAACAGTGTGCCAAACCCTAGTGCCCCATTATTGAAAGCACATCATGTGATAAGGGCTGCTGACATTGAAGGCATTGTTGTTTTTCTGATTCTTATAGTTGGGATAGACAGTTGGTTTATTTCTCTATTCTCTTCTCCTTATATTGTTGTCTTGGAAGACAGAATTCAAACTGAAATTATACTAGCCAAAATCTTGTCAGTAGCAGGCAAAGTGGGGAATAAAGGTGATTTCACAAGACAGTATGACAAAGCCATGTTTCTGGGTATAAGTGTGTTTATGTCAGTATGCGTGGCTCTGAGTTTGTCAGGGGCTTGTGCTGGTGCCATCTGTGTGTGTATGTGTGTCATATGCCATACATTGCTGATGCCTTTTATCTCTCCCTTTATATGAGTGGATATAATTCAATGGCCATTGCAATGCAGCTGTCAGCACCTTCATGTGATGAACAAAGCCATATTTTGCAACTATGGCATGACGTAACTGAAGTCTATAATTGCTTATGTGCAAAACCAAACCCTTCTTTTGACCATAGCAATGAGGCACTATTTACAAAATTAAAAACATAAATTGCATGAGCAACCACAGTGAGTTGCATTTAATAAGCCCTTGGCTGGTGCCAGGAATATGTTATAACTGACTAATAATAATGAAAGAAACAGCTCTGAACTAAATCTCTGAGCAGTTGCAGGGCTTGGAGTCTCTCTCTCACAAGTGTCCATTTGCTGCAACAGTTTGGTAGCTCTGGGAGGGTCTGTCCATGATGAATTTCAACCTGGGGGTGAGAACTCAGCCTTGGATTGTTATGGTCTCTTAAAGAAATGCTGTATTCACAGAATTAGAAATGGCCTGGACTCTGACAGCAGGCAGACCTGGGGCAATTTCAACACTTCATTAGTTCTGTGGCTTGGGACTTTCTTGAGCTTCAGATGTCAAAGGAAGATAAAGAATTGGAGCCAGTTTTGGACATGAAGGGTCACAACAGATTGTGCTCAATGCTAGTGTTTTCAAACAAGTGTTTTTCTTACCCACCCAACATATACTTCCTTAGCACCACATGTTAGGCACTGGTGATTCGCTACCCTGCGTTTATTCCTAGCCTTTTTTGCCTCACTTACCTCTAGCCTCTCTTGCAGCTAGGAGTGGCCGGTTACCCAATTCTAGACAATAAGACATAAAGGGAAAACTACTGAGTGGATTTTGGGAAGGAGGATTCTTCCCTGATTAGGAGATGAGCTCATGAGAAGAGCTCTTTTTCACCCTAGTAATCCCTTGCTTTCCATCTTTGGCTGTGCTCATGTGAAGATATGACAGAGCGATGGCAGCTATCTTGGAACCGTGAGGCTAGATGCTGAGGTATGAAAAGCCATCATGCTGAGCATGGTGGAAATGAGGAGTGGAACATGGTGGGTCCTTGGTCATCCTGCTGAGGTGACAAACCAAACTTGGGAAAGCCTACCTTTAAATTTCCTGATAGAGAATAAACCCCATTTGATTTAAACTACTGTTTATTACCAGCAGACAAGGCATTACTAACAAACATAGCCTACTGTGTACAGAAAGTGTGCAAAGCTCGAAACAGCAAGAAAAGCATTTATGTTTTATGTCTTCATAGTGACACTAGGCCTGTGGGAGATACAGGTAGTGTGGATACTGGGGATGCATTGAGGTAAGATAGGCAGGGACATCTCCAAGCAGGGCCATGTGAGTTTTGGTTACTTACTTTGCACTTTAATCTCAATAAAATGGAAACACACACAGTATTTTAAACAGAGCAGTACCTGTTTGATTTCCCATAGGAAGTCAGATGGTTTTTCACAGAAAATACTTTGAATAAGCTTCCTCTCAATTACCACAGCACATGGAGAGGGTGAGGGCCACTCAGGGACAGGGCTGCAGGATTTCAGAGAGACAGAGAGCTACAGTAACATGCACTCATCCCAGCACTGCACTGGAGGTACTGAGGGTGTCTGCAAGTACCTATGGGAACAGTCTCAACACTTATTGCCCACAGGGAAGCCAGAGGCGTCCCTGGAAAACGTTACCTCAACCAGTGATCCAGGCGAGTATCACCATGTATGAGTATAAGCCATGTTGGTATTGTGTATCCTCTTGTTGATAAGATATGATAAGAATGACAGTTTACCTTTGTGTTTTCCCTCCCCCAAACCCACAACCTCTAGTTATAATGAGAAAAACATCAGATAGATTCCAATTTAATATATTCTACAAAATACCTAACCAGTATTCCTCAAAACTGTCAGGGTCATTGATAACAAGGAAAGTTTGGGGAAACGGTCAGTCTAGAGAAGCCTAAGAGATGTGATGACTAAATGTAATGTGGTACCCTGGTTAGGATCCTGGGACACAATAAGGACATTAGGGAAAAAAACGAGGAAATCTGAATAAAGTGTGGACTTTAGTTAACAATAGCATATCAATATTGGTTCATTAATTGTGACAAATTTACCTTACCAATGCAAGAATGGTAATAATGGATAAGGGTTATACAGGAACTCTCTGTACTATCTTTGTAATAATTCTGTAAATTTAAAACTGTTCTAAACACTTGAAAACTCTATTTTTAAAAAGCAGCATGAGACAAAGACTTTACATACAAAGAGGAAAATTTGAAAATAATCATGAAGTTCCTTGTGAGAGGTTATACAAGCCAGAAGACAACTGAATGCCATGTTTAAATTCTGGAAGGAAAAATAAAATCAACCCCAAATTCTGTATCCATAGAAAAGATCCTCCAAAAATAGAGGTGAAATAAATATGTAAGTACTGACATCTAGGTCAATTGAGCAGCATAGACAAACTATAGATAAATCCACACTATTTTGCCAAATACTTTTCAATAAAGAGTTGAATGGAGAAAGGATAGTCATTTCAGGGAATGGTATTGGGACAACTTTGGAGTTTGGGGATGTGAAATAAAACAGCACACCAGAAACAAAAAATTAAACTGAAATAGGTGAGAGAAATCAATGTAAACTACAAAATGACAAAACTTTTAGAAGGAACATAGAAAAAATACTTACAAATGGGTTAGACAAATATGTTGCTGACAAACTGTAAAAGAAAAAAGGGGATAACTTAAAAACATCTTTTCTTTGAAATAAATCATTAAGAAAATGAAAAGTCAAGGTACACACTGAGAGAAAACATGTAGGATACAAATATCTGACAAGGGACTGGTATCCAGACAATGTGAAGAACACCTACAACTAAACTATGATAAAATCACCAACTCACTTTAAAAATGAGCACAATTTTAAAACCAACATTTCACAAAAGAGGATATACAGAGATCCAATATGCTCATGAAAAGAAACTCAGCTACATTAATCATCAGGTATAAAAAATTAAAACTGCAGGGACATACTGCAACATGACTAAAATTTAAAAGATAGACAACATTACATGTTGGAGAGGATGTGAAACAATTAGATTCTCATACATTGAGAAGCGGAGGACATTTTGTAAATTTCTTACAAAGTTAAACATACACTTATCAGTAAATATTATTCTATGAATTTATCCAAAAGAAGTGAAAATGTTTGTCCATGTTCAGTATATTCAAAATAGCTTTAGTCTTAGTGATCAAAATCCAGAAATAATCCATGCCTACATCAATAAGAGAATGTGTAAATAAATTGTGATCCATCCGTACGATGGAACATTACTCAGTAATAAAAAGTAGCAAAGCACCGTGACTTAAAGCCATAAGGGGGATCTGAAAACATCATGTAAGTCAAAGCAGCCAAACATAATTGGTACATACTCTATGACTCTAGTATCTGGAATTCGGAGAAGACAAAACTATGTAGAGTGGCAGAAATTTAAATCATAATTGCCTAAGACAGAGTGAGGGGATACTTGAAAAGATGCAGGAGAGAATTTGGGGTGTGATGAAAATGTACTCATGATTGTACTGGTGGTTACATGGGGTTATCCTTTCCTCAAACCACACTAAATCATACTTAAAATAGTTGCATTTTTAATGTAAATTACACCTCAGTAAATTAAGTCAAAATTATACTGGGTCCAGATTGTGGAAAACCTTGCACATCAGTATGTAACCTCCATGAGCACAGAGCTGTTTTATTTATTGCTGTTTATTTATAACCTAGAATAGTTTCTGTCACATAGTAAATATTTAATGTATATTTGTTGAATACATGGATTAGTAAAGGAATTATTGAAGGAATTTCAGTGCAAGAGTGTTGAACTCTTGTTGCAAAATCAGACCCATGTTCTGGTTTTGGGGCGTGACATCATCAGATTGTATTTCCCAAGTGGGGCAGAGGGTGGCTACCTGGCAATTGGATCTTAGAGGCCATGTTTAGTTAAGAGTGTGTCTGTGAAATCGACAAGACCAGATAAAGGATCTCATATCAGTCCAGCTGAGGACACCGGGGCTGTAGACTCTTGGTAGCATCATGCAATTTCCTCTTTTAAAAAGAAACACAGGCTTTTATCCCAAGAGGAAATAAAGAGGACAGAGATGGTTCTCATCTGTCCTGTCCTGCCAGGATGCTTTCTAAAGCTGAATGAAAGATAAGAGGATATCAAACAAGGAAGGTGGAAAGTAGGAAACATGCTCCTTCAAATCTAAATGAACTGTTAACGTGATCTTCTCCCTCAGCCTGGATCTTGAGTAATGTGGTCAAGAGTATGATGACTGTGGAGACACATGACCCTTCTTCAGAGAAGCATGACCCTTGAAGACAGTGCCAGCCAACCCTTCCCTCCCTCTCTCTCTTTCCCTCTCTCCACTCCCTCTTTCTCTCGGATTAAATGAAAAGCTGTTGTTAGAAGTTTCCTATCAGATGCACGTTCAAAACTTTGGGCATCTCCACTTCACCTTTAAGAGAAACTGTGTTATTGCTTTCATGACTGGAAGCAGCAAATCAGAAATTAGAAAGAAGGCATGTTGACAGTGATTGATGCCCAAGGCTTTCTCCTGATTCGCTGATTAAACTCATCAATCTATATGCAGAAGACATGTCCAAGGCAAATGGAGGCAACCAGGCTTAACGGATCTGGTTGTCAGAACTAAAGGGAGAAGGAGACTCTCAGCTGGGTGATGTACAGAAAATACAGGAAAAAAAGAAAGTGTACCAGGAGAATGTTTACCTCCAAGTGGGAGAAGCTCCAGGGACAGAGGGGGCCCCAGGAGGAGCCATAAATGTCCTTGTGGAAGGAGTGGAGAGACTGAGGAATGAATGATCCCCTAGAGAGTCTAGAAGAGTTGCTAAGTTTCTCATTGGGAACCTGGAAGGTCTCTAGAGAATGTAAGGCCAGGGACAAACCCTCTTCTTCCTTATTTGCTGATTTAACTCTTTCTCAGCTTATTAGATACAAGCCAAGACTTACCTCCTTAATGCAGCTCCATCAGTTGTACAGCCCAGCCCCTTACCTGTCTGCCTTAGGAGATGCAGCTCTCCTCTCCTGCAGCACTGTCCCAGGTGTGCTGGGTCTTTCTGTTCTTCTGTTTGTTTGTACAACCATTAGATGTAGGGCCCTTTGAGCACAGACACTTTGTTTTGTTCATTACTCTCTTACACATACTTATTATGGGGACCGACATGGTATGAAAAATCATTGCCTATTTGGTGAGGAAATTGTTTTTCCCTGGTTCTCAGTAGTTTGCAGCTATTAATGGGTCTTGTTCCTGAATACCTTCTCCAGCCTCTGTTGTCCCTGTTGCTCCATCCTGCTCTAGTTCCCTGGGGTTGCTGTAACAAATTACTACAAACCGGGTGGCTTAACCCAACAGAAATTTATTCTCTCACCGTTCTGGAGGCTCTATACTTAAAATCAAGGTGTTGACAGAGTCCCACTCCCTTTAACAGCTTTAGGGGAGAATCCTGACTTGCCTCTTCCAACATTAGGTGGCTCCAGGCAGCATCACTCTGTCTTTACATGACTTTCTTTTTTGTGTGTTTGGGTTTTCTCCTTTGCTATCTCTTATAAGGACATCTTGTCATCGGATTTAGGGCCCGCCCTAATCCAAAGTGATCTCATCTCGAGATCCTTACCTTAATTACACTTGCAAAAACCCTTGTAGCAAATAAGGTCACATTCTGAGGTCCTGAGTCAACCATTCAAACCCTTATCCCTCCTATTCCTGTTTTTTTTCAGTCTTGTGGTTTGAACAGCACAGATTGCATGTCCAGATCCAGAGGTGGAATCACTGGGCTCAGGACAACCAGGATGTCCCCGCCAGTGACCACAGAGATTTGTCCACCCAGTGAGAGTCACATGACCCTGCTTGGACCAAACAGTACCACTGAGACGTGATTCCAATTAATCTTTGTGGAAAGCAGATTCTTTTGTCTTCACTGGGAATGTGGAGAAAAGCATGCGGCTCTAGGAGCTGCTGGCAGCCATACTGGGACTGTGAAGGGAAACCATGCAGAAGAGCAGAGCCAGGAAGCAGAGCCCAGAAACAGAGGAGAGTGGGCGGGAGGGGAGAAGTAGGGAAGAGAGAGGGAGAGACACTCAAGAAGTAACACCCTTCATCAAAATCCAAGAGAAAGCCCTGCTCGATTTGCAGGTTACCTGGGTTCTTGATCAATAAATCCCTTTCGTGTTCAGCCAGTTCAGCTAAAGTGTTCTGTCATTTGCATACAAAGATTCCTAATTTATTTATACAACATTTTGGGGTGGAAGTTAGCTCACGGTGTGGACAATTGCAGACGGTTATATAGAAATCTAATCTGCACATTAACCTTTTCTTCTTCCGTATCATTGGCTGCACACCTTTTTTTTTTTTTTTTAATTAATGCTGTTTTAAGTGAGCTGCAAACCCTAGGGGTGATGCTATTAATAACTGACATTCAGGTCCCTTCTATTTATTTCTGTATTTGTTCCATGATCGTTTCTGCAGATTTTAACATTTTCAAGATCTTTCACTATTTGGAAAGTTTTACCTAAGGTAAGTGAAGTTAACATTTAAGGAACTTCTACCATGGGCCACTGGGTGTTTTAACTGACAATCTCACATGCTCTCCAAAGCCAACCTGTGTATCAGGCACAACTGCTCCTACTGGCAGATGCAGGACTGATGCCGAGAATGTGCTTCAGTGATGTGCTTCCAATTTCCCAGCTGAAATTTGATGGGTCCAGGGTACCAACTCAGGTCTGCACCACCTCAAATCCTGTCCCTACATCATCCAGGAGCCAGGTTGCAAAGAATAGGCTCATAGTTTTCAGAAAGCTTAAAGTTTAATTAAGGCTATAACACCAACATGCATTACAACCTATTCCTATGAAAGTGCTTTGGCCTGGAAGTTGTGAAATGTGGCGTCTTGACTTGGTGAAGATGGTACACAACCTCCTGAGTTGTACGTGGATTTCGTGGATGAACACAAATGTATATGTTTTCTAGGGAGACATTTTGCGGCTTTCTATGTACTCTTCTGGTGTCTATAACCCCAATATGTTATGGAACAAGGTGGCCTTTAAGGAGTGGTTGAAATCAAGTAATAGTCTAATTGAGAACTGAATTATGGAGAACTTCTGATGTGCACTAATATCTCACAGGAGGTGGAATTCAAGTGAGCTGGAAAAGTCAGGGATGGCCGCCATGAAAGATGGGTGGGATGAGGGCACCAGGAGGGTGGGCAATGAGAGAGGAGAGCCAAGAGATTCACATCTTATGGGTATTCCTGGAGCTCAACATTCCATTTTCCTCTTCAAGCCAAAGAAAAGGATGATTTTGAGTTGCTGACATAGCAAACAATTCATATGGGGAAGAAAAGCGTGATCTCTAAAATCTGTATAATTCAGAGGGCTACATTGCCATCACCAGTGGTGTCGGGCCAAAGAACATTGGCTTAAACTACAGGAAAGATTTGGAAAGTTGGAAGAAAAGAGTTAGTACTGTTAAATGTAGTGTAGTCTTTTGAGCAAAAATGTGTATTACTAGGAAATCTTGTTCTTTATTCATTTTAGTGCATAATTGACAAACGTGAAATCACGTTGATGCACTGTTGTGTGTTTCTCCAGAATATCTTCCTTACCTGTCCACCTTTCTCCTTTTCCACTGCTAACATAGTCCCGAGGTGCTCACCACTCTCTCTTTACCTGCTTCGTCAGCCTCACAGCTATTCTCTCCACCTGTGTTTTTCTCTCCAACTCAAGTGGTGACATGTAGATGACCTGAGAGCACAAGTGAAGAGACGAGAAACTGCAACCCCCACAAGACAAAAGACATAGACTTTCCTGATGTTTGAGCCCTGTGACCTTCCCTCTGTGTCCTTCTCAGTTCAAGCAAGCTGTTCCCTTCATATTCTTCAGTGGAAGTACATTTCATACCTTCCAACAGAGTCTTCAATCCTTAGCATGGCTTCCTGGGCATGGCTTGGCCTTTCCTTGCTTCTCTGCATTCTTCTCCTTATCACCTCCTAGTGAACCCTCTGGGCTCTTTTCCCCAGAAGGCTGGGGAAAGGTGGAGTAGGAGGGATGCACACCACCTGTAAAGGATGGTGTCTGAGTCACTGTTGGCATTGGACAGATAGGAGTCTGTTCCCTTCCGTGAGAGCTCAGGGGGCGTAAGAGTAGACTCCAGCCATTCATTTTTATTATTTTATTATTATTGCCTTCATAGTTATTAATAATAATACTATTATCATTTTTGAAATTAGTGATTTATTTCATATCCTTTCTGTTATTTTTAGCAACTCCTACCATCACCCAGCAGAAAGAATAATTACTTGTCCCATGAGAGTGACACTATGACCAGGATTAAAAGGAGATTTTCTGCTGACAAATTCAAGCACTGTGCCTTGTATATCTGTGTTGTATGAGGGCTGGCAACGTCTTTGAAGACTATGAGTAAGGCGATGGAAACAGACAGAGCTCAGGTGAGGACATTAGAGAGAATCTAAAACACACATACACACTTTTGTGAGCTGCTACTCTGCCTTAGCTATGAAATAAACATTGCATTTAATTGTCATACCAAAGCTACACGGTCAATACCATAATTCTACATATTTTATTGATGAGAAGACAGAGGTTTAAAGATGGGCGGCTTGGAAGGTCAAAGAGAAAGAAGGACAGAAACAGAAGCCTGCTGAATCTGCCAGCTCTCATAGGGCCAGCTTGAACTCAGCATCATGAATTTGGCATCCCTGACCAGGCCCTGAGATTATGTGATGGTACTAAGGCAATTTCCAACTGGCTCAACACACTCTCTAACAAACTAGTGAAATAACACTTGGCTTCCCCCATGAGGTCTCAACCTTTCAGCCTGATGGCCAGTCCTCTGATTTACGCTTGCCCGTGGCCACAGGGGCTCACTCATCCTCTGACCTAATGACCTGCCTAAGAGCCATCCTGCTGACTAAAGGAGCTTCTGGGGTCCAGATTCTACTGTTGAGTTGATTTCAAGTGTCAGGGCTGATTTGTCAAGTTAAAAGGATGATGATAAATTAAAAGGCATTCTTCCTTATCTCCCCACCTCCCTTTTTCCCTCTCCCACCATCCCCACCTCCCCGAGTGCTACTGAGTAAACCTTCCTTCGGCACAGTCGTGTATGTGCGTTTTCCCATCGTCTCCCTTTCTCTTTGGTTGGCCTTCCAATTGCCTTTCTTTCAGATGGTCTTGTAATTCTGAAGGCTCTGGCAGAACTGTGTCGATTCCTGTCATTTTCAGCTCTTGCCTGGATCATTGCCTCTTAACCAGCACTGTACGATAGGGTCACTGCTATTTATTTTAAACTAATTAAAGTAAAATAGAATTCAGTACTCAGTTCCTCACTTCAAGTGCTCAGTGGCCACACGTGGCTAGCGCCTACCACATCTGTGGACAGTGAAAATTGAGAACATTTCATCTTTAGAGAAAGTTTTATTGGATAGTGCTGTCCTATATCCTACTTATGGGTTTCCAGCTTCTAAATGGAAGAAACCTTCCAAACAGTATTCAGAGTGACATCAGTATTTACAGGTTAAAGTTTAGTTTGCTTGGCGTGATATTAGAAGCTTTTATCTTGGTTTACAAACTACCTTTCTGGTTTCATTTGAATTAAAGTTTATAGACGTTGGAGGGGGCTGATTTGGGGATGGGATGAGGGGTGTGGAGAATCCGTATGAACAGTACCTCTCCCATTCTTTCGGTGCCTACAGCTAACTGGAACATTCATCATATTTCCTCAGCTGTGTGCCAGCTTTCAAAGTTTTTGTGAAATCTGGCTAAACTTTATTATCTTCATGCAGATGAAAGGTAAACTATTTTGCACAATCTAGTTTTGTTTTTGTTTTTCCTCTCTGATCTGCCATCCCTCTCTCTTAGCCATTCACTTCCTCTTATTGGTTTCTCTTTAATTTTTATTTTTCTCAGATGAACCCCTTTGTTCACATGTATCTGTGTATCCTGTTTCTGAAGGTGACAAATGATGTCCTTGTGAAATTACATCTGTTTATAGATGTGGACTGGTTTTATTATTTTCATCTCCTCCTCAAATCACCAATTCGTTCATTTTTGCATTCATTCACGTACCCATTTGACAAATATTTTCTGAACACCTACAATGTGCCAAGCCTGGTGGCATCAGTGAGCAGCATCTGTGGGGTCTTGTGCATTTATACCTTCACCAAAGTTATGCACCAGGAAAGGAGACTATAGATGCTGGAACTTAGAAAAACAGTGTAGCTGTTCAAGTGCAGTGAGCGCTAAGAGTAAGAACAATACATTAAACATGCAATCAGAGAAGCTAAGGAAGTCGGGGGCTGGGCAAGTTTCACTCTGGAGGCTGCATGCAGGTCAGGCAAACATCTGGAGAGGGTGGGTGGGGAGGGACAGAGCGTTTCAGACGGGGAAGAACACCTGTGTCAGGAGGGAGAAAACCACTTCCAAAGCACCTGCTTAAGACCAGAGTGTCCACAGGGCGGAGAGCAAAAGGGAGCAGAAGGGGGAAGCACAGTAAGGATATGGGATGTGAACTCGGATGACAACATTTGTCTTTCAAACAGGGACACATGAGCTAGTAAAAGCAGGTGCTCCTCATGGTTGTGCTGGGACTACAGGCATGGACTGAGAATGCACTGGGCAAGCTGGGGAGTATGCTCACCCCTCTTAATCCTAAGAGCAACAGGAAACCCTTGAGTCATTCAAAGCTGAGAAATGGTCTGAGCATATTTGTAAATCTAAATGATCCCTGGTTCCAACGCATTTCTGGGTGGGAGTGCAGCAAGAATAAATGTAGCAAGAAGACTGTTAACTCAGACTGGGGTGGAGGGAATAGAAATACAGAAAAACAGCCTGGTTCAGAAGATAGTAAAGAGGTGGGAAGGGAGATCTACACCTCTGGCCTCCGATGGGTACGGGCGGGGAGAAGAAGCACTTCCAGGAAGCCTCTGCTGGGGCCTGTGGGAACAGGTGGGCCACACTGGAGGACGGCCAGTAGGGCCAGGAGTTCATGGTGAATATCTGAGCTATCAGTGACCCTGACACCTCGAACTCAATGTCCATGGCTTTCTGCACCTCCTTCACCAAGCTGATTCCCTGCCTATGCCTTCAACACCAGATTTGTTCTCTCACGAGTTGCCAGAGCTCTGACTGCCTTCTACGTGTAGAGTTAAGATGGACAAGATATTTTAAAAAATGCCACTCACACCTGAGATACTTAACTGACTGTTAAAATTTTTTTGAAATAGAAAAGTCAATAATAAATTGACAGGAGCATAGCTGTTTTTCTCCTGGACAGAGGATTAGATGGCATTAAAGTGGGCAGAATTGGAATTCTTGAGATAGCGCCTTGAATTATAGAGTGCTTAGCAGCCAGTGCCACGGTACCTTGTAATTTAGAGTTCTTTATATCTCGGTATTGTGTCTGCGCCTGGCTTCTAGTTCTCTTTTATTCAGAGTTAGTCATCACGTTTACTGTCTTTCCTGGCATTGTTTACAAGAGCTCCAGATCCTTCACGGAGCAGACTCACGCAGCGTGCTATATTTGGGTCTTAAATCAATCACAGACTGAGAAACTGCACATTATTCCAAGCAATTCATTTAATATTTTATCAAGAAAATGTAATTAGGAATTTCTGAAAACATGTTTCTAGACAATCAGGGGAAACAGCCACAACCAATTTATAAGATTAGTTGTGGGTAGAACTTCTTGGGTAGCTGGACCAGGACCTTAAATATTTTTTTATCATGATGTAATACTGTAACTCTCTTCCACTGATCTGCAGGTAGGCGAACATGACCTCCCAATACGTGCAAAGGAGAAATGAGAGATAAAAAGCAAACAGAAAGACTTGCTTCAACAGCCCGCTTTAATTTAATTGAACGTATAAAGCAATCTTATTTTGAGACTTACAATGAGTGATTTGCTGAGTGGAAGGCTGACTGAAGGACTAAGGGAAATAAAGGCACAGGGCTGCCTACCACGTGCACATTCCAGAGACTGAGGCAGAGGAAGGCCAAGAACCTGGGAGGGAGAGCTTCCCTCTCCCCTGAAGCCCCTGGAAAAATCTCCTGAAGGAAAGTCCTTTGCGTGTCATCCTCAGGACCTGTGTCCTGGTCCAGGCCAGGAAGCACACACTTCTGTGTGTGTATTTGCAGGTGGATATGGAGACCGTCCTGTGTGCATCCACACCCACTCCCACTGCTTCCTGGACTTGCACCCCACCCTCAGCTCAGGTAAGCACCCCCTTGCAGTTAGGGTAACCACGTGACCGGTTCCAACGCATTGTGAGCAAAAATGATGGGCGCCACTCTCTGCGCTGGCCCATGACTGGCCTGCTTTCTATTTCCTCATCCTCTGTGTCAGGGGTTGGCAAACCCAGCTCCAGGGCCAAATCCAGCCCACCGCTTGCTTCTGGACAGCCCAGAGGCTAAGGATGGTGTTCACATTTTTCAATGGTTGAAGAAACACCAAAACAAGAACATTTTATGACATGTAAAAATTATACAAAATTATATGAAATGTCAGTGTCCATAAGTACGATTTTACGGGACCACAGCCATGCTCGTCTGCCTGTGTGTTGCCTACAGCAGCTTCCACACTTCAGGGGCGGGGCTGAGCAGACGAGATGGAGGGTCCTCTTCCTCCATAAGCTATATATATTTTTTATATATTATATTACATTATATCATACATTATTTCAATTATTTTTATTAATAAATTATAAATGGATAATAATAAATAGTATATGTAATTAATAACAGAAATTTTCTTCTTAGATCATAAACATACAATCTATTATATTTCATAAGTTATGTTAAAAATAAGTTACATATAAGTTGTATTATATAATGTATATAAAATATTAAAATATTAAATTTTAAGTTAAAATATACATAGATATATAATACATAGATATATGAATATGTAATACATTTTATTATATTATATCTTTGTAATATAGATATATAAAGTAAAGAAATGTAAATGTATAACATATAATAATATAACATATACATATATAACGTACATATATAACATATTTGTATGTTATAATTTAATATATTATATATTAATTTTATACATATTATATAGATATGGATATATTTACCATTTATAAATATACAGTCCATTATATATAAAATACATATTCATATACTTTTTTTTTATGGAGGAAAAAGCCCATGAAGGCAAAGGTACCCAGCATCCAGGAAAGTCTTGATACACCCCTGTTTGCAACAGAATTTTAAGTGACTGTAGTACAGCCATAGCATACTTTATTCATCCAATTCCCTATTATTGGACATTTGGGGTTTTTCACAGTTGTGGCTGAAATAAAAATAGTAAGTTGAACATTCTTCACTATAAGCTGCTGAATATAACCGTGCTTATTTTTTTGGAACGACTCATCTCTGCACACTTTGTCTTCTAAAAGTATGCATTGCATCGGCCCCTAAAAGTGTTACAGGCACCGTGCCTGCTGTGTGTAAAGAATAAGTTGGCTCCAGTTGTAAAAGAATCTTTAAATACGCACTACAAGTGAGTAGTCAAAGTTTGTATTTTGGACTTTCAGAGGTGGGACTTTGGATGAATATCCTCTTATGTTTCTTTTCCTTTATTTTCAAAAATCATCAACGCTAATGATGTATTGTGATTAAGAGAAAAAACAGACACAAGCTTTTTAAGACACAAGTCGGGTTGTGTGTCCTCCCTGCTCTACTCCCTTCCCTGGATCTCTGTTTCCTGTGTCCGTGTTCAGGTGGGCTACAGGGGTATTTGCATCAGAACCCTTGGCATCAGGTCTCATGTTTAAGCCTTTAATCCACTTCTAGTTAATTTTTTTGGATGGTGTAAGATAGGGGTCCAATGTCATTTTCCTCCCTGTGTATATACTTCAGAATTGCTAAAAGATGAGATCTTAAGTGTTCTTACCATAAAAAAGAAATGATAGTTATATGACATGATACCGGTGTTCGCCAAAGCCACAATACATGGACGTATCACACTGATAGGTTGTGCACCTTAAGTATCTGCCATGTTTCTTGTCAATTCTATCTCAAAAGAAGCAAAACAAAACAAAAACCCCACTTGTCAGACAAGCTGAAAACCTGGATTACAGAATGGTCACTTAACGCATTGCAGTCACTGGAGCTGGGGCTCAGGAATTTGCATTTCGCTCTCCTGGATGTTTCTCACATGTAGACAGAAAATTGGAGAACCACTGGCCCTTGGAATGAAGCCCCAAATGGATTTGACTTCAAAGTGCTTCCAATATGGCGCTGCCCACATCTACAGCCCAGGTTCTGCATTCTCCTCTCTCCTCCCTCCCCAAACCCTTTCCTCCCTTTCACCTCCAGCAAGAGGAAGAAATCATAAGACTTTCCCAAAGCAATTAATTTCTTAAAGGGAATGTGCAAATTTTAAAATATTGGATTTGAAGGCTACAAGAGATATAGACTTTTGCTGCCCTTGACATCAGATCTCCTGCTTCTTGAATCCACCAAAGGACCTGGGGGCTGATTCCTCAGTGCCCCTCTGTGCAAGGATGGAGTGACCCTTCTTCCATATCCCTTCTTATTCCTCCTGTCTCCCTGTGCTGCCCCACTGGTTTGAAGTTGATATTTCTGTTGTGTGCCTAGGAGGTGCACCCACATCCACACACATACACACACCCCTGTGCTTTAGAAGCTCTTCTTTCCACCTGAAACACAGCTACTGAACCTTCCAGTCCCAACTAGAATGTCTTGTTTTTTCAGGCACTGCTGGATGGATCTTTGCCACATCATATCTACAATTATTTCAGCCTGGTTGTGATTTTGTTTTTACTTAGGTATGTTGATTTTAGAAGGAAACCTTAAATAGAAGGTAATCGAATAGATAAATGCAATGCAAACAAAAGTCTGAGTTCTGCTCTGGGTCAGGTTGGCAGCCAAAGATCTGTTAAAGACAAACTAACACTGAATGGGACTTTTTCCTTGTTTTCCACAAGGATGAAGGAGACCGAAAAGTGGGCACCAGGTCCCCATGTCACTATTGTTGCTTGCAATTGGTCATTTCATCCTCTAACATCACATGTAGGAAACTCAAGTTTGGTAGAAGGAGCAGTGGACCGGGTCTCAGAGGAATGCGGGTAGAATCACATCTTGCTCTTCCAGCGTTGCAAGCCTCAGTCTCTTCATCTGATAAATGGGAACAAGAGCATGGGCTTTGCCCATCTCCTTGAGTTGCTTCTAGGGACACATGGCATTGATGTTTTTAAAAATGTTTTGTTCTACTGAACACTTAGGGGCTATGACAGGCATTTTGAAGATTTGGTGTCCTACGTTGATTGTTACAATGTTTAAGGGGCAAGGGGGCACTATGGTCATTTAGTGGTTGGGGGTCAGAGAGGCTAATTCTACAAATGAGGTAGGGTACTGACCAGCAAATAATAAATCCTCCCACGGTCTGTGGACTCTCAATATCCATTAAGCATATGTTCATGTAAGTTACCTGTTTATCAAGTGAGTTACCTGCTTAGCAGATCCTGAGCCCAGAACAAGCTCCATTTTATATATTAAGAAAGACTTCTTCCCCTCTCTCCCCCTTTCTTTTCTTCCTTCCTTCCTCCCTCTTTCCCTTCTTCTCTTCCTTTCTTCCTCACTTTCCTCTCCATGAAAAAATATTTTATCTTGAAATAATTTTAGACTCACCTAGAAGTTACAAAAAAAGTGCAGCATTCCTGTGTACCCAGTTTCTCCCAGTGATAACATCTTACATAACCCTAGTTCGATGATCAGAACCAGGAAATTGATATTGGCACAATACTAAGGGGTCTACATAGCTTATTCTTATCTCACAAGTATTTAAATGCACTCATCTATTTATTTCTGGTCTTTGGTTCTATGAAATTTCATAATTAATGTATAGGCAAGACCTCACTTTCTGGATCATTGGAAGATGTGAGTTGGTGATATCATAGCCTGGATAAACACCTCATGACTGAACACATTTCTGAGGATGATACTAACCTAGTGATGAAAATCAATACTTGAATCCAGACCACTATTACTTCACACAGCAGACACAGTACCCCAGTGCCGGTTCTCAGTCAAATCAATTTAATTAACTAACAAAGGTAGTTGTTATGGCAACAATGCTACTAATCTGTCTCAGCAAATACTCAGTATAATTGACCTGTTGCTAGGCAACAGCCAATAAGCTGGATGACAGATGATGACAGATTTCATCTGGTGCAGATGTTGCTCTCTAGCCACAAGTTAGGCCTCTGGTCAGGGAGAAGTTTTCCAGAGAACGTCATCTAGATACTGATCTGATTTTCCTAAAGACCTACTATTGCAGTGATACGCAGAAGCAACCAAGACTGAAAAGTACATTGTTTTAGATGCTGAAGGTCTAGCAAAACAGGTGCAGTGAAAATTGGGACCAGAAGGTGCATACCTGCACAGTCCTATTTAAAACAATATTTTTATTTTAGATTTTTATAGGCCTGCTCAATGCCTCTATCTCTCTGTAAAAATGAAATATATATCTCATAAAGATATACCTCTGATATGGAAAATAAATTATTGGGAATAAGGCACGTAGAATTATTTCATTCAGCAACTCCACACCCTTGGGGAGCAGTCCTGATTCACTCTCCCTTTTGGTACCCTGTCATTCAAGATGGCCTATGCTTTGTACTTTAAAACCTTATTTGCTTTCACTTAAGGAAATCAATTAATTATTTCCCAGATTGCTCAGTAAGAGACATAACTCATTGTCTGCCTCCTTTAAGCTATAAATACAAGTGGTATATTTAAATGAGCTCCAGAAGAAATATAAGAGTAAAATTAATATATTCTTTAAACAACGCACTGCTGTTTCATACATCTATATCCCATGAAACTATGGAAGTGGGCCCACTAGCTGGCTGAGCTGACGCCTGACAGGGACACTGATATCTGACTCAGGGGAGAAGATGAAGCCCTACAGCATCGTGGGGCTCACACGAGGCTCAGGCTCTGAAGATTAGGGTCGAGGACGTCTCTGAGTCGCATGGCTGTGGTTGAGTCACTTCCTCATCTGGGCTCCGGGGGATCCAGTAAGCCCTTCCCAACCCCTGGGCAGTAACTGTAGGGCTCTGATGAATCCTCTTGTGTCCCTGGACACTGGAGACTTAGTGGAAGAGTTAGAAAGTTTCCATCCATCCGCTACCTCTTATAGGAAGGAGGGCTAGGGACACCTGCCAGATAGGTACGCAATGTTGTGGACATTGGTGAGGTTATCTCAGCAAGACCAGCGTGATAATCATGCAAATATTAATGCTAAATATTAATTTAGTTGACGAGATTTCATGAGAGTCACTGTTCTTCATAGAACTCTGCTTGGAGGATAAAATCTGCCTCTTCGATTCACAAAGTGAGATGTCCGGACAGTACGGTAATGAAGTGGTAGGAGCTGGTGGGGAGAAAGTGCAGGCAGAATAAAGAGTAGAATGAGAAGAGGGAGGAAGGGAGGGGGTAAGGAGACAGGAGGAGGGAGAGCCAGAAAGGGAGGAACGGAAACCGTGCTATTTGTTGGGAGGGTAATTCAGATACATTTAAAACATACATCAAAGTGTCCCCTTCTGGTAGTGTACATTCGGGCTATTTGTCCAGAATTTAAAAAAACATATATAGCTTCTTTGCAGCAATTCAGTGCCATCAACTAAAAACTATTGCATAAGGGGAAGCTAATTTGGGAGGAGCGATTTTTCTCAGAACTGACTGCAGAAACAGCCATACAATTATCTCAACAGAGCACTTAGAACAGCGCTGAAGGGGCGGTGCTTTCTGGTTTACCCCCATCTCCTGCATCATGGCTCAATTTCCTGCGTGCAGTCACACCAGGAACGACATAGACTAAAGGGTCACCTCCTGAAAATGACCACCGACCAGAGAATGCCCAAGGGTTGGGATCTAAAGCACTCTCTTTTTGTCCTTCAAATCTGGCCCTCTCCTAGCAGATCGATTTCTGCAGCAAGTCCCTCCATGGTGGACACCTGGTGTCACCCAACCTGTCTTCATGTAAAAGGAGCCTTTAGCCAAACTCTCTTAAGTTTTCTGAGCTCCAGGTGATCAATGTTTCAGATGGAAAATATTTGCAAGCATACTTTGTAAAACGCTATACAAACATAAGTGGGGAGTAGAAGTCGTAGTAGAAATGACTAGAAAGATATTTGGACATGGTCTTCTTTGGTGTGAACTGGAGAAGTAGGGAGAGTGTATATACATGTGTTCCAGGCAGTAGCAAGATAAAATGCTAACTTAGAGTGTGTGCTCTGGACTCCAACATCCATGATTTGAGTGCCAGACTGGCAAGTTACTAGCTGGGAGACCCTGGGAAAGATACTTAATTTCTCTAAACTTCAGCTTATTCTCATGCAAACTAAAGAAATTACCAGTGTTTCATTTACAGGATCAAGGCAAGGATTCGATCCTTCAATCTGAGCAAAGTGCCCAGTCTTAGTTTCCATTCCTGAAATGTTGGTCATTCTTATTGCTAAGATCATTAGGCAATCCTGACAATAATCCCATGAGGTTGGCATCCTCTGCCTTCTCCCAGATGAGGAAAAGGAGGCTGAAAAAGGTAAAATGGCTTGCCCAGTGCCACCCCCATCAGGGAGGGCTGGGGCCCAAGCCCAGGCTGCTTCCAAGCCCCACCCTCCATCCCCGAGACTTAATGAGAGTTTCAGCTTCACGCTTCTCTCCCCTTGATTAGGTGTTAAATATTTACCATCTTGCCTTTCTTCCTCTCTACCCTCTTTAAAAACGGTTTAATTAAAATCATTCATTGAGCTCATGATAAAAATATGTAAATGTGATGATTTTTGTGAAATGAATCTATTGTTTCCCTTTCATTCCCAAAGGATGGTGGATAAGAGGGGATAGATAAGTCGGGGCTTCCAATGAATTTGAACAAGCATTTGCTAATATGTTTTATAACCGATTTCAAGGTCTGGTGGCCACAGGACCCAGCAATTCATGTGTGTGAAGCACAGCTGGATTCCCAGGCAGGGGCTGGGGGTGGAGCGGTAATGTGGCCTCAGTACTTCTAAGAAAACCAAGCAGAATGAGTTTGAAGAGGCAGAGCTGGAGGAAACCCATTTTTACTTCCCCACCTCTACCCACTGGGCCTCCCCAGGCTCACCTGCCAGCAGGTAACTTGGATGGCTTTTACCTCCTTCCTCTCTGAGGCCACAGCTGCTGAATGCTCACTGCCCCTCCTCCCCTCTCCCCTCCCACGGTCCTGCTTGTCAGGTGCTCTGGGTGTAACTCAGTGGACTTCTTTTGTTCCTTGAGCACCTGCTCTTGCTACGTTCTGGGGGTTCAGTCCATGCATTCAACACATACTTGCCCTTGGAGAGTCTCTGAGCCAGGCAGTGGGCTAGGTCCATGCCTCCTTTTCTTAAGATTTCAGTAAGTCTGGGAATGGGTGTATGGAGTTTAGAATTCCCAGCCTAACTTGGGTTGGGGGAAGGGGGGAGTCTCCTACTCAAGCACCCTTGACATTTCTGTACCCCTCACCAACCATAAAAAACGTGCTTCCAAAGTCAATGCCCTGGTCTAGTCTGGCTGGTTCAGGAGCCTTTTTCTTTAAAGGTCTCCTCCCCCCTGGTATTAGACAGCGAAGGTCACCATAACAAATAGCATCCACATCTCAATGGCCTGACACAGTGACTTCTACTTCTCACTCCCAGATGAGGAGTGAGGATTGGGTGATGGGTGGGGGAACTCTGCCTGGTGTGGTTATTCAGGGATTTAGACTTATTACACCTTCCTGCCTTCCTCTTGTTCCCTCGATGAACAAGGGCCAGGGATCGTGTGGAAGCTTTTACGGGCCAGGAAGTGATGCAAACTTCTGCTTACATTGCAGAGCTCAGCCCCATGGCTGCACTGCCAGGGAGGCTGGGAGGGAAGTCCATCCCTGTGTCCTAGGAGAAGGGGTGCATACAGGCTACCAGCGAGGGCTGCATCTATGAACTGTGGATGATGTCTTTGAGGACAGGGATGATAGCGCCTCACCGCATGTGCTGGGAACCTTGCTCAGCACCTGGTGCTGCTATGTAAGTGGTAAATAATCCCTGAGGGGGAAACTGAGTGAGTAAATCAGTGACGGAACAACCTAGGCTGTGATATAATGCAGCCTGTGCAGAAGGGAAGTGTCGCATAACCTGGATGTTTCCAACTCCTTCTTGAACTGTTCAACATTTCAATTGAAATTTCTCTCATCTCACACCCCTCTTCTCTCGACAAAAGTCTGGGGAATGAGAGGCTCAGCTCCTTTAGGATGTGTTCCTATGACTGTTTCATTCCCTCTGACTCACCCCAGTTCCAACTGCTCCAAAGTTTTATTTCCTTACTGAGTCACAGAGAAGATGACGTGAAGCCGTATCCTGCACCTTGTCTCCCAAACAGCTCTCAGTGAGTCTCTCATCTCAGACATCTGAATGGTATCCTTGATATAAAAACAGAGTTTTTTTCATATATAAAATAGTTTTCTATAAAAAAATTTCACGCGTTCAAGAGCGTTGTTTTTCCATAGACACACAATGTCTAATTAAAACCTCAAGATTGAGTCCTGTGTTCTTCATGGTGTCTTCCCTTTCTATATTATATGATATACAGTGACCATATCGTTGATTCACTGGTGGGCAGCACAGGGTGATGGGATTTACTGGAATGGAGACCACACTGCTTTGATAACTCAGGATACTCTTGCTCTTACAACAGCTGTATTAAAACAAAGATTGAAAAGCAGATTTACACTCCCATGTTTCACCTGCTCCCCCTTCTTCACCCCTAGATTCCACAACACAGGGGCCCAAGGGAATCCCAAAGGGATCCTGTGATGGTTAGTTTTATATGTCAACTTGGCTGGGCCATGGTGCCCAAATATTTGGTCTACTCAAATATCATTCTGGATGTTTCCATGAGGGTGTTTATAGATGAGATTAACATTTGATTTGGTGGACTTTGAGTAAAAGTAGATCTCCCTCCAGCAGGTGGATGGGCTTCATCCAATAAGATGATGCTCAGAAGAGAAAGCACACTAAAATCCTCCCCCACCTTCACTCTCAAGACTGCAACATCAACTCTTCCCTGGGTCTTCAACCTGCTGGCTTGTTCTGCAAAACTTGGACTTGAACACCCCATAATCTCATGGGCCAACTCCTTAAAACTCTGTTTCTCTGTCTCTCTGTTTCTGTGTCTCTTTTTCTCTACTTCTCTGTCACCACCTCTTTCTCTCTATATATATACATGTACACACACACATATATAAACATACAGATATCCATACACATATCTATATGTGTGTAATGTATATACACACATACATCTGTTAAAACGGTGACTCCAAATACCCTTTTTCCCAAATAGGCAATCCAAATAAAAAGTTTCTATCAACTTGAAATTACAAACTTTTAGAAATAAAGATGAAATAATCAAATGTCTACTTATATTTATTTCATTAATTTATTTACACAAGTGTATTTTAAATACCTGAAAAACACAGTACTTACATTAATACACTGAATGCAATAAGTGTTAAGAATAAATAAACACAGACTACTTGGAATTTACCAATCACTTGATCAATTTGCATGTTTTTTGAGTTTAATTTGTTTGTTTTGAATTTTACAAAAATCAAGAATTTTTAAAGGGTAACGCATCAACAGTACTTACTGTAGCAGTTCAGCTCAAGAATTATCCCCTTGAGAATTCTCAAGGAAAATGAATGTTTTAAGAATCTTGTTTGCCTTGAACTCCTCTCTATTCCCTCTAATTTTAAGAAACATGACTGTTTGAATAATGAAAGCAATCATTAAAAAAAAAAAACTTGAGAATCCCTGATTTCTACTTATTCCATGAAAATGACTTTCAAAAAGAGAAACTTACAGATGCTGTAATAATTGTAGTTAAAAATACCTCTTCAGCTTCAGGACATTCATAGTAATTTTAAGAGATTATTGACCACACTAATAGGAGCAGAAAGAACTCCTTTGGGACAGTCAAACCACGTTAGAATATGGGCAAAGAGTCTTTTTTTTTTTTTTTTTTTTTGACACAACATTGTAAAATGACTATAGCTCAATAAAAAATGTTAAAAAAAATGGGCAATGTACCTAAAAATGGGCTTAAACTAAGTTTTTGCTCACATTAAATAATTGAGGGGTTTTTCTACTTACCTAAAAACCTGCATTTAGACCAATTCCTTCTCTGAGAGTCATGCTTGGGGACAATGGATCACTTTGCAGCCAGGGATACACCGAGATACACTGTACTCAGACAGTTTCCTGCCTAGAATGCTGGTGGGTTGCAGGGAAAGAAATTGACCTGGGGGCCACTTTAGAACACCTTTCCCCCTTCCTCCCGCTGACTGCCTCAATCTAGAGAATCCAGTGGAACTCAGGAAATGCGGGAACAAGTTGTTCTTAATTCTTTAGACGTGATACACTCTCTGTGGAGCAGTGCTGCCCAGCAGGCATGTAATGTGGGACATACTCTCTTAAGGTGTCTAGTAGCACTTTAAAAAGGTGAAAAGGAACAGCTGAAATTAATTTTAATAGTGTATTTGTTGAACACAAAATATGATCATTTTCCCACGCAGTCAAAATGAAAAGCATTCATGAAATATTTGACATTCTCTTTTTTCCTAATAAATCTTAGAAATCTGGTGTGGAGTTTACACTTACAGCCCATCTCAATTCGGACCCACCATGTTTCAGAGCTCAATAGGCATCTGTGGCTAGTGGCTTCCATACTGGAGAGTGCAGCTCTAGATATAAGAGTATACATATGGGGAGGAGGGAACAGCTCAGTGGAAGAGTGCCTGCTTAGTATGCATGAGGTCCCGGGTCCAATCCTCAGTACCTCCATTAAATAAATAAATAAATAGACCTAATGATCTCCCCCCCCAAATTAAAACAAACAAAAAAGAAAATATATATATATATATATATATATATATATATATATATATTTCCAGCACAGAGGAACCAACTCTAAAACTTCCTAAGTGACGGAGTACAAATTTTTAGGGGATAAGTTGGGGAAGCAGGACATTTATGTACCTATTTCCAGGCAGTCCTGCTCCAGACACATGAGTATTGTTGCAGAAACAGACACTTCATCAATCTGGATCTTACTTTTGCCAGTTTCTCTGCCACTGGACTAGAGCGAGCAAACGAGCCTCAGGTTCTCCATCTCTGCAGTTCATATTACTCCCCTCCCGCTGAGGCCCTGGGCTGGAGGTCCCGGGGCTACACAGGGCTCATTTTTTGGAGTCTGTTATTCTATTGTCTCTTCAAGCCTTCAAGTTTTAAATTAAAAAAAAAAAAAAGAAAAGAAAAGCAGGATGGAATTCATGTTCCCCTTATTAGACTTTCGAGGGGAAACCTTACCCTACTTGACGTCGACTGTCTCAAACAATAACTGGTCATGGTGATAAAACTGTCATGTGTGGAAAGCTGACTCCGCCCTTCACCTTCCCAAGGGGCTTTTACGTATGTAGTACTTCATTTAAACCTCATCGCCACACCACGAGAAGGAAAAGATCTGCGAAATGGGCCAAAAGTGAAGTCTTTGGTTCAAGAACACGGAGCTGGTAAAAGATAAGCACAGAATTGAGCACAGCTTTTCTCTTCTGGTTCAGGTTCAGTTGTATGACTCCAAGGCTCATGGTTTTGCACTGTTTAGAGAATTTCTTCCAAGTAGCATGACTGAACTTTTATCTGTCGTAGAATTGAAAGTAACCATGTTTGGGTCCTGGCCCTCCTTTTACCACTTATTCTACATCTTTGGAGAAAACCCTATAGTTGACTTTTGCTTCCTCCTCTGAAAAATGCAATAATGAAGCCCGCCTCAAATGCGGTTTCATGCAGCTTGGGCATCAAAGTGTGCTAGAGCGTTAATTAAAGTCGTGGACACAAGAAGTAACCTAATCGTTTATTAGTAGTGCAACAACTTAAATAAAATAAAAATGTGTTGTATGTTACAATAAAATATAAGACATTATACAGGCACTAAAAGTTAAGTTTTCAAAGAGTATTAAATGACCGAGATTCTGGATGCAATATTAAGTAAACTTTTTTAAAGTATTAAAAGGAAACAATATATACCAGATGATCCTAATTTGGTAATTCACAGAGGCACGCATAAACACTTAGGAAGACACAATCCTGCCAAGAATCACATTTACTGTGGTTATCTTTGGGTCATAAATTACAAGTTTGTTTTTTTAATAGAGCATATTTCTGTATGTTCCAAAATTTCTATGAAGATCATATGTTAATTTATCTTCCTTAATAGGAAAAAAAAATATTTTTAAGTAGCACCCCTAGTTCCCTGAAAAAGTTCATTTTTAATGAAGACCATTTGATTCATCAAATAAAGTTCTCTTCCTCCTACACTTAATGAACTATTTTAAGTCTCCTCTTTCCTTAGACACCTACTGTTCCTATTAATTCTAATACTCTATCAGCCCTCATTATAACACCCCTGAGGGACCATGGGAACAAGTGCATTTTCCAACAGGCATGAAGTGAGTTCACGGGGAAAGTAAGGAGAATCGGAGACTTTCTAGTTCCCCCGTGACCTAAGTGGTTCTTTCCTGACTAAGGCTTCTGTGAGTTACCCTGTGTGTGTATCACGACAGTCCTAGACGAAGCAGTTGATCTTTTATGTGACAATAATTTCCTGCTTTAGTTAGAAATGCCTGTGTGCTCCATAGGGAGGTTGAAATGTCTGGCAACCCCTAAAGGGTCTCTAAAGGGCAGTGAGCCCCAACTGTGTTTCCACAGAACTCCAGGGAGGGTGGGAGGAATCCTGGAAGATGTCGATTTGGTTCGTTCATTGCTCTTTTCATTTGTAAAACTTGGAGCTAGTTCTCGAACAGCTCAGAGACCCCAGTCTGTAGAAGGGCTCTGGCATTTCTCCTCTCAAAATTGAGCCAAGGAAGGGAGCAATGGCTAACACTCTGCGTTAGCGAGGGGACCACGGATATTAGAACTTTTGCTCCCCAAATGCGACTTCCTGACTCCTCCAAGTCTCCAATCAAAACTAATATGACTTTGCTCAAATGGGAGCAAAGTAGGCAGGTCCCTTGATGTCTATAGGGAGACCGAGCAGAAAAGGCTTGATAAATTAAGAACAGTGATGAGGTAGAGCAACTGCCTGGAGTTTAAGTTTCACTGTGACTTGACTGTTCCTCCCTTTGTGTGACTTTTATGTGTGTGTGTGTCTGTGTGTGTGTGTTTCAGTTTAAGTGGCTCATTGAGGTGAAAAAATATATATTCTTAAAAGTGACACCTACTGTTTTTTTCTCTAGGAATAGTCAATCACAGAGGGTGCATGACAGTGGGTGAGCACTGCAGGTCAGGTCTGAATGATGGGGTTCAAGGCTGGGGGACCCCTGTCAAGTTCCTTCATCTCTCTGAGCCTCAGCTTCTCTCCTGGAGAGAAGGGATCAGACTGTCTTTCTCACAGTGTCATGACAAGGATACACTTAGAAAGTGGATATACTGCAAAACCTACTGGTGGTGATGATTACACTCTAGTTAATAGATGACTCTTTTTCTACCCAACAGAGCAAAAGATCACGTTCTTTGGATGCAGACAAGAGTTTTAGAAGTGCTTTTACATATGCTTTCCCATTTTACAGTCATAAGTGGAATTGTTCATGGTGATAAAATATGAAACTGTGGAATGCATCAGCCTTAAAATCTTATCTGAGAGTCCCAGGGGTCTGTCTCTCAAATGTTACCTAACTTTTCCTTGCCGGATGCAAAGTAGACTGAGAAGCAAGTTCAGATCTGTACTTTCCCTTCAACTTTTTTCCCTTAGACACTTGGTCCCAACTGCAGATGCCTAGAGGAAGGTTTACAAGGGAACTGAGAAATTCTTTTCGTGTCTTGGGGAAGGTTTTTTTTTTTTTTTTTTAAGAGGGGGGATACAGGACAACATGAATTTTTTTTTTAAAGATACTTTTATGAAAGCTATCCATCAAATGTCAAGGCTAATAATCAATTTTCTGTCACAATGAACTGATAAAAGCTTTCAGTAATAATGTCATGGGGGGAAAAATTTGTGTTGGAACTCGAAACGCACAGCCCTGATATCAAACGAATTCATAAAAGCTCAGTGCCACTGTAGCCCTCGGAGGCATGACAAAATACAATTTCTCATCCACAGGATATGGAATAATTCCCCTTTTTTATTTTTACACTGAGAGGAGCAAAAGGAAATCTGAATTTCAAAAAAAAAAATATTACACAATCCTGCTTTTGCAGGGGAACATTAGTGATCATTTTGGCCGCTGATACCAGAAACCGTTCTGGTGATTTCTCTCACATCATGCAAATGGCCGCATAATGCCTGCTCGTCTTGGAATGTAAAATCAAATCAGCATTCTAATGCTACAAGCCGGTGATGAGCTTGGGAATAAATATGCAGGAGCGCATAAAAAAAATCAAGGCAATCAAGAGGAGCCAGCGTCCTGGCTCGGACTATAAATCTTTGTCTATTTCAATCGTCGGGCCGGCCGAATCAGTGTAAAATTCCAGCGGGGATGTCATCAATTTCTGTTAACCTCTCTATTCCTCTTTGTGTTGGCTCTGGGGTGATGGATTGGTTTTGTCACTTCTGCTCCGTTCACAGTATGTTAACATGGAAGGGTGCAGGCAGGTTACGAGGAAAGGTTATTGCTGTCCCAGCCTTGACCCCCTCTTCCTCTCTTCTGTAGGATCACAGGTCCCTTTCTGTCTGGGGAACACGGGGTCTCCTTTTGGTTCCCGGATGCCCTGCTCAAAGACCACAGGTTGGATAGTCCAGTGTTGAATCACAGGTCACCCTTTTGAAGTGAAACTCCATCTATTGCTTCCAGAGGAACAATTGGCACTATATTAAGGGAAGGGAAGGAAAGAGTTAGATCGCAGGGCTGGAGTTAACACATAGCCTGAGAGGGAGCTGTGTCTCTCTGGGTATCACTCTGCAAACTGTAACTGGCTTTTTGCAGCCAGAATGTGATGGTTCTTTCCAACACTTCTAATGGCGTACTGGAGGTGTCTGTTTCCCGCAGAGGTTCATTTTAACACACTATGTGACTTGGCCTGAACAACAACAGTAAACCCAGGCGTTAACTTCAGGTGTTCACAGCATGCCCCAGCTGTGACTTCAAGGTCGCAGGACCAAGTGTCTTGGATGCTGTTGCTGCTGTTATCAGTACATAGCTTATAGCTGTGCCGTCCAGTGTGGTGGGCCCTGGTCACATGGGGCTACTTCAGTTTTAAATTCATTAAAATGAAATGAAGTTATCATACTAAGTGCAGTAAGTCAGACAGAGAAAGACAAATATCATACGATATCACTTCTATGTGGAATCTAAAAAAAGGGCACCGATGAACTTATTTACAAGCCAGAAACAGACTTACAGGCATGGAAAACAAACGTATGGTGACCAAAGGGGAAAGGGGTGAGGGGGCATGGATAAATTAGGAGTTTGGGGTCAGCAGGTACAAACTATCATACACAGACTAGATAAACAAGGTCCTACTGTATAGCACAGGAAACTGTATTCAATAGGTTTTAATAACCTAAAATGAAAAAAAATATGGAAAAGAATGTATATATACACATGTAGAACTAAATCAGCATGCCGTACACCAGAAACTAACACAACATTGTAAATCAGCTATGCTTCAACTAAAAAAAAAAAAGAGAGAAAGTTAAAAATCCAGTTCGTATTTTCACTAGCCACGTTGCAAGTGCTTAATAGTTACCTGTGACTGATAGCTGCTCTATTGGGCAACACAGACATTAAACATTTCCATCATCATAGAAAATTCTATCGGACAGAGCTGGCTTCAATTGCGTTTATCTAAATGGGTCTGTGCCTTTCAAAGTAGTCACCAAGGGAAGCCGGATACTTAGTTCAATAAGGTTGCCATTGTTGAAACATGGGTGCTCAGTTACATTGCTATTAATTAAAGATGAGGCGTGTTCATAACGTAATGGCTGGCTTGGAAATTGACTCTAAAAGAATTCCAAAGATTTTTCAAGCTTGTTTTGAGTGATGGTGAGGTTATTGAAACAAGTATGATAGAAAGAGCCTCTGGGCATTTGTTTCAGATGGATCTGAATCCCAGACACAAGTCTGACACGTCCTAGTGCCAAGACCTTGGAGAGTTCATTTAGCCTCCCCGAGCCTCAGTTTTCTTATGTGTGTTATGAGAAATAATCATATCTTCTTCCTAAGTTTTTTAATGAAGTTTAAATGAGATAACGTTATAAAGAAGTCTAGGATGGTGCACTGAACAGAGCAGGGACTTAAGGCATTATTGCTCATGTGACATTAAGAATTCTACACTCCGATCTTTAAAAAGGATTACAAAACTGAATTATAAGAGGGGTACAGTGGTAATTTTTAATTATTGGAACATAAAGCCAAACAGCATCTCTTCACCTTAGGGTAGTGGCTGTGATTTCCTTACTTTGAAGTGGGCTGGGGCAGGTGGGGCATGTCTTGCTTCACATTCCATCCCATCTTCTGACAGCCCAGGCCCTCCTGGAGTGCCAGGATGGCCAATTGCAAGCCTAGCTCTCCAGGAAATGGGGACCAGCCAAAGCTTCAGCAGGGCAGGCACTGGAGTTGGTCCCAGGGTGCTCACTGCAGTAGGGTAGCACTCTCCAAGCCTGGGATCGCATGTGGGGACCTTGGTTGCATTGTCCATGTCCCCAGCTCCCGATACCTGCTACTTCCAAGGAGAACTGGAGCTGCGTGTGTACAGGGTGTGCGTCTGAGCAAAGGCCTTCTCTTTATTGAGGGTCTTGATTCTCCACTCTGGTCTCTGCACTTTGAGCGTGTTCACTGGCTCAGTATCCACCCCTCATCTCCACCCCCAGAGCCAGTATGGACCCTCCAGGACAGCTGAAGTGGGACAGCCTGGCAAAGCTTGAAGCCTAGAGACCTGGTTTGTCTCCACCTCTGGATACCATGCTCAGGTTGTTTGTATCTCAAACCATAGATCTTTGCCTTGTGCATGGTGAACGCTCTCCGAATGTAAATACCTGATTCACATTCAGTAAAGGCAAATGAATCTTACATGGTAACATTACCATACAACATGTTAAAGATGGTACCAATGTCCAACAGACTAGTTTGCTTGACAAGATAGCAGCGTTATTTCTTAACTGTATTTAAGACTCATTGATTAATTAATAAATTTGTTAACTTACTACTTGTCCAATTACTTTGTTTTAAGATTTAAGGCTAGAAGCAAGATATGTAGAATAAGCAAGATTAAAAGAAAGTAAATGATACTGAAGGAAAGGAAACCAGTGCCAGTATTAATGCACATTAGCGACATTAATGCCAAATTGCTAAGGTAAAAAATGCCTCCGTAACAGCAACATTGCATTGAAGTCCTACCACAGATCACAATGTTTTCCTGTTTTATTTCTAAAGTCCTAACCTACTTGGTTTTTAAGCCAACCAGCACTCAGAGAGGTTGTGATGGTTCATTATGGTGTCAATTTGACTGTGCTAAGTGATGCCCAGGTGTCTGGTAAATGGTTTCTGGGTGTGTCACATGAGCTGAAATAAGAGATTAGCACTGCTCTAGGAACAAATTAATAAGAAAATAGTCTGTTCAAAACTCCACGTTGAGCTATGTATATACATATGATTGGATTTAGGGATGTGGAATAAGTTGACCTCGGGATGGTGGTAGAGGGAGGAAAAGGGAAAAATCAAGTCATGGGATAAAGGCAAGTGAAAGACATAGCTGTCTGAGTGTCATTCGTCCACTAGATTGCAAATTCCCTGAGCACAGGGACCGACCTATTCTGTTTCGATCTCAATACCCAGCAGAGTGCCCGGTATGCCATAAGCTTTATGATTAGTAGGTAGAAGAATTCTTGAAAGATTGAATGGAGAAATGAATAAATGAAGCCAGACAGGAAATCACATCCTAGCCAGCTGGTAGTTAGTGCTTCTCAATAGAATCACATGGAGAGCTCCTTAAAAGATCCAATGCCTGTACCCCATCCCAGACCAAGAGAATCAAAATCTCTGGCCATGGGTCATGAGACTGATCTAGTTCTATCCATTAATTTTGCAGACAGAATGGAGGACCCACCAGGGCAAAGGACTTGCCCAAGGTTTTGATGCAAATCAGTGGTGCTTCTGAAGCTAGGGGCTTTGGCATGGATGTGTGTATGTGCGTGTGTGAGTGTGTGTGTGTGTGTGTAAATTCATAGTATGATTTCTTTGGCTGTAGTTTCTCTACAAATGCATGTGAACCTTCTGCTCCTAGAAAATCTTCCTCCATTGATCCTTTTGCTGTATGTCTCCTTCCTTTTTTCTAGGCTGTTCCCCCTTTTAGAAGCTTCTAGTGATTTCTTACATCCACAGGCTGAGTGGTCTGCCTCCCCTCTGTGCTCCTAAATTCCCCTGGGTTCCCCAAAGCTGATGGGTGACACTGTATTGTTCTTGTGAATCCCCACTCTTGCATCCTCCAGCGTATGGTGAGCTCATCAAGGGCAGAAAGGATGGCTTTTTTAGCTACTTGTCTCCAGAGCTTGACACATGGGCTCAATTAACAGATAATGAATAAACGTGAGCCAGTTGGTTTACATACATAAAAGTGATTTGTATATACATACACATATCTGTGTGCATGTATATCATTTGTGGAGGATTAATTTAAAAATGCATCATTTTAAATGTATGTCTGATTAAACGTAAATGAGATAATTTAATTTAATTTGACAGAATTTATTGAGCACCTATTGTATCTAAAGCCCTTTGTAAAAACAAGAGATTAATGATGAGTAAGAGACAGTCTCTGACCTTACCAAAGCTCACAGGCTGTTTGGTCAGGCTTACTCACTAATTATAACAATTAATTTTTCAGTGTGTTAACTGTGGTGACAGATCAACAAGCAAAACAGGGAGCAAAACCAAGCTGAAAGCACATAGTAAATGAAATATTAATCCAATGGTTCTTAACCTTCCTTTGGGGGGTTTCTCTGAGAACTTGATTAAGTTAGATCCTCTTGCCTTGCTGTGTGAGGCAGATCCACTGAGGGTTGCCTGTAGACCCTTCGGCCACCCACTGATGCAGGATAAGGTGCTTGGTCCAGGTCACTATCTCAATGGGGTTCAAAGCCTCTCCACCCTTGAGGTTTACGTGCCATCCACTGAGCAAAGGTATTTCCTGTTCAATACAAGTTAACAATCTGGACACTAAACACGTTTCTAGAATTCCTACCTCCATCTCACAAGGACTGAGAAGACCAGGAAGAAGGTTTATTTACTTCAGAGACCCCAAGATGGACACCCCCAAGTGAGTTTGCTCTTGATGTGGTTGTGGATTGGCCTGGCACATAATCTGGAGAAGAAAACCCTAGAGTACTGTTGGCCAGACCAGAGTTCAGCCACTACACTGATCACTGAAAGCAACTCATTCTCGTTCTTTTTGACGTGCAGTATCACTTCCTGATTTGGAATCTACATGTAAGTGGATTCCCTAATAAGCTGAACATGGACTCCGTTTCTCCAGTGACATCACTCGTCATCCCCTTGGCTGAAGCAACGCATGGGACATTTCTATTTAACTATGTTACCCTTAATGTTATTTAATATATCGGTTTTCAAACTTTGGGGTCTTGCTTTACACTCTGAAAAATTATTGAGAACCCGAATAGTTTTGCTTGAGTGCGTTACTTCTATCAGTGGTTACTAAATTAGAACAAATGTTTGGAATATCTACTTATTAATTCATTTAAAAATCAAATAACAAATCTATTACCTGATAATGGAAATAAGACGTTTGTAGTGAAAAATAATGAGTTTCTTCCCACCCCTAAATAATACTGAGAAGAGTGACCTTATTTTACATTTTTGCAAATCTCTTCAATATTTGACTTAATAGAAGACAGCTGGACTCTCATGTCTGCTTCTGCATTCAATATATTGTGATAGGTTGTTTAGACTGAAGTATATGAAGAAAGTCCAACCTCACATATTTGGTGTCATTGGCAAAGAAGGATTATTTTGTAGCTTTTCAGATAATTTAGGATATTCTTCTTTGATATTATGCCAAAACTTGACAAAGGGTAGTTTTGTAAAGATTAGTTGTCATATGGAATCTGAAACCATATCAACGAGCTTTTCATGCCCTGTTCTATTAAAACCTATTGGTCTGTCTTGAACTTTAAGTGTAAGTAGTGATAGATTCATGCACAATTTTGCTGTGATTTGGAAATACTCACTGAGTCATGCAGATCTTCCAAATGCTGACATATTTCTTTATGCATTATTACCAAAAATTTTTATCTTCATTAATATCACTACTGATCTCATCAAAAAAGTCTTTAATATTGGGAAGGAATCAGAATCATGATAGCAGATACAAGTTTTCCAAAGTTCTCATTTTAACTTGAAAGCTCTAATTTTATTATTGACAACAAATACTATCAGTTGTATTCATTCAAGTGAAAACTTCAAGCTCACTTCACTCGTTTTCCAAAAAAAAGTATCTGCCAAACCCAAAGATATGAACAATGATAGTTTGTCTTTAAGTTGCTGCTTCAAATGAAAATGGTATTCTATAGAGAAAGCACTAGTTTAGCTCACAACGCAGATAATCACACAAGTGCCTTTCCTTGAGGCTACCACCATACTTCAGTATGTAGCAGACATTCTTTATTATAAAGACTCTGGGCTAGGTGGACTAATGGCCCCTCAAAATGTCCACATTTTAATCACCATAATCCATGAATGTTGTCCTGGAAAGCAAAAGGAAATTAGCAGATGTGGTTAAGGATCCTGAGATGAGATTTTCCTGGTTTATCTGGGAGGGCCCAGTCTAAACACATTGGTCTTAGAAGTAGAGAATTTTTCTTGGCTGTAGAGGGGGAGATGTGACTATGGAAGAAAGGCAGATAAAGATGCAATGTGGCTGACCTTGAACGTAGAAGAAGGAGGCGTTGAGCCAAGGAGTGCAGGCAGTCCCTAAAGCTGGAAAAAGCCAGGAAATGGATTCTCCCTCAGTGTTGCCAGGCAAGGAGGCACCCCTTCGCTGACATCTTGGTTAAAATCACGTGTTAGATTTCTGACCTACAGAATGACAAGATAAATGAATCTGTGCTGCTTTGAGGCCATGTGATAATGTGTAGAGCAGCAGTAGAAAACTAGTGGAGACTTGAACTCCCAGGTCAAGACGTAGGAACATCAATCATTTCTACAGTTTCATGAAGGACAATCTTAAATAAACCTGGAAGTGAAGATGATGACCACCACTACTATTCGGTGTCACTGCCTTGACTAGTGCGAAGATGCCAGTAGTTTAACCCACCATTGCTTTGTATCATCAGTGCAAAGGCCAATGAGTAAGAAAAGCAAAGGACATCTTAGTATTATTACAAAAAAGTCTTGACATTACAAACCCACTGAACAAGTCTCAAGGATCCCCAGGATCTACAGACTACGTGTTAGAATCACTGATTTTGATTGTACAATCATTTTTGAAGCTTCTTGCAAATTTTTATCTGTGCCCACCATGTTCAATTTATTAACTACCCTAAGAATTAAATTAGACAGTTATGGGTTTCAATAAGCTAAGGTGAGATGGAAGTTTGGGGATCTTGAATCCAACTTTTTGAGAATTCCCTGTATAGTATTCAGATAAGTGCAGAGATATTGCTGGGAAATTCTAAATGCAACTTTGGATTTTAACACATAAATAACCTTCTCTACATAAGAGTTTTCAGTGATTTGATTTTGGTTTCTCTGTAGCTATTATATCCCAGTGGTTATTGATTTAAGGAAAATGAAGACATAAATACATACATCTTTCCATTTCAATACATATTTCCATCCATTTCAATCAAGTTATTCACTTTCTTTCTCAAAGAATAAAATCGATATAGTTGATGAAGTTTTACCAAGTGGGCAAACTTCTTTGTGGAGTAAATTTGAACCATCCAAACTGGAACACTTGGAGCTAAAAATGTATGCTGTGGGCTTTCAGAACCTGAAGGTGTGCATTTAAAATGTTTTTAAGTGCTCTCATTAAGAGACATGTTCTTTTTGATTGATTGGTTTTCAAAAAAAAATCTACAAGTGAATAAATTCAGTAATAGTTGAAAGTTAGAAGCCATAGAAATGGTTCAACTGAGGAAATCAAAACTTTTTCTGTGAAGAGATCCAGGCTGAATGTGACACCCGACCAACCCAACTGTATAGCATTAGGATAAACAGAACAAATACATCCTTTATTTCTGATTTCCAAAGCAAGGATCATATGATTTAGGTGAAGACAAAACCCCAAAAAACAAAGCATTTAGTTCGAGACTCACACTTAGAGAATTATAGCCTTGGTTCACATATCCAGTCTCTCTAAATTGAGGCTCCCCTCCATGCATGTGATGCAGAACAATTTTATTAGCAATCCCACCCAAAGTCTTCTAAAGAGGGCAGGTTATGGAAACTGTTTGGCTCTTTGCTTCCTAAGAACCTCAGTATAGCTGTATCAAGACAGAGGTAGAGAAAAAGCTGAATTTCTTTTCACAATGGAGGGTTGGCCAGTTTGTGATTCTCAAAAAAGTACAAGCAGAAGCAGACAAGAACCATGAAAGCTGAGTAATGAGGGAAGGGCTGGGAAAAACAATCCTGTCTATGATACAGAAGAGAAGGGATTTTTCCAAATGGACATGTTTGATGGGGTTTTAAGTTGACCGTTGAGTATGAAAGTTTCAGCAAAATCTGCAGTTCAAAATCCGTTAATGCCTTTGATGCAAATGGGTTCATTCTGCGGAAGCAGAATGAGTTTTTGAGTTCTGCTTCAAAATTGTCCCACACAGCCAGGAACAGCTGAGATCTGGATGCCACATGAAAGGCAGCTACAAAAAACCTATGTGAAAAGACCTGTTGACTTAGGAGCATGGTAAGCCTATTTGAATTGGAATCAATAATGTTCACTTGAACAAAAGGAGGCAATGTCAGTTCTCATGATTAGAGGCAAGGGTTGGGACTAAAACTAGCTCTATTCTGTGCCTCAACGTGGCAGAGCCAAAAATAGACCTGCCCAATGAGTAGAATTCCACCATGCTTGAATCTCTGACCCTACCAGCATAGAAAAGTGGGAGAGAAGACTCCTTTCTTTCCATTCTCCCGGTATATAAGAAAAAAATACATAAATAATGATTCCGTTTCTTGAGCATTTGTTAACCACCAGACCCTACTCCAGACACATTACGATCCTTTTCTCTCACAGCAATTCTGAGATTAAGTAGTTTGCTTAAGAGCTCAAGATCAGTAATTGCTTCTAGCAAATGTTTCTCCTACAATTTCTTGACATGTGACAATGTCGCTAAACCCATCCTGTTTGGGAGAACCGAAGTACAGCATAAGTGGTGAAATGGCCTCTTCAAATCATCTGGCTCACCAGCCCCTCCCAGTATGGAAAGCCCTACTTCCCTCTCAACGCCTTCATTCTTATAGAGCCATCCGTTCTCTGCAGACAGTGGGGCATGATGCCCCAGGAACCATATTATGACAGAGCTCATGATTTAGAATCTGGATACTCGGGTTCAAGTCCTGATTTTAATAGAGTAATGGGCTATTTCTAAGTGGCTGAAAACTTCTGGTTGTTCATCACAAAACCCTTTTTCTCTTTTTCCAAACAGACAATTTTACTACATCCACCAGCTTACCTTGTTGTTGGGGTGGCTGTGGAACTGAATTTTAGCCAATGGTATGTGAGCTGAAGTGAAAGGTGCCACTTCCAGGACTGGCCCTTGAACACCGCCCTCCTCCTTGCAATGGTTTTGCTCCAGAGCAATCATGGAAGCCACGTGTTAAACCCTCCACTCCCCCTACCACCCTGGATCCCTGAATGACTTCATGGAGCAGTTTCTCCCCTCATCTTTGCCCCACTGCTGGCTGACTTTATGTGAGAAAGAAATAATTTATCTTATGTTAAGCCACTGAAATTTGAGGGGTTTATTGGTTATAGTAATCAGCTTTATCTTAATAAAATTTAGAGTTTATGTTTGAATATTATATACCCACGCCACTCTTCATAATAGCTATTATATACGGCCCGCTTACTGTAGCTGGAGCATTGTGCTATGGGCTGGACATGCATCTAAGTTTCAGCAAAGCACTATGGTGGGGATGAGAGCATCCTCCTTTAACAAATGAAGAAACCGAGCCTCACAAAGTTAAAGTGGATCACACAGCTGCTAGACGGTCGTCACTGGATTAGGAGCCAAGTCCTTCTCATTGAAGTCCAACCTCTGTTATTCCACCCAGAGGGCTGGTTTGCTTCCATTCAGGTGTATATACTAATTGAATTTTCATAAAGCATTTATTTATTCTTGCAGACTTATAGTGGCCACTTCATGTCCAGCTCCATTTTGACCCTTTGAGGGACACGTGGAGAACCAGTTGTGGCATGTGCTCTCACAGTGTGTAGAAGATGCCATCTGTCTCCCAAGACCAATGAGAAAAATGGATGTCAGCATGTCCTTCCTGGAGGGGAGGGTAGAGCTCAGGGGTAGAGAGTATACTTAGCATGCACAAGGTCCTGGGTTCAACCCCCAGTAACTTCATTAATATAAATAAATAAATAAACCCAATTGCCTCCCCCCCAAATTAAAAAATAAATTAAAAAAATAATTAAAAGATAAAGTGTGCAATTTGATTAAAATAAAAGACAAAGAGAGTCCTTCCTGTACTGTGTGCTATGGCCATAGTGTGTGAGATGTTGTTCTGTCTCGGGTCCATACTGGCTCTCTTCTGACGGTTCCTGGAGACCAGCAACAGAAACCACTAGGCTAGGTTAACAAAAGAAAACATATATTTTCTGTGAATCTGGAGGATGGAAGCATGCTGGGGCTGGGGGACTCCAAGGGGAGGCGCACCCCACCTCCTGAGTGTTTCTATCACTTTGTTCTGGCCCCCTCCTTATTTCCTTACCCTAAGACCCTCCTGTGCTCAAGCACTGGGGAGCTCATCTCTGAAGCCTCAGCCCTTGTGGTGACTCTTAAAGATGGGTTTGGGCTGGTAAAACTGAAGGGAAGGAAGAGGGAATTTGGGATTGGTCCTGGGAACAGCGGAATTTCCCAGTTTAGCTCTCGTGTAAGATAGAATTAAGGTCCACAAGCGTGTGTTGATGCAGGATGCAGTGGTGTGGCTGTCCCAGTGGTTAACTCGAGGACAGACACTTAGGCTGGGCTGTTATTTTAGTCCAGTGTAAAAGACAAACTCAAAGTGCTCAGGTGAATATCTGATACACACAAAAATTCTCCAAGCCAATCTGTGCATTAAATTCAGATGACCTCCCTCACTCCACATGGATGGCAGCTACTAAAACAACTGTGGGTGCTCCAGCCCCGTAGAAGGCCAGAAGCTATGTATACGGGACTCACCTTTGTCTTCACCCCTCATTTCATTCCATGTTTTCCATTCCTTGAGTTTATCTCTTATACTCGACCTTCCCTGCCTTGATCCTTGCCACCTTCTAATTTTTTTTTTTCTATTTCTGCCTTTCCCCACTCTCTTGCCCATTCCTAACTACCTCTGGATAACATTACTACCAGCTATGGCCTCTGGGACCTAGTCTTTGTTCCAACTCAGGTGGCTCCTTCATGACGCAGGTGGCTGGGTCATAAGGGAAGAGAATAAAGTAGGGCCATGTGGACAAGACCTTGGGCTGGTTTTGCTCACCGCTCTGCCACACCATTTCTAGAACAATGCCTAGCGCACTGTAGGCACTGGGTGCTGAATAAACAAATAGGAGAAAGTGCACTGGGTTGGAGTGGGCTTACAAGGAGCCTGAAACAAAAGAAAAGTTCGTGTGCAGTCTCTCAGTGTAGTCCTTAGGTTGAAAACTTGGTAACAGCGTGAAAACAAATTAAGCCAAAGAAATACCTCCCCTGAGATGCTTCATTACTTTCCCCATCTAGGTGTGGATGCCATTAAGCCAAATTATTGCCTCTCAAATATTTTTAGCTCGATGCCCATTTCCGTCTGCATTTGCCTTAGAGGTACATGTTTTCAACTAAGTAATAGGACATACAAATTAAATGCAATTTCAAATTTAAACCTGTACAAGTGTCACTTACCAAGTCCCCCCTGATAGTCCCAGGGGGCTGCCCATAGCATTGTTGGAAACTATATTATTGTACTTGGTTCCCATTATTTAGTCCAAGAGAGTCTTATTAAAATAAAAGCTGGCAATAAGGTTAATATTTTATATACTGCACAGCCACAGCGAAATGTTTGGGCCCTAACAAATAGATTTATTTCTCGTATCTTTCTTCTCATTTATGTTGTTTTTATCTTACTGTGTGCATGCTGACACACACGTATAAACACCCACTGAGGATATTGTATGATTAAAGGTAGCCTGTACCATAAGCACTTAAAAATTGAAAATGGTTGTAAGAAAAGGCTGGCATATTCAGGAGTCCAGAATTCTGGCTGGGTGCGGAACCCCAGGAACCTGGTACTATGGTCTTAAACTTGATTTAGACACCAGCCTGAGTAACAGCCTGGGACACAATGAGTCTCCAACGGTTGACACAGTTACTTGAGACTGTTTGCTCTTATCTTGCTTTTCTCCCAGTGTTGGCCACCTGAGAGCCAGGGCCCTCAGCCTCTGGTTCCAGTTACCTCCCAGTTCACTTAGCACAGCCACGGATGACTTGATTTGGATATGAGACCATGAGCTCCTTCATGGGAGAGATGGTGCGGACTTGTGCTTACTTTCCATCAGTAGCGCAGTAGGGTCAGAGCAGGAAGCAGGTAAATGAGGCATTGTTGGAATTAACTTGGATTTAGGAACTCACAGGTTGTCCAGGGCCCTGGCTTTTGCAATCAGCTGATTCTTATTTTTCCCTCCTTTTCTTCCCCATCACACAATAGCTCAGCCCACAACCCTTGGGTGCTCTTCTGGTATTATCTCTGCTTTCTTTTGGATGTCTACTTCTATTCTTCTGCTAAGTGCACCTCATTTAATTTTTTTTTTTAAATAAACATTTCAAGAAAATTTTGGTCCTATACAAAGTGGAGATTTGAATGATTCACCAACACAATATGTTGCTTTAGACAAATCACTTATAATCCAGTCTATTTTCTCACCTGGAAAATGAAGGGTCTACATGAGTAACAGAAGTTATCTCTTTCATGTCCTTGATTCCCTATTTTCTGATTCTACAAGGATCAGGGGCTGTATTCTAGTAAAGCAAACAAAATTAAAATAGCAGAATTTATGGACTTTGTACCCGACTGCCGTGGTTACACACTCTAATACTGCCATACCATATGTGGATGGAGATCTTTAAGATCATAAAATGATTTCCTTGCAAAGGACCTGTTTTCCAGCTGGAGAAGACATGTCAGTCTTGGAAAGCAAAGCACTCACTCAGTGAAATACGAGGAGGCTCAGAAAATGTTTGCAGGGAGATTCGAAAGCCACTGGGTTCCAGGTTTACCAGGCAGCGAGGTAAGAACATAATGAGCAAAACAAAACAAAACAGCAACCCATTCATTCATTCGAAAATGCTTGTTGGAACTTTGCTATATGCTGAGAACGCTTGTGTCATCAAGCCCAGCCCAGAGCGTTTGGAAAACAGCAGAAAAGTGCAAGGTCACCACCCTATTAGAGTGTGTATGTGTGAGGGAGAGGGTGGCGTGTTACATAACCTTTTTCTCTCTGTGAACAGCATTTTCATATACTTTCTAAGATGGTGGGTACGTAATTAGGCATTTTGCCTTTCTCATTTTACATTAACAACAAGCTTTTCCATGTTGTAGAACAGCTTTCATGGTCAGCATTTCACTCTATTAGTACGTAATTATTCTTTGCTATGTGATTGGTTCTTTAGATGTTCTTTATTCCTTTTGTTTTATTGCAAATGATACTTCCATTAAAATCTTTGTGAACTTAGCTTTTATTTGTTTTTAATTGATTTCCTTTGAATAGATCTTCCAAAATATTAAAACATTGGAACCATTTTTTCTATTGAACCATTTATCAATTGTAGGCAGTCTTGGTTAACTCTTCTCCATAGAAAATAAAATTAACACCTTAGCTTTCTCAACTCTTCCCCTTCTTCCAGACATTTAACATCTTTTTTTCTTTTTTATTGAAGTATAATCAGTCTACAATGTTGTGTCAACTTCTGGTGCACAGTATAATGTTTCAGTCATACATGCACATACATAAATTCCTTTTCATATTTTTTTCATTATGTGAAATCTTCCATACATCTTTATTAGGTACATCATAGTTTGTCAGGGGCTGGGTGGTGCTGCTCTGCCCTCAGGACTCCTTCAGCTGTGTGGTTGGAATTTTTATTTAAATGGACTCAATGCTCACTTTCAGTTGTTTTATTTAAGCTTCCCCTTTGCTGAATATATTGTTTTGATTCCTTTTTGCCTCATTGAGTTTCTCAAAGGTACTCTGCAATTCTGGCTTCCCTCAAGTTTTCTGTGTTTCAGAATCTTTTATGCATTTAATGCTATGCATATGGCCATGGCCGGTAGTAACTGACATGAATTGCTATGGGATTCTAATTAACAAGTCACACTAACAGGAGATAATAAAGAAGATGGTGATCAGGAGCGACATCATGATTACGATCTTAGACTTTGTAGGCAAGGGCATTGCCCTTGAATCCTGGCTGTTTCACTTAACCGGCTCTGTGACCTTGGGTAAATAATCTAACAATTCCAAGCCTTAAATTCATCACCTGGAAAATGGGGTTGGGCATAGACCCTGCTTGGTAAGGTGGCTGTGAGGATTTGATGAGATTTTATGTATATATACATACACACACACACACAGTATTTAGTGTTTGGCACATAGTGGGACACTAATAATATTGGTAATAACACAACATTTTCAAATAACTTTTCTTTTAAACGTTACCTAGTATTAGTAGCTTGTTAGTGTTATTACTGTCCTCCAATTCAAATATCATTTCTTGATCTTGTTCTTTGTGCTGGACAGTGAGGTAGGTGCTGGTGATTCAAAGGAATGTAAAATATGGCCCCTGCCCTTTCCCCCAGAGGTCCATTATTTGGAGAAGGTAAAATATTCCATTAGTAAGTTTGAGAATGGGAGTATAAGAGTCATATTAACAGTCACCTTTTGTTTCTGAAAAAAGGAAGAAGAATAGTAATAGCCTCAACGGTGAAATTACTTGTGTCTCTCTGAGCACTCTGGCACTTAGATAAGATTGGAACTTGGAAATGATGATGATTTAGAGCTGATGTTCTCACACAAAACAAAAACAAACACAAATTCAAAAATAAACACTTCTGGAAGAACATTTTAGCATCAACCCTTGCACAAAATGCAGCAGACAAACTCATCAAGCTTTGGGGAGCACTTGGAAGTAAATGGAAACAAGCTCAAAAAGCTCGTACATTCAACATTACTTTCTGGAGTATGATTCATTTCCACAATAAGGCAGGGTGAACTCTATTAATTTAGGCTTTTCTAAAGTATCACACTTCGCATACTCACCTCTGTGAAAAGCAAACCTGGGTGAAGCTAGTACCACCCCAGGGGGTACACCATGGTCAGAGTATGAGTTGGGAGAGACAGCAGGGAGCATGTCCTGTCAGGGGAGTGAGGGAAAGAGCTGGGTTTCTAGGGTTTCAAAATCATAAATTTGAGCCCAGTCTGGAAGGATATCATAGGAAAGAGACTAAAGAGTTCATATCACCTAGAAGCCATAAGTGGCTTTCTTGATCTCAAATCAAGATGAATTGAGAGTTTGCTGGACACGTGAGGTTGTGTGGCTGTGTGGGCTTCTCCATCCATCTTACGTGGCTACATGTTAGCAGGTGAGCACCCAGAAAACAGTGACCATCTGCCTGAGTTATTAGCTCCCAAAGAGCAGGCTCCACACCTCCAGGAGGAGGACCAACTTAGGGGATTTGTGGCAGGACAGTATTGATGGCAAAATTTTGCATAATTTCCAAGAACTCCTGGAACCACATTTCTTATCCTGATACTTGCGCTGTCTTGATATCCTTGACAGTATCAGTGGGGTCCAGCTCCAAACACAAAGCTTAATCCATGTCCCAAGTCACTGCGTATGTTTGACTGGTGTCCTACAAGGGATTTGGTTGCACTTGTGCCTTGAGAAATAACAATGCTGACCTCTGCATCTTGTTGGACAGTCTTGGAGGCCTGGCTGATTGAGGCGAGTAGAGATAAGAGGCATAATTTCACCCTCCCACGCTGCAATAAACCAGGTGCTCCATACAAAGTTAGAAATGCGTCTGAAATGGAGAAGTACGGCAAGTGTTTGCTAGATACAGAGGAGTCAATTGAAGATCTAGCTGGAATATAGTAGGTTGGTTTAAATCGTTAACATACGAATTTCCTTCCATGTTGTGCTATGCCAACGGCTCATTTACCCAATGGGGCATATAAGAAATCTGGAAATCATTGTTGAAACTTCTTTCTCCCCAGCTGCCCCTCCCCACTTCAACCCCTCACCTACTTCTGTCAATTTCACACACTAAAAAAACATTCTGAGTCCATCTACTCTCCATTTCACTGATGGTGTGATAGACCAGGCTACCCTTGTCTCCAAGACGCCAACAGTAATGGGACTGGTTTCCTCCACTGAGTTTTCTCATCTGGGCCCCTCACCCCACCGTCTATGGTCCACGCACTTCTGACTATTCAAAGCCTTTCAGTAGCTTCCCCTGAGTGAGACTAGAGCCTGTGTGACCTGGCCACCTCCCTCCTTTCCAGCCTCATCTTCCTCCTCTCTCCCTTTCTCTTTTTCTACTCCAGCCAATTGGCTTTCTCTCAATTCCTTGAGTTCAGTATGTCCCTGCTCCCCTGAGAGCTTTAGCCCCTGGTGTTCTGCCCCAGGTGTTTAACACACCTGCTCTCTCCCTGTCCAACAAATGGACTCCTATTCATGTGGAGAGCTCAGCTGCTGGACTGTTATTTCTCCAAAGCTTCCTTGACAGGCAGATTAGATAAGGTCTCAGGAGCCTTTCACAGCAAACCCTATTTCTCCTACCAGAGCTCATCACAGCACGTTCTTGTGAACTTCTGTGGCTATTTGTCTTTGTTGCCTCTTTGCCGGGCAGTGAGCTCCCTGATGGCTGGGACTATGTCTTGCCTTGGTGGTGTCCCAACCTCCCACCACCGAGCCTGTTCAAAGAAGGTGGGCAGAGGAAAAGGAAGAATAATTGAACCAGACTGATACTTAAACCTTTAATTTATTCAATCCCATGATCTAACATCACTTTTTAAAAATAATATTAAAAAAAAATGGACGTTCCTAAAATCAGCCAGTTCCTGACTATCCCACGGAAGGAGGCCCTGGGGTCAAACCGAGAGGTAGGTGCGATCATCTCGCAATAAGGACTCACAAGCTAAAAGCGGAGGGAAGGCAGGCAAATGTGTCCTCGGTGGGAGGGACCATCACTCCTTCCAATAATCACAGTATTTCTGTGAAGACTAGGGTTACACCGCTTCGTGATGATCTCGTCACACGTTTGTTTTCCCCACTAAGCTGATGATTCCACAGGGGCCAGACTATCTGGTACTAGTATCTGTGCTCTTAGAACTTTGTGGAGGGCCTGGCACACATTGAGTAGCTAATAAATATTTCACCCATCAATGAGTGAATAAATGAATGAATGAAAATCCAATAATGTCGAGCATTAGTTGGGGTACTCTGTATTCATTTCATGCATATATTTGTGATTTGGAGAGTGGCTACACATGCAAAGTTGTACAGAAAACCTTCTGTTCTGAGCTGGTAAACTCTCACCCATAATCAGTGAAGTTCATGGATGAAATCTGCTCTCACCCCCCAATAAGAACGCAGACGGTATAAAATTAGCACATTTAAAAATGTGCATCACCACGGGGCTGCATATCTATGTAATGACCTCTCATCATCTTGTGAGCTGAGAGCCACGCTCTTTGCTGCCTGTTTTCTCCCCTTTAGGTGCCATTCTTGAAACTAAGGCACAGTCAAGTTGCCTGATGAAGCCAAATTCTCCACGGATCTAAACAAAAGGCAGTTGGGAGACACCCGGTTGACATCCAGGGAGGGGGAGGATACTTTGAGAAACATGTTCCATCCTTCCCTCTATTTTTTCTTTTTCTTTTTTTTTTTCTCCTTTCTTAGCTGGGGGAGCTGAGATATGTGTGTTGGTGAAGGGGACAGTATTTCCTGGAGAGAATTTTTCTTCCTTTTTTTTTTTTTTTTCCCCCAAGAACCAGGGTCAGGAAGAATCCACCCCAGGGGTAGTTGGAGGGAAGAAAAATAACAAGGCACACGAGTGTCTGGGGACCACAGCATTGCTCACATCCTCTGTAATCATCAGTGCATGGCTTGGCTGTCTTGGTAATTTACATAATACCATCCTGACACCTTCACTTCAGTTATCCATCACTACAGCAGTGGAGTTTTCCTTCCTGGCGCATGCTTGCTTGCTCTCTGTCTCTCCCTTCGTCTCTCTCTCTCTCTCCCATCTCCCTTTTTTTTTTTCTTCTTCCTCTCTTCTTACCCTCTTTCATGTTTATGCCTCTCTCTCTTTCTCCATTTGTGTTGATGTTTATTGGGCCAAGCCAAAAGAATTAAAAAAAGAGTTGAATTTCATATCATTTCTGTCCTTCTTGTTCAACTCACAGACATTTGGTAAATGATGGAGCACCAAGTCAATGAAGATGGGGAACATGCAGAAGACAGCTCCCTTTTTATGTAATAAATAGTATCACTAGGGTGGGGGGAAGGGAGTTACTTTAATAAATTTATACATGAAGACTGGGGGAAATGAGGTCTTCAGTTTACACATTGTTTTGAACATAAATCAGTTTACATTTTGCATTGAACATAAATTTGCAAACAGAAAAATTGGACACTGAGTATTCAATTCATCCTTCAGTACAATCCAAAGAGCCCGTAAATAAATACATCCGAGACTCACGTGCACAAGGAGTATGAACAAGGTACTGGGCTGATGATGTTTTTGAGAATGTTTCAGTTGGTTGTATCTGTATGGCTGGGCCAAAAGAAAATGGGAAACTAGTTGCAGGGATCAATAGTTTTTTCCCCCTCACATTATATTTTAGGGAATAAATGAATGGCTGGAAAATTATATAAAACATATAATAAAGCTGTTGCATAGAATACATATTTTGTGATCTTATTAATATACATAGAAAGTTACTATGAAATGTTTGACAAAGACTGATGAATGCCAAGGTCACTAGGGATGGGATGCCGTGAATGACAGTTTATACATATTTGAGTTTTAAAGAAGAAAATTATTAATTGAATTGACTTTAATAGTTTTTCATAAACTTGGTTCTTTCTTTTTAAAATACCTATTCCACCCCAACAGTCTCCCTTATTATTTTTTTCTCTTTTGTTTTATTCTGGAATAGACAGTGTCGATAAATGAGACCCATAGGTAAACAGTACCAGCTTTTAACAACTGTCTCTCGAAAGAAAGCCCAATGATTTAGCTCTGCCTGTAGAGCATTTTAAAAGAAAAAAGATGATGAGACCCCCACCAAGACAAACAGAATTAGAGCTTTTAAATGCAGGGTAGCCACTAAATTCCTACATTTCTAACAGAAAGTTCTGTATATGCTATTCTGTCTTTGACATTTAAATTTTCCCCATGCTCTACTGGAAATTCCCAGACTCTTCTCCCTTGGTACAATGCCATTAAGTCAGTCTCTGATAGCTTTTCTTAATGTAAAAGGTAAATCATTAACAGGGGGCATATGGTTATTCACAGGGACTTGTAACTACTGTTCCCAGACATTGTGCTAAGAATTTCATATACATGATCTCACATATCCTCACAACTCTACATGGTAAGAACTATTATTCTGTCCACTATACAGATGAATAAATTAAGGCCAGTAACTTGCCCAAGATCAGACAGCCAGGAAGATGCAGGTCCAGGATCGTAAGCAGAAAATAGAAAGACAAGGAGCATTGTAGGCATCAGCAAATGATGGCTGTCTGGGGTGATCATTACTATTCTAGTCCCTGGAATCTTCCTATGAGGCATAATTGCTAACAAAATAAAAATGGGAGGTCAGAAGCATCAGGGAGTGAATTTACTTGTGGTCCGTGGATGGAATAGTCTAAGAGCTTCTTGAGGTCAGGGCTGAATTTATTTCCTTTGTGTCTTCCCAGTGCCTGGAACCAGGTTTGGATAGCCTCACTAGAACTCAGCAGGTATTTACTAAAGTGAATCTAACCCTAAATGCAGAGAATCCAACTAATGGTCAGGCCGTGCTGAGAGGGATGGGCAGAGGTGGGTTTCCTGCTGGGACAGCAGATGGTACCCAGCCCACTAGCTCTGTCGACCTGGCACTCAGCTTGTGTGTATCTCTGTGCACGAACCACCCTCCTTTCTCCCTGTTGCCTTTTGTTATAATGATGGGAAAGAGCCCACCAAGTTCTTTATCTCACTGGCCTTCTTGGCCACTTCTAGTGAGAGACAAGCCAGGGACGATGGCAAAAACTGTAGCCATCTTGGTATATTGAACTCAGATGCCAATACCTCCATCTCCATCACTGGACGGCACAACTCTACAAGCAGAGGCTGTGTCTTGGTCCTCTTAGCATCTCTCTCCTGAGCAGAGCGCCTGCACAGAGGAGACATTCAGGCTTTGGAAGAGTACTGGCCAAGGGGATCAGAAGCCCTGTTTCTTTTTCCTTTCCATATAGCCTGAGGTCTAGCACAGAGCTTGGCGCTTGGGAGAACACAGGTATTACTTACAGAATCAGTGGATAAACGAGCAGAGGCATGGAACAGGTTAGTATTTCCCAGTGTGACTTCACTGGCAGAACCCCCATTGGACAAGTCTCTCAAGAGATCCCTCTAGAGAAAACTGTATGATTCCCCAAAGAAGAATAATGTCTGTATTCTTAGTCCCTGCCTTTTCAATGGGCATGGCTTCCAATTTCTGCCTGCCTACCCAGTGACAGACATCTCGAACAAAACAGAGTTTTAATTTAAAATATGTATATATATATATATATGTGTGTGTATATATATATTATATATATATAATATATATATATGCTAGAAAGGCAATAAAAGTTATAGCCTTGCTGAAAGGAAGTGTGTGTGTGTGTGTGTGTGTGTGTGTGTGTGTGTATACATATATATATATACATTTCATTGAAGTATAGCCAGTTACAATGTTGTGTCAATTTCTGGCTTACAGCACAATATGAAAGGAAGTTTTTATCAGAAGTCCTGTGTACCAACTCAGTAGAAGACTCTGACACACCATCATTTCCTCTAGAACCTTCCATCACCCCAACATCAATTCATGTCCTCCTGTTATAAGCATTCGTTGCATCCCATGTCCTTTTTTCATATCACTGTCTACTGGAATTGTCTTTTGTACATATATCTGTTTCCTTTTGTTTATTCATTCAACAAACACCTCAAGCATCAGCTGGGTTTCGAGGTTTTGTTCTTGGTATCTTGCTAGATGTGATGCTAGAGTCTGATTATTGTCTGTTGCCCTGAGTAGAATGTAAGCTCAGTGGAATCAGGGGATCATACATACGCTTTGTTCATCACTGTATCCTCATTGGTACCTGTTACACGCAGGTTCTTGATGAATATTTTGCTGAAAAAACTCATGAAGGAATGATCCAGGGTCTGTGCTGGAAACTGGGGATACAGAAGTGAATCAGAAAGGACCTCTGCCTTACCCTAGAAGGTCTCACACTCTATGAAGCAGCACTTCGACTTCAGCCATAGCAGTCAGATTGCAGCAAGGCATCATGTGCCAACGTAGAGACAGCCGTCGAGATGTAACCACTGCCGTGTTGAGTACCCCTCTCCCCAACCCCCCCAGTGCTAATGAGCTGCTGGGAGTTAGAAATCATGTCAAGCTCATCTCTGAATTCCCTACAGCACCTTCCGCAGGTCACTGCCCCAGTAGTGGATAGAACATTTGCATGGGGCCTTCTGGTCCACTTGAAGTCAGAACCGCCCCCAGCAGGGCTGAATGTCACAGTTTGGATCAGAGGCAGCAACAAGGTAACAGAGTAAGAGTAGAGTTGCCATGTCTTGAGTCCTTATCCTGTACCAGGTAGGGGACAAACACTGCCCACGTGTGTCATTTAACCCTGAGAGCATGCTGAGGGGCTATATTCTCATGTTCTCATTCTCTAGGGTCTGACACTTGCTTGGGTTAAGACATGCTCACCAGGGTTAAACAGCTGGAGGTGGTAGACCCAGGATCCCGGTCCAAGTTTTTCTTTTACCAGAGCTTGTGATCAGAGCCAGACAAAGATGTTGGTCCCCCAGACAAATGCAGACAGATCATTACACCAGGTGGTGATCTCTGGTGTTTAGTCACCTCCCTGATCAGGACAAATCCAAGGAGTGGCAATTGTAAGAGTTTCAAAATTCATCCCATATCTTCATCTCTACATAATAGCACTTTTAAAGTGCCTTTATTTCCACAGTTATTTGGCATTTGCTATAAAGCTCTTAGCTCCCTGCTGGAATGTTTGTGACCTAATTGTGCACCGAATATGTTTTTCCTTAATAAATCTATAAAGCTAGGCAGAATCCACCTGGTATTTACATGCAGAAAAGAAATTCTATCAAACAACAAATATTGTGTGTCTGTCATCGACAGTTGCACTGGATTCCATTAGCTCTTGATTAAACAACATTGAAAGAAATCCTCCCCCCACCCCAGACCCCAGAACATACATACCAAAAAGAAAAAAAGGCAGAAAGAAGGAAGGAAAGCCAGAAATCATTTGAGCATTCGTGGCAGATGCCTTCTATTTCCACAAGGCTATGTTTGTTTTTCAAACTTACTATCTGCAAATTAAAAAAAAAAACAAAAAAAAAAACCAACCTGGACGCCTCTGGACTTTCACAGTGGCCTTTTTTTTTCTTCTTTTTTTTGTCATATCTAATGTTATGAAGTTACTTTATTAAGATTGGCGTTTATGCTATAAATTGAATTAAGGCACAAATACATACAGTTCATTTTGTCTTTTAGCACTGCCCCACTCTTACTTTCTCTTGTGATAAAGAAAACCATTAGCTCCTGTCAGAATCGCAAGGAAGGAGATCACTTTTATTGAAATAAGAAGGAAATGATAGTGTCAGGCACGGAGTCCGAGAGATAAAATATTACATCTAATAAACATGCCACATATGGGATTCGACAAGGGGTCCTTGAATTACGGAACAACAGAAGCTTCAGAAAAACAATAACATTAATATTGAAAAATAATGACTAACCCTTCCATCTTGGGGAAAACCTGCATTTTAATAAACAGGGGGGAAATCCGGACTTCCTAAGAAAGTGGCTTAATGATACCCGGCGTGTAGAGAGCTTGTCCAAGGTGCACCCATGAGACGACAGGCATGGATGTCCAGTCCAGGGTGACCAGGGACTCAGAAGAAAACCAGGAGAGTTTCCCGAGAGGTAGATGGTATTTAAAATCTTGCAGAGAAGCGAGTTAGGGCACGGGCAGGAGAGTCTAAATTAGGATGAGTAAGAAGGTTCAAAAGAATGGGTCTGTGGTGCTGTCCAGTGTGCTGGTGAAAAGCTTTCTGTGCTCAGTGCCTTTGGGGCTGAGATTAACGAGTGACCTCTGCTTTAGGGATGGACTGGGGTGGAGGGTGGAGGGACAGAGCGGAGGACTGTTGGGGTCTCCTCTGCATTTGCCATCATCGATCCAAGTCAATATTGGGGACATTTGGCAACGTCTGGAGACACATAACTATGAGGGTTTGGGGATGCTACTGGAATATGGTGGAGAGGGGCCAGGGAAGCTGCCGGAAAAGTTGGAGTCTCACAGGAGAGCTAGTGCTTAGATGCCTCAAACATCTATAAACGTCCTGCAAGTGCTTGCTGGAGGAAGTCATCTCCCACCTAGGCCTCTGTGGCCTCTGTCCGTGGCCTTCCCCGGTGGCCTGGACCCAGGCCTGTCAGCCTGGTGCTCACAGCCTGGTGCGGTGTCTTACTTTCAAGGATCGGGTTGTGCACGGCGCTGGAGTGCAGATAACAATGTACTGCGAAAACAGAGTTCAAAGGCGACTCACAGACAGGCTGCTTGTTCCTGTCTCACCTGCTCATTATTTCAACTCTGAGAAGAAGAGAGAAATGGCACGGGGGGAGGGGCAGACATCAGCTCCCCGGTGTTTCCCTGGTGTGTCTCTGTCCTATAATGCAGGTAGACTTGCCCTTAGAGAAGAGGCTAGGGAACAAAGGCTGTGACCTCCTTGGGTGAATGGACCATTTGTTTTTCCTCATCAAAATGAAAGCAGGGCGTAGGGTCAGCCTATCAGATTAAAGCTTTACCACGAACTGCATAAGCATAGCCCTCATCCCACCCTTGGGCTAAAGATACACCTTTTGAATGTAAATGGCATCTTTCTAACTTGTTTGGAAGGTTCGAAAGCATTGTTTGAAGCTGTCCTAGGAGGATGAAGCCTGCCTCCCTCGCCTTCTCTCCTCTATCCTCTCCCCTGGCCTGGACCTTCATAATGAAGATTCACTACCTCTACGTTGTCCGGATCCCTGATCCCATGGAGAAGTGTGAGGTGTAAACTGTCTGTCCTGTTGCTTCTCCTCAAGAGTCTAAACGTGACCTCTTCATCATCGGTGGAGCTGAGGTTCTCAGGAGCAGGATGTTATCCAAGTCCATTCAGGCTGCTGTAACAACGAGCCACAGGCTGAGGGCTTCTGAACAACAGACATGTGTTCCTCGTGGTTCCGGAGGCTGGAAATCTGAGACCAGGATGACAGCAGGGCTGGGTTCTAGTGAGAGTCCTCTTCCAGGGTGCAGACTGCCTGCTTCTCCTTGCATCCTCACATGGGGAGAGGAGGGTGAGCGGTCTCACTGTGGTCCCTTACACGAGGGCTCCAGTCTCATTCATGAGGACCCTACCCCTGTGCCCTAGTCACCTTTCAATGATCTTGCCTCCTAATGCCATCTCAGTGGCGGTTAGGATTGCAACGTGAGAATTTGAGGAGGGGTGCAAACATTCAGTCCACTGCAGTCACATTCTAGGGGAACACGCCAAATTGCCCTTTTCAGGTATTATTTCAAAAGTATCCCTGGCTCCTACTATGGAATATCTGATGCTGTGCTGAGCCCTGCAGAAACAGAAAAGAAATACTACTACCACAAGGGTCGCTAATGATAATTAATAATAATAATGGGAAAAACTTTGCTCCAATTACCCTCAGTGGAGGGGGGCAGCCAGAGAGGCTGCTGAAAGCACCAAAAAAAAAAAAAAAAAAAAGTATGAACACACCACTGTCCCAAGTTAAAGGTGGGGGCGGGAGGAGAGTACCAGAGGCTGTTTTGTAGAGGAACACTGGATGTAGGATGGTGGGGAGTGAGAGTTAAGGGGGAGACTTGGGAATGCAGACAGAGCATCCCAGGTGGAGGGAACAACAGAGGAACGGTGGGAGGAGAGGCAGTGTGAGGGCCCAGGACTTCCAATGAGTTTCAAACACCGTGAGTGTGAAGGTTAAACGAGGAGCAGCAGGAACAGGAGTCAGAGGCTCAGCTCCCTCCATGAAGCCCAGGCTCCGCCCTGAGGGCTTGGAAGCCGTGGGAAGGGCAGGCCTGGAAGAGCGGGGCTGTACTGGATGTGCTTTTGCTCCTAACTCTTGTATGGAGGTTTAATCGACAGGCAGTTAAACTGTACATTCTTTAAGTGTACAACTGGATGCGTTTTGACATCCTCCAGGAAACCATCCCCACAATCAAGATAACGGACATAACCACAGTCCCCAAAGTTCCCTCAACGTGCTTTTTAATTCTCCCTCCGACCCCTCCCTCTGCTCCACCCTCAGGCAATGGGCTGATGCCCTTCGGTCCCTCGAGTTTACTCCTTTGTGACTGTTTTCTTTCACTGGGCGTACTCCTTTTGAGATTCAGCCCCGTGGCTGAACGTGTCCGCGTTTATTTCTCAGTGGGGGCCCACTGTCCGGATACCCTGCAGCCTGTTTACCCACTCCCCTGCTGCGTATTAGCGCTGCTGCCAGGTCGCAGCTGTGACAAGTGAAGCTGCCTTAGACACCGTGCTCAAGTCCTGATATGGAATCATGCTTTCCTTTCTCTTGGGCAATACATGTCCGGGTCACATAATAGGTACATAGTTAACTTTTTAAGAAACCACCAAACTGTTTTCCAAAGTGGTTGCTCCATTGTTCAGTCTCATGGCCAGCCCGTGGGAGTTCCAGCTGCTCCACATTCTCTGTAAGAATTGGTATGATCCGTCTCATAAATTTTAGCCACTCTTTTGGAGTGTAGTTAAATCTCCGTGGCTACTTTTAAGATTTTTCTTTATTTTATTTTATTTTATTTTATTTTATTTAGTTATAGTCAGTTTACAATGTTGCGTCAATTTCCAGTGTAAGACTTTTCTCTTTACAAGTGGGTTTTAAGCAATGTGTGTATGATGGACCTTGGTGAAGCTTTTGTCCTATCCCTTGAGCTTGGGGTTCGTTGAGTTTTTGGATCTGTGGACTTACAATTTGAATCAAAATTTATTATTTTGTTTCAGCTATTGGTTCGTCAAATTTTTTTTTCTAAACCCTTGTGGTGAGCAGCCTCTAAGGTGTCCCCCAGCGGGCGCCACCTCCTGATGGTCCCATGCTTGCATGGTCTCCTCCCATGCTCTGCCACGGACTGCTACAACATGGCAGGAGGGGTGGTACGTCACTCGCAAGGTTAATTTGTATGATACACAGGGCTTTCTGTTTTGATCTCTCTCTGATTGGGAAGAAACCAGCTACCATTCAAGTAGCCCTGAGGAAGGGCCCTATCTGGGGCTGCTGGCACTACAGTGAGGGAGAGCTTTAAGCAAACCCTCTCTCAGCTCAATGCCTACACCCTGGGCCAACAGCTCAAATGCAGCCCAGTAAGAAACCTTGTGCCTGAACCGTCTGGTTCAGCGTGCCTGATTCTTGACCCTCAGAAATTGTATGAGATGATAAATGTTGTTCCGAGCTAAGTTTTGGAGTTACTCCGTCTGCAGCTGTAGAGGTCTAACAACCCATCTCCCTTCCTCCCATTCTCTGCGCGTACGTCAGCCTGGCTGAAGTTACCCCACAGCTCAGCGATGCTTGTCCAGGTTTTCCCCCATCATTTTTTCTCTGTTTTACTTTAGAAACTGTCTATTACTTTAGCTTCAAGTCTAGTCATATTTTTTCAACATCGAATCTTTCATTAATCTCACTTAGGGTATCTTCTGGTTTAGACATTGTAGTTTTCATATCACCTTTACGGAGGTGTGATTGACATATAAAAAACCGTACATATTAACATACACGACTGGATGAGTCTGGAAGTAAGTGTACGTCCATGAAACCACCGCCACAATCTGCGCTGTCATCATAACCATCGCCTTCAAATTCTCCTTTTGCTTTAATTATTATTATCATCATCATTATTATTTGTGATAAGGACACTTAAGATCTACTTTCTCAGCAAAATTTTAAGCATACCCTATAGTACTATCAACTACAGACCACATTCCCTGTGGTAGATGTCTAGGACTCACTCAGCTTGCATAACTGAAATTTTGTACCTTAAGTCGAAGGGTACATGAACATTGCAATTTCCTCGTCTGCTAATTCTGTTATGTATGTAACTTCCATGGTTGTTTTGATGAATCAATTTTTTCTCATTATCATTTATATTTTCTGCTTCTTTGCATGCCTAGTCATTTTTTATTGGATGCCAAACATTATGAATTTAGCTTTGTTGGGTGTTGGATATTTTTGTATTTGAATCATTGTTTTTTAACTTTGTTCTAGGACCTGGTTAAGTTACTTTGAAAAAGTTTAGGTCTTGGCACCTTATGCTTAAGCTTTGTTAGGTGGGCCCAGAGCAGTGTTTAGTCTAGACCTAATTTCCTCAATTATTGAGGTAAAAGTGGTCTGAGTATTCTACCCAATAGATACTCTATGAATTGTGAGTTTTACATTTTGGGTTGGTGGGAACAGAAATTATCCTTGGTAGGTCCCAAGGAATGGTCCCTCTAAAGCTTTCAGATGGTTCTTTCCCCAGACTTGGGTAGTTCCCACACATGGATGCAAATGATCTGTACTCTGCTCAAGGCTAGGAGACCCTTCTCAGAATTTTTCTCCCCCTACAGTTCTCAGATTTCTGCTACTGTGCTCTGCAAACCCTAGCATCTTGGCTTCCCTGGCCTTCCAGCTCCATTGCTTTGACTCAGGAAGCCCCCTGGGCTCTGATTCAGTTCCATGTTCTAAAACTTTTGAGCAGTGAACTTGAGAAAGTAGAGGGTTCACTTTATTTATTGTCCTTATTTCAGGGATCCCTGCTTTTTTGTTAAACTCATGTCAATGTGCTTAAAACTATTGTTTCATGTATTTTGTCTTTTCTTCCATTTATCTCAGGTGAAGAAATTAGATATGGTCTGTGCTATCCATGTTGGCAGTGAGTGGAAATCTTTCTATGTGATTTTTGAAGGGTTTCTGACCAGTGCTTGCAGCAGGGACTGGGGTGGTTAGGCTGGAGGCTGGACATCCTTTGGAAGACCATTGAAATGTCTTCACATGGATGGGAGGGTTTGCATCAGCCTGGGAAAGCAGGGGTGGAGAAGAAGGAAGGGAAACTGGAGACAGTAGGAATTCAACCTTTCCTATGATTAAGTGTTAAACAGTGAGTGAGAAGGAGTCAAAGGTGATTCCCAGGTTGCTGCCCTTGCGACATAGTGAATCATCTCTGGCTTGAGGATTCTGGATGCTCAGAGAACTCCTCCAACTTCTTTCTGGGAGAAGCCATATACTTCACTGCCGACCCCATCCCCACCATTTGCTTCCTGGTTACGCCACGGAACAAAATAAGGAAATGTTTTTAGAAAATGCATGCATTGGAATGTGAAAAAGACACGAAGTCCTAAATGGAATATGAATATTACCTACAGTGGGGAAAAAATGCACCCTTAACAATAGAGCTAATCAGTGCAATCCCCTCCAAGAATTTAACAAGAATCTTTCTGTTTCTAGATAACCACTTTATCTTGACCATTGTTGGGGATTTTTTTTTTTTACTACATAATTCATGTTCTTCTCCTATTATTCTTTTCAGAGACTTAATCTTATTTAAATTAAAAATCACACACCTTATTAATTAAAACACCAGATGAGAGCAATTGATAATTCATCCAAGAGAAAGCAAACATCTTTTGTATAAATATTTCTCCTCTTGATGCTTTAGGTGCTTATTATTTAAGCTTTGGGAGACCACTTTATGCTCCAATCCAAACCTGTAATTAATAATAACCAGTTACATGTGCCCGACAGTTCACGGTATAGAACGCTCTGCTTTTTTCCCATTATTCAGTTTCATCTTTCTGACCATCCCATGAGGTGGGAAGGGCAAGGATCAGTCATCCCCCACTTCACAGAGGAGGGAGCCAAGGCTGTAAGAGGTGAGCTCGCTTGCCCAGCGTCTCGTGGCTGCCAATGCGCAGCACCGGACTCCGAATTCCGGTCCTACCGGCCTATCCTGCCCTGAGCTCTTCTCACAACTGAAGAATGAAAGTTTTTACTTCTGTTTCAAGTGGAATCTGGCCCTTGACATAATTCTGGAGCAGGTGAGGGAGTCTTTAACAGCGCAAGGGTTTAGGGAAGGGAAACCCTGCTTCTTTCAGATTCGGTGGATGACCGCTTGATGGCTGTTATCAACACAGCTTCGACACCGAAGAGAGGAGAGTCACACCGTCTTGTCTCACCTGTTACTTGGTGTCATGCGAGGCAAATAAGAGTGAATAAATCTCGGTAGGTCTTGAATTAATTTTTCAGTGTAGAAGTCAGTCAACCTGGTTTTGAGTCTATAAAAATAATGTCATTTTGTTTAAAATATTTTTTTCTTGCTATTTTTTTTCTTGCTTTTAATGTCTGTCTTCAATTTACTCTTTACCAAGTGGTCCTAGGCAGTTTCTGAAATCAGCCAGCTCAGTGGAGATTTTGGATTCAGACTCCAGGCCCAGCTCAAGCTCCATTTCAACTCACAAGGCCTTTCCTTTCAACTAATGCCACAGAGAACCCTGTCTACTCTGGACCACCTAAAGCCAAGTCCTCAGGATGGTGAACCTAAAAGTCCATTTGCGTTTTCCCCCCAAGCTGGTTTCCATGGGTCTGACATTGGCTTTCTTCTTTACCAGGAATGCTCCATTGCTGCACAGTGACCAGAGTATAGATTTGGAGTCTGGTGGACGTGGAATCAGATCTCTCTCTGACTTTGGGCACATTATTTAATCTCTTTGAGTCTCTGTCTTTTTAGTATTAAAATGAGTTCAATTACCATTAAATCAGATATTCTGTGTATAACTCAAGTAAACCCCAAGGCCTTGTGTGATGCTGTCTTAGCAGAGTGTTACGTTCAACCAAACACATTTCAGCGACTAAAAGGCAGCTAAAAGTACTTCACATCTTATTTATCCACTTACGGAAATGTCAAAGAAAGAGGAAGAACACATAATTAATACATATCAGATATCTAAAAATTCCACTTTTCCCATCACTGTCACATTTAAAATCCCCCAGTATCTAATTCTCAGCACTTTCATTCTCCTGCTTGCGATTCCAGGTGTGACCCACACGGCTCTCCTCTTTCTTTTTCTCCCTCCACTCTCCCTCTCTGAGCTGTATGACACGGTTCATCTGGCCTTTCTGGCTTTTTGCATTTTCTCTCTTTCTTGCTTAATTCCCAAATTCCTCACGACAGAGGAGAGTCCTTGATATGACCAGGCCTTCAGGGAACCTTCTCCTTTAGAAGTCGAGGGAGTGGGTAAGACTGTGGTTATTCATTTATCAACAACTTTGGTCCCAAAACAGACCACTTTCAGAATGTATACTGTATAATAGGCACTTACTACAGTGACCAGCACAAAGCTGGAACTCAGTACTGTGTATCCTTTCTTAAAACACAACTTCAGGCAGAGTTGTGGTGATAACCCTCAGCACGTGCAGTCCCCATCTCCCCAAGGGGAAGATAAGCTTCTGGGGGTCTGGCACCACGCTTCGTAGCTTATTAAATTCTTAGAACCAGGTACCATGCTCTGGTAGTATAGGTAGTCTGTAGATGGGTCACTCATTCAATACAACGTAGTGTTCCTACTATGTATCCAAAACATTGGGCTAGCTTTCTGCCGCTGGTAATCACAAGAAAATGGCTATGAACCAGGAGGTAGACACTCACCAGACCCTGAATCTACTGACACCTTGATCTTGGATTTTGCAGCCTCCTGGACTGTGAGAAATACATTTCTGTTGTTTGTAAGCCTATATATATATAGGCTAGACTCCTGGGATTTAAAATGAAGAAGACACATTCACTATCTTCAAGGGTCTTATAGGTCTATGGAAGGGACCAAGGCAAAAAAAAAAAAAAAAAAAAAATGAAGCATAGTTTGTAATAGACCCCCAGGTCACTTCTAGGGACTGGCATGGGGAAGCCTCATTGCCATGAGTGCTGGCTGCTAATAGCCCACAGTTCCATGCCTCTCCAGGACAGCACCATGGCCCACGGAACTGCCTTGCCCAGTGATGTCTAGGAGCTTAGACATCCCCTCACTTGTCACTTAGGACGTGGCCTGTAGCCAGCGAATGGCTGACGGGGGGCATAAAAGCCTTGCCCCTGACTTCATGGCAGGACAGATCATGCTCCAGAGCTCCCCGTGAGATCAGGCTAAGGCTGGACTTCAGCCAAAACCACAGCCTCTTCCCTGGCACTTGCTTTATAGTTTTCACCTGGGAGCTCTCGCTCACTCCCTAACTTGCAAAAGGATGCCCATTCAGGCTCGCCAGCCAGAAAGCCTGACTTCAGACACAGTGTTCTGATATAGCTCAAGGCGCGGTGGGCAGGGAGGAGAGAGGAATGTGCCGTAGGACACCGAGGGAGGCTTCACTGAGTGGTGGTACCTCATTTCATTCTGAAGGACACACAGGAGTGAGGACGGTAAGCAAGGGCCGCAATACAGAGAGAACCCATCGATAATGCCACGTGCATAATAACTGCTCAAAAATATGTGCCCTCCTTTCTCAGTATGGACACATACGCTCTAGAATCCAAGTCATCAGAAAGTGAAAGGGCGCAGCATTCTCAGAGGATGGTGAGAAGTTTCATTGCCTGGAGCTCAAGGAGCCTGGTGGGGTCTTGAAGGTGAGTGGGGTCCCTATGGGGTCTGTGTGCAGTGATTTTCCTTGCATATGGCGGAGAGCCAAAAGAGGTTTTAAATCAGAAGGATGGCGTTGGGTCTGTGCTTGAAAAGATAATTCTGGTGGCAGTGGGAGGACAGATTGGAGCAGTAAGTCAGGGGATCAGATAGACGGTCATTGAAATAGTCGAGACGAAAGAAGCTTAAGACAGAGATGATCACTTAGCAGGATCGGGGCTTTGGAGCTGGGGATGTATTCAAGGGGTTTTTTAAAGAATGACTCTCCAGCATAATGTGACCAGTAGAAAGGGAGCCAGGAGCCACTATACTGGTGAATGACAATATTCAGGCATCTTGCTGTGATAAAAATATGAAACCTGAACAAGGCTGACTCCATTAACTCTGCTGGTAAAGAGACAATTCTTATGAATGGTGCCACCCAAGTAAAACATACATTATCCTCTTATTTGAAACCCCTGTGTAATTTAAGACATCACTGCTGTATTTAAAAGAACGCATTATTGCGAGTGCTGGGAGGAGGTCAGCATTCATTAGCAATCCTACAATAACAGCCAACAAGTGTGAAGACTGAGCCTGTGATTGAGGAAAACAATTTCAGTTCGCAAATAGACTCTCACGTCTAACTCTTGCAAGCTTATTACAGCAACCGGAAAATGAAAACACTTTCATTTTTCAAATTTATGAGAAAAGCCCTCACTACCCACTGTCAGTCTAGCTGGGAAAACGTCTTCGGCCGATGTTGTCTTTTTGTCTCTGAACTTAAATAAAGACAGCCAGGAAGCAATAGGGAGAAGAAGAGATTGTGAAGACTTCTCTACAAAATGCAAATGAAAGCTAAGTTGTCAGAGAAGATTTAATTTTTAATATAGAAGTTGGAACAGAGGTATCTTCGTGCTGTTGCTCTGTGTGTGTTGTCTGCACTGGTGGTGTGTGTGCGTGTGTGTGTGTGTGTGTGTGTGTGCTCTGCGAACTGGATGTGTGTCTGGTCTGAACTGTGAGTTGTTTGTGTATTTATCTGAGACTGTTGGGACGAAGTGAAGTTCTCAGACTCACATCCTCTGGTTTGTTTGTTTGTTTGTATGAGCTGTTAGTACACTCTCATGCACTTGGCTTCCTTTGCCTTGTCGGATAGGTATTAGAAAGCCACTTTAAAGACAAGAAAACTCAGCCTCAGAAATAGTGGGCGTCATTCAAGATCACAGAGCTAATAAGAGAGCAAAGAGCAGTGGGGCTGGGGCAGCGTCGGGGGCAGACTTGGAACCATTTGCTTTGTTGTGAAGGTTCAGACATCTAGCAAGGGACAGAAACAGGAAGCACACTCCAGTCTGCAGGGTCCAAAAGCTAATCCCTCTCTAAAATTTGCTTATCTTATCTCTCAGGAGTTAGAGATAAGATAAGGATAGGCCAGTGGTTCCCAGACTTTGCATGGTGGGATCACCTGGGGAGCGTCCCAAAACAGTGATGCCTGTGTCTCACCTACAGACGTGGCAAGTTAAGTGGTCTGGGGTAGGATCTTAGCAAGTTCTCTGACGCCATACAGACCTGGGTTCAAACCCCAGATTCTAGACTTACCAGCTGTGTGACCCTGGGCAAGATGCCTGACTGTCCTGTGCTCAGATTCCCCACAGTACCGACTCCACAGGATGATTGTGAAGATTAAAGAAATTAATAGGTATAAAACATTTAGAAGTGTTTGCCATTATCATTTCATAAAAATGGCAATAAATTAACAAACAAACAAACAAAAAATAGGCTTTTGGCTTCTATGCCTGGGTAGACAGGAGGTAGAATTTGCCAAAAAAAAAAAAAAAATCACATACCAATATAGAGGAGACCACCAAGTCCCTCACCAGAGCTTGGGGCTGGGAAGAATTCGGGGGCATCGAAAACTGTCAGAGATGAAAGGAGCCTTAGACAGGGTGCGCCCTGCCCACTCTACCGTGTGCAGATTTTATCCTTGTAACATAGAAGTCGAGAGAGGTTAAGTGACTTGCCCAAAGCCACACAGCGATTACAGCACTCCTAGGGGCAGGACCCCAGGTTCCTTGCTTACTCTTTGGAGCCAGGTCTGCTTTAAGGCGGCTGCTCTTGGAGGCAATAGGGCGAGGCTCATGAGGCTGGGGGTTGTTGATTCCAAGCAGAAGCTCACAGGCTCCTGGTACCCCCTTGACCTGCACTGACTCGGATTCCTACCCTGTTGAGGGGCAACCTCAACTGACCTGCCCAGTTGACACTCGTCCTTTCTTCTTCATCTGTCTCCTCGACGTGCCCTGGCTGGTGGAGGGAGGTCTTGAAAGAGTCTCTGAAATGGAATCAGCCCAAATGGGTTTGATTTGCCTTTCAGCATTTTTAAGGGAGACATTTTCTCTTGTGTCGCGAAGCAACCAGCTTAGCCCTCTGCCGAGGAGGCGCCTCCTGGCTTTGTGCAGCCACAAACTCTGATCACAGCGGAGGCACTTGGCTCATTCTTTCTGTGTTTGCATTTTCAAAGGTCGCTTAACTGGAACATATCTTGTCAAACAAAATCCTTAGGAACACGTTGCCTTTTGTCTAGTGAAAGCCAGTTGTGGGAGTGGGTGAAAAATGCTTTTTGGGATTACACATACATGAGTGATATGCTGATGCATGACACACGGATGACTCCACTTTGCTGTGCCTTCACTTTCTTATCTTTTAAATGGGGGTTATGCCTGCCTTCTACTGAAGCAATGAGATCGTATCTGATAATGCATACATCAGATTATGAGCTCAAAGATCTGTGCCTGGCAGATAATTAGAAAACAGGGTCTCTCTCTGCTCTGTTATTTCAAGTGGAGGGAATGAAGTCAATGAATCAGTGCATTGGAAAATATTTCCTTGGCTCAGTCTCCTGCAAAGCACCCCATGGGCTGTGAAAGCTCTGTCTGGCAGTATCCCTCCCCTCAAAGGGCTTGGGATTTAGTTGGAGATAGAAAATTAGCACAATAGGTGCTAATTGATAAGGTAGATAAAGGTGAGGCAGGAGGTTACAGGTGGCCATCTATGGGGTAAAGAAAGTCACAAGCTAGCAATTTTTAAGCTACTTCAGGCCTTTAGCCAAATTTTATTTTATTTTTTAGTAAAGAAAAGAATGAAATGTGAAAACAAAGAACTAAAAGCATTTGAATTAGTTGCCAAGGTTTTAAACTTAAAATTTTTATTTCCTGATTCTTTTCAAAAGTGAGATGGTATGGAAATCTGAGACAACGGTCCTCTGGATTTTTGTTCCAGTTCTGCCCTTTGGATGGAGTGTGTTCTCTTTAGTTTGCCACAGTCCTCACCATGCCCTGCTGTTGGCCAGCCCTAACCATCCTTACACTCATATGCACACTGTCATTCTACCTGTTAAGAAGAAAGTGAAATGTACTGTGTATGATATAATTCCTTGAAAATAGGAAAGAGCATATCATGGTATAAAAGGGAAGACCATTCTTACAGGAGTGATATAGTAATCCACAGAGTTATGTGTTATGAGAACACAACACCAGTTCTGTGAAACAAATGTTGTCCAGTATCCAATTCTTCAAGGATTAGGTCATGAGTCACTGCAGTTGCTGCCTACAGGATGCCCTGGAAGGAATTCAGGAGGAACAGGATGAGGCTCTCTGTGCTTTGGGAAAACAGGCAAAACAGGTCCTTAGAGAGTTAGATATACTGTAGGAAAAATTTTTATAAACCCAGATCCTTGCATCTTCAGAATAGCACTAAAATCATTAATTGAGACATCATTCCTCTTGACCAGCAGTTACCTTCTACCAAGAGGAATGCTGGAGGGCACGTACTCCTTAGCCAAAATCACATACGTACTGGCCTCCTCCCTACCTCTGTGGAGCAGCTCCTCAGAGCTGTCTGAGAGGCTGTCTCCCAGGCTATAGTCCTCAGTAAGACACCACATAAAACATAACTCACAGCTTTTATGTTGTGAGTGTTTCTGGCAGTGCATGGTTCTCATTAGGAAATGTGATACTGTAAGAACTACAACAGATATAAGAAAAAAATGCATGGAGAAAAGTGCAACTGGAAAATGAAAGAAAAATCCAACCTGGCCTATGATTGACATTAGCCACCCAGCCTTTTGCATGCATCTTGGTATAGAAAGGCGAGCATGGAATTGACTCTGTTTTTTTTCACACTTTAGTTGCATGACAGACATCTTTCTGAGACTCACTTTTCTTTTGCAAAATGTGCTGTACACCAGAAATTGACACATTGTAACTGACTGTACTTCAATAAAAAAACGTGGATGATAAAATTGACCCCCTAGGACCGGGGGGAGGACTAAATCATTATCACATAGAGAAGTGCCCATGGGAGTGGCACATAGAGCTGATAATTCATACACATCTGCTGAATCTGGACTGAAAGGGGATGGGGAGGAATTGTGAGGCCTGGAGATGCCATAGACAAAGCAGGACATCATTGGACTTTCTCCAAGGAAGAGTCAGATGGAAAGACAGAAACAGGCCTGGTGAGGGGGATGTCTGGGTCAGTGGTACAACACACATCAGGTTGGGGGTGGGGATGGAGGTATGCTGGACACTGAGCCTGAAACTGCTGAGCTGAGGGTACATATTGAAGGGAGGTTGAGTGGACGTGTATGAGGATGAGCAGGCTTGGCCACAGAGTCCCTTAGCTTCTTATCTCTTTTATTACAGAGTCCAATCCACCATCAATTGTTGATCTCTTGCGTACCAGGCATTGGCTTGGTGCTGGGGACAGAGTGGTGTCAGGATGTAAATTCTGACTTTATCCCATCTGAAGTCAGACTACAGCTCTGTCCCTGAGAAACTGTGCTCCCCTGGATACATCACTTAACCCACCTCCACCACAGTTTCCTCACCTGAAAAAAAAAAAAAAAAGGCAATAGTAACATGCTTCATTGCATTTGCTGGAGTTGAGAATTGTGGTGCATGAATCAAGGGCATTCCAGAAAAGTGCTAGAAAGCAGAGTGGGACTTGATACTTGCGAGCTCTGGACACCAAGCCCAAATAGTTCGTCATCTTGTGCAAAGACTCCAGTCAAAATATCGATCATCACAATTGAGGGGTGAGTATGCAGAGATGGACATAAGCCCAGCATGACTGGCCCACCCCAAGTGACCCCGGACTTAGCAGAGAAGATGTCCTGAGGCTTGGTCTGGGGAGAGGAGCTGGTGGTAAGAAAGGCCAGAGAGAGTGGAGGGCAAGGATGGTTGAAGGCAGCCAGGCATTGCTGGGGACTCGGGGAGGTGGGGAGACTGGGGCTGGAGCAGGGAAGAGGAAATGGCTCTGAAGATGCTGGGCAGAGGGCAGAGTGAGAAGGGACTTGAATGTCATGTGGAAGAGTCTTTATTTTTTCCTGTGGATGATCGGGATCTCCATGTGGCTTACAATTAGAGGAAATACACAATTAGTCTTGAGATTTAGTTTCTTAGCATCCACTTGGTCAGGTGTTCAGCCAACAGAATGAGCCTCATTTTCTGGCAGAAGGCAAAGCAGGCAGCTTGAAGTCCAGGTTTCTCTTGGGAGGCATATGATCTCCCCCGCAACCCAGTTGTTTAATAAATCTATTGAGTATCTTTTATCTGTTGAACACTAAACACATTGCTCAATACTGCTTTTCAGGGTTGCTTGAGTTGCCATGAGGAGAAAAGAGCTATTGTTTCAGGTGAGATTGGTCGAGGTCTTTCCATCAGCCATTACCCATGCTTTCTGGAAAGTGTTGCTTCAGTAACATGGAGCCACATGGGTTTGGTGGTTTGGACTGGGTGTTTCCAGGAGAGCAACTGGGCGAGAGGGAAGTCCTTCCTGTCAGAGAGGTGAAAAACGGTCCTGTAGGGCGCCCCTCTAGAATGAGGGACCCCAGAGGCCAGGGGCATGGTAAAGAGTTGGTAAATATTCATTGAATGAATAAAGGAATGAACAAATGAATGAAAAGGCGATTGATGCTAAAAATGCAGCAAACTATTGAATATAACAAAAAAGAAGCAGTGTCACCGGTATAGGGAACAAACTAGTGGTGACCAGTGGCGGGAGGGGAGGGGCAATATGCGGGGCGTTAAGAGGTTAAAAACTACCATGTATCAAATAAGCTACAAGGATATACTGTACAGCACAGGGAATATAGCCAATATTTTATAATAACTATAAATGGAGTATAACCTTTAAAAATTATGAGCCATTCTGTTGGACACCTGTAACTTATATAATATTGTATATCAACTATACTTCAAAAAATTTAAAAAATATACATTTCCTAGCTAATAGTTCTCATTCTCAGATTGGGAACTCATACAGTTACATATATTTGGTTGTAAATAAAATTGTTTTAAAAATGAAATTTGTTGAAAAGTAAAAATAAACACATTGAACTTTCAAAAAAAAAAAATGAATGATCAATTTCAGCCCTCCCAGTACATAGTCTGTGGGGTGGAAAAATAAATTAAAATACATCTATGCTGGGGAGATTCCTTTTTTTTTTAGTAGCTTTTTAAAGAACATTCACACGTAAATGTTATCATCTTCTTGACGTGAGGGAAGTGAAGACAAGGACAGAGTCTCCCCTGATGGCCCTTGTCCTGGGTCCCTCTCTTCTGCCTCTGGTAGCCATCCATTTAAACCTGTTCCTCTGTGTTCACACATGTATAGCTATGACTCTGTGTGGCTGTGCACTTAAAACCAGATCTCCAGGGTGCTTTCGGGAGATTAGAATCTTTTCCTCATTTAAGAGATGAGCAAACAGAGGCTCAGAGCAGTTGTGTTCCATGTGCCAGTCGACTAAGAGTCATTTTAAACTCAGCTCTGGGGGTCCCAGAGCTCCTGCTCTTTTGGCCACCCCAGGCAGATCCCAGGGGAAGTCCTCCATGTGCTTTCCACACGTACTGTGTCTTCAGCTTTGACTGGAGAAAAAAAATAAATCCTGTCCATGTGGGGAGGGGATGCTGTGAGGATGAAAAACAGTGCAGTGGAGAAAGGGAATGGGTCCCCTGTATCATTCAACATGGTAGCCACCAGTCACGAGTCATTCTTTAAACTTAAGTTTAACTTAGTTAAAATTAAGTAAAATTGGAAATTCAGTTCCTCCATACTACTGGCCGCATTTCAAGTGCTCCATAGTCACATGTGGCTGCCAGATTGGACAGTGCAGATATAGAAGCCTTCCATCACCACAGAAAGTTCAGTTGGACAGCATTGCAGCCAGGCTGTGAAACATTGTACCAGAGTGCAGGTTTGCTGATATTATGCAGGACAGGGGTTTTTCGTGGCTTTCCTTTGTATACACTGACCTTGAAGTCTCAGAGGCTTTCTCCCGTTGCTCCCCAAAACATGCTGAATTTCAGCTTTGCTGCAAATCTCTCTCGTGTATTCTGGTGATTCTACGTAGCAGAAGTATCTCAATTGGTTTACAGATTCTGGGGCTCCGATTTAGTTCAAGATCAAGCCAATGCAGACCATCAAGGATTCTGTGACGTTTGCATCTCACATAGAGTCTTCAGTGGAAGTGAACTTTGATGTTATAACATCCACTTGGGACAGGGGTGTTGAAAAATGGTCTTATTGTGGGATTTCCACTGGGGACACTGTTAATACCACATGTAGTGTGCTTTTTATGAGAACTTCCTGGGGAACTTTGTCTTAGACTTGAGTTCTCCTGAGTGACTTTCTTTGCTTTTCCTGGTTGAATGCTATCGATTTTTATAACCGGCTGTGTTTCCTTCTTTGCTTTATTTGCTAGGAAGCTTGGAGCAAAATTTCCAGCTTCATCTTAACAATTGTGTAGGACCTTCTGGCACACATTGCTGTATTTTTTTTCCTGTATTTATTTTACCAATCTACTCTCAGTCTTCTCTCACTGGGGTTTCATTTTGCTCTTCATCTTAGTCTTCATCTATTGCATTTCAGTTTTTTGTTGTTGTTGTTGTTGTTGTTGTTATTGTTGTTCTGTTTGTTTTATATGCCTTCTTCAACACATCTGCCTAGTGGACAGGAGTAAGGAGACAAGGCATCAGATGTAAGTGGATGAGCCACTTGGGGAGCTGGGGAGCAGAAGCAGAGACAAGGGGTGAAGGGTGGTCCCGCTTATCTCTTGTGACCTGGGAGGTCACACCAAACGGAGGCCACTTCCTCAGAATCACGTCATCTTTGCCCCTGAGGTTGGCACTGACATGTGAGCAGGCCACACCAAGAAGGGGAAGGCGGGCAGCCTGTCTGGGCACATTCAGGCTCCTGGGCTCAGAGCTGGGATGGCCACACCTATCCTCAGTCCTGATGATAACTGGGAACATCGAAGGAGAGTCACATGAGCCTTTGACATCTCTTCTTCCAGGGAGAGGCTTTCCCACCACCTGACCCTCCTTTCTGTGAGCGACAGCCCTAATTATGGGCCAGAATAACGGTCATCCCTCTCTCTGACTCTCCGAGTTTCAGGAGCTGAGTTATTCCTTTTCCTCAATTACTGGGAACAGGCTTTTCTGAGACCATGGTCAGCACCACCAAGTGAACTGGAGGGTGTGTCCTACCTGTGGGTCAAGCCAGGCAGATCCGTGATTCTGGAAAACGTCAAGTCCCGGCCCAGTGGAGATGGCATGCTGAGACCTACATGTGCTTCCACGTGGTCTGCATTGGCGTTTGATGTGATTTTTACCTGGTGCTTCACCTATTACAATGAGACATAAAAAGGGAATTTGCAGCTGCCTGCTTATCGGAAAAAGATCAACAGTTTCTGTAATTAATATGGAAGATAACAATTTAAAATAATGAAACACCCATAATATGCTTAGGGGAAGCAGCTTGTTGCTATAATTAGAATGAGAATCAAATTGTTCTGATGGCAAACACATCATTTATTGAACTGAAGCTACTCTATGAATGGAAGTAAATAGCACAGCAGGAAAAAAAATAAACAAGGAAGAGACACATTTCATAAACCTCTGGGTCTGAGAGAGATGTCAGAAACGTCCAGGGGTGCAGCTTCACAGAACTGGACCTTTCTGCACCTCCAGGCACTGTGCCATCTGAGCCCCGATATGGGGGTTGTTTGATGCCCTTTGAAGCCCTTGAGATTTTTTTAAAGTACAGCTCTGATTATGTCATCCCCTGCTTAAACTTCCCCCCACAGAAGGTTAAATGTAAAAAGGTTTCTGTCTCTAAGCACACACACACACACACACACACACACACACACACACACACGTGCACATACATTGTACATGCTCTAATTTCAATTTATGCTTCACTTTGCGTCTCCCGTTTTAAAACATATTCCACACACATATATTACCTTCATAATGAATAAAAAAGTTGTTGTTTTTTCCGCAAGGCTCTCTGTCATTTAAAGGCTTGTGTCCAAGCTCCCTGGGTGGTCAGTCCCATCTCCTGCACCAGCACCAGCTCCCTGGGCCGCAGTCTCCTGGACAAGGCCTGCATCTTTGAGTTTCCTGCCTCTTCTGGACCTGGTGCCTTTGTTTCTGCTCGTCTCTTGGCCTGCGACTTTCTCTCCCTCCCTTTCTTGCCTAGAAGTCTCCCACTTCTCTGTAAAGACCTAGAGCAAATGTCATCTCTTCTTAGCAGTTTCCTTACACTAGCCCTCTACCCTGGAGGCGCGATGAGCTGCTTTCTCCTCTGAGTTCTCAAGACATTTCCCACAAATGCGTATCAGTGCCCTATACGGCGTTACGGAGTTACTTGCATTTATGTCGTCAACTCTCAACACATGTGAATGTGTGTGTGTGTTTATATGCCTGGCACATAGTAGGTATAAATGTTTACTAAGAGAGTGTTAGATTAATTTGGGTGAGCAAGGACACATTTTGGGTTCATTAGACATGTTAAGTTATTTTTAAAGTTCTGTGGTTTGAGCAAAATTTGAAAAGCATTTTGCCAAGTATGTTTCTCCCTATTTTGTAAAGCCCACATGTCTATTAAGGGGGGAAAAGCCATATGGCTCTGATTTCTTTACTCATAGATCGGCATTTCAGTTTTCAGGATATCTGACGTTCAAGATGCTGCCCGTGCTGTGCGTATCGGTCCCTCTTTTTGAATGTGTTTTTCTTTGAACTGAGGAGATCAACTTTCCCCCAAACAGAAGCTTAACCCTCAATAGCACAGAAGGAGCGCTCAGTTCTCCACTTGTGAGGCCTAGGAGATGGCTTCTCAGACAGAAAGCACTTTCTGCCTTTTACAAAGAAAAAGGGGGTCACCCTTCTACAGAATCTCTCGGGCTAAGAGGAGCCAAGGCAGGCGACAGTTCAGGTTGGGTCACGTAGATTTACTTTCGGTGTGACTGAAGGTAGCCCAGGTATACGGAGGAGATGCTGATCAAATGAGTTAATCGGTTATTAAATACATACAGGAATGAAAGCAGTTTACAGAGGGGTGATGTCATGGACACTTTTTAAAATTAGAAACCCGGCATCCAGTTATTATTGCCCTTGGCTTCGTGCCTTAGTGACTGATAGTTTGTACAGCCTGTCTCCTCTCTGAACAGGGTCCCCCTGTTGAAAGACAGGGCTCGTGATCTATCTTCGGGCTTTAATGAAGATTTAATGAAGATCTTTTTGAGCAAGTTTTGCCAAACTTCTAGTCATTTATCTAATGCCTTTGCAATCTTGGCCATATAGATGTATTTTACAAACTGCTCTTCATGTTTTTTTCCTAAGTGGATTTATCTTTATTTGGTAAAGTACGTAAACAAAGATATTTACAAAATTAACATTATATCACTATTGTCTAAGGACAAACTATATTCTTTTACTGTATAATAACCCCTTACGTTGGATAAAAAAGGTGCTTGTTCATTTTTTCTAAATATTAATCTGCACAGTAGCTAAAATCATCTCACTCATCATCAATGGTACCCATACCTTGGAAAGCACTCACTTAGTATATTTGGGAACTTCTTCTAAAAGGGATGGTTGTATAAGTGTTCCAAGCAACCACTGTTATTGAGAAGATTAATACAACAGCTGTCAGACACTCTGGCTCAAACCTTAGCCATGGCGTTTTGCTAAGTACGCAATTATGGAGAAGTGACTTAAGTGTTCTGAGCGACAGCGTCCTCATCTGAGAAACAGAAAGTGAGTTATTTCAGAATGTGGTGCAAAATGGTGACAGGGGCTTATTCTCTTCTCTCGTAATTTGTGCTTTCCCGTCCCTGCCTCTATGGGATGCAAACACGTGCGTGACAAGTGAAAAATGGAGTCAGATATGTCAAAGTGGCTAATTCTCTGGACGTTTGTCACCACCCTCTTCATCATACAGTTTCTTAATACTGTGATTCATGAGATAATTTAGAAGTCCATGGGGCAGGCATGACCATGATGAGGATTCCCATTTGAACAATGAAGAAACTGAGGTTTCCAGGAGATGCTATTCCCAGGGCTATTCTCAGGGTAACAAGTTCTAGAAGGAGCCGGGGCTTTCTGATTCTTGCTGGTCCTGGCTACTTGATTTTGTGCCACCGAACAGACAGGTATGATGGAAGAGCGGGTCAACCAAAAACAGTGAGATGTGAAACATTGCTGAGAAGGTACAAGGTGTAAAATCCTCAAAAGATCCCCTTCCTTTGTCTCTCTGTTTGTATAAAGCTCTGAGGGGACACAACCCAGAAGACCTATTTGTGACTTAACAGGCCACCTTGTGAACTTGGGAAATTAAACAAATAGATTCCTAACATAGGATGTGTCAGGTTCTAAGACAATTCCTGGAGAAACAGAAATAATTCTTCTTAAAGAGTTTACAGTCTGAGGAGGGAGACTAACTGATTGCACCAAAAAAACCCCGGCCAACCAAAGAAAATAAAACAAAATTGACATAAAGTCACGACCAAAAGGAAGCTGTGTGTCACGTAACCTGGGGAAAGGGAGAATGTGGCAATTATTTGTATTAAAAACTATGACTGTGTTGCATTTTCAGTGCAGGTTAATGGAGTCCAAGTCCCCAAACTCTATTTTCCTTTTGACTCTAAAAGCCACCCTTTTGAAGAAATCAACTTTATTTTCTCTCCTCTGTCAGTAATAGGCTGGTCGTTTCCCAATCAAAATCTCTTTCAGTAGGTTTCTAAAACTTGCACAGTCCCTGTACTCACGTCTCTTTCAGTGTGCAATTTGCCTCTGTATCATGCAAGCCACAGGCTTGAGAAAGCCCTTAGCATATTTCAGCAGACACTGGAAAACTCTCAACAATCAGAGTTACTACTGTGAAACAAAATCTTCAACTTGGCAATGAGAAGCAGAAGAATTCATTTTTAGATTTTAAAAATAAAAATGTCCATCTTCAAGTCAACACATTTCCCTGTTTTGGCATCTCGAACCGTATTTTAAAAAAAGCAGAGAGAGAAATTTTCAGCTTACCTTTGCATCTAAAAATGAGACTAAAGCACAGTTCTGCACTATTAAACCCTTGCACGACATTCTTCAAGAGGCACGCTTATGACTTCTTCTTCATGTCCGGATTTTCCAGCCAGTATAGGGGGGAGGTGGGCATCCACCAGCCAAGAGAGGGTGGAGACTGGACAAGATTGGAAGAGGCCAATATAAAGTGAAAACCACCTGGTTTGCATTTGCAGCGGCCCTGACTGAGGGAACTGGGAACGAAGAGGAGGAAACTCCTGAACAGCTGGCCGATGACAAGGACGGGAGGCTGATCTGCCCACCGCCTCTGCAAGTGGAAATGGCCCCTTTTAAAGTAGCTTCACATTTCTAATAAGTAGGATGACTTGGTCTGGAAGCCAAAGGTCCATAGGGTTTTCTTTTTGTTCTTGGTTTGTTTTATTTCCCAAGCACTGGTGAGTGTCTGCAGTTTTGTTACAGATATGTGAGTGGTGAGTCCCACTACCTGGAAGTGTGCGGGAGTTCCCTAGACCCTCTATGCTCAGTTTCCTCGTTCCCAAAGCAGAGATAAAGATGGGACCTCTTTTGCAGAGCTGTGTGACGCTTAATCGCAGGAAACATGTTTAACATGATACCCAGAACATTTTAAATACTCAAAAAATGTTGCCTATTATGACCTGATAATTATGACAATGGCCATCCCTTCCTGCCCATCCTCACCAAAAAATCATGTAAAATCAGTTTGGTGGCATCAGTTCTGCAGATGGCAATAACTGAGGCTAAAAAGTGAAGCTGATCTTTTCTAAGGCATTGCCAGAAACACGTAGAACTTAAAACTTAAATGAAATCTATATGACATGACGTCCAAAGACCAGGATTAACCAACATCTCATGCCGCTTAACATGTGAATGATTCTCTGGTCTCTTAGGCTGCTTACAAGAGCTCAGTGTTTGGATTGAAAGGTGAAAAACTCATTCATTCAACCTACTGTCTTGACTCTGCAAAGTCCCAACATCATATATTTTAGTTTTTGCCAGTGGTTGGACTGTCACAAATGACGATGACCATTTGTTGAGAACACTTCGTACAGGAGAATCTGAGACTCACCTTTCCCAACGGGAAGTGAACAGCAGTTATCAGCATCCCTGTTCTACTGTTAAGTCGCACTGTTCAGTGGTGGAGCCAGAAACAGCGTCCAGGTTTGTCGATTTGAAAAGCTCAAGCTCTTTTGAACAAATGGCCTTTTACAGTTGTGATTGCCTTTAATTCCAAGAAATCCTCAAGCCATTATATCTTTAAATGATATCTGTTCCACCAGAGCTTTAATTAGGCAGATGTTAAAATTTTTTTAATTTTTTTTTTTCAGATTTCCCATCTCTTTGCACTATGTTCTGGGGAAATTTCTCAAATTAAACTTTCAACTTCTGTTGTTTGATTTTTGTCCATACCCAGTTTGCTTTTTAACATTTCTGTTGAGTATTTTATTTCAATTATTAGAGATTTTACTTATAAATCTCTAATGCGTTTTCAAAACCAATTGAATTTATGATTGAATTATTTTTATAACAGCATAAATAAACATTTCAAACACTTTTCTCATGACTCTATCTGTTTTGTTTCTAAAGGATATCATGTGCTGGGATTTTGTGTTTCTTTTCTAATGCATGTTGAGGTGGATTTCTATCTTCCTGACATCATATTGCCATAGATACACAGCTGAGAGTCTGACTGTTAGAACAATATAGAGAATCTCTCTTATTTCTCTGGTTTCTTTTATGACTTTCCACTGTCTTTGGTGTCTACAATTTCATTACAATGTGTTTAGGTGAAAATTTGTTTTACCAAGATACACTTTACATAGACTAGGATGTCATGATGATAAGTATGATGAGGTCTGACAATTTTATACATCTCTTTGTAACCATCTTCTTCTCCATTCCCCAACCCCATCCCCGACACACACAATCACAGTGGGGAACATTTCCATTACCTCGGAATGTTGCCTCCTCCAGAAGTACTTTCTGACTTTTAATATCATAGATTAGTTCTGCCTATTCATGGACTTCCTATAAATGGAATTGTGCAGTGTATATGGTCTGTGTCTAACTTCGTTCACTTACTATAATAACTTTCAGGTTTACCCGTGTTATTGCACTTATCAGTAGTTTGTTCTTTTGTAGAGCAGAGTAGTGTTCCACTGTATCATCATTTACCATAGAATTTGCTAATCCATTGAATTGTTGACAGTTTTTTGGCTTGTTTATAACTTTTGTATATTATGAACAAGGTAGCTAGAACATTCTCGTAAAAGAATTTATGTAAACATATGTTTTGTTTTTCTTGGATTATTAGGAGTGGATTTTATGAGTCATAGGATAGGTGTATATTTAACTTTCTAAGAAACTACCAGATAATTCTATAAAGTAACTGTACAATTTTAGACTTCCCCAACAATGCATGAAAGTTCAAATTATTCTATGTCCTCACAGATGTAAGGTACTGTCTGTAGTTTTTATATTTGCTATTCTAGTGGGTATGAAGTGGCATCTCACTGTGGTTTTATATCAGATTTCTTAGATGACTAATAATTCTGAGCACATATCCATGATCTTATTGGTGGTTATACTCATGTCTTGTTTGTAAAGTTTCCGCTTAAGTCTGCTGCCCATTTTTATTGGGGTTATTATTATTATTACTGATTTTTAGGGTTTTAAAAATATATTCCAGGTATGTTTTTTGTGAGATATTTGTACTACAATTATTTTCTCCCACTTTGTGGCTTTCATATTCATTTTCTTACTGGTGTCTTTTAGTGAGAAAATGCTTAATGTTGATAAAGTCCAATTATAATTATTTTCTCTTGTGGTTAATATTTCTTGCATCTTCTCTAAGAAATCTTTGCCTAATTCAAAGTCACAAAAATATTCTCTTGTTTTCTTCTAGAATTTTTGTGTTTCTAGTTTTTCAGTTTAGATGGAAGACCCGTAAAAATTATTGTTATGTATAGAATTAAGAGAGGTTACATTTTTATTTTCCCATATAGGTATCCAGCTATTTTAGCAAAATTTCTTTAAAAGGACTTCTGTAGTCATTGATCATTTTTGTTGTTGTTGTTGTTGTTGTTGTTGTGTGTGTGTGTGTGTGTGTGTGTGTGTGTGTCTTAAGCTGACACCAAAATGTGTGAGTCTCCTTCTGGGTTCCCTATTCTGATCCATTGATTTTTTTTTTTCTATACTTGTGATTACTTGTAGTCTAGACTTCGGGTAATGATATCATTTTTGGAAATAATTTTGGTTATTCTCGACCCTTTGTACTACCATATTAATATTTGTATCAGCCTATCACTTTTTTAAAAAGCAAATAGCCTACCGGGATTCTAATTGAGATTATGTAGAATCTATATATCAATTTGAGAACAATTGCCATCTTAACAATAGTGACTCTTCCAATCTATAAATATGGTATACATTTCCATTAACTAGGTCTTCTTTCATTTCTCTCAGCAAATTTTGTTTGCTTGTTTTCAATATAGAAATCTAACATTCCCTTTGTATTTGTATTTTGTATATTTTCTGTTTGATATTTTTATTGTACCATAAATGGTAAGGAATTTTCAATTTCCTTTTTCAATTATTTTTTGTTTGAATCTAGAAATACAAGTGAGCTTTTATATCTCACAAATTTCATACATTTAATTATTATTTTAATAATATTTATGCATATTCCACAGGGTTTTCTATGCACACAATCATGTTATCTGTAAATAATGATGGCTTTACTTCTCCTTTCTTTTTTTCTTGATTATTTAGATTTTTATTTTAAAAATATTGTTTTTATTATTTTTATTTTTGGGGTAGAGGTAGTTAGGTTTTTCTTTTTTAAATCTATTTACGTTTTTTAATGGAGGTCCTGGGGATTGAACCCAGGACCTTGTGCATGCTCGTCACACCCTCTACAACTGGGCTATGCCCTTCCCCCTACTTATCCATTTCTAATATTTAAGCTTTTCCTTTTTTTTCCCCCTTGATTTATTGCACTAGTGATGACATCAGACATTCTTGCCTTTCTCTTGATTTTAGGGGAAAAATGTTTAATGTTTTTCTGTCTAGTATCATGTTAGCTGTAGATTTTTCTTAAGGGCCCTTTATCAGATTGAGGAATTCTGCTCTTCCATTCTTACTTTTCTGAAAATTTTTACTATAAATGGAGGTAGGATTTTATCAAACACTTTTCCTAAGTGTTTGAAATAATCTTATCATTTTTCTTATTTATTTTTGTGATGAATTATAGTAATTGCTTTTCAAATATAGGTAGGCAAGGATCAATTCAACCTAGGCTAGATCACACAGAATTATGATGTGTTATCCTTTTTAGATATTGCTGGATTCAATTTACTAATGTCATGTTAGAGATTTCCACATCTGTTCATGAAAATACTGGTCTGTAATTTCTTTTTTAAAAATTTCATTGTTAAGTCTTCGAATCATAGTTATTCTGACCTGATAAATGAGATGGGAAATACCCTTTTCTTCTATATTTTCTCTAAGAGTGTAAGATTTTGTTTTTCCTTAAATTTTTTTGGAATTCATCAGTGAAGCCATTATGGCCTGGAGGAATTTGTAGGGTATTTTGTTTGCTTGTTTGTTTGTTTTGCAGGTGTGGTAGCAGAATAATGGCCTCAAAAATATGCCCGAAATTGTGAGAAGTAGCCTCTAGAACTTTCAGAAAATAAATTTATGTTGGTTAAGCCACCCAGTCTGGTATTTGATTACGGCAGCCTGGTGACTATTATGGCATCTTATTCTTTTCCTGTCTTTAATGTCTTTAATCAATAAAATTAAAAATTAATAAACATTAATAATTAATGTCTTTAATCAATTAAAATATATACTACATTGGTAATCTCTACATTCTAGATTTTCTATTATGTAAACCTCTAAGCAATTAAATCTAGCTATTTTTAGTGGATTTTCTTTTTTAACTCATGGCGAATTGTTATTCTGTGTATTTTATAGTTTTGGGCTGTAGACTCTTCTTTAGTGGGATTCATTGAAAACATTGCAAGCCCAGGATAAGGGCAATCCCTCCAGAGAGGTGCTACTTTTCCTTGTACCATGAAGTCAGGAATACCAACCTTCAAAATACTCATTATTTGGTATCATGTCTAAAGCCTTCAAAACTGACATCTCCTCCTCTGATCGTCCTTTGATACAGACAACTTCTTCACTGTTGACTCGATGTAACTACAGGTGAATTTAGTTCTAGCTATTCTTTGAGGAATCTAACTTTTCTGGCACTTCAATCTTGATTTCTCTTATTTTAAGGGCCCAATATTTCATCCCCTGTCTCTACACGGTCATTTAACTGATGTACATAAATTATGAAGACAGGAATTTCATTGGCAGCTCCGAGTCGGCTTTTCTTGCTATCTGGATTTTTGTTCCCTTTGTTTTTTGTTGTCTGTTTTTTTTTAAATGTCATTAGATGTTCAGGTATTTAAGGGAAGGCCATTACATCATATCTTTTATTTTTAATGTGTTTCTGTAATGGGAGGAGTTTTAGATTATGTATAGTCTGCTATATTGCCAGAATTGGAAGTGAATACTCATTTTACAATGTCAGTATAACCTCATGTCAAAAATGGACATGGATAGTAATGTAAAATAAAATTATAGGCTAATATCACTAATGACTTTAAAAGCAAAAGTCCTAAATAAAATTTAATAAAGAGATGTCAGCAATATATTAAGAGATTGTATATCATAGCCAGATAGGGTTTATTTAAATAATATAAAAATTGATCAATATTGAAAACCTGTCCAAATAATTACTATATTAATAACATAAGATATAAAATCATCTCATTATCTCAGTGGGCAATGAAAATCATTTAATAAGACAGCATAGAATCCTGAATAAAGAAAAAAAAATCCTAGCGTACTAGATATAATAGGAACCTTTCTTCACAATTCTTAGAAATATTCCTCATATCATACTTAGGGATAAAACTATTAAATAATAGCATTTTTTTACCACTCCTATAGCAAACATTTATTAATCACCACCTACATGACATTCTTCTAGATATGGAAATAAAGCAGAGTATAGAAAGGGTCCTAGATTTTGAAGTTGAATAACAAAAGGAAATAAGTTAATGAATTTTTTTAAAGTAATAATAATGTTAATTTGTGAGAGATGATCTTAAAGAATCAATTGGCCAACTACAATTACTAGCAAAGGACTTAGTTCAACAAGGTGACCTGAACCAGCTTAATAGACAAATGTTACATTTTTCTTCAAAACTTCGGTACCAGTTAGGAAAGGTAACCAGCAGGCATAATGTCTGTAAGATGTCTGGCACCAAGCCTGAAAGAAATATGCTCAATCTTTTTGAAGAAATTTATAGCCTTTTAAGAAGGAACATTGAAATCATATGAATAAGTTAAGAAAATACTATGGTTATGAGTGAGAAGAATCAACATCAACTTTCTCCAAAAGTAATCTATTATTTGATGCAATCCATTTTAATCCAAACAGGATTGTTTTTCCCAAGGACCTTAACAAACTAGTTCTACATTTGTCATGGTAAATGCATAAAGCTTGCCAAAACAATGTTGAAGGAAAAAATAACAAAGTAATTGTTTTATTAGAATAATTTTGAAAGAAGAAACATTTGTTATCTACAAGATAAAATATATTATAAACCTAGCAGAGAGTATAAAAGCAGACTAACATAGTTAAGAAAGTTCAGCATATCTTAAAGACAGTATTTTAAATGATTGGGAAAAGGACTGTTTATTTCATTTGTGATATTGGGTCAACTGGCTACAGGGTTTAAAAGATGCATCAATCCCTACCTCAAGCCATTTACAAAAGTATCTTTGAGGTGAATTACTCTCCTATTCCTATTTATACTATAAGGAAATTTAGGTGAATATGTTCTTGATCTTAATGTTGACATGTCTTTATAACAAGACACAAAATCGGAAGCTATTAAAGTTTGATTTACCTGAAAATATCAACATTTAAAAACAATGATTACAAAAAGTTAAAAAGCAAATGATAACCCAAGAGAAAATGCCTACATATACCTACACAATATATATCTAGAAAATATCTACCTACCCCCTAGATACATAACAAAATATGAAGAAATGATATCCAAATATATAGAGAGCACCTGCAAATAAATGAAGTAATAAAAACACAACAGAAAAGACAAAACTATGAACTGACAGTGAGGAGCAGAGGAAATACAAAAAGCCAATAAACATATGAAAATAGATACTGTATACAAAATAACACCAGGCAAATATAAATTACGACACCAATGGCATGCTCTTTTTCAACCATCACATTGGAAAAAAAAAAAAACTAAAAAGCTAAGCATATCAAGCTCTGATGACTGGGAGGATGCACCATCTTCCTTTGGTAAACTGCTAGCAAAGTATCAGTTTGGAATGTGTCTTGAGCTACCTTAGCAATAATAAGAAGGAGCATGTTGAAACTAAGGTACATCCACATCATAGAATCGTACACGTCATTTAACATTAGTGAGGTTGTACCATGTGCAGAAATTGGGAAAATTCCTTAATATCTGTTATTAAAGGAGAAAAGAAATTTGCAGGTCATGGTGGAACCTTTCATGCTAGTCACGTGAAACTCTCACGGACGTGCACTCACACGCACACACACTGACTGATGTATTTCCATAGATGTCATGTTACAAGTCAACAAATGCATAGGGGAAATGTCTAGAAAGAAAAATGCCAAATATGATAGTGATCAACTTGGGAGCAGAGGCAGGCTGTTTGCAGAGGACTTCAGGAGAAGAAACGAATTCCCTTCCACCAAATTGTATTACTTATTTATCCCGGTTATTTTTCTTGCTTATACATCATTCTTGTGCCTGGTTCATTGTCATAAGTAATATTTCTTGTAAGAGTAGTAGTCTTCTACTCGTGCACATGCAAGTAAAAAACTTTTTCAAAATCCTTATGGAGCTTGAAAAAAAAACATGTCTCCACTAAAACATTATACACTCTCTTAAGGAGAAATTTCCTCTAGTTGAGAATAACTGTTGTAATCACTCAGTAATTGGGGACCCTAATGATGATAATAATGATTTTGATAAGGATGCTGTTGGGGTTAATTTACAGAAGCATGTTTGTTTTCGGTGAGTCAGGTCCAAGTTGTATCTATGTCCCACATCTAGTAACTTTTCTCCCTTTCTTTCTTCCTGAATTCCTTCCTTCCTGAATGTGTTTTTTTAATCCACTATGCATCAGGTACAGTGCCAAAACCTGGCAATATGTAGATAAACAATGCTTTTTTCCTGTCTCAAAACCCTCTCCATCTCTCATAAAAATCTTGCATAGGTTGTGAAAACCAGGAAAGGTGGTTTTAAAATGGAAGCAAAAGCTCTACAGAAATTCTCAGCAAATGTCTTATGTTTCAAGGGCCAGATCTTGATCACCTAGTGGACTCTAGCTGCAAGGGAGGCTGAAAAACATAAATTTTACGTCCTGCAACTTCTATAGTAAAGGCAGGCCAGCAAAAGGAAGGTGAGGATGTGTCTCAAGTGAGGCAATACTTTGCAAACCATGGGTGTGCAAAGAACAATTATGATATAATTTCTTGCAGACATTAACAAAATACTGCAGGAGCCCACTTTGAGGACTTCTGCAGTAATGTTGACCAGCTCATGGCAGTGCAATCATAGCAACACAATGATTGAGTTCTTCCACTTTCATCATCACTGTCTTCATCACCAACATCCAGTGCCTGGAACAGTGATTGGAATCATAGTAACAGGCAGTCAGCATGTGTGGAATGGACAAAACAGTGCAACACAAATATCCTTATCATCACAGCTGCCAATTATTTAGCACCTCCTTTAAATCAGAATGTACAATAGGTTATTTTATCCATTAAGCTAACAATAATCTTTTTTCACTGGAAGAAACTGAGATTTAAAGATGTTAATATAACTTACTAAAGATTAAATAGCTACTAAGTTTGCAAGTCAAGACTCAAATCCAGTAGTCCTGGAAGTTTTTCTCCACCAGCATTAACTCCATCCTTGTGGCGATCACACGTCTATGAATTATTCATATTTTGATGGCTGCATTCACGTTTTGTTGGTGTGGCTCTCAAGAAATCTATTCCTTTACAAGAAAGAAAGAAACGAACAAAAAAGATGAATTCTTTGAAGATAGCAGCCAACACAATGTTAGTAAATATAATATTTATAGCACTTTGCAATTAATTTACAAAATTTTTACATCAAAATTTGTCCTAATGATCTTATTCTTTGGGGACAACAATTGTCTCCTTCGTGATGTTTTCCTACACTAAAGGCAATTATTGTTGCTTCTAGCTGTAATAAAAAAAATAACCAGAACAGATAGAAGTGTCTTTGTTGAAATTGAGCTGAAACTCCCACTGTGGAAATAATCAGAAAATTAAAAGCTCTACAATCTTGCAAATAACATTGCAACTTAATATTATTGGAACATAACATTATTATCTCTTTTTATAGGGAAAACAAACATAAATATATTTCAAATGATACGACAATATTAGTTTTATTTTATTGAATGGAGGGGGGTGCAAAGAACAACAAGTTTTTAGGATGGAGCAAATGAAACAATGGGGATTTATGAAAAAATGATCAACAGCACAGTGATATGACGCAAGTCTCAATCTCAGGCAGAATCTTCCGAATACAATGGCCTACTGCACCAGCTCCTCCTCTGTGATTTTCTAGGGTGCTTCATCTACAGTGCTCAATGGTGGCAACCAGGGCAGGATTTGCCACCAGCTAAGCATACGGTGTGGGTTAAATGAGTTTTTAATTAAAATTGAAAGAGATCAAAGTCAAGTCCTTCCTTTTTTCCATCTCCCTCACTTCCTTCCTCCACTCTCTCGCTCTCCTCTCTTCCCTTCTTTTCTCCCTCCGTTCCTTCCTCCCTCCCTCCCTTCCTTCCTACTATACTTCCTTCACTCCCTCCTTCCTTCCTTCCATTCTTCTTTCTTCTCTTCTTTTATATTAATTTGAATTATGAGGGGTATAAAACAAGATAGTTCATCTTTACAAATAATATACATCATTTGAAGTCAGATAACCCATTAAACATACAATCACCTTGGACTCATCCCATAGAAGACATTCTACTAGACCCTCAGGATAAGATAGCTGATATGGCTTAATGTCTGGCTTCAAGAAAAGTCCAGTAGTTTTTCGTCCTTGTTCTTTGCAAGGATTTGGAGGCTACTGAAATGAGGCAATCTTGGAAATCCTTCACAGGATACGTGGTCTAAACACAAGTGAACTGGAGGCCGCACTGCCATTGGCAGAAATGCTGAAGTCAGTCTGAGACTGCTTGGGAAGTGGTGGGAGACGGTGTTGATGAGTTCAATCCTAGACAAGCTGCATGCATGTCTACACACTCCACCAGAGCTGTCTCCAAGCAGTTGGAAAGTTGCGAAGTCCAAGGGTTGATGTTGCAGTGGTTTCTTTTTATGAGAATGTAAATCATAAATTGGCCAGCCATTATTTTCTTAGACAATGTAGAGTGAATGTGATATTTTTTTTCTCAGAATATCCCCACCCTCCTTGAAGTAATTGGGATTGCCCTTCTGTCTTATGGGTGAGTAATCAGAGATAAGAGAGCAGAATTCAGCCTATCAGAATTCTTGCGGTGGATAACTTTTCACTTTCTTCTTAAGATGCTCAGAATTAAACCTTAGGAGACTGCCTTCTTAGGAGAACTAACTGGAATGACTTTGGGGCACTGTTTTGGGTACAGAAACACTTTAGGAGGGCAGTGAAGAGGAAAGAACATAGGGATTGGACTTGAGTTTGACTCCCAGATCTACAACTTAGTAGCTCTAAGACTCCATGAAATACCTTTTCTCCTTGGTCTCTTCATCTGTAAAATGGAAGTAAATTCAAGGCCAGGTGAATGTGAGATAATACATAGCACCAGGCCAAGAAGATGGTTTAGAAGACAGGCTATAAAGGGCCTGTCCTAAATGATCTGAGTTCTCTCCTCTGTAATTTTGGTTTCAAGCTCAGTCATCAATCAAGTGGCATTTTTATTCCCTTTGCCATAATCCTTTATGCATATTTCTCTCTCTCCAGAAACCTGTAATTAAATATTCTTGGGTTCCTCAAATGAATTTTCCCTAATGTTACCCCATTCTGAGCATAATGTCAAATATGATTTAGCCAGTTTATAGCAAGGTCAAGGCAAGAGCCAGTCCATCAGTGGCTTGGTTTCTGGGCTTCCTAGCCTCTGAAAGAGGAACAAAAGGCATTTAGAAATTGTAGGCTGTTCCCTCCTTCCTGGAGCCTTGCATGGCATGAAGACTAGGCAATGATACAGCCCTGGGGCTTTCTTTTAGTTTTCTTTCCTGAGTTGATCTCTGTCCAGAGTTGAAACGGACAGGCTGGAGATGGAAGTTATACAAAGTACCGGCAGCTTCCTTTTGGGATTGCTTTGTTTAAAGAGCTTTTTTATGATCAGGTAAGTGCTGTGATATATATATATTTATATGAGGGGTTTGAATATGATTTAGATCTGAACTTCCTGCAGAGTGAAAAAGAGTTGCTGCTCTTTTGTCTGAATTGCTTAATATTTAAACCATGAGTTAAAGACATGCTCAACTTTTGACTCACCCAAACAAGGCATCTTTCTTCAATTTAATTCAATCCAGTGAATTCCAAATAAACTCTCACTTATTGGGCACCTGATGTATATTTTGTACCATGCAAGGCCCTGGATGCAGAGACAAGTAAGACTTAGAATCCACCTATATCATCCAAATGTGTCCTGTCCTTGTCCCCTTCTCTGCATCCTCCCCACTGTTTCCTCCTCAGCCCCATTACTGCCTGGACCATGGATACAACCATTCAGATGGTCTCCCTGCATTGAGTGATCCTGACCATATTCTACCCAACACACCAAATAATCTTTTTGAAACACAACTCAGATCACTACATTCCCCTGCTTTAACCCCCCCAGTGGCTTCATTCTCTTTGCCCTTCCCAACCCCTACCTCTCTGAACTCCTTTTGAACTAGGCCCCCACTTGCCCTCCAGTCTTCTTCCCTGGACCCCTTTTCATCCCTAACGTATTTAGTACCAGCTGTTTCCTTTGCTAGGATGGTCCCCAAACTCATCTTCTAGCTCCTGGCTCCTTTCATGTCATGAAAGCTTTCTTCTCGGAGGGGTCTTCCCTGCTCAACTGATCTAAAATAGCTTTCCTCAATAGCGCCGATCCCTCTCTGGTGCAGCTTGTGTTTATTCACTTGATTATCACGCATCTGCCGTCCACTCCCACCCCTCCCATTATGATATAAACTTCACTGAGATGGGATTGCACCTGACTTCTTCCGGGTGGTCCTTATTTACTTCTGCTCCTTAAGACCCTGTACAACAGACACCACTATTCTTATTCACTTAGGAGGAAACTGAGCCTAAGAAGGTGCAGTTTGACCAAGCTCCCACAGCTGAACCAGCAAAGCCAGTGTTTGAACTCACATCGCTCTGATTCCAAAGCTACTGCTTTTTCTGCTCTGTGGTGATACCTCCTCAAGCACCTGCTAAGTGCTTGCTGAAGAAGGCGAGACCTGCGTCGTGTTCATCTTTGCATTTCCTGCACCCTGCACAGGGACTGGCATACAGCAAGTGCTCATCGCACGGTTAAGGGCTTGGGTTATTGCTCACGTTCTTAGGAAATGGGTCTCTATCATTTCTAATCGGTCTGCACTTCAGGAAACAGACAATGGAAGTAAGTTCTGGTGAGCATTTCTGCTCTCGGAAGAAATGTGAACTGTTATTTATTGCAAAAAATACCGAGACTAGTTTTTTAATATACTGCTTAACATAATAATTCCTGGAAACGGTTCCCCTGTGGTGAAATAATGAAAAGTAAGTGAAAAGAGCCGCAAATGTCGCTTTTGAGCAGAAGATTAAAGTACTCCTCTCCTTGGGTTTACTCCACATGTTTGAATAATAGAATTTGTTGGTTGGTCTCACGTTGTAAATTGCAAATGCAGCCACGGCGGCACTCCCGCGTGGGTGCCCTGGGCTGGTGTGTGCAGGTCCTGCCATGAGGACAGGGTCTTCTTGAGAGACGTCCATTCTAAAGCATCCATTTTGCTAGGATCTGAGGTCCTTGATTTATTAATGAAGCTATTTATAAAATACCCCTGTGAGCATTTTGTATTTTCTTTGTTTCTATTCCTTTCTATGGAAGTTTAGTTGTTCTGGGAGAATTTTAAACGAAGAGTCTGACACAGAAGAAACTTCCACCAAGGAAAACGTGCATATTTTTTTTTTAACAAGTTTGCAAAAGATGCTTAGGCCATAATTATAAAAGATGTTTTTAAGAAGTGGATTTTCTTGCAGCAGCCCAGGACTGGGAATTGGAGCAGTCTGGGTTCCGTATGGACTCACTGTTCTGAGTAGGACAGCTTGTGTCACTTTTTAGAAGCCTCAGTTTTCTAACCTGTAAAGTAGGTATAAGTGATGTCTGCCCTATTTTGTGGAGCAAATGAGATCAGGACAAATGTGAAAGTACTTCACATCAGAAAGGCCATACAGATAGCATCATCATTACGAAGCAAGCTATCCTTTCAAAGTATTCAATGGTAACATTTTGCTTGTCTTCTGCGTTCTGTCCTAACACATGGAATATTTGTCTTAGGGTGGTAAAACTTGTCATTATCAGTTGTATAAAATACAGAATCCCCAGTTTGCATCAGGGATCATGGAATTGTTAGTATCTGCCAAGTCTTAAAAGAGCATGAGATCATTGGGTTCATCCTCTCTGTTTTGAAGCTCAGTGTCAAATGTTTCCAGAGGAAGACAAAACTAGGTGGTTCTTGAGGGGATGGGTTTGTATAAGAGTGTGAGCTTTAGTGAGTGTGTTTTAGTATTTTTTTCTGGGGCAGAATATCAAATTCCATCAGACTGCTGTGAAAAACAAGATGGCGGCAGAGGCCAGGGGACAAGGAGTGAGGGAGGTGGTAAAGGGGACACAGCATGGTGCCCATCTATGACTCAGCCTTTTGTAGCTGAAATAGAGTCTTTTCAGCAGCAGGCTGTCTGTCTGTGTCAGTACTTTTCTGCTTACTACATGGGTCATCGGTGTCTTTGTGTTCTGCCATGAACTTTTGATCTAACACTTAGAAAATGCTGGCATATCTCAGTTTTACTAAAGAAACTAAGGCAAGACGGTATGTCTACTCAAGCTAGGATTCCTCTTATGGGCTGAGTCTCCGCCCCTGAAAAGACGTCCTGAGGGTGGAGTGGAAATCAGTGGTCCAAGAGTATGACTCTGTGTGGCTCACTAATCCAGTTGCCTTGCTACAATGTAGAATCTTCTTCCAGTATTTTTTTTTTTTTTTTATGCCCAAACTGCAGAGTTCTGTGTTTTGTTTAAAGGAGAGTTGGAAGGGAGGGTTGAGCCTACTGCTCTCAGTTAACTTTGGAGAGGCCATTTCTGAGCGACCTGGCACATACAATAACCTGTCCTTTGACTGGCCGATGGGCCTCTCTGATAAGGGCCACCTGATACGTCTTAATGGATACACACCTCCTCCTGGGGGCACGCACATTCCTCAGATGTCTGGCTCCAACCTGACAGCCTTTTGAACTTCCTATATTTTGAAAGCCCATTACTTGATTTAATAATTTGGGGAAGATTTGAAGGCTGGCCTTGCCAAGGTTTTTCAGACGTGTGGAAAGGGGAAGATGTGGTTTGTAAGAAAAGATTTTTGAAAATTATCTCTGCAAACAATCAACATGCTCAGGTCTCCCCTCGACCCTGTGACACCGCACTCCTCATGCGTTCTTGCCTCAAGATAAGAGTTCTAATTATCTGTCTCCTGCTTGTCATGCCCCAAAAGCTTATCAAATATCTACCCAAAAGCCTTCCTATTGGTCCCACAGAACTGAGGTTTCCACGGGCCCTGCGGATTAATTGCCAGTCCTATTGAACCAATTTTGCCCTCACCTTGAACTTTCTGCTGTATTCTATCGGATAGCCACCCCCACCTTCCTGGGACTCTTTCCTGAGCTTCTGTTCTCATCTTATCTTCAATTTTTCTTAGTATTTCTTTCCCCTTATAGGGTGAGTTCCCTTGAAACAGACTCTAACATGAAGGCCAGAGTGAAAGGTGCTCATCAGGAGTGCACAGCGGGCGGGAGGAAGAAGGTGAGCATCGATGTAGGGACAACAGTGCCCCAGCAGCCCCGGGGTCTCTGGGGGGAGCACTGCCTACGAGGATGTCCCACCTCAAGGAGGCGTGGGCAGGTCTCTATTCCCACCTGGCTCAGTCACCGATGCCGTGTCCCTGGGAAGGATGTGGCCTCAGGCAGAACAGCTTTTTACAGTCGGGGGGATCCTGAAGGAGCCGACAGCTGGGTGCTGTTTATAGGACAAGCTCCCTGCAGCTGGGTGGCAAGTCCGGGCTTAAAGGGGAACCTGACTACCCCATTTTCCTTCACATGTCTCTTTGAACCAGGTGGTCACACATGCCCCTGAGAATGACGAAAGTGATGGGCCCTCCCCCCCGAAGAAAGATGCTCACGTGCCCACTGATAAATACACCGCCAGCAATTTGAAATGGTTCGTAAATGTTCCAAACCCACAAAAGGGTCCTTACAGTGGGTAAACCTAATACAGTCAAGCTGCCTGTGTATTTCATTCTTCTCACTATACGTAAATTCACAAGCAAATACATTCCAAGGGAAATGCTGGAGTAACGTGCTTCTGGAACCTTTCACCTGTGTGATTTTATTTATTCCTCACCACCAGCCTTTGAGTTGGGTACTGGTTACACTGTTTATATACTGAGGAACCAAGGTCCTGAGAGGATACATGATTTGCTCAAGATCACACTGGTGCTAAGTGGCTGAGATAGGTTGTAGCAAAAAAAAAAAAAAAAAAAAAAAAAAAGTTCTGTTTACTTCCACGGCTCGTGTCTCGTACACTTTATCTCCTTTCCTCAAAGAGGTTCTCAACTCTCAAGGAGCTTGTAAATTAAAAGGGGTGTGGGAGACGAGAAAAGTACACATGTAAGCAGAGCAAAGACAAAGAGGTAAGTGTTGCGATACAGGCAGGGATGAAATCTGTATGAGAAGGAACATCCCATTAGGTTCATTAAACATGTGATAATTTTCCCCATCAGAGTCGACAGAGATAATTAAGTGGTCTCTGCTTATACACTGTTGACATTTCCATGGAAGACATTTCTAGACTTTAGCTGGTTATTTTAAATACGTATATATATTTAAATATATATATATATATGTGTGTGTGTGTGTGTATATATATATATATATATATATATATATGTATATATGTTAGGCATTCATTCAGCCCGTATAACATCAGTAATTTTTATAAATTATTATAAAAATTATAATAAATCATACATTTTACATATACATGTCTTCTAAGAATTCATAGGTTCAAAAGAGCGCTGTGTTGACAGGCAAATGGCACTATGATGCCGTGGAGAAGCAGGTGATGGTTGTTATGCAGATGGGACCTGATATTTTTGTTGTCTCTCACTACCTCCTGCACAGGCTCATCTAAAACGTCTTTAACTAGAAATGTGTGTTATGTCGTCAGCACGTGTGTTTGTTACAGTGTTTAATGTACATCATTTCACATGTTCTTAATGACAGCCAACATTTTCTTTGCTAACTTCCCAATCTATTACATTTGGCCTGGGACTAAAGCGAAGGCCCACAGGAGGGATCCAGTTAATAGTCTAAATGTATTAGTCGATGATTTAGTATAAAAATAAGTGAGCAGACAGCTTCTTGCCAATTCCTTGGGCTTTCTCTGAGATCTCATCCCACTGTTTCTTTTTTTCCCCCCTACATTTATAGTTGTTGAAAAGGATGCAGCTGCCTCTTCTTTCATCCTGAACTTGGTACCCTCAACTTAATGGCCTATTAGGAACCCCTGTTCATATCGCCATCAAAAACTTGAAACCCAACATGTGCAAAGCTAAGCATGGTAGTGGTCGTGTTATGGTGGTTAACAACATGACTTTTAAAACTAGCTGTCTGGGTTTGAATCCTGGCCACTGACTAGCTGTAAGACATTAGGCAAATTATTTAACTTCTTCATTATTGAGTGTTAAGCATATGAGTTAATGTGGAAAACTCCTGGCACATAAAAAGCTCAGTAAATGTCAGTTCTCATCATTGTGGTCAACTCTCAACTTCTATTAGAAGGTTTGTCCTCATCAGATAATCTGATCTGCACCCACCTGCATCCATCATCTTTGCTTCCCCAGTCTCTCTCCAATCATACCTTCAAAGATGCTTCCAAGGCATCTCTCTAACCCACCGTCATGATTTTCCCCACCTCCAGTATCCTGGTTCCAGGTTTCCTCAGCTGCAGCCTTGATTACCCAGCTTTCCAGTGGCCAGACTTGCTTTCCTCCAGCCCCTGCCACACACAACATTTAAACCATAGATTCAACCATGTCAACCTCCTTGCTTAAAAATCTTCAGTGGTGCCCACCACACTCAGATTTAAGTTCAAACTCTTTAGCATCAGGGCATCCACTCTCCTCCATTACCTGGTTCTGTCTCTCTCTCTCCTCTTCTCTCCTCATTTCCCTTTATGCCAGTGCTTCAATCTCTTAACTATTTGGAACTTTTAAGTTTCCCAAACGTTTTCTACATTTTCCTTCTCCTTTAGTCCTTTGCATGTGTATCCCTCCCTCCCTCTACAGGACACCTTGCAGTACCTCTGCTTAACTCCTATGCACACTTTTTCTGGAATCTGTGCCTGACTCCCAAAGACCCATGGGATGGCTCTCTCTGCCCCATCACTGCATTTCAGGAGGATCTTGAAAACTCACACAATGGGAGAAGAAACATGGAATGCAAGACTTGTCTCTGCTCCAGGAAGAATATGGAAGATATGTGGGAGAATGGGGGCTTCCCAGAACACCTGTGCAGCTCACCTGGCCTTTACCTTCCAGAGGCTCAGGAGTTGACTGCATTCCTTAGGGTCTTTATATCAGACCCCCTTCTGCCAGGCAAGGGCATCTTGGTCCTCCTTCTCTGGCTGCTGCTCCAGAATAGAGTCCAGGATTTTATAAAATGCTAGGGATCCCTGGTGCTTACTGGCCCAATCAGAAGAAGTAAAACCTGTGTCTTCCTGGACCCTGGAGAGCAAATGGGGTGACCGCACAACTCTAGGACCCAACAGCTCAGACAACAGTCTCCGGGACCATCCCTCTGTGTGGACTTCCTCTTCATCTCTCCCGCCTCTCTGAGAGCTTTATAAATACATATAAGTGAAAACATGGAGGAAATTGATCCTTCTCCAGCAGAGTGCAGGGAGCTAGGGATCCCACACATAGCTCTGTATTACAGGGAAGGAAGGTCAGCATCGAGCCACGGCAAAGAAGTGAACTTGGTGCTCAGACTTGGGCTCGTCTTCTAAGCTCTGGGAGCCCTAGAACCTAGCCTCTCTGAGTCTCCCACTTTTCCTATTTTTACAGTGGGAATACTAAGAATACTATTCAGCAAGAATGAAGTCCGTTCGCACGTGGAGTGTTTAGAAACAGTCCTGGCACAGAGTAGGCATGAGCTTAGAGTTAAATATTAGTTGAAGCTCTTGCTCTCCAGTTGAAGAGAGGAAATCTATGCAAAGAGAAGCCTTTGAAAATGAAGCAATTAGGCACTTTGGAGTTGAACTTCTGTTTGAAGTCTGGTCCTGTCATTTAAAGGGTGTGGGGCACACCTTCATCTTCTTTACCTCTGAAACTGGAATGATACAGCTCATAGAGCTGTTGACAGGTTTAGAAATAATGATGCAGGGAAGGCTGTATAAAAGTACCTGCCCCACTAGTGTGAACCCTCTTCTCCTTGAGTTCCTAAGAAGATTGAATGGCAAATATGTGCCTTCTTTGTCAGAGGAGCTTAAGTATAAGACCTGGGTCACTGATCCAACTTGCAATCAAGCTGTCAGGTTAAGGGAGACATTGCAAGACACTGCCAGGGTATCACATGGGGACGGATGGGGATGGGCAGAAGAGAGGGCTTTGAGCAAACTTGCACAGGGAGAAAAGACTCATGAGTTCTTGTGGTGGAGAATCATGAAAGGCAGAAGCCAGGAGTCCAGGAAGTTTGACCAGGGCTGCTGTTGATGGACACCAGAGAGGATCCCCTCCAGAAGGCTCCCTGCGGGGCTCAGAAGCAAGACCAGAGACTCAGGCACACTACGTGCCTGGCAGAGCCAGCAGGAGCCGGTGCCTGGCATATTTTCTGTTCCAGAAGGCACGTCAAGCCAAGAGAGAGTGGATTAGGAGGATTTAAAGTACAAAAAGTAAAACAAGCTGGGTTTTTTAAGACAATCATTCTCAAAGACAGTGAGTGAAATTTGTGTCACTTTGAATAAGGGATATGTCAGCAGGAAAAATAAAGAGGAAGAAATCCCCTCCGTGCTTCTCCTTGTAGTCCAGGGAGACAACAAACAGATCAGCGAGCCAAACGCAGCCACACCCAGCACTCTCTTGGCCTAAGCTGTTCTTGCTGCTTTTTTTTTCTGTGACTCACCCCCACTGCCTGAAGTAGATTATCCTCTTTCTCGGGACTTCTTCAGGTTTCCTCCCTCTTTGGAGGAAGCCAGTAATTCCCTGCCCATGACATCTCTCTGTTAGCCCAGGTGTGGGCGGTGGGGCCAAAATCCATAGAACGTCGCATATGGCACTCAAGAGGAAAGGTAGTTGGTATAATTCTGGAAGGAAGTCTCATTTCTGGGACAAAAAGGCTTTGAGAAAGCATTGGAAGCTTGTTAAGCACGTCTTTATAAAAAGTGTTTATAGTCGTTACCTTGTTGAACAAACCAACCCTGAAAATGGGAAGTGGGGTGTTAATAAACACTATTGCATTAAGAAGGGGCATTTAGAGACATAATTTGACTTACCCAGGATTATCTTTTCAACAGTGGAGAAACTTTTCAACTTCTTAATGGTGGAGGAGTGAACTCCTCATGGAGGGTGAAGGCCATGCACCCATCACCGTCGTCTCTATAGGTCACTGCTCCCCGTGGCCACCTCAGGAATTAGCCACCAGCAGCTGTGGTTTTACTCAGAAGTCCTGCTCTCTGGTCAGTGTTGTATGAGCCAGGTGTGCACACCTGAATGGATCTCTGCAGGAATGCAGGGTAATGGTCAAGGATTAGAAGGAATGGGGATCTGACAGCTTGGCTACAACTACCCTTAAATTTTTAATTTACATATTTAAACAAAGTCTAAAGCAAATCAGTACCTGTGTTCTCTCCCTGAACAAGGTGAAAACTTTTAAGTTTTTAATTCACTGTGAATCCCACTCATTCCCCTAAATACCCAATCATTACCCAATTTTTAGTTTAGTTCTAAATCACATGTATGCAGACGATTAGCAGCAACAATAACCATGAGTATTATTACCTAAAATCCTTTCTGATTTAGCATTCCCAATGTGCATTCCCAATGTGTTTAATAATCCTTACTTGATTCTCACTTCTTCTGACTTCATTTTCTTACTAAAGCATCTCCTATACTTCCAGTGAGAATCTGTAGCTAGAATTGTCTTAGTTTTTAAATATCTGAAAATCTGTTGTTTGGAATCTGGTAAAGATTATGTCATCTGCAAGTAATAGAGTGTCCCTAAAAATAAAGGCTTAAACCAACCAGGGTTTTCTCTCTTATTCATTAATAAAGTCAGAATCAGGCTGACCATAACTTGTAGGGCAGCTCCCACAATACACGCAGGGACCTGATGTCCTGCTGTGTCTGGTTCATGGGCTGTGGGTCTCTTCATATTCATGATGGGGTGGCTGGAGCTCCAGCTTTGTCTAAATTCCAGGCAGAATCAGTGAAAAAGGCACGAAGTGAAAATGACTTATCTATTGACTCAGACCCTTCCAAGCAAGTTATGTCTGTTGCATTAGTTTCCAGATGCACTTCGGCCACTGCAACTCCAAAAACTGCTTTTCTACAATGTTCCATGGTCTTTTTACCTAGACTTCTAATAGAGAAGTTTGAAGCTTCTATACTTTCAAACTTAATTTTCATATTTCCTCTCTATGAATCCTTCTGAAAGACATACTTTTAGTATTCCTCTGTCTCCCAACTGGCTAATTCTCTCATTTTCTGTGTCAAGCCTACTGTTCTTCATGGTTATTAAAATTAAAAATAAAACTTTCAATGTTTATATTTTTGGTATCTAGGCTTCTTAATTATGTTTCTTACATGTTTTCTTTTGTCATTTCTTGTTTTATGGATGGTGTTCCTTATATCTCTGAAAATATTAAATATTCTTATTGTTAATTACCTTTCAGAATTTTCAACTTTACATGGCTCCACAGAGTCAAGTTCTCCCAATTTTTTAATCCACACAAGATCATTTGCAGCATTGTACGTTTTATAATTCTTATGTTTTAGGTCATTTCCCACGGGCATATATCTTCAGTGGACATTCTCTTCCCTGCATGGGCTGAGGCATGGAGGTGTCCTTCTGGCTATAAAGTTCATCTGGGGGGTCTTGAGTTGGGTTTCTGTATTCCCTGGGCTGCTCTGTTTGAATTCCGTACCCACCACTGTGCACCTTCGGGGATCTCATCTCTCTCATCAGTTACTGTTTCCGCCATGACTTGGGGTAGGCAGCAAGCTTCTGGCCAGTGGGGTGAGATATTCTGGTCCCAGTTCACAGAAGGGGCAGTTCTTGGCTTCATATTTACTCTCTTCTTCTTGCTGCACTTTGGCTTATGTCCCAGACTCTCATGCCTAGAGGTGGAGTGGTGTCCAGTGAGCCAGGTTGTGAGCTGGGATCTGGTCCAGATTCCTGAATTTGGACCATAAGTTCAGGACTCTGAGTTTCTTCCATATTTCTGGTCCCTGCATATTTTCTTTCTGGCTTTGGAGCTCAGTGAAATATTTGTTAGATAATTTATATGTGTCATCTAATATTTCCATGTGTTTGGAGCAGGAAAAGTGGTATTAATATGCTTCATAAGCCTGAAATTAGAGCCTACAGTGTACAGGGGGTCGGAGGAGAGTTGTAAGTAGGGCTGGGAAACACCATGTGCTCAGGGCTGGTTGCCTGGATTGAGAACATGTACCTTGGAGGCTTCACAGCTGCCCTGTGTGTCATGCACTTGCCTTAAGGTTGAGCTGAAGTGAAAGAAAGATGGACAGAGCACATCTGCTGAGTGGGGTCAAATCAGGAAGGGGAGCCTGCTGAGTTCCCAACAGCTTTCTAACTTCTTTTTCCAGTCTCTTGTATGGCCATGTTGCACTTTCTCTGCTTGATTCCATGAGATTATCCACTATCCTTTGTGTGTGTGTGTGTGTGTGTGTGTGTGTGTGTGTGTGTGTAGAGATTCCCTGACGTGGTTTTCTATACATGCAACCAAAGGCGTTCTCATCAAAATGTGGAATTCAGCTTCGGAGCAACTAAAAGCCCAACTCAGATTTTCTGATTATCTCTGAGAGTGAATTGGCTGTATGATCAATAGTAAAGGATTGTGCAGGTCATTTCAAGAAACACAGTTGAAATAACACCTTTTCAATAAACCATAAAGCGGAGTCTGCCCAGTTAATTTTTGTGTGTCATCACGGAGAGCCTGAAATCAGACGGGGCAATTGCTTAGAGATGGACAGTGTTTCATCGTGCCTTCATTGTTGAGTAAGCCTGAGCCAGTAAGTTAAATTCTTAAATTCTCAGATCTGTGATTATGAAGAGCAGGGCTATTTAAAAGGTTAAAAGCATCCATGTAGTTGTCTAGGGCAGAGCAGACTTTTAATAAATGTGTGTCCTCTCATCTTGTCCTTATCCTATTATGAGCAGGTGCCCGGGGAAGAAAGAGCCAGTGTTACTGGAGTAGGAAACTCTTAGAAGAAAGATCTGGTGTCACATTTGGGCAGGTGGCCAAGGGGGCATGTGTGCACTTGGAGGAATGGCCATGTCCAATCTTCAGCTGTTCTTGGAAGAGCTCTCCGTGGCTTGATTTTTTGGAGGCTGAAGCCTGCTCTGTCTGATTTGTCTCAGGAGCAGTAAATTGACACTGCAGGTTCTTCTCCTTGGCCTTCAAAGCTCTTGTGAGGGAGGCAAGGAAGTTCACATGAAGGTGCTCATCAGGGTCCCCTGACTGTGCTGCTACGTTTTCCCAGCTTGTCCGATGCCTTCACTAGTCGACGTTCAGAGTCCACAATGCAGGGATAGACCTCCCCATACAGACGTGATTTACCCAAGGGCAGAATGAGTCAGCCCTTGTCCTGGTCCTACCAAGGGAAGCATTTGGCAATTTTTAAATATTCTGCTTATTTTCCTAATTATGCATTTTCAAAAGTCCTTTCTTTTTTTTTCCAGTAAAGGACTGAAAGTGACTACAAGTCAGGGGTGGGCAGAGAGGAGTTGAATATCCATACTGCCTGGTTGTCCTAGATGAGACTGGGGTGTCTCTTTCCAGGCAATAGAATGTGGGGAATGTTGCTTATGAAATGCAGGAGAGATGCTCCCACGTTCGTGGTGGATTGTATCCACGCATGTGTTAGCCTGATGGGGAAAAGCTGGCATCTTCTGAAATGAGACTTGATTTAAATGATTAAATGTTTGTACATTCACATATGTGCATATTACTGAAGAGAGGTGAAGAAGAGGCTCCCTAAGAAGTGTGCACCCAGGTCGTTTGTGCCCTAGACTATTTCCCCAGCATGCTAATTCACCTCCTTTTCTCCATATTGATTTCATCTAATCCACGCAGTGACCAGCACCATTTTTCTAAAAGGTTCTTTGTTTCCTTCTTTCCTTTCTTTCTTTCCTTCCTTCCTTGTAAGAACACTTGTCATGTGATCTACTACCCTCTTAAGTTTTTAAGAGCATAACTTCATATATCTAACCACTGGCACTGTGTTTTACAGCAGATCTCTAGAACTTACTCATCTTTTCACATTAAATAACTGTAAACTTATACACATTTAATAACAAATATCCCTTTCCTCCTCTCCCATTCCTTGGTAACCATCAGAAACAGGGACTCAAACTTTTTTAAAAAAATGTCAGAACTCTTATTTAGAATGAAATTTATAGGAGATGAAACAAAGCCGACTCAAGATAAGCAGCTTGGATTACTGTGGGAACAGGTCACCAATTCAGTCCTCTTGGGACTTTGAACTCCCTGGGACAGACTTTTAGCTTCTCCAAAGAAGGCCTGAGCTCAAGAGAAGACATTTGTGTCTTCTAGGCCCCACGTGCCCATGAGAGACTAGGATTCTAGGGGCGCCAGACTCACAACTAAATAAAGGACTTTAGAACTTGGCACCAAAGTTGTGAATGTGAACCATCCGTGCAGAATAAGCCCATAAGCTGATTGAGGGGCGATCTTCTCAAGCCCCGTTTCTGTAATTTTGAAATCAATTTTACAAAGGCAAAGACATATCTCACTTACATGAAATTCACACACGCAGAAAAACAATAAAATTTACTTTGTGTCTGTGTGTACGTTTCATGATATCCTCACTTTATTCTAACATGAAAATCTCTCTGAGATGCTTTCTCTTTCCCCAAAGAGCTAACCTCGCCTTTCCAGTCTTCTGTTGACAAGCCTGTTTCCTCCAACAGACATTGAGTTCCTTGAGAACAAGAACCTTGGAGAGTTCATTCAGTGCTGGGAATGACACCTGGGGTTGACCAGACATCCAAATGGAATGATATGGAGCCTCTGGTCCATAGCCAAGCTTTTTAGGTGCTTTTTATCCTTCCCAGGGAAAAGAGAGACATTGCATGCAATCCGTCTCCACCTCATCCTTTGGAGCGGTCTTTTATTCTTGTGGAGCCCTCTGCCAAGAACAGTTGTGACCGGCCAAATGACTGATAGAGCAAGGCAGCTCAGGGAAGCCCAGCCCTCTGCACCCAAGGAAGGCCACCATGTGCAAAAATACCTCTCACTTTCAGCATGACTTGAGGGTGATTTCTCCTTTAAATCCTCATCTGTCTGAATCAATGCTCTGCATTGGAAATGTTGCTGTTGGAGAGTTGAGGTCCACAGCTCTGCACTAACCCACTGTGCAGAGCACTTCAAGCACTCCAGGCCTTGGCTGTAGCAGCCACAGAGCCAAGGATGGGGCTACGTCAGGGAGTGCCAATGTTTTTGCTGCTGTCACTGGGGAGGTTGTAGCCTGGTTCAGAAAAGGCAGTCACAGGAGCCTTAGAGGGGAAGCATAGAAGATCAGGAGTCTGCCCCTAGAAACAGAGAATGTATGTGGGGTTGTGTCTGAGGGGGCTATTGTTGATTGGTCCAGCCCCCTCACTTTGTTGTATCCCCACCACACCTACCCTAGGGATCCTTGAGGGCTTCCAAGAAACCTCTGTGGTTCAGAGCAGGAAAGTTAGGGAAACCAAAACAAAACAGTGGCTTAAATTACTTTGAAGGCTCCTCCCAACTTTAATATTTCATAAGCCTCTGGATTAAATCAAAGGCTGGTATTCCTCTTAGTAAAGTCAACTCCTCTGGGAGAAGTTCCTGGCTGTCCAGATGGTGCCTGTTGGAAGTGGTTATGACACGAGGGAGGCAGAGTTTGTTAACCTTGGCAACTACTGTCAACGGAGAGCTTCAAGGACAAATCAAAGGTCAGGTCCACTGGGATGTGAGCACCACCAGGATGGGGACCTGATTCCCCAACCCCTAGCACAGTTGTCAGCACATGGTAGGTGCCCATAAATGGATATTACACACATGAGTGAAGAATGCATTTTTAACCTGAGACTTATCCCTGGCTTTGTCTCTGAGCCTTGGTCTTCTTACCTGTAGAATGGGGATAATCACATCTTTTGTGAGCTTGTTAGGAGGATTTAATAATAAAGCATCTATAAAACTTCCAGCTCATACTAAGCTCCCAATAAACAGAGATATTATCATCCTGTTTAACAGGTCCAGGGGTTCTGGTGCACTAACTGGGTCTAATTTAATAAGGCATAAGGATATGAGAGAGCAGGAATGAGCCACCCAGAGTCCAGTCCACAATAAGCAGGCCGAGGAAGGCTAGAATGAAGGAGAACAGGGGACTTGGGGAAGAGAGGAGGAGTCTGGTAGTGGAGATGAGTAGCCTTGACCAGGTTCCCTGCCCACAGTCCTCCTCAGTGTGTGGTTCCAGACCTTCATGTACATTTCCCATAAACACTCATAGTGACTCTAAAAGCATTAACCAGCCTCAATCGCGCAGATAAGGAGTCAGTCCTCAGAGAACACCTGTGTATTTAGAGGAGGGAGTGGCATGTTTTCAGCACGTCCTTTAATTTGGGGTCCATGCTGCATCTGTGGGTGAATTTCCCCTGCCTCCTGGGTCACTGTGGAGCAAGAGAGATTCAGTATGTCCCTCTTGGTGTGGAACATGGTTCCGAGAGAGATGTGCATCTCTATGAGTGGCATCCCAGCCCAGTCCTGACCCTCCTCTGCCATCTCTGTCCACGCTGGCAGGTAACCACTTATTCCTGCCAGCAGAGTCCATTGTGATAAGTACATTAATTTCTTTGTGTGGACATGTGTCCTTGTCACTCATCAATTAAAACACCACACACACAAACAGGTGACCCTGCCCCCTCCCAGCATGTACCATCATACAGGGACAACCACGGGAGATTAGATCATGTGGTGATGCCTGCAAACCATGCCCTGTGATCCCCATGCCATGGCCAGGTCACGCTAAATAATGATTGTTTACGGAGTCATCACTGTGTTTCCTTGTGTTCAAATAGCTCTTCACAGCTTAAAGAACAGGGCCAGTCATGTCACTCATCTAATCTACAAGGAATGCTTTGGTGGAAAAATACTGATTCTGTGTAGAGATAGGGAAACTGAGTCCTTGAGAAGGGATGGGATAGAATGTTCCCAGGGTGAGAGCTGGAAAAAAAAAGTGAAGCCAGGATTTGGCATCAGTAACCACCAGTAATAACAGCTGATCCAGTGCTAAGTCCTTAAATACAGAAATCCCATGTCCCCACTGGACCCTAATCTCAAGGGCACATCCACTCACATGGAAATGCACTAAGACGTAAGGCACGGGATATAGGAGAAGATAGCGTGATAGAAAATGCTCAAACAGGCAAACTTAAACTACAATATTAAGACAACAGTCTCCTCCAACACAGAACAGTGGTCCTTAGTTTAGGGGAGGGTCCCGATCCAGCCTGAGGCTATACTGCTTCCTCCACAAGGGAGGTCACAGTATTTGGGGAAGTTTAAATTGATAATTTTTAACATGAAAATAAAGAAATCTGTATTGTGGGTGGTAGTTTTCACTGGGTAGGCCAAGACAGAATGTGGGGGACTCTGACTAATGATGTTCATTTTCCTTGTGTTCCAAGAATTAAATATCAGTGGAGTCGCTTAGCTCCAAATACTAGGTACCATTTTATCGTGCATCTATTATGTGCCAGGCTCTGCTCATAGCACATTTTCTACATTGTTCCTTGTGAATTTGGCATGTGGGGAGAGGAAAGGTGTGATACATACACATCATGAGATTTTTATTTTATCGATTTTTCTACTAAAATCTTTGTAGTGTACTTTTTATTTTTTTAACATGACATACTTTTGTAACATACTTTTTCCTCATAATTTGATCTGGAGTTCCAGAGAGATGGAATTATTGACCAGTGTTTTGCAAATCCCATGCCTTCTAACCTGAGGACATGGACAGGAAAGAGTAACCTCACCCTTGGGTGACTCTGGTCATGATGGTCACAGGATAGAGTGTGGCCTTGGGGTAGACAGTGACCTGGTTTAAATAAAGCCCCACCAGCTTCTCAGCTGTGTGGCTCTGTGACTGCTACTTAACCTCTATAAGGATCCTCTTCCTCGCCTTTCAAATAACTTCCTGCTATAATGCGCTATATGTGCTCTTGAAAAACCTTGCATTGTGCAAAATCACACACTAAAAATAACAGGGCTTATGACAGAGCTAGCGTAAAGAGAACAGCTAACAGCTCAAAAGGTAGGTAACTTTGCAACCAGACCCTCCCAAATAGATGAATATTTTTCATCTATTTTGAAACAGATACATTTTTTTCATATAATTTGAAATATATACATATTTTTCATGTATTTTGAAATATCTGTGTTGATGCCCTTACAAAATGTGTATTAAATTTAGCAGCTAAAAGCATGCGATGTCATAGTTCTTTACCTGTAATATAAGGTAAAAAATTCCTGATGGAAGGTAGTGTAAGGGAAGGTGAAAGGCAAAATGTATCAAGACTGGGGCAACCACAGAATAATCTCTTCCAAGAATGAGCTGGTGGCAAAACTGAGCCAAGACAGAACAGATGTCAGTGGTAACAGGACTGCTTTCCTCCCCAGCTTTCTGGGCTCCACCGGGCAAGTGCACTTGAAGCTTAGCTATCGTTACTGGGTGGTGAGAAGTTTAATATACAGGAGAAAAAAGTCTCCTCTGAACCAAAGCCCTCTTCTGCACGCTGTACAAGGTGCTCCCTACTTACTTGCCTGTTGGATGTAAGCTAATCCCTGCTTCGGAAATATGCTTAATCGCACAACAGATCGCCATGTGCCCTCAACAGGTTGTTTTGATGCTTACAGGAAAGAAACCTGAAGAGTTTTAGAGTGCCTGACACTTAGTAGGGCCGTCATAAACAATGTCTCTCATTCATGCTGTATCATTAGTAGCTTTACGGTCAGTCGCTGTCATTTGGTAATAATGAGTTGTCTGACTTCTAGTTCAATCATTTTCTTCCTTTTTTAATCTTTTGACTATTAATTTGTGCAGAGCTGGCAGAGGAAATAACATCCTAAAACCTCAGGGATGCTTGTGTAAGCTGATAGTCTTATAGACGGTCATCTGGAGAGAATGGATCAAGGAGTTCGCCTGCAAGAAAATGCAAACACAAACTTCCCAATGTAAATCTCGTTCAAATAGCATCTTTTGGAAAAGTAAATGTAGGTCCTGTTGATTGATTCTGTGGTATTTGGCAAGATTGTAAATAGAACCTCTGTTAGACATGACCAGGGGGTAAATACAACATAAATAAAATATTAAGCTAATTACAGAGTGTCTTTTCTATCTTGATGAACCTCGTGAGATCTGGAACATAAGGGCAAAAAAACCACCAAAACAGTCACCCTGAGCACAAAGGGCAGACCTGGGACCCACACTACACGGGCTGTTTAAATGGAGAAGGCTGTATCTTTCAGAGGAGACAGAGAGAGAGGTGGAGGAATTTGATATCCCATCATCTGAGGATCAGTTAAGATTGACTGGGCCTCCTTGAGCCTCAAGAAAGTAAATTTAAGGGCACACACGTTGCATTCAACTTTCAACTTTCTCACTTACAAGTTCCAGCAGAAGACAGGTACAGAAAATCAGTACAGTTTAGACTAACAAAGAACTCTCTAATAGTGGAATCTACTCCAACCTGGGAGCCTGCATTGTCAGGGATGAGGGTGCTACCTCTGAAAGCATTTAACCAGAAAGGGCATGACCGCTCTGTGAGCGGGTTACCTAGCTTCGCCCTGCTTCCCACTAAGACACATATTTGTGGGAAGTTCTCAAACTTTGAAAGAGCCTTCATGTGCCAAGTAGCCCAAAGGAAAACAGAGGTCCATCGAATGTGCTCTATATGCTATGATCTTTAGGAGGGTCGTATGAGCTGGATGTTGTATTAGTTTGCTGGAGCTGTCATTACAGAGTAACACAGACTGGAGGGAGAGATTAAACAACACAAATTTATTTCCTCATAGTTTTGGGGATTGGAAGTCCGAGATCAAGGTGTGGGCAGAATTGGTTACTTCCGAGGCCTCTCTCCCTGGCTTGCAGACGGCCGCCTTCTCCCTGTGTGTTTGCAGGGTCTTCCCCCTGTGCATGTCTGATCTCTTCTCATAAGAACACCAGTCATAGTAAATTAGGCCCCACCCTAAAGGACTCATCTTAACTTAATTATCTCTTGAAGGGCCCTATCTCTCTCCAAATGCATCCTCGTCTGAGGAACTAGGAGTTATGGGTGTTAAGATATGGATTGTTGAGGGGGACACAATTCAGCCTGTGCCAGGTATGATTATCCCCACTTTACTAATAAGGAAACTGAGCTGCTGAGGCTCAGTGACTCACCTGAGGTCACACAGTGAGCCAGTGAAGAGCTGGGATGCAAACCCAGCTCAGACTTGGATCTGTCTGAGGTCAAAACTCACACCGCCACCTCCCCAGCTGTACTGGCCCACCTGAACAAAACAACGTCAGAGTAGCCATCCAGACTGGCTTCTTGGATGCCCAGAGGAGGACAAAGAGCAAGAAATCAAGGTCCTCAAGACCTGGAGGCTGGAGGCCGGCAGGGGCTGTGTAGGTAGGACCAGGGCATCCATGAGACAGGTGCATCTCTGGGCATCTCTTACCTTTTCCGTGCAGCTGGTACCCAGTCCAAGCAGGTGCAGTTTCCCTGAAATGACCTGAGTGGAGAGAGACCAACAGGAAAACTGCAGCTTGTGTATTTCCTCTAGAAAAAGCTGCTTCCTCGCTGCAGAGTCGAGGGACACTGGGAAGGAAGACTGAGATGTGAGCCCATCTTTTTTCCCACATCAGAGCTCCTTCCCTGGTACAAACAATGGGAGGTCAGCCCGCTGCTAATTGTTCTGGGAGAAGAAACAGCGATCATCACACGTGTGTGCAGGCACACCAGAGACATAATAAACACAGTCTAAAATATCCCCAGCTCTGGGACAGGGCTGATTTGCAATTGTAAACCCATTAGTAGCATGCATGAATACTAAGAGCACTGGAATGCCGGGCTGTGAATTTGCCAAGGAAACTGACGGGCTTTCTGCAAGAGAAGAAACACCTACACAGTGGAAAGCGATTTTCTTCCTGTCCAATTAGGTCTGTCTCTCAATTTAAATCATTTTTAATAATCTCCTGATCAGGGGTGTATTTTTAAGTGTGAATAATATAACCCTTGTGTTTACATTAAACATGAACCATTAGACAAAAAAGTGCTTCGTCAACTTGAAACCGCCACCATCTCTCCCCAAACAATGGCTGTGAACTGACGGATTCATGCAGTCAGGGCTTTCCATTAGACCGACTGTCTGGAGAAACGGGGATGCATGTTTAGCCCTGTAGAGTAGAGGCTGGCAAACTGCAGTCTGTGAGGCAAGTCCAGCCCACTGTCTTTGTAAATAAAGTTTTATTGGAACGCAGTTATATCCGTCAGGCTACAGATTGTCTACAGCGGCTTTTGCACCGCACCAGTACAACTGAGTAGCTGCAACAGAGGTGGTATGCACTGCAGAGCTTAAAACATTTACTTGCTGGCTCTGTGCAGGGAAAGTTTGCTCATGCCAGCAAGGCCCCTTCTCCATGACCAGCAGCTCAAGATCTGAATCTGATTCTGGTTCTGGATGGCTTAGGCCAGTGAGAACTAATGCTGGTGGCTGCTAAGGTTTTGTTTACTCTGGATGGTGTATTTTACCTGCCTGTCAACAGCAGTTTCTAACTCAGCAAAGCCCAGAGAACAGCCATAAAAAGAAGCTATTAACATAGAATGAGTTTATCCACGTGGTTGGGTGTGGATGCCTGTCCTAGTTCTGTTTACCCTCAGAACCATTCTTCACTGGGACCGTTTGGCTCTCGGGCTCTCTCCCCAGACTCCACCCCTGTCAGCTGACTTCTGCCTGGGTGTGTCCACTGGGACCCAGGCAGGAGATCTGCAGGCAGGTGTAAGGGAGAGGCTGGGGGTTTCTCCTCCTCTCTCTCCTGTCTCTCTGGCATGGATGTATCTCTGCTGGCAGCTTCATTGACTCTCCAAGACAGCAAGCATTCACCAAAGACTAATTTACACCTAGGAAATAACAGCCGAGAATCGAACTTCACAGTGGCTCTTTCCAAAGGCTCTGTTCTTTGCCCCATGTGGTTTTCCTTCAGAGAATGTATGACCTTGGGATGCCCCCTAACCCCCACCGTAAGTAGCTAACCAAAGTAGGGTGAAGAGTCCTTAAATTAAATTTCCAGGGGATGAGGGGAGAGAGCCACCTCCTGTAGCAGGCAGGCTGGGACAAGGAGAGAGATCAAGGAACTCAACAGAAGCTTCTGGAACCGATCCAGGATGACAAATTCAACCCAGGCATAAGGCTTGCTTTGCACATTGCTCTTTCTTTTGCCTTCTTGCCAAGGTTATCTTAAATAAGTGATTATTGATAAACAGCAAGGTCCTACTATATAGCACCTACTATATAGCGGGAACACTATTCAATATCTTGTAATAACTTATAATGAAAAAGAATATGTATATAAATATAAATATATTTATATAAATATAAATATATATAAATAAATAATATATATATAATATATATATATATATATATAAAACTGAACCACTATGCTATACACCAGAAACTAACACAACATTGTAAATCAACTAAACTTCTATTAAAAAATAGGTGGTTATTAACAGGGGTGAATGTGATTTTGCCACCCCCCCTCCGGAGGCATTTGATGATGTCTGGAGATATTTTTGGCTGTCATAATTGGTGGGAGAGAGCTGCTGACATCTGGGGTGGAGGCCAAGGATGGTGCTGAACATCTTATAATATACAGGGCAGTCCCAGAGCAAAGGAGCCCACACATTTGGGTCCCCAAAGTCAATAGTGTTGAAGTTGAGAAACCTTCAAATTAAGTGTATTTATCTGATAACAGATAGAAATTGTGGCTCAGTAAGATTAATATGAAGAAGGTCCTTGACAGCTCCTAGGAATAGACATCCAATGGAAGATGTATTTCCTCCATAGTTGACACTGTCTGCCAGAACCTTCTTCTCATGTACATGTAAATTATTTGAATCTCCCCTCTTTGGTAACTTCACGTGGATAACCACATCTTACTGCAATTTCAATACCAATTTACCTAGGAAAGTGTATTCCAGATACATCAAAAGAAGCTGAACAAGAAATGTCATGTGTACCCTTTTTTATTTTTAAAGGCAGATTGCAATGTATTAGAAATAGATCTAATACTTTAGACTTTTCTTTTTTGGTCAGATCATGTTTGATTTGGTTAATCTCAGCTGAACAGGAGTTTAACACTAGGTCTTTTAAGTGAGATCATTCCTATATTAATGAGATCCAGACTGATTCAAGTAAAAAAAAAATAATTAAAAACTAAAATGTCCCCTTGCTGTTATTTAAATGAATGGAAGGAAAGAGGTGGTAGTTTTGAAGCTCACTTGCTCTCTCTCTCCTTTTTTTTCCCTCAGACTAATTGACTTGGATCTGGTTCATCTTGAGTAGGTTAGGTTTTCTTATTGTAACAGCCTTTCCCCAGCAAAATCATTCCCCTCGCTAATGAGCTCCAGCCTCCTATGATAGGGAGAGAGTTTTAAAAACACCCACTGTTCTTTCCTGTTCATTTGAATAGCACCAAAGGGACACGTTTTCCCATCATTTCTATCAGAGAGATGGGGCTGGATCTCATTAATAAAGAGATGATTTTACTCCAAAGAGCCCTCGGCATTGAGCCCTAACCTAGATTAGAACTTTGTCAAACACGAAGCCCCTGCCATTGAAACCACCCTCTGAGCGGCATCCCCACCCAATGCCACTGTAGTTGGGGTTTCATCGAAGGAGGGAATGGTCAGCGAGGGGCTGGCTGTGCCCTCGATCGCCAAGCCTGCTGATCTTCTGCTCCGAGGCATGAGGGTTTTCACCTATAAACAGCCCTGGATTTCAGTGTGGCTGTGCCAGACTTGACCCTTGACATGCAGAAAGCCTCCCATGAGTGATGTAGGTCAGGGTGAGCCCTGGGTCAAGGACTCCACTGAAGCATTTACCAAGCTCCATCGTGACTCCCACTCTCTCCTCCCTGTCACAGTACCTTGCATTCATCACCCTGGGTCTCAGTTTCTATTTCTTCCTGTTTCAGCTCATGTCCACCCTCCCTACTTTGGCCTGCCAAACCCCTGTCTCTGCTTCTTCACCCCACTGGGGAATGAGGTTGGATACTGGCCTGAGACACCTAGGACGCTAGAAAGCCTTCCTGCTTTGTATTAGTCCCCTGCCCACTCAACTGTCCACATCTCTTAGATGCTCTGATAGCCTAGGGGGAGATGGAGCCCAGTGTTAGGCCTGGGGGCTCTGTAGTACCCCAGCTTGAATCCAAGCTTTGCCACACGTGACTTTGCAGATGCCTTGTGTTGGGAGGTGAGTCCCATGATTTCCTTGCGTTTGTGCACATCTTCTGAGCAAGACACTGACTGCTCTTTGTTCTGAACTAGCCAACAACCACGGGAGACAGAGATGGAGCCTCCCTTCGGAGGAAAGGGCCGGTAGGCTGACTACCCATCAGATGAGGTTTAGCTTGCCAAAGCGGAGGGGGTCCTCATCTGTGACAGCTTACTGCATGTGCAGGTGTCGCTTGGCCCTTGGGCACTGCGACTCAGGGGACAGGTGCAAGAAATGCTGATACCCTGGCTATTCCTATGACTGTGATTGAAAAACTGTCCTGTATCTTTGACCCAAGAACCTCAAGTCTACCAGCCACCATGAAACTGTGACAAGCTAACTTGCTAACTTGTGGGTAACATAAAATCTCAGATGCTTTACAATTCTTGACAACTTTACTTGCTCTGAGCCTCAATTTCCTCATGTATGACATAGGAGAATGAAAAGAGATCCTCCCTTGTAAGGACATTGCCAAGATTAAATGTGTCAACCAGTGTTAATGCTGAAAACACTGATCAGCAAATAGTAAGCAGTCAATTAACACTAGCGACTTTTCATCATGCCACCTCCAACTACAATCTTAGTCTCATGTAGCAGAGGGAATGATTCTAGGATTTGAAAGACCAGTGGCAGAGGGACCACCCTCTCCAGCAAAATAATCTAGTTCTGTTTTCAACTATAATGGTCATTTGAAACAGTAAATAGTCATCATTTGATTATCAACTGGGAAAAGATTGATAATTTTCCCCTCTCATTTGGGTTACCATCTGTGACTGCAGTGGACTATGTCTCATTTTATCATCGTCCCTTGCCACATGTAGGTAGTTACTCAATAAATCCTTATTGAATAAGGCTGAACACATGAATATAATTTTTATTAAGATTTTATTATTTCAGAGCAGTTTCAGATTCAGAGCAAAATTAAGGGAAGAGTGTAGATACACTCTGCCTTCACACATGCATAGCATCCCTCATTATCAACATCCTCACTAGAGCAGTTCATTTGTAGCCACAGATGAACCTCCACTGACACATCATCACCCAAAGTCCATAGTTTATATTAAGATTCACTCTAGATGTTGTATGTTCCATGAGTCTGAACAGTGTATAATGACACGTATTCACCACTATGGTAGCGTGCAGAGGGTTTCACTGCCCTAAACATCCTCTGTGCTCTGCCTACCCATCTCTACTGCCTCAGTCCTAAGCCCTGGAAATCACTGATTTTTTTTTTTTTTTTTTTTTTTTTTTTTTACTGTCTCCATAGTTTTACCCTTTTCCAGGGTGTCATACACTTGGAATTTTACAGTATGTAACATTTTTAGATCGGCTTCTTTCCCCTGGTGGCATGCATTTAAATTTCCTCCATGTCTTTTTATGGCTTGATAGTTCACTTCATTTTAGCACCGAGTATATTCTGTTGCTGACTATGCTATAATTTGTTTAGCCATTTATCTACTGAAGGACATCTTGGTGGCCGCCAAGTTTTGGCCACTATGATTAAGCTGCTATACACATCTGTGTGCGGACTTTTGTGTGGATGTAAGTTTTCTCTTCCTTTGGGTAAATAGCAAGGCATGCGACTGCTGGATTGCATGGCAAAAGTATGTTTTTGTAAGACATAGCCAAGTCTTCCTCAGCGGCCATAGCACTTTGCGTTCCCACCGACAGCGAGCGTTCCTGTTGCTCCGCACCCTCACCAGCATTTGGTGTTGTCAGTTTCCTGAACTTTTGCTATTCTAATAAGTGTATAGTGGTATCTCATTTTAATTTGCATTTCCCTGATGACATATCATGTGAAACATCTTTTCACATATTTATTTGCCATTTGTATATCTCCTTTACTGAGGTATCTATTAAAGTCTTTGACTTTTTTTTAAATTGAGTGAGTTATTTTCTTATTGTTGAGTTTTAAGTAACAGTCCTTTATTAGGTGCATATTTTGCAAATATTTAATATTTTCTCCCAGTCGATGGCTTGTCTTCTCTTTCTGTTGACTTCGTGTGTTGAAGAGTAGAAGATTTTGTATTTTAATGGCCTCTAGCTTATCATTTATTTCCCTCATGGTTTGTGCCATTGGTGTTGTATGTGAAAGTCATTGCCATACCCAAGTTTTATTTGGGGTGGTTTGTTACATAGTTATATATACCAGAATACGTAGAAGGTTGGGGTTTTTTTGCATTTTATAATGCTAAAAGTTATATTAACAATAAAGATATGACAATTCTCAACAGCTATTCAAAATGACATGTTCGCAACATTTATAAAGGAAGAAATAAATATACATGATTTAAATATACTTCACGTCATGGATGAAATAATTGTGTAGGAAAATATAATTCACTAAAACTCAATCCAGAAGAGAGAAAACGTAAGTTATTTGATTCCTGCAGAAGAAAAAGATACATTTGTCAAAGAGATTCCCCTAAAAAAGCAACATTAACTTCTTCACAGAAAAAAAAATTTCTTTTTGTCAAGTAAACATACACAATGGAGGGTAGGCTGGTGTCCCCTAGCACAAAGGTCAGTACTCTTGAGCAAGTTGTGAGGTGTCTGCCCTTAAGTGAACTGAGACCATTAACCTAAGATGATCTTTAAGGCTCCTTCCAGCTCTGATTTTCAATATTAATTCATCACACGGGTTCCCATCACCAATTTTCTTTTCCACTGCACCACTCTGCCTGCCTCTCAGAGACAGGGCTTTCACAGTTTAATTTTTTGTTGTTTTGTGTGTGTGTGTTTTTAAATACAAAATTATGGTTTGGGGTCATTTGGGGCCCTGGATTGTGGCAGTGGCCTATTGGGAAAAAATTGCCTAGATAAAAATGGCAGACAATCCCGGTCACAACCACACAAACCAAATGCATGTGTGTATGGGGTCCATGCATTTGAGAGAAAAAGTTGACAGGCGAAACTTTAAACTCTAGCTGAGGCATTTCACAGTCACGTGGGAACCATTAGAAGAAACCAGGATATTGAGAACAGACCTTGAAAAGAACTAGATAAAACACAATGGGGTGGGGTCCTTCGGGAATTTCAAGAACTACTGTACTGAAAAGAAAGTGATGATAACAAGAATGTTGCCAATTTAAAAGTTATTTCACATACCTTTTCTCTTGATAATACGACTATAAGCTAACATGTCATATGACTTCTTTTAAAATGTTTCATTACTACTTCCTTGTAGGCAATGAACCATAGAGCCACTATTTTCACAGTGAGAATCTTCCCATTGAGGAAAGTAAAACACCAAAGGTCAGAGCATTTATAGATGGTGAAACTAAGGCCCACACCTTGGCTTTCCTGCCCCGAGATGTTCCCACGGCTCCACATTAGCGAAATGGCCACACCCCCCGAGGCCAACATCAGAACCACAGAAACTAGCAAAAGAGGCACTTTCTGATTCAATGGAGAGAAGAATACTGCAAGAATCAGAACTGCCAAAGTGGGCATGAGCTGCTTCTAGGAGTGGGGTGCCAGGAAGATTTTAATTGGAAGCCAGGAGAATCGTGGTTAAGAAGGTACTCATAAAAGGAGTAGAAACAAGGCTGGACCTAATAATCTATTACACCACTTCTAACTCAGACTTGCTGATCTAGAGCCAAAGTTTCTGCCCATCCAACCTTGCCCCTTCAACCTCAATGAAATGGAGAATGGAGGAATGAACCCTTGTCTTCTTCGTTGTCCCCAGGCTGAATGGGGTACCTACTCCCCTCATATCCCCCAACCTCTGCAGGCACATCTTCTATCCAAGCACCTGAGCACATTTTGCACAATTATCTCTTTAGACATCTGTCCCTCACTAGATGGTACAATCCCAGATTGCAGGGGCCTTCTCTTGTACATCTTAATTCTCTAGAACTCTACACAGAAGATCCTAAGTAAATGCTTGTTCCACTAAACTGAACTCTTTGGCTGAGCTGACAATGTGCAAATGAACTCTGCCTCTTTTTAGCATTCTTTTGCTTAGTTTACCAAGTATTCCTCTCTAATTGTATCTTTTCTTTCACTTCTCAGAACATACACTCTCCTGTATAGTCTATCCCTCAGAAAACAATATTTGTTTGTTTTCTTTCAAAACACCAAAGCTTCCCTCCCTTGACAAACAGAAGGTGACGGAGTATGGACTTTCTTTCTCCCCCTGGGAGAGTCCTTTCAACTTTGAGTCAGTAACCAATTGGCATTATTCATTTACTGGGGGTAAATTACAGATCATGTTTTAAAGATACTGATAAAAATAGTGATTAGCAATTGCCTGCTTAATAGAGAAGAGAAAGGTCTGGCCTGGGTCTAATGGGAGTTGACGGGATTGTTTTATTAATGTTTCTAATTGATTCTTGATTTAAGTGGCAGCCATCTTAGTTTAAAAGATGGCTCCTAACAAGAATGGACAACCGGTAATAAAGACCTTTCAATTAACATGCCAGATACTTTCAATTATAAATCTGTCCTTGTTCAGAAAAAAAATATTCAAACTCTAGCATTGATTTGAGCAGACCTACTTAAGACAGTCTGAAAAAGAAAAAGAACAAAGCCTCCCATTATTACTTTGTGCTCACATTTTTTTCCGTTGTGATTTTTACATCCCTTGCTTCATTGGTACCTTTTTTGTAGTGCTTATATATGTACACAGAACAGGACAAAAAAGACTACATAAAGTACATAACTACATAACTGCAGCATGATATACTTTAAAATAGATTTTGCCTGGGCAGTTAGAGACCTAAATCCTACAGCTAAGAGTACCACAGAGTAATTTACTTATTTATCAAACATGCATATAATGCTTATTCTGTAGCTGGCAGAATTGTAAATGCTTCACAAATGTTAGCTGAATGTCTTCCTAAAGCAGCCACGAAGTGGGTGCATTTACTTATCTCATTTGTAGGGTAGGAAGCTGAGGCTCAGAGAGGTTCAGTGACTTGCTTAAGGTCACACAACTAGGAAGCAATGGCACTGGGATTCATTTAAAGGAAATCTGACTCTGGAGTCTGTGCTTCTTACCTCTTCAAGATTTTGCATCACAAATGTTTTCCCATTGTATACCTATTCTTAGGTGACAGGCATTGCATTTGGTTCCACTTAGCAGATGAGCAAAGTGAAAGTTCTTGGAATGGGGCCTCCCAGGTTGGATCTTAACTGATAAAATATAGTCTCTTGGACCTAAATGATGCTAGTTGTCATTCAAATTAATGCCATCTTTTGTATTTCCATCCAAAAAATATAGCTTTTACTTTTTTTGTTGTGTCCCAATTATGAAGTGAATACATATTTATGTCAAAAACCAAATGTATTGAAAAACAAAAAGTAAGTTAACCTGACAACCCACAAACCAAAATTATCCCTTTAACACTTTGAACATATTTTCAGGCATATTTTATTTTTTTGGTCTCCATTTTTGTGTAAATGAAACCATGCTATATTTTTAAATGCCACTTTATAACCACTTTAATCCTCAAAAATGAGTTATTGAAATGTAGAACTTTAACTACCCTCTCAATGATGGCATATTAGCCCACTGAATAGATATACTACAATTTATTTAACCAAAGTCTTCCAATATATACTTGTATGATCACCTTATATCAAATTATAGAAAGCAATTTTACAGGCGGATTTTTTTTTAAAGTCACAATGAATTCACTCCATACAAATAGATAACCCTTTGATAAAATCCTCACTAGGGAGACCCCTGGGAACTGTCTTCAAAAGTAAAAGGGAAAGAGATGAGTTTTCCACCATTTCTTCTCAGCATAAAAGGTGATTTAACAGTATCCAGAGACCAGATTGGCCTTTCTCATTGCCCAGTAGGTTGGCCATGAGGTCCTTCAGCAGGTGCAAGAGAGGATTTTTAGAGAGGGGAGATGGTGCAGCAGTAAGATGCAGCAATGACCCTTGCCAACAGGTCCCTTCCAGATCATTTTTTACATCAGCAGTGCACATCCCTAGTCTGACCCAGTTCCTGCTTCTTGTCACTTGATGCAGTCATGAGAAATTCCTTCATTTTAGCAAAGGCTGCTTTTGAAACTGGTCCTGAAACTGTGAGGCACATGTACTATATACCTGTCAGCTAGCACGAGTTGTCAAAATAAATTTCCTCATAGCGATACATGATCACTATTGCTGTTCACACCAGGAAGCACCATACCCAGCAACTTAAATAACATGCTGGGTAATTATTATGCTAACCCAATTTTTTTTTATTAAAGGATCTTGGAAACATCATCTTTTAATGAAATCAATGTACCTATAGACCTCTAACATACGGGAGGATCAGGTGATGCAATTGGGGAAGACATATTTTTTTCCTCGTAGAGAATAAAGAGACGTTTCTCATTTTGAATGTATTTAACATATTTATTCTATATGTCTATATGTATTTAATCTTATCTCTAAATCTATACCTATCTACTTAAATTTTGCATTACATGTGTGTGAGAAAAAAGAGAGACAGAGGCTGGAAGGGAGAGAACATCTTGCTTGACGTGTATGTTAACAAGACTATGTTGGCTAAAAATGATCAGAATGACCAGATTAGGTGTTTGGGATGTTGTTGCCTCATTTCTGATCAAGTCTAAGTTTTGACTAGACCACCACTTACAAAAAAAAAAAAAAAAAAAAAATACTGGTTTCAAAACAAAGCAGAAAGTAAAAGACTTAGCTAAGAAGGTCTTCTACAGGTTGCCGTGAAGGGATGAATGAATAAAGTGGGAAAATTGACAAGAAGTTCACTACAATGAATTGAGTCAGCAACTTGAAATAGAACACATGCTGTTGGAAGTGTCCTAAAAGAAGAAAATAAAAGGCTATCACAGAAGAAAGATGCTTAGAAGTTTGCTTTACTGTTAGCCCTTGAAAATGGACTCTAAATTCAAGTGTCTTCAATGGCCGAGGATTAAACAGTTGTCAAAGAGTCCAGCTATTCAATTAAGTGTCAGTAAAAGAGGATCTGTGGACTTGCTCAGCTTCCACTGGTCACATTTCTAAAAGATCGTGAACACCAGTGGTGAGGTAGGAAATGACTTAGCCCACCCACAGTGGAGATTTAGACCTGGACTGAGTAACTTCTGTAGCTATAAATCTTCTTCCCTCATAGGACTAAATTTAGGGAAGCAGAGCATAAGCATGGATTTCATAAAATTTTTTCTTCTTGACATTTGCTTTCTACAGAAGCAGCAGAAAAATATATAAATACAAATACAAACATGCATATATTTATACATATGTAATATACACATGTAACATATACATATATATATACAAACACACACACACATATATGTACCTGCATAAAGACGCAGACACGGATGGAGATAAATAGATAGATATACATGTATATTTAACGCTCTTTGGTAGCTATTTCAACATGGTGAACTGAGATGGCTCAAGCTAACAAATTAAAATTACCCAACGTAACCTGAGAGATAAGATGCATTTCTTAATTTATGACACAGAACACCTATTCTTGTTTTTGCCACTGTATTAAAATATTATTTGGATACAAAAAGTTGGACGTATTTAATGTATACCACATGACGAGCCTGGAGACTCCATGAAACATCACCACAATCAAGTTACCCATCACCCCCAAAAGTTTCCTATCACCCTCTTACTTTTTTTTAATTAATTATTTTATTTTTAACGTGATTATTTTCCTTTTATGTTAGGAACAGTTAACATAAGATCTACTCTCTTAGAAAATATTTATACAATACAGTGTTGTGAACTATAGGCCCTATGCTGTTCTCTGAAACATATTCATCTCGCATTACTGAAACTTCATACGTTTGGACTGACAATTGCTCATTTCTTCCTCCCCACAGATCCTGGTAAATACTCTTTTACCCTCTTGTCCTATGAGTTTAACTCTGTAAGATTCCTCATAATAGTGGCATCATGTAGGATTTGTCCTTCTGTGTCTGAGTTATTTCACTCAACATAATGCCACCTAAGTCCATCCATGTTGATACAAGTCACAAAATTTCCTTTTTTTTAAGGCTGAGTAATACTCAGTTGTATGCATCTATCACAATTTTTTTATGCATTATCCATTAATGGACATTTAGGTTGCTTCAATGTCTTGGATATTGTGAACAGAGAAGACTTATTTTTTGAAATGATAAATTAACAAACATGTGCCCTTGATTTTTGTATAATACAAAGTATTTAATAATTATTATTTAAAAATAACAAAGCTCTTTGTGTTCTACTATATGGTTTGTTGTTTGGGACTCTTATTGCAATAATTCTGTTTCTTTACTCTTTCCATGACCAAGAGAATGGAGCTGATGAGTGTAGAAAGTTTGTTACTGAATCATGTTTAAACATAGTGGGTTGAAAACATGCAATTCTTTTCTGCATCTTTACTGAAAATCAATAAAGTGAGAGAGAAAGGGGTATTAAAAGTATAAACTCAAATATAAACAGAATTAGAGAGTCGATCACAGCGAGAGAGATAATTTAAAACAGGAGGACAGCAGGCCACTGTTACAATGAAGCACAGAGAGGTAGAATCCTGTTTTCTGCAGGGAGATGATTATAAAAAGCAAGCGCATTCCTGTTGCAAGAAGAAAGAAATGAAAAGAAAGGTGAGAGACTAGTCTTCTCTGAATGCCAGAGTGCAGAGTGATCTGAAAATTAGAATTAGGTCACAACTGACTAGATAGTACTAAGGTGCCTAGATCTTTTTTCTACTCTACGTGGCCAGATTATTCTCTCCCACTCCCACTCAGAGAAAACAAGAGTATTCTTTAGACAGGTGGAGCCAGAAGCCCAGGATTTTGAAATTCCAGACACCAGGGTCAGGTGCAATGCTGAAGAAAAAGAGGGAAGGTAAGTGGGAGGTTCCCCACAGAACTATGACACCCCAGACAATTTCTCCTCTAAGCTCCAAGACCACTGAAAGCCTGGCTCCTGTGCACTAGGTAGGGCATTTGAGGATTGATATTTGCAAAACTGATCAGCTAAAAATAATAGAACTGAATGTAATGACTTCTGAGGATTTCCTAGATGCAACACAGTAAAGGCCCAGGGTTGATAAGCCCTGTTTATGCACATACAAAGTCTCAATTAACTTTCCAGTGCACCATTCTTAAATATAAACGAAAACAATCAGAGTCTCCAAACATTTCAAGAAGTTCTCTAATGTCAAAGACAGAAACAAAGGAAAACTTAAAGGAAAAGGGACATAGAAGAAACATAGCAAATGCAATGAGCAAAAGAAAATCTAAATAAAATTATAAATAGAATGTTAACTTATTACTCAAGAGAAACTATAGCCTCTCTAAAAAATATATAGAAAATTCCTTAAAAATTAAAAATACAAACCAGAAATTAATAATTCAACAGAAAGGTTAGAAAACAGAGTTTAATATTCTTCCAGAAAATCTACAAGAGACATATTTTTGATTCAAAGACACAGATATGTTGAAAGTAAAAGGATGGAAAAAGGTAAGAATGCAAATAGTAACAGAAGAGCTCTAGTGACCATGTAAATATCAGAATAAGACTTCAAAGCACAAGCTGTTACTCGAGTCAGAAGAAGACCTTCTATAATGATAAAAGGGCCAAACCACTAAAATACATAATAAATATGAACATATATATACTTAACAACAGATCTTTAAAATATGTGAAGCAAAACTGACAAAATCTGAAGGAGATATGGATAACTTGATGGTAAGTTGGAGAATTTAATACCCCACTTTCAGTAATGGATCAAACTAGGCAGAAGAATGCCAAGAAAGTGGAAGACTTGGAGCAACTCCATAAACTGAGTTGAACTAACAAGCATCTATAGAACATTCCACTTAACAACAGCAGAATACATATTCTTCTCAGGCACACCTAGAATAACCTCCAGGATAAACTGTACTGTAGGATTAAAAACAAACCTCAATCAATTTCTATGGATTAAACTAATACAAAGCTTGTTTTCTGACAAAAATGGAATAAAATTAGAAATCATTTACAGAAGAAAATTTGAAAAATTCATAAGTATGTGGAAATTAAATGTTGAACTGGTCAAAAGAGAAATCACAAAATAAATTAGAAAATAATTTACGATAAAGAAATATGAAAACATGACATACAAAAACTTGTGGCATGCAACCAAAGAAGAACTTAGAGGAAAATTTATAGTGATAAGTGGCTGTGCATATTAAAAAAAATATAGTGTATCAATAATCAAATCTTCACCTTAAGAGATTGTTTTTTAAAAAGAAATCTACACACAAAACAAGCTGAAAGAAAGAAAATAAACATTAAAGCATAAATAAATGAAATAAAGAATAGAAAAATAATATATTTAATCTTTGAAAAAATCAACAAGATTGACAAACATTTAGCTTGACCCACCAAGAAAAAAAGAGAGAAGTCTCAAATGACTGAAATCAGGAATGAAAATGGGAACATTACTACAAACCTTACAGTGAAATGCAGTGAGTAATTGCATGTCAATAAATTAGACAAGTTATGTGAAATAGACAAATTCCTAGAAAGACACAAACTACCAAAAATTACTCAAGAAGATACAGAAAATCTGAGTAGATCTGGAAAAGGTAAACAGAACAAATTAGTTAATCAAACAACTTCCTACTAAGAAAGGCCAAGGACCAGATAGATCCACAGTGAATTTTACCCGATTTTAAAGGAAAATAAACCTTCCAATCCTTCACAAACACTTCGAGAAATAGAAGGAACCACCTCCTAACTCATTCTGTAGAGGCAGTATTGTCCTGACACCACAACCACACAAAGACATCACGTGAAAATAAAAGCTACAGACCAATACATCTTATTAATATTGCATCAAAACATTAGAGAATACTAAAAAAAAATTCATAGTAGCAAACCAAATGCAGCAGTATTTTAAAAGGATTAGACATGAAGACCAAATGATACTTATTCTAAGAGTTCAAGGTTGGCCCAACAAATGAGAATTAATCAATGTAACGCACCATATTAATAGAACAGATCTACTTCCATTGAGAGGACGCAGAACACATGCCTTCTCAGTGGGTGTGGAAAGTGTTTGATAAAGTTAGACTAATCATAGTCATAATCATAATCATTCAAACTAGGATTATAAGCAGAGATTTTCCATTTGAAAAAAAGGTATCTATGAAGACCCCAAAGCTAACATAAATACTTAATGGTAAAAGACTGAAAGATTTTCCTCTAGGATCAGGAAAAATAAAGGCTTTCCGTTCTCACTCCTTTTAGTTGACACTGTACTGGAAGTCCTAGCCAGGGCCGCCAGGTGAGGAAAAGAAATAAAAGGCTTCCAGATTGTATAAAAAGAAATGAAACCATCACTATTCAGAGAAAATATGACTTTGTGTATAGGAAATCCTAGGGTTTTTGTACATGCTCTTAGAACTGATTAATGAATTCAGGAAGGTTTCAGGATAAAATATTTATATACAAAAACTGGTTGAACTTATATGTATTGAAAATTAATAATCTGAACATAAAAATCAGAAAACAAGTCCATTTACAAAAGTAACAACAAAAAAAAAACCTTAGAAATAATTTAACCAAAACAGAGCAAGACTCATACAATAAAATATATAAATCATTGTTGAATTAAATTAAGGAAGACTTAAACAGATGAAAGACATCTGTGTTCATAAATCAGAAGTCACAGTATTGTTACAACAGCAGTGCTGATCTGCAGATTCAGGGCGGTCCTTATACAGGTATAAGCTGATTTTTTTTCTTTTTTGGTATAACTTGAAAAACTGATCCTAAAATTCAAGTGGAAAATTCACATGGAAACATTTGGGTCACAAAAGACCCAACATATCCAAACAAATTTTTAAAACAAGAACAGAATTAGAAGACGTGAATTTCCCAAATTCCAAAACATCCTAGAAAGTTATAGTGATCAAGACAGTATGATGTTGGCATAAGGACAGACATATAGATCAGTGGAAGAAAATGTATGGTCCAGAAATAAACTCTTACACTTATGATCATTTGATTTCTGAGAAGGTGACAAAAAAATTCAGTGAGGGAAAGAATAGCCTTTTTAACAAACAAACTTAGGGTACTTGGATACACGTATGCAGAGAAATGAAGATGGACCACTACCATGTACCATACTAAAAGACCTACTCAAAATGGATCATAGATCTAAAAGTAAGAGCTAAACAAATAAAACCCTTAGAAAAAACCTTTGTGGTATCAGATTAGGTAAGGGTTTTACAGATAATGCCAAAATTGTTGGCATAAAAAGAAAAAAGTAGATAAATTAGGCTTTATTAAAATAAAATAAAATATTTTTGCTTCCAAGGAAACTCAAAAAGTGGAAAAAAAAACAATGCACAGAATGTGAGAAATTATATACAGCAGATATATAACATGTATCTGTTAAGGTGCTAGAATCTAGAATATATAAAGAACTCCTACAACTCAAAAACAACAGCAGCAAAAAACTCCCAAATAACTCAATTAAAAAATGGGCAGAGAAATCTGAAAAGAAATTTTTTCAAAGAATATACACAAATTGCCAACAAGTACATGAAAATAATGTTCATTGTCATATGTCATTAAGGAAATGCAAATAAAAGCCACGGTGAGATGCCACTTCACATCCACTTGAAAGGCTAAAATTCTAAAGTGACAAACAATAAACAGCATTAGTGAGACTGTGGAAGAATCAGAACCCTCGTATTTTGTTGGTGAGCTTGCGAAATGGTTCAGCTACTTTGGAAAACTATTTGGAAGTTTTCTAAAGGGTTAAACATAAGGGTTATCTTATGGCCCACCAGTTACACTCAAGAGAATTGAAATAGGTATGTCCGAAAAAGATATGTCCAAGAAAAACTTGTACATGCACGTTCATAGCAGCATTACTCATGATAGCAAAAAAGTGAGAGTAGTCCACATGCCCACCAACTGCAGTATAACTAAACACAATGCATTATGTTCATATAATGTAATATTATTTGGCCAAAAAAAGGAAAAATTACTGGCATATGATATAACACAGATGAACCTTGAAAACATATGCTAAGTAAAAGACTTGAATTATAAAAGGATGCACGTTGTATGAATCCATTTATTTAAAATGTCCAAAATAGGCAAATCCACAGAAACAGAAAGTAGATTAGTGGCTGACTAAGGTTGGGGGACATAAGGAATGGGAAATGACTGCTATGGGTACACATTTTTTAAGGCGACGAAAACATTCTGAATTCAGAATGTGATGGTAATGGTAATGCAACCATGAATATGTAAAAACCACTGAATATGCACTTTTAAATGGTATGCTATATGGTATGTGAATTATATCTCAATAAAGCTTTCACTAAAAAAAATCTTAGGAAAGGAGAACAAACAGAAAAATATATAAATAATCAGAGAAATATGATAAAATGAGAGAATTAGTACCAGAAGTGAAATATCCAAATAATAAGATCTTCAAAAAAAGCAATAAAGTTAATAAAGCGGAGAAGATAATAAAATAAATGGTACAATATATTTCCTTGAATGGAAGCATAAGCTTTTAGGTATAAAAGCTCATAAGGCATACTGTATGAGTGAAGACCCAGGCAAGCACAACACTTCACATCTCCCGAATTGTTTTTTAAAGTATTCTGGTGGGCTTTTGATGAGAAAAATTCAGATACTCACAACAGTCTGGGAATCCAAAACTGTCATTGGTAGTATAAGTTAATGTATTTGGTCTAGAAGAGAATGAAGAAAAACTTCAAGATTCTGAGAGAAAATACTTAGTAACTTAGAATTCTATACTCAGCTAAACTATCAAATAAGTCGATGTAGAATGAATACAGGCATTTTTCAGAGAAAGTTTTTTGTTGTTGTTGTTTGTTTGTTTGTTTTTCTGTAGGATGTACTCTGTTAAATTGATGAAGTAAACAAAGAAAAATGACCATGTTGAATCCAGGAAGTGAGATCCAGTGTATGATGGGGGTAAAGCAATTTCCCAGAAGGACGACCATGAAGGTCCTGGCTGGGGAGCTGTGAAGCAGTTTTTGAAAACAAACAGCCCATTTTGGAGCAGGAGGAAGAAGAGATCAGGCATGAATGCTTAAAAAAAATAGCACTGGTGTGAAATGTCCAAAATAGGCAAATCTACAAGAAGAAAAATGATATATTCATACGTCCTCATGTATTTGACCATACAGGGAGGCATTTCATAGTTCTGCCAGAATATTAAGGGACAAATTATTGGTAAATAAATTTTAAAAAAAGGAAATAATAGAAAAAATATATGAAACAATGATTACTCTCAAAGAAAGGCTGTATAAAATAGGATTCCAAGTGGCTCAGCTGTGAATATCTTAATCTAATAGTCATAACAAGAACACCAAATATTGAATCAGTCCAAAATTATGCTGTAATAATATTTTGAAAATGCAGAGAGCAGAAGTGTGTATAGAAAGGATGGCAAGAGATAATGTCAAAAATTTGAAAAGGAATTCAAGAAATGACAGCAACATAAGCATGTTATTTAGAAATACAGACTATATGTCAATAAAAAATACAGAGATACAAATATGACCAAGAATAGGTTAAAAGTTGAAAGCAGTTGTTATGGGGAGCTAATTATGGAGTTATAACACAGAAAAGTGTGGTGACAATGATTACTTTGGTTTTGTTACTAAGCTTAAAGCACAATTTCACTTTTAAAAAGTATACGTGTAATAAGTTTATCAAAACATTAAAGAAACAACATGAATTGAATTGATCTATACAAATTGAAAGGTATAGATAAAAAGAAATACAGACCTAGAAGTCAGGGGCCTGTGGCTGATGTCTTCTGACCACCTCTTCTGCCTTCCACCCACGTGGTGCTCAGCTTACTCTCAGCACCCACTTAGCCTGAGAATGTTTCTGGTCCTCGCCTCTGTGTTTTGTATACTCCACACTGTCCTGGGCACACTCCTATGGGGTCACGTAAGAGTCGGTTCTTTGTAAACTCTATAAATGTGAGTCTGTATAACCAATGACTGCCACAATTTATTTGTTCGTTCACTCATTTTTGAACGATGAGATCTCTAATTGCCTAGAGTTACCATAACTGGGTATTTCTCCATCATATAGAAATATGGGAACCCCACAGGACTAACACCAGGAGTCAGAATGAATACAATAAGTAGCACTTTAGTGTCCAAGGGTCTTCTCCTTCAGGCTTTAGATGGAGAAACTGTTGCATAACTCAGAATTGAGAAGCATCTTAATGATTGATTATTTTCAGCATTATGTTTTCCCATGTGGGCCAATCTCCACAATGTTCACTTGTAATTTAAAAGATCATACCTGTAGGTTCCCTTGCTAAATTGTCTAATAGATTAAGATCTCAGTTTTGGCAAAAGAATCTATAGTCATTGAATAAGTGAGTCATCGCATCGTTCTTCTGGAAAATAACTTACATAATTTCAGTTGGGAAATACTTTTCCAATTATCCCAGTCTTTAATGCTTGGGGATATCCACCGTCCTCAGAGATTAGATCAATGAGATTAATAGAAGACATAAGAGGATAGTAACAAGATCCTTACAAGGTATAAGATACACATTTGACTGAAGGCACTAGGCATTTTGGGTGGAAAATTTGTCATTGCGGTGACTGACAACCACTGATCTGGTCAAGTTCACTCATTTTGCAGAATAGGAAGCTAAGACTTGGGTTACTTGTGATTTGTTCTAGGTCACTTAAACTTTCAAATGAATGAGTACTTTTGTATTAAAGATCAGTGATCATCATCTCTTTTTTGTAAAATACATGTTTAAATGTCAGTATGGAAATGATGATGAATGAATAGTCAGTGATTAGAGTTAGTATTGATTATGGATGCTGTTTAATTGTGCTAAATGCTTTATTCACAATCAACTCTTAGAAGCCCTAGTACATAGTTACAATTTACCTTTTCTCAAGAACGTAACCGATTCAGGGTTAAGCTTAGTGGCTAAGAAGACTTAAGTATCTTGCTCACGTCAACTAGCTTAGTTAAAGGCAGAGGCAAGATTCAACCCAGGTCTGTCTAGGGCTTTGATACTGAGCCCTGTTTACTGAGTCTGGCTATAATGTAGTGTGTGGGGAGGTGAGCGGTGAGGTCACTAGTCCCCCTGTTGAGTAGGACATGCCTCGGGTAAAACAGCCACACGGAAGAGCTGGACTGGCTGAACACCAGGACGCCGGACCATCCGGCGTTTCCCAGGAACCCATCAGTCCAGCCACGACGTGCTGGGCATGGCGCTAACTGCTGCAGCTGCAGTTTTGATTAAAGCGGATGTTCTCTCACTGTCCTCGTGGAGTTTTTGATCCAGTAGTCACACTTTAAATACATACATTTAAAACACGATTAAGAACCGTGGAGAGACATGCAAGGACTTGGGAGGGAATACAGTGAAAGGTGGGCAGAAAGGGGGTATCAAGTAAGATTTCTGTGACAGAGTGACAGTTGTGCTGGGGGGCAGCAGCCGTGGGAATCAGGGTGTGTTAGGGACTTCTTAGGTCATCCGGAGGCTGGAGGTGGCAGCAGGTGCTGTGGCCTTTGACGGAGACACTGCAAGTCTCAGAGGGCCTGGGTTTCCTCAGGACACAGGTTTGTGGGCACACACTAGGGGCCAGCCAGGAATTCCTGGATTGTCCTGCTTCAGGAGACTTGGGAGAGGCACTGGGCTGGCTCTGAGGGGTGCAGAGCGTCTCTGGTGGGATCCTGGGCACTCCATAGCGGATGGCCCCAAATGGGAGGGAGAGATTGAATCCCCTTTTACTATAGGCAGTGTGGGTTTGACTTATTACTGTCTGAGACCCTGTTAGTGAGCCTAGAGGGCTGAATGGTTACCACTGCACCCCACCCCACCAAACTTATGCCCTAGTCCTAATTCCTGGAACATGTGACTGTGACTGTGACCTTATTTGAAAAAAGGGTCTTTGCAGATATAATTAACTTAAGGATTTTAAGATGAGGAGATTATCCTGGATTATCCAGATGGCCCCTTAATCATAATTGTTCTTCTAATGGAGAGACAGAAGGAGATTTGAGACAGAGGAGGAGGAGGAAAGATGACCATGGAGGCATCGGAGCGATGCAGCCACAAGTTAAGGAATCCCGGCAGTCACCAGAAGCTGGAGGGAGCCAAAAACTGAGGCTGTCTCCTGCAGCCGGCCCAGGGAACGCAGCCCCGGCCTCACCTGATTTCTGGCCTTCAGAACTGGGGACGGGAACATTTCTGTCATTTTAAGCAACTCATTCATGGTAATTTGTTACAGCAGCCTCAGGAAACTAATACAAAGAGTGCTGTTGTTGTTTTATTTTCTCTTGTGTATTCCTAGGAAGTTGGACTTACCAGGTATTATAATAATAATGAATAGCCTGTCTTCAATGTATTTTATTTTTCAACTGTGCTTCGAGGGTGGAAGGCCAAGTTACTCATTCCTATAGTGTGTTTATGGCACATTATTGCCCCTTGTCATTTATCTGTGCATTCCTTCATTCCTCTTTATAATTATTTCCCTCCATCCACACCCAATAGGAATCCAATGAGTTACTGCAAAATGGGTATCATAGCTTTTCTATGCATGTATTCTAATTTACATAAATGTTGTGCTTTAAATTATATTCTGTTTATCACTCTTTTCACCGGTGTTTCAAGACATGCTTTCACATGTACATTGGACCTGTTGTTTTTACCTACTGCTTGGCCTTCCATGGTCTGTGCATCCCTTCCCCATTTGACTGTCCATTTCACCAGCGAGGGACCGCAGATTGCCCCCAGTTGCCTATAGCATCTTGGCCACCGCTAACAATGTTACAGCGAACATCCTTATGCCTTTCCTCTTGCGGTCTTCAGGAATTTATCTGGGCTATAATATGTTGACTAGTATCTTTAAGCACTTATGTGGGAGTCACTGCGTGAAGCACGGCACAGCTTTTTTGAGCAGTTATTCTCTGTCTCAACTTGACATGTATGTAATTAAGGGGTAGAGAAGTTCGACATCATGGCAAACACACCATCAGCAAGAAATAAAAGCTGGGACTCAAACTAGGTCTGTCTGACCCACAGAACAAACACTTCTCTTTGAATTTGGGAAGTTTAAACATGATCCTTAGACTTTGAATCATTGAAACTCTGTATCTAGTGGGTCTGCTTGTTAATGATGGGAAAATCATGGTTTCTTAAATTTGTACATGATTTATGGGTTCACAGACAACATATATATTATCTCATTAAATATCCCTATTTAGTTGAAGAGAACAAAGAGGAATTAAATGTTATACCAAGAGACATTAGGACTTAGATGGAAAAGCAAGTCTTCTGACTCCTAATTCAGCATCCATTTCTTCCCCAAGATAAAAGCAGAAAGCACATTTGCCTCTGGAGATGATGTTGATTTTTGGATCATGAAGATTAATTAAGTGTTGTGTGTGACTGACACAAGCCAACGTGGCATTTGATGGTCGGTTCACTGAGGGGCGCTGTATCCGTATGAGCTCAATGCCCCATTCCTCAGCCTCCTCTCTGGGAAGCACCCGCCCTCTGTCTTCTCATGCTGATTTATAAGCCAAGTGAGACTTCATTACCATGCTCATCTCTCATGTGAAAATTGGGACAAGTAGAGTAGAGGCTGAATCAATGGCTGCACTAAACGAATTGGTTGTATAAACAAATTTCTGGGGAAATATTTCAATGACTTAAGAGCACACACAGTTTTCAAGCATCCTCAAGCACATCACAAGCACCCTTTGCAATGCAAACAAATGATGGACTGATTACCAACCATTCTTATCTATTCATTAAACCTCATCCTCCGAGGGCCACTCCTCAACTGTATGCTAGCCTCCTTCTGGCTATTGCTTGTCCCTGAAGGAGGTAAAATGGCATATCTTTAAAAATATTTTCTAGATCCAATCTCTCACCATTCAGTTGGAAGGTCCTTCAGATAATTCATCTGAATTAGTGAGGTTTTGTGGTCACTGTGCTTTAATGTCTTATTCACATTGCCCAGAACATACAAATCGAAGATAAATGAATCTCATGATGACATTTTCCCAAATTGTACATTGCTTAAGGATTATTTGGAAGGACTTAAATTGTAGCCTTGATTGAGGGTTTTTTTTTTTTTTTTTTTTTAAATCAAGTTTAACAGGGGAAAAACAAGACAGGGCCAAATACTTAGAAAGGAAAATGCCGAGATGGAATTTGACTTTTAGGCAATTTTAGGATTCTCTCTGCTTCATCTTTGGTCCATTAACCAAGGCCACTCCACCCATGTCTCATGCTCAGCCAATAACTACAGCAAGAGTCAAAACTCGCTGCTGTCCAAGACCCTGCTGGAACGTCTCCTGTCCACCCCCTGCCCGTGGAATCCGGCCAGCATGAGCTCATCCTCTCGCTGTGGTGCTCCTCTTTTGACTTCAGACCTGAACTTGGGCCCCCGGCCAGTCTCTTTCACATTTTCTGTTATATTTGTTGCCTTCCCCTGGCTTTTCCTTCCTCCCTGGCTTCAGCTGTTCAGGATTACCACACCACTCCACAACTCCTCAGGCTTCACTGTGACAGTGGGCTCTTCTGCCAGGCGAAACCCACTCCTTGGTTTTGGGTCCTTGATTAAAATCCAGCTGGACAGAGTTAGTCTCTTTTCTGCAGGATAGATTCTTGGAGAGTGTATTCATGTCCTAGGATTGCTGTAACCGAGTATCACAAAGTTGGTGGCTTAAAACATCAGAAGTGTATTCTCTCTCAGTTCTAGAATCAGAAGTCCACAGTCATGGTGCTGGCAGCACCACGTTTCCTCTGAAGGCTCTAAATAAGGAGCTTTCCTTACCTCGTCCTTGCTTCTTGTGGTTGCTGGCGAACCTTGGTGTTCCTTGGCTCTGGTCGCTGCTTCCATCTTCACAGGGTATTCTCCCTGTGTTTACCCTTTCCTCTTCTTATGAGGACACCAGTCACATTGAACCGAGGGCCCACCCTAATCCAATATGACTTCACTTTAACTAATTACGTCTGCAAAGACTGTATTTCCAAACAAGGTCACATTGTGAGACTCCAGATGTCCATGAATTTTAAGGAGCACTGTTCAGCCCTGTACAGGCAGCTACCAAAATCTGTATCACACTAGGGTATTATTCTGGGATATTGGTATATGTATAGGATGACAAAAAAGTGTTTACTTATCCATTTACCCATCATTCCATGCAAACATCCATTCATGTATCCATCCATTCATCCGTCCAACACATGTTTGCTAAGCAACCAAAATGGACTAAATAGTAATAAAATCAGCAAAACCTGGACCTTTGTCTCAAATTATTTGCAGTTCAGAACAAAAGTGCTGACAAATGAAAACAAGCAAAAAGATTTCTAGAAAAGATGACTTCCAATCAGGTGTGATGGGATTTCCAGGAAGAAAGAGACCACATCCAGTGAAGTAAGAGACTCTGTGGAAGAGACAACTTCTGAACAAAATCTTGAGATATTAAAAAAAAAAGTATAAAAAAGGCTCGTGAGGAAGAAATGAAGTTACAGAGGTCTATGCAGACTCGGGTCAAAAATATCCCACTATTTTATCTGAACAAAGTTTGTTTCTTAAGGAAACCCCGTGTGAATTGAGCATTTACGTCTCTCTTCACTCATCAGGATTTTCAGGAGAGCAATGGCACCTAACCAGCGCTTAAATTGTCAGCTGCGGATGACAAAGGGCAAGGTGTCTGCTGTTGTAAATTTCCTGTGATGAAGGCTACATCAGGACGTTTCCACGTGTATAATAAGCTGCTGAGGACAGAGTTCAAAGCTGAGAATAACTTAGGATACAGGTAACTTCCTTCCCTGTAATCGGTTATTAAGATGATTACACCACGTCTTGAGGATACATTGCTCAATGACAGAATCTCTGAGAATAAACAGTCTTGATTTTCCATAAAAAGTCATGAAATTCCAGCACACAGAAATCCTATTTTCCATTAGAGACTAGCAGGACAGCCTAGATGTCAAGTAATTAGAAACAGCAGTCTTTATACAAGGCTCAGAGATACTCAGATAGCCCAAATATTGCTTGTTTAAACAAGCACACATGCACACACACGCATACACGGGAAACCTCTGGATCCATGCCAGACCTGGTGAGACTACCCTCCCCTTTCCAAGCAGAACGCTCAGGCAGGGAGTAAAATTCCTCACTGTTGGGAGGGCCTTAAATGGATCATCTATGTGCTTACAGCTCAAGTTCTAGTCCCCAGTCTTCTAAACAAATAAATAATGGAAGGCCATTACCACTTTGGGGCTCTCTCACATGTATCTTAGGCGCCCATCAAAGCCAAGCTCTGTGTCAAAGGCAGCAGCCACATGGAGCAGAGTCTCAGGGAGACTACTGATTAATTGCTTTTGCATTTTGGACGTGCATCCAAAGATGCTGTAAAATAGCGTTTGTTTTTGCCGCTGCCAAACCTTGTTTAGGAGGGCCCTGGAGGACGGTGGTGATGTGCTCAAGACGGCGAGAGAGGCGCGGGTAATCAGCCCAGGTGTGCCTGCCAATTCTGCTCCCCGGGAAGCTTCTGCAAACAGGTACGGGAAGGGGAGCGGGGAGGTGGGAGGGGATGAAATCCACACCGCTGGTAATGGCCTCATGCCTTCCTCCTTGGCATCACTGGAGACGCAGCCTAAATAAAGACAGCCAATTAGAGTTCTCAGAAATCCTCGATTTGCTGGCAATCGGGAGGCAGAAATAGGAAACCGAGAAGAGGCTTGCCCTCTGAGCGCTGTGGATGCCAAAGACCTTACTGAAATTTGGTAATAGATGATGGGGAGCACGGACTCATTTCGTTCCGGCAAATTCTGTCAACATCAGCAGGCCTCACACTGTGATCTGCCTTTCTGCCTCTCGCTCTATCAACTCCACATGTTGCCCCGGTGGCCGTCTTTGTACTTAATAGAACTTGTCAAAACATATCTATCAGTTGCACGGAGAGCAGACTTGGGTGGTCGGGGAGGGCTGGCTGGGTGCGGACTGCCGTTCCTGGTGGCCACAGGAATCCCCCTGCTCAGTTCTCTTCTAAATTAAGGGGACATACTGTTGAGTCACTGGGTTTTTAAATAATTCTCACACCAGCCGCTGCATTAGTAGCACGTTTGTGTTGATCTGAAATCCCAGTCTGTACTTTCACGTGGATCTTTGGTGGCTCTCAAGACTGTGGGAGAAATAAGACATGTTTCCGCTTGTTTGGGGGAGCTTTTGATGCATTGGATGTATATGTTTATAGATGTACAGACACATTATTTTATATATTTGCATATGTGTATTAAGCGGCATGGTTATTCTATATGTGTATGTACAGACACATACATAATAATGTTTATGTACAAACTGGCACCCCATAACATGTACACAAAAATTCATATATATGATGTGTATACATGTGTATCTATCTCAGATATATATAAATACCACATGTACATACCATATATGGTATGATGATGCTATAGACAGGCTGATTTTACATGTGTGTATGTGTTCATACATGTATGTGCACATATATATATTCAGATAAACATATACACATATGTATATATATATACAACCCCAATATTTGCGTGTATATTGCATATATATATACATATATATAAAAGCATACACACACATACACCCCCCCCCCAAATGTTGCATACACAAATAACCTTTCCTGTCCCTGGAGTAACAACACAGTACGTCCTTCCAAGAAATTGGTCTCTGTGGCTCCCTGTGACATCTCCCTGCCAGGCGTCCAACTTTCCCCGAGCCACATCCAACGCCACTGGAATGCTTTGTGGCTGGCTGGCCTCCAGGCTGGGGCTTATCCATCTGGTACCTGGCCTGGGAGCCAGGGAAAGGAGATTCTGGTAATGGACTGGCTCAAAGTAGTCCTTGGCCAAATCGGAATCCAGCAACCCTTACCACAGTCCCTTCCCTTTGTGCCACTGAGAATTCCAGGAGGAGCCCCAGATGGAATGGAAAGTTTGCTTCCATGGTGTGACCCAGTCGTTTTATCTGAAGCACGCAGGTGGCACACCTGCATGGCGGTACAGCTTGGTGTGCTGGAAAGATGAGCATGAGGTGGAGCCGATCCGGCCCGGGTTCTGCAGGCAGCAGCTGCGGACCTTGAGCAGATTGGTGTCCTTACTGGCAAAATTAAGTTATGAATACTGCGTTATTCAGGGAAATAACGCTAGGTGCAGCCATATACTACAACCGTTAGAGCTCACTGGCTTCATAAAATGAATTTTTTCTTGCTCACGGCGTAATCCAATGAGGGTGAGCAGAGCAGGAAGCGGAGTGAGCACATCTGCTCTCTGGAGCTCTTCGGTGACCTGGGCTCAGTCCTTCTGGTGACTCTGCCATGCTGTAGGGGCTCAGTGCCCCTGCAGATCCTCTCCGTCTGGCCAGCCCGTGTGCAAAGTGAGAGAGCGCAGAGGATCATGACACTGGCTTCAGGGGACAAGTCTAGAAACGGCGCATGCCACTTTCAGCCGTTTTCCAATCCCCAGAAATTCATCTCACGACCCAGCCTAGCTGCAGGGAAGTCTGGGAAACGTAGTTTAGCTGAGTTCCAGGAGAGAAATGAAATGTGTTTTGTCAACATCTATTTGGCAGGGTTGGGAGGATTAAAGGAAGTCCTGAATTTAAAGCCATCAGTATAACTTACTCAAGTCATTGTATCTCTTGTCATCATTATTGTCACTACTGTTACTATTATTATTTGCCACCCAGAGAATAAATGTTTTGCAACATTCTTTTAAGCATCTCATTTTAAAGTAGTATTATTACTATATTCAGATAATGTTTGCCTATCTTCTGGAAATGGAAGCAAAAGACATAGTACCTTATTTCTAAATTTCTAATTTACAGAATATATTTCAATATCTATCTATCTCTTTCTCTATGTCTACTTATAAAATACTTTGTCTTCTTACTTTCTGTGACCATTTGGTCCAGACATTCCACCATCCAACTGGTGGGATTCCAAGTTCTTAATGTCCTGTGTTTGGGGAGGGTCGTTTCCCTGATACTTGCAATCACTTCATCTCAGCTTGTAGGTCTTCGATGCCCCACATCTTTGCAGAACTCAAATCCTTCTCTTTCGGCTGAGCAAATATTTGCATCCCCAAGACTTGTCAGGGTCAGAAACTCATTGACTGGTCTATGTTCATCATTTATTAATAACACACCTATGCAAGTTACCCCGCCCCGGCCCCAGCAGATACCTAGGGTCAGTCACGTGGCAAGGACTGGCCATGGATCTGGAGGAAAGAGAGTCTCACACCTGAAGCTGAAAGATGTCAAGTCAGGAGAACCTGCCAGGCTCAAGGCTGAAGCAGAAGCTGAAGTTCAGGTGCTGGGGGAGAGTTCAAAGAGCTCATCAATGCAAAAGACCAACATTAGTCACCAAGTCTTCGGATGTTTAGAGCAAACTTGTCGAGAAAAACAGCAAAACATACTGACATCTTACTATGCTGGGTCCCAGGTCTCGGTGAGAATTCTGACTCTGCTATTTATAGCCATACGATGTTAGGAAGCCACTTTCCTTCTCGAGTTTAGTTTTCTTATCTGCAGAGTGTGAAACAGTATTAATAGAACTTTAAGGGGACAATTCTGAGGTTAGATGAGATAATGTAAGTAAAATCCTCAGCATGACGCTCAACACATAAAAAATGCTTGGTTGAAAAATAGTGAAAAATGGGCAAGTCTTTGACAAAAATGTTGTAAAGTGACTATAACTCAATAAAAAAAAATTTCGAAAAAAATGGGCAAGTCAAACTTAATGACCACTTCTGGGTTTTAGGAAGAACCCAGAGGGAACTAAGACGAAGCAGACCACACAGCAACTCTAATAAATTTATTTCCTGTCTCAATTGACCAACCGACTCCAATATCAATATGAGAGGTCTTCATCTGCCCTGACCCTACCCTCCAACACCTTTTCAGGAGAATAGGTTGGTGTCGAGTAGACCTTCTGTCCAATTTGCGGATACCAGGGACTTATAGTTTAATGGGGACTATGTATGTGTTGCTTCTGGAGCTAAATGGCCCCTGGACTGCCTTGTTGTTAATCTTAAATGTCCCACTGTTTCTCTGACATGCGTACAGTGTATTCCCACCACTGTGAACACAAGATGATTTGGTCTCTTCAATTTTTTCTCCCGTGGAAGGCTACGCTCTGCATTATTCTGTGTGTACGAATTTCACGCTGCTGTTTACTTCTCCGTTTCCCACACTGAGTCGTTAAATCCCTCTATGTGCATAGAACAGTGCCACAGGGCTCAGGGGACCGGTTTCCTGTTGTTACTGGGGACAGGCAGGAATGAGTAGCGCCGTTATGAGACGGATGACTTTCCTAGAGCAGTTTCTTTTGGGACCATGGACGTTGGGTACGTTTCTTCCCTGTGGTGCTATGTTAACTATGTCTCTGTTCATTTGTCCTCAGTGACATCTCCTCCATCTGGCCCATAGATAAAGGCAGGCCAGATCACAGAGCTAGCTGTTCTTTTGGAGAGTGAGCATGGCTTTGAGCTGGAAATCCTAGGTTAGAGCCCCCAGATGGGTCACATAGCATCAAAGGAACATGAGCAAGTTACATAAAGTACCTGTTAGGAACTGAATGTGTCACCCCCAAATCCACAGCCTGAAGCCCTGCCCTGCAGTGTGATGGTTTTAGGAGGTAGGACCTTTGGGAAGTAACTAGGATTAAATGTGGCCATGAGGGTGAGTCCCCAAGTTGGAGTTAGGGCCCTTATCAGAGTTATGAGAGAGCTTGCCTCCCCTCTCTGCTCTCAGTCATGTGAGGACACAGGAAGAGGTCTGCTGTCTGCAACCAGAAGGAGGGCTTTTCCCAAAACCTGACCATGCTGATGCCCTAGTCTTGGACTTTCAGCCTCCAGACCTGCTAAAGATAAATGTCTGTTGTTTGTAAGTACCTGTTCTTTCAGGGGAGCAGCCTGAATGGATTAAGGGAGTATCTGAGTCACCGTTTCCTCATTTGTGCAAAGAGGATGCTTGACTTCGTAGTCTTGGATGCTGTGTTTCCAGATGAGTTTCAGTTAACCCCTGGGGTGCGAGGCCTGGACCTGCCTCAGGTATTCTGCACACGAAGCCCTATGAGTGGAGTCCAGGAATCTGCATTTTTAACAAATGCCTAAAGTGAAATATTTGCAGAAATATTGCAGGATGATAGCCCTGCAGGGTACTTGTCTTGCAGAGGGATTACCTGTACAAATGGGACTAGCTCACCACTCCACACTGCAACATGAATTTTGTTGATTTTGCCTTCTAAGTCTTCAATACATGGTTTCAATGAGTATTAAGAGACACAGCTGTATGGTCACCTTCTCTGCAAATTCTTCCCATATTATGCCCCTCCCTTGCCCTCTCCACCTCCCCTGCATCTCAGTTTCCTGGCCTGAATGAAATATTTTGATATCCCAATCATGTATTCCCCAGGTTAAAACCTTGATCAGTAAATACTTGTTGAACAAGCCAATGAACAAATCCAAATTTAAGCTCATTCAAGATTATTATGTTAGAGTTTTTTTCAGCTTTTATTCTAGAAAACAGGAGCACCGATCGTAACCATCATTGCCTGCACTATTCTTCCCCTCGAGATGATCAGTTGTCTCTTTTGCCCACAGAATAGTGGTTTCTCCCCTTGCTAAGCAATAAAGAAACAATGGCAACAAAAACAATTTTATCCCTGCCCTCCCGAGCAGCGTCTTCCGAGGAAGACAGAGGCATGGAGAAATGCATACACAGCAATCAGCACTGCTAGGAGAGCAGAGCAGGCAGACCCTTATCCCCATCTGCGGGGTCATGGAGGGCTACCCAGGGAGTGTGCAGGGGTGCAGAGAACTAGGCAGGTAAGGCAGAGACAGAGATGGCGGGGGAGGAAAACCAAGTGTAAAGGCGCCTGCACCTTGAACTTGGCACGCTCAGACTCTGTCCTGGACTTGGTCTCCAGCTCTTGTACCTCCACACGCTTTCTCTCCTGGACTTAACTGCAAAGTACCACGGGTGTCCACTTCCTCATCTGTGTCCCTCAACAGACCTAGGCCAGGCTTGGGTGTCTCAAGACTGTGACTCTTTTAATTTAGAACAGTCACCCATTCGGAGGTCCAAATACTTTTGGTAGCTTCCTGTTTTCTATTTGTTTGTTTTTACCATAGCTTCTCCTTTTTTCTCTCTTCTGCTCACACAGCAACCTGTGCTTCCTTCTGCCTGAATACTCACCTGTCCAGGGTCGCGGACTCAAACACCCGCCTAAACCGGAAAGGTGATGGATTCTGGTAATTGATCTGGGAGGAGCTAAGACAACAGGGAGGGGTGGGGCCTCTGAGCACCTAGACAGCACATTCCTTATTCACTCTTGTGCTTTTCTAAGACTCTGAGCCAGCCAAACACACACCTCTGCTTGGTGGATCTGGCCCACCGGCCTCCCATTTGTGACCCCTGCCTGTGAGCTCTCAGGGACAGAGCTGATGTGTTATTTACTTTCCAATCCCTGAAGCTCACTGAAGAGTAGGTGTTCAGGAATTGTTTGTGTTTGACTCAAAATGAGCGTTCCCACTGGAGCTTTTGAAGACACTGGCTGTGAAAGTTCTGATCCGCCCTGAATGATTATTGATTCAGCCAGATAAAGATAAATTGGTAAACTGATGAGTAAGAAAAGCAAGACTCTGAAATTATAGGAAACTTGCCTCAGATTATTTACCTAGAAAGAGATCAAGTTAAGATTCACATATAGCAGTGCCTGGTCCCAAACACTGTGGTGTTTTGTGCAATATAAGGAAACCGAAAATTGCATGTAACAATTAGATCTGAAGATTTCTTTTCAGTTGGCAAAAAAAAAAAATTGTCAAAGGCCATTCTGATCATGTCATCCTCTTGCTTAAAACTTCTCTCATTATTCTAAGAGCAAAGACAAAATTTCTTAATATAGCCTGTGAGACCCTGCAGGACCCAGACCACGCAACTCCCTTACTTTCTGATCCAACCGTACTATCCTTACAACCATTCAAGACTTCCTTGTTCACTCGGAATTTGCACTTAGATTCCTCCTGCTGCAAATCCCTCCCCCACCAGCCCCTTACTTAGGTCCACTTTATCCTCCAGCTCTTAACTTTGGAGTATCTTCCACAGGAAGCATCTTCTAACATCTCTGCCTGAGTATGCTCCCTCTGCCCATCCTGCCATCGGACCCCATACTGTCCCTTTAAAGCTGTGATTACTCAATTGTACGTTAACTACCTAGAGTGTTGCTTGGACTGGCAGGGGCAATGCCCACCTTGTCTTGCTCTAATGCCAAAATCTAAGGCAAGGTTTGGCCCAGAACCAGTGACCAATAAATATTTGATGAGTAGATGAATGGACGTTGCCATTATCAAGGATGCATGCATGAGTGTCGGCCAGCTGGCCGCTCTTCAAAGATGGGGCAGCTGGGAGTTGTGCATAGATGGTGGGGAAGGGGTAGGGTGAGGATAGCTGATCCTGAAGGTCCCTGCTGGGACTCCGAGTCTCCACTGTCTCTACCAGAGGTCCAGAGGACATCCACGGGGCTTGCGCTGCTTGTTCTGCAGTCTGAGACCTGTACAAAGTAGGTCAGGTACCATAATATAACTCGACAAGTCACTCACGAGAGACCCGGCTGTCCCAAACAATTCAAGTCAGAGAACCAGGGCACGGCTGAATAAGCAGAGGACGAGGGCGTTTATTAAGGTGATAGAGCATAATGAACCCAGGGCAACAGAGGGATGTCTGACTTGCTATTAGATCAGTTATCAAACACTGCAGAAGTGTCCCCTCTTCACCGTGGAAGCCGTACCAGCCGGTGACATGTTAGGTCAATCAAGGCATGCAGTCACAGTCCCTGTAAAAGCAAGGACTAAAATCCCTTTTCAAGTCTAATTTAGTGCTTGGATTTCTCCTGGACCCTCCTGATCACCTTGCACAGAACCTAATGACAAGGTGACTTTGGGATGGTTTCTTCCAACTGTCCCTGGACTATTTCAACCGCTACTAATTGTGTGGCAAGCAGCTTCAAAATCTGCTGAAAGTCAACAGGGGATAAATACTCAATCATTTTAGGAAAAGAGACAAATTTCAGACTCACCAAAGAGGTTTTAGCAAGCAAGTGACAAAAAGGACCTTGAATAATGGGTTGCTCAGAGCTAAACTGATTATGATGGTTTGCCTGATTATAAACTTCTGCTGGATCACTGCTGACAACAAAAAAATGCCCAGACGTGGAGCATGGTGTTTGGCATGTCACTCAGTCTGGTGCCACCCTGCCCCTGCAACCTTCACCCACATTCCCTTCCTCTCTGAATACACAGGATTCCTCATTCCTCAGACCCTCTGCTGTTGCCCATCTCTGCAGAGAAAACTTCCCAAACTACTTTCTCCTCATATTACTGTGGCTGAATGCATAAACATACATTATAGCATTTATTACATTAACCCTTACTTCCCTGTGGGTCTGGGCCCCCATGAGGCTGCACAATTGTTGAGGGCAAGAGCTTTCCTGTAGTGTTTTCTCATATAAAACCCAGTGCTTAGTATGGTTTCTGGCCAACAGACGTATAACATACACAGTGGTTCAATTCATCAAAGAGTAAGCAGGAGAATGATGGATGGATGAATGCAGGACTGGAGGCTAGGGGTTGGTCCTGCAAAATCAGGGGTCTTTCTCCAAGGGCCAGTTGAGGCCACTGAAGAGTTTGCAGGAGGGAGCTGTGTATTCACTTTAGAAAGATCATTCCAGCTACAGGGAGCAGGGGGCCGGAGAGACCCCATGCAGAGGGACTTGTGGGGAGGTTGTAGGAGTCCACCAAAAACACAGTGGGGGCCAGGTGAGGTTACAGTGAGGCTGGAAAGAAATTAATGGATACGGAAGATACTTAGGACCTCAGATAAGCAAGACTTGGTGAATATTTGAATAAGGGAGGTGAAGATGGCTTCCTGATCTCTGCCATGATGAGTCTCTGTGGATGAGTCTCTGAAGTAGACTAGCAGACATTTGGTTCTGTCAAGATGTCCACTGGGCCATTTGGCCCATGCCAAAGTGTTATCAAAATTTGGTCCTGTCCAAATCATCCATGCTTAGAAAACATCCTTGGTTCATACAGCCCATAACTTTTACTTATACTTTCAGTTAAAATGATTAATATATAAAAATACTATGACGTTTTATATATATATGTGACTTCTTGCCTTTTCATTCTTAGTGCATAAATCATAGACCCAATATTACATTGGGCACAATAATAATTGAATGAACTGTGTTAGTAACATCTTGAATGTATATATCGACATTAACCCTACATTGTGTATGATGAATTTCGAGACTGCAAATACGAATGTGATTTGGCTGCTTCCACCAAATGCACAAATAAAAGGATGCTCCTTTCACTTTTCACAATCCCTGTGGCGAAAATATCTTCTTTGGGTTTAACACGTGGTTGTATGGCAACAGACAGCAGTTCCTGTAAGTGTGCAGCTATGTTGTTTGGACTTTAATTTGTGTGTTTAGAAGATGTAAATGAAAATTTTGAGTCCTTTGCAGAGGGTGCAGAAAAAATGTAGATGATCTAATGGATTATGTTGAGAGAGTGCAAGTCTGTGAAAAGTGGAGCAGAGGCAGAAGATCAGAAGCGCCCAGATTTCCACCAGAAAGTTGCCATGTCTCTACATCAGTACTGAGAGGCGATCACAGGACGGACAACACACTAGAAGACTGCCATGGCAAATTTTAATAGAGTTAAATGTTTGTATTATTTAATGAACCATGGACCAAATGTCTCAATGCACAGTTTGGACAAGACCAAATATCAAGGGTCTTTTGGCATGGGCCACGTGTCTCAATGTATATTTTGGAAAGAAACAAATGTCCTGCAATAATGAAACTCAATAACGCCAGTCTTATGTACTCTGTGATGTGATGTAAGAATACTGCATCAAACTGCATTCAATTGCTTCTAGCAAGCTATTCAGAGAAAGCAAGAAATCAATTTGAACAGGTGTATGTTTATGGAAAGTAATGAATGATACCTTTAAATATGAAATATTTCCTCTTTATTAGATACTTTTAAATAATATGTTGTATTTTCATTAAATTTTATAAACATCTCATTGCAAACACTTCATCATTTCAGAAATAGGGAAATTTGAATTTATAGTTTATCAATACATAAATTTTAACTACTTATATGTGCACCAAAAAAAAAAAAAAAAGACTGTTCATTAAATTCTAACCCATTCAACACTTCTTAATTCAAATTAGAAACCATTTATCATCTCCAGAACTGTTCTTAATACTGGGGACACAGAGGCAGAACTGGTCCAGGTCCCTGCCTTCAAGGACCTCACAGTCTGGGGTGGAGACAGACAGGCAAATGATGAATTATGGTCCTGAGGTGAGTGCATCACAGGAAAGAGGGAAGGACCCACAGAGCAGGGAATGACTTATGCTCTTCCAAGTGGTTAAAATGAGGTGTTGAGAGAGACTTCTAGGAAGTGGTGGTTTCTGAACTGAAATGTCATGGAGCCATGGGATTTTAAGATGTGCTCATAAAACTGTGAGCAGTTCCTTATTCCAGGAGCGTAACATTCACGGAGGGAAGGATGGGAGGTGAGGCGGGATCAGAAGTGCCTGTGAGCCACACTAAGTCCTTTAGAATTTATTCTGAGACCTGTCAGGAGACAATCAATTGTTTGAGGCAGGGCAGGGGAGAAAATCAATTATTTGTGGCAGGGCAGAAGCCAAAATCCAAGATGGCCCCTGAAACATCTGCCTCCCTTCCTCCCCCATCCTTTTTGACACAGAATCCCAAGATCAAATATATGATCCCATCAGGATGACATCCTTGGGGTCCACTCTGTGTTTAACAAAAAGGAAGGGCATCTTGTGCACCTTGGAGTCACAGGAGGTGAGAGGCTCCTCCTTCATGTCAACACCAGGGTGGAGGTGCCCCTCTCCTGAACACTCCCATGCAGGTGTGCGCCAGGCTCTGCCCTCTCCAGGCTTCGGGCTTATCTTCTCACAGAGACAATGGGATCTCAGCACATTGCCCAGGAAGGGAGGGAGAGGCGTCTCTTTTCATGCTGTGGCCCTGAGCGCTCAGGCCTTAACAATGGCTTGGCTGAGAGCAATAGGCTGTTGAAGACGTATTGTCTCTCTGAATTTTGTTGTGTGTCCTTTTTTTCTTCTCCCTGAAAAGAAAAGGGTCCTTTCTTCCAGGAGCCGGCACATTTTTCTTCTCGCCATAGTCACTCAGCAACCTTGAAGTTTGCAGCAGTTACAAAAACGACTTCCCCTCCTGGCTCTGCCCTTGGAGGCCAAGGTTTGCTTTCTCAGGGACAATGGGTTGAAACTACCCCCAGTCATCAGTTCTTCCCGTTAAAAGTAATCATCAATCCTATTTGCCAAGCGCCTTTTTTTTTATGCTGGATACGGAGCCAGTGTGTTCTCCTTTTTAATGGAAAATGTTCAACTTTTTATCTTGAGAGAATTTAGATTTATAGAAGGCTCACAAAAACAAGCATGCAATTCTCACATAACTTTTACACAGCTTCCGCCAATGTTAGCACCCACAGGCCCGTGATTAGAGCAAATTAACATTCACACATTACTACTAAGGAATCTACAGCCCTCCTTCAGAGCCTGTCCATCTCCCTTCTTCTCTGTCCCAGAACCCAGCTCTGGGTCACAGACGGCACTCGTGTGCCTTGTCCCTTTATCTTTGCAATCGGGAGCTGTTGTCCCTCAGTCTTTCCCTGTTTGTCATGACCTTGATACTTTTGAAGGGTCCTGCTCAGTGATTTTGTAGAATGTCCCTCAGTTTGGGTTTGTCGGATGAGATTCAAGTTACACTTTTTTTTTTTTTTTTTTGCAGGAATATCACAGAAGTGATTTAGTGCTTTTCTTAGTATCAAGGGCGCCTGAGATAAAAGAGTTCTCACTGCTGGTCTCTTTGGATGCTGGGCTGTAGTGTCATCTGTCAGATTTCTCCACTAAAAAATCGCTAATTTTTTCCCTTTATAATCAGTGAGGGTCTTATGGCACCTGATTTTGAGACTATGTAAATATCCTATTTCTTTCACCTACTTAATTTTAGCATCCATTGAAACAACTTTTACTATGGTGTTACTCAAGGGTGATTTTTTAAAAAAATTATTATTTTTTATACATTTATAAGTTAGGATTCTTTTGTAAGGAAGGGCTTGCCCTCCCCCTTCACCTATTCACTCATTCAAATATTTAGTTTAGCGTGGACCCGTGGGTTCTGACTTTGTCCCGTGGGTTAGGGTCCATCATTATCATTGTATCTCTTTCCGTTGAAATTGTTCTGGTTTTGGCCATTAGGACAGAGTTCAAGTTGACTCCCATGCCCATTCCAGATGGCCCCATCCTTGCTTGAACCTGTCCTTGTTTTTAGGCACCACAGAGGATCTGGCTTATCTTGTACTGTCCTTGCACCAGTCCTGGACTCAGCCATTTCTCCGGACTGATTTCTCTTTTGGGGGAATGATACCTAGAAACCAAAATCTGGGTTCTGGGAGTGTTCATTGCTACTGGGCATCACTGTTTCTAGATCCTTGCAGTGGACAGTACAAAGCTAGCTTGTACACACATTGACTTATTTAACCTTCTCAGTGAGCTTCTGGGAGAGAAGTAACTGCAATCATCTTACAATGAGAATGAGAGCATTTGTCACAAATGAACGATGGTATCGCAGCTAAGCTCAAGTGTTCTGGCTTGGAAAGGCAGTGTCCTTCCTACCATGTGGTGCTAACTCCTGGAGGATGAGGGCAAGCATGTCCTCTCCTACTGGTGTGGCAGGCCCATTCTCCTTCCTGCCTCTTCTGGACATTTTTTCCAGTTGACAGGACTGGGACCTTCGAGCTATTCCACTGGGGCCAACATAGCCTACCTTCTGGGTTTCACTTTGGAGTCTCATGCAATCTTTGACTTAACCACAAGTTCTCTTTACTGATTAATTCCTGTTCATGTATTTAGTTCTTTACTCCCCCAGGAAGCCCTCCTTGACAACAACATGCTCACAGCATCCACTCATTGTACATCAAAATCCTGATCCCACTTGTAGCCAATCAATTGATTAATTATGTGACTGTTAGCTTAATGCATAACATCTCTGCCAGAACTTAAAATCTGAGAAAGTCAGAACAGTGGTTGGTGCATTGCTTGACATACAATAGATGCTTAGCCAATATTTGTCGAGAGGACAAACAGAAAGCAGAATGACCACTGACACCTGCCCACACCTCCTTCCAATAGGGAGCTCCTACTGATGCTTCTGCCTATTGGACAGTGAGCTCCGTGGTTCCCCCACCCACACCTGTGTTGAACATTTCCCGCTGCACCCCACCCATGGACAGTGAGGCTGAATGTAAAAGTAATTACACTCCCAAATGAAGTGGCCATTTGCAATGAACTTAGGAGGTCCTGGGGGCTATCAGAAATGTGATTAGGGGATGGTATGGCTGACGGTTGACTGGTGTACAGCTGGTGGTGTGCAAAACAGCTGGTGAGTGTCTTGGAGCCTGGGAGAGGGAAACTGCTTTAGGACTGTTCACACAGCCCAGGAAGAGAAGGTGAGAGCCTGTGGAAGGGAAGAGGGAGCCCAGAAGAGGTGCCTGTTGGGAGACACTGGAGAGAGAGAAGCATCACCACAAGGAACATCAGGACCCAGAGAGAGCAGAGGCAATTGGCCACCTTCTATTCTGCTTCCCAAGGGGTTACATTTATGGATTCTAGGAGAGCACTCTTGTGCTTCCCTGGGCTCAGAGGAAATATTTCCCTTCTCCCATCTCTTCCCAACAGTAGAAAATCTCTTCCTCTGTCATCAGCAGGGACACCTTTCTGCTCTTAATTACTTAATTGCTTAAGCCTAATTGCTTAATTGAATGAATCCCTTCTTCCCCCAAGGGGCATCAGCAGTGGACAAGCTCTCCACCCACTGAGGAGAGGATCTGCTGCAGGACCATCTGAACAGAGACTTCTGGTCCCCGCTGTGTGGAATCTTGGAGAGAGGTAAGTCTCTGCAGAATAGCATGACTTCAAGAGAAGGTTAGTTTACCAACTGTGGGGGAGGTTGGTGGGGTCAAGACTAAGTGCCTGCACCTTAAGCTGACAGCTGAGATTCCAGGTGCACTGCCACTTACCCTCCATCTTCCCACAGGGCTCCAAGAGAGGACAGCACATCCAGACCCAGTGCTGGAGGGAATGGAGTGTAGGCAACAAAGAGAGTAGCCCAGTGAGTAGAAAGGATGCTGTCCAAGCTGACCTGGCTTCCAGCCTCCACTATCCTCTCTTCTTAGAAAGTGGCCTCACACAATCTCCTTGTGAACCCAGCCCCAAACACCCCATAGGACTGCCTGCAGTCACGTCTTATGCAAGTTGGTGATGTTCAGAAAATCTAGCTCAGCCAGTGGATGATATTGACTGGACGTTCCAAGAACTGAGATTTTTCTTTAATTTGGAGACCAACTTTCACCCTACAGGCCTCCATGCTCTGACAATAGATCCACGTCTTGTCCAGCAGGTGTGAGTCCATGCTTGGGCTAATAGATATACCTGGAAATACTGAATCATTGAAATCTATGAAGGCAGGGACCACCTTATTCTGTCTGGAACTATGTCTCTAGAGCCACCCCCAGGGTCTGGCACAGAGCAGGGGTTCAGTAGGTAGTCAGTGGATGAATGAATCGAATGTCTTTTGTCTTTGTGACTAAGAGATATATACTTAACCCGTGACTCAGAATGACAGAACTGGGAGGTGGGTTTGGGCCCAAAATAAAGATGAAAGGATGAATGTGTTAGCAGTCAGCTATCTTATAGAGTCACAGGTGATGTCTCCATCCCCGCAGGACTCCAGGGAGGCTGGGCACAGGGATATTGGAAAGGAAATTTCTGTAGAGTTTGATGACAACTTTTGTGACAGGCCTCTTAAAGCTTTAAATTGTTACGATTCAAAAGACACAACAATGGCATAGATACTAGAGCACAGAGCTTTGGCTCACAGACAACTCGGTTTGTAAACTGTAATTTAATTTTATTCCTGATTTTGTCATTTTCCAGTTTTGTGATTGGAGCAAGTCCTCATCTGTTAAATTGTCAAGTGACGAGGAGACCATGGCCAAGAGGGTCATGTCTGCTCTGTCAGTTTCTCCTCCACGCTTGGCATCCGCATCATTGCCACGGCTCTTCTTTGTCTCTCTCTCTCTCTCTCTCGCTCGCTCGCTCGCTCGCTCGCTCGCTCGCGCGCGCACGCGCACACACACACACACACCCCAAATCACACTGGGGATGTTTTTCTCATTTGGATTTAAAAGCTGACATGAGAATCCATCACTCGAACCACTTTCCTCACTTGCGAGGCTCAGGGGACAGAGTTATTTTTACCAAGTCAGAGGAGGCAACCTGACAAGGGCTTCCTGGAGCCCAATTCCAGGTCCTCTGCCAGCGTGTCATGTGCTTTGGGATCACATGATCTCCAGTTCTGAATGAGAACCAAGCCAGCATGGCTTTATCTCCCAGGAGCAGGCGTGTTCATGAACTTGAGAAGAGATGTGTAGACTTCTGGGGGAAGGTGCGGGATCCTGCTGGGGGCATTCACAGTTACCTGCTCCTGGACGATTTCTAGGATGTTCTGATGCCAGAGGCCCTGTAAAAGTGTTACTTTTCTGACAGTGAACTTCACATTTCAGCACATAAAAATTTCAAAGGAGAAAAAAAAACTGGCTTTTAACTTTTCTCCTCTGCAACTTCTCTAGCCTTTACTATAATTTGATGGGAACTGTATTTACACCAGCCAAGCAAAGGTGACTGGGGCCTGGGGTGAGAAGGCATTAAATGATGACACCAAAGGCCTGCAAGGGCAGGCGCCAAACACGCCGGGTCTACACGGAGTCCCCTAAGACTCCAGGGCTCCGTGTTTGCCTAGTTGGGCTCAAGGACCTTGGAATGTCTGGATCCATTTCTGGCTCTGTTTGGAAATACACTTTGCAAAATCACCTGAACATTTTGTGCCGTGTTTCCTCAACGGAACTATATTAAAGGCACAGACGTGTGTTAACCTATTATGGTGATTCTTGTGCAACAAAAGAAAAGGCATTTTATTCAAATCAGATCTTTGAGGCTATAGAAAAATAAAGATTTGGTAGCCTAGTTTCTAAAGTCATCTCTAATAGTAGATGAAAAAGTAAAATCTGTGTTCCAGGAGCCATGAAAAGCACTTTTCACGCTTTTTGTTTTGTTTTGTTTTGTTTTTTGTTACTTTCTGACCATCTTCACCTATTCTGCCCTCCACCCCACTCTCATCTCCGGCAACTGCCAATCTCTTCTCTGAATCTGTAAATCACTTTTCTTTTTATATAGCATATGTAAATGAGATTGTATAGTGCTTGTCTTTCTCTGTCTGACTTATTTCACTTTGCAATGCCCTCAAGTCCATATATGTTGTCAAAAATGGCAGGATTTCCTCTTTTTTATGGCTGAATTATGTAATATATATATATATATATATACACACATATATATATAAACACATTATGAGATAGATAGATATATATATATGTATGTATTTATCTCAGAAGTTCTTTATCCATTTGTCGATGGCACTTAGGTTGTTTCCTCTTCTTGGCTGTTATAAGTAATGCTGCAATGAACATGTGGGTGCAGATATCTTTTTGAGAAAGTGATTTCATTTCCTTTGGACAAATACTCGGAAGTGGGATTGCGGGATCATAAGGAAGTTCTATTTTTAATTTTTTGAGGAACCTCTATAGTGTCTTCCATAATGGCTATACCAATTTACATTCTCACCAATAGTGCACAGGGTTCCCTTTTCTCCACAACCCATGCTTTTTACTCATAATTTTATTTTTTAATAAGCATTTATTTAACTTTATTGATTGATTGACTGATTTTTATTTGAATGGACATACTGGGGATTGAACCCAGGACCTCATGCATGCTAAGCATGCACTCTACCACTGAGCTATACTCACTAACCCCCTCCTTAATCATAATTTTATAGGAGGTAATTGAAACTCATGGAGGTCTAAGGAACCTAGGAAAAGAGCCATGGAAAAGAACACAAGAGGGATTCAAACTGAGTGTTCCAAACCCCAAGTCTCATGCTCTTACCCATCACTTCATTTAAAATGAATGAACTGACTTTCATTTAAAATGATTTTCACTTGAGAAAGCACCTTCCTGACTTCTGTTATAGTCAAACAAGAGTTTGAGACAATCTTACAAGGTTGAGCAGAGCTCCACTCCACTTGAAAGGCAGGTAACTGAGCAACCTGGAGACTTGTAACATCAGGATGGAGGAGTCTGCGAGCTCTCAGCATTGCTGGGACCTCCAGGACAGAATCTCACAGGGATTCTAAGTGACAGCTAAAAGAGACAGGAGCTCACTTTTGGAGCTGGAAGAGAAAGACACATAGTTTAAAGGCAGACAGATCTGGGTCAAAATATATCTTTGTCATTTGTTAGGTGTGTGACTTTGGAAAGCCAGACTAACTGCCTCGGGTTCCCCATCTTCTTATATCTACCTCCCAGCAGTGTTGTAAGAACTAAAACCAAGTCACGTACGTGCTCAAGTTGCGGTCCCCTCAATGTCTACCTTTCTTGTTGCCCTAGCTATGAGCACGCAAGTCCATTTCCTTTTCTCCTTTATTCAGGAAGCATCCCAGTGGCTTAGACTCGAAACCAAAGTTTACTGAGACACCAAGATTCAGTTCAGCTGCACACAGCCACCCAGCATTACTGGGACTGGTCTGGGGACAACCAGATGCTTTCTGGCTTTCATTGGCTTAACTGGTGTTCACATTGCAACTTTTTCTACGATCTTTATTTTCTTCCTTGAAAAATGAGGTTTAAAATTCTAGCTGCTACTAACGAATATTGTCATGAAAATGATCACTTTCACACAGTGGAAGTCTTGCAGTCTCCACTAACACCATAGACACGGTAGATGTCATAAAATTGTCCATTTAATGATGAATAAACTGAGACTTACAGACACAAAGCAATGGCCCCAAAGTCACATGGCTACTAAGGAGTAAAGTGTCTCAGTATATAAGACTCAAGTCTTCTGAGCTTAAATCCAATGTTACTTTCTTGGATCCACATTAGGATAACAACCTACTATGAGATCAACATTGTGTTGATGCTTTGGTTCTGAGCAGATTCTAGCTTTTTGATGGACTAGTTTGTTAATGTGTTTCTCTTTTGTTGCCCAACAGGACTTACTTAGCCTATGGGCCACAGTTGGTGCATAATGACTTTAACAGACAAGTCCATGGGCCTCCGAGGATGTGAACCAAGGTCAGTGGAAGTTGATTGTTTAAACAGCAATCTTCACCCACATATATCAGGACAGGGAATATATCACCATATTCTTGGGTCAGTTTGACATTCAATAAATCAACTTATTTTCTTAGTTTATCTCATGAGTTTTCATATATAATGGCCACAGTTTTTACTTTCAAGTAAACAGTGCTCCAACCATGCAAAGTGTGACTTGAGGCATCTTCAGGTTCAATGAAAGCAAAAATGTACATGCCCTAAGGGTGTCATCATGATGGTGTGACCTTGAGAAAGTTACTCGACTCTAAGTTGAGTTTATGTTTCTCACTTGGGTCTTGAGGGAAGGACCTGACATTTTGAATGTGGGATTATTCTTACCAAAACTTAGTAGACTCTTGAGGCCCATTGTGCTGCAAAACTGGGAGGAAAACAAGGAGTGAGATTATGCTTAAAATGACCTTCTCCACTGGGGACAGTGAAATGGCTAAACTGTGAAGTCACGGGAACCAAAGTACATAACAAGGGACAAAGATGTTCAGTTTCCTTTTTCTAAATTATGTAAGTTAATTTTCTCAAGTAAAGGGACTCAATATTTAACTATGGTTGTAAAAAAAATGTGAGACATAATAAAATATTCAACTGAAACGTCAATCATTTAAGAATTTCAATCAACATATTTTACAATATTAATGTTAATTAAACTCATACACGTGTATATGCTTGCCATCTTAAGACCAATTTTCATTTTTCTGTATTTACGTTTATTCCAAAAATATTTATTAAGCATCTATTGCATTGCAAGCCCCTGGGCTAGCGCGTGGTTTTAATGCATGTGCATTCATATTCCAAGCATGGATTTTTGTTATCTACTTCACCCATTTAATATCATTTGTAAGAATTGCACAGTATTTCAACAGTATTTGTATATTGTAATTTTAAAACATTTTATTGACGTGTAGTTGATTTGCAATGTTAGTTTCAGGTGCACAGCAAAGTGACTCAGTTAGACATATACGTACATATATATTCTTTTCAGATTCCTTTCCATTATATGTTATTACAAGAAATTGGATATAGTTCCTTGTGCTATATAGTAGGTCCTTGTTGTTTATCTATTTTATATGTAGTAATGTGTGTCTGTCAATTTCCAACCCCTAATTTATCCTTCCCTACACTTTCTTCTTAATATTGTAAGTTTAATGTGGCCTGATAGCTGCTGTGATCTGCCTACATAGTTCTATTGTTAGGTATTTAAAGAGTTTTCCCTAAGTGATGCACCCATGGTCGTACTCATTGAATTGAAGCAGCCATCTTGAACCTTTACTCATTAAGTCTTTTTAAGACATCCGTTTTATCCCACAAACATTCTTGAGTAGCCAGTGGTGTGCCTGACACGGTGCTCAGAGGGCAGACAGGAAGCATCAGGGGGCTAAGTCCCTGTCTGAGGTCAGCTTTAGCCTAAGGTGAGACATGCTTCATTCAAGCAATGACACAAATACGTGTAAAATTCAAGTTCCAGAGCCACTAGGCAGGGTGATCCACAGTGCTTGGAAGAGGGTGAAGGTCTTCCCGAGAAAGCAAATTAAGGCAAAGTTGCAGCATTGAAAGTTGGATTTTATGTCTTTGAATTAATTCTGGAAAGAGCGGGGAAAACACTTAGAATCTCTCGGTCCCAGATTGTCACCGTCAAACCCCCTCCTGCCTGTAAATGCGTGTGATGCGTGGCGCAGCTGCTGTTTTCTGTTTTTAAAGCGCCCATCACATTATTCTACAAGGGCACTGTAAAGCACAATTTTGCTGGATACTTTATTGGTTGAGTTAACACAACAAATACCATAAATCCAGTAATTACTAATTGTCTCCTCCATTATCAAGGAAGAAATGAATCATAAACCTTTTATTACTTTAACAGTGGACTACAGGAAGGATTAATCTCCCAGAGAGGCATTTTTCATCTTCACCTGGTGCCGGCTCCCGCCCTGCGCTCATTGCACCTTCCCAGACTTCCTCCTTAATGCTCCGTAGTGGCCTCTGTTAGGACCAGGACGTCCTGAACTATCAGCAAGCATTGGCGACTGGTGATAAATCTCTGCAGCCTTCGGTGACTTAGCGGTTGCTCTCTTTCCCTTGTTGGGAAGAGGATAAAACAGAGACTTTTGAATCACTGTGAATGAGGAGTGAGGGCCATTGCTCTGGGCATCCAAGGGCAAGAGCGAGGCTTTAGAAAGACTGCTGTGTAGCTGGCAAGCTGTGCTTGAAAAGAATGGCTCTTCCCCAGCAAGCTAGAGCTGTGACCTGGGTATTGATTTTTCATGTGTGATGTCTTGGGTTTGCTGTCACCTACAGGTTAATGAACTCAGCCAGATACCAAAAGCCTGTGTGAAAAGAGCCCCGGATAAAAGGGGTGTGCAGCCGTCAGCAGAGGCAACCTGGCGCAGCTTTTAAAGCATTTCCCGCTGATCCTGGGTGCGGGGGTCTCTTGTACCGTCCGCCTTCACTCTTCTCTCCCACGTCTGCTTATGTTACCATTTTCATCAGCACTCAGGACAGCAAGGCGTATATGGCTTTTAAAGTCCAAGACCTCGGTCGTGACTCACTCGATAGACGGGCACATTTTTAGCCTTTCTTTCTGATTCTTAATGCAAGCCCAAGAGCATCTACCTTTTAGTAGAGGGACAGGTGAGTACTATCCGTTCTAACTGTGGGAAGCTCTGGAGCCTTGGAAGTATCTCCTCACAGCTCTGCTCTTCCCTGGGAGTTGCTTACTCGGCCTGGATGCGCAGCATGACATCTCTGGGAGGTAACTGCTCACTCCTTGTTTGATAAACAGTCACTCTTTGTACAGGTTAATTCCACACCTCCTACATGCCCAGTTCTTGTCTTTTTTTTTTTTTTTTTAAATTGAAGTAGAGTTGATTTACAGTGTTGTGTTAGTTTCAGGTGTACAGCAAAGTAATTCAGTTATACACACACACATATAAATTCTTTTCCAGATTCTTTTCCATGATACGTTGTTACAAGATACAGAATATAATTCCCCATTCTGTACAGTAGATCCTTGTTATTTATCTATTTTATGTATAGTAGTATGCATTTGTTTATCCTGAACTCTTAATTTATACCCTTCCCACCATCTACCCCTTTGGTAACCATAATTTTATTTTCAATATCTGTGACAAAAATGATACAAACAAATTTATTTACAAAATCAGCTCTTGTCTTGATCCATGGGACACATCAATGAACAAAACGGAGTTCCCTGCCTCTTGGAGCTAACGTGCTAATGGGGGAGACAGACAACAAAGAACAGACATAATAATGAAGTAACTCACACAGGATGTTAGAGGGTTATAAGAATTGTAATAAAAAATAGAGCACCATTGGGGGTTTGGAAGTGCTGGGGATGGGGGATGAAGAGGATTGCAATTTTGAGCAGGAAGTTCAAGGCGGCCTTCCCTTCCTGCCTACCAGGCATGTACTAGGCACTCCCAATAGCCCTATTAAATGTATGTTTTATCCACATTTTACAGAGGTGGAAATTAGACTCAAAAATTAAATAATGTGCCTGATGTAGCTAGCAAGTGGCAACCTTATAGTATTTAAAACTGCAGTCTTAATTGCTAAAGTTCCATCAAATAAATTTAATACACAGTCTACTCTGTAAGCTCCTGTGACAGGTACTTGGGAGCTGAATGGGTGTAAGAAGTAGTCATGTGGCCTCAAAGAGGTTAAAAATCTCAGTAACTGTAAAATAATAGAAGAAGGAGAAGGAGGAGAAGAAGGGGCGGGGGAGGGGGAGGGCGAAGGGGAAGGGGAAGGGGAAGAATTCATCCAAGAGCCTGTGGAAGTTCTGGGGTAGATACTCACCGAGGGAGGAGTAAAAGGCAGTTAGAACAGCAACTGGAGGAGAACTGACATGCTAGTTACTTGCTGAGCATTGCTCTGACCCGATACAGAGTTTTCTGGGGTGGAGCCCTCTGTCCACTGCAGCTGCAGGGACCCCAATCACTGCCCTGCACATAATATGTATTCGCTAAACAAATTCTACTTGGAAAAAGAACCTGGAAATCCACAGTGCTCAACAGTATATTAAAAGCTTTCTGAATGCCAACAGCAAAGACATTGCCTTGACTTTGTTTAAGCCAGCGTCTCCCAAACTTGTTTGAGAGAACACTTTTTTTTTTCACAAATTTGTAACAAAACTAATGCTCTACAGAGATAAGTTTAGGAAAATACTTTTCTAGAGAAATAAGACTTTCCATACTTTGACTCTTAAAAAGAAGCATATCCAAGTTCTCACTGACACTATTATGTCTTATGTTTATGTAAAAACATTATTGGCATAAGGAGGACTTTAGTTAGAATCAGTAAGAGATTTGGTCTTAGAAGCCTAAGGTTAAATTTCCATCTTTGTGACTTTGGGCTTGTCACTGAGCTTTTTCTGATCTAGATTTCTCACCTATAAAATTTTGTGGAGAAATTAAATGCTATAATGGATAAAGCACTTCTGAGAAAGTGCTTTGCCTGGAGAAGCACTGGATAAATAGGATTTGCATGTGAATTTATGATCCCCCTCTACTTAGAAAATCATCGATGGCATTCAAGAATATAACCCTTCAGTGTTCTGCATTCAGGGAGCCAGAAGAGAAGTTTCTTAAGGCCAGAAGGAATAACTTCCTAGTTCCAACAATAAAGAAAATGTTGAGGATTTGGCAGTCTGTGTCCTGGTAGGCTCCCCCCTCCCCGATCAATTACCCAGGATAACATCTCGGCTTCCCAAAAGATGTGCCAATGTCCCTGCAGGGAGATGAGAGAAAAGAAAAGCATGAGATTGTTGAAACTTGACAGAATATGGCATCTGGTAGGTTATGGACCCATTTACAAACATGGTGAAACCTGGCTCTCTTCAACTGTTTCCTGCTGTGAAAAAGTGGCTTATTTTAAATCAGAATAAACAGAAAAGCAGACATAAAACTGTGTGTACCTAAGGCTTTGACTCTAGTTATGGGTGTAAATTTCCTTTTGTGTTAGAGAAGAGATGGATTTTTTTCCCCCAGTATTCTTTTCTGTCAGGAGAATGCCCCTAATTTTGAAAAACAAAATTTGGGTGATTTCTGATACTATCACCATAGAGACTGAGTAATGTCTTAGCTCCTTTGCTAGAACAAAATAGCACAGACTGAGAGGCTTATAAACAACAGAAATTTATTTCTCACTGTTCTGGAGGCTGGACATCTAAGATCAAGCCGCCCAGAAATTCCACGTCTGGTGGGGACCCACTTTCTGGCTTGCAGACCGCCATCTTTTCACTGTTTCCTCCCATGGAGGGGCCAAGGGAGTTCTCAGGGGTCTCTCTTATAAAGGCACAGACCCTATTCATGAGAGCTCTGGCCTCATGGCCTAATCATCTCTCAAAGTCCTCACCCCCTAATCCTGTCACATCAGGGATTAGGATTCAACATATGGCCTTTGCGTGGGACACAGTCAGTCTACTGCAGGTAATAAAAGTTTTCTACTGGTCACAATGAACACGTGCAAACTATCTTCAGATGCCATCAGACTCTGTGCTTTTTGAATCCAGTACTCGAATGTTGATCCAAAAAGGAAAAGATGGTTTGAGCACAACACTCTTTACCATGTTCCCTCTGAAAGGATTTCAAGCGGACAGTTTGCAACCACTCAAAAGATGTAAGAGTTGATCAGTTCCCAAGCTCATCCTCCGGCAAACTTCCACCCAGTGTTTTAGTTTCAAGTCATGTGTCTTTTCTGTGAAGCTCCCCAGACCCACCCACACGGAGCTGGCCACTTGTCCTTTTGTTCAGACCTTTTTCTTTCATTTACCTTCCTCGTGGGGGTTCACTCTTTGCTGTGTGCTCAGACAAATCTCCCCTCTCTCTGAACTTTTCACCAGAGCAAAGACTGTTCCTTCTCTATCTGCTCCTCTACTCTGAAATAGCGCCCGCCCTAATCTGAGATCCAGCGTCTCCCAGCTCCGTGCCTTGAACAAATGCCCTAAGCCCTTTAGGACTTGGCTTCCTCAACTACAGACTCAGAATAATACCAGTAGCTTCCATGTAGAGTTGTGGTGAGAATTTAATGTGGTCCTTCTTTTCCTCTAAATTTTCTGTAAATGGAGTTATGGGGCTTGAACCCAGAACCTCGTGCACGCTAGTCACATGCTCTACCACCGGGCTCTGCCCACCCCCCTAAATGTGATCATTCTTAAAATCTTAAGAGTAACTGCTTGATGTGGGTCCAGGAAAAGGAAGATCCATTTCTGCTGTTAGTAAGCTTCAACAACTTTATTCCACATCCAAGAATGGTTACAGTGAATTTGTGGTCTAGAGATTTGAGTTTTCAAAAAAATGCATCCCCCTGAGTGTTCCGAAGCAAACAAGGGGAGATCCACTTCACCACGTGGTGTCTCCGTGTCTGGGGTGGGGGCTGATGGCAGAGCGAGCCCTGTGGCAGGGCGGCAGGGCGGCGGTTCATGAGCAAAACAGCGATAAAAGCCTATCAACTGTCACAGCTGCACCCGAAAAAAAGTTAATTAAAGGATTTTTTTTTTTTTTGTGCCTTCGAATCAAAGAGGCCATGGATGAAGAAATCTGCAGAAATTATCTAAGGCTTCTTCAACCTTAGCATTTATTATTCAACACCTCACTCATTGCCCTGATTATAAATATTTAATCACTGAACAACTGTAAGTGGCTGGGTCTTCCAGGAGGACCTGCGAGCATTAAGGGGAATCAGAAGAGGGTGGGAGGGCAGAGGGAAGCGAGAGAGAAATCTGAGGACGAGGAGGCTCCAAGCTGCATCTAGGTGAGGCAGGGCCGGTGAGGGGCTGTGAAGGACACCGCCGAACTGGCCTTTGAAAGCAGATTACCAAGTACTTGAACATTTCATTTTGTGTGTATTCACTGGAGTTCAAAGCCACCTCCACCCTCCACTGCTTCACAGCCACTGTCAAGGGTGCCCTTGGAAAACAAGCAGAACATGTTCTTAATGAAAGCAGAACCCTGAGCAGGGAGAGGGGCTGTCCATGCCCATGCCGTTTGTCTGCCTTTCTCCTTTCCCTCTTGGTCTCAGCACACACACACACACACGCACACACACACACACACACACACACACACAGAAGGCTTGGCGAGCTTAGGGTCTATCAATAATGCATGTGCAGCACTGTATTCACCCCCAGGCCAGGAGAGGAAGTGGAGGGAAGGGGCTTGTGTTACTTCTGGGCATTGATGAGGTCGTGTCTGCAATTGACAGATATGGGGGGAGACACCTTAAGTGCAAATGGGTGATAGTTTGCTCAGGTAGCTAACTGTCAAGTGCTCAGGAAAAAAGGTGCTCATCAAGGTCTGCTTGGTTGAGGTGTGTCCCCTAAAGTCCGTCTGCTGAGACCGTAACCCTCAGTGCATCAGAATGCGACCTCATTTGGAAGTAGAGTCATTGTAGTTGTGATTCATTAAGTTAGGATGTGGTCACACTAGAGTGGGGTGGGCTCAAATCCAATACTACTGGTGTCCTTATAAAAGGGAGGAACTTGGGCGCACGGAAACATCCAGGGAGACCATCACGTGAAGACGGAAGTAGACATCAGGGTGATATTTCCAGAAGGAAGTTTAAGATCATCAGCTTGTCACCAGCAGCTAGAAGAAAGACGGGAAAGACTCTCTCTCACAGCTCTCAGAAGGCACCAACCCTGAGGACACCTTGATTTCAGACAACTGGCGTCCGGAACTGTGAGAACAGATTTCTCTTGTTTGTGCCACTCAGTCTGTGGCACTTGGTCATGGCAGCCCTAGCAAACACACACCAAGACAAGAGTTTTTGAGGACAGTTACCTAAATCTTGGCAACGTCACCCTGCAAGGAGACATCCTTCCAGGTGTCTGCCTCTGATTCCTCCCCCTCGCTGGTTCTTTACCTTAATATTCTTCATAGGTGGTGTGACCCAACCGCATGCTGGGATGCTCTCTTAGAGTTCTCCAGAGAAACAGAAGCAATCGAGATTTATTATTACAAATAATAAATAGAATCATAATTATATATAATTATACATTATATATCTATAGTTAATATTAGCCTACTAATAGTCTACTAATGTAAATCTTAATGTCATCCAAAATCACCCCCAAGGGAACATCCAGAACAATGTTTGACCAAATATTTGGGCTTAGAGTTCACCATAAAATTTGCCATCACAAACATTTTCCACTATGATAGGTTTGAACATTGTCTACACACAATAAGGTAAAATATAGTCAGTGGATGAACAAATAAGCAAAATGTGGTAAATCTATACAACAGAATATTATTCTGCCTTTTGGAGATTCTGACACATGCTACAACATGGATGAACCTTGAGGATATGATGCTAAGTGAGGTAAGCCAGGCATAGAAAGACAAATACTGTATGATTCCATTTATATGACGTCTTGTGCCTGGAGTAGTCAAATTCACAGAGATAGAAAGTAGACTGGTGGTTGTCAGGGGATGTGGGGAGTGGAGAATGGGGAGTTAGTGTTTAATGGGGACAGAGTTTCAGTTCTGCAGGGTGAAAATAGTTCTGCAGATGGATGGTAGTGATGGTTGCACAACAACATCTATGTACTTAGTGTCACTTAAGTACTTAAAAATGCTTAAAAATGGTTAAAATGATAAATTTAAATGGTGTGTCGTGTATTTAGCACAATTAAAAATATATACATATATAATGGCTATTGAGTATCTCGCAGAACAGTTGGAAAGTTTGCAGAACCAGGCTTCGTATTAGGTTTCCAGAATTGACCTGATGTGACAAGGTCGCTACTGGTGCCGATGGTGGTGCTGCATGGTGGCCAGGAACCCAGCCCTGCTAGACTTGCTAGTGAAGCCACCATGACACTCATCCTTGGAACAGCTGTCTTCTCTGAAAGACTCGTCTCAGCCAGCAGCCTTGCTGGCAGAATGCAGTGGATATAATGATCCCTTCTGGGTGTCTCTCACTTCCCATCTCAGCATCTGTGTTAGTCAGGGTTCCCCAGGGAAACTGAAGCAAGAGATTCTATGGTATGCACAGGAAGATATTTGTTTTAGGAAAATGGTTTATGCAATTATGGAGGCTGAGCAGCCCCATGACCTTCTCTCTGAAAGCTAGAGACCCAGGAAAGCTGGAGGTGCAATTCAGTGTGTGTCTGAAGGTTTGAGATCCAGGAGTACCAAGGACAAAAAAAAAAAAGATCAATATCCCAGCTCAAGCAATCAGGCAGAAAAAGGCAGAATTCTTCCTTCCTGTGTCTTTTTGTTCTATTCCAACATTCAACAGATTGGATGATGTCCAAGATACTGGGGAGGGTGATCTGCTTTACTGAGTCCACTGATTCAAATTCTAATTTCATCTGGAAACACCCTCACAGACACACCCCAAAAAAATATTTAGATGAATATCTGGGCATCCTATGAGCCAATCAAACTGTTGTGTAAAATGAACCATCACAGCATGCTGTGGGCCTATCTGGAGGAATGGATGGCAAGTTTGAGCCCTGGCTGCAGCAGCGGCAGGGGAAGTGAATATCCTGGCTCCACTGCAGGAAAGAACATACTAGAAGTCCAGAAATTCCTCTCCAAATATCAAGAGTATCTAAAAGGCATCAAGCAGACAGAATGAGGGGAATGATCCTGCACAAACACCTCCCCTATTTGTTGGTTATAAGGTCACCATCACAGTGCCCAATGTGGAGGAATCTGGCAATGTATGAAAGCAATTCTTTTTATTGTAGTTGCAGTAATGTTATAATCCATTTTATTACTAGTATAATACGATCTATTCTAGTAGATCTTAATGGTGGTTAATAAAATATTGATGCATTTTATTTATTTTTTCATATATTTCTTTGCAAAAACAAGGCATATACTGACTCTTCTCATGTGTGATGGTAGATCATTAGTCTAGTGATTGACCTCCCAGGAGACCAACCCTTAGTCTACAATTAAATACATGGTTCAAGAGGCATGAACAGAGGCTATGAAGGTTCTGCCATTGGGGCTTACTGGAGATCACTGTAGAGGCCAAATAAAGAGACATTAATTGTCTTCTTTGGAGTATGCATGACAAGTTTATGACAGATGGGATGAGAAGTACGCATACTGTGCAGTGATATCCATGAATACTGACTCAGGGACATACCACTTCTCTTCCAAGGTGTGGTCTTCCTCGTCAATGGCTTTTGTTAGTGATTTGCATTCAGTGCTCTGTTCGATGGACCTCATGGTAGTTCTCATTTCTCTTTCTTCCTTGCCCTCCCTTACTCTTCCCTTCAGCCTCTGCTCTAATGTTATGTTGGCACTGCTCGTACGTTGTTTCAGAATCACAATGCACAAGTCAGCCATTTCTATGCTTTGCAAAACTTTTTGTTGTAGGTGTGTCACACAATCATCTGTCATAGTCACCACCTCTGTCTCCTGCCTCTGCTGACCCTGGTAAATGAATCTGCTTTCTCCTGTGATTTCAGGGTGTTGATGCATTTCGCTGCAAGTATCATACCCCACTGGACTTTGGGTACTAATGATAGGTCAAAAAGAAGGTTTTGCCTCCTCTGAAAAATGAGAGCCCTATTCCTTTCTTTTAGAACATCAACCTTGCCTGCCAAGGGGGATCTCTCTGAAAGGAAGCTCTAGTGCTCATGTGTTAGTACAACAGTATGGTTTTTATCTGCACATGTTGATGAGAAGAGTTGTTTGTTGATTGGGGTCCAAATTAGAAAAAGGTTTCAATCTCTCCTTGGGCAGAAGCGTGTCCTAGGAAGCACCGTGATGGGACTGCCATGCCCACCGTGGTGACTGCTCTCAGTGGTTGTAACAGCATTTCACGTCTGTGTACATATAGGCTACTAGCATCCCTGTAACCGTGGGAGCCACATTCAAAATCAGGACTTACACCGAGGACTGCTGATTCCTTCTTGTGTATACATGTTCTGAGAGGAAAACATATCCATTTGAAATTCCATGGGCTAGCACATTTATTTATTTATTACTAATTAACTAATCAATTCCAGATTATTTTCCATTATAGATTATTATAAGACATTAAATATAGTTCCCTGTGCTCTATAGTAGGTCCTTGTTGTTTACCTATTTTATATGCAGTAGTGTGTATCTGTTAATCCTAAACTGCTAATTTGTCCCTCCCCTCCTCTACTCCTTTTTGGAAACCATGTTTGTCTTCTATGTCTGTGAGTCTATTTCTGTTTTGTGAGTAAGTTCATTTGTATCATTTTTTTTTTTTTTTTTAGATTCCAGGTATAAGTGGTACCATATGATACTTGTTTTTCTCTGCCTGACTTACTTCACTTAGCGTGCTAATCTCTAGGTCCATCCATGTTTCTGCAAATGGCACTGTTTCATTCTGTTACTTACTTATTATTAAAATCAAACACTTTAGTGGGTCTTATTTTGTGCCTATAATTGTACTAAGTGCTTTATGCACATCAACATGCTTTACATTCACACCGACAATCCAGTGAGATATGAACTAGAACTATATTTTCCAGTTGAGATAGTTGAGGTATGGAGGATTTAAGTAGAATTGAGATTTTTAGATGGCGAAAGATAAGTAAGCTGATCTCAAAGAGGTGGCATTTGAATGGGACCAAAAGTAAGCATGGAGTTGGGAGATGAGAATGATGAGAATTGGGAGAAGTGCGTAAGTGTCCACAGATGGAGGGGTGCACCTTCCAGACCCTTCTAGGGGCCAGAAGGAAGGAGTTCAGTCTTGAAAGGACTTTATCTTCAGAACAGTAGGAACTTGTTTAAAGATTTTAACCAATATTAAAGAAAAGTACTTGCAGTCTTATGAAGTGTTCATTTTAGAATGCAGTTAAACATGGAAGTGACAAAGTTTGTGAGTAGCCTAATTTTCCTTAATATTAAAGACTCCAGTTAAGACTGTTATGTTTTCCCTCTCAATCCCTGTAAGAGAAATACATACCTTTAAAAATAATGGAAAGTTGCAAAACAACCCCCTGAGGTGTAAATGTCTAAATCACCAACTGGAAGATGGATAAAGATGCACCCATCCTAATTAGATGCACTGAAACCCCAGGAAAGAGAAGCAGCTGGACTTTGTCCTCCTCCTTCCTCCGTTCATTGAGCAGGATGCCGTTTGAAGTTGGAACTTCCATGTCACTATACTTCGGCAACAGGGGCATTTTCAACCTTTCGAAACTCCTTTTTAAGAGATTAGAAAGTCAGCCTGTCTTCACCCAAATCAAGACTCCTTGAAGGAAGCTAGTGGGTGTTGGAGAACTTCCCTAGGAGCATCATGAGACTTCTCTCATTTATTTGCCACTGAGTATTTCCAATGTACATGGTGCACTATGGAGGAAAAACCAAAACTGAATGCAGTACCATTTTCTTCAGTCTTTCCATCCATGAGATACATAGTTATGATTTACATGCTTCTCTCCACCCACCCAGACACAGAAGACTCCCATAGAAGTGTTCATTTTATTTCTCATGCTTGCTAGGTGGCCTGGAACATGAAACCACCACTAAAATGAACATGTTTAACTGACGGAGTGCCTACTTCCCAAAGTGTAACCTCACTCACACACAGCTCCCACTTAGGAGCTTGACAATGGCCAATCACCGTTCTTGTTGGTTAGTCTCACACTGTCTCCCCAGTTGAGATATTCTGGAAGAATCTATCAATTCAAAGCAAAGAGGATGCATTCCATTCGTAGAATAAATTTACAAGTCTTGCAAAAGATGTAAGATGCCCTAAAGTTGATGGAAGTATTAGAGAATTGCTCAAATCACGTGTGGGATGGGGAAGACTAGTCAACATCCACGTTATTGCCTTACCTTACACTGTTTTTCCCTGTATGTTATGCTAGATTTGTTTTTATGTTTTAGCCCTGCTGGAAGGTACATTCCATGACAACAGATATCTTTGTCTTTCCTGTTCTCTGATGCATTCCAAGCACCTAGAAGTGTGTCTCAGAACATAACAGATGTTTAATCGATGTGCATTCAATAAATAAATGTCTTCTTTTCCAGTCTAGACTATTACCAAAGGTGAGAGCTTAGTCTATGTGTTGTTTTGTTGCTTTTTACTCCTCCACCCCAGCTCAGAGAAGAATGACTGACACACAGTAGACATTCAACAGATATCTGTTGAATAAATAAATAATTTGACATTTACTTCCAATGAGCAAACTTGAATAAGAAAAGTATTAAAAGAGGCCCTTGGCAAAACTGATACAAATCAGGAATATTGTTGCAAAAAATGTATGCCTCTTTATGAACTTCTCACAAAAATTAAGTACCTTATGAAACTTATTTCATCATGTGGCCATTCACTCTTTGTTCACTTAAAAATGTACATGGCTTTGCAATTGTAAAGTATTTATATCATATATATAAAGTGTATGGTAAGTTCATTTTCATAATGCTATTTTTATTTTTCAAGATAAATTGCCAATCGATTCTCTTTTGTTCCATTATTAACTATGACAGTGTCATTCTTTTTTATTTAATTGATTATTTAAAATGGCTTATTTCCAGCACCAATTCATCCTAGGACAACCTTGAACTTCCTTTATGTACTTTATATGCTGCACTTGTTACTATATTACACATAAGTCTGTTTCCATATTATTTTGTTAAAAGTCTTCACAATAAAAATTAGCTGGAAACCATCCCATCTTGTGGCTATGAAGGGTTTCTTAAACTGTCCTTTATTTTAAAATGTTTAGTTTTCAACTTTACGCTTGAAATCACATTGCAATGAGCCTTCTATGCACACAGGTTGTTTTTTCTCTCCCTCCCCATTTAATGTTACCTCCCTATGAGTCAAAGAATAAATATGTTCAAGACTTTTTAAAATTGAAATATAGTTGATTTACAATGTTATGTTAGTTTCTGGTATTTAGCAAAGTGATTCAGTTATACACATATACATATTTATGTGCATTTTTTCATTATAGGTCATTACAAGATATTGAATGTAGTTCCCCGTGCTATAGAGTAGGTCCTTGATGTTTATCTACTTTACATATAGTAGTTTGTATATGCTAATCCCAAACTCCTAATCGATCCCTCCACCCTCATCTTTTCCCCTTTGGTAACCATAAAAAAGAATAAAATAATGCCATTTGCAGCAATATGAATGGACCTAGAGATCATCAAACTAAGTGAAGTAAGTCAGACAAAGACAAATATATGATATCATTCATATGTAGAATCTAACAAATGATACAAATGAACTTATTTACAAAACAGAAAGAGACTCACAGACATAGAAAATGAGCTTATGGTTGTAGTTAAGACTCTTACTGCTTTCGTCAAAGTGCTTCCTGGAAGGGTGGCTCCTAGCTTACTGCCATCACTAATGGACAAGAATGTTTCATTGAGTCCTATCACCTTACATGTTTATTTCCTAGGCTTAAATAAGGGCTCATTATTTAAATGTTTATCTTATTGCTGATGGATGAATTTGATCCTTCTTCTCTCCACCACTTGGTGGTTACCTGGTTGTATTTAATCTTGTCTATGAGGTTCTGTTTGCATAATCTTTTCCCTTAGAGGTAAGCCATGTTCAAATCCTGGCTTTTGTACTTAATATCAACTTGACATCGCAGCCAGTTAAGCTCTCTGCTTTTCCTTTTTCTCATCTATTAAATGGGGGAACCCACTCTAAATTGATAATCTGGTTCTTTCCTCTGCTTGGTAGACTCACTGCCCACAGAGCAAGAGTCCAAACGTAGGGTGAGGTAAGAAGTCCTTCATGAACTGCCCTTGCCTGACGTGCATCTCCAGAGTCATCGCTGGAAATCCTCCCCCGACTTTACGCTCCATCTACAAAGTCCTCATGGTTCTCAATAGAGGATGGCATTACTTTTTCATCCCACTCAGGCTCTACACGTGTTTCCTTCCTTTGAACTGTCCTGCCATGTTCTCCCTTCTTTGCTTTGATGACTTTTCTTCAATCTCAAAATTCAAGTGAGGCGTTCCCTCCACTGGGCTGCCTCTGCTATGCCTTCAGTTCTAGGTTCCATGTTCCTCCTCTCTTTTCCCTGAGGCGCCACCGCAGATCCCCCATCCCTGCTGTTGTTGTAGTCAGTAGAAATTAGGACTTCTGTTACTTGCCACCCACGGGGAGTTCTTGGAAGATAAGGACTATCTCAGGCTCTTAGTCCTATGTCTTGGAAAATGGCGCTCAACACATTTTATAGTTAATAAATAGATTAGTTTGAGTTTCTTGTGAATCTACTCAGAGAAGATGATAAGACACAACAGAAAATGCAGCTTCTGAATCCCTGATGGGGAGATCATCACATCACGGAGCTGTTTTTGTCATTGAAGGATGAAACCCATCTACCATCCCTGGGTCCACTTCCCTCCCCCGCTGGGGGCTTTCAGGAACCAGGTCTCCCGATGCTTCTTTCTAACCTGGGAAAGCTCCAAACTGCCAAGAGTAGGCAAGCACAGAAGCCTGGGACACAGGTCCTGCCAACAGAACTAATTGTACAGCAACATTCTTTGGCATCCCCACAAAGAACATCAGAGCCATCAAAGGTGCGGACAGAGAGGCACTGCCTACGTGCCCGCTGGGGGGCGGGTGTTCGTACCCTCCAGATGCCAAGAGGCATGGAGCTGGCAGGATGCACCTTCTCCTTACTTTATTCAGTGCACTCATAAACTGCGCCCAAGAACAAAGATTCTCTCAGGCACGTCTCATCGGCTAAAGCAGGAATCTGGGCTGAGATGGGAAGTCAGGAAGCCACCCTAGAGCTGCTCCCTTGGGCAAATTCCTTGTGTCAGCTTGAGCTTGGACCTTGCGCCATGAAAACTGTGCTCTGTTCTGAGGAAGAAAGCCGTTTTAGACACAGCCTCCAACCCCCAGGGCTCGAAACCTGGAGTCCAGCCTGCAGAAGGGAGTGGTGGAGTAGAAGCTGCTCAAGCTGACTTGCCTCTGAGACAACAGATGCTGGGAAGGAGGTCTTCGCTGGCTACCCCACTGGCCACTGTGGTGCCACACTGTGTGTTGTCACAAGATGCCCGGGAATCCCAGAACTCGAGCAACATCTCTCGCACCCTGCTTCAGATGAAGGAAACTATTAAGCCCAGCTACTAAGTACCAGGCGCTGTCACACATGCACTTATTTTGTTCTCATGACAACCCCAACACGTGGCTACTGTTCCAGGCAGTTCTTTGAAAAGAGTAACCTGAGATCCAGTAAATAATCATTTCTCTAAAGGCTTTCTATCACTCATTCTGGAGCTTGACTCTGTTCAGATCTAGACAGATCAGGTGTGCCTTCTATAGATCAGCTGCCCCCAGCGGACCACAGGCTTTCTAGAAGAAGCAGATCTGCCCTCTGCCTGCACCTGAACGGAGCCCAGCTTAGCTCAATCAGATCAGCCCATCATCAGCCAATTGCAGATCCATTTGTGACAAGTAAATAATAACAATGACACAACAATAATATACATGCAGTGTGTGAACTTTGCTGCACTCTTAGTTTAACAAACTGACCCAAAACTATGTATTTTTGAGACAAGGGAGAACACTGAACATGGATTAGATAGTGCATAAATTAGCTATTCAGGGCTATTAAGAAGTTCTTAATTTAAGTGTGATCTATTGCGTGTGTGTGTGTGGGTATCTGTGCTACATTTTTTCCTGTAAGAAATTCGCGCTGATGAAAGATTTCAGGTAACTGGCATGATATCTGAGATTTGCTTTAGAATATTCCAACATAAGAAAAAAATAGGCAGATGAATGAAATAAGATTGATAAATTGTCCATAATTTCTGAAGCTGGGCACATAGGGGCTTTTTTGCATGTTTGGACATTTTCATGATTAAAAGAGATGTTAGCATCATTATCTCTGAGAAGTGGGAATTGGGTGGTTTTTAATCTCTCTCACTGTGTCTCTTAGGAATTTTCAAATTTGATTCCGAAAACATGCATCAGTTTAAATGCTCTTTCTTGCTCCACATCTTGCATTTTTCTAGATACACAGTTCAGCTTAGATGCTTGGCTTTCTCTCTTTAATTTGTATGAAAAGCTCTCTAAAATATTTCACATCCATCCCTGCTTTCCTTGAAAGATGCCGTGAAGTACATGAGCTACGCTTTTCCTTGTGACTGTGGCAGATTGCAGAAACACCCCAATTTCCCACCCTGCCTCCTTCTACACCGTCTGCAACAAGACTTTGCACCTCTTCCCATCGTACAGTGGAGTCTGTTTCCCATTCCCTGGATCCTGGACCAGCCCGTGACTCGCCCTTAGAATGTAGTGGACGTGACTACATGCCAGTTCTGAGTCTAGATGTTCAGAGGCTTTGTGGGCTCTCTTGCTGCCTCGGGCTCCTACAATTGCTGGGAGAACCGACACAGGTTAGCCCGCTTGAGTGTGAGGAACCATGTGCATTACAGATAGAGTCCTAGCTGAGACCATCCAGAGTAGCCAGGCTGTGACCTACCCACCAGCTGCCTGAAGATTTATGCCCAAGTCCAGCTGCGAGACAACAGCCCAGCCCACTGCCCAGGACTGCCCAGGACCCAGAGACTCCTGGAAACCACTCCACTCTCTGCTCCTCCTTGCACGCCACTGGGCATAGCCTATGGCTGTGACACAGAATTGTTATGGCAATGGACAACTGATAGGAGTCACCGAGACATAACTTTTGAAAGTAAGTTAACACTAGCTGAAGTAAGGGGTGGCCTTTGAGCAGAGGAGGAGTATTTACTTCTGCCCTGAATGGCCCCACTGCCTGGTGCCTTGGTGCTTTCTATTTAGTTAACAAAAAAATTGGTAAGATTTAACTATGACCAAGACACTGTGTGAGGCATTGCTGAGTAGGTTCAGATTTACATTACTGCTTCTAGGGACCCACATGTATCTAAAGTCATGTCCTCATTGTGTCCCTTTCCCCAGTGTGAAACCAGAGATAGACCCTGGTGTCTTGGTGACGATGCACTGCGTACCCTGCAGGGGTGCTCACTTCTGGGAGAAACACACAAACCTAGTTTAAGGCTGGTCAACTCTATTCCAAGGACATTTTTTTTTCACAGAGAGAGAAAATCACTTACTACATTAAATCCATTAACGATGCTGAAGATCCGCCTTCTTTCCAACAAATCCCTAGAGTTCCAAGCAGGAACTATCTCATGCAATTAAGGAGATACAATCAAACAAGATATTTACTACAGATTTTTTTTCCTTGCACACCCAGACATAATGAATTAAAACCTCTGAACAATAGAAAAACCAGAGCAGCTATCTATAAATCTAGTCTGGAGAAGTAAAAGTACAAGCTATACAATTTAATCCTAAGTGCCTTTTTTACTAATGAAGTAAAGCACACTAAAATATTCATGTATGTTACATTTCTTATAATTAAAATACTGGCATTATTTTTAAAAACTATTCAAAAGAAGTGACTAGAGCTGTGATGTCTGCCCAGAATGACTGTGTTCTCATTCCTGGCTTACACTAGACCACTGAGTTGAGTACAAATTGCAGTTTTTGAAAGTATGTACATGCAAAGATTTTCTAAGTTGAGTTCAGTTAGGTTGGCAAGCGTATTTAGTGCCTATTCTATGCTAAGAAACACCAAGCTAAAGAAGGCATTGTACAACCACCAAAATCTTATCTGGATGACGTCCTTATAATGAAGTAAATGCTATCCTAACAGTTAACAGTAATCCCAAGAACCAACAGGGGTCCAGGAAAGGGACGCTTAGCCCAGCTGGCAAAGACAGTTATTTTAGAGGCCAAGGGAAGGGTTCAGAGTAGAGGGAGTGTTTCTTTGGGGCCAGTCTTCAAAGATGAGTAGGAGTTAACCAAGGGAAGGGATAGAAATGAAGGCTGACCTTGATAGGGAAGTTTCATCTCCATTTCACAAGGGAGCACACCAAGGCTGGCAGGAGCTGGAGTAAGCGTTCAAGTTTGCATCACAAGGGGGAGAGTTTGGGATTTGAACCCAGAACTGCTCGATCTTGATATGTGTGACCTTCTCCTACAGTTGCCATCTTTATTTCAAGTACCCTCCTCCTTGTTGGAGGAGTGAGTGGTTTGGGGTTCTGGATAGCTTACTATGTGTGCACATGAAGGTTAAAATCAAGGTGGACTGGAAAATGAAGTGGCTGATTACTTTGGTCTAAAGTCAGACATGGTTTTCAGACACATCTTATTTGTGTTCCGAGCAGGCAGATTTGCAAGATGCACTACTTCCCATATGAACATAATCCCATCTGGTAGAGTCCAGTTAAAGCCATATCTCATCCGTAGAGCCATCCACCCATCTGAAGATTGCTTTTGGTTTTGAATGAGTCTAGCAAAGTAATGTGTATACTCACGTTTGACTAACAGTAACTGCTGACCAAAGGCATCCTAAGTCATGGAGCTCCTTCCAGCCTTCTCAGCATCGTCTCCCACTGGTGGCTGATCACTTACTAAGCTGTTTAGGTCACTTCGTGCCGCAGGTCCATCTCTGTGCTGCACTTGAGTGTTTACATTTGCTGCCACTCTGCCCAGAACACAGTGCCGCCCTCTCTTCACCACTCTGTGTGGTCGTCTGGCTCCTTCTCATTACAGAAGTTTCAGTGCAAATGTTGCCTCCTCAATAAGGCCTTCCCTGGCCATTCAACCTACATATTCCACGAGCACCGTCAGTCTCTATGTCTCTATCACTAGTGCACATGCTGTAAGTCCTCTGAGCTGCCACCATCCTAGTATTTCCAGGATTAATCACCTGTGTCTGTTGGCTTTCTGTCTGGGCACATGAAAGTGTAAACTTTGACTTAGGACTTTTACAGTTTCTTTAGGCCCTAAAGCAGTTCCTGACACATACTTTTAAGTCTTTAATAAAGATTGATTGAATGAAAGGACAAAAGAAGAATAATTTCCACCTGTGACTGGTTGGGGACCAACATTTTCTCTGACTCTTTCTAAATGCTAAACCCTTTGAAGGCAGGGGCTTACTACCATCAACACCCAATTAGAAATTCGTTGTTGAGTTGACTTTTGATTGAGGATTTAATAATGTCTTGGTTTGTACATTTCCCTGCAGAACAGGCTGCCTCTTGGTGCCAGAGATGAATTTCTTCACTATTTTTAGAATAAACACTCTTATTCCAATTATTCTCTCCACAAAGTGCTGTTTTTGGGGTCCACACCCTTTCTTTGTCCCAGCGGTAAGTATTTAGAGTAGCATGTTAGACTTTGCGTATCACTTTAAATGTCATCAGTCACGTCCCATTGATTTTATTCTCTGTTTTGGTGACGTGTGTATTATTTATCCCTGTGCACAGGGGAGAACACTGAACTTCACTGAGCTTAATTCACTTATTTTGAAAAAAAAAAAAAAAAAACAAGTTAGTCCAGAAGCAGAAGAGGAACTGTGTCTGCGGGTCTGGTTAGGGTTTACTTCTGAGAACCTCAGCCCCAGTGGGCGCTGGCATCCACAGGAAGGGATGGAACCATCGCCCTCAAGGAACTTACAGTCATAACCTGCTACGATGTGTTACAAGCCGAGCAGTGCACCTGCACAGAGAACAAATCCAGTAAATATGGAATAAACGATCGAAAAGGAAGTGATAAAATAGCAGAACGCTGAATTGTCTGCTATGATTCCATGAATCTCTCAAATGACAATATGAGGGTCAGTAATTAAAAGGGTTCAGTAAAGAACAAAGGTAATATAGTGGTTTTATGTACCTTGATGGAGGTGATTCCAAGGAGGTCAAAACAGGATGAACTTACTAAATGGAAGTGTATGCACCTGTGTCATTGAGTTTTAAAGATATTGTGCTTGGTATTTTGATAATTTCTGCTCTGTCCTGTTGCAAATGGCCCAGGTAAATTTAATTAAATTTGGTGACCCTGAGGCGATATGTGAGCAGAGAACACCATCGTCTTCACGTATTGTGTGCTTTCAGTAGATCACTCCGAAGCTCCTTGTCCTCCTCTGCTCCTTAGATAAAAGTGCCTCATTACCTTGCATCACTTTCATATTTAAGACATAGGAAAGACGGAAACAGCAGTGAGAGGCAGAGGACACAAATACGCAAGTCGTGGGGAGAGAATGCTGAGGTGTGATAGGTATACAGCTAACAGGCTGTCCTGCAAAAGGCACACAGATGCCGTTTCTATTTGAAAGACAGGAGCCAGGCCATTTTCAATTCACTTAATTAATAAGTGGGGACCTTCGGAATAAATTATAGGTACTTTGAACCTGAATGAGTTATTATAATGGCTTGCCAAAAAATAAGAACAAACAAGCAAGAAAGCCACAATGCATCGGATACTGTAAACAGTGAAGAGGACCATTACAGGAGTGCGTTTGCAATCAATGTTCATTTCCTATTCTTTTTAGATTTTAGAGACCCCAGTGAAAATGTATATTTCTACCCTGTGATAAGATGCACCTCTGTTTAGAAACTCAAACTAACCAGTGCAGCCCATGCTGGCTTACGACAAGCTCCGTTCAGGGAGGAACGCCACTGACTCCCCTGGGTCAGCTAATTCATCGTCTGGTGGAAGTATCAAACACACCATCTGATTTTATTCACAAGTTGCAAGACATCATATAAAAACCCTTTTAACATATATTATTGAAAATCTCTATTATAGCCCTCCAACTTAGTGAATTTGATTAAATCTCCATGACTGAAAATAAGCCATTGTAACATGTGCACTCCTCTGGCAAAGGTCCTATTATAGTGTAAGCACGCTAGCCTTATTATGTTAAAAATGATTGGTCCTGGGAAAATAATTTAGTGAGAAATGAACTTAGGAGAACTAAGCATACTCAGTACTGAACAAATTACCAAGTGAAATTGCTTTGCTATGAAACTTTGGGCTCATTGTCGAGATGTTTAGTCTGCTCAAAACGTTTGATCTAGGAGAACGCCTGTGTTCAGAGAGAAATTCAATTTCCACAGTGGTGGCTGGAGATCCTCCACAAGGCTACCGCGAGTTGGCTCTGCGAGGGGCTAGATATGGGCCCCAGAGAGCAGAGGGTCCAGGGACACATCTCCAAGGCTCTGGCTCCGAGTCCTGGTCCCAGGCAAGCACAGTGATGTTTCCGCCCATGGCTGCCTGCTGGCCCTGGTGAGCAGGGAGGAATGGCTACATCAGACTACCCAGCGTGGGCACCCTCGGTCTGGACAGGGGCTGCCCTGCGGCCAGACACTTGATGTACTTTCTGGCAGCATACCCAGCCTGGGCCGTGAGAAAAAGCAACTCTATGACCAGCAGTCTGCACCAATCAAGTGGCAGGATGATAAATTATTTCTCTGGTGTGCACGCACAAAAGATTCATGTCACTCACCCCGAGGAAGTGTTGGTTCTTAATGGCAAAGAGATGGATGGACTCACAGAATTCCCCAGGAATCCCTGGGGACTTGAGAATTCCCCTGTGGCCTAGATCTAGGCCGGACTGCACGTGTTTCTAGATGGGAAACAGAGGCTGGGACAGGTGAGATGAATAGTTAAAGGGAAGCTTGAGAGCCTTGACTGGAACTCCAGTCTCCCAACATCACAGTCCAGCCCAACTCTCTTGACTTCCATGAAGAAGGCTGTACATTTAAGGTTTCATGTTGCTTCTTTGCTTTTCACTCCCAGGAGGCAGCCAGACCAGGAACTGCCCTCTCAGTCACAAATGGGGAAATGCAGGCTGACCCAGGCCCACAGGTGGCAGAGCAAGGTGTTGATATAAACTCTTTTGACTCGATGTCTTGGGGCTAATCTCCCTGCAGACTCTCTGAATATAAACATTCATAACCATGCAGATCATAACCACACAGATCAGATTCAAAATGCCCTTGTGGCTCCCGACACCCAAAATAGGTGAAGCTACCTCCAAATTTGGTATGATGCGTCATGTTTTATTGCAGTTTGCGGTGACACTGAAAAGGTCAACCAAAGACCAAAGGGTCTTGACCTGCAGGAAGCCCCAGGTGGTGGTGTCATTCTACAGGCTGAGATGTATCCGTGAGCATTTTGGAGGAGTGATGTGGCTTGATCTGAACTATGATTTAAGACGATAACTGGTGGAATTAACTGCTAATCATACACCTTGGGACAGATCCAGAAAAGCCTAACCCAGCCAAAAGGAGAGCATGAGAATCCTCCTACTTTACTGTGGCTCACTTAGAGTTTGAGAAGTTGTGGAATTCAAATTGCTTAGCAACTCGAGCTAGCAACAGGGCAACCCACACCTGACCCTCTAACACGCCCTTCAGAATTTGGCTCGGAACACCTCTTAGAGGCCTTTCTCAATGCCCCCGACCCCGGGGCGGGAGCCCTCACAGCACCTGGAGCGTATCCCCATCCCAACACACGGGGCCCTTGATGTGTCATCCCGTCCATCTCTCAGATGGGCTCCTTGATGTGGGTTGCTTGTCTCCGTCGTGGCACCGTCTCCAGTGCCCGGACCCGGTGCCTGGCACACAGGGCCGAGACCGAGGCCTCCACGCATGCTTGTTGAGTGAAGGAAGGAAAAACAGCCTGCGTTACCATTTTTGTCTCAGTAAATATTGACAGAGTCACTTTCCCTACTTGCAGTCTGGTGTCACTGTGTCTGCTGTTGCTCTATAAATGTGTGTGAGGCTGCCAAAGGTTCACTTGCTGCTATTGTGTATAATGTGTGTGTGTGCGTGTTTCCCTCTTTAGCTGTATAAAAAGCAAGCGTCTCCATAAATCTCCATACTGATCATGTGCACAAAAAAAAAAAAGAAAAAAAAAATCACTAGTCAACTCCTGTCCAAATTCCAAAGGGAGCGTGTGTGAAGAATCATGGTGTGGAAGGAATCTGAGACGCGGGCCAGGCTCTCGCTGACGCCCCTTCTCCTAATTAGAAGTGGAGGTTTACTACAACTCCAGTATCCTCATCCCAGTCTATTATTTACCCTTCAGGAACTCTCAACATAATTGATTTAATTTGTCTCTGAGATGTCGTGCTTAGGATGGGAACAAAAACTGAAACTGGCTATGTCCGCAGCAAGGAAGAATAATTAGCAAATTCACATGTTGTGCTGATTTTTATCCTTCTCATCTCAGGTACAATTACTGCTTTCAGTAAAGCCATAAGGAGGAGAGAGAGATTCGGAGACGTGAAACATTTTTCCTGAATAAAAAGGTAGAGCTTAGACCTTTTCTTGGAGGCTTTCTGGGCAATCTAGGCTGAAGGACCAGTTTAAGGTCAACTACTTCTCATCCTGCCCCACCTCTTCCGCCTTCCCTCTTCTGACACTGGGGTTATGGAGTATACAAGACAGTCTACAATGAGTCTTTTATAGGGTTATTGCATTATTAACCATGAAATTATATTTTCCTACTAGAATATTAACACCTTGTACTAGGTTGAATTCTATCCCCCACAAAAGGTATGTACAATCCTAACCCTGGTAGCTGTGAACGGGACCTTATTTATAAACAAGATCTCACAGATATGATTAAGCATCTGGAGTGAGCCCTAAGCCCAATGACAGGAGACCTTACATGAGAAAAGAGAGGGAGATTTGAGACACAGAGACACAGAGGGAAAGCCAGGCGAACATGAAGACAGAGGTTGGAGTGGTACATTTACAAATCAAGGAATGCCAAGGAGAGCTGGCAGCCACCAGAAGCTGGAAGGGTGCTGGCAGGGTTGGTTCCTCCTGAGGGCTGGGGGGAAGAACTGGTCCCAGGCTCCTCTTCTAGTCACCTGCAGACTCGAGTGTTCCTTGGCTTATAGGTAGCATTGTCCCTGTTTCACACTGTCATTCCTCTATGTGTGTCTATCTCTGTGTCTGAATTTCTCCCTTTTATGAGGATGGAGTCATACTGGATTAGGGCCTAACCTAATCAGCTCATTTTAACACGATCATCTGTAAAAATTCTACTTCCAAATAAAGTCACACTTACAAGTACTGGGGTTGAGAAAGTCAACATCTTTTGGGGAGACACAAGTCAATCTATAACAAGAGGAACAGAATAGCATCTTCTCCAGAGCCTTCAGAGGGAACCAACCCTGCTGACACCTTGACTTCAGAATTCTGGCCTCCAGAACCGGGAGAGAATGCTGTTCTGCTGTTTTAAGCTTCTTAGTCTGTGAGTGGCTTCCTACGACTGCCCTGGGAAAGGAACAGAAACTTTAACAAGATCATGCCTTGTCATTCCTTGCTTCTCTCCCCCTTTTCCTTTTGCTGCATAATTACTGCTTCTTTACCTGTCAGCATTCATCTATATGTTGATTATATTTCATTTTAATGTGAGTTTTGCAGAAATGTATGGTTTATTTTATTATGTAATAGTTACTCACGGTTGTTGCAGAGGAAAAACTGAGTAAAACGATAGCTTTGATAATATATACATAACTGGAAGCATAATTGTGGTTCTTCGTTATTGATGATACACTGACGTAGTTTAGTGTTTCAAAGTCACCGTTTTAGGCTGGAATCTTTGTCTTTCTATTGACTTCTTCCTGTTGGTTACAAGATGGCTACAGAACAACAAGCATCAGACCCTCACACACTGCATTCCAAGTCAGGAACAGAAGTTGACCTAGATATGGAGGATCTCCTCACGTACCTTTTTCTGATCAGGGAAGAAATATCTTTCACAAACTCCCAGTAGGTACATCTCGTTGCTGAGAACTCCGTTTCACAGCCACCACTCCCCACAAGACTGGGAAAGAGAACAACTGACTTTCTAAGTGTCTGTACTGGAGGGAGGACAAGGAAGAAGAGAGCAAGCAGTCAACCAACAACCCTTGCCACGGTTACCAGCCATGCTGCTCAGGGAAATGGGCGCTTTTACAGGCGTGAGTCATCGGATTGACTTGGTCTACATTGGAGATTCTCAAAATGTAGCCTAAATCAGAAACACCCAGAGAGCTTGTTAAAATGCAGATTACTGGGGCTCACTCCTAAACTGTCTGATAGGCTGCCCAGGTGTGGTGAGGCTGCCAGTCCATGGACCAGACTCCAAGCCACATTGGCTCAACATATAGTTGATGTCATTGTTTCCAAAGGATTGTAAGAGAATGAAAATGGTTGAGAAGCTGCTTTTTGTGTTGTTGTTGTTTTACTGAAGTATGGTAGATACACAATGCTGTGTTCGTATTGTGTACAGCATAGTGATGCATTTATATATATATATATCGTTTTTTCATTCCAGGTTATTACAAGCTACTGAATATACTTCCCTGTGCTATACAGTAGGACCTTGTCATTTATCTATTTTATATATAGTTGTTTGTATCTGCTACTCTTTTAATACTATTATTACTACTACTATTAAATTTTTTTAAAGTTTAAAAAGAGAGAGAGAGGGGAATTTCCAACTGTCTTCATCTGTTGACCTGCAGTTGATAGACACTGGCTTAGGGTTTTGGAGAACGCACTCTAGGGCTCTGCCCTGACACGCCCATGTGACTTTGGCTCAGGTGCCATGCCTGTGTGGGTCTAGTGTTTCATTGGTGATGTGAGTGCTAAACTGTACTTCTTATGACTTCCTTTTCTGCTCTTGCTTCTCTGAATTGTGGTTTTGTTCACTTAGCGAAATTCAATCTTTCCTTTAACAGATACTGTTTTGAACATCTACCCAGGGTCAAATCTTATGCTGGGAGCACCCAGTTTCTCTGTGTTTGCCCCTTGAATAATCAGGATGTTTAATTCTTCATTTTGCAGATGTAGGAATCAAGGTTAAATGAAGAGTCTACGTGTGTTCAGTGACAGGGTAGTTCTTGAATAGAACCGTGCAGACAATGAATGCTCCTTTTGCCTTGAAAGCCGATTAGATCACCCTTCAACTTGATGTACCTTGAAGGGCCTGAATGGAAAGACTCAGTGTTCTAAACCCAGGTGCAAGAAAAGACATGCTTCCCTTGCTCAGAGGATATGTTTGTTATCTTTTGCAAATCGAAGTGTGAATTGTTGAATGGATTTGGCTTTTCAGTTGTAGTATCTTAGAGAAAGAGAGAGAGAGAAATAGAGAGACAGAGACAGAGAAGCAGAGCACAGCAGGACCACAAACCCATTTAGTTTGGTGGCTGTCCATTGACTGCCTCCCAGGAAGGCACAAGTAATTTCAGCACACAGTACATCAGTCAGGTCTGATTTCAGCTCTAAACAGAATGAACAAGCTTTTCTCCAGTGGACTTTTGCCCCATTCTTGCAACTCCAGGTAGGGAGATGTCCCCTGTAAGGAGAGAAGGAAGCTGACTTGCCACGGACTCCCAGTCCAGTGCCTCATGCCAATTCTCCACATTCCAGAAGAATTAAATAATTACGCGGGAGGAGGCACGGCTGTCACAAACAATTCTGAATGCATCCTGCAGTAGAAAGCAGAGATCTCTTAATGACATCAGATCAGTATGCCAGAGGCTCTTTCCAAACCAAACTGCTGGCCAGGGGGAGGGAGTGGGGACACAGGCAGCGATGACCACAAACACCACACTCAGAGGCTCCGTCAGGCACCCCCTGGCTATTGTTCAAGTTGAAAGTGAAGCATCCTGGAAATCTTCATGTTTCTGTTGATCCAAGGGCCACCCTTTCTTTCATTCTCTTTCATTGGGCGTTTGCATGCTTGCACTTGACCAGGGATTAGTGAGGCCATTTGCACGAGCCAAGCTGGAAAGGCAGAGGGAGACGCACAGCCTACCGGCACCATCCAGATCAGAGTTCTATTGGGTCCAGCTTTGAGGATAAACCCGCACCCTCCGGGACAGCCAATTTCTCATTTATTGGCTGAGTCCTAAGCGGAGCAGCTGCCTCACACCCGAACAGCGGTCCTTCAGCGGTCACTGCTCTTCCTGCAGTAGGACGTTTGATCTCCCATTGCAGATCTACTGCTTTCATGTTTCTTAGAACTTTTGAGTAGAAAAATCAATGAACATGATCATAATATTAGATCTGATTTTTTTTTTTTTGGTCATGTTAGCTAATGGAAGGGCCTTTGAAAATTTACTTTTTTTTTTCCTTTATGAGACTGATTGTCTCCTAATATTGCTTGAGTTGTCAAGACCATGGCTGTGTCTATGACTGGAGATAATAAAGCAAGTGAGGTTTCTGAACCAACAACTCAATAAGCATGACTACCGCAGTGCCTGCCTCTACTATTACTGTTACCTTGAACGTTGCTGTTGTGTTTTCATTGCTCCTATAGCCCTGCTTGACGACTCCTGCTGCTGCTCTGCTGTCATCGCCTGTGCCACTGCTGGTGCCCATGCTGCTACCACGACGACCGTGACGATGGCCACTGTCTGCTCCTGCTACTGCTTCTGCTGCTGCAACTCTGTGATAAATAATTGACATCCATGGCCTCGTAGACCCTTCAGAGCCATCCATTTCACCAACAAAGTCTAGATCAACTAAATAACTAAAGACCCCAGCTAGTTAATAGTCCAGCTGGGGTTTCAACCCAGTTACATCTGATATCAAGAGTGTTACTTTAATGATGCTGCTTTCCTGCCTCTGACCTCAGTGGTGTGAAAGAAATAGTGAAAGATTGCAGGGTCTAGCCAGGGACTAGAAACCTCCCATGAACTGTGTGATCATTACAATCACCCATTTGTTTATGTGTTACTTGGTCTAAAAATATTCACGAAGTGGTATTCTGTGCCAGATTCTGGGCAGGGGCCACCAAGGGGATGAGAACACCGCCCGCCAGCTGGAGGTGCTTAGCAACAACCCGAGGTGGGACAGGCCCTCGAGGCCATTCAACGTAGGAGTGGAGGAACAGACAAGACAGCTGAGCTCCTCTGTACCTGGGAGACTTTTAGGAGGGGCGCCGCGTGAGCTGGATGGTGCGGCAAGAAGAGAAAGAATTGATGAGGTAGGTGAGCGGGCAAGGTGTTTCCAGGGAGGGGCAAGGCATAGGCAAAGATGCAGAGGACCCAAAGTACAACAAACAAAGTTCTTCTGGAGCTTCTAGAAGGTCAGAGCAGAAGGGGTCCCAAACTCCAGGCTCTCAAACAATGTGCACCTGGTCTCTAAGCAGGGGAGCTGGGCTGCTGGAATTTCACTGACCTGACCTGGAAGGAGCCTCCCTTCTCTTCCCTTCAAGCTCATGCGTATGCCGCACAGTAAACCTACCACGGCACCTGGCCCACGTTGAGCGTCTTGCATTGCTGTCTCTGATAAGGCTCCTTGGTGTAGCCACTCAAACTCACCATTTCCTCCTGGAACAGATATGTCTTCCACACAGTTTCTCCAGAAATGGTGCTCAGAACACGAGATATAGATGCCCATCCACCCTCTCCCTGAAGCCAGGACATGATACGAGCCTGGAGCCTGAGATGGGGCTGTGGTGGGACAGATCACGTTAGGGGAGGCCTTACCTGGGTGTGACATGCATTCCTCATTCTTGCTTGTTTGTTTGTTTGTTTTCAATTTGTAGAGTGGAGCTGATGATAATTTACTCAAAATATATCATAGAAGACCATGTAAGAAAGAGCTTTATATAAACTGTAAAGTTATTGTTGTTGCTGGGTTTTGTTTGTTTATCCGAACAGGGGAAGATTTATTTAGTGGGGCCAAGTAGGGAGGATGGGCGGCTTGTGCTTGAAAATCCCAAGCTCCTTGTCGCTGCTGGTTACGCCCCTCCCCAGGGCCACCTGCACGCAGTGGACAAGGAACCATCCTGAGCTCCTCCCTGCTCTTAGCCCTCTGCTCGCCCCGCTGTTAGTGGTGGCAAAGGCTGCTCTTTTCCCAAAGTCTTTGGAGCTGTGCTTTTTTGGCTCTCGGAGTTTTCACACGCCCTGAAGCAGTGGAGAATGACTTTTCTTTGAGAGTCGGTTGTTTGGTTTCGTGCTTTAGAAGTAACACACCAGTCAGAATGGCCATCATTAAGAGGTTCACACATGATAAATGCTGAGGAGGGTGTGGAGAAAAGGGAGCCCTCCTACACTGTTGGTGGGAATGTAATTTGGTGCAGCCACTATGGAAACAGTATGGAGGTTCCTTGAAAAACTAAAAATAGACTCACCATATGACCCCACTCCTGAGCATGTATGTGGAGAAAACTCCAATTCAAATAAACACATGCACCCCAATGTTCATAGCAGCACTATTTGCAACAGCCAAGACACGGAAGCCACCTAAATGTCCATTGACAGGTGACTGGATAAAGAATATGTCCACATATTTTACTTGTTATTCCGTAAATGTGCATTGAGTGTTTGCTCTGCTGAAACTCCTGTGGACGGCCCTGGGGAGTTCATAATCTAGTGCTAGAAATATAAAAAATAAACAAACTATCAAAAATGAAGTAGAAGGAAGCCTTCTCAGGAGAGCGAGCAGAGGAGGCTGACTGGCGAGCAGCCCCTGGTGACGTGTCGCAGATGTAGCCTCATTACCTGTGGACACGAATGTCCCCTCCGGATGGTTAGTCCTCTGAGGCAGAGACTGTCCAGACTTGCTAACCCTTCAGCGCAGCCCAGTGCGGGGACATATGTCTGCTCGCCCTATGTCAGCCCTTTGGCTGAACAGCCAATGCTTTGATCTGTCTCCCTTTCATGAAACTCTATCCTCCCATAACTTTGTTGACGCCACCATCTCCCCGGGCACATCCTGCTGCCCCGTGGGACACTGCTCTGTCTCCAGATGTGGTGAGCCCTCATGAAGGCTCGCACCGCATCTGTTCCAGATCCCCTTTCTTCTCTCTGTTCTCTCTCCAGCTGTTCTCATTCTTTTTCACAGCTTTGGGTAGCGTATATACACCCACAGCCCCCGGACATTAATGAGCTCTAGTCTTTTGACCTCTCCACTTGGGTGCATGATAGGGAGCTCAAAAATACCTTGTTCAAGATAAATCCCCTTTCATCCTAAACCTATTTACCTCTTTGTCTTCCCTGGATGGGTAAGTCCCTTCCCCTCCCTGCTCCTCCTCACCCTGTGTTAATGTGGGAAGGTAGGAGTCCCGTGCTGTTTCTGTTTCTCAAACACCTGCTCCAGTCCAACTCCAGATGGTTCAGTACCACGCTTACATTTCTGACCCCTTCAGCAACCCCCAGCTCCAATGTCACGATACTGGCCTGTGGTCCCTGCCGCCGTCACCTCTTATTGTTCTTACTGCAATAGTCCATCCACTAGTCACTATCTGAGGGGCCCATCAGAGAACCAGGATGAACTTTTATGTCTGTAATTCATTTAAAAAGAGAGAGAGAGAGAGAGAGAGAGAGAGAGAGAGAGAGAGAGAGAGAGAGAGAGAGAGAAAACACTCCATTGGTTTCCCACCGAATTAAGCTGAAAACCCAGGGCCTTCTTTATAATGCACAGTGCAGGACACAGAACTCTGCTTACTCACCTCTCCAACTTCATGCAATGCCCCTGACCTCTTTGTTCCCTAGAATTCTAGCCAACCGAACTGTTTCTAGCCTCAGCACCTTTTCTCAGGCTGTGTGTCTACCTGGAAAGCGCCCGCCTCTCATCCTGCAGGTCTCCTTGGAAAGAGCACCTCCCCTGGGAGGCCTTCCTAGCTGAGCAGCCTCCCCAGTCGCTCCGTGTTCTGTCACCCTGTTTTGTATTTTTACTGAACTCCCAGTTACTTATATCATACGTGAGTGTCTGGCTTCCTAGAAGGTAAGTTTCTTGAGGGTATGCCTATGCCCCGTGGCCGTCCTCTGTCACAGTGTGACTCGTGTGCAGCACAGTGGCGGGGGCTTAGTGGACTGTAAATAAGCAATTGTTGACTGAGAAAGTAGACCCTTAAAAGTGCTCTGTCCGAGGCTGTGTCTACCAGCAGCCTCGCATCTAGCAGCGTCGTGTATGGATGACCCTCCTCTTCAAACTAAGTGGAAAATGCACTTGCTCAAGACTCATTCCTTAAAGAAAGATTATTTTAGGGGGAGAAGAGAGAGAGTCTAATCTTCATCCTCCATTTAAATGCCAAGAGCCTTGAATAAACCTGCTTAGCCACCTAATATTAATCATTATGAATTACTTATTTTTGATTAAGTGCTTGATTATTAAACAGTGAAGCCTATTCACTGTATGCAGAATATTTCACCCTCTGCTTTGGTTTCTCTGGGTGTGGCCCAATGAGAAGGCTTTGCTTCGTGGATGTCTCAGTCCCATGCTAGGGTTCTATTCCGTGGACCACCCTTTCTCAGATTCTGCCGTGCACACTGGCAGTCTCCCTGAGACGTCCTTGTGAACGGCAAGTAGATCTAAGCTACTGGAGAGTCCGGCAGCAGTAAAGGTACCTGCTTACCCTTAGAATTTCCTAAATGTGTTTTGGGATGCAACACTTTCATCCGATGTCTAAAGTCTTGCCATGAGAGGTATGGTCATTGGTCTAGCATCATGGCCACTATAATCTCAGTTCCGACCCGTGTGCAGTGAATCCGAATGTTGATTTCAAGAAGATCCCCATGTGATTCATGTGCACATTGAAGACTGAGAAGCACGACCTCAGACGACAGGGAGATCACCTTATTTCACGTATCTTCCAAAGAACCCTTTGCAGTCACTATTATCACCCCTATTTTGGAGATGAGAGAACTGAGGTCCACAAAGGGGATATGACTTGCTCAGCTTCTCATGCCATGAGCAGCAGACACAGGATAAGAAGAACCCATGTTTCTGTCTTCCAGTCCTTCAACTGCAGTGTCATGTAGGAACACTAGATCAGAATGAAACAGCTGGGAAGTATTGCTTTTTTCAGATTCCAAAATAAAAATTTCATCACGAACCAGAACAAGGAAACATCCATATTAAAGAGGCTTGGGAAAGGAGGCAAAGAGACAAAGGAAGTGTACATAGGAACTCTATCAAGGCTTCTGGATCGAAGAACTAAAACTGGGGGTTTCGCTCCCTTAGCCCCATCCTTGCAGGGTTGCTGTGGGCTGGCTGTGTCCCCACCACTCACCTCCTCTCCAGCAACTATCCCATTCAGGCCTGGGGGAGGCCAGGTTTCCTGCTCCTACTAGACCCAACTCTTGCACTATCCCTTGATAATGTCATCAAAGGTGACCGCATGTTTATACGTTTTCCCATTAAAATTTTTTTTAAAAGAAAAGTTTAGAAGATAAAAGAAAATGAAAAAATATATAGATTGTCTCAGACTAATCTCCCCTCAAATTCTCCTAATTTCAATGCGCCATCTGTTATCTGTTAGAACTCTTAGCAATAATGTGTGCCCTTGAATCTCATTATTATATTGTTACTTTTATACGCAATCCACAGGGAAAAAAATGGTGGATATAATCTGTGTACATTTAAATGTGTAGGTGAATGGAAGAGTTCTAGATATATTGTTCTGCAACATGCTTTTTCCACAAAATGTTATATTTTGCAATAAGTATTAAGGTGGAAGCCCATGTATCTAGTTTGTTCCTTTAAGAGCTATTCCATCACATCCATATTCCGTATTTTATTTGACCATTCCCATGTTGATAGACTTGAAGGTAATCTCCAGCCCCCTTGCCCTTGCAGACTGTGGTGCACTGAATATCTTGCATGGTTCTGTGTGCATGTGTGCAAGCTTGGGTCCAGGGAAGCACTGACAGTTGGCATTGGTCAGGGTTTGTGTATGCACAGCTGTCCCAGGTAATGCTCCGAGACGTCTTCATCACTCCTTTCAGTGGGGAAAGAGTCCTCAAACACTTGGATTATCAAACCATTCAACTTTGCCAATCTAACATGTGATAATGGCATCTCATGTTGGTTTAATTTGCATTTCCTGATTACTAGAGAAGCTGAGTATCTTTTCCTAAATATACAGGCCATTTGAATTTCCTCTTCTGCTCAAATCTTTCACTTATTCTTCTTTTCATGATTTGATTTTTCAACATATAGTTTTTTAAAATTCTTATTTTTTATGGAAATGTAGTCGATTTATACTATCAGTTTCATGTGTATAGCAAAGCGATTTAGTTAGACATATATATATATATATATATACACTTTTTTTCAGATTCTTTTCCATCACAGCCATTAGAAGAAATTGAATATAGTTCCCTGTGCTCTACAGTAGGACCTTGTAGTGTGCGTCTATTAATCCTAAACTTGTAGTTTGTCCCTCCCCTCTCCCTGTTCCCCCCTGGTACCCAAAGTTTGCCTTCTATGTCCATAAGTCTATTTCTAACTTGTTAATAAAATTTGTATCTTTATTTTGTAGGGAGGATTCCACATATAAGTGATATCACATGATATTAGTTTTTAGACTTCCTTTATATGTCTTGAATAATAATCCTGTTTTATATACTGTGGATATTTTCTCTCCTAGTGTTATATCTTGGATTCTGTTCATTGAGTTTTTTTGGTATGAGATTTCTTTTTAAGATTTTTATAAATTAAAAGTAATTTTTGGCTTTAAGATTCTTGTTTTATTCTGCTATGTGTCTTGTTTAAGGAAGCCCTCTTCCTTCCAAAGTCACAAGACAGTCTCTTATAATTCTAAGAATACTTTTAAATTATTGGGTATTATTCCTACTTGAATTAATTTTTCTCTCTGCTGGGAAGCAGAGCATTAACCATACCGCAGTTTTCTTTTCTTTATTATGAATAGCCGTTTCCCCTTCCACACATTAAGTTGTTAGTTGCTTCCCCTACTGTATTAATTAGGGATTCAGCTCTCACTACTGTAGTAATCTTTGTTTCTCTTTGACTTACACAACTCAGTTTCTACTGAAAAATTCAATGCAGATCAACCTGCTCACCCTGGAAGTTCTCCCCGATGTAAGATCACAGAGCTCCAGGTCCACCGTCTTGACTTCCACCATCCTGGAGTCCTTCACAACCAGTCGGGCAGGGTGAAGAGAACGTGAGTAAGCACTTGGACATTTCAGGAGCCAATCTGGGAATGCTGTGTACTACTTGCATCTATAGCCCTGAGTCATTCCCAGACACAAGGAGAGACAGGGAGTGTCAGGAAAAAATGAAGTTATCTGGAAAAGATCTGGTGTGTTTCTGCCCCACCCGCAGATGGTCATCTTTCCTCCCTCACATACTGTGTTCTCACATGTGCAACTGTCTGCTTCTGCAGTCCTCCGTAGACTTCAATGATCTGCTTGTCATTTTTTGAAGAGTATTCTATCATTTTATGTTTCATAACATATGATGCATCTTGGTATTAGGGGGAGAAAATCCAGCCACTTGAAAAAATTTTTGAATTTATTTTGTCTATTTTGTGCATTTATTACCCATGTGAAATTTTAAATCAATTTGTCTTATATCTCAAAGAATGCTACTGGGCTTTTGATTGGATTACATTAAATTATAAATTTATTGAGTAAATGAGAGATGAATAACATCCTTTACATATAGAATTTTTCACATTCAATATCATGATTTTGGTGATGGTGTCCTCATTGTATGTATTTTCTTAAAACTTACCAAGTTACACTTTTAAATGGTGAATTTAGTAATAATTTAATAAAGCTGACCCTCCCCAAAACTGATGGAGTTGCAGACTCATTTATTTTCAATCTTTTTTCTTTTCTAATAAATGTTTTCCAGCTATGTATTTCCTTCTGAATGCCCCATTAGCTGAATCCCTCAAGAATTTTTTAAATAACATCAAATATATTAATAGTAGGTGATTATATAATAAACTTTTGATGGCTTCATCACTCAGATTCAACATTTTTTTAAGATTTTTTTTATATTTACCTCATCTATCCTCTTTGTTTGTCTTAACTGAAATAACTGAGAGCAAATCTCACACATATTATTTCACTTTGGTATATGTATTCAGTAAGCATTTCTTAAAAAGATGGTTTCTTATGTAATCATAAAGCCATTGTGACACATAATTGTAAGCATAGTTGAACTAAATAAAAAATTAAATCTTAGTCTCTTTTTCTTTTTTTTAAACTTTTTTATTGAGTTATAGTCATTTTACAATGTTGTGTCAAATTCCAGTGTAGAGCACAATTTTTCGGTTATACATGAACATACATACATTCATTGTCACACTTCTTTTATTTCGCTGTGAGCTATCACAAGATCTTGTATCTATTTCCCTGTGCTATACAGTATAATCTTGTTTATCTATTCTGCATATGCCTGTCAGTATCTATAAATTTTGAACTCCCAGTCTGTCCCTTCCCACCTCACTCCCCCTTGGCAACCACAAGTTTGTATTCTATGTCTATGAGTCTGTTTCTGTTTTGTGGTTATGTTCTTTTTTTTTTTTTTTTTAGAGTCTCTTTTTCAATAGGTGAGTCTACCCTTTTTTTAAAAATGTACCTAATACACATTTGGACACATGGAAATCATATTATTTTGCTTTTTCCTCATAATTCTCTTACCAAGTGTTTTTTTTTTTTTTTTCCTAGTCTTATATGAGAAAGACACTTTTCCCTTCTTTTGGTCTAGAAGTTACAGATTCATTTAATACATTTATATGCCCATTGTCATGTCTTAAGAGCCACACTTAGCTTTTCTTTCTGAAAAAGCCTGTCTTTATCATTGCACATTCCTTGTACCTGAAGAAGACACAGACTTGAGTCTTTTACTTTCATTTACTCCCCACTATCTCTGTGTTATCTTTTTCCAGAAATTTAGCTTCAGTTTATTATTCAACACATACAATTACAATTTAATACTGATTGCTGCAGTTGGACGGCAGAGCCTCCCTCGGTGACCTATATTTAGCTGACCTGCCAGATTACCCAGTTCTCTGCATCTTCTCTGCGAAATGCAGACTGGTCCCCACTGCTGCTGAACAAAGCCCCTGCCTCTGGGGCTCCGCTCTTCTGCTCCCACAAATGCACTAGGAGCATGGGAAGCGCCACTTACGTTTCTCCTCCAAACTGATTACACCAGGTGTAAATCATGTGGTTTAATTAAACATTACACAAATCAATGGAGCCCAAGTGCAAAAGGAAAGAGAGTTGTTTCCATGAAAACCACGCTGAAGGATCTGAATGATTCGAGAAAGGTGAGTCACATAAGAACGCTATCTAGTTACATGTAGGTAAGATAAATGGGAAAGAATGAAAACATTTATAAAATCCTAGGAAGATCCTACACTCAGATTTATCGTCAAATTAATTATTTCTCACTCTAATTAAAAAAAATTAAAGGAAAAAGAAAAAGAAAACCTCCAGTGATGTAAAGTAGATGTGATTTGTGTTCAGCAAAGGCACACGCAGATTAAGAACACTCAGTCCCCACAGTGGACAGATGAATCATGATTCATCTGTTTTAGGTAAAATTTTTAAGTAAAAATAAATGTATTTTAAATAAAAATAAAACCCTGTGGCATTGAGACATTAGTGTTATTTCTTATTCTTTTGGCTATTAGTCTTAAATTTGTAGACACAAAAGCTTCTACTTTATTATGTCTCTTACTGTCGATAATTATTATTTATCATGTGCTTTTTGTCCCCTATTAATTTTTTTCTTTTGCTTCATCTTGTCTTTTGCTTTTCACTTCGTGTTTCCTCTTTCTAGATTACATCCACTGAGGCTTCCTATTTACTTTTTGGTGCGAGTCTAGGGGTGGAAAATTGTTTAAGACATTGTATGGGAGACAAATGCCTACATCACCTTCATTCTTTACCTATAACAGGACTAAGTGTGGAACTCACTTTCTCTGTGTGTACTCTTACTTGAGAAACACATTTGTTCAAATAATTTCATGTTCCCAACACATAGCTAAACATTCCCATTAACTCGCAAAGCATTGAAATTCCCAAACTGTCCGCAAGTAAACATAATACTTGTTCCGCCTCAGAGGAGTCTTGATAAAAGAGAGTAACATCATACATATGCAAATATGTGCATATTTACCTCAAAATGTACAGAGTTTAAAATAACCTGATTTATTCCATCACCATGTTTCTACCATATACATAACAGTACTTCTGGATTACAGGGAAAAAAAAAAACACTAATATCCTATTTCCCTTAGCAAAATTATTTTCAAAGTGGGAAAATATTTCACATGAAACTTAATCATGGGGATTGATCAAAACACTGCCTGAAAATAATTGTTTTCAGACTTAAAATACATGTATACACGTGCACAGACTCACTAAAGCAAGCTACAAATATATATATATTTAAATCCTATTATTTAGTGAATATGGGAGATAATTTCCAAGGGAAAAAAAAGTTCTTTAAAACTACATGAAAATAAGAGAACAGCATGGAAAAGAAATGAAAAGATAAAATCCATAATTTTACATTCTTTTTTTAATACAAGTAAAAGTTGGGATGATTCAGGGAGTTCTAAAAACTTTTGTATTGTTGGTAAATGAGTTTGTCATCTCAGGACCTGCCACATAGCTATTAGTGTATTATTTCTAAAATTTTTTAATCAGAGCCCACTGAAAGAATATCAGGAAAAGAAGGAAGGAAGGAAGGAAGAAGGAAAGAAGGAGAAAGGAAAGAAGGAGGGAGGAAGGAAGAAAGGAAGAGGGGAAGGAAAGGGAGAGGGAAGGAAATGTGGGCTTTAAAACATTCAATAAATGAAGAAGAAACAAAATCATGCCCTCAGTCATTGCAGAGAAGACTTCAGCTGAGACCTGTCCTACTGAGTTATTTTGAAAAGACACAAAATGGGTTCATGGAAGGGATTTCATTTCATTTTCTCGTTTTCTTTCTTCATCTTTAGCCTTCTGACCCTTACTGCCTTCCATCGTGTTGCAGACTGTGCCCTGCGACAATCAGCCTTGTCCTGCTTTGCCATCGTGGTCTGCAGAATACAGGCTCCCAAACACCCATCTCCTAATTCCTGAAACTTGTAAATAATATGTTCCCTTATATCACAAAGGGGACTTTGCTGGTGTGATTAAATTAAGAATCTCAGATTACCCTGGATTGTCCAGTGAGCCCAGTGTAGTCACAATGGTCCTTACGAGAGAAGATGATACATCAGAGGTCGGAGTGACCCTAATGCCAGCAGGGGGCCATGAAACAAGGAATGCAGGCAGCCTCTGAAAGCTGGGAAGGGCAAAGGAATGGGTTATTCCCTAAGGCCTCCAGAAGCCATGCAGTCCTGTAACATCATGATTTTAAGATTTCTGACCTCTAGAGCCCTAAGAAAGAGATGTGCAGAGTTTTAAGCTACTAGGTTTGTGGAAATTTGTTACAGCAGCTGCCAGAAACTCATCCAGCCACCTTCCAGGGGATGCTTGGATATGTGATCTCTCCAGCTTAGCTCCTTGGCTTTTCTCTCAAACTTCTCAACTTATCCATGAAGCTTTTATGGTTCCAAGACTCAAAAGGGACTCCCCTTTGGATATCCAAGTTTCCTTGCCTGATGGACCCATCTTTATCTTTCACACAAGGCCAATCCCATTTGCATCTATGTTCACCAATGATATTGGCCCACAATTTTCTTTTTTGGTAGTGTCTTTGTTTGTCTCTGGTATCAAGGGCCAATCTCATTTAATAACAAGAGATCATCTGGGTCAAGCCCCCTCCCAGAGCAGAGTGAGTGCACCCTCCAGTCTCCATCTCTCCCCCATAACCTGGGGTGGGTGGGGAGGCAACCATGAAGACCTTTCATAACAGAATCCTGACCATCGGTGCCCCTCCTTTCCACTCCTCATGGCCTCCAGTTGCCCCCTTTGCATAAATGACGTATAAGCATCAAGGTCCCTCCCCACCTTTGCCCCTCACCTGTCTGCCCTCAGCGCCCCTCCCCCCACAAGCCATGCCCCGACATTCTCTGGGTCCCCATGCATCCCAAGCATGCCCTCCTCTCTTATTCTTGGGGTGGCCAATTCCCTCTATCTGGAGACTCTCCTCCCTACTCTCCCTAACTCCTTCTCACCCTTATCTTTTCCCAGGAAGCCTTCCCTGACATCCCCACTCCCGGGAATAAGTTCAGGGTCACAGCCACTTTTCAATTTTGGCTCCCATCCCCGGCCCAGACACTCTCTGTTCATAGCTCTTATCCCATTTTCAACTGCCTGTTCTTCCCAATAGTCTTGTCATTTCCTAGGACAATGGTTTTCAGAGTAGAGTTCCTCCCACCTTTAGCATCAGAATTACCAGGAAACTCCTTAGAAAAGTTAATAATCAGGTCACACCCCATACCTACAGAAGGAGAAACTCTGGGGTGGGGACCAGCAGTCATTTTTAAGGTGATTCTGATGGATGCTAACTTGAAAGTCACTGTTCTAGGGGATAAATACCATTTCTGTCTTATTCATCTGGGGATATCTGAGTGCATACTTAGTGTTTAATGAGTATTTCTGAAATGAACACAGTGATTTTATGCTAGAGAGTGGACTGAATGACACAGGGAGTATCAGAATTTTGCAGATGATATCAAATTAATCTTCACAAAAACCTTAAGCAGGCAATATTATTGTTTCAATGTTACAGATGGGGAAAATAAGGGTCAGACAAACTTGCTTAAAGTTTTCCACCTTGTACAATAAGCAAAAATTAACAAAAAATGTTTTTACAAACATAGGACACCAAAATAGATCTGACCAATTCCACGGGTGCTGACCCATCTCCACAACATACTGACACTTTCATTTGATGGTTTTCAACATTTAATGCACATTAGAATCACCCGGGTAACTTAAAACAAGCAAAAAAACACACAAACAAGGTCTGGGCTGAATAACCAAGTTTCTCACCCAGTTGATCTGGGGTAGGGTACTGGCATCAGGGTTTTGTTTTGTTTTGTTTTGTTTTGTTTTGTTTTGTTTTTTTAAATCATACTCGGCTGTGCAACCAGGGTTAAAAAAATTCATTTGGCTGGAGCTATTTCGCCCTAGCCAAGGGACTGCAGGAGGGTAAGGTTCTCCACCGTGTCATGTCCACAGGGAATCCTGACCATCACCCAGCTTCCTGCTCTGATCTGTGACTTCTAGTTATTTTAGCTCAGCCTAGACCTTTTGTTTCACTTTCTTGGTGTCTGTAATTCATCTTGTCCCTTGACTGACAACCGATCTCGGGCATTTTCTCTTGGCTGCACTTAGGAATTCCCTTAGGTAAGGCTGTGATTTGTCTCGTAACTGCATATGCACCCTCCCCTCCCTCAGCTCGCAGGCTCCGTCTTCATCTCTTGGCTGGCCTTCTGCTGGGGGAAGGGAAGCTGGCAGGTATAAATCTAAAGTGCTTGCAAACATTCGGCATTATTCTTGCAAGAAGCACAGCTATGAGCCCACAGTGAGAGCTCAGGGACAGGGGGCCGTCATCCTCAGGTTTGAAACACGAGCCTTGGTAGTGACAGAGACTAGACTTCAACACAAGTGTGTTGGTCAAAGTTGAATACGCACATTCCGTTAATGTCTCTTACAAATTACTTTTCTAATTAAGTGTCTGCTTATTAAAGATGCAATCTGTCACCGCATGGGTGATGCCCGACTACTTTCCCGTTTCTTCTTGGCTTTGTCCAGATGTTGTTTACTAAGATGTGTTTCCTCAAAATTCTACTTTGCTATCCCATCCCTGAAGTCGCCTGGCCGTGAGTAGCCTCGCCAGGTGAGGACCACTCCACAAAGAACTGCAGCTGGGGGTCTCCAGTTGGAAGGGCTTGCTTGTTTTTTGTAGACTGAATGAGATGATTGCTATTAATCTGTAGCCTAGGAAGCGTTTCTATTTATATCAGTTGAACTGTCTGTCCTCTGTCTGGACAAAACATGGGTGAAAAGCTGCTGGCCTTTGAGATAAGGCGTTCTCCATCCCTGGACACTCTGCTCATGAAAGTAATGGGTTATAAGTATCACCCTGTTAGGACTGGACACACGTAGTTTAGTCGTGGAGTTTTGCCAAGTCCCAAAAGTTTATGAAATAGAAATCATTAAAAGGATTTCATTTCTCTACTCCATCCTCCTGCCGTCTACTGAGAGGATGCGGTCATTGTCCACGGGGTCCCTAGCATGCTCTGCGCCTCCTTCCCCCTGTCTTTCAGTGTCACTCTTCTTAAATACAACTCCATGCCATAAACAAACAGAAACAGCCTGTCTTCTGGTCCCTATCCAGGTCGATCTTTTTCTGCCGTCTCTTCTCTTTCAGATCTCTCAGTCCTTAAAATGTAGACTCACCAATACTTACTCTCAACTGGAAAGACTCTTCTGGTAGGAAGGAGGAAAGTAGTATTTCCTAATTATGGAAGGAAGGAGGAAGGGGTGTCTAGTATTAGATTCTTTGTGTCTGTGTAATTGGAAAAGGGCGGTATCTGTGACCATTCTCCTATTAGTAATATGTATCCCATAAAATAATAAGAGAAACTTCTTAACATTTACCATATTTATTATAGAAACATGCTATCGTTTTCATTAAATGTTCCCAGGCAATCTGATTAGGTCTCACTAGATCCATCTTACAGTGTGGGAAACTATACCTGATGGAGGCTAACTGACTTGCCCAAAGCCGCGTGGCTGAACCTCCAAGTCAGTTAAGGTTGGAATGCTTAACTGCTCTGCTGGCCTTTCAGTGGGGCACCATGTGCCCTAAGTATTGTTTTAAGAAAAGATTCCTGCAAGCCGAATGTGTCTCAGCAACTCAATTAGAAAGCAATGAGGAACAATGAGGTCTTGGAGTTAGTTTCTCATGAATAATTTTATCCACATTTTGCAACGTTGGCTGAATGCTTTCTAAGAACCAGGTGATGTTCGCTTGTGAGCTGGGAATGGACAATGACGAGAAGTTGGTAAAGCAAGAAGATGCTAGGATTCAAAGGTAGGCATCCTTGGGTTCATGTTCTTCTCTGTCATGGCTCTGAGGGACAGGCACCACCTTTATAATAAACAACACATAATTGTATTCTGTAAAGATGCCTGGGGTTGTTATTAAGTCAAAAAAATACATGGAAAGGATTTCCCTCAAACCCAGGTCACATGCTGCGATTTCTGTAGTGGGACGAAGTGGTAATGAAATGTGTTTCCAAAAAAAATGTGAGTCACAAGCATCATCCTGAACTTGTGCCCCAACAGCAAAACAAAGGCCAGTGACCAACCCATGATGCTTCTTGGGCATCCTAAGTTTCTCCCTTTCCTCTTGCTCCAACAACCTGCTCTTTCTGAACTGGTCAATGACTCGTCCAAAAAGCAAATTGCAGCCAAAAGGAATTGGACCAACACTCCAGTCTGTCTGATGTTTTATCTCCCACTCTGTGCCATGGTGTAAAATACTCGGCCTCGCTCTGCAATGTGAGCACCACTGCTGGATGCCGGTTATTTCCAACATCAGCACAATGGGGAAGCTTCCACAGAGGGTACAGAGGGGTTACAGGCTCTGCTGGAGACACAGAACCCATGGACAGATAGCTCAGCATCTCCAGTCACATTGGATCCAGAAAAAGATCCAGAACCGACTCTCATTAGACCAGTCGGGGCATGTATCCAACTCTGGCTCCATCTTGAATTTCACTAAAATGTTGAAAGTTTCTCAACTGGTCGTAACAACCCAGCAAAGTGAAAATGCAAAGAAGGAATCATATGGGCTAAAAGGTGCTTGTGTTCCTTAGAAGTAGAGAGAAGGGGCTCATTTGTAGAGTCTCCTTGCCTCGTGACAGTTTCAAGTTCGAGTGCAAATATATCTTTCCAATAAAATGTAATGTCAAGAAAAGAGAAGCAATCTAGGTACCCCAGAAGCATGATGTTTAAAATGGGAATTGGCAATACATGTGATGGAGAGTGGAGAGATACCATCTAGATGAATGGGTACCCACAGCAGGGCTACCCAGGGGAGGGGCAGACCATGGAGGGAAGGTCAGTCACTGCAGCCAGAGCCAGAAGGAGCTGCAACAGCTGCTGGAGATGCTCAGGGAAGAGCAGGGAGAGATACACTCTTGCTTCTCCCCTCTTCTCTCCCTCTGATCTTCCAGCAGTGCCTCCCAGTAGATCAATCAGCCAGGAAACCAGAGGGAAACCAAGTCAGGGAAACAGAGCAGGGCATGGCTGGGAGTGAGTGGTCTGAGATTGTACAGGCAGTGGCCACACCTGGCCTGAAGGCATTTGCCCCTGTATCTGCCTAATAGGCATCCAGAAAGAGCGTGTGAAAGAGTGTGGCCTGTCTTTTGTCTCCAGGCCAGGAAGAGAGCAACGTGGTAGGTAAGGAGGTGGTGATGTTAGCCACTCCCCTCCCATGACATTTAATTAAACAGATTATTGAAACTATGGCCAGGATGTCTTTTATTTTTACTTAAGTGGGGAGAATATGGATGAAAACAAGACCCACTTTCTCCAGGGTTACCCTGTAAGAGGCAGTGAGCTAAACATACTCTCCTGATTTCTCATTCATCAACTAAACAGTCCTAGGAAGTCACATTTATTACCCTATTTTACTAGTAAACAAATAAAATAAAGCTGTGAAAAGACGGTCATCTTGCCTCAAGTCATACAGCTTCCCTGCAGACGATCCAGCAAGGGTTGGAACCCATCTCTGTGCCTTAAGCACACGTTCTTTCTGACATCCAATGTCAACCAAAGAGTCCACAAAAACACAGGACAGGTGGAGAGCCCCGTGTGTTCGTGTTTAGTGAGCACTCTAGTTTTCCCTGTTATAGTATTAAATTAGGGGAAAAAATGGAAGGGAAAGACAAGAAGACAACAAGAACAACCAAGCTGTGGATTGCGATTTAAGGGTAAAAGCGAATTTCAGTAGAAGGTACAAAAGAGAGCTGCCTTGTGTTGATATGACGTCTGAAACCCAGAGGTAAAAGCGTCTCCTGTTTCCTGTTCAGTTGTTGCTGATATCAATGCTGGATCTTTGAATCCCTTGAGTCTCCTTGCCCATCACCTTCTGCGAGCTGTATGTGCCCTCTTCTCTTCCTTGGGAACCTGGGTCCCCTCCTAGAACATCTCTGAGCCACTTGCCTGTTGCGGAGAACAAAGCAGCTCAGTGACAACGATGAATGTATCACGAAGTCAAAGGCGTAATTACTGAAACCAAACGGAAACAAACAAACAAACAAACAAACAAAAATGACAATTCATGTGAGGCACCCAAGTCACTCAGGCTGCTTTCTCAGAGTATCTGAATAGCTTCCACTGCAACCCGATGGGAGCAAAGAGTTCTTTCCAAAATACCCCCAGGCAGGGAGCATGGCGGGGAGGGGTAGGGAGGGGAGTCGTGGGACCAAAGCTCATGGCCTCGCCTCTGCCTCTGACCCTGCCTGGAGCGGCTGGCGAGGGTGCTCATTCATCTTTTGTTCCTCCTTCATTTTCAAAATATATCCCCGCAGCAGTCAGGGCTCTTTAAAGAGTACGACTGAGAGGTTCTTTGAGAGGCAGGCGGTGGCAGACGGGTAAGTGTGAAAATGTGATCTATCTGGGATCTCACACTATGCAACGCGTACAGATCACCGCTGGAATCGTGGCTTTCAAGGGGAGAGCTCTCAATTTACGGCCAAAGCTCTGTGCCTAGCATTTGTCTTCTGGAACGGAATGAGCAAGAATAGCCAAGAGATGGGAGGTTGAGCCTCCTTGGTAGGATCCTCCCCGAAACCAACTCATTTATATTATCTGGAAAGACATAGGCAGCCGACAAAGGCTTTCCTATTCCTTGCATTTTTTTGCACATGATAATATTTGGATTCATATTGTTGGCAAGGAGTTAGTGGCCCTTTTTTCTCAAAATGGTATCTGTAATTGACATCCGGCTTAGCCACCTTCGTACCATCAAAACCAGACAAGGAAACAAACACAAGCCAAGACAACTTGATTTGAAGATACACAACCAATGTAAAGATCATTCATCCAGTGTTTAATTCCACAAATATTAATAAATACAGAGCATGTGCAAGGCAATATCCTGACCCTGGAGGAAATAGGTAGGAGACAGGCTTTTTATTCAAAGGGATCTGAGCTAAACAAAGAGAACCCTGGGGGATGAATGACCCTGGGTTTCCCTCACAGTGGTCTGGGACCCTCTAAGCCTTGCCTGAAGCTCTGCCTGTCTTTGCCTTCCTCCTGCTCCCTGGCCCCAGGGGAGCTTTATTCATATGATGTAAATGGAAGGGAATGGATCCCATTCAGAGAAGTGATGCTTATGCTGGGTCTTGATGGTGGATTGAAGTTTGTCAAGTACGAAAAGATGAAAGCTCTAGAAGGTGGGAGATAGAATTGCAAAGATCAGGAGAGTGGAATAAAGAGACGAGCTTCTATGTGTGTCCTAGTCCCTCTGGGCTGCTGTAACAGAATGCCTCAGGCTAGCTGGCGTACACACAACAGATATTTATTTATCATGATTCTGGGGGCTGGAAGCCCCAGGTCAGGGTGTTGGCACAGTTGGGAGCTGGCAGGGCACCTCTCCTTGGATCTTCCTCACTTGGGCAAGAAAGCTCCCAAGGCCCTTTCATAAGGGCAAAATCCCATTTGTGAGAACTCCACCAGCGAGGCCGCATCACCTCCCAAAGGCCCCACCTCCAGAGGCCATCACTTCGGGAGACAGAGCTTCGACATGAATCCTGGAGTTTGGGACATTCAGGCCATGACAATATGGGAGCAACAGGAGAGTTTGGATATGGGGAGGTGGGATTCAGTAGGGGAATCCTTACATTTTCCACCATTTCCAATACGCTTTGTTTTTGCGACTCACATCACATGTAGATCTTTTAACTAAAATCTCCCAAATGTGGGTGATTAAAGTCTATGCCTTGAATTTCCTTGCAACCTATCATCAGATCCCACACAAAAGTGAAAACTGCATGGAACACGGTTCACATTGTCAACTTTTCTGGATTACTCACTGTTTTAAAAATTAAAGCAACTATACTTTTTGAAGTTTTTCTCTAAGTTATTCATATCCTTATATTTAGCATTTTACAGAAGCTAATCTTGTACCCCAGAATCTTGCATTAGGACCCAAGAAATCTTCAATTTCTATATGGCAAAACTATTTCTAAGATTTTAACATTTCTTCGGGATATCCTAACACCCTCATCACTGTTTACTCGATTTTAAAACTCAATCTGGCAAGTCTTTTTTAAAAAATTCTATTAAAATTCAAATTATCCCTCATCCTTGCAATGAGATTCTGGATGAACATTGCTTTTCCCACCTAAGTAAATGATGTGTTAAATATCTGCCCAAGTTCAGGCCTAAAAGCAGCTAAGAGAAGCATTGACCTGAGCCCTGTCCTTCCCTCTGTTCTGATGTCCTCTCAGGGTTGGGAGCTGGAAGGAAGATTAAATGACTTGGCTCAGGAAGGAAAAAGCAAGAAGTCTACCAACCATTTACCAGTTTATTTCTGGAAGTTTCATGCCGGTCATCTGCATACTTGCCCTCTGAAACCAGGAAGAAAAATGGAATCAATTCTCATCTCAGCTTCCTTGTCCACCCTGGGCTGCTTTTGGAAGATGAGCCAGGAATCTGGTGAGCTGCTCTCCAGGGTGATTTGTGGAGTCATCACTGATTCCAGCTGCTCCATCGTTTCTTAAGGGTTAACTCAAATCAGAACGCAAGAGCAGATGACCACAGAAATCGAACTCTCCAGACTCAGGCTGATGTCAAGTTCCTGAAGCATGAGTCATCCAGGAAAAATGAATAATGAAAATGGCTAATTTATAACTGGGCACAGAGTGTGTGCATGTGGAAGGAATGGGTAGTGGTAATTTTTCTAATTAACAGTAGAACTGACTTGAGTGATTAATTGGTCACACAAATGAGCTGTTAGGATCATAAGAGTCACCATGCTGGACACTGAAGGACAGACTAGGGAGGCCATCTGGGCTTGACCTCCAGCCCAGGACATTGGCCGGGACTTCCACCAGCCTCTCCTGGCCAGTCAGAACATCTGGCTTCCCATCCTTACATCAGCTGGTTGGAGCCTGGGCCCTTGGCAAGTGTCTCCTGCCCTCTCTGCTGTCTTTCTTCTTTCTCCCTCCTTGACTTTCCCTTTAACTCCCAAGTTTTCTGTCTCTCTCTTCTTCTCTCTCACTCATCTTTCACTCATCTTTCTCCCCTTCCCTTGTCTTTTTATTTTTTAGTTGAGGTAGAGTGGATTTACAATGTTCTGTTAGTTTCTGGTGTGCAGCATAGTGATTCAGTCATACATATATATATATATACACACATATATGTGTATACATATTCTTTTCCATTACAGGTTATTACAAGCTATTGAATGTAGTTCCTGTGCTCTACAGTAGGTCCTTGTTGTTTATCCATTTTACATATAGTAGTGTGTATCTGCTAATCCCAAACTCCTAATTTACCCCTCCCACTTTCTCGTCTACAAACCGTAAGTTTGTTTTCTATGTCTCTGAGTCTGTTTCTAGATTGTTCTAGATTCCACATGTAAGTGATCTCATATGGTATTTGTCTTTCTCTGTCTGACTTACTTCACTTAGTGTGATCATCTCTAGGTCCATCCTTGTTGCTGCCACCTCTCCTGTCTCTTACTTTGTATTCTGTGTCTGCCTTTCTGACCTCTTGGCTCTCCATCCCTTGCTCCCCTATCTGTCTCTCTCTACTGACTCAGCTTTCCCCTGTGTCCTTTCCTTGTTATCTCCCTCTCCTGCCCTTCCTCCTTCCTGCATTCACCCCTGTTGGCACCCTTGGCATAAAATCAAGCCTCGGAACACTGAAAGGACCTCGGGCACAGAGATTTTTAAACTTTGATGTGTACATGAGCTATCCAGGGAAGTTGCTAAAATGCAGCTTCTGCCTAGTAGGTCTAGGCCAGGACCTGGGATTCTGCAGTTCTTGAGACGTCCCAGAGGATGCTAATGCTGCATGTCCCGGGTACCACACACTTTGAGTATCAAGGCTTTAGAGTAGCTCTCTGTCAAGTGCTTCATTGAGCAGAGATGGAGACCTGGCCCCAAAGGGGGAAAGATGTGCCCGGGGCCCTGACACTCAGTGAGCTGCTGGCAGGAAGAAAACTCAGTTTCTCTCAGGACCTGCTGTCTTGACCTGAATCAACGGGACGGCAAGTACCTCCTTCCTTCTTTGAAGCTGGCGGGTCCTTGATGCGCTTCAGTTTTCGTGTCGACAACCAGGGTGGAGAAAACCTTATCTTCCAATTTGAGGCAAGGTTTATGGGTACTCAGTTCTGGGTTCGAATCTCAGCTCTGATAGATATCATCTCTTTAAAACTGGAGAAGTCATTCAACCTTTTGGGGCCCCAGGTTATATTTAAACAATAGCTAGCATTTACTCTCGGGGTCGTTATGAGAATTAAGCTGCAAGCAGTATGCATTAGGGGCCCGGTTCAGAGCTGGCACCCAGGAAAGTCATGCTCATCTCAGTCCGCTCCCCCTCCAAGCCTCAGCTTTCAGACTGACAGTTCTCATTTTCAGTGTGGGCACCTGTCTACCCCATGGAAAGGTATACTGAAGGATGTGTTGTCCACTCCTTCGAATTCCACGAGCAGCACAGGCCCACTGTACTTTGGCCTTTCATGAGTCATCAGGAGCTGAAGAACACACGGTCCAGAGAGCCAAAGTGACCTTCTGAAGCTCATCCCAGGTGTTCACAGTACAACAGACTAGTATTTAAGTCCCTGACTCCCCAACCTGGGATCTTCAGACTGTGACCCAGTGACTGCCAACTCCAAGTCAGCTTTCAACCATGGTTTCTTATCATCACCTTTTCTCAGGACCTAAAGGCAAGGCCCACACCTTTGCCACAATTCATCCACATCCTGGGTGACATGCTACAACCATTTCGGGAGTGACAGTCCAAAGATAACTTCACATGGGAATAGAAGACACTTTACTTTGATATCCTCCACACAAGGGGAAATGACCAATCCTTGGGCAAGATTCTATCAGTCTTTGTTATTCATTTTGCTGTTATTACAAACAGATTTCAGTTACACTGCTGTGCCCCATTTCCCTTTCTTTCATTTTTTCCCCTGATGCCGGTTTCCCTTCATTTCTGCAGAGGAAATGACCTACTCCTTTTAGTTAAACTCCTACCCTGACAGAAGACATCACCCAGGAAAGAAAACAGCGTGACTGTTGGCAGTTTTTCAGGATTCTGGAAGGGAAGGGAGGTGGATGTTTTATTTTTATTCCCAATCCTCTAAGTCACAGGGACGTTGAGTTTGAAGGTCTTTGGTTCCCTCAACCCAGCCCAGCATCTGAGGTGTCATTTCTCGATGGCCCGGGAAGATGATTCTTGAACAGCCAGGAGACCAGAGTGGGGCATAAGGATTCTGAGACACATTGACTGAAAGATCAGGCTTTATTCTGGGTTCAGACCAGCTGTGTTATTTGCTGGACATGTGACACCAGAAAGCCATTTTTCCCTTTAAGTCTCTCTGTCCTCAAGTGAAAAAATGAGGATGACAATTGTCTGTTCGAGGGTTATTGGCTCTGTGTACTTCATGTCCCTGGCACAGTGTCTGACAGAGAGAGATGCTTCATTCGTGCCTGCCTGCCTCCTCCAGCCCCACGTCCCCATCCACCGCTCAGGGCAGCCCTCTCTTGCCCACGGTCTCTACTTTCACAACCTGCGGCATCTTTTCTGAGCGCAGGGAGACCAGGCTTGTACGTAAATCCCTGGCCTATAAGTCACACCGACAAAGCTCATGCCCAGATGATTTTGGGGTGTGTGTGTGTGTTTTCTCTTGCTTTGTTGTTTTATTTTTATGACATCCACCATATAGTTGAATATGTTTACATTCTGATTTCAGAAAGCGGGAAAGGTAAGATGTTCACTTAAATTTAATGACAGGCCATGGAGTATGATTAAAACAGATGGTTTTTGGCAATATGTTGTATGTGGTTTTATCCTTTCCTTTTTTTTTCTTTAAGAAAAATCAACAAGATGATTTTGCTGGCCTTCTTTTCCTGAGTCTCTTCTCTCCACTTGGCTTTCTTTTTCTTTCTTCTTTTCTTAGCTCCTTTCTGCCTTTCTTTCTTATTTTCTAAAAGGTTCTGAGTTGTTGCCAGTTATTATTATAGGCTGAATGCTTTGGCTCTGAGCCAAGATGCCCATAGTTAAGCATGGAACCAAAATGGATGGTTTCTCTCCTGTTTCCCCATCATGTACTGTCCCCACTGCAGCTTATGGTGGGGGAGGACTGGGCGCACACTTCTGCTGTCCAGATTTTGCAAATACTCTCTGCTGGTTGGGAGAGTGGGGTCATACAAGGGATATAAAAGGCAAGATCATTGTAAAAGGTCAGCGTGAAGATGCTTAGGGTCATTTCCCAGCTATTAGTTATTTTTGGGAATCAAGTTAATCATCTTCATCGGGGTCTGACAAGGTGTACAGCAGATCCCCGGCGTGTAGTGGTTTCCATGTGGGATGTATGACTTGAAGACCAATGGATTTCAGGGAAAGGGAGACTGAAATGTTAAGGGGGAGAATCTCCAATCTTTGCACTCACTGAAAAATTTCAGCCCTCATGTTCAAAGAAAGGGGTCTTCAGAATAAAACTCCTGAGAAAGTGGACGAGTTTCCTATGGTCTCTGTGACACACTGCCACACATTTAGGATTCAAAATAACATGCACTTATTATCTTATATTTATTAGCTTAGTCTCTCAAGGTCATAATTCCTGAAATAAAGACATTGACACTGCATTCCTTCTGGGAGGGAGTCTGCCCCATGCCCTTCCCAACTTCTGGAGGTCACCCACCTTCCTTGACTCCTGGCCTCTTCCAGCGATGGTGCCCCTGTGACCACCTTCCACCGTCACACCTGTTCCTCTGCTCCCAGGGTCACCCCACCTGCTTCCTCTGAGCCTCCTGCTTCCCTTCTTATCAGAACCCTTGCCACTAAGTTGGGCTCTCTTGGGTAATCCAGAATCCTCTCCTCATCTTGAGTCTTAATTTAACCTTACCTGCAAAGTTCCCTTTGCTGTGGAAAGTACCATATTCCCCGGTATCCAGGATTAGGGTGTGGACATCTTTGAGGAGGGGCAGCGTCCTGCCACCAGAAGGGCTGTGCTGTTCCTCACTTGCCAGTCCTGTGGTAGCTCGTGGAAGACCCAAAAATGTGAGATTCCGGATGGCGATGGTCCTGAAGAAGCCCCTGTACTATTTATTTTATCTTATTTTTTATTGAAGTATAGTCAGTTTAAAATGTTATGTCAATTTCTGGTGCACAGCATAATAGTTCAGTCACACACATACATACATACATTAGTTTTCATATTCTTTTTCATTATAGGTTATGACAAGACATTGACTATAGTTCTCTGTGCTATACAGTAGAAACTTGTGTATCTATTTTATATACAGTAGTTAGGGTCTACAAATCTTCAACTCTCAATTTATCCCTTTCCACCAACTTCCTTCTTTGGTAACCATAAATTTGTTTCCTATGTCTGTAAATCTGTTTCTGTTTTGTAAATAAGTTCATTTGTCTTTTTTTTTTTTTTTAAATTCCACAAACAAGTGATATCATATGGTATTTTTCTTTCTCTTTCTGGCTTACTTTACTTAGAATGATGATCACCAGGTCCATCTATGTTACTGCAAATGGCATTATTTTATTCTTTTTTATGGCTGAGTAGTATTCCATTGTATAAATTTACCATAGCTGCTTCATCTAGTCATCTGTCAATGGACACTTAGATTGTTTCCACGTCTTGGCTATTGCAAATAGTGCTGCTATAAATATTGGAGAGCATGTGTCTTTTTGAATTAAAATTCCCTCTGGATATACACTGTATCCTTCAGTTTAGCTGAGGGGCATCCCTGTCTACATTCAGGGTTTGGTTCTTCCACCTCATACTTTGCTCTTGAAGCCTAAGCCTTAGCTCTGCCCATGGAAACCAAGGCTCAAGATGTCAGGACCTGGGGGAGCCCACCTCACCCCCATACTCGGACGCTCAAGTCAGGAGTATGACTTCTTCCTCCATCACTCACTCTGCTTCCCCAGCATCAGCTCCTCCTGCCTTGCACATGGCAGAATTAGCCAGCACAAGTATCTGCAATGACCTTAGGTTTAAAGGTAAAAACACCTAGGAATGATGTCAAACGCTCCTTGGCATTTTGAGATTTGCTCTTCCCCATAACATAACCACTAGATGAAAAGAGAAGGAAATTGAAAGAGGGTTCTCAAACTCCACCCTTCCCACGTTTCTTCTTCCCTTGCCAATGTGTCAAGAGTTTCCACAGAGACACGATCCTTACACTCAGTTCCTTTTAGTAGATGATTTCACAAAAATCCTAAAATGAAATTGTATGAAAGTCATACAGACAAATCCAGCACATCACAGGTACAGGGCTTTTATATCTCAGCCCCGTTCAAAGTGCATGACATGTGGAATCTCAGTCATCCTGAATTTTAAACAATGCTTTTTTTCTAAGAAAGTGAGCAAATTAATATATTAGCAATTCAAAAAAAAAAGATAATCAAATCAGAGTTTAAAAAAAGGAAAGAATCATTAAGTCTTGCAGGAGACAAGAGAGTTAGATCTCTGAGGTTAAGGAACAGAGCACACAGAGAAGTGTGTTTGTTTCATATATAAACTCGATATTATGCCTTTGCAATAACCTTTGCTCGATGCAGATATTAAAACTTCATGGCTTGAATATGTTTTTGTACATCTGAATAAACAAAGGGATATTATTTACAATACTCCCCAGAGGAAAGGCTTAATATCTCTTCATTATTAAGGGTATGTGACTTAAATTATTTTTTCGGGTCTTCACATGAACAAGATTGCCGGTCTCGCTGACGTTCGTGCATGTTAGAATCTGACACTGAAGCAATAGCTGACTCACAGAAAGAACACAGCACTTTTTCTGAAAACTTGCTTCTATAATAAAGAAAATTTGGAGATCCTTTTATGGCATTTTTGTTGGCTGTGTCTTCAATGTGAGCGAAAGAGTGTATGAGTTATTAGACAAATAGAAAAAAGAAAAGAAGAAAATATTAGGGAAATATGAAGTCCCCCCAGTAGCTCTCATTCTTCCACCAAATTCAATTGCAACTAACATCTGTTTGGTATCACTGACTGCAGCTGGACGAGCACAGGAGCAGTCAGCTGTGTGCAGGTGCCCCGGGATGGTGCTTTCTGGGCTGGATGTCATAGTTTCACAATGTCTGACTACTACTAATAGATAATAATGAAATCATGATAAAATAGTAATAAAACCTAAAGAAAGAATGTATGAGGCCATCCTTAAAAACCACCAAGGAGACAGAATTGAGGCTCTTTCCCCAGCACTGGAGCCAGGCATGGGAAGGAGGGACAAAGGCAGACAGGGGAGGTAACTCCAGAAAGAGCAGGAAAGGAAGCACGTGGTCGTGGCCTGGGGCTGAGAATTGGTACGTGGTGAAAAGGACACTTTCAATATGATGCACTGAACTGACCACTGGGGTGTTAATTAAACCCACAGCACCTCGGCTCTTAAAGGAAGAACTCTCAGCTAAGATTAAAGCGTGATCATTTGTCAATTGCTCACGATTGATGTAAAACTAGCCAATATAGTCGATTATACAGGCATACACTTTATCCCCAAAATGTATAAGCTATACTTCAGATATCTTCAAGTCTTAAATGGGGAGATGCATTCTGATTTATTTTTGCTTGAAAGAAGACCCAGGAGAACATATTCAGGCTCCTGTTGGTTTGGATCTGTTCTCCACCGACACTCAGCTTCTGTTTGTCTTTGTGCTCACACAGCAACTCTGTTAGGAATCCCTAATCTTAAATCTATTCATTGAGGTAGGGGTCCTCATTCCTATTCTTTTTTTTTAAATTGATACATAGTTGATTTTCAGTATTGTGTTAACTTCTGGTGTACAGCAGATCCTATTTAGACATAGGATCTGTATTTCTTTTCATATTCTGTTTCATTATAGGACATTACAAGGTATTGAAGATAGTTCCCTGTGCTCTACAGGAGGACCTTGTTGCATATCTATTTTATATGTAGTTGTGTGTATCTGCTGGTTTCAAATTCCTAATTTCTCCCTTCCCCTTCCTTTCCCCTGGTAACCATAAGTTTGTTTTCCATGTCTGTGAGTCCATTTCTGCTTGTAAATAAGTTCATTTGTGTCCCTTTTTCAAAAAAAACTCTACATATAAGTGATAAACTAGGTACTTCTCTTTCTGTTTCTGGCTTACTTCACTTAGAATGATGATCTCCAGATGCATCCATGTTTCTTCAAATAGCATTATTTTATTCTTTTTTTTTATGGCTGCTCACATCTACTTTTTTATTGAAATATAGTCAGTTTACAATGGTGTGTCAATTTCTGGCATGCAGTATAATAGTTCAGTCATACATATACATACATATATTCATTTTCATATTGTTTTCCATTATAGGTTACTAAAAGATATTGAGTATAGTTCCCTATGCTCTACAGTAGAAACTTGATGTGTATCTATTTTATATATAGTAGTTAGTATCTGCAAATCTCAAACTTTTAATTTATCCCTTCCCACCCCCTTCCCCCCTTGGGTAACTGTAAGTTTGTTTTCTATGTCAGTGAGTCTGTTTGTTTTGCAAATAAGTTCACTTGTCTTTTTTTTAGATTCCACATATAAGTGATATCATATGATATTTTTCATTCTCTTTCTGGCTTACTTCACTTAGAATGATGATCTCCAGGTCCATCCATGTTGCTGCAAATGGCATTATTTTATTCTTTTTTATGGCTGAGTAGTATTCCATTGTATAAATATACCACAACTTCTTTATCCAGTCCTCTGTCAATGGACAATTTTCTTCACATTCCTCTGATGTTATTTTCCTGTCAAGCACAAGTCCATGAATGTATCAACCTTTGTTCTTTACCTAAAGCCTCCTTCTACTGACAAAGGAAGAAAATTAACAAGGAACCTTGAACTTGGTATAAAGACATCCACTTTCTAAATACAACTTGTCTTCATCACTTCTCCCCTCTGAGCCGAGCTTTGCCCTTTATATAAATGAAGAGGTCAGATTTGACCATAGCCAAGGCCCTTTTCAACTCCACTCCTGTCATCTTTCTACCTGGGAAAGCACTGCGAAAGACAAACAAACAAACAAACAAACAAAAACTTGCTTATTTCACGTGTTTCCTATCCAAACTTGTCAACAACTGAATCTTTTCTGTCACCTATTGTGGGAAAAAAATAAAACCTCCTTCTTGGCAATCAAGAGAGGTACCTTAAAGGCATCCCTAATTATTTCTTTGCCGTCCTGTTGGGATGACAACTGTTGGGAGAGGAACAGGCTATTGTATGGGTCAGATCAGAAAATCTGAATTTGCTATTTCCCTCTTTACACCTCAGAACTGTTTCTGTGACATTTACAGATTGAATTTTCTCCTTTAAAAGTGTAGAAACAGTGCTTTCCCTGGCTTACATCAGGGTAATTTTTGGAAGATCTCAAAGGAGGATACGTGTCCAAAGAATTTGCCACCCAAAGGTCCATAAGTAACAATACATACTGTCTCTGTTACATACCCCTATAATCCATTATTGGAAGTTACAAATTTGACCACACCATTTCCTGATGCCACCAGCTTCAGGATGATAAGTTCTCCGGTTTCATCTCTTCCCCCAACCAACAAGAAGACTCTACCCCAGCCATGCAGTCATCTGTGGTTTTGGGCTCTGCCACCTTCCTGTACCCTTCAGAGACTTCCACATCTTTTTCTCTATGCCTGGAGTATCCTTCCCCACTGTTCCCATCTGCTTAAGTACTTCTGTTCCTTTTAGTGATTCTTACCTATTTTTTTTTAAGGAGACCTCATCCCTCATTTTTTTATGTGAACACAACAATGACAAGAAGATATTGCAAAGATGGCTGAATTCTCCCGATCTCATTTCTTCCTCTCCCCAGAAACAAAGCACTGTTCCCAACTTGGCAATTGTTAGTCTCTTGAGTAATTTCTATAAATGTCTAAATAGCATGTTGCCGTAAAACATATTGTATTGTTAACCACATTTATATATATATATATATATATATATATATATATATATATATATATATACACATGCTATTATATAGAATATGTATTTTTGCAATTTACTTTTTTCATTGACTGTAAAGCTAGAATCACAATACTAAGATCAAAGGATCAAAAGGTCTCAAAACCAAATTTTTTTCTGTAATGTATTTGGCAGCAAAATCTAACCTAACCTGAACCTATTAGGTGCCAAAACATGACCAGAATTGATATGGGGCTATTTATGGCCTTGATTAATTCCACTTTAAGTTAACCTTTTTTTTTTTTTTTAGAAATGTGTTTATTCTTTTTAGAAATATTAGTATGTTTGGTTTTGTAGTGTTTGCCCAGGATCTGCTTGGGGGTGTTACCAAAGTATAAATATATGCCTCTTTAAATTTTTAAAATTGAATTCTGAAACACTTTTGGCCCCTTAAGACTTTGGAATAGGAGTTTGGACTGGAATGTTTTTGAGATTCGTCCGTGTTGACTCATAAAGCTATAGTGCATTAATTTTAACAGCTTTAACAGCTTGATAACATTATATTGCATGATATGTCTCTATTTATTCAGTCTCTGGTTGACATACATTTAGGGTATTTCCAGTTTTTCAGTTTCAGACAGTGCTGCAGTATGCTTCTGGTCCATGAATCCTTGTACAACAAATAGAAAATTTCTGAAAGTGGAAGTGCTGATGCACAGGGGACATGTTTTTCTAGTTGTATTAGCTGTTGCCAAATTGTTCTCCAAAATGGCTGTTCCAACAAAGACAGGAACTGTTAGGGCATGAACGATTCATACGTTCCACATCCTGGCAGACATTTGGGATCTGTGGTCTAGGAAATGGTAAACACGTTTGTGTATTCTCCATGCATGTGCTGAATGAACATCTAATTTCTAATTTAGAAGACGCAGGTTTCTGTATAACTCATTGTATCAGTAATTATGTTGTTTAAATAATCTAGATCTTTATTTTTTTCTGAGACATTGGTTACTGAGAGAGGTGTATTGATTTCTCCTGCTGTGAGGTTAGATTTTTCCAGCTTTTTATTGCAATTCTGCCACTTATTTTATATAATTTTAGAATATACAATTGGATATCTGTAAGTTCTGAATTGCAGTACCTTCCTGGTGCATCTTTGTTCCCTGTGATACTTTTGGACTCCAGGTTTTTTTTTTTTTTGGTATTAAAATAGATACATAGGTTTTCTTTTGATTAGTTTTTCTTAATCCTTTGCTTCCAAATTAAAAAAAAATGCTTTATTTCTTTTACTCTCTTGTCCAATCTGACAAGTTATCTTTGTATCTGGTAAGTTAAGTTCATTTACATTTATTATGTCTACTGATGTACTTGGATTAATTTATAATTTCTTCTTTTATGTATTCTATTTATTGTTTTTTCCATTTTTTAAAGTTTCTCTCTTTCTATTGAATTGATAAAGTATTTCCTATTTCTTTTCCCCCCAATGAATTATAAATTAACCACTCTGTTTTCACACTTATATTATCCTTGATATTTTATTTAGGACAGTCAAAAACTGAAAAATGTCTTTCCTCACTTCTGGAACAAGAAAAGGACCTTCGTTTTAAATATTGTTCTAAATTTTAATACCACATTGTTTCTGGAAGAGGGTGTGTGTGTGATAAAGAGACAAAGAAAGAGAGAGTTTCTTTCTGACATACATCTTTTAGCTTTCTTTCAACAAGATTATGTTTGTGTCCAATTCCTACTTGTCTTAAAATGTCTTTACTTCCCCATCCCACTTGCGTGATAGTTTAGCTGGTTACAGAATTCTTGGTGAACTCTTCTTCTTCCAGCAGTTTGAAACTGTGACTCACTGTTCTCTGGTCTGACTCAGGTGACTGCTGTTGTTACTACTGATCACACAAGTCACGTCACATTTGTCCTCCAGTTCACCAATTCTCTTCTTCTGATTTGAATCTGGTATTTAACTTATCCCTTGAGTTTTAAATTTTACAACGTTAATTTTTACTTTTACAATTTCTATTTGATTTTTTATTAAATTTTCTGATCTTTTTTTGAGTATCTAGTTCTTTGGGGGTTTTGAATCTTTACTTTTATCACTTATTTTTACCTTTGTTAGATTGGTTTTTTTTACTTAATTTCTTTGATATTTTATCTGTCCTGTGACAAAAAAAAAAGTCACTTCTTAAATAGCAAAATAGTTATCACTTTGTTTGGTCTCACATCAGACACATACAATACTCTCAGAATAACAAGTCCTGCACTGTTGCCAGCAACATAATTACTGAACAGTCTAAGATTTCACTTACAGTTGTATTTAATTGTTTACCTTCTCCACTTTATTTTAAAGTTGTTATATGTATTACTTCCATATACTTGGAATAGCATCCAGACAATATTACAATTTTGTGTTCAACATTCATTCATATTTTAAATAATTTAAATAAATAAAAGCACTCTACTATATGTATCCAAATATTTACCATTTCTGAAATGCCAAGTTTTACTTCAATATCAATTATTTTCCATCACTCTACACAATTATCTTTAGCAATTCTTTAAAAGCATATTCTTGTGACAAATTTTCTTAGTTTCCCTTTATATGAGAATGTCTTTATGATATCTTTATTCCTAGTGGTATTTTTATTAAATATAGAATTCTAGGTAGATCTTTTATTTCAAAAATTAAAAAATGTTGTTTTAATGTTTTCTGGTTCCAACATAATTACTAAGTGTGACATAATAAAATACATTAAACCCTATGCCCTCAAAATTAGAAATTAAATGTTGTTCTATGATTTCTGATGGAAAATCCAGTAATTTTGAATCATCTTTCTTTTAAATGTAATTTCTTTTCTCCTCTGACTGCTCTAAAGATTTATCAAATTTTTCTTTAGTTTTCAGTATTTTAAATCCTATTTCTGGACATGACTTCCAGTTTATCTTGTTTGCATTTTGTTGAATTTCCTGAATCCATATATGTGTGTCTCAAAATGTAGGAAGATCTTAGTCACTGTTTCTTCAAAAATTTACTTCCGTACCTAATTCTTTCTCTTCTGGAATTTTGATGTCATGAAGTTAGAACTTTAAAACTTTCCCATGGGTTCCTGAGTCTCTGCTCATTTTCATGTTTTCCTCTCTTCTGCAGATTGCATCATTTCTATTTATCCAAATTCAGGTGCACTGATTCTTTCCTAGTTCATCCGCATTCTGCTAGTGAGACCATTCAGGGTGAATTATTTTATTTTCTGTATTGAATTTGTCAGTTCTGAGATGTCCATTGTGTTGTTTTTTATTGTTTCTATTTCTCTGCTCAGAACTTTCATTTTTGTGTTTATTTCAAGGGTCTTTGTCTTTATTTCAGGGATGATTTTATAATGGCTGCTTTAAAGGGTTTGCTGGGTAATTACAACATCTGGTTGACCTTGGAGGAGGAATCTGATGATTGATTGTCTTGGTAAGGTTTTTCTTTGTTTGTTTTTATCAAGTAATTTTGTATTGAATCCTGGAAACCTTGAGTATTATTTTGCAAGGTTCTGGGTTTAAAATCACTCAGAGAACTTACTTTGTTTTGTTTTAACAGACAATCAACCTGATTAGGCTGACACCACCACCGCTATCTTACCTTCTGTGGTTGCTGCCTCTAACGTTAAAGTTTTAAAATCCTTGCCCTACTGTTTGGATCTGCCTGCACAGGCACCACCCGGGGGTTCGTCTGGGGCTTAGTCTATGGTTAATTTCACAGTCCATTTCCTAAAGCCTTTGCTCTGCTTCTTTGTCTCTGCTCCACCCATGCATGGCCTAGGAGTGAGTCTTGAGCTCATGCAAGTTCATACATAGAAATAGGGGGCCCCTTTTCAGATCTCTCCTTTCTAGATTGTCCTCAACACTAGTTCCCAGAGACCACTCTTCCCTTCCCTCTGGCCAGAAAGACAGGATTCTCCGTAGGTATTAGCCTTCCCAGCAATGGACTCATTCCATATCACTAGGGCCACTTAAGTGCAAAGTGGTGAGAAAGAAAATCAGATATTCTCTCCAAACGACATAGGCCCCTTTGCTTAGCACCCTCTTAACAAATGGCAGGGTCTTCTCTTGGGATTTCGGATGTCTATGGAGCTGCAGTGACGGCAGTACAGTTTAGTTCTAGGGCTGCTCTCAGAACATGGCTAGGAGAGAAGAAAAATGCATTTTTTAAAAGAGGAAGGAGAAATTCCCACATACTCTCTGACATACACTTGTCTCTGCCCCCTGGCTAGTAATAAAGAGTTTCTCCAGGACAGTTTTACCCCATGACCACTGTACATTTGAACATTTAACCCATTTCTTGAATCAAAACTGGGAAATAAAGGAAGGAAAAAAGAAAACCTGCTATTATCCCAGTAATGGAAAGGTATTCACTTGTTTACTCCAGTTTACAGCCTCCTGCCTTTTGCCACTGTTAAGTTTCCAGAATCCTCAGTAGTTTTATTCTGTGTTATGTTCAAAGATTATAGTTGTTATTAGACCGTAGTTGACTTGCTCCGTCTTGGCCAGCACTAGAATTTTTTTTTTTTAATTTATATTTTATGTTCAGGAATTGCTTTGGGAAGTTCTGATTTAATTTTGCTTTTATATATAATATGTATATATTTCTAAAGTCAAAACTACAAGACAGGGTTGTGGGTTGAACTGTGTTCCCTCAAAAATCACATGTTGAAGCTCTGACCCCCAGTATCTCTGAATGTGACCATATCTGGTCTTCGGGACTTTAAGGAGGTGACCACGTTAAAATGATGTCATTAGAGTGGTCCCTAATCCAACATGACTTCAGAGGAAATTTGGACTCACAGACGGGCACCAGGGTGTGCACATGCAGGTGAGGATCATGTGAAGAGGCAGTAAGAAGACAGCTGTCTCCAAGAAGAGGAGCCTCAGAAGAAGCCAGCCCTCCCTGCGGACGCCTGGATCTAGGGCTTGTGGCTTCTAGAACCGCGAGACAATACACCTCAGCTGTTAAGCCCGCCGTCTGAGGTGCTTTGTTCGGGGCCCTAGCAAACTAAAACAAGAACACCACACTTACTGTTTTTCTTTCTCCCAGTTTTCCTTGCTACATGCTGTAATCTTCCACAATATTCAGCTTTTTTCATTTGCAACAACCTCTTAATCTTGGTATTTTTATGTCTTAATAGGTAAAGAAACTATTAGAGCTGGTGAGCAGGATGGCTGGCCTCTGACACGTGGCTACACGGCCCGCATGCCTCCTGCCGCCTTGCACCAAGCTAAACTCGGGCAAACACGAAGAAGGAGGTAAACATGCAGGCAGGAGATTCCCTAAGCTCTCATTTAATTGCAGCTCAAAAACTGAAGAGTAATGTAAAAAAAAAAAAAAAAAAGTCATTTTAATTCAACGATCCTTCCCCCCCCCCCCCCCCCCCCGCAAACTATTGTTCATGCAGTCAGGGCGGTGCAGACCCCTTCCTGAAAAATTTTGACAAACTCCAAGCACCATTCAGAAACATGAAGGGCTCTCAGCGGGACCTCGTTATTCCGAACATTCACACAAAGCCATTCCGTACAGTATAATGCAACTTGATTTTGTATGGTGCCCCATTCAAGTAGGAACCCCGAGGGAAGCTCATACATCCTGTTTTTAATCATATTTGAGTGATTTAATTTCAAACACACAGCCACTTTTGCTTAATGCAACCTGCATTTGAAGAAAGGTTCCTTCGTGACAACCAAGTGAGAGGGTGACAAGGGTTTTATTCTGATCCTGACTCAATAGGCCACCTTTTGCTTCTGATGAGGGGATACAGATACCACCTCAGGGAGGATGAGTGATGGGTGGCATGGGATTTTTCCATTTCTGCCCCCCCCCATGAAGTACTTATGTGCTAAAATTATAGTATTGAATAACAACAAAAACTACCAAAAATGCCTTAATCTTTTTTTTTCCTTTCCTTGAAAAAAGTCATGTTTACCCACCAATCATAGAAAGACAGCTTGGTAAAGTGGAATGAACAGTGGATTGAGATTCTTGACTTTTGCTCCAGACTCCACCAACTAACCGTCCAAGCTTGTGTCCTTGGGCAAGTCACTCCTCTTCCCTTCAGTTCAGTTTCCACGCTCTGGAGAAGCCAAAGGCCCACCCTTTACAGGACACACCCTCTGTCCTGTGCATCAACACGGCTTTCTCCTTAGCTCCTTCTTGCTAGTCCTGGTCTTTGGGTACTTCACTCAGGAGTGTTCACTGACCCATAACCAGCTAGGTTACAGATGCTCAAAGAGAAGCCCCTCCTTGAACAGACTTTATGAGCGAAAGGAGACGTTTGAGGGCGGGGTGAAACAGCGCAGCTAGATGCAAAAGCACAGGGGCATCACGCACAGCTGAAATTGACACCAGAAGTCAAGAAGAGAGCTTTCTTCCCCTGAAAGGTTTCCTTACTTACAGATGACCAACAAAGACGTACTGAACAACGGTGAGGCAGCCTCTTAACAGGCAGGTGTTCCTGTTGATCTAGAGTGTGAGTCACACAGACAGGACGCAGCAGAGCCAGCATTTGACCTTAGCTGGTCTCGCTCTAGCATAAGCCTGTTTAGCCACGATGCTATCTCTCCTTGCAATTTAAGGTAGAACGTTGCTGCCTCCACGTTGGCTTTCTTAGCCATCCCAGCACCAGTGAGTTCCTCTGATGACTCTATGCCACAGGCATGGAGAAGCAACAGACCTCCTCCTGAATAATACACCCCAGGGCCACCAGGGCAACTATCCTCAGACGTGAGCAGTAAACGTGCACATTGTCTGCAGCGTGGTCTGCTGCATTCAGAGAACAGGAAAGATTGTTTCTAGGCATCCTACAGGGAATTCATGCCTTCTGCTGGCTGTCTGCTTGGTCTACTTCCCCATAATCCCAGTTCTCTCCATTACGATGGAGGGGGACACCAGGACATCAATCTGTCTGATGACCCTGCTTCTTTAAGTGAAGCTGATTTTCATTTGCCCTAATTAAAAGTTAAAAGGGGGATGAGGACTCTCCAGGGCCTTTTCGTCCCATTGCCCTTGTCCACTCCTTGCTCAGTCTCAGGCTGTGCCTGCTGGCTCAGCCCTGGCCTAGATCCTGACCCTTGGATTAAGCAACCTCGTATGTCTCCGTGGCCATACGTGCTGGTTCTTGTTTTCACAGGCTTTGATCCTTATGTCTTTCCATGCCTTTGGCTCAACCTTAATTTTGGTTTATTTTGCTTGTGCCTTTTTTTTTTTTTTTTTTTTTTTTTGCCAAATACCAACATCTTCAACCAGGCCCAGCAACTCAGAACCTAATCGCAGCCATTGACCCATTTTGCTCTGCCTCTGATCCCTAGAGACAGGGTTTTCTTAGGTCATAGCTCTTTACTGTCATCCTAATAATTTAAGAATTAATGCTGAATCTTTGACAGGAGGAATTTAAGAACACTGAGTGAACAGGTAGACTACCTTTGGGGAAATATGTGGCTTTTCCCAACACCAACAGCCAATATCTCAACCCTCCAACACCAGCTGGATGTCCAACAATTCAGTTCAGCTCTGGCACTATCTACCTAAAGTAAATGCAGGTCCCAAAGTTTATGGCCTCAGTCCCACAGAACTGCCTTCACTTCAGATGCCGTCTGCAAGTGGAGTCTCCAGGCAACCCACACTTCTCCCTCACCAACTACGAATTTGAGGATTTCCACCATTCCTAGCTCAGATTCAATAATTCACTGGAACAATTCACAGAACTCGGGATAACACTTACAATTGCTGGTTATTATGAAAGATAAAACTCAAGAACAGCCAGATAGAAGAGGTGCATAGAACAGGGAGGGGGAATGCAGTGTAGGGTTCCCGTGCTCTCTTAGGGTGCACAAGCCTCCCAGCACATCCATGTGTTCACTAACCCAGAAGCTCCCCAGTCTCATTCTTTAGAGGTTTTTGTGGAGGTTTCAATATATAGGCATGATTGACTAAATCATTGGCTGTTGGCGATCAAACTCAGTCTCCAGCTTCCCTCTTTTCCCAGGGTAGGTGAAGAAGCAGGGCTGAAAATTCCAGTTCTGTCATCACTTTCTGGTGACCAGCCCACATTCTGAGGTCATTTAATCCCCTCTCTTCCATGCGTCATCTCATTAGAATACAAACAACACTTCTATTACTCAGGAAGGTTTTAGGATCATTGTGTCGAGAACTATGGACAAAGACCAATTTTTACTTTTTATTATACCACAGGAACCTAAAGAAAACTTGGGCTCATGGTGCACTCAACCCAACTAGGATTTCAAAGAGTGATCTGTGTTGTTGGGCAGAGGACAAACCCCTCCTCAACTTGCAGGATCCTGGACCTGCAAGAACTGAGAAGAGGCTCAGCTGAGGGTCAAGCATGGCCATGTGGACCACAGAGAGACCAAGATTTCCTGAGTGCCTGTTATATGCCACATGCTAGTCAAAGCTGTGAGAACAAAATACACCTGGGAACAAAATAAGACACCTGTCTTCAAAGCAGTGATAGTTTGTTCGTTTGCAGGAGGCGTGTAGCACTCTTGCTATGTCTTCAGGATGCCCGAGGAGGTTCCTTCCAGGTGCAGAATGAGACATCTCGGAAGGAAAGGGCGGCTGAGAGGAGCAAGTACCCTAGGGGAGTGCCAGGAGCTGGAGAGGAAAGTACTGGATCCATTATTAGGGCTTCATGGGAAGAAACGGGATTAGTGACCCCGCATTGTGAGACCTGGAAGTCCAAGACACGAGTCTCAGTCTTCCCCCACAAGCCACAGGAGGTCCACACACATTTGACCCCTCTCTAAAGAAAATGGCTGCCCTTTAAGGCCATTACTCAGGAAAGGGGTGGGGGGCTCTGACTCCACCATCTGTCCAAATTTCCTACCCCTCCCCGCTCTCACATCACGGCAACCACACTGGCTTATGGCATGTTTCCCTAACAAGCACATTCCAGGACATTTGTGCCAGAGGTTCCCTTCCAACACTCTTCTTTCCAACAGTCGAGCAGTTCACTCCCACATTGAATCTAGATCTTGACTCATGCGTCGCCCAGAGCAGCATTCCCTGCCTGCCAGGGATCAAGTATACCCACCTCCCACACACGTCACTTCTACCCTCTTCCTTTGAGCTTCCTTTTCTTATTACAAGTTGATTTAAATCTAGTTGCACACATCTCCCCATGTCTAAGGAAAGTTTGTATGGAAAGTTCTTTGATTGTTTTACTCATGACCTAAATTTAGAGCAGAACCTGGCACAAAGCACATAATTCACTATTTGATAAGTGACAGTTGTTGGAATGAGAATAGATGGTCATGTCTTAAGCTATGAGCCCCAGGAACCCTGGCCTACAATGACTAGTGTAAAGAAGGAACAGTGGCTATTGTCAGCCGATCTATAGGGTGGCTGGTGGCCTAAGAATTTTGCCTCCCTGGGACCAGGTGGCCATCAAATTATTCGTGTTTTGGATTGGGTGGGGAGATATTCAGACAGAGCCGATTGGTACGGAGAGGATTTGTAGGAAGACAATGGCTAGGTCCCATGAGAGCATGGGTGTACACGTTTCTTCTGCTGAAGGCTTAGAAAGAATACTCAACAGTTCAGATGCTTGGAAAGGCAGTGAATCATGAGGCCCAGACCTACTGTGGTTCCTGCTCTTTCCAGCTGATTTTCAAATCCTCCTGGGTGGAGAATCAAGTTTTCCTCTTGTGCATGTGTCTCCCTACACAGAACCCTCCATGCCTTGAGTACATTGGGAGGGTTTTTTGTTTTCTAGAAACTGAGAAATCCTAACAACATCCTCATGTTTTCTGTGGTTTTTAAGACTAGTAATATCATCATATGTTTGGGTTACAGAAAGAAGACGAGGAGAGAATCAATGAAAAAGAATTGAAATCCAAAATAGAAGGAAGGAAGTTAATGAACATCTCTTGAGGACCTTGTAAATGCTATTAGTTGAGCAGGTGTAATTATCACATTCAGATTGTCACATATGTACAGTTAAGATGCATTTGGATTAAAAAAAAATACAACAAAATACCCCCTACAAACTGGCTTTAAGACAAAGGAACTTATCTCACATACAGGAAGGCCAGGTCTCATGTGGATGCACAGCATGATCAGGGACTGGGCTTCACTTCTCTTCCGTTCTTTCACCTTCTTTTGATGTGAGGGCTTCGTCCTTAAGGTGGCTTTTCCTACAACCATTTGATGGATTCTAGGCAGTATGCTTCTGGGAACAGAATGAGAAAGCTACTCCTCCATGTCACAGCCAACCTGTAACTGATCCCAAGCTCTGACTGGTGGGAGCCTGGGTTCCTGAACACCTTGCCCTCCAGAGGGACAGGACGACCATCACTGACTGTGACGATTCAAGTCCCACTCCTGGATCTGGGGGCCTTGTCCACCCCATGAGTCACAAGGACTGCAGAGGACGGCACTGAACATCTGCATCGAAGACGGATTCTTTCAGGAGGAAGCTCAACTGTGCAGGTGAGGAAACAGACTCAGTGAGGTTAAGCATCATGTACACACAGCACTAACTGACCACACAGTAAGTAGCAGGGTGAAATCTGTACTCAAGTCAGTCTATTCTACACCCCGAGCTCATTGCCTAAAGGATGAAGGTGCGTGCGGGGTGGGGGGCGGACAGGGAGAGAGGAAAGAGAGTAAAAGAGGGAAAAACAAGGAAGAGAGGGAACGCAGGAAGTAAGAAAGTCACAAGCTTCTTCCCCAGCAGGCCTTGCTGATGCACCAGGCCAGCTTCAGAACCAACTGTCACCAAGTGGTTTTCCAGTTCATTACTCCTTGGCATCAGCAAAGTCTCATTTGTGAGAAGAAAACAATGACTTTAAAAGGCTCATAAAGATTCTTGGACATCAACAGAGGCTTCCCCAAACATAATTTTATTACATTTGGAGGAAAGTGAATCTGCTTTTTTCAGAGATGATCTTCGCTTCCAGATATATTAATTTACAAATGAACAGAAAACAAGTGTCCTGCGGTTGGCTGAACTCCAGATCTTAGAGGAAGAAAATAGCTGAAGTCAGTTAATGAAAATCAAATGTAACCGAGGCTTCCACACCTGATTTTTAAAGAAGAAGCCAGATTTATGATTTCGTTCTGAAGCGGGACCTCTTAGAACCTGAGAACATTAATATTTTAAGAGAAAGGAAAGTTTCTTTCTCTCCTATGAGTCGACCTGGGCTCTTCCTTTCTGCTGTGATGTCGCCATCACCAGGGTGTCAAGGGTCAGGGTGGAGGGTAGGCTAAGACTGGGGGTGGGGGAGCCCTGTGCAGCACAATGCCAGGCCCTGGGGGTGGTGCTTAAGTCAGAGTGAGCACATGGACTTGATCAGGCGAGTGGGTTGGACTCACAAGGCTTTAGACAGTAGACCTTCCTCAGCGCTCAAAATCGGGTCTTCAGGTGGTCCAGCCCCTTCTGGGAGCATCCCCACGTGTGACTAGGAATGCAGGGACTAGTGTTTCCTCAGTAAACGTCTGAAGGGAGCTAATAGGTACCCAGGGCCCTTGCTAAGTACTGGGTCGATCACAAGGGAAAAGCATGCTCCCGTTGGAAGGTCTGTGTCCTGAACCAGCAGGATGAGGTATAAAGGGACGCCACTGCCTAGAGGGCTGCCTCATCTCTGATGCCCGCATTCACGTCATCCAGTGCATTCGGTGATGGCAACCAAGTATTCCTCCAAACGCATCTGCATCTGAGTTTTAATCGTACGCTTTATCAGCTTAATCGTGTGTTCCAGTCCCCTGAGCTGTAAAGTGGAGATAACACACCTAACTCGTGGGGTTACTGTGAGCGGGGTTGTCGGGAGGATTCAAACAAGTGTAAGCAAAGCATTTAGAACGTTGTGTGACACACAGGGCATCATAACAATGAATAAAGACAAAACTAACAGTTACTGTAACTATTAGTAACTACAAAACCTGCGTATTAGTCCACGTGAGATGCCATAACAAAACGCCATGGACTGAATGTCTTAAGCAGCAGTTTATTTTCTCACAGTTCTGGAGGCTGGGAAGTCTGAGCTCAAGGTGCTGGCTGATTGGGTTTTTGTCAGGGCTCTCCTCCTGGCTTGCAGAGGACCACCTTCTTGCTCTGTCCTTTCATGGCAGAGAGAGCAAGAGAGAGAGAGAAAGATTTCTTGTGTCTTTTTTTTTATTTAAATAGGGGCACAACTCTTATCAGACCAGAGCCCTGGCCTCATGAACTAATTATCTTCCAAAAGTCCTGACTCCAAATGCCATCATGTTGGGGATTAGGGTTTCAATGTATGAATTTGGGAAGGACACAAGCATTCAGTCCACAACGACCTACATAAATAAAGGTGCCTAAAACATCTCTAAGACTCTCAAGTTTTCCCAGTTTCCTAAGAGTGCTTAGCATCATGAAATGGTTCCAGAAGGGGACGGATTAATCATATCTAAAAGGGTACACTTGACCCTACATTCTCTGGGGCTCTAACCAGTGCTTTGTCAAAATTAGTGTGATAACCACGTCAGTGTGGTTACAAATCCACGTTGAGTTTTCTGTTAGCATCAGTGCCTGGATGAAACTTTGGGTGAGAAATGGCATAAGTGACTTTCTCTGGTAATCCATGCATCTTGTCCTGGGATTGCCTTGAAAAACTCTCATGCTTAAATTACAATCTCACTCATTTTATTGGCCACAGAGTTGGACTCACTTGGTGTAGAAGGTAGGTGCAGAATACAGAGTAACATTTGTTGTGGAAATCACCCCCTTCCAGGACCCTTTCCATCTTCTTTCTTTTTTTTTTTTCCTATTATTTAAAATAATAAATTATTTTCTCCAAGGAAGCCAAGACCCATTTCCAACTCATTTTAATTACCTGACACTTGTACTCACAATTCCAACGTTGTTGTCTACGGTAAACATGACTGATACTTCAAGTAGATTTTTCACAGAATTTGAAAGAAGCCTCAACATTGTTGGACACATTGCTCCACACAAACTACTGCTGATTGACTTTTACAAATTAGCATGAAACCAATTTCCCATGTGTGTTTTACCTCCTACATGGGTCCACAGAATGGGAACAATCACATCTTTGATATGGTAAAGTCTCAGGGATTTCAGAAGTAGCTGGGTTGATGGAAAGAGAGAAGGAACATTTACAGATATTAGAATTAGATAATTGCTTGAGCATGGTTGTCTTACAACTAAACTCTACAACACTGAGTAAGTCAACACTATTTTTTGTGACTCAGTTGTCCCATATGGTGGTAAGAAAATCTATTACTTACTTACAGATGAAACTGGTCTTAAGTGATACTGCTGCCGAGCCTTTGGTACAAGATAGAGTTTGAATAAATGTTAATTCCTTTCTAGCATAAGGTACTCTTGTATCCTGTGTGATCTAAGTTTGTATTCCTGGGGAATAATTAATTGAAAATTTCTAGACTAAACTTGGAAAACCATATCCACACTAAACTTCCTGTTGGTATCAACAGCTTGTTGAGAGGTCTGATTCTGGTCATATTAAACTGACTTATATTACAATTACCAAAATGACAATGACAATGACATCCCTGAAAAAAATATTTTAAAGTACTTTTCAGTGTTGGAGAATAATCAAAAATAGCCAGATATGAAATGAGAGGTAAATAAGACAAGTTCCAAGTTTAACCAGCTTTTTCTGTGTAGACATGGGGGAAGAGAACTCAGAAAAGTGGAGCATTATTGGGCAGAGGAGAAATAGGTGTGAACCTAAGCCTGGAAATTAATGGAAAGGAGAATGGAATGGAGCAAGACACATTTGGGAAGCCCCACATTCTACATATTATTTATTCCTAAATCTTTGAATCCTAACCTTCATGCTCATGAGAAAGTCACCAAGGAATCACCAAGGAACCCAGCAGAAACCATCAGATGAGAGCTAAAGAACTGAGTAGTCTGAGCAGTTACTCAGCATTGGGAAGACATAATTGGAGATTATGCCCCACCAGATCGTAGGGGTTTGGTAAAAGTATAGGCTTTTCATTGAAGACACAGAAGTCCTATGTCATAAGAACAAGCACCAACCCCAGGAACTAAGCAAAAACAAACAACCCACCCAAATAAAACAAATTGGTCCTAAAAAGGCACATATCCAATCCAAGATGAACTTCCAGTAATTTAATTGCCTATCAGAAGAAAAAAAGAAAACAACTCAACATTATTTTGAGAAAGATGACAAAATTCAGGGTCTACATGAATCCACAATCTCATATATACAATAAAAATTTACTAAATATACCAAGAAGCAGAGAAATATGGTTGATAATCAAGAGAAAATATAGTCAAGAGAACAAACTGGCTCCCAGATGTTAGATTAGTAGAAAAAGATGTTAATAGAGCTCTTATAACTTTCTTAAACAAATCACAAAAAAGAGTGAAAAATCAGCAAATAGTTGAAAATTCTCAGGAGAAATATGAAAACTATAAGAAAGAACTTGATACACATTTTAGACCACAATAGAAAAACACAATATATAACATGAATATTGTGATAATGGACTTGAAAGCATTTTGAATATACCAGAAAAAGGATTAGTGAACAGATCAATATAAAGCGAAGCCCAGAGATGAAGGACAATGTTGAAAACATCTCAGTCCAGCTTCAGCGACTTGTGGAACAGTATGAAACTGTCTACTACGCATGCAATTGAAGTCCTGGAAGAAGAGGAGAGAGAAAATGGAGTGGAAAATTAAATGAGAAACTAGTGATCAGATGTCCAAGTTTGGAGGAAAAAAACTCAAATCACAGGTCCAAGAACCTCAGGAAATCAGAAGCAGATAACATAGTCATCCTGATGCAAATAATAACTAAAGAGAAAAATCTTAAAAGTAGCCACAAAAAACATGTGCTATATTCAGGGAAATAAATATAATAATAAAGACTGACTTATAATTAGCTATAATGGAGGTCAGGGGCAATGGAATTATATCTTTAAAGTGCTACAAAAAAAGGTTCAACTCAGAATTCAATATCCAATAAAAATACTCTCTATAAGTGAAAGTATAATTAAGATATCTCATTCTTTAAAGAAAGTCTAAGTCCATCATTAACAAACTCACACAATTAGAGATACTAAAGGAAATTCTTCAGGAAGAGAACAGCTGAAGATTCTGATTTACACAAAGTAAGGAAGAGTGCCAGAAGTTGTAAATATGAGACAAAATGAAACTGAAATTAAAAAAAAATTAATGTCTTTAATAAATAATGCCTAAAGCAAAAAAGATTGTGCAAAAAATGATAAAGCAGGTAAAAGTAAAATGTGTGACAACAGCATCATGAAAGTTGTGAAAAGGAATAGGAAGGATGCCCAATGTTTGGTTCTATTTATAAATAATATTTATAAATAATATTTATAAATAGGCTGAGAAAATTTATTGGAAAAACAATTAAAATAATAAAACAATAAAATAAAGTGATAATGCAAGTAGATTCTACCTAAGAAAAATGCAATCATAACAAATACTCAGTTAAACTAAAAAAAATCAGGGAAATAAAAATAGAAACAAGGAACAGATGAGACAAATGGAAAGAAAAACAGGAAGACAGTCAATTTAAATCTAAACATGATGATAAATATATTAAAAATAGATGTTCTAAACATGCCAAACAAAAGGAAAGTATTCTCATAATGGATAAAAGAGTAGGAACTGACTATATATTTACAAAGAAACCCTTCAAATATGAATATGCTAATAGATTGTAAATAAATAGAAACAAATGACAATAAAACAGAAATATCAAAATATGTGAGATACAGATAAAGCAGTGATCAGGGGAAAATTTATAGTCAAAGTCTTACATTAGAAATGAGGAAAGTTATCTAAGCTTCCATCTTAAGAAACCAGAACAGTGAGAGAAACCCAACCTAGAGTAAGAAGTAAAATCTAAATGCTGATAATATATATCTCTAGACTGATCAAGGAAAAAAACAAACAAAAAAGAAGACAGAGATTAGCAATATTAGAAATAAAGGTTTAGACATAAAGATTCTACAGTTCTATAAACATCAAGAGGATAATAAGGAAATAAAATGAACAGCTTCATAACAGCAAATCGATGATTTAGAAAAAATGGACTTTTTTTTAAAAGATAAAACTATTAAAGCTCACAAAAAAGGAACAGATTACCAAATGTTCAATTCACAACTAAGAACTCTATACACACTCTCTCAGCAAATAAAAGAGAAGCAAATGTTTCCAAATTCATTTTATCAATCATAATTTCTCTGATTAACAGATAAACACATTACCAAAGTCAAAAACTCTGATAAACATAAATGCAAAGATTCATAACAATTTTGTTTGCAAATCAAATTTAGCAATGTATAAAAAAGCATCATGGGCAAGAGGGATTTATCTCAAGAATGCATGGTTGGCTTAATATTTGAAAATCAATTAATGGAATGTATCATACTCACAGGCTAAAAGTGAAAAATTATGTGATCATTCTTAATACATGAAGAAAAAGGGATTTAATTAAACCCAGCAACCACTCATGATTATAAAAACTTATTTTAATCAGCTAACAAACTAGAATAAAAAGGAAACTTCCTCAGTCTAGAAAGAGCATTTATGAAAGTCTTTTCATAAGAAGTAAGATAATTTATACATGATTATTGGCTGCTTTGCTGCTAAGATTAGAAATATAACAAAGATGTTCCCTTTTCAGCACTTCTTTTTAACATTATTCTGTAGGTCCTTGCAAGTACTAGGTCTGAAAAATAAATAAGTGGTAATAAGATTGGCACAAAAGAAGTGAAATTGCCTCTAGCCATAGATGACTGATTGTTCACAATAATAATCCTAGGGAATCTAAAAACAAACCAAACCCCAACTTGCATTAATAAGTGAATCTAGCAAGATTGCAGGATACAATATAAAAATACAAAAGTACTTAAATTTATATGAGAAATGAATAATTTGAAAGTGAAATTTTAAAATCATTATTCATAATATCATCAAAAGTCACAAAATACATACAAATATATTTTCCAATAACGCACAAGACTTCTGCTCTGAGAACTGCCAAACATCGCTGAAAGACATTTTTCATAGACGTAAATAAATGGAGGTGTACTATATTTATGAATGGAACAACCCATTAAAATGTCAAATCTCTTTGAATTGAGCTATAACTCTAGTACAATCTCAATTAAATTCTAGAAGATTTTTTATAAAAATTGACAAGCTGATTCTAAAATGTATGTAGAAATTTAAATGACCTTTAAAGAAAATAATAGAAAACATATTCTCTGACTGCAAGTCTTTCTAAGTGACAATATTCTAAATAGTGTGTTATTGGAGTGAGAATACCAAAGTATATCATTAGAACTTAATAAGAAATCCAAAAGTAGACTCACAAACGTATGGCCAATTAATTTTTGACCAAGTCACTGTGCAATACAGTGAGGGAGGGGGAAGGTCTTTTCAAGAAATGATGCTGGAACAATAGGATAATAAAATGGGGAAAAAATGATTAAGGGACCTTACCTCACACCACACACAAGAATAATTTTGAGATGGACTATAGATCTAAATGTAAGCCAAAACTCTAAAGATCCTAGAAGAAAACTGAAGAACAATGTTTTTATCTTATTTCTTGGAATATATGTGTACTGAGGTTACCAGTTGTCCGGACTGTTTCACAACATGGCAGACACAGAAGCAGTCTCTTTAAGGGCTAGATCCGAACTGGCAGAGCCTCATTTCTGCCATATTCTATTGGTCAAATTATCAAGTTCAGCCCAGATCCAAACAGAAGAGAAATAGATTCCATCTCTTGATGGGACGGACAGCCAGCATATAGAGGGAGAGAAGGGACTGTTGGCAGATTTTTGGACACCTTCTAACACAGTTTCACTGTTGGTTACATGGATGTATGTATTTATCTAAATTCATCCAATTATCCTTTTCAAATCTGTGCACCTTACTGTACATAAGTTAAAGCTGACTATTTAGAGTTCTCATCTTAACCCTTAGCTGAACTTAGGAAATAAAAACAAGGGAAGGGAAGGGTTCTAATAAATGCACCTCAAAGTTCATTCACTTCTTGAAGATTCATTTGGTTGAATTCCTTTCCAGAATCAGTTAGAAGGATAAAAGACAATCTGAAGGCCAAAGGGAAAATTGAAACCACTCATTAGGTCGTCCCAGCTTGTTCTAACTGAGCCATTTATCTTACACCACGAGAAAGGGGTCTTCCATGGTGGTACCTCCTTTCTCCCTTCATTTTCAGGGATGTGGAAGAAGCAGGGAAGTCCAGTGTTGGAAAACACAGCTTTGGAGATGGAGAGGAGGCTTGGCAGAGCTCTGCCACTCCACTCACTAGTGTGTGAACGTGGATAAGTGGGTTTACCTTTCTGGGACTCACTTTCCCCAACTGTAAAAGAAATAACGTCACCCAGCTGATAGAGCTGTTAGAACTAAAAGAGGTCATTGTGAAGGGCTTACCATGTTGCCAGCATATACTTGAGAGCCAATATGTGAAAAGATAGGAACGTGATCAAGATAAGAAACCAGAAAACAAAAGAACCCCATGTCTCAGCAACTGAAGACCTTCTCAACTTAACCGCACTCTTGGCACCCTCCCTCGACGCAGGATCCCACAGCCACACAGCCACACAAACGAGCCCCACCTATTCTGTCTCTGCAGGGCTCAGTCGATTGTAACTAGACTTAAAATATCTGGATTCTTGTCAGTAGATGATTATGGATGGAAATGCAAATCCCCCTAAAGAAGAACTTTGTAATTATTAAGACTGTCTGTAAAAGAATGCATTCTACAGCAAAGAGTGACTTTCTAATCACTGGAGGTATTACATGAACAGAAGTCTGAAAAACTTCAAGATTTGCTCCTTAATGTTGCCAAAAGGAAGTGTGCTTGAATTCTGTCTCACACACTAATCAACTGTGTGTCTTTTCATGGGTCATCCCAGCTGAACCTCAGTTTCCTCTCCTGTAAAATGGGGATAGCAAAACTACATTGGAGAGTTTTGGTCAGGACTAGTGGTGACATTAATTAAGCACCTAGTCTGCAGTGAATACTCCATGATGTTATCATCACTAAACGTACTGTTCTGAAACCCTTATTGTATGTCAAGCCCTGTGCTGGAATTCACAGTCCATTGGGTATTTTCAGACATAGCAAGATATAGTTACAGTACAGAGTGGAAAAATGTTGTGTGAAATACAAAACCAATTTTGCAAGTGCAAGGAAGGAAATCTAACTGGCTGGGTAATTATGAAATATAACTGAAACTTAAAAACAAATACAGCTCAATTGTATTTGATCATTAAACTTAAAAGACTACCATCGTGTTTGCAAAGCACCGTGAGATGTTTTTATTTGGTACTAGCAGAGATGCAGACTAGCGGGATTAAATCTGGTGAAGGTTATCATAAGAAGAGAACAGATTTTGAAGCCAGAAAGTTTATGGTTTGATTATTGATTGAAACTTCATCTGTGTGACTTCAGATAATTAATATACACACTCTGTGCTTCAGGTACCCAATCTGTTGAATGGGAACAGTACTGCCATGTCTCGCCATGTCGGTTGTGAGGGTTATGTGGGATAACACATCTAAGATCACACAGAGTGGGACTAGACACAGCTGAATAAATGCCTGGTCCCTCCCACTGTGAGACGGGTCATGCAGGGGCTAGGATGCCTTTAGTTCCAATAGCAGAATACCCTAACCAAGGACGGCTTTAACTGTCAGAACATGTTTATTTATTATCTCACGTAAGTAAGTCAACGTAGTGGGTCAATTCAGTGTCGTAACGATGCGAGCAAGAGCCCAGTTTCTCCTGTGCTTCTGCTGCGCGTCGTCCGCTGGCTGCTCTCGTCTTCCATGTGCCCTGCAGGATGGCGATGGTGCCTCCGCACATCGCGCCCTCATGCAAAGACACCCGGGAAGAAGGGCGTTTCCTCCTGTGTGTCTGACGCACGTCTTCTTACAACGTAGCAGCTCCCACACTTTTTAGACTCGGGACCCCGAAGAGCGTTTGTTTATGCGATTTACGTATATCAACATGTACTTTAGTAGAAAGTAAAACTGATCACTTCAGAGTATTTAGTGACAAGTAGAAACAAATCCATTGCAATGACAATAAACTCTCATTTTAGTGAAAAAGCAATCATATTTTCTAAACCAAAAACTATATGTGTTTTTAAATAAAGAAAATTAGTGAGAAGTGGCATTGCCTTTCATTTTTTTTCCCCAAATCCCTTTAGTATCTGGCTCAAGGGAACATAGCCAGACTCTCGTGTCAGCTTCTTCATGCAAGTCCTCGGAAGGGCCATTCTAGTTGACATATTTGATGAAAACCTGGCCTCACACAGAGGTAAGAAAAGGAGGAATCGTTTAGTATTCTTTTCAGATAATTCTAGATATTTTTCTTTTCTACTACCAAAACTCACTACGTGGTAGTTTCTGAAAAGCTATTTGCGATGTGGAAACTGAAACCATATTGATGGACTTTTTGCATTCTCTTTCATGATTTCTCTCACACCTTGAGTGGAAACGCTGCCCGTGCACCATCTTATAACAGCATTCATTGGTTGTTCGGAAAATATCGCTTTACTGAGTTTCACAGAACTTCCAAATGTTGACACATTTCGTTATACGGTATTTAACAACTCACTGCTTATCCCATCAAACAAAAAAAGTCTTTAATTATTGGGAATCTGACAAGCTTATGGTAGATGGTACAAGTAACCAAAACAATCTATTTTTTTTCCTCAAAGGTTCAAAATTTTCCATTAGCAACAAATACTATCATTTGTTTTCCTCTGCAACAGGAGGCTCACATTTATTTTCACAAAAATGTCTGCCAAATACCCAAATTTAATAATAATAGTTTATCAGTTGTTCTTTTGAGCGACAATGCTGAGCAGGTGGGAAAAGCAGCTGGTTTGATTTATAACTCAATCACACACGTGTTTTCCCAGGTATGTGGGCATATAGCAGAAGGGCCCTACCCAGCCTCCCCATTTCACCACACGGAATATTAAAAAGGTGGTACTCAAGAACCAAGGTTCAAGACAATTAATTTTTTTTATTGCCCCATTAAGGATATGCTTAAGTAAAATTGGCATTTTCCCCATTTTCTTTTTTAAAAAAACTGCATGTGCATGTGACTACAGTAACCACTGGACACCTGGGTGCTGCCACCTTGATTCGTGCTAAGGCACCAGCAGTTTTACCCTGTGTCACTTTTGCAACCTGGGTGCACATGTCTACACAGTGACAAACAGAAGTAACGTCTTGGTATTTTTACAAAAATAATTATGCCATCCTCGAACCCAAGAAAATTACACGTTGAGAGCTGCTGTGTATTTTAATAGGTAATAACTAATAGCTTTAGTAAAGCAAATATTCTAACAGAGGAAATAAAATGTTATAGTAAAAGGTTGATTGAATAAATCTCATTTAAAATATCCTCTCTCTGAAGGACCTACTGTACAGCACAGGGAGCTATATTCAATTTCTTGTAATAACAGAATGGAAAAGAATCTGAAAAGAAAGCATATGTATATATATATATGTATAGCTGAATCACTTTGCTGTACACCGGAAACTAACATTGTAAATCAACTATACCTCAATTTAAAAAATAAAATAAAATATCGTCTATCTGGTTTTATTTAGCACAAAACTAGATATTAAAAAAAATAACAATTGTTATCTTTTATTTATTAAAATGTGGATACATTTTATTGTAGAAATTTAGACATATAAAAAAGTGAAAATTTAAAAAATCAAATCAAAATTCCCCCAGCTGGAGATAAATCCTGTTAATATTTTAGGGACCATCATTTCTTTCTTCCTGCACATTTATACTATTTTGCAATATGCTTTTTTTTAACTTAACATTGTCTCATGAACATTTTTTCATATCATTAAATATTTATGGACGACATCACTCTAAATTATTCAGTTCCCCTCCTGACAGGACATCACTTTCTGCCTGCAATGCGGTGGTGCAAGGTTGCTGAGACAGTTTTGAGAACCGGTAGCCTGGCGTTTTAGGAATTCTTCCTCATGATCATAGAGTTTAGTGATGAAGTCCCCTGCATCCTCGTGGACTTTTGGCAGCTGCGGGTTACACAGGAGCATCCCATGACCCAGCTGCATGCCCTTGTCTTTGAATTTTGTTCTTGCCATTTCTATGGCCACTCCTGGGTCCCCTCAACACCTGCCTGGCTAGGCAAGGCGTCCTCCAGATCTTTCTGGCTCCAGCTTCTCCTTCCTTTCATCTTTCTCACATTGGTACAAACCATCCCTTTCAAATGGCATTTTCTCTTCATCACCCTTTGAATTTCGAATTCCATGACTTGAATTGCGATTACACTTAAGGGTTTCCCACCTGCCTCCGACCTTGATTCTTGTTTGCCTCTTTACCTAGACTCCCTGCTCCATCCAGTCTGAGGGACCACACTGTGCCAGATCATGTTTTTCCAAAATGGCCACAGTAGCACTTCTGGTTCTCCATGTTTCTTCCAGAAACTTCCTATTTCTCCATCAAAAGATGGAGAAGAATATTTTCCCTCCCTTGAAGGTGGGTGGACTTTTCAGATGGCTTGCACATGGCAGGAGTACACTGTGTGGTTTCTGAGGCTGAGTTTGAGAAAGGAACAGCTTCCACCTGGCTCTCTCTCGTCAGATACACCTCTGAAACCCTGGGCCAACATCTAATAAGGCTGGCTCCCCTGAAGCCACTGAACAGGAGGGACCACATGGAGGTAGAGGGCGGAGAAGGTGCCCGAGAGCCTCCGACGTGGCAGGCACCAGCTGATTGAATCTCAGATGTGTGCGTGAGCAAGACTCCCAAGCATGCCCTCCTAGACAGTGAAATGAGCCAGCTGACGAGGAGTGGAGTAGACTTGGGCCGTCTCTGCCAAGCCCTGCCCTAACTGCAGATTCATGAGCGAAATAAATGCCATTGTTGCTTAAACCACTAGATTTTGGAATGATTTTTTGTGTAGCGATGGATAACCAGGACACACATCCTGCCCCTTGCTTGCAGTAACCCAAGCCCCAGCCAACCCTTAATTCTTAGACCACACTCACTCATAAAATCATCCACAGGCTCTCTTTTCCTGTTCTGACAGCTCTGCATTCTTTGAGCCCTCACATGCGTAGTCTGTCTGCCGCTCATTCTCTTATCTTTTTATTCTTTTAAAGAAAGATTATTTGACTCATACAAAATAACATATTTAATACATGCATGTTAGGAAGCATAATTGTAAGATGCTGTAATGTATACTCACCATCACCCTGTGAACACCCCACCCAGAGAACTGTGGGTTTATCACTTTCCTTTTAGATATTTCATTATGTATTTACATTTATTCCTAAACTATGTTTTTTTTTATTGTTTTGGGTTTTATAAAAACAGAACCATTATCTATGTAATAGTCCACACCTATCACTTTTCAACCTACCTTATACTTTAAAATATATTTACTTTGATGTGTAGCATTGATTCATCTTAACTAGAGTGCAAATTTCATTGAGTGACCATATCTCAGTATATTTATTTATTTTTCCAGTTGATGGATGCTTGAATTGGGTTCCATTTTTTTGCTTCTATGAACAGTGCTTGTATAAATATTCTTGCCCCCGGGTCCTAGGTCACATGCACGAGAGTACATACACCTGATAACAGAATGAAGGTAACACACCTGGGAATGACAGTGCACATCTACAAGATAATGTGGGATTGCTTTCCAGAGCTGGCACCAATTTCTATTCCTAATAGCAAGATGTGAGTGTGATCATCAACACTTGGCTTTGCTGGGTATCTTAACTGTTACCTATCTAGTGGTTGTAAATCAGCTTAATTTATATTTAACTGGTTGCTAATTAAACTGAGTATATATATTGACATTTAGATAGATATAGATACATGTGAATGGAACAGTTCCAGGATTCTATCCATATTTCGGTAGAAGTTTGTATTTTTCTTACCAATTTGGGTTAAAGCTTTAATGTATTTTGGGTGCAGGTATGATGCTTGCTTTGTGTGCTACAACTCTTCCGTTTTGTGGCTTGTCTTTTGTAACCCGTCTGGTGTCTTTGGATGAATAGAAGCATTTGGTTTTAATGTAATTAAATTTGCAATCAATCCTTTATGTCATTATGTCTTTCTTAGTCAAGACTGGGGAGGCAGGGGCTTATTCATAAACACCCTTCCCTGCTTAGACATTATAAAAATATTTTTAGCATTTCTAATGCCACCTCTTACATTTGAGTCTTTATTATATGTGGAATTCTTATAAAGTGGGGATCCATCACTTTTCTGCATGTGAAAAATCAAAAGATCTTGACCGCTCACATGCTGGCCATGTTCCCCCGTTTCTGAAATGCATTCTTCACCAAATTCCAAGTTTCAACATGTGGGTCCCTCCTGGGGCCCTTTGTCCTGTTATGTAAACTATTTACCTACCTTGTGCTGCCATTTCATGGTCTTCACTACTATACCTTTGCCACAGAACTGGAAGCCTGGTAGGGTAAGCTGTCCCACCGGACTTACCCTTCCACAGGGGGTCTTGGGGATTCCTTAGCCTTTGTACTTCCATATGTTTTAGCATCAACTTGTCAAATTCTAAAACAACCTATTGGGAGTTAGATTGGAATTGCATTGGATCTACAGATCAGCTTGAGAAGATTTAACATCTCAAAATATTGAGCCACTGTGTTGCCAAATATGATATGTCTACCCATTTACGTAGGTCTTTAAACAATCTTCAGATAAGTTTTATTATTTTAATAATAGGTGTGCATCTTTAACAGAACTATTTATATGTAGCATATGCTTCTGTTGCTCTTGAAAATAAGTGGTATCTGTGTTTCTGCTTGAATATGGAAATGCAAATTAAAATATATTGATTTCATATGTAACCATTTCCCTAAATTCTTATTTCTAATAATTCATAGGTTCTTTAAGGTTTGCCATATTGACCATTGTAAACTCTAAAATGACGTTTATTTTATTCTTCCTTTTCTTTCTGCAAGTTGACTTTTTTCCCTTTATTCTCTTGTCTAGGAATCACATGACAATGTGGAATAGAAGCAGTGAGAGTGAGGATTCTTGTCTTGTTTGTAATTTTAAAGAGACGATTCCTTATGGTTCACCAAGAAGTGTGATATTTGTCATAAATTTTGGGTAGATTTTTACATAAAGGAAGTTTGCTACTATTCCTTGTTTGCAAAGCATTTTTACCATAAGTGGGTCCTTAGCTTTATTATTTATATCTCACGCATCTGTCCTGTAACCTTTTGAGAATGACTGTTTTTACTCAGCACAGTGCACAGACACATCTATGTTGTTGTGTATGTCAAGTTTCCAGTCCTTTCTATCGCTGAGGGGTAACCCACTATACAGTTTATTTACCGATTTTTTTATACACCCACCCACTGAAGGACGCTTGGGTAGTTTCCAGTTTGAGGCAATTATGAATAGACCTGTTAGACTCATTCATAGGTTTTTGTGTGGACATCAATTTTCATTTCTCTAAGATTAATACTTGAGTGGGTTTGCTGGTTCAGATGTCAAGCATATGTAAACTTTACAAGAAATTGCCAAATGGTTTTCCATAGTGGCCACATGATTTGGCAATCCCACCATTAATGTAGGAAAGTCTCATTTGCTCTGTATTCTCACCAGCACTTGGTAATGCCGATTCTAAAAGGTGGGGAGTATTTTCTCATCGTGGTCTTAATCTGCATTTTCCTAGTGGCTGGTGATGTTGAGCACAGGTCCTTGTGCTTACTTGTCATGGCTGTATCCTTTCTGAGAAGTAACTGGTCAAGTCTTTAGCTCATTTTTAAACTGGACTGTTTGTTCTTACTGTTGAGCTCTGAGAAATACGTATATGTTGTGAGTGTAAGTTTTTAATCATTATCTCCTTTCCAAGTATTTCATTATGTTGTTTGTTTTTTCATCCTCTTAACACTGTCATTCACAGATCATTTTCTGATTTTGATGGAATCCAGTTTATCATTTTTTTCCTTTTAGTGTCATGATTTTAAGGAAAGACTTCAAATCTCAATGTAGATCTGATTGCTGTTTTTTTAAAAAAAGAAGAAGAGGTAAAGGAAGGAGGAAGGGGAAAGAAGAAGGATTTAGCCACATCAATGGCTGTCCTTGAGCCAAAGCTACCAATTGGTAGTGTCCTCATCTTGCAGAAATGGGCCTGCATTAGCACCTCCACTGTGCTCGGTCAAACTGTGCTTGGAGCAAACATTGAGAAGCAAAGCCTTGGCATGAATATGGCGGTGGATCTGAAGGGACAGTAGCTGGAATTGTCAATCAGTTATACTCCTGGAAACAGGGGATCTGAGCAGCACATTTTTGTGGCTGCCATATCTAATTTACTTTGTAAAATATCACCCTAGGAGCTGTGTGGAGAGTAGAATGTAGCGGCCGGGGGAACCAGTTACGCTACAGCAACTACATGGGAGAGCACAGTGGTGGTGTCGGACTCGGTGAGAAGGGCTCAGATTTTGGATGTATTTTTAACTTAGGGCTAACAGAATTGTCTGAGGGAACATTTTTGGTGTTTTGGAGAAAAGACAAGAATAACTTAGGTTTTCAGCTTGAACATCTCAGAAACAATCCTAGAGTGAGAACCGTAAGGTTCTGTCAGAATTAGAGGAAGGGGTAAGGGAGTTATGAATAGAAGAAATGGAATGTGGAATTCAGCATTTGTTTATTAACGGCTAAGATTTAAAGTGTGAGAGAAAGAAAGGCTTCCTGAAGAATACTCATAGTTTTTAAGAAATGACAGAGGAAAACTTAAGGTTAGTGAAAGAACAAGACCCAGGTGAGTGAGGAGACTGGCGGTTAACTGGCAGACCTTTATCGTAGGTAACGTTGATGTTTTCCATTGTCTGGGTCAACATGACAACTGTATGTGTATGTGTGACCTGACGCTCAATTGGCAGCTGAAATCAAACCTAACACTGGAGTCTTTCATGAAAGTGAACCCTTAGCAGCTCAGTTTCTTCAGAGTTGAAAGACTCCTTAGAGATTGTTACTCCCTCCCCTCACTAAATGGGTGGGAGGCTTGAAGCCAGATCGGGGAAGAACATAAACCCAGATCACAAAGCCCTTTAACTCAAGATCAGCAATGAGCCCAGCTATTCTGATGTCTTGTCTCAGATTTCTCCTTCACTTCTGAGTCTCAGGCAGGCTTCTTAATCTCCATCAGAGGCATATCCCATCAGGCACTCCCTTCTCCAGAACACCCCTGGGGAGAAGTTAGTCTGCTCTGATCAGAGTTCCTGGGATTCTATACACAGACTGCAGTTCACCCAAATGAGCATAGCCCCGAAGGATTTGCAAGATAACAGAGGAGACACAGGTTTTTCTCAGATATTCTAACCCTGCTCTTCCCTGCCCAACATCCTGCCCTAGCTCTAATGGAAACATCAGAAATTGTCCCTGCTTATTTCCATGTTCAAGTCCTACTAAGTTCAGTGTTCACCTCACATGCCGTCTTCACAGGGCCCTCCTGATTTTTACCAACATAAGAAATCTATTTATTTCTTTAAACTCAAAAAAAAAGTGTTTTATTTTCAATCTAATCAGCTTCTACCGTGTATTAGAATTCCACGTCCTGTCAGTCAGCTTCACTTCTGTAACAAACAACCCCAGCAATGTAGAGCAATGTTAATTTCTCATTCATGTAGGATGCTGGTTGACTCTGCTCCAGGGTAACACTCTACGAGGTGAGGCTGTACTCCATATGTCTTCTCATTCTGGGACCCCAGCAGATGGAGCGTCACTCTCTGGGACCTATTATTTTCATGGCAGAGGACAGAAGAGCAGTAGAAGAAACTTGCAATGCCTTTTAAAACTTTAGTTTGGACATAATGTACTTTATGTCTCCCACATGCTACGGGCCAAGTCCAAAGTCAGTGAGGTAAGGATTACACAGTTCTACAGGAAGAAGCAGCAGCAAGCTACACGGCAATGAGCAGGGATGTATGATGGAATCTTCAAGGACAATTATACAGTCAACAAGGTCTTACCCACCTGGTTCTGAGCTCCTGGAAAGCAGAGTCTGGGAACAATTCCACTGTGACCTCCATAAGGTCCAGCTCTTCGGCTAATGTGTGGTAGGTACTCAGCCAGTGTCTGAGTAACGAATAAACCTTTTTCACAGCAAAACCAAAGGATGACCTATTGTTATGTGAGAAAACTTAAAGCTGATAGGTTTTTCACTCTTCATTTATTTCCAGCAAGTTGTCACTTTCTAAAGAGGCAACATTGTCCTGATTCGAAAATTTCCCCCAATGTATTATACTTCCTTCCCCATGACATTTGAGAAAGCACGTATCAGCCTGGGTGAGGGAAGCAGTGCGGCAGAAATGGGAGGATTGGTGCCAAGCATCCAGATAGCCCTGGGTTAAATCCTGACCTTATAAGTGACAAGCTTAATGACCACAGCGAGTGACTTCACCTCCAGGAACCCAATTCCTCAACCTCAAAGTGGGGACAAGGATTTTTAACTTGCTAGTGTGTTAAAAAATGTATGTGATGTGCTTAATTCCACAAATAGTAGTTTTCACACAATTATTGGACACAATAGCTAAAATTTGTATGGTAGCCTTTAATGTCTAATGTGCCTTCTCATGGTAAATAAAGTCCAGAAAGTTGTGTTTCAGGCCCTCTGTTTCTTCCAGTCTTGGTTTCTTCTATAAAATGCGTGGTTTACTCCAGGTGGTCTGTTTTCGGTTCTTCTCTGCCTGTATCCTGACTGGGCTGTTTCAGCAGTTGTGATCCTGCCACGGGACTTGTAAGTTCCTTCAGGAAACCATGAAGCAGGAGTGAGTTCGGTGACACAGGCCACTGACTGGCTATGTAATGTGAGTCAAGCCTCGTCCTTTCCCCAGCTTCAGTTTCCTCATGTGTGACTTGATAGTATCGGGCAAATGATCTCATAATTATGTTCACTAGAAATAATTTGGATTAGTTATATAGTGATCATGATTGCCAATAGCCATTTTGGAAAGTCAAAGTATGGAACTCACTGCTGTGAATTGCTTTATCAAGTTGACCAAAATGTTTTATTTCAGCAGCATGATCCAGGCGGGAAAATGAATGTGATTGCTTCATCTCATGTAGCTAGATAGTGGAGTCAAATAGCCACTGGAACCCCTTTGTCTCCGACCTCTTTGTGAATGGATGGCTCAGTTTTCATTCTGAGAAGACAGTTTTGTCTCTGTCTCCAGCGCGAGCTAGCTACTCCAGAGAATTCCCTGGGGGGAGTCTGGGTGGACTGTCCTCTTTGAGCAGAAGCCTCTGCGCCTCTGACCAATGGTTAAGTTATTCCTAATTCTCACCTCTGGGGGTAAAGAACAGACTGCCAAAGAACCCCCTTCCAGGAGCTGGTGAATAAATGACCTGTGAAGACTTCAAGGGGGAAAAGCACAAGTCAGGCACACACTAGAGCCCGAGACTCGCTTGCACCACACCGGGGTCTGTGCACCTGCGGTGCTTCCCCTCGAGCAAGTAGTGCCCAGTACCCCGTGCCCGTGCTCCTGGCCGCAGCTGAAGTGTGACAGAACCCTCTCATCCCAGAACAGGATTTAGTCTCTGATAGAATGCCTCAGCGTTATCTATAGAGCTGTATTTAAATACATACTCTTAGCCCATGTCCCAAAGATTGCAACATACTAGGTCACCCAGATAGAAATTTAAAGAAGTTCCAGTGTCTCTTACCACAGATAGTTTTGTCAGGAAGGTCAAATGCAGTGCACGATGGTCACTCCAGCCAATATCCATGACTTCATCCGTGGGGCTGAGGGCAACATCCCCCCCCCCCCAGGCTTTATCCCCATCTCTTGCAAGAACCAGCTGTCACTGACGGAATGTCCACATCAGTGTGCTTGTGGACACTTTTCATTGATGTTTTTTTCTTTTTTTTTCCTCCCAAGAGAATCCCTTAGGTCTTTCTCCATGATTGGTTCTCCAAGGCATCAGCCTGTTGGCCCCCAACACCCTACTGCTCTCGGAGATACTTCCATGAATGAGGACCACACCCTGCAGCTGGATAGCTGCAGTTTCTATTAAAATTTCAAAAATCATGTAGGAATTCTCGTACTTTCTTAGAGGAGCTTCCCAGAAGATGTGAGATGTCAGTTGGACAAGTGAGGTGGTAAAGGAGGGAGATGGTGGAGTTGGGGGATGCTGACGCAGAGTCCCGGTGCTCAGGATGTGATGTTACAGACTGTAGAGCTGATGTTACAGTCACCCCGGAGGCGTTCTTCCTTCCCTGATGAAAGTTATTCTTCCCTCCTCTGACCCTTGACAGCATCGTATCTGACCTCTCCTATGACATTCAAGATCTTCTGTTTTATAACATGGCTGTCTATGCCCATGGAATGTTTCTTCTAATAGATCATGGGTCCCTTTAAGGAAGAAAGGCCATGGTAGCAATGTACCTAAAAACACGTATGGATTTAAAATCATAAAGCCTCAGTTTTAAGTTTAGGTTCTGCTACTTACTACCTTTGGGACCTTAGGAAAGTCCCTTAAATTCTTTAAGTGTTGATTTTCTTATCTATAAATTGGAGGCTCCAACAATTTCAGATCCAATGATTGTTAAAACAGAAAATGAGATAATGCAAGGGAAGCTCTTGGCCCAGCATCTGCCACATGGTAAGCATTCAAAGTTTAGATGTTATTTTTTTAAAGAAAAATTGATGTTAGATTCAGTTCTTCATCCCATATAAAAAGGCTCAATAAGGACAGACTGGGAGTTCAAAATTTGTAGATACCGACAGGCATATGCAGAATAGATAAACAAGATGATACTGTGTAGCACAGGGAAATATATACAAGATCTTGCATTAGCTCACAGCGAAAAAAAATGTGACAGTGAATATATATATATATATATGTTCATGTATAACTGAAAACTCATGCTCTACACTGGAATTTGACACAACATTGTAAAATGACAATAACTCAATAAAAAAATGTTAAAAAAAAAAACCCCCACAACATTTTAGGGTGAGTCCCTTCCAGAATTCTTCCTTGGGCATGTTACAGTCCCTTCTGTGTTGGGTGGCCTTTAAAGGCAGCTACCTTCCATGTGGTGACTCAGGGACCTACACTGCTTCCTTCCAGTGGCTACATCTTCTGTAACCCATGGCTCTCTTCTGCAGAAGGGGAGAGCGCACCGGGATGAAGGAAACAGGAAGGGGACTGCCACACGCTTCCTGTTGGCCAGGTCTCAGGGGCAAGGCTCCACCTAATGACAAAGGAGGCTGAGAATGTAGTTTTCACTTGAATCCAGCCTCAGGACACAGCAGCGTGTGCCCCTAGCCCTGCTTTTAGAACACCATCCTTTAAGACATTCCACTCATTATTTCTACATGGCAGCACTGGGGTTAAATGCTGCGGCCCAGGCACGGAGTGAGTGGCTCAGGGGTGTGGGCTTCCCTGCACACCCCGGGCACAACAGGTGGGCTCGTCTCAGCATGACCAAGGGGCCGGTGTGATCGCACGACAGGGAGCACTCCTAAAGCACATGCCACCACAAGCCAGGCACGGCCCCTTCTGCTTTGTGTACTTCGTGTTCATTGAATCCTCACAGGCCAGGTGAGGAAACAGAGGCTCAGGTAGGTTAAGTCATCTTCCTGAGGTTGTGCGGTTGAGGGAGCAGGGCAGGGATTCGAGCTCACAATGCCCATGTCCCTGCCTGCAGCACCGTCCTGCCCTTCTCTGCCGCAGCCCCGACCTAAACCCTGGACAGCGGTGTGAACCCTTCCATGTTTCACAAGCCAATTTCCACCCCCCCCCCTTGAAGCCTGTGAGGTGGGGAGGGGCCATCTGATCTGCCTTTAACAACTGGGAAGCTGCAGACCCCAGAGGTAAAGGCCTTGCCTGAGTCGCTCGCAATTAGTAGGTGGCGGAGCCGAGGGCCTGTCGTGGCCCAGCCCACACGCCCAGCCCAAAGAAAGCCCTGGTGTGGGGCCTGAGAGCGGCGGGCCCTCCTCCTCACATCTGAACCCCGGCCTGGGTCAGGGAATCCCTGACGGGTGTGGCCTCCCTGGCTTTGGGACCAGCTGAGGGTCCCTGAGCGCAGGCAGCAGGCCCAGGAGATGATGAGGGCCGGGAGGGGGGCACTGGATGGGGAGGAAAAGCCACCCAGGCAAGAGCCTGGCTGCTGGTGTCCCAGAGGCGGGGCTGCCGGCACCAGGCTGGGTTCCGTCGGGGCTGGGGGTTGGGGAGTGGGAGCGAATAGTGCCCACGCAGCTCTTTCCTGAAAGTCGAAGCAGTCACCAAGAGGACCAGGTTCCTGAGAGTCCAAATGCTGACTCTTACAACTGCATGGGCTTGTTCTTGGAAAGAGCAATTTTGGGAAGACACGGGCTAATGTATGTGAGAGTGAAAACACTGCTACTTAAATGCCTCTCTAGAACTGAAGTTCTTATCCCAGGGGTGCAAGAATGGGCTTCAGGGAGTCTTTAAAAGTTTCTGAATTTGTGAGGCATTGGGCACATTTGTTTGATAACTTTCCAGATTCTTCCAGGACCAGCAATGAAAAGTGAAAGAATGAATGGATAAATGAATGAATGAATGAATGAATGGATACAGATCGTTAAAACCGCTGTGTCTGCATGTCCATCGATAGCTCTGAGTAAGTGCTGCAGGCTTCAGGTTGGTCCAGGCTGAGGAACAGGTCTAAGGAAAAGAAATGGGCTCGTGCACTGATTCCTCCAGCAAACGTCACAAAACAACGACTCCGTGCAGCCAGGGATGGAGGTGCTGGGGCTGAAGGGGTTAAGGAGGGCACGAGGTCCCGTCTCCCACGGAGCCCATATTCATATCATGGAGACAGTAAATAAACTCATAACCAGATTCTCTTTCTTTTTAAATTGAAGTATAGTTAGTTTACAATGTGTCAGTTTCTGCTGTATAGCATAATGTTTCAGTCATACACACATATATATACATATGTCTTCGTATTCTTCTCTATTACAGGTTACTACATGATATTCACTATAGTTCCCCACGCTATACAGAAGAATCTTGTTGTTTATCTATTTTATATATACTAGTTAGTATTTGCAAATCTTGAATTCCCAGTTTTTCTCTTCCCACCTCCTTTCCCCCGGTAACCGTAAGATTGTTTACCATGTCTGTGAGTCTGTTTTTGTTTGTAGATGAGTTCATTAGTGTCTTCTTTCTTCTTTTTATAGATTCTACATATGAATGATATCATAAGATATTTTTCTTTTTCTTTCTTACCTCACTTAGAATGGTGATCTCCAGGTCCAACCATATTGCTGCAATGGAATTATTTTATTCTCTTTTATGGCTGAGTAATATTCCATTATGTATATATATACATATATATATATATATATATGCGACAGCTTCTTTATCCATGGCTCCCAAAGACCCGCAACCCCAGTGTTCACGTCTCTGTTGGGGTCCCCTCTCCCTGGGTATGGGTTAGACTTAGTGACTCCCAACTAGTGAAAGAATTTGGGAGGAGAGATGAGATGTCACTTCTGAATTAAATTACAGAAGACTGTGACTCCTGTCTTACTGGTATCTCTCTAGTCCTTGTTACAAACTTGTTCTGATGGAGGAAACGTCTGGGAACAAACTGGCCAAGAGCCAGTGAATAACTGAGGCCCTTCCTCAGTCCAGCATCCCCAGAAACACTGAATCCTGCTGACAACCACAGGAGACATCTTGGAAGGTGCTTCAGTCCCCGTCCAGCCTTGACATGATAGTGGCCCTTGCCAACAGCTTTACTGCCACTGTGTGAGAGAACTGGGATGACACCTTGACTGCTGCCTCCAAAGAGACCCTGAGCAGAGGCCCCACCCAGATTCTTGACCCAGGGAGATTGTAGGATAAGTGCATGCTGCTTTAATCTCTAAGTTCCGGACTTGTTTGTTACCCAGCTATGAGTAGCTAATACAGCTGGATAAAGATTAAGGGGATCTCACAGCTGAAAGAGCTTCATCCTCAGAGTGGTTGAGACTAGCCTAGTGGAGAAGGGTGGGCTCTGGGGTTCCCATAAACCCTGGCTTGAGTCTGGGTCCCAGCACCCACCAGCTGTGTGACTCTGGACAAGCTGCCTAGACTCTCTGAGCTGCAGCACCCTCACCTATGGAATTAAAGATTCTGCTCCTCGGCGGCTGCTGCTGGGATGATACTGGATACACAGGGTCTCATGCACCACCTCCAGTGGGGTCTGGGAGGGCATCCTGTAACTAAACTCACTAATAATTCTACACCCAAACCTATGCTGATTTCTACTTTGTGGGATACATAGAGATCGTACGTAATATGTTTATTCAGTTCAGATTTTGCTGCCATGTTAGTTTGTGCCACATTTATGAACAAACATCTGTCTTTCAGAGATTTCAGTTGGACTTTTTGCATATCCCCAGGAATGTCAGCAGGATCAAATGACAAGGTGTTTGGGGAGCATGCTTAAAAAACAGCAAAGCCCTGTGTAGCTGGTTCCTGCAGCAAAAGACAGTGAATTATCAGCCTCTGAATAAACATACATGGCCTCACGCTCAAGTGCTTTCCCACCACCCAGCAAAAGAAACCAGGAATGTGAGGACCCACAAGGCTCCACTGGGCCCACGACATTGCTTGCCAAACTGCTGCTGAAAGAAACATCCATCCAGTCCACATTTGCTCAGCACCTGTCTCGGAACATCCTTCTGACCTCAGAGATGGGCTGAATGATTCTCCAAAACCAGGATCCAGGCCAACCCTTGTGGGAGCCTCTCCCTGTTCCAGGGCCTGATTTCCAAGAACGAACTTCAATCCTGCCAGAATGTCATCAGAAACCAGATGAAGACCACATCGTGTGCGCAAAGGGGGAAAACTGCGTACCATGCTCCTTTGATCCCGTCAGAGGCGTGGCCACCTCCACCCGCCTGTCCAGCCTCTTTATCATGATGCCCTTGCAAGGCCAGCCCTTAGCAAGTCCCTGAGTCTAAGCTGGGTTGCCAGGGGGCTCGAGCTGTGCTCGGACACCGCCATTCTTGAAAACGCTGGGACCACACACTGTTTGTGTCCATGTGAACAACATGCTCAAGTATATCCAGGCAATCTTCACAGGCTTTGAGAAACTGTCCCACTTCAAGGATTTTATTGAAGATTTCTCAAGTTCAAAGATCCCAGTATTTGGAAGATGAAAAGAAAGGGAGGATTAACACCCTCGATTTGTTTCTTCTCCCAAACTTTAAGCTTCTTTTTTTTTTAACCGAAATTCGATCTTGTTGCTATCTTCAATCTATTAGTGATTCCAGAATAGTTGAAAATCTTTTTTTCTACGCTTATGTACTGATATAGGAAAAGGCTCCACATTTTCCTGAAGTCACCCCCTAAATTCACACACCAAAAGCTGATTTGGTTTTTAAACCCAGAGTGGTGTTTAAGAATTCTGAGGGCTGCTTTTGGCAGTGGCTTAATTGTAATACTATAACATCGCTGCGGGCAATTTTCTTTGATTTAATTAGATGAACTGTGGCATTTTTTTTTTCTTTTTGCAAAAAGGCTTTATTATGTAGAAATGAAATATGTATAAATTTAATTTTTAATCTTGTCACTACAGTGTGGGAAGGAGCAAGCTGATTCTTTTAATTTACCTTCTTTGTTTAAGGGGAAAAAAATTAAATTAATCTTATCACAAGTGTTTATGAGTAATTGATTTGATTTTTGCACTCCAGTCAGAAGTGAGAGAGTTAAGACTGCCTGATTCACCCTTAATCTAAGACTTAATATGACTGTCTTTCAATATGTAAATAGTCACAGAGAGCCAACTCTATACCCTCTCCTCAGAAGATGACAGCTATACTTGGGTGAGGTATGGAATAATCACTCACTATCCTTTGGTCAGGAGGCCCTGGGGCAAAGGAGAAGCAGTGGCCTGGGTGCTGGTCCTTGTTGGAATATTAAGAACATACTGCCTGGTCTTGGAGAGTGGAGAAAAACCCTAGTCTCCAGTGTTTGTATATCGAATCCTTAGACCTTCCCTGCCGTTGCTCAGAGCTCAGTCTGGCATCAACTAGGGTCATAGTTGTGAAAATACTTTATTTCTTAAAACTTTAAAGGATAACACTGTGGTTCTCAAACTTGGCTGTGTGTAGTGACTTCCTGAAACATTTCTGCAGAACCTTGGGTTCCGGCCCCAGTGATTCAATTCAGCAGGTCAGGGGTGGGGTCCAGGAATTGGCACAAAGCCCAGGAGCCTTTCCTGCAGGTGACTGGATAATCACGACAAACAGGAGGGGTGCTTACTCGTCTCCAGGGATAACCTATGTGTATTACTCTTTGGTTTTTAATAGGACATTTATTTTTTTATTCCATTCTGCTGGATATGTAATATTATATATCATGGCGTCATTTTCTTATTATTTGTAAAATGATATTATCATGTATAATAACATAAATAATGGCAAGAATTACAGTACATGTCATTAATTATTTATAAATATTTCATAACAAAAAAACACATTTATACTATAAAATAAAGATTTGTGAGATAAATTACATTATATACTGATAGTATATAAATAACCTATTGTAGAGAATGTGGAACGTGCAGAGTAAGAAAGACCATCACATCGGTTCCATTTCGGTATGAATTCTACCTTTTTGTTTAGTTGATAGAATAGTTTTCAGATTTGAGAAAAGAGTCCATTTGGATCTCATTTTCTCAGTCTTGGCAACGTGAACATTTGAGGTTAGATGCTTTTTTTTGTCATGGGGGGCTGTCCTGTGCATTATGGGATGTTCCACAGCATCCTTGGCCCCCACCCGTTAGATGACAGTAGCGCTGTGCCCCACCCCTGTCAACCAGCTGTGACAACAAAACTGTCTCTAGACATTGCCAAATGCATCCAGTGGAGCAAAGTTGCCCCTGGCTGAGAATCACTGGGTTATACCACGTCCTAGGATGATGCCGGGTCCACCAGAGCGCAGCCATGCTTGGGACATAAGCCTGTCGCCCTCTGTGTTAGGACTTGCTCCCCCCATGGGCAGATGGCTAGTAAATTCAAAAGTGGACTTTGAAAATTAGTCTCTTTCCACAGCAACCTGGCATCCTTTAAGACAGGAGAATAAAAGATGCTGCCCATGGGACCAAAAGTCTCGCATGAGAAACCAAGAAGTTGAGAATTTTGTTCAGTCTCCTTTGAGCCAGAGATGGGGGATCAGAGTTGAGATTCAGAGGCCGGACGTGGTAGCAGTGGGTAGGGTGGCGTGGGAACACTGAGCAGAGCGCTAAGCCCTGCTGGCCACTCCACTGTTTACAGTTTCTTTGGGTCAGTATCAGCAGCTCTGATGAGTCCAGGGGGGTGGAGCTGCTTCTCCTTCCACGCGGGATGGTTACCAAGAGCTGTGTCAGGGGAGGTGAGTCTGAGCCTCAGCCCGAAGCTACCCACCGTTTATGAGCATGAAGGTAAGAAGGATGCGTGGTCTCGGAGGCCTGCGGTGATGGGGAGGGGGCAGTGCACACCCGCAGCCAAGGTCACAGACCTTGCTTGTGTGGGCACACGGGAGCCTGGGCGGTCTTTCTAGCAGCCACGTTTTTTGAACTCCTTCCCTTTCTACAACGAAAGCTGATCTGTGACTTCCTGTGCTGCCTAGCAAATCCTGGAATGCAAATTTCGGTAACAGTACTTGAACACTCACTGCCTCTGAAGGCAAGAACAAAGTGAGCTTACTCACAAGTGCCTTTCACTGTTCACATGGCCGAGTTTTCGGTAAATGGCAGACAATCTGACTTGAGGGGTTGGGGAATTTGAAGTGTGTCCTACTGGGTGGTCCTGTTTCCAGAAACTAGGGCACTTTAAATCCCTTTACATGTGCATCAGAGGAGGCCCGGGATCTCAATGGTTTGCCCAATGTGGCAAGTCTTGAGAAATGAGGCTAGCCCTGGGTCCCAGGCCATGGGGCACCCCTGTCTCATCCTACCTCTCACTTCCAAGTGCCTTGAATGTCCTTTGGAGCCAACAGCATGGTTGGAATAGTCACAGTGGGCAGCACCCCCCTCACTGCACTCGTCACCCACATACGTACATTCCCTTCTCCTCTAAAGGGCTCCCCCCCAGCCCATGAAGGCGTCCGAGTTCAGTGATTCCACTTATCATCTCTTCCCGCATGTAGCATTTACCTTTTCAAGAACGTGGTTGGGTGATCACACACGTGATATCTCCTGCTTAATGTATTTTCACTTCCCACCCTCTAGAAAATATTATTACGGGATTTTGCTGCATTTGGCTAAATATTGGGTTTATTAAAATGCATAATGTTTCCCTGACGGTCTGCTCAGTCATAGGAGCTGAATGGGCATATTTAACCACATGGAAACTGTGCATTATTTACCGGATTGTTGAGAGGACGGATTCCCACACATCAGAAGCAGAAGTTGAATGGCACCGGGGTGCAAAGCCCCTTGTGGTTTTGATGAAGCTGCATGGTCATTCTGCTTTTTTCCTTCTTTGTTTGGATGCTTGGAAGAAGCAAGCTTTTGTTCAATAATTTTTTTTTTTAAACTTTCTCTCCTTGTAGTTGAATTAAACTGTTTCTTGGTTTTCCCTTCAGAGTTCCAAGTGCCAACCAAAACATCTTAAAGTGACACATTTTACGAGCATAAGTGAAGTTTATGGTTAACCACGTCCATTTCTAGAAATCGGGTGGAAGAATCTTCTCTCATCCTGACACCCAAGATGCCAGAAAGGAGAACGGGGATGCACAGTCCACCGTTCTTTATCCTGCTGTCTGAGGTGAAGTGGAGGGACCGACAGTGATTCATTTCTGTTTGTCACCGGGAATGTGGCCACTCAGCCGGAGGACAGTGGTAAGAGGAGGGAGGTGCCCCACTTACTCAGAGGAGATTTGAGTGGGGACAAGACGGGCAGCCATCGGGAGTGGAGAACAGAGGCCAGGGAGCAGAAGAACGTGAGGGTTCATCCTGTGTCTGCTGCTGATTGACTGTGCCACCTTTGCAAGTCAACTCACCCCTGTTTTCCTCAATTCACAAAACAGCTTTGATTGGTCGTCCAGACCAGTCCTGCCAAGGAGTGTTACTCTGTGAGTAAGGTCACCAACGTCAGACCCCTGGGCTCTGCTGCCTCTTCTCCTCACAAGGCTTCAGCCTTGATCAGACTGTGCAACCTGGACCACGGTTTCTGCATTTGTAAGATGGAAATTATAATTCTGAGCTTAGGCAGTTGGTACGCGAATTAGTCTGTTTAAACTCAGAGGTTAACCCAAGACCAGGCCCTGTGTATATAGTTCAGGAAGATTCGTGAAAAGTGGTTCTGGGGTGTGAATGAGATTTAATTGAATTACTGCAAATTACCACCAACTTTGTGGTCCCACTGCCCAGTGGCCGCTGCAGGCTCGATGTTGTTCAGAAGGAAGTTCTGCCCATTTGCGTATGGACGAGAAGTGCAGTAGCTCTAACTACAGTTTCCTCATCCCGCCAGAGAGGGACAGATTTAGAAGGTCTGAGGAGGCCAGTGAGCTGCACATTAAGAGAGCTCTTTAAGGGGCAAATGGTCTGCAGACCATCCTCATAAAACACAGATCTGGAATGAAACGCCCCAGATATCTTGCATGGAACCCAAAGACTCCCGTGACCTGGTGTCAGGGTGTCAGGGTACCCTGCACCTCAGTCCTCTCCCACGCCCAACAGAGACCCACGTTTGTGCCCTCATGCACTTTGCTTTCATTCTCAGCACACAGTCTTGTCTTTCCCACTCAGTGCTTCTGTACACGCGTGAAACCTGTTTCTCCTCAAATGTGCCTGGATTATCCCCTCATCATTTAAAACCCTGATCAGATACAATTGCATCTTGGAAGCTTCTATACCATGAAGTCACCCCTTCATTCCGGTTTCTCTCTCACCGTGGACATTATTTTGTTGTGATGTGTATCCACAGAATGGTAATCATCTGTAGGGGTGAGATATCTTTTGTTTTAGTTTTTTAATTACACTGGCTTCAGGCCGTGTTCAATTAAACTAAACAATCTTGTTTACATTGTAATTCAGGGACTTTAGGGATGGAAGCAGCTTTAGAAGGCCAGCCTGGGAACTTAACTATCACTTACAATATGGCTTCCTTCGGTACAAAGACGAAATGCATAAAATGCATTGTGAGTCCTAACTCATCACACCAGGTAAGCCAGAAACATGTCCCCTTTTCAGTAATGGATGCTCCCTCCCCTCCCCTCATTGCTTCCACATCACTGGTGGCAGAGAGAAATGGTACTCTGGTCTCAACAGCTATGCAGGACATAGCATTGGGGGAGAGGGAGACAGAGACAGAGAGACAGAGCTACAAAGAGCAGCAGCAGAGAGAGAAAGAAACGGTGATAACCATGGAAAGATTAGATTTTTCTGATCCACTTGGTGTCTCCACTCTTGAGTTGGAAGATGCACCTTTTTCTATTAATAACTCCCTCCATTTGCTAAGCAGCAGAACGAAAAGCAAAAGGGACCCAGTGAAGGGCAAGGTCCAAGGGGAGAAAGCTATTTGAGTATTTGCTATGACTGAGTTAGTGGGCTTGGGGCTTCTTTAAAAGATTATGAATCATTTTATCTAAGACTCAAGATGCCCTTGAAGGAGCAATTCTTTGCCCCACCTTGCAGAAGAAGACACTGAGACTGTGCAGGATCAAGGAACCTGCTCCAATATCTCCCACCCCTAAGTGAACTTTGACTTTGAGCCTTGATCCTTCCCTTCTCAAGTCCATGAACTTTACTCTTAGGAAGAAGATGCTCAAGAGCAAGTTGCATAAAGAATCATCATTTCCAACAGGAGAATAATGTGCTCTCTGTAAGAATGGGTAGAGAAATGGTTTTCTATAAAGGAATGGTATCTGTGATTTATGTTTTTGTCTTTTGGGAAAGCAAACGATGTTTTGACAGAATGAAAAAACAAACTATAAAACACTATGTTCTCTCTGAAATGCACGCCCACATTTAAACGTAAGTGTATCAAAAGCGTAATAATGGTGTTACACTGTAGTCGCCCAGCCAAAATGTGGGGAATGTAATTAAGGGTGGTTTTCATATTTTTCTCTTGGCTAGTATTTTACGTTTTCTTACAATGGACATAGATTCCTTGGTGAAGACACAATTATATGGGAAGCATTGACATCAACAACAGTGAGAACAATGAAATACTTCAAGTGAAAATGATGTGATCAAGGCCACCCACACCCCCACCACCAACACCAGTACGAATGTTAGGACCACGACCACCATTACCATCCAGACCAACCAACAGCACCTCTACCACCACCACGATGACCACCTCCATCTCCATCTCCATCGTCAGCAACGATGCTTACTGTCCAACAGGCACCGTACTGGTACCACATCGGCAGAGGCTGATAAAAACACAACCAATGCCCTCCAGGGTCTCTGATGAGGATGGGAAGGATGGTTAAGTTGCATTAGAAGACAACCTCTTTCATGTTGGTGTCCCGAGGAATTCGGGTGGCTCTTGGCATTAGTAGATGCTCAGTAAATGTTTGATGAAGAAAACCATGAATAAAACAGCATGTGTTAACCATAAGTGTCACTGAATTTCAAACTATGACTTCAGCACCACAGCTGTGCAGATAGATGGAGTTAATTTGTAACGATATGGAGACACCATTTTCTTTTCATTAAAGTCTGCATCTGGTGCCTTTGTAGCCGGTATTAAATGCTATTTGTCGTGCTATGGCCTTAGAAGGGCCCCTGGACTCTGATCCCTTAAAACACACTCTGCCTCCCACATGTCCATTTGCTATCATGAGAGGCAGTTACAGCTAGACGGGTCCTTCAGATAAATCTGCTCTAAGCCTCTCATTTTATGTCTGGGGAAACTGAGGCCATCAGATACATTCCTTGGTGCTTTATGGGCGGTCACATGGGCTTACTGTCTTCCTGTGGCATTCCTAGGTTTTTCTTCCTGTGTTTACTGGGGAACAAATGAACAGAAACAGAATTTCCGCAGGGAAAGGAAGACAAAAACCAATGATCATCTGTCTGTCTGTGAGGCACAGGCTAGATATTTTACTCACGTGGTCTCGTTTATCTTCAGCACAACTCAGAGACATGGCTTGATTTTCTCCACTGCACGGATGGAGAAAGTGAGATACAGTGTGGTTAGGTACTCCATTCAGGTCACAGAGCTGCTAAGATGTTAAACTCGGGTCTCTCTCGCTTCCAAACCCATTCTCTTTCCATTTCATTGCTCTCAGTTGTCAAGTTCTCATTCTGAAAGACAGAATTGTGATGACAACTTGTTACTTAACTATCCCAGTGGTCCCCGTGAGCTACAGAAGAGAATCCAGTCTTTAGGATGGCAGTCAAGACCCTTACACCCACCCCAGCCGAAGCTACCCATCTCTGTTCTCCCCACGCCACCATTAAACACGATTGGAGTGCTGGTCTTCAGTGCAGGGATCCCTTCGATCTCTGGGATTGTGCAAGTACGGTTCTCCCGCCTGCAACTCAAGTCCCTTCCTTCTCTACCCAAGAACATCCTTACCACCCTTTTGGTCCCACTTTAAGTTCCATCTTCTCTTCACTATCAAATCTATAAACGGACCTCTGTCCCTGAGCCCACTCACTTCCCAGCTTATTTAACATAATACAGTCTTTTCTGCTTTAGAACAGTGGATTAGCACCCAAAGAGCTAGACTTTCCCAATTGGACCCCTACTGCAGTTGCATGTGTCTGTTCCTCCACAAGCATGCAGCTCCCAGAAGACAGGGGCCATGTTATACACACCCACAGAGTCACTGGAGCCCTTAATCCATGATCCTGTTAGCATACAGTCATTGTTTACTAACTCTTTGTTCAACTGCATCTTTCCAGGTTTTTCTAGCTGACTTTTGGTAAAACATTAATTACCGTTCATATCTGGTTTGCAACTGATAAAACTGCTTTTCTTAGAGACTTGATGGAGTAGGTAAGAGTGACATATTACTCCCATTATGCAGATGAGTAAAGAGAGGCACAGAGAAACCTTGCCTTATTCAAGCTCACATAAGTAGAAAGAAGGAACACTCTGGTCCCTGACACAAGATTTCCTGTGTCAGTTTCAGCTCTCTTTCCAGAAATGCTCAGCTGCTGGAAGAAATGTCCCACTCTTTTTTTTTTTTTTTTTTTTTTGAGAGATGACAAATTATATTCACTATTGTCCTAAAGTGGTTTTCATTTCTGATTACTTAATTTGCCCAGCATTTGCTTTAAATGGTTCTCCACCGTGTGTTGTAGATGTTTGAGGTTGACTTTTTGACATTATAACACTTTAGTACAAAGAAAGCTACAGAAAGCAACAATGAAAACATCTACTAAGAATGTTTATAATCAAATATATCCCTTGGTAATTTAATTTGGAGGAAGCAGAGAGCCCAGTATTCCAAACAGAGGGCTTGTTAATAATTCATAAGTCCTGAAACGGAGAAAGCTGGAAGAAAGATTTAGACTCAGGCCACAGTTGGCTGCTCCACTCAGAACCCACCTCTGCCCCCTGAGAACTGGGGATTCAGGTTGTTGAAAGACCTCTGACAGTTGGATCTGGTGGCTTTGAGCAATGGTCCTAGGCAGCTCAGACTCTGAAGGGTCAGTCAAAGTCAAGGATGAGGCTGGGCATTGGGCAGGGGAGGAGAACTCAAAAGGCCTGGATCACTGCCCCACCCACAGCCATCAAGTCTGAGAGGTGGACCTTGCAGCAATGAGGTCGGTCTAAGCAGCCATCCAGCTGGCGTCCCATATTCAAGGTCTTTGCTTTGTCCCTAGCTTTTGTTGTTGAACATCTAGGAGACGACTGATGAGCCCAGAAGAGACGGAAATAAGTGAAACATGCTCTATCCGCCCGCCTTCAGGAGGCCAAGCTACTGCCCAGAAACACACCTTGAGTGTTAGAGTGTGGAAGGGCTTTCCCATTTATCCACTCCCTGGAGTCTCTCCACCACCGTGGGAGACCAGCAATGCTCCTGTGGGTGGTATCCACTTCTACTGGGATGTGAAGGCCATGGCTTGATCAAGTCCCAGCCCAAATCCGGGGTGGACACAAGACCACAGCCCACAATCGCTCTCTGTGTGTGGCTCTCGGGTCCACAGAAATGAGGAGAGGCATGAGTCGAGTCATGTGGAGCACGCGTTTCAGATGCTTTCATGATCTAAGAGATGGGACAAGGAGGTTTGGTTGATTTCTTAGGAACTTAGGCATTTAAGGAATTGTAATGAGTTCAGGGGAAACACTGACAAAGGATGAGAACAGGTAGTTTATAGAGAAGGAAATACAAATGGCTTTTAAGCAGATGAAAACATGCAAATTTTACTCATGATAAGAGAATTGCAAATTACAAGTATTGTGAAATACTAGTTTTCATCTATCAGATCGGCAAAGATCAAAGAGTCAAATAGAACACAGCATGGGCAGAGGACGGGGTGCTCTGTGTAGTATCTCATTACCGTTGGGTGTGCCAACCATGGCCGCCCCACCGGACGGAGGCCAGGCAGTGAGTGCTGCAAGACTGAACCTCCATGGACACTTGGGCACAGCGATCATGATAAAGTGTGCGTGAAGACAAATGTGTCAAGATAGTTGCTGAGATAGTTTCTGTAGACTCAAAATATGACAAATGACCTAAATATCAATAGAAAACCATTTAAACAGATTTTGTTACACACTCACACTCACACATGCATACTGAGTGGTGTAGTAGATCTTTTTTAAAAAGAATGAAGACATGGTGGGGAGGGTGTAGCTCAGCAGTAGAGCACGTGCTTAGCATGCATGAGGTCCTGGGTTCAACCCCCAGTACCTCCTCAAAAAATAAAGAATTAAACTTAATTGCCTGCTCCCCCAAAATTTAAAAACAGGAATGAAGACATGAAGTTTAGTTCTACATATATTTAGGTCTTCATATATTCCCTCTGTGTATGGATACATATATATCATATATATATTTCATACCTTCATGTATATATATATGTGTGTATATATATGAATATATATATTCACACAAACACACACATATCACACTGATAGTTATTCACAAGTGGATTAAAATTTGATGTATGTGCTGTATTCCCATTTGTGGAAAAATAATTTAAAAGAACATGTGCATGTGTGTGTGAGCACACATACACATGTGCCTGATTTCCATGGATCTTTAAACAGTTAGGAAACTCAAGAACAATGAGGTATCCAGGAGGCACACCTTTGTCATATGGACTGTAAAATGCAATTTGTTGAAAAATTAATATTTAAAAATGTAACGGAAGCCTGGACTGAAATCCCCATGAAAAAGAATTTGGGGGAAACAAAATTCAGGTCCGCTGTAATAGTACGTTAGCTATTTAAAGGCAATGAAGTTGGCTTTAATATTTGTTGTGTTTTTCTTTATATTCCCTGATGTTTCATGCTGTCTACATCTCAGTCACTCCTCCCTTGAGGATTCCGCCCTGCACATCCTCTGTGAAGCTCTGTGTTCAGAATTAAATACAAAATACTGAGTGTGGTCTGTCTGGCACAAAACAGAGAAAGGCTGTCACCGCCCTTTCCTGAGACACTACCACTGTTCCTACATCCCAAGAACATGAAGCTTTGTTAGCAGACTTACCACCACGTGAATGAAGTTGGAGTGTGACCTAAGCTCTCAAATAATTTTCCTAACTAGAGTTAGGAAAAGGACCCACATATTATCTGCCACCTTATTTCAATGCATTTGTTCCCCAGGACCCAAGAGTGGAGTCTTAACTGGACACAAATTAGCTTTCACATTCATCACTTTTAACCATTTTCCACCCACATTCTTTGGCGCTTCCCCAGTTCCACTTTATCCATAGGCCCTTCACCACCTAGTCCCCTCTTAGAAAGCAGATGTTTGTTGGCTGAGCCTTGACTGTGATAAATACATATATATATTTTTTACCCATGGTACCATCAGGGCTCCTTTTCCAATAAGATGCTGATTGGTTGAAAATGGCTTCCAGGAACTCAGCCTTTGTTTTGTAAAAACATTATTGCAACATTGTATAACACTTTAGAAATGTTTCAAATTTCGGCTGGCTGGTGATTTAGCAGACTAGGGGGCTAGCATATGGAGTCTGCTGTGCTCAGGAGGCTGTGGTTTTACTCCTGGCACCACCAGGCAAGTCAGGATTAACACCCAGTGGGACCTTCTCAGATCTGAGTGGGCCAAGCCACCAGGTGTGGTTACCTTATTTGGACCAGGAGCCCAAGTCTTGTGAGCATATGGGAGAGAGAAAATTTGGACATCCTAAGGCAATCAGTTTCTAATAAACTTGGGATATATATATATATATATATATATATACACACACACACACACACATATAATCAATTTATTGGTTCAAATTTAGCATCTACACTATGCCAGGAACAGAGCTGTTTAAGATACAGAAGGCCTAGGTCCTGCCTTCAAAGCATTCATTTTCTAATCAAGGATACAGGAAAGGTAATACAAATTACAGATCAGCTTGAGAATTGCCAGGAATGGGGATTTTGATGGTACCTGAGAATGAGGGATTGAGAAGATGGTATTTGATTTGAGTTTAGGATCTTGTCCTAAACATATCTGTCTGCATTCAACTAAAGGTTATTAAGAATCCTAGGAAGTAGAGGAGGGGAGGAACATTCAGACAAAGGGAACTCTGTGCAGGATTCCTGGACATAACACAGCAAGGTCATGGGTTGGAATCTATGAGTATCTTTCGCCCCAGCTTGTTTGAGAGCCTGCTGTGTGGCTGTGGACCACTGGTCCATCTGCAGAGTCCCAGGATTTTTGCCTTCAGGAGGGATGGTCCCTTGCTGTGATCTGGGCACCCATACAAAGCTGGAGTCTTGTACAGAATCATCCCGGAACTGTCCACTGTGTTCCTGAGCCCTGTCAGTGATGAAGTGTTTAGGATAATGACTAATTTGGAGCTTAAAGGCTGTAGGAGGTGCAGCCAGCTCTGGCTTTGGTCATTATTAGTCATGAGATCTCACATCTTTAGCTAAACCCTGCAGAGCCTCAGTTTCCTCATGTGTCAAGGGTGGGTGAACGTTTGCATCTGCCTCTTGGGGATGGTGTCAGGATCAAGGGACACATCTCATCTGTGAGGTGGGCTTGGTGGTCTATGAAACTCTTCACAAATGGCAGCTGTCTTGTAATTTCCACTGTTATATCAACAGTCATTATCTGAAACTCACGCTGAGGCCACTGGTTTCATATTTTGACAGGTCTGAGGGTCAGGGACTAATTCTTTAACTCAAGCCCCATTATTTCCCATCCACTGTTACTAGGACTTCTTCTCAGAACCATGGAACGCGAGTAACCACCCTTCCTTGTGGCAGACATCCCTGGGTGTGAGGCTGCCCTCCTGCACCCACATCTGCTGTTGTTCCTGGTCTGTCCCTGGTGCCCCTGAGAGCAGAGTCTGACGTGCTGAAAAGTGACGTGCTTTTTGTCCAAGGCCTCCCTGAGGGAAAGTGCTCATCTCATTCCATCCATCCCTTCGGGGCTTCATCTTCTCGTCTATAAAATGAGAGGTCAGAGCAGGAGCCAGCGTGCTCCCTGAGCCCTGACCCCTGGCCCCCACTGTCAGCCCACACGTGCTGGAACTCTCTGGCTTGCTCTCTGATGTTCTCTGCAGCTGGAGTGGAGCCTCTTAGGAGGGAAGACAGGGCCACACAGACAGAGGGGGAGGGAGGACCACTGGGCAGGAGTGAGGGCAGAGGGAAGGGTTGTGGTCCTCGTAACCCTGAGGGAGATAAATCAGAACATGGCAGCTCCTCTACTATCTGGAGCTCCAGGTGTGGCTGATAGTGGAATTAGGAGAAGGCAGGAGCTCCCGGGGAGACAGCTGAAGTTCAGCCCCGGGTTCCTGAACCAGGAGACCTGGATGCACTGAGCATCACCCTCCCAGGGAATGGGTGTCTCCTGGGTCACACGAGACCCCCTTCTTCTTCACCAAGAGGAGTTTGAGGTGACCACCCTTTTACTTATGTGTGTATTTATAGCGATCTTGATTCTTACAGTCTAATATCCAGATGGGACCAAAAGGGCACAGGCCAAGTGAGAAAAGTAGGAGGGCTGTCTTCTTTCCCACCACAGTGGCACTTCCTTTTTTGACGCAACAATGAAGAATAGCAAAGTCAAAAATGCCATCAGCAGTGTGGGGACTCCCAACAGGAGGATGGGAAACCTGATAAGGGTAGTGGAGAGGATGCCGTCCAGCCCGGTGACCATAAGAGCCCATCCCCTCCAGTTCCTCTGGCTACCCCATGTCCCCCAGAGTAGATACAGGTGGAGGTTTCCAAAGGGGTTTATAGAAAACATAGCGTCCAGGCCCGGGAGCATTTCACCGGGACCCCGTAAGGAGGGTACAGCCAGGGGTGTGCTCCTGATGCTCAAGCTGGGAAAGGAGACAACGGCCACCCAAGAGGGTCATGACAGGGCAGGGGAAGGAGTGATCCCAAGCCATAATTCTGTGGAAACACCAAGGCTGGAACCCAGGAAACAGGAATCAAGCACTGAGTTAGGGGAGAGCGCTGTGCAAGGCACCCCAAGCGTCTAATGACTTGTTCTCCACATGCTGTTTCTGCAAGAGTTCATGCCTCATGAGAAAAAGAGCAGGTCAATGTTCTGCAGTTTCCTTACACTGCCTGAGAATTCAGTAAATGGATGTTGATCGAATGCTTGATTGCAGGAGTGAAGTGCCAAGTTGGGAGCAAGACAGAAGCAGAGGGAGAGACAACAGGCTCAGATTCGGGCAAGAAGAGGGAGCAAGGGCGAGAGAGCTGGGGCTGCCCGCGGATGCCGGGCTGGGCCCCCTGGGCAGGGCTTGCCTGACTCCTGGTGACCCTGGGGACAGGGTCCCGTCAGCCAGCTTGCTGCACCCTGCAAAGCCTCCAACAGCCAGGCTGGGTGTGTGAGCTGCTGCCGGGCCAGGCAACAGAGGTGTCATCCCGCAAGAGGCTGCTCTGCCTAGAAGAGAGATGTGTGGGTCCGGAGGAAAGCTAGCCTTCATGAAGGGAGTGGCGCTGCTGGGGCCATGTGTTTACTGGAAGTTGAGCAAAGTGACAGGGTTAGAACAGAGTGGAAAATACAGAGGAGGGAAGGGCCAGCTCCGAGTTGGAGGGGGAATGTGGCTCCAGCCAATCGTGCCTCTATTCGGATGCCATTAGTGGGTTTGGCAGGCGCTCACCATGCACTTCAGAGGACCATGGCGCAGATTAAGGGAGGCTGGATGCTAATTTGCACATATGGAAATGCTTTTTCTCGCCGTCGAGGGCTCTGTTGTGGACAGATGGAATTAGCGAGAACTTCGAAGTCGTGAAGGCAAACACATCAAAAAAAAAAAAAGTCTCTCTCTTTCCTTTCCCACTTTTTCTCTTTCTGTCAGCCTCCCTCTTTTTTCCTTTTTTTCTTTCCACTCTCCCCCAGCCCTTCTTTTTCTTTTCCCCTTCCTCTTGGGAGAATCTTCAGATTGCACAAGACTGAAAACGTGGCCCCAGCATGGCTCCTGGCATTCCTGATGCATTGGGTATTTCAATTGCAAATCATTCCTTAACAGCGAATTGCTCTCACATCAGCTGTGACTGGGATGGGCGAAGGCCAGTCTTCAGAGAGCCGCCACCTCCCCGCTGGCATACACCTGGGGAGGGTGAGACTGTTTTCCTGCATCTTCTCTCCTGAGTCCCCAGCCCTCACGTCCCTCTTGGTTTTCCTGTCGGCTCCGGTGGGTTACCGTCCCTGATGGAGGAAGTCTTCAGATGCACCCGCCTTGCTTCGGGGCTGAAACAAAAAATTCACTGGGATTAGCCTTTATTATTATTTTTCTTGCTTTCTCATATTTTGTGCCTTTGGCTGCAAGAATCTGTAATATTTTATTTATTTGGCGCACTCTCCGGGTTGAGCGCCCTTCAGAACTTGGCACATAGGGGCCTCTCTGAGAGGCCCGCCTGGACAACCGTCCCTCCTCCGTGGTTGGCAGACTTTCCCGTAAAGGGCTGGACAGTAAATATCATCAGCTTTCCAGGCCAGAGGTGGCTGTAGCAGGCATGAAAGTAGCCAGAGAGAATGTGTAAACAAATGGAAGTGACTAGGTTCCAATGACGTGTTCCTTACACAGGCAGCTTGACTTGACGGCCAGGTTTGGCCCGAGGGCCAGACTTTGCCACCCCTGGCCCAGGGCATCTTTAACTGTGGAAGTCACACCGTTCTGACTACCCTTCAACTTATCCAAGGGCTGCGTGAATGTACGTCTTGAATATGAGAAGGATGTTTTAATCCTTCTTTGTCTCAGCTGACTTCTGAGTCCTCCCCTCCGGGCTACTCTCTTCCTTACCTTACAGGTCATCCACATGGAACTGACCTTCTCCCCTGCGTGTAATTCCCCCCGGGGTCCTCCCAGGATTGTAGCTAGTAGGTGAAGGGCATTCCCCCAGGTCTGCAGCAAGAAAAGACACAGGGTCCCTAGAAGAAGAGCACACAGCCATTCACATTCAAGTTCATTCAGTATTGTCCCAGCCATCAGGACATTAGGCCATTAGGCCACTCTCCATGAGGGCAGGGACCTCGTTTGTCTAATATACTGGTGTTTTTGTAAATGCATATTCAAAACCATATACTCGCCTAGTTGTACACACAGGGAGAAAAGATGTACAGACACACAGGCCTAGCCATGGGTGGACAGATACGTATACATGGGTGGATGGACAGATGGGTAGATGGATGGATGAATGAACTATGGAAAGACAAGCCTTAGAAATGATCTAATTATTGAAATAATCTAAACTCTTTAAATGCACTTTTTTCCCTGTTTTTATAACCCATCTTCCCTTTGGTTAATATGAATCTAATAAGAATTTCATACCTTCTCACATTTTAATTTGAGGAGAAAACTAACTTACAAAAGTGGAAATGCTTTGAGGAATGTAACATGCAACACAGGTGCCAGGCAGTGCCTTTTTTTCCTTCACCTTGGTCATCTCGATTGCTATTTGAATGTCCAAGAAATGAAATATTGTCACCAGAAATAAACTGCGGGGGGGGAGGGTATAGCTTAGTGGCAGAGTGCTTAGCATGCACAGGGTCATGGGTTCAATCCCTGGTGCCTCCATTTAAGAATAAATAACAAATAATAAACAAACAAACAAATAAACGAAGAAACCTAATTACCATCCCCCCCCAAAAAAACCCCAAAACAAATTGCCACTCATGATTACCGTAATTTGGAATTCATATAAATTAAAAATTGTTATGAAAATGAAAGGAAATATAATCTCAAATGTGTTGCTGTTGCTATACAACTGGGGGCACTTTTTCCCTAGATTCACCCTCCATGCACTGCTGACATTACAACATAGGTTCAAAACTCTACTCTTGTAAAACAGTAAGAGAGAGAGAGAGGGAGAAAGAAAAAAAAAGAGGAAGGAAGGAAGGAAGGAAGGAAGGAAGGAAGAAAGAAAGAAAGAAAGAAAAAGAAAGAAAGAAAGAAAAAGAAAGAAAGAAAGAAAGAAAGAAAGAAAGAAAGAAAGAAGGAACGAAGGAACGAAGGAAAGAAGGAAAGAAGGAAAAGAAGGCAGGCAGGCGGGAGGGAAGGAAGGAAAGAAGGAAAGAAGGAGGGAAGGAAGGAAAGAAGGAAAGAAGGAGGGAAGGAAGGAAAGAAGGAAGAAAGAAAGAAAGAAAGGAAGAAAGAAAGAAAGGAAAGACAGAAAGGACCCTCTAGTAATTTTTGAATATGAAGCTGAATTTTAAATTACAAAATGCTCAGTGTGCTTCTTACAACCAAATTCAGTTTTATTGGATCTTCCCAGGAATTCGAGACGAACCCCCTTGCAGGCATCCCAAGCTGGGCAAGAGGGGGTTTCAGATACGTCATTATGGTTTGCATGACCTAACTTCTATGGAATTAGAAAAATGGACTCAGGAAGGTTTTTCTCTCTCATTACGTAGGAACACCTGGTATTAAGAGGAAAAATTGTCTCATGAAATTTAAAAAACGGCACAGAAACTGAGGTCAGAATCAGCCACCTCTAGAACATGAATGGTTTAAAAGCAAGAAAGGAATGAAAAGGAGAGTTACAAATGGAGGGGACCTGCCAGTTTTCACTAATGGGTTGAAGAAAGGACAGGCAAAGAAGAAATGGAATCCAGTGTAGTCTGCCTCTAACAGACTGGAATTTGGGGAAAATCTCTTAGCATAAGAAAATCATCTCCCAAGAGGAAGAGCAAAAGAGAGAGAGGAAGAGCACCTGCATTGGGACCGTCCACCTGGCTCAGATGGTGATGTGAAGTTTCAAGTCATGTCCCCGTTTCCACGCTTGGTTAGGCCACCATCATGCTAACGTCCTGTCCGCCATGGAAACCTGTGAAGTTTCCCATTCCCGCCACCCCTCTCTGATACTTCCTTTTATTTATGAATTGTTACAGTCACCGTTGTGCTCAAAACTGCCTCATCTTGTTACTTCCATCCACTGCAAGACCGCAGGCAGAAAACAGATTTCCCGTACAGACACTGGTACCCTAACGTTCTGAGCACTTAAGGAAGCACATTTTATGAGCAAAGCTGATCCTCTGTACCTAAACTTGTGCTTTACTACATATGCTGTGATTTCTGAATGGTATAAGCTTCCGACATATCAAAGCCAGGAAAATGATGACAAAATTTACAGGGGTCCCGTAATTATTTGCTGTCTTCATAGTTTCCAGTTTTTTCAGATTCTAAAAGAAATACCAAATCACTATGAAAAAAAAACAAAAAAAAACACCTGGACTCCAGAACAATAAAGAGATAAAAATACAAATGACTCATAATCTCCCAACAAAGGAAAAACATTGTGTTTTAGAATTTTTCATGTGTGCTTGTGTTTAATTACATTATGGCTATTATACTGATTATTAATTTTTACCTTTGTTTTTGTATTCACTTAACATTGTATGCTGAACATTTTTGCAAAAGTTCAAATTATTCAGAAATCCGACTTTTTATGGCCCACTGTCCATCGTGACTATGTATCCATCGTGACTATGTGTCCATTGTGACTATGTGTCCATTGTGACTATGTAAGAATGCATTGACGGTTCACTTTTTCTCGAGCGTGTAGGTTGTTGTTTTGCAGTTGTTTATTCTGTAGAAAACACCCTAGTGCCTATCTTTTTGCCTCTTCTAGTCTCCGCTGCTTCTTCCTGGCGTACTTCCTCTGTATGATCTTACCTTCTCAAGGCTGCTTTGGAATTCTCTCTTCAGCGATGCTTCTGTTCTTCAAAATATAATAGATGGCTTATTGCATTTCTGACTCTGATACTTAAATCAACATCTGTTAGTTTATAGGCACAATATTTTGTTATGTACACTTTACTGTCCACTCCTTTTAGATAACATTCCTCCCCTCTAAGAGCTTATGTGAGGATTAAATGAGATAGTAGATATAAAATACTTAGAGTCAAAACTCACATGGTAAAACCATTGTTCTTTTGTACAATAATAATATCAAAATAAATAAATATATATATTAAATACAAGAAATAAGCAATAAATAAATCTATGGTACCACTAGTGATTTTACCATTACTATTGTAGTAATTCAGCTACAGAGCAATTCCTTCTGATAACGAGAACTCTTAAAGAAAAAAGCGCACACACAGGTAGATATACCATCTCACTACCTAGCACAGTGCCTGATCCGTGGAATTCAAGAATTTGTAGTTGAATGGAACGGCTGCAGGTTCATTTTGTTGACATTAACATCATAAGGCCTTTTGCTCAATGGATATGCTAATAAAACTGTTACTTATAATGAGATTTTGCATCAACTGTAGAGTCTTTATTTATAGATCTCACATCCACATATATTTTAGGACTGTATAAATAAAACCTTATTTTATCTCGAAGACTCTCATATCACTAAAAAAAGAAAAAAGACTTTAGAGACTTTCTAATAATTGCCGTATGTTCAATGAGAGAGCCTCTTTTCATCATACAAAAATGAAGTTAGTTAATTGAATGGTTGTGATGGCCGCAGAAGGGGTTTATGAAAGTCACAATTAAGAAGAACCCGCTGTAAGAAAAGGTGGAATGTATTTTCTGTAGGCTCCCATAAGCTGCATTTTCAATGCACAGATTTAAGAAAATTCCCTTTCCAAATCCTCTTTTGTCCCACATGAAAGCGATGATGACTTCTACGCGGCGGACTGAGGCTTTAAAAAAAAATAAAATAGAAGGACTGTTTATTCTAAGGAGAGCATCACGGCTTCGTCACAGCCATTTCCTGACAGTCTCCCTCCAGCTGGTTCTATTTATCCCTTGACTTCTAATAAAACTTGTGTTTTATTTCAAGGGCCAATCCATAATTAACTTTTCAATTGGTGGCAGTGGTTTCTTTCAGTGCCACCAACAGTGTTGATCTCAGTTGTAAAAAAAAATTTAAAAGCAAAAGAAAAGACTTCATGCAGATCAGTTCACTGGTCCCAGTGAGGTCTGCTCCCTGGAGGGCTTGAGGGTGAGGACACATTAGGGGGCGGGACTTGGTTGTCCAAGGAGAGGCAGAGGGGCCATGAGATAAAGGTGGAGGCTCTGTTGTTCTCTCATCTTTCCAGGATGTACCTGGAGGATACAGGTATCTCCCATTCCACTAGATGACAGATAGATAGATAGATAGATAGATAGATAGATAGATAGATAGATAGATGATAGGCAGATAGATAGATAAATAGACAAATAGAGAGTTATCCATGTTTATGTACCTGTGGATCTATGGATGGATCAACTGATCAATCTCTTCATCTACCTGAAAAGCTGGCATGATGCTGGCCAAACAATATTTTTCTCCTCTAAGTCCTCGGCATATTTTGTGGACATAAAGAAGTCTGAGAAGAGAAAAAATGGAAAGAGAGAAATCATGTTTTTATTGTGAACACAGCAAGTGCCAAGGTCACGTGAAAGAGGGCTTGACAAAATAAGAGGGGGGATCAAATAAGAGAGAAAAGAGAATGAATTGCCATGCAGCCGTCTGCTTCTCCACTTCTTGAACACAGAGAGCGACGCAGAAGTTGACAGATTGTAACTAACTATACTTCAATAAAAAAAAAAAAAAGGAAGAAGACCATGGGGGAGGTGTCCAGCCTCTCTGAGACTGAGTTGTGTGAGCTGGTTTCTCCCCACCCCGAGGAGCCTGACCTGTTGTTTAGACACTGAGTTTGTCCCGTGCCCCCTCGGCCCGGGAAGGTTGCAGTCCTTGGAAGGACGGAGGATTTAGGAGGTCCCCAGGGGGACCCAGAATCTTTTTCTAGGAGCAGGATTCCCTCAACAGGCACGCCCCTGGCTACACCACAGCCAGGCGGCCATGTGCAGCCCCTGGGCTGTGGGAAACACTTTCCTGGTGGGTCGCTGGGCGAGTGGGGACAGGTCACACCCTGGAATCTGGCCAACCTGGGTTCCGACTCTTTTTCTGTCCCTCCCTGGCTGTAACACTTGGAGCAACACTCTTGACCCTCCCGTGCGTCAGGAAGGTAAATGGAGAGAAATGAGGTCGAGCTTCTAAGACCCCCAGCGTGGTGTCCAGCAATGGATGTTCAAATCATTAGTTCTGCCCCATCTGTATTCAGCAGGTGCATAAAACTCCTGAGTAGTCGCTGGGATTTCCAGCACTTTAGTTTTCCCTTGCCCTTTAACTTATGGATAAAAGGAATCTCCATCTCATGAGACCCCAGAAATCCTCAGGACAGAATCCCCGACGCCATCTCTTCTCACTCTCTGAGTCCAGTTCCTGGACTGCAGTGGTTTCCCTTTCTCCCTGCTCTGAGTCCTGGGCTGCCTGTTGCCCTGCCTTCTCTGATCCAACTTGCCCTAAAATACATTTTCTGGAAATACGAACACAAGGTTCAACCACATACCAGCTGTGTATTCTTGGGTAAGATGTTCAGCCTTTCTGTGCCCCCATCTTCCCATCCACAAGTTGTGGATAATGATGTAATGATGGTACCTACCACTTTTTTTTCTCTCTGTTGATGGGATATTTTATCTCTGTTATTTATGAAAATTCCTTAGTGAAACACATGGCACCATGCCCATATTCAGTGAATACTGACACCCTCCTGAAACCGTGCTTTGTTTTGGTCATGCAACATTGGGCACAAAATAAAACAGTCACACATCTGAGTGGTCCCTGTGCTCTGGTGTTTGCAGCAGAGGTGTGGGGTGGGGTGCGTTTGGTGCTGGCACAAAACAGCATCGCTGGTGTGACTCAGGCAGTACACGGGATCTGCTCAGTGGTACATCCAAGTCCCACTAGATCCCCAGGCACAAGATGCTCCTTTCCCTCTAGAGGGGCTTATCCTGTCCTTCCAAGTTACCCTGACACCTCAGGACACTGCGTCCAGATAGAGAGATTAGAGCCACAGCAGCTGGTGGGCACTGAGCTTGGACAAGTCCGCCCATTGTCCAGATCCTTGGTTGTCAACGAGTCAAGCTGAGAGCTGGCCCCTTTGCAGAGGATAAAGGAGGGAAGCAACGCTGTCTGCAGAAATGCATTTTACTAACGACTGCATTTTAAGCAAGTGTAGAGTAGAGAACATGGCTTAATAATTGAAGACCCTGCAGCAAACATGCCCTTTTTAACCCACCTCAGAGGTAAGGGCACAGGACACACTGGAAGACAATGAAGAAGCCGAGGTGGCCCAGCACAGACCTAGAACCCCAGCAACATGTGTTATTTTAGGAAAGGAAATGGAGAGTGACCCTGAACTCACACCAAGTTATCACGTAACATTCTCACAAAGAATGAGAGAGGAAGGTCTTACTCAAAACCCTTTGTTGTCTTTGCAGAGTAGCAGGTTAGCAGCGCCTCCCAAGAGAGTGATGTACGGCCTGCTGGACCAGGCAGCCTCAACGTGACTAATCAGGATGTTTTCACCAGTAAGTAACAGGAACCCCAACTCAAATGGACTGGGCCACATATTACATCACACTCCAAGGGGCCGAATGGTAGAGAGGCTCCAGGTAAATCAGCTCGGCCAGGGAACCAAAGTCCCATCTGATTCCTCTCCATCTTCCTGAACACATGGAAACTGTCCCCAGGCCAGCCTCCCTCAAAGTTCAACATGGCCTCTTCAAGGATGCAGACCCCGCCCCATGACGAGGAGTGCATCGGTTTTGAGGAGCTTCTGTAACAAAATAGCAACATTTAAAGCAGACAGGTATTGTCTCATGGCTGTAAAGGACAGTGATACCCGCTCTGAAACCTGTACGGGAGAATCTCTTACTGGGTCTCCCAGCCTCTGGGGTTGGCCCGGTCTTCAGTGCTACTCGGCTTCCAGCTTAGTTCACTTCCATCTGGACCTCCACCATCACGTGACAGCCTTCTTGTGAGTCTCTGCGTCTTCACATGGTATTCTTTGTTTCTTCTCTCTTGTGAGGCACAAGAAATATTAGATTAACTATCCAGCCTACTCCAGAATGACCTCATATCAACTAATTACATCTGCAATGAACCTATTTCCAAATAAGGTCCTGTTCTGAGCAACTGGGAGTCAGAACTTTGACATATTCTTTTGGAGGACAGAATTTAGCCCATAGCAAAGGATATCTCTGCTTTGTGTATCTTTTAATAAGAAAGAAATATTTCCCGGAAATAACAAATGTTTCTTTTACCTTTCACAGGTCAACATTAGGTTACACACCCTCCACCTCACAATCACCAGCAAGGGGAGTGCAAATTCTGAGTGATCATGATTTATTTTCATCCTGGCTTCACTGAGGTATAACTTACAAATAAAATTTTATATATTTAAAGTGAACAATGTGATGATTTGGTGAATGTATTTTTGTGAAATGATTACCACAATCAAGTTAATTAACACATCCATCACCTCATATAGTTTTTTTGTTTGTTTATTTGCTTGTTTGTTTTCTTGGTGAGAATGCTTAAGATCAACTCTCTTAGCAAATTTCAGGTTTACAATACAGTGTTATTAACTATAGTCACCATGCTATACATAATACCCCCAGAAGTTATTTACCTTGTAAATGAAAGATTACAAGATGACCAACATCTACCCATTTTCCCCACCGCTCAGCCCCTGGAAACCACCCTTCTACAATATGATTCTATCAGTTCAACTTTTTTTTTTGTTTTAGATTCCACACATAAGTGAAATTACACAGTATGTCTCTCTTTATCTGGTTTATTTCACTTAGCATGATGTCCTCCAAGTTCATCCATGCTGTCACACATGGCAGGATTCCCTTCTTTTTAATGGCTGAATAATATGCCATTACACATATATTGTATGTAGAATATATACTATATACAACATATATAATATATACAAAGTATACATTCTATATTATATATACAATATGCATTATATATTATATATACAATATATACATTATATAGATTATGCATATATCACAAAAATAAATATACATATATACATATATATATAAAATAATATACATATATACACAAAATATATATGTCACTACACTTTCTTTATCTATTTATCCATTAAACACGAATAAAAGGCACTTATTACTGCATGCAGCATAAGGTTGAATGCCACCATCTCTTGTGTGGTCTTCCTGAATTTACTGTCTCAAAACTTCACTGCTTCTTCCACAGTGAGCCCAGGTTACCTATGTGAAGCACAGGTTATTTGCCTTTGTCCCCCTGCCCTTGAACAAGAACAGATTCTCCAGAGAGAAGTCCAAGCTCTTCAGTGCCCTGTAAATAACTCTCTGTCATCTGAGTCCTCAATCTCTTTTGAACCCATTAACAACCATTTATTTTCACTCTTCAGTGAGAAATGTGGTGTTTTGCCTTCCAACCCAAACCTTCTTCACCTTCCAAGTTTCGACTCAAAAACCCCTCCTTGTGGCAAATCCCAGATGGTCATTCCTTTCTCCATGTTCCACCTTCCCATCTGGTGTGTCGTGTGCTTGTGATGTTGTTCACTGTTCTGTCTGGCATAGTCTACTGGCCCCCCGGGGATCAGCTCATGCAATACTTCCTTCAGGTCTAAGACAACTTCGCAGACTTTCTCAGGTGGTGGGGGATGCTCATTCTCTGCTCTTGGTCTTTGCCAAGGGATCGGCACCCATCATTGCATTGTTGATATCTGCATCACCTCGTTACTTCTCTCCCTGTGTTAGACTGGGGGTCCTCTGGGGGACACACACCTATTTATCTCTGCAGTGCCTGCCCATGAGTCAGCAACAGAAGCAGATGATCTCAGTAAACAGGCCATTATAAAATGCTGCAGTTTGTGCCTAGAGTCCTGAAAAACATGCAACGAGGTATAGTGGAAGCCAGGAGGTGTGATTAACTACCTGTACAGGAGAAACATCATGGATGGAAGCTTCCAAAACTGGCTTTCACACACATTGCCTGTTTAATGTTCACCAGGTCTGAAGGGTAAACCTGTCCATTTGGTAAATTAAGAAGTTGAGGCACAGGGAAGATAAATCAATTCTTCAAGGTCACTTCACTGGTGAGTGGCAGAACTCAGAGTCAAACCTGAGTCTTCCCACTCCTATTCCAATGCTCAGAACATGGCAGGGCAGGATGCTTTTTCCTTGCCTACATTATCGGAATTTTGCTCGATTTTTTCAGGTCTGCAGAACACAGCTGGGAGCAAGGCGAGGTATCAAATAGCTAGCACACAGCAAAACTTGGATGTCTGGGTTGCCAGCTTGGACTGACTAGAAATCTACAAGGGTGTGGAAATTAGATACCCGCAGAAGGTTCCTGCAGTGTGTCCACCGAGTTTATTCAGGCAGCTGTTTCCTGGAATCAGCCTCAATGCTGTATTTTAGCTGTCATGGTGGGTGAGATTTTTTTCTCTGTAATTCTTGGTCTCCACAAGCAGAGGGTCAGAGAGGTGATGGGTGTGTAGAGATCCCATTTCAATGCGTCTTAACTCCTGTCCTCGGTAAGTTCCGCCTTCTGCCTCCCGCTTCCCAGTGAGTGAAGCTATGGCCCAGTTCTCTTCTTTCCCTCCTGGGTCTCCTTTATCTCATTTTGGAAACTCAGCTAGTTAACCTGAAAGGGTACAGAGCTGGAGTAGGTAACATCACCCAACGGCAGAGCGACATTGTCCCGGAGAAGGAAGGCAAGGCGACATGTGTGTGTGGAGGAGGCAGCGGTGGCCTGACACCGCAGCTATGAGGCTGAGCACTTTCGTTAGCCACTTCCAACACCAGTGTTCTCCTCCGTATATAGGGGTGATGTGAGTCATGGGATTACTGGGAGTTTTAAATGAGAAATTGGCAATGAAGGCCAGATCTCTTGACCAACGCCAGCTTGGTGCCTGGGCATGTGATTTGTAAATAGTAATTAAAAAAAAGTGTATAAAACACTTTGCAGAGTTTCTGCCCCATACAACCTATTTGATGATTATTAGTTGTGATTTTCATAGTAGATGTGATAAACACCTGATTAAGAGGGGTACTAAAACAGAAACGGAAGCCTCCTTCTGAGATTCCTCGAGGACAGGGTAGGCTAAGCCTGGCGGATCCCAGCTGGTCCTAGAGACTCAGACCAGTGATCTGTGGAAGTCTAAACCCACTGGCCGATAGTTTGGTAGTGATGGCATGCCACGTGTGCCACTGCCGCTGCTGCCGCCGCTGACCCTGACCTATTAAACTTCAGCACCGAGATGGACACACGGCTGCGTGCAGGTGTATAGCGAGTGTGCATGATTCGGAGTGTAACCTTGAATATCTAGTCTGGCTGGACAGGGATTTTCTGGATAATAAAATAGTCCAACGTGCAGAAGACACAGACCCTACACCTGACTCTGGCCTGGAATTGCTGCTTGACATCAGACACGTTCCTGAGGCAAGGAACACTGGACCAGTAGCTTTCCCTGTGGTTTGCCAGGCTTGGGCCCTACAAAAGTAAATCAATTTCGCTGTTTGTCTTTGAGTAACAGGGAACCTAAAGAAAAGGCAGACCATGCTCTTCTCCTTACAAATCCTAACGCCGCCCTTTGACCGAGACGTGTTTACAGGTGTCATTATCATTGTTGGTCTTGTACAAGTGAGAGCACGTGTTGCATTTAAGAGAGCTGGAAATTAATGACGGTAATGAAATTAACAAGGAAGGTGACTCATGACTTTGAAAAGGCCTCGTGAAAAAAGAACGGGGTGGGTCAGGTTAGAGAGGCTGATCCGTTCTCTCCAAACCCTGTGAGACAGCTCTATTCTCATCTTTGTGAATCTTTTGCGAGTCTTTTGCTGTGCATTTTTGCTGATTTTTCTGTTCCTCCAGCACTCCACTGCTGGGATCAGAGGTCGAGGGTCCACCTTACGCCTCATATACCCGTCCTCCCATCTCACCCTTCTTCCCAAACACAGTATCCCTTGTCCTTACTCGGGGTCTTGGTGCACCTGCTGGATGGGACTGTCTTCTCCGATGTTCCAGGACAGCTTGGAGGTCGCTGTCCCTGGAAGGTCCTCCCAGTGACCTCCCAGGGAGCAAGCTGCCCCCTCCCATACCCCCAAGGTTTCCATGCATAACCCCCCATCGTGCAATTTGCAAAGCCTTGCTCTGCTTTTTCCCACTAGACCGCCCTATCAGTTTGCTAGGACTGCAGTCACAAAGTACCACACACCGGATGGTTTAGAACATCAGAAATTATTCCCTCAGGTCTGGAGGCTGGAAGTCTGGGATCAAGATGTCGGCAGAATCCTTCTGAGGCTCTGAGGGAGAATCTGCTCTATGCAGCACCCCCGCCCCCCAGCTTCTGGTAGTTTTCTGGCAATCTTTGGTGGTCGTTGGCTTGCATAAGCATCGCCCTGATTCCCGCCTTTATCTTCGCATGGCTTTCTCCCTCTATGTGTGTCTGTGTCCAAATGTCCTCTTTGTATAAGGATATCAGGCATATTGGATCAGAACCCACCCTTAATGACTTCACTTTAACTGAGTCACCTGCAAAGACTCTATTCTCAAGCAAGGTCACATTCAGCATCTCTCGGAGGATACAATAACAACCATGCAAAGCAACCCTTGGGAAGACGCTCTGGGCTCAGCATTGGTCAGTCATGGCTGAGTCAGTATGGACTCAACGAATGAGTGGGGGGAGGAGGAATGCCAGAAGCCCCTGCCCTTTTGTCCCCACCTGGCATGCTGATGCCAGTGCCTGAAATGGGAGGTAGGACTCAGTAAAGTTTGCTCTGGAAGGAAGAAGAAGCTTTCACTGATGCATGAGCGATTCTTCAAAGCCGGAAGGGCCTTCCTTCAGCTCCTTTCCTGGCAGCGATGCAGCGTCTGCACCCCGGGCACCTGTTCAAAAGACACCTTCCTGCCCCGGTCTCGGCCTCACACACTTTACACACCAGGCTGACAGTGGGGATCTCACCTCCAGACTCAGGCTGGCTCCATGTGCTCACACCGGACCTGGGAATGGTTAGCTTTTAATTAAACTCCCCTTTGGCACTTCAGTTCCCCTGAGAAACATCTGTGGCAGAAGCGACATTTATTGGCTAAGCGCATTTATTTAAAGCAATGAATCTTAGAGTGCATTTTGCCCTATTAAGGCCTGGGTTCAAGGGGAGACTTTGAGTGGATATGAACTCTCTGTAGAAGCTCAGACTCCCATAGCCAGCCCTGAGCTTCAGACGGTGCAGCAGGAGAGCTGAACCCTGCGTGGTGGCACTTGCTGAAGGGGGCATACCATTAAAAGCTAGAAAGAGAAAACTCTTTACTCTTTCCCCAAGCATGAGGCATCTAGCTGGAGGTCAAATGCAAGATAAATAGATGGCAAGCTGGTGAGATGGGGCTGGCTGTGCATCCCTGAGCTCCTCCTGACTCCAGTGCAGACAGGCTGGATCCTCAGAGCCCACATGTTCATAAATTCTTTATAGAAAGTTTCACAGAACTACTCACCTTTCTGGCTCCTGCTAAAATGACAGCTTGCTCATGTACAGAAATAAAAGGGGAAAAGAATACATTTTCACAGTTGGAAACGGAAGGCAGCTCTCCAGCCTATGCACTCAACAAACAGAGTGGCTCCCAGGCAACTCTCGGAGGACCTGGCTTCAGGTGACTGATTGCCAAGCCCAGGGAAGCTTGTTAAATGTTTTGTGACTCAGTTCTCTTACCTGGGAAGTGGGGCCAAGACTTAGACACATCTCACACACAACGTTGGAAGGATTATAAGGGCCGTTGTAATTGAGGTGGAAGTTGCATTTGTTGTAAATAGTGCTGCTAAGAACATTGGGGTACACATGTCATTTCGAATTAGAGTTTCCTCCAGATATATACCCAGGAGTGAGGTTGCTGGATCATGGGGTAAGTGTATTTTGCATTTTTAAGGCATCTCTTTGCTGTTTTCCATGACAGCTGCGCCAAACTGCGTTCCCACCAGCAGTGTAGGAGGGTTCCTTTTTCTCCACACCCTCTCCAGCATTTATCATTTGTGGATTTTTTAATAATGGCCAGAGATAAACAACACTACTCTAAAGCACAGGGAACTATATTCAATATCTCATAATGGCCTATAATGAAAAAGAGTATGAAAAGGAATACATATACACGATTGAATCACTATGCTGAACACCAGAAATTAACACAGCCCTGTAAACCGACTATACTTAATAAAAATAGATGCATTTGTGGTTATAAATGGCCTTATGCCGGAGCCCTGAGCATCACAAGGAAGATGTATCCCTTGTCGTCCAGGGGACGGGATGGAGAACCAGGACCCATGGTTCATGGGGTACAGTGTCCATCCCCAACCAGGTGCCTGGGAGGGTCTCTCCTTCTGTGTCGTATATGCATATAGGATGAACTAAATTGTGCCCTGTCCCCTTTACTTGGAACAACTGCCTTTCCCAAGTGTCAGCCATCCTTTGGGGCCATGATCCTCCCAGTGGGGTCTGCAGTCCTGTGCTTGTATGCAACTGCTAATGCAGGCAGAGGTAAGTGCAGAAATTGAGAGTGAGCATTTAAAAATGTTTTCAGCAACTGGACCCTGCCCAGATGTCCCGAAGCGTATCAGTGGCCTCATCTTATTGAATAGGTTACAGGCTGACAGGATCTGGTACATAATATATGAGATCAGCACAAAATGAATATGTGGAGCCCTTTGCTCAAAAGCTAAAATTTCAAGATGGTGACTGCAGAGCATGGAGCCCAGTGTTGGGCCCTCGGAGCCCAGGGCCCAGTGGGGCAGGTTGCAGGCCCAGGAAATGTGTGCTGAGGCTCATGTGCTGAGAGCCGTATGCCTGTAATGCACGGTAGGATCATGCAGTGTCCTGATGGGGGGCTGGAGGAAAGCTGGGCCTGCACCCCACGGGGCTCTGGAAGCCTGTCTCTCCAGGGCACAGCTAAGGCCCCATCTGCCCCCCAAGCTCGACAGCCCAGCTGGGAGGATGTTCTCCAGCATGGCCAGGGATCCTTGCTCCCTCTTAGGACGCTCACTTCTTCCTTTCTCCCCTGCCTTACTCTCTCAGAGCCCCTCCCACCTGTCTCAGAGCCCCTCCGACCTCAGAGCCACTCCCACATCTGGGCTGTAACGAACAGACTCCCTCCCTTCCCCGTGTGACCCAGAGCAACTCTATGGCCAGGAATAGTATCTTCTTCATTGTTGCAACCACTCTGTTGACAAACATGGTGATGAGAACCACTGTGTGCCCCACTCCACGCAGGCAGAGATGAGGATAAGGGACTGTGCTCACCAGAGTTCCTGGTCACGTCGAGAGAATGTGAAAGGGTGACAAGATCAAGGCAAGGGCGATGGGGCGCCAGGCAAGTGAGAGAGGGCTCCAGTGCTGCCTGTGTGGCCCGGAGGGTTTCTCTGAGGAAGCTGCTTTGTTTAGCAGCCACTCAAGGGCCAGGAAAGAAGGGAATGAGGAAAAGAAAGAAGGAAAGATTGGTCTAACTAACTAGAATTCTCTCCCCCCACCCCACTCCTGCTTCAGGGCAGACTCAGTAAATGTTTATAAACAAACCCTCCTGTGTTTCTCCATCCCCAGTTACAGCACTTCCTCCCCAGCGTCTGCATCCTCTCCTAGAATGGGGTCCAGTCAGGAAGAGGCCTGTTGAGAAATCCAGTGGCCAGTTCCAGCATCCTCTCTGATGTGATCTCTCAGCGATATGATCCTGTTGACCTGTCCCACTTTCTCGACACCTCTCTCTGCTGGCTCTCTCCCTTTTCCACCCCATTTATTGACCCTTCCACATCACCCAGATCTCAAGTCATCCAGCATCACATAAACCCACTTGTTTATCATTTATTGTGTGCAGAAGACTGTAAGCCCTATGCACGCAAGTACTTTGTTTCCCTGATGCCTCTCCAGAGCCCTAGTAGGGCTCAAAAATTATTTGTTGAATTACTGAGGAAATTAAAGAAAAGCAGACAAGGTCAGAAAATACATCCTAAATATCTACAAAATTAGGGTATGTAAATACTTATTATGAATTCAACTATAGAAAATATTTGTCTTTCACTCTGATATTTCTTTGTCACATGGACTTTTGATTTAGGTCTGTATCCTATGTTGGGAAATATAAAATGCAGTGCTGAGTTTGTGACTCTAGACCTAGGTTTTAGTGTGGAAGGTATGTATTTGTCAGAACATGACAATAGAATGCTGAGTTTATTCCTTTCAGGTTTTCAAACTCTCCCCCAAACCACTGTTTCAGCAAGAACAATTACACACAGTATCCATGTGGGGCCCGCTCTGAGCAGGGGCCTTGCCCCAGTGGAGCTCACTTCATTAAGGATGCTAAAGGCAATTTCACACCCTTGAATATACAACGACTCAGACATGATGGGAGTGTAATTCTCACTCATGAAAAGCCCAAAGCAGGTGCTCCCACTGACAAGCAGCTCCTCCGAGGGATGACTCAGGCCCTTCACTCCTATCTCATGATTTCATCATCTAGAAGCCATGGTCTCTTAGAGCTCCATGCACACCTGCACTACAGCCAGATAAAGGAAAGAAGAACACGGTGGGGTGGTGCACGGGCGTTTTGCCCAGGCGAGTTCTGGAAAAGATGCCCATCTCTTCTGTTTGAATCCCATCAGCAAGAACTCAGTTATGGCCACGCATATCTGCAAGGGAGTCTAGGAAATATGTTCTGGCTGCCTGCAGGGGAAGAGGAGGAAATGGTGAAGCCCTCTCTCACGGGTAGATTATGCTAAATATCTGATGAATGTGCCAGTGGAGTTCGCAGTGGGACGAAGAGGGGAGAGATGATTTCTAGATGATAGAATTTGCAAAGAATACTGGGAAAAGGTGCAGGTTGAAACCTTATAAGTCAAATCGGAACACAGAGAGGCAAGCAAGCCGATGTGCTTGCATCAGTGAAGGCTTCCCTTTTGGAAAGAGCCAACACAGGAAGATGAGTTGAGGCAGGATTCCAGAATATTCGAAACGATGGGCTTGGCTTGTCTCCTCTGCATACTGTCCAGATCTGAGACGTACCCACGGAAGCACATGGAGCAGGCAGGGAGTACTGTCCATATGTGGCAGAAGAGGAAACAAGCTTAAGGAAGGGGGTGACCTACCCAAGGGCACAGGCATCGGGGTCAGAGGTGAGACCAGACCCAAGCCTTTGACCCTTAAATCCAGAGCTCTCTATAATCATCCTGATCTTAAAGTGCCAAGAAGCACCAAAGAGCCTCACTCTCAGGATCATTTAATGACTTTAAGTCTTGAGCTGATCAGACCTCTGAAGTTTATTGCATTTCCATTTGTCCCCTTCAGATAATAAAGCATGCAAAGTAAAACCAAATTAAAATTTGAAGCATGGTTACATTATTAAAATATTTTGACTGCCCTTCAGCTGTTCTCTTTAGCTTCTGATCTTATCTCACAGGCGTTTTAATTGCAGTGGGCACAGATTTAAAGTAACAGTACCTGCCAGACATATAGACAGTGCATCAGAGACAGCACAGTGCCCCGGAACTCAGGACCAGGCGTCAGGGGATCTGCAGAGGGGCTAAATCAAGCATCTCCACACTCCTGGCCCATCTTCCTAGGCGTGATGTGGGCAGGCTAGGGATAGCCCAGGAGAGGGAGGACACACTGTCCAAGCCTATCGTTATGGTAATAACCATGGCTGTTTATCCCTTCCCGGTGTGCTTTCACATCCAGGATCTCATCTGCTCTTCAAAACAGCCTAGAGCCCAGGAAAAGATCTATCGCATGGTAGGTGCACAGTGGGTATTTGCCATGTGGATAGATGAATGACTCTATGGAAATAAATGTAATGTGCATTATTATCCTCACCATAGACACGTGAGACTGTGTCTTAGTGATTCAGCTACTTGCTGAAGGACATGCATGTCTGACCCGCCAATAGAACCAGGTCTCTGAACATGGGGCCAATGCTCTTTCCTTCCTATTGCTGCTTCTCTGAGTGTGCAGCCCTACGCAGATGGGACCCGCGATGATCTTAGGCAGTGCACAGCCATGACACCAGATAGCACTGCATCTCATCATGAAAAATGTCGATTGTTCTCAAATTTATTTCAACTGCTGCGAGGAGAAGGCTTCAGGTTGGGGCCCATATGCGTGTGTATATTTAACATCTTTCTACACAGACTTCCGGTCTCTCTTCTTAACAGAGATGTGGAAAGCCAAGGGCTGAAGCCTTGGCAGGCAGCAGCACCTAGCTAAAGTTTCACAGTGATGTTTTATCCTCATTGTCTTTATTTTACCTTCACCTCTAATTGATGACATGGGATGCTGCTGTCCCTTTAAAAATGTAATATAGAGTTGTGCAAAAAAAAATTCATCCCAGTTTAGAAAAAAAAAAAAACAACTCCATTGAAGAGAGCAATAATGAGACAACAGCATAAAGGCAACATGGCAAAGATCACGTAAGTTGTCTGGCTCAGAGATGGAAGTCTGGAAATCATTGCTTTGTATCAAGAACCCCACTCCTACAAAGCAAAAAGACTCCCAAATCTTTGATATAAATAAAAGATAGAAAGTCTATGGACAGGGAGGGAGTCCCATCGCTGCGTGGAGATTAGCCCGTGGTGCCTACAGGTCCTGCCTAGACCGACTGGTCTCTGCACCTTTATTCCAGGTGCCACTTCCTTTATGGGACCTTTGAAAATGTCCTCAGCCAGGGCTGGCCATTCATTCTCCTTTTTAAATCTCCAGAACTGTTTGTCTACACCTATTCTTTGGGCAGCTGGACCACTTTGCCTTTTTGCAAGTTATCTATACATGGTCTTCATTTTCTATGATGACCTTCCTGAGGGAAGCTGTGTGCCTGAAATCCTGCATCAGTGTCCTTCCTGTGTAGACAGGTGGTCCCCTACAGGCCTTTAGACAGAGGGACGATGATACTTCACATGCTCATCACAGGGCTCGCTCTGGACCAAAGTCTTTCTCTGACAAGAAGCAAACAGAAGTCATAAAAGTCAATTAACTGGGGGAGCGACTTGTCTTCTGAAATCCCTGCGTGGTGTCAATAACTGTCCTAGACTTGGGTTCTTGAGTCCTTTTGTGAGATGGCCCCAGAAGTTGCAATGACTTGCCCCCAGGAAACATCCTCCCTCCAGAACTAAAATAAGCAATGTTGGGTAACACAGCACAAACAGGAATGCACCACAGAGGGAAGACATTCCAGGAAAAAGGAACTGCATATGCCAAGGATTGGAAGCATAACACAGCTTCGCTCCTTGAAGCCATGTCCATGGGTATGTGTGGTGGACCAATAGGTGAGTGTGGGACAGGTGCTAAGGAGCTGGGGGTGATGTGTATCCTTGTGGGGACAGGTACATGAAGCTTCATTCTGAAACATATGGAAATCCTTAACAATGTTTAAATGATGGACACACATGCTCAAATCATATTTAGTGTGGAGTTTATTCCAACAGCCGTGGAGTGATGGTGGAGAGAAGGTGATGATTGGATGGAAAGACCGAGACTAGGAGAACCCATTTCTCCAGATTTTCAGTCTGGAGCAGAAGCAGGGAGGATGGGGAGGATGGGGGACAGAGTGATGTACAAGAAAGACTTTTCTATGGAACTTCCTTTTCGATACACATGTGTACTGAACCCACTAGAATATTCAGGAAGCTTTTCTCCAGAATAGAGCATCTATTGAACAATTTGCTCTGAATAATTAAATTTACAGTTTTAAATCCATAGCAATTGAGTTTATTTATAATTGGAGCCACAGTTTTCATGCACTTTCAATGCAAAGAGGGGCTTTAGCCGTCAAGTTATTGTATTACTCAAGAGTTTAATTAATAACACACTAATTGTAGAAGCCAACATCACCATATTGTTCCTATTACGTCTGGAAACTGTTTGAAGTGATTTGGTAATTAAAAAAAAATGAACTTCGAAATATAGCCTGATCTCCTCCCAGATATGGAGAGTCCTTTGTTTCTGCATTCTGATACTTCCTAAGATAGAGGGGTCTCCCTCGGGTTTTGTGATGAAGAGCCTCCGAAATATACCTTCAGGATAGATAAATGCATGCATGTCGAAACAAGCCAAATGCTTGAATGCCATTGGTTCGAAAGATGTCTATCAAAAAGTGAAATAAAATTAAAGTCAAATTAAAAACAAATCTATGGACTTAGTGCTGAAAGGGACCTCAGGCGAGGCCTGTTTTATCCTAAAGCTCACTTTCCAAATGTGGAAATCAAGCTTACTGAAGTCCAACAATTTGTCTGGAACCGGTCAGAGAAGGAACTGCATCTCGTGGTCTCCAGAGAGCCTCCTGCCTCCAAGAGTGTCCTCACTCTCAGTCTTTCACTCCAAAAACAAGACTTAAGTAAAAGAGTGTTGACATGATCCATTTTCATCTGTTTTCACCTCCTAAAGGGTACACTTGAGGGGAGAACTCACGCCTTCTTCATCTCTTATGGTCATGAACTTGGTATTCCTAACGCAATGCCTATAATTCAATAGTCAGCCATGCATACCTGCTCACCTGACCCAGATTTACCCCCTCCCATTCATTAGCATAAATACTGCATTGAGAACATAAATCTACCTGCAAGCTCTGTGCAGGTGCACTAACCACCACTTAGTTAAACCTCAGAGCCACTGATTCAATCTGTGGACAAAGCAGCCAAGGCAATGTAATAAACACTTGTGTCCACACTGCTGTATCCAGGTCTGCATTAGGGGCTGGGGTACAAAGCTGAATAAAGAATTGCTACCCAGAGTCAAAACATGAATTATATACATACATACATATATATATATAAATATACACACATTTTATATATATATATATATATATATATATGTACACACATATATATAAAGCACACCCCTACATACACACACACACACATACATATACATATAAAGCACACCCTTACATATATACACACACACACACACACATATATATATATAAAGCACACACACACATTTATATAGTCTTAGAAAGTAAAATTTGTGCAAAGCACTGTGAATATGGACCAGAGGTCAACTGTAACGACTCAGCTAGTAGGCGTTTTCTGCTCTGCCGTCTCTGTCACAACCTAGCAGCTCCTGCTATTGTCTTGTGAAAGCAGCCGTGAACAGTCCATAAATGAATGAACATGGCTGTGATCCAATAAAGCTTATTTATAGACACTAAAATTTGAATTTCCTATCATTTTCATATGTCATGAAAACCTCTTTTTTTTTTCTGTCTTACTTTATCAACCATACACTATGAGTCATGAGCTATACAGCCAGGCTGGATTTGGCCCTGGGGAGGGGTGGTTTGCCAGCCTTGCTGCAGCTGGGATGCAGTAATTGTGCGAGGTGAGGGGGGTTCAAGCAGACAGAAAAGCACCTGCTGGGTCAGCGGCAGGGTCTGTGGTCAGGGGCCCAAGAGGAAGGTTTTTGGGGGAATGACTGGATGTGAGGTAGGTTGGACCAAATTGTAAAGGGTTTTGAGTGCCGTGCTAAAAAAGCAGGAATCTATTCCATAAACAGGTAGGGGCTGATGGAGAATATCCCGCAGGGGAAAGTCAGGGTTGCATTTGGTTTTAGGAAGATCATACTGGTGATCACTGCCCATTCTGTCTGGAGAAGAGGCTGGAAGGAGAGGAGTCAGCAGCAGAGTAGCCAAAGAGCATGTTGTCAGGCTTGTCCAGGGGAAGGAACTCGCCAGAATGAGTTCTTAAATGGACAGAAGCATATTGAAAAGAAACTGTAATGAGTTACTAAATGGGCTTGAACAAACCTCCCAAGTTGAAAGAAGTAATTGGACAAAATAAACACATATAGCTCTGGGGGGTGTCCTGATTCCTTCCTATAGGACACCAAACCCAGGAATGTATCAGATAGATATTGGAGAGAAACCCTGCTAAGTCACCAGAGGCTCAGAGAGGTTAAGGGGTTTATCTAAGGCCACACAGCAAGTTATAGATCTACCATGGAGAAAACTCCAGGCTTTCCATTAGCCCGTATCCCCTGCACCTTCTAATGCTTATGGGCAGTTTTAGTTTCATGAAGTGTCAGGACATGGATATTAATGAAGAAACCAGGGATGCTGGTCCCTCTTACATGAAAAGCTCACTTTTATGTTAGCACAATTGAGTCTTCCAGGAAAAATGCATAATGAGGTTGAATCTCACAAACAAAACATTGAATGAAAGAAAACAAGACGCGACACAGCAAGTTTCACTGATATGCAGGGGGACACCTAAGTGAGAGTGAACCTAGGCAGTGAGACGTCAGGGCGTGGTTAGACTTTGCGGCGGGTGGGTAGCAACTGATGGGGGCCTGAGGAGCGGTCCTGGGGACTGGTGATGCCAGGCTTCCTGAGCTGGGAATCTGGTCTGTGAAAATGCATTAAGCTGTACCCTTATGCCTGTGTGTCTCAGTGCCTGTGCTCAGACCTCAACCAAACATCAGAAATCCAGCCCTCTCTGTCTCTCTCTGTTTATTAACATCTCTGTCCGTACCTGTGTCTACATACATACATGTAGACATACAAAAATGAGTCACATACGCATATTTAAATATATAATCTATATCTATCTATAGAGAACAATCTATTGCCCAACTTTTTAATGTTTTTCTTTATTACAATAAAATCTGCTAATCCTAGACTTCAGAAATTATTCTCCCTAAAACTCAGAATGCTAATCTGTAAGATGAAGATGATGAAATCTAATTTCTTTAAGGATTAAATAAAAGAACGTGGGTGTGTGTATTTCTTTTTTCTTCCCACACCTTGCCCGTGGGGGGGCTCCGTGAAGGATGGAGGTCTTGTTCAGCTCTGTCTCTCCTGGCCGTCTTTACCCATGTGTCCTGGCCAGGTGGGGGTGCCCACGATTTAGATGTCTTGGTCCGTCAGATGCCCTGCCCAGGCCTGGCTCAGCCCGGCCAGCCCCGTCCAGAGATCTGTTGGGATCATCAACATCCGCCCAGCAGGGGACCCTGTCTCTCATTCTTCTTTCACATCTGCTAAAGGGAGATGTGACCCACCTGCTAAGATTCCATCATGAACAGGTTCCTGGTCCAGACATCGTCAAATACCACAAAATGCCACCTTGATTCCTAACAGCTTCCTTGTCTGGCAAGTGGGGTTAATAATAAGTGCCTTTCTTATCTCCCACAGCTCCTGTAAAGATCAAATGAGATAATAAATGTGAAAGCCTTTCGTCACCTCCAAAGTCGTACACAATTGCAAGGATTAGCTGTAATCGCTCAATAGTGTGCTTGCTTGTTCGTACGTCTGTCGGCCCCCACAAGGCCTCGAGTTCTGCCAGGTGAGGGCTGGGTCCCGTTGCTTGCTGAAACCCTGGAACCCAAGACTTAAGGCCTGCCTGGCAGCGAGCCACCAGAGGAGAGATATCTGCAAGAACCAGCCGTTGCGTTATCACATGCCATCAGTGCGTTAGGAAGAAACGGCGCCCAGTAACAGCAACTGCCTCGTCCTGCAGCCCTTCTAAACGGCCCACACAGTCTCACTGGCTTTTGCAGTATACGCCCTGGACGTCAAGATGTACATTAGGGACCGTAAACAATAATACGTGACGACGCCTTGCTAACCACGGAAAACAGATGATAAAGGAGGTGAACGATATCTTATTACCGGCTCGAGTGAAATCGAAATCAGGGCACATTTTCAAGATTAGGAGTTAGATTAGCAAATTGACAACATGATAACTTTGAACAAAAATGAGATTCAGCAGTACCGCAAGTTGTAAAAGGCGTGACGGTAAGACATTGCGCCATCATATGGGATTTTGTGATGTTTCGAGTGTTATATGAACCGTTTCGACTGCGAGACGATTACTTGTACATTTGAATCAGAAAGCGTGTTTTGTTATGTGTCTCAAGCCTAACCTGACGGTGTCCATTTCAAACTTTGTAAATGCAAAGGGATGCTTTTTTCCCCTTTAGTTTACTGGGGTCTAAGTCACAGATGTACAGTTGGTGAGTTCCTAATGGTTTACAAATTCCTGTAATCATATTTTGTAGGTTCGAGTGCCAGAAAACCGAGCAAAGAAGACACAGGAGGAAATAGCAGAAAGGAGTCCAATCTTTTCTGTCTGTTGTTATAATTTATGAGAATAGGGGGAAATAAGTCATTTGATAAGCAATTCCACTCACTCTGGGTAGAAGTGGAGTTCATATCCTTCATTGATATGGGTCAGTATGGTTTATTCACCCAATACCAATTTTTGGTTATGCATTCAGATTTTAAAATATTCAGCCTCAGAACGCAGTGCACACAATTTTGAAATCCATTTTCCACTGTGGGTCTCTAAATGGATGCAAACCTGATAAAGGTCTCTTGGGTGAAGTTTGAAATGTGTCCTGTTTGATATGAATCCAATAGGATTTATAGTAACAACGACAAAGACAGTCAAATTGTTTCCCATCATAAGTAGGAATGGACGGATTCGACTTGACGTCGCCACGAAGACTGAGGTCTTGTAGCCACGAGGCTGAGAGAGGGAAATGGGCAAAATACACCAGAATGAGCATCCCAGGCTGGTCAGAATTTGAGCTCGGGGGCTGGAGGCAGGGGTCGAAGTCAAAGCTCCAGAAAAACAGAAAGGAGGGATCTCTTCTGTGCCTGACGTGTTCCCATTTCATCTTCCCAGCAGCCTGGTTTTCACAGGGGGTACCGAGTCCGAGGGAGTTCTGGTGGGTGTTGCCGGGATCTCACAGCCGCAAGGTCATCTCCGTGTCTAATGCCAAAACCCAGGCTTCTTTGCGATTTCTTAGCCAAGTCACTTCCTTAGAGCTTAATGCCTACCAGCTAAGAGACCGCGAGCTTGCCGACCAAAGCAGAAGCCTTGGGAGGGTGGAAGGTGGGTGCTAGGAAGAATTAGGCCGGGACAGCCGAGGGAATTGAGGCCTGCCCAGGGCAAACTGCACGCAGCATGCCGGCCACATCGCGCCATGTAGCAGAGGACAGACCATTACTCCAGGGAAACAGAAGAGGCCTGAAGGGCACTCTGCCCAGAATCACAAGCACCACCGCATGGGAAAACTGTTCCCGGATGCTGGTCTTCAGAGTTTGTAACAGGCATAAAGTAGGGGGCGGGGGCTGCTACCTGTGCAGGGATTCCCTGGGGCCATCCCTCTGCCACATCCTTCTTTAGGGAGTCCTCATGTTCCTGGGGCCCAACCTTGTGAACAGAATGGGAGCGGCCTGATGGGCACAGGGATCAGTCCAGAACCCACTCTGCACAGATGCACGACTTCCCAGTGATTGTGCCAGGGCTGTGATCTCACCCAGGCCAGTTAGGAACCTCACCTGGTATGACGATCTCCAGGTCCATCCATGTGGCATTACTTCATTCACTTTTATGGCTGAGTAGTATTCCACTGCATGTGTATACACACACACACACACACACACACACACACCCACATCTTCTTTATCCAGTCATCTGTTGATGGACATTTAGGCTGTTTCCATGTCTTGACTACCGTAAATAGTGCTGCAGTGAACATTGGGTGCAGGTATCTTTTCAAGTTACAGCTTCCTTGGATGTACGCCCAGGAGAGGAATTGCTGGATCATATGGTAGCTCTATTTTCAGTTTTTTAAGGAGACTCCACACTGCTTTCCGTAGTGGCTGCACCGTGTCATGCACTCCTGTTGCTCCCTCAAAGCACCCGGGTAAACAATGACTTGTTTTATTGCTTGAAATGAACCTAATGACCACCTAGTCTTCATTCTACAGACAATGTATCCCAAATATTTCTCTGATATTCCCCAAGACTGCACATAATTTTCTGGAGAATACTGCTAAGAATTAGAAGACGTAGGTTCCTGGGCTTTGACTGCATCTCAGTCAGAGGCAGGCGATCCCGCGCTTTGCGTGAGATCTCTGGCTCCGGCCTTCCCCGCTGCTCTCTGGCTTTCCCATGCAATGTGACTCAGTGCACACTCCCCTCCTTGTTTAGGCGAATTCTCACTATCTTCCCATCACTAGCAATTAAAATTGTCCCAAGCACTGTGAGTCCAACAGCCTGCACCTGGCTAACATGCACGAGGGCATGGGAGGTGAGGAGCAGCAGACCAGGGGGCCAGGTGTGTGGGCAGAACGGTAGGACCCAGCCGGGTGGATGACATCACTACCCAACGTGTGGTCCACCAGCCAGCGGTTTTAGCATCACCTGGGGACTTATCGGAACCCCACGCCTACTGAACCACAATCTGCATTTTCACAAGATCCCTGAAAGACTCACAGGGCATTCAGAGAAGAGAAGCACTTATCTAACAGACAACAAAATAACCTGTTGATTTGGTGCAGCCAGTGGACTCAGAAGCGAAGAGCCAGCTTCCCTCTGGATGCTTGTCACTAAGAGAAAGTGGTGTAGGCCCGGGATACGAGGCTCCTTAGAGCCCATCTTGTCCACTAGGCCCACTTGGCGGATGGGAATACTGAGGCTTCAGGAAGCAGAGTGAAGCCCTGGGTGTCTCAGAGAGTTACAAGTGCAGAGCCCAGGGAAAAGGGGTCCTTCTTCCCATTACATCATGATGTTGAGCCAGCTTGCTTTCTCCTCTGTTATTTCCTGCCTTAGAAAATTTGCCCCCAACCCTTGCCCTTGTGCGTTCAGGGCTGCGTAGAGAAGATATGTGTACAGAGCCCAGGGCCACTCCAGATCACCTTGGGAGTGAAGATGCCTTCATGCTCCTGCAGTGTGCTCATCCTCTCAGCTGGGCTTGGGCCACAGTTCCACCCATAATAATTTTATCCTTCAAGAATCTCTTGTAGCTTTATAAATCTGGAGAGCAATAAAATCATCAGCTTTCCTTAAGCTTAAATTAAGTTCAGATCCTTCCATTCCATTTAAGTAACAACAAAAGGGATGCTCTCTGTTCAGTTCCACGCACGTTTGTGGGCGTCTGCCAACCCCCAGTGCTTCCTCCCGTCCCTCCATCAGCTAGTCTCTAATCGCAATTGATACCTGCTTGGAAATTTAGGGCTTCCAAAGTCCTTTTACACACATGGTCTCATTGTATCCTATCGAATGATGAACGTGAAAAACATTTGCATTGCTGTACAGATGCTAGTTAATATGGTCATAACAGTAATGTGAATTACTGTTATGTGAATTACATGTTAAATTGATAGCAGTGATAATACTAGGCCTCACAGGTCAGGCGTTCAAATGTTTGTGGAATTATTTCATTATTGAAGGGTGGATTCTCACGTCTAGATCCTGCGAGAGTTGCCTTAATCCAAAGTTCCAAACAGTGACCTGATGCCCAGGGCAACTGTGTTTTGACCAGTGCTGTAGCAAGATTCGCAGACCCATCAAAAAGTTCACATATAAGCCGTGAATCCTGTGACTGTGTTGCTGTATGTGGCAAAGGGACTTTGCAGTTGTGAACTGGGGATATGGACCTTGAGACGGGAGGTGGTCCTGAGTTACCCAAGCTAAGCACATAAATCCTTAAACGTAGAGAACGCTTCCCTGCTTTAGTACAGAGAAAGGTGTGAACACGGAGGATGGATCAGAGAGGTGCTGCCTTGCTGGCTTTGAAGACAGAGAGAGGGGTCCATGGGCCAGGAAGCTGTTTATCCTCCAGAAGCTGGAAAAGGCAAGGAAACAAATTCCACCTGAAAACCTCTGGGAAGAAAAACAGCCCTACTTTTTGCTTTGAGCCAAATGAAGCCTGTGTGGGGCTTTTGACCCACAGAACTGTAAGATAATAAACTCACGCTGTTTAAGCCACTAAGCTATAAGCCACCCAGCTAATTTGTTACAGCAGCCACAGGAAACTAATAGAGCTGCATTCATCATCCGGAAGAAAGTGCAGGAAGCGGTCTCTGCGCCTTAGATCAGGAAACAGCACGGGTGGAGTGCGGCGGAGTTTATAATCTTGAAAAAATTCCTTTCCAGGAGAGGGTGAGTGGAGAAAGACAGGGCTGTATCAGATCCCAAGATGCTGCATCCCCCTGTGGGGAGCCTGGGGGCCGGGCTGCCTGGGGTCAAGTCCAAGTCGCGTCACTAACTAGCTGTATGGCCTGGGGCAAATGCCCAGCCTCCCTATGCCTCAGTTCCCTCAGCTAAGAAATAGGGTAATCCCGATGCGGACGCCTGCGTGAGTTAACGTAGGTGAGCACTAACACGGTGCCTGGTAGGCAGCAATTGCCCATGCATTCCGAACTCCACTTAAATCTATCTTCAAAATTGCAGCTTAGCCTCAGCACTTAGCTGCAGAAAGGACAAGAAAAAAGTTCTGAAACTTTTGGAATGTGGAAAGAACGTAATCCGTGGAGTCTGATTCAAATCACAGCTCAGACAACGTGAAGAGCTGTCTATTTAATTTCTTTGGCTACCTCTTTCTAAATGGAAGAAAATAAAACTACCCAAGGGCACTGGTGTAAGGTTGAAATGTGGTGACACAGGTGGACACCTCTGTCTAGCTAACTTGAGGGCCGTACACCACCTGCATCTTGGATGGTAATCCCGCCGCCTCTCCATTGACGCATGACGGCCTGTCTACGGATTCTCCAGCCCCCAGGAGTTGCGTAGCATTAACATTGCGTCTAAAGTGCAGGCTACTGTATGCACCCACAGTTGTCGCTGAATGGCTTTACTGTCCATCCCTGTTACGTAGCAGTGCCAGTTACGCATTGTAATAATCAAACATCAACAGCAGATCACAGCCCAGTGCCCAGTGGCGCCTTGATCTTTGGTAAGCCTGACCGTGATGCTGTGTCTGGATGCTCCCAGCCCCCGGGGATCCGGTTGCTGTCACCTTACATAAAGAGTCCCTGGCAACCTGAGAAGACATCCATTTTCAGGTACATTCTTTAGAGAATGACTGGCCTCTAGATGGGGCAAAATTGGGCAAGTGCTCACCTAAAAACAGAAGGGCTGAGTGCCTCTCAGGTTGCTAGCCAGTCTGAATGCCCGTCTGACTGCAGAGGAACGTGCTGCCCACCAGAGCAGAGGAGGGGTGGGGGCTCTGTGTGCTGACACAGCGCCAGGGAGCCCCTGCTCTTCCTGATGGGGGTTGAGGCAGTGATTTTCCAACACTGCAAGGCTTGTTCTTATCTGGGGACTGGGCAACCATCACATTCCACAGAGGAATTACCCTGTGTGATTGCAGCCTCCCTTAGTGGAAGAAGGCTGCTTATGGTGAGTGGGTGCTTGATGCTGTCCCATCTCTCTGCTCCCCTCCCCCCATCCTGTCTCCTCTCCTCCTGCTCCTCCCTGACCACCTTGCAGCCCAACCCTTTCATGTGGCCTATCCATCACTGGCTTAAGAAACTGAGCATGCATGGAGGAAGGAAGCAGCGGTGGGGGTTGGTGGAAGGATGCCGTTGTGTGGAGTTCAGTGGAGGTGTGGGAGGTGGGAGGTGTGGGGCAGTGAGGGCATTGGCAGGGGCAGGGGACCAGGGACAGCCATCTCTTAGATGTCGAGCTTGGACGTGGAGCCAACAGGCCTGGGCTTGAGGTCTTTGGAAGACACTTTGGGTCCCTGACTCAGATTCACATCTATAAGATGAGCATAATCCTCACTACCTGAAATACTGTTATGCACCTAAAGCATCATACATGTAAAATCTCTAACATGCTGCAGGCTGCGTGGGAAAGGTACCAACATCCCCTCCCACAACCCAGCCGTCCCTTCAGTGGTGGGGTAGCTGGAGGTAGGGTGGGAACCACTTGGTTTGGAATCATCTGGGTGAGTTTTCACACCCACAGCATCTCATTGTGTGGCCTCAGGCATGCCATTTCACCCCTCGGATCACACCTGCCAAACAGCAATAACACCCTGCCTGCGTCCTTCTCAAGAGCTGCTGGCCTGGTTACCAGACGCTCCTCTATAATGAGTTCTGCCGGGTCAACAGGTGTTTCAGTGTCTGGGGAAATGACCTAGCCACAAAGGGATTAATTGAAAATGATGGACGCACTCTGCCACTGACGTTCCTATAAAGCAGATGTGGATGGTTACATGGCAAAACCGTATGCCATGACCACGCACTGTGGTTTTACACTGGGCTCCAATCCCTGCTCACTAGCGTCCAGGTAACAGCCCAGCAGATGCCACTCAGGAAGGTGTTTCCTTCCAGGTCATCTGGATTTTCTGCTTCTGTTGACTTCTAGGTTCTATGCAGTTTGCTGATGCTCGGCTAGCCCTTCCCTGGACCACGTTTCCTTTGTACGAGGGCCTTGAACATCCGTACTGAGAATTCTGTTCCTTTGGAGTTCTCTACTTCACGCGGGAAGGACTGTCTCCATGAAGTGTGTTTCCAAGGCGGCGTCTTTCCTCTAGCACGCTCCCCATGGAGGGACAGCACTTCGGCTAAAGAAGAGTTTCTGTAGCATCTTCTCTGTCTCTCTTGCCCTGTCTGTCTCCACACTTCCTCTTCTATCTTGCCCCAATCCATACCTTCCATTCCTTCTCTTCAGACCTTGGCTCAGCCGAAAGCCTATCTGGGGACTCTCTTTAACCTCAAGAGTCAGAGTTTAATGGACTGGTGATGGTTCCACATCACCAAGCACTTTCCCCAAATTAAATCTGTAAAAAAGGTCAAACATCTATATCTATTTCTCTATCTATCTATCTATCTATCTATCTATCTATCTATCTATCTATCTATCTATCTATCTATCTATCATCTGTTATATCTATCTTTCATGATACACACACAATACATGCATACATATGTGGTTTAACACAAATAAGACTAGAAAGGTTTTAATAGGAAAAAAAACCTCCGTCCCCCCCGTTCTCACACCAATACCTGCCCCCTAGGGAGGAGCACTTTCAAATGTTCAGCTGTTTTGTCTTTGAGCCCCCTCTGTGTGTCGACAATCGCCTGCTGCGCAGCTACGCGTGCTACGCTATTTGTTTTCGGCGTTCTCCGTTACTTCCCACCGTACACAGTGAACACCGTGACTTCGTTCTCTCTCCCGTGCGCAGTCGTGAGTGCACCAGGTTCACGTGTCCCTGTTCTCTCCATGCTTTTCAGTCTTCGTGTGGATCGATGCTTAGTACTGTGCCGCGATGTCCGTGCCAGCGTGGTCCCGGCCGAGCCCCAGGTGTGCGACGGCGGCGGCGCTCCTCCTGCAGTTTTGCTGAGCTCACCGTGGCTTCGGCCATAGGCCTGCTCGTTTGCGTTTCTGTGTCCTTATTACCCACCCACCCCTAGACCCTCTCCTCTTCATGCTCCTCCTGAAGCAGGCGGAGAACCAGGTCGTCTCTGAGCCCTACGTTGCTCCAGGAATCATCTTTTCTGTTTTGTTCGGGGGTTTCGCTGCCTGTGAACCGCACGTGTCATCCTGCAGCCTCCTTTCTCCCTGACCCGGGACCTTGCTCCCTTCTCTGCTGCGGTGGGTCCCCTGCTGCCCGAGTTCCGGGTCTCCTTCTTCTTGGTTTTACTGTCCTTGTGTCGAGTCACACTCTCCAGTCGCTTCTGGAGATAGAGCACACGGGACGTCTTCCATAATGTCCACATCCAACCTTCCCACTTGCCTCGCAGTTTGGCGGCCCAGCTCGGAGTCCTACAGCAGACTAGCCTCCCTGTGGGCTTCGGAGGCCTCCGGTCTCCCCTCTTCTCGCTCCCAGGGCGGCTGCTGAGAAGCCCGTGCCCTGCAGCAGCTCCACGACAGGAATGCTTCTGCTTTCTGGAAGCTCTAAGTGTCTTCCAGCTTTCTCCATTGTTCTAAAAGTGGCAGTCTTTGCTTTTTTCTTTTTCTTAAACATCCATTGTTCAGGGCACTCAGAGGCTTTCTCATTTTTTTTTTAATGTTTTTGGGGGTTACTTATTTATTTATTTATTTTTAGAGGAGGTACTGGGAATTGAACCTAGGACCTCCTGCATGTAAGCACACTCTCTATCACTTGAGCTATACCCTCCCCCTTAGACGGCTTTTTTAAAGTTGTTTTTTCTTTTTCTTTTCTTTTTTTTTTTTTTTTTTTTTTGAGATTTTTCATTCCCGGATAATGTGTGTGACTTATTTGATTTTTAGGATATTTAAAAGTAATTCTTTCTGTCCCAGGCCTTGTATAACGAGCGTGGACATCACATAATTTTAGGATTAATCTGAATAATGAACATATTCTCTCTCTTTCTTGAGTGCAGACACTTAATATTGCAATAAAGCCTTGCTTTGTAAAAAGTGCGTAGTTTTTGTCTTACCTGTGTTTCTTATTTGTTCATAGCCTTTTTTTTTTCCTTCTGAGGTAAAATTTACTGTCAATGAAATGCACAAAAAGTGTACCGTTTGGTGAGTTTTGATCAATGCACGCTCCCATGTAAAGAAAAGCACTGTCATGATATGAAACTCTGCTGGACCCAGTGAGCTCCCTCAGGGTCCTTCTCAGTAACTGCCCACCCCCACCCCCACCCCCAAGGCAACAATGATTGTTGTTTTTCTTTCCCTCCACATGCTAGTTTGACCTGTTCTTAAACTGTACATCAAAGAAGTGATATATGTTCTCTCCCCTTACGTCAACGCGTTTTTGAGGTCCATCCATGGTGTTGTATGTATCAGTAGCATGTTTCTTTTTGTTTCTTTGTGTTCCCTTGTCTGAACACAGAAACATTTGTTTACCCGCTTCCCTCTTCACAGACCCCTGGCCTGTTTCTAGTTTGGGGCAATTCTAAATAAAGGTGATATGAACATATTTTTCAATTCTTTTTGTGTTTTCTCTCCCCCCTTCTGTACTGGGTAAATACCTGGGAGTGGAATTTCTGGATCATAAGGCAGATGTACACTTGGTTTTTTTGCCATCGTGGCTGTACCACTTTTCACTCCTATTAGCAGTTTAAGTGAGTTCTATTTGTTCCACATCCCTGCCAACACTTAGCAGGGTCAGTCTTTTTAATTTTAGCCATTTCTGCAATTAAACAGTGGTATCTCATCCTGGTTTTCTTTTGTATTTCCCTGATAACTAATAGTGTTAAACACTTTTCCATGTGCTTATTTGCTGTTTGTCTGTATTTCTTATTAAATGGTTGTTGTCCATTATTATTGGATTACTTGTCTTCTTATTGATTTGTATGGTTCTTTGTACGTTCTAGAATATATATATATATATATATAATGCATATAATGTGTGTGTATATATATATGTGTATATACATATATACACTCTGTGAAACTACTAACATACTCTTAATTCTCAAGACTTTTCTTTTTGCTCCTAAAGTTTTGCATTGATAATTAGTCGTGTGATGCCAGAAACTTAGGTGAGAACTTTGTGGGATGAGTGGGGGCTGCCAAATGCTCCCCTTCCAAGTGGAAAGCACTTTGGCTCTTTCCTCGGTCCAGCTCTAACTGTCAGTATCTGCGGGTTTTGACTGTGGGCTGATCAGGGCTTTCGACAATGATGAAGCCTCTGACCCCTGCCGGGTGTCCATCACCCTGACCGAGTCCTGGTGGCCAAGTAGCAGAAGTGATTTGAGGGGATGGGGTTGGTGGGGTCCTCACCCTGTGGTCAGTAGACTTTCACCAAGTCTTCTTGGTTTCACAGGGTTGCCTGGGATCTGGAACCTTCCTGGTTCCACTTTCCAGAGGCTAAATTCTAGGTGTCTTGTCCAGAGAGGACAGAGTAAAGGAAATGCTGGGCCCAACGCTTCCTTACTCATCCTCTTAGCTAGTCTTCTCCGTGTTAAGTGCAAACTTGAACCCGACCTTCAGAGCCAATGATGCTCTCATGCTCAGCCTCCAGGGCCCCACACTGCCCGTCTCCATGGCCCTCTGGCCGCTTCCCTGTGGCCCCTTTGGTGCCATGCTTGCTGTTTGGCCAATTGAGTTGCTATCCTTCCATCTCTTCTCCAAGGTCCCTGTGTCTGACACCATCATCGGCTGTTCCCTCCCCTCTGGCTTCCCTTGTTTTTGTGGAATTACATACTTTTCACAAATTCCCTACTTGGGGATGCTATGGGAGGAAGCTTAGGTAACAGGTGCCCGTCATGCCCCTTATACCATGTGCCACCCTTGTCAGTTTGCACTTATCCCTGAGCAACTTGCAGATCGGACCCATGAATGTGTGGTCATCTTTTTCCTGCCGGTAGCCAGCACTTGGAAGGTGCATAATTAACATTTGTTGAGTTGAATTAAGTTCCTGTGTTGCTTGGAGAGGCAAGATACATCCTGACCTGGTTGGTGGTAATAGGCCTTCATTCCTAGATGATTGGAGCCTCTAAATAGCTCCCTCATTATTCCAAAGCCTGGACTCTGGGAGGCATGCACTCTGCCCCTACTAAGCATGCCATCCTACTGCGAGGCTCTCCTGGGACCTGGTTCCTCCATCATCCCCCCCTCCCCCGACTCCTCCACAGGTTACAAGCAGGCGCTCCTGGATCCTCAGTGAGCTTTGCTCTGATTTGCAGTCTTCTTACCTTGAATGTCTGTTCAGCACTGAGCTTTGGGGCCCGTGTTTATTTTCATGTTTTCATTACAGGCTGCCACTGGGCCCTCATAAGGCAAATTGGCCCCAACTCTTAAAAACAAACAGCTTCTCCTAGTGCTTCAAAATAATTATCTCCAAAAGGGAATGAGGCAGCCCATCCATTGTCAGTCCTAAATGATATCATGGCTGGTGTGCAGTGTTTAGAAGATTAATAACATCTGCTTTTTAAATCACGGTTGGTCGCAGACCCTGGAGCTCACATCAAACATATGGGTGTTTTGCATGCACGATGTGCTGGCAAACTCTACACAGCCAAGGCCACTGACTGGAGAAAATTCTGTAACAATAATTCTTGCTTCCTTGAATTCAGGATCTTATATGAGACGGACACATACTGACTCCAGAAAGTACTAGAACTCTATTTAGCGAAGTCGGCCAGCAGGACCCGTACTGTTACGTCTACTTAGCTTAAGGAGAAGCTAAAGACCCAAGGGATCAAAACCTTAACTAACTTGCAACTGAGCGTCAGCAACGAAGCCAGGACTTAAACCCAAGTAGATGCGATTCCAAGCAGAGCTCTTTGAACTCTCCCAACCCAACAGAGCATGTTCAGAAGCAAAGAGTTTACAGAACATCCATGATGAGACGGGACCGTTCCCTGATTTATTTAACCATCTTCCTCTGCTCAGTTAAACACATCCCTGAGAGCGAAGTCTGACCAGAGCTACCCTTTCATCCTTGGGGCAAGATCTGCCTTCGTTTTCTTGATGCTGAGTAAAGCGACTCGACTCTCATAATCACAGATGAAGAGCTTGCTTGAAATCCCAGCAAGTCTTGCTGTCTGCTGACTGGCTCTCAAGGCGGACGTGGACAGAAAGACTGTCCGCGCTTTAAATGCGTTTGTCTGAGGGGTGTGCTTCTTTTTTCCCCTCCCTCCCTCCCTCCTTCCTTCCTTCCTTCCTTCTTTCCCTTTCTTTCTTTCTTTCTTTCTTTCTTTCTTTCTTTCTTTCTTTCTTTCTTTCTTTCTTTCTTTCTTTCTTTCTTTCTTCTCTCTCTCTCTCTTTCTTCCTTCCTTCCTTCCTTCCTTCCTTCCTTCCTTCCTTCCTTCCTTTCTTTCTTTCTTTCTTTCTTTCTTTCTTTCTTTCTTTCTTTCTTTCTTTCTTTCTTTCTTTCTTTCTTTCTTTCTTTCTTTCTTTCTTTCTTTCCTTCTCTCTCTCTCTCTTTCTTTCTTTCTTTCTTTCCACTGTTAGAGAAATTGGCAGCCTGCCTTTAGTCTTTCAAGCGGGTTTCACTGAGCAAAAATAAATAAATAAATAAAATAAAAGGAAAGAAAAGATCGAAAACAATGAGCAAGTGCACGATTTCTAAATGTTCCCAGGATGAAAACCGTCATTCAGACAATTGGAAAATAAATCAGTAAAGAGGCAGGAGTGCTTCCCTTTTCTCCCGCGCCGGGAAGGAGGACACAGGGCTGGGGCTGGGACCAAGCTCTTTCTCCCCAGGTCTGTAAGTGTGAGAAAACACTCACGTCTGCATCTGCCTGGGTCTTCGGAAGGCATCTTCTCTTGTCATAGCTCCAATCCTACAGTTCAGACTATCTCTCAATTGCTTTAGAAATCGATGCCATTTGAAGGTGTGTGTCTTCACGTACCAAGCAAGGTGTCTACCAGCTTCAGGGAGAGAAAGGAGAGAGAAGTGAAGAGATGCTCTGGCACCTGCCCTGTCCCAGGCACAAGCCCCCACGGATGGGCAGCAGGGAAGGCTCAGAGTGTGACTGTGAGCCCCACAAGAAGGGCTGTGATCGCTTCCACTCATTACACAGTGTGTGTGGTGCCCTCTGTTTGCCAGGGGCCGGAGCCTGAGGAATAAGATACACATGACCCACGTCATCAGGGGCTTTCCACGCCAGTGAGGGAGACTGATAAAAACCATTAAGGACACACATTAGTCAAAGGATTGCAGGAAGAGACAGGTGCTTCGAAGGGGACAAGCCAAAAGAGAGTGGTGAACCATTCTCTGTGGAACAGCCAGGAAGGGTTCTGTGAAGCAGCAGTGTTTAATCTGAGACCTAAGGGAAAAAAGGAGGCCAGCCATGCAAGAATAAGGGAGAAACCTGCAGGACAAGAGAAGGGCTTGTCCCCATCTAGGCAGGAGGGGATGTGAACAGAAGGATTGAGCTACATCAAGGTGGTCTTGGTGTCCTGGGATGGGAAATCCTGGGAAGTTGGGGGTTTTGTACAACCATATAAGGAGGTTAGATTTAATTCTGAATGCCTTGGGCAGTCATGGTAGTGTTTTCAGGAGGGACATGCCATATACTGGGGGCCAGTAATTCAACCCACCACCTACTTTTATAAATAAAGTTTTATTGACACACAGCCACATCCATTGGTTTGCACATCATCTTTCTGTGGAGTTACAAGGGTAGAACCGAGTCATTGTGACAGAAACAATGCAGCTCCAAAGCTAAAGGTATTTACCACCCGGCCCTTTACAGAAGAAACACAGGAAGAGGGACCTGGGGAGTCAACCTCTTTAAGCATCAGTTTTTTTCATCTGCAAAATGAAGATCTTAGTACATTTGGGACAGGTGAAGCTTATGGCATATAGATGGTATCTCAATTAAGCTGTTAGGAATGCAGATGCCAATGGCATGGCTATGATAACGCTTTACAAGGGTTAAAAGAGAAACTGAATAAAAATCTCATAGAAGGTTGACACTCAGAAGGAGATCAGTAACCGTCAGAATATACTCGTATCTTGCTAATACTATGACTAACAGCCTATAAAGCAAGTTTCATTATCTTCTCTGGTCCATCTGCTAAGATCAGAGAAGCTATGTCTCCAACCTGAGGAGGCCCAGAACTAAATGATAGGTCTAGGAGTCTAGCCCTGTTCTCTGAGACCCCAGCGAGCCTTCCTGCACGTGGCCCTGCCTTTGAGATCACTGTGACCTGCAAAGTCAAGTTAGACAGGAAGGTAGGAGTGAACTGCAGGGACAGGAGACAGTTCTGGTGAGCTGGAGGGAATTCACTGAATGTCTCTTTTTTCTCCCCCTTTTGGTTTCAGGCTGTGTGAATTCTCACTGCCCTGTGTTTCACTTTGAGCTGGGTGTTCACGGGAGCTCTACATTTCGCATGAAATCTGGCCTGAGTTTTGCTTGATCGGGGGTGAAGCTGTCAGAAACTGCTGATCTGAGCCCAGTTGCAGGGCCCCATCAAAGGCGCTGGCCAGGGCTTCCAACCCTGGGTCTAAGGCCAGCCAGCCCACAGCTTCCTCTGGGCCAGAATACAGTCGGTTCATCTCATTTCAAGTTTTAGCTCACCTCCTTTCCAGTTTCGCTCTTGAGCAGTTCACACAGAACCTTTCCTTCCTCCCTCTGTAAGCTGGTCTTGGCTGTGAAATGCAAGCTGAAAAGTCAGTGGTCCTTGGTGAGGAGCTCTGGTCTGAAAGGTGGACAGTGGACCCGATCTGGGTCTGTAAGCCCAGAGCCCAGGGTCTGCCCCCGAATGACAGTCCGCCTGAGCCTCATCAAGCCTATTCAAGCCTCAGTTCTGTGAAGGGAGGGCTTGGCCCATGGCCACCAAGGTCTTGGAGTTCTGATAAGCTGTGAGGCCTGTTCCAAGGCTGCATCTTTAAGGATGAGGAGAAATTAGAGTCTCTTTCCATCACTTTTAAGACCTGAAATGGATTTTCAAGAGTTTTCTATTTTCCTTTCCTCATTTTACAATAGAGAAAACACAACTCAGAAATGCTGACGGATTGTTGCAGGTGATGGAGGAAGTTAGTGGCAGAATACGGGACTAGAAGCTGCTTCTCCAGGCTCCCAGGGCAGCGGTCTATCTGAGTCATGCCCCGCCATACACACGAGTGCCCCCATGTCACCTTGGATTTGAGACTTTCTTGTAAACAATAACATGAGAAACAGACTTCATTAATACTTATTACACCTTAGGTAAATTAACAGCCATTGTCTTTGCCGCAGCCTGGCAACTTTCCCCAACATCTGGTCAGGGCCAGGGAGGCCTGGCCCTCCCATCCCTCAGAGGAACAGTTGGGACTGTGAAAGCTTGGAGCCTTGGGGCTCCCCTGGGACGGATGCTACCTAATGTGCTGTCTGCCAGGCTCGCTTCACTTCCAACAACACCTGCTTTCTGGAGCTGAGCTGCCACTCAATCCCAAGCCAGTGGAGCATGGGAAATCAGCACGGGCTGGGAGGGGCACACCGCAGCGGCTGGGGAGAAGATAACTTGGCATCTGTGAGAAGGGGGTCGGCCCGGTGACAAGGAGGGAGGCGGGGAGAGATGGAGTTTAACATGCGGTGCTATTGGGGAGTAATCGTGATGACGATGGTCCGGGGTGAAGGTAAGGTGAGGTGCTCAGAAAGCCCTCCCTGCTTGGGGTCAGTTGTTCTGCTTTGTGTCTGGACACCCTGTGTTGGCTTTTAATCTCCATGACCTCTTCTGGCTGGGGGTACATTTCACGATGGTGAAGCCCTGTTCTGAATTAGACAGACCAATGCAGCAGGCAGGTTCTGATCTCTGCTCTGTGCTGTGCCGGGGAGAGATGCTGAGAGATAGAGCAAAGGGGGACTGCGTCCCTTTCTTCTAGCTGACCGTTATCAATTAAGCAGGAAGAGGAGGAAGGCAGACATAAAAAAGGAAGTATTTTGATATTTTTAAGGGAATGAAAAGAAGTAGAGAGATAAAGTGAGGGAGAGAGAGGGAGAGAAACTTGGGAACAGGTGGGGAAAAGAGAAGGAGCCTCTAACCCTGGGAAACATGAGTGATGGCCAGGGATGGCTTAATGGCCATAATGAGTGTCTGAGCTAAGCCTCAACATGAGGGTAGGGTGAGCCGGTAAAGAAGGGAGGGTCTGCCAGAACCAATTCAATGACTGACTTTGGAGAAATGTGAAAACTCACGTAAAACACTCACCATAGTCCTCCCAGAATATTTGCTGTAAATATTGCCAACTTATCTATCAGGCGAGAAGGCCCCTTGGACGTGATAAGCCCCTTGATATAAATTTTCCTATGGTTTAAATTAAGTTCATTCCTATGTATTGAGAATGTACCACATGGATAGTGCTGTGCCAGGAGTCAAGGGATTGTGAAACAACAAACAAATCATCTGTGGAAGCCATCGGTAGTTATCTAGCCAGCCACTGCCTGGCCACCACTTTTTTGCTAACAGGCTCCAATTTTTTTGAGACGGCTGCGTACCCAGTCTCAGGAGATGAATCTTGCCTGGTAACAGGCCAGTTGGGGCAACCGATTTTGCCTTGCCGGAGGTACACTTCCCCAGCTTCCTTTGCAGCAGGTATGGTCATGTGACATCGTTTCAGCCAATGGGATGCCTGAGAAAATACCGGCTTTCTGACCGGGTGGAATAAATAGAGATCCTAGGACCCAGGTTTCCTCTAGTTCCCAAGTGCTGATCAACCATTCTGCCGTTTAAACAAACATCAGCCTCAACACGCACCAAATTCTAGACCCGGAAGCAAAACGTGTGGCTCAGATCTATTTTTTTCAGTTGAGGTATAACTGACATATAACGTTACATTACTCTCAGGTGTACAAGATAAGGATTCAACATGTGTATGTATTGTGAAATGATCACCACGGTAAGTCGAGTTACCATGTGCCACCATGCACACATTTTTTTTTCCTAGTGATGAGAGCTTTTAAGATTATTCTCTCAGTAACTGTCAAACGTGCAATGCCGCTACCGCACTGTAATCATACCCCCACGACTTACTTATTTGGTAGCTGGAAGTTTGTACTTTTGGACCCCCTTCACCCATTTTGTCCACCCTCCATCCTACACCTCTGGCGACCACCCAGTCTATTCTGTGTCGATGAGCCTGGTCTTCATGTAGAGCAAAGCTACTTTTAGCTGAGAGACTCTTGGCCAGTCACCTAACTTGATTGAGCACCCATTTCTTTTCTGGCAGGACTGGACCAAAAACACTCCAGCCACACACGTTGAATGTGAGGAACAGATGGAGCGCTGACTGTGAAAGTACATGTGTGAACTCTCACAGTGTTTTCCAAAAGTATCATTCTTATTACTATTATGGTGATGTTCCCTTGACCACTCAATGTAATTTCTACCATTACTATTTTTTTTTCCCTCATTTAATTTGATTTGCCTTATACTTATGACTACTAAACTGTGATGGGACTTTATCAAACCCTGGTGTTTTCTAATAACCTTTCAAAAATAATTTGAGTTTTTCCATAATATTTATTAAGTGAAGTGTATTTGTACATTGAAATCCTTTTTCATAGGTTTTTAAAATCAATTTTATTATTTTTATATTATTTTGTGTCATGAGATACTAGTTAAAATTCTTTATGCAGTGATGTCTTCAGTAAAGGTAAAATTAATGAATAAAAGCAAATGTATTTTTATATAAGAAATAAAATTGGTCTCACTAAATTTTTAGAAAAACATGTATCTTTCTGATTCAAAGGCTTTGCGTCTAACTGGATAAGCCCAGAGACTAGTGGGTTGTAGATAAAATTTGAGCAAAGGTGTCACAAGCTGGCAAATTTCCCCACTAAACGTGTTTAATGTGATGATCTCTAAAATGTCTTCTCATTTTTTTTTTGTATCCCATTTTTCTTCTCTTCTAACAAAATTAAGGAATTAGCAAATTGATTGAGCACATGCTAATTCCTCAACTGACTAAGATGATTTGCCATTCGTAAAACCCTTATAATTTCATGGGTGATAGGAGTGGTTTTTGCTTTAATGAGGTGACCCTGGGTGGGTTTCTGGACAGAGACTGGGCATCAAAATGACCGAGCCATGATTAGAAACCTGGAATTTTCAGCTCCATCTCCCATCCTCCAGAGAGAAGAGAGGGGCTGGGAATGGAGTTAATAATTGGTCACACCGACCTGAGGAGGCCTCAAAAAAATCCCAGTAGTACGGGGTTTGGAGAGCTTCCAGGTGGGTGAACACGTCATCCACATATAAGGATGGTGACACACCCCAGCTCCACGGGGGCAAAAGATCTTGTGTCTTTGGACCCTTGCAGACGTAACCTTATACGTCCCTTCAACTGGTTGTTCATTTACATCTTTTATCCTATCCTTTAATAAACCAGCATATATGTAAGTAAGTGTCTCCAGAGTTCTGTGAGTTGTTCTAGCAAATCGAATCCAAGAAGGAGGCTGTCATGGTCACCTCAGATTTGTAGCCAAGTCAGACAGAAGTTGTGGGTAACCTGGGGGCCACTACTCATGACTGGCATCTAGAGTGGGGACCAGTCTTGTGAGGCTGAGCCCTTACCCAGTGGGACCTGACAGTGCCTCCAGGTAAACAGTGTTAGAACTGAGTTAAGTTACAGGACGCCCAGTTGGTGTCTGAGAGCGGCTTGGTGTGGGAAAACCCCCATGCGTCTGTGTCAGAGGCGCTGTGAGTGTGGTCTCATGTGGTACAGAGTGAAGGACAGAAACCCAGGAGGAGGGAGCTTGGTTCTCCCTTCACATCACCTCAATTACTTTCCAAACACTCTGGATGTAAGGGTGATTTTTTCTTTTTATTCATTCAACCAATGTTTATGGAACCTCTAACATCTCCAAATGAGTGCATCTTAGAGTCCATCAGGATGATCAACTGGGCATTTTAAAAGCTGCTTCATCGCGTTTCAGTATCTGAGACATTTGATTCCACACGTGGCAGGGGGCGTTGCCCAAGAAAGTCAGCCACACCCATCTTCCCAGTTCTCCTTGTGGTGCTGAGGTGACTTTATGCGTAGTCACTATGCTTCATACTTGTTTAGCGTTAAAATCCATGTACAAATACTAGCAATTCAATTAAAAAAAAAAGTCTTCTCTTTCTTGGCAGAGCATAATGTTGTTCAACAAAGAGACGTTAGACTTTGCTCCTAAGTTAGTTCCACCACGAACCAGCCAGCACCTTTGATTAAGGCGTTACACCTTTTTGAGGCTCTAGACAGGCATCTTTGAAAGGGAATAATAATAATAATAATAATAATAATAATAATAATAATAATAATAATAATAATAATAATAATAATAATAATAATAGAAATAGTAACAGTAATAAAGCCTCCCTCACACGGTCGTTTTGAGAACTAAGATCCTCGTGTTAAAATCCTTAACGCAACACCCACCAGGTTCTCTATAAATTAGGCAAAGGAAAAGTCCAGACTTGTTGCATTGATTAAATGTACTAGCAAATGTAAAGAAAAAATTCACTGCATATTGAAAACTGCCATATATATTTACTTTTTAATCATAGCTATTTCTATCTGTCTAGCTAGCAAGCTAGTTATCTATTCCCCCATCTTGTTCCAGGAATAATTTAATGTGGTCTATTTAATATTATTATCTTGTTTTATGATTCATTTTCTAGTCAACCCTATTCAGACACATTATTTTCTAGAAATAATAATTATAGTGATTTCAATATAAAATACAGTATACATGTATTGTTGGTTTCCTTCTAAGGGGCTGTCATCTGCTTGTAGGTTTAATTGCTGCTACTAACGTGAATTTACAAGACTGCAAACTGCAAGGTGAACTCTCTTTGCATTCATAGACTCATACTTCAAAGGATTTCGAATTAGCAAGAAAGGCTACATTCAAAAAACAAATCATCAGGAGTTAATATACTATCTTTCCACCCAAACTTCCCTCACGTCCCTGGTTATAAAACTTCTGCATTCGAGGTAAACTTTTCCTATTAAATTCCACACAGGGTGAAATCTATGGAGCAAAGATGACTATGCCAAAAGCTACAGGGTTTTAGAAAAAAAAAATTGAGTCATAATGCTGAAAGCGATCTCACATATGATCTGGTCTCATTTCACTGTCAAAGCAAGGCTGCCTCTTACAACATTCTTGGAAGGAGATTATCTAGACCCTGCCTGACTACTCAAAGTGACAGGGAGCTCATTACATAACAAGGGTGATGAGTCCACTGTGAGGCAACTCTCACTGTTAGAAAATGTTCAGTTGTGAGTTGGAAGGAGTGGGGGAGTTCTACCCTTTAACTGGTCTCAGTCACTTAACTGGCCTGCTCCTCTTTGGTGGGTAATTTTTCCAAACTGGGCCACAGCTTCCTCAGCTACAAAATGAGGAGAGGGATCTATTTCTCTGAGGAAAGCTGGGGAAACCAAACGAGATGCCAAGAGGCGAGTGGCCATGCAGCTTAGCAGGTACCTGATGGAGCATCACTTGGCTTCTCCTCAGTGCCTTCCTTTGAACTGAACCCTTGCTAGTTGGCCACATTTACAGATGGAAAACTTGCTCATAAAAATAATAATCATTAGAAACAAAACAGTATGTGAATGTTTCCCCCTTCTCCTGGGAAAGACTGGCTGGACAGCAAAAGTGCTGTCCCATTTAGAGACAACATGTGTTCTGCAGATACGTGGGTCCCCACACACCCAGTACACTCTCTTTCTATTACCTGACTGCTCTAGGCATTGAGATTGGAGCCCTCTGCTTTGGTGTGCAGAACACATGGCATGTCTCTCTGGCTCGCTTCTCCAAACTTCACCATAGACCTTCCATTGACCTGATAACCATTGCAGGGGCCTGCCTTTCTCAAAACAGTTCAGTGACAACAGGCACCATCCAGGTGATGACCAACCCTACAGCCTTGGGCAGTCTCTGGTAGCTGCAGAGGACCCTCCATCCCCCCGAACATCCTCTCCTCCCAGTATGACCCTGTATGAGATCAGGTCAGCACATTTCCCAGGCTTGTCCTCAGGGAAAGTTCACAAACCCCTTGCTTCAGAAGCTGGCTGACTAAGTGTTATCGATTCATACCGAAATTTACACTCGCCTCCTCCCTCTGGTCCCATCAAACACGGCAGAACGTTCTGTCGTTTGTTCTCGAGTGAGAGGATGGTGCCTGTGCACTGGGTGGTGCTGGGTTTCACACATGGGCCAAGGGGAGTCTCAAGGGGACGGCTTCTTTCAGTGTGAGAGACATCTTCCCGCTCTCGTACTGTGAAAAGGAATCCGTGTCAGACAGAGCTGGGGTCGAGAGTCTAGTGGCCTTACCAATGCCCCTCCCCCAGTGAGCCCTGAGGAAGTCACCATCATCATTACTTTCTTGGCTGTTTGCCCTCAATTGTTGTCACCCACAGTCCCTTAGAGTGAACTGCATCATGAACTGTAGAGTAGGGGGCGTCTGAGACCCAGGTGGGATTCTGGGCCATTGTAAGGAATCCTTTACCTTGACTCGTGCATCCTTCCAGCTCATCATCATCCCTTCATTCATTCAAAGGTCGTGAGCACCTACCAAGTCTCAGGCTTTTCTGAGGTGCTCAGAACACGTTAGTGAACAAAACTGGGGCAGGTCCCTGCCCTGGAGAGGCTCACTGCTGGTGAAGAGAGAGGTCGTAAATAGTAACACAGTAAAATGGTGCTTTAGAGAGTTCAGATGTGGCAAGGACTAACGGAAATGAAGAGATCTGGCTCGTGGGCTCTCCGGGTGTGGGGGTGGGTGTGGATGGGCGTGAATGGGGTCTGCCAAGGAAGACTGGGGGAGCAGTTGGTGGGAGTTGGTAGTTTAGGGCTTGGGCAGTGATCGTGGGGTTCCTGATTTCTTGGTCCTGGCTCTAGTGATGTGCACGTGGACAAACTGCTCAGCATCTCTGAGTTCCCTCATCCATGAAATGAGAGAAGATAATAGCGCTTCCTCGTAAGATAATAATAGCGCATCCTTGTGAAGCTGCAGGGATGGTTCACTGAGGGAGGGACCTGGCGCACACTAGCCTGTTCAACATGTGGGTTTAGTGTCATCAACATCCCCACGGTGCAGCTGAGGAGACTGAGACCCAGAGGAGAGGCACAGCGTCCCCAAAATGTAGGCAAGGCAGGACCTGAGCTGCAGGTGCTAACTTCAGAGACTGAATCATCAGTGGCAGTGTTCACGCCTGCATGAAGTTTGTGTCCTTGGAGCACTGTTTGGAGGACCCCTTCTGTGAGGCAGAGTAAGCCTTTCCACCCAAGCCCTGGCCTTGCTGAGGGGAGAGGGCAGCAACTGGCAGAAAAGCATCCTTGTGGCCTTACAAACAGTTGAAGACTCTTGAATTCACCCAGCTGCGTTCTCTTCCTGAGAACCCATGGCCCCAGGGCTCTGAGTTCCCAGGCGGCCCCCTTTCAGCCCTTGTATCCTGTCCGCCACTCACAGACCCTCCACCTCCTTTCTTAGGAGGACGTGCGCCAGACAAAAGGCAGCAGACTGTAGCGGGGGAGGAGGGGAAGAAGCGGGACGGGAAGGGCTCTGTTCAGGGTACTCCCGACATCCTTAGTTGAGACTTGGGTGAGAGTGAATCCAAAGGCAGATCAGTGCAGTATAGACCTGGGATTTCCTCTGACCTCTTGCTTACAATCGTCACTCTTCCCTTTGTAGCCCTCTGGTGTTAGCACTGCCAACGTGTTAGGATCTCAGGTACATCAGAAAAGGTGGTATGTAGTTCACTTCTCCCTACTTCATTCATTCAGTCATTCATTCATTCGTTCATCCATCTACTTTCTTTAGTATCTCCTGTGCTCCAGACCATGTGATAATGGGCATGGAAGAAACAGAGGAGACGGGAACAGGGCAGGAAGGTAGCAAGCACAGGGTGCCACGGAACCACAGAAAGGGGCAATTCATTCTGCCAGTGAGAGGAGGCTGGTCAGAGGACACATAAAGGAGGCAAAGCATGAGCGGACACTTAATGCAAGAGGAAGAATTAACTGATGAGAGAAAATGAGGAGGAAGAGAAGCAGGTGTAAAGGCGGAAGTGAGCAGACTGTGGCACGAACGGCAGGGCTGGAATGGAGCGGGAGAAAGAGAGAAGAATGGGGCCCCAGCAGCAGGGACGAGGTAACGGGGGGCTTCGGAGAGAGAGGAAGCAGTTTGGGTTCCACCGGGAAGCCCACTGGGAGTCACTGTAGAGTTTTAAGGAGAAAAGGGATAAGATGGGTACTGTATTCCTCAGCAAGTCCTCTGGCTACATGTGGATGATGAAACGGAAGGCAGCAAGAGCAGAGGGAGAGAAATTAGATAGACTTCTTCTGCAAGACTCAAGAAGAAATATAATGGTGACCTGAACCAAAGCCATGGAAGTTTGGATAGAAAGGAAGGGTTCGGCTACAGGGAAATCTGTGGTGATTGCCATAGGAATGAACTACTTGTATCAGTCAGCCTAGGCTATGGCAGGGTAACAAACAGTCTTAAAGCCACAGTGATTCAAACAATAACAGTTTATTTGTAGTTCATATTGATGTTCATCAGAGGAACCACAGGTATTCTGTGGCTCTGCAGCACCCCCTCATCATCTGGGGACATACTGCCCTTATAGATGGGAGAAAAGAATGAGCACAGAGCCACACAAGGATTTCAGACACTTCTGTTCAGAACCAGCACACATCATGCCCACTCCCATTTTCTTGGCCACAACAAACCATGTGACTAAGGTTAGCATCACTGTGGCAGGAAAGATTTTATTTTCACAAGGACTTTTTAGAAGGGACAGACAATGTTTTCACAACCATGTCATCTTTCACCAACTGCCCATTAGGTCATAAGCATTCACCTTCCTCCTTTACTCTTGCAAAATGAACTCATTCCTTCACTCACTCCTTAGGAGTGATACTCCTAAGTCTTAGCCAGATCCCTCTGTTAAGGATCAAAGTCCAGGATCTCATATTTGTCAATAGGTTAAGTCTGAAGATAATTTGTTTCTGAATAAAAATACAGGTTAGCTGTAAACCCACCACCACACCCAATACAAATGCCACCACTGTTAGGAGGAGAAGGGCAGTGAAAGACCAGTAACACCTTTTCTAAAGAAGGCAAGAGGAGGAAGCACCCATTACACTAGTCCTTACCAATTCCGAAATTCCACTGGACAGATATGAAGAGGATTCTCTACTCTGGAGGTGGGAAACATCCTTGATTAAACCCAGGGTTTCCTTCCTGGGAGGAGCCTCTGGTTCAGCATTCTCCAGGGCTTTGGAGGGCAAGGCATGGAGGCATCAGAGGTGCATAATCAAGAGTTCAGCTTTTGCAGCATTTTGATCCAGAATGCTCTCAGCTGGCTTAGATCATTGATATGAGTTTTGAGTGTGTTTAGAGGTATATTGAAAACAACAGGTTCAAACTTATTTGCAAGATTGGAGATCACACTCTCATGCCCTTCTCTCCTACCTTAAACAGAATTTTTTCTGACACTAGATTTCCCTTTGGACGTTGACCTGACCCTTGAGATTCCACCAGGCACTGCAAATGGGTGCTGATGGAGACTGTGACAGTTGGGAATGTGACCCTAGTGTGAGAAGAGAAGGAACTTTCAGACTTTGGGCAGGTTTCTCCTCTCTGTGAGCCCCTACTTCTCTCTTCTGTGCAGCAAGGCCAGTAGCCCCATCTCACCTCTTTCAGGTGATACTTCCCACAGCCAGGTTTCAACACCAAAGAGAGTAGGTGTTCTCGTGATTTCCATCAGCCCCATGGGTATCTGTGAACAGCAGTGATGCAACAATGATTCAATCACCCCCTTAGGAGCTGGGTGGGAAGTTCAGTCAGAACTTGAAACAGTAAAGAACATCCACTGTTTCATCCCTTTTTTAAATGTAAAAGTGTATATTCATGGTCATTCAAGTTAAAGTTTTAACTTGTTACTTTCATCTACTTTTATGAAAGAGAAGGGACAATTTTATAATTTTATTATGGTGATCTGATGGTGATCAACAAACATTGCATTTGCTCCACCATACATCATGTCCCCCTTGCAGTTAGGCAGGGCCAAGCGGTTAAGTCTGCACATGGGTTGTGCATAGTATTGACACTGAAGACTTCTGGGAAAAAATGTAGAAGATTCTATGTGCAACCTTCCAGCCATTTGCACCATGCAAATGAGAAGATGCTATCTTCAGATAAAGCATTTCCTACAAGATGGTGGAAACTGTTTAGTGTAGATCCCTAGATGAAATCCCATACTGAGCTGTGTGGGACATAGGGCTTGAGCAGAACATAAGCTGTCATCATGTTAAGCCATCAAAATCTGGAAGTATTTGTTACCACAGCCTATCCTACATTTTATTGACTAATACACTGATAATCGAGAGCTCTTCTTTGGCCCATGAAGAATTTGATCATCGATCTTTCAGAACATCACTTTAAAGATCCTTTTGGTCTAAATTCATCCAATGGGATTAAGAGAAAGTAACAGCCTAGGAGGGGAATCTAATGGTCAAAATTATATAGCATTTAGAATAGAGATTAGGACACGATTTGGTACCCAAGCTCCTGCCCCACAATGCAATTAAAAAGAGTACTTTTTTCTTTTTTGGTCTCTAATAGAGCCGGTCACATGCTTGATATCACATTCAATATTCAAAATTATGCAAATAGTTTCAACGTCAGCTACTCTGTCCCAATTAAAATTAAACTATTTGTACTACATGCATATTTATACAATCATCCCCTCTGACTAGACGTAGTCATGTGCACAGGCATCGAAGCTAAATCATGTATTGTCTGAACAAAACAGACGCAAAAGAAGGAAGGATTGGTGTTGGGAACTGGGGATAGCATCTCCATTAGGCAGATAGTTAATTTAAAGTTTAAAAAATGGATTTTCAACAGCTGATACATGGCAGATTTAATAACCTGACATTTTTCCCTCTCTCTTCCTAGATAGTCAGCTCAACTTTGACTGGACCTGTTGCAGAATGATATGATTACCATTGTGTGCACCCTCTGGCATTATTTTTAAAAAGCAAATCCCTAATCCCTGCTTAATTTAATGAACTGTCAAAATGATTCTAAATATCTCCTCTGTTTGCATTTTCACCTCAGGACAGGAGTCCAGAGGTACAGATTGGGTGTACAGCAGTGGACTTCAGACAATTTTCATCTCTTAATGCCTGTAGCGCGAGAGGTTGAATTTGTAATAATCACCAGATTATCTCTAAAGATCACTCTGTTGTACCTGCAAAATGATTCTGCAGGAAAATGCAAAAGATACGGGGGAAAGTAACTGATGAGAAGCAGAAGATGATGGCTCTTCCTAATCCCTGATGGGGAAAAAAAAAAAAAATGCCGAGACAAATGTCGGTAATTTCTGCTAAATGCTGTTTCAAATCTGCCGTGGCAGAAACCTGCTTGGGAGTCAAGGATGGCCTCGCGCCATGGCAGGCAGCTCACCAGGCTGGGGCTGAAGGGCTGGGGGATAATGCTCAAAATAAGTCCAGAAGGGGAGGCAGGAGCCTAAGCAGAAAAAGGTTATAGAGAGAGTGGCCCCTGCAGAATAGGTGGAATCAGACAATGCAGGGACGCTTCTGCTGTACCACCTGGCACGTGGTAGGGGTCCCATACATGTTTATCATGCTTTTTCTCCTCCTGCCTGGGGCAGGCGGTCTGAGGATGCAAGAGGAAGACCAGGGTGGGACCCCAGTGTGCTTCCAGGTACCATGTGACTTTGGGCAAATGGCACATTGTCCCTTTCCAGGCTTCTGTCTCTGCATGTGACAACTGAGGATGGAAGACACTACGCTGATACTGGCGACAAACAGCACTAACACCAACCCACAGAGCAGAGGGGAAAGGAGCCCTTCTCTTTGCTGGGAACTGGGCTTCAAGCTCTCCGTCCACACTTCTTTCCTGTGGGGTTATTCTGTGCAGCAGGTGTCAGAAAGGTGAGGGCGTAGGGCTGCCCTTGGGTCCCTGCTCTCTGTCTCTCATCTGGGGGCAAGGAGAGAAGATTGCATATACAGATAAGAAAAGTTCACATGTCTGAGAAGATGCCATCTTCCCCTGCAAAAAAAAAAAAAAAAAAAAATGCTGTGGGATTTTTTAGGTGCTTAATAATCACACAGGCAAAAGATCATTGTAAAATCATCTCATACCCCACAGTTCTAACAATGGAAGCTCTAGGTAATAAATGTTCTCGAAGATGGAGTGAGACTTGTTTTGACACCTTTCTAGTTCACTAGCTAACGGATCAGAACGGAAACCTTCTACCTTTAACCTTAAGGACACTGGGTGTGGGATTTGGAAGTCAATGAGCTTTTTCAGGTTTGATAGGGAAAAAGTCAGAGCTGTGTATGCTCAGACGTCAGTGTATGCTCTTGTAAATAATTACAACAGATTCCAGGCCAAGCTGTCTTCCTCTACTGTGTGACTTTTTCCTCAGGGAAAAAGCCAGTCCATTTCCAGTTCTGATGAAGTAAACGGGCCAAACACAGCCCCCCTTCGCACCAGGCAGGGTGACTGGATTCACAGGCCAGAGGTCTTCTGAAGAAAGGATTCCAGGTGTGAGTCTTAATGCATGAGGATGCTCGACAGATTGTGGCTGTTGAGTTTTGAAATCTGTGAAATTTAAGTCTGTTGTAAATTTAAATCTGTGAAATCTCTGGATCAGTTTACCAGATTTCCTAAGTAGGGACTTAGATGTGAAATCTTCCGAAGTAACAGCTTAAATGGACCTCAAACAATCAGAAGTTGGGAGTTTTCTGAGAAAACCGGTAGAATAAATTTTCTTCTGCCTTATTTTTCAAGAATCCTGTGCATTGATAAATTACAAAGATAATTCTCTTCTTATGATGAACTTCCTAAAAGGGGAACATTTACTTCTCTTCTGCATGAGAGACCGCCTTAAATGCTAGACAATGCCTAATGATAATTCCTTACAGTTGCTTTAAAATGTTATAAAGTGCTTTTCATACACTGCACATCATACCAACACTGTGGCTTAAAAGTGTTCTATTGATTCAGAGTATTTTAAATAACATTAATAGCACTTAATATTTAATACTATTAATAATATTTAATGTTTTATACATATTGAAATCATATGTGGGGAAGGAACTGCTATAAACCCCTATTGTGTAGGTCTTTATGTATCTTGCTCCGTTTTTTCACAGCAATACCAAAAGGTTGGTTTCATTCATCACGTAATATATTAAGAAAACAAGGCTGAGATATATAAAGCAGTTAGTTGCTTGACCCAGGTCACACACCTGGTAAATGACAGGGGCAGGGCACAAAATCAAGCACTCAGATGCCAAGTGAAATACTTTTTACAGCATAATATTAGCTGGGTTTTAAAAAAAATGTGTCATTTGCAAATGATGTAACCCTCTCTCGCATGTTTCACCATTTGCAGAAATGTCCAATCGTTTGCAAGAGTAAAATGCCACTCGAAGGTCCAAACACTTACCTGGTACAACAAAGACGTCTACCTTTTATGAAGCCCAAAAAGGAAACCTTAGAAACGAAACAATCCAGAAAACTAAGTGGACGAGAGTTCTCATTAGAGAAAGCAGAGCTCTTTTCTTTTCAGGGAAGGCATTTTGTACATCATCACATGGGAGACGCGTGTGCAAATTTTGTCCTGCAGGGGCCCTGTGTGAAAATATGGGCCCATTAATCATGAAATATTGATTGTGGATTGAAACTCTGAAACAGGTTCCATGACACATGGGTTTGTTTTGTTGGTCCGAAGTGTTAAGGAAAATAACACAGAAGCCATGTTAACATTCCTCTCCCACTGTCCTTTTGTTAGCAGGTTAGTACTCACCCAATTCACATATCCTCAGGTTTATGAATTATTAATCAAAAGAGCTAAAAAGTCAATCCAATCTGGTTAGATACTGTAGTTCCTGTGGCTTCCAAACTTTTAAATAATGGATGGTTTCATCACTTCCCTAGTGGATGTCAAACAAGTAGAATGTCTGGAATCAAAATCCCACCGGGTAACAAAAGCAATACAGTCAGAAAAAAGGAGTAATTTTTAATAATAGCAACTCCAACCTATTGTATCGTAACTGCCACTCTCTCAAAAGATCATTTCAGAAAGGGAAGGAGAGGTGTCTTGCAGAAGGACTTCACAGGATCAAATAGGACCAAAAAAAGTGATGTGACACGAAGGAGTTGGTAGCGGGTGTGAACACCCCCACACACTCACGTGGCATCATAAAAAATGCGTGCTCTTGCTATTCCTAACTTTTCAAAAGAAAAATGTACCTTTAATTATTCCTTACATTGGGGGAATTCTCTGATGAACGTCTCACAAACGGGAACTTGGGAAATAGCATAGAATAAAGAGGAGAAAAAAGTGGTCTGCTCAAATTGGCCCGATTATCGTGATACATGGGGACTCCGCGCTGCTAGGGAGGTATTTAGGGGATAATAACAGAAAGGAAAGACAAACTCAGGAAGGACTGCTTGTATCAGAGTGGGATTGTGGTAGACAAATGCAGACTTAAGGTAAAAAAAAAATGTGAGAGAAGGGGAAATAATATTGCCAAGTACTGGGGTGTGACAGAACTGACGGGTGAAGACACGCTGTAATTGAATCAAAACAAGTGGTCTGGGGACTCTCCACTGGTTTGGGTAAGTCAGTTTTGCCACTTTCGTCTTTAGGCGGGAGCACTATTGAAAGCGATGACCAGGGTGGCTGGGACTTGCTCAGGCCCTAAATGTTTCGTGTCTGATTCATTCGTCTGTTCTCCTTACGTGCTAAACATTTCCATTGACTCTGAAGATGCCCACTCGCTCTGACATTCCCATTTACACTGAAGTTTCCAAACCCCTTCAAAAGTTGCGAGTCACCAGAGTTAGGAATCATTGGCTACATTTAGGGTGATATGATCTGTATTTGACTAAGTGGTCAGATGTCTGTCCAACAAACACTGGGGGAAAGCAGTCAAGATTTCACCCTGAATCCCACTGGGTAGCTTTTTGGTAAAATGTGCTCAAATATGCATAGATTAATAACAAGTCCAAATGCCTGGTAGTTTTTTTTTCCTTTTCCCTAAGCTAAGGTTCCCATACAAAATACAAGTAACCCAGCTGCATTTGAATTTCAGATAAGCAACAGATTTTTAAGTATAAGTGTCTCTCAAATATTGTACAAAACACTACCAAAAAACTTCCCTGGGTTTCTGAAATTCTAGTTTAACTGGGTGTCCTGTGTTCTTATTTGCAACACTCCCCTAAACCCAGGCATCGCATTTTATGGATGGTAAAGCTGAGTCTAGAGAGGTTACTTGGCCCTGCAGAACTGATAAGCAGCTCGTTCAGGGTATGAATCCCAGTCTTCACGTGTAAAATATACCCCGTTTTTATACAAAAGGCAGAGCTAAACACTCACACCACCACCTTCTCTCCTTTTGCTGTTTTTTTTTTTCGTTCTCACAGAACCTCTACCCCCTCATGTGCCAACGCTCGCACATTTCTCTCTCTTGACATCTGTGGCACTGGGCCCTGTGACTCCCGTCACCTGCGTGGCCCCGGGGCTGCCTCCTTCCCCTCCCCCGCCTTCCTCGCCCTGGGTCTCCAACCGCAGGGGCTGAGAGTCTGGCCTCCGCGCGCCACGTTCTCAGCGGGGCACTTCCTCCCGCGCGCCGCTCCGGCGCGTTGTTTATCTCTCGCAAGGATAGTGACAGAGATCGTATCTGTGGAACTCTATCTGTCTGGGCACAGATGTCTGCCTCCGCGGCAGGCGCCTCATCTCCCTGCTGTGCCTCACCTTCCAGAAGCCTTCTTCCTCCTCCCGCAGCGCGCCTCCTCCCACCCCGCGCGGAAGATTAGCTGAAACACAGCGGGGCAGGGCACGCGCTGCAGCTCCCCGCCCCCCCCCCCCCCCCCCCCCGCCCGGAGCATCTAAGCTTCTCGGGAAGCGGCCACAGCAGTTCAGATGCCGCCCGCCGCTGGGCCGCGAGCTAGGAGGGGCGGGAGGGGAGCGCATGGGCACCCCGGTCATAGTCGGGATGGCAGCCCACTGAAGGATGCCAAGGAGAAGAGAGACGGCACTCAGAGCAGGACTAACTGAAAACGCCCGGCTCGGGTGGCCGCGCGTGCAGAGCCTTCTGACCAGCGCTGCCCAATAGAACTTTCTGCCATCGCAGAAATAGTCCACCTCAGCGCTACCCAGTCCAGCAGCCACCTGCCACGTGTGGATCCTGAGCGCTTGAGATGCAGTCCATGTGACTGAGAAATGGAAGTTTTAACTGCATTTATTTTTATTCATTAATAATGAAAATGAAGTAACCACGGACAGCTAGTCGCTACCAAATGAGACAGCAGAGTTCAGAGTTTGCCACCAGGTGCCCAAGTGGAAGGTGCACCCCTGAGGGTCTGACCACAGCTTCTTTCTGACCCCTGCCAATGCTAAGAGTGGTCACTGGCCTGTTTGCTCTTAATTCATTAGTTAGTTTCCCCATCAGCAAAGTACAGTGAGTAATCTTCACCTCACCTTCTTCACAGCGTGTTGGGAGAATCCAATGAAATAATCTAGTCGCAGCAATGACCAGTACCATAATTGCTAATAGCAGTTTTCAGCCTTAATAAGCATCACCACTTTGTCAGGCTCTGCAGTGGGGTCTACACGCACGTCCCTCCCCTGGAGCCCCTGCGATGGTTGTTTAGGACATCTGCATGCTCCGCGGCAAAGCTCCAGACAAACCCAGGACTCGCGGCCACTACTGCCATCGCAGGCCCGTCCCTGGTTTTTGACCACACCTGGAGCGGGGGCGCCGGCACCGGGACGTGGGTTGAGAAGCCCTTTGGTGTCTGAACAACCTGAGTTTCAAGTTCATGGAGTCACATGGCAGAGAATCCTTGGACAGGTTCCTTAACTTCCTGGAGATCCCGCCTCCTTTCTGTGAAACAGAGTTGGGAATGCTCAGGGCACCAGGCTGTCAGCAGCAGTGACGGGAGGGCCCGTGTTTGAAGTGCCAGACACAGGGCCCAGGACACCCGCGATGTGTCACTCCCTGCCCTTCCCCATGGAAAACAGCCGTTGATTTTGATGAAACATTTAGCATGAGTGGTAGCCTTTGAATCCCTGACTAAGGGCTACAGGGAACGTTACAAAGGAAAGTTCTGTGGGTCTGACTGCAGTTCTCATTGAGTGCAGTGAGGACTTCAGCTGTTTCCAAACCCCTGTCAAATGCCTTGACATTTCTAGACTAAAGTCACTCATCTCCAGTGGGTTTATTTACACGCAGCAAAGTTTCTGGCTTTTAAGGAAAGAGGCTTTTAAAATCGTATTAAAAAGAACTCAAAAGGTTTTCTAGACATCAAACAACCCTTAAAATAATATTTTGATGATTTAATTGTAAATAAATCAGGAACATGTGGATTAAATTTCGATCAAAATAACGTGACTTTTAAAATCAGGGAACAGAGACTCAGCGTAACGCACGTGTTATTGAGCTCGGCTCATTTGAGAAAATCTTTGTGGCATGGGCCCGGGCTGAGATGGAGTGGGGTGCCCCCTGCCCTGCTTCCTTTTTAGACCCCGAAGGAAGTATTAGCCGGGGTGGGGGGAATTTTAAGCTTTCTCAGGACTGACTTGCAGTGACCTTGGTGCCCTGTGTTGGGGGGCCCCAGAGAGCACAAAGCCCTGGACGCCACCAGAGGAGGGAAGGGCGCACCCAAGTCCATCTGAATGGCAGAGCAGAAGAAGGGAGCTTTTGGGGGCAATTTAGCTCCCTCAAGCTGGCAGAGAATGGATGAGGAGGTCTGAGCATGGGTCCTATCAGCAGACAGAGCAACTGAGTTAACCCACAGACTGCTGCAGAGAGCAGGTGCTCCCGCTAAGGCACCGGTGGGTCAGGAGGTGACCATGCAGACGCAGACACACTCAGGCACCCACGTGCACGCGCCCTCACACACACACGACCGGAGGAGGAAGTTGGTTTGAGAGGCTGTCAGCCTGCTGCCACAGCCAGCCTCCCGCCTTGTTTCTCTGACCCCAGGCCCTTTGCTTCTAGTCTCTGGGTGAATTCAAGCCAGCAAGACAGAGTAGGAATGAGAGCCCTCTCCGTCCCTCCTCCTCCTCCTTCTCTCTTTCCCAATCTCTCTCATTTTCTCTATCTCTTTCCCTTCATTGCTTCTTACTGAGTTCCTCCGCCATGCACACCTGGGATTTACCAGGCATTCAGTTCAAATCCATCCCCATGTCCTCTTGCGCTCCGGGGGGGGGGGGGGGCCCAGATTTCTGCTTGTTCTCAGCCGCACTGCTTGACCATCTTGGCTGCCCCAGCAGCAGGTCACCGTGTCGGGTGAGGGAGCAGGCCTGTGCATGGGGGGGGGGGGGGCGACCATGGCAGGGTCGGGGGGACGAGGAGCCCCGAAGTGGGACTGGGCCATCAAGCTTCCTCTGCTCGGTGAAACTTGAATGCCGACTGGCCTGGGGACCAAGCTGCTGGGTGTGATTTCAGGGGAGGGAGCAGGACCAGATGGAGCACCTCATTGCACACTTCTGGGCAACAGATCCCCCGACGCCCCTCCCCGCCTGAGGCCCTGCGTGGTCTGTGCACACGTCTCTGGCTTGGTTGGAAGAGCATGAATTGGGAAGACCGATGACCTGGGTCGACATCCTGGCCGTTGTATTTCACGTCAGGAACGGTGACCCTCCTGGACCTCTGCATCTTTTTTTCCTAAAGGTGAATTTTGGAAAACCTGCCCACAGCGTTCACTGGATGAGCAACTGACACTGTCCGAAGGGAAACACTGCATGTCACCAGGTGCCATTATGGTGAAGTCTGGTGCTGGTGAGGTGGCCACGGCAGGAGGGGGCTGCTCTCGACTGCCCCTGGCTGCGTTCCTCTGTGTGGGCACCACCCCATCCCAGTAGGCTGACTGGTGGGATCTGGGTTGGGTCCAGGCTTCAGTGCTTGGAGGTGCCAGGAGGGAGTTGCAGGTGGGAGACTTGACTGCCAGAGCCTGGCCCACTGAAGACAGCCTAGAGACCCCATTTCCTTATGACATCAAAAGGGAGGTAGCCACACAGTGACAGTGACAGTGACAATGACAGTAGCAGCTGTGGTTAGGAAGCTCTCACTACCGCAGGGCTCTGTGCTACCTGCTTCCTGTCTCAGTTTATTCTCCAGAGAATCCTGTGCTCTAGGCAGCATCATGCCCATTACACAGACGAGGAAACTGAGTCTCTGCAGGGTTTACTGATCCACAGAAGGGCATGCAAATAGGATGAGGTAAAGCTTGGACCCTAAGGACCAGAGTCCTTACCATAAACAAGGAACTGGTTTTTGTTGTGAGGCCAGGAGAGATCAACTATGTCTAATGATTACCACCGCTGAAGCTCTGCTCAGAGCTTCTTTTACTAAGATTATGATGACTAAGAATTAGCATTGACAGTCAAATATTAATATTAATTCTATTACTAATCAGTAGCAACACTAATTATTATTATTATACGTATTATTACTAATTATGACAACAGCACACTGCAGCTGGCCCAGTCTGTTCTAGCCCAAGTTCCCTAATTGGGGTCTGCTAAGGCTTGGGACTGAGTGTGTTGACATAGCACTGATTTATCTTCAGTCCTATAATCCTACGAATTGGAATGCTGGATCTTAAAATGTATTATTTTGAGATGTGTCCAAATCTTGCTTATCAAATAGTTATCACTAAGTTACCCTGCTGGTCCTAGACCCCTCTCCAAGAACGGTCTGCCCTTCAAGGGTCAGTCGCATCCCTGCCTTCTCTTAGAAGCCATCCCAAGGGCAGTGTTCTCTCTCCCTGGATGTACATGATGTTTCATCACTGGGTGTTCACTCACTGCCTTCTGTCACCTCCACCCGCCCCTCCCCAACCAGCTGTATCAAAGTCCCAAGCTGGGCAGGGAGTGACGCTGGGACAGGAGACAGAGCTTGGGCTGGAGCCAGTACCTTGCTTGGCTGTGTTCAAGCTAAGTGAAGGCCTTGGGTTTCTCATCTGCCCCAGGGGCGTCAATATCTCCACCGTGGAAATTAGAGACATACCTTTATGGGTGGAGCCTCCACAGGTCTCGGCTCTAACAGGGAAAGGGGCCCCCCTCCCTGGTGCAGACTCTGCTCATAGGTACACAAGGAAGATGCTCTATCAAGCCTCCAGCGTGGAGCAGACTGGGGAAGGGAGGGACATGGGTGGGCAGGTGTGACTCCAGCTCTCGGCTCTGCATGCACAAAGGGGCAGACACAGGGCAAGGCTAAGAATATTCTAGAGCTTTGTTTTTCTCACCTCCAGAGAGAACAGTCCCTGCCTCTCAGCATAATGATGAAAATTAAATGAGCTACTACAGCATCATAAGGTCTAGCACTTGAGGAAGACAGCGGTTGTTTTTAAAAATACTTGTTTTCTCTTGTCCTTCCTGGATCTGAGGTTTCAACAATGGTGATGGAGAGGCAGGTGGGGGGGAAAGATGGGGGATTCGGGTCCCACTGTCATGGAGTGCTTCCCAATTTGGGGGCCTTTAACAAATATGATCTCATATAGCATTCATAACAATCTCGGGGAGAAGGTATTACACCCATTTTACAGACCTAGAAACTGAGGTGTGTTTGGCTTTGACGGCTCATCAGGACTGTCCAGGTGGGTCCATGGAAAGCCTTGCAGCATTACTGCTCACAGAGATGCCACCCTGTGGAAGTCCAGTTAGGCTCTGTGGATTCAGAGCCAGGGCCACAGAGCTTGAGAACATGCCCTGTCCAATCCAGGCTGTATTTAGATAATTGGGAGTTGGGGAGGGGGAGCGGGAGGCTGACCAAGGATCCCCTGCTTTTACAGTTTGCTTCTGAAAATGGAAAAAAAAAATCCAACAACCTTTCCCTCCCTGTCTGAAAGAATGAATGTCTTTCTCCCTCAAATAATTCCTTTGATTATTGGTGATAGTGTCAAGCAGAATTTGTAAGTTACCCTTCTGCACCTGAGTGGCCGGGACTAGAAGGGTAAAGGACAAGGATTCCAAGCCCCCCCTGCAACAGACACCCCCACCTTATCCCACTCCCTACCCCCGCCCGCACCTCCCCTTCTATTTCTGGGTCTTTGCGCTGCTGTCCCTCTGACTTGACGGCCTCCCTCCTTACTCGTCAGTGGGTCTACACCTCTCCATCCTTCAAACATCCTCTCCAACTGCATCTTTCCTGGACCCACCAGCCACTCCGCACCCATGTCTCCCTTCTCCCAACCTCCTGCATGACACTGTATTGATTTAGTGCACTTGAGCTTCCGAGCTATCTCCTGGGTCGCCAGGGGCCTCCAGAAGTTCAGCCAGTCTCCTGAGGGGCTAGGATTCAGCAGTCTGATCTGCGGTTCTTTCTGCCTCCGGTAGCTAGTGTTGGTCAGGGCTGGCCGCACCCCTAATGTGGGCCTCTCATCCACACACGCCCTCTGACCTCTGACCTTTAACTCTGCACCTCAGTTCCCTCTACCCGCCCCAGTCAGTCTTTCACGTTTTGGCACGCAAGGTGTGCTTCTCCAGCTTTGAGGTCCAGCGAGCTTGCGCCGGGCTTGACCCCTGCTCCTTCAGGCCTGCAGTGAGAGGGGCCAGTTAGCCCCTCTGGGCCCCAAAGGTCAGGGCCAGCCCCTCTTTGCCGTGGGATGCGACCCCAGACTTCCGAGTCCGACTCCCGCTCGGCAGCCACCTGCCCACGCCCCTGGTCCTGCCCCTCTACCTTCTCACGGGACCGTAGTTCTCTCACCTGGAAAGCGATGTGGTTGGACCACATGCTTGTCAGGACTCCTGCTGCTTCTATTACATCTTTTGCTAGAAATTTTCCATCCATTTTATTCTATTTATTTTGGGGGGAGGAGGTAAGTTGGTTTTCTATTTATTTTATTATTTTACTTTATTTAGTTTATTTCATTTTTTAATGGAGGTACTGGGGATGGAACCCAGGACCTCATGCATGCTAAGTGCTCACTCTGCCTCTGAGCTACACCCTCCTCCCTTATCGTGTCTTTTTTTGATGGCTGAATATTTGGGATATCTTCTCTTCAAGTGACCTTAGAGAAGTTTAAGACCCAAAGGCTGTCTTTTAAAATCATCCTTGTGGGACCTTTAGGAATGAATCCTCAGGCTCCTGTCCCAGTTTCTATCGATGGCCGAGATAAAGACAAGGACAGTCCCACCCGACTTGTGCATGGCCCAGAGGGAGAGAAAGCCGGCAGAGGTTGTGATCCAGTCCTAAAGATGATGCCAAGAAACTGGAATGACGAACTACCTTTGAGTAGATTTTCCTCTGAGAATAAATGACGGGTGAGCTCAGTCTGACATGACGATTTTCCTGTGCAGAAAATACAGATGTTCCAGCTGGAGCAGTTGTGACCATAGGGGGACTTGACTTCTGCCTTTGAAGGTCACAGATCCCAGGTTTGTGATACCAAATGGGTTCTCAGGGACAAAAGGGGCCAGAATCGATACCAAGGTCGCAGCTGTGAGCAGCAGCGGGCGTGGCTGTGAGGCAGATATCTGGTCTCAGTCGGGGACACCTTACAGCAGGCACAGAAGGATATTTGTTCATCTGACAAGTGCCCCTGCAGGAGCGAATCTGCCAGACCGTGAGGGGGCAGCAGTGGCCAAGGTGGGCACACCTCCCCTCTCCTGATCGTGCGTGCCGGAGGAAGAGATGCACATCAGGATGCAGGTAAGCACGTGCTTAAATAGCCCACAGTCATCCAGGTGAGCATGTCCGTCCTGGTGCACAGGTAAACACGCGCATAGACGGTCCATAATAGTCAGAGGTAAACGTGTGCAAAATCATACATTACCTCATACAGGTAAGTGTGCACATAAATAATACATAATGCAGGTAAATTCGTGCATAAATAGTACATAATCACACACAGAAACATGTACATTATATAAGCAGTAGGGAATGGTACGTAGGTAAACAGTAGGCGATAGCACACAGATTAACACGTATGTAAGCAGTAGGTAACCACACACAGGTGAAAACTCAAGTACATCGATCAGATAGATTCTCATGGTGACCAGTGCCATGAGAGGATTGAGTGAGGAGTGGTAACAGGATCGGGAGGGAATGGAGGTGATGGGACAGTGAGGATCCATCGTAGATGGGATGGTTAGGGAAGGAATCCCCGAAGAGGTGTCACCTGAGCTGAGACCAAAGGGCAGGACGAACAATGATCAGCCATGCCCAGAGCTCCCCCTCGGCCAGAGGAGACCCACATTGACCCTCACTGGACAAATCTTAGCATTGCTAAGGACAAGGCCAGGGAAGCTGGAGATAAGGTGCGTATGGATGTGAAGTGAGGTTAGAAAGATGAGCAAATATTGACTCATCAGCTCCTGAGCCTACAAGAAGAGTGAATCTAATGGGCTGTCTGTAGTGTGGTGAGCTCCCCGTCAAGGGAGGAATGCAAAGAGAATGAACATTGTTCAGGTGCACCTAAGAAGGAGTTTAATATTCAATGGACAGGCTTACAGACATAGAAAACAAACTTATGGTTACCAGGGGGAGAAGAGGATGGGAAGGGACAAATTGGAAGTTTGGGATTTGCAGATACTATTATTTTATATAAAATAAACAACAAGGTCCTACTGTACAGCACAGGGAACTATATTCAGTATCTCGTAGTAACCTTTAATGAAGAAGAACATGAAAATGAATATATGTATGTACATGTATGACTGAGACATTATGCTGTCCACCAGAGACTGATGCGACATTATAAACTGATCGTACTTCAATTAAAGAAACTTCAATTAAAAAAACACATAACCTGAACATTTAAAGAAATTAGATGGAAACCAAGGAAAGGATTCAAGAGCAATGTCTGAAATCCTGATCCATAAAAATCCTCACTTTCCTGGGGCTGGAGACACCTGAGGTTTCACCTCTCAGCAGATCTGACCGGACATTTTCCCATTACCGAGGCAAACCACCATGAGGGGTGGGGGGCAGTGCGAATGCCAACCGAGGAGAGGTTAGGACGTGGTCCAGCCGACACGGCAGAAGTCGGTGGAGCCAGTGCGTTGGCTCGTTTGGAACCGGACACTAATGATCACCCGCAGGGCCTCCTCCCAGTGATCGCTGAAACCATGAGGAAATAAATCAGCAAATTAACAAGATCTGTTGGTAGCCCCTGCCTTATTTCTACCCTGCTCATAGGACAGTAGGATGCGAGCGCGGTTTGAAAGATGGCAGCATCGTGTTCATGTACCAGAAACCCCTCTCCACCAGACTAGGGCTTGGTCAGACGCTGGCTGTCTGGGCTCCTCCTCGGCTCCCCTGATGTCACATCACCATGACAGCTGCTCCCGACATCTCCATTTAATCTCGATTCCAAAACCCTCTTAGTTTGGCCCTAGTGGAGTCAAATGAACTTTATCAGTTTTCAGCACAAGATGCTCAGTTTTCTAGAGAAGAAAAAAATATTCGGAACATGGTTGAAAGTGTCGTCACACTGGGGAGAGGAGTCTTCATACTTAACTTGGTGTTGAAGATTTCCCCAAGAAAACTCTGCTACCAAGAATAGGATGGCAGGCGTGAGGGTCCCTCTAACACCGGAATGAGATGCAAGCAGATATTTGGGGCTATATCATTCTTATCTACATTTCCAGACTCGGACGTGTGTTTTCTCCCTGATTCTGGGTACCTGCATGGACACATCTGCATCTATGCAGTGAATATTCCATCAGGCATGTGCACTTCCTTGGGCAGGGGCACAACCTCTGTGAGCCTGGGTTCCCAACCTGCAGAACAAGTTCAAGGGCACTTCCCGCTCTCAGAGAGGATGCAGACTATAGGAAGACCCCGGGCGGGCAACGGCCCTGCACACGTTGGATGGCTGGAATCCCCTCTCGGTTTCTGGGACACTGTCTAGGTCCACTCAGCCTCGGCGGAGACTTCTGATCCTACTCTGGTTCTAGAAAGACAGTCCAAGCAAATGATGTGGAAGATGGCTGGGATGGAGATTTTGTCTTGATTGTATTGTCAGGGAACTTGAGGCTTTAGGATTTAAAATGTACCCAAGATCTAGCAAGGAGCAGATTTCTTTTGCAAACCCAGTCTCGCCTGATGCTAACGCCCATGCTTTGTCCGGTCACTCACTGCTCCTAAGAGCCATCTGGGGTACATCTGAGCTGGAGGCACTGAGTTGCCGACTCAGTGGGCTGGCGTCCTGCAATCCGCCCACCCCAGTCAAGCGACACCCCCAACCTTGCTAACCTGTATGATGAGGCCTCCACTCCATCTGGTGAGATCTGTGAACCTCTGGTCCTGTTACCAAATAGCCCTCCCTGCGCCTGAATCTCGAAGTCTCCAGGGAGAGAGGACCTGGGTCATAACCACACTAATGACACAGCTCTAACCGAAGACCCCGGCAACCTCTCGGTTTCCTCTCTTCCCATGGCCGTGGTAATGAAGCCGGGCAGGCGCGGGGGGAGTAACAGGAGCCAGTTCAGGGCTGGCTCAGAGGTGGTTTGTGGTCAGGCGCCCAGCAGATGGGTTCAAGTTACCTGGCTTTAATTTCCAGTAATTGGCGGACTGGATTACGCTCCAGCTCAGGGGACCTGGAGCTATAGGCCCCCGGCTACTGGCCCTGAGGGAGGGGAGAACCCATCCCCAGGGGGATGCTGCAGGCAGGCGCAGGGAGCACAGGGCCACCCAAATGTTTCCAGAAACCTGGCAGACCAGAGTCCACAGCCACCAAGGAAGTCTTTTCGTAAAGGGCCAGGGGCCTCTTGCAGAATTTACGAGGACTTCTTCCGGAAGACAGGAGAGACTGGGAGTCATGAAAGGCCAGATTTGGTTACATCATTCTCCCCTGTTCTCTGCTTTTGGGTTTAGTTACCAAAACGTTCACACATATGCATGTTTCCTGCTGTGGGTCCACTTACACTCTGAATAGTTGCGAGATTCTGGTGGGGACCTTCTAGGCTCGAGGCTGTCTCGTGTGCATGAGCTGAGTTAATGTTCCAGTGACCTCCAATGACCTCCAATGACCTCCAATGACCTCCAATGACCTCCGCGCGGTGACTCTTACACCCATCAGTTTACAGTTGTGAGTACTGATAGTGAAATAAGGGGCTGGGCCTGCTGGTGGTCCCAGGGCCCCTCGCAAAGAGCTGGACTCCTCCTGACCCCGCGCACACTGAACCGCCTCCATCGCCCCCTCTCACTGGTGCCCCGCCTCCTCTCTCGGCAATGCCGAGGGCTTCCACCCCAGTCTCCCCCTACTCTCCCGGCATCCACCGAACTATTCATTTGTTCACTCATTGATTCATTCACACAAAATCATGTCCCCAAGCTGGCTCTTCTCCTGTGTTTGGCATCAACCAGGCATTTCCTAGACACTCAGTAAACATTGCTTGGGTGAATCTGAACAAAACTGTAATGATCAGCAAAGCCGACGCTCTTCCTCCCAAAGCCCGTGCATAGCTGAGTGAGGAAACAGAACAATAAAGAACTCTACACACCCCACGATGGTCAGTTTTGTAACACGGGAAGGTAGAAGGAATTACCATAGTGAGGATTAATGCAGTCACGTGTGCAAAAATGGAAGCCTCTGACACCCACTGAGAGTGTGTATAATAAACATTCAGGGAACAGGTTGGTCTGGCTTCCCAGGAGATCACTCTTTCTAGGGGCGGAAGGTGTGTGTGTGCGCGTGTGTGCACTAACGTGTGCACACGCACGTCTGTGTCATTAATCTGCATCCCCAGGACTCTTGCTCCGCACCTGGTCGAATCCTTGGTGCCTGGACTACCACGGAGGCTTAAAGAAAGAACGTCAAGGGCCGAGATAAGAGACAGGAAGCTAACACGTCGCCCCGAGGCATCCTGAGGGCTTGTGAGAGGTGGTGTTCATGATCCTGCGTCCTGTATTTGTTCTAAGAAGTGCTCTCCGACAGAGCATCTGGGAACAAGACAAGAGAAGATATAGCCGTCTTGTTCCTCCTGCTGGAGAGCTGTAAGCCCCGGCTCTCAGAGCCTTTCCCGGGAGAAGGAGGCGCTGGCTGGGAAAGAAAGCTGAACGGGAAGATGGGGTGTTGTCTGTAAAACAGGGACACTCTCAGCCTTGAGGGGTCATTGAAGAATAATCTGCATAATCCGTGAGAGTCTCTCGGCCAGTTTTCTGGCGCATGGGGAGGGTTCTTGATGGCCCTCAGTTTGCACATCTGCACAATGGAACCAACTAGGCACCAAAGGGGGTTGTCATAACTTCCCAAATGAGACGATGCCCCCCCTCACCGGGTGCTTTACAGTCAAGTGCTGCAGAGGTGCTGACTCATTTATTAATCCGCAACACGCACATTTATTTATAATATGCTACCCTCTGCCCGAGGAGACACTCGGTCCTCCGGTGCGTTATGTAATTGCCACGGCCAGCCGAACCGTTCTCGCGTGGAGGCTGTCAGCACTGCTTGGGTGGCCGCCGGGAGAGCTCGGGCCCCCAGACAGTTAAACCGCGCTGGGGCCACCTGGTACTTGAAGCACCTCAAGGGCCTTCATAAAGCTGCTGGGCGACCACAAACTAACCACCAGCTCCCCCGGAGCCCAGCCCGGCCGCTGCACCGAACCGCGGCAGGAAGGGTGATGCAGCACTTCGTGGCTCGGGCGTCCCGGGCTGGGCGGCCGGCTGGGTTATCAGCTGCTCGCAGGGACGGGCCTGGAAAGCCCCCCGGCTGAGGACTCTGCTCTCCGCCCCTCTCCGCGTCTGCCAGGCTCCTCGTTCTGGGGCTGCAGACCTGGGATCCTTCATGTTTTAAAGAGTTTCAGTGCCTTCAGATTTCAAGGGTACTGGCCTTCCAGATAAAAGAGGCCATCGCTGTTTTTCTCGGGCAGCCTTAAGAGGGCAGAGGGGGAGCTGGGACAAACCACGTGCCGGGAAGTGTGCCCAGTGATGGCATGTCTTGGCAGTGCCTTCACCACCTTAGACCTGGACATGTGGGGACAGAGACCAGGATGATTCTGATACTACCTGTTTCCTCCCCAAATCTTAAGTCTCCCTAACTCTGGTCCCCCTCAACACCCCTCCCCGCCCCAGTAGCCTGCTAACTTCCTTATCGGGAAACCAGCCAGGTCAGATTGCCTGGTTAGTCAGACCACAATCTTGGGAGTCAGAGTCAGACCCCGGGTGGGAAAGGCAGTGTGCCACATGCTGTCTGAGGGCTTTGGGCAGCTCATCTGACCTCCCCGGCTGTGCATCGTTTCCGTAGGTCTGGGGTGGGTCTGGGGATTTGCATTCAAACACACCCACCTGCAGGGGTGCTGGCACTAGTCCCAGGACCATGCTGAGAAACCCTGCGCCGGGGGGTCCGCAGGTAAAGTTCAGAGGATTAGGATTTTACCCTCGAAAGGGTGGAAAAGAAATCGTTACCTGTGGGTGTTTGATGTGGGTGTCATAAAGTCCCAGAGAGACCTGTGACCCCAAAACAACTTAGAACCAGAATGCGGAGTCAAAAAGAAGAGAAGCTGTTGGCTCCAATGTGTGGAGCCCACACCCCGAGGGGACTGCGGTGGCCCTGCCAATGGGATGTGGATGGTGTGGGAAAGACGAGGAGTTCTGCTCAAATATGTGACGATGTGGGATGACAGCCAGGTGTCCAAGGGGCAACATCCCAGGAAAAGTCAGAGACACCAGCCGAGCCCCACTGGAGACTGGACTACGGGGGCTTTCAGTGAACAAACCAGGGACGAGGTAGACCTGGGGAGTAGTTCCAGGGAGCAGAGAAATGGGGGAACTTGCCAGTGGCCAGAGAATGATGGCGAAAGGGCCCGGGGCTTTAAGGATGAGGCGGGACTTGTGTTCCTGGAACAGCGGTGGTGCGCTGATTCTCAAGCACAGCTTATGTAGAAAGAAGAGAAGAAGATTCCAGGAACAGAAGAACCCACAGCATTTATGAAATCCCCCCTGTTCCAGGAGTCCTTGCTGATCCTCTGGCTGAATGAAACAGGCCCGCATCCTTTCCAAGTGGTCCTCCACCCTGACGCTAGCCCAGAAACCATTGCTTATCCTCACCTTGAAGACATGTTTCACTTAAGCTGTTTTTGTGTCCTGACAGCCTCATCTACCAGTCAAGGACTCTGGTCCCAAGAGTTGATGGAAGCCCCTTATTTCAGGGTGGAAAGTTCGAGTGTCACGTCTTGGCCAATCGTCCAGGAGACAGCCAGCCAGCAGACACAGACTCTGCTGAAGGGCCGATGGGACGAGGCAAACCACCGGCATCGAGCTTCTGCCAGCCGCTTTCAAGAGATGAAAGGGAGCAGGGCTGCGCCGTGGGCTCCCTGTGCCTCCTGCCGCTGCTGAGGGAAGCGGGGAGGGCGAGGGAGGGGGATGTCAGAAAGAGTCACTCCAGTCCCGCACACGCTTACTGAGCACCTGCTGTGTGCTGTGCCTGGCCTGGGGCATGAAGGAGGAAGGTCCCAGCCCCAGAGCCTCGTGCCTGTCCACGCGGGTGTGACCCCACGGACACTGGGCCTGGCCGGGACCACTCCTCACCCTGCGGGTCACGTCTCTGAAGAGTCCTTCCCTGGGCCTCAGTTTCCCATCTTTAGGATGAAGGAGACTCACTCCTCCCCGTTCATGCTCTCAACCGGACATGACAGGAAAGAGTCACCTTTCTGAGGTGACAGAGAGAGTAACACAGAGACAGATATTCGAAACTGAAACTCCTCAGGTGGGAGGTGGGCTTCAATCTCGGGGTCTCCAGCAACACCCATCAGTATTTGAGGATCCCGCTTCCCCATAAGGGTCTGAAAAATTTTTTAAAAAATCAACGTCGACAGTTTCTTACTGTTCCTATCTAAGTGTGGAGGCCACTGACCATGCCTTGAAAAGAAGCGGACGCACACCCCGTATTGCAGAGCTCGGGGCCACGTGCGCTCGGGCGCTCTGAAGGTTTCGGCTTCCGGGTGCTCATACGCTGTATGCTCAGTACTATTCGACGTGCCCGGCGGGGCTTGGGGCAGCACCTTGCAATCAAGCACGTTAGCATTTGTGCAGGATAGTGTGTGAATACGAGCACGAGGCGGGATAAACAAGGACTATAAATAGCCACTTGTCAGCCCAGGTCAAACTCGGCTGCCGAGTGAGATCGGATCCGGTCAATCGTTGCAGCCACATTAGTTCCAAAATTTAGCCTCTCAGACTGAGCTTTCAGAACTGTAGGTGAGGAACTGCAGATCTGTGATAGTAACTGGCCCTGACAGCCTCTGCACGGAGTCTGCCCAGGCACTGCCCCCTCCTCAGGGCCATACGAGGCCGGTGTCGCTGTCACCCCATGTTGCAATAGGGAAACTGAGGCTTAGCGAGGGTCACGTGGGTAATAACTAACAGGGTGAGGTCCGGTCTCTCTCCCTAACTCCAGAGCTTACCTTCTTTTTTTTTCAAATGTATTTATTTGTTCAATTGAAGTATAGTCGGTTTACAGTGCTACATTAATTTCTGGTGTACAGCATAGTGATTCAGTTGCACATATATATTTATATATATCTTTTCATATTATTTTTCATTATAGATTATTACAAGATATTGAATATAGTTCCCTGTGCTATGCAGTAGGACCTTGTTGTTTATCTACTTTATATAGAGCAGTATCTGCAAATCCTGAACTCCCAATTTATCCCTCCAGCACCCCCTTTCCCCACTGGTGACCATAAGTTTGTGTTCTATGTCTGTGCCTCTGTTTCTGTTTTGTAAATAAATTCATTTGTGTTATTCTTTTCAGATTCCACATAAGTGACATCATAGGGTATTTTTCTTTCTCTTTCTGGCTTACTTCACTTAGTATGACAATCTCCAAGTCCATCCATGTTGCTGCAAACGGCATTATTTTATTCTTTTCTGGGGCTGAGTAGTATAGAGAAGTTGTGGTGTATACACAAAGGAATATAACTCAGAGCTTACTTTCTGAACCAAGACATCAGACTAAAACCCTATGACTATCAATTGGGAGTCGTAAGAGTAGTTTGAGGCTCAAATGGCTCACAGGGGCCGAGACAGTAGCTCATACTTGCATTCCAGATTTTACTAACACCTCCTTCCAGCCAAGATGAGAGGATGATGTTAACATAATAAAAATCAGAAAAGAATAAAACATAGACACACCAGTTTCTCCCCTTGGGTATCCAGGAATCAGAAGTCTGGAGTCTACCCAGACTGGAATTTTTATCTCCAAAGACCATGGAATCTCCTTCTTAACTTTACCCTGTCCCATTGTGAGAGCCTCGGGACCGACTGTGGTCTCCAGATTGGCTCCGGCTGGCACCCCACAAGGCTCTGTGAGCTTGGTCTCCCTGAAGGATGATAACTCTTTATGTGCCATTTCTCCACTGAAAATTCTCCAGGGCTCCCTGCCGCCCTCAGAAGAAGTTCAAAAGTTTTGACCTGGCCTCCGAGGGGGCCCACACAGCTCCTCCGTTTCAACTGGACCACGTGATGTCCTAGCGTCGGCCCCCACTTTTTCACTCCACGTCCTATCTTTCCCTCTGTTTCCCCACTTTCCCTGTCCTTCTCTTGCATGCTAAGCAAAAGCCGGCTTGAATTTTAAGGCCCCACTGAAACGTCACTTCCTCATAGAAGACTTGCTGTTGGCCCAGGAGACAGAAGCAAAGCTGCAAGTTCTCAGCCCACAGGTCTTGCTTTTACTTCTCTGGAGACAGTTTTAAATGCCTCTTTGGTTAAACCGTTCTTTTAGGTCCACTTTGTTGAATTTGGCAAGTTGGACTCTGTTTGATTTATGAAATTATGACTATCCACCATAGAATCTGTGGCCTTACAGAATGTTACATTGCATACGTGGAACTCCACAGGGGCAGATACACAGCAGCGTGCGTTCAGCTCTGGAAGGCTTAGGTTACAAATTCACTTCCCTGCTTTCACAGGCTCCCAACCTCTGAGGCTTCCAGTTAGTTGCCCAAGCACTAAGACATTGCTTTTCAAATATTCCCCCTCGTTTACAATGATAAGTCTGATTGCAAAATATCCCTTATAAGTGACCATTCGTCTTCCCAGTCTTACCTGTGTGCCTAGGTCACAGCTTACACGCTTCAGTTATTCCCTAAAACCTCGCACTGTTGACAAATAAAAGAGAAAATCAGTCATCAACTTCTTTCAGCTCTGCGCTAGTCTAATCGCCACCTCTCCTCTCGGTCCATTTTTTCAGAGCCACGTGTGTACCGCCGGGACCCGCGGTGGCTCTGTACACGTGCTTGGCCTCTGACACCAGCTCCAGGCTTTGGAGCACTGCCGAGGGTGCTTGCAAACAGGGCACTGGAATCACCAGATTCCCCATTTTCTGTACTTACTTATGCTTGGGTCAGGCAGGTGTGGTAGGTCTCTAAGTACCTTTCTAGGGGCTTTTTGCTGAATTCTGGATGACAGATAAAGGATTTCCCTGTGATCTGTTCTTTCATGATGTTTGGGGGCGATGAGGAGTAGAACTCTTTATGATAAAAGTGGCTTTTCGTAGAGAATTCAGACTTTCTGTGATTCATCAAATAAGCAAGAGACTTCAGCGCTGAATTTAACCACAGAACCGACTCTTCTCTTCTTCTTGTCCATTGGGTCCTTTGCCAGTTTCACGGTCCCAGGACAGTCCCATAACAGGAAGCCCTTCCAGCACAGAGGGCTTTTCTGATTATTCCCGATGATTCTCACAAAAACCTCCTCCTTTGTCCCTTTCTCAGCCTCCCACCTTGCCTCTAGCATTTGGCCCAGTTCTGATTAGGAAGACACCTTGACCCTCAACACGTCCCTGGTAGCCAAATGACACACATAAACATCTTCAGCCAATTCGGAAGTTTAGAAGCCTGTGCCAGCCTTGGATGGCCACGTTGGCATTGCCAGGATGTCCTTGGGGACACTTACAGGCTGGCTTGGCCCTTGCACGTTGGGTCCCATGCCTGCCCGTTCTCTCGCCTGCAGCCTGTCCCCATGTCCTCAGCCGCTGCTCACGTGACTCTGCACGTGTTTGGACTTTGGGTTTCGGTTGTTAGTTGATTTACCTTCTTCAGTGAGCTTCTGGCCTTGCTTAGAGGTTTGATCATGTACGTGAATCAATTTCACTGTAATGATAAAGTTACTATTCTGAAATAAAAATGGTTATTACTCTAAATAAAATGTCTCTTCTGGATCTGTGTCTCCTATCTCTCTTTATTGACCCTGGGTCAGATTCAATTCAACAACAATGATCACAACATTTTTTGTTGTGGTTGGTGTTGTATCTGCATTAAAGGTCTGCCTTGTGCCAAGCCCCCCGTCTCAGGCTGGTGTTACAGAGCTGACGAAGTCCTGGGCACCTCTGCCCTCCAGGATCTTCTAATTCAGAAAAATAGATGGACGTTAGCTCGTTATCCCTGACTTAGACCTTTCCATTTTTCTCAGCCCTTGAGATGCAGGGAGGTGCTCTGGACCCATTCCCCATGCCCTCCATGAGCATGTGAGCAGCTCTAGCTTGCCTTTCCTTCTGGAGTCTGGGCCACCCAGAGTGGGCGTTCTTCTGCTGTCACTGAGGAGAGATGCCACGAGTGGGTACAACTGACATGTTTCTTCCTTTTGGACGTGTGGGTGCCTGCAACATTCTCTTTCCTTCCTCCCCTCCAGAGAATGCCAGTGAAGAGTGGGTGGTTCCAACCACGCCATCCAACCGACCACCCTGAGTCCTCTAAATCTTAAACATCTTTGCTGTCGTGGGGTTGAGAAGATCACACGACGCGCTGCTTGCTGCCCTGCCTGTATTGGAAGATGCGCGGAGCACTGCCAGAACAGGATACTGAGATTATTCAGATCTTCATATTAACAGAATGTCAAGGCTGCTTCTAAGGCCAACACTTGTGCACACTAAGAATATAGCTGTAAGTTCCTGTACTTAAATGTTTCAGCTGGGATTTCATTTCCCTCAGTGTCCCCACTGGAAGCCTTTCCAGCTTCTTCTGCCCGATGTCATCAGTACCCTTTTCACTCTCTGTTCTGACCCCTAGACTATCCCATCCTCACCCTGCCATTGCATCCTTTAAGCCCTGGGCACGTGCTTATGTCTGGGTTCACCCTGAGACCGTAAACCTCATAAAGAGGAGAGAGTGACTGAGTCTTGTCCGCCATTGTCCTTTCAGAGCCTAGTATGGCACCTGCCACAGAGTAGGTGCTTAATATATATGTGTATAGTGGAAAAAAGATTCAACACTTTGATGACTTCAAAGACCTTTTAAGTTATGCAAAACAGATCTTATCATCACAACGTGCAGATGAAGAAGTAGATTCTGGGCTGATGGCTGAGATGAATTCAAAGTTCTAGGGCCTATGTTTCCTAATTCTTAGGAATATTTTTCAAAAACTGATGTGTGATCTTGGGGAAGGTCAGAGAAATGTTTGGGACACATTGTCTGTAGAATGAAGACTAGTAGTCATTGAGGTTCATTTTAAGCAATAAATTTAGGAAAACAAGTCACTGTTTACCTAGGTGCTTTGAGGGAGCCTTGAATATACAGGCAACAGGAATGAATGACACGGTGCAGCCACTGTAGAAAATGGTGTGGAGGTTCCTTAAAAACTAAAAATAGAGTTGTCATGTGATCCAGCAATCCCACTCTTGGGTACACATCCTGAGAAAACCCTAGCTTGAAAAGATACATGCACCCCAATGTTCATAGCAGCACTATTTACAATAGCCAAGGCATGGAAGCAACCTAAATGTCCACTGACAGGTGACTGGATAAAGAAGACATGGTGTGTGTGTGTGTGTGTGTGTGTGTGTGTGTGTAATACTACTCAGCCACAAAAAATGAAATAATGCCATTGCATCAATATGTATAGACTTAGAGATTATCATACTAAGTGAAGTAAGGCAGACAAAGACAAATATGACATCACTTATATGTGGAATCTAAAGAATAATACAAATGAACTTATTTACAAAATAGAGACAGACTCACAGACATAGAAAACAAGAAAACTTATGGTTAATAAATACAAAATAGATAAATAACAAGATCCTACTGTACAGCACAGGGAACCATACTCAATACACTGTAATAAACCACAATGGAAAATAATATGAAAAATCATATATTTATATATATATATATATATATATATATATAACTGAATCACTTTGTTGTACACCAGAAAGTAACACAACATTGTAAATCAACTAGACTTCAAGTGAAAAAATGAACGGCAGTGTCTTAGTTTCCTTTCTGCGCAGTGGGAGCAAACGTGATTTGCTCATTCACTGTCTTGTTCTCAGGAGTAAAGGCAGTATCAAGGGTGCAAGCTTTCGGGAGCCCTGCTCTGAGTCAGTGATGAGGGTTTATCTCTAGGACAACCTCATTCTGAGAGCCTGTCTCTGTAACAGTGGTGGGGCTTTATCTCCATGACATCCTCATTTTTGGTGCCTCTTCACTGTAACTCTGGTAAATCCCCCAGAATCGACTGGAAACTCAGCAGGAAATGTCTTAGAGAAGACACTTGCTAAGACTTCTGCTCTTGTCACATTATGTCCCAAGGAAAAAGTAATTCAAGAACTCCAGACTATGCCCCCCAAACCACAATGTTCAATGCTAGGTCTCTGAAAATTCTAGTTCAATATGTTTATTTTGATCAGGTCCCAGGCTCCGTCCTTTTCAGTTTATTGATCATGGTGTGGATAAGGTACATTAGATTTGTCTTTAGAATTATCTCAGCGATCTATTTGTCAAAGAAGAAGTTGGCCCTCAGAAAGGGAAGAAAGTTGGGAGTTGCACATTGTAATAATGTCCAGGCTTATTGGTACCAAGGGCTGGATACATATATCGACATGTTACCTTCAGATGCCAGTGCCTCTGAGGGGATGGAAGGCAAGTCTGCAACCCTGAAAGCTTCCCTTTTGTAATGGGAAGTCTTTTCAACAAAATTCACTTTTGCTTGACCATGCCTTTTAGCTGGCTTCCCACATTAAAAGATTTGAAAAAGTAGGTCCCACTCCCAAGGTTTTTTGCCCCCAAGTTAATATAGGAGACCCCATCTTGATGAGTAACTGGGGTCGGGGTGAATGGTCTATGCTCATCATTTGTGGAAGAAAACTTTTTACTTTTAGAACGTACAAGATTCTCCATGGGGGTTCCGTTTTTAGACATTTATCCCATACACTATAATACCAAGATGCATCATAAAAATAAATGATTTTTTTACAAATATTTTAAATGTATAAGATGGACCCTTCCAACGGTGTGAAAAAAGGCAGCCCGACTGGAATTCCTGATGGATCCAGGGGCCAGACTGGGGTTAGCACCACCCTCCCTGAAACTGTAGTGTGCCATTTATCGGACTCCTGCTTCATCTGGAATCCAGACTGACAACACTCTTTGCAGCATCCTCCCAACCCCTACTTCTCACTCTCAAGAGCTCTTGTGAGCCTGCTTTCATGGCTCCATCTCATGCATTTTTTTTGGTTGCTGGAATTTGGTGGCTAGCTTCTAGTTTCTATTTGAGGAAACAGATCTCTCTTTCCCACCTAGGAGTGTGTGAGTGGCTTAAGAACAGCTCATTTGATTAAGAGCACAACTCACTAGGCTTAATAACCCAGGGAGCTAGTTCAATAGTGACATTTAGAGGGGATGGCATGGGCACCTCTGCTCCAGGGACATGGCAGATGGGAACCACTCTATTAATGAGCCTTCCTGTTCACTGACAAAAAGTCTTCCAGAAAACTTCGCCATCAGCCTGTAATTATGTATGACCATCTCAGAGACTTTAGCAGAGGCCCATCTGAGAACCCATGGTAGAACTGTGGGAGGCTTCTGGAAACCAGGCAACGTATTCTTTGTACACCTAGTGCTGCTAATTTATTCATACTTCCAATCACTCACGCATGCCTCGAATACTTGAGCATCTACTATGTACCAGAAGGCACTGTTTGGGCTGAAACTACAGAGTTCAATAAAATATTTTTTTTGCTTCAAAATTACCTTCTTGGGGGGAGTCAAGCATGTATATAATTAAGTAAAATGGGAGGCATGGTGACTTCTAGTCTCTGTTTCCCTTTTCCATTTCATAAATGTCCTGGACCCAAATGCCCCCAGTCCTCAATGAGATCAAATATCAATGGCAAATTTTTGCCCAGTTCCTCCATAATGAGGACAAAAGCTGGGGTGGAAGGATCCCTGGACGAGGAAACGTCGGGAGACATGAGGACTGTATGTCCTACCTCTGTCCACACTTGGGTGTGTCCACAAGCCAGCCAAGCTGTGGCTTGAAGTTTCATTTCCTCGGCTGCGAAATGAGGCTACTGGTAACTTCTCCTGTCGCTGCATCAGAGAGAGAGTTTGATGCGAAAGAGCTGTGGAACGCTGTGGGACGGCTGCGTCAAGCCACTCGGAACTTTACGCAAACTGGGAATGGTGTGAAGCAGCCGGGAGGCGACGGACGTTGACCTGATCTTCTTGAAAATGATAGAAGCCACTGTAGGAAACGCACAAACCAACAACCTTTTTCAAGCAATGTAAGGGCGTGGCCCCTTTAGGGGGGGACACAAGAGGACCCTCGAAGCCCAGTTGAGAGCTGTGGGACTCTGCAGGGGTGAGCCGCGCTGCTTACAGCAGAAAGCCTCCGACAAGCCTAGAAGGCCGTGCGCGCACGTGGGCCCGCCCCTCTCCATCCTGCCCAGCTGAGCGTGGCCGGCGCACTTACAGCTTATCGTCTCTTCTAGTGAAACAAAGAGCACCATCTGCCCAACCACATTCCGCTTCCAGGAAACTGAAATGAGAGCGGATGTTGTCTTTCACTGCATGTTTTCATTCTGTCTTCTTCGTTTCATGCCTCACTCTATTTTTGTTATCACACTCTTAGAAGAAAATATATACTTGGAGCTATTTTTTTTTTCCCCCCAAGTTACTCCCTGAATCTTCCAAAGCCTGAGTCTTCTCAAGTGCAAGGTGCCTGCCGCGCAGGAGAGGTGGCGAGCACTCCTGCGGTGTTTGCCAAAACAGGTCTCCAGGTGCCCTCACACCTGCCCTTCCACGGCAGGGGACACGACTTACTCCCCTCCTCCCCCCAGACCGTCAGCTCCCAGGAAATATGGATTGAGATTTTAACATCAGAAGCAGATCAGGAAGTACTCTGGGTGAGGGGGGCCCAGGAAACGTTTCAAAAGACCGAGGGTACCAGGGTGTGGCCCAGAGAGGGGCCTTTCTGTGAAAAGTCTTGCTGACATTGATCCTTGTAACCCAGCCTCCAAGACTGAGGGTCCCTAACAAGGCAAATAATCCCCCCAGGCCAGATGGACTCTAGAGTTCTGCCCAGTTTGAAAGCTCCATCCTACCTGAAAGAACAAGAGATTAATTCGTGAGCTTCAGGTCAGGAACCGGACAGACAGACAAGGCTGTGAAAGGACATCTGAGAATCTCCTAAGAAAGATGACGGCCATGGATGGAACCTTGTCTCTGTCCTCGGTCTGTTTGTCTACACAACGCTGTGGTCAGTGCAATCCTGTAGGTAACTACTTAACTGAGAACCTACCGGCTTGTCTTCAAGGACATTGGCTTTCATGGCAATAAGCTGCAAGGAGCTGCACAGACTGTGATTATGGGGAGAAAAACAGATGCAGGGGGATGGCAGCAGCACTGAGTCCCTGGGATGCATGATGAAGAGGAAAGATAAGGAACAGACCAACCTGATTTGGAAGGGGACCCTCAGGCTCAATGAGAGAAGAATCCTGGAAGTTTAGCTGCAAACTCACTCCAGCTCCACTGAACCTCCAGGTGACTGGAGCAGAGCTGAGCTCTGACTGCAGAAGGGGACCAGGATAAAGCTGGATGTCCAAGTCAGGGGCCAAGAAGGTGGACAAAGGATCAGAGGATGCACATCCCGCCCAGGCAGGAGCAGGAGGCAGCGAGACTTCACCCACCACACAGAAGGACTATGTGGCTGGCTGGACCAGCCGCAGCAAGATATTTTTATCCCATGAGAAGTGAGGATGCTGAAGATCTAGGCATCCTTTACTTGGCAGCATAGCCTGGGAAGATTCCCTAATTCCCCTGAGACTCATTTCCCCTCTTTTACAAAAACGAGACAAAGATAACAACAGTGCCCAGTCTCTCTGGCCACCCCCCTTTAAACCCGGGCAGCTGTAAGGCCACAGTGTGATCATGTAATTTGTACAAAATGGCTTTGTAAACTGTGAAGTGCTGCTCCAACCACAGAGTCTGTCATCTTGTGCGGCGAGGAGCTGTCCCACGCTTGCTGTGCACGCTGGGAGACGCACGGACTCGGGGTACCTCCAGTCTGATTGGGAAAGAAAGGGGAGCGAGCCAACAGCCTCAAGTAGCGAAGATTCTTAAACGCCCACTTCAACCGTGGCATTTTCACCTACTGCCCCTTCTTTCATTATTGCTGTTTTTTTTTTTAATTGTTTCTTTGGGGGGGGTAATTAGGTTTATTTATTTATTTAATCCACGTTCTTTTTCTTGAAGCATAGTTATTTATTTATTTTTTTTAACGGAGGGACTGGGGATTGAACCCGGGACCCCACACACGCTGGGCTACTCACTGTTGCTGTGTAAATGGTCTTCCGAGGAGGTCACCGCTCTCCTCCTTTTGGAGGTGAGGCTACATTGACAAGGGGCAGAGACACTAATTGGTGGACGCAGGATGGGACCAGAGTGTCCTGAGTCTCCCTGCCTTCGCAGGCTGGGCAGTGCTTCCTTGACCCACGGCGGGTAAGTGGGCATCAGTTTCAAGTTACATCCGGGCTCGCAGACACGGCGGCCATCTACGGTACCTGTGAAATCGACGTCGGAAACGGTGTCATTGTGCCACTTCCTCTCCTCCAGAGCACTCCAAACACGCGCACCTTCAGTTTGCCAGCACCCATCGCCCCCGTCAAGGTCAGTGGGACAGATGACCTGTAACCGTTCTGCCAGGGAAGGGCAGGCAAAGAATTCTTCTTGTCAAAGATGCCAAGATCTGGAATGTGCGGCTCCTGTGGTCATGGAGAACAGGAGGAGAATGACCAGGACGTCATTTAAAGCTTGAGAAGAGAAAGGACTTCCCCTCTAGAGCCATCCATTGCTCGGGAACGCTGCCCCAGGAGGTAGCAGTCTGTCTGGAGACACTCAAGCAAGGCTAGGGAGACTTTCTCCTGCATTTCAGGAGAGAATTTTGGGATCGGGTGAAAATGTAGACATAAGAGCTTATGATACATCATGTTAACAAGTGCAGTGCTAACCTACTCCACGTGACACTTTCTTCTTCATTGTAAAGACTTACACATCAGCAAGCGTTTCACACATTTATGCCTGGCCTGAGAGGTTAAGGGTCTTGCTCAAGGCCAGCCATATCGCCACCTCCTGAACACCAGTGCCAGGGCCCCTCGCTCACCCAGGCCACTCCTTGGTGGCACGGGTGATGGGGTGACTGTGACAGGTGCCACGTCCTGAATTCCTGGGTCCTCGAGGTCAAGGGTAGTAACTGGGGCTGTTGCTCTAGCACTTGGCACAGGGGTGAAGGTTTCAGCCCCTTAAATAAGGCTTTGTTGAGAATTTTCAGATTGTAGATTCAAACCCCTGTCTTCAAACCCTCTCACCAATGGTTCTGGCTCTATTCTCACATGGCAAAGTTGTCTAAATCATCATCAGAGAAGTTGCAGGGAAGTTCTCTCCTGACACAAAGTAAAGACCCCTCTCTCCTCTCTTCTCCCCTCCCTCACACCCCTCCCTCCTTCCCACCTGCCTTCCGTCCCTCCATCCCTTCCTTCCTGCTGTTTGTCCGTCAGTAATGATGAAGCCCTTGACTAAGCACCTGAATTACAATGTGAAGAAGAAGGACAGGGCTCCTCACCATTGTGACTCAAGGTTAAGGATGAACATGAATGGATGACAAAACAAGGGGGGCTCAGTTCTCTGATGGTGAAGCACTAAGTCCAAAGGAGACAATACAAGAAAGAAAGCCAGCCCTTGCAATGAGCAAGTTTAGTCTTCTGAAAAAGTTCACAACAATGTACCTCCAAGATCAGCAAGAGTTTCCAAGAAGGCCCAACAGCAGATAGACCCTCAGGAAACACTGTTTAAAGAGAAAGGTCTTGCTCTTTAAATCATTTTACCGTTTAAATAACCATTTCTGCCTCCCAGCCTATTTTTATGAAGAATCAAAACTTCCCGCTGTTTGGTGCTGGGACACGTTGATTAAGAAGATAAGTTTCTGCTCTCATGATGCTTGGAGACTGTTGCAAAGAATGAGGCTAGTGTGTTGGACTTCTGACCACAGTGGATAAAGGTGGACTTTTTGCTGGCGTGACACTTTTCATCTGAAGAAAGACTTTTAACATATTCAGAAAGGTCTTCCTTTACTGGTTGGGAAGACAACCCAAGAATCGAAGTGACTGGTTTGGGTAGATCCCTTTATTTTTCCCTGTTCACTAAAAATGTGTAGGTAGGAAGAAAAATCAGGGGCTGCATTTCAGTAGCCAGTTTCCTTTTGGAAGATAAGGGAAGGAGTTGATCTGTGATCTGGTGTTTGTGTAGCTGTTAGTAGCAACTGCTTTGGTTTGCTATGATTCAACTTCAATGCACGTGAAAAAAAAAGAGGTATTTTCGAGAGAAGAGAATGCTTTTTATGGTAAAAGAGATGATAAAAGAAGAGTGCCTTCTAATGCAGAGTGACAAAGAATTGCTCCCCGAATCCTTTCAAATAACAATAATAGTGACGCTTCCTGCGTGTTTCCGCTGTGCTCAGAACTCGTCCCAAAGCACTTTGACACAGTAACTCCCTGGGTCCTCACGACGCGCCCCGCCCTGCGCCCCAGCAGCGGTTACATTGCGGTGAACTTGTGGGCAGGTGTGTCCACCAGCGATTCAGGGTCCTCAGCTGTACAGGCGACTTGGGGCTTGGGAAAGAGGATCTTCTCAGTGACAGCTTTAGGTCCTCCTTGATCTTTTCATCAAAGTTGTGTGAAAATCCATTCAGGGTGGAGGAGGGGAAGACAGGTGGCAGGAAACACATCTGGTTTTGTGACCACACGTGACTTTAACCTTCCCTCACCTTTCTATGAGATGGGTGCGGAGAGTCCCAGACCCACAGATCAGGCTCATGTGTCCTTCGGGTTTGCAGGAAGCAAGTCCAGAAGAAATCTCCTGGGAGCCAGGCAGCAAGCCATCCTGGGGGCAGGTGGGAGCCTTGGCCTTGGCTACAGGTGGCAGTATTTTATTGCAAGGACAGACCTTTTGAAAGTCTTTTGAGTGATTTTTTTCTGAGTAGCCATGCTTCCCAGTGGAGGGTAAAAGCGGGTGTCCTGAGAGTTCATTAAATGTCAGCAAACCAACCTGACTGTTCTGTCTGTTTGCAAGGAGTTGCTGGAAATCATCTCACAGCCCCTGCCCTACCCTTTACATCCATGCCTGAGAAACAGGGCTCCTTTCCAAAGAGCTCATGTTTAGAGAGGCTGGTCCCTCTTCTCTTTAAACAGTGATATTCAAGGGAGCCAACGCTGTTTGAGAAATCAACACCTAGTGTGAGAAATGAGTTCTTGATAACCAAGCTCTCTGGTAACCGGCCAGCATCAGTGAAGACTCCATCCTGTCTCATAGTTTTACCTTGTCATGCACAGCAAAACTCCACTCAGTGGAGGCACACGGGTTTTGGTCACACCAAGACGGGATTTCACCAGCTGGAGGGTGGCTCTTCATTTTATGACCAGTTTGTATGTGTGTGCATGTGTGGCGGGGGGCGCTGCACACACCCTCCCCTAGAGGCTAGATGTTGCTTTTCCCTGAAATAATAGAGCACAATTAAATAAAAGAGAATAAAATTCTGAGCGAGACTTCTGGTTAATAGGTCAAGATTTGTATGTGACATGGTCCCAACTCCAAGCCATCATTTTTATTCTGAGGACATGTGTCTTCCAAGGCTACCAGCCTTCCTGGACCCAGGTAGAAGAACGACAGGCTTCAGAAAGCTCTAGAACTGTCCTTTCTTTCCCTTCTAGAGAGCTTCAGTGCAACGTTTTTATTAAATATGTTTCTTACATACGTCCATTTGGATACAAAACATCCTGTGAAACCACGCTGGATAAAAATTCAGAAACGCCCAGGAGGAAATCTAAAAGCATGTGACAACACAGCAAATGCCAGGGACAAGTCAGAACAAATTTCAAAACGTGCTCAATCCTTCTGAAGTCGATCTGAAACCTCCATTTCGTTCTCTCTCTCCTAAATACGTACACAATGTGTACATATGTACATATGTATGAGGATAATATGTATCGTCTTTAATTCTTAGAGTTCATGGAAACTTGCACTGCTGGGGGAGTGGGTGAGCACACACACACACACACACACACACACACACACACACACACACACACACACACTGGTCCAGCAGCCCAGGGTTCCGTGAACTCTAAGAATTAAAGACGAAGTGACATTTCACTCATCAGAAGGGAAGTCCCCTAGCTTATGTAATAAAGGGGAAACATACCCTTAAGTTGTATTAAGTTTTTTTTTTTTTTTTACTAATCTGATATGAATTAAAGCAAATAATAATCAAACTTGGAATCAGCTCTCTGACCAACGTAAACCAAAGCTGACTACAAACTGCTGTGAAGGACACATGTCCTCAGCCGAAGACATCCTGTGATGCAATCTACCCTTAAAAGGAAGCTGCGAGGTGAGTTTCTCCCTCCACCACGTGTCAGGGTGTCAGGGTCAGGGTGGTGGCGACAGGCACAGCCCCACCCCACAATTATAGGGTAGAGCAGAGTCTCTGTGGCAAAACTGCCAGGGTTCAAATCCTGACCTTGCCCCCCTCTCCCTGAGAATCCTTGGGTATCTTTCAACCCTTTCTGATCCTTGGTGTCCTCATCTATAAATAATCCCCTGCAAGGTTGTGGGGAGGAAGCCCGGCGATGATCCACAGGAAATGTGATCACTGGGAGAGTGCCGGGTGTGTAGTTGACCTTCCTAGCGTGTGAGCAGTTACCATCCTCTGGTTTTCATTTGCCTGAGAGAGTCGTAACAAAAGATAAGTTACCCGGTCAGATGAAAATATAAAGTACCTGCTTTTGAGCAGCTCAAGTGGCATCTCCTCCAGGCAGGCACCCCCGACTCTCTCAGAGGGGAGAAATCTGCTCTGCCCTCCTTTGCCCACAGCATGTCCCGTCGCCTGTGCCTCTGTTGTAGCTCTTATCCCACCTGCCTTGTCCCCGAGGCTGCAGCCTGTGCTCACTCCTGTGCGCCCTCAAGGCACACAGAAGTGCTACTCTCGTGCGCCAAGCCAAGCAGGTAGATAAGGGGAACTCGGCTTGGTTGTGATGCACCATCATCTAAAATCCCAGAGATTCAGGCGTGATTCCTCAGCCTGTCCGCTTGCCTGTTTGTTCTCAGAACTGATTTCCTGCTGTGGGAAACTTCACACAGGAACAATCAGCGAGCAGAGCTGGGCAGAACATTTGTCTTTTTTTATCTGGGACCTTCTGAGTCTCCTTCTAAGAGATGGTCACCTAATGTGCCATTGGCATCAAACGTTACCAAGAACCAACACAGGCCTGGTGCTTCCTTTCAGTTAGAGCAAAAAAAGAAAAAAGAAAAACAAGAAGGAAAAAGAACAGAAAAGAAATTGTCACCTGCCATGAATATCATGAAAACAAATACTGGTGGGGCCAGGGGTGGGAATCTACAAATAACAACCCCCTGAAAGAAATTCCAGCGTCTAGTATGGACATGATTTAAATTTTCATGAACAATCAGCTGGTTCACACAAAGGCGGCAGCGATGGAAAAAGTAATAAATCGTAGGGGGAAGCCGTGACCTACTGGGGTCCCCCAGAGGACCCCTCTGACCGGGCTTCAGTGCCTGCTCCTTGTCTTGGGGAGCACTTCCTGCACTGGGATAATTATCTTTAAAAATTCATATCTGGAGCCACGGGCTGCCTCCTGGGATCAAGCACAGTACACTTTGCAAATTGAAAATAAGATAGCTGTTAGGAATATATACTTGCCTCTATGATTACCGAGGCAAACAAAGGCAAAACATTAATTTACATCTATTATAATAGAGAAACAAAGCCGGAGATAGTCCTCGCATCTCAGGCTAGAGATGAGTTTGCAAAGGTGACGTTTACGGAAGCTGAGACGGGTGATGGGCTGCAGAGGTGAGTGCTGGAGGGCCGGCGCTGAGCCCCTGTCCTGTCTAAGTCACCGCGTCCTCCCTACTCACCTCTTATAGACGAGGAGGCAGGTCCAGACGGAGGAGAGATGGGACGCTCTCCAGCCAGCAGGTTAGGAGCAGTAAGAACAGGTCTTTTCCAAATCCACACTTGAGTTTCAAATAAGACAGTGGCTATTAGATTTTGGTTTTTATTTAGAAGCTTGTTAGGAGCTCATCAAAACTCCTAAAATAATACATTTGGTTACAAAGTGAAGATTTGTGCCTAAGCCCTGTTGGACAGAGGAGAAAACAGAGGGTCAGAGACGCAAAGAAGTATTTAGCCGTTCTGGAGGCTCACCATGTCTGAGGCGCTGTTCCCACCGTGGTGGGTCCGGTTACAATTTTTCCCATTTCATGAATGAAATCGACATGCATAAGGTTAGGGAACTTGTCCAAAGTCACACGGACAGACCGCAGCACCACGCCCGTACCGGCGCCACTGTAGCGTGGATGCTCACGCCCCTCTCCTGGGGAAGTCTTTCCATAAGCTCAGCCTGGACCCTCCCTGTCAAGTTAAAGTCACCTTGTCTCAGAGTCTTTCCAACCAACAGGGAGAATCTACCTTCCCTTCATCCAGGCCTGCACCTCCGCTCTCACCAAGCCCCTCACGGTGTGGACACACGGGGCTGAACAATCTCAGTCACCAGCTGAGCTGGGTGGCGGGGCGGGGTAGGGGGGCTCCACGGCCCTCTTGGTCCAGACTCCAGTGTGAGTGCGGCTCCCGCTCTGCCTTCTTCACCCAGGCTTTCTTCTGTTTTATCAGAGTGTTGCTCCCTCCCTCATCATCCAGATCTTTCATCATCCCACCTGTCTGCATTTACCGCCCTGGGTCCTACCAGTGGCGGCCTCTGACATTCCAAACACAACCTGCTGATCCGACGATGCTGAGTTCACCCTTACTGTGAGCACTTCCTTGATGCAGTCCCATTGGTGACCTGGGTGAGTGGAGGAAGCGAGGGCAACTTCAGGATATTTACAAGGGTTTTGCAGTCTGACTTAAGGCGGGTCTTGCAATGCGGTGCCCTGATCAGGAGTGAAGATGGAAAGGGTCCGGATGGAACAGTTTAGGAGAAGTGGACCCAACACAATGAGGGTTTTGAGAAGTCTTGGGAGTGAACTATTGTTTGATGCTCTCTATTAAAAAGTAGACTCATTCGATGTCCTTTTATGGGGGGTTTTCAGGAAGTTCCTGGAATACATGATGAAGATATTTACAGCCTTTTTCCTTCCTGGACAAGGATCCCCTGGAAAAGCAAAGTCATGTTAATGTAGTCAGTAGACTGTGTGGGACAGCTAGTTTCATTTGTCACCCATGTAATCTCATGCCACCACCTCACATTGGATCCCACAGAAAGGCTACCCCTCTAGTGACCTCCAAGCTGCCCAAAGGACACTGGGCTTGGAAGGGGTAAAGCCTAGATTCTGGGCCTGACGATGCTGCCCTCTCACTGTAAGGCCTTGATGAATCACCCGGCCTCTATGACCCTCTGTTTTCTCTTCTGTCCAATGGGGGGTGGAGGCCAGCTTCCTCTTCATCCCACAGCCCTGTGACTAAGTTTATTTGCCTAAGGTTGAGGCGTTGGGTGGTGAAATGACTTCCTAGCAGAAACAGGAAAGAGGAGGAGGGAGGACACGAGAGAGAGGCAGGAGGGGCAGGCGTAGAAGGCTCTAGAACAGCAAGGTCCCTCTACTCAGGTCTGGAATTTTTAAGGGCTTTATCTGGTAGCAATGCACATTGCATTTACAAATTGGAAATAACTCTGTAAACTCTGATAAGATTGTCCCAGTAATACTGTAGCCAGAAACAGCTCACCGTGGCTCCCTTTCAATTAACCATTTAAATCACAGCCCGTACAAACCCCAACCCCTGCCGCCTCACAATAAAACAGAAAGTTAGTACCAGAGCTGAAGAGGTTTGATTCCCGCTGCTGAATCTGGATGATGCACAATCTTCCTCGTGGAGTCCACAGTCTAATGTCGCTCTTTGAAAGAACATTCCTTCAGCTGGTGGCAGAGATATCTCCCTCCCTCCTCCTCCTTCTGAGCTGAATGGTGATTCATTATAGATAACCCCTCCTGATTAATTTTGTTTTGACTTTAACTTTGACATTAAAAAAAAATAAAAACTCTAATCGGCAAAATTCTCCCCTCTAACGTTCACCGCTAGGCTATTTTTAGCTGGCTTTGGTGTTTGATGCAGAAGAAGGGGGAAAAATAATCTAAATTTAGAAAGAAATTAAATTGTTGATTGTCATCCAAAGTCCTGGCTGTCAGATTAGAAAGTCATCGTGTTAGACCCTTTGTGATGAATAATAAATCAGTGATTTCCTTGAAATTCTTATTTGAGTTCTTTTCTTTCTGTCAACCGGAAGCATCAGAAGATGCGTCGGGGAGGCAGGCACAAGCTGGCTTATCCACACAAAGGCTTCTAAGTTGTGCAGCCATTCATCTGCAGGGATGAGGCGGCCAGCCTGGCCTCAGTGAAGGGACCGGTCAATTACCCGGGTACTTGGACTGATGGAGGCGGCACCGTCCAGCTGCACAATGAGAGGCAAACAGGGTTGATTTGAATCCTGATTCAACCAGAGCTGGGATCCAACTAAGCTCCTTTGTTTCTTTGGGCCTCAGTGTTCACATCTACGAAATGGTTATCTATTCAATACCTGTTATAGAAGGACGACAAAGGATTAGGAATAACGCGTGGAAACTGTGAGCACAACATGCCACGTACGTAAGCGCCCAGGAAGTGGAAGCCGTTATCATAATTATAATAATTGGAGTGCTGTAGACAGTTCAGTAACCTGATCGTGCAGACTCTGCAGGGAAGCACAGGGAAGTCTGAAGGTGATTTTCATCTGTCCAGTTGGATAAAAGGTAATGAGTGTTTGGACATCCTTTCCATAGGCTAGACTCTGTCCCTTCAGTCTGAGGTCAAGGTTTCCCTCCCTTTCATGACATGAGGCACAGCTGTGTCCTACATAACTCTCCCACATCCTGATCACAGCTAAAGCTGGCAGAGGAAGGCTGAAATCAGACCCCTGGAGGAACAATCCAATGACTGAAATTAGACTAAGTGTGACCCATGGCCACTTAAAATTAGGCAGAGGCTTTGCTCCTGAGTCTCTGTACGTCATGTGCCTCCCTTGTAACTGTGCCCTGGCCCCTGTGGTGATTCCTCTCTTTTTCCCAGAGCCTGTGGAGAATACGGTGCCTGGACCAAACTTCCGGGTGGATCACCTATGGCCCCGCATTGTGGGAAGAAGTGACACATGGGAGGAAAAAGGAAGGAAGGAAGGTGGGAAGGAGAAAGGAGGAAGAGAAATCAGGGAGGTGGTGTAAGAGATCTTTACGGCAGGAGGCATTTTACAGATCTAGAGAATTATTTTGCGGTTGCTAAATCACAGAGACCAGGGCTTTTCCTTCTCTGTGCGTAGTGGTGCTGTGCAGATGGAAGATACCTAAGAAATGTCAGAGATTAATTCAAAAGGAATTTTAAATTTAAGTTTGGATAACAATAGTCATTTTTATCATTACTGGCAGCCTTTATTCTTCATAACGCATGTGCGGTGCTGTCTAATCTTTTTTTCTCAGGCATACTGCAAAGATTCCTTAATTCAAATTTAATAAATAACAGGGAGGGCTAAGAGCCACCAGACTCAGCCTTCTGCTCTGCCCTCAAGGCTGTGCTTCCCCGCCATCTTTGGTTCTGAGCATCACAAGAGCTCATTAACATTCAGAACAGGGACTTCTGCTTCCCAGGGACTCTTCCATCAAATGAACCCATCCAAGAACCCTGGAGTGGGATAGAGCTTGGCCCCCTCAGTCCTTTTTAGCTTGTGAGGGTCCTGCAGAACTAGCTTAGAACCTCTAAGTCCAACCACTTTCCAAAGCTGGGGACGCTGGTCTGAGAAGTTAAGTGCCCAGCCTAGGGTCGCTTAGCCAACTAGGGGTAAGACTCAGCTTAGAAAATGCATTTTTCAGAATCTCTGTGTAGGTCTCTTTGCATCCGGTTGCTTCCTCCTACCTCTAAAAGAAGGCATTTGAACTAGATCTCTCTAGAACGTGATCCTTCGGTCACAATGTCCGGACACGGACATTTGTTTCTTTCTAGGGGGCCTCACAGTATATAAATCTAAGCCAAGTGGAATTGGGGTAAATGGAGGCCTGGATTTAATGAAAAGCTCGTAAGTACCTCAAGACCCCATTCCTTTTCCCGAGAGGCAGAGGTCATGCGGAGCGAGTTCAGAGGTCGTGTTTCCAAAGATGGGGTGCTGCCAGCGGTCCCCGCTGGGTCCCCAGTTGCCTGGGCGGGGCCTGCAGTGTCGGAAGCTGCGTTGTCTTAGGACATAGGAGGTGTGCACTCAGTGTCTGAAGAATGAAGGGACGTGCCTTGGGATGAGCGAGATTGCACATTATCCTTAATTTGCTTCTTGGCCGCCGTGGCCCATTGTGAGGTTCACCTCTTTGAAATCAAAGCTTCCTCTGCTATTGATTTTAGAATGAGCCATGTCACTATGGACATGGTGAGCCTGGAATAGGCACATTTAGCCTCAGTTTGTGAGCGCCCCTCTCATTAACCATCGTCTCTCCACCTGAGTAATGTCCACACCCGTGGCCCCAGATATATATTTAGACAGATTTGCATCAACATTGCATGGTTACACTTGACTTCCCCCTTTTTTTTAATTACGTAAAAAAAAATCACATTAAGCCGAATCTAATTACTGCAATGTATATTAGAAGCAGGGCACCATCAAAATTTTATTTAAATTAATCAGGTTTTGATTTAAGATATTAAATTCAAATTAATCATGTAAAAATGGAAATGATCCTTGACATGCTTCCAGCTGTGACTTCAGTCTGTTTTCTCGTGAGTCACTTTTGGGATGTCTTGCGGGGAACATTACAAAAATTCACGCCGGTGCTATTTCAATTAGAGTTATTTAGCAGGACAGATGTAAAGAATATGGTATAATTAAGAAGGAGCTGATGACATGGCTACAGATTTTCAGGATTAAACAGAGGGAAAAAAAATACATGAACTAAAGTGAAAACCTGACTCCTGGCCACGATGCCCAGTTCAAGTGCAGAGAGGTTACGCATTCATTAAAGTCAGAAGGAAGATATGCAGAGACGTGGGACTTTTTCTCTGGAGCCATCTACAGACTCGTCCTCGTCGTTTGGTTTCAACTTTGAAGTTTCATTAACAACCCGGTACTAACCGATACGGCAATTCTCACCGTCCCTGAAATTATCTTTCCCCGTGGCAATCAAAGCCGTCGACTAATTTGATTCCAGGGCCATCAGAAAAGCTGTGAGAGTTAAAATAATACTTCAAGACCCATTTTAAATCAAATTGCATATATTGGCACATATAATATTGCACATATAAATCCATTTATTATTTATTCTCACGCACATATATTAGGTATGATGATATCAATAAATTCCTCAAAGAATGCTAATTTCTCATATTTATAATAAATATGACGGATTACAGAGTGTTTGTAATGCACTGACTCATTTTTCATCACCCTTAGATGGAGTGGGTGACAGTCCTTTATTCGTGGTGATGAGATGGGCTCATAAAGGTTATGCAATTCGCCCAAAGCCTCCTATCTAATCAGACACTCAGGACCAGGCCCGCCCATTCTCCTCGCCTGCCCACAGTGACTTGTTTTTCTCCCTCCACCCTCCGTAGCAGCCTCACCTCTGGATGAATTTAGTTTATTAAGGCCTCAGAAAACCCCAAGAGTCAGAATAGGAATTTAAGGGCCCACTTAGGGCACAACTGGTCAGAACAGAAATCCTTGCACGGTGATTACACGGCTGGGGCCCCTTGTTTGTTTCCAGAGATTTGGCTAAGCCCCAGAGAGGGACTGGGGCGGGGGGTTTCCTGCCAGAGGATGTGACTCAGTCTGGGTTTCAGAGTCTCAAATAATCAATATTTCCATGTAAAGTGCACTGTGTGTATCCTTTCTTGCATCCCCTCTGACAAACAGGGCTGCTCCCACGGATGTCATCTGGCCCCTCTGTCTTGCTCGGACATGCTGAGCCCCGGACTGAGGCTGCCCCGCCCTTCCCAGGGCAGAGTCCCTGGTTGTAGTTGCATCACTGGAATGGGAGGGTCTCAAGGGAAGGAACCCAGGCTGGTTTCTCATAAATAAACTTGACTCAGGAAGAATCAAGGGCCATGTCTTGTTGGTCTTTGGATTCTCACACTAGCATGGGGCTCAAAGCCCAGGGAGGTACCCAATAAATGTTTGTGCGGGGAGGAAGAGAGGGAGGGAGAGAAAGGATGAAAGCAAACTTCAGTGAATGAACGTTTCCACCTCTGAGTTGACATGACTGCTCCTTGTGAAGGAGGATGGAGGAGGCAGGCAGGAGACTCTCCCCTCTCCCCATCCCAACCCCCCTAATGACTGTCCAGTCGGGGCGACGGTCCCACCCATGGGCAGCTAGCCTTCCCCTGCACGTGTCTGGATTGATTGCAAAGTTGTAGAAAGCAGGTGATTCATTGACTGGTTCTGCTTCCCACTCATGATATAACTGTATGTAATTTTTCTTTCAAAATCACGTTTCACTGTTTAAAAAGGAATCAGGTAGGAGGTTAAAAAAATAACTTTTTTTTTTTCTTGGTGGAAAATGATCTTTGTCAGTTAACCACAGCTGCCAATTTCTCAGAAATCCAATCGATCCAGTACAAGGAATGTTTCAGGTGCCAGGATAATGAGAATATATATTTTTCTGGTCTCCTTGGTTTTGACTTTTCAATCTCATTTTGGGTTCACATCCAGCACTGTCCAACTTGGTGAACGGGAAGGCTTTGTATCTGGACCTCGCTGCTTACAAACCGTGGGTCCTGGACATGATGGTCAGTTTCTCTGAGCCTCCGTCCCCCTAATCGTAAGTGCCTGGTTGTTTTGGCCACAACTTTCAACCCATCTTCATGGTGCTGTCTGCTTCTTCCTAGAAACCGGGTCTGGATTTTTGTGTTGTCACCGGCCCCAATCGTTCCTGATCTTGGAGCACAGCGGCCACAGTGGCTGAGTTCGTTCAGCTCCTCATCGTTATGGTGTTAATGGCTGACCAGGGCTTAGAACTTCCTTCTAAATTCTCAGGCTCCAGAAAGTCATGGTGGAGAGTGTGGTCTGCACTTTGTGAGTTTGGGTTAGAATCCTACTCTGTAACTTAAAGTTTTGGTGATGCTGGGCAAACACTACATTTTCTGATTCAGTTTCCTCATTTGTAAAATAGAGCAAGTGGCCTCTGTGTAGAAGAAAGCTTGCAGTGATTTGCTGAGAAAACATTTGGCCCTGCAGTCTTTAAGAAAAAATATATATATATATATATATATATATGTGTGTGTGTGTATATATATATATATATATATATATATATATATATATATATATATACAGTCTGTTTACAATGTTGTGTTAATTTCTGGTGTCCAGCACAGTGATGTGGTTATACATATATATATTTCTTTTCACATTCTTTTTCGTCATAGGCTATTACAAGGTGTTGAATCTAGTTCCCTGTGCTCTACAGCAGGACCTTGCTGTTCTATCATCACCTCTGCTGCATCTTCCTTGATAGTCTTCAAATACACCAGGCAGGGCTCTGCCACAGGGCCTTTGCACTTCCTGTTCCCTCTGCCTGGAATGCTCTCCCCTCCGTCATCAACTCTTTTTTGCCACTTTACTCAGATGACCTTGGTGTCCTCTTGTCAGAGACTCCTTTCCTGATCATTCTCTCCTCCTTCCAGCATTTTCTATCCTATCATCCACCTTTATTTTTCTTCATAGCACTTGTCACCCTCTGAAATACTTAGTCTTACTTCTATAGTTCTCTCTTGCCTTCCGCCCCAGCCACCATTCGAGCAGGTACTTTCTCTCTTGTTCATGACTGTACCCTCAGGATGTCAACATAGCTGACAAGCAGCAGGCACTCAATAAGCAGCTGCTGAATAAATATCTAGGTCTGAAATCAAGGGGAATATTCACCCCAAAAATGCAAACCATCCTGCATTCTATGAATCATCTTCTTTTTCAGGTGAACCCTGGCTTCAGTGGAAGAGAGTGAAACTCTTAGCTGCCACATCCACGGAGCTCTGTGCTCAGAGGGCTGCTAAGTGGCCCGAGTGTGCTCGTGTGAAGAGACAGTACATGGAGCGGCAGGAGAAGTGACTCGAAAGAGACAGAGGAAATGAGGCCTACTCTAACCACCAGGGCACAAGTGGGGAGGCTGAGCACGTGAGGACCACCCCCGCTAGCATGCTTCCTCCCGTTGTCCCCAGTCTGTCCATCAAGAGCCTGTCTTACACCTGAGCTCAGGGCGAGTCTCACATCAGCACCCTTGGCTCTTGGGAAGCCAAACTCTGTCCTATTTACTCAGCTCTCGTGGTCAGGGCTGTGCACCTCTGTGTGCAACGTCCCTGAGTGTTCCCCGAGAGGCGACAGCTAATTGATATCACAGAGGTCTGGGTGGCTCCCGCTAACTGCCGTGGCCTCTGCAGGCCTTGCCGTGTCATTACCTGCCCCCCGCCTGAGCTCCCTGGGGCCACATCCTACTCCAAGCTGAGGGCAGTGAACTCCAAAGAGGTGGAAGATTCACCACATCTTTGCATCAGGTCTGTAAATCACTCACAAAGAGCAGACGGAAATGTGGACCAGTTAGAGTGTCCCCAGGGGCCACACGCACGTGGTCCTTGCACGCGGAAGCCCACATCAGCCTCACAACGGTCCTGCAAGGGGAGATGCTTTAGCCACCTCTTCCCATCCTGCAACTGGGGAAACTGAGGCTTCCGTGATTTCCACGTTCCCAAGATGCCACAGGCCTCAGCTGCAGAAACCAGAATCGAGGTCAAGGTTGATCTGATCTCAAATGCCCACAACTGCCACTACCCAACATTGTGTGCAGGACTCGACTCCGAAGTGGGACTCGGGGGATGATTTACAGGCCCATGAGCCCTGTTCTGAAACCCATGGGGCCAGAAATCAGAACTTGGCAAGTTTTAGAAAGTTAATGTCTCGTAATTGTACACCATGTAGCACCCCCCGGAGGGCTGTGGGGCAGCACCTACAGATAGAAAGCATGACTATTTCTGCAGCAAAATGTATGTATATTCCTACTATGTGGGAAGAAAAAAGACTATACATAGCTTTATATCCATTCTGTCAGTTTAGGGCAGGTTTTGCCACCAGATAAACGATAACAATGACTTTTGGTTTACAAAGCTTTTTTGAAATTGTGACTCTAGGATTATGGACTGGTCTGGGCTAAGAGGCAAGAGACGATTTTTTTTTTTTTCCCATGTGACAGCGCAGCCCAAAGACCATGCACAGTTTCAGCTTATAAACTTGATGCTGTTTGCAAGTAGAATACAGCACAAAGCAGAGTAGGTCCTTCAGCAGAGCCGTGTGGGGCTGAGAGCCGTCAGCCTGTTAGGGGTCTGGTCCAGGTGATGCTCTTACAGACACATCGCCCGACATCCGTGTGCATCGGAGTCACGCCGACCTCCTAGGGAGGCAGCTGGGGCCAAAGAGACGCCCAGCCCATGGCCTGACGCTCAGCAAACATTCTGCAGACAGTGCCTGTGCCTGTCATGGCCTGGAAGAGCCTAGTGACAGTCAGGTCAAACCTCCGTCAAATAACCAGGCTCATGTGCCGTGTACCAGGGCTTTCAGGAGGCGGTCACTCATTCCTCCAAGTCTTTCTCCAGTCAGCGTCTTGGTGACTCTGTGTGTTTCATTTGGAGCAGGTTTTAGAAGTCCCCTGGACCCGTGTGGCTCTCCGTTTTCAAAGCTCAAGCACCACCCTTGTTACAGACACGAAGGGTGGAGCGAGGCAGTGATCATAAGGAGATGGTGCTTTTTCTAAGACTTTAATTCAGAGCGTCCTCTCCAAAATCCGGAAGAATTTTCACCCCACGCCAGGCAGCTTACAAGAAAGAAACAGGCCTGTCTGTGTTTAGACCAGCGCCCTTACCGCAGGCCTGCCCTCGCGTGGGAGACAGGCTATTCTGTCAAGGCCCCGAGAAAACTTTTCCTTCCTCCCATCTGATAGGGTTGCTACTTCCTTTACAGTGTGGAGAGCAAGAGGTGGGGCTCCCACCCCCCTGCCATGTGGTGAAGGCCAAGAGCAAGAAAAAAAAAAGGCTGGGTTTTCGCAGAAACAGACCAGAGGCTGCAATTACGTAACCAAGTACAGCGCAGGCCAGCTCATGCTCACGGGCGGGTGGGAAGGCAGGCAATCCCAGGGCTTCCAGGCAGGGCTCCGCCTGCTGCTTGTCTGATTCCAGCTGCTGGAAGCCAAGTCTCCTGACATGCAGGGGAATGGGGAGGCTCCCTGTGGAATTCCAGCTCAGAAAGGACCTGCCACCTCAGTTATCTCATCCGTGAAGCGGGCCAGTTCGCAGGGCCTGGAGGACGTCAGGGTCTCAAGCATACAGCAGTGCAACTGTTAAACTGACCCTTCCTAATTGTGCATGATTTTGCAAACATAATCTCATCCCATCCTTCCCACCTGTGGCACTGGTTATTTGTATCTCCATTTACCAACAGGGAGACCAAGACACACGATCCTCAAACGATTTGCCCAAGATCACAGACGCAGCAAGTGATGGAAGGGAGGCCAGGTCTCAGGGCAGCTGACTCCACATTTGCATTAAGTCCATTTTAAAACTAAAATAACAACTACCAAGCCAATAACTGATAAATAGCAGGAACAGCAAGAAAATTGTTGTTCTTCCGATCAGAGCATCCAGCTTTGCAAAGACTGTGAGAAGTAAATACTCGATGTTCCTAGTGTTTTAAAGTATGCACTGTTCCCAGCCCAGGCTCGATGGCCAAGAAGAGCTTAGTTTACATCCAGATAGCATCCATCCTTGCAGGCAAAGTTGGACGTGCCCTTCCCAAGACAGGCAGGCGGCCCCAGGGCACCTCAGCGTGTCTACCCGGGGGACTCTCTGGGGTCTTGGAGGGGAGAAGGTTAACCTTCAAGACCATGCAGAGTGGGGACCTGTGTCTGTAACAGATTTGCCGGCTCCTGCCTTTTCAGGGCCAAGGGCAGCAGCTGGGCTTCCCCCAGGCCTGTTTCGCGCAGCCTCTGAAGCCAGCCTGGCTGCTGCCCTGGGAGCCTCCCGGCCACAGGTGAGGCTTCACGGCCCCAGCGATGCCCAGGGGGCCAATCAGGCCGGGCCTGCATGAGGTAAGATGGGAAGTCGCCCCGTGTGCTCTGGGCAGATCGATGTCACCATGGCTTTTAATTACCCATCCTAGACCTCATCTCTTTTTCATGGCCTCTAATACGCCCCGCAGGCAGCCCTGGGCGTGCAGATAAACAGCCACCCGGCGTGACCCGGCCCCCGAGGTGGTGCCCATCGTGGCCTCCCAGCCCAGGGAAGGGTGGTGTGACAAGACCCCGGCCCTGCTGAATGCCGATCCTGTGGACACCTAGAGCCTTCGAGGAGCTCCCATAGCCCTCCTTTCTTGAGGTGGAGACTTAGCACCATTCACTGAGGACCTACTGTGTGCCAGGTGGTAGACCCGGGGCTGTGGGACTACAGGGCTGGCCCGTGGCTTCCCCAGGCTCACCGCCTGCCCAGGGCCCTCTCGTCTCTGCCACTGCCTCTCCACACTCGCCTGTCACCCAGAGCAGCGCTCTCCGCCTAGGGCAATTTGGCCCCCATGGGATGTCTGACAAGCCTGGAGACATTTTCCGTTGTCACAACTAGAAACTAAGGGAGAGATGCTACTGGATCTAGTGGGTGGAGGCTGGGGACGCTGCTAACGTCCTGTGGGGCACAGGAAAGGCCACAGGACAGGCCACAGCAAAGAGTAATCCCATTCCAAATGTCAACAGGGCTGAAGGCAGAGACCCTGGCCTGGGGGCCACCAACCAGCCCCTTTACCTGGTACGTGTAACTTTTTGTGTCGCTGGTGACTTCCCAGGTCACACCTCGTCGTCAGCAGCAGAAACCACTCACGGGTCTCCTGCCCACACCTGCTGCCTGCTTGTCCTATCACCTCGCCTCCCAATGTTCTTCACCCAGCAGCTGACACCCTGCGAGGAAGTCCTGCCTCTCCTCGGAAGGCGTGCCAGTGATCAGCCCTTCCACTCTGGGGACCCCGCAGGCTCGTACTCCTCCTCCACCTCCATGCCAGCAAACCAGCAGCTCACGGCGTACTCCCGTGGCGTGGGTAATAATCACAGTTGATGTTCTGTGACTTGGGGATGGTTTCTTTTTTAAATAAACTAGAAAGAGTCGGTGTCATGGCCCTAAGAGCGTCTCCCCAGCCCAGGAAGTTGCTGCTGTGTTTCTCTGCATAAGCGAGGACCCCGTGGCGCTGGGGCAGGACCCGTGTCTGGCAGCCCGCCCTCTCCACCCCCCTGGGCACACAGTGCCATGTGTCTGCAACAAGTAGTTCCTCAAGAAACACCTGCTGTGTGGACAAACCCATCTGTGGGGAGAGAGGAGAGTCCAGGCTGGGCTCTCCCGTGGGTGGGGGACAATGGCTGTCTCATTCTTCCAGCTCCTGCAGCTTCACAAATGTTTGCTAAATTCCACCCCCATGTGCTGCCGGCTCCTGGCCTCCCAGATCTCCTTCTACCTCTAGAGGACAAGCATGAATGCCTGAGCCCTGCAAGTGTCAAAGTCTCACCGAAGGGCTTCAGGGAGCTCAGAAACCTTACCTGAGGGGAACATCGTTTTTATTCTTCTTTAAAAAAGAAGGAAAGAGGAGAAGCAACTGGTCTAAGGTCATCAGCTAAGGAGTGATGGGACCAGGATTACCTCTAATAAGGCCGGAAGCTCATCCAAACTTACCGGGTTGACGGCCCTTCTGTGGCACCTAAGTCAGTGTGCTTTGATGATACACGACTCCGTTCAGGGCCAGGCCAGGGCCAAGAGGTGGTGGACTGGACTTGGTCCCTGCCTGATGTCACCTCTCTCCCAGCAGCTTACAGCGGGTGACAGCAGCTTCCCAGGCCCACAGGGACGCAGGCCTGAGGCTCACACAGGCCTCGGCTGCCCCAGTCCACCCACCTCGCCTTGGCCTGGGACCCCCGGATGAGAAGACAGGGGTCCCGCTGGACCAGGCAGGGGCTGCCAGCCTTTCGTGACTTCCTTGTAAGGTTACTTCTATGTGAATTCAAGGGTGGAGGCTTTCGGTCTCACTTTAGCTCCTAAATTCTCTGTTATCTGCTCCCCACGCAAAGTCCAGGGTCTTCCCTGGGGGATACTTTTCGTCCCGCCCATTCCTGGAGGCCCCTGTGCCCTGGGGGGGGGGCCCACAAAGCTGTTACTTGGGGGGGAGTCACTTACTCCCTCTGAGCCCCAGGTTCTTAAACCAGTGAGATGGGGAGAGTAAAGGAACTCCCTCAGGGTGCGGGTGCGAGGGGCCCCGGCTTTGAGCAGGGGAGACACAGAGCCGGTGCCCAGAACAGGCCGAGGCTCGGACCTCCGGAACACGGTGGCTGCATCCTGCTTCCACACTTTTACACACCTGTTCCTTCCTCCTGGCTGACATTTGTCAAGTACAGACCAGCGGTGGCCAGGAAGAACTGTCCAGCTCCAGTCTAGTGGGGCTGCATGACTCCAGCAAGACCTATGCGTGGAACAGGACGGGTCCAAGCCAGGTTCCAGGTGGTGGTGCCTCCTGGGTCTGTCGTGTGGGTTCAACTGCGCTGCCCCCGACCCCGTAACAGGACTGGGGAACCATGGCAGATGGTCCCTGAAACCTTGTGTAAGACCCTTCCAGGTGTCCTGGTCACCAGCTTATCTTGTCACGTCATCTTCACGGTGGAAGAGGGAACCTCTCCTGTCTGTGTCTAGCATTTGGAGTCTGGGGCTGGCTCTGAACTTGATCCTCGTTGGGGTTCTCATTCCTTCTGGTTTCTTAGAAACTAAGTTCATTCTTTTTTTTTTTTAATTTGGTTAGTCAGATAAGTAGTTAGCTGGGTGGTCATTGATTAGTTAGACTTACAGAAATAAGGGAAAATAATCTGCGTTTGTTTAGGAGAGATTTAGTACATAAATAGCTTATCACAATTTAATTTGAAAATATCCGAGTTTATCTGAAGCTAATATTCTCTCAGGAAGAAATTCGGGACAATATGAAAAAAAAAAGTAGGAATTTAGACACTAAATATAGATTTATTAAAAAAAATTTAAAAAAAATTGGGGGGTGGTAAGTAGGTTTGTTTGTTTATTTTTTTAATGGAAGTTCTGAGGATTGAACCCAGGGCCTCAGGCATGCTCAGCACGTGCTTTACCACTGAGGTGTACCCTCGTCCCAAATACAGGTCTATATACAAAGCTTTTCTCCCTCACACCCTCTCTTCTTTCCCTTGCCCTCCTGCATACGTGTCGGAACCCAGCCTGGATGATATTTAGGGAAGAAGGATTCCTATTTGCTGAAGATCCAGTTTGCACCACAGTCGCTGCGGGGAACTCCGTTATCAGACGTCACCCTCTGAGAGGAGCCTCACGTCCCCACTTTTGCACAGATGTTCCCATTTGCCCAGGTTCATAGAGCTTGCCAGTCACAGAGCTCAGTTTCCACCCAGAACAGTCTGCCCTCAAAACTGACGTGCGCGCCTCCGAAGATACACTCATGAAGGGTCGAGGATGGACGGGGAGCCCTGGGTGATGGTTTCCTCCCTGTTCAGCTGCACCAGTGGAACGCTGTGAGCTTTCACTTCGATTTGAAATTTGGATGATGGAGGGGACTTCGGGGGGCTTTCCCACAATGGGAGTAGTGGACATGGTGCGTCCTTTGAAGCTGGGTAGCCAAACCCTTAAATACGTCTTCTGGTTCCTCGAAGAAACAGATTCTTCCTTCTGCTACAAAAGGCGGAAACTGAACTCTGGGGGTCCCTGAGTGGCCTGGGCATCGTCAGCATCCCTTCCCCTCTCGGTGCTGAGCACAATGCTTGGCCTGTCGGGGTTGCTGGAGACCCACGAAGGACCCCTCCCTTCCCATCCCCTCCCCTCCCCTTCCCTCCCCTTTCTCCGCTCTCAAGGTCTCCCCTTCACATTGTGTGTGTTTTGATAACACCTTAATACGAACCCCTTACACCTTTGCACCTCCCGGCAGTTACAACGTTCACACCTGCTCCCACATCTGAGCTCCTCCGAAGCACAGGACAGCAGCTGTGTCCCCAGCTGACAGGCCAGCAAAGAGTCCTTGGGACCCTGGTCATTCCTATTCCTACTCCTCTAAAGTTCTGCTTTTCTAACGTTTCTGCTTCCACAAACTCACCTGCCGTGTATTTACCTTTCCTGGTATTTGATTTTTTGGTTGAACGTGATAGAAGGGACAGGAGCTAAATGACTCACCTCATGTACAAATTCTAAGAAAAGATGTCACCAGTACTGTCTCCCTCCCCCCATCCTGGGAGACCCCCACTGTTTCAAGCCCCTCAAAGAGACACTGCGGGTTAGTCATCTCCTTTGCTGCTGTAACGCTGCCCTCGTCCTGGCCGGGTTTGCAGGCTCGCCCTGGAAAGCTCCACTTAGGGGGGAGCGCCAGCAGAGCAAACCACAAGTCGTGGTGTCAACTGGCTGAACACCCACCCCAGCGCCGGGGCGGTGTCTCAGGGGCCACAGCGGCACATCTGCTTGTGGCTGGGGACAGGGGGTCAGCAAGGCTGAGTCTGAGCATGAAGGCCGCTGGGCTCTGGGAACACAAGAAGGACGGTGCCGGCTGCCGGCCCGCCACGGGCTGAGGATTCTCCCGCGCGCAGGATTCCCTCCCGACAACGCGGCCACCGTGCCGTTCATCTGAACTTGATTTTTAAACCTAGATCACTCTTAAAGTAACTTTTTGAGAGAGGTCTGGATGCAGAAATATATTTTGAAATATTAGGTTTATCAAAGGAATTTATCATGGAAACCGGTGTGGATCCTCACCAGGGAGGAACAGTGTGGGCCACCCTGACCTTGACCCATGTTTGCCGGTGCCACCAGCTGGCTGGTCCTAGCTCTCTGGGCGTTCACGGGGGAAACTCTCCTCCAGCACAGCCAGGCTGAGGACAAAGAGGGAAGGGGCAGGCGCGCATCCCTGGTGGGGCCTGATGCCCGGCACGTGCTCCACATGCCTCCCACCAAGGCTGTTTCTGTGGGGTTGTGGCAGGAGCCGGGGACAGAAAGCTCTCCTTCTCTGGCCAAATTTTCTAGAAAATGTTATCTCCATTTACAATGCAAAAAAAAAAAAATAATCAAAGTTCACATCCAGCTTCCTCCATAGGCTTGCTAAGTTGTGATGAGAGGGGTGACCCTGTGGGTTTGGCTCCTAAATGCTGAGCCTCCCTGCCCCCACCTTGCACCACGACACTCCTTGCTGTCTGTCAACTGAGGAGCGTGCTCTCCCTCCTCTCCTGGGCCAGCAAGTAGGCCTGCCACTGGCCAGGGTTGTTTGTCGCTGATGGCCGTGCAAAATCAAGGGGAAGCAGTCTGCTTTTCTGCAGAAGGAAGCCAAGGACCTGCTTGGAAACCTTCCCTCTTGGAGGCGTCATTGGTGGGGTCTTTCTTGGAGGAAGAGAATGAGGGGAAGTGGTCATTCGTTGGGAGGGTATGCAGGACCGGGGCCTCCGTGTCAGGGCCCGGATGGGAGGATGCTGGCCTTCAGGACATGCGGCCAGTCTGTGTCCAACAGGTCCCCAGTCATTCAGAAGAATTAGACTGACATCTGGGGATGATTTATAACCATTGTTTATTTGATGCAACAATAAAACTCCAGAGTTTGGCAAGGCGACGGAGGACTCCAGGCCCCAAATGTGAACGTGATATTGTTGAGTTAAAGAAAATGCATCTATAAATCACATCACACATCCTTATGGGATTTCAGATGAACGTTCTCAAGTTGACAACATTTTGGACTTCAAAACCAGCGCTATGAAATGGTCACAAGGAAAAAAAAAATAATTGCACAAACAAAACAAATTAGAAAAATTGAGGAAGGGCAGGTGGAAAGGGAGACTTTGTAGAGCATCCTCCTTTCTGTATGTGTGAATTCCAGGGGGGGAAGGGAACAAAGAGGACATTTTGGCAAGATGGATCGTTAGGACACCTGGGGATCACTGAGCATTGACTGTCGGCCAGGTGCGATGCTGGGTGCTTCTGAGGAGCATCTTCCTTGATCCTCACAAAAATCACAACGAGGTAAGTCCTGCATTACAGGTGAGACAAAGCACAGAGACGTGATCTAATCACCCGGGTGGCCTAGCTTTCCAGCGGTGGAGAGGAGATCCCAGCCCGGGCAGGCTGAACCCATGCCCCGTACACCCAACTCACTGTCCAGGTGGAGCAGATATGAAGGAAGAGCCCTATTCCTTATTGCCTGAGTGTCCATCACCCTCACCCCCTCCCAGCTGGGCTCAGCACCTGCATTTGCAGGACGGGGTGATGAGACAAACTCACTTCACAGAGTTGTCATGGGGATAACCTTTGACTTCGTCTGATCAAAATGTCAGTCTACCACCATGCTTACTGCCTAGGAGCCTCTCAAGGGTTTTCCTCTTCTTCCTTGACTTGGGCTTGCTGTCAGTAAGCTGGATGTCATTTTATGGATGGACACTGGCTACCAGAGCTGTCAGGAAATCATCCGATGCATGAGGTGATGGTTCCTTGGTTAATACCCAGCTGGATAATGGGTGATGTTTGGAATTCTATGTTGTGGTTGACCTGGGCAGGAGAGACAATCTCTTTCTGGAAGGTCATTCATTCAAGGCTCAGCCAAGGTCAATGACAATGGTCCTGCCAAATGGCCCATCCATCTGATCAGAAATCACACAGGGCGGGGCAGCATGAAAGGGACTGGGGGTGGGAACATTTGCTCAGTGCCTGAGTTGCCAACAAGATGAGACTGTGGCCACATGTGCCTTAGTTCAGGGCAGGCTTCACCTGGATTGGTGAGTTCTGGATTGGGTTCCCAGCCCATATGAACTGGGCTGGGGCTCCCAGCTTCTCACAGCCCATGGCTCATCCATTCAGCTGACGGCCGTCAGCACTGCACACTGTTAGTCACTTAGGATGGTCCCCTAGGATTTGGTAAAGCACTCAGAGTAAAACTGGCTCATAATTTATTGCAAATTGATACACATGCATTGCAAAAAACTCGAACAATATAAAATGGGTGTAGAAGGGAAATTCTCTTTTGCAGCAGGGGAGACCACTGTTAATTGTTTGTAGTCATCCTTCCAGAAATAGACTGCACATTATCGAGCATATGTTTGTCCCTTTGTGTGATATGCTGTCTCGCCTATTTTTTGTTTTGTTTTTCTCATTAGCAATAGTTTGTTGACTGCCTTGTATCGGCACACTTAGAGTGATCTCTCGTTCTCTCTCTTTTTTGTTTTTCCATGACTGCATAGTTCTCTTTTGAGTGACTGGATTATCATATAGTTAGTAATTCCTGTTTAGCTGAATATTCGGGTTATAAAAGATTTTCCTCATTATAACTCATGCTTCAATAAACATACCCTTAGACATTTTGCATATAGGTGTGAAAATATCTGAAGAATAAAAACGCAAGCTCTGTACACTTAATTTTCATCAAATATTGCTGAATTGTCCCTTAGAAAGTTTAGGTGAATTTAAGTTTCATGTGGCAGGATCTATTTCTCATCCCCTTGCCAACACTTTCAATCTTTATGACTTTTAATCTTTATGACTTTTAATCTTTATGACTTTTAATCTTTAATCTTTATTCTGATAGATGAATTGATCTCCTTGCTATTTTAATTTGAGTTGCACTGTTGGTGAGAGTCAGAATCTTCTGGCCATAAGCAATGGATATTTCCCTGTATGTCCACTGCCAGCCCGTCTCCTTTGCACATGGCAAGCTTTCTCTCCTGTTCGGTAATTGTTGGTATAGACATTTAAAAATCCTGGATTTTCAGGTTTATCAAACCTTTTTTTTCCAACATTTTTTATTGATTTATAATTATTTTACAACGTTGTGTCAAATTCTAGTGTTCAGCACAATTTTTCAGACATACATGGACATATACACACTCATTATCACATTTAGCTACCATAAGATTTCGTGTATCTTTCCCTGTGCTATACAGTATAATCTTGTTTATCTGTTCTACAATTTTGAAATCCCAGTCTATCCCTTCCCACCCTCCACCTTTTGTATCCTTTTTAGATTCCCTATTTAATGTCTCACTTAGAAATAAAGCTTTCCCCATGACAAGATTATAACAAAACATGCTTTCCTGTATTTTATCCAATCCTCTTCTTTTCGTTTATCTTTTATACATTTTAAATAATTGAGTTATTTTTTAATAGCAGTGTTCTTCCACCCCGCCCCCCCCCAAAACTGCAATGCCCAGGTCCAGCTGGGGTGAGGGAAATAAGTAAGGCTTTTGCTTCAGCCCATCCTTACAGTTTAGCGGGAAGAGGTGTCCCCCCTTCCTGGTCACAACAGGAGCAGCGGTGGGAAAATGCTCAGGGGAGGGCGGGGTCCGCAGCAGACTCAGGGTAGCTCCGTTTGCCTCCTCCCTCATGTTCCATTTCACCACCTCTGCTCGGAACTTCTTGTGGGGAGTACTTGACTGCTCACTTGTTAGAGGAGCTTTATTTTGTGGTTGGTTCCCCAGAAAATATTTTATTTTTCTTACTCCAAATTTAGTGGGATTACTCTGGCCAAGCTCTAAACAGATCAGCTATCTTCAAGTCCTAGGAATAGCTCTCTTGAGATGGAGCTTTGACACAAATAACATGTGGGTGGGAAATTATCTAACGGCTCTCGGATTAGTCAGGAGCAGTCTGGGATGACTCAAATGACTGCGGACATCAAAGGGAAGTGGACCCTTGGAAGGAAAAGAGAGCCTGGAAGACAGCAAGACTCTGGCGTTTGGACTGAGCAAGCAGAAAGGCGTTTCCAGGAAAACCAGGTCTAGCCTTCAAAGCAGCTTTACTGGTAGCAAAGCAGAGTGTCTGTCTCTGAGACATTCACATTCCAGGAGCTGCCTTGGGTCTGGGGGGCTCAGAGGATGCTCCGTGGAGCCCACTGTGAGCTCACAGAGGCCAGGAGGCTGTTGGGGTGGGCAGTTCCAGGCTCGTGCTTGGAAACCAGCACCAGTTTCCAAATTCACCACTTACCAACCCCAGGTCCGGGGCAATCTGCGGATCCCTGAGCTTTGTTCCCCACTCACCCAAACCCACCTCTAGGTCCTCTTCTGCATGGCTAACCCCACCAGGTCCTCCAGAGAATAAAGGGTCTTCTTACCATCGGGAAGAAGACAATCGTGGAGGCAAATTCTGGAAGTCCTCCCAGCATTTTGATATAAAAGGAGAACTGTCTTTTAGAGTTGTTACAAGGATTACAGAGCACTCAGTGCACGTAGAAAGTGCTCAGTGATTCACTGATATGTATGATCATTAGTGGGGATACGGGCATGAAAAAGGATGGCATCTAGAAACTCAGGGAGTGCCATTACCAAGAGGTGAAGGAAGGGCTGCTAGGGGTCTTTAGAGGGGGTCTCAAGTGTGTCTTGAGGGGTAAATGGAGATTGCACAGAAGAGCAAAGGTTTTGAAGGATGAATAAGAGTTTGCCATAAAAAAAAGTGGGGTAGGGAGAAAGAGAGAATTCCAGGTAGAGGGGACATCACAGGCAGGAGGTAAGTTTGTAGGAAGAACAATGTGTGTATGTGCCTGTGTGTGTGTCTGCCTGTGTGTGGAGGGCACGGGGTGGGTCAGAGGACACCAGAGCTCACAGCAACAGTCCTGGGCTCCCTGGAGCCATGAGCCACTGCAACTTTGGGTGAGCCCAGGACAGGATTCCGGGACAGAGGGCACCGAGAAGGTAAGGCGCTCCCAGGCATCACTGCTCCTTCCCAGACCCTGCTGTGCCAGAAAGTCGTCCCAAAGCCTGTGCCCCTCCCCCTTCCTGTGCTCCCCACCCTCCCCAGAACAGGACAGACTGCTGTGCTCAAACCCCAGACCTGCCACTGTCACTCTTTAACCTTCAGCAAGGTATATAACTCTCTTTCTGCCCCAGTGCGCTCGACACGTAAGTGTCCTGCTGGACAGGTCCTGAGCATGTGTCAGGAGGGATCAAGGGACCCTCCCTGAGGAAGGTGATTTGATGTGACTCTTTTCCAGGCATGCGTGAGGGGGTCCTGGGGCCAGGTCCCTTCTGGATCTCCCCGTTCTCTCCCACAAGGCGAGGAAGGCTGCACATTCACAACCAGCACCCCCTCTCATCCAGATGCTGCCCTCGCCTCCACCAGCATTTGAATAACCCAGCTCCGGCGGGAGGTGGGGCGGGTGGTAGGCACTCCCTGCCTCGCCGGCCCCCCTGGACGCTGGTGCCGCTGCATAATGATCTGGGTTGGCTCGGAAGGAGGAAACGGGGGTTCAAAATGTATGAGTTCATTTTTATATTCTACGAAGAAAATTTATTCAGTGTGATGCTCAGCAGCGAGTGCCGTAAAGCACCTTAATCCCTGGTTGAAGAAAGGTAATACCTTGACAGATGTGCGCCTCCTACTTTCCTCCCGGCCATGTTTCAACAACAAACCTTTATTTCTGCTTCTCGGCTGTAGCAGGGAAGAGAAAAAAATGAGGGGAGCAATAAAGCAGTCAGAAATCTCAGGAGCCAGGCGGCGATGCAATCGTAATGACAGATTTTTAATGTGGCGGGAGAGATTGACAGGGAAATGTCTTCGGAGCAAACGCTTGCCAGATGGAATGCAAACGGTTTATTGGAGTAGAGAGGGGCAGCTGAACCACGGCGAGAGCGGGTGGAAGGTGGTCTTCCCGGCTTCTGCGAGGAGACTCGCCAGAGAGGGGGGTGGCCGGAGGGAGAGGGAAGACAACAAAATAAATCAATTCATTGAGAAAAGAAGAGAGAAAGGCCTTGAGGTAGACCCCAGATATGCCTTTCAGAAACGGGATCGGCGTGTCCTCAGACCCCAACTTGCAGCCAAGTGTGAGGTCCCCAGAAGCTGGGCCAGGGGAGAGGACCACATTTGGAGGTAGGAAGATCTGGGTTTGCGGCTACAGCTGGTGAAATTGATAATGTTCTATCGACTCTTGAAGCTCGTGTTTTCCGGTAACTTTGAGTCCTTCCTACGGTGCAGGTGTCTTTCGTTCTACAATCATTTTTAGCATCTATTTGGTGTTAGCTCATGAACCAGGCACTGCAGATAAAAAGCGAAGAACAGCTCTGTCCGGAAGATTTTCAATGAGATGCATGTGCATAGCAGTTTTTAAATTTGATCTCTGTGAGAAGCAGTATAATTTATTATTAAAATTATATCGTGTGTGAGTATAAAAATATATATCTATGATCTCTCTGTCCACCCATCCATGCCATTCATCCACCTGTTCAGCTGTCCATCCATCTATCCACCCTTTTTTCCTTCCTTTTAAAATCAGTTTCCTGTATACAACTCATAATCTGTTGGAAGTGGCTGAAAATGGTAATACAATAAAATGGTAATACAATAAAAGCGTCTGATACCACTTCAGACAGGAAGAGTAGGAAAACTATTTTGTTAAATTCTGCAAAATAATCAAGTATTAATAATATGCTTGAGTCCCAAAAGATGGTATTAATGAAGGGCCACATCTGTTTAAGTAGATGTAGCTCTGATGGAAAAGAGTGAATAACGCAAAAAAAAAAAAAAAAGTTAAGTGAATATTTAAGACATCCTTAAGGCCATGTCCAAGATGCTAGTGCTCTGAGCTACCCCAATATCCTGATTCAAGTTCGGGGATTCCAACATTGTCATGAACCAGCTCCGACCTTGAGCAGATCACTTTTTTCCTGGCCTCAGCTTCCCAAGCTTGTAAAATCAGGTAGGGTGTATTGAATGGATATATCACAACTTACAGGTAACACGGTTCCCCACGTGTTTTTGTTGCTAACATTTTAAGGATGCGAAGTGCAGGTTTCTGCCAGTGGATACTCTCAAGGCTAACAGTCACTTTAAAACAACAAAGCAGCGGAATGTCATGCATAAGTGGAATGTGCTTTTACAATATCTAATGCAATAAACATACTTTTCTTAAACAATCCATGACAGATGAATTCATCTTCCCTTTAGAAAACTCCAATCAAACGTAAAGACGTCCCTTTTCAGCACCAGGAGCTACAACCCTCCTTATCCTCGGAAACAAATGAAACTTCACGTTCCCAGGGATGGCAAGTCAAGTTGAAACCTGTTGTCACAGCCCTGCGGAAAATGTAGATCCGTAAGATTTCATGCCAGACGCTGAGTGCCAGACATCTTGCAGGGGGGCGAGGAGGGGGCGGGAGGGTAGAAAAACAGGGGTTAAATAGGACAGAATGGGAGAAAGTAAAATCACACTCCTCGCCATGCAGACAGCGTTCTTCTCTGACGCGTCCGTGATACTGATCTCAGCCAAGAAGAAGGTTCATGATGAGAAGTGCCGGGAGCCCCGTGGGGTAGAAGGTGTTTTGTGTTAGGACTGGCTTGGAGAAAAGGGGCGTTTTTAATCACTTTGCATACGACTCTATTTTCCAGCTCCATAGAGTGTTGGGGGCTTTAGCGTCTGAGAAAAAGGAAATAACCAAAGCAGCGTGCGACGCAAAGTTGTGTTTGCACCATGAGCATCTGGCGTGTTTTCTGTTCACGTTTCATCCTGCCCGGTCTTACGGTCTCCGAGGAAATAGCCTGAAGCCTCCTGATCTGTTCAGCCCAGTGTTTTCACTTTTGTCTTAAAACAAATGGCCAAATAAACACATGATTTTTTTTTTCCCATAGACTCCTGTTCTTTGGAGCTCTCATATTGTCCTGTTTAAATTTACTTCTTAAAACATTAAAATCCTGCTTGGTGTGAGAATCTGGCTGAGTAAGGACGTGTTGGTCCAGAAAATAAATAAGGTAAAGGCTTGGTTTAGTTTAGATGAAAAGCTTTAGAAGACACACACACACAAATTTACACAGCTTAGTTTTTAGAATATATGCAATTGGCTTTTTTGGGTTCATTAAAAAGGAACCAATAGGCACCATAATAACTTCCTGCTTTGATTTTGCACTGCCACCTCAAACTCCTGATGAGAGTTTTATATTCAAAACCTATTGGGAAAAGCCTCTTCCCATTCTCTTCTGCAAGAAAGAACAGTGAGTTTAGCGTCAGACGGCTTGTTCTGACTCTGCTCCATTCCTGAGATGTGACTGTAGGTAAACTGGTTGGGTTATCAGACCCTCAACATACTCACCTAGAAAATTGGTGCAAGATTGGCACAACACCATCCTGGGGAGAATCCCAGGAGAGAGGCGTGTGAGTGAGTCTGCACACCATAACTCGACATGCACACGCGGAACCTATAGTTATCCCTAGTAGTGATCCTGAATAATTATCCTGTTACCACCGATGGTGAGGACAACGTTTTCTCACGTGCTGCTTTCTGAGTAACTCAAGGGTCATTTACAAATTTCTAGAAGGACATCTTGATCGATAGAGCCTTGAACGATTTGGGCTCAGAAGCAAAATATTTCAGTCATGTGGACAGTTTCCATATTCTGCCTGTTCTCATTTTCTCTTTGTCTCCGGTCAGGACCCAGAGCGACATCTATTCCAAGGGGATTTAGCAATCATTCATTTAACTTTGTCCCATTTTTGTTTAAAGAAAGAAGGCATCATGGAATGGCGAACAATTGGGGGGTGGGGTGGGTAATTTCACTCCTCTCACTGCCCTCTATCACTCTGAGACATCGCCCAGAACTAGCCTGAGAATTAAACTAGGATCGCACAGTGGAAGATAGTTGTTTGTATGTTGAAAACCCTGTGAAGTGAAGCCCGTTTGAGCTGAATGGGGTTGAGGTCCTGCTGGATTCCTCCTAACACCTGGGCACTTCAGTTTTCCCCACGGTGGCTGAGGGGCTTTCCAAAGTCCTTTCCTCCCCGTCAGAGCCTAGAATTGAGCTCTTCCATATTGTGAAAAACTAAATTTGGAAAATGGTCCAGGAACCATTTTATTTTATTGCTCCTAGTTATTAAGAAATCAAACGCTGAGGCTGCTGCAACGTATAAATCAACTAATTTTTTAAATGGAATCAATAGCTAGGTTTGGATCTGCCATCTATGTCCATAGTGTTTGCTTTTTGTTGTTGTTGTTGTTGTTTTAATTTTAAAAGTAGCAAATATAGAAAATTTAGAAAATAAAAAATCTGGAGATGTTCCTGCCTAGAATTGGTGTATGATCCTTCCAGTGTTTTAGAAATGTGCACGCCTGCATTTTTTACCTTATTTACACACATGGCTTCATACTGTGTGCACTGTCCTATAACCATTTTCACTTCTCAGAACATGATTTTTTTTCCCACATCATTAAATATGCCTCCACAACATTATATTTAGTTATATATTTCCTATATTCCCATTGGAATGCAAGCTCTGTGGGCACAGGGGTTTGCTGCTTTGTACACAGCTGTGTCCTTCAGATTTAAAACAGTGCCTGGAACACAGGAGGCAGATCCCAAATAAATATTTGGGGCAAATTAATCTACTAGAGTCCACCTCATGTATATATCATAACTTGTTGAGTTTAGATATTCTTACACTGTAATTGGAGACCCTGGAGAGTGAGATCTGGTCTAGTCGTGTGCACTGCTGCGACCTCAACATTTGGAACAAACTCTGACACTAAGTAGTTGCTCAATAAATGCTTCTTAATGAAATGGCCACAGTCTCTCAACACTGGACTCATTGTTTGCAATATTTTGCTATTATAAACAATGGTGATGATGGTGATGAACATCTCTGTAGTTAAAATATTTGCTAACATTCCTAATTATTTAAGGATAAAGTCCAGGGAAATATAATTCATGGGTAATGGATGGGAATATGTAATGGATTTTGAAGCTTAATGGAAATTCTTCCCTACAAGAAAAATGATCTTTCTTTGCTCATTTATTTTTTGCCAATTCACACTCCTAAGGACAGTGTAGAAAGCACCTCTTTTCCTGATGCGTTAGCACCAGAGAAGTCAGTTTTTAAACCTTGTTAATTTGATGGATGAAATGTCCTGCCTCCTTGATGTAGTCTTACATTTGACTATGAAGAGATTTAATATCTTTATGTGTTATTTTAGTGTGTATTTCTTCATTTGTTCATTGTCATTTCAGTGTTTTTTCCCTTTTCTTACTAATTCAATTAAAATACATAAAATCTTTGAGTATTTGGGAAACAGTAAGCATTGTTCATCATTATTATTATACCACATATTTCATTTTTATTTCTCCTTTTTATTGATTTGTAAGATTCTAATCTTATGTACCATATATGCATATTTATGTATTACTGGTTGACATACACATCGAAAATATTTTATTTATTTCATATTTCATTTGTTTTCATATTGCCACATGTACCTAGTGTTTCCTTTTTCTTTTGTCCTCTGCCTTTATGACTAATTTGTCTTTTGTGGGTAACATTTAATATACTTTACAGACACATATAATATATATAGGATGGATCAAGTTTAGAAAAAAATACCAGTAGACTAAATGACGTTATTTAAAATAATACTATTTTGTTTGTGATTTACAGTTTTCAAAGCAGTTTGGTGTATGTTTCTTTTCAGTCTTCCCATAACCCTTGCAGTGGGTGAAGAAACATTAAGACACCTATTTTTACAGATGCGGTAACAGAGGCTTGGACACAAAGGGAACACATATAGAGCAAATATCCTGAATGTAATTTCAGGACTCTGTACATTTTGGCTCTTTCTTTAAAAATCTGAGGAAGGTGATGATAATGGTGATGATGGTGATGATGATGTTGATGATGGTGGTGGTGATGATGGTGATGATGATGGTGGTGGTGATGATGGTGTTGATGATGGTGATGATGATGATGGTGGTGGTGATGATGGTGTTGATGATGGTGATGATGATGATGGTGGTGGTGATGATGATGGTGGTGGTGGTGGTGGTGGTGGTGATGATGGTGGTGATGATGGTGGTGGTGATCTCTAACTCTAGGTTTGATGCCAGCATTTTGGTGATCTCCGGTCACCTTACACTTCCTAAATCTTCAGTCTAAGAGGAGGAATAAGATAATTAAGGTTTCCTGACTATAATGTGGCAGGTGCTTCCATATGAACGGTATTAGTAATCCCCACCTCAAACCTGGGCATTAAGAGTTAACAATTCCAGCTGTCTTTTTTTTTTTTTTTTAAAGGACAAGAATCTCAGACTCCCACATTCCCACCTCACATCGGGTGCCCCAGGACACACTAATAAACAGCAGAGCCTGGATCCCTGCCCCAAGACGGTGCACATCCAAGGCCTTCAGCTCTCCTATTCCCTCCACAGCATTAAGTCTGACAAAACCATCCCCTGACTTTGAGTGGCAAATTATAGCCTGGTTGTATAATAGCTCTCGATCTTATTTATTCATTTTTTTGAATTCCTAAAAAATCGTGGCAAGCAGATCAGCATGGCCCCCTGCCCCCCGCACTGTGGAAGTTTGATAATGTATGTCCTAACTGCTTAATTGATTGATTACCTCACTGCAGCTTCCTGAGGTACCGAATTTATCTCTAATAGCCAGAGTCAGGCTCTGCAGGCAACCGTGGGGGGGACGGGGGTCCCTTGGTGTCGATTTGCTCTTAACTGGAAAGTCATTACCACTTAATACATGTAGATTGTGTTGAAAGAAAATTATGTGTAATGAAATGAGGGAAAAATTAGTGGAGTGTTATGGGCGAAAGCAGATGTTAGGGAGGAATTATGCTAGCAGAGATAATCACCTTCGCTGGTATTGTGTGTGCTGGGGTGTTAACTGAGGGAGAGGCTGGGAGAGAGAAATGCATGCATTGATCGACACAGATTCGCCCCTTAGAACCGCCAGCGTGGAATCTCCCCCCATTCCAGGACTCAGTGGCTGAGGCTGGCTCACCCGCATTTGTGGCCCTTTCTCCCTGCAGTCTCCAGAGATGCCAGGACATAAAAAGTCCACTCGCTGGTGCTGGAGAGATGGAATGGACTGTACCCGGCTGTAGAGGCTGGGAAAGCATGGAGCACTTCATTCTTACAATGTTAGTTGAATCTGGGAAAAAACAAAAACCAACAACAACAGAAACAAACAAAGCCAAACAAAACAAAAACCTTCTCTCCACACACCATCCCACCCACGCCAAAAAAAAAAAAAAAAAAAAAAAATCCCTAAATAAACCTTAGCCTCTAAAAGGATAAGGCTGTTGGATCTTTTTGTAAATGGTCTTATCTCAAATGAAGGCATTCAAGTGCCCGTGCCTGTGTCTGTGGTGCCAGAGGGAATAAAACCTCATTGCTTTTATGTCTCAATATCCTTGGGTGCGAGAGCTTGGCATGCACAGTCCGGACCTCTTACTTGACTCATTTACTGATGAAGAAACTGAAGCCTCAGAGATAGACCCAGTGAATGAAAGAGGAAGCTGCTCGTCAGCGTGGGGGCAGCAGAAGTCCAGGGCACCACACTGGTTCCTTCAGGGCACTCGGTTCTCACCCGCTATGGGCGATCGTGCAAAATGAAGGGACGTTCCCGATACCCTAGCAGGTGTGCAGATGCCTACGTGCATCCCAGAGTGAACTGAGGTTGGATTCAAGCCTCAGTTCTCAGCAAGTGGCCACGCCCAGAGTCTACCCCACAGTGCTCTTCCCTAGAAATATTCGGCTTCACCCTATTTAGAGGAGTTCTCAATGTCGGAAGTCCAAGGGCCCCTGGTTCTCTGCCGCACTAACCAGGCTTTGTGAAGCTAGTGTCACTTATCCTTAACTGCAGGGGCTACGTGCTCAAGGGTCGGGATTAAATCCATTGCATGAAGATGTCAAGTTACCGACATTTCCATCCACCATCCCAGCGGTAGAAAGGGAGGCTGCAGTTCTTACCCCGTGAGTTTGCTATGAGTATTGACCAAAATAATATTGACAGCGCTGAGCAAGTGCCTGGTGCATATAGTAAGTGCTCAATAATTGGTTTTCATTGTTCATAGGGATATTATATTTTGCATAGAAGTATCTTGCGTGTTTGTATATATGAATTTATACCATACATATATATATATCTAGACTCTATGGAGCTTAAACCATAACAAGTGATTTTAGAAGGTTACTGAATTAATTCAGCAATGTCTTTTTTCATAAGCGTGTTCTAATTAACATAAGAAACAGTAAAATTGAATATCACAGACTTCCGTTGTTAACGTTTTAAGAAGGCCTAAGGCTTGCAGTGGCTGAGGGCGCCTCCTCTACACGTAGCGCGTTGAGTCTATTCTAAAGAGAACTGTCAGAAAACCAAACGACCAAGAGTTTAAATAAACAAAAGCACGTTGCCTACACTGACAGTGTCCTTGGGTAAATCCAGTAAGAAAACATCGTTGTGCCATCTTGTAGCCCAAGGAGAAATGGTAGAGATTGTTCCTCCATCCACTTGCAGATCTTTAAGACAAGTACCCTTCGGATTTTGTTCTGGAGGCTGGAACTGCAGCTTCCTTGAGAGTAGGCAGCGTTTACAAGACATCCCCTGCTACCAAGGAGACCATGCCATTCACAGGGGCTGTGAGGATGGAGTCGGTGTCTCAGAAGGTTTAAGGTATAGCGATGCTTATGGTTAAGAGAAGGGTGGAACTATAGCACGGGGTATTTAGGTTTAATTCTTTATTTGCTGGCTGCTAAAGAAGTCCCATGTGGTAAGGAAGACTCGACAAACAGAGAAGCTTAGTAAACATCACACACACCCTCACACATCCATTCTCTCTGTCTCTCTCTTTCTCTCTAGCAAGACACATTCATAATCCCCTTCCTCATCTAACCTGAAGATGCTTTAAATTGTTCCTGGGCGTTCTCCCATTTCTGCCTAGATGTGCCTGTGAGCCTGTGTGTGTACCTGTGCAGATGCCTGTGGCTGTACGTGTGTGTGTCATCCTGAAAGACTTTATGAAATGCAGTTGAATGAACACACTATAATTTAAGTCACCAATCACAATCTGTAGGATGTTTCCAGGGTTTTTTTTTTTTTTTGTTGCTGTTGTTATAATAATCCAGCAATGAATACCCACATATACCGTGTAAGCATCTCTCTTATTATTTGCTTAGGATGAATTCCTAAAATGCAGTTTCAATGCCATAGAATATGATCATCTTAAAGACTTGAGAAATATGCAGTTAGTAGCTTTAGAATGGAATCTGGGTGAAAAGAGGTATTAGGATGAAACATACACCTGATTCTGAAAAATATGTCTGACTTCATGCTAGACTGACTCCATGAAACCTAGCAGTTTCAATGCCAACATTTACCCATTAAAATAGTTACATATTCATCACTGTAGATGTTAGACACATTTTATGAACTATCTCATTTTAAACATCATAAAACGCCACCAAACTAGGGATCAAACACTTTTGCCAAAATGGGAAAGTATCTTTGCACATTGACTAATGTTCACAATAACTATTGAAGAATTCTGTCACCATCCTGTTAACGCAAATGTACAACACAAGGACTTTAGCAACTACTTTAAAGTTAAACCCACAAATAAGCCCTGGTTCTGCACATTTTCTCTGTGATCTTTAGTTCATCACTCAACTTCCCTGAGTCCATTTCCTTACCTGATAGTGTGGTGGTCTAACTTGCTAGATTATCTGGAAGATTCAAAGAAATCATGAATGTAAAAATGCCTGGTACACATTGTTTCAAGGGTAATTATTATCAGTGTTTTTACAATTATCTACAAATTTTTTGTCGCAGATACGGATTTTGGACTAGACCTACGTTTAAATCTCAGCTGGGTGTGTGGTGTTAATGAAGCCGTTTTTAACTCTCTGGCACTCAAGTTTTCTTACTTATTAAATGGGAATAGATACCTACCTTGCTGGGTTTCAGTGCTGAATTAAAGAGAATATTTAAGTAAAACAGCTCAGTGCGGAACCCAGAACACAACAGATACACACAATAGGAACACAATAAATCTTTGCTTTTTTAATCCATGAATAACAAAAACAGTAATGAAACTTTGTAAAGTATCAGCCCTCTTTTCCCAGATTCCCAGCTGAGCAAATTTTTCAGAGGGAAACCGACTCACCATCTTTACTTTAATGGTTTCAAGAGGCAAGCAGGCTCTTTTGGAGCCAATGCAAAACTACGATGAATGTTTCAGTGACTGAAAGGGCAATTAAGCTGCTCAGTGCTGGGTGCCATTAAATGGAATGGCACTGCATTAGTGGCGTGTAGCTGTTATTGTTTATAAATACAGAAAAGCAACATATAGGTCACACTTTGGCTCTGCCTGCTACAGATCCCTCATGCAGAGGGTCGGAGCGTGAACTCTCGTCTACGGGTCTATGCCTCTTTCTGTTTATTCACTTAGGGGAAGGGCTTGCAGCCAAGGAGACAGTGAAGGAAGGACCCTGCCTCTGTGGTTGATTTGCTGGGGACAGTGTACAACGCTGTCAGAGACCTGTCCTCTGAATCGTTGTCTTTAATACCTGGACCTCGACTTACCTGACTTCAGCAGAATATAAAGTATCCCATAGGAGAATTGTCCAAACATCTCACGACATGGGCTTTGGAAAAGAACATCCTTGAGTTTGGAACGTACAATGTGACTTTATGCAACAGAGTTATCCTTAAACCTCCCTGGTAAAACCAGGACAGACCTGACAGTTTTTTTTTTTTTTTTTTCATGGTGATTAGAGAAATTTAAAAGGTGGCTTTCTTCCCTGTCTTCCTCTGAAGACAAATCTGTTCCTAGTGTCTTATTTTTGTGTTTTTTTAAATTTGTTTGTTTGCTTTATTTTAAACGTGGTGGGAAAATTTTCCAATGTGTAGTCAAAACTACCTAACTATTCTTCAATTTTTATTTTGTACGTAGCACTTTTTTTAGTTACAGTCATAGCCTTGAGCTCTGCAGGACTATCTTCCCTTATACCAAATGCCTTCAAAATGACACAATCCTTTTTTCTTATACTTCCTAATTTTTAAAAACAATTCGCTTTTGTCTTTCTCTCTTCCTGGCTGGTCTATTAACAGCTAGTTCTCTGTGTACTAATAACGTTATGAGCCACTTCATTCATCTGTCCTTTTCGGTAAGCTTAAAACCAAGTAATTACTATCATATTTATTGATTCTGCATTGAGTCCGCAGAGTAGGACCAAGATCTCCTGTATGATTCAAGTTATTGGCTCCCGAGAAGCCCTTTCAGTTCCTTGGCTGTGCTGTGGAGAGTTGAGGACTCTGATAAGTAATTTACAGTTAAGGGTGTTCAAGCCAGGCAGGGAGAATCAGGATTCTGCCATTTATGGTCCTCTGTGTCCTAACAGTAAGTGACTCAGAGGACCTGGTTATTGCGTTATAATGTATGCCAACACTGATGCTTCCAGTTGAATTTTGGATAACAAATTTACCAATACCTGCAAGAGTGCTTAGTAAACCACTGAAAAAATGTGTCATGCAAAGCATTAGACCACATCACCTGTGGTGGAGATGAGTCTGTTTTTCTAGCCTTGATCATCTCTAATTCTGACTAGAGTGAGCATGTGTGCTCCTCCAGCACAGGGCCATCTCCAGTAGGCTTGTTCTCAGCAGAGCATCCCAGTGCCTTTAGATGGTTCAGTAGGGTGTGTGGCAGCTGGAGACTTCTGGCCAGTCACCTTTTTCCAGATCATTCACACATCTGCTATTTTCCACACTGTGTTGCATAATAAAATCATTTCCTATGTGTGCCCTGATATAAAAAAAAAAAAAAATAGGCAAGCGCTACTAGACAACCCCTGCATCACCTATGTGTATCTGCTGCGAATTTCTGTAAGGATGCCCTAACACACTGCCTCATCAAGGCTGCATCTTCCAGCAAGAGGAATATACCCTGGCATGACTATTCTTGATTCTAATATCTCCCCACATCATGTTAGAAGCTCTACTTAACCCATTTTCTCCTTTCATTCACCACGTACTGCAGAGAATAAGAAGATGTTCAGCACAACTTACAGGTTAAGATCACATGATCTGTAGCCACACAAGCCTGAGTATGATTCCCCATTCTGCTACTTCTTAGACATGTGACTTTGGAGAAATTTTCTAGCTTCAAGTCTTGGTTTTGTCTTCTCTAAATTGATACTGGTAAATTAAAGTGTGTGTGTGTGTGTGTGTGTGTGAAAAAGAGAGACATTAGAAAAGTTATATATTGATACAAGACAACCATTTCTGAGAGTGCCAAAGGATGCTTTCACTCCTCTACACCTGAATGCAACTAATGACATATTTACGTATCAAGTAAGCCTTCTCTGTATACTTACTCTTAGCTAGTAAAGAGATGAGAGGATAAATATGTATTTTATGTTCTGTTACCTTACTGATCAGTGGCGAGAGGCAGGCGGGAATAACATGTAGATAAATAACACAGTAGATTTGGTTACCGATTCCTACATGTTCACTTTCTCTCCGCTTTTGCCATCCTGAAGACAGACTTCACTTCCCCATCTCATTCATTCACTTCTCCATTGATGTAGAGGGTGACTGTATGATTTCCTGTGGCCAATGGGATAGAAAAGGATGTAATATTTACCACACCTAAGCGACAGCTTTTAGAGGCACTGTAGGTTCCTGTCAACTCTCTTACTCCTGACCTGGGCCGTGAGCAAACAGCACACAGCAGGCAGGGGCTGTCCCTTTCATCTAGATCCCAGAATGTGAAGACCCAGGGAGCAGACTGAGCAGAGAGCTGCAAGGTTTCAGATCTAATGTTACATAAAGTGACATAATTGGGAGTTGTTTGTTAAGCAGCATTGTCATAGCAATTGCTGACAGATACAGATAAGAATACAACAGATACATTTTATAAGACAGGAACTGTTAAAGTATTGAAATGCATTTAGAGCTATCCTAAGGGTATGAGGGAGATTTCACAGAGAGGTAATATTTGAATGGTGAGTCAAGGATTATGGCATGGAGGGTTAGTCCATTTAAATGCTGATCATGTATTTGGTAAAATGTCCAGTACATTACCAATAACAGTGCACAAGTCAGTCCAGACAAAAAGGCCGACTAGAGGAGCAAGTTCAATGAATGGGTCCCCTCCCCTGCATTACTGTTCATTTGGGCTCTGCAATGGCATAGGGACTGAGAACCTCATTCTAGCCTTGACTTGCTTTGCATTCTTTCAGGAATTCAGATATTTATCCAGAAATTCAGAGCTTAGGTTCAGTTCATTTGGAAGAAAAGACACAAGTGCACCTCTCTCAGCATCAACATTATCACCTTCCGAATTTCTTAACACAGACTAACCCTTATGTAGAAAATCACAAACACAGATTTTTGCATTCAGATGCATTTACCTGGATGAGTTGTTTATATGCATTTGAACATGAAATACAATTATCATGATATTTTCTCATATGCTTATGTCATAATGGTTCTTGATTATAGAGAAGAAGATATGTGTATGTAATTAGATATATAGATATAAATATGGATTTGAAACCTAGTTCACTATTGTCTACTACTGCATGATCTTGGAAAAGTCATTTAACTTCTCTGAGGCTTAGAAATCTCACCCCAAAAGTGGGGCAATTCTTTCTTACTCACATTTGATGTTATTATTTTGAAGCACAAATGAGGTAGCAGCTGTAAAATCACTTGGTATAAGAGAAAGTACCTTGTCTTTCCTTCCTACCTAAAAATGTACACGATGTGCAGGTACTTTATATCATTAAATAAGGGTGATAAATTCCAGCCAAGATTTAGGATTTAGAAAGAAAACAACTGCATCCACATAACAAAGAAACACGTCTCTGTGTTCAGTACGCAGTTTATCACGTGTGGTTTTCTCTCTCCTTCAACATCTCTAACTGTGGCTGTATCCCCATCCGTTTCACACGGCCTTTGTTTCAAAGCAACAATGGTCATATCAAACATAGGGGATGGTAGGAGGGAGGGCATGTTCAGTGAACAGACCTGCCTGCAGAACTTGTGGATTTCTGGAAGGTTCTGCCGTATGTGGAAGATTAGAGCGGAAGGTAAGTTTGGGGTCCCTGATGAGGGATGGGAGGAGCCAAAGGACCTGGCTTCTCTTCTGTAATCAGCAGGATGCATTGCTGCTAGAGTGGCATTTCCCAGCATCAAGTAACAGGCATTACCTGAAAAGACTGTTCCTTGGTCACTTTCGTTTGGCAAGATGCTGAAATAAACAAAGGATTCTTTACGGCATGAAATTTCAGAAGCTGTAATATGCTAATTTCTTGACTTGTTGAGTCTTGAGTTCCAGATTTTATTCTCTCTCTCATGCTCACTTTCATTATGTACTTTTAAATGACCTTATTTAAGTCTAAAAAGACCCTTGGGAGGCAGGTATCACTAGTCTATACTCATTTATCCTTACAGATGAGGAAACTAGGTTGCAGGGAAGTCAAGTAAGTAAATCCATAGATGGGTTTTAACCACTACAACTTTAACCACTTTCAAAATTTTATTTACTTTATCATTTAAAATGATTTCATATTGCTTACCATCAAATACAATGGGTGTTCCATACATGTGCTTGATGTTTATCCTGGGATTGTCCCCTGCTCCCTGCAGAAACGTACGCACACCAGCTTGAGAAGCATGGGTGCTTGATATGAAGGGGATGGTAACACTATGGCAGGTATATGAACCAAAATAATTTAGGTTCCTCATTGGGGACTCTTGTTAGGGTCTGCCTGGTACAACTCACCAAGTATACCATAAATCCTAAGATTTAATTAAAAAATTAATCAGAGGGTATTAGCAGCCAGGATAGCTGGTTGCAGAAGGGCTTCAGATTAAAAAGTTTGGTTTCAATGCTGAGATCTTCTTTGCCTTGTCCACACGGGGCTCCTGCTAGAGAAAGCAAGTAGACTGGCTACTCAGCGTTTACTCATGTGGTCTTTTTAACCGAACACCAGATTTGTTTTAATGATTTGTTCATGAGTGATTCGTCTAGGATCCTCGCCTGTGCCCCCTTTGTGCCTGGGTACAGATGTGCATCTAGAACACATTTAGTTCTATGGTTTCAAAGAGTGGCCGCCCACTCTGTGCATGTGATTAATTCTACATGCAGCTAATTATACCCACAATTGGCTAATTGTCAGTGCAATTAGCCAATTGCAGGCCCAATTGGCCACTTGTCCCATAATTTGAAGGTGCAAGTGGACAACTGAAGGACCGATTAGATGCATGTGGAGTTTTACATATTCAAAGGGGAGACGAGTGGAGGAATAGACTTTGAAAACGTGGCCTCAAGTGCAACATAAAAAGTCCATGTGTGCAGGTCTTTGGGAAAGAAAGCTATAGTTCATCTGATACTTTTCCAACCTCAGTACTTGATTGGTCTTAATTTTTTCCCCCAAATGGAGCAAACAATAAGGAGCGTCTATGCTGGATTGGAAATTTTAAATGAATTGAAATGTTATGAATTTTAATCAGAATGACCATACCCCAAGCCATCCTGTAGCTGTTTATTTTCATGCAATTTTAAAAGTCAACATTTTTTCTTCCTAAAAATAAAATCATAAAAAAGGCAAACAGAGAAACAATCAGAGTTTCAGGATGGACGCAGCTGAAGCCAAGTTTGAAATCCATAAGAACTTACTTCTCCATCTCGAAGCCTATCAGTTTTAAGGGTTGATAGTTTACTGAGAACAGCAAATGTTACCAAGCTTTTGGCCAAAATGCCTTTTCTTTTCTCCTTCCCTCCTTGTTCCTCTTAAATTTCTTCCTTAGGAAAAGATCTCATCCCATCAAAACCTCTCTTTGCTTTTTTTTCAGTAGCTCCATCAGGCAGAACCCCGAGGAGAAGTGGCTGCCTTCACTGCTCACTTTATAGGATCACATTCAGGGATTATGCTCATTTGTTAGAAGTTATTTGTTCAAGTACAACTACCTGATTTCACAGCCCACACACCTGTAAATACTCACCCTTCTGTGCTGGCTCTCTGCTCAGGTGCCTTACCACAGGAAACCCAGATCCACAGTAGGAGCCGAAAATAGCAAGAAATCTTGTGAAAACTGGCTCATCGTAGGTGCTTGGCAAACGGCGACTGAAGATGAGTGTCACTCAGGGGGAGTTTTAGGGGCTGAGAAAGAGATTTGGCGTCATCTCGCGTAGTGCGGATTTAGTTGCTTCGAAAAGCATTGCAGTTAAAATGAAACACGATTGTTCTGGCCTCTCCCATGTCGGCAGTTTATATTTTTAGGGACTTCAACCTCCTGAAAGGTGGCCACAGACTCAGCAGTGAACCCAGCAGACTTTATCAGGAATACTTGCTACAAAGCCAATGCACTAAAACCCTGTAGAAATTCTCCTGACCCAAGCTTCTCAGATCGACATCTTTCAAATATGAGTCTCAAGGGGTTTTCTGTTCAGACACAAAAAGATCAGCAATTAAAAACAATCTATGTAATTCATGTTTTAACCCAGACTATTCCAAATGTAATTGACCAAGGAATTCTATTTTTTCATCATAGCGAACGCTATTGGCTACCCAGTTAGAGTTCAATGAGACGTGTTTTTTGAAATGCAGCACTAGACCATGGTTTAGAGCTAAACTGGTAAGTTAATACGCACCTTTAACAAATTTGTTTATTTGGTTTTCAGCTCACAGAAAGGTTTTTAAAGCTCACTTTCAGGGCGGACCACATAAAGGAAGTCAGAAATGAAAAGCAGTTTGAAATGTGCATCACAGCTCTGTTCGCTGGAAGTAAGTCATTCATTCCTCTGGGCCTCTGTTTCCTCATTTGTACGAGGTAAGCCTTGTATCTGATGTACACCAAGGTCCTTTCTGCCCTGGCATCTTGGGTTAGGCAGTGGTCCAGCCAAAGAATGCTTTACTTGATGGATTTCTCTCTCTCCTCTCTACTCAAATCTCCAGGGCCTGCTACACTAATAATTGGAAGACAGAGTCTCTATTCTGGATTTTCTGCCTGTCAGTGCATTACATGGGATGAGTCTCAACTCTTTGAAACCTCAGTTTCCCGTAAAAGAAACCAAAGTTAATGACGTACCCAAAAGAAGACTCACAGAGCTGATGAATGTGAAAGCCACTTGAAAAGCGTGGATTCTTCCCGATTACTGTTGCTGTTCTATTAAATCGTGTCCTTGTGCTTCGATGTGAATATCACTAGTAGTGACAGTAACGACTGTAGCTCAGATTCAAGCACTGTTCGCATTAACTGCCTGTGACTGCGGCTAACGTGCCCATCGCGGGGATGAACTTGCGCTGCGCCTGATGAGTTTCAGCACCAGATTTTGTTCTGCTAAACTTGGGGTTTTGCTCCGAGGGGAGAATTGCAGTGCCGGCCTTCGGGCCGTGCCAGGAAAATGTGCGGGCCAGATGGCAATCCAAGTTGGTCTGATAGAACAGTTCTATTTCTGTGGAGTCTCAAAAATGAACTGACAGGCACGAAGCACTGCGGCGACTCAGAGTCTGAGGTCCCTGACTTAGAGCTTCTGAGCTGAAATCTTCTATTGTCCTGTGAAACCTTTTAGGGGATGGGACAACTGGAACCTTCTATCCCCATCGTCACCATTGTCATCACAGCCACTCTTCCTCAAGCACCTACTGTGTGCCTGGACCCCTTCTGGGGTCTGTTACAATAGACTGTCGTCATCTCTGTAACAGCCCCATGACACATTTATCCATATTGTCATGCCTTAGATGAGGACACTGTGGGTCCAGGAGACTGAGCAACTTGCTCATATTCACAAGGATGCTGAAGGGTGGGGCTGAGATCTGAATTCAAGACGTCTACATTACTTCTTCTCCATGACAATTCCTCTCCAGCAGAACGTATCCTAAAGTTTGTAATCCTCCTGAGGGCTGCAACAACTGTGCATGTGTGTGTACACGTGTGTGTGTGTGTGTGCCCCTATGCACACGTGTATGTAGATATTTTAATTCCACTCCGCAGAAGGAATACAGCCCTGGCCTGGCATAGAACGTTCATTGGAGAAATGCTTCCTGGCTTCAGTTTCCAACAAGTCTGAAAGTTGTCCTGGAGCCCTGCTTTTCGCCTTCGTACGTGCATCAAATATCAATGCTGGTCCCAAAGTCTCAGAAAATAAACGCAGATGCAGGAGCTTGAGCAGACCCGACACTGGCAGACGAGGGTTAGAATCTAGACCTTCTGGCGCCCAGGCCAGAGGTCCCCACACCGCGCCCTAGGAATGCGGAAACCCGTTTGTTCTTAGTCACTGTTTCTCCTTAATCTCCCACTGCTGACGAATGAAGGGTGATTTAATGAAAGGAAGGTACACTGACATATTTCAGGTGTCTTTGTCGTTATTGTTAGGAACACATGGGAAATAGCAGAATTCTGAGTTTCTCAAGCTGTGTTTGCACATGAGGTTGAGCTGCGGCGAGGATCCCTCCCATAACCACAGTCCATGTGGACTTGGGGACTTCGTACGGGGTTCAGTCTGTGGTGTCATCCAACCCCCAGCCTCAGAGGAGACATCACCCTAGGCCATCAGAACAGATGGTGGCATGGACACAGTCATTTTGGTAGTGAGAGAGTAAAGTATTGTTTTGGACCACATTCTTAAAAGAGACTGACATTTTTAGACATGCACTGGATTTTCCTTACCAAATGAACATCCCATTTAAAAAAAATTATCAAATTAATAGCATAACAAGTTTCAAGGGGAGGTTTATTGGAGTCAAATATTTAAAAAGCTGTCATTTAAACAGAAATAGTTGTTAAATTGAGGAGATAATTAGGTACCTGAAATTAATCAAAGTATGTTTTTAAAAATAAAACCTATATTTGACTCATTGCAAATATATTTCAGTCTCTTCTGTTTCCCTGTAATATATTAGAACTTGGCAGTTTTGCAAACTCATCTGCAGATTGCCTTTGACCATTAAAATGGTGTTCTGGCCTTAACATGGTAGATTCTACAAACGTGTGTCCCAAATTAAAATTCAAGCTATAACATCTATGGAGTCTGCAGGCATCAACTATAATGTGTAGAAGTGATAGTGCTAAATTGAATACCTTTATGCTCTATTTTCTACCAGTCTCTTCTTCCTCCCTTTATTTTATTCTCTTCCATTTTTGAATTGCCTCTTTCTACCAGCAAGGAGTACCATGATGATCCCAGCTTAGAGGGATAAGGGAATTCAAGGGAGCGAATGACAAGGAAATACTGGTGACATTCAGCCAGTATGAACCCTAGACTGAGGGTGAAATTCATGTATTCAAAAAAGTATTTATTGAACACCTGTTACATGGTAGGTACGGGTATAAAACTGAATGCAACTCCAAACCCCGGTTCTCATGAGGTTTCACTCTAGTGGGGGAAGGAAACCATGCACAGAAGACCACTAACAATGAAGCAGATGATGTATCAGGAGGGAGTAAGTCCTACAAAAACATAAAACAGGGCAAGAAAAGAAGGAGTGGTGGTGGTGGGCGAGGAGGAGGAGCCCTCGCGGGACCAAGGTGGGAGGGACGATTCCACCCTTTCGTCAGTGAATATTCATGTGGTGTGTGATCTCTGTCACTTCTGTTTCTGCTTCATTTTTATTTCTTTAAATATAATTTCAGTCTTACAAGAGCTGAGGTGATGAATGAAACAAAGGCTGCTTAGTACACAGACAGTTCAAGGGCGGAGGCAGAATGCCAGGGCTCTGTGCAAACGGGCAAAAGGCAGCAAAGATGCGCATTTGCGTGGAGCCCACTAGATTCGGGGACCATCGTCTCCCGTCACCCCCGACCTGGAGGAAGTCAGAGCCCAGCCAACAGAGGATGGGCTTCACTATGGAAAGGACCAAAGCCCACCCTTTCTTTATCATCTCAGCTAACCCCATGCACAATTTGCTAACCCTGTTGATTTAACTGGCTTTTCCTAAATTATGGCCGAGTCCTTTTCCTCTCTTGGCAGGGTAACCGTTTTACCAATTTTTTATTCTTTTCTCTACTCAGCCCTTATAGATTCGGTTGTTGGTCTTCAAATGCCTTTGTCTGGTGTTCATTATTCCTGAGAAGTATCATTTGATGTTAGAACTACCAAGAAGACCAGGAAGGTAACACTGGGCTCCAGGGATGTGCCAAGACCTGGGCCAGGTGCTTTACCAACTGTCGGATCAGTTAACCCTCATTAACAACCCTGGGAGGAAAGAACACCTCTGCATCCGGGAATGATTCCAAGGTCACAGAGATGCTAAGTGAAGAGGACGCCCCGACGCCCTTAGAAGTGCACACAGACACTTGGTCCAAGGCTGCCTAGACTTGGATGCACACTTCCCTTGCTTTTTAGCTCTTCTTAAACAAGGCAGATTCCTAGGTCCCAGGCTCTTACTAATCTGATAGTCTGAAGCTGTAAGTGAACCAAGGACTCTAAAAAGTTTGAAAGAAATGAGATGACTACATCCTTCAAGTTTGGAAACTTTTGACTTAATTCAACTTCCTATTTTACAATCATGACATACGAGACTCAGAGGGAGAAGACTTTCCCAAAGCAAACTTTTGGCTGGTTCCCATGTCTCTGACCAGGCTATTTAATTCTGAAACTGCCGCCACTTCTCCTTCACGCTGCTCGCTTTACTTTTGTCTGGAGACACACTACCTTCTCGCCTGCTATTATGACTACTGCTGTAAGCTTGGCTCCCCATCTGAAAGGTACACTCTGTTGCAGGAAGCAGCTTGGCCTGTCTTTGTTTCACCTCCGTTCCCAGTACCAAGAGCCATGTCTGACTCATAGTAGGTGCTCAATAAATCTTCAAAAATTTAATTACGATCTCTCCTGACTTTCAGCAAGAACTGTCCCCACCGGGGTGGCCATCACTTCCTTCTCCTGCTGAGGGCCCTTTCAACTCTCCAGGACTGGGTTTCGGTCGCTGTGCCTCCCTTTTGTCAGTATCAGCCTAGTAGGTGGGGTAACGATGTCCTTTTTCTCCATGTGAGAACAGCGGAGGTAGATGGAGGGTCTGAAGGGAGGAGCAGCGGATGGAGCTCAGCGGCTTGGCCAGTGAGGCTCCCACTGCCCCGTCTCTGCTCCCGAGAGCTTGGTGCTCCCCTCTGACACTGGGAAATGCTAGCTGCGTGAGTCTCTGAATGCTTGGAAATAAAAGGGTAGTGGAGACCGCAGGGAAGATGATGCTGAAGGCACAGGCTAAGGTCAACACAACACATTCTTTGGAGTCACATAGCCCTGACTTGAATCTCACATCTATCACGTACCAGCTGTGTGGCCTTGAGCAAGTCACTTCTCTCTGAGCTTCAGTTTCCACTGCTATCCAATAAGAAAAATGTCCCTAACTTATAAAGCAATTAAGAAGACTAAAATAAAATAAGGTATAGAGAATTGGCCACTGGATACAAATACATTGTTTTGATATTTCTATGGACCACAGATAGAGAAGTGATGAAAAAAAACATATTTACATGCACCTACATGTATGCATAATTTATAATTGTGCATGTGTATATAATTTTAAAGTAAACTATGATGATTTAATAAAGAATAGATGAAATTCAACTGTAGGCAGACTGCTGCCTGGATCTTCATTGCCGGGCCTTAACACATTTCCCAGCACAGTTACTGTCTAACAAAAGGATGCTGAATAAATGGTGGAAGTCACGTTCTGGCCTGTCCGCTAAGCATAGTGGGAAATGCAAAAGGCTCAGTATGTTTTCACACGTCACATAAACCAGAGTTATATGCACCAGTGAGATGACTGGAAGTAGCCTCTCTTGCCCGGATCCAGTATAACCAGTATAACACAGCAATCAGAAGACAAAACCAGTGCCACCTTGTAGAATCAGCATAGACTGCTATCTGGGGACCCCCGATATTATTACCAGCTGCCATAAAAAAGCACTTCTTTGAATGTTTTTTCTACCTAATTGTCAAAACTGAATAATATTATCAGCTTTTTTTTTTTTATCCTTTGAGTATTTTTCTAATAAGAAAGCACGGAGAGGCATTGCAAATAAAAGCAGAAGATTTGAGGATGCAAAGCAATCATGCAAAATGACTTTCATATCAGTTTGATAAGCAGCTGAAATTTAATAACTACATCTCTCCTATGGTGTTGGATGAAAGTTTAATACTTTCTGCTCTGGCTTCTTTCTTCTGCAAGATGCTTATTCAGAACTGTAGCTTCTCCTTTTACAGTTGGGAAAATGAGAGGTGCAGTGGATTAATCAAAGCCTTGAGAGGCTGGGCCCAGCCCCAGCCCAGGCCAAACCACGGGGACTTAGAATCTAAACTAAACCAAACCCAGGGCTGCCCGTGACAACTGGGGAAATGGGGAAAGTGTTCCCACCATCTCCAAACACAAGTGAAATGTTACTGTGAAAAGCAGACGTCACATTCAAAGCTATGAAATAAACTTAAGTCTCCCAAATCTCTTTATGCCTTGGTTGAGGACAAATTAGTCAACCAGGAAAAAAAACGGTAAGTAAAGAAAACTACTTGAAGTTGAACAAAAATATTTTTTTAAATGATCAAATCAAATCCAGGTAAATGATGACCTTGGTAGCCCAGAGAATATGTCTTCTGCCTATAAACACGCACTGAGTGAAGAATGAATGAACCAGCGCATATAGCAGAGAAGGAATGAATGCATAATTGGTTTGCAGATTGTATCTAGACTGATCTCTTCAGTTCAGAATTGGGGAAACTGAGATGCAGGAAGAGGAAATGATAGCCAAATTCAAGTGTCAAGTAAAGCAGCATGAGTTGAATGGTGTTGGACCTTTGTCTCCTTAGGCTTTGCAAAAGCCTCCCAGATTCACGAAGTCTCCCCTTCCCTGTGCTGCCTGAGCAACCTTGGCAGGGAGTGTGCCTGGGGCTCCCAGCACCCAGCTGACAATAGCCACAGCTTTCAATGAGTCCCTTTGGAAAGACAGACACCCTAAGAGGAGAAGGAGGAGCATTCGATTAGATGCTTTCCAGACAGAACTGGGAGACCAATTCAAAACCAGTGATCTGCACTAATGGATCTTTCTAGCTCTGTGTCCACACATGAGCCAGGAGGCGGTGGGTTCCCAGGGCTGGTGGTCCTGCCCCGGTTGTAGGGCTAGCCAAGATGGGGTTGGGCTGGCTTGCTCCTCTACTGCCCCCTACTGGGGAGTTTCCTGCCAAGGGGGGATGTAGGTGGCTTCCAAGTTGTTTTTCACAAAGGGGCAAACTGAAGTCAACAGGGGATCTAGCTCAGGTGTAGAAACCAGCGATCATCTTAAAACACACACACGAAGGTGGAAGCACGTACGAACCTCCTGAAGGTTAAAGATGAGCCTTGATAACATACAACCTCACAATGACTTGCGCTGTCAAATGTGACTTTCGTCAAATTTGTTCTCAGAGAACAAGGGTGCACGACTTCCTGGCTATTTCTATATGTGTGCGTGCCTGCAGTGACAAACTGAATATTGTGGTGCTGTTTTTTTTTTTTTTTAATATAGGTATAAACGGATAGTCGTACAATGAAGGAACATCTGATCCAGGCATCAGATCTAACTGCAGCCTTTTAAAAAGGAAATGTAACTCCAGATGTCGTCTTAAGAAAATGAATCAATTAGGCAAATGAGGAATCCCCTCATAAATCAGGGGATGAGACCCTCAGTTCAGTCCTAGCTGAGAGGAGGGATTGGCCAGGAGGCCGGAGACGAAGCCGCTGCCTTGTGTCCTGACCAGGTAACCTTGACCCCTCCAGTTCCCCCGAAGTTGTGTTTACCTTACTGAATGCTGGTTTGATTTGGAAAGTGTGTTCTGAATGCACCAAACCTTTTACCCTGAAGATAATAATGCCTCAGCCACCAGGAGCAGGACCCAGTCTAAGCTGGTGTCACTATTCATAAAATAATTGAGTTTACACAAAAAGTGATTTCCGTAATAGCTGCCTTTTTCTAAGTATGTACATTTTATTTAAAATTACTGACTCAAAAGGCAAGGTAGAAAAAAAAATCACCTCCAACAACTTCCTGTAATTGCGAATTATTGTGAGGGAAACAGAAGGAAAAGATTTCGAAATTATGAGCCATTATGCTTGAGAGAGAGAGGGAGAGAGATAGAGGGGAGAGAGAGAGAGAGGCAGTGGGGAAAAAAAAAAAAAGACATCTCGGCTTCATGAAACACAGCTGACAAGCTGACTAAATTACCCCCGGACCATTACAAAAATCACTTAATTGCCAAGCATTTTGTTAGGTCAATTGACTCTAATTGAAAAAATAACAAAAAGCGTATTATGCTGCAAATGCGGCCGTGGAAAATGAGTCTTCTGTTAGAAGGAAACAATAATTCTAAATTTCAGCTGCTGCTAACACTACAAAGTTCAGTGTTTCCTTCGGAGAGAATCTGCCGTCAAGGAGAAAGTGAATTGGCATCATTTGGTTTTCTCCCTTCCAGCGCTCCCCTCCCCAGTTTTGGCTCTCCCAGCTCCCCCTCCTCCGCCTGGCCCCCACCTCACCCCCCACCCCAGGCCTTGTTCCCACAGGAGAACATCACCCCACGCCCTCCCATCAGCAAACAGGCACCCGGCTCCCAGCGCATCTCCTCGAGGGAAAGGGTTGAGGAGACAAAGCCGGTCAGCAGGGCGGGACCCGGCTGTCTCCGGGCAGGACACTGTCCTTTGCGCAGCCTTCCCCACCATATTTCTTCCATGAGCCACCCTCTCCCTCTCTCTTCCCGGCTGTCCCTCCTCTCCTCCCTCCCTCTTAAATACAGATAATAGAATAAGGCGGACAGCTTAGGTCCGTGAAATTTCCTCCGAAATTGCCCCTCGCCCACGTGCCCGGCGCTGGCCTTGACTGACAGACAGCAAGTGCCATCCGCCAGCTGACGGAGGTGAGGGTTCCTTTATAATTACACATGTTTAGGGTGGTTTGTCCAGAGCTGGTGCCTTTAAAAAGACGAATCAGACACAGCTCCGGTACTGCCCCCAATCACAGATCTGAACGGTGGGGGTTCATAACGGGGGTGTTTCTGCTTTGCAAGAAGTCGTTATTTGCCCATAAAACCAGGAGGCCAGGGCATGAAAGTCTGACGGCAGAGCCTTTGTTTGAAAAGCCATGGGGGAGAAAGTGCGTGTCAGGGTGTGCACGTGGGATATGTGTCTGTGTGGAGATGTCTGTGTGTTTGCACGGGTGTCTGTGTCTGTGGGCGTGTGCATGCGTGCTTGTGTGTATACACTGTGTGTCCCTGTGCATGTGCATGAGTGTGTGTGTGTGACTGTGGGTGCGCTGGGTGTGTGTACGCGAGTATGTCGAGGGGAGTCATAAAGTGAAGGAAAAAAAAACTTGTTAGCCCCCCGCCCCAGTAAACGCAGTCCTGTGGATCACAACCATCTCTTTGCTTGCTTCATCTTAAAAGACTAAAAAATCATGGCCATCCTCAGATCCAGGACAATCAGGTTCAACTTTCACAAGCCCAGAGCGGACCAGAGAGACCAAAGAGGACCCAGTTGTGTCTGTGGGAGCCCAGGAGCAGGGCCTGGGCTTCGGGAGCGCGCAGCGGGGCACGAGCGCTTTGCCGGCACACCTTTAGGCTCGCTCAGCGCGACAGCGTGAGGCTGGACACGGGAGGGCGGGCGCCCTTCCGGGCGGCCAGCGCCCCTCTCACAGACATTCGCTGACACCGCCGCCTCTTTCGGAGCCTGGTGCCACTTACCCCGAGGGGCAGAGCCAGCGCTATCAGGCTGTGCATCACGGCACGTGTGGTTTCTTGGCCCCGCAGCTGGAGACAATGGCGGGAGCGGCCTCGGAGAGCCCCGCCTGTCACCTGGTGTCTTGGCAGGCAGCTGAACCTCGGGGTGAGCTGAGCCACCTCGGGGAGCTACAGGTGTTAAGGGCACGGGAGCAAAGCTTGCAGCCTCGGACAAGAGAAAGGGAGCAACCAGAAGCTTTTCTTAACGGGAGCCCCGGCGGGTTTCAGAGGCGCCTGGACCAGGGCTGCAGGACACCCAGCTTCCACAAGAAGGCAGGATGCAAAAGCCACGGCTGCCCTGTGAGTCAAGAGCTGTGGCAGGTCAAGGCCAGGCCCGGGGAACAGCATCCCCCCCACACCTCCTGGGAGCACAGCACAGAGAGGAGAGGCTGCCTGGAAGGAAGCGAGTCCTTGCCATTAAGTGGCAGAGCCCTACTGAGAGAAATAAAAGTGAGGGATGGTGAATTCGGTACCACTTGCCAGACCAATGAGCTTCATCAATTAATCACAGCCAAATAATCACCACCTACATTAAAGAATAATACATGAAAAGGACAGGGGCCGTGCTGTAACTTATTCAGAAAGGGCTGCCTCCCTAATCCCTCTGAGTCCTGACATGTTAACTGGGTAGCGACTAATTAGATGTCAAAAATTCATAAGCGCTCTTTAATATTGCATATATCTGCAGCCGCCGACATTTCAATATGAGAGTTGTATACACAGAAGTCACTATAGCATTAAAACACAGCGGGGTGGGAGAAATAAAAGGGAACCAATAAAAACAATGTCCCTCAAAAACCCCAGAGAGCGCCGGCTTTGGAAGTGTGTACTTTCTTATTCAGAAAAGGTATCACCTTAATAAGAATTATAGGCAAAGGGGTTTCGCTGCTCCGTGCTGCGTGGACAGAAAGAGGGAGAGGAGACGGGCTTATCAAAGGCACTGCCAGGTAAATAGTAATTTATTGTGCATGCACAATGAACATTACCCGGTGTCCTGACACTGGGCGATAATGAAAGACTTGTTATTTGGCATCCGCCGAGGGAACTTCCACTCCCCCGCCTCCCTTCTCCCTGTCTCTCTTGAGCAAAGAAGCGGTGATGGGTCCTGGCAGCTCCTGCCTGTTTCAAGCCATTTCACATAATATAGGAAGCACCTGAAGTTTAGTGGATTAAGTAAGTGAGTTAGTTTGCCGGCGCCGTGATATATATGTTGCCTGCATGTGAACTTATATTTCAAATGCTGGGGACTATATTTTTATGAAACAAGCCTTTTCCTGTCGGAAGAATTATAGGAATGTGATATAACACAAGGCAGTGAGATTAAAAACAATGCATCATAGCAGGGGGAAAATGCACTGTTTTATGACTTGCACCCGTTAATTGAACCTCTCAGGAATAAAGAGAGGGGCTCTGCAGGAACCTGCTGGAAAACCGTTCTCTGTTTTGACTTCCAGGGGGGTGCTTTTGTTTGTTTGTTTGTTTGTTTGCTATTTTATATTTTAGCATACATATAAATGCACACATACATATATACACACATCCATGCACATACGTACATAGATACATACAAACCTACACAGACACACATGCTCACGTGCACACGTGCACACACACACACACACACAGCGATGCTATGCTATATAACACATATATCCCTGCTGTGTGTATAGCAATGCCATTGCTGTATTGCATACATATATAGCAATGCCATGAATGATATGCCTCCATTTCTGTACAAATCTGTTCTTTAGAAAAAGGGATTTTGCCTTTTAATTTGGCTTACATTTGATGCAGGAGGGGAGTGAGTGAGGTGTATTGAAGGGCGTAGAAGAGGCAAACTGAGTCCAGGTGGACCATTACCAGTAGTGCTGCATAAACCCATTAGTATTCTGAGTCTCAGTTTTCACTCCTGTGAGATGGGTGAAGCATCACCTTCCTCCTGGCTGTCTGGGCAGGGTAGGAAAATGACATCAGGGCAGCCAAGGCATCTACCGGGAAGGTGCCAAGAGCTCCATGAAGACCGTACGTCCTGATTAACTTCCATTGCCGCTGAGGCCAGGGCGGCTCCTCCCCTCCAGCCCTGTGATGTTGACACGGACTTGTTTATTTTTTAGTGTCAAGTGAGTGTTGGGTTTTACCTGAACTCCTGGATGATGGCAACGATGCCCCACAATAGCAATTAATGATCAGCTTCACGATTTGGGTGGAATCCCCTTCAAAAGAGACCATCCTGAGCCCCGTCTCTGACTGCATCCATGCTGACTTGTCCTCTGCTTGTCTCTCTAGACTCGTGCCTGCCTCTGGAGCCTCACCTCCAAGGGTGGGGGTGCTCCTGAGAAGCGGGGTTGACGTGACTTAGTCCTCTGGCACAGCGCCATGGTCCACGGTCAATCTTTATCTGATTATACAGGGTCCTAGGTTTGGAATTCACTATGTTAACTCAAGCTGGAAAAAAATCTTATGATCAATATTTAAATCACAATTAACTGCCATCATTCGCTGTTTTTGTACTCTGATTCTTTCCTACAGTGTTAAATTGGTTTCTTCCCCAGTTTCAGCATTTCTTTTTTTGAAACAGGAGCCTCTATCAATTTGGACTGGTAACTAGGAAAGCACGATCTCCCTGGCTTGCCTGGAGTGTAGGAAATTAGACATTTGTTTCTTTTTCTGTGGGTTAAGATTAAAGTCCAGGTCACTTCATTCATCTACTGCATTTTTCACCCATTCATTCCATCCCTCATTTATCCATTCTCACGCTCCCTTTTCAAATATTTTCAAGCACAGCTAATACTGCTTAACTCTTTTTCTGGAGAGTGTGGGATGAGGTTGTGAAGTCGGCAGCTGCTGCCACCATTTTTTCAAACAGAAAAGGTCCAGAACTGCCAGGACTACTGCTTGAAGCCAGAGGGAGGGAGAATGGGAGGAGAAGAGGGGGAGGAGGAGAGAGATGAGAAAAAATAATTGGTTTACATGATTAAGGAAGGTGACAAGGTGCGAGATCTGTAGTCTACAAGCCGCAGTCCCAGGAGACTGATGGCTTAGTCTAGTCTAAAGGCCAGCAGATTCAAAGGCCAGGAAGAACCTATGTTTCAGTTAGAGTCCAAAGGCAGGAAAATACTCATGTCCCAGATCAAAGGCAAACAGAAGCTCCCTATTACTTTCTGGAGAATCAGCTTTTTTGTTCTGTTCAGGCCTTCAGCTGATTAGACGAGGCCCATCTATGCTGGGGAGGGCAATCTGCTTTACTCAGTTGACCAATTTAATGCTAATCTCCTCCAAAAACAACCTCATAGAAATTCCCATATGATGTTTGACTTCATATCTTGGTCTTGTCATCCGATCAAGTTGATCTGTAAAATTAATCAGCACGGGCAGGAGCTGGGCCTTTGTGTGAGTGATCCCAGCACCTAATACAGTGCCTGGTAAACAGCAGTGCTGGATACACACTGATGAATGAAGTTTAGGAGGTGGCAAGTCTGTCTGAAGATGTTTAGCAGAGAGGACCACAGTATTGATTGAGATATGAAATTTACCCTCAAAAGCTTCAAAAATGAATTGGATAAACTCTGGCTCACCCACTACATCCTCAGCTTCTCGCAGGTGAACTTGACCCCAAGTTCAGGTTCAGCTTCCCCAGATCTAGTTTGGGAGGATGCTTTAGGGAGCCAGAGTTGAGAGGCTTCTTTGAAAAGCAGGCATGAGCCCTCCAGCGCCCAGCATCACGAGACCTGAGCTACCAAATCAGCCCTGCCCATTGCAGGTGCTGCTCTCAGCCCAGTTCCCGTGTTGCACCGGCCCCTGCAGCCACTGTGCCCCGAGTGCCTCCTTAGCCGCAGTGAGCAGCTCTGCCAAGATGAGCCCTTTGGCTCTGGGAAGTGTCATGTCCCACTTACATGCACCAAATCACAGGACCTGCTTCCAGAATTCCGTTCCAGGAAAGCTATGTCCTCTGACCCTTCCATATTTACACGATCTCTTATTCTCACCTCTAGTTTCAAATCCTGCTTCCCTGCTTCAAGTGTTACCCCATGCTGTCAACATGCCCATGCTTGTCATGTCCTCAGAAATGACAGCCATAGTGAAAAGTAGAACATTATTTCGTGTGTGTGTGTGTGTGTGTGTGTGTGAGAGAGAGAGAGAGAGAGAGAGTGTGTAGGGGCAGAACCAGAAATGGAGAACAGGAGGGGTGATTTTGACTCAAGGCAAAGAGTGGTCTACCCAGCCATGTCTGGGGACAGTTTGGACCATGGGGCTGTGGGCGTGCTCTGTACCATGACCTTGAGCCGAGCTGGTGGAACTCCGATTCCACTCTCCTTGTGCCTCAGATGCAGAGAGAGGAGAATCAAAGAACAGGAAGAGGAAGAAGGGAGCAGCACAGAAGACGAGGGAGTTCTGGAAGCTTAGACTTGAGCGATAGACTGGAAGGAGATCCTGGCGTTGAGGGTGGACTGGACACAGGTGAGACTGCATGCCAGTGAAGGATGTTAGGTCCCTTGTAACTTTCCTTTACCGTGTGAACCCTGGGATGTGGCTCTCCCTTGCTTGTTTTCACCATCTAAGAGGAAGTCAGATCCCTCAAGATCTTCCCTGGGACTCTGCTCTGGGCCAGGTTGTGACATGTCCTGCCTAGATATATACAGTGGCCTGAGCTGAAGAAAGTCAGTCATTACAAAACCTCCACTGGGTCTTTATATATCTGAGATGCCTGTCATTTAATAGTGGGCTCCGTTTCCACCCGTGGTGAACTCCAGCACAGTCAGCAATCAGGACGATTAACCAGAGGGACTGGGTCTGTTCTGTGGAATGATGTAAACGACGGATGGTGCCAGCTCTGCTGCACGCAGAAGCAGACTGTTACAGTTATAGCCAATTTTCTCTTAACATGAACTTAGACTGTTCTTTTTCTGAGAGTTATGATGTGTCTCCAAATATTATGTCTCCAAAATGTTTTAACTGTGTGCTGTGTGTGTGTCTATGTGTACATGTTTGTACATGTCTGCCCACAAATGTTTACTGAGCAACTATTATAAGGTGGGTAATGCTCTGGGTGCAGGGGCTGCAGTATACATATATATATCTATCAGGCTTAAGTTTATCATCTGGTGAAAGAGATATGCATTAAATAAATGAATGTAATAAATGCTCTGAGCAGTCAGGATCGCAGGAGATTGTCAGATAGATGCAGAATCAAGCTCTGAAAGGCTGCTGTATCCTTCAGAACTCTTTTGAGAATCTTGACCAACTCCCGGTTTCTCTGTAAAATGAGAACAAATGTGTGCACCAGGCACCCAAGAAGAAAGGTCAAAGTAGCAGGTCAAGAGCACCTTGGGTGCTCTGCACAGACCTGCTTTACACAGTCTGGCCATCTTCCAATTACAGGAAGTGGTGGTTACTTCAGGCTCAAAGTTGCCCCATTCAATGGGGAATTGCCCTAAAAATTGCATTCTCCACCCCACACACCCACAACACCGGTGACCTGCAGCTAATAGATGACTGATGTGTGGGGGCAAAAAGTTGGTGTCCATGTCACAAGGGGAACCGACCTTGTGATGCAGTTCATACTCCAGAACTCTGCGTGAGATCAGGCAAGCTAGACTCCACCTGAAACTATAACTACTCAGTTCCTTCACCTGCCCTTTCCCTGTTTTCCTCCCTCTTTTTTTTTTTTTTTTTAAGTTCCTCTCTTAGTAAGTCACTTCCACAAGAATCTTCATTTTAGGCTGTTTCTTAGGACCACCAGGCTCTAAGATGTGCAGTGAGGCAGGGTGACCTCATAGGGGTTACAGCTGGTCTTCTGTGCAGTACTTTCTTGGTTGCTGGGAACCTAAATCTATCCCCGATGCATCCAGACAATGAATGGTACAGGGGCACACGAACAATGTCTGGGCCCCACTAAACAACCCAGGCGAGGCTCCTGGTTTATCTCAGGCTTGATTCTTAAAGCTCTGTTCCTTTGGCTCAAAGAGAAAGGCAGGTGGCCCTCGGCAGCAGAGTTGGGTGAATGCGATGGACCAAGCAGGGGTTGAAAACAGGAAGTTAATTTCACCTAGACTAGTTCACTGGAGAGAAAAGTGTTTTCAAATCTTAAAGACAAAGACGGAAATGGGCGTCACAAGTGTGATGAGGGCTTTGTCCTTGAAGCCGTGAACATTCAGCCGATGGCAATAATTTCATTTGAGAGATCCAAGAAATAATAATTAAACTCACGGTGGTTATAATTTATTAGAAGCTTACAAAGTGCCAATCTCTATAAAATGAACATTATTTCATTGACACCCTAAAAAAAGTCTATTTTGGTAAATGTTCTTATCCCAATCTTCCAGGTGGAAAACTGAGTTCAGGGAGCATTAACTCTGTGCCGGAGACGAGCTTTAAAGCCTGGTTTATCAGATCATTTGACTCCATGTCAAAGATCACTTTAGCAGCAGAGTTTTCTTGGTTTTTTGTTCTGTTTTGTTTCTCACTGTAGACACGTAATCTGCATGTAGGCAAAGCATGACCATCATAAATGATTGTAAGTGACAGCTGGGTGGTGCCCAAGTCACCATTAGCCAATCCCTAAAAGGCAGTACCTGAAGAAGGCACAACTTGTCCACATCATGTCAACACAGCCACCCAGGTATAGGGACATGAATTTTAATGGCATCCCTGATTATTCCTCCAGTTTCACATTTCACTCCGTATATAGCCCATTCTTTGTGAAATGATGTGGAAGAGGAACTAATCAATTCTATAAAAATGGCACCCAAATAGATGGTTAAAAATTATGGCAGAGTTTGGACAACAATTCATACAGTTTACATGAGAAATTTAGTGTGCTGTGTTTGTGGGGAGAGGAGATGAGACCAGCAGTCTGGTCTCAGGATATGGAAGGGACAGTTATAAAAAATACAGAAACATTTGTTCTCAGAAGTGTCTGCTCAGTCAGAAGAGGCTGGTGGGCAGAGGGGATGTTGCAGACGCAGGCAGCGTGGCTGGCTCATTCATTAATATGCTCACCCCTGTTGTGTAAGAAACACAGCTCCTCTTCTGCATACAACTGCCTTCATGCTTTAATATTTCAAGGCTTATAATTGGCCTGGAGATTAAAAAGCCCTTCTCACCAGGTGACTCAGATGACTTAGATTCTTCTCCACAGAGGTGATGATGATGGTGATGATGATGATGACAGAAATACCAAGCGCAACAAAACTGCCACAGGTTATCATGCCTCCCAGTTACTGAGGGGCTGCTTTTCCACATGAGACATTGAACAGAAATGTCTGCAGACTACACAGAAGCTAGAAGTGACCTCTGGCTTGGAAGAAAAAGAAAAAGAACTAACATTTCTGAAGACTTGTTCTGTTCATAGTTAAGATGCTTGGCACTTTAAACATGGTACCTAAATGTCCATCAAAGGATGACTGGATAAAGAAGATGTGGTATATTTATACAATGGAATACTACTCAGCCATAAAAACTGACAACATAACGCCATTTGCAGCAACATGGATGCTCCTGGAGAATGTCATTCTAAGTGAAGTGAGCCAGAAAGAGAAAGAAAAATACCATATGAGATCACTCTTGTGTGGAATCTAAAAACAAAACAAAAAAATGAACATATATACAAAACAGAAACAAAATCATAGACATAGAATACAAACTTGTGGTTGCCAAGGGGGATGGGAAGGGACAGACTGGGAGTTCAAAATTTGTAGATACTGACAAGCATATGCAGAATAGATAAACAAGATTATATTGTATAGCACAGGGAAATATATACAAGATCTTGTGGTAGCTCACAGCAAAAAAAAATGTGACAATGAATATATGTATGTTCATGTATAACTGAAAAATTGTGCTCTACACTGGCATTTTACACAACATTGTAAAATGACTATTACTCAATAAAAAAAAGTTTTAAAAAAGATCTTTTAAAAGGAAGATGAAAATTTGTTATTGCAATAATATCACTACTTTTGTTACAAATGTCTATCTCAAAAGCACAGGATAAGAAGAGAAAATACAGTTACATATAGACTGAAGAATTTGCAGAAGTAATCACAGGTAAGTAATGTGAGCATTTCACAGGAAAAACTCTAAAAATCAATAAATTTTCTACTTATTAGCAGGAATCCTTTAGAAAATATCATGGAAAAACTACTCCCTATAGAAGCCAAAAAAATAATGTGTCCTTAGAGCTGTGTATACCGTGCCTTTAAGGGGAGCATCGTGTGCATTTATTACTCAAACACAGAGACATGGACTTGATTTACCTGGTTCCCATCGCCTGCTGGACTGCATCACATACTGCTCTGGGGCAGTTGCTCTGTTTCCTCTGTCCAGGACACTTCATCCTGATTCTTTTATGGTTGAGAATGTTCTGACTTTCAGATTAAATACCATCTGAAAGATTCCCTCACTTCCTTATCCAGGGTTGACCACCATCACCCTCAGTCATTTTGTATCATTGGATCATAGCACTTTGCGTTACTCAAAATTATCTCACGTACTTGTTTACTTATTAATTGTCTGTCTCTTTCCCTTAAATGAAAGTTCTGTAGAACATGACTGTTTTTATTCATTTCTTTGTCTGATGCAGGGTAGACACTCAACATATAGTTGTTTAAATAAATTTAATATCACATTGTGTATAAAGACTTAATTTTGTAAAGGGTCAGCTTGTCCCTCAATGCAGTAGATAGATTTAACTATCTTTTTTTTTTTTTTTTTGACGTCTTCATATTTTTACATTTTTTTAATTGAGTAATAGCCATTTTATAATGTTGTGTCAAATTCCAGTGTAGAGCAAAATTTTTCAGTTATACATGAACATACATATATTCATTGTCACATTTTTTTTTTTTGCTGTGAGCTACCACAAGATTGTGTGTATATTTCCCTGTGCTATACAGTGTAATTTTGTTTATCTATTCTGCATATGCTTGTCAGTATCTAGAAATTTCGAACTCCCAGTCCGTCCTTTCCCACCCCCCTCACCCTTGGCAACCGCAAGTTTGTATTCTTTGTCTATGAGTCTGTTTCTGTTTTGGATTTATGGTTTTTTTTAGATTCCACATATGAGTGATCTCATATTGTATTTTTCTTTCTCTTTCTGGCTTACTTCACTTAGAATGACATTTTCCAGGGACATCCATGTTGCTGCAAATGGCGTTATGTTGTCTGTTTTTATGTCCAAATAGTATTCCATTGTATAAATATACCACATCTTCTTTATCCAGTCATCTGTTGATGGACATTTAGGCTGTTTCCATGTCTTGGCTATTGTAAATAGTGCTGCTATGAACACTGGGGTGCAGGTGTCTTTTTGAAGTAGAGTTCCTTCTGGATATATGCCCAGGAGCAGGATTCCTGGGTCATATGGTAAGTCTATTCCTAGTCTTTTGAGAAATCTCCATACTGTTTTCCACAGTAGATTTAGCTATCTTGAAATCAAAATTCAACTGAAACAATCTCTGGAATGGGAACTAGAGACCTGTAAATCATGCTAGAGTTAATTTGAGAGAATAAATAAACAATAAAGGAGAATGCAGACAACTATTTTTGAAAGAAGGTAAAATGACGGGGGCACCTAACCTAACTATATTATAAAACATGTTATAATTCTATGATAGTGAGATCAGCATCACACAGGCTGACGGACAGACAAGGACTGAAACAGTGTGTTTCACTAGCAGGCCATACAATGTAAAATAAAAATGAAGACTACAATAAAAATGGTATCAAAAATTAGCAAAGGTGGTAGGCAAAATTCTGGGCTGGCCTCCAAAGTTCTTGCCACCTGGTGTATATGCCCTCCCCTGAAGTGTGGACTGGACTGGTGAAAATGACGAATTTACACTCACTCCCGGTTAGGCGGCCTTATATGTCAAAGGGGAAGGAATTTTACAAATGCAGTAAGATGTCTAATCAGTTGACTTTGAGTTAATAAGAAGTGAGGTTATTCTGGGTGGGGCTGACCTAATCAGAGAAGACCTCAAAAGTGACTGAGCCTTTCTTGAAAATTCAACAGAAAGTGTGAGAGGGATTACAGAGGGGGCCGTGTGGCAAGGGCCTGGGGACAGCCAGCCACTAGGTGCTGAGATTGATCCCCACCAGCGATCCGTGAGCAAGAAAATGGGGCTCTTAGCCCTATAGAAGCAGGGAAATTGATTCAAACTGGGGAGCTGAAAGCAAATCTTTCTGTGGTCAAGTTTCCAGATCAGGACATGGCCATTGTCACCTTGTGGGACTCTGAGCAGGAGATCATATGTGGACTTCTGACCTGCAGAACCATGAGCAGATAACTTGGTGCTGTCTTAAGTAAGTATGTTGGTGGAATTTGTAACAGAAATCAAAAACCAGTGCAGTGGAGGAGAAAAGGATAACCCAATAAATATTATTAGGACAGTTTATCAGCTACTTGGGAGATGTTAGTATGGATTTGCATGAAATACTCTTGTAGCAAAATAAATTCCAGATAAATTAAATACTTGAATGGAAAAAAGTAAAACCACATAGTGTCTAGGTGAGTATTTGTCTGATCTCAGGATAGACATGTATGTTTGAAGCACAAAAGTGACAGAAAAAAAAAATCTCAGGCAGTTTAATACCTTGGGACGTGTAAAAATTAAAATCTCTTCAAGTGAAAATAATAACAACACAAATCTGGGGAAATATTAGCCTCAGAGATACCGGGTGACAGTTTAGTATCTGTTCTATGTGAAGAGCACAGAAAAGTATATTGAATATTCATGAGTCTGTGTATATCTGTGTATTCATGCAAATATAGAATGAAAATACTAAAGGCAAAAAGTTCCCATCAAATATCTCTGTCTAATGAAATTGCGAGGGATTTTAAAATTTCTTCTGAAGATTATATTCCTACTCTGCGCATTTCTAAAATGATTCTGTATTAATATTATAACATATGAAAATAATAATTAAATATGTAATAATATTTCAGTAAGTAGCTACAAAGAAATGGTATGTGATTTAACAGGATTAGTTATAGTCCATAAATTTTTAATAAATATTTAAGCACTGTGACAATGAATATATGTATGTTCATGTATGACTGAAAAATTGTGCTCTACACTGGAATTTGACACAACATTGTAAATGACTATAACTCAATGAAAAAATGTTAAAAAAAATTTAAGCACTAAAGGGGGAATATTAGAATGTTCATGCACAGGCATGCTATGATTAACAACTGTGTAGAAATATTGCAAGTGGAAGTGGAAGACTGTGTTGCCATTAAAACAGATGTTGTTTAAGGATAGTGGAAACAAGGACAAATAAAGATACTTCATTTAGACTCATATTTGAATTAGATGTTTGTCTATATGTGTGGCACATGATAGATGAATAAATAGGTAGGTGGGTAGGTAGACAAGAAGGTTGGTGGAGGAAAGACAGAAGGAAGTAAGGAAGGAAGGAAGGAAAGAAAGAAAGAAAGAAAGAAAGAAAGAAAGAAAGAAAGAAAGAAAGAAAGAAAGAAAGAAAGAAAGAAAGAAAGAAAGAAAGAAAGAAAGAAAGAAAGAAAGAAAGAAAGAAAGAAAAGGAAGGAAGGAAGGAAGGAAGGAAGGAAGGAAGGAAGGAAGGAAGGAAGGAAGGAAGGAAAAAGAGAAAGGAAGGAAGGAAAAGGAAAGAAAAGGAAGGAAGGAAAAGGAAAGAAAAGGAAGGAAAGAAGAAAACAAAGTGAAGATAGAAAGCCCCAACGTGTGCACAAGTTTTTCTAGGGCTTTTGTGACAAGGTACTGCTGCTTGGTGGGTTGAAGAACACAGAAATCAGTTTCTCACAGCTCTAGAGGCTAGATGCCTAAGATCAAGGTGTCAGCAAGTTTTGTTCTTCTGATACCTCTCTCCTTGGTTTCTAGATGGTCTCTCTGTATCTTCACATCATCTTCTTCTGTGTGTCTATGTCCTAACCTCTTATAAGACACCAGTCATACTGAATTAGGGTCCACCCTAGTGGCCTCGGGTTAACTTAATCACCTCTTTGAAGACCTGTCTCCAAAAAGGGTCATGCTTTGAGGCACTTGGGGTTAGGATTTTAACATGAATTTTGGGGGAGACACAATCCAGCCCATAGCATCATGCAAGAAAGTCTCCTTCCCAGGGACTGCACTCAGCTTGCAGTTTGGTCTCTTTCTCAGGTGTAGCCTCAGCAAAATTACTCAATATAATGGTAATAACATTGTCACTGTTAATCCTTAGTTGGACCCTTTCGACCTTGATTTTGTAAAGGGGTAAACATCGCTGTGGCCTCACGTATTATGAAGATTAAATAAGAAGATGCACCAGGATATCCAGTGCAGTGCTGGGGCACAGGTGACGCGAAGGAGGTGGCCCTTCCCTCCCCCCACCTCCATTCTCTATTGCTTAATCAGTGTTTCTCAGATTTTTCCACCAAAGCCCTCTAACAGCAGGGGACAGAGGACTTAACGCAAAACTCAGAGGCTTTCAGCAAGGTTGTTCTCATATTTATTTAAAAATAACCTCCCCCCACCCCAAGTGTTGACCTTTTCTACAATAGATCCATATTTACTAAAATAAAGAAGTTTCAACTCCTTGGGATGTAAAATTGCTCTAGGAAAACACAGAACCTTCTTCTTGTGCCTCCACAAGCCTGCAGCTGTATCCCCGGTGTGCACGCAGACAGACACCTCAGTGTGCGGCACACATCCTCCAAGAAATAGGACCTAGTATTTCCCTCCAGCCCTAGGATTTCTCACAGCATGTCTTCACTAGGGCAGAAAGACAAAAAAATCAAGCAGTAGACTGGCTTTGCAACATTGCTGGGAAAAACGAAAAACAAACCAGAAAAATATAAAAATAAATGGGCAGGCAACAATGCCAGAAGGACGAATAACAGATGGACAAACAGAATTATAAAGCCAATGCCAAGGACTAGAAAAGGCAGTAGCTGAGTTGGACAACATTGTTAGAAAAGATTGCAAAATAGTTGGATTCAGCCAGCGTGAACCATTGTAGGGCTGTACCTACAGAGAAGCAATGCTGGGCAGCCCGAGATTCTTTTCCTAGGGAAATATGTACCCCTGCTTATTGCGGTTAGTGTCTCATAGTGGACCACAGAAGGCTGGGATTCCTGCTCTAAGTACTGGGGAGAGGGGCCAGCCTTGAAGATGAACTTGCAGTGGGATTTTCTACAAGGGACCTTAAGTGTGTGTTTAATCTGAACACTCATGACAACCCTCCTTAGATGCATTCATAACCTCTGGGACCATCACTGGACAGAGCAGAACCTGTGCCATCGACATGCTATTCCTAGCAACAAAGCCAAGCTAAGCTCTCCCACCAGAAGTCCTTTGTCACGTCACAATGTGGCTCATCAATATTTGTCCAAATTATGTGGTTATGATAGCATTAGGAAGGCATAGTCATCATGGTTGATGTAACCAATATATAGATGGAAAAAACTTGAAGGTTTTTTTAGTCCTCTGTTCTTGACATTTTTTTTTCTCAGAGTGATGTTTTAACAATAGCTGTACAGGTGTTCCAGGATGTAGCCTATCACAAATTAAGGTTAAGAGAAGCCCCCAAATCACATTCCAGGTTAGTGGACCAAAAAAAGTGTATCTCTGGGTACACTTACGTTTCAGTGTATGTCTATAGGAGAATGCTGAGTAAAAGATTACTACCTTCTAGAATACAAACCTATTGTGAAGAAACCTCAAGCCAAATAGGAACTAAAAATAAGTATGTGTTCCCCATAACTCTTCTTTCATATATAGCTGTTATTCTGTTATCTACTATGTGCTTAAATATGTCAGCAATAACAGGTATTTTGCTTTCTTGATGTCAGTGTTAATTTTGACAATATTGTAGACATGGTTCCCGTGAAATTGTAGACATGGTTCATCTCTTTATATCTCTTCACTGTAGCCACATCTTGATTTCATTTCTTGTAAGTGTTTCTGCTTATTATGCTGTGCTTAAAAGTAAGTAGAAATAAAAAGTATGATAAAAATCTTTAAAAAAAATGTTGTCCATAAAAACAGAGAATTTGTTCTCCCTTCAAGAATCAGTGCCATGAGCTGTACTTACTGTAGGAACGAATGTGCCCACATCACTGCTGAGGGACATGGGCTGAGGAGATATATCACTTTCCATGTTACTGAAGTGAAGCCAGCTTAGAATGGAGCTGTTGACCCATGGTCAGCATTCAGGGAAACTGTGCTGAGTAGCTGGATGCTTGCACAAAGTATGCATGGGGTGAATGCTTACCTGAGACAAGGGGAATCTTCAGCTTTTTCCAGAAGAGAGGTCAGACGGACATCTCGTATAAGGAAAATCAAAAGAGGGAGGCAGCATAGGACTGATTAGACCAGGGGTTTGCAAAGTATACCCAGCATCCGAATCCAACCCAGAGCCATTTTTGTATGTCCTTCCAGCTAGGAATTGTGTTTACAGGTTTAAAGATCTATAAGAGACGCAGAGACAGAAAGAATATGGGACAAAGTCCAACGAAGGAGTGGAAAACCTAAAATACATATTTTCTAGCACTAATAGAAAAGGTTTCCCTCACCCCACCCTGAACCAGGAGATGCACTTTAGAATAGTGTTGTGAATTGCGCATGGCTCTTACCTTGCTCAAGCCAGTGGTAATGGCTTCCTGGTCACTGTGTGGAGGATGGTTTTAAAAGCATGTTATAATCATATGTCATAGGCATTAATTATCTTTTGTGTGCCTGTGACAAATAAGAGCTTTGCATGTGTTAACCAACTCAATCTTCACAACCACCCCTTTCCATAAGTACTTTATTTTCCCCTTCATAAGTGCAGAGAATTGAGCAAGAGAGAGTCTAAATAACCCATCCAAAGACACATAACTAAGAAATGAAGGGGATTAGTATTTGAATTGGGGAATTCTATAGTTTTAAATGAGTCAGGAGAGGTTAACATGCTAGAATAACAAATCACCAAATTTTGATGAGCTTTCAATGCAGAGGTTCATATCTGTTTGCACTGTATCCATAGAGGCTTGACTGTGATTCTGCTCCAGGGGTCTTGTTTCTGGGGCCCAGGATGAAGGGGCAGCCCCTATCTACTGCCAGCCATGTGACAGAAGAAAAAGAGAGGGAATCCTGTGCTGACTCTTAAAACTTCTGCCCAGACATGACATACACCCCTTCTGATCTTTCATTAGTCAGAGCAGGTCAAATGGCCAAGCCTGATGTCAATGGGTCAAGAAAGGATAATCTTCCCATGGGGAGACAGTCAATGCCTGGTACCTGAAGTACTGCACAGGCCCCTCACCAGAGTCCAGTGTCCCGGGACTTCAGCTAGAAGCTCTCTAAATGTGTTGTGGTCATCTGATTCCCTCTCTCTGCACTTCCCTGAAATCTTCCAGAAATAAGAGGATGTCAGTCAATAGCAACATCTCACTCCTTCAGCCACTGTGAGCACCATTCCCCACCAGGTGCTTCAGTTGTTTAAATCTGTTTTAGTCAGGGTTCTCTAGAGAAACATAACGAATAGATAGCTAGACAGACAGACAAAAAAGAGAGGGAGGGAGAGACAGAGCTTTGTGTTGAGGAATTGGCTCATGTGATTGGCAGCTAACAAATCTGTAACATGTAGTGGCAAGGCAGCAGGCTGGAGATTAAGAGCTGGTGTTGCAGTCTTCATTCCAAAGGCTGGAAGCTCAGGCAGAATTTTTATGTTGCAGTCTAGAAGCAGAATTCCTTCTTCTGGGGAAACTTTGGTCTTTGTTCTTAAGATCTTTGACTGATTGGATGAGACCCACCCACAATTTGGAGAGTAATCTGCTTTACTTAAAATCAACTCATTGTAAGTGTTAGCCATATATAAAAATGCCTTTACAAAAACATCTAGACTAATAGTTGACCAATATTAGACTATGGGCACCATAGTCCAGCCAAGTTGATACACAGAATTAATCATCACATTGAAGGACTATGTAAAATGTCTTCTATCAAATCCCACATCACTGTTATGGTCCTTAGCTCTTTATTCTGGTTAACACTAGTTGTGGCAATAAATTCCTCAGTGTGTTGGTGATCCAAGTGCACTAAAATTTAATTTTTTGCCTTCTGAGGTCCAAAATCAATATTCCCAATGGACTAGCTCTCCTCTAAGTGGAGATTCAGGGACCCAGACAACATCCATCTTGTGGCTCCCTCATATTTAATGCTGAGCTTCCAAAATTGTTGGGTTTGTCTCTATCAAGCCATTAAAAGAAGAAAGAGCAAGGGAAATTGCTCGTAGGAGTATTTCATACACCAAGAAGTAATTGCTACGTATCACTTCTGCCTACAACCCATTGGCTAGGATTCAGTCACATGACCACGCCTACCTCAAGAGAGTCTGAGAAATATACTGAATCTTGTATCTGGGAGGTATAAAGAACAGGGTTCCTTATCTTCTAGCTAATTTTTGCCTTATTTCTGCACCCTGCATCCTCCACAGTGATCTTAAAATTTATGGTGGTAACAGATTACAGCAAGTTGCAAAACCTTCCCATATCTTGTGTTTTTGTTTTGTTTTGGTTCGGTTTTACTTACAAACTGGAAATAATGCTTCTGCTTCTGTTGTGAGGAGTGAATACACCGTGGCAGTGACAGTGCCTGATGCAGACTAGGTGCCCCACGTTTCTGTTCTGTTTTAAACAGTTGAGAAAGAGCTCTGCCTTCCTGAAGATTTTGGTAAGCTAGCTTCACACTCTTGACTGGTTCTAGGAGGAAAAGGGAAGAGTTAAATGTCTCAAGGTAAAAAAATCTGCACTTTTTCAGAGTCTGCTACCAAAGTGCCTCTGAATAACTCTATGGCTGAAGCCTCCCAAACTGAGTCATACACCTTAGAAACGAGCTCATCTTTGTTAAAATGGGTTTCATTTCTTACTGACCCTGTCAACAGCTCTGCAAAGCTAATTTGCTAGTTCAGTGGCTCATCATCAGTTCCTCTTACAAGAAACTGACAAAGGTCAACCGTGTAAAAAAAAATATTTGATTTCAGACTTTAATCCAAAGAGTTGCAATATTCCTCTGCTTCTCTGATTGAATTAACACAAAACTCACCTAATTGCTTATTATACATGGAGGGAATAGGTTTTCCCTGCTGGTCCCTATCCTTATCTTTTTCCTTTTGATTGACACCCGAGGCTCTGTTTAAGTTGATTTGATGAGGAAGCTACTATGATCTGTCCATCAACCAAATCCAACTTGTGGTCAAGGACTTCAGAAGCCACATGACACATATCACCACTGTCATTCTTGAAGGAATTAGTCAGCTGACCTGGCTTCAGCATCTACTACTAACTTTATGATCTTAACCAAATTAGTTGAACTAACAACCTCAGTTTATTCCTCTCTAAAATGGACCAACTAAGTCTACCATCTATGGGCAGCTTTTAGGACTAAATAAATCTGATTATAGAAATGTTGGCCCACATTGGGTGCTCAGTCATTTCCAAGTGTCCTGCCTCTCTCTTTAGGTGAAGATCAAGTGTTCTTTACTTAGTGTCACTCCACTGTGTTTTATTGATTGGGAATTTTGTTTGCAAGCATGGAAACCAACATAAGCTGGAATAAAATTTTGGTATTTAGTTCAAGGACACACTCATGCCTCCCAGAACCTCAGGGTGGGAATATAGCCAGTACTTGGACAAAGCATGGAATAGCATCTGGGAAGCTTAGAAAATGGACTCTTTGTGCCATATTTCTGCTTCTCTTTGTTCACTTCAACTCCTTCTCTTTTATCTGCAGATATGCTTTTCTGCCTATATTATCCACCTGGTGGAAGATATCCAAATCACAGCTCTGGACTTTTAAATATCTCTTTGTTTTTGTTATTAGAAGCTAATCTAGTGTCAGCTATAACTGATAAATTTCACCAAATTTGATTGCCCACCTTGTGTCAGCTCTTCACCCCTGGCCCAACCCACTGAAGCTGTTTATAAATATGGATTCTAAGATATCTCTTCTATAGGTAAGGGGGCAGTTGGGGAGGCACAAAGTATGTCTACTATGGTGAGGATTTTCAAAAGATTTCATTTTTATTATAAAGAAAATAGATGTAATCTATTAGGTCTTTCACCTAAGATTCCACTGTCATAAAGAAATAATCTCAGCTTCTGTTGCAGGTCATTACAGAATGGACAATATGAGATGTTTAGAAATGGACTATATGGATGATCATACTGGAGATATCATCTGGAAGCCACTGGAAGCCCCTAGAAGCTTAAACACCAATGCCAGCACATGGGAAGCTTCCTTCATACAAAGTTGACTGTGTCAGAATATGAGAACACTACACCTGGCTGCCTCTTTAATGCTTTCTCTACAGTGACTAGGTGACAAGGGGTCTTCAGACTGAGGCATGTGGGCAACTCTGTACCCACAGCCCAATGTGACCCAAGTGAAATTATAGGGACAGCTGACTGCCAGTGATGAGCCTTCCATCTCAGCAGGTTTCTCAATGAATATTCCCTCTTGCTGGGCTCAATTAACTGAGGATTTTATTCTTTCCTGTAAGAGGAACTTCAATCCCCTTTATGTGTGAAACATACTGCAGCAAACATCTAACTTCAGATAAATATTTTCTTTCTGTGTAGTTTAGGGCATAGTTTTTATTAGAAAAAATGAAAAAAAAAGTTTAAGTTTGAATTATTTTCACAAAGGAGAGCATTTTATAGTCTATTCTTGATGCAAATTAAAATAGATAGGTAAAATATATAATTGCAATTGACTTTGACACAATGTTAAATCCTGACATTTTAGAGTGTACAACTTTTAATTATCTTTAATTATACAACAATTTTTTCAGAAATTTCCTATGAGGAAGACATTTTTATATGCCATTTAACTTAACAATGAGAAGTCCATTAGGTAGATAGTAGTGTTCCCATTTTAAAGATTTTAAAATATTGAGGTCAGGGAATTCAGGTAATTTGTCTGAGATCAGGGAGCTTGGAAGAGGCAGTTTGAGTTGTGAAGCTAGTCTACTGGACTGTGAGCAAGGGGAAGAAGGGAGTTAGTTCAAAGAGACATGTTCCCTAAACTAAGGAAATAATTGACTATACTCTTACAAGACTATCAAGATTATTTATCAACACAAAAATCTCCAGGCTCTTCTCAAAGATTCTAACACATGGGTCATTTTTACAATAGAAAAGTGAACCCAACTTTGACTTATGACCAGAGGAAGTAACAGAGACCAGATGCACTGTCATAACTGAAAGAAATAACAGAGAATAATAAAGTACATAAAGCAAGGATTCTCAAGAATTAGACACACAGAAATGAAGGACAGGGATTCCTGAGTGACGGGAAAAATGAGATGGAGCCCAAATTATCCTGGTTTATTGCTTAGAGAGCATTTCCAGTTTAAAGCAAAGGGAGGAGAAGCCTACCAGAGCTTGGCAGTCTCCCTGAGTTGAGGGTAGATTGCTGAGAGGCCAGGAGGGATAGAGTTCCCAAGGCAAGAGTATCAGAAGGAGAGAGCAGCTCAGAGAGAGAATTCAGAGATCTGTAGTGGGTTTCCCTCAATTCTTCAACTGAAGACTGATCAGCACATGCATGTGAGGAACCTATATAAGACTGGGAAAGAACCACCTGAAAGAATCAGAGGAAATAATCCCCAGAGTTCATGTAAGACTGGGAAAAGTTCCTGTTTCCCGTCAGTAGGAGTGGAAAGCCTATTAACTTATGGGACATCAAGTAAGGTAATCAGAAGTGGATTTTCTTAGCAGTAACACAAATTTTGACCTAGTCTAAATGTTGCTCTGATATTGTCTAATAAATCTTAAAAGCAAGATCCAGAAGAATCAGTCTGCTTCCAAATAACTTAACTGCATACCAGAATAACACTTAATAATATTTATGGGAATATAAATTATCTATCACTCAACAAGTAAAATTCATAGTCTCTGACATCAAATAAAAATTGCCAGGTATTCAAGGAAGAAGGAAAATATGAGTCATAATGAAGATAAAAATCAATCAGTTGAGGGGGAGGGTATAGCTCAAGTGGTAGAGCACAAGCTTAGTGTGCACAAGGCCCTGGGTTCAATCCCCAGTACCTCTCCAAAAATAAATAAATAAACCAAATACCTTCCCCTCTAAAAATTTTTTTAAAAAAATCAATCAGTTAAAACTCAAAAATTAAATAGTTGATAAAATTAGTAGACAAGGCTATTAAAACAAGCACTATAACTGTTGTATTTAAATACGTTTCATATAGTCAATGACTAGAGGAATGAATGAGTATGTTAAGACATGGGACATATGAAAAAGACCAAAATCAGACTTCTAGAAATGAAAACCCTTAAGGCCTGGGATGAAAAGTATGTTGTGTTAGATATCACAGAAGAAAAGTTTAGTGAATTTGAAGATATAGTAATAGGAAATATCAAAATGAAATGGAGAAAGAAAAAAGACTGAGGGAAAAAACTGAAAAGAATATTAGTAACCTGTGGAACAACTTACTTCAAAGGGCCTAAAATACATGCACCTGGAGTCCTTGAAAATGGAGAGAGTAGAAAAATATTTTTTAAATGAACAACTAAAAATTTTTAAATTTAACGAAAACAGATCCAAGAATCTCAATGAACTTCAAGCAGAAGGAATCAAAAACAGAAATCAGAAGAATTCAAAAATGTAATTAGAAAATAGACATTAGAAGATTTAAAACTGAATGAAAATTAGAATACAACATACCAAATTTGGTGGGACATAGCTAAAGCAATGCTCAGAGGGCAATTTATGCTGCTAAAGTGCCTGTATTAGAAAAGAAGAAAGGTCTCCAATCAGTGACCTCATCTCCCACCTTAAGAAACTGGAAGAATAAAATTAAATCCAATTTAAACATAGCCACACACCATAAGTGAATAATACTGTGATCCAATCAGTGCATACAGCCACTCTTTCCACTCACAAGCATATTAAACACAAAATTCATACAGTTAAATCCTGACCCTAGCACGACTTCCATGGTCTTAAGCAGATAATTCCACTTCTCTGAACCTCCATTTTCTCCTTCCTGAAATGGTATAATGAGGCTGGATCTTAAAGACTGAGCAGGAATTCCATAAGTGAACAGGAGATGACATTTCATACAAAAGGAAATATATACAAACATAGGAAGATTTTCAGGAATGTGGCGCCTGAGTCAACACGTTAATAAAAATGTACCTTAAGGAGCAGAGATGAGGGAGCATGTGAGCATGACCACAGATGGCCTCCCTGGCCTCCTAAAGACAGTGGGAAGCTGCCCTTGAGTGTGAATTCCAGTGAGTGACATCAACGGAGGCCCATGCTTTCCAAAGACCATAGCTGTGGTCTTGGGATAATTTAAATCATATGCTTCAGTTAGTCATCAAGCCCACAGAGTTTACAAGGTGAATGAGAGGTTAGAGAACTTTGTTCCATAAAATTCAATAAGAAAAACCTAAGTTGATCTGTTTGTCTGTGTTAGAAATCTGTCCAGGCCAATTCACTTTGTAGGCACAATGATTAAATAAATTATTTATCCTACCTTCAGATATTTGTCCATAAATTCCCTAAATAAGGCAAAGGTCTCAGATGGAGATTATTTCTTGGAAGAAGTCTTCAAGTTCTTTCAGAATATCTTTTTTTTTTTCTTTTCTTGAAGTCTCATTTCCTGGATTCTGAAACAAAGATTATTACCATGAAAGTATGGAAGCACACACATGTTTTTTGTGGAAAATCTCCAAGTTGTAGATACATATATACCAAATCAAAGTTCCCGGTGGGCTGTCACATGAGGGAAGATTCAGTTAAGGATGTCTAAGGACATCAAATTCACCTGCTTTTATTCTTTTCTGAAGAAAGTGACAAATGCCCGTCTTGGTCACTAGAGCACAAGGTTAGCCAAGTGCTTCAGGGAAAAGGCAACATGAGAAGAGATCAGCAAGAGGTCAGAGACCCTGACCCATGTGGGGAGCAATGGAAATGGCTGGAGAAAAACAAAAACACTCATTTGTAATGGAGATCATGCCACCTACGTAGCCAGGCCCACTTGACTGCACAAAGATTTCAGAATTTCCTCCTGTCCTAGACACTGATGTAGAACATGCCTGAGTTTAAGCTAACTTTGTCATCTTAGAATTGTTTAATTCAATTGATCAGGGAAAACATTGTCCACATTCATGATCACACATGGAAAGAAGAGGCATAAGAGGGCTTCTGAGCTCTGCCTTCATTTATGTTCCATGTATGAGTTAGGAATTTCCACCAGCTGTGAATAAAAGAGATTGAAATAATAAAGGCTTAAATAAGTTAGAGGTTCATTTCTTTTTCTTGTATAGGAGGTCCAAAGATAAGCTGTCTGAGGGTGGTCTGATACCTCCCACATCAACAAATACCCAGGCTACTCTATCAGTATGCTTCAGCACTACTTGGCATTGGCTCCCATTCTCAGGCTAACTCAAGGCCCAAGATGGCTGTTGAAGATCCAGCCATTATGGCAAAAGGAGGAAAGGAAGACAAAAGAGATATCTGCCTTGCTTTTAACAGGCTTCACTGGAAGTACCATAGACTATTTTCACTTACATCTCATTTGTGGGAGTTATTCTCATGGCCACACATGGAGAAGAAAGATGACAGGGGAATAACCCTCAGCTCAGCACTTTGCCACCTGGAATAAATATGGGATTGTCTTAAGAAAGGAGGAGAGAATGAGTCTTTGGTAGGCAACTGTTAATTCACTTTTTAACTTACAACTCGTATGTACATGACCCTGTTGGAGGGCATAGCCTGCTTTTCTGGAAAAAAGATTGTTTCCTATTTTTAAAATTTTTAGAAAAGAGAAAACAAATAGAAGGAAGAAAATGCTAGTTTATTACCAGAAATAAGCACCATTAATGTTTGATGTGTTTCCTGTTACTTTTTCATTTTACTGAAAAAAAATTATCATCCATTATATATAAAATCATATGTGATTATTTTAATACAAAAAATATTTATGATTATGCAGTTTACACTACTTTATTAAAAAAAGAAGACTACAGAAAAGTGTAACAAAGAAACTGAAATTCAGTTAATCTTAATATCAAGATATAACAATCCTTATGAATATTCTAGAGTATTTTAATGCTGACTTATCTTTCAATTTTTTACCTTGTTGATGTCATATTGTATATAAGCTGATTTTAAATTACGGTTAGTACAAGATTCATAGGTGTTATCTGAAACATGATTGGAAATGAGGAAATATAATAATAAATACCATATTTCATTGCTTCTAAGACACATATTTTTCACATTTTAACATCTCTGAAATTGGGATGTATCTTATAATTAATGGCATATTTTAGTTTAATTGGCATCTTTTTTTTCTTAGTGGTACATGAAACAATGATACTTCTAATGATTGATAATGAATTAGATTTGATTAAAGTAGTAATATCTGTCATTAGATAGTTTATTAGTCATTCAAATTAACTTGTCATTCAGTGTAAAATTTAAAGAAGCAGGAAGTTACTCAGTAAATTCTCTGGCAATAAAATTTGACAATTATTTTGCTTGGTCTAACTTGGCTTTTGGAGAGAGTCCGATAACAGAATGGGGTATTTTGGTGACATAGCCAATCTGGCCCAGAAGTAGTTTGGGTAATTTGGGGTCAGACTGTAAAGTTTTTGAGGGGTTGAACAGTTCAGTAGTTTGCCTAGCATGTAGACCACCACCCTACTAATCAATCTTCCCTCTAATTTGCATGGTGAATTGAACCACGGTTCTCAGTTATTTATTCCCCCTCCCTTTAAGAGAGAGAATCAAACATCCTCAGCCATTGTCATGTAACTTGCAGTCCCTTCCTGAACAAGACATCCACTTTTCTGCCACAGTGACATAGAGTGTAAACTTATAATTCACTTTGGCCAATGGCATATGAGCAGGTATGATCTACACCACAGCCAGACAGAAGCCATGACAATCCTGATGGATTTTCCTCAGCCTTCTTGTCCTTTTCTCCCTTCCATCCCCAGGAGGGGCAGCTCTTTTGAGCCTACCATGCAAAGATGCAAAGCTGACCTGAGGGGACCTGCAGAACCTTATAAGTCAAGTGAACAAAAATAAGCCTCTGTTGCTACTCTGTCCCACTGATGTCCAGGGGTGGGGGTGGAGGACTTGTTTGTTACCGCAGCACAGCTGACTAATACAAGGGCCCATCAAATTTTGCAAGAAAAACAGGTTGAAAGATGGACTCCAGGAAGTATATTTCCTGATTTAGGGCCAGACTTAACCCTCAGGATACAGTATCTAACTGGAAATAGATGACTAATATGGGGATCTACACTGAATAAGGAAAGACCCATGGCTACTTCTGCATTAAAACAGAATCCGGTCAGAAGCTACTGACAAAGTTATCTTAATCTTATTTTTTAACAGCCATAATGTTTTGATTGTTGAGTACCTCAAATTGGATTCATCTTTTAGAAAACTTGAGATCCTCTTCATCACTTTTTCCCCAGAGGATGAGTGAGTGGCACCCTTTTCTGAGTGTTTAAATAGATGATGATGGCATTCTACTGCCTTCCTACATGGAATAAAACATTACCCATTACACAAAAGTTTAGGCCACAGTGATTTTCCTCTTAAAGCCTGTGGATAACACTCTATGTGCATATAGGGTTGGAGAGAAAGAGTCTGAAGTAGCATGATTTTTTTATTTATTTGTAGGCAACTTATTTATTACCTTAGTTTTCATTTTTTGATAAGTTTGTCAGGACATATGTAAGTTTAATTTATTTTATTGGGTTTCCCTAATCATGGACTACACTTTAACCTTCACTCCCAGGCCTTTCATAAACTTAGGGACTTTTTCTTCAGTTATGAACTGCATGGCAAGACATCCTTAAGTTTCATTTACCAGCAATCCTCAAATCATTATCTGTCCCCTACTTTGTTCAGGGAAATATCCAGCATAGTGGTTACTCAGATAAGGTTTTGGTCTTCATGGAGTTTAAAATCCAAAGGAAGACAACAAACTAATCAACAATGTGCAGACTGAAGGGTGATGAGTCAGAGTTGATCCCTTTCCTTTCCTTTCCTGTCTGGCTCATTTATGGCAGGTTTGTGTGCTTTATTGGGGTCGGGCTCACTGTGTATATACGAACATAATCTCTCTCATAGGAGAGATGCTAATTCTTTCATATAAAGAATGGAAACCTAGTAGCTAAAATATTGGTATTCTTTGATTACTTCTAATTGTTAAAATTTGCCCTCAAGAAGACCTGCCACTCAGACTATACATTCTAAGAGCTCATGGACTTTTGTCTGTGTTGTTCCTTGATATATCCAAGGCACTAGAACAATCTCCGAGATGCAAAATATTCACTGAATGAGCCATAGATTATAGCACATCCTTGCACCCCAAGCCTGTGACCTCCTCTGACATTTTCCTTCATGTCTACGTTCTGAGAGGGCACCTAAAGCTTCCAGTCCTCAGCACTCACTGACTTTCCCAGACTGCCCGCTCTACCCTTCCCACCTTCGATGGTCCTTTTCTGGCTCCAGCCTGTTTGATCCCTGTCATCATGCTCTGAGTTGCTTCCCAGTGGCCTCTCTGTACCCTGTGTCCACTGCCATCTTGTCTTAGAGCTTCTCCTAGGTGCAGTTTTATTTTCATTTCAGGGAGATAATATCTGCTTTCCTCCTGTCTCGCAGGGAAGCCTGTCACTCTCAGGTTCCTCAGGTATATCTGATCTTTCTCTTTCTTGAACAGTCTTTTCTTTGTCATGATATTTTACTCCTACTTAAAAAACAAGAGAACTAACCTTGACTAACCAGCATGGCACGTGAGTTTGCCGTTGAGCTCCACGTATTCCTTTTTATGACATTTTCCCCCCAGCAGTGTATAAAATCAGTCTTTTGGCTGTACCTGTGTTCATTTTCAAAAAAAGATAAAAATTTAAAAAAAAACAATATCGAGCCAATAAAAACCAATATTGAGGTCAAAGGATATCAACTTAACTTGGGATAAAATAATAGAAAGATAAATTGGAAGTCTGATATTTGTAGATACTAACCACTATTCATAAAATAGAAAAACAACAAGTTCCTACTGTAGAGCACAGGGACCTATATTCAATATCTTGTAGTAGCCTAAACGAAAAAGAATATGGAAAGGAATATATGTGTGTACATGTATGACTGAAACATTATGCCACACACCAGAAACTGACACAACATTGTAAATTGACTGTACTTCAATTTTTCAAAAAAGGAGAAAAAAAATGTGTGAAGCGGCTGAGAGGCTTCTTATGCTGTGAACTTCTCCATTTTACAGATGAGACAACTGAGGCCCATAAAGAACAAGGTATGCGCAATTACGTGGCTCAGGTGCAAAGGCTCAGAGACGTAGGGCCTGCACGCCCAGTGCCCCGACTCTTTCCTCCACAGCACCCGGGGCGCGTCATCTGTAACAGGAGAGGATGCAGAGCCTGGGGCTCCTTTCCCTCTGCCGTGAGAAGTGTTCTCAGGGCTAATCTTGGCCGCAAGATTAGGAGAAAGATTAGGAGAAAGCACCTCTCCTCCACTGATTATGTCCCTATGTGTTTTCCAATTCCTGAATCACATTTTTTAAAAGTCACAGTCTTTGTCTTTCAGAAAATCAAGTGTTTCTGATTTAATTGAGCATGGGGAGGGGGGAGGAGGGAGGTTTGGGGTGGAGGACATATGCCAGAGAACCTGATGGTTGTGCCACCATCTCTGAAGCTCTCAGGCCATTTGCCAGTGTTCTTTTATTAGAAGTCATCTTGGGCGAAGACCCAGATGCCTGTTGGCCTTGCCCTTTGCCGCCATGAAGACCTCACCACTTTCCAGGAAAACTAGCCTTCACAGATCCAACGAGTGATCACTCAGGGCTGAGTCCAGCCCAGATCAAGTAGGTAAAGAATCACTCTCGTATACAAGTCAGTGATGATTTATTGCAAGTGACTCGAAGACGGGACCAGATGTATTCTCCACCGGGACTTTCCGAGCCCAGGGTTAGCACAGTGCCGTCGGTGAGTTTTAGTCAAGATCCAAATGACGCTGACGTATGAGGAGTTTCATTATTGTAGCTTAAGAGCTACTTCTTGCCGGTTGGTGGCAAAAATAAATAAATAAAATAAAATGACTGTAAATTAAGAAGCTGATATGAAAATACATGAAGTCTGCATTCCATGAACAAGCGTCGTTTTATTATTAATTTTATGCATTATTTACAGTGATAGTTAAGCTTATTGATCTTAGCAAAGCAGGAAGTGTTGTTACACCAACAACTAGATCTGACTAAGAAAAGGTAATAATTATCAATTAGCGGGAATTACTGCTAATAAGGTTTGGGGGGAAGTGCAGAAAATTTCTGACTAGGAAGAACTGACACTTTCACAGTGTTGTGTAAATTGCCAGGATTTTAAAAATACATCTGCCTCGTATGATATTTAAAAAGGAAAAAAATGTGTTCGGCACATAATTACTAGACACATCCAAGATGCAAACCTTTTTGTTGTTCTTTTAATCATTTGGAAGAAGAGGAGTCATTGCTTAGAAGATTTTTGCCCTTTTCTGAGGATAACAAGTAAAATTAACTAACAGCTCAATTATTCTGTTAATGAGGCAATTCCCTACCAACTTGCATAAATTCAATTTATTTTTTCTTTCCAATACCTCCTCTTCTACCATCAATCAACTATACTTTCAGAGGGAGAAAAAAAAAAGTATCCACTAAAAGGGAGGTGAGTGTGGGATGAAGGCAAGATTGCGGCCGGTCATACATTGCCACGTGGAAGTGGAAAGGAACTTAAAGGAATCCATTTCACACAGGAGAAAACTGAGGCTCCGCCAGGCTTTCTGGCCAGCCTGGGACAGAGCAAGGCCAACGTCGAGGTTTCCCAGCCCTGAGGTTCACGCTGTTATCCAGCCTCGCAGGTGTCCGGGATGAAGTGTGCTCTTTGCAGACCCTTGTTTTCTGTAAATGCTTGGCTGTTTGTTGGTCCTCTTGTTTTATTAATCAGTAAGAACTTTTAAGCTGCATGTGACAAGAAATAGAAGTGGAATCATTTCAGGCCAAAGCAAAGGAAAAGACTTTTTAGTGAGTGAGGGCAGCCTCATCCCAGATAAATAGAAGGTTTCCTTTCTGGTCTCGGAAGCCCTGCCAATCTGTCCGGAGTTGCCCTGGCTTCTTTGAGCAGCTGTGGGAAGAAGTTCAGGGTCTGCAGGTCAGGAGCTGAGCTAGTTTTTGTCCATGTCATCTTTGATGCATGACAATTTAAGTCTCCTGCTTTGCACCTAAGTTAGGACCCAAACAAAGCGGTCCACCTGCTCACACATCTCCTCCGGCTTTGATCTTAGTTGTTGTCTTCTATTTCCTAATTACAACTTCTCCCTAAAATAATGCCAAACATGTTTGCTCAGAATTCAATCACTCTACATTCTCTGTTACTTATCATTATTAATAACATCGCCATCCCCCACCCCCGCCACTTACCAAGTACACTCTGAGCATCTTTGCTGACCAGTTCCTTGCCCTGTGGTCTGGATTCTGCCTTCTCCGTATCTCCTGAATTCTTCTGTTCTCCAAACTCTGAAGGTGCTCCCCGCACACCTTCCGACGCTGGCTGGATTTCCTCAGCGTCCCCCTCACCAGGCTGCCAGCCTCCTCCCTGTGTCCCTCCAATCCACCGTGGGCACTGCTGCCAGAAGGCTGTTTCCCTTCGAAGCCATGGTTTCTGTTTGTCTTTCTTTCAAGTCACATGAGTAAATGATACATACATTCTCATTGTAAAATGTCTAAAAATAAATAATACCGAGCAGATGAAAAGAGTTTCCCCTTACCCCCCAAATAAATAAAACACCTTCAAACAGCCCTCCGAGGTTCTGGACCATCTTCTCCTCACTGAGAGATATTAGTGTGCACTCCATTTCTTCTCTGTGTGTTTACGTGGATGGAAGTGTTCATCTGTTTCTGTGGCTTTTTCTTTTTATCTAATGGCGAGGTAATTCCAAATCTGCTCGTATAGCTGCCATGTCTTATTTTCAGTGGTTCTTTGGCATCCACAGTTTGGGGATTTAGGATACTTTTTTTTTTTTCATGTATTGGCAGACTTTAGGATAAATTTTGGTGCTTTAGGTGCTATGCAAGTAATGATACAATAAACACATCCTAGTACACACATAGCATGAGATGAACAGTGCGCACATTTAAAATGTCTGAAAGTAACTGGCAATTGTACCCCCCAAAACCGTACCAATTAAAGACAAAAATATTCTGAGCAGCTGTCCATGAAAGTGCAAACTCTCCTTAGTTTAGGGTTATTGTCAATTTCTTTAAAGAAAAGCACGGTGGGTGAACAGCGTTGTCTTATTGCTTTGGTTTGTGTTTCTCTGAATAACAGGGGCTTTGTCTTTGCGTTTTCTTGTTTTGTGAACTGATATGTTTGTCCTTCTATTAATTTGCTAATTTTCCTATTGAATTACTCTGGAAAATAATAGTAATATTTTTGTGTATATGTGGCAAATATGTTCTCTCAATCTGTTGTCTTTTGACTTTTTATGTAACATCTGATAATAAAAGATTTATATTTTTATATATTTGAGTATGCAAGCTTTTCTTTTCAGCTTCCAGTTCTTATGTCTTTTTGGAAGATTGATTCACTCTAAAGTTTTATCTATTATCTATGTACTTATCAATCATTTGTCTTTTATACTCACATAAATGTATACACACACACACACACACACACACATTTTCCTATCTCCAGTAATTTTTGTAGCTATGACTAAAGACTTCAACATGCAAAGTTAATAATTTCCTTCTAAATTTAAAATATGTTATTGTCTTCTATCATCTTCCTCCTGAGAATTAAGTTTAAATTCAGTATACTGTTAGGCCTTTCATGACCTCTCCCACCTCATTTCTTCCACACAGTCTGCCACCAGCTCTCGAGAAGAAAGGGCTTCATGTTATATTTCAAATGGCCAGACTCTTATGTGCCTCTGGGCCATTGCACATGCTGTCTGCCCCTCAGAAGGATTATAGGCTGCTAGTTTTCTCAGTGTCCCTCTCCTGTTAACGGCCAGGAAGAATATCCATGTCTTCCTTTGGAAGGTGAGAGGAGGAGTGGCAGGAGGAAGGGGGTGAAGGAAGAACACAGGCCAAGAGTTTACAGTTCAGCAAGAAACTAAAGTCTTTCTGAGTTGTGGGGCAGGGGTGAGGGAGCAGGGAAACAGGAGACTGAGGTAAAGAAGAGTGATGACTACGGGCTGAGCTTTTCTGAACTGACCACTCATACTTTCAAAGTCCATTATTTCCTGGGAGAGTGTTTCTGAATTTCCCTAATTCTGTGCTGGCAGATATTTCCAGCGGCAGCTGAGGACCAGTCCATAGGATATGGAAAGAAAGGGAATTATTCACAGTTGGAAGTATGTGTTTGATGTCACTCCCTGCTGAAAATCCTCCCACGTGGTCCGTAATCTCCAGGGTAAATTGAACATTGTATTGCGGTTGCAAGTGCCTCCTCCCTGACCCTCAGCATTCCATCTCTCCTCACCTCTCACCCCTCGCCTGCACTGGGTCCTCTGGGAAGCCCCCTACGTGGATCTTTCTGCTTTACCTCCTCAATTATATGATCATGCCAGCCCCTCTGCAGGGGTAATTCTGAATCCACTTGTAGGTGGACACACTTGTACTGACTATTCAAGAGTCAGATCACAAATCAATGCTCAAGAAGACTTCTATGTCCTCCCTAAGCCTAGCCCTCCCTCTCCCCATCCAAACCCTATGCTGGTAACTCACTCTAGTCGTTCCTAACCTCAAACCTAACTTTGCTTCCCATCCGTAACCCTAAACTTAGCCTTACCCCACCTGTCCATAAGCCTAAACCTAGTCTTACCTTGCCGACCCCGACCTTACTTCATTTTTCCACCTCTCACTATAAATCGTACCTCATCAGAATCACCTGGAGGGGACTTTTTATTTTAAATTCACGTACAGAATTGACAAGTTCTGATTCAAGTGGTTTGAAGAGGGCTCAGGCATTGCCCAAGTGATTCTAATGCACAATCAGAGCGGAGAACCAATTCATTAACATATTCATTAGTGACTTTAACCAGAAGAACTCGATCTCATCAGATGAATGTGGCCTATTTGGTGACACTCTTTGCTGACAGAGCCAGCTAACCATCTGCACCCCAGTCCCACAGGCCCTTGCTCAGACCTTACTGACCACGTGCAGCCTCATGAGGTGTGGATGTCTCAGGACCACTCTCCTCTCCCCTCACTGCTGCTGTAGCCAGACATCAGTTGGCTGCAGAAGACAGACGCCTGCAGCATCTCAGGGCATCCAGGTACCTGAAAGACCATGGAGCGTCCTAGGAAGTAAAGACTTATTTCCTTGGAGGTACACAGCATTTCATCTCTTTGAGCAGCTATCTCGTTCTCTCTGCAAGGTTTCTCTGGGAACATGATTAATAAGACTGTTAAACAAACAAACAGTGGCTTCATGCCCCAAGTCATTGTGGCTCAGTCTCTGTGTCGCCAGAAGACACTGGAATCTGATTGGCTGATCTTGGGCCAAGTCTTCCTTCCTGATCCGAGCAGCTAAAGCGAGGAGATAATGTTTTGTGTTACTAAGACTCACTCTTCCCTAGAAGGCTGTGAAAGGCATTTCTTTAAATTGGGGCTTATATTCAGGGAGAAAGTGACCCGTACCCCATCCCATGCATGGCTCATCATAGGTGGTCAGAGATTTTTGAATGAATAGATGGAGCAAGTAGGGACTGAGGGCCTGGCTAACGACGAGGAATAATTTTCTCCCCAGTTGCAGGGGCTGCAGAGCTCTCTCTTAGAAATGGATTGAGAATACTTCGCAAATCTGAGTCACCCTAATTGAAGACTTGGAAAAGACTCAAAGGAGTACCGCTTTGCTAAGTGTCCTATGTGCTTCCTAGATGAGCCGTTTATGCTGCTGCCTGACAACTTCTAATTGGGTATATAGTGGGCCGAGCAGTGATGCTCGCCAAAGGTATATCCACCTGGGACTTGGAAATGTAACCTTATTTAGAACTTATGTAGTAGGGTCTTTGCAAATGTCATTAAATTACGAATATTGAGATGAGATTATCCTGAATTTAGGATAGGTCTTAAATTCAGTAACAGGTGCCCTGATAAGAGAAAGACAGAGGGATATTTGAGACGTGCAGACACAGGGATGAGTCCATGTGAAGATTGAAGGAAAGATTGGAGTGATGTCAGAAGCCAGGGAATGCCTGGAGACACGAGGATCTGGAAGAGACTCTACTCTAGGGCCTTCAGAGGAAATGTGGGTCTGCTCTGATCTTGATTTTGGACTTCTGGCCTCCAAACCTTTTAGAGAATAGATCTGTACTGTTTTAAGCCACCCAGTTTATGGTAATTTGGGAAACTAGTACAGGTACTCAGAAAAGAGTAGCCTCATTCCTCTAGGAACAAGAAAAGTATATTTTCCGACTCATTTGAGTTTCAACTTACTAATGAGGGCTCGCCCTGAACAAAGCCAGCGTAAGGTAGGACTTTCCCTAAATTGTGTGATTTATACTTTATGAGACCAAAGAAAAGGCAACAGCTTAGTGATGTGTTTGACGTGTGAGTGGCCAGATGCATGAGGTGTCCTTCAGGCATACCCTGTCTCTTTATGTTTCAAAAGCATCCACTGATCTCAGATGTAAAGGATGGGGAGACAGACTCAATATGACTTGCCGTGACTCGGAACCCCTGTCCTCAACACGGCAAGATTTTATTGCTTTGTTTCCCAAGACTTATGGATCCATTAATGAAGTTCGCAAGAGCAGGCTGATTTTACGAATGGTTCTGCCTACTCTGTGCCTTCCTAGGCAATCAAAATCTAGGTGATTTTAATAGAAAACATATCAACAGACAAGATACTACTACTCTTTTCTCAGGCAATCACCTCTTCTCCATTCAAGTATTCTGGTTGCTGTTCCTGGTAATGGATGTATATATTTATCTCTCTCTTTCATTACAGCTGTGAGGAAGCAGCATAACCACTCCTGCTCTCCAGAGCCTCATCTCCAATCAAAAGAGAAAAGGCTGTTTCTTGACTGCCTTTACGCTCCTGCCTTCCAGCCCTGACCATCCTCCCCTCCCCTTCCCTAAGTTTTGTTTACACGAACGAAATGTCTCCATCTCCCCAGACATTATCTTTGGGGGGGGGGGAACAAATAAAATTCAACTTCAAACGTATTACCATTATTGTCATGACGTGTCGTGATGATAATTGCTCCTGTGGTCATAGAGGCTGGGTTAGAGATCTCAGGAGGAAGTCTCACTCTTTCACACCTCGGTGCAGCGAGCAGCGGTTAAAATACGATGGTGATGGTGGCGTTCTGGAACACATTTTACTTCAGTTATTTCTCCTTGCCTTTCTCAGCTCCCTCCGCTTCCGGTGTTTGTTACTAGTTGAGGATCAATGAGACACAGGCTATGAGAAGAAAACTAGGGTAAACATCTGCCATCGCTAACTGTGATGAAAAACAGCCTTGTGGTTAAGGAAGAGTGGTTTTGGTGGCCCATGAGCATGGAGGCAAGGCAGTCATTAGCCTTTTCTTCAAATATCCCATCCCTTCCCTTCCAAGCTTTAAATATAACTATGACTTTAAATATATATGTGTATACATATATATATATTTATGCTAATGGAGGCACAATATAAATGGAAGTCCCACAATTTCTCTTGACTAATGAGTTTAGGCGGAAGTTTTGGGCATCACTTCTAGGCTAGAGTGTATGATTATCCAGGTAGATGTTTCAGAGCTTTTTCCTTCTATGGTGCCCCAACTAGTGGCTCAATGGTCCATCCAGATTTGTAGTGAGGACAACATTACAACAGGAAGGAGTCGCAGTGGCACAGGATGACATCTTTGCTGCTTTAATTCACTGAGATGTGGGGGATGCTTGTTACTGCAGCACAACCCACCTTATCTAGGATCCAGGAAGCGCAGAAAAAAGGATGAGAAAAAGAGAGAAATTATCATTTTCTAGATTGAACTTCACCTCTTTGCGACCATGAATCCATGGGCCAGCCAATTTGTGTGGCCTCAGCATCCTTAGAGCTAAAATGGAGATAGTAAGCTCTGATATCCTGCAAACTTAAGATAAAGTTAAACAACTTTAAGCAACATGCAAACTTTAAATGGTATTATGGTTAAGCTGCTCTTGGACCTTGGCTTTCTAATAAATTTCTAAATATTCTTTTACCATGTATATTAGATTATCATCTCTCTCCTATCTGTTCTCTTTTCAAAAATAACATATTTCTGATGAAATAAAAAAGATAAGTAATAACTGATAAACACAGAGGACACTGAAATATTAATGGAAAAATTACTTTTCAGCTTTTTTAAAGAGTAACAGCAAAAGTCATTACCTTCTCCCCACCACCCTAAAGAAAGAATCTAAAACTTTAGAAAATGTTATTTTTGTTTTTAACTTATCAAAGTAATCTATGGACATAATTTAATGAGTGAAATAGTGTATAATCCCCGACCCCAATCCTGTCCATTTCTGAATCAAGCTCCTCAGAGTCAACTACTTGCTTCTCATTTACATGTTTATTTCTTCATATATTTTTAAATAATATGCTCATTTTAATTTTCCTTTTAAAAAGTATTATTCCTTGGCTTCCTTCTATGGAAAACATCATGCTGGAAGGTTGGGTACTCTTCTGCCAGTGACTGGGGTTCCCTGGAAGCAGGTTGAATCATGAGGTCAATAAAGGATCCAAAGACAGGTCAGCTCTGTGCCCGGAAGAGAGTCACAAAGTGTAACAAGCCACTGGATGGGTCCCCTTTCCAACTGGTGAGGGCCCAGCTCTGCTGGAGGATGGAGGGGAGGCATCACAGAGAGGAGATGTGACAGATAAGATGTTTTACCTTCAGATAGCAAGCACAGCATGAACCTGAGGGAAAAAGGAGCCGTCTCTGGGAGACACTTAAGCTTCTCTATGGCCACCCTGCATTGTTTCTGTCTCCACTCCTTGGTAAACCAGTTGGCCCTGGCTCCTGCGTCCTTAAAAGGGAGACTGCTTCTGGGCCAGATACAGCATACAGCTGTGGCTGCATGGGGAAAACAGGGTCCAATCCAGAGACAGTCATGGTAGAGTTCCCCCTTTACTGCTATTCTGTATTTCCATCTCCTTAGTTGGCTTCGTCTTGGTAACAAAGAGGTAAAAAATATCCACTGTCTGTGTTTGAGGACTCGTTTTAAGGGAACAATACTGCTGCTGACAGATCCGTTTTGCTGAAATCCCACAATTTTGCTCCCAGCCCTCTCGTGCCCTGCTGGAGCAAAGCAGAAACATCTACGGGCTGATGAACACTCTGGTCAAAGGCACCCTTAGAGATGGGGACACACGAGAAGCAGAAAGGAGAAGGAGGAGAAAGCTGGGAAAGAGAAAGTGCTGTTCAGCTGACAAATCCTTTTCTCACATCCCACTTCATATTTATAATCCACTTGTGAGGTAGACAGGGCAAGTATAGTAACCCACATGGTACAGATGAAGAAACAGTCCAAGGAACTTTGCAGAAGGCACCTTGGAAGAGTGGGCGGTGCAGCAATTTAGAAGTCAAACCAGCTTTTTGTTTATATTCCAACTGTTCCAGTCACTAGATAAGGCAACACGTGCTAGACAATCTTAACAGTACATAAGGTTTATGTATTATTAAGGCTAAGCTGACCTTAGACCTTTGTTACCTGGGATCCTGGGCAAACTGCTTGACTTTCTGTTTGAGAGCCTCCCTTCACTCAAGTATGAATTAGAGGTGATGATAGCTGCCTCACGCTTTTGGATGGGCGTTCAAGGAACGCTATCTAATACACCTTGCTTACATGAGCCTGAACTGTCACCGTGTTTTGTTCATATTAACTTATGCACTGCAGGTCTGGGAGGTAGGTTCTACAGTGACCACCATCTCCATCTTACAGGTGAAGTGAGTGGTCCCCCACGAGCCTGAGTGAGGTGCCAAAGCTCACGTGTCTGTTAGGTGGATCGGCCGAGATCCAGCCCTAGGCAGCGTGATGCAGGAGCCCGAGTGCCATTGGGCGGTACTGCCTCCCACTTCTAAAATGTGTCTGTACATATAATAGGTTTTCAGTAAATGCTACGTCTTCCAGCAACATCCCTAGGATCATGTGGAAAAAGATGCTAGAAATCTCCAGTCAGTTAATCTCCTGGGATCTCTCCCAATTTATCCATCTTCTCACGTCTTCACTTCTCTCCTTACACAGGCTAGATTATCTCAGGAATATTTTTGCCAGGCCCTTGAGTTGCCTTACCCTCTGTCTTTCACATCCGAGTGAAATCCAAACCCCAGATGAACTCAGTGATCCATTGTCTTCACTAAAGAAGAAATGCTGCTGGAATTGTCCAGCAAGGCAGGATGCATGGATGGTCAACTTCAAAAGCAGACTCACCACTACCAGGCAGCCCTCCTGTGTTTCCTGAGCCCATCAAAGTCCTGTTTTCACAACAAATATGTTGAACCCTTACTACTTCTCTCCACGACACACAGAAGAGGACAGAACCTCCTGCTTCTCAGAGAAAATTGGAAGAGTAGGATGAGATCTCCCTCAACCTTCCCTGCATACTAAACCGTACTTACCTACATCCTGTCTTTCTATTCTGGTAACTTTGAGGAGACACCCTCTTCCATGGGAGGTGATTTCCATTCCCTTATTCCAAGACAGCCTTCTCTTTTCTCAGAAATCTTAAGATCTCAGTTATTCCTTACCTCTCTCCAGTACATTTTGCTAGATCCTTCACATCAATACTCAATCATTTAATCATAATCTTCTCATTTCTAGAGGAAAAAAATAACTTAACTGCCCTCAAATTTCCTTTAATTAACACCTCTCACTTCTCCTTTTCACAGAGACTCCTTCCCCTTCAATACTGAACAACCACTTCTCCCTTATAGTCCTCTGCCCTCTGTCTGCCTCTGCCCTCCACATGGGCTCTCCCTCAGGCTCAGTCCTCTTCAGGGTCTTTCCCAAGCTTCCAGGATATGTGATTTCCAGTATTTCTTCTCCAGATATGAGTTCCCTCTTCTCTGCCACTACTGCCGTTGCATGTTGGGTCTCCTTCATCCTCGGCCCCATATTTTCATTCTGTACTTCTCTCTAGACCATAGCAACTAAACCTCTGACTCTAGTAGTCATTTCTAGGCTGATGACTTCCTAACTGATGAATAAATTGCAGACCCGTGTATCTAGCTGCCTACTCATTACACACACCTTGAATGCTGAAAGTTCTATTAAACTCAAAATGTTTGAGGCCAAATTTTTTTTTTATCTTTTCCCCTCTACTGTCTTAATAAGTGGCAACACCATCAAAAAGCAACACAACTTGGTCCCTTTGGAGCCGAAGGGACGCCTCCCAGAAATGCATCTCCCAGTCAAGCCATGGCCAACACAAGGTACTTTTACCCTCTGAAGATCTTCCTACTCTTTCCCCTTCAACTAAAGTCCACCACCACCATCTTAGTTCACGATGCCATCCCCTCTCACCCAGACATTTCAATGATCTTTAATTCCAAACCCAGTCCAGACTCCTTTCAAACCATCACTGAAGCTCCTGTAATCTTAAAAAGATAAACAAACAAACAAAAACAAAAGCAAATCTGGTATTGTTTCTTCCAGATTAAAACTACTTAATTAGTAGTGACCAAATTCATCAGTATGGTCCTAGGGCAAGGCACGTTCCAGAGTAGGTCATGCCTGCATCTCATTTCACAGCCTCCTTGGTCCCACTGGCCTTACTCTACCCACGCTGTAGCAGGTTCCTGTTGAACATTGCTGCGAAATAGACAATTCCACACTGAGAAGAGCCAACAGCAGCCATTTTATTAGATCAGGAATTTTACGGGTAGGGAATTCAGGAAGAACCCAGTGGGGAAGTCTGAGACCAGGCGCTGAGGCTCAGAAGAACTAGGACTGGAGGGTCCCCTTCCAAGGTGACATCCTCATCACAAGCCTGGGGCCTGGGCTGGGGTGGCCGAGGACGGGCTCAGCTGGGACTGTGGACCACATCACCGAATATGGCTTCTCCACAGGATCCTTGGCTGGGACCAGAAGGGCAGCCAGCAAGCCTTTCAGAGACGGCATTCAAAGAGAACCCACCAGAAACTGCATGGCCCTGCATGGCCTAGCCTCAGAAATTAAAGCATCACTTCTGTCACATTCTATTCCCCTAGGCAGTCACAAAAGTCTACCCATTTTGAAAGGACATAAACCCCACTCATTGATGGATTAGGGCACCATGATTTAAATCTGCTGCCCTCTTCTTCCGTTCCCCATGCGAACCATCAGCTTTCCCTCCAGGCTTGCATCAGGCTCTGCCCTTTTCTTCCCCATGGCCGGGTTAATCCTCCCCATTTTACAGATGCGGGTTCATTCTTGGCTTTCTCCAGGAACCTCTCCCTAAGTCCCCGAGCCTGACCCGATCCCCTTTCCGCACCTGCTTCTCCCACTGTGCACGTCTTTGTAGCGTTCAACACCACTGTGCTAACTCCAAGTTATTGAGTCCTGTCTGGATCTCCCCCATTAGAAGATGAGGTCCCCAAAGACAGAGACCTTAGAGAGTGAGTGAAGACGTGAAATGAGAGTGGGAGAGAACCTGGACACGGTCTCTCCGACAGCGTGCAGAGAGCTCTTTGCATGGCATTTTGTTTCCTGTCTATTGAAAGGAGGAACATTGTGGCTTATGAGGCACGAAAGGTCTGTCTTTAGAGAACTGTTTTGGGAGGTCCTCCAGGGGAGATACAGGGGAAGAACTTCTGTGCTCTATTTTCCAAATCATCCTAAATGAATGAACAAAACACTTTACAGCCTTCCCTGGCGGCCTCTGGCCCCTGCACAGGGCAGAACATGAATGTATGTTTGTGGAGATTGCCTGGGACCGTTCAGGTGTAGGCAGGAGGGCGCAGGTTGGGAAGCAACAAGAAACAGAAGTTGCAGTTACACCTGGATATTCACCTCTTCTGAGCCCTGGGGGCACCAGGATACTTTCCAGAAGGGGAACACCTGGGTCCCCTGCAGCCTGGATGGTTGCCACACACCTTTGCTTCCTGCTGAAATATTGGGCAGAACACTCAGCGCTGCGAGGATCACGCAGATCCCACATCCGAGGCGGGGTGCAGTGAGGGCAGGATGGGAGTGGGTTCTGAATGAGTCATGCCACCTTCCTGAAGCCATGCATCACAGATCTCCCTGCTTCTTGGTAGAATGCTTTTCTTCTCAGAGGCCACTGTTACTACACAGGAGTGACCCACACCCGCAGGTTCCAGGAGGTGTGGCTGGACGATCTGCTTAGTGGAATGCTCAGACAACAAAGAACCCTGAACTGGGATGGAAGGAAACAAGGATTTTTTTTTCTACTCTGATTCAATTACTTACCAGGTCCAAAAACATAATATTGCAGGAAGATAGCAAAAGGCTCAGCTTTAATTTGAACATATATACTGGATATGTGTATATATAAATATATATATACACATGAATATATTATACAGTATCAATTCCCTAACAATCCAAGCTTGTTTTGTATTCACCTTTTTAAAGTAATTTCCTTTCCTAATATTTTCTTTACATTAAGTTCCATACGGGAAACCTAGCTATATTATACGCAGCTTCTAAAATCAATATCACAATTGCCAATTATGAAAGGTAATAATAATAATTCTTTCCATTGCAGACTATTTTACAGATCACTGAGACATATGACATAGGATTGGATATGACCCTCATATGTTCCACGGGACAGCACCAGACATAGAAAGGACTTAACTGTGGTCATACGCTCATGATCTATTTTGCTGGAAAATAACCTCAGACAATTTAATTAAAAACATCATGAACTTATAAATCTAGGCTGCCTTTTCTGAATGAAGGGGTAACCTGTTAGTACTTTGAAATGAATTAAACGCATCATCTTCTTTTAAAGTATGCTTTTTATGGTGGAGGACAACAGCCAACATCATACTTCATATATGTATGTCCTGTTCCCATTCCACCCCCCACCCCGAGGATTTGGAGCTGTACTTATAATCTAGAAATATGATCACTATCCCTTTAAATGATAATAAAAATGTCCTCTCCAGTCTCCCAGTTCAATCTCCAGCAGCAGAGAGACTGTGGATCTTTGTCTCCAATCAGTGCCTATTCCACTCCGTGTAAGAATCACAGATGTTGATAGGAATAGCCATGGGGTGTGCTAAGAACCCATTTCATGTGTCAGAAGAGTTGGGTCTGTGCAAGATGAAATGTCACAGGAAGGCAGCGATCTCTATGTGAAATGACCTTAAGAAAACCCCGACCTCGCCAAAGATGACCTTTTTTCCCAGCAAGAAACATTAAAATTGCAACCATACTCATGTTTCAGTTTAAAAAACAATATGCATTTCTCCTCTGCACGTCTCTGACTTGGCATCCTACATATCTTAAATAAAGACATACCCGGGTCTTATTTCTACTCGGCAGCACGGAGCTGATTTATTTCTGTCTGAATACACCCACGGAATGAAACTGCTCTTTTTTAATTCCTCAAGAGGCCCATCGGAGGTCCATTTTATTGCTATTTTAGCTGAATGTTTTACTACTGTATCTGTATTTAATATTTCCAGTGTGGCCTTATTTTTGGAATTTTTCCCCCAAAATCCCACAGGCATCCTTGTTTTAAGTAAGATATATGTCTTATCAATGTGTTAATCAAACTGAAAATTCTGAGGCCCTTCACATGCAGTTAGAGAGAAGCGTCCACTTCTGATGGTATTTGGACCTTCAAGTGCCAAAGTGCGAACTGACAGATCAGGCGCAGAAATTTCTCACAGTCATGACAGGAAAACAAATAATCTGGCTCAAAAGCTACATAGGGGAACAAGCTTTAAAAGGTACTTTATTCCAGCTCGTTATTTAGTTGTTTATTTACTTTTCATCTATCTGCTTTTCAGTGCCTTGTCTTGCAAATTAAGTCCATTTTTTTTTGATCAGCGCTAATTCCATGGAACACGGAAAGCCTTTTCCCTCAGTACCTAACTGCCAAAGTGAAACGTAAGATTTCAAAGCACCTGTCACTGTCAGAGGGGAAAATGGCTTCAGAGCCTTCCCAGCTCTAAGGGAGCTGTTTTTATCCTTTTTATTCTTTTTTTTTTTTTTCCCCAGCTAGTGGTGTTTAAGGTAATGTGACACAAATGCTCCCCGACCCCACCATGAATGGGAAATCGCTGGAATTAGAGACCTTTCCAAACCAGGGCGCTGACTAGAGCTACATCCTAGTCTGGGTTTAAGACAGGGGCAGATACAGCTGCAAGCAGCGTGTAATGGGGCGCGTTGGAAAAAGGCATCAGTGCTTCGGAGCTGGCTCACCTGGTCTATTCACTCCTCGCCCTTAAGTTACAGCGCTAGCGTCCAAGTCATACACCTGCTGTGAAGAGCCAGTGGGGTGATGTGAGAGGAGGAGCAGGGGTAACGCAGGGCGGAGGGTTAGGGGCAGAGTATCATTGTGAAAGACCCAGCACAAAGGCTAGGCTGTCGTGTCACCACCACTGTCATATAGCAGAAGGTTGCAGGAAGGCAGCGGGCTGACAAGCAGAGCAGGCATCCTGGCCCTTGAGTCCTCGGGGCTCACATTGTCATTTTGTTGTCACTAGAGAGCGATGTTTGTTCTCCTTTTTCTGACTAAGTTAGAAAAAAGCCCAGGGAAGAATTCTGATTGGTTTAGCTTCTGTTACAGGGTCACTTCATAATAAAATAAACACTTTGGGGAACTTCAATAGAACACTGTGGTTTGAAAGAGTGTTTGTCAGGAAGATAGTCTCATTCTGAGTTGCCATAATAATAAATATCCACTTTAATTTATTCCTGATACTGCAGATATGTGGGCATCCTGATCCCTCCCAAATGCCTCAGTAAAGACTGGTGCTCGCTCACAAATCAAACCTAAGCAATCCTGCTGAGAGTCAAAGCAGTGCTTTCTCTAGTGAGATTCTATCTGGCAACCTTATTTTCCACTGTCTCCTTACAGCACAGTCCACAGATGAGTCAGGGTCATCTGGGCACATACCTTCCTTGATTATGAGGATGACAAATCCTTTCATCTGTAGCCTGTTTTTGGAGTCTCCAATGTGATTTTACATCCAATGTCTCATTCGCAGTTGAGGACATAGCTTAGCAAACTGGAGGCAAAGGGAAGGATCGTAACGCATGGTGTATTTGACTTGCTTAAGGAAAGAGTTAGCACAAATTTCTAAAAAGTAGAGTGAGAACTGGAACTCAAGCCATTGGTCTCCAAATCAAATTCCCTCTTAGAAGCCATGCCATCCTTGCATAAATCTTTTTTTTCCCCTAGTTTGAAAACTATGGCTTTGTTGTTGGTTAACCACAGCCTAGGATTTAAAGAGGGACACTGGATTGCTAAGACCCCCCCTCTAGGGAAGGCATGAGGACCTTCCATCCACAAGAGTTCTGCTTTGGACCCTCAAATACGCCAGCAAAAGGCACTCTCACTGCTGTTCAACAGGCTTTTAAAACTGAATACTCTCTCCTTAATTCAGAATCTGGGCACTTTCTACGAACTCAGAGAAGTTACCCTTAAGTCATCTTGTTTGTCTGTTCCTATCAAAAGCCTGCCCAAAATTCATGGAGGTTTCTTCAAGGAATGTGCTGTGTCCATAACTCTGCCACCTCCGACACACTCCTCATAGCCGGCTTAGTCTTGCGAGCCTGCATTGCTGATCAAATATCCTAGCCCTTCCCGTTGCTTCCTACCTATGACAAGGTTATTTCATGTCTGTAGCGTCAATCTAATGTTACCAAGAAATGATCAGAAGCTTTTAGGATATGGATGTGCAGTAACTATCTACCAAGTGAGTGTAGATATAACTGAATTGGACGTGATAATTTTGAAATATCTCACAACAAAGGCATATTATCAATTCTTCCTTGTAATTCTACCATTTTTTGTTTTACATATTTGAAAACATGTTCAATGTTGAAATCAAATTGATAGTATGCATATTTTCTTGATGAATTGACATCTATTGTCATTATATAGAAACTGTCTCTATACATAATATTTTTGTCTTAAATTCTACTTTTCTCATTTCAATATGGTTAGTATTTACCTGCTATATATATTTTGTAGTTTTCTATGTTGTCATGTCTATGTTCACATGATGTTAAGTATAATTTTGTAAACAACGTATACTTAATTTTTTAATAAGTCTTACAATTAATAACATTTTGCTAACAGAATTTAGTACATTTATATTTATTGTGATTATTCTTTTTACTAGCATCCTACTTTATGACTCTTATTTAATGCCTTTAATAATAATGCTATTTCTATAACTCTTTATACACTTCTATAGAATTTTGGGGATAGGCTAGATTGGGTGAATTAATTGTGGAATTTTGTTGTGACTTTAATTGTATTTTATTATCTCTAATGGGTTGGAATATATATATATATTATATATATGTGTATATATATAATATATATAATTTATTTTCAATAATTACACTTGAAATTTTTGTCATGTATATTTAACAAGGTTTAAAGCTAGGAAGTATCTTAAACATTCTCTCCAAAAAATAAATAGAATCTCAGATTTTTTCTTCTAAAATGTGTTTCTATCTGCCTGAAAACTGTCTTTTAAAAGTTACTTTAAAGTAGTATGCTGATCATAATTTTCTCTGATAGATTTGAGTTGTCAGAAAATAACTTTATTTTACTTTGATTGTTAATGATAGCTTTTGTGGGTATGCAATTCTTTTTTCCTGGGGGGAAGGTAATTAAGTTTATTTATTTTTTAGAAGAGGTACTGGAGATTGAACCCAGGACCTCATGCATGCTAAGCATGTGCTTGACTATTTGAGCTATCCCCTCCCCATGTGTATGCAACTCTTGATTGAAAGTCATACTCTCTTAAAACTTGGAAGATGTCACTCCACTGTTTCCTTGCTTCCGTTATTTGCATTGAGAAGTCTGTTACCAGCTGGCTGATCTTTTTTCCTCTGCTTTTACAATCTTATCTGATGTTCTGCAGTTTCACAATGTGTGAAAGTTTGAAGTTCTTTTGTTTTGTTTAATCTTGCTTAATATACACTGCACTTTATTTTCTAGATTTTAATGTCTATATTCTATAACTGCTTTTGATATTTCTATTTCTTTGCCTCTCCAAAAATTTTGGGTATTTCTTCTGATTTACCTTTGTGATTCTCAAATTGTCCGTGTATTTGGTCTTACTCAATGTTTAACCCATTTATTGGACTTTGAAATTCAATAATTTTATTTGTAAATGGGCTATTCTACATAGACATGCTTGATTGACTTTTGCTCTTTTCTAACTTTGTTTTATTTTCTTAAATATTTCACAGACACTTACACACAATTGTGTACATGTTGTGGGGGGGATCTACATATGATCTTCAGAGGGGATTTTAGTTTTTCTGAGGTTCAGAGGATGATACACACTGGTACTACTTTTGGCTCCTTATAAGTTTCCTGGTCCAAAGCATAGCTCTCAGGTTGAATCGCTCCATTGTATCAGAGTCTAGACTTAGTTTCCTTAACATAGGCTTGCCGACTGCTCAAGTTCTATGTTCTAGGTTCAGCTAAGTCACCTTTTTTGTATGCTTGTTTTTAGTTCTTTAGGGACTTCCCCTATATTCTATCAAGCCCAGAAAAACATTAAAATTATGTTTATTTATGTTGATGTTTTTAATTTCTAATTAACCCAAGATGTGGTTTTATTTCAGACTGGATATGCTTCTGATCACCTAGCCTACCACACAGACAGAAGCCCATTTGCTGGAATTATGTTTGGGGGATATTGTCTACTCAATCATGCAGCATTCCCAACCTTCCAAATAATAATAATAATAACAATAATAATAAATAATAATGCCAACAGTTGTATACTGGCAACTTAACAAGACACCAGAGACCATGCTAACCACAAACAGTGCCTCTAGTCTTGTCAGCCTGGCGAGGAAGCCGTTTCTGAGAGTAAAAGTGGCTGGTGTTTAATTGTCATAAACTTAGTTGATAGTGGAGTTGAGATTGAAAGGCAGCTGGCATATTATTCTGCACATTGAATACTATGCCATGATATATCTCAATTTCAAATTTGTAAAAGTATATAAGACACTTTATGAAAAAATTCCTTTTAGAATTCAGAGCTAGGAAATATATTAATGTGCCCCAAGAGACTGATCTTACCCCTTTGCCAGCAATGAACATTGCATGGCTGAGCACACCTCCACTTCCCCTAAGACCCCAGAAACCTTGAGAACAAATTGGAAGGTTGACTTAGTCAGTCTAGCTTGGCATAGTTATCCATATTACCCCTCTAGTCATAGCATTTTAGCTGTATGCACATTTTATTGTATATTCACTGTATTATTTCTTATTACAGCCATTTCAAAAGTGAACACTTGAAGAAATGAATATTGAACGTTGTAGATACATGGTTGCTTTATAGAAAGGGCTTAAGTTGCTCAGATTTTGTTTGTGGATCACATAGAAGATGCTAGCAGGTCAAATGCCCATGTCACATACTATTTTAGCTTTCTTTTTGGAGGATGAATCCCCTCCTAGTATACCAGGCAACAACAACAACAACAGCAACAACAAAACTGACAGCAAATGCAATCTGGTTAACATTAGAAACCTTACAAAATGTTTTTCTCCAATTTGTTCTTCACTCAGAACAATCCTTTCTGGGTCTGTTGGGTTCCATACATTGTAGAATCAAGAAAACAGAAACACTGAAGCTCTGGGCAGTGTCAATGCCGCAAGACTGGTTGTCATATTAGCCAGCGTTCTCTAGAGAAATAGAACCAACTTATTACATGAAACTGACTCATGTGTGATTACAGGAGCTAAGTCTCTGAAAGCTGGAAACCCAGGAAAGCAGATGGTATAGTTCTAAGAACCAGAGGGCCAATGGTACACGTCTCAGTTGAGGGCAGAAGAAGGCTAATGCCCCATTCAAACAATTAGGCAGAGAAAGCAAACTCTCCCTTTCTCCACCTTTTTGTTCTACCACAGCCCCCAGCAGATTGGGATGGTGCCCACCTACATTGGGAAGGCAATCTGCCTGACTGCATGGATGTCCCCACACACTGTTGAATGGCTATTCGAAAAGACAGGAGAGAAATTCCGGTGAGAATGTGGAGAAAGGGAATGCTTGCACACTGTTGGTGGGAATGTAAATTGGTGCAGCCACTACGGAGGACTGTATGGAGGTGCTTCAAAAAATGAAAAGCATAGCATCATATGAGCCAGTAATTCCACTCCTGGGTGTATATTCAGAGGAAATTAGATCGATATCTTAAAGAGATATCTGCATTCCTGTGTTCACTGCAGCGTTATTTATAATAATGAAGACAGGAAAACTACTTGGCTGTCCTTCCACAGTTAAATGGATCAAGACAATTACATATATAGATATAGATATAGATATAGATACAGATATAGATGTTATATGTATTATGTATATATAACTATATATAATATATAGATATATATTGGAAGATTATATATATATGCAGTGGAATATTATTCAGCCTTGAGAAAGAGAAAAATCTTGCCATTTGCAACAGCACTGATGGACCTCGAGGACAGCAGATTCTGACTCTATGAACATATGCTAATTCTTCTGAAACTCTCTCTATATTACTTTCCTGTGGATTCTGTAGCAGTTGTCACACATCTATTGGCTTAAAACAATGCAAACTTATTATCTTAAAATAGTGGAGGCCAACAGTCCAGTGTGTGTCTTACTGACCTAAAATTGGGTTGTTTGGAAGGCTTTGTTCATTCTGGAGGCTCTAGGGAACCCTCTGTCTCCTTGCACTTTCCAGTTTCTAGGGGCTGCCCACATTCCTTGCCCTGTGGCCTCTTCCTCCTCCTTACATCAGCAGTGTAACGTCTTTAAATCTCTCTCTGCTTTTTTCTCTGATTCTGACCCTTCTGGCCTCACTCTTATCAGGGCACTTGTGATTACATTGAACTCATCTGGATAATACAGGATAATCTCCCCATCTCAACATCCTTAACTTTATCGCATCTGCAAAGCCATTTATTCCATGCAAGGTAACATATCCACAGATCAAAGGGGTTAGTGTATAAACATTTGGAGGGATCATTTTTCCTACTGACCACACCCTGTAAGGACCAAAGGATCCCAGAGGTACATGTGGAGCTATGTCTCCAGGCAGAACTGGACTGGAATCCACCACAGAGATAGGTGATGGGGTGAGGCATGATTCTGTCATCATGCTGTGTAGACGATCCAGAACAGCTCTTACCTCCTACAACTGAGAAAACCTAAGTAAGGCACCGTGCTTCCTCCAAGGGTACAGAGAATGGGTTTGGGGTGACTTTCTTCATATTTAACACAAACATGATAAAGCGGCAAACGCCCTTTCTCCTTATTCAGAAGCAAAGGTCACCTATGACTCCAGTATAAAATCCTCCTGATCTCTTTTTTCAGGGCCTCAAGTCTCAATTGCACATTATCCTGTGTCTGTGTTTATTTGTGTTTAATCTTAGCACTTGCCATTTTCTGAAATGATCTGGTATTTATCTGTTTGCTTTCTAAATTGCCTGAATCCTTCCAAACATTGCTTAGTTCAACAAATACGTATTGGATGAATGGATGGATGGATGGATGGATGGATGATAGACAAATGGATGTCTGGATACTATGTTTAACACAACATTAACTAAGAGTTTTATACACCTTAACACGTGCAATCCTTGTGTCTTTGCAAGGTAAGCACTATTATTACCCCCGCATTACGAATGAGGAATGGAGACTTTAAGAGACTACATGATGTGATGAAGGTCACAAGAAAGTGCAGAGGTGGGGTTAGAACCCAGGCAATCTACTCTGAAACCATGAAGAACTTCATCCCCAGCAAGTGCTGGGCAGCGTCTGAACTCAGAACCAGCATTTTTGGGGGCAGTGAGTGTGTGTAGCTACTTTCTGAGACGTAGTATTCTTGAAACTTCTACTCTCTTGTCACTTCCTTTCTTCACAAGCTTTTAATTTCAGTCTAATCCAATTTAGCAGCACAGATCAGCCCCTGGGAAATCGGCTTACATGTGTAGCTGGACCCCAGAGCCCAGAGCTCACCCATTTGCTGCCCCTGATCATCTAGGAGTCGATACGGAACTAAGGTTTGTGTGGATGGAGGTTGGAGGAGGTCACAGTGCGTGGTCCATGCATGGCTGGAGCTGAGTCTGAGATAAGCATATAAGAAAAAGGAAGATAAACAGTGAATGTGAATTCACTATCAATGCTAACACACATTAAATATCTCCCCTTACATTGAGCTCTAGATTTATGCTTAATATTTTCTAAACTTATCAACTCATTGAATCACCTTGACATAATTTATGCACTAGAAATGACTAACCCCATTTAACAGAAAAGAAAACTGAGGCTCAGGAAACCAGCTTAAAATGTCTGTCGCCATTTAGCTAGTAAAGGCTACTTTGATTTGAACTCTGTTATATCTTGGCACCAAGTACCTGCTTACCCCATGTTGTGGGCTGAGTGGTGGTCCCCATAAAAAAATGCCCATGGCCTAGTACCCAGAACCCATGTGCATTACCTTACCTGGCAAAAGATGCGATAAACTTAGGCTGTAGAGAGAAAGAGTTTATCGTGGATTATCAGGTGAACCCTAGATGCCATCAGGTATATCCTTATGAGAAACAGGCAGAGGGACTTATAAGACACTACACAACCACAGAGGCAGAAATGGGAGGGATGTGGCCACGTGCCAAGGAACGCCTGGAGCCACCAGAAGCTGCAAGATGCCGGGAATGGATTCTCCCCTCGAAGCTTCGGTGGGGGTACTGTCCTGCCGAGCCTTGATTTCAGACTTCTGGACTCCAGAGCTGTGAGAAAATACATGTCTATTGTTTAAAGCTTCCCAATTTGTAGTAATTCGCTACGGCAGCCAGAGGAAAATAATACACCCCGAGATTCCTCTGCATTTAGGTAATCTGGCTAATTTAGAATAGGCCTGGGCTTTTTAAATTAAAAATGACACATTTTAACAAAGAAGTTTGCAAGGAAGCAAGTTTACTAAACATTAAAAACATACATTCAAACATTAGAAAATCTTTATATAAAGTACACATATAAGTATATATTTCCAAGGTCTACGCTTTTTATTAAAGTGAATTGCCAGCAACTGGAGATTTCCGAGGTGTTAGCAGAGTGCGTTCTTCAAGATAAATGATTCCTATGAAAGTCATCCTCAGACCTGACTTGCCCCGCCTCTAATTTATTTGGGTTCACAATTTATTTGGGTTCAAATGTCCACAATTTATTTGGGTTCAAAGTTACTTTATCGTGAGGAGGACTTTGTAATTTATTGAAAGGACCACGTTATGCCCAGGGAACGTCAGGGTCCTTTTATGGAGAAACACTCCCAAAGGATCCCAGATAAAGGCTACAGGTACTCATCACCCAGAACTGAAACACAAGCAGAGGCTTCAGCGCCAAGTAGGGAGCACGTGATGGGCTCTGTCTGCTCAGAATTTAATGCGCCATCAAGCTTAACACGGTGAGGAGTCACAGGATAGGCGGCAGACTCTGCAAGGAAGTTAGGCAGCTGCAGACGTGCAGTTAGAGCTCCCTTGACGTCCTGCTCAGGGGAAACACCTAAGCACATAAAACCCAAAGCCAGACTCCAGCTTCCTTTATTCTGCTAATTTGAAACAGTGAGGAGATTACGCAATTCACCCACAGAACTGAAGCCCTTCTTCCTGGTGGACTGGATGAAATTAATGATCCCCGTGAATCAATAAAACCTAAACCATTTTGGTCACAAAGGGATTTTGAAGTGCTCCTCAAGTGTTCGCAAAGTGCTAGAGGTCACAAGGACCTTAAAGAATGGCGGTGACAGGGATGCGAAGATAGCGGTGGTGGTGGTGGTGGGATGAAGATGATGAAGATGACTGGTGGTACTGATGATGTGAAGATGATGAAGGCAGCAATGGCAGTGATGTAAAGGTGATGAAGAAGAGTATTATGGTATTGATGATGTGAAGGTGATGAAGATGATAGCGGTGATCATGGTTGTAGTGACTATTAATTCAGGGCCTTTTCAATTCTAAAATTCTATTTGTGATGACAAGGTTTTATTAGATCTTTGGTTCAACTGAGATAAGCCTATCCTGAATTATGTCCAACTTTCAAATGGATGATTTTATCCAATAAACATTAAGCAAGTGCCAGTGATTTTTTAAGCATTGTCCTAAGCCTTGTAGAGCAAATTTTAACAAATGGTTATCTCAAGGAGTTCAGAATCTAGGAGTAAAGATTCAGGAGTGACATGGAGTTATATCAGAGTTTAGGACGTGCTGCCGTGCCCTGACAGAAGGACAGGACTTCGTGGAGAAATGTGAGGCACACGTGTGAATCTGGGTGTCGAAAGAAACCTATGTAGAGGAGATGCCACATGCCGTCTGCAGCGGACGGCCAGGAAGAGCTGCCTTTGCCACATGAAAGGATGAGAGGGGCAAGGAATGGAGAAAGACTATGCCCCGGTCTGTCCCTGCGGGCAGGAGAGCAGGTATGAGAAGTGTGTGCGTGTGTGTGTGTGTGTGTGTGTGTGTGTGTGTACATGGGTATGTCAGAGATGGGAGAAAGGGTGCTGAAAACCTAAAATAACTCAGAAGGCTTATATGTGGTAAACGGGATCAACAAATAAGAGTTTTCCTAAATGTGGTTAATTGTTAGAATTATATGAATGTTTTTATGTGAACAATGAACGGGATAGTAAATGAGTTTAAAAATGGCAAGAGTTGATGACATTTTGCAGCATGTCGGTCCTGGTGCAGAGCCTGATACGTAGACACCCTCATTTGTCCCTCTCAGAACATCCTTAAGAAGTTGCTGCTGTCATCATTCCCATTTTGTAGATGAGGAGACTGAGACACGGAGTGTCACAGTGGCCCAGCCAGATTCAGTTCCAGACATTAAGGCTGAAGCTCCAGGGCTCTCAACCACCAGGCCCTACTGCTCAGGGGTGCCTTCCTGGATGCAAGGATGTACAAACGATGGGATTTGGGCCAGTGGGGGCCCTGGATGCACAAATGCATCTGAGTTAAATTGGGCTTGTCCCTGTCTCAGAGGGAAAAGTCACTTTGGTTGGTTGTTAGCTTTTTCTTGGTCATTGTATGTTAATATTAAGCTGTTCTCTGGTGTTTAGTAGCATTCATCTTGTAAATACTGCCTGGGCTCAGCGGCACAAGGTGCATGCTGGGGTTGGGAGCATGAATTTGCACCAGGAGGCACCCAGGGAGATTACCTGGAGTCAGATGGAGACCGGAAGCCAGCATTACCTTTCTTGCTTGCAAACTTGAGCTCCGTCCTTCATCTCTGACCTTGCACCCTCCTTTGCAAAAGTATCTGCTTGACAAGGATTAGCATATGTGAGACTCTTGGTGTCTTCCCCAGAGCATTGTAGGTGTTTGATAAACAATGGTTGTTATCATCACTATGTGAAACATCTACTTGATGGAGATTTAGTTATTATCTTTCAAATGGACTTTCTCTCTTCTTGGACCTTCCAAACTCATCTAGGGCTTTAAAGCATTAAAGGTTCCTTGCTGCTGGCCCATCCTTCTTCAGATCAACGGGCCACTTCGCTGAAGCCCGGTCCACATCTCCAACTTGTGCGGCAGTTCTAGAAAGTGCTCCTGCATCGTCGCCACCCAGGGAGCTTATTTAAGACAACGGGGACTTGGGCAGATGGACGTGTGTTCCCTGGGTTCTGCCCACCTGGGTCTCCCTGCTGGAAAGCAGCTCTCTGACTCAACCCCGCCGGCCTTCCAGCCCTCTCTGCCATCCGGATGGTTATAACTCCTTTCCAGATAGTCCTGGCTGATTCCCTGTCCTCTGTCTGGTCTTTGCACAAATGTAGCCTCTCAGTGAAGCATCCCTGAGGTCTCTGCCCCGTCCCCCATCTGGCGCTTTCTATCCCTTGCATTTTGGATGGTGATATCCCCACCAAGGGGCTGTCACCATCTAACATGCAAGGCATTATACGTTTGCAGTGTGTTTTTGCCGGTGTGCTTAGCTTATTATCTGACTGATAAATAAGGAGACATTGGACACCACATTCCCAGCACCTACAACAGTGGCTTTCCCCGAGTAGGCACGAAAATAGTAGTCCTCCACTGAAGACCCCTTGCTGGCACGTATTTGCACCCAGGAGGCCAGACGTGCAGGTGATGTCACTAGCTAACAACCTGACTGACTAGCGCTGATAATGACCTGAGTGACTCCCTGGCAGCTGCCCTGGGTAGCCTGGCAGTTACCTACAATGGCACACACTCCACTGTCCTTTTAATCGCTACAAAAGCACTATTTGGTGGGTATCGTTCCCTTCAGAGGGGGCGAACAAGGTGCCTAGCACCATCATGCAAGAATGTAGTGAAGTCTGGATTATCTCCTGAGCCAAAATGGCTCCAAAGTCCTGTGTCTAATGTACTGCAAGAGGACATTTTTAATTTATGCACTGCCAATTAATGTCCTCTTTTTTTTTTCAGAATGGGAAGGGATAAATTTGGGAGTTTGAGATTTGCAAATATTAGCCACTGTATATAAAAATAGATGAAAATAAAACGAGTTTCTTCTGTATAGCATGGGGAACTATATTCAATATTTTGTAATAACCTTTAATGAAAAAGACTATGAAAATGAATGTGTGTGTGTGTATGCATGACTGGGACATCGTGCTGTACACCAGAAACTGACACATTGTTATTGACTGTACTTAAATCAAAAAACAACACACACATTTATGCAACATCAGTATCTGACGTGGTGCTTGTTATGAGTAGGGATTCCCAGGCCCCAGCTGTGGGGTTTCGGAGATCAGAGGTCTGGCGAGGGCTACAGGAAGACGTATTTTTTACAGTTACCCGCCAGTGGTTCCAGTACATTTAGCCTAGCGATGTGGCTCCAGAAACCCAGGCTCCACCCTACTGCTCGTCTATTGAAACAGCAGAAGAGGGTAAAATCGGGGTCTCCACTCAGCACAGGTAGCCATTTGTAGTTTCCTGTGTGTGTGCGAGACAGAAGAGAAGGGGGCAGAGTGAGCCATGAACAGGGGAGGCGAGTGGATTGAGGGGGGTTTATTATTTTATTCCTCCCCACCCCCGGGTATTTATAGCTCAAATGATGCCCCAGAGAGACCCCTTGACTCTAAACTTATAAAATGCCTACTTGGGAGTCAGGCTGTAATTTACTTTTCTAAAGATGCCTCAATTATATCCAAGGAAAAGCCTGGGTACATTTTTAAAACTCAGGAGCAGCAGCTTTTAAATTTATTCAGACTAATGAGCACGTATAAATTTGGCGAATGCTAATTCACGGGAGTCGGTTGTGGCGGTGGGAGAAACACAACAAGAGTGCCACTGCCAGAGAACAAAGTGAGTGGGTGATATGAGTGACAGTAACTATTTCTTTCAACATCACTAAAAGGTGGCTGCAGTGACAGGTAAGAGGACAGACACAGGGTTCTGCAGCACTCGGAGAATTGTGTACTATCAAGAAGGGACACGTTGACTTGATACCAACTTAATAAGTTCAGCAGAGAATAAGGGCGGGGGCGGAGGGCGGCTCTGACGGTGGAAGGGCATCCACCCTGCATCCTCGGGAGGCTGCGGGCACTGATCAGAGAGCCTGGAGGATGCCCCTCGCCATTTAACTGGAGGCCTGCGTCCCCCCGCATCTTGCAAATTTCCCAGGAATCAGGTGTGGCGCGGGGTTTTAATCTGTTCTCATAGATCTCCGGAATGAACTTAGCATCCTCTGAGACAGTTTCCACTTAGGATCATCTTGAAGGGAATGGAATCCTAAATCAAACCCCATCAGCCTACACCTGGATTTCAGGAGAGCCACTCCCCAATTAAACGTGCAGGTTTCTGCAGTTGGAAGACTCCGGCCCAGGGAGAAAGCAGTGTGAGCCGAAACTTTGAAACCTTTGTAAGAATGGTTTTGTGACCCACCATCATGCTTTCCGGGGGTGGATGGGGAGGAGTCTGAATGGAGACAGATCCCAAAATAGCTCAGGTCTCCTCGCTTGGATTTATTTCTGCCAGAGACGGCCCCTTCTCACACTTGTGTGCTCTTCATGTATACTTGGGACCCAGGGTCCCCCCTGAGCTGCGTGCACCCCTGCTTACCTCTCCAGCCTTCACTGCACCCTCTTCAGCCCACATACCTCCTGAGTATCAACTGTGTGAACCTAGTCACCATTTGTTATGGGCTGGATTGTGTTCCTTCAAAATTCATAGGTTGAAGCCCCAACCTCCCATATGACTGTATTTGGAGATAGAGCCTTTGAAATAATTTAGGTTAAATGCTATCATAAGGGTGGAGCTCCGAACCAACAGGGTGTCCTTATAAGAAGAGGAAGAGACACCAGAGCCCTCTCTCCCTGTGTGAGCACAGAGGAAGAAACACGTGAGGACGCAGGGAGAAGGTCCGTAAGGCAGGAAGAGAGTTCTCACCAGAAACCAATCCCACTGGCACCTTGATTGTGAACTTCCAGCCTCCAGAACTTGAGAAAATAAATGTCTGTTGTTTAAGGCACTCAGATTGCAGTGCTTTGTTACAGCAGCTGGGGCTGACTCATACACTCTTCTCAGAAAGAGCCCAGTGCTTTGAGCCTGGTGTCTGTTCCCTCTCTGTCTGGAATGCTTTTCTCATATCACCCACTTGGTGATCAAATGCTCCTCAGCTCAGGTTCTTGGCAGGTCCTCCTGGATTTTCCTAGATTGGAAAGGGTGTCCCTGTCCCATGCTTCCTTAGCATCCCATGCCCCTCCTCTTGTCATGCTGAGCACACTGCCTTGAAAATATGGCTTTATCTGATTTGCCCCTCATTTCATCTTTAAATACCTGGAGGTCACGGGCTCAGGTATACATCCTGGTGTTTGCAGAACTTAGCTTAGCGTGTGTCTTGAATTTCTTTATTGCTTGTAGAGTAGATTGATTGATGGGAAGATGAAATGGATAGATAAATAAACAAACAGATGGCGAGATGGGCAGATGAATGGATGGATGGATGGAGGCAGCAGGAATGGAAGGATGGATGGCTGCATGGATGGAAGGATGAGAGGCTGAGTGGCTGGCTGGCTGGCTACACAGATGAAAGTTTATTACCTCTGCTGGTCTAGAGCTCACCTCAGTGCAGAGGACAGGGTAAGGGTTGAGGTTGGGGCACCAGAGTGTGGCTTCTCAGCGCACACCACTCTCCTCATCAAACATTTGTATCTAAAATTCCCTTACTTGTTCCCTCACTGTTCATGCCACTGGCTGATGAATCTTGGCATTATTGGCTGGATTTTCCTAAATCTTTGCCTAGGAGCTGATTGGACTCCTTCTTTACATTGTACATTGTCATATCCATTGCTGAGCTGATTTCATTTCAAAGCAGAGTCTGCAGAAAAATGTGGGACAATAATAATTGTGGCCCAAGCATTTTAATGGACTACCATCTCATTTAACCCTCACAAATAAACTCCTGAAAGTGGATATCATTAACCTCGTGTTCTGACTGAAAAGCATGAGGCTCAGCCAACGGAGGGCAAAGATAAGATTCAAACCACAGCTCTGCAGCACCAGTCCAAAATCACAAGATGAATGAGCAGCCCCACTGCCCAGTGTCTTCTTGAAAGATGGACACCCAGTGCTATCTGGAATTGCACCTGCATTTTCTGCAAGAAGAATTAGGCTGGGAGACATATTTCTTTTTGAAATAATTTTACTGAGGGAAATTTCCGACTGTGCGGAAAGCTGACCTCTTGGACAAACACACTGTCATAAAAACGTGCTATTTGCTATGAGAGCATTGGGAGTTTTAAATCATCAAACTAAAGTACCCCAGGCTCTGACAGTAAAATTTTCATTCAAAGAAGGACTCAGCTTCACAACATAATAAATTATATATGACGGGGACATATAAAACATTTAAAGATATACAGAATTCCTCTGCATTTGTGTTCACAGGAAGAGTTCAGCTCTTGAAGTACTTTTTTATGGCAATCCTGCCTATTTATAAGAAGAAAAAACACCAGTCTTTCCTCCCCCCTAAAATAAGAAGCAACAAAACAAGTTGCCTTTCTCCTGTATCCCAAAGTTCAGATTTTGTGTTTTATTCTTGTTCTCTCTCTCTCTCTCTCTCTTTTTTTTTTTTTTTTTTTCAAGGATGTGTTAAGACGAAGCAATGCCACAGTGGATACCAAGTAGTTAGAGAGGCTATAAGCAGAGACCTGGCTGACCTCTAATGCCAGAATAATTAGACATAAACAGCACAGACACATACCAGGCAGACTTGAGGGAGCTATCCAAGACAGACCAAGATGAAGTTTGGGGCATATCGGTAAAAGAGTGAAGCTTATACAAATAAAAGCTGCAACTACTGTAACCACTTTTTAAGGGTGTTGAGTTTAGAGAGACACATATTAAAATAATTGAAACAAGACATTCCTTGTTACAGATTATAAGTAGAGTCCTGGCACATGGTAGTTGCTTAATGGTGATACATTTCTTTACCTTTCTGGACTGAAAGACAATCTTAGCATAATGCTAACACACAGGTGTGTATTAGTCAGCAATTGCTGCATTAATGCTGTATAACAAACTACCCCCAAAATTTAGTGGCTTGCAACCACAAACACTCTCTCATTTCTGGCCCTACAAATCTGCAGTTTGGCTGAACTAGTCTGGCCTCGGCTAAGCACTGATTCCAGATACTGGTCAACTGGACTTGCACCCAGACTGACAGTCAGAGTCAAGTCTGCACTGTGTGTTTCGTCCTCCTTGTTGAACTGGAGCTGTTGGAGGCATGCTCTGCTTATGGCAAATGGCAGGAATCCCAGAATGTCAACAAAAACAGGCAATGTCTCTTGAGGTCTTGGCTTGGAACTGTCTCACTCTCCTTCTGCCATATTTCATTGGCTCAAGCAAGTCACATGGCCAAGCAAGATATGAGTGGGGCAGGGAAATACCACTTTGGTAGGTGATTTTGAAAAGTCCCGTGACCAAAGGCATGATTTTTTAATTTTAAATACAGGGAGATCATGAAGAACTGCAAACAATCACTTTATCTACCTCTGCTGGGTTTTATCTCTGCTCCTGGTCTTAACTTGCTGTGAAACTGTGAGAAACCACTTCTCTCTCTCTGTCCAGTAGTGATCAAACTGTGATTCCAGATCACACCTTGGAATCTGTCAGACGTGTAGACTCTCATGCCCCACCCCAACCTCTTGAATCAGAAGCCCAGCCTCACGGAGTGAAAATAAGCCGCCTAAATGCGCGGAGCGCCGTGTACTGGCCTGGCCCCAAATCCCTTTCCTTTCACTGTGTCTCCTTGTCAGCAAGGAGGGAGGGGGAGCAAGTAAGTGGAACTGCTTAGAAATATTTTTTTTTTAGGTGAAAATGAGAGTTAAAAGCACTTCCCAAGTATGCAGACAGATTCATTCATGTGCCTCTCACCTCTCGCCAAGCCCACATTCCAGGGAAGGCATTTGTTAATCACCCTTTGTGCAGAAACTTGATCCAAACCCTCAGGTCACTTCATGGAGATTTAGTCTATTTTTGTTTTCTGAAATCCCATCAGTTTCACAGGTGACTTCCAGGCTGCCCAGCCTTGGAAGGGGGATGGAAGGTCTCCCCGTGGGTCAAAGTCCCTTGTCTTCATATAAAGCATGAGCCTGAGGGGCCTCCCACAGGCAAAACACTCAGGGGTGACAGTCATTGGGAACACGGGTGAGTGCTGAAAAGGTGAGGGACACAGGCTGCCTTGTGAACTGGACAGAGTCTCATGTCATTACACGGGAGCCCTGTGGATGGGGAGGGGCAGGGCTCACAGTTCCAGAGCCAGCAGGGGGACCAGACGGAGGGCCAAGAGTCTGCTTCTGGTACAGAATGGCCCTTGTGCACCATGAGGTGCTATGTGGCACTAGACAAGGCATCTGGGCTTCAAGGGGTTCACTTACTAATGCTGGTGTTTTGTGCGTTATATCTCACTACATTACATTACACCACGTTATACGTTACCATGCTAATAGAAATAGAGTGTATTATTAGTAAAATGTGACATAACAACCACATGTATGTCATTATATGTACACATGTTATATGTTAATATAATAATACACTACAGTTTTATATAAGCATATAATTTTATATTATAATATCTTAAATGAATATAATGTACATATATTGCTTTATGTGATGCTGTATTACAAATGTATTAATAAAATATAGCAATATCATATGTAATATATTATATATTTTATATATGGACACCTACACTGTACATGATATATGTAGTAATGTATTATAATACAGCATTGAATAATTATACATAATTAATACAATCTATTTAATGACATATATGATATATAGTGTATGTCATTGCATTATATTATTATTATTATTAATATTATGATCGCCATGCACTGAGTTTGTCTAGAGCTGGACTTCCCATCCATGTTTCTCCAACTCCAGGATATGTGAGCATCCATCCCGAGTAATCCCAGCTTCCGTAAAATAAGGGGTTTCCTACAAGACGTGCCCCACATCTGCTGCTGCCGTAAGAGGCAGGACCATGGGTCCAAGGCACCGTATGCTCTGGGGTCTGTCACATCTGCATTGGAGTCTCAGCTCTGGGCCCCTAACGAAGCTACAGTTTCCTCATCGATACATGGAGATCCCTGAGCAGCTCAGGAAGAGCAGGGGTAGCTCGGATTCACATGCCCGACACAACCCTGGGACGTAAGTGTCAGAACAGGTGTGAGTGTCTCGGGGGCGTGCCAGAGGGTCTGGGCTCAGATGCAGTTGCATGTGTGTTTCAGGTTCCTATTCAGCGACTGGAGACCCTCAGGCAAGCCTCATAAACTAAAACTTTCCTAATCTGCACAGAGAGGATATTAACTCCTGCATCGTGGTGTCATTGGGAGGCTGATTATGACAAAGCTTAGAAAGCACTCAACCCTCAGTCGACCCCCAATATATGGCAATTCGTTTATGAGTGGCCCCTCTCTCCTCCTGGAGCTGGACAAGGTACACTGGGGATGGCAGGGAAATGACCTCACAGCCTGCTTTGACACTCAGCAATCAAGACTCATCCTCTCCTCCACTTTCTGGCTTGCCCAGGCTAAATGCCAGTCCTGGGAAGGTGGGGTGGGTGTCTGTTGAAGGTACATTCTGCTGCAAGACCCTAGGAAGGGCAAGCACTGTAGCGTGCAAGCCTGTAGACAGCTCTCCACTGTCACATCTCAGCATCCTCGGTCCCCCCTTATTCCTGCCCCAGTGTCCCCCACTGAACTGAATGCCCAACCTGCTGACTCCACCCACTGAAACCTGTGGATCCCCCAAGGCTTGTCTCCATGCCTCTTGCCTCATTCATTCGACACACACATATAGTACGTTCATTGTCTCCTCACTGGAAGTCTCTTGATTCCCAAGCCAGCACAGGGGTTCACTTTTAGACCTCCCCATAGCACACATCACACAACCTTACTAGGACGTGTGCTTGAGGCATTCAGTGCTGCATGGCTAGTCTGCAGTAGGAGCCTGGCTAGAGAAGCATTGCCAGACTGAAAAGAATTTCTGCTGTCAGTTGGCTTGACATGAATTCTATGCAATAGAATCACATAATCAGAGTCAAATATAACAGCCACTAGCCACCTGTGGCTACTTAAATTCAAATTAGTTAAAATGAGTTAAAATTAAACATATAGATGCTGACGCTTGCTGGCCACATGTCAGGTGCTCAGTGGCCACATGTGGCCCCCTCGGTCACTCCATCACTCAGCGCAAACGAAGTGTGCCTGTCTTCGCAGACTCTTCTGTTGGGCGGTACTGCTCAAGGTGCTCCGCCTCCCTGGAACCTCTGTTATACCCTCTCACTGTGTCCGTTTCCTTTAGAAACACTAACCAATAATTTGTACACGTATTTGTTCCATGATGGATCCCCGCAATCAGACTGAGAGTTCCCTGAGAGTAAGGATTACGTTTATCTCTTTTGCCACTATAACCCCCACACTTAGAACAGGACTGGGGCAAAGGAGGCACTGAAAACATATTGTGGAGATGAATGCCTGGAAGGATGAGCCTCTGGATCCCAGTGACCTGGTTCCCAAGTCTTTGTGTGCGTTGACTTGCCATTGGGTGGGATAAACCCACTAGACCATCATCGCTCTCCACGAGGACACCACCTCCCAGCTTTCCAGCCTCATCCTTCTCCCACCTCTTGCTCTGGCCACGTGCATCTAGGCAGTCTGACTTCCTTCCTCCTTGCCTTTGCTTTTCTGGGGTCTCAGAACCCCTGGGATCTCCTCCTACATCCATGTCTTCATGATTAAATCTGACCCAGACTTCAAAGACCAAGCAAAATGCCACCTCCTCCAGGAAGACTTCCTGCATCTAATGTCTCCCTCTTGTCTCCTCATTTTCTTCTCCCAAAAGAAATTAGAAGCAACCTCCTTCAGCTTTGGCTTTTCTTGGTTTTTAAAATCGGCAGCTCTCAGGAAATTTTTCACCTGTTGCCTTGTGCTTGGCTGCTCTTGTAAATTTTTGTTTCTTATCCACTACTTGAGGTCAGGATGCATGTCTAGTTCAGTGTCATGTTTCCAGGCTCTGAGAAAAGTTCTTAATCATACTTGAAATATTATTTGAATGAAAATAAGTAAAGAAATGATTACTTTTTAAAGCTACGCTTTTATGATTTTTCTAGTTATAAAGATCATTGCCACTAAAGAGTTTAATTCTCCTATGGTTTACTTCATGACTTTTTTATTTTTATTGTTCAAAAATCCATGTTAAATGGTAAAGCATAAATCTGTGTAGCATATGTAAGTTGTAAAACCAAATTCTAAAATTAAGAGTTTATTACAGGCAATGGTTCAAGGACCTAGAGTTGGAAGGAGCAAATTTCTAAATTGAAATGTTTCTTGGGAAGAAGGCACATGCATTTTGATTTTACGATGAATTAAATTAATTAAAGTAAGAAAAATGTGAACTATTAAATGTAAGTTACTTGTATTTTACATCCATATTAATTTTAGAGTGAAAATATATGTATGGTAGACTAATATTTAAGTAAAGAAGCTACAAATAGATGACCACCCTTCCACCCCCACGACCCCCTATTAGGATATGCTCCATAGAATGACAAGATTTCTCTGTGCCGAAGCCTGGAAAAGTCTGTGCATCCACTCGCACAGGCGATGCTCACATCAACCCCGCGGCTTAGAACCTTTACCTTGTTGAATGCTGGTTTCCTAAATATTACCAACACAACTATTACAAGAAAATTCCAAGTCTGTCACTTACCGAGTAAAGGAGAACCTGGAAAGAGCTCAGGCAGTACTGGTGAGGTGAGGAGGCAAGGCTGGAATTGATTTAGGATTGGGAATCCATCCACGTTAAGCAGAGCTTCCAATGTGGAGGCTCGATGGAGATTGGGTAAGGGCCATGATACAGCCGTCCAGAATGGAGGGAGAAAGCCAAGTGAGGGTTTTGAGACAAAAGATTGGAAGGATGTTAGAGGGCAAAGGATCTGCTCCTGTTTAACATTGAAGAAGAGCTGGTGGTTCGTCCAAGAAGTCTTGGCCGCCAACAATCAAAGAATCAAGCCGTTTGCCAGGAGAAGCCTCTCCTGGCATAACAAAACCACGCTAACCAAGCCCATGGAGGGGTAAAATCATGCTAGTGTGGACTGTACATTGGGAGAGGGAGCTGCAGACTCAGTGGTGATCCAGCTGTGTGTGTGGATACATGGCTCCATAATCAAGTCTCACTGGACATGAGAGAATCACGGCTTACACGCTTTCCTTTCTCCGTAGGGCTACGTACTTTCAAAAGGAGTGCCTGCCTTGTTCTTGAACTCCGGAGTGTGAATTAATGACCTTCCCCATCCCCGTCTGCAGGGGGCCACCCCTCCCCGAGGGAAGGAGGGTTACAGAGAGCTGCTTTTCCCTGTCTACAACAGTACAGGAAAAATAAGACTTTAATTTGAGTGCTTTTTGAAAGACTTTAGCTGGTTTCTGATCTATTTAAGTGTTATATAAGTAAAGATATAAATACACTTGATCAACATTTTATTCAATTGTCTTTCCCCCTTTGAGCCCCCTTCCAGGCAGGTGGCTACTGAGAGCGTCCGGAATTGTAAACACTGGCTTGCAGCTAGTACTTAGTGACTTAATTTTATTCCCTTGAAATACTGCAGGCACGCGGAAAGGTGCTGTTCTCTTTCAGGGGACTAATCTGTGGGCTGAATGCTGGACTGTGTGTGAGGGCGGATGTGACATGTTACTAACATACCGGGTCAACACCACCGGTTACTTGAAACAAGGCTGCCAGAGCCAGGAAGTCAGGGCCACGGTAGAGACGATCCCCTTCCTGTTCATGCTTGGAAATGGCTTTTTCACGCCCCTGACACAACTGAGACACGGTGTTCCGTGCCTGCCCGCGTCCGTCGCAGGCACAACACAGCAGGCCGCACGCGACCTGCCCGCTCACTACTTGGCAGGCTGTTCTTTCTCACACAGCACACTCTTCCTGTCTGTGAGTCGTGTTAAGCTCTCCCCTCCTTTCCATGCAAAGAATAAGATATTTGCATGAGATGGCTTCTACGTGTTTTGATCAAAGTCCCTTTAGAAAAGTGTGAGAAACAGAATTCGAAATTATGAATGTCAGCAAAGGACGGTGATGAGGTCACCCACGAGAGATGCCCGGGGTGGAGACGGTCCCAGGAGGGAGACTGCCCAGGCACCGAGGGGCCCATCAGCCTCATGAGATGCCACAGTGAAGACAAGGTCTTTCCTCCCCATGCTGTCCTGACGTTCTAGAGGGTGAATTAAAGACCCCTCCCTGTCCACAGGAAGCCCACACCCGGGAGGGAAGGAAAGCGCGTAGAAAGCTGTTTCTCCCCATCTCTACCAGGATGTACAGATTCATCTGGATTTATATCCTTCTGAATTCAGCTTTATCGCAACACGTTCTGGATAAATCTGGATTTGGAAAAGCATTACATAATATGCTTTTTATTATTTTCCTCTAATTTCTTGGTGTTTTGAGAAGCCACTTCTGTCTATCTCCACAACCATATTTTCTGCATCTATCTATGTAATGTGGCAGCTAGGTAAGTCCTGAAAATTCATGTCATAGATAAAATCATGAGCTCCATGAACTGGGTCGGGAAGATGTGGGTTTAAGTGCCAGCTCTGCCACCGACCAGCTGAGTGACGGCCGCTGGCATCGCCCTCTGCCTCTGCCAGCTCATCTGAAGAATGAATCCAACAGTCCTGTCCAACAGGGATGCCATACCCAACGTGGTCACGTAGTGAAAAGACTTCGTAAATGGTAAACCCGAGAAGGCAGCATAATCAACGTTACGCACCAACATTGGATGTGTCTGAGTTATGGGATTACGTCTTATTTCAGTTTCATTCTTTACAGGTTATTTGGTCCCAATGAACATGCTTTCTCTCACCCGGGAACAGATACCTTAGTACGAGAAGTGTGTATGTTTGTGTGCAAGTGTGTGTGTGCGTGCACATGTGTGTGTGTGCGTGAGCATGCAAGGGTGCACATGTGTATATATGTGTATACGTGTGTAAAGGAAAATTCAGTGATGGCACGATCATTCCAACTACTTTATCTCCAACTACTTTTCCATTTATCAGCAGCCAGCATGTCCGCAAACCACACAGCCCAGAGGAGACAGCTGGTCCCTGCTCGCTGGGGCACCATCTTCCCCGTAGCATGTAGCCAGGGAAGAGACCTGCGCAGGCAGGAAGGAGGCTGGGGCTTTAGGCAAGGAATTCTGGGGACTGGTGCAGAGGAAGTGGGCTCTGGATGGGCTGATCCCATTGGCCCCAGGAAGCCTTTCTTTTGAGACGATGTTTGAGGCTGGAGGGGGCCCAGTGCTGGGGCTGACACTGTCTGGGGGTGACCCTATCTTGGTGACCCCTGCCTGAGAGGCACACAATAAACCCTGGCTAAATAGATGAGCGGAGGAGTGGATCACCACGTGGCCTTCACAGTTCTAAGAATGACTTAAAAACTAAAGATAAAAACGTCTACAAACGTCTCTATCTTATTCTGAAGATGAGAAAACTGAAGTGTAAGGATGCTCTGGGACTTGCTAACTGCCACACACCCCGTTTTAAGTGACACTGTTAGCTTTAGAAACCAGCTCTTCTGTCAGATTTAAGGATGCCTTTCTTTTTGCATTAACTTTATATTCAGTTTTAATTCACTTTCCTTTCTTCAAACAAATATCAGTCATGATATATGGGTATACGGCCGTGTTGGACAGTCACTCTATGATAACGGGTGTGTGTGGGTCCTTATTGGGGCTTTAATCACACAGGAGTTGAGGTGGGGTGATAGGCAGAAATCTCAAATGTCGGGAAATTTGGTAGAATGAAAGAGAAAAAAAACAGGACGTCTTGGATGTTCTTTCTCTGGCTCTGTAAGTTATGAGGGGCGAGTGGATCCTGGAAGGAAACAGTTTGTCACACTCAGCATCGTGAGACGGGTATTTATCACCCGCCGAGCTTCAGCCTTGTAGAATGAAAGCAGGAGCCATAAACTGCGCAGAGAGGAGGGTGCAAACTGTTGCATTCTCTGAATTCATTGAAGATGACGTGAAAAAGTTGTTCGGATGCTTTATTATGTGTGGAAGGGTCGTAAAAACCAGGCTGAGCCACCAGGAGGAAGGAGCGGTCAGAGATAAGAGTGAGCGTGAAGGGGATGATGCTGCAATTAAACTTGAAAACCTCTCTTTATAGACACATTAAGAGCTGCTCAAACCAATAGGATGACTAAGATGTCTCACTGTATCAGGGTCCCGCAGCTAGAACACTTGTCCCTGGAAAATGAGATCAGGAGGTTTTGCTCGCTTTCTCTCCCCCCCGCCCCCCTTACAGAGTGATGGTGTGTCAAGTCAATTTACATACCACCTAAATGCCTGGATGGCATTTATTTATTCATTTAACACACAAGCATTAAGTGCCACCTGCATGCCAAGCTCCATACTAGGGGCAGGGGATATAATGATGTAAAAGGCACGGCCCCTATTCTGCAGGAGCTGTGGAATGTAGGAGAATGACTAGTGCTGAGGCCGGTGGGGGAACAGACAGGAGGGCCCTGACTTGGTGTTTTTACTTGGAGTGGCGTAATCAGCCTACGACGTATCACACGTTCTTTGCACACGTTTTCCTTAGAATCATGATTAGGGACATACATGCTCATAAAAGTTTTCAAAGTTCAGAAAAGTAAGAAGAAAAACAAAAGCAAAAGTCCTTACTCAGGGGCTCCCACCAGCCTGGGCCGGGCTCCCCCAGAGCGGTTCTGCAGCCTGAGCCTTTTTCCCAGCTCACCCTCCTTCCTTCCCTCTCTCCTTTCACAGGTGTCTGGCCTGCATCTCAGGCGAGGATGCACCTCATTCTTCTCCTCTTTATCATTCATGGCACTAGCCTGATGCCGCTCTGTTCAATACAGTTTTGGCGTCTGTCTCCTGGAGAACTCTAAGACTAACACAAGATGCTCCCAGGAAAGTGCAACAAAGATGCTCCAAGCTTGCGATGGGCTGGAGGCAGTGCAGACTGCACCGGGTCTCATGGCAGCCACCCGGGGGCACCTCTTTCCAAACCTGTGTTCAGTGGGAGGCTTGAAACTGACCATGGTAGAAGTCTTTGCACTACAGAAATCAGCAAATGCTGGAGATCAAGATTTTTTTTCTTTCCCTCCCGGAGCCCCCTTTGTTAAGTGTTTCCTAGCACACCCTGTCCCCAGTGTCACAGCTGCTAGGATTCTTAGAAATTCTGGTCCACAACCTTCTTCAAGGTGGTAGCAAGGAGGGCAGCTACATCCTGTCCTCTGATTATCAGTCTCCCGTCGGCTTTCCTCCTGACGTGGGATAAAACCCCTGTGGCTTCCCATCCCAAGAGCTCATCATGTAAACACTTGTCTCCACCTGCTCGCGGGTAGACTGTTCAAGTGCTTTGTGCCATCCCTGCACACACAAAATTCTCTAGTAGCCAACGACACCCTGTAATTTTGTAATCAATAAGAAAATTTTGTACTGGCAAGAGGACAATTACAACGAGGCAAATTCAGAATGATATGCTTCAGATGAGATTCTTCCCTTCCTTTTTTTTTTTTTAATTTGAGCAAGCACTTCTAAAAAGTCCTGAGAAGACCATTTGTATTCATAATGAGTAAAAATGCTCAGAAATCCATGATTTAGTTACATCTTGGTGTGAGATGAAAAGAATCAACAGCCAAAGCAGCGAGATTGGCTGAAATAAATAAATATAAATAAATAAATGCACACATGGATTGGTTGCCATAAAGAACATTCCTTCTAGACATGTGGAGAGGATACAAATTTCTTCGGAGCTGCTGACATAAATACAAAGAAAAAAAAAGCATACTAGAGAATTTTAACTTGTGTTTTTATCAGCAAAATATAGGCATAAGTTTTCTTAGCTGTAAACCAAGTTTCATAATACCAGCATCAGAGTGTTTCCTGCAGGCTTGTGACACTATCTGTGTGTGTGATGTGTTCCCCATGTGTTCACGTGTATGTGCATATACGTGTATGCGTCTACGTGTGTGCATGTCTATGTGTGCTTGCATACGTGTGTATGTGTTTGTATTGGGTGTCATGTGTGTCTGGGTGTTTGTGGGCGTGTGCTTTGTGGGTCTATGTGTGTGTGATGTGTGCACAGTACTAAGGCAACTAGTAAGTGTTCAATAAAAGGGAATTTATTCCCTGCTTCTTTTTTAGTTATTAGAGTCGATGGAAAAAAAGGCACCCACATCTCCTTGCTGAGTGTATTCATTATTAAAGAAGAGAGATTGCTTTCTGGTGTTTCTGTAAGTGAACACTAATGCATTAAAAGTCGAAAATAAATAAAACAGGCAGACAAAAAGAAAAGGCAGGATTCGTAGTGGAAGTATCTCGATTAAACCTTGCACGACTGGAGCGTGGCCATCAGCGCAGTGAGGAGCAGGGAGTTGTCTGGGAGGTGGGGGACAATTACACTGGGAGATGCAGAGTGACTCAGAGTGTCCAGGACACCTCCCAGGGCACGTGTGAGGGTGCACCATTACAGAGAAACTAATTTTATACACTGTAAAGATTTTCCAAATCCTCGCTCTGACCTTGTGCTGCAAAGTTCACGTGAGCTGGGCACCAACACTGAAGGAGCTCCAAGTGGTACACAGCTTCCTGGGTTCCGTTCCTTCCATCAAAATCAAGTCAGGGCAGGGGAGCGAGGAGAGGGAGGTGGCCTGACAAATTGCCTTGGATTTATTTTTCATCATTTATATTATATTACATAGGATTGGAACGCAACTCAATGGACGGATGACATAATAGTCTACACGTTTAATATGATTTCTGCTACGGGCAAAATAGCACCAGATAAAGCATTCATATCCTAATGATAGGTAAATAATCTTCTAGTGTCACAGACAAACGTGCGACCAGCAGGCGTTCTCTATTTATGAAAATACCTTTATTTCCGTACCCCGTTACAGCAGAGAGATTGCTACATCGACAGCTATATTCCGACAGTGATCGAGAATAAACAGTTCACACGCACACCCGCACGTGTGCGCGCAGGCACACAAACACACCAGCAAGATAACGGCGGTATAGCCATACAATAATAGCTCCCTCCTCAAAGCCAGAGAATTTTTTTTCTTATTTTTCTAATATGTGAAAAACAGCCCTATGTACTAGAAAGAATTCTTGAGACCAGGGTTCAAATCCCAGGTGCTCTCCTGACTAGCTGTGTGACCTAGAATATTGTTGTGCAAACTCAGGGATTCTGTTAAAATGCAGACTCTGTTTCTCTAGGTCTGGGGGGTACCTGAGACTCTGCATTCCTCATGAACCCCTCTGGATGTGTGCTCAGGATGGTGTTCCTTGGACTCCACTTTGAATCTCAGTTTCTTCGTCTGCAAAATGTAGATGGTAAAGTTTAATAATGTTGTGAGGACTATACCAAACACTGCTTAGGGAAGCCCCAGCTGTGTGTCTGGCGTGCACTGTGTTCCATCGGCGGACATGGTTGTATGACTATTACGAATAACATACTCACAGAAGCGATGGAGAAGTTAACCACCTGAAGGGAACAAGGTAACATCAATTAGATGCATGTGGTTCCATCACCTTCTGCATCCCGCAGATGATGGCAACATTGCAGACTGACCTAGCTCTGTCAAGTCTGGCTGCAACACATTGTGTATTCCTTCATCTCCCTCAAAACAATAATAAAATTGGGAAAGAAATAAAAGAGAAAATCTGTTTGCCTTAGAAAGTTTCCACAGCTCAGCAGAGCCCTGCACGAAGTGGATGGTAACTTCATTTCCCAGGGTCTGGCGGAGGCCGTAATCCATGAAAATGGAACACAAGTCTGTGCATGATGTAGTTTGCAGTAAGCCGCTAAGATTCACTTGCAGCTCTGCATGAGACCCCTGAGTTCTCTTTGATAAGTTGCCCAACCAGAGAAAGCTGAAAATGTGTCCATTATTATGGGGGCTGCTGGAAGGATATAGTATGAGTAGGGCAGAGGGTGGTGAATCAGGGACCCCGGGGTGTGGAGCGTGCCTCCCGACCTCATTTCTTCCGAGAGGGAGAGTCTGAGTTGGTTTTGCAGAGTTCTCAGAGCCCTGGCGGAGCAGGGTAAGGGGTGATGTGGGCTGCCTTCCACCGCAAGCAGGCGGGCGAGCCGATCAGGATGTCAGGAAGGGTTTCAGCACCTGTGGAAATGGGGGAGCCCGCACCAGGCAGCTCTGCCCCTCCCCTGCAGAGGAAAGAGCACCCTGGTGTTCAAATTGCAAAGCCAGGAAGGAATAATGTGTAGTGTAGACAGGGCCGTGGGAGGCTGGCCCCTCAGCCCCAGCTTGGGGGAGGATAAAGTGTTTCTGCTTTTCTGCGGGGCAATTTGGCACTCCTTTTCAAAACCTTTAAAATTGTGTCTACCCTTGGACCCCGCAGATCTGCATCTGGAAAATTATCCCAAAGAAACAACATCAATGTGTGGAATATTTTAGCTTTCGGGTGCCATGCCTGGAACTGGGATGCGGGAAATTTTTTTTTTTTTTTTTTTTTTTTGGTAAACTTGATGGGTTGGGGGAACTGAAAACAAAAACCAAATCAACAATAACAGCAATACAGAGACAAAGCTAAAGAGTTATCTCTTTTCAGAGCTACAGGCAGCTTTCTCTCCCAGAGAGCTGCGGACTGAAGTTGGCCTTTGCTGGAGGCTGCTGTATTGCTTGGAAGCAATCCCTTTATGTGAGGCAGAATATTAAGCAAATACTCTCCCCAGGATTCCCAGACAAATCCGAGAATGCAGGTGTGTTAGACTCAAAAGTTAAGTGCCCCGCTTGGTTATATAAATTGTTAAGTGCTGTTTTTACCCAGAACTGCATCTCTGCAGACTTAGATCCTCCTTTATATACAGCCCGGTTTCTCTGCAAGGTAAGGTTTCAGGCTGGTTGAAATTTGCCTGGAAAGAGTGGCCATTCAGCCTTGCAATACTCAGATGCAGGTAGGCAGGCAGGGGCTGCGCATGTCGAGTGAGGACTTGCTCTCAGTTTGCTTGTGCTGCAGTGGGCTGAGATAGGACACACATATGCATGTCAGTAAGTGCGTAAGTAGATGCAAGCAGAGGTAATAATAAAGAGTCCTACGAAGAGGAAACTCCAGTGGACGATAGACAGTACTGGGGATAAGGTGTTTAGTTAGGATGGTTTCTGAAGGCCCTGCTGAGGAGGTGACAAGTGAATGAGGGAGGAGGAAGGACACAATGGCCATCACACCATAGGAAGCTCTTAGGGGAGGTGGTGCTGTGAACACCTGTAGAAAAAGGCCATGGGATTCGGAGGGGATGTGGAGGCATGGGAGATTTTATTTTGGATGGATACCTGATGGCAAATTTGCAGGCTTATGAGAATGATGTAGTAGAGACGAAGAAACTGATGATGCTGAACAGAATGAGAAAACCCAGAGGAACACAGGCCTTGAGGAAGTAAGGTGGTGTGGGACAAAGCACACAAGAAAAGGCGTTTGAATTTGGGACGTGATGGGTGCTCATTATGTCAGATGGGGGGGGAGCCAGGGATTCTGGATACAGACCCAGGCAGCCAGCATCACTGGAGGAATAAAGGTGAAGCATTTATGTCTGAAAGCATCCATCTTCTTTGAGCTACAAGGTGAGGTCACCAGTAGAATGTGGTAGGGGTTAGATGTTATTTGAGGAAAGATAAGCTGTGAAACCATCATCTCCAGAACTAGAAAAGTAAATTTACCTGGAAGATGTAGGATTGTCTAGTTGGACTGAATATCTATGTCAGATGAAAACAAGAGAGGCTAAACACAAGGACGTGCAGGTAGGACTTTCATTTCACGGTTGGAGATATACGATGAAACAAATCCATTTGGACTCAGTTAATGTTTTAAAGTAATCAGTGCACAATTTGGATCTGTTGTTATTCCTTTTCTTTTGTTATTTTTTAACATGTTTCTATTGAGGTATAGTTTACATGTGGTGAAATGTTACAGAGCTTAATTGAATATTTCAGTGAGTTTTTTTTTTGTATGTATATACTTTTATCAAAGTATAGCACAGGGAGCTATTTCAGTGAGTTCTGACAAAGGCACATACCCTCATAATCTGCAACTCTGTCAATATCTATCATTCCACAAAGCTACCTTTTACTCCTTCCCAGTAAAACTTTTAAATATTTACTGCATCAGTCCATGGACATGGTATATCTCTCTCCTCCTATTTGGGTCTCATTTGATTTTTTTCCCCTCAAAGTTTTGCAGTTCTCAGTGTACAGGCTAAGTATCTATTTTATTTAATTTATCTACAGATATTTAATGAATTCTATGCTCTCATGATTAGTATTTAAAATTTTAAATTTTTGTTGTTCATTCTTGGTATGTAAAATAAAATTGATTCTTGTATATTGAACTTGTGTCCTGTGATCTTGTTAAATCCTTATGTTAGTTCTAGCATTTGCTGCAAATCTTTATGATTCTATGTACATAATTTTGTTACCTACAACTGAGACAATGTTACTTATCCCTTTCAAATCTTTGTGCCTTTTTAATCTGTTTTGGTGTTGTATTGCTCTGGTTAGAACCTCTGGAATGATGCTAAATAGTGTTAAGAATAATCATCCTTGCCTTGTCCCAGTCTTGAAGGCAAATGGATATTTCAGCATAAAGGCTGATGTTAGCTGTGGCTTTTCATAAAGCCCCTTTTTTTGTTTTACAAAGTTATAATCTATTCCTACTTGGCTGAGAATCTTTATGATGATTAAGTATTGATTTTTAGAAGTGTGTTTTCTTCATCTATTGAAGTGATTATATATTTTTTCTTTTCTTTTTTTTTCTGTTAAAGTGGTGAAATATATATTTTTTCAAATGTCAAATGTATTTTACATTCCAAGGATAAACATAATTTGATATGACATAATTATAATAATTTGTTATATATAAATATAACATAATTTGATATGACATTATAATTATCATGTATTGATGGATTTTATTTGCTAAAATTTTGTTAATGATATTTACACATATGATCATTAGGATATTGATCTGTAATTTTGCTTTTCTTGTGTTATCTTTTTCTGTTTTGGGCTCACAGTAATGCAAACCACACAGATAAGAGGTATTGCTTTTTCCTAAATTGTCTGAAAGAGTTTGCATAAATGTTAATTTTCTTTTTTTCAAGCATTTGGTAGAATTCACCAGTAATGCCATCTGGACCTAGAGTTTTCTTTGGAGGGAGCTTTTAAATAAAATTTTAGTTTCCTTAAAAGATATAGAGCTTTTTACAATTTCTACTTCTTATACATGTCAGTTTGTTAATTTGTGCCTGTCAAGAAATCTATCCATTTAATTTAATTTTTAAAATTTATTGACATAAAAGTATTTTTGTTGTTACATCCCCTTATTAACCTTTTAAGATTCTAGAAAGAATCTTCTTTAATTCTTGATATTTGTCTTTACTATGTCTCCTCTTGAATTCCTGATATGAGTAATAAGAGTTTTCTATCTTTTCTTGGTCAATTCAATTAGAGATTTTGAATTTTATTTACCTTTTCAAAGAATTAATTTTGGGTTTGATTGATTTTCTCTGTGTTTTTGCCTTGCATGCCACTGGTTTGTGCTTGTATGTTTACTTTTGTTGTTCTACTTAGTTTAGGTTTTTTTTTTTTTCTAATTTCTTAAAATGAAAACTTAGATCAATAATTTAAAACATTCCTTCTTTTTATTTTACTATAATTACTTAGAGCTCTAAATTTCCCTTTCCTGTTGCCTTGGTTATATCTTGAGATTTCTCATCAACAGAGTCTCATTTTTCCCTCTATTCAAATTATATTCTAATATCACTTCTGTTTTCTTCCTTGATCCATGGGTTATTCAGGAATATATTGTTTAGCTTGGAAACTTTCCAGATGTTTTTTTTTTGGTATTGTTTTCTAATTTTTGTTTTCTGAATTACTGAGGCTTGACTTGTAGCCCAGAATATATACTCTATGTTGGTGAAGATTCTCTTGTGTTGTGCAATGTAAATGTTCAAGGTCAATTTGGTTTATAATATTATTTAAGTCTTCTATAGTCTTACTACTGACTTCTGGATTTTTTATTTCACCTTTATATTTGAGACATATTTTAGCTGATTGTAAAATTCTAGGTTGATAACAATTAAAATCCTTTTTCACTACTTCACAGGTATAATAGAGTTGCTTTGACTCACATTGTTTTGGATGACAAATCAGCAATAACTTTTAAAACTATTCTTTATATGAAGTGTTTCTTTTTCTCTGAATGCTTCTGAGAATTTTATGTCATTTTTGTTTGTTTGTTTTCTCCAATTTGATTATAATGGGCCAAATTTACAAAAGTGTAAATTTCTTTATAAATATCCTTCTTGGGTTTTGAGATCCTTGTGAATTCATATATTTTTTTTTAACTTTGAAGAAATTTCAGCCATAACTTTTCCAAATATGCTTACTTCAATTTTTATTACAAGGGTCGGTCTCGTGCCCTGCAAGGCATTTAGCAGCATCCTTTGCCTCTAAACACTAAACGCCATGAGCACTCAACACAGTTGAGCCATGAGCACAGCAGTGACAGCTGTGACAGTCAAACATGTCTTCACAGATTGTCAAATGTCCTCCAAGAGTCACCAGTCTAAATGAGCTTGTGTTCAAGGGTTAGGTATCCTTGTTTCTAAGGCACCAGCTTTCTGGAATCTCAACTGAAGATCAGGTATTTGTGGGCTCAGAGGAGGAACCTGGGACCCAGAACCTGGACATGCTCACTGCCCAGCTGGTGCTAGTATCTGAGGACGTGTGGTGCAACAGATCTGCAAGTCCTGGGAGGAAAAAGAGTCTGGATGTTGGAACCAGCTTTTGTAGCTGGGACAGTGAGACATTGCTGAGGCAGTGTTGAAGGACTGCAGCAAGGAAAGTGAGAAGGTGCTGGTTCATTGTCGCTCATCTTCCTTCCAGGCTCCCTCAGCATTTGTTCTCAGCTGACTGGCAAAAGAGAAGGGTAGTTTGTAGGGTATGGGCTCCAACATTGTGAAGAGGCAGAGAGAAAAGTTGGTTTGGAGTTGGGAGATGATTGCTTAGTAACTGGTGACCTTTCTCTGAGCCAGCCTGGTGGTAGATGACACTGGTCCCAGAGAGTCACCAACCCTTGAGGGACACAGGTAGCAGACGTGGGAGGATGGTTTCTCGAGGAAGCTGCTCTCCTACAAGCACCTAGCACAAGGTCCTGGAGACTCTCTGAAAAGACAGAAGACCTACAGGCACTTTAAGGCATCATCAGGTTGGGGACGGCAGGTATGACAACTTGGATATTGATGAACTATGACCCCATTTGTATGTTCACAAACTTTTGAAGTGTGGCTCTGCCAGTTATACTAATAATATTGAATAAAAGACATATTTCTTGTCTAATAACAGGACATTGACTAAATAAATATTGATATACAAATACAAGGAAACTGTGCAGCCATTAAAAACAACACTGTGAAAGAATATTCAGTGATATGGGAACATGTTCCTATTAGATTTAGAAAACATTCCCAAATCTTATTATTGAATTTTCTCTATACAAATATTTATCTTTATATATATTTATATGTTATTTATACGGAATTTTATATAGTAAAACTTTGTAGGGTATCTGTGATGGTTCAACCAGATATAATTTTTACTTTTGTGCATTTATATTTTCCAGTATGTCCTGAATTTTCTACAAAAAAAAATATTTTTAACAAAAAGATTTACTTTTTCAAAATGAGGGGAAAAAAAATAATGCTGCAAACTGCTTAGAATCTCATTTTTTTCCAACCCTTCTGAACTGCTTCAGTCTCTTTCTAAACTCTCCCTCACAGCAACACTCTTGAAATGGGAAATAAAATGTTAGAACATTTCTGACATTCCTGAAGCTCTTTTCTATGACCAGTGTCTCATAAGCTGCAAGTTCTTAAAATAGTAATAAGAAATATTTCTGTCTTCCTTTATGGATAGGGCCTTGCAACTCTGCTGCGCCAGGCTTTGGCCTGGCTCTGCTTGCCTCTCAGTGCTTCTCCTTAGTTTCTTCTCCTGGAAAACTCCTTCCAACATTGAAGGTCCAGTTCCAACATCCTCGTCTCTATAAAGCCTTCTTAGATTCCTCCTGGCAGATTGACTCCCTTTGTCCTTTCTGCTCTCAAGGAACGGCTGTTTGACTACTACTGAATTACTTTACAAATTATTTTCTGATTACTAGCAGTTATGTGGAATTTGTGTGGGACTGTCTTTCTTACTAGGAGCAGAAAAGCTTCCTGCTGCATTTCCAATAGCCAGAACCATGCCTGGTACCTAGAAGAAGCTCACTGGGTGTTTGTGAAACTGATTAATAAAAAAAAAAATTGAGGAATCCCAATAAGTGAAGAATTTTAAAAGGAATCCCACTGCTATAGCCCGTTGGTGCACACACTGCATCATCCCCTCCCCTTCAGTTTGAGCAGGGTTTATGATGACGAGTTATTGCCCCCAGGATGATTATACGACAGGAGGGAAAATGTAATAAAATTCCTAACTGCTTGATTTTGAGTTAAACAAATGGGAGATTATCCTGAGTGGGTCTGACCTAATCAGGTGAGTCTTTCAAAGGGACTTAAGCTTCCTGAAGGAAGAGGTTCAAAGTGAGAGAGGACCTACGGAGGAGATCCTGTGGTGAGGACCAGAGAACAACCTCTAGGAGCTGAGAGTCGACCAGTGGGTAGCAAGACCACAGGAACCTCAGTCCTGCAACCACAAGGATGCACATTCTGTCAACACCTGAGGGGATGTGAGAACAGAACGTTCCCTAGTTGAACTTCCAGAGGAGGATGCACCCAGATGATCCCTGATTTCAGTCTGTGAGACCCTGTGTGGAGGACCCAGTTGAAATGTGCTGAACTCCTGGTCCACAGAAACTGTGAGGCAATAAATGTGTATTGTTTAAGCTTCTTGGTGTGTGACAGTTTGTTACACAGTGTAAGAGCTCTCCAGAGAAACAAAACTAATTATTAATTGATTTATTAAATATATTATATAGATAGATATTTATAGCAACTTTGATATATTTCTATATTATCTATCTATCAATATCTTTTCTAAGAAATAAATGCAAATTTATCTTTAGGAACTGTCTCACATGATTGTGTTGGGCTGGTAAGTCTAAAATCTATATAACGGCTCAGAATGGAAATTCATAATGCTGCCTTGAGGTTGAATTTCTTCTCCCTCAAGAGACCTTAGTTTTAGCTTTTAAGGTCTTTTAAATGCTTGGATGAGGTCCACCCCCATTATTTTTCTAAATTTTTTTTCAGTTGAAGTATAGTCAGTTTACAATGTTGTGCCAATCTCTGGTGTTCAGCATAATGTTTCAGTCATACATATACATACATATATTCCTTTTCATATTCTTTTTCATCGTATAGTTGCTTGTGCTATACAGTAGAAACTTGTTGTTTATCTATTTTATATATGCTAGTTAGTATCTGCATATCTTGAACTTCCAATTTATCTCTTCCCACCCTCTTCCCCTGAGCCTAGTAACCATAAGTTTGTTTTCTATGTCTGTGAGTCTATTTCTGTTTTGTAAATAAGTTCATTTGTGTCATTTTTTTTTTTTGATTCAACATATAAGTGATAGTATATGGTATTTTTCTTTCTCTTTCTGGCTCACTTCACTTAGAATGACGAATTCCATTTCCCTCCATTTAGCTGCAAATAGCATTATTTTATTCTTTTCATGGCTTTGTAGTATTCCATTTTATAAACATACCACAACTTCTTTATCCAGTCATCTGTTGATGGACATTTAGGTTGTTTCCATGCCTTGGCTATTGTAAATAGTGCTTCTATGAACATTTGGGTGCATGTATCATTTCCAATTATAGTTCCCTCCAGATATTTGCCCAGAAATGGGATTGCTGGATCATATGGTGAGTCTATTTTTAGTTTTTTGAGGAATCTCCATACTGTTTTCCATAATGGCTGCACCAAATGTCATTTCTACCAGTGGTGTAGGAGGGTTCCCTTCTCTCCACAGCCTCTCCAGAATTTATTGTTTGTGTACTTTTTAATGATGGCCATTCTGACTGGTGTGACATGATACTTCATTGTAGTTTTGATTTGCATTTCTCTGATAATTTGTGATTTTGAGCATTTTTTCATGTGCCTATTGGCCATTTGTATGCCTTCATTGCTTGTTCAGTTTTTCTGGCCATTTTTGGATTGAGTTGTTTCTTTTTTTGTTATTAAGTTGTATGAATTGTTTGTATATTCTGCAAATTAAGCCTTTGCCAGTCACATCATTTGCAAATATTTTCTCCCATTCTGTAGATTGTCTTTTTGTTTTACTTATAGTTTCCTTTACTGTGCAAAAGCTTGTAAGTTTAATTAGGTTTCATTTGTTTAATTTTGCTTTTATTTTAATTGTCTGGGTAGAATTCCCTAGGAGAATATTGCTAAGATTTATATTAGAAAATATTTTGCCTATGTTTTCTTCTAGGAGGTTTACGGTGTCTTGTCTTATGTTTAAGTCTTTAAGCCCTCTTGAGTTTAATTTGTGCACAGTGTGAGGGAGTGTTCTAATTTCATTCATTTCCATGTGGCTGTTCAGTTTTTCCAACACCATTTGTTGAAGAGACTGTCTTCTCCATTGTATACTCTTGCTCCCTTTGTCAAATATCAACTGACAATAAGTGTGTGGGTTTATTTCTGGGCTCTCTACTCTGTTCCATTGATCAATATGTCTGTTTTTTTTTTGTGCCAATACCACACTGTTTGGATTATTGTAGCTCTGTAGTATTGTCTGAAGTCTGGGAGGGTCATTCCTCCAGCTTCATTCTTTTTCTTCAGTCTTGCTGTGGTAATTCTGAGTCATATAAATTTTAGAATTTTTTTTTTTTGCTCTAGTTCTGTGAAAAATGTCCTGGGTAATTTGATAGAGATTACATTAAATTTGTAGATAGCTTTGGGTAATATGGCCATTTTAACAATATTGATTCTTTCAATATAACAGCATGGGATATCCTTCCATTTTAAATTATCTTTAATTTCCTTAATCAATGTTTTACGGAAGAAATAGATCATTTGAATAGAATGATCTTTAGAAGTGAAATAGAATCAGCAATAGAAAAACATCCTTGCAAACAAAATTCCAGAACCAGATGGCTTCACTGGAGAATTATACCAAACATACGAAGAACTCATACCAATCCTTCTCAAACTCTTCCAAAAGACTGAAGAGGAGGGAACACTCCCAGACTAATTTTATGAAGCCAACATCACCCTGATACCAAAAGCAGAAAAAGACACTACCAAAAAAAAACTACAGGTCAATATCATTAATGAACATAGATGCAAAAATTCTCAACAAAATATTAGCAAACTGACTCAAACAAAACATAAAAAAGATTGTACACTACGGGCAAGTTGGATTCATCCCAGGGACACAAGTGTGGTTCAACATATGCAAATCAATGTGATACACCACATCAACAAAAGAAAGGACAAAAATCACATAATTGTCTCAATTGATGCAGAAAAAACATTTGATAAAATTCAACACCCATTTGTGATAAAAAGCTCTTACCAAAGCGGATATAAGGGGAATATATCTCAACATAATAAAAGCTATTAATGACAAACCCACATCCAGCATAATACTCAATGGTGAAAAGTAGAAGTCCTTCCCACTAAAAGTTGAAACAAGACAAGGATGGCCACTCTCACCACCTCTGTTCAACATAGTATTGGGAGTTCTAGCCACAGCAATCAGACAAGAAAAAGAAATAAAAGGAATCCAAATTGGAAGAGAAGAGGTAAAATTGTCACTATGTGTGGATGACATGATACTACATGTAGAAAATCCTAAAGGCTCCACTCAAAAACTACTAGAGCTAATAAAAGAATTGAGCAAGGTAGCAGGGCACAAGAACAACATACAGGAATTAGGGCGTTTCTTTACACTAACAATGACATATCAGAAAAAGAAAGTAAAGAAGCTTTCCCTTTTAAAATTGTATCAAGAAATAAAATAAAATACCTAGGAATAAACCTGGCCAAGGAGGTGAAATAATTATATACAGAGAACCACTCACATTATTGAAAGTAATCTCTTTAACTTCAAGTTAACTGATTAAAGATGTTAACTAAGTCTATAAACACTTTCACAGGAACATCTGGGTGAATATTTGACTAAATAACTGGGTACTAAAGCTTAGCCAAGCTTACCAGTAGACTATCACACACAGCAATAGAAAACTAAGACAAATTCATTGATGTTGAAGGGACATTAAAATAGTGTAAATAAAACTTTAAATGCAAAGGAAGGCACACAGCACACTGAGTGACTGTCTGCTTTTAATTGGGATCATATTTATGAAAATTTAATTTTTTAAAAATAATATGTATTCCCCACATGCAAAAGGCAATGTGATAAAATGGGATAATCTCCGGACACAGACTAGGGATCATTGAAAAATACCACAGTTCCAGAATTCACCAGCTCATTTATTCTGGTCAAGTTCTTGACCTCTTTTTTCTTGATCTATAAAGTGATCTTACTTTACAGCAAGATAAGGTTAATTGACTTGAAAGTTCTTCCTAATTTTACAGATATCTTCGAAAATGATCCATAAGGGCTTGCAATAAAATGTACTTTAAGACAGTGAAAGCAGAACCAGAAATTTAAAATCCATTAGGAAGGATAGGAGAACACATTTATTTTGAGGGATGATAAAATTATTGCAACTGAGCAATGAATTTAGCCCTCAGGTTTGCAGTATCAGAAGCAAAAAGAGAAAGATGTTGAGATGCATTTATTTATTATTTCAACAACAACCTCAAAACCCTATTATGTAATAGGAGGAAATGCACATTTATTAGGCTAGAGAAATGTTTCTTAGAAATACTTGATTATGCCACAACTCATAAAAGGGATAATGATGTGTGCTCCAACATAATGGGTGTGAGTAGGTCACACTGGCCTGAGTTCAGTCCCAGATCTGCCAGTTTCTAGATATCATCCTGAACCAGGGCAAGACACTTAATGTCTCTGAGCCCCAATTTACTTATTCAGAAGTTGGGACGATGCATTGTATCTTGTTTATTGAGTAGTTGTGATTTCTTTAATGGAGTTGGTACATTTAAAGTGCTTAACAGAGGGCATGATATAGAAGAAGTTCAATATACATTACCCAGTTAATTAGAATTTTGATTGTCATTGTTATGAAAGGTACTTCAAAGTTCTTCATATGGTCTTCAGTCTTACAGACCTATGGTAGAAGTCATCCCACATCTAGAATGAACATGCAATCACCTAGTTCCTCTATGCATACCTTCTGAGTGCACTGTCGTAGGGAGTACTCTAGAGGTTGTACAACTATTACGAGTCTTAAATTTTATTATCACTAAAATCCAAGACTGGAGGAAGTAGTGATACCTACCTTGCCAAGTCGTGAAATAAAACTAGCAAATATTACACATGGGATTCAAGCCTAGAGCTTCTGAAGCATTTCAGCCCTCAATTAAATCCTGTTTTCCAGACTCTGGCCAGGTCCCATGCTACTATTCGAGGTCATCTCAATCTGGGAAAGTGGATCCTCTCCGAAACGATGTTCACATATATGAACCTCACCTCTCTAAAAGCATGTGCCTAACAGGAAATTGATGTCAGGGCACACTGCACTTTAGCAAATAGTGGGGCAAAATTAACCTCTGCTCAAGTAAACCCTTCCCCAGTGCAGGGATGAACACTCATAAGCTGAGAATTGATTTCTGTGAGACTTGAATAAGATCTAAAACAGAAGCTCTTCTTCCGAATACAAGACGGCCATACACCACTAAGTGTGGTTATCTGAAGGGAAGGCTGTTTTATTTATTTATTTTCCTTAGGATATCAGATCTGCTAATCTACATTTCCACGGGTTCATAATCTTTCAATTAGATACTCAGTTGAATATAAATTATTTTGCCAGCCATCCTTGTAGAGGAATGTTTGAGAAAAAAATAAAAAAAAAAAGAGGGAGAGAGAGAAAAGCTTTGCAAACAAGAAATCTCATCAGATCAACATTACACTTTGTTATTAACAGCATTGACTGTTTTCATTCATTATTCAGCCCAACTGAACACTAATTTGTGCCTGAAAGCAGGAGTAAAAAGGGGAAAAACGAGGGCTGCAGAGAATGTGTTTATATTAGAAATAATTTTAAAATATTATCTCCAATGCATAGTGAGAATGAATATTATTTTCACCATTAAAATTCAATTATATGCACAGTGGTTTTGCCTTTCTCTTAAATGGTAAGATGGTCCTACAAAGTCTTAAGTGTGGTGATAGTTTAAGTATGTATATATTTCCTGCTTTTCTTGCCCTGCATCCTATATACACTTTTCATTTCCAAATTAACTATCCTTTTGTGGAAAGCTTTGTAGGGTGAAAGGTGTGCTCTGTAAAAAGACAATTCAAGATACAAAGAGCATGGATCTTGAGATCCCAGGTTGCCCTGGGCCATTCCTTCCACAAGCATGTGTTACAAGTCTAGCCAGTCTCAGGAATGATGTTAGGCACAGAAATTCCCAGGAAGTAAAGGTGAATCTCTGCCCAAGGAGGACAGAGTCCCGGTGGGCGCTGACCTTGGAGCATGCAATCACAAAGGGGTTATGAGAAAAGTCAACATGGGCATGAGGAGGATACACCACGGAGGAAGCAGCTTCTAATCTGAGACACTAGTGGGTCACAGTGTTGAGAAAGGCTCTTTGGGATCCAGGTCATGTGCACACAAAGAATATGGTGTGCTGGGGAACCATAAGAAAAGTCAAGGTTTCTGAGGGGTAAATGTGAGGAAAGAGTTGTTGATGCAAAGAATGAACAGCTTGTTGGACTCCACATCCTGAGGGGTGACACATGACTTCAGAGGATGCTCAACAAATGAATGCATGTAAGTGAGTAAAATCCAAACAAACTCTGTGGTTTAGTTAATAGTATGAATGTCAATGTCCTGGTGATCGCTGGGCGAAGCTGAGTGGCAGGTACACAGGAACTCTCTGCACTATTTGTGCAATTTCTTGTGATTTTAAAATTATTTCAAAGTGAAAACATGTTAAATATTTCAAAAGGTGTATGTATTGTAAAAAGGATGCTAAGATATGAAGGTAATGGGGAGCCACTGCAGACTCCAGTGCAGAGATGTGTTTGCTAATGAGGCTAGACTTGAAAGGGACTTCAAAGATTTTCAAATCACACCCCTCCTTCTTTATGCAGGAAAGTAAATAGATTTCCAGACAGGGCTAACAGGATTGTACAATACATTGGTGATGGAGCTATAATGAAAGAAAAGTTTTGTCTAGATTGCCTGGTTGTTCTGGTCTCTGCTTTTATTTAGTCAGAGATGCTAAACTTTATTGGAAAGAGCACACTCTCATGAGACCTACAGCTCTGCATTTTATCCTCGTCTTGACCACAGTAGACATGGCTGGTTGTGACTTGAAGTAGTTTAAGGCACACCCTGGAGTCAATTGCCCAACACTGATTACACAACACCACCTGCATTACCTATGGGCTAGAAAGGTCAATGGGCTTCGTGTTCCCCATCTGCAGGATTGAGGAATGTATGGTTCCTACTGCATAGGTCTGTAGCGAGGACTAATCCAATCAACGTGTGGATGGTTCTCAGAGTTCACTGTGGCACATGGGTGTTCAATATTATTGTACCTGTTGTTACTATTTGAGCTGACTGACTCTGCACATGTTATTTAATCTTTATTAACATACAAGTTCACATCTATAAAATGGGGGGAATCATATGTACTCAGTAAGGCATGAGAAGACTGTGAGAGAGAACGTGTGTCATAAGTCTGGGACAGAGCAGGCATCTCTCCTTCCTGCCTTTTGACTTGGTTCCACATCTGGCCAGCCTGTCTTGCCCAAATTCACCAACAACGCCTGGGTGAGACCCTCTGATCCAACTGATAGCCTGCTCTGCCCCAGGCTCCTGGCCTACATTTTTCCTCATGTAATATATTTTATTTTTTAAATAGAGACTTATTACAGAAAAAAATAATTTAAAGAGAATAGATTTACTCCCAAATTTTATGTCTAGAGTCATGCATTATGCTATTTTAGCATGATTTCTTTTAGGTTAATTTTACATATTTTTACACCTGTGTAAAAGAGAGAGAGAGAACAATTTTGTATCCTATCATTTTTTGGAGAGGAGGATAATGGGGCTTAAAAGCATTTTTCTTTGTCAGCAATTTTTAACAATTTATAAAGGCTGCATAAGTGTCCTTTGGGGGAGGGGTATATGTATAAATTCAGTAATTCTTATGGAAGTGTGTGTGTATATATATAACCAATATGAATGAACAACAATGTGATGAATGGATCTTTATGCATATGACTTGAACTTGCTGATGGCCTTGCTTAATTCTAATGTTGAATTCTTGTCTCTCTCCTTGTATTTGAATGTCATCTGCTTCATCCCTGGGTTTTACTCCTTTGATTTTTCTGAAATTCATCATTAATGGATATCAGCTTCTTGTCTGGCCTACTACCTGTCTTTTCACCTCTTTGGGTACCATGTTTTCCCTCCCAAGGACCAGATCTCTCACACCAGAGGCAGGTCTGGTCTGGGCTCCCATCCCATCTCTGCTTAACTGATCCTATTCGAGTGAATACTACTATTCCATCTTATCCATTCTATCAGGATGCCTTTTGAAGACATGTGACCCTCACATCTTCATTTTTCTGGTTTTGAATGGAACACATCAGGTACTCCAAAGGGTGTAGAATAAAGTGGAGAGAGTATGATTTGTAGGTGGCTTGATCATGGTGCAGATGTTCAAAATTACAGTTCTAGTTTGAACAACTATGAGCTTTGACCTACAGCAGAACTGAGTTCCAGCCTGAACTCTTCCAGTAAAGTTACTGAACCTCTTTGAGCTTCAATTCTCTGTCTGAAAATGAAGGATGACAACACCTATTGGAAGAGTCACCATAAGGACTTCTGATCGCTGGATTTGTGCTGGTCACTAGGCACTCTAGTGGCTAATCCAGCCTCAGGGACAACTGATATGTCGACAATCAATGCAAAGAAATTATTACCATCAGTGTGAACTTAGACATAAAAAAAATAGCCCCCATAAGCCTCAGTTTCTCTCTCTGAAAAAAATTAGGAAAACATATACTCATTCCTTAGGGCTGTTCTATCAAAAGACATAATGCATTTAAAGTGCCTGGCATATGCCAGGAGCTCAATAAATATTCATCTCTTCTCACTCTCCTTCTCCTCCCTAATGCCATCTTGGATTTCACCACAAGGCGTTTGACCAGGCGAAGACGGTCACATTGGAGACATGGGCAGTGTGGAGCTGCACTCCTCCAGACTTTTAAAAAAATGATTGAAAGTTAAACTGGGCCAGGAGTCTGGTGACGTTTGGGTGAGAGACAGAGTTAAATTAAGGTTTAATCTTAGCCCCTTCCATGTGTTAACCAGGCTGTGCAGAGCCAAGAGCTTGAAAGAGATTCAATGCTGAATTTTCTCACTAATCTGATGAGAAGAGAGAGGCATGGAAAGAAAGAAAACGAGAGAGAGGGAGAAGCAGAGTTCAGATGGCTAATTTTCTAGCCAGCAGCTACTGGAAAGTTTCCATTAGGAGATATGAAAAGACACAAAGAGAAATGATAACAGAAGATGGGCTTTGTTGGCCAGAAAAAGTTATCATCCTGCTGGGGTGGAGGTCAGTGGGCAAGAAGATGGTTGGAAGCAGGTACTCGGGGGACATACTTTGTCTTAATGTAGTCACTTTGGTACCCCTCTATCTGCACATTCAATTAGCATTGGAGGGAAAAGTAAAAGTTCCTCACATGTCAGCCTGCTTTCCAAGCTCGAGGGACCAAGCTGTGTAAATGCAGTGACCTTACATTGCTCTCCTCTGAGAGTACTTTCCATCTCTATGTTGGCCTCCAAGTTGAAGAAAATGGATATATTCATTCTTTTCCTTTTTATTTTCCTTCAGGAGAGAAAAGGTGTAAGTGCCGTTTTAAATGAAAGCAGTTGAGTAACTGTTTCTTTTGTAGGTCCTCCCTCATCCCCCAGAGTCATGAGAGTCAGCCCCCCATGTGTATTCTTTTTCTCTCCTGTTCTCTCAGGTGCACTTTGCTGACTCACTACAGGTTGACCTGAAATATGACCCACGTGTCCCTCCCTCATCTCCAGGGCATGTAGGTGGCAAGGAGAGCTTTGCGTGGAACCTCCAAGGTCACTACCACCAGCCATGAGGGTTCTACAGGACTTTTCTCCCTCCCATATTTCCCTCGCGTGATTCCATCTCTCCCGTCAAACCAGTTTAACTTGTCTGGACTTGTGCTGCCCCGAGTCATTCCTTCAGATCAGTAAGTTCCTTTCACCCCTGCACTGCAAAATTCTACTAAGTCTTCAGCACCCTGATTGGATTCTATTCCCCAGGCCTCCCTGCCCCAAGTCTCCCCCCCAAAAAATCTGTTTTAGTCTCTCCACCTTGGCACAAACTTGAGTGAGTCTGAACTCAGAAGCATCCGTTCATTCATTCATTCATTTCTTCATACTTATGCTTGAGGAGGACTTTCTAAAAATGGCTGTCGCATTTCTAGCACCATATGCTCTTCTAAAACCTTGTCCCTCCTCATTGAGAGGTGGAGTCTTTGCCCCTCCCCTTGAACCTGAGTGGCATCTGTGACTGCTGTCCTGACTAATGGAGAGTGGGAGTGACACTGCAGGACCTGTGATGCTAAGTGAGTAACGGGGGCACAGTTCTTGCCTGGCTCTCTTTCTTGAGATGTCACCCTCAGAACCTCCATGTTGTGAAGAAACCCAGAGCATACAAAGAGACAGCCTGCAGGTACTCCCACCACTGACAGCCTGTAGCCAATACCAAGTGCAGGATACATGAATGAATGAGTCTCCAGAAGGCTCCAGCCTCTGAGCCCCTCCTCACTCAAGGGTTCCAGCTGAGACCTCAGACTGTGTGGAGCAGAGACAACTATCTACGTTGCCTCATTCATATGGCTGTTCTGCAGAACCTGTGTGCCTAATGCTCATTGCAGAAATAAAAAAATGGAGCACCATTCATTCATTCACCCATTCACTCATCCATCCACCTAAGCCACATTCAGTGATGTCCACTGTGTGTCATAGACCATAGGCATGGGGGTTGTGGAAAGGAAGAAGTGAAGGGGTCCTGCCCTGAGGAGCTCACAGACATGCCAGTCATTCTTCTACTGATCCAGGAATCCCAGACACCATAGGGAATCCTTCCCAATATCTCATTCCAGACTTTTACAGTCACTGGGTTATGAATGTGTTTCTGCTTTTCCATTCCAACTCAGCTCCTTTACAATAAGGGACCAACTCTGTATCCCCCATGGTACAGAGGACAGTTTTATAAACTTAATAGATGTTCAGTATAGATTTGTTCATTAAAAAATCAATTCATCTACTGCTATTAGGTTTTTCAGACCCCAAGAAAACCAGCTAAGTACATTTTGGGGAAAAACAACAGCAACAACAACAACAACAACAACAAAAAACCCTGAATGAATGAAATCATTCTGCAAGTAGGAGAGAAGGAAGAAAAACATCAACAGGTTTTTGATCTTTACTATGTGATAGGCAACTGCTGTTCCATTTAATCTGCAAAGCAATCCTATAAAAATGATAATCCTCAAATTACAGATCTGAGATTTTAATCCAGACTGGCGAAGTTGTATGGCTACTGAGCGTGGTGCTGGGAGTCTAGCAGATGCCAAGAAACACTTCCCAGCCACCACAGTGGCTTCCACACATGAAGACACAGCACAGATGACATTTGCCTTCAAGCCCTTTCAATAGGCTGCTTTGAGAAGGATGCTTTCAATAGATAACTTTATATTTTGTGTGTCACTGGTAAGTTGGGACTTTATAGCTTATGTACATTCTGGATGCTTCCTCTTCCAATAGTTTCCAGGCTTTGTGGAAAAATGTTACCAATGAATACTCCTCTGTATAAATGGGAAAAACAAAAACAAAAACACAAGACACAAGACTTTGGGAAAAAGTTTGATACCCTCAATAAACCTTAAAAGTTAAAAAAATATATATGGATGTTCATCACAAAAGCTCTACTTCAGCAGGGAGGGTGTAGCTCAAGTGGTAGAGCACATGCCTAACATACCCAAGGTCCTGGGTTCGATCCCCAGCACCTCCCCTAAAAATAAATAAGTAAACCTAATTACCTCCTCCCTAAAAAATAAAATAAAATAAAATGAATATTAAAAAAGCAAAACCAAAAGCTCTACTTTCGTTTTGCTTTTGTACTTTGTATGAGCAGGAACATTGTGAAACATTGCTAAACCGACTTTGTGAACACAGGGATGAAGCTGTGGAGTGTGGAGTGTTTCCTTTAGAAACTGAAAGCACATCTTGCCCTGCTGCTCTGCTCTGTGCACAGAACAAAGAGGGATAGGAGGCTCCAACCTAATGTGAACATACCATGACATTCAAAGAATTCATTTCTACAAACAACCCATTTGTTTGGAGGCTGTGGGTGGTAGTGTCTAGAAGGATGGTGCAACTGCTTAGTAAAAGAAACTGTGGTGTTGGAACTATTCTTCAGATAGTGGGACTTCTAACAAGAAATTTTTTATTTTTTTTAAAGCCAGAAACTTCTGGATAGCATATGTGGATCTACGGGTGAAGAAATACTCTTCTGACGAAGTCCTTCCACACTGCCTCTAGAGAAATGTGTAATTGGAATCAGAAATCTGGACGTGATCATCTTGATGCTATTAACCCATGCTCTTTTAAAAATGAGGAACTTAGAGACTGCTGGAGGTGGGAGGCATTGCCCAAGGTCACTCAGTGGCGAGGAACTGTTGTTTCAGGCCTGAATGGTTCTGTGAGCTAGCGCACTCGCGCTCTACACATCCTGACTTGGTCCACTCACTGCATCCACATTCTATTCTGTTCTCCACCTTCCAGGCTTCTGACTTAAGTGTGAGTCTTATAGCCCAGACCCCACTCCTTCTATGGGGTTTGGCCACTGTCCCTCTTTATAGCAAAGCCTTCCCCTACAAGAGGATCAGTTGTGTAAACACATAAATATTTTAGGTAGAACTCCTACAAGGACTGGACAGTCATAAAGTAGAAGAGAATCATTCCAATTCAAATATGAAAACCATTCTGGCTAACACAACAGGTCTGCTGGTTGAAAATGGCTGCATGCAGCCCACTTGAAAACCGGCATGGACCACAAATGAGGTCAGATGTTTTGTTTGACAGGCTGGTCTAGAAGACCACTGAGATATCTTCATCTCTTAGAACAGTCTTTCTTCTGTAACTCAGTCCAAAATTGCTATCACATAAAGCTATTCTTCACTCCACCCCTTTCCCCAAGATAGAACTATTCTCGTATCCTTTGTGTATCCCCATTGCTATATTGTCATGAAGATATTAAGAAGAGTAAATATATTAATATTAGTATTAACAGCAATAAAGTCTGTAAAGCTATTGTTGAATGCACACATGACAGGTAAAATGCTAAGTGTGTTATTTCATTTGACAGCCATAATGATCTGCAGGAATGGAAATCTTCTCTATCCTATCTTACAGTTTAGGAAACTGAGTCACAGAGAAGTTAAAACCAAACCCTAAAAATGATGCAGCCAAGGCTCAGTTATATGCATGTCTTATTCTAGAGCCCAGCTTTCTTTGCCAGCAGGTAACTCTCTCTACCAGCCATCTGCTTGCTACTCTGTAAAGACCTCTGGAAATCTGTCCTGACTTTTGTTTAACATTTCTCTCTTCGGCTTGACTATGACTTTCTGAAGGACAAAGACACAGGGATTCCCACATAGCACGGAATCTTTTTCTTTTTTTTTTTTATTAATGGGGCAGTGATGTCATTGAACACTTTGAAACTTAGGATTGTATCACCATCATGTGTCACGGTGTTATTAATGGAACACACACAGGGTCTTACATAAAGGGAACACATGGAGGAGTAGTTTTCTTATTTTCTTTACTGTTGTTTTGTTTGGTTTTTAAATCCACAGCTGGCCCTTTAAATTATGACTGTGCTGCATAAAGGGCTTTACCTAAAATGGGATACTTCATTCTGACTGCTTGCAATCGCTTGATGTGAAACAAATCAAGACTTCACTGGGAAAGGGGACAGCTCAAGTGCTAGAGCACATGCTTAGCATGCATGAGGTTCGATCCCCAGTACCTGCATTGAAAATAAATAAAGACTCTGCTGCCTCACACCCCCATGATCCCAGCCCAGTGAAAATCCACCTGTTACAAAGAAGAAGAGACTGTCAAGTGTCCCCGTTGGTGCGGGGAGAGTGATGCTCACAGAGGGTCCCAGAGTTGACCTGAGCTTATCAGGACAGCCCAGAATCTGGTCAGCAGGAGGGAGAAGTTAATGGGAGTTGGGGTTGCTTGCAGGGGATCTGGTGAGGAAGAGGGGAGCTCCTGATCTAGGCCACCCGACGCCTTCTCAGTAAGGACCCTCGAGATCATCACATGTGGTTTTCCTCAGAGTTATTTCTTAAGACTAGTAATTGCATGTGATGTTTTGAAACGAAAGAACTCTGTAATCAAATAATTATGGGACACATTTCATGCAAGAAGTTTCACAATATAAACTTGTATATACAAATCTGAAATGTACAAAAAAGAAATCTACGCTGCTGTGATCTGGTATATTGCCCGCTTCCTTGGCCATCGTGGCAAAGAGGGTTTGTTTCTACTGAATATCCATTCTCTTCAACTTCCTTGGTAATGGAACTCTGATTTTATTCACATTGGCAATACCTCTGACTTAAAATACTGCATTTCACAGTATCTATTGTAGCAGGGTGTGGTCATCTGACTACTTTCTGGCCCATGAGGTAAAAATCACAGGGGACTTTAGGAACCACTATTTAAAGGAAATTGGTTTACCTAGGAGAAGCACCATTCTATCTGCCATGCTTTATACATCTTCATTCTTGTTACTAGGAATACAGATGTAATGGCTAGAGCTCTGGCAACCATCTTGAACTACACAGTGACTTGGAAGATGGAAGCCATTGTTAAGTGTTGAGGGGAATGAAGGTAGAAGGATCTAGGCTCCTTACCACACCAGCCCTGGACTGCTTACTTCTGGATTTCTTTCACTTGAAAGAAAAATAAGTGTCCATCTTGATTTTATTCCTGATCTTTTTTAATAGCACTGAAACACAATTTCTGATAAAATTAATCACTGAAACCCTTTTGCATATAACTTACTATTGACATCCTTTAGAACACATTTTCCAAAGCATGGATTTGACTCAATCCCCAGGAGGAAACCGACGTGCAGAGAAGGGAGAGGGAGGTGACTAGTCAGAGGACACAGCTGTTTAGCTGGAGATCAGGACTTTGGCCCACATGACCTGAAAATTTGCCCCTTGCCCTCTGCTTTCTCATGCATGTTTTCTGTGATTTTGAAAATGATTTTTAATTTTGAAATCACTTTATATCCACAGCATAAATGACCCAACACACGAATTACAGATCTTCAAGAGCCTTAAAGAGAAACTTAGAGTGTCTTAGAGAGAAAGTAAGCCACCTCAGGGAACCTGGTCCTGGAATGTTCGTCACTAGGCATCTGGGGAGATTTGAGATCCCCCTTTCAGTCTGGCACAAGGAATTTCCCTAAGAGGAGGCAAGGGGTAGCCAGCCAGAACGATACTGTCCTCTTCTCTCTTTTCAAATCCAAATAAATCAGGAAGGCTTCCCCACCTGCCCTTCAGGAATGCCACCCTGAATGGTTTGGGTGGTCTGTCAACTTGTCTCACAGCTAACAGGCCCATCAAAATACCCTGAGGAACCTTCAAGTTGCTACAGAGGCAAAAATGTGGCCCCTGTTTGATGCGGCTCTCAAGTAAATAAATCCACTGTTAAACCTACAGAGACAAGCCCATTACTCCTGTCTCCGATGACTCTGAGTGAACACACACACACACACGCACACCACACACATCACACACACCACACCTGACACACACATGTACACCGCACCACATACACCACCACCCCCACCACCACACATGCACTGCGAATTCTGCTAGGCTGAAACAGACACAGGAAAAAAGGAAAAAGTGTATCATTAATTACTCCCTCATTGTTAGAAAAAAAATTTAAATTATGATATTGTTACCTGAGGGCTTGCTGACAGGCTTCAGTTCTCCTCCACCTGGCGCACACCCAAGACTTCTTTTCTCCCTTCTTCCTTTTGAATTCTGGAATGCAGACAGCAGAATTTTCCATCAGTAAACGAATGTGTCTAAACCCCAATTATCATGCCGTGTCAGGAGAAGGGGCCCTTAGCCGTCATCTCACTCCACTTCTAAGCAATGAAATGCTGAATCCTTGGAGTATTTATAGGTTGCCTCGCCCCAGAATTTTCTAGCAATTTGGGGGCTTTTTTTCCCTATAAATTCCCAGTCACACTCATTTTTAAGGGATTGTTTAAAACTGGCGATTTTTCACAACTTACACTCCATAGGTTCCCACGTTTTCAGAGGAACATGAGAAGATTTTACAGCCTTTTCTCTTTCCTCTTGCATAAGCCGAAGTTAACTACTATACCACACAACCCCCAGGTCTCAGAAGTTTAACAAAAATTAACGTCTTGTCTTTCTTTATCATAGTCCAGTGAGGTCAGTGGGAGGAGGCACTTTGCTCTGAAACAGTAGTTGGCAAACTGCAGCCAGCCTGACACCTACTTTCATAAATAAAGTTTTATTGGCGCACAACCACCCCTAGTCACTGGCATGGTGTCTAAAAAGTTGGCTGCCCTTTGTTCCAAGCCAGCACTCAGGGACTCGGTCTCCTTCTGTCTTGTGTCTCCTTGCCCCTCTGAGTTCTCGAAGCTTCCCCATTCTGCTGGGGGGTGGTGAGGGAGAGCATAGCCCCCCTGTGGGAGGTATGTTAATGGGTTAGGCATGGAAGTCATGTACAAAACTCCCACTCATAGCCTATTGGCCAGAACTCAGTCACACAGTCACACTGATCTCTCAAGGATGCTAGAAAAGGGTGTTTATCCTTGTGCCCAGATAGGAGAATCAACATCTGCGAGCACTAGCTGTTTCTGCCACCCACCTTCTCTCTTGACTTCATCATCTATATCTGGGCATCGTGACTCTGTTAGTTTCCATCACTGTAATACCCCTCAGACCCTTCCCATATCACTCGTTGCTTTGCCACTGCCCTGGTTCAGGCTGGGGTGTTTTCCACTTGTTTTTGGAAACGCATCCTCTCTGCATTCATCTTCCTTTTTCCTGCTAGGTCAAGTCTGTAATCTCATGCCTTGTTTTCTGAAACAACTCCTGAGTCTCCTATTTGTCTGTGGCACGATGGCCAGGACTTTGGGAGTGGTGGTCAAGTTCCTCCAAAGCCTGAGCGACAGCCTGCCATACTCTCATGTGTGATCCCGTCCCATCTCTCCCATCGAGTGGACTGCCTTCTTCTCACGACTCTGCCCAGATCCACTTTGTGGCTTGTGGTCATGTTCCTTCTGCCTGGCAGATGCTCATCTCCCCAGACCTCAACCAGCTGATCCATTTCAACACATCCAAGTAGAACCTAGGCTTCCAGCCCATGAAGCTATAGACATTGCGGGGAAAAAAGAAATTGGGTCATTTTTATTCATCCATTCTATCCATAGAGCTAGCACCTTTCCTGGCACAGGGTAAATCACCAGTGTTGTTTTAAATGAATGAATGAATGAATGAATGAATGAGTGAATAAATACCCGGTGGACTATATATGCTCCTCCCCACTGAGCTGGGATCTTTTCTTCCTCTGAACTCTCATAACTGTACTCCTTTGGGGTAACGCATCACATTTGTGTATAACATTAGCTGCATGTGTGCATTTGGTATTTCCTTTCTTCGGCTGCACAGTTCTCAGGGATGAGAGAATCATCATTTGCATCACAGTGTCTAGCACATGGTAGATGCTCAGTGAAGGTGGGATAAATAAATAGATGGGTGAGTGAAGCTGAGTTCTTTCTTGGTGATTCTGACCCATGCAGATTCTCTAAGCCTCATATTACCTCCTTCAGGTGGGAATGGAGAGTGAGGATATTAATCTTAGAATGAGAAACATCTTTCTCTCTTAAAAAGGGTTTGAAAGGCTTTAAATCAAGAGCCAAGAAGATTCAAGGTTAAGTAACAGCGTAAATCCTTGAGCGGAGTAGCTCTTCCTTCTCTTTCATGTGGAGACAGGAATTAAGAGTCTAATACCAGGATGAATAACTTTGGACTTAGTTGTAATAAAAAGAGACAAGAAAAAAAAAAGAGGACTGGACTCTGAATAGGAAATCGTTGGAATGCTATATCAAGTATCATGCTGACCGTGTTCAGTTGAGTGGAAGTGACTAGCCCTGAATCATTTTTCCTATCCATACAATGGGTATCGCTTCATTAATCAAAGCTTAGCATTAGAGTAAAGAGGGTGGGTGTGATCACAGAGCCTCATTATGTGGCCAGTTCAGATATGTAATGCTACGAAGCACTCCCTGGAAACCACAGGCTTTTTAACTCTGGAAACTAAGATTACAAACAGGCAGGCATTTTTTGCTGTGCTTTTGAGTAGGAACACTTGGCTGGACAGGCTAGGTGCTGCAGAGACGGCGGGTCTCAAATATCCCAGCGCTTCTTTATATCTCCCACCTCCTTTGTAGTTGGATGGTTTTGTGGTATGAGCTCCCCCAGAAGCAGACATCAGGACAAGGACTAATGGACCAGTAACATCTTCAGGTAAGCGGAAGGATGTGAAGGCAGCAGAGTGTGGTGTTGAGCCGGCTTCCACTGTGGTCCACTGGAGCTTGGTGCTATTGAAGAGCTCTGGAAATCAGTGTAACAGGAGCCTCAGAATTACTCAGCAGAGGAGTGAGGAAGCTGGGGTATTTATCCACCGTTTCTTCCATCATTGCCTAGAGTTGCTCTCCGAGGTCATGACAGAGCACAGGCTGGCACAGCAAGCATCATTGGGAGAATAGAGATGCACACCCAGCAGGGAGAGCAGGGCACCAACATGGGGAACCACGCACCAAGTTCTGCCCAATGGCTCATGAGAGAAGTGGGACGATCTGCCTTCACCACCTTTTCTGTCCCATTACTGTGGTGACCATCCAGCCCCATGTTTCAAATGGATCAACTGTGTGATGATGAATTTACCAGCCTGGATACTTGAATGGCTGCAGAACCATCTCCCCCATCTCTGATCTCCCACAGTTGGTTTTGAACTTGTAATGTGAGTGGGAATAAAAAACCTTGCTGTGTGAAACTGCTGAGATTTCAGGACTGGTCTGGTGTGGCAACTGGCACTGAATACCTTGGTGAATATGCCAGATATTATAGATCCAGTCCCCAATTCATTCATATTTAGCCATCATCAAGTCTCTACTAAATGTTTGGCATAATTCTGGGGACTTTCATAACGTTGATTCATTTAATCTTTACAACTTTATCAAGTGGGTTACTGATTCCATTTTTAAAGGTGAGGAAACTGAGCCTCAGAAATATTAAGATGCCCATGCCACACGGCTAGTATATGGAGGGCTCAGACACTATGTATCAGGTCATCTTGGTAATCAGATTGGACCACAGCGAGAGGCCAATTTAATCTCTTCTGTGCCTCAGCAAGGCCATCAAAGCAAACCCTGCTTTGAACACATTCATCTCCATGATCAGAAACAAAATATGCATGTAAATCAATGAAGTTAGAACACTCCCTCACACCATACACAAAAATAAACTCAAAATGGATCAGAGACTTATCATAAGACAACATAAACCTCCTAGAAGAAAAGACAGGCAAAACATTCTCTGACATAAATCTTAGAACATAAATGTTCTCCTAGGGCAAGCTACCCAGACAACTGAGATAAAAGTAAAAATAAACAAATGGGACCTAACAAGCTTTTGAACAGCAAAGGAAACCATAAGCAAAACAAAAAAGACAACCTATGAAATGGTTGTAATATTTGTATATGAGGTGACTGACAAGGACTTAATTTGCAGAATACAACTTAAAAATAAAAAAACCCAAAAATGGCCAGAAGACCTAAACAAGCAATTCTCCAGTGAAGACATACAAATGGCCTAGAGGCATGTGAAAAAAGGCTCAATATCGCTAATTATCAGAAAAATGCAAATCAAAACTACAAAGAGGTATCACATCACACTGGTCAGAATGGCCATGATTTAAAAATCCACAAGCAATAAATGCTGGAGAGGGTGTGCAGAAAAGGGAATCCTTCTTCAGTGTTGGTGAGAACGTAAACTGGTGAAGCCATTATGAAAAACGGTATGGAAATTCCTTAAAAAACTAAAAATAGACTTATCATATGATCCAGCAATCCCATTCCTGGGCATACATCTGGTGGGAACTCTAGTTGGAAAACATACACGCACCCCAATGTTCACAGCAGCACAACTGACAATAGCCAAGACATGGAAACAGCCTAAATGCCATCAACAGATGACTGGATAAAGAAGTGGTATATTTATACAATGGAATACTACTCAGCCATGAAAGAGAATAAAATAATGCCATTTGCAGCAACATGGGTGGACCTGGAGATTATCATTTTAAGTAAAGTAAGCCAGAAAGAGAAAGAAAAATACCATTTAATATCACTTATGTGTAGAATCTGAAAAAAAATATACAAATGAACTTATTTACAAAACAGAAACAGACTCATTGACATAGAAAACAAACTTACAGTTACCGTGGGGTAAAGGGGATAGGAACAGATAAATTGGTAGCTTGGGATTTGCAGATACTAACTACTATATATAAAATAGATAAACAACAAATTTCTACTATATAGCACAGGGAACTATATTCAATACACTATAGTCGCCTATAATATTAAAGAATATGAAAACGAATATATGCATGTATATGTATGACTGAAACGTTAGGCTGTGCACCAGAAGTGGGCACAACATTGTAAACTGACTATACTTCAATTAAAAACAAAATCCTCCAGGGTCCTCTGGTTCAGAGAAGCCCATCCCGTGGGAACCAGAGCTGGCACTTCTGTGTCAATTCCAACTCTCACCTATGAGAATGACCATCACAGCAAATAACGCAGTTGATTCAGCTAGCCTTTCCCTTCCTCCCCTTCCTTCTTCCCATTGTGAAAACTGCCAAACATTTGTTAGGAAAACGGGGCAGCGTCAATTCTAGAAGACTAGGAGAAAAGGCATTTTGTCACTTCACTGGATATTTCACTGGTTAAAGGCAATATATTTTACCTCAGCGATTCTCAAACTTAAGAATGCATAAAAACCTGTTGGATAGATTATTAGAACACAGACTTCTGAGCTCCACGTCTGCAGATTCTGATTCAGGAGACCTAGGAGGGGCACTGAGAATTTACGCTTCCGACAGATTCCTGGTAGCAAGACGTCGACACTGCTGGCTGGTCCAGGGGCCACTCTGAGGAAGTGATATATAGGTTTGATGATTTCTTTTACGGCAACTCTTAAACTTTACTGACTCACACAGTCCCACCTTCACTTTGTTCTTCTTTGCTGTTTAGAAAATTTTGATCTTCATAACATTCAAGTCACTTAGAATCCCATTCATTTTCTCTACACACACACACACACACACACACACACACACACACACACACACACACACACACAAACGTTTATGGACTGCCTACTCCATGCCAGGCACGTTTAGGTGCTCGAATTTCAAATGTAGTTAAGATGCTATCATTGTCCTCAAGGAAAGCATGGCAGGGAGGGGCCACTTAAGGAAGATTTCAGAAGTTTCTATTGTTTTCCTTCCTACTTCTTTCCTCATTCCCCTCTTTCTTTGTTGTCTGTCTCCTTCTTCATACTTGATTTGGAGTGTTCTCCATATATCCACACGGGGAGAGGCAGGTGGTTGGGGTGGGAGGAAGACTCTCAAATCCAACAGGCTTCCAAATAAACACAGAGCGACCGCATTCACAAGCTAGTGCTCCAGAGCACCAGGCCCACTTCCTGTTTGGCAAGCCAGCTCTTTAATCATTGGAATCCAATACAATGTACAAATCGCTGGACACGTGTATTATGGAGATGGCCTCAAGGCACGAGTGTTTCTCTCACTGGTCCAGGAAATCTGAGATGCTCTCCAGGTCCATAGGAGAGGACAAGTAGAGAGGCAGTCTTGATGTCTTTGTAAGCATCTGAAGGATCCAGAAAGCCAAAACTACCTGGGTTCTGCCATTTGCCTAGGAGTCTTCATTCGTTACATTTACTTTAAAAATAGCTGAATAAAAAGAGGATTAATCTTAGATTCTTGATAAATATTTTTTTTTATTCTCATCAGCAATAATTTCTAGTTATTTTGGCTCCAGCTCAAGTTTCAAGCTTGCAGTCATAGACTGCATTTTTCACCAATAAGCTGAATGAAATGGCCCCCTTGCTTCTGGTTAGAATGTGATGACCTGAACAATAAATCACCAATGAAGGTGTCATTTAGAAAGAGCTCCATTCTCTATCTCCCTTCCCCAACTTTCTTCTCCAAGTTGGAAGAAAAGTCTCAAGTCAGCTGTTTCCTTAACACCTCACTGCTGAATAGTCAAAGTGCTGGTAAGTAGAGCCCTGAGGGAAATACATTATTTTTGTAAGTGGAGGAAATGACTCCTTTTTAACAAGAACATGCTGTATTGATGACATTTTGTAGTAGTTTTGTGGAGTAAAGGCATTTGCCCTCTAAAAACACCTGAAATTAGGAAAGTAGGGATGGATGCTAAGTAAAACAAACAGATCTTTAGCCATTTTCCATTTGCCGATGTAGTTCTAAAACTTGTCAGACAACCAAGTCACTTCCTAAAGAAGGCTGGGGTCTTCTTCGTAGCCCAGAGCTTATCACTCCTTGCCTGTCCTATCTCTGGCCTTTAGAAATAACTATGCGGGTGAATCCTCTTAAGGCACTGTAACTTGGCTGTCTACTTACATATTTCCTTTGGCGAGCCATCAGGTCCCTCCAGGAAATGGGCTGTGCTTACTTAATCCTCATAGCGTGTTCATATAACTGATGCTCTGTAAGAATTAAGTAAATGAAATGAAATAGATGGATGGAAAGATGAATGGATGGATGGGTAGATGGATGGATGGGTGAGTGAATGAATGAGTCGGTAAATGAGTGGGTGGATAGATGGGTACGTGAGTGGAGGGGTGAGTGTGTGGTGGGTGGCTGGATGGATGGATGGATGCATGGATGGAAACATGTACAGACAGAAAGGTGAATGATAGGATAGATGGAAGGATGGAAAGTTCAATGGATGGGATGCTGGTTTAATGGATGAATAATAAAATAAATGATTAATGAATGAGTGAGCCTAGGATTTTCAACTTATTACTCCTGGACTCTTCGTCTCCACAGAGTATCTCCTTGGTGAAAAAGCCAAGCTGTTACATATTTAATTTAGTGGTAGAAAGCAGAGAGGCTCAGCAATTAAGTAAAAAAGTGGTGGTTTACAGGACTTCAACCACTTTTAAAAGATAGAGAAATTGTTTGGAAGTCTTTCTCACTTTGAACCATAAGCCCACAGATATTTTATTTACAAAATTCAAAGATATTTGGCACAACATTGGAGTTCAAAGTTGCACAAAAAAACTTGACTTGAAAACTACACCTCCCTCTCTTTTTCTCTCTCTGTGTCCCTTTCTCAAGCTGTATCTCAGTCTTTCCCTTTTCTATCATTTTTTTTGTCATTTCTACTAGAGTAATATTTTTATGACTTAACTCTGATCAAAACATTTCTGCTCTCCTGTTATCTGCTCGTTAATGGTCCTCCAATGCCTGTAAGACAAAGTCAGGAGGTGACGTGTGTTTTGAGGCAGTTCCTGGTCTGGCCCCTCTCCCCATCCACCCTCCATCTCTCTTCCACTCTTACTGGACACCAGCTGCCATTCTAGTCAAGAGAGACTGATCAGGAGTCAAGACCATGCTATCTGGTCCACATCCCAGAGCTGCCATATGCAGCCTGGTTCTCTGTGTGTAGAAATAGTACCTACCTCAATAAATGTTAACTCATTTTAAGCTGGAAAACTCTTTCCTCCTGCCTTTTGGGGAAAGATTCATTTTGTTGAGTGTGAAGCCTTCTTTATGTCTCTAAGCCCTTGCTGAGGGGCTGGCTTCAGTGGTCTCACATTCCCCTGTCTCAGCCCCAGGGCCCCTTTATCACACTGTAATGTGATTATGGACCCGCTGCCTCAATGTTCTAGGTCCTCAGACAGTAACAGTGACAACTAATATTTAGTGAGTACCTAGTAGGTGCCAGTTTTAGGAACATAAGTTTATTAGTTCATTTAATAATTCACAATAGCCTCTGATGCAAATGTATCATTATCTTTATTTTACAGATGAGGAATATGAGGGTCAGAGAGGGTATGTAACCACTGTGAATTCCCTAAGAGCAGGTATATCATTTTCCTTTAACATACTTGGCACACAGTAGGTGTTTATAAATATTGAGCAAACAAATGTCACATAGTAGGTATTTACAAATATTGATTAAACGAATATCAACTAATTTGATCTCCATCATTTGATCCTGAGCTGGAATTGAAGAATGAAGGAGCAACTATCTTTTCATGTCATTTTCTGTGTGATATTAAACTGGTTTCTGCAAATTCCCATTTATTACATTTCTCATATTTTTCACTTATGATTCATTCCCTCAGGACTTTTACAATATTTTTAAGCTGAAAATATGACATTGTTTTCTCACATGGCAATCCAGGGTTTCCTTTAAGATTGCCTTTAATAATCGGCTGCAATGTCTGCCCCCTAAAAATTCTTCACCAGGTAAAACCTTTTTCGAAAGGGAACTGACAATTCTGGTTTAACTGTTTGGGGGAGTAATTACAACACCGGTCACGTTGTGCAATTCACTTAGCTGATTTGTGTACTTGCCTTATTTCACATACTGTATTTTTAGGGTTTGAAGACTGAGCCCCGGTCTAAATTTGATGTCCCCCACGTCCAGTAGAAAACCTGGAGTGGGGTAGATATTCCATACATGCTCCACAAATGATCAAAATGACTCTCTGCTTTGACTTAACAGCTCAGAACTTCATCAGCAAAATGGGTCCAATGAGAGCAACTTCAGGAAACCCTTTGGACGTGAACGAGAGAAGCTCTGGGCATGGCTGTGTGCATCCCGACTGCTGGACAGATAGAAACCCTCCTGTGAATAGTAGTGAGAAGATGAGCTTTAGAATAAGCCGGTTTCACAGTCAGCGATTCTAACCCAATTTGGGGGTCTGACCTCAGACTTTACCCCTTTAAGCTTCCGTGGCCTTACTTATAAAATGTGGTTAAAAATAGAACTTGCTCTATGTTTATCAAATAAAGGACTCCCAGTTAAACCTGAATTTCAGATACACAGTAATTTTTAATAAAACTATGCACCATGGGAAGGGATAAATCACAGGTTGGGAATTAATGAGCGCATTACTGTATATAAAATAAACAAACAGAACCTCCTGTAGAGCATAAGAAACCATACCCTATATCTTGTAATAACCGATAATGGAAAAGGATCTGAAAAAGAATACATATGTGTGTGTGTGTGTGTGTGTGTGTGTGTGTGTGTATGTATATACACACACACACATATGTATCTCTCTCTGAATCACTTTGCTGTACAGCTGGAACTAACTTTGTAAATCAACTACACTTCCAAGAAAAATTTAAAGAAAAACTATGTCCCATGCAATATTCAGAACATACTTATGCTAAAAAAAAAAAATGTTCATCTGAAATTCCAGTTTAACTGGTGTCCCGAATTTTCTGCCAATTGGATAACATAATACTTGTCATAGGCTTGTATATGATATATGCTCAGTAATGTTCACTGTGATTGTATGCTGCATGCTCAGTAGTCAATCCCAGTCTCTCTTCTCCCTTTTAAAATAATCTGCACGACTTCCATCACTGCCTCCCTGCCCTCCCCCACCCCATTCTCTGCCTCTTAATATACATTGAGATGTCAGAAGGGGTCTTGGATGTAAAAAGGGAGCGAACAGCTGCCGTGGAGAGAAGTTGCTGTCAGTTCAAATGAATGCTGAGCTAATAGGCCTATTAATAATGAGCTTTATTCTAGGAGGCCACTTACGTTAATAATTCTCTGTATTTAGTATTTGACGCTGTGACATTTATACTGAGCTGAATGGTGGCTCCGTCTGTGTGTGTGTGCGCGTGTGTGTTTAAAGCCATTTAGTTCACTTTTCCTCTGAATACAGCTGCAACATCGGGGCGCAGAAAGTGTTTTATTTAAACACACACACACACACACACACACAAACACACAGACACACATACATCTCATCTGACTCTGTTTCTCCTCAGCGCTGTCTCTGGGATTGGGTGCTTCAGAGACACTGCAGAGAGATGAACAAACGGGGACCGGTCCTTACCTTTTCACCCCAGGATTGTCAATCCAGTCCCCCACCCCTGCCCTCGCAGCCCTGAGAAGCTTAGGGCAGGTTTAATCTGATTTGCATACTGTGAATTCTCACAACAGTAGCTGGAATTGTGACAGGCCCTCATTAGCATTTCCACCCCCTCTCCTCGCCTCTTTTCTATTTGACGACAGTGCCTGAGCAGTAGGGGAAGTTTAACTAAACCCAGATTAAGAAGTCGTGCTCTGGTTCTGGAAGTTAGAAAAATCAACATTGCCAGCGGGTATTGCTTGACAAGGAAGAGGCTTGGGCAGAGGGAGTATTTATTTATATGGCGATGACTCCAAGGCTGGCTACAGCCCAACATTTTAATCTAAGGGCACCCACTGGAGGGACCTGGAAGCCAAGCTGCATTTCCCTGAGAGTCCTTCAGTCTAGCACTCGGGAGGTAGAACCCCTCAAATCCAGCGCCATGGAATTTTCTCAAATGGGTTAAACAGCTTATCCCAAAGCCCAGAACTAGGAATTGTTCGAGCCTGGGTTTAAACTCCCCCAGGCTTGTGACCACTAAGACCTGTGGTCTTGCAACTCAGCTGTCATACCAGAGACTCTGCCATTATATAAATATGCCTGATCCAGGTGGAGCCAGGAGCATCCTCCATCACTGATGACTCACAGAGTGGTCCACAGGCCTGGGGCACGGGCAGCCATCACTCCCAAGCTTGTTAAAAATGCAGAATCTCAGGCTGAATTAGAAGCTGCACTTTAAACAAATCCCTAGGTGACTCATCTCTATTAAAATTTGAGAAGGCCTACTTTAGAGCTCTCTTGGGCAGACAACTGGCTTCTCCTTGAATATGTCATGTGATGTGCAACTCACCTTCTCAGAAAGCAGCCTGTCCCCTAGCCAGGCACACTTTCACATCACAGTAGGGCTAGCACTTGGGAGCAGGTCCTCACCTCAGAGTCCCAAGGACAGACACAGTATCCCTCTCACAAAGCCAGGCTCTCAACCTCAAGCAGCTTTTCTCCAGTGGATGTCGCTGTGTGTCCCCCCTCAGCCCCACTCCCGCTTGCAGTGGAACAATTAGCAGGTTAATTCTGAGGCCACTGGTGCATGCCCAAAGTACCTGACAATTACCAAAAAAAAAAAAAAAAAAAAAAAAAAAAGATATTCAAACTAGACTGCTCATAGAAGATCAAGCTAGATGAGTTTTCTTAATAAGTGGTTAAAATATCTTAAGAGTTTCCGGCGCTATTTTGCTGCTCAAGGGTTTTCAATAAGATGCTCTGATGATGGAAGAACCACTTTTATCAAATATTAAGCTACTGTAAATTTACTGTAATTGAATAATTTGCCTCTTGGCTTTGGTTCACTAAGACTGAAGTGAGGTTTTCATCCCTGCGTGATTGCTCCACAGTCTGTTTCAATATATGTCATGTCAAGCAAGGCTCGTCTACGGCACCATTTGAGATTTAGTAATTTCAAAGCCAAGGGACCCTGTAAATGGTCTGGATGATTGACCATAAAGTATGTACATATTTAGTTATATTAAATTGTGATTAGGGTTTCAACTTCCATATTTAAACTCTGAGTAGTTTGCCGAGGCTTTATGACTTTTATGGAAGTGCTAATGTGAATTCCACAGGGCTTTTTATAGGAATTGAAGCAAAGGCAGACCTTTTGGTCCAGGTTGCATAAATACTGAGGAGATGGAGTAACCAAAAAAAAAAATTTTAAAAAGCCCAAACAGCAGTTGGAAATAGATCAAATTAATACCCGCATCTATAAATTTTGTCTTGGGAGACAATGAGGCAAAAATGATCTTGAGTTTTGAAAAGGAACACCTGAATTTGTCCCCATCTCTTCTCACATATCAGCTGAGTGATTTTGGCAAATGACTTTCTAAGCCTCAGTTGACTCATTTGTAAAATGAACCCCGTGTGGCACTGAGTAGACCAACGAGGGAGAAAGTGGAAGGGCCTGTGAAAGTTCTTGGCAAAGCACTAAACAAATGCTTCTCAAAGCACTGTCCTCGGGCCACCTGTCTTCAGGAAACATCTCTGAAACTTGTTAAAATTCAGATTTCTGGTCATCACATCTGTTCCACTAAATTAGTATTTCTGGAGATAGGACTGAAGAATCCTCTTTTTCTTCCCCAATAATATTAGGCACTTTGTATATATATCAAAGCACAGAAAATGCAGCTCTAAATATGCATTTATTCTTTTGGTGTCAGAGTAGTGGAGGAAGGTGATTTTATTTTTTCTTTGAACTATCTCTTCCTATCCACATTGTAAGATTTAGGTATTTTAGAGATTAGTCCCCTATACATGAATATGAAAAGCGAAGAATCTCATAACTACTTTATATGTCCCCAGCAGAAGAAAGGAATCCAACAACAGAACATCAGAAGTTATGACCATTAAACCTAAATTATTTCCTATCATTCACTGTGTCCGGGGTGGTCTTCTTTTTCTTTTTACCTCTAACTTCTATTCATCCTTCAAAACCCAAGTTAAAACGATCTCTGCTCTAAAATGTGTTTTGACCTCTGGTGAGGAACATTGTCTTCTGATGTGCATGGAATAGACACCAGAAATGATGGAAGTGGTGGGAAGAATTCCCATATAGCCCCCAAGTTTCCTGCCCTTGAAATCCCCTCCCTTTGAGTGTGGGTGGGGAAATTGAAGGTGGTAGAACACTCCCTCGATTGTGTTACATTAAATAAGACTGAAATTATAGATTCTACTTCTGGTTGGCATCTCGATCTCTATCTGTGGAGCATCTGAGCAGAGGACCCAGCTAAGCTGTGTCTGGAATCCTCACCCACAGAAACTGTAAGTTTATACATTTGTGTTGTTTTAAGCTGCTAAGTTTTTGATAATTGGCTATGCAGCCACAAATATCTCACACAGCAAGGGGGATGGATGCTGAAGATATAGAAGAGAGACAGTAGAGATTTCTGGAATCCCAGAGCCCTGGTCATGAAAGTTTTTTTTTATAGAAAACGTGTTGTCTCCCAGCTGGGGGAGAAGTGGTCAGTAGGACACCAACCTAGCTCCCCAGCGAGCCAGGCAGAGATTGTAGGGCACCACATCATGAGTGGCACAGTTCAGGAATAATTTTCCAACCAACCGTGTTATATCATGAGATTGAGATTGGGACTGGCATGGTAAGAATTCCACAAGCAACCAGCCTTGTCAGTGTATCTGACCATCTATCCTTTTCCACAAATGACAACTTCAGCTTGCACGTCAAGGACTTTAGAGTCTACATTCAATCCTTTCCATCCATCAGCTCTCAATGAAATCATCCACTCCAGCAAAAGCATGTGCCTGTGTGTCCTACACTGTTTTTGTAGTTTGTCGTAAAATTGCTTCCTCTCAATCATGTATTCCCTTTCATCCAACGAGCTCCTAGTGTTTTATTCATAAATATAATTACCCTCATTTTACAGATGAGGAAACTGGGTCATAGAAATGTACATGCTGTGGATTAATAACAGCAACAGAAGCAAAACTTGCTTCAAAATACAAGTGACTTATTCTGCCTTTTGAGTTATCACTGTGTATGTGGGGCTCGTATACATACGTACACACACATCCATGCACACGTGCATATACATCTAGTTCCATTTTGCAGAAATAACTTCCAAACTGTTGTTTACCCTGCCAGGTTTTCCCCAGGACAATATTTCTATCCCACTGCATCCAGCCAGGAACATTCATAGTGATTTAAATCCAAGTAAAATTCAGATGTGCTTTTATATCCACGTGGGCACAAGCACAAAAACAGACTGCCTATGGGGCACCCTGGCAGCCGGGCTCTATATCATCCCACGATAGAGACAAAATGTGCAGGAAAAACATCATCACTCCTCTATAAATACCAGCATTGTGGAGCTGATGGCAACCAGTGATTTGCTTTGTTAGGATACTGCCTGAAACATTAGCTGGTGTTCTTCAGTGGGGCCGTGAATATGAAAAAAGACAACCAGTTCTGCCACGGATCCACCGAGCCTTTGCTGTGGTCTGAGTCAATCAGTCATGCCTTCAGCGCTGGAGATTTGAAATGCCTGTGGAGTTTTTACCAGCCTAGGCCAAGGCAGAAATGAGATTGCAGGGCTGGGTGCAGACTGAATCAGCTTTCAGAAACATAGAGCCCACTCTATGAAGCTTAAGAAAATCAGTTCTGTTCTCCCTAGCCCTCTTGCCTTTGGTGAATGGTCAATATTGTTCCTTGTTTTTTTTTTTTTTAAACCCAATGATAATCATCTGATTCTTCGAAAAGCTAGGAAAGATCCCTGAATTTGCTTGAGAAGTTGGACTGTGCAAAATAAAATGGACTCTGACACTGATTTGGTGTCCTCACATTCGAACCTAGACCAGGGCCTGGCTAATCGCAGGTAATCGGGAAATGGATGCTGCACTGAATTACAGAAATTCTGTCTTCCACTCCATCCCTACTACCTCCTCCATAACTCAGTCTTGTTATCTCCTGCCCGCTTTAATGGCCTCCTAACTTATCTTCTGCTGCCAACGTATGTTCCCATTGAAGCTTGAATAAGCTTTCCAAAGCATAAATCTAACCATCCTATTTCTCTGTTTAGAGCTCTTCAACTCTGACCCTTTGCCAAGAAATAAACAGGGTTCAAGCTCCTTAACATGCAGATGAGGCCCCTGACCTGACACTGGCTACTTCTTTTGCCAGGTCTCTCACCCGCTAGTAACATCTCGTTCTTCATCATCCCAGGACTGCTCAGAGCTGCAGACATGAGGTCACGTCGCACGGCACCTCTGCCTTTCCTTCTGCTGTTGATGCTGTCCGGAGGTCCAGTTTGTCCTCTTGGCATCCCCCAAACCTCCACCCTGCCACCCACTTTCTCATCAGCTAGAAAACTCACGTTAGCCTTCAACAATCAGCTTAGAGCTCTTTGCTTCCAGGAAACGGTCCTCATCTTTTCCAAATCTGAGTTCTGCTCTGAGCTGCTTTGCACCTAACTTCACAGCTACACTCACCTTGTCTTGCAGTTGTTCTGTTCCCTCGTCTGCTCTCCCTCATTAGATTGTGAGACTTAGTGAGCAGGGACTGAATCACACTCATCCGGGTACACCCAGGGCCCAGCACTGGGATTCCTGCACAGTAGACACTCAGTAACTGTACTGAAAGGATGAACAGATGCCAGAAAAAACTGATCTGCAGATGAGGGAATAGTGTCGCCAAAGGTGTGTTCTCAGCGCTTCGCTGCCTACGCTTAAAAGGGTTAATTGCCTCTCACCTGGAGTTCTGAGTGAATTCCACTCTCTGGTGTCAAACTCCATTTCCACTCGCCTCGCCCTTGTTCTCATGACACACAGCTGGACAAACAGGAAGAAGCACCCAAGGCACAGTTTCTGCTGATGGGTATTTCAGTCGGTGCCTCTTGGCTAAAAGTCGAGATGAAAGCCTGGCTCCAGGCAAATGACGAGGGGGAAGAAAGACGTGTGAGTACATAAGGCTTTAGAGAAATGCCCCGGTGCTGAGCCCTAGACGGAAATCCCGCAGTTGAAAGCAAGGAGATCACAGCCTGGGTACTCTCCCAGTCTCCTTCTGGACTTAGGGAGAGGGAAGAGGGGCGCCTCCAGGGAGACAGGCTGCTCCCAGGACACTTGGCATCAGCACCATATGGCTGAGCGCCAAGGCTGCCCTTCCGCCTCCGAATCTGCCGCCCCCAGGAGAGCCTGGCTTCCTGGATGGAAGGCAGGTCTGGGGGACCTGCTGCTGGATCCTGCTGCGATGTGACTTCCGCATGTTTGGGTTTGTTGTGTGGTTGCTGTCATTCTATAAGGAGGGCTGGACTGAATCAAGCCGGGCAGGGGCCAGCTGTGCGCACACTGCTTCCCACATCCCCAGGACGCCGACTGGGAGAGACTCTCCTCCGGCTGCTGAGTCCGGTGGCCCTCCCTCTCTTTGCTGCAACATAATGACTTGTTGGGATCCTGGGACCAGGAAAAAAGATTATCTGGACATTTCTTAATAAATCCGTATAAACGAGGTGAACGTTTCTTAGACACCTGGAAGCTGGATGGTCAGAAAAATAAAAGCAGGTTAAAAAATGGACACTAGCTGAAGTATATAAGGAAGGACATGGACTAGCAGGAGCGTGGGCGAGCTTCAGGAGGTGAGAAAGAGGACAGAGGAGAGGCAGTCAGGAATGCTGGCTCTGGTCCTGACCTTAGGTGATCGCTTCCCTTTCCTGCTATGGGTGTCCGTTTCCTCAACCATAGAAGGAAAGCCTTGTCTGAGATGCTGTAAGATGCCTTGGCTTGGGGAAGCCCTCTGGCTCAGAAGCGATACCAGAACCAGGCCCTCTATAAGCAAGGTGTGTATTTCAGGTGTGTCCAGAGGGGTATGAATGGCCCCATGGGGTGGTCTGCCCTCTCCTGCCAGCTGCACTGCAGATGTGGAATCCCACAGGGAACTCATGAAGAGTCTGCTTGAATCAAAGAAATGACTCCTAATGTTGAAACTCAAGGCACGGAGGTTGATGGAGAGGAGCTGGAACAAAGGGAATGAATGTCGAAGGTGGAAGCCCCAGGGAGCAGCCTCTGAGACAGGACTTACCTACAAAGTCTAGCAGGGGTGCTTCTGAGATCATGATGGGTAGACGGCAGGGCGCAGAGCTGAGCAGAGGGAGAGACAGGGCTTAGAGCATTCACAACAAGGACTCAGCTGATGCGCGGGGATTTCTGAAGCTGGGGAGATCTCTCCAACCTGCCCAGGATGGAGCATGGGATTGGCCATTCCTACCCCATGCATTGACCAGTTAATGCTTGGGGCTGCCCTCAGGAGGCAGTTCCCCAAGAGGGCTGACCATGAAGGGCTATCAGCTGACCACCTTTGCAGCCACCGGGGAATAAGTCCCTCAGTTCTACATGGGCAGAGTGGCCCAGCAGAGCGTCCACACAGGACAGCAACTCTGCACACATTTGTCTGTGCAAGCAGGTGGCCGCGCACACAGCAGATGAGTTTTCACAATTTAAATTGCATACCAGTCACAGGGGAGTTTGTTAAAGATGCATCTCCCTTAGCCTCAGTCTGGAGCAATTAAAACAAAATCTGAGAGTGTGACCAGCACACATATTTCTACAGCTTCCCAGGTGATTACGGTGTAGCCATGGTGAGAAGTAAGGGTGCTCATGGTAAAATGGAAAATAAAAAAAACAAAAAAAAACTAGATATGACATCAAATTCTGAGTTTCAGAAATGGTTCCACCTCCTTGCAAATCAAAAGAAACTTCCACTGATTGTTCTTTTTTAAGCCTTATTGACTTGATCTAGAGAAAATGAATGGAATAGCAGAGAAGTACTGTGAAAACTAAATAAAATAATTTTATTAAATAATTTTATGGGATTCTACTCAAATATTAGGTGCTTCCCCCTAGTTCAGTGCTTACAAACACTGAGTCTGAGAAACAATGCCAGTCTGCCATGAAGTTTCCTCCAGTCTAAAGAAAAATGACATTTCATTTTGGAGTTTCACTTAATGATAAAATCAATTTAAGGACTTTCCTTACACTCAGCACATAGTAATTGCTCATTTAATGCTAGTTACAGCTATTACTTTAAAAAAACGAACCAAAAAACATTTTTTTTCCAGTGGAGAAATCTTTTTTAAGGATCATCCCATCTTGATTTCTCCTCTAAAATACAATGGTTATCTTTAAATTAAAACAGAACAGCTTAATATTTTAATGATATTTCTCTTTACCCCAAAGCATGTTGAGTAGACGTATTAGCAAAAGTCTCCACTGGTCCATCTCAACTGCTGTTTCCCTAATGTTTGCTCAGTTTCTTGATTTCCTTCAACGGTGCTCTCACTTCTCCCCTCCAAGGGCCATGGTGAACATTCCCAGTCAAAATGGTCACAATCAATGTAAACAAAGTAAATGCCATGTGATGGGACTTATACATGGAATCTAAAAAAAATAATAATAATAGTAATGCAAATGAACTTACCTACAAAACAGAAGCAGACTCACAGACACAGAGAAAAAACTTATGGTTACCAGCGGGTAAAGGGGGTGGGAAGGGATAAACTGGGAATTTGAAATGTGCACCTCTTGGGGAGTGATGGAAATGTTAGCTATCTTGCTGGTGGTGGTGGTTTCACGGGTGTGTACGTCTATCAAAATCCATCAAATTGTACACCTGAAGCATGTGTAGTTCACTGTACAGAAATCATACCACAACAAAGATGTTTAAAAAAGCAAAGCTGAGCTGGAGATTAGGAATGATAAACATGGTCTCAGTGGTGCAGGGTGGCCTCCGTTCAGACAGGGAGGTCTCATTCCTGTCTTGGCCTCCGCAGTCCTGACCACCACGGTCAAGACTGTGTCTAAAGGCATTGACACTCAGGGGAGAAGTTCGCCCATTTTAAACTGGTCTCGATGTTTCAGGACAAGAATATGAGACCCTGAAAGAACAAATCAACTTCCTGGAGTCATAGAACATTGGAGCCTTCCTCCAGGCTTAGATGATTCCACTTTACATTATATTCACTCTCCAGTGCTCCTTAAAGTTTGGATTTTGATGAATATGGAAGTCTCCTTTAGACCATACTAACTGAAGGTGAATTGCACATTTTGATGAATAAACTAAAACTCCTTTTTTCAAAAACTCCTTGTCTAGAATGCCCTGTTCACCAACATCTGCTCTCTTTCTTCAAAATACAGCTCAAGTCTCTCCAGGGAGAAATCTCCTGGGCCCAAGGAGGGTTTTTTCCTCCACGTCACTCATTCCACGTCACTCATTCCCAAACTGTGAGATACAGGTGGGCTGGAAATACATTTTAATTTAAATGCTTGCCCTTGTGTGGGTGGGTGACAAGATACAGATTAAGTAAATGTCTGCAGAATAAATGAACGGAAAAATAAATTAGTGAAAAAGTTAAGAAATTAACATAAGAATGAATGAAGCCCTGTGCTCCAAGATGCTTGATCAGAAAAACAAACAAACAAACAAACCAACAAACATTATAACACAGAACCAGCCTTAGCACTGTTGGGAAAAGATTGCTAAGCTAAACCTTTCAGGCATTTTGAATCTATGGTAAATGCTAGACAGTGAAATTACATAATGATAACTCACCTTCGGAAGAAATTTAATGTTCATGGGAGCTAATAAAGCTGATTGAATTTACATGGTCTTTTAATGGGGGAGCTGAAGATGTAAAACATTCCTCACTATTTATTCTTAAGAAAAATCGAAATTAAAATACAATTTTCACTGATATGTTGCTAAGAATATCAAAGGCTCACTCTTCGATTTTGATGAGTTCGAGGCAGTCTAGTCGGGGTAGCCACGCACTGCAGAGTGAAAATGGCAAAACTTGTTAGTCACACGATGAACAGCCATGAATACGGTTTCTCTGAAGACCTGTTCCGAATGCCTCTCTTCTGAGTCTCCACCAACTTCACTCAGGGCGCGTCCAGTGCTCCTCTCCGTTCTAGAAAAAGCGGCACGCACAGCTTGTTCATGAGTGTGCTCTGCCCTCTTCTCCCCAAAGCGAGGAAGAGAACACTTAATTCCTCAGACCCAAAGCCTCATCTTTCTTCTTAACCATGTGTCATGGAAAAGAAAGCTTATGACTCAACGAAAAAATTGCATATCTCTGGAATTAAAGTGGGTTGACAGTGGCAAGCGCCTATATTTAGACTGTGATGATAGTTCGGGATAACGACTTAAATGTTAGCTTTAATCACCTTCAGGGGAGTTCAAAGCTTGTTCAGAGCCATGCTTCTCAAGATTAGATGTGAACAAAGATTCGTGTTGTTCCAATACTAGAGCAGAAAGCTGCCCTCCTTCTAAGAAGGGGACACCAGCTTAGTGACGTTGTTCTTGGACCTCAGAGACCTTCTGGCTTCCAGCTGCTCGGTGGACACACACATGTCATAGCACATATCGTGCTGCCCTAGGTCATCTGTCTTCATGTGCACATTCCCCCAGAAGAGAGTGAGGGCCTGAGCAGCGAAAGGAAATCTGACTGGGTCATCTCTGGCCCCTCAAGCTCTGAGTAGAAGAGTCCTTGAGGGGATGGATGGGTGGGCGGATGGATTTATCCATCCCTTCTTTAGAAAATGAGGCGGGCTATCAGGAAAACTGATGATGTGTTGTGGGCAATGGACCTAAATTAATGCCTGTCACAAATTTAGAACATACCGAGAAATCAGTTTTAAAAAGGAGAGAAAAAGAGAGACCTGTTTCTTGCTGCTTTTGCACCTTGCTGTACAAGGAGGCGATGCTCGGAGCTGCTGCAGACACCCTGCAAACATGAGGGGACATCCGTTGACATGTTGTGTATGCCGTAGCAGGTGGGGACAGCCAAGGTCTTTAATGACCTTGGTGAGCAGCTGAATCAGCCCTGGAACTGCCTGTATCCAGACATCTTGTTAGATGAGCAAATTCTTTTCCAAGAGAAAAATAAGCCCCTGATGTATAAGCTTCTATTAGCTCAGACTTCCTCCCTCTTTTACATTCATTTCTTCTTGACCCTTTTCTTCCTCTGCCCTTGAGGTGGTGCTACAGGGGATAGTCACCTGTGGGGCCTATGCCACGGTGTGGACTGGACATCGCAGCCCCGGCTTCCTGGGCTGTAGAACAAGGTGGGGAGGACAGTCCTGCTGCTGGTGGAGGGGGCACCGTGTGCTACCTGCCAGGGAAGTGCAGCATTCTGGCCATGGCCTTGTCCAGCAGAGCTGGTCTGGGGTGACTCCAGAGATGGACATGACTGCTTTTCCATTTGACACTTTAAACTATCCTCTGAATGTCCCTCACTTCCAAGAAAGCTGGCAGGGCTGATGCTCCGTGTCGGCCCTTGGTGTTTTGTCCTGGTCTTGCTCAGGGTGACAGTCCTCTCTGACTTTACTTATCCCAACGACAAAGCAGGGAAATCATGCTGCACCACAGCCGGAGACATGGGAGAGGAGACACAGAATGGTAGAAACAGGAGGAAGCTGGGGGCCCAGGAAGGCTGGCATAGTCCTCTCTGAGCCTTGCTTTCATCATCTTTGAAATGGAAAAGACAAGACGACAGAGTTTGGCTATATTTAAAATTAGCTTAATTCGAAACACCATAATTTCATTATCTTTAAAATAAGGAAAACAGAGCTTACTTCATAGAATTTATCTGAGAACTAAATTAGTTACGCAGGGGGAAGTTCTTTATAAACCTAACTTATAAATGTTAATGTTAATAAGTTGCTATGACAAAAAAAAAAAAAGATAGGAGACCTTTTATCATCTGTCTAACCTTTCTGCTTCCTGGATGGGTTTCCTTATCTATCTGAAGGCGTCCCACCTAAGAAGATTTTAAAGAACCTACCTGTTTCCTAGAAAAGAATTTTAATGCATATTGTATCTGCCTAAAAGTCTGTGCCTGTGACATCTGTGGGACTGAAACGTGAGAACCACAAAATCACTGCTTAAATATGAGGAGTGAGCTTACTTCGGAATATAACAATATCGGCTGATAAGAGTGCAGATTTAGCTCAACAGCGTCCAGACAATGAGAGGAGAATATCAGTGTGTGTGTGTGTGTGTGTGTGTGTGCGTGTATGTGTTAAAGCCAAAAAAACCCAAAAAACTCTAGTATCTAAGGAAAGGATTGGAAAGATGCTCAATATCACTAATCATTAGGGAGATGCAAAGCAAAACCGCAGTGAGCTATCACCTTGCACCTGTCAGAACGGCCATCAGCAAAAAGAACACAAATAGGAGGGAGGGTACAGCTCAGTGGTGGGGTGCCTGCCTAGCAGGCACGAGGCCCTGGGTTCAATCCCCACCCAGTACCTCCACTAAATAAATAAATAAATAAGTAAATACCTAATTACCACCCCTTCAAAGAAATATACAGTGCTGTACATCAATTACATTGCAATAAAACTAGAACAACACATTTTTTGAAATAAATAAAATATGATCATTCTTAAAAAGAAATACAAATAAAAAACGTTGGCAAGAAAAGGGAACCCTCCTACACTGCTGGTGGGAATATAAATTGGTGAAGTCACTGTGGAAAACAGTATGGAAGTTTCTCAGAAAAACTAAACATGAAACTGCCGTGTGACCCAGCAATTCCACTCCTGGGTGTATATCTGAAAAAAACAAAAGCATTAATTTGAAAAGATACATGCATCCCCAATATTCATAGCAGAATTATTTACAATTGCCAAGATGTGGAAGCAACCTAACTGTCCATCAACAGATGAGTGGATAAAGAAGACGTGGTGTGTATATATACAATGGAATACTACTCGGCCATAAAAAGAATGATGTTTTGCCATTTGCAGCAACATGGATGAGTTGGAGAGTGCTCTGCTAAGTGAAGTAAGTCAGACAGAGAAAGACAAACACTGTATGATATCACTTGTATGTGGAATCTAAAGAAACTTTAAAAATCTAGTGGATGTAACAAAAAATAAATAGATTCACAGATAGAACAAAGTAGGGGTTACCAGTGGGGAGAGGGAAGGTGGAGGTGCAACAGCGGGGTAGTGGGGTAAAATGTACAAATGATCATATATGTATAAAATCAGCTACAAGGATATATTGCCCACCACAGGGAATACAGCCAATATTTCATAACTATAAATGAAGTATAAAAACTTTTAAAATTGTAAATAACTATATTGTACACCTGTAACATACACACTGTACATAAACTATACTTCAATTAAAAAGAGGGGAAAGCATTTAACAAACATTCCTCTTTTGTCCTTCTAGTTTTAAATCTTCCTTTTTGGTATTTTTATTAAAAAGGATTTTTTTCTCCCTATCTAAGACCAGTGCATAAAAATACTGGCTTTGCCTAGGTTCCCAGTTTGAAAACATTAGAAGGGGCTGGTCAATATTTTTAGTATAAGAGAGCGTTGGGGAGCCAGGCTTTGAAAATGACAAAGCCCACGGAAGAGGGCATTTCAGTGCCTCGTGGAGGGTTTTTGTTTATTGTTGTTTGATTATTGCTGTTATTGTTATTACTATTATTAACTCCAAGGTGACATTATGGTGGAACAGCTCACCTAGAACAAGGGACCAGCTTTAAAAGCAGAAGGGTAAAACTTCAGTGAATTGCTGGATTTTTTTCATTGGTTCTTACGTTAGCCAACTGCTCAGTTGTGGGGAAAAAAAATGTGAATCAAGCAGAAATTGGATTTTCCTCCAGCAGAGTTTCCTAGAGCACTTTTTCATGGTAAAACTATGTCCGTAAGTGTCAGGAAAAAAGGGGACAGCATGTGCCATTCCTTCAACCTGATTCTCTTTCCTTTTCCAAGGAAAGGAAGGGAGGGAGAAATTCAAAGACCACCCTTAGAGGAGAAGGAAAGGAGAAAAATCCTCGCTAAGTGTTAGTGATTAGAGCTGGACAAATTTCTACCATTAGATAATGTAATTTTCCCCACACCATGTTTAATCATCAGGTGTGCAGACAAACTGATATTTTTATTCCTCTTTTAAATACTGGAAATTAACTGAAGAAAAAAGCATCCTGAAAAGTGGATAATTAAACAAATACTCTAGGAGACAAGACCATGTGCAATTTTATTTTATGTGTATTATATGGAGACCCAAAGGGGATGCAGTCTTATTATACAGCTTGCTTCTCCTTAGTGTTTCAATCGAGACTTCTCCTCCTGGTTTAGGGGAACACAGTGCAACAGGCAGCACCTGCCAGGGGTGTGTGCGAAAGAAGACTTTTAAAATTTTGTTTCCTGGAAAATTAAAAAAAAAAAAAATACCTTCCATGTTGACTGCCCTCGCCTGGCTTTCTGCTAGCTCGGAAGAGTTAATCTCCGTGTGGATGAACGAATTGGTTCTACATAGCATCATGGGATCGGTGATGTGAGTCATTTCGCAGCTGGGAGAGGATGCTGAGTGTGTCTGGTCTGATGCTCTTGTTCGATCTGTGAAGAAACTGTAGTCCAGGGGGCCCAGATTTTGGCCTCTGGTCATATAACTGGTCATCCCGTGTGTCCCTTTTTATCCTTTGCCTATGATCTCTTTGGCTGCATTAAGTTTGAAGGTGTAGAGACTGTAAATCGACTGTGATTCATAGCGAGTCACCCACTTTACTGAACACCCTGTATTACTCGAGGGAACGAGTCAGAAGTAAACACAGGGGGGCCCTGCTGTTCTGAAGCAGCCCACGGCCGCCCAGACCCTGGGCAGATGCTGGATTTCATCCGAGGGGCCATTTTCCCTCCAAATAGCTTTGGAGCTTTTCCAAGGTCGTGGGAGCTGTTTCTACCACCAAAATGGCTTCCATCCGAGTCTCTGAGGTTCCCTTGGTGTCCATTTTTTCCACTTTGACCTGCAAATACTATTAAGGAGGGTCTCAGTTAAAAATCTGCATGTCTTAAAGGGAATTAATTTGAGAAGAGAAATTAGAATATCTTAACTATCTACTGTGAACAAGGGCTTCTCAGTATTACATATAGTCCCGACTTAGAATTGCTGAGTAAAAAGTCTGGCATTAGAATTAAAGACCTGCATCCTCCATTTGGCCAGTGGGGCGTGTGTGTGTGTGTGTGTGTGTGTGTGTGTGTGTGTGTATGCGCGCCCATGAGCGTGCGCTCTTCTCTTAGACGCCACCTTATACGGCACAATATTTATGTTTGACTAAGTAGTGTAACCATCATACAGAAGGAAGGGAATTTCCCAGATTTCTAGCCTTGACCAGTGCCACATAAATCTGAGTGGCAAATCAAATCTGCGATACATTCAAATTATACTGCATAATATTCACTGTTAGTAATATTATTTAAAGAAAGCATTTAATTTCTCTCTGGTTGATGCTGTCAGGACCCAGGGTGAGCCAAGAGGACGAGTGTGGCAGCCTCCGGGTGAAGCGGGAAGCTTGCCCCGGGAGCAGGCAACGAGGGCTTCCAGGTCAGGCTGAGCGGTTACGCACGGATAGTAGATTTCCACTGAAGACAATAAGGGAGCTGAAGTGGCACTAAGGCTTATCAGGAGGCTCCTAATCCACTCGGGGGGGGGGGGCACAAAGACTGAGGACCACATGGACACACATCACAAGGAGAATGTGTGGACTGGATTGGGGGGAAGGGCTCAGGGTCATAAGTCATGAGAGCTCATCAATTCCTGTCTCCTGGTGTGATGGGTTATGAGTTGGGGGTGGACATGGTGGCTTCATAGACGATCAGACAATTTCAGCCACTGTGGTAGGTGGTCCACAGCTAGAAAGAAAGCACCGAAGCTTACAATTAGGAAACCTGAATTGTCTATATTGGGTCCCTTGGCTCAGCTGGACCACAGGGTCCCGTAAAGAGATGTAAATAGCAAAAACATAGTTTGGTGGGGAATAACAAGACACAGAAATTGTAAAGGAATTGGGTTTCAAACGTTTCAAGACAGCTGTAAGCACTCTCATAAAAGAGCAGGCTTCTACTGTATTTCCTACCGAGTTTTTCAGACAGGAGATCTGTTTTGAAATTTCTCTGCAAATTCTCAGAACCCTAATGCACAGCTTGAACCCCAAAGCCAAGCAGCAGATGTTTTGAAATAGTGTAAATGCACAGAGAATGACTTTCAAGAATCCAGTAAAATGTTGGGAGGTGGGTTAAGGATAACACAACTTAAAAAAAAAAGCAAACAACACATATTATTCAGGTACAGCCATCATTTCTTTGCCCATGTACAAAAGGATGTGTTTTCATTACTAAGCTATATCAATTCCTTTTCCTAATTTTCCCATAATTTAACATTCAATTTATTTTACTACCCACCTTACAGATAATTCATGGGTAGAGTCTTGAAAATTTGATATGAATCATTTCATTCCCAAGTAACAAAAGGCCTTCTGCCTAATTTTCCCATATTTTTACATTCAATTTATTTTACTATCCACATCATGGATAGTGGTGGATAGAACCTCGAAAACTCAATTTCATTCTAAAGGTAGTGAGCATGAATTTAGAAATGAATAGCAAAATAGTTACACGTTCATTTAACAAACATTTATGGAAAGTGTTTCCGGCTCTCTACAACACAGGATCGTAGGGAACAGAAATAAATATGACATAGACTTCATCACAGAGCCGATGTGTTGGAAGGGGTGGTGGAACATATATAAAAGCTGAATATGGATATACAGTAACTGTATGTGAAGCCCATAATGCATTAGGTATTTTTAACATTTAATCTTTACAAGCTCTCGAGAAGACAGGTATCATTATGCCCATTTTTCTGATGAGAAGCCCAAGTTTACTTAGGCTGACTAAATACCCAATATCACATTATGTGACATAAGCATGATTTAAGCCAGGTCAGTGCAATGCAATATTCACAATCTTTTCATTATACCACCCTACGTTCTAATGAAGTACAGACCAAGTTGACACACTGATTAATGCCGAAGGCAGAAGCAAAGAACTGAGAAAGCTTTCAGGGGGGACAGGGATGGGGGAGGGAAGAGGGCTTCTAGTTGGATGAGTAAAGAAGGCAGCATGGAGGAGGTGACATTGGCCTTGAAAGATGATGAATTGGGACAGGCACGTGTACACACCTGTGTGGGTCTGCCAATACAAGTATGGGCCCTTTGTTACAAAACAACTGGGCCAATGTGAGTCTCCTTCCATGGAAAACATCATTCCCAGGTTTTAGGCTTCTAATCACACCACAAAGGACCTCCCTGGAGCTTTTTCTGACATTCTAGATGCCCTTCATCTTCTTTGAGAGATAGGACATCATTTAGGAAAAAATAGCTACAAAGATGAGACAGGTTGGCAGGAAAAGCAGATGACCTTACAAGATGAAGATATTTCTCTGCTGCTCACCTAGGCAATGGATCTTGACAGTGGTCTGATGGGCAGTCCATTCTGACGAGTCGTTTGGTTCACTGTGGTCAAAGGGATTGCAGCCCGCATGTTACACAAAAGTATAGGTGATGGTTTGCAACCTAGTGTGTTTCAGGGCTGGGAGAGATTTTATCACAACCCCTGTTTCCTAGATGAGGAGCTCAGGGAGATGAATAGACTTTCTCATGGTCACATAGCAAATAGACCAGGCTGCTGTGATAAGAATCTGGTAACCTCAATAATCCCATTATATAGGATTAAAAAGTTTTTAGATATTATTTAGGAATAAGGAAAGTAGCATAGAAATATCTGTTAATATTGGAAGGAATTTGACTTGACTACTTGCTGTAGGAATTTTGGCCTCTGTGGATCTCAGTTTCCATATTTGTGAGACTTACAAGATTGAGCCGAGCAATACATAAATCCTTTCCACTTCAAAAATATTGACATCTATGACCACTTTGTAGCAAGTGCTAAGTAAAAGAGTGGTGACTGAGGGAGAATTCTTACTTCCAAAATACTATGATCTTGATTTGTTTGGACTAATTACTATTTAACAGAGGAAATAATCAAAAAAAAAAAAAAAAACCTGTACTCAGTAGAGTTCTGAGTGAATTAGGACCAGTTCCTAAAGAGTGTAATAATGCTGGTGTGTGTGTGTGTGTGTGTGCAGTCACGACTAGCAGATACGTTAGATCGTATTATTGGCTTCATTACTGAAGTAGCCTGTGGAGCTGACAACCAAGTCCCAGTTTCCTAGATGGTAAAGTGGGTAATTCCTTCTTATCTAAATGGCCGCCATCACGATAATAATGGTACCAGCTGACACCCACTGAGTGTACATTCTGTCTTACATTTGTCACATCAACACCTGTGGTCCCCAGCACAACTTGAAGGAGTAGGCGATGTCTTCATTCCCATTTTCCTCAGTAGAGGCACAAGGAGATTAAGCAAAAGCCACTCAGTGACATGGAGAGGGCTTAATTTCAAGTCTGAAATTCCACACGCCACCCTGGCTGCCTCCCAAGATGAGTAAGTGACACAGTTGGTTATAATGTGTTTAGCTCTATGTATTGATCGATAATAGTGGTTATTATTATCTGAGCAGAGACCTCCAAAAGGCTGGCCGTGAGTACCACAGACCCATGCAAAACTTTGGGGTGACCTTCAGAATGACGATTTTGGCTTTTATGGGAGACTATATTCAAAATTTCTTGAAAAATTGGAATTGGAAGAGCTGTGAAGCCTGCCACCCCATCAGCTCCCATATCATTGTTGACAGGAGCTGGGTATTTAATGGCTGCCTCCTCTGACCTGGAAGGGATTCGAAGCTTTGCCCCAAGTGCCAGCTAATGCAAGTCTTCATCTATGTTACCTACCTAACCTAAAGGACATTAGATTTCTCCCTGCTCTCGTGAAGAGTTCCAGGTGTCTTTCCTTAGACTGCTAATATGCTCTGTCCTAACAGACAGATACAGACAGGCGAACAGCCGTCTCTGTTCGCTCCTCAGCTTGGATTTCTGCAGATGAGCCATGTTTCTCTGATTTGCCTGGGAAGTAAAACTTTAATATCCTGAGTGTTGCACACTCTGTCATTATCGAAATGTCACCTAGATTAAGAGAAAAAGAATTCTGCTCTTGCCATTTTACTACCTTGCTATGTAAGTGTTGTTCTTATCTCCTCCCAGGACAGCGTGCGGTGAATGTGCAAAACAATAATCATGGCGCTTGGATGACAAGTTCACTCCATAGTGATGAAGACCCCAAGCATACTCACCTTCCCTTTCTTCACGTAGCCGGGTTCCCCCACCTCGGGCCCCTCGGGCATGCCAGTCCCGCCCATAGGAAGATGGTCCCTGGACCCAACAAGAGGATCGGTTATGTTCTCTCACGCAGGATGGTCGTTTGTCTATTTCAATGTGGAGAGGGAGGGGTGAGGGGAAACTTTCGGAGTCCCACAGATTTCAGCAGCAACCAAATATATGTGTTGCTCTGTGATTCCCCTAGCCTAGCTTTCCTCTACAAAGGATTAAAAAATGCATTACTCACTTTTCCAACTAAATAAAGCTGCTCTAAGAAAAATACATGTTGAGATACCAACAGAAGCCAACGCTCTATTTCTGAATGTCCACACCAAAAAGTGATAAGAAGAAGAAGAAAAGACAAGAAACATACCAAACAGCATCACAACCCCTCTACACTACGGCTCCATAATGGAGGAAGCCCTGTCCAGGAACAGAAATTAACCTATGCCCAGTATGGACACACATAAGGTCGCAAACACAGGGTCGAGTTTCTGTAAAATCATTTCTGAATCTGAATTCGCAGTACAGGTAAAACTAAACAACTCCTGCTTTGGTTTCTTCCTTTCCTCCTTCCTTCCTTCCTTCCCTCTTTCCTTCCTTCCTTCCCTCTTTCCCTCCTTTTCTCCTTCCATCCCTTCCTAGAGGATGGATCATTTCTAGAAGATGATCACTCTATCGTCTTTAAATTTATGGCCATTTTTTCTTCTACAGTCCAGGAAAATTTGAGGATTGCCTAGGGCTCTCTGGGACAAAAAGATGTAACGTTGACTTTAATGAACAGATGGTATCTGGAGGGGGGTAAATCTATCAGGGTTTTACATGTCAGAGTGTGATAGAGAATTTGCCTGTGGGGTGTCTAGGAACCTGGACAGGGAAACACGTCTTGACCTTATGGGAAGTGGGGGTGGTTTCTCAGCCTCCCAAGATGATCTGGCTTGGGGAACGGGTTCAAATTTGCAGTGACATGCATATTTCTTGTATCATTGGCAGATTATTTAGATAAAATAATCACATTTTCAGAAAGGAAATACTGTATAATACTCAACAGCAGAGATGTGAATATCCTAACTGAATATAAATGCTCATAATGTTCTTGGCTTCTTTTTTTCAGGGAGATAAGGAGTCAAAGTTTTTTTGAAAATGTTACTGATTATAGATACATATAGAGATAGAGAGAAATAATGATGATGGATATATACCTCTTCCATCATCATATATGTATTTTATGTGTGTATATGTGTATGTATGTACATATATACAAACAGCTCAGCTAGGAAGTGACTGATCACAATGGACATAATAATGATGGATATATATTCTTTCCATCATTTTATATATATATATATACACACACACATATATATACACACACACAAGTATATGTGTGTGTGGATAGATAGATAGATAGATAGATAGATAGATAGATAGATAGATAGACAGATAGATAGATAGACAGACATCATTTATTTCTGTCATTGTCAGTCACTTCTGAGCTGTTTGAACACAATGGAAAACTGTGTAACCTCTCCTCGCCTTGGTTTCCTTCTCTAGAAAATTGGCGGGATGACCTACACTTGTGGAGGTGTTGTGAGTAATAAAATGACACCTGAGTCTGGGGCCACCTGGTCCATGACCAGCGTACTTGGAGCATCTTGACTGCAGTGGCCCTGCGCCTGCTTCCCCAAGCACAGGCACAGTGCTGAGCCCATATGAACACTTGGTGTGTGCTTGTTAAACACCACTTTAATAGAATTCTGCCTTTGAATTCTCTACAGACTTCTGGAAAGGCCCCACCTACTGACATTTGATCTGCAGAGAGTCTCTGCTTGGACTGAAGGTCTCCATTCCTCACTGACAGATCTCAAAGTCCTCCTGGAGAGATCTCTATAAGATAGCCAAAATCTTTGCAAGCACCGTGTTATCTCCAGAACATTTTCTTAGACATTCAATGAATAAAATAATTCCTCCCCCCTCAATGGTGCTTTTTCTTCTACCCCATCATGCGTAGCGAGCATGGTCTTGGCTCTTGTGGCTTCTGGAAAATCAAATACGTGAATCTCAGAAAAAAGTTCGGAGACCTGGCCTGCTAGTCACCCACGTGGCAGTGACAAATAAAGAGCCTCAGGAGTCATAATTACCCAGAACTGCTTTCTCAGGAATTCTTGGGTTATGACTGTTAAGTTGCTCATTATTTCTTTCTTCATCGTTCCAATCAACACTTTCCTTTTGGGCGCCTGCTCCATGCCACCCACTGGGCCACAGAGATTTCACTCTTGAAGCCTCAAATATTTTATGTCATCGCTTTTGACAAAATCTATCACAATGACAACTTTCTAAAATGAGCTACTTTCATGCATGCTGTCTTCTGTCTTCTGAAAGCAAGATCCCTGAACACCATCCCACACTTGTCGTGATTTAGGGCTAGCCTCGTGAACACAGTGAAATCTCCTGTAAAAGAGAACGCAGTGAGCACTTCGGTTTGTCCTGTTTACTGGGGACACCGCGCCACGTCCTTTGTAAATCTGCTCTGAGTAGCTTTCTGCCCTCTCCACCTCCTGACTCCACCTTATCCCCACCAGTGTTCCTGACTGCTTGCCTACATGCTTGTAAGACATTTTCTGTTTTTTAATTTTGTCATTTACCTGCACTTGGGAATGAGAAAATCAAGAAGGAAAGAGTTATGCATGTAGTCAAAAACATCAGTGGGCTAGAGTGAGAATTCTTATTCTGACACGTACTAGTTATGAGATTGGGCAAGTAACTTTAAATCTCTGGTCTTGATTGCCCTCACTTTAAATTGGGAAATTAATCAACTCCACCTTCCAGCACTGTTGAAGAGGTTAGCCATGCTGCTTGCAATGTGCAGCCCAGTGGTCAAAACGCTGCCACTGTTGTCGGACACAGAATCCTTCTTCCCTGAACAGGTTGCCATGTCTGTCTTGGATGTCCAGATGCATCTTCTGCTTTCTGTATGCTGGACAGTAATGCTAAAAGGAGTGAGCTCCCGAAGCCATGCATTCTAGGACCATCACCTCCTCTAACCCTCACAGCAGTCTAAGGACGGTGGCACCGCCATGCTTATTTTGCAGATAAGAGCAAACGCACTCAAGAGGTTAAATGGCTTGTTGAGATCACATAGCAGGTAAGCGACTCAATCCCAGGTTTCTGACACCCAAGCCATGAGTCATTTCACTGCACTGGACCTCCTCTCTGGGAGTAAGACTGGTTCGCAGAAAGCAGAGTAATGGATCATGGTGATGTAACTCTACCAACCCCAGAAGGTAGCCAGCTGCTCTGGGCTTTGATGATCTTTGGCAGACCATCTCATCTGAGGACATGAAAGATTCCGATACTGGGACAGGACAGATTGGTTCTCTTCTCCGCCTCTGAGCTGAGTGCTTTGGGGCCAGGATCTGCTTTGCGTTTGGGGGATCTAGCTCACTGTCTTCCTGCAAAGTGCCTGGGATAATGTATTTAAGAGATGCTGGACTGATCAGGTGAGAATTTATGTAAGCTGAAACCATTAGGTGGCTTAATTAAATCAGGGCATTTAACTCATTTTCCTTCTGCTCCTGGGACTAATAAATTTGAACCTGGTGCTGCTAATCACAAAAGAAGTCAAGTTCAGCATTTCGCCCCTCCCCCACTTCAGTGGAGAGACGAGAGAACAGGAGATAAAGGGATAATGGACCCAGAGAAAGGGTGGCTGGCAGCATCCCTGGGCGATGCTGAGAATTCTGAGCCCAAGTCAGGATTCTGTGGGATAGAAGGATGCCATCGGTGTCTGAAAAACACAGAGGATGTCACTTGGCCATCCCCCAAGGATGCTTGTGTGGGATGGCCACACCCAAGCTATCACAAGGACCCTTGTCTGGTGACATCTTGTCATAGCATTTGGTAACTGACGTGGCATCTCACAGCTACAATATGGAATGGAAACCACCTGAGGCCAAGCCTCCTCTCTCTGCTTCCAGGAGAAGTGTACACACTGCCTAAAGGAAGGCTGATGTCTAACTCAGGCAAGATGGTTCTTTGGGACACTAGTCCACCATCTTCTTGGTCTGCTGGCTTTCCTAATAAAGTCACTATTCTTTGCCCCAAAACCTCGTTTCTCGACTCCTTGGCTTGTCATGCAGCGAGCAGTACGCGCCTGGACTCGGTAACACTGAGACACCCACCACCTCCATAGTGCCCTTGCCTCTACGGCCAGGAAGAGCAGCTTGGCTTTAGGGATCCTTCTTCATGTGCCAGGACCTGGTAGGCACTTCCCCTTGCACACTTTCATTCAATACTCACAGCAGCACAGGGAAAAAGTATTATTATTAATGTAACTCTTATAGTAAGGACACTAAGATGAAGACAGAATAAAAGACGCTTCCAAAGTCACATGCTAAGTGAGAAACAGAGACTTGAACTCAAGTCAATGTGGAAGAAAAATCTATGCTGGGAAACCGGTTCTCCCACCTGGGGACAGGGCTCTGGTGCGTGGGCTTTCTTGACATCAGTGGTCTAAGGATGGCAGGAGAAGTGATTAAGGGTTTTCTGGGGGGAGCAGGGAGGACCTGCTAAGAGTTGGGGAGCTTCAGGATGCCGTACAGGTGCGCTCTTGCTTCCCACAGAGGCGGTGACTTAACCAAGCCCCTGTTGAGATTTCTGATGCTGCAATAACCTTCCTAGTGTTTGATTTTTTTTTTCCAGTTTCCTCTTTTCAGAAAGTGTGGAGAAAGTGACAGGGAGCCTTCTCTGTGAATACCCAAGAGCCCAAATCAGCCTGAACAAGGGAGAGGTGGAGGGAAGAAACCATGTTTGAAATGTGTTTTTGTTCTAACCTAAATAGGATGAAAGGCAGCCTGCGAGGCTTGCGAGAGAAGGCAGGAAGCAGCCCAGAACAGAAGGTTCCTACTCGCAATGTAGCCATTCGCAGCAATTCAGCAAATAAAATCTGCTAGGTATAGACACACTCCAGATTCCAGTAACTTTTCATCAAGCAACCATCACTCACAAGCCGGCGGGTCTGGTCACAGCCCTGGCCTCACCCCCTGACTCTGGGGCCTGCTGTCAACATGCCCCTTGATACCATATCTGACACAGCTGAGCCTTGGGGTCTCCATCTACCCTTGAGGACTCTACTTCCAACTCTGAGTGGTTGTCAAGGTTACAAGAGATTCAGGGAGGTGCTTTGAAAACACCAGCATGTTTGGTCCAACCCCTTCATTTTGCAGGTGCTGATTTCCACTGCACATTGAGAGGGGAAGGGGCTCGTCTGAGACCTCATGGCACTCTCATGCTGGCCCTGGGACCACCAGAACGGAAGTCCCACCTCTCTAACTGGTGGCCTCATTCAAGTTCTGTGTCTTGACATAAAGGGTGCTTCTCCACATTTACTCAAGGTCGGTTACATGGAATTACTGGACAAGGAACAACACGACAACCGTGCCTCTGAAGCCTGTGCTCCCCAGCACTGAGCTCACAAGCCACGTTGGCTTTGGGACACTTGAAATGTGACAGGTGTTGGAAGTATTACAAATGCACACTGGGGCTTGACTACTTAGAACACAGACAAGGAGGAAAACTCTCTCATTAATAACTTTATGTGGTTTACAGATTGAAATAATATTTTAAACAAATGAGGTTAAATAAAATATATTATTAGATCTTGTATATATTTCCCTGTGCTACACAGTATAATCTTGCTTATCTATTCTGCATATGCCTGTCAGCACCTACAAATTTCAAACTCCCAGTCTCTCCCTTCCCACCCCCTGCCCCCTTGGCAACCACAAGTTTGTATTCTATGTCTATGAGTCTGTTTCTGTTTTGTATTTACGTTAATTTATTTTTTTTAGATTCCATATATGAGCATTCTCATATGGTATTTTTCTTTCTCTTTCTGGCTTACTTCACTTAGAATGACATTCTCCAGGGACATCCATGTTGCTGCAAATGACATTATGTTGTCATTTTTATGGCTGAATAGTATTCCATTGTATAAATATACCACATCTTCTTTATCTAGTCATCTGTTGATGGACATTTAGGCTGTTTCCATGTCTTGGCTGTTGTAAATAGTGCTGCTATGAACATTGGGGTGCAGGTGTCTTTTTGAAATAGGGTTCCTTCTAGATATATGCCCAGGAGCAAGATGACTGGGTCATACAAGATCTTGTGGTAGCTCACAGCGAAAAAAAAAATGTGACAATGAATATATATATGTTCATGTATAACTGAAAAACTGTGCTCTACTCTGGAATTTGACACAACATTGTAAAATGATTATAATTCAATAAAAAAAAAGTTTAAAAATATTATTAGAAAATTTCACTTGTTGCTTTTTATGCTCTTTAAAATTTTTTATTGAATTATAATTGATTTCATGTTCTTTTAAAGTGCAGTGAGTGGAAAATTACATATGGATCCCTTATTATATTTATATTAAACAGCACAACCATAGCCCATCGTTTCTTTCTCTCTTTGCTCTATTTTCAGGAAAAAAATATTCCATCTCTGCTTTTGTTTTCTGCCACTGTCCGTCCTGTCTCAGTTCGACTCCCCGCACAGTTTTCTGTAGTGATCGTCATAGTTGGCATAATGATTAAGGCTCATTGTGAAACTCCACATTCTCACCGGTTCTCTTCCTTACCAAACTCACCCGTACAGCTTCTTGCCCAACGTGATTTTGCTTGCCGTGTGGAACTGTCTGCACTCCCGTCCACTCGTGGGGCAGACAGAAGGGTCTCTTTAGTAAGTAGCCATCCCAAGACCAAATTCAGTGGAGTAAAAGGTCACACCCTCCAGCCAGCCTCATTCAGCTGCCTCCAACTCTTCTGAAGCAGCGCCCTGCCTCTCTCTCTCATCCTTTTTGTAAGCATACAAAAGCTGTACATAATTAATGCATGTACCCTGATGAGTTTGGAGATAAGTATGCACCTGTAAAACCATCAGCACGATCTATTCCATAAACGTAACCACCACCTCCAAAAGTTTTTTCTGCTCTTTTAATTATTATTACTGTATTTATAATAAGAACATGTAACACAAGATCTGCACTCTTAGCAGAGCTTCTAGACATAAATCCGTATTGTTAACTACAGGCTGTAGAGTAGATCTCTAAGACTTATTCTTCTTACATCTGAAACTGTGTATCCTTCCACTGACACCCCCTTGTCCACTCCTCCCCCAGCCCCTGGAAACCACCATTCCACCCCCTGCCTCCATGAGTTTGACTATTTTTGATTCATCCTATAAACAATATCATGTAGTACTTGTCCTTATGGGAAACAGTATGGAGTTTCCTCAAAAAACTAAAAATAGAACTACCACGTGTTCCAGCAATCCGACTTCTGGGTAAATACACAGGGGAATTAAAATCAGGGTCTCAAAAAGATTCCTGCACTCCTACGTTCACTGAAGTGTTATTCACAATTTCAAGACATGGAAGTGACCTAAACGTCCACGGAGAGATGAATGGATAAAGGCGATGTGGTACATACCTACAACGGAATATTAGTCAGCCTTAAAAAGAAGGAAATCCTGCCATTTGCAGCAACACGATGAGCTTGGAGGACGTTTTGCTGAGCGAAATGTCTCCCTCCCCTTGGACCCGAGGTGGTGTAAACACCGTGACTTCAAAGAGCGGTTTCCTCTTCCTGTTCCCTCTGACCGTCCCCGTGCTGTTTTGCTCTGTGTGACTCACTCACCCATTCTGACTGGCTGGGGCCTGATGAACTTACCCACTCACTCATTTGGCAAACACTTATTCTGCATCTCATAACGGCCAGCTACGGAGCTAGCGGCGGGGGGAGGACGGGGAGATGAGTGTGGTACGACACCGAGCCTCAAGGACTCACAGACAAGCTAAGAAAACGGACTCATAAACACAAAATTATAAGAGATGGAAGCATCACCTGGGTTCACAAAGTGGGGGGACCGAGCCCATCCTCAGGGGCAAAAGAGAAAGCTTCCTGATGATGGTCGGGTGGGGTGTGAGGGACGACAAGGGCTTGGCTGGGGCTTCTTACCACCATCATTGCATCATCATCATCACTTTAAAGGCAGAGGAAAGGAATGTAGAAAAGAAGGCATCTCCGGCCAAAGAAACAGCAACTGAAAAGGCACGAGCTTCGGCGAGAGCACGCAGAATTTCAGGAACCAAAAACACATCGATGACGTTGGTTGACAATGGCATGGGGAGAACAGGGAGGGGTGGGGAATGAGGAGCACGAGGCAGCTTCTGGAGGCTCAGCAGCCACGCTCAGTAAGTAATTCAGCCTCCCCCTGTGCTAAGTAAGAAGCCACCCGTGCAGCTCGTAAGGGTGCGTGCAATGGCCAGCCTCGCAGTATGGACAGGTTGCTTTGGGAGCTCAGGATGAGCAGCGAAATTGCTCTTACCTTACGTGCAAAGAGCAGACCAGCCCCCTGGCCACAGGGTCAGACTGGCTGCCCTTAGAGACACACCCACCAGGTATTTGCAGTTCATCCGCTTCCTTGTTATCTGAAGGAGGTGCCTTCAGGGGGCCCGGGGTTTGTCCGCGATACTATTTCCCACAGTCCTACCAGCCTTAGAGGATTATATCTATGTTTTCTCCCCTTGAAGATGAGGGCAAAGGTGCTGGGTCCGGCAGGCGCCTTGGGGAACCAGAGCAGACTGGATGGATCTGTCCTTCCCAGCCCCAGAGAGACTGGTTTGGTTCAGGGACCCCTGGGGCCCTGTCTGTTAAGTGGCTTTTCTCATTTCCCTTTGATCAGGCAGTTCATGGCATATTTGGAAGGACAAGGAGTGATTTGTCTTGCACATGTGTTTTCACTTACTCCTCAAAGGCAGAGCTAAAACATTAAGCGAGAATACAATGAAGTCCAGTGGGCAGACAAGCTTCAAACAGTCTCAGAGGGTATAACTAAGATAAGCTCATTTGTTTATAATCCACATTTTTAAAGGCGCTTATGGAAAATACAGCATGATAAAATTATGGCTGGGTAAATAAGGATAAAAGTGAAATAAAATGATGCCGGGCAGGAGGTCAATTCTGGAAAAGGCCGCCATACATTTCTGAAAATTCACCAAGGGGGTGAGCATTATTTAGGCTTGAGCTTCCTAGCAGCCAATGAGATAAGGGACAGTGATTCATGAGGGGTTGCGGGGGTGGAAGGAAACTGTTGTACTTAGAGCGAGGAAAAATCACGTTGGTAGTTCTTCATAAAGGATACATTTTATAATTAAGTACAATAGACTATAGATTTCAAAGGATAATTTTAAATAATATAATTTTCCTTTGTTTAAATATTACCCCCTGAGCACCTCTGATGTAAAAGTGTGGTAAATTGTAATAATGTGCTCAAATATTTACTGTCCTTCCCTGTGCCTGCCTGTTGCCGTGGAATGTGCAGTGCCCCTCCCCCTAAGAACATATGCCCCTAATGCCACTGATATCAAGTTTTGCTACATAATGTGCTTTGGCCAATAAAATGAAACCTGTCCCGCCTCCCAGCAGAGGTCCTGAGGACCATGGCAGGGTTTTGCCATCACTCTTCTCCCTCTGTCTCGAGAAGGCCAAGTCCCAGAGAGGGGAGTGCACGTGCAGCCTGATCTCAGTACAAAGGCTGCTCCTGACCCACAGTTAACATCCATGGGAGCAAAACATAAACCACTGCTGTGGTCAGCATCTGAGATTTGGGGGCTGAGAGTTACTTCAGCATGACCTAGCAAAAGCTGACGGATACTGCCTTATCGCTGCCTCGGGAGAATACGGGGATGCATAAGATAGAACCCCAGTCCTCTGGGGAGCTGCAGTTTAGTGGGCAAGCTGAACGTAAATGATTAAAAATTGGCTGAAGGTTACAAGTGCCACTTTTGATGCTCAAGAACTACCATGGGGATAGATGCAGATGCACACATACACTTAGCTAGATAAATCACTTCCTCCAGAAGTGGGTACTGAGAGATCGAGTGAGGTCGGAGTAGAGGAGGTGAGCTTTAGGGAGGAGATGGAGTTGGAGCTCACGTGGGAGGCCGACTTTATCAGAAGGTGTTTTGGAAATGGAAAGGGAACATCTCAAATGGAGCTCTGATTGAAAGGAAGACTGTAGTGGGAAATAAACTCGGAAATCAGAGAGGAGTTTAGAGACAAGGAAATGATTCTTAGCAGTTTCGACTTCAGGTGATGGTGTGTATGGAGTACCTGCTGTCTGCTAGTCATTCTTCTCAGCATTGTGTTAGTCCTGCATCATTCAATCCTCACAAAGCACTGGAGATAGAGGTCCTCACGCCCATTGCATCCAGAGATGAGAAGAGTGAGCCCTAGTCCCAAAGAGGGAGAGTCAGCCTGTGGCTGAAATAAGATCTGAGTCCCAATCTTCTGAGCTCCAAAGCCCACCTTTCATTGTGCCACATCCTCCAGGTGGAGGGAGAGTTAGTGGAAGGTCTCACGTGGTTTGCTAGTTACAGTGAACTTCATTCGGTGCGTGGTGGAAAGCCACCGAAGGCTTCCGAAGTTAGGAGAAGGGTAACGCTGATCTGGCCCATGGGTTCAGGAAGGGAATTTCATCGGCCATGTGAAGGACAACCTTAATGTCATGATCAGGAGCAAAGAACAGGGGAGTTCAGTGGTGACAGTTCCAAATAGTCCATTTAGTTATCATATGGATACACTTGACTCCAACAAGATTTGCAAATGTCTACCCAGAGGGTCCACGGACACTGTGTCCTGATAGATTAATTTCTTAGAGTTATTTGAAAGAACAACCACAGTTAACAGCCAGTGTTGTGAGCTGTCTTCACTTCCCACTGAGGGCAGTTTTCATACACGTCTACCCGAGACAAAGGATTTGGATCCTACAGACTCCCAAAGGACTTCCTATCTTGCAATTGTATTAACCCTCTCGTCTTTATTATTCAGGAGGCAAAACATAATCAAATTTGTTTTGTCCAGATCTCTGATCATCTATTTATGGGAGAAAAAGGTTGAGATTAAAAGTAAAGCCACGAGTATTAGCACTTCATGATTTTCTTCGCTCTGCTTTTAGGACCTTTCCAAGGGAAGAGGAGATGTGCCCTTTACTCCCTCTCCTGGGCATCCGTTCCGTGAAGCTACGGGCAGAGAGCAGCCCTGGGAAGGGAGCATACGGGACCATGTTCGACACAGGAACATAAGCAAGGGGAGAGGAGAAAGGAAAAAGAGGGAGATGTTAGCACTTGTCGGGGTGAGAGTACGTAGTAAAATTCAAAGAGACTAGAATAACGGGAGGATGCCATTGGTTGGTGGGGCCCCTAATGATGATTTATATAAATGATCTGCCATTGTTCCTGCAAAGACAGATTCTAACAGCATTACCATGGTGGGAAGAGTACGTGCTTTTTGTCTAACGTTAGGCAGCACTGGCCCCATATATGAAGAATTTGAACACAACCTGCATGGAGGAGCAGTGCCTGGCACGCACTAAGCAGGTGTTGATTGGATCAGTGAGCTGGGCTCAAGGAGGCCCCTAAAAGCCATCTTGTCCCCAGAGAGCGGTGTCCTCCTGTGAAATTCTACAGACCATCTCTTCAGGGTCACCCTGGACACCCTGAGGCAGTAGCTTGATATGTCAAGGGCACCAGTTCTCAAGGAAGTTAGGCCAAGAGCAGTCCATTAGACTTCTCTTTGAACTTGGCTCAGTTTCACCTTCAGGCACTTTCACACCGAAAGGTCGGGCTTCTGACCTCCGAAACATATAATCACTCCTTCTGTCAAAGGGTTCTTTGACTCAACAATGCAAACCATGGCTCATAAAGAATTAGAGAAAGTGAAAAATACCATACACATTAAAACACCAAGTAATCATGCTTTTTTTTTTTTCTCCTTCTTCTTCATCTGGAGACATCAAAGAGGCTTTTGTGGCTGTCAACAATCGATCTGGGAAGAAGCCTGGCTTGCCAGTTCAGACATCTTTAGTTCGGGCTAAGGAGTCAGTAGTGGTAGAGAGAGCCGGCCCAGAGCAAGCTACAGAGGGAGCCCAGAGGAGGAGAGGACGTCGGGAAGCTCAATGATGCCTCCCTGATGACTCTTCAGAAGTAAGATCCGAATTAAGATTCCTTAGAAGCTTCTCAAGTTACTTCCAACCACTTGTGTGGGGCACTCTGATAAGTAAATGAGCTTTCTATTGGCAGGGAAGGGAGAAAGTACCAGTGTCGTACTCTCAGAGTGTACATTTGGAGATTCTAAGCAAAAATTGCATTTCTGTCATTTTTAAAAAGACTACTTTTGTGGAATAAATATTAAACGTAGCTGGTAGTGACATGCATCAACTCTTGCATTCTCGCCTGAGTTGGTGCTTCGAGGAGAACTCAGCCTCTTAACTAAGAGGGTGTTGGAGCTTAGAGAGGGTGTTGGAGGGTGTTAGAGCTCAGAGGATGTTGGTCTGCAATCACTACACTTAGCAGAGCATCGGCTTTCCCTCAGCCTGAATTATGTCAAGGCAGTGGACAGATCTAAGTGCCAAGTCTTCATGAAAGAGATATTACCAATCAAACATTTTATAGTTTACAGAAACAACTAGCCTGGCACTAAGTCCAAGTTCACCCATTTAGTGTATTTTCTCTATAAGATGCTGAACAATTCTAATGAGATGAGAGCAGAACAGATCCCGATGCCCACAGATCATAATAGGATGCTCTTGGGTTGTGACAAGTGTACTTTCTGTCTTTTAAAAGGTGAGAACTGTGGAAGTTCCATTTTTTTCAGCTTAACATTAAATCTTGTACAGTATTTCCTCAACAATCCAATACTTCCAAAACTAGAAATTATTGTAAAAATATCCATGATAAGCAAAATATTAAAATATTTCAATAGAGGCAGGATCCCCGGAGTAAATTAGGGTGAGGTGAGAGGGGTGAAGCATGCATGTATGGGATTAGGTCATGACTTCCCTGAAATTTTTGGTATTTCATTCATTGTGGATTTTTGGCATTCATTTTGATGTTTTATGTGTTGCATTAAAATATCACTTATTTTGTTTACCAAGTTTTTCATCACCCCCTTATATTGTGCAGCTTTGGAGAATACTTCACTCTATTTGCTCCAGTCCCCACCTTGCTGGGCGTTGACTATCAAGGTTACCCTCTTCAGCGAGGTAAATGGTGATGTAATCAAAGCCATGTTCCCTCTTCCTCCTTGAGCTCAAAGTCTGCTGCATCACATCACAAGAACTGCATGGAGCAGAGCTTTCAGACTACCCAATTCTTGGGGCTCTGGCCCAAGGTCCATGGCCCTCTCCTGGCATGGAGTAGGATGGAGGTATTCCCATCTGGGTTCTTGACAAGACGTGGTAGGTGGGTGCCAAGAACCATTGTGGATCTTGCTGCTTTCAAAAAACAACCTGGCTCTTGGGGAAAAAGAATATGAAAATGAATATATGTATGTTCACGTATAACTGAAAAATTGTGCTGTATGCCAGAAATTGACACAGCATTATAAACTGACTATAACTCAATAAAAAAAAAGACATATCAATGACAAAAAAAACAGAACAAAGAAACAAAACAACCTGGCAACCTGTTCTGGCTTTATCATACATTAATCCTGAAAAATACATCTTATACTTACTGGAAGTCTATCAGAGCACAGTGGGAGGACAGATAACGGACAGAGGCCCTGAGTGCTGCGCAGAAACCTGGAGGTGGGAGCAGACGACATGGGACATGGTGGAGTGCTGTCGTGGTGACCCGGCATGACTCTCCTACTCATTTCCTCAGCTGTTTAAAGGGTGAGATGGGTCAGCAGTCAGCAAACTACAGCCCGTGGGTCAAATCCCATGTTCATATGTCCATGAGCTAAGACTGATATTTTATATAAATGTTTTAAACATCAGAGGAAGACTAATACTTCATAACACAGGGTGAAAAGTCTATGAAACTCCAATTCCGGTTTCCATCAATAAAGTTTTATTGGAACACAGGCACAGCCACTCATGTGTATATTGCCTGTGGCTGCTTCTACTCGATACAACAGTAGGATTGAGTCTTTGCAACGAGGAGTGGATGGCACACAAAGCCCCAAATACCTAACTGTCCGCCCTGTTGTAAGAAAAGGTTCGCTGGCCTCTGATTCAGATCATTCTGAGTCTTGTCTTAGCTGTACAAAGATAATAGTCCAAAATTTTTCGTTGGGGCTTGTGATGTTGACCCCATATTCCTCCACCTCCCCAGCTGACCCAGGCAACATTTTAGGGGTATCCTTTTCCTGTTTGTAAAAGAAAGAGGAGTCATTTTGATGTACTGAAAAAAAAAAAAAAAACTAAAACAAAACAGAGTTTCCATTATAAGAGACAATAGTTAATTATAACTTAATTGACTCCATTGATAGACCAATTGATTTGTTCCTCTCCTCCTTCCATGAGAAGGCCAATACAGCTGGTAAGAATACACAGGCAACACACATACAATTCAAGTGGCAAGATAATGGTTACATATATTCCCGTGTGTGTGTTTATGTTCATGCATTCAAGTGGGAAACTCCCTGGCAGTTTGTAAATGAATTAATAATTCAGCCTACACATATGCATTAAGTATTTAATATGCGTAAAGCACTGCTCTATGTCCTGTACACATACAAGAAAAGCAGAAGACAATCTCTGTCCTCAAGGAGCTTACTGTCCAGATGGATAATAGGCTTAAATGCAAAACAACCAGGGGTCAACCAAAAGGTCCTGTGGCGCCAGGGAGAGAACATTTGACTGGGCTGGGAGGATCTGGATTCCAGTACGTGATCCATCAACACACAGCACCGAGGTGACAAGCGGGCCATTCGCCCTCTCTGGGCCTCAGCAGGGGATGACAGTGTGTGAATAGATGGCACCTAATGCACTGCCAAGAGCAGGACAGAGAAGTGCCCCTCCCCTACATAATCTACAGAGCATCTGATAAACCAGTGTCGTGGGTGCTGTGTTCCACACCACGACCACAGAGACCAGCCCCGGGGAGTGAATGTCTCATAAGGGAAAGCATGACGCAGAAGGGTAATCAGAGCCCCGTGCACACAGAGCGAGTGCGCTGACAGAGGAAGGCACGGGGACTGCGGACTCCCAGAGAAGGGACAGCTGGACAGGCAGTTAGGAGAGCTTTCTGCATGAGGCTATGCCTGAGGTCCAAACAAAAGTTTAAAATGAGGTGGTTTGGACAATCAGGGGGAGAAGGAGGTTTCTCTTGCAGAGGGCAGTGATTTGAACAGAAGCAGGGAGACAGTGACAGCAACAAATAACAAAATTATGTAAACCTAAGCCTATGTAGGGAAGTGCTCATTCATTCCTTCACGCGGTTTACACGTTTCTCAGTGTGCCAGGCCTGGTCCTAGGCTCTGGGGACTCTTGCATAGGACAAAACAAATTCCTTGACCCCTGGGAGCTCACATTCCATTAAAGATGACAGGCAGTGAGCCAGCAGATAGTGTGATTGCAGATAAAGATAACAGTTTCAGAGGGAAATAAAACGAGGGATGCGAGTGGAGTGTGGTCTGCTGTCTTAGAGACGTGGTCAGGAGGAGTCTGTCTGGGGAGGGGAGACTGTACAATAGCTAGAAATTCGTAATTACAGATCAAAACAAGCAACAGCTCCTGGGGTATGCAGGGAGCGGTCAGGAGTGGTCAGCCGGGCAGATGACGGGGGGCGGAGTCGGCTGGATGACCATCCATGGATGTTGGTGCAGTAACAGTCAGTTTTTAATGTTGGAAGCTTCGCTGGGGTGTCCATGAGGAGCATGGAGAAAGGAGACCAGGAAGGCTGAGCTGAGCCCTGATCCAGGGTGGGGAGCAGGTTAGACATGGGATAACATGGTGCCCTGGGGTGAAGGAGGTCGGGGACCCCAGGAGGTACGTAGGAAAGAGTGAGGGATTTGGCCCCCACAAAGAGCTTGTGCTATAGCAAGAGCAAAGTACCGCACTCTGAGGGCCTGGGTGCTGCCCTCCCTCCCAGTAAAGGGTGTGGGCACCTGCCCTCTTGGCAGGCTGAGGAGGGTACTTACACCGAATCCTGTGGGGTCCAGCTTCGCTTCTGGAACCACCTGGCCAGTGCCTGCTCTGACTCACAAAGGTCAAAAGCACCAGAGACATGGTGAGTGGGGAGAGGGGGGGAAAGGGGCTCCCTTCACAAAGAGGGTGCATGTATTTGAAGCCGCCCCTGAGGATGCCAGTGGGAAAAGGAGGAGCTCGGTCTTTTTTTTCCACAACTGGAGCTACAAGCAGCCCGGTAACTTCAAGATTTCAACCGACTTCCATCAGTAGGTCCTTTGCTAAGAACCTTCCATGTCCATCATGAGCTTCTTTGTCTGACGCATCCTTGCTCCCAGCCTGAGCATCTTAACTGGGCGCTGTGGTCTAGTTGGAAGTGTGGGGATGGCCCTGAGAAGGTGAAGGTGGGAGGCTGGCGGCCACCAGGGACTTCGAAAGGCAGGCAGAGCTCTTTAGAGGTTTGCCTACTAAGCAAATACCATTTCAAAAGGTATCCTTGAGCACCTACTAAATATGATGGTCCATAAATCACTATTGGGTTGATCCATTGACTGACTGCCAGGTCAACAGGTTTATAATCTACTTTTACACCATCGCTTACTGATCTGCTTTTCCAAATTGTGTAGGTTTTCTATCAATTAGCAACAGAGCTTACCATTTTTCTAAGCCCTCCCGAGAGAGCATCATCTCAGATTGTCTGACGTCCAACTCTTACCAAAACTCATACTTGGAGCAATGATAAAGAAAACTATATGAAGCACACGTGTTATTTATGCACTCACGGAAGTTGATTATGTTAGGGCTTTTATCAGGTTAGACCCCTGGAAAGCTATGGACTTGGACCACCTTACCTAGTCCCTTGCCAAATCACCTCCACTGAGCTGGGTTTTGTTACATCTTTGTGTTTTATTGAGAGTCCTTGTGGAAAAGAGTCGTGTGAAATTCTGTACGTGTTTATTCTAAAAGTTAGTGTTTTGGACTTTGTGCAGGAACCTAACTATTTCTGCCCAGAGGATTTGATGCGTGCCTTCTTTACTTAAAAACAAAACAAAAACAAAACAAAACAAAACAAATATACATTTTTTTTGCTTTTAAATTGGAAAATGCCTTATTTAAAATCTCTTGGAACCACAGGGCTCCCAGAAGAGCACATACAGCTGAAAACCCTGTGTGGGAAGCCCAGCCCTTAGCCTCTCTTTTGCTTGTGTTTTGCTAAGTGTGTCTTTTTCTAAGTACATGTACCGTCGACTGTATTTCCTCCTTGCCTTGGCTGTCGGGAAGCTCGGGAGCAAACTGGCACTCAGGTGGAGTAGTTTCAAACGCCCTGGTGGTACGCGGATCTGGCGTCCCCTCCTTCTCACGGTACTGAATTTCCATTCCTGGCCATTCCTTGTCCCACTTACGGCATGGGACTCCTTCCGACTTCTTCCCCAGTGACTGTCCAAAGAAGCAGGCTGTGTTTAAATGGAAATAAAGACAATACTGTCTTGTTTTCTTTGTGTTTTTTTTTGTTCATATGTGTATAATAATACAATCGTGGAAGCTCGACTCTAAACTCTAGAGAGGAGGGGCAAGATTTTTTTTTTTTTTTCTCCCTGCAATTTCTCAAACAATGGTGAGCTCACAGAAGCAGCTTATGAATGTTATCAATTACTGAGCGTTAATCAGACGTCCGCTGTGTGTGTCACGCTTTGGCTATACTTTCACTGGGCACAGCATCCCTGTTCCATCATGCTATGTCCTTTGCCCTCATCCCACAGGTGGAGACCATCCCCTGGTGGAGTCCATCCTTCCTTCCTCTCTGCTTAGGCACAGATAACGACTGATGCTCTTAGGAGGCAGAGGGACCTTGCCCGTTTCACTTGGCGGCTCTTGTGCGTTGGTTTAGTGTTTGGCACAGAGTAGATGCTCAATGAATTTTTGTTGAATATTTGGTTCCGTCTGCAGGTAAAGATAGTATGATCCTGCCACCTTCTACCTGTGTTAGAGAGGATCCATTTTTTTATCCTAAAGTTTATTTAGGGCTTTTCATCCTTTGATTAAAAGGGATAATGCAAATTAATTTCCCAGGATAATCATAGTCATCACTGTATATCTGACTTTTTCCCTGGATCTTCCCAGACGCCGCCCTTGCTTGTGTCCTGCTGATGTTATTAATGCAGTGCCCGGGGTGGGGGTCAGGGGCAGGACTGCAGACAGCGCTCTGGCTGCTACACCACCAGTCTGGGGAGTTATAAAGGCTTGCTCTGGGAGTGCCAGCCAGCTTCCTGGTAAATCCCTCTGGTGCGGTTTTAAAGTCTGTAACGGGAGGGTCTAGACACCCTGGAATTCTGCTGCTCTGCATTCATTCAGCATTCCCTGCTCTCAATCCCAGCCTCAGGACTGGCCTGGAGCAAACACAGGACAGAGCTGGGTCACCGAGGCGACCGAGCCCCTCCCAGGAAGAGGGCTCCATGTTAGACGGCGCTGTCTAGACTGCTCTACGTCTGCGATTCTCCTGGGACCGTTTTTCCATACAAGCAGCTCGGTGAAATTAATGCCTTGTTCCAAGATTTCATAGTTGTGTTGGGAAGAGCTGGGATTCAAACCCATTACCTGCTCAGTTCCAAAGACCACAGTCTTCCTCCCTCACCCTGAGAGGGGCGCGGGTTTTCTCCCACGGTCCCCTCCCCCTCCCCCTCTGCCCAGCTCCTTCCTGTCCTTACACTACTGCGTCTATTTAGTGCTTCCCACCGGGCGGAAGGCAAGCCTCTGTCTGCCCTCCCTCCACCGGCCCCTCCCTGCCATCCCATCATTCCATCCTGGCCACTGGAATGAAGTGCAGACGGTGAGGGTGGGTTCTTCCACGAGGCTCGACATTGTCTCAATGCTCAGATGGCAGGGGACAGAATTAAAGCAAACACCACTCTTGCCCTAGGGTTGTATGATCTGTTCGCCCGAGCCGTATGAAATTGCCAACATCTGATTATTTTCGACAATTCCATAGATTCAACCTACCAGTGAAACAACAGGAGGAGGGTAACCACTTAGAGGGGACATACTGTAACTGAGGCCCGTGTCAGCTGATTTAGACTCACCAGGCAGTTTGCACTTCACCACAGCCCGCGAACGTCCTGCTAAAGGCCCAAGATCCAGAGACGCCCGGTGCTCGCCCAAGGTCACACGCCCAGGAAGCGTCAGAGCCATGATTCTCGTCGGTTTCCTTGACTCTGAACCCTGAGTCCACTTCACGGTGGGAGCAGGGCTGGGCTCTGTCTTTAGAAAGATGAAGGTTCGGCGGGGAGGCTCATGGGTGCTGGTGGTCGCAGGCCCTAGAAGTCCGTGTTTTCTGGTATCAGTGGATACTCATAATCAAAGGTGAGTATCAAAATATCCTGAAGTCAGTGAGGCTTGGGAACAGATCAGTCAGAGCTGACACCAACCAACCAGAAAGGCTGCTGGCTGGAAACCACCAGAAAGGCCTCACAGGGGCTGTGCGGCTCTGCTGGTAACAGGGGAAGTCGTTGTCTCTGTTCTGGTCTTCTGTTTGTCATTGTTTGCCGGGCACTCCATAGTTTGGACTATCGTGCAGCTAAACTTCACTCTGTCCCGGCTCCACCCGCAGGGCTGTGCGAAGCCTGCTGCCTCACTCCCTGAAGCTGGGCTTGGCCGCGACCTGGCCTGGCCGTGGACTGCCAGCAGACGTGATGCAATCAGACGCCTTAGCTGTGTTTCCTCTTCTCCAGATCTGTGTCCTCACATGCCTGGGGTGGCCACCCAGAACCGAGACCCCTTGAGTGGATGTGACTCCAGTCTACAGCCTAGACCCACACGCAGCCAGCACTCGGCCTGGCGCCCAGCCTTGCTGCTGAACCCAGCGTAGCTCAGCAGAACCCGAGTGAGCCCGAGACCGGGGACCACGAGAATGAACACGCAGGGTTGCAAGCACGGGGCTGAGATGGCCCGTTCGGCAGCGCTGCTGTTGCAATTGCTGACTAAGGCGGGATTGCGAAGCCGAGTGTGGCCTTGGGAACGGCACGGTCCTTTGTCTGAACGCGGATTGTGCCGCTTCTTGGCAGTGTGAGCTTGGATCCCGTAACTATAGACTCCCCATTGAGAAAATGGTCATGTTTCTTTCTTTCCTGCAGGACTTTTGCTTTAAGCGAGAGTTTCAAGCAAGGCGGCCGTGACTGTGAGTTAGTGCATAATGGTGTCAACGATGACGGCAAAATTGTCAAACAGTGAGATGATCGTGGATTACACAGTCCCTTCCCTGGAACGGAGCGCTCTTATTTCCTCTGGAAAACACTGTTACACACTGTTACACTTCCTGTTTGCCTCCCTGACTCCAGCGAGCGCTGGTGGTAAAGGGTAAGAGACACACGCAGAGGCGCACAGGGGGCAAAGCGCTAAGCCAGCATGTTGGACAAGGGTGCCTGGGTGGTATTAATAAATCATAATAGCAAACAATAAATAACGCCATCACCACCACCACAACTGCTCTCAGTTTTTGAGTGCCTCCCTGGGCCAGGCCCTGTGCAGGCATTACCTCACACGTTCTTTTCACAGGCACACTCTGGGAGAAACATTGTTTATTCCCCATTTTTCAAACTTGGAAATTAAGGCTCAGAGAGGTCAGTTGATTTGCACAAGGCCACACAGCTTAGTCGGTGGTGGGGGTAGAGTAGAATTCCAGCTTGACTCCATCTCCTTCTGATGACAGATGAAATGCTTGTCTTTTGGACTGAATGTTCGTGTCTTCCAGAATTCATACATTGAAGCCCTAGCCTTCAGTTAGCTGTGATATTGGATGGAGCCTCTAAGGTAGTGATTAAGGGTTAAGTAAGGCCATAAGGGTGGAGCCCAGATCCTATAGGATTAGAATCCTTTAAGAAGAGACTCCAGAGACCTTGCTAGCTGCCTCTCTCTCTCTCTTTCTCTCTGCCTTTCATGCACCCAAGAAGGGCCATAGTGAGACTGTGACCGTCTACAAGCCAGGAAGACAGCTCTCACCAGAAACCAAATTGGCCAGAACCCTGATCTTAGAATTGTAGGCTCCAGAAATGTCAGATTATACATTTCTGTTGTTCAGCCACTCAGTTTGTGATGCTCCGTTACAGCAGCCTGAGCCCTGGCGGGCGCGTCCATCCACACTGCCCACCCCCACCCCACGCAGGGCACAGGAAGGGTCAGGGTGTCAAGGCGCCCATTGCTTCCACGCACGGGGAGGAACACCATGCGGGGGGCAGCCAGCGACACCTCAGGACACAGAGCGGACTTCAGCCTGATGCCTTTGGCCCCAGGAAGGGCATTATCCAGATTATGCATTGTTTTGCTCTTGTGGAAATTAGCTGCTGCTTCTTGTATAAATAGGCAATAATGAGCAGCGATATTCTCCCACCAGATTCTGAGGGGGACCTTGGAGATACCTGGGGCTCAGCCTGGGTCCCATGCCGCGCTGCCTGCTATGGCTGTGGCAGGGGCCACCTCTCCCCCTGTTTCCTGGTGAGTCACTCCTCGCTCATGGTTCTGCTTTCATTACCTGTGCGTGTGTGCGTGTGCGCGCTTGTGTGTGGCTTGTGTCCCTTCTTTCCTAATTAAAGGGAACTTCCTGTAGCTGGTGGAGGGTGGGGGCAAGGATGCAAGGTATCGGAGACATGCACGGAGTGGCAGGAAGAATGAGATGTCCCGGCCGGTGCCCCCAGGCGGCCCTCAGGCTTGCGTCTGCAGGAGGGCACACGTTGGGCCTGGAATTATCTCCAGCCCGCGTGGCTGCGCCTCGTCCTTCCAGTTTGTCTGGCTGTCCTGTTTGCAGAAAAAAATACAAAGGAAATGTTGCCACGGTAAAATATGATCTATATTCAAGCCCTGGGCTGGGTGGTGGGGGGAGTGGAAACAAAACCAGAAGAGGGCAAGAACAAAGACCGAGCGCTGCTGAACGGCCCCAGCGCCAGGCAGACTTAGTGATGCGCTGGCCGCAGCAGCGCGCTTCTGTGCCGGACACCTCACTGCAGCCACGCGCTGGACGCTTCACGCTCTCAGACGGGACTACCAGAGAAGCTTCTCTCCTGGCATTTCAAGTGTTTCGTTTCCTTCTTAGCATGTCTTTAAACTTAAGGGCTCGCATGCCCATGCGGGGGCCCGGGTCAAACCCTGCGCACCTTCAGTTCACAGCATGTTAATCCGACGAGAGCTGGTTGTCTGAGAAGCACTGGCCATCCTGGTCACAAAGCAGAGCAGGGACGGGGCGAGGATGGAGAACCCTAAGGAGCCCCAACCATGGCTGTTGCTGTGGCTCGTCAGCCGAGCCTCTGAAAGTCACGTGTGCTGCCATGCGTTTTGCCAGTGATAACACAGATCAGGGGCTGGGGGCTGACTGTATTCCCAGCCACACGTGTATGACGTCATTTAGCCCCCTGGGGACAACTGCTAAGGTCAGAACCGTTTAGGATCTCAGATAAGGAAACCAAAGTGAAGGGTTTTGAAATTATGCGCCCAAAGCCGTATGGCAGAGCTGGCATCGGAGCCCAGGACCGGGGGACTGGAGATGTGACCGTCTCATCCTTCCCCCGCTGCAGACTCCCTCGGAGTTGAGTGTCGGGGGGAGGACGGTCCTGAGTGAAACAAGCTGGGTGTGTTTCTTGTGGCGGGAAGTCATTATATCCACAGTGACGGATACCCACAGACAGAACAGAAAATGATGTGAAGTGACAAAAAATATCATAGCAACGCTGAGTGTCAAAGTGACTGCTTTTTAGGGCAGAGGCACCACCCTTCCCGCCCGCCCCAGCCCTGCGGGGAGGCAGGGCTATCACCGAGGAAAGGAGGTGGGGGCAGCTTTAACAACTCCCAAAGCACTCCCCCTGCGACTTCCGGGCTGCGGGAGGCTGAGCGGATGCCAAGAATGCCCTCTTCTGGCGATGCTCTCGAAGCCCAAAGTGACAGCAAGGCGGCCGGAGGCTGGTGCTTCTCCAGCTCCGGGGCAGATCCTCTCTCCTGGACACGGTTTTACTCAAGCAAATTGCACTGCCCTCTCTTTTCCTCTTCAGCCCCCCAAACAAGCCATAGGTAAATTATTTTAATAAGGTAAGGTATACTATTGCAGAGGGTTGGCTTCCTTTTTTTTTTTAAACCCCGACTAATACTCTCTATGGCATCTGTGTATTTATGATAGCTCAAAGACATGGGTGTGTGGATCTAATTAAAAACGTGAAAGGGTTTAGCAGCCTGCAACTCTCTGGTTGCCAAATCTTGGCAGCCACGTTGAAACGGGGCCAAGTGTTTAGTGCGGAGCTGAGCTGCTGCCAGCCCGAGCGCTGCATTGTGGGACCAGGGGGCCTGGAGAGGCTGCATTAAAGCGAGCTTGCACAGGGCCCGGCGGCGAGCAGGACCCGGCATCCAGCCGCTCCAGAGGAAACCAGCCACGGAGGAAGCCAGCTCGGTCTTGCTCTCTGCCTGGACCCGAAGGCCAGCTCATCCCCAACACCAGGCAGGATGCGTCAGGTCACCTTGGGGACCGGGCGGGGCTGCAAAGCGCTAGGTGGGAAACGGTCCCAACAGCTTTTGCTCTAATTTGGGTGAAATGAGGCCTCTTCAGAGGAGAAGCAGTTCTCAACTTTCTCCCGGCAGCTGGGCTCTGAGCTGACAGCCGTCTGTCTCCTGGTGCCTCCGTTGTGTTCCAGGAGTCTGCACTGTAAGTCTGAGCTCTTCTTCACATCTGGTCAACTGTTCCGTGTTTTTTCTCGAAGAAGTGGAGTCCAGCGTTGGGTTTCAACAGCCCTGTTGTGCACACCCATCACTTGGGGAATCTGGTGAAAACGCAGGTTTCCGATCCAACAGAGAAAGGGGAGAACGCGTTTGCCAAGATCGGAACTTCCTGGAACCGCTAAGGGGCCCAGTCATAAATTCAGACTCCAAGTTTCATGCATTCAAGGTTGGTGGATTCTGGAAAAGTCCACCCTGGTGATTCAGAGTCAGAAACAGTGCTGCGGATGGGGGGAGGGAGCAATTCAAAGAGTTCAACATCCTCCGAGGCCGGTCAACAAGATAAGTGAGACTAAAACACATCAAAGGTGCGGGTGACTTTTCGTTTCCTCAAAATGTGTCAGTTACACACAAATTAAAGAAGAAAAGCGATCTTATTTTCTTTGTACAGAAACACGTCCCTGCAGAGAGTGAAAATTCAGTTCTAAAAAGACCTGATAAGATATTTGGTGGGGGGACGCTATATGTTTTGGGGGCTAGGACGGGGGGGTGGATTTTTGCCTTTTAACTTTGTAACTTGTCAATTGTTGATTTTTCATGATACTGTATGATGATGCATTTCTTTTGTAACTAAAAAAAGGAAGGTAAAGCAAGGCTACACCATATACGGAAGCTTGTAATGACCCGTCTCCAGCACAGGCCACTAGGCCAGCAGGAGAGAGATCAGTCTGAAGTCACTCAAACTGGACTGGACTGGAATCTGGGCTCTGGCACGAAGCTGGAGAAGGTTCAGCTGACATCTCTGGCCTCTTCAGCTCCACCTGCAGGGTGAGGTAACCACCTTCAATGCAGGAGTTGCTGTGGGCGCTGGAGACACGCACAGGACGGGGCTGAGACCCAGGGGGCCCTGACCGGCGTCTTACAAACCCAGAGCTCCTCCCCACTGGGGCCAGAGCATTATCCTGGGTAGAATTTCATCCCAACAGACGACTTCTCAGCACAACTTTATTCTAAAACCTCAGGACGGGAGCTAATCACTTGGGAAGTCACCAAGCCACCTTTCCTGGTGTCAGAGGAATCTGACAAAAAAAAAAAAAAAAAAAAAATGAGGCTCTGGGGAACCACAGAGAATTTTCTCATTTTTCACCAATGGTAAATGTATACGTATGGCAGGTTTAAAATGACATGCCAGGTACACCAAAATCATCATAATTTAGCACATTTATCTGAAACAACAAAATGCATGAAGTCAGTCCTATGGAGGGAGATGTGGTCCTGGGGTCCCTGGACAATTAGGGGCTGGTATTTTCCTAATGTCCTGAGTTGGCATCCGCATCAGTCTCTTTGTGGATGGATGATTCAGAGCTCACTGTTTCTATCACAGAGAGAGAGGCCATTTGTTACTCAGCATTCTAGGATTTTTCTTTCTTTCTTTTTTTTTTTTTTTTAGGAAAATTACACACCAAGAGACTTTATCAAATCTCATTCCTAACACGTGGGCAGGTGATTGTCTAAATCACCGAGGGAAGATATTCAAGGTAAACATCTAATTAATCAAAGAAAGCCTCTCTCTCTCCACCCCAACCCTGAAAAGGCCCTGCAATTTAGAAACACACACACAAAAACACACTTTTAAAACTACTTCCAGGCAATTGAATCCTCTAGCCAACCACCTCTGTTAATAAAAGTTTACAAACCTGAAACTCCACTACCCTTCCTTCAGTGTCTGCGTGACCACAACCCCTCCACTCTTCCAAGCAACATTTGCTCCAGCTTAATATTCTGGTGCTTTCGGGAACAACATTTAAAAATAAGCCACGTTGGCACATTGTCAAAGTCTTGTCTAAATTCCTTCATGACAACCACCCTAAGTGAGATTCTAAAAGCCAAAAGAGTTGGGGGCAGGGGGAGAAAAGGAGTCCCCGTTTAAGGAGTTCTAATTTCAGACAATGTCAAAGGAGAATGTGTTTATTTATCCTTCCTCCCCCTTCTCTGATTCCCTCACTTACATTTGGGGCATCTTCATCCCACCCTGGGACTCCTACTGTCTGCATCTCTTTTGTCCTCTCCACCGGGCCTGGGCAACTTGGGTTGGTAGCAAAGAAGCTCTTAAATCCTAGGGCACTTTTTGGCCCATGGCCTGAGCTAGTCACTGGAGAAAGAAGTTCTGGGCAGTGAAGGGGCCCCAGGCAGGTGTTAAAATGTTGTTCCTGGTCCTCTGTAGTAATCACTGCAAAACAATCCTGTCTGCTCCATTCCTATCAACAGCCTGATCTCCGTGGTCTGTTGCTAAGAGACCAACCTGTTGTTTACAAGATCCTCAGTGGCGTAGACTTCCATAATTTATAATTTATTATCTTAGTGTCAAAACTTGTGTTGGTTTTTATTTTATTTTGCCACAGATCCAATAATTGTTAGTTCCAACAAAGGTCAGACATCCGCCGGTGTGCTGCTGTTGCTCCGACAGCGTCCCTGGCTGTCCCTAAGTTTAGGTGCCGTGGAAGAAAATGCTATTATAAACTGAAGATGAATATCATTTTTTGTCCATTAACTTCACACATTATATGACTGCTCGGGTCAATGGATTCCCTCCAGATTTGCTCACTATTGAAAACGTGTTTCTGTCCAACCAAGAAGGAAATTAATTGAAATGATTTCAATTATCACAAGAAAGGAGGAGACTCTTCTTGCTGTACACTTCAGCACTTAACTCGCCCATCCTGTCCCCGCAAAGTTCACGGCCACGGACACTTAACCAGCACTAGAAATTACTCTCCAGCGTTGCTGGGTGTTTGGGGTACACAAAACCACCTTTGGAGAGTGTTCTCGACTCACAGCAAGTCAATCAATTCAGGAAGGAAGCGATGCCACAGAAGAAAGGAGAGTCATTTAAGTAAAGCCAGCTCAGTCGCAACACCTCTGCTTCAAGAAAAAGAAGAGAAACCCTACCAGTGTTACAATCACGGTCACTGCTAACACTGATTGTGCCAAACACAATGCTTAGCCTGGACTAACTTATGTAGAGCGCCTGACAAACCCATGAGGAAAATTCTAGTATTTGTCCCTCTTTAGAGACAACAAAATCAGGGCTTTATGATCTAAAATAAAGGGCAGGCATGAACCCAGGCTGAGTGACCCTAGAGTCATTATTCTCATAGAAATTTAACAAAAAGTCAGGCCGGGCTTTGTAGCTTATTGTCTATGAAGAGTCCACAGACATTTGATGGAGCAGGGAAATTAACGCAGCTCCCAAGGTTGTATCGCAGCGTTATCTTTCTCTGCACAGGCCTTGGAGTCTCTCTAGAAACCACAGAGCATGAGAAGTTTCTAGGAAGGGCATTTCATTTTCCCCAGCGGAGGACCTGGCAGATTCTAATGGCATTTTACTGGGAATTAGATTTGTTGTTTTCCAGAAAGCAATCATGGCAATGCTCCAGACTGGCATTTTCCACAGCGTAACTTCTACCCTCTTCCCAGCGGAGTTGTGCCCAGGACACCACACCAAGCAACGCTCTCCTGGACCCCCTCCGGCTGGGGTTGGCAGCCTCTTCTTGACTGTTGTGGTGAAAAGAGATAAATAAACAAGTTGGAAACCACTGACCATCAAAGAAGCCTTCAGCCTCTTGATGACTTAACCATTTCTCCAGACAGATCTGAGGCCTATTTGCTTTTTCCACTCAAGCAGATACATAATCCCTTTCAAAAGGGTGGACTCGTAGACTGGAACCCACAGATCTACCCCAAACAACAGAGGAGGGGGCACATATCCCTAATTTTTCCTTCTGAGAGCAGCGCCTTCCCGAGGGCATGGTGAAGTCCTCGCCATCCTGCCAGCTGCGTGTTGGGTGTGCACATCGCTTAGGACCAAGGATCAGAAGTTGTGGCTTCAATTCCCTGACTACCACTTAGCAAGCCCTCCCAACAGAGGGGGGTCTTTTAAACTCTTGGATTCCCAGCATCTACTTTGGCAAAAACAAGCATGATACTATGACCTTCCTCAAAAGGAAGAGACGATTAAAATTAAACAACGGAGGCAACACAAAATCAGAGGGAGGAGACTATACAAGAGTGATTAACATCTTTGCTGAAAGCCCAGAGCCCAGTAGAACGCCCCACGAACAGTAGCCTCTCGCTGCTGCCCGTGCAGCTGTAAGCACGGTGTCCGCTAGGCACTGGGGACCTGGAGGTGGAAGACTCCGCTTTCTCCTGTCACTCGTTCACCGGAGAGGAGCTCACGGAGGAGACCAGCGTGTAGATGAGCACTCAGAAGTACACGCTTCTCTGGAGACCCAGGTTGAGATGCGACCTTGGAGATGCATGCAGGCTTTAAGCCTCACTTTCGTTACCTGTAATGTACGGATCGAATGGCCTTGTCCTCTTGACAGGGAAGAGGAGGATGCCCCGTGCCATCTGTCACCCAGGAGGGGCCCAGCAAATATGGAGGGACGCGAGATGAGGAGTGTCTCTGGCCTCGTCCCAACTGCCACCTCTGCTCTGGCATTTGATGAGGGCTTCCGGAAGGATAAGTGCTTATCCACTGATAAAAATCAAAGGTAATTCGAGCACAGCCTCCCCAGCCCCCTGGGTGGGGTTTCCCTCAGTGTCGGCAGGACCGCCATGCACGTGCCAGTCCCCTCTGCCCCACGCCACAAACTTGTAGCCTCTCTTTTGGTCCATGGCAGTTCAGCAGCTAAGAAGTCAGGAAGCAGGAGGGTCAGCCAACTGCTCAGAATTCTCAATGCTAAGTGTGATCAAAGAATGAAGACTGCTAATGTCAAGAAGGGAAAAGCCTCTTGGGAACCAGAATGAGTTGGGCTAGAAATTCAACTCAGCCATTTTTAAACTCTGACCATGGGCGAGATGCTTAATGTTTCTGAGGGCAACTTCCGTGTCAACATTAACGTGGATTGATCACAGGGGTGATGTTCCTAAAACACAGCTGGTGTTCGGTACAAGGCAGTGCCCTCTCTTCCAAAGACCCTGAAACACCGTTGATGCAGCTGGAGGCTGGGCCATGGTCTGGATCTCTGACCCAGCTTGAGGGCAGCCAAATAAAAATTTATCACTAGGATGATCTGCTTAATTCTATTACCTAGTTTTGTTTTTTGGTTTTTGTTTTTGTTTGTTTGTGTTTAATTTTTTTTATGGCAGTATCATCTAAATGGGTGGCAATTGTCAGAATATGTTCACTTTAGCTGAATTATTCCCCGTCAGCCTCTAAAACAGGCCCCCTCTTGTCTCCCTTGAAAAGCAGACTCCTCCACCCAGGTGCCCAAGACAAGCACCAGGACATCACTGTTAATTCCTCGCCCCAGGCAGCCCCACCCTGCATCCCCTGCATTCATATCTAAAGCTACTGAGTCTCTTTCCTAAATAAGAATCCTCTTCGTTCAGTTCTGGAGTCTCCCTGGCAGTTGCTAAACACATGGTTCTAAACCAGTAGGAGACAGTCCTTACCTTCTTGTAAAGCTCTGAGGGTCCCCACTTTTAGCAAGAGGAAAAAAAAAACAAAACTCAAGCTCCTTAGCACAGGCTCCTGCTCCACACCCCTGTATGTCCCATGTCCCCTCGGACCCCTGTATGTCCCATGTCCCCTCGGACACCCCCTCATCACAAGCCCTTTGGATGTGCAACGCGCAATTGCTTCTCATGCTTCAAACACGTAACGTCACGCTGGGCCAGACCGTCTGACCTCAGGCTCAGTCCCTCACGAAGGACATGACTTCTCCTTTTCCAGCAAATTTCTGTTCAGCCTCCAAGACACAGCCCAGTTGTTGCTTTCTCTCAGACGTCTTCCTGACTTCTGGCAGAGCCGCCTTTGTTTCGTTCATCTCTGCATCAGCCAAGGTCTGACCCACCAGAGAGCCTTAGCCCCTGCGCCGCTGGATCTTGGCTTCCTTCTTGAATCTCCAAGTGCTTCCCAGCCTCCTGCCTTCCCAGGACTGCCTTCCTCTACCAGCCACGAGGGGTCGATGCTCCTCAGGTCTGGGCATACGTCATGTAAAAATGTCATCTCCAGTCTTGCTTCTCCTTACGCCCAAGACCTTTCCTTTCACGGACGCCATGCCTGCCCTGAGGTTTGGCTCTTTCCCAGGGCCCTCAGCCTCAATAGCTGCAAACTGATTTCATTCCTCTCTCTCTACACACCCCTGGATCCTTATTTCATGTCAGTATTCTCTCATGAATGGTATCAGCGCATGCTCAGCGTCCAGAGGAGAAACCTAGACGTCTTCACGGAGGCCTCCCAGAAGGTCAGCCGGCCCGTCGGGTTAGGCCACAAGGTCCTCGGGTGCTGCCTTTATAGCAGTTTTCAAATGTGTTGCGCTTCTCAGTCCACCTCCATTCTCCTTCACTCTCTTAGCCCGGGCCACCACTATCTCTTTTCTGGACTTCTGCAGCAAACTCCTAACCCATCCCCCTGCCTCTAGTGTTTCACCCTCCCCATCCGTTCTCCATCTACTACCTGGAATCGTTGCTCTAAAATGCTGCCATTATCATGTCATATTTCTGTTTGAGGGTTTTCAATGCTTCCCCTGCTGGTTTGGGGTTAATATTCAGAAGCCTCTGCATGGTTCACAATGAGCTTGGCCTGGGTTATTAAAAAACAACAAAACAATTCTGGGTTTGTGTGTCTTGCACCTCTGGGCCACGCAGCCATGTTGGACTCCTCTTAATTCTGCCCTGGGCTCTGCTCTCTCTGAGTCTCAGCCTTCTCATATGCCGTTCTCTTCCCAGCCGTCTTTAATTCCAAGTCAACCTCAAACATCAGTATGCAGTTTACCTCTTAGAAACTTCCTTCTCCCTTGTCCACCCCCAACTTCCCACTGCTGTGAATGAATGTGTGAAATAAATGGAAATATGTATTTCTGAACAAATTATTAATGGTCTCTCTCTCTCTCTTTTTTTTTTTTTTTTTTTTTTTTTTGAGATCAGCTACAGAATTAGTTTGGCAGGACTTTGCCTCAAAAATGGTCTTCTTCGCCACCAATCTGTTCTCTCGTCTTCTCTTCGGATAGCCCTGCGTTTCCCCTTTCAGAAATGCACCTGTGCTCTCTATGAAGATCATGCCAATATTTCCTCCAAAGAGATACTCAATATTCCGTCGTGGCTCTAAGAATCTTAGGGCTCCTGTTTCTATTCCCAAAGCTCTGCTTGTAGAATTCACACATGATTGATTAACACAAATGGTGCTTTTTATTTGATGTCACACTGTCACAGTAAGCCAACGATGCACTCTTCCAGGAGACACTCTAAGCTATTCTTTAGCTGACCACACACGGTTCCTCCCTTCCAAATGTGTTTTTGGACAGTTTCTAAGACTAGATTTTGAACAGTCCCCCAACTCTGAGCTCTTCCTAGGAAAACAACTTCCCTGTTTGGTTTGTTTGTTTTTTTTTCTTAAAGAGGGTTTCTAGCAAGCAACCTGCATTTTAGCATCCTACATTTGTTCTGGCTTTTGCAATTCAAGACCCTTGTGCCAGAGAGAGCGAATCCTCTGGCCCTTTGATCCACAGGATCCTTCAATTATCTTTCTGGTCTCCTTCTGTCGTCATTTAGAGTAAGTGCACACAGTCGCTCTTTGTTATCTGTCCGTGAAAGGTAATGTCACTCTACTTTTAATTATTCTTGGATCCCTTGGCTGAATGCCTTCTAGTCTGCATGGATCCTTCTCAAACCACTCAGCTGAAACTTGCAAAACTTAATCCAGTGCAGTCTCCAGCGGATCACAGAGCCAGAAGAGATCCCCTTTGGCTCAAGAACTCACAGCCCTTCTCCCTCCCCCTGAAGGCACAATGACTCAGGACAGTGCTGTCACCTCCAGCTCAGCCAGTTCACCTCAAATCCCATTGTCCCCTCCAGCCGGGAAATTACTTTGAAACTTGAGTGCCGACTCGCCTCTTGAGTTTTCTTCCCACGCTTCCTCTTCACTTGAAAGCATCCTGTTCTAGGCAGTGATTTTGGTCTTCATGTTTGAACGTCTTTTGATTTAAAACTTACAGGAGGTTCTACCATCCTTGCTCCTTCCTGAACCGCTCTTTGCAACACCTTCAGCTTGACTTAAGAACAACACAACACCTTGCTACCCACTTTTACTTCTTAAAGGAGGAGAAAGGGTGGGAAATGCATCTGCACGCACCCTACCAAGACAACCCAGCTTTTTCATGCCTCACACAGGCCCCGTGGATGTCTGCCCTCCCTCACTGTGTTGGGTTTCCAGTTAATGTTTTAAAATAAATTGTGGCTGCTTTTAAAATACAATTTGACAAAACAAGAGCCAGCGTCTTACAGCAAAATGAGCATGAATTTGATGTTCGGTAGCTTGGGTCCGTTTCCTCTCCTGTGAGAGGTCACATTTATTGACCTCACCCTTGATCATTCCATGAGCCTCAGTGCCTTCATCTGTCAAATTGGCAGAAAATACACATCTAGCCTGTTGTGAAGGAAAAAGTGAAAATGATTCCAGAAGTTTTCTGTAAACTTAAAAGTGTTACATAAATAAATCAGATTAGCTTCTGAAATCTTGGAAGGGCCTAGCACCTGAGTAAGCTTTAGGACTTTTTATACGTTGATATAGAGGCAATTTCTAAAGAGTTTAAATCGTTAAACTAACAATGAAGAGAAAATTTGATTAAGAGAAAATGAGATTTCAAATATGTCGCAGTAAGATTTTGTGCTGTTTTGTTTTTCTTACAACAAGAAATCTAATATTTTTTAAACATTAGTTATTGGAAATCATACATTTATTTAGCTGGTGATTGTATGAGCAAAATCTGTTGGGGAAGTTAGAGGAATTCTACAGCAAGAATGCTGTTCCCCAAGAACCCACAGCAGAGATGAGGCTATCATCCCCACATCAGACAAGAGGCTCTAGATGGAAATCAGAATACAATTTGTTAGTATCCAGAAAATGCTGAGAGATGGAGAAGAGGGTGAGGTTTGGCACATCATGGGAGACTTCCTGGAGGAGGTGTGGCTCCATCTGGGTCATGAAGGGTCTAAAGAGGTCACCCTGAAAAGACAAAAGCATTCTTCTTTAAATTTAAATTTTATTTTAAATTAATTTTAAGTTTAAGACTTAAAGCGATCACTGTATCAGGACTTTTGGCTCCCTTCCTAAGAAACTCTCCCCTGCATCTTTGCTCTGCTAACTCCTTGGTACTTGCGCCCTTCTAGCCTTAGTTTGGGGCCATCTTCTCCACCATTCTTACCCCGTCTCCTCTCCTCCCCAGCCAGGTGCTCACCTGGAGTGGCCTGAGCTTGCCAGGCCAAAGCAACCTTTGCACTGTCCTGTGGCTGATGGCTGCATCCCACCCTACGACCTGCCTCTTTTCTTCTTCAACTTTATAGTAACCCCACCGTCTGGCATCCAGTTACTGGCCCTGTGCACCCCTCCCCACCGCCCCCCTCCTCCCATGCATGGAGGCCTCCACGGGGCTCTCAGGGGACCCCTTGCAGACAGCTTCTCTGGTCACAAAGGCAAGGTGGAGGGAGATGCCTGTGTTTCCTCTTTAGCTTCTTTACCCAGCGAGGTTCAGAAAGCTGCAGTAGGCTGAACTGGGAATTCCCTTGGTTCTAAAGCAAATATGGTCAGTTTAAATGGCCTATTTGTCCTGGCTAAGTGCCTGTCCCCTGGGGGAGCTGGCAATGCTCTTTTAGACTGGCTCACAACGCCAAGCCCCTGGGCCCCCCGGGGTTCCCGGTGGCTGGATGGTGGGAGTCCATTAGCCACCTCACCCCCTGCCCTTTCTGGTCTCACCTGGACCCTTGTCGCCTGTGCCTGGGCCTCCCAGTCTCAAGACGCCCGTGGCTGCTTCTGTCTAAGCCCCAGTGAAAGGGAGGGAGGGTCAGGCAACTGCCCTTGTTCATCCAATGAGCCTTGTCTAAAAGAACGGAGAAAGGTTCAGCGTGCATACCTCAAAAAGAGAAAGAAAAAAATGAATAAACAATAGAGGAGGGTAAGGGAGTGGGGGGAGCAAGAGAAGCTTAATTATCAGACATTTCTGGCTTAAGGTCTTGGCTAAATATGTGACTGTAACGGATGGCGTGACATGTGAGAACCTGAGTTTCCTCAAGCTGGTGAAGAACGGGCCTCGGATCCCACACCTTGCGGCAACGCCGAGGATCCGAACCGATGGGGGTGAAGCCCCAGGCGAAGCACCCAAAACTGGTACCTCGCACAACAGTCGTCATTAGCATCCGAAGCAGCCCGGTAACTTGAGAAGTCGAAAGGCCCAGTGTTACCAGGTGCCCACGGCCGTACGAGGTGGGGGGCCGACTTTTCACGGTTGTTAGAAGCGGTGCCCCTGGCGTTTACTTCTGTGAATGGTCCGGAAATAAAAGGCCTGAGTGGACACTAAGACCCCTTTGTTCGTGTTAAATATACATCGTGTAGAGAAGAAGAAATCTTTTCAGACAGGATGAGCAAGATTGTTCGTAACAGCCACTCTTAGCAGCATTAAGCCATTTCCCTGTGTGGTAAAGAAACAACAGGAGAGATGAAGCGGCTCCTGGTAGATTTTTATCCTGGAAGAGGAGCCATAAGCCCTCTCCTTCCGTATGTCAACGCCTCTTCAATTTCAAGGACTAACTGCAGCTCACAAGAACCGAACTTGCTTATCGATTCACCCAGACCTACACAGCATCTGATACCACATGATACCATCACAGTGAGATACAATGGGCTTCAAACCATACGAGTTTAGTCATTTAACATATAGAAATTAGGTAATTATAGCCAGAAGCATTCATTAAAATTTGAAAGTAGATGAATAAAAAGGGACACAACTATCCAGTTGTTAAAATTCTACAAATAAATTGTGAGAAGGGAAAATAAAAGACAAAGAAATTCCACACTCTTCATGTTACTCCTCCCATACTTTTTTTTTTTTTCCTTGTGAGTCAGACGCTATGTATCTGGGGAATAGTTATTTCTTCCCTCTATGATCAAGGCAGGGCAGGCTGTGGGGGAGCCAAGTGTCCACCTGGGACAGGGTCGTGGTCCCCAAAGCAGAAGGTGTGGTTCCATCACCTGCAATTTTCACCAGAAAATTAGCTTGAAACCTATAGATTCGACACTGTTTACTGGGGAAGAGGAAGGAAGAGGGGGGCTCATATTAAGATGAAAGAACAATGGAGGATTCTTTTAAAGGAAAAAGGACCACATCACAAGTGTATCTCCCAAATTGCCCTGTGACTTTCTCCAAGTCAGTGCTGCCTGGAGCCTAAGGAGGAGAGAGAGGATGGGGGCCAAGGCTGTTATTAGCAAATTCTTCAGTGAAACAGGAAAAGATGGGTTAATGGTTAGCTGTCTGTGTGGGGGTGGTGTGGGCGGATGGGCCGAGCAGGGAGGTGGAAGGATTTTAATATCAGTTGAAAAACAGGCCACATGAGCTCTCCTCAGACCAGCTGATTCCCCCTGCCCCCCACCCCCAGCAAATCCACCAGGGAAAGGGGATTTGGAAGCAAGATCTTATTACTAGTTTTGTTAAAAACCCACCTGTGAACACAGCAAAAGAAATAGTCCCTGGGATTTGGTGGGGGGTGGGGTAGGGGTTGACTGTGTGCTCAGGTGTAGAGGGTCCTTAACCTAATCAGCTGCTTGACTTTGGGGCTCCTGGTAAACTATGAGGACTTCTTCCAGGTTAAGTGAATACGGATGCAGCTGAAAACCCAGCCATAGGGCTACTGATGGCCACCATCCCTCAGCTCACAAAATGCATGTGGGTCATTAGCAAGCAAGGCTGAATTTGGCAATGTATCTAAAGAGGCAAATAAACCCAGGGAGTTCACTGCTGCATCCTGACCGCAGAGTCATGCATCTATTAGGACTTTCTATACATTAAATTTGCTGATTCAAGGTTTTCTAAACTTGCTGATTTCAAGTTCCGAGGCTCTAGCTTCAGGTAAGGCTTGTGCGAGCGGTTCGGTCATGCCACCAAGGATCTGGTTCTTCTGGGTCTCTTCTTTCCATGTGCTTTGGTGTCAGTGTCGTCCTGAGATGCCACGGTTTCTGGGAAGCCCTAGCTCTCCCTTCCCCGGAGCTAAATGTCTGTCCTAGGTCTACCCCTCGCGCCTTCCCATATCTCCAACCAAAAAAAAAGGGAGGGTCTACTTCAGTAGGTCCCTCTGTTAGGCAGGCTCAAGGTGGGTCACAATGATCCTATCTCTTGAAAATCAGGCCCTTTCACAATCCCCTCCTCTTGAATGTGGACTGGACTTAGTGACCCAAGGATTGAGACATCATGTCCAAGATTAGGTTATGATAGATGGCGACTTTTCTCATCCTTACACACCTTCTGTGGCTCTTTTCACTTGCTCGCTTTGAACAAGCAAGCTGCCATGATGTGCATGGTCCCATGGAGAAGCCTCTGTGACAAGGAACTGAGAATGGTCTCTGGACAACTACCACAGGGGAACCAAGGCCCCTAGTCTATCAGCCTGCAAGGATCTGAGTTTTTCCAACAACCCCGCGAGTGAGCCTGGGAGTGGCCCTTTCCCCAGCCAAGCCTTGACATGACTACAGGCCAAGCCAACACAAGGACAGCCTGTGAGCAACCCTGAAACAAAAGCCCCAGTGGAGGCACATTTGGATTCCTGACCTGCAGACTTGTGAGGTGTGTTTGTTGTTTTAAGCCAGTAAGTTTGAAAGTAATCATTATGAAGCAATAGATAACCAGTGTGCTCCCACAGAGGAGAAAGGATGCTTTTCTTCCCCAAAATTTCCAACTCCCTCATCCTTGATTCTCATTGGTACTGAATGCTATATATTCATCTCCACATCAGTTGTCACATCCAGAGATAATCCTTTCTGAGACCAGGATTTGTCATCAAAGGAGCTGGCTTCCAGTATTACCACATTCTACTTACTAGCTGTGTACGTGAGGCCAGTCACTTACCCACCCTGAACCTTGTCTGGGTCATCTATACAATTATAGAGTGAGTTGAATTGTGTCCTCCAAAGAGATATGACCAACTCCCTGCCTCTGGTACCTGTGAATGTGACTTTATTTAGAAATCGGGTCTTTGCAGATGTAATTAAGTTAAGGCTCTCAAGATGGGATCATTCTGGATTTAGAGAGGGCCCTAAATCCAATGATGGGTGTTCTTGTAAGAGAAGAGAGATAGAAACGGAGCTGTGAGACACGCAGACACAGAAGAGACCCAGAGAGGAGAAGGACTTGAGGAGAGGACGGAGGCAGAGATTGTGGTGATGCAGCCAAGAAATGCTGAGGATCGTCAGCAGCTGCCAGAAGCTAGGAGAGAGGCATGGAAGGGGTTCTCCCTCTGAGCCTCCAGAAGGAAGCAACCCTGTCAGCACCCTAATTTCAGGACTTCTGACCTCCTAGACCATGAGATAATGAATTCCTCCTGCTTTAAGCCACCTCATTGGTGATATTTTCTATGGAAGCCCCAGGAAACTCATCTGAATGGTTAGAATGAGCTACAGGATTGAGAGACTGGATGCAGAGACCTATGTAAATATAGTGACCTAATGACCAGTGATCAGCCTGTTCCTTATGCCTCCCCGCATCCCTCTGCAATGTCATTGGCAGAGGCTGGTAGCGTTCATATCTGATGGACTGAGGCAAAATACCAAGTATGGAAGAAGTTCAAGTAGAAGTGAAAAGAGCACTGGATTGAGGTCACATGAGAAAGAGAGACAGAGAGACAATGTGCAATCTTCCAGTACATAGTAGGTTCACAATAAAAGCTTCTGATTTCAATAAGCCATACTTTTGGTCTTTATTATTGATTCCCATACTGCCTGGCTCCAGGCTGCCCCACCAACCCCAGCACGTCTGATGAAATATAATTCAAAAAATAGACATGAAAAAGTAAATTTGGTCATGTCCCTCTTTACCAACTATGCCAGAAAGAGTAACAGAGCAGGAAGTAATGATGAGGGTTTACATGAAATCCACAACTTCTCAGTGTGCTGTTGACAAAAAAAATGTGTCTGTTTCACATCTGTACTTAAATTCTTTTGAACATTCCCCACTGTCTTAAGGACAAAAATCCAGATTCCTGTGGTCTGGTCCACTTTCTCACTGGACTTACCCCCATCATTCCTCCCTTGTATTTTAGTTCCTACAACACAACGTTGCCTTGACGGAAGCAGGCTCTGCATTTTTACATTGTGTCTTGGTTCTCATTATCACCAACAACTGGAATGTTCCTTCTTCCTGATTAACTTTCTACTCCTGCTTGTCTTTTATCTGTTTTGTTTCATTTTCATCTCTCATTCCCTGTCCCCAGCCCCTGGCAACCTCTGATCTTTCTACTGTCTCTATAGTTTTGCCTTTTTTAGAACATCATATCATTGGAATCATAGAGTACTTAGCCTTTTCAGTTTGGCTTCCTTCAGCAAGTAATATGCATTTAAGGTTTCTCCATGTCTTTTCATGGCTTGATAGCTCATTTATTTTAATTGCTGAATAATATTCTGTTGTATGGATGTACCACAGTTTTATTTTATTCATTTACCTATTGAAGGACATCTTGCTTGCTTCTAACTTTTCGTAGTGATCTATAAAGCTGCTATAAACATTTGTGTGCAGGCTTTTATGTAAACATAAATTTTCTGCTTCCTGTCTTTTAAAACTCAGCTCACATGCCTGGGGGGAGCTCCAGGAAGCGCTACCTGATTCTCTCAGGCTGGGAACATGTCCCTCCACTGTGTCCCCAGGGCTCTCTGGCATCTCTCCTACCAAGGCACTTAAAAGACTGTAGTGGACTGCTTGCCTGCTGACCACCCCAATTAGACTGTGAACTTCAGAACTAGGGGATCCATTTAGCTCAGGTTCAAAAGCACCTACATAAATGGTCAAGATATATTTGTTGGCCTGAACTTGTAACTCCTGGAGTTCAATCCAGCATTTTCTTTCGAATACCATAGACTACTTAATCCTTGAATGGAGATGCCAAATAAAAAGCAAAGTCCAAGTGGTGTCTTCTGGGCCACAATCTAAGAGTGACACTGATTCTCGGTGAAGAAAGGTGGAGCCATGACACTTGATGGAGTCAGAAAGGTGGGTAGTGGAGAGACAAGAGCTAGTTTTCTGCCAGGAGTAAGTGCTGGGGTTAGTTGCCCAGAGAGCAAGTTAGCCCCTCAGGGTTCTGGGAAGGATAGAGGCACAGCAGAATAGATAAAGGAAAAATATAAAACATACTACAACATAAAATAAAAGACAGGCAAACCCTGCACAAATATTAGGGATGTAGCATAAATTTGACTCTGAGTTTCCTGACAGCCAGAGCAAAGAGGGAAATATGATGAATTACATCATGGTCAACAGATTAAAGAAGAAAAATATGCCCTTGAGAGACCTATCTATCCCCCTGTAATGGGTCTGACCGTGTTTTTCCCCAGTGGGTCTTCATCAAGGGAACACTATGTCATGACACCATGTCAGTATTCTAACAGCAGTAAGCCACACGGTGTCCCTTCTTGCACCACTTCTTAATATAGGCAAATAGGAGTCCTCACAAAGCCCATCTTTGGAAGCATAAGCTGTATCTATGGAGACAAAACCGTAATATAAGCATGTCAGGCAACACAGACCCTCTATGCTGAGCCCGCAGCTCCCCGCTGCCATTAGCTTAGGTCCTATTGGAAGGAGTCAGAAACCCAGGGGCCATGTTGCAGCACTGTAACTGGCCAGCAGGGGGCGCGTGGGCAAGGCTGTCCGTTGATCGCCATTGGCCGAGGAGGTCAACCTATCCCAGTGCGATCTGCTTCTGGGGCTCTGGAATTATCAGATGCACATGTTTTGGACTCACCTAACCAGGGGATGAAGTGAAGTTGGTGGTTTCCACTTGTTGATTCATTTTATATGTAAAAATATGTGGTGGGGGGATGGTTGAGGGACAGCAAGAGAAGGTCCCAAGAGGACACTTTTCTAAGGAGGAAAAATACCAGCAGGAAAAGGAGAGGGTCGTAGCTGTGGGCTGCGCTCTGTGCAGTCGTGTGTTTATGTCTGTCCGTGTCTGCGTCTGAGTCTACGTCACTCTGCTAGCATCTGTCAGTCACTCTGTAGCTGTCGGTCTCTCCCTCTCTGTACCTATATTTTATAATTTAACACCAACCACGACAATCCTAGGTGGATTCTTTCTCTCCCAGATAAAGAGACCAAGCTCAGAGTGGTGAGGACCACACAGCCGAGTGGAAAGACCAAATTAAACTCAAAGCATTATGACCCCATAAAGTTGCCTAGCATTCTTTACCTGCTCCGCCACCTTCCTTGTGCCTTTAAAACACCTTTAATGAATACCAGCATGTGGTGTGCGTCCATTAGGCAAGAAGTTCTCAATCTCATTTTTTCATTAGACCGCTCAGTCTTTTTTGACATCTTTTACCTAATTGCCCCCATGAAATGTTAAGACCACAGATGTACTGTATATCTGTTTAGGCACCATCTGTATGCTTGTGCTTTAAACACAAGAGTGAAATTTTCCCATTTCCTCAAGAACAAATTTTAGCCTGTTTAGGGGAAATGTTACCTTTCCTTTGAAAATATGCTCAGCCACAACTACGTAACGAACGCCTGGTCACTTACAAATACTTAAAAGCTTTATAAACTTGAGACGGTAAATCTGTATCATTTAATTTGTCTTATAGATAAATAAGAACCAGCGGGTCCAAGGAGGTGGGCCAAGCTCACAGAGGCAGGAAAGGCAGAAACAGTTGGATACTAAAGCTTCCTGACTCCCACTACAGCGTTCCCACCATGCTGGAGTGACCAATAAATGGATGGCATTTCAAAGTGCTCTGCATACTTCCCACAATGCCTCTCTGCACTTAATAAAGTAACAGTAATTTGGGAGAAACCAGGGGTCTGCAGTGGCAATGGGAAAGCAGCAAGGAGCCACCTGCACCCATCTCTTAGATGTGTCTTTTGAGAAGCAGGTTGTACTAGTTTCCTGTTGCTACTGTGAAAAATTATCATAAACTTAGTGGCTTCAAATAACACGTATGGATTCTCTTATAGTTTTGGAGGCCAGGAGTCCAAAACGGGTCTTACAGGGGTAACATCTAGGTGTCAGAAGGGCTGTGTGCCTTCCGGAGGCCCTGGAGGAGAATGTGTCCCTCGCTTTTTCCATCTTCTAGAGGCTGCACACATTCCTTGGCTTGTGGCTTCTTCCAGTAATTGAATCACTCTGACCTCTGTTTCCATCATAACGTCTCTGCTGACTCTGACCCTCCTCTCTCCTTCCCTAAGGATGCTGGGGATTACACTGAGCGCACCTGGGTAGCCCAGGATAATCTCCCCATCTCAAGATTCCTAACTTAATTGCATCTGTAAAGTCTTTTTTTTTGCCATGGAGCTGACAGACTCACGGGTCTGGAAGACTGGGATTTGGAAATCTCTGGGGGTCATTCTTGTTCCCACCAGCTAGGTGAGTGCATGTGTACTTTGCCCAGATCATCCTGGTTTGCCTGCGACTGCGCGGGCTTTGAAACTGAAAGTTCTGCATCCTGGGAATCTCCTTAGTCCCAGGGGGACCAAGGGAGTTGGTCACCCTAAGATTCTGACAGGATCAGGTTAAAAAACCACACTTGCTGGAGTGGGTGGTAGCTTGCATCTTTCCCTCTGACACGGGCCCTTTTTAGCTCTCTCGTCTCGGCATTGTCAGCCTCTGTCTCACCTTCCCCGTCCAGAAATACCCAGCTATCGGTGGTACTTTGTGTCTCTGTGCTGTTGCTTTACCAACCCTCAACTTAGTGTTTCCTGCCCATCCTCTCCCTTCAAATGGCCAGCTTCTGCTCACGGAAAGACCACACAGTATACGTCCCAGCCATTGCCTTTATCGAGCACTTACCAAGCCCCTGTAGTGCTTATCAAGACGTAGCTACAAGTCAGCTTCCTAGGCTATGAGTTGTAGCTCTAATTCAAGGTCTAGGTCGTATTTACCTTTGTTGCCAGAGTGGATTGCAAGGGTCCCAGACATGTATCTGTGATCCAGGAAATGCCTGCTCATCTGAACCGAAGGGAATAATGAATACATGCCTGGCTGGATGGATGGCAAGAGAGATGGAGGGGTAATGAGTGGATGGGCGGACCTATGGATGGATGGCTAAGAATAATCAGTATATCCAGAGAGCGTCTCAGATCCTAACAGCATGTGGGCACAGAACAGTTAATGCTTAGCTGGTGCCGTCAGTGTATGTCAGCCCAGATGGGGGGAAAGGAAAAGCGAGGGATGTGAAGGGAAGCCAAGCAAAGGAACGCAGAGAAGAGAAAAGGAAAGAGAAGGCATTGGTGGGCATCACTCTGGACCCCATGCCCACAAAGAGATGTGGGTCCCCAGGGTGGGACTGCCGTGAAGTTCCAGAGGAAGACACGCGGAGCCCAAGCACAGACCACGCCACTGGCCCTTTCTAATGACCACTCCTCCAGCCCAGACCCACGCTGGGAGGAGAAGGTCACGCTTTAAGCTCAGCACCCCAGGGTGTTATTTGTCAGTCCCAGATCAAAAACCCACTTCTTTCTCTATACTGCTCGCATGTTGAGCAGGTGTCTTGCATTTCAGGGGGACTATGAAGAACTGTGTGTTAACTGGAGCGTGCAACTCTAGAGCCCAGCCTCTATCCAAGTCGGAAAGATGGGGGAGTAGAGACCCATGAGATCAGTCATCGGGTGGGCTCCCCTGCCCTCCCCCGGAGCCGGCCTGGAGAACCACGTGTGGGATTTTGATCTTCTGCTTCCCCAGCTGAGACTGATCTCCTGACTCCTGAAGGCTCTTAAGTGAATACCCCGCCCTTTTGCTAGGAACCTTCTTTTTGTTACTGCCTCACCACTAGTGGAGAATTGTCAGCAAAATATAGAAGAATTAGCGTCCCTGGGACTGTTTGGCATTGCCAACTTCTGTCGCAGCCGCCTCCGCTGCACCTTAAATGGCCCGCTTCTCCTATTACACTTGGGAACCTCATCTGTATCTTGGCCAGATGTGAGTTCAAGGTCACCAAACATGGCGCCCCGGTTGTTTGTCAAGGTGCTAGTCTACTGAATGTCAACTTAGTGGGGCCAAGGCCAACGTTTTGGGCTTTGCCATAATTCATAGGATCTTCTGGTGTATCCCCAAATTCAGCCCTAATGAACTGCAAGAAACAACATTTCTTTGGGCAACACTCAGCTCCAACTCGGCCCCATCACAGCTACACGCTTTGGAAGGATGAGCCTCAGTTTCTCCCCTGGTGCAGCGGGGTGAGGTTTAGACCAGGTAGCCACTCAGGGCATTTCCAGCCCTGTCATTCTAACATCCTGGCATGCCTGGCTTTGTTTAGGATTGCTATAAATTGGTGAGCACCCCAGCCTTTTCCTCGTCTGATAGATAATGTCAGGAAATACAGTTCTTACACATCTGCAGTTAAGCACGGATGTAAATTGTCTGCCTGAATCCTGGCTTTGGTTATTCTGTGGATCAAACCATGCCCTCTGTCCACACGGTAATGATCAGTTATGGCGGCCATATGTCCTGGCTTTCCTTGGACAGCCTCGATTTCAAATATTCTGTCCCATCGACAGACCTAGTGTCAGATCATCTATCCCAATCTTGATTCAGAAAATATGGCCACCACATGGCAGATACAGCTCCACCACTGTGGCATACAAGGCTTGTCTGCATCCTCCCATAAAGGCTTTTGTAGGCTGCTTTTTTTTTTTTCTTTTTTTTTTTTTTTGAGGTTGTTTCTCAGGGCGCCCACTCTGGTTGCTGTATCACCTTCTTTCAAACACTTTTATGCTTGGGTCCCATGTTGGACATGGGCCCTCTAAAGGCAGGGACCACATTTCTTTCATGTCTCTATTCCTAGCACCAGTTCTGAATAAATTAGAAGCAGTTTTTTAGGGATCTGTTACATCACACAGTAGGAATCTTCCTGAAAAGTCAGTGTCATGCACTGTTAAATTACGATCCCTTTTAAATACAACCAGAGAAGCTCGGACTCAAAGAAAGGATTCTGTACTATCTCTTTTCTTTTACCTTTTCTTTTTTTTCTTCTTTTCTTTTCTTTTCTTCCTCCCAAATAAGTCTTTCAGACTTTCTCAAAGATCTGGACTTACAGATGTCATTTGCTGGAAGGGACTTGATCTTGGAAGCAGATTCTCTTAGCTGCATGGTATTCAGCTCACCTGTGGCCTGAGAGCTCAGAAGAAAGACTCCACATTTGGTATCTGACAGAAATGTTGTCAGATCCACAGTCATAGACTTCTTTGCAAATAAAAATCTAAATTGCAACAGTTCAATTGTTTCATGAACTAAAGAAGGAAAAGGCCTTTTTGAGGTGCAAGAAGTTTATCTAACAGCCTTTGGAGAGAAACCTCAGTCACCTGTCCTGCATCTTGGATGGTTGGCTGTTTTTAGTACTAACTGCATTCCTTTGGCACCTTTTTCTTCCTGATCTTCCTAGATGCGGTTTCCTCCAGTTTCCTCCAACCCAGTTTCCACTCTGACCACCATGCTAAGCTTTGGCCCCATGTCATCAGTAACTTCTAATTATTTTCTGGACAGACCATTCAAGACTTCTCATGGTCGAATCATCTACCTGGCTGCACCTCAGCTCTTCAAAGACCTATATGCCAAAACCTCTTGCCCCAGTTCATCAGGAAACCTATTTTTCACTTCAGTCATTTCAACTGTTGCTAATCTCTGAATGTAGTCCAGCCCCCCACCCCTCTACACCTTTGAGTCTTCGCACAAACTCTTCTCTCTCAGATGTATTTCTGCCTCGGGTGCCTTGACAATCAATGCACATCTTTCAAAATCTTATTTGACAAACTCTTTACTATGAAGGCCTCTCTCACCCACTAAGTATGGCTGGTGATGGTGACAATGATGATGAAAACGATAATGATGATGGTGGTCACAAGAAAGCTCATGTGTGTTTAGCAGGTGTTACGTGTTGGGTTGGGTGCAAGAAAAAAAAACCCTCATATTCAGAAAGATTTGGGGAACAAAATTAAGTCCAAGGATGAATAGCTAAATTAGGGTAGACCTGGATTTTGGATGAGTTTCTGTCTGACCTCAAAGTGTGGGTCACTCCACAGCTCCCAGAACTCTACAGAACCTTCCTTTATTGTAGGTAACACTGTCATCCCAAGCTTGGTGGGCAGCCCTGAATCTCTTGAAGACAGAGGCTCTGCTCGATACGTTTGTTCCTCGTTAACCCTCCACACGGTCCCTGACGCGTGGTAGACACGTGACCAGAACATACTAAGTGAAGCACGAGATCGTCCCTTCCTATGGCTTTATTTTTGCCAAGAAGAACCTGTCCAAGGGGGTATATATGACCTCCACCCAGATCTGTGCACGTGTTCACAACTCTCACTCCAAAAGGGCCACCGTGACCTCCGGGCACCAACGTCAGTCTAGATCTTTCTTTCGCCTGGAGTACAAGCAGAACCACCAAGACTCCGAGCTGGCACGGCACCCCTGTGCTTTCAGGGTCCCGGCTGATGGCGACGTCTGCAAACCTCACCCTTTCAAATGAGTCAGTGCTCAGACAGTGAAAATATTGAGTCTGGATTTTAAAAAAAGCCAGAGTCACAGCTGATGGAAGCAACCGTTTTGCTTAAGGGAAGCTTCACTCGCAGGGGAGTGCTGTCTGCTCCCTTGATTGAGACTGGCACTCGGAGACTCCCCAAGCCAACCTGACGGTACAAGAGGCCGCACGCAGTGAACAAACTGGCAAACCACGCGCACCAATCAATAAGGGCCAGAGTGGATCTGCTTTCAGATCTGATCCGTATCGGCAAACAAAACCCAAGCCGTTCAGCCACCTAGACAGAGGAGATTGACAGCTTTCTGCCTGGCTTGGTTTGGGCGACGTTCCGTTCCAACACAGGGGCTGATCAGCTCTTTTGGAGAAGTTGCAGTAAAGAGAACGTTCTGTTCCCAACACACGGCGAGCTTGCCCTGGCCTCTCTCCTCTGAGATCAGACTGAACAGGGTTCATCCGTAGTCCTGAAAGCTCTCTTGGATCTGACTCATTCATTCATCAGTCCCTCCTCTGCGGCCCCTTTAGGCACTCAGGCTGTTGGAGGCCCATGCGCTCTGATTGGCTGGGCTCAGCAGTAGCAGTTCCCGGCTCTCCGGAGCTGCATTTACCTCCTTGATGCACATTCAAAAGGCTTCAGAGTTGGTAAATCAAAACACACCTGCTAACTGCCTACTGTGCGCTGATGACTGTGCTGGGAGAAACGGAAACTCTTGAGTTTTATAACCTTACGTTGTAAATAGAGCCATAAAAATAAGAGCCAAAACTGAGGTATAGAACAATGGTTGGGCAAAACTGTCACGTGTAAGTTAAAAAGAGGGCTACAGAGGTTCTCAGAATTTCAGGAAGGAGAAAGGCTTTCTGGCAGAAGACGTAAGTCAGTCCTGTGGGCGTAAAGAAGCAGAGAAAAGGCGCCAAAGGGGGCGTGAAAGTTCAAGGCTTTGTCCAAACAAAGATGCCACAAGGGAGGTGACATACAGGAGAGCAATCTGGACCAGAGGAAGAGAGGAGGTGATCTGAGTGCATCTGAAGTGCCCCCCCCATCTGTATCAGACTGTGCTTCACTGGCTGTCTACGCAGACTTCGCTCCTCTGGATTCCAGAGCCCTTTAAAATAGGATGGGGATTTATTCAACTCTGATCCCCAGTTCCCGCTAGAGACCCTGGCCCACCCTGTGTGCCCAGTAACTGTCGAGTGGCAGAAAGCCAGGGTTGGTAGAAGCAGCAGCCGTTCCCCCGCCGGCTGCCTTGCACGCATCTTCTCGTGGAATCTTCCTCCAGTTCCGTGAGAGACAGGATGCAAGTCAGCGCGGTGTGGTGCCCACAACGCAGGACCGGACTTTAGCAGGTCTCGGCTTCTTCTCAGCTCTGCCTCGGCTGGAGGATGCTGAGGCATTGAGAGAGGAAGGGCTTTGCCCAAAGCCGCCCAAAAATCCACATCTGTTTCACTAGCATCTCTTGGGCTAATAACCATCCTTTGGGCTATATGAGAGCTTGCCCTGATGTCCCAAAATAGACATGAGTCCCCCTTAACGTCTGCCTAAGCTGCCTACCCGTGGTCTATCCCGTGTGTTCGCTGAGACATGGGACTATACCACTTGACATTTTCCCAAGTGTTCCTGGATAAAATGAGCCGTTAGGTCTGTCCGGGCGGATCTACAAACCGGCAAGTTGGGTGCTCAACCAAGTAGGGGTTTGTTTGTTTGTTTGTTTTGGATTTGTTTGGTTTTCACATTAATTCTGGCAAAATAAAGGTCTGATGTCACAATAGGATCACATCTGCCTCTCACTGCACTGCTCCACGCCCCCTATTTATCCTTCTCCTAAACTTCACACACATACAACAAGGAAGAAGAAAACATACGTTTCTGTCTTGTGTTGGCATGACCGATTGAAAATATCTCACCAAAACTCCACTGGGGCCCCGTCTGAATGTTTTCAATTTGGTGAAGAAACACCATGATCACTTACAGCTGGAATGCAAGGTTATCGCTTACCCGAGGATCTCCATGTGGGAATAAATAAATAAACGTGGCAGTAAAGCAGCTGGTGGGAAGCTGAACACGCGGTCAGCCTCCCACCTGAGTGGCCGGAGTGGGACTCCCCCATCCTGCTCCGGTCCCCTGGCCCTTTGTGGCACCAGACTCCCCCGTTCGCCTCCACAGCTCTCACACGGCTCTTCTGTAAGGAGATCAGACCCACGAGCTCAGTGTGGTTAATTTCCTTTCATACACTTGACCTGTATTTTAGGCATTGATAGTACGTGATTTCATCCCTTTTGTCTTCAAATTACCAACAGGCTACAGAAATCCAGAGAATGGGCAACCATCAACAGCCGAAGCATCTAAAAGTAATTCAAGAGTTCTGCCCTCTCTTCCTCTGTCTTAAATAAAATAAAGAGTGTATTATTTTTATTACAAAATGAAAATTAACCTCAAACAGAATTAGGTCCCAAGGAAGGGGGAAAATAAAACCTATTTACAATCCAACATTCATTGAAAACAGCCGGCTATGATTGCTGAATCCATGTGATCACAAATACGTACTAGCAATAGTAGCTAAAAGAAAGACATACATTGAGATGGTAATAGTTTTCACCTCTGTGATGTAATCATGAATAATTTGCATTTCTTGCCTATTTAATAGCTACCGAATTTTCTACAAGGAGAATGAACTCTCTCTTATAATTATAAATATATATGTGTATATCAGTTTATCAAAACTATATCCATTTTACACACACACACACACACACAGAGGCAGGTAACAGGCTGGCGCCTCCTGTGCATGTAGCCAGCTCACTCGACAGCTCTGTTTTGTGGATCAGGCCAAAGTTTCCATGGAAAAACAAACCCAAAGTAAAGGACACAAAGAGACAAGCAGAAAACCCAGCTCCCGTAGAACATTCACTTCACTTACTGTCAAGGGTCCTGCCAGGCCCTGAAGGACCCCTCCCCACCCGCAGCCTCCTGCCCTCAGGTGATCCCCAGGGCTAGCAGTGATGTGCGCAGCATTAGGGTTTCCTGACGCCCTTGCACAGCCCCCCGCCCCACCCCGACCTTGCCACCCTTGGAGGAGCAGTTGTGTTGACCTTGGAAGCACAGAGCTTCCACGACGGCCCCCCACCCCCTGCCTGCAGTGAGAGCTGTCTGATCTGCAGGGAGGCCGAGGGTTGGAAGGCTGTGCTTCCGAATGGCACTGGCGCTGAGCCCCTCGGGGATAAGCGAGTCCGAGGTGGCACCCGTGTGGGCGGCAGAGCGGGGCCAGGATAGCAGCTCGTGCCTCTCGGCAGACGTCGCAGTGGATGAGGGAACATCAGGCCACAGCCTTGCTGAAAGTCACCCTCTGTCCATTTCCTCTTCCAAGTACAGTTGCGTGGGGGGGCGGGGTTTGAAGTTACCATGGCAGATTGATAGCATCCAATTAATTTTCTGTTGATGGTTCCATTTGGTGACTGCCCTGGAGGTCAGGGTCCACGCCTGCTTCCTTCTGGTCGGTGAGTCATGCCTCGAGGAGGTTTGCGGGCCTGTCAGAGGGAGCCTTTTGCCAAAAGAATTCTACCACATCCAGGCTTCTCCCCCTTCAGTGCGAACACGGGTCTGAAGGATGGAAGGGAGCCTCCAATCCATTGCTCACAATCTGCCTGAGTCACCCAAGGGCCCCACTTTCAACACCAGCCTAGCTCCCAGGAACCACAGAGGGTCTCTGGCGGCCATCAGCTTGGCCGGAGACACCCCGAAAGCACTGGAACCCGAGCCCCCACACCCCACCGCTCACACCCTTGTCTGGAGAGTTCCAGCTGCAGCAGTGCGTGACCGAACCAGGCCCCACACAGCTGAGCAGAGCTGGAAGCCTCTGCGACACATTCCTGGTTTCAGCTCCACTTCCCTTGCCTGCTTCCTATTAACGCTGTGGGTTTCCAGGCCTTAATGGCAGAGCTCTGGCTGGAGATGAGCGCTGCCCAGGGTAGCCAGCTGCCAACCAGGTTACAATCCCAAGAGATCTGTCAGAGTCACCCTGTAAGGCCTGGCCACTGGGGGACTTGCAAACTTCTTGAAAGCAAACGCACAAAAGCAAAACTGAAAGCCTTGGAAGGCAGGAGGCTGGACAGATGCTCCTTGGTTGGAGGACAGAAGTCAGGCAGATTGAAAGCCCTGTTTGTTGGGAAACCTCGGCCTCCTTAACTGAGCTGTTGACGTTGCTTTCCATGGAGTCCATTAGTCAGAGGCCGTGCCTTTACCGTCTTCACCAAACTGAGGGAGATGCCTTAAAAGTAATGAGATGCGCCACTGGGGTGAGGGGTCGGCCAGGTTGCCCTCCCAACCCCGTCTCATGGTGCAGCCTGTAGGGCAGGGAGTGTTCTGAAACTCTAGCCAAGGAGAGGCTGGCTCAGTGCATTTAAGATGCACCGTGTCCTTGGCCAGTCAAGCCCCGGACCAGCTTGGCTGCAGGAAGAGGGCCCCGTGTCCCTCTCTCCAGCTCTCCGGCTCTCCCCTCCAGGAGTGAGCACTCACCTTACACCCTCACCACCTCTCAAGGCCCCACAGCGTCTCCAGGGAATCAAGCCATCCCCTCGGATTCAGCGGTGGGTGGGGAGGAAGGGTAAGGGCTGAAGATGAGGGGCCAATGCAGTGCTGCCTCTTTCCCGGCTCCGGGGGATGTGATGGCTTTCCTACGCAGCATCCGTGAAGTCTGGCCTGGCTTTCACGCAATAGATCTGGCTCCTTGATGAGGGACTTTTGCCAAGTAGAAGGGTCTGGGCCATAACCTACCAGTCCATTCTATGCAACCTCTACTGCATTCCAGAAACCATGTTTGTTGTTGGCTGGACAGAGGTGATCAGAGCATGGTTCTATAGGAGACACAGTGTTGCAAACCTTATGATAGATACAGCCCAACTCTCATGAAAATTAAATTTTAGTGAGATACATACCAGAAAAGAGGTGAGCAATCAGAAAGGGTGGCAGGCGCTCTGGCAGAGAAGGGCAGGGTGCTAGGAACAAGGAGAAAAGAGTCCCAACCCTGTCTTGGGGGCTCAGAGACGATTTCCAGACATGATGTCTGAGCTGATTTTGAAGGACGAGTAGGAGTTTTCTAGGCGAAAATGGCAAGAGGCTATTCCTGGTCAACAGAACCACATGTGCAAAGGCCCAGGGGCACCAATGCAGAACTCGAGTGGAGCCTGAGACATGCTCATGGAGATAAGTTCTTAAAGAAAACAGGGACCTCCAAAGTTACACTAAGGAGTCGACCTTTTACCCTGAAGGAAGGAGCATTCTTATAAGTTTAAGAAGGATGTCACTGGGACAGTGGCACTGGGATCAGATGGACAGTTTGTAAGTCTCCTTCTGGCAGCAACAAGGAGCACAAATGGGACAGGAGGCTGGAAGCAGCAGAACCCTTTGGGAAGCTATTGCCAGAGTCTAAGTGCTACGTCATGGGGCAGTGTGGGTGTGTGAGCAAGAGAAGGGCTTTCGAGAAACACGAAAGGGTTCAGGCCAACAGGAGCCGGCCTTGGGGGCTGATTATGCAATGGGAGGTAGAGGAGACAACGTGGTTGAAGATGCCTCCCAGGCTTGAATGCCTGAGAGGATGCTGGTGCCCTTCACCAAATGACGGAAGGCTGGACGCCCAGGTTGTGCGCTGAACGAATGGTCTTCCCTGGCATGGGGATGCTCCTCTCTCCCTCGCCCACCCTGCCCCGAGACGCGCTGTCACTCACACTGCCAGCAGGGCCCAAGAAGTCATTTGCACTCTCCTCGGTAATCTGGATCGCATCCATCCTTGCCTCCCCTTCACTTTGAGAATAAATGAAAAATTCGACTCCTCCGGATGCCAGATTTGTGTTCCTGTGTTAGGAGATTGTTTTTTCTTTTTTGCATCTGTGTGTACGTTAAACAGCAAGAAGAAAGTCGCGAAACTCAAGGAGTTTTCCCCCAAAGTAAATCAATTTGCGGTTGAATGTGCTGTGGAATTTGTTTGCAAACCTACAAGAGCGAAGCGAGCTTAAAAAAGATGCAGTTGGATGAGACTGCAAAGTTTTGGAAAGTTCTTTGAACACATGTAAACATGATATGTGTAAGCAAATGTTTAACTTGCCTTTTTTACTTCTACAAATTATATTATGAAATCAGACGTCTGTGACTTCTTAAGAATGTCAAATCAGTGTATTCCTTCAAAACAGATAATTGCCTTAGTGCTGCTCAGCTTCCAGGCTTCAGGGCTCGGGAAGGCAGGGTTTCCAGCCCAGCAGTTGAGTGGAAGCTTGGGGGAGAAGCTGAATTGCATAATGCCGGTGGATGCAGGCAGGACCCTCAGCGAGATGTGATGGTCGGACACAGCCAACCTGCCCTTGCGGAAGGAGGAGGAGCTCTCCCTCCTTGCTTCCCCTCCCCGAGGACCCCAGTGCCTTGTGACAATTCCGTTCCCTGCCCTGCCCTCCAAGGGGAGAGACCAGCACTCTGATCGCTCCTGGGGAAGGATGGTGCCAAAAGTATTAGATCTGATAGTTGTGTCTTTAATCCTCTGCTCTCTGAGAACCAGAATTGAAGCAGCTAGAATGAAACTGCCCTTCTGGTGCCAAACGGCATGGCATTTGCCAGATTAGTATTTATGAGCCCAGCTAATGTGCGGCCGAGTTCATCTGATAGGGTGACTCTCGCATTGTTCCTAGTGGAGAGCATCACCGTGGTTCGGAGGCAAAGATGGGGAAGATAGACCATGCGTGTCAGTATCACTCGCTCCCTCACACAGTTAGGCTGTTATCACTAGACACTTCTGTGAACACTGCAGCCAAACCTAGACCGAGATCCTGGAAACACTGGAGGGCATTCCAAAGCACACATGGTCCCACTGAAATCAGCAGGATATTGCCTGGCCTCCCCACTGTCCCCTGGAGTTCTCTTCCCAGCCCTTCCACGACCAGGTCTGACTCCCGTTAATGCTAACAGTGGCACGTGTGCACTTCCAGGGGAGGAAGGACCACAGAGAGCTAAATATGGGAGCACACATGAATTTGATTCCTTGGGCGCAAAACAATGTCAGTGGGACCATCACGATGCATATGGCACCGCTCGCGAGCCCAATCACATCAAACGGTCCCAGTCGTCCTGCACCATCCACAGCACCTGTATGAATGACGGATTATCGAGGATGCAATTTGCAGTGTCATCCATTATTATCCCCAGTCCATTAGCTGTCTGTGACAGCTGATTTGGAGAGGTGGTTTTACAATGAAAGTGAACTCGTCATGAAGAAATACGTATCTCGTCTTGATTTGGAAACTGTGCAACCACAGAGCTGTCGTTTGCCGAAGGTCTGAGGAGGTTTCTGCAGGCTATTGGGGACCAGATTAAATATCGCTGGCACCTATTAAGTGTCTTCTGGGTGACGATGGTTTTTATTCCAGACCCTTGACCCGCTCATTCATCAAATAGGGACAAAGTTGCTGCTGAGGACGTGCTGAAGGCGAAAGCCTGGGAGGCTAGGCTCTGCCCTCAAGGAGCTGACACTCGTTATCTGAGTCCTCTCTCCTCCTCTCTCTCCCTCACACACACACACACTGACACACACAATCACACTCACACACACTCACACTCACTCACACACGCACACACACACACACTTACACACACACACACACACACACACACAAAGTCAATGAGGGATTCATGACTATCCTTGGTGTACAGACGATTTCTCCTGATGCCCCGAGAAGGGAGGGACCCAATTAGTGACTCAGCCATCTAGTAAATGAAAGGGAGGGACGGAGAAGCCAGAACTCTGCAGTCCCATTTTGTGAGCTGTAGGCGTTACCTCCCTAAGGAGGGACGTGTAAGTAAGTCAGTGATGCGGCCAGCTGGTCTCCACAGCTCCCTGAGAGCAATCAGCCCTGTGTTCTGTTCAGAAAATATGGGGACGTCTTTTGTGTAAGTCCACCCCTCTTTAATGGATGGGACGAGATAAAAGGATGATATTGGAATTGGTGTGGCACAGAGGTCTTGCCACCTCCCTCTCTTTAGGAGATCTGTCCTAATTTTGAGATTCCAGCAGGATATTCACCAGTCTATAATGAATATTTTCCCAATTTAGAACTGAAATAATTAAGCGTCTCATGACGGAGTGGGGTGGATGGGCTGTGAAGGTACACAGACGTGGGCTGGTGCTATCTTTTCTAAGAGGAGTTCTTCACTTCTGCAAGGCTTTTTATTTTGCAAAACAGGAATATTTCACACATGAGAAGTGTAGTAGGATGAAATGAAGGAGTCCTGGGGTGCCCATGGTGAGGGCCATGCACCTCTCAGGTGAGGTGGGGATAAAGATAACTTTGTTCTTACCAGAGAAAATGTCCCCATGTGTGTTCTCATCTGACTCACACTCAGCTGGAAAAGCCCTCATTCTTCTGTTTTTCAGAGACACCAATGGAGAATCCAAAAGCAACATATCTAAGTTAGGAGAGAGCATATCTGGACTCCAGGCCAGGTCTCTGTTGTCTGAGCTCTTTGCTCTCTCCACCTGCTCTCCCACGGTCTTCAGCCGTGGCTGTGCTGGAGCTGGTCCTGGTGGTAAGAGCCAACCATGGGTGCCTCTTCCCAATTCCACAGTCAGGAAGGTAGCTTGACATTGGCCAGGATGGGAATATTTACACCGTGGAAATAGGCAACCGCTGCAGCTCAAGGCTGCTTCTCCCAAAGAGCCGGCTGTTAAACTCTACTAGCCCATCCCTGCTCTTCTGTTTTCAGTCTTCATAGGTTAGCAAGTGAACATATCGAGTTGTCCTGGTGATAATTTGGCTCTCTAAAAGAAGATGTTCTTGACCCTTTGGGGAAGTCTGAGCAGGCATTGCTAAGAAAGCAGATTCAAAGATATCTTAAGACACATTGTCCCCCAAGGGCACTTTAAAACTATGAGCCTCTTCAGCAAGTCCTTACTATGGGCCCCTGGACAGCAATACCTGGTCTGTCATTGGCACAGGCTGTTCTTAAAATTCTAGAAACCGGAGTCCCCTTCCGCAGGGCTGACCAGGGTCACTGCCAAGAGAAGTCCTGTAGGAGTGTTCAGAAATGTGTTCTTTGCTGGAATCAGGCCACGTCTTCCAGAGCAGGGAAGGAAAGAGAGTATTTCCAGATGACATTTGGCAGGCACATCAGCTCAGAGCAGAGGAGTCTCCTGCCCTGGTATCAAAGGACAAGATGGTGGGAGGATGGGAAAGAAAGAAATCACTGTTAATGGCAGATCTGTGAACTACTCTCTTTTAATCATCAAAATCATTAACATCTGCTCTCTGGTTATAAGCGTCAGATCAGCTCTTGCCACCCTATCGGATCTATAGTCTCTAAGTCAAGCAAAGAGCATCAGATGTGAACCTGGAGCAAAAATACACGAAACAAAAATATGCATATATTGTGTCTTCACAATAGGTTAAGAAGAAATAAGAATGAAATGAAACAAAACAAAATAAGCAAGTCCCATCCACGTGGGTGAGGGTTTGAGAAAGGACCAGAAGCTTTGGGTGGCTTGTGTTGCTCTTTTAACCGGAGGGTAAATTAGGTTCTGTCTGCCTCCTCCAGGATAGAACCCCTCTAGACACACACATTTTCCCTAAGTGACAGGATTGCTGTATTTTCTGAGCCAAAAGAAAAATTCTAGGTTCATAGTCTGACAAAATCAATTCTTGGAATAATTCCATGTCAAAAGGTAATGTAGAGGCTACAGTTTTTTATTGTATAATTAGTGGAATTGTAGAATGCTTTTTGTTTTATTAAAGACATTGGGATGGAAATTCTGACATCACGTTGTTCTGGAAATAAATAACCAAACAAGACAATTGGGACATAAAGTTTCTACATTGGTCAAACGCACACACATATGCAACTGAATAGAACCAAGCCCTTTTCCTCCATCCGTCCTTCTCCTCCTCTTTGTTACAATCATCATCATGATCATAATAATTCTACCTTCAGAATCTTATTAAAGGACATTTCTTCATAAAAACCACAGCAGAAGATTTTCCTGTCCTCCGTCCATTAGCCACAACTCACAGATCTCCTAGAATTCCCTTCTGGAAAACTGGTAATAAGAAAGAAGCCACTTCTAGCTAGAGGCCAAACTTGAAAGAGGACACATTTCCAGGAAGTCACTAGAATCTTTGCAGGGAGGAGGGGGAGCTTACTTCGACCCTAAAAAAAAAAAAAAAAAGCACACCACCGGCCCCACCCACCACGTCCTCCTCTCCTGCACTGTCACACCCGGCGCCCGAATCACACACAGCTCAAAACCCAGCCTGGCTGGTCGAGGCTCTTTGATGGGCAGCGAACGCCGTAGATGGAGCCTGGGCATCCCCACTGCAGTTTAAAAAAGCTCTGAGGTTTGGTTCTGCTGAGGCAACGTTGCTCAACAGTTAATGTAATCATATTACAAGAGCTTGTATTAAAATCACATGCAAGACGAAAATTGGCCTGAACGGCAGCACCGAGGAGAAGACAAAGAAAGATCTGTAAGTTGTCATAATTCATAAAGAAACTTTGATAGGAGAGAAGTCCTGACACACACACACACACACACACACACACACACACACACACACACACACACACACACAGACGTACACAGAGAGAAGGGCCCCTAAAGCAGACAAGTGCATTTGCACATGCGCAAATGGTCTTCTGCAAAAGCTCCTCTTTGCACGCGTATCTTCTGAGGGGCATAGATGCTCCACCGTGAAAGGCAACGCATTCAAAGGTGATGGTCACCTCAGACCTCGCCAGGACTGGGGCAAAGCCAGGTCCAGCTTGATAGGTGGGGATATTGTGCATTCATTCATTAGCTGGGGTTTTGCCAGGCAGGACTTGGCGGGTAGCCACTTGAAAGCCAGCGCCTTTCCTGGTGTGGTCCTGGTTTTTGTTGGCACCTTAGCTCATCTATTTTCTACACTCCTGTGGTAGGGATTAAGTCTATCAAAACTTCAAGATTTCTTACAATGTTAGACACACAGACACAAGTCAGCCTCCTGCCATCACCCCCCTCTCCTTCCTCCACGAGAAGGAAAATCAGATTTTTTTTTAAATTTGCAGTACCTGGAATCTACTTCAAACACTCTTTCATGGAACCAGAAGCATCAAATGTTAGGTTTTCACAGCAGGGCTTTACATAAACCTGAAACCCTGCCTGCTTTTCCATTTCCCCTCCAGGAAGGAGTTTGTCAAGGGGCCAGAGAGGACCACAGCACATCACGGTGTGTGAACAAGTTAAACACAGGAAGTGCCTGATGGCGAAGATTTCAAGACTTCAAGACAGTGACAAGGACTAAGACTTGCCACAGACCTCAGCCGGGAGCCACAGCAGGAGCCCCAGTGGTAGCAGGACATCCACCTCTGGACTGGTTCTGTTTTTTTTTTTTTTTTTTTTTTTTTCCCAACTTGTGGGAAAATGTCCTTTACTCATTCTACCATGTCTTTGGCTGGTGTCACCTTAACCTCCTCCAACCTGGCTTGAAAGGGGTGGGCCCATCTCAGGACAAACTGCCAGGACTATCTATTCTTCTAGCAAATGTTCAACTTTGGAAGGAGGACAACAGCCTGACGTTAAATAAAGCCTGAAAACATTTCACACAGCATGCTTTGCAGAGATCACCTAGACCATATTATGAGGAACGCCTTCTTATTTGTTTTCCTGAACAGACCATGATGGACTGGTTCAGCCACTTTGGAAGCTCTCTTTTTCCTTTCTTTCTTTTTTTTTTTTTTCAGGTCCTCAGTCTAAAGTTTCCTTAGTGGTTAGAAGGATGTATCTGCCTGTGCTTTCTTCTTCCATTTGATGGATTATTATTTTATTATTATTTTAGAATTCTTATAAAAGACCAGTGAACATGTTTTAATCTTACTGACTTCATCATCCTGGTCAATGCAGATTTGGAAATGGTTTTAATTAATGATTTCAGCTACTGCAGATTCAGCAAAAGCAGAGCCTCTCTGGCACGTGTGTGCTGTGGGGAGGCGAACGTTACGTTAGCGGCAATTGCTTTCTGGATTTTATTACTTTCTCTCCCATTATACACTTCTCGGTATTTGGTCTGGCCCCTCTTTAAAAAATGTAGTGATTTCCTCTTAAATGACGTAATCTTATGAAAGACCAAAGCTTTGCAAACTTGAATTTAGCAATGGGAATTCCCAGTATTTATATGCGTGTTAACATGAATATAAAAAGGACTCAGATTTGCCAGGCAACTGCAGCTCACATTTCTGCTTTTTTTTCCTCTTCTTGTCTTTCCTCTTGCGCTCTCTCCCTCTCTCTCTTTCGCCTTTCTTTTTTTCTACAGATATTTTAAAGTTCTTTCTAAGTGCCAGAGTCTGTGTTTAGAGTGATGAAAATGGAGGTTGACCAGATGGCTCTCGACTTTATACCATGAAGTCATGGACAGTCTGTTATAGAGAACTGAGAAAGGACATGTGTGTACAGGAAGAGGCACATGCTGGACTCCCCAGGAGCCTAATGAGAGCCTCTAATTCATGTTAGGTTGAGTCTGAAGTTGGAGCCAGGATGGGCCATAGCAGTCTTCCCGGGAGAGCTGACATTCTTACTGAGAAGTCCTGAGAGCTCAGTCAACGATGCTAAGGAAGCCTGGGAGGTGTGGGTGAGCTGGGTGCTCTAAAGGCTCTGACATAAGCAGAACCTATAAAAAGAGAAAATGAGCTGGGTTCCTGGGTCTGCAAAAAGTTTGATGGGTTTATAATGTGTAGGAAAGTGCAGCAAGAGATGTGCAGGGGCTGGAGGTACAGAACTCTGCGTGTCTTGCCAAGGAGTTTGAACTTTATTCTTTGAACAACCAGCATATCAGACTTTTAAGTAAACAGAAGAAAGAGAGAAGACGTCTTCTGGCCCAGTGATAAAGAGTGCAGATTGCAGCTTGTGGAGCCCAGACGTCAGGGTTTAAATTCTAATTCTTTCATAATGAGTGACATGGTCTTAATCAAGTTGTATCACATCTCCAGGTGAGAGAAGGTTTTCCCAGCTATAAAACAGTGGTGATTAGTGTGGTTCTTAGCTCCGAGTGTGGATGTAGTCAAGCAACCAACACATCTCAGGCAAATGTGCTGTGGTAACAAGGATAGAGCATAGAATAATGGGAAAGCCAGGAGCAGAGGAAATCAGCCAGACCTTCCTTTGGAACTTGGTTTGGATATCGAGGAGCCATGCTGCCCTGAATGGGTGACTTACCATGTGGTCGCATGGCCTTGGCTTCTTCATCTGACTGGGATGATGAGAATTCCCATAGGTGGTTCGAAGAACAAAATGAGGTAGAATGCAGGCACACTGCATAGTATAAATTCTGGCACATACTTACGGCCTCAGTACCCCAGTCTCCTCCTCCTTGGTGCAGGAGATTGTTGCCAAGGAAATACCACTTGCCTTTTGGAACCCTTACAAAGATTTGAAGACACACTTGTTGAATAGAGTACAAGTGTCCTAAAGTAAGGTGTTGGGAATAGAAGCTTCACATGGGAAACAAACAGAACACTAGGTGGTTGTCTCAGTATAAATGTAACAAGCCTCAGAAAGCTCAGGAATCTTGATCAGAGGTCTTTGAAAAATAACCTCCTGTTCTGACACTTGACCCCCAGCACTGACAGCCAGACGTCATCCTTGGGCATCCTCTCAGGAGAAACGAACAGAGTCAAGGGAAAAGACTGCAGGCCCTTATCCCTTGGGTCTTTCCTTCAAGCACTGCTCAGTGGTGCACAGACCCTATCCAAGCATCTGATGTTTCCTCTTAGATGCTTAGTCACTGGTTCTCAAATCAGAATCGACAACCAAGTATTTCCAGACCTTAGATGAAAACACTTAGCATAGAACATAGTCACCAAAAAAACAAAACAAAACAAAAAAAAAAAAAAAACTCAATGGAAATAGAGGCTTCACTGATCAGAATAAAACTGCAAATAACTATAGTTACTATCCTGAGGGAAAGAAAAGAAAACATTATATCTGAGAAATATTAGAACACGATGAAATGGTATTCATAGAATAAGAAGGAACTCTTTGAGTTTAAAAAGTGCAACGGCAGAAAAAAATCCAATAAGAGGGTTAGAAAATAAGTTTAGGAAAATCTTCAGGAAAAAGAACAAAAAGTCAGATGTACAGAAATTGTGGTAATAAAAGTAAGGAGATAAATCTAAGAAACCCGATATTTAGCCCATATGAGCTCCAGGAATAGAAAACAGAAAATAAGAGAATGTTTTTCATGATATAATACAAGAAAATTTCTTAGAAATGAAACACATAGGTTTCCATTTGAAAGCTCTTCCATCTGCCCAAAGTGGCAGTGAATACAAAACCATCCACATCAAGGCACACCAGCATGGAACTTCAGAACACACGGGAGACATAGAACATCCTGTGCATCCACAGGACAAAAATAAAGGTGTGAATGATAAGAAACTGGGTTTTTCAATGGTGATACTGGAAACTAGAAGACAGAGAAGCAACGCATTTCTTATTGTGGGAGAAAATGACTTCCAATCAAACTCTTAATCAAATGTGAAGATAAAATAAAGGTATTTTCAGACATGTAGGAGACTGAAATTAGAACTTCCTTGGACCGCCTTGGGAAGTTATCAGGCTATGTTTTCCAATCCAATAAGGTAGGAAGCCAATAATAACAGAGACAGAATTCATGACAAAGGGGTGCAACAAAGAAAGGGGTAGAGAAGTGTTGAGATGAGAGTGAAGAGGACGCAAAGGTGCGACCTCACAGGGCTGTAGGGCAGAAGTCCAGCCTAGTCTCACTGAGCTACAAATCAAGGGGTCAGCAGGGTTGTTCCTTTCGGGAGGCTCCGGGTGCAAATACGTTTCCTTGCCTTTTTCTGTTTATAAACGCCTCTCATACTCCTTGGTGCATGGGCCCCTTCCTCTCTGCAAAGCCAGAAACGTTTCATCCTTCTGAGACTTTTGCAGTCACTTCCCCCCTTGACTCTGAACTCAGCTGGGAAAGGTTCACTGATTTTAAGGATCCTTGTAATTCCATTTAGGGCCCAACCAGATAATCTAAAATAATCTCTCCATCTTTAACTGAATTACACCTGCGGAGTCCCCTTTCCACCAAAGGTAACATATTCATGGGTTCCAGGGGCTGGGACAGGGGTATTTCTGGGGAGCCTGGGCTCTACCCAGCACAGTTTTTCATCACGAAGGCTCGATGTCTCTCTCCAGAAAGCCTCTGTCCCCGCAGGTAGCGCCTCCCTGGCCTCCTCTGCACCGCTTGCTGGGCAGCACACAGTAAGCCACATCTCGCCCTTTTGTACAAACACAGCTTTGAGACGACTCCAGGGAAGGATAAAAACCAGACGCTTGCAGCAGTCACTCTGCCCACCCCTTGGTTCAAGGATGACACTATTGTTTCCATCCCATTCAAATGTGCGCTTTTGGAAGATGTCTCCACTTCCACATTTGTCATTATCGGGAACGTGCGTCCTCAGGTGCAGGAGGAATTCAGCTCCACCAGGTCACTTTGCCTCTATGTGCATTTAAGGGTGCCTGAAGTCACAGGGTTGCCACAGTGAACTCCAAGGATACTGCTCAGAATGGCCCCTCAGACTGGGCACAGCGCCAAGGGACATGTTTGCTTGTGTGTGTTAGTGTGGAGACTTCTGTTCTAAAGGCAGGCAGATCGGAGCACAGGTTTCGTGATGTTCTGGCACCTCGAGCCTCAGTTTCCCCTCTTGTCAATGAGGAAAGTGGTACCTACTGAAGGGGCGTCGTATGGGTGTTGTAAATATTAAGCCACATAGAACTCTGAGCATGATGCCAGGGTCGTGCTGGGCGACCGAGAAATGGTGGCCGTTTTACCTTTATGTTCGGCCGTCCTCCCATCCGTGCCGTCCCCGGCACCTAATCCGCACAGAACATGGAGATGCCGGTGGCTCTTTTCACAAAGGTAACTAAAACCTGCTCTTGAGAAACATGGGTTTTATGGACAGACTCACAGTCATCGATCATAAACCAACGGTGACGTTGGAGTGTGACCATCGTGATTGACAGAGGTGACATGCAGGAGACTTTTCAACAAAAAGGCAGCCTTTAGCACGGGCTCTGGAAGATTGCTGAGGAAAGGAGAAAGGAAAGTTGGAAAAGGTGATGTACCTGGTCAGGGGCGGCAGGGCCGGGGGTGTTTAAGACACAGCAAGGAGCTGATGTGCCGAGAGCAGAGGTGGTGCAGACGAGCAACCCCCTCTCCTCTCAGTTTCCCAAGTAAAACTCAAGTGCCCTCCTGCCAGCTCCCTCATCCCTGTCCCCCCCACTTGAAGGTAGACAGTTCTGACCTCGCAGCCAGGGGAGCAGTTCCACTGTGCTGCTCTGAGGGAGGCACACCCCTTGATCTCGGGCAAGAGAGTCTCCCTGTGCCTTGTAATCATCCTGCTGTGCCTCTGCCAGGGGTCACATGTGTCATAGGTACCACCTCCTGTCATCCTCACCACATCCTTGAATGGTACATACCATTCACCCAGAGTTAGAGGGGATGAAGCTGAAACACAGAGAGGTTAAGTAACTGGACTGAGGTCACACAGCTAGAGGTGTATTTTTTTCACCAGAGTTGGGCTGATCTTAGCTTTGGCATACTTTCTGTGCTCTCCATGGCTCTCTCCACTGTACCTTCCTCTCCCATCTCTACAGCCAGGCCCTTGAGGCTCACCTGATTCAGGAGGTACGGGTTCCCCTTTGGCTCTATAGAGTGTATTTTTCTTTCCTTCATCCTAAATCAACTTCAAATCATTGGAGATTCGATTTCTAACTTCTTTTCCAGGTGGATTTGGAATACATACATATAAAACTGGTGGAGACTGTAGACCGTGTGTAGAGCCCCTCTGGCTGGCAATCAGCTTCTTCCCGAGCTGGCCTTGCCCTTCGTCTGACCACACCTCCACTGCGCCTGTCGCCTCTGCAGGGTTCTCCTCCCCACTGCCCCTAATTTCCCCCTGGAACTTTCTCCATCTCCAGAGTCACCCTCTACCCCAGGCCTTCACTCACCCTAGTCTCTCTCTCTTCTTCTTTTTTTTTTTTTTTTTCTCGTAACTCCCACTCCTTCTCCTAATTCCATACTTCAAATTCTACCTGTTCATTGAGGCCTACGTTAAATGGCACCTCCTCCAGGAAGCCTTCCCTCGTTTATTCTAATAGGAGAAAGATTTCTCTAAGTCAAACATTGACAAGCTATGGCCCCTAGGCCAAGTCCACCCCTTCACCTGTTTTTGTAAATACAATTTATTAGAAGGCGGAAAGACCCTTTCTTTTCTGTACAGTCTATATCTGCTTCCATGCTCTAAGGGCAAAGTTAAGCTGTTGTGTCAGAGGTGGGAAGACCAACAAAGCAGAAGCTACTTAGCATTTTCTGGCCTTTTTCAGGGGAAAAGAAATTGCTACCCTGTGCTGTAAGCTGTGAACCCCAAATCATTCTGTGATTATATTTTGTGATACAGTTTGAATGCTGCTACTGATGATAGCTGTGTGTGTGTGTGTGTGTGTGTGTGTGTGTGTGTGTGTGTGTGTGTCCCATCCCACCCTGGGCAGGATGCTTCCAGACGAGACCATTCAACATTTGAGGAGACTCAGTGCCGTTGGTCAGCAGTGAGAGGACCACAGTTTGTGGTATCAGAAAGGCATTCTACTTGCTTAACTTTGGGCAAGTTGCTCCTCCTCTCTGGTCCTTCCCACCTGCATCGGCCAGGTACCACTGCCATCTTCAGAGGGCGCCTCTGAGGGGTAAATGGAATGATGTGTCCTCAGTCCTAGCACAGCTCTTGGCACACAGTAGTTCCCTTGGACTGATGGAGAAATGCGTGCCCCATCCCCTGCATCCCATCCGTGCCAAAATTACAATGGTTAGCTTATTCTCGAGTCCCAGGGCCTCCTTGACCTTGGGGAGAAATCCTTGACATTGGATCTGAAACAGGAGTTGGGTGGGGGATGGAGCAGAAGCCACCCTGGACTCAGCCCACCACCGCCTTTCACAGGGGGAGCCTCCGAGAGCTGGAAACTTCCCGTCATTAGGAGCCTGGGCTGGGTTCCAGCTGGTGCCCTGGAGAGGAGAGGTTTCTTATCCCATTACCAGCCTCCTAAGCCAGCCTGTCCCCCCAGGATTAAGGTCTTATAAACATCAGCCAGTCCTCAGGGGTGATCTGCTGAGGGCCCCCCCATTGATTCCAGATGGAGAGGAGACTTGTTCAGAGGAACAAATGTTAACTTTCTCTTTTCAATGAGCAAAACACAACAACAGCACGACCACAAAGAGCAAAGCAACCCCAAGTGCCTCAAGCGAACCAAGCGATTTTCTTCCCAAGACTCAGAGAGCAAGAAGTTATTTTTAGGGGGCCGTGGGCTGAGAGCACGAGGACGCATGCTTTGTGTTCTGTGCGGGTCCCCGCCGGGGCAGCTCTGAGACGCAGGGCAGGGCCGGTGCTGGGGGGTCAGGCGAAATCCTGGCACCGCTGACAGGAGAGGTGCCAACAGACCGCCAAGCAGCAATCTTCACGCGGAAGCCAGCTCTCAAAGAAAGGGTTTAGTTCACTTAATTTTTCTCCTTTGGGTTGTGCTGCAAACCTCGCCTCTACCTGAGCTTTGTGAAACCCCAGCAGACTCGGATGCAGTGCTGCTCTTTTCAGTGAGAGGCAAAGAGCCCAACTGTTGAAGCTCCGGTACCTTCTTCTCTTTCCAATCAAGAAACTTCTAGCACCTACGCCCAGACCACTGCTCACATCAGGGCTGGCAAACACAGCCCTTACGCTCCACTCACCACCCACAGTCCCCTCAGCGGGCCACACCGCGATTTACTTCCATTACACAGAACGTGGGTTGGGATTTATTTTCATGTCTAAATAGATTAAATAACCTGGCTCACAAGTGACAAATTACCCGGAATTCCTAATTTTAGAGGCACCTGGAAATGTTAGAAAGAACATAGTTCATGAACTGAAACAACTCAGGCGTGTGCCTCCTACAATCACTTTCTAGTTCTGTGGCTTTGGGCAAATTATGCAACCTCTCTGAGCCACAATTCCATCGACAGTGAGGTGGGACATTTAATTCTAACCTCACATGATTGCTGCAAGTGTGTTTGAAAGTGTTTAGGAGATCTGGAAAGCTGTACAGGGGGCATGTGTAATTGTCACTCTTGCTAATGAAATGAGCATTTCCCTCCCCTCCTCTGGCATTGAAAGACAAATGAGTGATGCCCTATCCATGCAGAGTTCAGGAAAAAGCTCATTGGAGTAAAAAGAGAAATAAAATTGCCAGACACATAAAACCCTACATCTGCATGAGGTCAATAGTCATATTATATATATATATATACATATATATATATATATATTTTTTAAACAAACACCAAACAAGTGTGGACCACACTGGCTGAAAGTTTTCTGTGTGCCAGGACTTATCAGAGCCTTGCATTGGGATTGTGAAGAGGTCCTTCCGGCAAGCGGGTTCCTCAGTGTGGCTTGACCACTGGACTTTGCTTGAGCATCTTGGAGAACTTACAAAAATCTCAGAGAGAGCTGTAGAGTTCATTGGCAGGGAATAATAGTAAGGGACAGCGTAATAATATTTTTTAGAGTTTCCTGTATACCAGACATTGGTTCAAGATCTTTTCATGAATTAATTCACAGAATTTAAGCAGAGAGAATACAGGATCACATGGGTGCCAAGTGTGTCAGGATGTTGTCAGGCTAGCAGACTCAAGATTTCAGCTGGAACTGCAAATGAGCACAGCTTCTTTCTTTTTTTTTTTTTAATTGAAGCGTAGTCAGTTATAATGTGTCAATTTCTGTTCAGTCATACATATACATATATACATTCATTTTCATATTCTTTCTCATTAAAGGTTACTATAAGCTATTGAATATACTTCCCTGTGCTATACAGAAGAAATTTGGGTTTTTACCTATTTTTATATATAGTAATTAATTTTTGCAACTTTTTGCAATTTTTGCAAGTAGTGATAGTAGTTATATATAGTAGTAAATTTTCTCAATTTATACTTTCCCACCCCCTTCCCCCACTCCCAGTAACCATAACATTGTTTACTATGTCTGTGAGTCTGTTTCTGTTTTGTAGACAAATTCATTAGTGTCTCCTATATATCCTTTTTTCAGATTCCACATATGAGTGATATCATATCGTATTTGTCCTTCTCTTTCTGGCTTACTTCACTTAGAATGACAATCTCCAGGTCCACCCATGTTGCTGCAAATGGCATTATTTTATTCTTTTTTATGGCTGAGTAGTATTCCATTGTATAAATATACCACAGCTTCCTTATCCAGTCATCCATCGATGGACATTCAGGTTGTTTCCATGTCTTGGTTATTGTATATAGGAGAACAGCCTCTGACCTGCCAAAATGTGGCCATTGTGACAGCAAAGACCTGGCACCCTTCCCTTCTCTGTCTCGCGTTCTAGCTCAGGGATGGATGGAGGGAGGCATTTATAAGTGTTGGTATCATTTTAGAAGCAGGAGTGACCCTGCGGGCAGCGGCACACGCGTGTCGGGCTGTCTCTCTTGAAGGACATCAGTTATGTGAGCCTCCAGCTTTGCATGGCATCCAATCCAGTGCAGCCACTCACGGACAAAAGGGATCTCCTCCCATCAGTGGGTTTTGCCTGTCTTCTGTGACAGTAAACTCTCCTGTTTGTTTTTTGCCATCTTTTTTCCAATTCCTACTTCTCTTGCTGCCCCTAGTTGAGCGAGTTGCCTAGAGTAGATGGCAAACTTCCTGCTCCGTGTCAGCTCTACCCAAATCTTTGGAAATCTCATCTGAAGATAGGCAAAGGCATCTTCAGGGAGAAGGACCAATGGAACTGTCAGCTCCTCGGGGGCAGGGTCACAGTTATTCTCTTTGCTGTTCCGGTGCCTCTCTCAGGAAATTTTTAGCTCATGGTTGGATCTTAGTTAAGTGTCAGATCACAAGTGAATGAATGAATAGCTTCCAAATGACTCCTCTTAGCCCCAAACTTCTTTCCTCAACTCCAGTCTGTATTTCCAGTTGCCAATCTGATCACACCCAGAAATGCATCTATTCTTCAAACAAAGAGAACTGGGACCCACCCACGGTCCCCTTTCCTCACCCACAGAGCTGACGCCCTAGAACTCTCCCTCAAGCCCAGGGAGTCTGTGCGCTCAGTGGCTCAGTGCTGATCTTGGACCTGTGATCAGATCCGTCCTTGCCTTTGGAACTGAAACATACTATCACATCCAATTGATCCGGTGACCACCCTCTCAGACCAGTGTCACCTCCCCCCAAGGTGACGGACGGCCACAGCCCCCTAACCGATGTCCTGTCCCCACTCTCTTGATTTTCTCACCCACGTTTTTATTCGCTTGCTCTTCCATTCATTCAGGAAATGTTGATTGAGCTTCTGTTTTACGCCAAGGACCATCAGGGTACTGAACACCAGATAAAGCAGATCAAAGCCAGTCAAAGGCCACACTCATATTGGAAGGGTTAAGTGACAAATAAGCAGAAAAATAAACATGATCTTTTCAGGTAGTGACAAGCACTGTGAATGAAATAAACCAGGGTGATAGGATGGAGAGTGGTGGACTGGGGGTGGGGAGGGCAGGGACTATTTACATGGATGCTCGTGGAAGACATCTCCAAGGAGGTGGAGACCAGGCTAGGAACTGAGTGATAAGGAGCTCCATGTTCAAAACATTTGCTGAAGAGTGGTTTAGTAGAAGGCCTAAGAGGAGTTCAGGTTTGGTGTGCTCAAGGGACATACAGTAGGGCCAGTGTGGCTCGAGTATGGTGAGCAATGGAGAGCCTAGGTGGCAGATGAGGGCAGAGAGGGGATCCTCGAGTTGTCTTAAAAGTTAGAGGATGACTTTCCAAGCAGAGCAAACAGATGAGGAATGGCACCAAAGCTGAAAAACAGCGGGTCTCAATTAGGGAGTTATAGGAAAACCACAGTGCTGTCAGGAAAGATGGCAAGGAGTGGAAAGGGGGTGAGGCCAACAAGACAAATAGAGGGAGGTCACAGTGTTGTGTTTTTTTTTTCACTACACAGGTGAATTCGGGAGAGAGGACCATGTGCGGAGATACCACCTTATAAACATCTCATCACAGAGCAGCCTGCCTTCTTACTGCTCATCAAGGTGTAATGAAAGAGGAGGGGGCGAGCCTGCCCCCGGATCCCACCGGGGCGCCCAGAACACTGGGCTTGACTGATGCGCTTCCCCAGGTGAGTGGCGCGGGGAGCCCTGCATGAAACCAGACCCTGGCTCTCTGCAGACAGTGAAACTAGGGGTTGACTCTGGGCAACCAGCGGCCGGCAGACTGAAATAACAGCCTTACAAAGGTTAGATGCAGTGAAATCAACCCGACGCCTCCTCCTGCTCACCGGGTGTGCGATTGTGAGTGTGTGTGTGTGTGTGTGTGCGCGCTCACACGTGCTGCACGGTGAAGGACTGGGAACCTGAAACTGCAGCCCGCTTCCCACGACAGCACTGGCCTGGGGAAGATCCCGCAGACGGGTGTAGTGACACCAGGGCGGGAGGCTAGCCCCCTGGTGTGGCCTCCAAACACCAGTCAAGCTTTTTCTCCTCCCAAGGCCCAGGTTTCTCGTCTTTGAAACAAATTCTCCCTCCCTATGACCGTCTATGACTCTCACATTGGAATTTTTTTTTTAATTTTATTTTTGTTTTCCTCTTTTTGGCTCCTGTATAAGAAGGAAGACAAAGGAATGTAGTAAAAAGTGTCAACCACTCCAGGGCAGGCACAACTCCTGACCCACCACTTCCCCATCCTGGACAGCCCTGGGTCATGTCCTCCCGGCCTGAGACTCGGGACTTCGGTGTGTTCAGGCTGCCAGAGCCACACAGCACAGACTGGGGAGGACCCCTTCCCGGTTCGCGGCGGCCGTCTTCCCCCTGGGACGTCGCACGGAAGCAGTGGGGAGGGGAGGTCTGTGTGGACTCTTTCTTAAGAACACTGGCCCCATCATGAAGGCCCCACCCTCATGACTAGTCACCTCCCAGAGGACCTGCCTCCTAATACCATCTCCCTGAGGGTTAGGGTCCCAACCTATGAATTTTGAGGAGATACAAGCCCTTAGTCTATGTTTTCTCATCTGTGAGATGAACTTTGTCACACTCAGATGTCAGGGGTGTTTTGAAGCCCAGAGGAAACAAGTCAGATAAAAGTGGCAGCATTGCGTCTGTGCTCGGTGAACTGCGGCAGGTCCATGAGCTGGAGCTCTGTCTCTGAGCAAGAAGATTGAGTCGGTCAACTTGGTGGAGGCCCAGCGGTCAGACACTAGGATCACTGGTTTGTGGCCAGCTGGTGTCTCCACCTCCCGGAGTTTCATCTCCCCGCGTCAGCGCAGCCACTGGCATGAAATTCACTGCAAGGTAGCTCTTATTTCCTTTGACTGCAGGGCATCCAGGGCAATGTAGACAGAGACTGGAGGGCGGCAGCCAGCAAAGGAAGTGCCCAGGAGAGGAGGGGAAAGTAAGGAAAGAAATGGAAAGTACAGGGAAGCAATGGATGCAAAGGACAGGGAAGGAAAGGGAAGGTAGGGAAGGGAAGGAATGGAAAAGAAGAAAGAGAGGAAGAGAGAAAGAGAAAGAAAGAAAGGAAGGAAGGAAGAAAGAGAAAGGAAGGAAGAAAAAGAAGGAAGTAAGGAAGAAAAGAAGGAAGGAATGAAAGAAAAGAAAAAAGAAAATGGATGGAAGAAAGAAAGAAAGATGGAAGGAAGGGAAAGAAAGAAAAGGAAGGAAAGAAGAAAAGAAAAAAGAAGGATAAAGGAAGGGAAGAAAGAAAGAAAGAAGAAAAAGGGAAAGAGTGGGAGGAAGGGAGGGGGGTGGGGAGGAAGGGCAGTAAAGGATAAGACGAGGAGGAAACGGCAAACTAGGAGGAGGAGAAGGGATCCTGCAATTGACGGTCTAGTACGGGACCGGAGTGCACACTCCGGAAGCAGCTCAGTCCCTTCCTGGCACGCTGGCTCTGTGGCCTTGGCAGGTTACCTAAACATCTCTGCACCTCAATTCCTTCATCTGTAAAGTGGGTGCAGGAGTAGTAGCTACCCGTAGGAAATAAATGAATACATAAAAGATTCTGCCCGGCACCCCGAGGAGGGCTTAACAAGACGCAGCTTCTTTTGCAATAATGCTCATCACCGCAGAGGAGAAACAAAGAGGCAGGGAGGGCAGGGCCTGTCCCAGCGGGGGGGATTGCCTTTGTGGCACAGCGAACCCCAAGCCCAGGCCACAGACATTGGGGGTGCCCCTTCTCTTCCTCAGCCAGAGGTGGAGCGTGGAAAGGAGGGGTGGGGTCTTCACAGGCAGAAGTGAGTCCCTTCCTTGGCTGGTCAATATTCAGAGCAAAGACACCGGCCGTGGAAGACACAGATGCAGTGTCGACACTGACGGGGAGGAAGGGAGCGGCGGAGGCGTGGGTTTTAGGATGGATTCCGTGTAGGACCCCATCCAGGGTGGCAATTCCCTGCAGAACTGATGGATGACAACTGGGATGGAGTGTGGTCCTCAGCCGAGAGGCAGGGCGGACGGTGGGCGTCCGTGCATGGCTGAGTGTGCACGTGCACGTGTGTGTCCGCAGGAGTGTGTGCGTGATGAAGGAGTGCTGATGTGGGCTGAAGACAAACCAGACCCACGGCTGCTTGCTCGCTTGTTTTACCTTCCTTCCTCCAGGAAGTCCACCCAGCTTGCTGCTCAAAGTGGGCGTCAGGGACCAGTAGAACCCCCAGAACTTGCTGGACATGCAGAATCTCAGTCTCAGGCCCTCCCCAAGACCACTGAGTCTGAATCCGCGTTTTGACACACTGCTGCTTCCTGGGCACAGGACAGGTGCAGGAGCTCTGCTGCTCTGGGATAAGTTCTTCTCTGACTTCAAATCAGACAGCCTGGGGGCAATGTTCCGATCTCAGGAAGCAGGTTTAAGAGGCGCACTCATTAAACACCCCACACACTTCATCCCATCTGGCCCCGCAAGGAAGACTTTTCATTACTCCCATTTCAGAGGTGAGAAACTAAGGGGCCGGAGAGTGAGTTCTGGTGCCTGAGGGCACGCGGGTTTTAAGGGCTCCACGGGGAACGTGCAGGCAAGCTTAGCCTGGGTGATAGCGCTTTTATTTTCTTGCTGCCTTCCAAGATGGAGAAACTGCCTAAGGTGTGAGAGATTTCAGAAGGATAACTAAAGAGCTTTCTTTTTTATGTGTGTTGAACTTGAGCCCGCCTTGAGGATAAATCCTGGCCAGCTCGAAACTTTGCACATGAGTTTCTCTGTCAGCAAGAGGCTGTCTTTATCGGGGATTTCAGGGGGCACATCTGGGAGCCATGAATGTTCACCTTGCCTCTCAATGTGGTTCTACATGTGCCCGAGGCAAGTTGTTACCCTCTGACTTGCGTCCCCCTCTGCACAGTGGAGCATGAATGACGGAACCCTGGTCTTAAAAGCTCAATCGAGGAAAGGAGATACGTTTCACAGACTGGTTCCCACAGCCCTCACGTTGGAAGTTAATCTACAAAAAATGTGAAGTTTAGATCTGTTTATAAATACACACATGCTGCCAGGATGTTCTCAATGCCCTAAATTAGATAGGGACTTTTGAATATTTCATCACATTTAACCTCATGATAGCCCTTGGAGGCCAGCTTTATCGCATCCATTGTACAGAGGAGGAAACTGAGGGTCAGGGGGGTTGAGTGACTTTTCCCAAGCGCTCACAGGTATTAAGGATGGACCCAGAGTCCTTAACTGTCGGCCCAGTCTTTGCTTGCTCAGTCCACTCCATTCTCTTGGCACCGCCCTGGTATTTGAGCTTCTGACTCCGTCTGAGATAAGGGCAGCCTGGATAAGCCGCGGATGGAGAGCTGTGTGTGAGACAGGCTTTAGCAAGTCTGCGTGTCGTTTGGGGCATCCAGCGCTTTCCCTTGACTGACGTCCCAGCAGTTCAATCTTCCAGAACCCAGCGTGAATTAAAAACCAAAGAATCTGCTAAAATTTTTGACTCAACGTTTCCTGTACCCAGAATAGTCAAAGCCAGTTGAGTGATGTAGCCCCCGGGGACAGGAGCCTCCCGCCAGGCCCCCCAGCCTTCCCTCCACACAGGCGGGGGCCACGTGGGACCAGCGGCTTCCCTCTGAGAAAATGCAGGTGCCGAACTACATGAACCTCCAGATTTGGGAGTTTTCCAAAAACTCTTATCCCAAGGCCATCAGCACAGTACGTCCAAAGTGCACTTTTTCACCTCTTCATCTACCATTGCCTTTTCTCCACCATTACTCCCACTCCTAGAAGCAGCCACACTGATCTCAGATTGCCGTCTGTATTCTGAGTGTGTGCTTAGTACTTCATGCCGTTTCCCCCCACTCTGCCCCATATGCTCCATGAAGGCTGGGGTGGTCCCGCCCGTGACGGCTCACCCGGGGCTGAGCCGTGCCTGGAACGTGGGAGACGCTGGCTGAGTGCGGGCTGAGTGACTGAGTAAATGAAGGAGGGAGACGACTCCTAGCCCTGATCAGAGCCTGATGTTAGGTTTTGCAAGGACTCATCTGTCTCCAGGGAAGACACGGGATGTGACTTTGGATCTCCTGTAAGTAGACAAGTGATGGAAACGTGGCCAGTCGCCCTGTTGGTTTGTTCTTCCGTCCACAGTGGTCGCACCACGCCCAGCGCTGTGCCTGATACTCTGATAGAGAGAGGACTGTCTGCTAGCTTCCTCCCTGCTAGCTCACAGGCATCCCTAAAATACAGACTCAGAAATAGGAAGTCTCAGGGCAGAGGCTGCTGGGCTGTAGCCGTGTGCAGGATGTAAGGGGTCTGAATGTGAGGGAGCCTGACTCCCCCTTACAGACGGTGTCACGGGGCTGTCCCTTTGGAGCTGGAGATCGGAGAACATGGTAAAATGAGAAACAGCTGCAGAGAAGCTACAGCCAGACTGCGCAGGGCACCCAGAGGGCATCTGGCTTCCGGGGACCTTGCCTCCGGACTATGGACTGAGATTAAGCTGCTCCTCAGAGTTTCTCCAGCCCTCCTCCAGGGGGCGCTGCTCCTTCTGCACCATCAGACTGAACAGGGCCCGTGACAGGCTTGTGTCCCCTCTGCCACAAGTCATATCAGATGCCAGATGCTTTTCTAGAGCCCAGAGCCCTGACCCTCCGATGGCAGGCAGGAAGGAAAGCGAGCAGAAGGCAGAGGGGAAGAACAGCAAAACACTTGTATTCAGTGATCCTTGGGCTTCAGACTGAGTTGGACACTTAAGATATATTATTCCCTTTAGTCCTCACCAAAAAAGTCAAGAATTTCTAGAAATAATTTGTATTATAAATAAGGAAACAGACACGTTTCAGCAACTTCTCTGGAGACTCGGGGTTAGCAAGCGGAAGAGGCAATCTTGAGCAGGTGTGGCCGACACCTAGCGCGTCCTCCCCCCACCCTGGGGCTCCCATCACTAGTGTCCAGCTTAGAAAGAACGACTGACTTGCAGTTCAGTCTCCAGATGCATCCCATTCTCCTGCTGGACTGAAAACATGGCGATTTTGAAGAACAGACGTTAAGACTGAGGACAACGATGGTTGTCAAACTTGTTTACCTGCAAATAATCCCTTCGCCCCACCTTTTAATGAATACTTCAGTCCTGTCATCTCTCCATGAGTGGAGGTAGCAGTTTACTCTGTTTTGTTTTTTGGTTTTTTTCAGTAATAAACTCAGGTACCAAGATTTTTATTATTATTTTTTCATTGAGCACATTGAATTCATTGATGTCCAAAACGGGGGCATCCCCCAGTGTCTGCATTCACTGCGCTTCTATGGCGATGCTGCATTTTGGAAGCCAGGACAGATGTTCCTTCCCGGATGCATTTTTGTTTCAACTTAAAATTGGGGCCTCATGTGTGCATTTGGGTACCCTATACACCCCTTTCCTTCCCTTTGCCTCTCCTCCCCGCCCACGATCTTCAGTGCCGCCCAGGCCTCTGGGGGAGACTTTCACAGGTGCCTCCCATCCAAAGCAGCTCCTGGGAGCAGCTCCTGTTCAGAAGGCTCCAGGCCCCAGAGGCCAGAAGTGCTCATCATGGCAACATGTGCTGAGAGCCCACGGTCCAGCAGGGATGTGGTAAGACTGGGAGGTCCCGCCCCGTGAGCCCAGGTGACCAGAGGGAGAGATCTCAGGCTGGCCCCAGGCTCGGGTGCTCCAGAGACATGAGCGAGCCCCGGGGCACAGAGCAGCTGTCCACAGACCTGGGCTCTAAAGAGACTGAGAGTACGAGCTGGGGCAGGCATTTTCCTCCGCTGAACCCCGGTCACCTCCTTGGTAAACAGTCACCAATGGCCATCAACAGCCTCCTGGACCTGCTGAGGATGAAGTAAGAAGGCCGGTAAAGTGCTTAGACAGGGCCTGACTCATTGTCAGACCCAATAACCTCCATTGTTGCTGTTTTTCTTATCAGTAGGGAAGGCATGGGAACAGGAACAAGGAGAAAAGAGAAACACACAAGCTCCAAGAGGACATTTCTGTTCCAGTGGAGGGACCGCGGACTCTGCCCCCACAGCGCTGTGTGAATTTGTCCCTGCGGAAGCACTTGGGAAAACAGGTGGCTAATCTCTAAAAGAGCACGAGCTGAAGTTGCTTTAGTTAGGACGAGTCGCCTGACACGAGGACATTCTTCCTAATGCCGAGCTCAGCTCCCCCGACCTCAGGTCACGCAGAGAGCGAGGGAGGACTGGGGCCAGAACCCACGGCTCCCGGGTCCCGGTGGGCTCTGTGTCTGCCTCTCTTCTTTCCAGAAGGTAAGAGAGCCAGGTACCAGGAAGGCAGTTGTCGATCTGAGGGCAGAGCCCCTCGGCAGCTTATCTCATTTGCCCCGAGCGGGAGAGGGCGGCTCAGCTCGCTGTGGGCCCCGCCATGGTCCCCGGGCACTTGGTGCTTTGTCCTCGTCCTGGCTCTGAAATCGGGCACCACCTTTTGGAAACTCACGTAGAGAGGTGAGTGGGACTGCCAGCTGGTAAGGAGAGGGGCTCCACTGTTCGTGTAGTTCTCGCTAAATTATGCAGAAGCCCTGAGCCGCCCACCAAATACAGGGAACAAGGCCCTGGCCTCCTCCTTCAGTTGCAGACTCACCACCTGCCCCCGCCCCCTCCCCGGCTGAAGGGACGTGTAAGATGTCACGCGTGGACGGGGGAGTTGGAGCGGGCAGGGTGGATGGGGTGGGCTTCCCAGAAACAGAAACAGGGAGTGAGATAAGGACTCAGCTCCCGGGCTCTGGGGCTCCAGAGCAGATTGTCACAGCCCCAGCCAACGTGCCTGCCTCCCGCCCGCAGAACGCGCCGCCAGCCACAGCCGGCGGGAGGACCAGTCTCACACCTCTTAAGAGCATGCGCTCACTAGCCTCCATGCTCGCCCAGGCCCAGGAACAAGTAGCTTTGTCCCGCTCTCTGCCTGTGTCTAGGCACTCCTGCAAGCCGGTGGAAGGAAAGGCAAAACACAGCCTGAGCGTCTATTCTGGTAAGTGCTTCAGTACAACGCTTTTGTCCTCAGAGCAAGCCTGTGGGCAGGGAACTGCTTCTCTGTTGCAAAGGAGCAGGAGGTGACTTGGCCCAAGTTCTGGCTTCACATAAAGAAGGAAAGATGACCCTGGTTTCACCTCCTGCTTCTCTCAACCCCTGCATGTGGTCCATGACTGCAGGTTACAAAGGCAAGCGGACCCCCAGCCCGGCTGCCGGCCGGGATGGCACGGAGCTTCGCGGAGGCTCGTGTGCGCACCTGCTCCCCTCCGAAAGGAGGACGCCCAGTGAGACCAGCCTCAGCTGAAGGCCCGGAGTTGAGACCTAGCTTTGCCACTTCTGCTGGGTGATGCTGGGGGGTTCTAACGCCTGCATCTGTAATGTGGCCATGCCAACAACTTCCAGCTCGCCTTCCTGGAGGAGATGATGAGAATGTTAAAGGACTGGATGTCTGGGAAGGGACATGTCAGCGTCTGTGCAGACCATGAGGCCATGGGCTATTCACGGTCCATTTCTAATGGGATGGGGCCCCCATCACCCGAGTCCTGGGAATTAGATGTGGGAAACAGATCAGCAGCAAACATCGGCAGGATTCTGAGAAATTTCCAAACATCCAGGTGGCTCATTTCTCCCACTAGTGTCAGATGTGGAGGCCCAGAAGCGGGTCTGAGGATGAGTCTTTGCTTCAGAGGAACCCTCAAGAGAGCAGACTGCGTCCACTGAACTAAAAGACATGCAGTGGAATTCCCGTTTGCACCGTCCTAAGAGCTGCCAGAGGAAATGGGCTGGCACCCTTGGGTGCCCTCCTTTGGAATCAGGCCTATACCTTAATAACCAGATGGGGAACGTACTGGCCCAGAGAGAGAGGCTGTACTTGCCGGAGGTCACCAGTGAGTTGGTGGCAAGGGGACACTGGGATGAACCTCTTCCTGTCCCCGGCCAGAGCTTGTCAACACTCTGTACTTCAGTATTGCTGCAAAAATGCCCAAGCTGTTCTTTCAGATTTTTTTTTTTAATTTTATTCCCGTCCCCTGGCCTGAAATTGTCTGTCCCTGAAATTGTCTCCAAAGCCCTGGGTGTAGATAAGTTGAAAGGCTAATCTAGAGGGATGTCTCCTACAAGGGTCTCACACCCCCATCCCTGGCCCCGCCCTGAGATGTGTCTACTCCCCAGAGACATCAGGAGACCCATGTGTCCCAGCCGGTGACCCCAGCACAGGGAGGGTTTGGGCTTCCCAGCCCCTGCTCTCTCCCCTCCTCAGGAAAAGATGATCCAAGAAATTCAAGAAAGGAGAACACATGCTGGGTAAACATGAATGGGGAGCTGGTTTCCCTGGAATCCCAGTAACTTTGAAAGGAAGTCTTCGGCTCAGCAGGAGAGAGACAGCAAAGAGCTAGGGGAGGGAGGGACGACTCCTAAGACTCCAGGGGACGGAGATGGGACAATTTAACTGCCTGGAGCCCTGCCGCCCATCAGAAATTTCTGCAGTGGTGGAAATAGTCTGTGATGCTCTACACAAGTGCATACCCCCTGCAGCGCACCCCGTGACACAGGACAGTACAGAAGCCAGGAGCCCCACATGGGCCCCGAGCGCCCTTGAAGTGTCACTGTGGCTGGGGGACTGAATGCTTAACTTTATTTCATTTAAATTTAAACGGCCACACATGACAGATAACTATCAAATAGCACAGTTCCAGAGAACTGCCCCCTTTCTAACAAATTGCATTTGGTTCTTAATTTTTTTTTTTTTTTTTTTTTGTATTCAAACCCAGAGCCATGAACTGCTTGCTTTACTCAAAGTCCTAATGTTGCTAATTATTCAGTTCAGTCCCAAACCTCACCAGACTCTAGTCTCAACTGAATACAGGTATAAGCACACAGGGTCCCCGTTTCGAAGTTCAACTTCATGTTCTGGAGGGATCTAGACGCAGGCACAGGGTGGGAGGGCTGTCAGGAAAAGCTTGATCCGGGTGTGAGCAGGGAGCGTCCAGGCAGAGGGGCAGAGTTGGGCTCCACAGAGGCTCTAGGTGGGACCCTGGGCTCCGATGAGGGGATGAGGGAGGGAGGAGGGAACTGTCAAGAAAGGTGTGACTGAGGACCCTGGAGAGTCTTTCCTGCCACTCTGAGGAGCCTGGGCTTTGCCCTGAAAGGAACAAGGACCCCCTAGAGTGGTGGCTCTTAACCTTTTAGGGGCCAGGGTGCTATGGACCCTCTCCCCCGCCATACTTTGGAAAACAATTTGCAGATAGGATCAGGGGCCCCAGGAAGTCCATTCTTGGAGGATTTGAACCAGGACAGTGAAGCAGTTACCTCTCTGACTTGGACGACTCCTCCCTGAGTCAGGGAGGGAGGGCTGGAGTCAGGGCAAGGCAAGCGTAAGCACCAGGCCATTGGCCTGGGGGAGCTGACCCAGCAGATGACGGGAGCCGTGGATGCTTCCCCGAATGTTATGAGGCCTGCCCCCCTCCATCCAGCAGCCACCGAGCCTCCAAGCCTGCTCACTCCCTGTCCCCAGGGTGTGCCTTTGGGTCTGTTCTCAAAAATGCAACAGTTGGGGCACATCCCTCACCGCAGGGGCATCATCTAACCAGACGCCCCCACCTACCGGGTCTCAGAACTGGGCAGCCCTGTCCAAGGTAGCAGGAGAAGGGACTCAGCCTTGACTGAGTCGGGTCTGGGGAGGGTACGTCTTCCTTATTCATGTCTCACCTCCCCTGTATTCAAAGGAGGTGAAATGAAAGTATTAATCAAAATCAGACAAATGGGGCAAAAGTATCAGCTGGGCCCTGGGCTGCACTAATTATTTCCAGCAGGCCTGGCCCCTTCCTGGTGTGGAGTGGGGGCCGTGGGGGTGGGGGGCACCCCTCTGCTGCTTCCCGAATCACAGGGCTCACCAGCGGGGACCGGCTTTAATTAATCCTCTGTTACTGTTGAAATTGCACGGTCCCGAGGGGAGGCCCAACTCAGCAGGAATATTATTTTAAACATACATTGTAAACAACACTGGTTCTCTGGGGAGCCCCTGGGGTGCCATGGCCTTGACCCTTTCACTGCCAGAATCAGAAGCCACTTATTTTTTTTGTCATCCACTAAACTCAGCACTTTGTATTCCTTTATCCTTTTTCTGCTGGGTTGACATTCTAATTCTAAGGGGAGAAGGTCCACAGAAAACAATCCCCAGCAAGGCTGGGTGTCTGAGCTCCCTTCTAAAGTGATCACTCAGAACTTACTTAAAATATCATCAGTTAAACCATAAAAATAGCTAACAACTGTACGGTGCCTGGCACTGTTCTAAGCTACACACACACACACACACACACACACACAAACACACACAGAGCGGCTTCCAGGTCTATATTCTTAGCTACTACATAACACCAGACTGACATTTTATTCTTTCCAAGCCCCTGACTTTATTCAATCTTTTGCAAGAATAAAATCCAAGCGGGGTTCGACTCCCGTGTCCTACAGGACGTCTTTTGAAAGCTAAATGCACACAACTTCTTTTTTGGCATTGTCCTCTCTTTCTTGTTTCCTTTCCATCTACAATTACTTAATTGCATGCATAATTACTTGCATGGGAAATTGGTTCCCCAGCCTCAGACCAGCTCTAGGAACTCAACGTCTTGCCCCCGAGGCCTCTGGCAAGGTGGGACAGATCATTCAGAATTAGCTGCTTTCTTTGGAATTCTTTAAAAAATGACCTGCTCTCCTTTCAAAGGGCCGGAGAGGGGATCTGGAGAGTGCTTCCCCTCCAGAGGCTCCCCCGGGATCACTGTGAACTTGGCAAACTTGCTCAGAATGACCCCAAAAGAGCAATTTGTTCCCTAGCAAAACAGGGTAATTGTCTGGGGCAGACCGGAGGCTGCCGGTGCGCGGGTCATCGGGACAGGAGGGAGCCCGCTCTCCAGCGAGAGTCTGTTTGGGAAACAATTATCTCTCTTCCTTTGAATCAAAGATAGCCCTGCGCACCTTGTGCCCGCACCGAGATCAGACATAGCGTACAGTCTCCACAGATCGTCTTCCTTTCAGGAAATTATTCATTGATAACGCTGCTGGCCCAGACAGGCGGCTTCCTTACAGTAACTACTCTTTGCTTTCTGAGAAGAAGCCAACTAGGCAGGAACTGTTACGGCTCTTAATGATGTCTCTTCCCTGTGGAGGATGGTCTGTCCTCGGCCCAACTCCCATCATCTCCAAGACGTGGACAAACAGCTGCTTCTCTCTCAAATAAATAAAGCAGCGCTCGATGCTCCTTCCCAGAGAGATGACATCATTCTCCAGTCCCAGCCTCAAAGCTGTAGGAGCAAGACCTCTGCTTGCTGAGAGTAGTTCTGTCCGCACCCACTCGACACCCACCTGAGGCATGGTGCTTGGTGCTGAGTTTTTAAAGAAGGAAGAGGAGTCACCCCTGCCCTCCAAGGTGTCACGACTTGGCACAGCGAAGGGAGGAGTGGAATTCACCTACGAGTGATGCTGACAACCCGGGCCATGGTGTGGAAAGAGAGTCACAGGCCTCCCAGACGAGATAGAAAAGTGTGCTGTTACTAATGAGAGTGAACGCTTCAGTGGCCCAGGAAATAGGAATCTTTCCCATGCATTTGTCCCCTCGGGTCCGAGAGTGACCCTGGAGATGATCTAGTCCAATGCTGCCACTTGACACTGATGGGAATCGGGTGTGGACGTGGAGATGCTTTGGGATCGCAGAGTGGATGAGCGGAGGCTGGGGTGGCCAGGGCCGGGCCAGGGCGAGAGTGGCGCTAGCTGTGCCGCCGGAGGGGCGGAGAGGTGGGGCAGTCAGGGCAGAGCCATCCATGCGTGGGGGTCCTGTGCTCTCAGAGAACAGAGTCAATCCCAGAAACAAGCCCCCAGCTGAGGAGGAGAGACCAGGGGTCCCAGAGAGCAGGACTGAGCCGGCCACATTCACAGTGAGTCCCAGTCCAAGCGCAGAGTCTGCCTTCCTCCCAAGTTATCTTTCCATTGGCAGTTGCAGATGGAAAGTATTCAGAAAACAGAATGTTATCGACCTTCATTGGGTGGGGGGGGCAGGGGAGGGGCCTGCAAAGGTCACTGTCTCTGAATTTCTGACACCCGTAGACATCTCGATCCTTTCATGATAAAGTCTATTAGCAATAATGAAAAGAGGGCCAGGTTTTAACTGAGTTTCAACAATTCCGCCATCACTGACTCTAGACTCTCCACTTACGTCATCATCTCAGTAAATCCTTTCAGTAATCTTGCATAGAGTTACTATCTCTTTTATTGATGAAAAAATTGAGGGTCCGTGAGAGTAAGCAACTCACAGCTAAGGAGAGAAGAGAAAGTCTTATTTAAGGCAGCGTCTCTTAGATTCTTCACCTATTCTCCTGCTAGCATTAGCCATCCTTTCTCAAGCAAATGGCTCTAAAGTTTAAAAAAAAAACAAACCCTTTTATTCCATGCATTCTGATTTAATCAACATGAAGACCCATTTCACAGGTGACTGAACTGACCCTTTATAAAAATTACATAATGTCAACATCATATGGCTAGTAAGGACAAGGCCAGGTTTAGAAATCCTGAGATATCAGTGCTTCTGCGCCTAGCTATTTCCTGGATTGAGTTTTCAAGGCCAGGACAAAAAGCAGAACTGTATTTGGCAACGAACTTAGGAATCCAATAGCCAAAGCCTGTTAAAGGCATCCTTTATAAAATGGCCTTGACTGTCGGGGAATTCACCAACTTGTGGACAGACAAGCAGTCCCTGTAGCCTTCCCACCCCAGCAGAGTTTTCTTTTCATGCACATCTTCAGTGAACAAAGAAAGAGTATCAGATAATTCAACAACGCTGTGGTAAATTGTGTTTTCTCTCCTGCATCTCAAAGAATCATGTGGACATTTTGTAATAGTGCAGTCAGAGGATGTAATTCCAGCTAGAATGTCTTTCTTCTGAGAAACACACACACACACACACACACACATACACACAAATTAAAAGTAAAAGTAAAATAGAGAACACCGTTTTCAATGCAACAAGGAAATGGCCACAACCCCAAACCACAAACTATGAAGACTTTCTGCCAAAGACAATAAAATGTGAACCCAAATGTGGAACATTGGAAAGAGCCACACGGATCTCCTCAGACCTTGGACGGGATGCAGTTTTCTCTAAAAGCCCCTGAAAGTTGGTTTCACTGTCCCACAAGTGCCATCCAGTGATGCCTGGACCCAGAGGTGAGAATGAGACACAGAGGAGGGGAAAGAGGGAAAAGAAATAAAGGAAACAGGAGAGGAAAGGTTCTTGAGATCCAGTTTTGTGCAAGGTTGGTAGAGTTCACAGTGGAGTGCAGACGCACCATCTCCGTTTTCTGGGGCTCTGTCTCCTCCCTGAGGAGTATTGATGGAGATCAGGCAAGGCGTGAAGAACATAACGCAGTGCAAGCAGCTGTGGGTGACGGGGTTCCACGGAACGCTCGAGACCCACCTGGAAGCCAGAAATTTGGTACAGATATCTACCCAAACACAAATATACAGCATCAGGTTAATTCAGCTTCTCTCTCTCTCTCTTTGAACAAAATACCAGCCCAGGAAGTACCTCTCTTATTTGAAGATGAGTGAATACCTGAAAGCAAGTATCAGGGTTTTCAAAAGTTGTTGAGAAAAGGAGAAAGCAAAGAGGGAGAGAAATGAAAACAATCAGGTAAGGAACAGAAATCTAAGAAAGAGTAAATCCTAGAAACAGAAGAAAAGTTTGGAGAAATTGAAGACAAACGGTGTTTGGGGAAAACAGTTCAAAAATGAGATACAACGGATTAAAGGATAGACGATAAGATTAAATAGAGAAGAATCAAGGGGGCAAGAGATCAGGAAAGTGGATACAAGAGAAAAATGAAAAGAAATGAAAGGTAAGTTAGAAGCAACCAGAAAAAAAATAGATGAATAAGCAAACTAAGGGAGACAAGACATAGAAAATTCTCTTGGGAAAATTACAGTCCCTTAAATGGAAAGACATTTAAAATCACCACCTATTTACTACCTATGGGGAAGGAGGTTCAGCATTAAGGTAATGGGCACAGCCAATCAAAGGTCCACATAAGTGGTCAAAGGAAAATGTCCAATGCTGTAAGAAAGCTTGCTTTTTATGCAAAGACTTGAATTTGGAGATCAAAAATACATAGCGGGTTCCAAAGCCCCAGGGAAGAATTTGACAGGGGCGAACAACATCAAGATGTATAAAGGTTACTGTGTAAGGATGAAGGCTGAACACCGTGGACATCAAAGCAGAGGTAAAAAAAAAAAAAAAATGACAAGCTGGTGACCTACAAAGAAAAGAAGCAAGTTAGCCTTAGCCGCAGGTTTCTCCGTAACAAAAGCCAATGTCGCAAGACTGGAGCGCGCTGTTCCCCAAGTTCGGGAGGAAATGACCCCTGTCTTAAGGATTCCTCCTCACCTGACTCTCTGAGTGTGTAGAGTCCTGCTCGTGGCAGCAATGGCAGGGAATGAAATCAGGTCAGGGAACCACCACAACCACCAGGGTGCAAACACATTTGTAAAAGCTCTGTTGTCTCCCAGTCCTGAGCTGAGCTGTCCTTTGCTTTAGCAACACCCCCAGTCAGAAGGCATGTGGCTATTTCCTGATTCACGGGCTGAAACAGTCCAAGCCCATCCCTTCAAGATCTTAGCCTCCGCCCATTCCCAAACTCCTCCCCGTGCTCTCCTCCAAAATGGAGCTGGCTCAACCAATCACATCAACGTTGATACCAAATAATTCTTATTCTTCACATATCCACCAGAGGGACAAAAAAAAAAAAAAAAAAAAAAGGTGTCACACCAGCCCATAGTACAGTTTATTCCATTTGCTTGTAACATTTCATTGTAAAGAAATTTAAATGAGGCAAGGGCTGCTACCCAGGCAACAAGTGCCAGCAAAATGTAGCCTTTACTGGGTCAACCAATTTCTCCACTCAGCTGAATTCCAGCTGTGCTTGGGATGATTGCAATATAAGGCTCTGTGGACATTCCTTCCTCATTTTCTCTGCTTCCCTCAGCGCTCCTCCTGAATTTATTGGTTCGATACATTCTATGCCTAAATTTCTAATTTTCCAAATTGATTTTCCCCCTTCAGTAAAGTCTATCTTCCTCCTTAACCTTCTCACCCAAAGTCCTTCATGTACCAAAGTTGTGAACAAAAATTCTAAAAAAAGTGAAGAACTTGAGAAATGAGACTTTTCTGGGAGGGAGGGAGAGAGAGAAATCAAAATGAAAAATTAAAAATAGAAAAAAAAATTAGAAGGCTGGCGCTGAGAATGAAATCTGTTGGAACAATGAGCTAGGAATAAGCAACTGTGGGACTTACGGCTACAGAATAGAACATACACGTTGTAAACCTTGGCAATATAAAAACAATAGCATAACTGAAAAATCCCCAAGGGGGAAAGAAAAGTAGAAGTAAATGTACCTGTGGCAAAGAATCAATGAACACTGTCTAAAGGTTATGGTAAATATTTTTTTTAAAGAACCGAATAATAAAATGCCAATGACTCTTAACTTCTGATGGTTTTCTCACCTTTTTTTTTTTTTTTGCAACTGAACCTGGGTATTTAAGATTAGTATGAGTCGTTGAAGGACATTAAACTAGAGTTCAGCAATAATTGCAGTTTCACAACTTTTTCCTTTTATATGCAAATAAGTGTATTTTTAAAACCTTAAAAAGTAGTATAATAAGATATGTATAATAAATGTGACATTTTACCACCACACCGCTTCCATCTATGTATCCACCAAACTGTTGCCTTTTATCTATGTGTACGAGAGAGGTTTAAAATGATGTTAACTAAGCATCAAAAGTCATTGTTTAAGTTGAAAGCATGTTCGTAATTTAATTACCTTTTCTTGGCATTTTTTGCATTGCTCAAATCTTCATAGTATGAGGATGTATATCTTTTATTAAACAATGTAATGATTTTAAAAATGCAAGAACAGGTAATGAATTGAAGGATTGTTTATTGGCTAGGAATCCTCTCCATCACACTAGACATCCTGTTTGGACCCAAAGGGAAGACCCAGTCCTCCAGGTAATTAAGAAGAATGGAAGCGTGGGCACAATGAAAATTACTGATTTTCAGCAGAACGTAGAGTGATGGCCCTCGAGTTTAGGGAGGGATGACATTTCCTTCAAGGTGACAGGCTTTGAATGTCAGCCTTTAGATTGGAGAAGAAGAAGAACCCAAGTTCAGTGGACATTCAAAGGATGGGTATGAAGAGGCAAATACAAAAAGAAAAGAACAGCTTGATATAACACAAGACAGGATTGAGTGGAAACTATCCAACAAGAAACTTCTATCCAAGGTAAGTGGTCACAGAAAGAAGGTGGCTGGGGAGCCTGCAGAGCCTAGTTGTGAGGGTTTCCATCTTGCTTGCTTTGCTGAAGACCAACTCGCCTCCCAGCATGCACCCTCCCAAGCTCTCCCTCAACCGTATGTTTTCCTGTCTGTAAAAACCTCTCTCTTAAAAAAATAAATAGAAAAGCCAGCATTTCCTCCTTGTTTTGTGCAAAGTTTAGAACAAATATTGTTTGCAAGACAAACGCAAGGAAATAAATCTTCTCACAGAGCCAGTTTGGGAAATTAAACATTGATTGGATCATACCCAGAAAGGCTTGGGGGAAACCAAATTGTCAGCATCTCAAACTCATTACAGGGAAGGGAAGCATTAAAGGTTTTTAGGCTTGACAGACCTAAGCTTCGCCTTTCTCTAGACTTTTTTTTCCCGGCATTATCTATCCAGAGGAGGGGGGATAAAAAAATAAATAAAATAAAAAAATAAAAGCTCACAACAGTGAGAAAATAAACACAGTTTTGTAAACTTTTGATGAGTTACCATCTAAAATCAGCTTTGTCCTGAAGTCACACGAAGAAAGAGTCAGAGTCTGATGAAGTCGTCCAGGATCAGGAGGCTAGCGTAGGAAAAACCTTGTCGTAAACAGAACCACATTCTCTGGATTTAGCAGAAAGTTTCAACTGTCATTAATTTGTAAAAGGAAAAAGCAAGGAGAACATTTCAAAAACTCACAGTCCTAAGAAAGGAAGCTCGCAGCGTTTTTGGAAAATGGATTAAGCAAGTAGGGGAGAGGCAGAAAGGATGGGCAGAGAGTACCGAATGGAAGCTGGTGTCTCTTGCCGGTTTCTGGGGCTGCCCCAGATTATCACCAACTCTGTTGGTAGAATGTAAATAAAATGGGATCTTCTGTCTTCAGACTTCTACTAAACAAAACTTTTTTTTTTTCCCTTCCAATTTGCACCTGGATTTGTAGCCTCTCCTTGGCTTTGAAAGCCTTAAAAAGCAAGCAACAGCTATGGTAATACGTTTTATGAGCCTGAGTCTTCCGCTGGAGAAGACCGGGCTCCCGGAGCAGCCACATCAGATGCGGAGAGAAGAAAGCCCACTTGTGTGTTTGTGGGGTGGTGGCGGCTCACCGCTGTCACACACAGGGTCTCCAAAGGAGCTTCACCGAGAGGTTCCAGATCTCTCCAGATGTTAGGTGGCCTGGCCCCGGGCTTCCTCTGTATTTGGGCCCCATGCCTTTCCAGGTGTGGTGCTTGTATTGTCTTAATTCATTCGTTTGATTACCATGAGAATTAAATGGGATCCCTGAAGGCAAATGGGAGGTGTTGAATAAACAGTCACCAAATGAGTGCCTGAATGGCTCAGCTCAGAGAGATAGAAACTATTATATCTGTCATCAGATATTAAAGCATATTTGCCCAAAAGCAAGCGTTCTCTTGGCCACCCTCAGGAAAGGTTCTACTTGACACTAAAAAAAAAAAAAAAAAAAACAAACCCCGGAAGCTGGGCTGTGTGTGGAATTGCTCTGCTGAGCTCGCGGTGTCTGAGAAAACCACACACATTTATATCCAGCAGCCAAAACACACGTAGTTCGGTAGCTCGGATACATTTTGATGATAAAGGAAAATTTACTTTTATGTGTATTTCTTCTCCCGTCTCTTCTCCCTTCAGGGGAAAATTGGGAACTGAGTAGATGGTATTAAAAAGACAAGAGGGCAGTTCCTGCCTTAAAAGGGTTGGCGTGACTATTAATTTTTTTTTTTTTCTGTTGGTTCTAACAATCATCTAGAATGGAACTGAGAGGAACAAAATTGATTTTGCTGAATTAAAAACCCATTCAAAATGCTGAGGTTTTAATAAGATTTGGAGGCTGGCTGAGAAACATATCATGTTTAGCTTTTAGGGAGACATCTTTTGAACTCAGAATGCCTTCCCATGCGACTGTTCAAAGGCCAGAATTCTCAGCCGTGGGAGCTGGTCGCCACTCCCCTCAACTCTTCTGTCCTCTTCTCTCCTCAGCAACACTATTACCTGCAAAGCCCTTTTCCTCTTACAAGAACGTATTAGCCTGCAATCTTTTGGTTGCAAGTGACAGAAACTGAATTATCGCTTCAGTTAACTAAGAAATCCAGGGCCAGGCTGACTTCAGGCAAATCGAATATTTAATTCTCCACAAATATTTGATGAATTTTCTGGGTGGAAAAAAAAATAAATAAAAACACAAAACTCCCAGTCTACCCAGTTCATGGTTAGAATTAACCACTTTTAAAAATTTTGGTGATCAGATTATATGGTGTGTGTCACCACGTCTTCAGCACGTATCTTCCTTCCAAGCTAGAGCAACACAAGGAGGCCCCAGCACTGAGTTACACACGTCACAGTGTGAGTTCTTCCACCTGGAAACCAACTCTGTGATGACTGGACACACTCAATTCACCCATCTTATTTCTCAAAGCATCTAAGACAATGTGGTGCACACAGATAGTTGTTAATGTTTGTGGAATGAGTAAAAACATCACTGAATCAAGAAGGGAATAGAAACAATTAGAATATCTGTCTACCCACCTGAGGGAAAAAACTGAAGGCAACCTTTTCAGCACCCTGTTTAAGCTTCTATGTCAAGTCCTGTTGTTCTCAGAACATGGAATAGAGTTGGCAAATGTGCCCATGGCCTGGGCACGTTTAAGTGCCACCTTCGAATGAGGCAATACCCTGGATGTTGATTCATCACTGTTTCAGATCATGAAGTCATCACACGGTTTGGCAAATGCCATGTGACCTGAGCTAGCAGGACAGCAGAAGTGAGAAAGCCCTGGGCTGGGGCTTAGCGGGTCTGGCTGCATTCAAGTATGGCTTCCACCACTTAAAATCCATGAACTTGGGCAGTGAGCCTCATTGCTAACTCACATGTCAAAGGGAGACTTTAATGCTAGCGTCACACTATGTCTTTAAAGGTTAGGTTCGCTCCCGTTCCTCAGATGAGTGGCTCAGGTGATGCTGACAGACTCCCATCCCACCCAGGACCTGTTTCCCAGAGGTTAAGTGAGGGAACTGTACTAGCTCAAAAAAATCTCATGATCTGTTTTAGGGCCAAATGAGACTTATGTTGTTAAAAAATGTTTTAAAAACATGCAAATCATTTAAGGAGTATTTCCCCCTAAGCTGGTAATGAATGGGAAAGAGATGCAAATAAACACACTGTGAAGTAGATGATGGACAGCTTGAGTGATGTGGTTTGCACTGAAAAACAAAAACAAAACAGCCCAGATAAATTGATAAAATCTAAAGTCTACACAGGACTGAACTGATGTCCTCCCAGACAGCGTTTTCAGCGGTAAAGCATTTGAAGACGGTCCTCCCCTGGGCCCAGGGGACACTTGAGAACAAAGATGATTTTCAGACAGCCATCCCCACCTCCACCTCAAGTGGCCTTTCTCATTAGAGTCAACCTCTTCCCATTGTCTCTGCAGTTAACCTTGCACCTCACGCTTCCTACAGAAGCGCTTTGAGGAATCAGTATGGCATTGGCTCAGAATGTTGCGACAACCACGTTTTTCAACTGGATGACCTTGGCTGTTTTATTAAACTACCTTGAACTTCAGCTTTCTCATCTGCTGAGTGGAGCCCATCACTTCACATCTGTGTTTATTTTTGTTCCCCCAAGTCCGTAACCTCAGTCCAATCAGGGGAAAGCATCAGGCCAATCAAAATTGAGGGGCATTTTACAAAATACTCTTCAAAAGAGTCCAAGTCATGGAAAACCAGTAAATTCTGAAAAGCAGTCACAGATCAGAGGAGACGACTAAATGTAATGTAGTCTCTTGGATGGGATCCTGGAACAGGAAGAAGGTACCTGTGGGAAAACTGGTGAAATCTGGATAAAGTTTGTAATTTGAGCTAATAATGGTCTATCAATGTTGATTTCTTAATTTTAAAGACATAGACTGCAGTTGCGTGAGACGTTAACGTTAGGAGAAGCTGGGTGAAGAACATGTGGAAACTCTGTACTATCTTTGCAACTCTAAAATTTGGAAATACAAATTTTATTTCATTAAAATAAAATTTTAGAATTAAAATAACGGGGCAATGACAATATCTAACATATACAAAATGTGCACCACACTGTGAGCACTCAATACACGTCTCCTCTTCTCTCCTGAAGGATATGAGGGATTGTTGCTTCTGCCACCTTCACTTGGAATGGAGATAATTTGCCTTCAATCTAGAAAAAAATAAAGCACAAATAATTGCTGAAGTCTGTAATTTAGACAAATGGACTGCATTATGGCAGGGGCAAGGGGCAGAAGGAGCATTATTTCATCTGTCTAAATCTTTTGAGCACACCGAAGGGGGAAAAAAAGAAGAAAGCCGCTCAACATTACTTTCTGTCTTTGGTGCCAGCTGCTGACCGAGTCTGGCAAGCACGGAGCTGGAAGTCTGGTGGTGGAGACAGAAAAATCTCAGCTTCCGACCCTCCAACCACATACACTGCCACACACACAAAATACATTTTTCTTTCCTCAAGTAGAACGTTTTCTCAGTAGAGCAGGGGAGGATTTCAAAGGTCAGTTTGGAAGCACACTATGCGTAAATTTTCTGGACTGAGAGCATCCCACCTCCTTAGTCTCCGACCTCAGCCTCACTCACACCTACAACAGGGAAGTCACCTTTTTCAACAAAGTGGAGCATTAGGCATATTTGCCTTCAAAAGCCTAGGGCCTTTACAACAATTTTAAATATCATCATGGTTCCTTAACTAAGAGAACACTTAAAAGGCAGACGTCTATCAGAATGACAAAGCTACCACCAGACAGTAAGTTCTAGGCTTTGGAGGAGGATTCAAGTTGTTCTGTAGGATTTTCCCAAGGATTTCAATCACCGCACAAGGAGAACCCAATTGGACTTGGTCTTGAATCTCTTCCCCTTTGGTTGACTTTTTTTCTACCCTGTTTCAGTTTCATAATTCTAAACCAGAGCCTTCACCAGTTTGTATTATTTCTCTGCTCAAAATCAGCACTGACATCTTGCTGCTGACAGCAATGGTTCCCGAACGGAGGTCCCGGGACTGGAAGAATGAGCATCGCCCGGGAGCGTGTTAGCAACGCAGACCCTTGGGTCCCACCCCAGAAACATACTGAATCAGAAACCTGAGGTTACGGAATCTGGCAATTGTCTTTTAATCAGCTCCCCAGGTCATTCTGATGCCCATTAAAGTTTGAGAATCCTCTGTTTATGACATTAAGTTCAAATTTCTCAATCTGGCTTCTAAAACTCTTAATCCAAGTCTGGTGAACCTTCCAGGTTTACCTTATGGAACAGGAAACTGACAAGAATGACTTCATTTGAGATACCAGTACGGTCCTATTCCATAAACAAACAAACAAATAAATAAATATATTTCTAATTATTTACTGAATCTTCCACCCACCCAATTTATTATGCTTGTCAATCTCTCTCTTAAAGATACATCACTTTCCTTAACTAATCCAAAGATTCAATCCAAAGTGGTTAGTTCTCATACCCGATGCAAAGCCATGAGGGACTTTGGGGGTCACTGGGAATCACCATTGGGCATGGGTTCCCCATAGTCCAGTGGATGATTATCCACTTCGGTAGAGATTGACATGCTGCTCCAGACTTCTCAGGTCAGGCTATGCTCAAGGCTCAGCCACTGTAGCCGCATGATGGCCATAAGGCTGGAGGTTGGGGCAGTGGGCAGGTCTAAAGGGACTTCTGGGCTCAGATGAGCACTGCAGAGACCAGATCTTCTCACACGCCAGGGGCCATAATGATGAGACCATGTCCCAGCCCAGCCTCCTTAAAGATGAGTTTCCATCTGAAGTCCTTTCCTAATGGCTGACTTTAGAAAGGACCACCCAACCCATCAGACACATCACAATAACACTGAACCCGTGAAAGGAAGAGAGAGATGGGGTTTTGATTGCTCTATTAGCGGAACACTTCCAAGCCTCGGTGCAAAAACAACTCAGGAATCATTGCTGCAAGGTGAAAAATATTAAGAAGTCAGGAAAACCAAAGGTCGATGATGGCAAGCCAAGAACCTCTGGTTCACTTTAGAAAACCGGCCAAGATCCTCCTCACTCACTTGTCCCCCTGGAATTAATTCTATTCAGCTTCTTCCCAATTCTTAATCAGAGTTTTGTTTTGTTTTGTTTTGTTTTGTTTTGTTTTGTTTTGTTTTGTTTTGTTTTCTTATTTTCAGGATAGCTCCTGACTTCCAGATTTGTCAACTGGTTTTGTTTTCCTGAATTCAACTCTTAAGAGAACTCAAAAGAAGTTGAATTAGATTTAATCCTTTTGGTCCTTCAGGGATCATTCTTATTTCAAATACAAGCCCTTTAACTGACAAACCCTTGACCACCCTCCTTGAAGGTGTCTTAATCAAGGCGTATAACTCTGCTGTTCCTTTCCAGGGACAGTAGAAGCAGGGGTGGTCTGAAAACTCCCCTTTGATCACTGTCAGCAAAATGCATAATTTTTTACAAAAATAGAAGTAAAGAAAAGCTATGAACAACTTATTTGTTAGTTAGAAACAAGTCTGTTAGTTATCTATTATCTATAACTGCATGATATATCCCCAAATTAGTTTAAAATAAGGATAATTATTTATTACCTCTCATAGTGTTTATAGGTCAGGAATTGGGGAGTAGTTTGGCTGGTCAGTTCTGGCTAGGGTATCTCATGGGGTTTCAGTTATCTGAAAGTTTGACTGGGGCTGGAGGATCTGCTTCCAAGATAACTCATGGCTGTCAACTTGATGTTGCCTGTTGGCTGGGGGCCTCAGTTCCTCTCCATGTAGTCCCTTCCATGGGGTTAATTATGTATTCTCACTAGAGTTGACATAAAATACGGAATACCTTGCCAAATCTAATTTCTACATAAATAACAAAGTTTTTTTTAGTATATCTCAAATATTACATGGAATATACTTATAGTCTTAAAAAATCCATCATTTATCTAAAACTCAAATTTATCTGGGAGTTCCGTGTTTTTACTTGCTATAGCTGGCTACTTTAGTCTTCATGACATGCAACTGGCTTACTCCAGAATCAACAATCCAAGAGACCAAGGATCTGAGGAAGAGTGCCACACAGCTTTTTATAATCTGGTCTTCAAAGTCATCCACTACATTCTGTTCACTGTGCAGCCCAGCCCTAACTCCATGGAGAGAAATTTCGTACAAGACTGTGAATATCAGGAGAGGAGGCTCACTGGGACCATGCTGGAGGCCGCCTACCACAATTTCCAACCAAGATTTATCTGGCAAAGTTCTTAAATGTTGAAACAAGGAGGTTTGGGAAAATTGATGAGAAGCATGTTGATGAAGGTGCATCCTTAATCAAACAGAAATTAAAATATTGAGAGTAGACAAAATTTTTTAAAGATAAATCCATCATAATAATTTTTATATGTAGTAAAACTAGTCAAACCAAAAATTTAGTTTTATTTTTAGACACAAAAATGGTGATTTAAGCCTTAAGGAATTAATTAACTAATTGAGTCTTGAGTCACAATTCAATCCTACTCAAAGTCCATCAATATATGTTTATTTCTATATATATAATGTTAACATATGCAAAGTGAGAGTTCATAGTTTATAAATAAAGAAATAACAGTACCCAGACACGGACAAAGGAGCATTTTGTGAAAAAGAAAAAAGACCTAAGTTATTAACTCACCAATACCATACCTACTTCTCAACAGAAGAAAACAGAGGTGAACTGCCTTTAAATTAAAAGGGAAATGTGTGCAATTGAGGGCTTGCCTTCTGTCTGCTTAACAGATCCCAGGGGCCGCGTCAGCTTGGGTCGGGGCTTTGTAGAATATGGGATTCATGTATTTTTCAACATGTATAATAGGCTAGAATATGTGCTGTCATCTTCCCTTATCGAAGATGCTACAAAATGACTCTTTTACCTACCCAAAAAAAGGGGGAGAAAAGAAGCACCGAAAATGTCAGGTTTTCTACTTTTTAAAATAGTCTATCTAAATGTAGATTCCTGGTAGAATGGCCCGGGAAATTTACGGCACCATGTGAACGTGGGCATCCGGGAGGGCGTCCATCAGCGACGCCTGCAGAGACACAGACCGTGTGCTGTGCTTTGACTCAGGTGCCCACAAAGGGGACAAGGGGCCCGGGGTTCCAGCCACCCAGGTCTGGGTATCAGCCAGGGTGCTGTTCCAAAGGCGTACCCTCCACACAGCCTCGGTCATCCACCAAACTTACTTCTTGGCCCCTGAGTGTACAACAGCCTCAGGCTTTCTCGCTGAAAATAAATTAGACTATCAATGGGGAAGATATTTACTAGGAAGAAAAAAAAATGCATTTCGTTTCTCAAATATAAACATTAAGTGACTGCTGGCAGGACTCAGACCACCTCCACTCCAGGGTCCGGACTCTTTTGTACAGAGTAGAATAAGACGTTCAAAGTGATCATCATATAAATAACTGCTGGGACGTGGGACGGGCACTAAGAGGGCATCACTACGCCAGGCGCTCGCAGTTGGGTGGTCGTGGGAAGGGTCACCGGGGACAGGTTTTGATGTTTACTCTTTGCATTGAGAATTGCGTCTCAGAATTTTCACTAATGAGTGAAATTTGCAGCCAAGCGAGTAAACTGGAGGAAATGCAAAAAATATTCTCCTGACTGTTTCATAGTATTAAGTTTCAACTTCAAGGTGTCAAAGCTTATGGTGTGATTGACTTTCAAGATTATGCCTGGGGCCATTGGGGAGGGTGAACACGTGGCAAGGGTGGGCAGCTACACCTGTGCAGGTGAGTGTGTGTGTGTGTGTGTGTGTGTGTATGTGTGCACACGAGCACGGTGAGGGCACTCAGTACCTTTTAACCAACTGCCAGGACAGTACAAAGGACATAATCTAAACCCAAAGAGTAACCTTGGCCACACATTAGAACCACTGAGGAGCTCTTAAAAACCCTGCATTTTTAAGGCCATTCTGCATACCAATTAAACCCGAATATCAGAAGGTAGACGCAGGAAGTATTTTCTAAAACTCCCCAGGTGATTCCAATGTGCAACAGGGAACAAGAAAACCACTGCCCTTCTAGAACATTTCCAACATCAAAAGAACATTAACGTTACCTGGATGCTTGTTACAAAGACCAACTCTGATTCAGAAGTCCTGGCGTGGGATCTAGAAATATTCTTTACAACTGGCACCCTACGGAACTAGAATAAAAACAGTCCCTGATCTCTGCTTTGAGAAACACATCTAGACAGAATTTTCACTTGAAAACGTGGAAATACAGAGACAGAGGGAATGGCATGGTATTGAGATAGGTGCGTGGGAGACCAGAGCTTACGGGGATGATTCAGGCTGATGACTTCATAGAAGATGCCTACCAGTGCCTACAGAATTCAGAGCGACTTGCCCGAATCCATTTGGCTAGTGGCAGGGGAGTGAAGTTCTCTCCAGGCTCAATCAAGTGGGAAAAAAAAAAAAAAAAAAAAAAAAGATTTCCTCTGTAAGTCAGCACTCACACCCATCATGATTATTCTGTTAATCAGATCTGTTGGAATTGCATGCAAAGAAATAGCCCATAAGCTTTAATTAAGATCCAGTGATTTTTTTTTTTTCAAAGAGAAAAGTATAGGAGTTTTCAAGAATAGATATGGCGAGATTTATTTTGGCTTCTCCCAGCAACATTTTGCTCACCTGTCAGATCTGTGCAGGATCCTAGAGATTTGAGGCTGCAGAGCAATTGTTAATTTTGAAGATGTCAGCGTCTGTTTATATTCATAGCGAAACTCTCCGCCTCTGTCTTCCTCTTTGTTTCTCTCTGTCTCTCTTTCTCTCCCTTAGTCATGTATCCACTTGACAATCTGTTTATGAATGTTAAGTTTTCCATCACTTTTCTTAACTCAGAATGAGAGGAGACCACTGAGAGCGCTTAGTCGGGTCGACAGGAACGGTTTTTCACACACATCTCTCTCCCTAGCTTCTCCTGAAACTTGGCATGTCTCGGGCTGAATCCATTGCAAGGAGGCGGAGCTGAAGTGAAGAAAGTCTGGCCAGTTGAAGCTTTTAGGGGAATTCAAGCGAGCGGACTAATTTTCCATGCTGAAATGCAGCCAGGCCAGACGGGTTGACACCTCATTTTTTGCAAGAAGTAACTTGGGACAGCGAGTGATGAATCCAGAGATTTGGTCCCAGCTGCCTCTTATCTCTGATGGTGCCCCCCGGCCCCACCTGGCTCAGTCCTGACTCACGGGACAAACCCTGCAGCCGAGCCACCCTGCCCGCTTCCCACGGGCCTGGAGGCAGGCTTGCGGTCCAATGACTGGCTAAGCCGCCCCACCTTGCCATTTCAGATCTGAATCAGGCTTGGGGTGGAACCGCTCCACAGAAGAAAACTTCCACATATGGAAACCTGGAGGCTGTTGCTGTCCTTTGAAAGAACTTTCTAGAATTTCTCCCACTATCACTGCTGAAAAGCTACTCAATTATTGGCCCTCAGAGCTAAGAGCAAGCAATCCTTCCAGCCCTTTCAGGTAGAGAAAGGACAGCTGAAGTCCAGGCCTTTCCTTACTTTGCCTCTAGATCATATTGCAACTCTGAAGAAGGGCTCGGGCTAGAATCGGGGTCTCCTGGTTCCAGGTTCAGTGTCTGGGATGGGACACCGGTGGTGAAGTTGAACAGGAGGTCACGGGCTCAGTTTTCAAGGGGGAACTCTAGGACGCTCTAGATCGAAGCTGTGCGTTATGGCAGATGCCTGTCCACATCACTGTTAAGTACTTCACTTGAAATGCAGGTGGAGCAGGGTGAGATGTGCTGTGAGCGAGAAATATTATGAAATACTACCAGGTCTCATGGCAGAAAAGCATGTAAAATACCCCATTGATATTTTATGTCGATGTATGTGTTAAAATGATATTCTGAATAGATAGAGATAAATAAACTCTATTATTAAAATCAATTCCTCTGTTTGGTTCTGTTTTTACCCTTTGTAGTGTAGCTACTAGAACAGTTAAAATGATATGTGACTCACTGCACGTCTGTGAGACAACGTGGTTTCGGATATATGGATTCGGGAATGACAAGCTGAGAACCTGTCACCTCTTCTCAAGAAGAGTGGCACCACTGTTGCATTAACCAAAATTGCCATCTAATCTCTCCTGGAATAACATCGTAGCTCCTAACCACGTCCTCTCCTGAACCTTCCCGTCTTTTCTGTTCACCTCAACTAGAGGTCTCTTCCCAAAGCAGAAACCTGATTATGTCGCTCCCCTGCTTGAAATCCTACAAACTCTCCCCCCGCCCACGCCCACCCTCCCTCCCTACTCAGGGCCCCGTGTTCCTTCCTGCTCCTCTGCCTCTGCTGGTGCTTCTCTCCCTTACCTGAGTCCATTCTGGGCGCTGTAGTAAGTTACCACAGAATGAGCACTTTGTGAACAGAAGTTTATACCCCACAGGCTGGAAGCCCAGATCAGGGTCCCAGCACGGTCGGGACCTGCTGGCGGCTCTTCCAGGCTGAGCCCTGCTGCTTCCTTGATGTATCCTCACACGGCAGAAAGAGGGCGAGGGACGCTTTCTGGGGTCCTTTTAAAAAGGCACTAATCCGTTCATGAAGGGTCCACCCTCACGACCTAATGACCTCCCATCCTTGGGGGTTAGGATTTCAACAAGGAAGTTTGGGGGAGATGCAATCAGCCCGTAACACCACCAGTAGAAATGGACTTCTTTCTCCCTTGACCCCTCGGAGTTGAGACTATTTTGAGAACTCAGCATAAGGCTTCTCACTCAAGACACCTTCCCTGCCCCTCTCCCTCCTGGGCCGTGGTCACGCCTGCACCAGCCAGATCACATGTTTTGACATTGTTTTCAATCTCAGGTCCATTAAATAGCTCCTGGATGCAGGACTTTTTATCCAGGTGTCCAGAAGTTTCATTTCAGTCTGCAGGATATTGATGTAGAAAATCAGGAGACCCTGAAAATTCCTCTGGTGCTGCCTGGAGTTTAATTAGCACCACAAAAACCACAGACCGAAGTCATTGAAGCAGCAAGTTACATCTAGGAGAAGGCAGACAGCTTTAGTGGCCCCAGAAGTAACGTCAGTGACTTGCTTCTCCTCTGGCTGCTATGTTTTGAAAATCTCACAATTTGAGAACTTTGCCAACATTTTCAAATGTCCTGCCATCCGCCACAAATTCAGCCCATCGGCAAATATTATAAACTCATCTAAATGGATACTGAATCGTCTTTTTGCTCCATCTCCCTGCTTTCACCTTATCACAAAACAGGGGTCCTCTCTTCTCTGAACAATTCAGATTCCTTCCCACTTGGTCAACCTCCATGAACTCATGCTCCTTCTCAGTTATTCCACAAGGAGCAGCCAAAGTGAGGTTATTGAAATGCAAATGATATGAATATTATGATACAGATTTCTTACTCAAAACAGTCCAGTGCTTTTCCATCACACGTGCAATAAAGTCCAAACTCCCTGCCCTGGTTCACACACCCTGTGTCTCCTCCTGCCATCAGCCCTGATCTTCCCTGTCCTGCCCTCTTGCCCTTTCTGCTGCACACACACGGTCCTTTTTATTCAGTGATTACTCCATCCAATTCCTACCACAGGGTCTTTGGACCAGCTGTTTCCTCAGCCTAGAATGCCCTCCCTACCAATACATGCATAACCACCTTTTCGTCACATAGATTTTGGTCAAATGTCACATTTCCAGAGAGGTCTTACATGAACAGATAACCTGAAATCACTTAGTCACTGTTGGTCACATTCCCCATTATAATTATTTGCCTAGTGGTTATCACAATTTTGTTTTATTTAGTTAGGTGATTGTCTTTCTTCTCCAATTTTCTGGGAGCAGGTAGGTTGTCTGTTCTGCCCCCCACTTTATCCTTATTAACTAAATTAATGCCCATCACATACAGCTCAATCAATATTTGTTGAAATAATAGTTATATTATTTATAATATATTATAAAATAATAAACCCCCTTGTCATTTTATCTTAACAGTGCTTACTGAAAAGCTAAAAATTAAATTGTTTTATAAATTAGGGAACCAAGATCCATTAGATATGAAGAGTCCCAGATTACTTAAAGGTGTTTTAATGGCTGAGCAATCAATTCACCTTAAGAAACTCAGTTCCCTTGTCGAGAAAAATTAGAAAATAGTAAGCTTCTCTTCGCATTGCTCTCTAGTACATACGTACAATTTTCTTTTTAAGAACTCTTTGAGGGCATCAAAATACGCCAGGCCCCAGTGGATCTCTCTCTCACGGTGATGAGCAGAATAGACTTCTAATTTCACTGCAGAAGCTTGCATAGGCTGCACAAGGTATAAGACGTGATTTCATTGAAAGGCTTTCGGGCTCCTCCTGCAAACTAGGGAAGGGGGTTTTATGGTATGACCTAATAAGAATCATCTAATCCACGATTCCTTCTGTATGGTGGGAATCCTATTTTCAGTACAAACTCAGTATAGAAACTGCACTCGGCTGCCAAATCTCAAGTGGAACATGAAACGGCTTCCATCTCCACATTTCAACTCAGGCTAGATCAGAGATTGCAGAGAACAAAAAGGCAGGAATGAATGCAGTGAGGATTCCACAGAAATGCAAGCAATCTCTACTGTTTAACCAAGAGGGGTCACTTGTGCTGTAGTCCCCGTTGCAGCTGTATAACTCAGTTACTGAGGAATTCCCCATAATACATTCTGAAAGACACCATTTATAGAAGCAGCTCTGCTCCTGGACAGTTTTGAAAGTGATTGGTATTGTGTACAAAAGGCAGTCAACAATGTGTACCCAGTGAAAGAGAGTTGGCACGGATCCAAAACATAGGAGGGACGCATTGAATGTTTGATGATTGAATGAAAAAAAAAATGAAATAAATGAATAAATAAATGAATGAATTGCAGCAAAGCGGAGTCTGCCCAAGACATAGAGAGTTCTTTTGATGACATTTTGCTAAAGATCTGGGGGCTTATGATATATGCCTTGTTCTTTGCTTAACTGTACTATGTTTAAATTAAATGCATAGCAAAAGAACATTATTTTCACAACAGAGAATGTGTCCTGTCATCCTGAACAGATCATTTTGAGAAAGAATGGTAAGCCATGGCATAAATACATACATGGAAGAGGTAGACCCAGCTGAACAGTATGTCAGGATCAGGGTCCTAGGGACCTAAGCAAAATGGAACAAACAAATAGTAAACAAAACAAAGTTATGTTGTCTCAAGACTTGTTTATCTTTGGGTTTCCTAAAAGTATATTGTCCTTGATCCAGGGTGGATAAATGAGTGAAAAAAAGACTGCAATTTAACTCAGGGTTTAAAAGGACATGGAGCTTTGGGTTCTGTGACCATATGTGGTGGCCCCGTTGGCCTCTGAACACCCTGCAGGTCCCAGCCAAAAGTATGCATTCACCCAATTGTATTGAAATGCAGTGAACTGATTAGAAGATTGGAGCTCTTGTTGTAAGACTTGCAAAAGTCGTTTGGTTTACCTGGGCTTCCGGTCCTTCTGTACAGTGAAGAGGCAGCACCAGACTCCGTGAGCACTAAGGAGACCTCCAGTTGGAAACACTCCCAGCTTTTTGTATTTCCACCTTCTGTCATCTGGCTACAACATAAATAGACAAATGACATCTTATTCTAGGAATGTTCTCTTGCACCCCGACATGCGGCCTCACAGGTGGCCATGGCTGGACCTGTGGGCTACAGACCACCCCAAGCAGACGGAGGGATGAGCTGCGTGTCTGGGTGGCTTCGGTGTCCTGCCAGAGCCTGTGCCTGGAGCGCTGAGATCACAGATGTCCCTCCCAGATAGCAGTTACAGCACATGCTTCTCCTCTTGGGGGGAGGTTGCTGGGCCCGTGCTGGGAACAGGCTGGGAAGCCACACGACCTCGCACGCCCCGGGGCGCAGGGACGGCTTTGCTCCGGGCAGACTGCTGTTCAGAGTCCCGTTCCACCTTTTCCATCCTCTGCCATCTCCATCATCCCGCCCTTGCTGGACTCCACTTGTCCATTTGCCTTCCTGCTTGGGGCAAGTCAAGCGCATGGCACCAGATCATCTGCCTCCATTTGGCTCCTGTCCCAGGTAGCCCTGGAGACCAGCCCGATTCCTTTTATGGTACGTGAGCTCGTGCAGAGCGCTGCTACGGCTTGCCTTTGATTTTATGTAACATGAAATCATCTGGTCAGAAACAGGTCTCATTCGGATGGTTTAGGGCCCTGTCCTTAGCAGGACCTCTGGCCAGAATGGGCACCATGGGCCACCAGACCCTCCACAAATAGCTGGTTTCAGCTGGGAGATATTCAGGGTCTGAGTACAACCAACTTGGTGAGAGTGGCCAGGTCTCTAGCTCCTTGCACGGGTTTCCCAAGCCAGAAGGAGGGTGAGGCAAGCAAGTCACCGAGGATGCCCCATTTAAGGAGGCACTTGACCTGAGGGCTACGTGAGTGCAAGGCTGGCCCCTAACAGAGAGAACCACCTTAACTTGTGCAGGTGGGACCCTTGCTTGCCTCTCTCTAGACTCTATCCTGACGTTTCCATAAAATTAGCCTGGTCACGCGTTTCCGGATTATTATGAGAACATGAAGAAATCACGTACATAAAATAGCTAGCTCTCTTCCTGACACCTCGTCCCGTCTCACTAGTGAAAACTATCTAGAATCTTGAAATCACGGCAAGAGGGAGGCTTAGCTGAAAAAGCCTAGATCCACACGGTAGAGGTTCAACTGACAAACTCAAGCCCTCTGCATAAGCAAACCACAGGAAGAACGCGGCCGGACGCTAATGCAAATCATTTCTCACTGTGCACTGAGCACATTCCCCACTGCGTCCCAGGCACGTGCCTCTCTCTTTAAGGTGATGCCGTGCTGTTCGCGCATCGGCTCAGCATCCTACCTTGACCTGTGTGCAGGGCCGCTCTCCACCGGCGGTGCTCCTGCTTTGCGGTGGTGCCTGGAGTGACCACACTCCTCCTCCCTATCCCTCTGGTGCAGGGCCCTTTGTATAACCCTGAAGCTTAGGAAAGTCTGCTTTTCCAGAAACCCTCTGCAAGGGGCTTGCCTGTCCCCCTTCACCGTAGTATATTAGGGAGGTGAGAAGGTCATATAGTCTATTTTACAAGGATTCGAAACCACAGTCTCAGATTAAGTGTAACAGGAAAATTGCTTCCCATGCAAAGCATCCATCGCCTCTGTCGCAGTCCTGCATCGCCTTGGCTGCAGAATCCTGGACTTTTGCCACTGGACGGATTCACGCTCATCATATATGCTACAGAGATGTGTGATTTGCATGCTGAGTTCCTAGGATCTCTTTTCCTTTTGCGCGTCTGCTTCTACATTTTTGCGGAGTCTCTCAAGCATGTCTCCTCCTACGCATTCTGTCAAACTTCCCCTGGAGTAATAACTGAACAGGAGCCCTTTGAAGGTGTCCGCTGCAGGCTTAAAACTGGGATCGGTCCATGGAAGGCCTCATCTCTAAGCTGCACAGCACGACAAGCAGGCCATTCGCCCCACTGTGTACAAGATGATGGAGACACGAAGAAGTTAGCAATCTTTCCAGAGCAGATTAAGAACTGAACTGGAAGCCAAGTTTCTCTGAAGTTGAACGTGGCATCCATCCACCTTTCGCCGTGGTTTCACAAATATTTGGGTGTTCATGTGCTTCTTGCTTCTTCGCTGGTTCATTGTGGTCTCCCTGGTAGGGTTGTCCCTCCCTTTCTCTGAACCTTTCTTAACCACTGCAGCCTACAATGGAAGCTCTCACTCCTCTGTACTGCGATGCTTATCACAAGGACCATTTAGATATCCTTGTGCGAGTGACAATGTATCTGCAAGAACTGTTCCTTCTGCTGACAACATACTGAGAAAGCGATGTTTATTGGAACTTTGTGCATTACCTCAAATAACTTGAACCCTCTGCATATACTCTGAAGGACATGCATCCAAAAGATATGGAGTTACAGAAGGCACTAGGACAGTTCCCAGATGTCTAATGATTTATCTCTGTGGCTTTTGAGCCTCATTTGCCTCAGAACAAAGATGATGATGAAATGTTTCTCTGCAGATTGAGTATGTGTTGGTTATTTGGTTTTACATTGGCGTAATTGCTTCGATGCCTATAGCTTCCAAAATGCACATTCAAATTTATAACTGCTTCGGAAATTCAAAATCCACCAGGCCAGTGTAAATGTTAACACTTGGAATTTAGTTTAAGTATTCAGAGTTAGAATCAACCTGCAAACTGGATGATCTTGCAGAGTTCTCCAAATGTATTTGCTTCGGTGCACATAGCTCCTCCACGACTTGAGCTCTGATCCCTCAGCCTCATTGAAACCTCAAGATTAAGAACTGGGGCGGGAAGGAGCAAGGAAGAAGGGTGTTCACATGGAGCGAACAGAAGTGGAAAAGGTGCAGGGAAAGTGATCATGGGACCTGTAAGGTGCGGAGAGGCCACATGTAAAGATGCAAAAACAGGGAGAATCCAGTGGACCCAGGTGAGCTGCTCTGGGTGTAATTCACAGATCAGAAAAGACCATGGCGTTCGGGATGAAGCCCCTGGAACCTTCTGCAGAACAGGGTAAACGGAAGCCAGCCCTCAAGGAAGCAGAGGTGGCTGTGGGAGCTTGAAGGGCCTGACACGGGCTGAGTCTGAATTGCGTCCCTCCCCATGTTCCTGTGCTGAAGCCCTAACCTCAAAAGGTGACGGGCTTTGGAGACAGAGGCTCTAAAGAGATAATTCAGTGAAAAGGCAGTCACAGGCTGGGCCCTCATGCAGCATGACTGCTGCCCTTATAAGAAGAGGAGACTTAGACACAGACACACACAACGGGAAGACCGTGGGAAGGCACAGGGAGAGGGCGGCCGTCTGCAAGCCAGGGAGACAGGCCTCGGAGGAAACCAGCCCTGCTGACACCTTGATCTGGAGCTTCCAGCCTCCAGAACTGAGACAATGCCGCCGCACATTTCAGCTCTTTAAGCACCTGGCCTGGGATGTGTGGCTGTGGCAGCCCTGGGCGGCTAACACAAGGCCCAGGTTAGAAAACGCTTCCTGTGCTTGCAGTAAACTCCAAATTCTGACACGTTCATACGCCAGGTTTTTAAAAATGTAAGTTCTAATTTTAAATAATGGTTTCATACTGATTTTGTTCTGAATGTTGGGTTCTCCTTCAATATTATAAAGATAATGTTGTCTCTAGATTATACTATATTTAATTCTTATGCTTTTACAGTTTTTGAAAAATAAATATATTCACAAATGAGAAAGGAAAGATCTGTTCCTGAATCCGGAGTCCCCTTTTGTGGTTCCGCAAAAGTAGGGCTACCTAGCCATAGTGAATTTCATACCTTACAGCGTTTGCAACACGACAACCACTGATTTCAAGCAAGGCCAGAGCAAGCAAAAAACTTTTTTAATTAATAGAACTACTCAGATCATCCCATATTAACAGCTCCAGAGAGCTGCTGGGTTTTGGTAGCGGGGGATGTGTGCTTTGGCAGAGAGTTGGGGAGATATAAAGTGTTATTTCTAAAGTGGCCAAAGCATGTGGTTGAGTGTACCTATTCCAGGACATTTGTTGCCTGGAAGGGCACTCTTTGCCCTTTTGTGTGACCAGGGCTGCAGACCCCTGGCCCCCAGTAACCTCAGAAATACATATTTAAGGCGTTATTTGGGGTTACTCCCCTCACCTCCTTTTTTAAATTGAAAGGACTTGTTTCTTTTCTACAACTGCCACCAAAGTCAAACTGTTGGAAAGGAACAACAGAATGACAGATTGCTTGTTCCAAATAATTGGACCGACAAAGCAACAAGCAGTGGGTTATGACAAAAATATTTCTCCCAGTGTGTTAAACTTCAGTAATTCACCGGACAAAGACACTGAGCTGTGTCTTCCAGGGAGGGGAGGCTGCTTTAACGGCAGGATAAAATTCCCCATGCTTTTCTCTTTAAAAGATCTAAACACAAGCAAAGAATGAAAACTGGCCAGAATGCAAGAGTGTGACCTTGAAGGGAGACGCTGGACACAAAGAGGTGGCTGGAGAGGAGGTCGAGCCAGACCTGAGACAAACACTCGGAAGGCTGTGCCCCACCCAGACCCTCACGTGGTCAATGTGATTAACAACAGATGGGGTGATTCTCTCTAACCCAAGGCTACGTGGGGGGCTCGGACTGGGGTCTCTTGGAGATGTTTACACATCCCAAGGCACATCCTTAAGGCTCAAAGTCTATACCCAGGGTTTTGGCCAGGGTCCAGGGTCAGGTGGTGATGGGGTAACGGTCCCATTGCCTTTGATCAGAGAAGGCTATGGATTGAGGCTGAGCTGGGGAGGGCGGCTGCGAGCTCCAGCAATGGCTGTGTCTCACCCCACAGGGCGTGACTAACCGGAGGCAGGACTCAGCCCAGCCCTCTCTTGATTTGGAAGGAAGGCAATCTGAGACAATCACACCCCCAGACCAGCCCAGAGCTCCTCTGATATTGGCGGGGGGTGGGCTGCGTGACCCATGAGGTCTTTTTCATGTCCAACGTCTGTATTAAAAGGCATAACTTTCAGATTGGTTTAAGCTGACAGTCTGTGAGGCCTCACATGCAATGCGTAGTTTGGTTTATTTTTTTTTAAATTGTGTTTATTTCATTAATTTAAAACCAAAGACATATCAGCAAAAAAAAAAAAAAGCAAAAAACAAAAAACAAAAAGACAAACAAATAAACAAAAAAAAAACCAGACATGAATTCATTGTCTCTCCCGTTACTTGGCTGTTACATTTCAGAGGCACGGGGAAAACTCCAAAATTCACCTACAGCCACACCAGGCCCACATGAGTTTGGTAACAGGAAGTCCAACTGTTTGGGCAACCTAGTTGTAACTGTTGGGTGCAGGGATTCTGGCAACCCTCAGAATATTCCAGAAACAAATAACAAGACAGAAAGACTGGTAGATGTACCTGCATGCTACCAGAACACCAACACAAAAACTCACCAGTGTGGGGCTGTCACTTATGGCCGCCACTGGGAAGGCCCCAAGGCAAGAGTCCTTCCCCTTCTCTGTAGGTTTCTGGGCTGTTGTCACTGACCACACGTCTGTGGCTGACGCAGAGGACATTCGGACAGCAGCCTGAGAAGTAACTCCAGGAGGAATCTCAGGAAGCAGGGACCTCCCTTGACCCCACGGGCATCTATCGTGCTTTGTTGGAAAAGCTAGGAGTTTGTTGCTGAAAGGATACAGTTTGTGTGTTTCCCAAATGAATCCAAAACCTCTGGAACAGGATCCCACAGCCCCTTCCACGTGTATGGTGTCACCCTCAAGTCCACCGTGAAAGAAAGAGGAAAAGTCTCAGCTGGGAATCAGGTGGGTGACGGGGAGCCCGGCTCTGCCAGTTACTGGCCAAAGGGGTGACCTTCGATAAGCCCGTGTCGCCATCATCAGTCTCAGAGCTATCCGATCAGGGTCAGGCTGACCCTGAACCTGGGCTTCGTGCCACACAGCTGAAGCCAACTGTGTTGTCCCGCAGCAAAGGAGAGGCTGGGTAAGACGGCACCACTGGGGTCCTGAATCCATGGGAAGAAGTGTGGGCTTCACCCTGGAGGTGCTGGGAGATGCTGGGTGGATTTTGCATCATTAAGAAATTGTTCTACTAAAGCCAAATCAACACACAGATTTATAAAAGAATGGGATTGAATCCGTGTTAAGTATGGACTCTGCATTTGCAGAATTAACATGGTATGTTTCTTCCTCTGTCTACATATTTAAACTTTAACCAGTCAATCTTTACAGACACATCTAACAAAAAGCAGTCGGGGTGGTTTTGGAGAAGAGTCAGACACCCACATATGAACTGGTTAACATCTACAAGGTGCAGGAAGTGGACCAGCAGTGGTTACCATGAGGTTACTCATCTATATTACTCTTTATTTAAATCCATTCAATCCACTGTCTCTGCTCTGTACCCTGGTCACCACCAGCTATCAGGGAACTGACTTTCTAAGGGACATTCAGATCTGGTTGAAAAAGGAGAAGGCTGGTGGCAGGAAAAGTCTTCATTGCATCATCTTTGTGGCTAGTGGATTCCACAGCTTCTCTGAGGCTCAGCCTCCTCATGTGTCATGGTAATAACAGAATTGTCCTTGTTCTCCAGAAAGATTTTTCAGTAATCAAACATGGGCTCTGGACTGGATTGGAAAATCAAAAAGTATTAATTAAAACAGTATAAAGGCTAGAATCCCAGAAAGGGAGGGGTTCCTTAACCCAAACACTGAAAAATGAATTAACAACCATTTCTTATAAAAAGAACAAGAGTGAAATACTGTAATTTTTTCAGACATAATGCTTGTCCTTGGAGACTCTGGTCCAGCTAGGAAATTGGGGCAAAAATACAAGGAATGAAGACTAACAGTGTTAGGGAGCACCTAACGGGCTGTCAAGGAAGCAATCATATTTTCTGAATCCAAGTTGAAATATAATTGTCCCAGGAAGAAAAAAAAAAAAAAATATATATATATATATATTTGACGTGCATATTTATTCATGAGAAAGTTCTTGCAGCGCTATAAAAATAAGTCTATTTTTTCAGAGAGTCTTTATTCAAAAGAACAAAATGATAAGATGATGGTACTTTCCAAAAGAGAGAGACTTTGTGGTTTCGTTAGGTGTGGTTAATTTCTGAAAATGTCTCTGTGAAGGTCTCTAACAGGCAAAGGTTTTGAAAGAATATAAGATAATTACTAGGCTATCAACGAATTAAAACAAGGCTCCGTGTCATATTCATTTTTGTGTCTTCTAAAGTGGCTAGAAATGTCCCTGAAACATCCCAAGCTTAAGTTAAATATTCAATAAGAGAAAAAAACAAGAAGACATCAGAAAGGACATGAAACTTGAGGGGGACGTGTTTTCCTTTCTTTCTGGAGATGTTCCTTATGTTTGCGGTTTCCAAGAGCAAAGCTCTTCTGGGAGCTCCCCTAAACTTGAGATGCACATGGATCAACTTTCAATTTTCCCCTAAAATCACGCCCCATTGTCCTCACTCTTGCTTCACGTAAGGATAACTCCTCATTTGTCAGTTCAGCTGTCCGGAACAACCCTATGACAGCAAAGGGACAATAACAGGTACCGAGCCACCTAAACAGACGCCGGAAGCCCTCCCAGTTAGCTCCGCTGTTCACGCCCGGAGGGGGCTGCGGGCGCTGCCCAGCGGTTTACTTTTTCAAGCCAAAGCCAGTGTAGGTAGCAGATCCCGCACTAAGGCAGGGGAGAGCAAATCCTCAGCGCAGTTTTCATTTGAAGGGAGGAAGCACTTCCTCAGACTGGCTCCAGTAATGGGGCTGATGGTGTGGACACAGCGTCACGGCCTGGGGGTTCAGGAAGGGATGTAATCGCAGCAGTTCTGGGAAGCCCACGCATTTCCTGGGCCTCTCACTCAAAGCCCCTCGCCATCTAGCAACGTACCTGCTTGTGTGTTTGTTTTTCATCTCTCTCTCCTCGATCAGCATCTTTCTTTTATCTCAAACAATGCCCCAGCAGTTTCTCCACTCAGTGAGGACACCGATCGTGGGAGCTTTTGGCAAAGGGCTCAGAATTCCAGTCCTATTGAGACGGGAATGGGGCAGGGCACAGCCATTCAAGGAATGCTACAGCAATTAACATCAAAACGGTGAAAGATTCAACCCCCAGGAGGCCTTGAGGCTCAAGATGATGGGAGATTTAACTTCTAGCAGACCTGGAGCTTCATTGTACGCCCATTGTAATACAAGCGTGGTGAACAGCACGCCCGCAGGCGCCGTGGCAGTCCCAGGGCTGGCCACAGAAGGTCGGAGTGGGAAAGGGCCAACCTCCTGGGAACCCCAGCCCCTTCCCCAGGCTACTTAGACTGGTCCTTCCACTTATCAGCACATGAAGCCACCGAGACCAGAAAAACTGGCAACATGGGCGCCTGCCGCCTCCCCCGACCCCCTCTCTATCGGGTCTGAGACGGCCCGCTCTCTGTCTATGGAGTGCGTACCTACTTTTAATCTGAGCACCAACCCCCACACCCCGTGGCCTTTCTCTTGCCTTTCAGTGTCTCTTTCTGAATAAATCTACCTTTACTCAACTGTGGCTCGCTCTTGAATTCTTTCCTGCGCGAAGCCAAGGACCCACACTTGGGGGCACGTCCCAGGGGCTCAGCCGAAGCCTGGGACACGGCCCTCGTCACGCCCCACATCTGTTATCCTGCATCACCCTTGGCAAGAGACGTCCTTGCCTCAGCTCGTCTCCCCCAGCCAGTCCACAGAGAGTCGAAGTCCCTGGCCAAAGCCCATTTACCTTGAAGCTAATGAAACTTATGATTTATATGTTCACTTGCAGGGGCGCCTTTCAGGGCTGAGGAGGAAGCCTAGGAATGTGTTGATGCAGTCGTGTGTCTTTGGAACATCTGCCCTAGTGAGAGAGTTTATCCACGTCGGTGAAGACAGCTGTCCCTTCCTGCCCCGACTTTCTCTCCTTCACACTGGCCCTCGTCCCAGGCGATGCTGGGGCAGCCAGAACACTTCGGGGACCCAGAGAAAGGGCCGCTGAGCTGGGGTTACATACAGTTTGGAGTTTGTATGTTCACAATCACTTCCAAGACGAGCTAAATTCCGCCTGCTCTCCTGATGTGGTAAATGGTCTGACTTCCGGAAACCATGTATTATGCGTGGTACTAAGTCACCTGCCACTGTCACAGGAAGGAGTGTGGCTGGAGGTCGTGCTGGGGTATGAAGGTTCTCTCGGTGCTTAAGCCTGGAAGCAGATGGATGAAGGAGGAGGTGGAGCAGAGACAGGAGCTGTTTGTGGAAATGTCTTCCGCGTATCACGTGTGCAACATTGGAAGAAGGCATTGGGCTTTCGGGAACGTCTGGTGAAAATGGAGGTCTTACCCTGTCAGGAACACACTAGCTGGGGCAACACACTCATCTAGACAGTCAGGGTTTAACACATAGTTTATTTGTTTGTTTTCGTTTTTTGGGTTTTTTTAGTGAATTGGGTTTGAAGAGCAAAAGCCCAGAGCAGAAGCACAAACAGCACATATATTCGCAACAGCTGGTCATTATAAGGAATTTAACAATATTTTTTTAATGCTCGGCCACATCTTAAAAATCCACACAAATAGCCAATATTTTGTAATGCCTGTAAGAGAAAAGTAACTTTTGAAAACTGTATAAAATTTTTTTTAATTTAAATCTACGTGATTTTACCAATAATGAGTTGTGATGTTGAAAGAAAGTCTTTGAAATTATAATTTAAAAAAAATCGCCCATGTATTACCATTTTTCTTCTCTCTAGGAAAAAAAGTGAAGTTTAAAAAATGTAGTTACATAGACATGCAGCCAAAAATGCAGGGGCAAAGAATTCTTTAGATGTTTCAGGCAGTAAATTAATACAAATTATGTTCTTCTGGATATTTTTCAACTCCTGAAAATCCGTAATTAGTTGAAGTGTGTTTTCTCATTTCTAAATGTACGTTTGATGTCATGCATAAACTTCGTATTCTTTTTCATCAAGGAGGTCCCTGAATAGCACGTGCATGGACCTCATGGACAGCCGTGCCTCTGCCCAGAGGTGTGGCTGGAGGTGAGCTCAAAGGGTCACCGCTGGTTTCCTAACCTGTGAGAGAATGATCAGGGGTACAGAGCACGTGCTCCCAGACCCAGCAGAGGACGTGCTGCCATTTAGCTGAAAGAACGGTGAGAAATTCAGGGATGGGAAGATGAGCACTCTGCACCCCGAAACACAGACATTAGGAGAGACCCATTATGCGTGGTGCCTCATCCTCCATCAATGGATGAAATGAACGTAAGAACAAGTTACCATTATTGGCACATCTGTATATTTCATGTGTACAGATGATACAAAATATAAATATACATGAGCGACAGAAAGTGCTCTTAGCACTTTATAAATATTAGCTGATTTAGTTTTCAGAACACCCCATTGCCCGTAGATACAATCATCCTTCCTACTTTACAGAAGAGAAGACTGAGGCATGAAGATTTAGTAAGTCATCCAAGGCCACCCAGCTAGCAGGTGACAAGGTAGGAGTTTGAACTCAGGCTTTCTTAGGGCTCCCAACTCCTGTACCGTGAAGAGGGAAGAAAGGAGAGCCGAGGAGGCTTTATAGAGTCAGCAGCGCTAACCAAACCCTACAACAAAGCCCCTCTGAGTTTCTTTCAGACACCATGTCAGTGGAGGTGAGCACTTCCTGGCTGAGGCCACTGGGGATGAGAAGTCCAACACCGGAAGGGAGGACCGGTGGTCAGAAGGGACAGATGGCAGCCTGACATCAAGGGGCAGAGGCCCTCGAGAGCACAGTTCATGGCATGACACAAGAACGAAAAAGCACAGAAAACCCAGAGTCCTTTGATGGAGGCTCACATGATCCTACTCCCTCTCGGTGGCTCTGACGGAGTCACCCTGATAGCACAGTCATCTAAATCCCAGGTAATAACCTGGAGTCATCGAGAAGAATTGGCATGAAGCTCGCTCCCCTTCCTGTGTTTTTGTCATTGACCTTAGAAGGCCTTCCTGGCTACAGAGGCAAAAGTTGTTTGGGATGCTTCAGTCATATGATACGTGAGCCAGCTTAATGGGTAAAACTCCAAGTGACTGAGATAATACAGTCAGTTGAAACATCCTTAAAAGGGTACTGAAGGTGGGGACGGTTCTGCCTGAGGCTGGCTGGAAGACGGCTCCCCGGACTTGAGTCGAGAAGGGATGGGACAGGAAGGGGAGATGCTACTCTTGGAAAGAAGCAGGGAGCAAATGTGAGCCACTGTATATAAAAATGGATTTAAAAAAAACAAATTTCTTCTGCATAGCACAGGGAACTATATTCAATATCGTATAATAGCTTTTAATGAAAAAGAATATGAAAACAAATATATGTATGTATATGCATGACTGGGACATTGTGCTGGACACCAGAAACTGACACATTGTAAGTGACTATACTTTGAATTAATTAATGAATTAAAAATTTAAAAATCACTTTGGCAAAAGGAAAAAAAAAAAAAAAGAACAGAATTTGAGTAACAGAGGTCAGGTCAACAAGCTAGAAAAGGATCAACAGTAAAGTCAAGGAGATTCTGACGTCAGATGGAGGGAGGTTGGTACAAGTCAGAAACAAGAGTGGAGAATCCATCTCCCTGCCGTGTGGTCTTCAGTCTGCGCGGGTCCAGCAGGCTCGCAGAGTCGCCATTTATTTTTATGAGAAAATATGGTCGCTCCAATGACAAATCATGACTGAATGGCTTAAGTCTTCATTCCCTCCGCTCTGCTGGAGAGAAACGGGACGTCTGGGCAAAAATGGACTGACACACAGTTTGGTGTTCTTTAGGCTGTGAGTGCACAGTGTTTTGTGAATTGTCACACTCAGTCCCCGTGGTTGTTACTCGTCTCCCTTTAACGCCCGCATCCTTCTAAGTGCATCAGTTTTGCGTTTCTGACCGTGAATTCTGGATGAGCTTCCTTGCTGAGGAAAGAGGTGTTAATTTTTAGAAACAATTATCATTATGACCTTGATGATTAAGTAGGATAATTAAACGGCGTTGTGACTAATATGTTTTATACCATAAACATTGCTTTCTGATCTACTTACTGGGGGGAAATGCCATTTTTGAAAAGAAATGAGTATTTTTTAACATGATTAGCAAGCCATCTGTTGACATTTCGGTGCAATCTCTCATGAAAGTCCCTAGCTTACAGCTTCAGTTTTATCATAGCAAGAACCCAAAATAGTACTGCCTTTTGCAGTTACATCAAAATAAGGTGATTTGGAAAGGGCGCTCTTTTGAAAATGCAAGCATACATTTCAAGCTTACCTAGGCCATCTCTTTGGAGACCCTGAGAAGCTCTGATCTGATGATTGATAAATTAAGGAGAAAGTATTTCTTCCCTGTCTGCCTTTCTCCTCCCTTTCGTCCTTCCAGTGGAGTGGAGAAAATGTGGGGAGGCTTTGGATTTAGATGGACCTGGGACCAAATCTTATGTTCGCCAGGATTCTTTTGATTGAAGGCGATGACACTCCACTGGAACTAGCTAAAGCAGAAAGAGGGAAGTTATCAGTCATGAATCACATCATAAGAGGGACAGGCATGGAGTTAGCCCCAGGGATAAATGGACCTGCGGTCTGGAGACATTCCTTCTTGCTGTGTCTTCTCTCTACTGTATGTTACCTTCAAATTCTCAGATCAGCCACTCTGTGTGGCCCAGACATGGCCACGGACAATGCCAGGCGGGCAATCAACAGGGTGAACAGCTTTCTTTCTGCTCCACATCAAAAGCACCAGTGATGGGCTAGACCTGGGTCCCATGACCACGCTTTGAACCAACCACTCTGACCTAAGGGCTGAGGAACTTGGATCTTCGATAGTCCCTGGCAGGGGAAATACATACATAAAATCCAAGACACTAATTCCACAGCCTGCTGCGAATTATCCAACTTCATGAACCTTCACTCCCTGGTCTATAAAATGGATAACAATGTTGACAGGACAGTTCCCGGGGAGTCAGTGAGACGCTGTGTGTGAAAAGTGTCAGCCCCTGATGTCGAACTGCACTCCTAGTGCACATGATACCCAGGCTGAAGGGGGTGCCCTGATCCCCGCTTCAACAGATGAGGAAACTAAGCTAATGGGGGCTAAGTGACGTGAGTGACTTACGTCTCTACGGAGTAGAAACGGCAGGAATGAAAGCGCAGGTCCGATGCATGGCAAACCCTTCATATGTCTCCATGCCACCCAGAAATTCAAAGGTTAAGTGCCCTGAGCAAAAGAAGTGAATGCAATTGGTTTATGTTTAGTAAAAATAAGCCCAGAGAAGCTGGGACCTCTTTTGCCTGATAAGTCCACGACTTTACTGCCTCCGGGTGTCTCAAAGTGTCCCTCTCTGGCTGGTTTCTTCACCCTGGCCCCTGGTGGCTGATCAGGATGAGCTGGGAGCCTCAGACCTTTCCCATGGACCATGCTGTGTGCACATGAACACGTGTCATCGTTCCCTCTCTTGCTTTGCATCCTTACTCCCCTGCTGGTGATCCTGAGTCACTTAAGACGCTGCTAAAATTGGAATCCACTGCGGTCAACCAATTGCAGTGGGTTTCCCCACAGAGAGGACAGGGATCCCTCAACGATCTGACTTCCTGTCCTGCCTCCGACTCGTGATGCGGGTGTTGGCAAATCACTGAGCCTCAGGTTCCTCACTTAAAAAATGAGAGGATTCAGACAAATCTGCAATCCTGCATAGAACTAACTGTGTAACTATGATCCATGTGCATTGATCTCTGTTTTTTGAGGATTTGACCTCGGTGTAGGTCTGAAATTCTCAGGGGCTTATTATATGGTGAGAGATGCTGTGGGCAGGGGTGTCTGCTTCTTGGTCCCACTCCAGTGTCCCACCTTGCCATGGTTCTCAGGTCTCGTCCCCCTGTCCATGTCTTTCCCCACTGCTTGCAAGTAGGCATCCTCAGTCCCCAGCCTCCCCACCCACATGCACCATCCACATTCAATCACTAGGTCTACTCAGACCTCTGGCGCTTCCTCAAGCCTTGGTGCCATTGTTATGGGCTCTGGATGACTCTTATCTCTGGTGCCTTTCTCAGGCTCCCAGGGTGACTTAGTGGGAGGGGAAATGCTGCTTTGTCCGCCATATCCCTCCTGTCCACACCCCTTGATTGTGCTCACATGCAATAAGATAGGTCTGCTGCTAATGAGAATTCCAGAGGAGATGGGCGGTGTACAGTTCCTTCTGTTTCCTGGAACTCCCAGGCTCAAAGTGAAGTTTGCATCATCTTTTTGTGGAACCAGGGCTAGGGACCCGGGAGGCAGGGTGCAGAGCCTTCTCCTCAACAAGCATGCCCCCTCTCCCTCCCACGCTCTCTTCCCCTTCGGCTTGAAGGACTTTAGCAGTATGGTGAAGAGGGGAGTGCAATTTCTCCCACCTCTATCCTTTTTCCAGACTTTTCCAGTTTTAGATCTGTAGTGTGATTTTTCAACTGAGAAAATAATAGAAAAAGGCTTTGATTTTGGAGTTAAATCTGACCCTCTTCCCTTCAAACAGTGGTGACTTACATCCGTCTGTCTGAATTTGGATGAGAGTCTTCGTGGAAGAAGATGGAAATTCAATGAGTATGTCCATGAGGGTGATAAACACTTTTCATGTCAATGTGGCCAAATCAATGTCCCTGCCTGATACGCAGCTCTACACTCTAATTAGCTAATGAAGACACAGGCTGTCCCTTTAGCCTTAAGGATATAGCTTGATGTATAGACAACTTTTTGTGCACAAAAATGTTTTTAGCAGAGCTATGGAAAGTGTTACAAACATAAAAATTACAGGAAAATAATGATCTAATAAGAGATGATTTCTTGGTTAAACCGTGCTCTATCAACTTGAAAAATATTAGAAAAATGATTGGAAACAATGATTGGAAAGAATATGTTTCTTTTGCCATATTAAGCCAAAAATAAAAAAAAAAAAAGAAGAGAAAAGAACACGAGGTGATAAGGCACAGACACAGTATCTTAGCTGTGTTGCAAGACAGTTGTGTTTTGTGTAGAGTGGATAGAAATATGAAAGAATGTTTTCACAGTTATCTTTCTGTCCTAGTGTGATGGGTGACAATGTTCTTCTTTTTACTTCACAGTTTCTAATCCTTTTTACAATGAGACATTGTTATTTTTTAATTGGAGAAGAATATTATTAATGGGAGCCACACAAACATTGTGTTCCTGCTTCGAGGTGTGCTTTACGCCCCAGCCCTCCCCCCAGGACACCTGCCCGATGGATTTGCCTCCAGCCCCCACCACGGTCCTCCTTGTGGAGAAGGTCCCTCCCCACTGTGACGGCCCAAGGCACCACTGCAAACTCCTCCGGTACTGCCTTCATTCTCCTTTGTATTATACTTAACTTATTTTTATGTCTTAAACCCTCCCAACTCCCGTTTTAATAAGATCAGATCATCTATGTCTTGTTATTAAAAAAAAAAAAACCCTCAACTAATTATATTTGATACCTCCCCGGTCACTTGTGTAATTGGATGAGCCTGGAGGAAACGGGATTTGGAGGGAGCAGCACTCGGCGGGGCAGACAGGTTCAAGGGCGAGTCTGGTGTCTCTCCCGCCTGCTCCTGACCCCTTGCACGCTTCCCCTTCCTCAGTCAGGCAGCTTGTCCCGAATCATGTCCTGCAGACTGCAAAGGCCCCGTAGAAATCGGAAAAAAATAAAAAATAAAAATCTTAGATTTCTTTTCTGAGTGACTCTCCAGGGCCTTTGATGCATTTGTCTTCATTGTGAATCATCAAAAGAGAGATGCAGTGTAGTCCCAAACTCAAGGGACAGAGGGGCACTGTGGGAAGGAGGACCGTCCCCGGGACCAGCATGCCACCGACCGCATCTTGGGGGACACTGAGCTAAGACGTGCTCAGAAGAAAGCAATTATGCCAACTACTCAAAGCCGAAGCTCAGGATCTCCTTAGCATCCCCGGTGCCCCGAGGAACCACGCTCTAACCCCCGAGGCAAAGCTGACCTCTCATTTTCCAATGAACTTGGTGCTTAATCCTTTCTTTCAGATGAATCCAGCCCTTAGCATGTTCCACAGGTCCTCAGTGCTTTGGAGCCTAGAGGACTCAACGTGAATATTTTTTAGTTCCTTTTAATGTGGTCTTTTGACTGAGGTCAGAAGCAATGCACTCCATCTACAAAATAGTTTAAATGCTTTCCATATTCATTGTGAGGCAACAATGTCTCCTGATTAAAAAGCCATATCAAAGCTGAAGGGTGGCTGGTGTAGCTTTCTTTGAAGGATGTTTCAATTATATTTCACTGATATCAATACTATTAAAAAAAAAAAGGGCTAAGGGAGCTTTCGCGAAGCCCCTACTTCTATTCTCTTGTCTCTTGATCATCGTGGGGCTTGTCCTTGGCAGTAAAGCCCCCTGGAGAAAAGTTCAATGATGACATTTGATTTTCGCACCCCTGTATGGCATTGTGTCACTGGATGTGTTGTTTGCAAAAGGTTAAGGAGTTGGTTTGCAAGAAAATGAGAATTCTTAAAGTCATTGGGAACCAGGTAAATTTTTCCTGCCCAAAGGGACAATGGCTTTTGCGGTTTCTTCATCACTCTTCCCTGAAAGGCAGGATCATTCATGCCTCATTCAATTAAAAAAAAAAATCAGTTGGGGATTGCCTTCTAAGAGAGGCAGTATGTGCAGTGACTAGAGCATGTTTCATGGCTGGACCCTTCCAATCCCAGCCTGGCCTCTTCTTCACAGTGACCTGGGCACTTTGCTGGATTTGTGTTGATGCCTCAGTTTCCTTGACTGTAAAATGGGAATAAAAATAGCACTGCTCTCTGATCCAGGCTCACAGTGAGACAGCACATAGGTGGCTGCTCTGGTTGCAGTGGTTATGATGTAGGATCCCTGTGCTAGCATGGTGGGGACGAGGTGGAACTCAGTCTCTGAAGATGCTCTAGGCCCTGTGGGGTGGACAGGTGTCCCCTCTCCACCAGAACGATGGGTGATGGCCGCTATCTCAGTCTCAGAGGCACAGGCTAAGCATGGTGGGAGCACGCATTCTCTGATTCCCTGATTTGGATGGACAGAATCTTTTGGATGCTTTTCTCACATGAGCCAAAGATGGGAGCTGTGGTCTCAGGGCTGTCCCCTGAGGTCAGCCTGGGGTCGGCTCAGGCAGGGGAACGCAGACCCAGGCGGAGGGATGGCTGCCACTCCTAACCACTGCCAGTGACTCCCGGTTTAATTCATCCAACTCACTTGGCCCGGGAGGCAGAGGTGAGGCCCCAGATTTGAACGCCCAAGGGCAGCAGCCCAGGCCAGAAACCGAAGCATGAGGTGGACGAGGTGGGTCTCCATAGTGTCAGCTCTCCTTACTTCATCGGGATTGCCATCATTCTTGTCGGAGCTGCTGTAGGGGTTACTAGTTACTGCCGGCTCGTTCTGTATCTTTTTATTGTAAAATTCTGGCTATTCATCAACACAGAGCTCCCTCTTCCCCTTGCTGGCTGGCTGCACGTGTGCCGAGGCCGCCCAGTGGGCTTTAGGATGTAGAGTGACTCACGCCCAGCGCGGGTCCACGTGAGGACGTTAGCAGATGGACGACTCCCCCTTGGAACGGGGATCCCACAAAAGGTGGGTTCTTGCCTGCTGGATGGAAAGAATTCACAGCTGGGGCAGAAGGACAGAGTGAAAGCTGCTTTCTGTTTCAAAAGAGGAAAAGGAAGAAGAAGGCTGGAGCAGGGAGAAGGGAGGAAAAGCACTTGAGCTGAGAGCTGTCAGCTGAGATGAGCGGTAGAGACAGCTCTGGCCCGGGGTCGGGCCACGTGGACTTTTATGGGAGACCTCTGCTTTCGTGTCTTCCTTCCGCGTGTGCTGGAGTCAAGGAGTCCTTGCATATGGGCTTGCCCGGTTGTCGTCATGGCAACCACCACCTGTCCGGGCACTGGTGGGTGTGTCACTCAGCATGCTAATACATTACAATGAGCGCATAATGAGGCTCAAGGCCCACTGGGAGTCAAATCGCCACCATCTTGGGCTTATTGGCTCTAACCAGCTCTGGTTTCCTCTCTTTGCAGCTGCCTCTTGAGATTTAGGGAAAAGTGATTGATTTCCATTTGAGGGAGGGGCAGGGCAGGGGTATGATCCCGGGGGCAACAGCTCTGGTAACAAAAAGCAAAGTTGCTTTTCATCAGAATGCCTGCAGTCTGATGGACCCAGTGTTTCCAAAAAAAAGTCTCTGAAGATTCTGCTCAGATGTAAACAAGAGGCGGGGCTCAGGGGGCCTTAGTTCCTGCAGAAGAACTCACAGGTGTTTTCATGTATACTCCTTGAGGAGGAGCCAGGATCCTGCCCTAAGGCTGTACTACTGCTTCTTGACTGCTCCTCCTTTGTTTCTGCATTCCCTCCCTTCCCTGAAAAACAACTGTTTGAATCTGCCCTTTGAAACTCAAGGAAATAGGCTGAAAGAAGCCTATGTCCTACAAACAGCAAATAGGGAACATGGAAAAATTTGTAGCAGGGAGTGAGACAGGAGGGAAGGGGGACAGGACACAGCCACTCAAGGCATGACAGCAATTTAACACCAAAGTGGTGGAAGACTCACCAAAATGATGGAAGACTCAGCTCCTAGTTGGCCTAAAGGATTAAGAGGCTTGCCTTCTAGTAGACCTCGAGCTTTCATTATAGCATGCCTGCAGGCGCCGTGACAGCCCCAAGGCTAACGGCAAAAGGCCAGAGAATGGGCACTGGCCCAGTTCCTGGGAATCTCAGCCCCTTCCCCAGGGCAGTTGGAATGGTTCCACCTGTAGGTGTGTGAAGATATTGAGCCCATAAAAACTGACAACACCACACCTAGTGGCCCTTTTTCTCTCCCTCCTCTTTGGAGACGGCCCGCACTCTGTCTGTGGAGTGTGTACCTACTTTTACTTTAACCTGAACACCCAATTCCCACACCTCTTCCCTTGCCTTTCTCTTGCCTCACACTCTATGCAGCGTGTATCTCTCTAAATAAATCTACCTTTACTCAACTGTGGCTCGCTTTGAATTCTTTCCTGCACAAAGCCAAGGACCCACACCTGGCGAGGCACGTCCCAGGGACTCACTGAAACCTGCGACATGGCCCTCCTCACGTCCCACACCCACTTCTCCTGCATCACATCCACCCCAGTTTAGCAGTCCTCGCCTGGCCTGGAGTGACACGACAGGTCAGCACCGTGTGATGTGCCTGGAGTTGACACCCTAAAACATCCCCTCCATATCAGAAGTGATACATTTTCAGGGCGCTTGATCGGTTAAGAACTGCCAGCATTGACTTTCAGTTTGAAGGCATAAAGAATGTCACAGCCATGTGACACAGTCATCATCCACTTCATTGTAATGCAACTTTGTAGCATAGATAGCATCTTTTTTATGCGAGTTTCCATGCAAATAATGTCATCTGAGTCCTTTTAACAGAAGATAATGACACAAGAACTCTGGGAACTAAGGGAACAGTCTTGAAATGAGGACTTTCAAGTGACAGAAAACAACTTGTGCCTTCTTATTTGTCATCTTCTAATTTCTGCCCTTTTTTTCCCTCTGATTATGGGATGGCACCTAAGAAATGAGTCTCCTTCCTCCAACAGCCCTTGGGCTGTTGCAGAACATCCTTGTGAACCAGAACCTAGGACCCCTGACCTGCAAGAAACGTACTCCCATCCCGACACCAAGGCTCAGGGCATCAAGAGATGCCGACGATGAAACTGATGATAAGGCTGAGAGTCAACGTTTGCCGTGCGCTTGCCATGGACCACTTTCTGTTCCTAGGTGTTAACTGATTCAATTCACCAAAACCCAAAATGGTAGGTTTTATTATTGCCCAGGGCAGAGAGAGGCAACAGAACTTGTCCAGGGCCACCAGCTAGGAGGTGAAAAGCCAGGGGCATGGGGAACCTTACCATCTATATAGTATGTTGATGAAAAATTAATCATTCGATTTAAGGAGGAAATGGAAAACTATTCAATCCAAATTTGAGGATTATAACCTGGGAGGAACATCTCAGAAGCTCTGAGAACTGTTCTATTGGTTAGAAATTAAGGCACAATCTTATAAGCTTTTTGAGACAGAGGGCTGTGCATCAAATGACGTGTTATTGACAGTCTACGTAATCTAGATCTAAGCGTCATCTGGTGGGTCATGTGACCCCTTACAAGCTCAAGAAGGAACGTTATCTTTTAAGGAGCTGTCTCGTTGATGCTCGGAGAACGTTGCTTTTTATGGTTGAGCAGGCGTTCTTGCCGATGGGGGAGATTTGGTCACATAATGCAGGTCCTCAGTGCACAGGAGTGGGGGAGGAGGCCGAAGGGCGGAGATATTTTTTAATGTTTAAATGTTTTCTTGTCTTTTGCCATAAAATATGGATTTTATTTCACACCTAGGATTTCATTATCATTTTCCTTTTGAGAAATAATTTTCAAATAATTTTCTCTGAAGTCATACTCATGCCTTTAAAAGTAGAGCAGTCAGCATTGGGTTCAAATAATTTGAACATTCAATCTCAAGCCCCAGGGTAAGACTCACGGCTGAGCTGACGGTCCCTGTCTCCATCCAAAGCAGACGTTGGCGAGGGAGAGTCTGTCCACTTCATCTGCATCTTCTGACTCCACAACATGTCCTCACTTCTCAGTTGGGTGTGATCTTGTGATAAAATGCATGGGAAAAAATAACACGTAGAAACACAGCTTTGGAGTGTGCGTGGTGGGTGGACAAGCCTTGAACCTTGCAGGGTACAGAGAAATCTTCTGAATAGCAGCTCTTTTGTGTCTTGCTCTGTACAGACAGACAGCATCCCGCCCTCCCTCCCCCTCCTGCTGTGGGATCAGCGGGGCACATGTGGCCTTGACCTCGGCTGTCTGGCAGTCGTCTCAGAGGAAAGAGAGAGGCATATGGAGGGCTCTTGATATTTAATAAGGGCTTGACATTCCCCATGCATGCCTCGAAACAGGGCCTAAGGGCAAGGTGACTTTTAAAACCAAGCCAGACACCAATATCTCCACCACCATGGACCAAACGAACCAGGACAGGAGCCCTGGGTTCGGGGTCCCTAAGTACTAGGAAAGAGGAAGTGGCTCCAGTCTTTGGAAAAGAGGGTGACGACGTCCCCCACCACCACCTGTCACCCTGCCGTGGTCTAACGCTCGTGACACAGCCAAGAGATAAAGGAAGGGGCAGGCAGGGTCTCTCTGCAGTGGGAGGCTCCTTAGGGAGCATCTAGTCTCCAGTGCACTTAGCGTCTCTTTGGAGGAGGTAGCTGAGGCCCAGAAGGAAGAGCTGACATGGTTCAGGTCCAGAGAGGATCACGCCATGGACTTCCACCTGGATCGCAGGACTCCAGCTCTCTTCTTCACAGCTACTTCTCTTTCATTCTCCTTTATGACGCCATAATATTAACTTTCTAAAAATCCAGCCAAAGTATATTTAAAAAAAAAAAAAAAAAACCCAAAGTGCAGGCCACCCTATGTAGGAAATAAGGTGGCTTTCTTTAAACACTGTTGAGGGTGTTGGTACCACGCGGGGCCCAGCAAGGTACAGAGAGAGGACCACGCGGGAGGCAGGTGTCAGGGACTGCAGCTTGCAGCCACCTGGCTCACCATTCTCAGTTTCTTCTGATGTAAAGTGGGGTGACTAATATGCATCCTCAGCTTTTGTCGTGAGATCAAATGCATTTATGAACAATTGAACAGTATCTGATACACAGGAGATGCTCAATAAATGATGTCAATGTGTACAAGATAGATTTTATCATAAATGTCACCCATGCCTAAAAGGAAAAAAAAGTCAGTAGTCAGAAGATGGATGTTACATAGAATAGCCCCAAATGTGTCAACCAGAGTGTTTCATGATGGTTCCTAGAAGAGGAAAAGAAGTCTTTTTTTTTTTTTTTTTTTGCCAAGATCCTAGCTGCTGTCAGAGGGAACTTCAGGCCAAAACTTCCCTGACCGTGACATTTCATCTTTCTATGAACTCACTAAAACCTAAAATTAGCTGATTTATCTAAACCCTGCTGTTTAGAAATCAGATTATTTCTCTTTCTGAACTTGAACCAGAAAACGCATAGGACTCAGAGTCCTTGTTTGGGGACCAAACGCAGGTCTGTGTGCATCTAACTAGCCAGCTTAGGGCAAACGTATTGAACTTTGTCTTCACCCTTGAGTTTCCTTGTCTCTAAAATGCAAAGAGCTGAGTGTGATGATGCCTGAAAAGTCTGGTCTAGCTCTGAACTCAGTGGCCCTTTCACTTAACTTTCTCCTCTTCTCCCTAAGTCTACCCGTCCTTCAGGCTCAGCTCAGGCCCCTCCAGCCTGCTCTCCGAGAAGACCCCTGCCACTCAGCCATGCCCCGAGCACCCCCTGCTTTGCTCCGGATCCCTTACAGTCTCTTAGGCTCCATCGTATTTTGTTCACCTTGCCTTCCACTCTGTGATGTCCAGGTCCTTGGCTCCGACGTCCAGCCATGGCCACTGATCACCATCCTGACTCCCTCCGCCCCTGTGGATCTGAAGATGAATGAGAGTCTTCTGATGCCCGCCTTCACTTCTCCTCCGTTACCGTCCATCTCAGGGACGGTGACAGGTGTCGGTCGTACTAGCACTTGCCACCTTGTAGTACGTGAGGGCAGGAACGTTCTTTCTAAACCCCGGGGCCCCAGGGAGCCACGAGTATTTTCATTTACTCTGAAAGACCCTATAGGTTAGACATTCAGGGCTTCACCTTGCCAGCTTTATCAGAACTCTGTGTGGACATGCCAACCATTTCATGCTGTTCAAAAGCTCAGATTAACTATTGCATGGTTGTATTTTTGTTCTGTCTCCCAAATTGAAGAATACATATTTTAGTAAACAAATCATATATATACATGAATCTTCTGCAGTGAAAATCCCCATGAAAAACTGAAACTGGAGTATTATTAGAGCTCTAGCTGAACGCAATCTTCTCCTAGACCCACAGTTAGGAAAAAAATCCTTCATCTCTGCCAAAAAAGCCCATTTTCCTGTATTCTGAGTCTGTGTTAGAAATGAATTTATTTGGATTTTGAAAATTCAGTCTTTCTGGACTTTCATGGCAGAAGTCCACTTGCAGTCTGAAATGCCACCGGCACCTCTCTTTCCTTCTTTCGTCATTGATCTGCTTCCAAATTCAAAATTCAGTTGCAGCCATCGCAGCGTCTGGCGGGAGGCACGCGCCCTGAATCACGGCAATGCCTGTCATCTGACCCTTCCTCCCCCAGTCTGCTGGAAGTCCCAGGCAAGCATCTTCCTTTAACCTGGGATCAAACAGTGTTTCCCACCCAAATTTGATTAAACGTGCCCTCCCTCGCTGCAGTCCATATGGCATTGAAATGCCTGCTGCCTTTCTCATTTTTCCAGACTCTGAGGTCAGACGGTGCCCAGACACGCAAATAATCGTCAAATTATACAGGAAGTTGTCAAAGGGGTCCGAACACAGACAGAGGCAACCCCTGACCCCGCAACAGGTCAAAGGTCTGGTTCAAGTTTCTCCTTCTTAATCTGTCACCACAGCAACATTAAAAACAGCCCTTTGAATGAAACCATTTATAGATTCAATTTTTTTTTTCTTATCTTGAAAGTTTCACTTTTACTGCAACTTGAATCTTACTGCTTTTAAATGACACTAACAATTCTTGTCTGAGAAGAATATTTATAATATTAAAAGATGAGGTTTTTTCTCTCTCTCTCAGGAAAGGGCCCAACTCTGGATATTTTCTCCTCACTAAATTTAGATGTAAACTTTTTTTTTTTTAAGTCAGAAAAGGCACCAATAAATATGACTGTCTGTCGAACGCAATCCAAACTTTGAACACATCCCAGCAATCCTAAAAATATGTTAAGATCCACAGCAGGCTGTAAGAAAAAGAAGAAAAAAATAATACAGTGAGATAAGGAGACATTGTCACCCAAGGAGGCAAGATTTAGAAGGATTTCCAAAGTTATATTTAAAGGCCAAAAGAATCTGTTGAAATGCTAAAACAGTGAAGCTGAAACTTGCTGTTTTTGAAGCCTGCCTCTGCAGTCACAGCCCTTTGCCTTTCTTTGCCCAGATCGGAAGGGGATGGAGAGGGAAAAGCTGGTCAGGTGATTCCACATCTTTTCTGTTTTCAGGCTGACATCAGGAGAGCATCCTCCGTGACTGAACATGCAAGGGTTTTGTGTTTTCTATGTCTTGTCTGATTTTTAAGTGGTGATTGATGAGGGCGTCCATGGTATTCCCTGGTACATGCTCTGTTGGAGGAAATGGATGGTGGTCCTGGTGTGGACACTGAGAAACTTGTGAGGGAGGACACTCATGTGATGGGTCCTCCAGTGAAAGACCCAGGAAGTGCATGGCGGCGAAGGAGTAGGTGGAACCTGCACCTTACAGGGAGAGCCACCTTGGTCAGTTTCATTTCCTGATATTCCCCGAACACTTAAGACAGTGACTGACCCAACAAATATTTGTGGAATGAATAAATCCATTAACATATTTTTCATTTAAACAATTTTAAAAGTGTTAGGGATTAGTAAACTATTAAAGAGATGTTAATGTCCCTCCAGCTTATACAAAAAAAAAAAAAAGGTGGAATTTTACTGTATCAGAAAAGAATTCCTTGGGTTGCAAGGAACAGAAAATCAAATAATTATTCAATTAAACAATTAAGAAGTTATTACTTTCACCCTAAAATTCTAGATGTAGGCAGTGCAGGGCTGGGATAGTAGCGGCTTGGCAATACCATTTAAAACTCAGGCTCTTTGTATCTTTCTTCTATTCCGTCTACTATTCTGTTTCAAATGTATCAACCACTGCTGCTTGGTTGTAAGGTTGCTCTCTTAGAATCAATCACCACATCTGTATTCAAAGTGGAAGGGAAGGGAACTGACTGGGAGCAGCCAGAACTGTCTTTTCTATCAGAAAACCAAAACCTTTCTCAGAAGTCTTTAGTTGACGTCTGCTTCTTATCATTGACCTGAATGCTTGTGTGGCAATCTCTATTGATTTTCTATGGGGACTGTAACAAAGTACCACAGACTAGGTGGCTTAAAACAACAGAAATTTATGGTCTCACAGTTCTGGAGGCCAGAATCAGGCATCTACAGGACTGTACTCCCTCTGAAGCTCTAAAGGAGGATAGAAGCTTCCTTCCTTCCTACTTCCAGCATCTGGTGGCCCCGGCATTCCTGGACTTCTGATGGCATCACTCCAGTCTCTGCCAGCATCCCAACATGGCCATTTTCTTTCAGTGTCTTCACATTGTCTTCGCCATGTATGCCTCTGTGTCCAAATCTCTCTCTTCTGATAAGGACATGGATCTTATTGGATTAGGGCATATCCTAGTCCACTATGGCCTCATTTTAGTTACATCATTGACAGTTTTATTTCCAAATAAGGTCATATACTGAAGTACTAGGGGTTAGAATTTCAGCATATTGTTTGGGGGATACAGTTAAAACCATGACACCACCCTTAGCTTCAAGGAAATCCATAAAAGTGAAAGTTTACCTTGGCAAACCTTTACAGTGGAATGTGCTAAGAAAGAAGGGGCTTGGGAAAGATTTGGGGGTCAACCAGTAAGAAGTGTGTGTCTTGCCTCTTCTTGATCCACAGGATGGGTGATGGATCAGTGAACATCATCAACACAGTGATGACTTTCAGTGAGTTCGAAACAATGTTCATCTCAGGTAAACACAGCATAACTGTTATTATATTGTATTACACCTGACACATCCCTGATAACATCAACTTACACCATGTGTTTGGGAGCCCTTCATAAAAGAATGGGTGAGGATCTTGAGAATCTACCTGTTAGGCCCCTACCTAGAAATATCTTTCTCTATTTGAAGTCAAAAGAAGTGAAGTAAGAAATTACTCTTTATCTGAAAAAATCCAGGGTCAATTCAGAGTGTACGTAAGGGGTTAACCCAAAGCTATTGAATCAGAAACACCAGAATGACATGGCTCATTTGTTGAAGTGGACATTCAAGCCTGAGAGGGATTCGGGACTTTGGGGATTTCACCTCTTTCCAGCGCCGCCCCAAGCAGACTTCAAGGAATTTCTTCTATGGTGTAGATTTATTATTAGCAATCTACTTCTGTAAACCCGCAAGCAGATTTATTTTAAATGAACATAGCTTCAGGATATTGTCACACTAAGCTATTAGGCATAAACTGCAGAATTTTAGCTCTTGTAGAAAGTTATGATTTATCTGTGTATCAGTTAGCTAATGCTGCAAAAATGTTGTGTAACAAACAGCCACAAACTCTAAGCAAGTACAACAATTAGCATTTATTTAACTCATGAGCCTTATCATCTTGGGGCAGGCTTATAGAGTCTGAACGTGCCTGATTTGGACCGGATGCATCCATGTGTCTGTGGTCAGCTGTGGGTCTACCGCTCTAGGCTGAACTCAGCATGGAGTGACTCTTTCCCTGGGTTTCTTACCTTCCTTCTGGAACCATCCAATAAGCCCAAGCACATCTTCTCAAGACAGTGGTAGAGATGCAAGAAAGCAAATTTGTGTACTTTGTATCACACCTGCTAACATCCCGTTGGACGAGAACAGCAAGCGGTCAAATCCAGAGTCAAGGGGTGGGACAGCCCCTCCCTTGCAGTAAGCAGGCACTGACAAGCCACATGGCAAAGGGCATGGATACAGGAATAGACGGCTAAGCTGGACCCCTGATTCACACTAGCACAATCCTGGAAACTTCCTCATACGCAGTGAAAGAACCACCGCTATTAAGTGGAAGAAGAGACTAAATAGTACTGACGAGGAAGTGAGGCAAATTCAGTTGGCTGATAGAGATACCTTATCACGGAGCAAGTTAAGGAAAGTAATTTAACCCTTAGTAAGGGAATTTCTTCTCTCCTACTTCCTCTTCCTTATTCAGCTAGTCGGATCACATAATCCTTAACATTAAATGTAAATTAAAAATAATTTTCAGACTTACACAGGAAGCCGTTCAGAGTGCCTTTTGAGATAAATAGGCACTCCTGGAGAAATCACAAAGCCAGGCTAGCAAATATTATTTTAATAGTTGTCATCAACCACTTGGTTCTGGATGTACCTCTTTCCTTGGGTAAGAAATTAACAAGTGTACAGAGTGAAGTGTCAGAAATGTACACACTCGCTTGTCTTATCATGTCTTTAGGGTACTGTACAGGGAACAGCTATACACGCATGTCTATGGTTTTTTTCTGAAAACCAGCAATCAGTTTTTCAATTCTCTGGACACCATCTGGGTGTCCACCAACTCGGTTCAATTCTGACACTAAGTACCCCAGCGTTAGCACCAGAATCCATAGGTTTAAGGGTTCAGTCTAACAAGACTGTATCCACTACACACATCTGAGCTTTTGTACTTCTGACTGGCTGGCTGCAAATTAGGAGTCCCCACCACTCCCTCCTTTGGTTTAATAACTTGCTAGAATGACTCACAGAACTTGGGAAGGTCATTTACTTATGCTTACTAGTTTATTAGAAAGGATACAACCTAGGAACAACCAGAGGTAAGAGACACATAGAGCAACGGATGGGGATGGGGTGCAGGATGGAAGCATCTGTGCCCTTGCTAGGCGCACTCCCTCCCAGGACCTCCACATGTTCACCAACCTGGAAGCTCTCTGAATCTTATTGTTCAAGAGTTTATAGAGTTCAGCCTCCAGCTTTCCCCCATTCCATTCCCAGAGGTTCTGAGTCATTAGGGCTGAAAGTTACAGCCATCTAGTCACCTGGTCTTTCCGATGACCAGTCCCATTCTAAGGCCACCTAGGACCCCAATCTCAGTCTCCTTATTAGCATAAACTCGGGTCTGATGCAAACAGGCTTCTTATCAATAACAAAAGACACTCCCATCACTCAAGAAATCCCGAGGGTTTTAGGAGCTCTGTGCCAAGAACTGAGGACCAAGACCAAACATTCATTTTCCATTGTACCTCAGCATGTTAACAGTTAACTGAAGATACACTGACAGCAGACATCAAGACCTACTCCCCTTGAAGTCTTTCATAGTTGGAATCCTTTTGATGTGACTTGAGTGGACCTCAGAGTGTAAACTGCAAAGGCCATGAGTTGGACCATATTTAGACCTGGATGGATGATATCTGCGTCCATCACTCTACTGCCTAGAAACCTAGAAAATAAGATAGAGAATCCATACTCCTTAATATGAGCTGTAGGGCCTTTTATGACGTGATTTCTGTCCATACACAGGACTCTTACTTGATTCCTGCCATTTTTCCAGCCTCTTCTTTAAACTCGACCTCCATTTCAATCCCCAAATTTCTGTATGTGTCAGGACTTCTGCCTACAATACACCTTCTGCTTTCTCATCAGTCCTCAAAATGTAGGCCTCTATGCTTCTTCCCTTAGAAAGCCTCCCAACATCCCAGACAGGTATCACCCAGAGGCCCTGCCATTCTCTCATGGCATGGAGTGAGCTTCCCTTTGGGCCTCCAGAGTCCCTGGCACTGTCACTATTGAGGGCTCTTGAGGTGCATTAGTTCATAAAATAACATTGCCCATCATCCTGAAGTTCATGTTCTAGTGGAGAAGACAATTAACAAAATAAATAAGTAAATTACATCACATATTTAGCAATAGTCATTACTAAGAGGAAAAAGCAAAGCAGAGGGTGAAAGGAATGTTAAGAGTGGGAAGAGTAGGTGCATTAGGTAAAAGTACCAGAAAAAGCCTCAGTTAAAACACGATGCTGAGCTCATCCATCCATCTTTGCATCCATTCATCCATCCATTCATTCAACCATCCATCCATTCATCCATCCATTCAACTATCCATCCATCCATTCATCCATCTGTCCATCCATCCATTCACTTTTCTACCCATTCGCTTATTTATTCATTCATATATTCCTTCATCCATCATCCTTCCATCCTACTAACCAACCAGCCATTCTTCCAGTTACTCATCCCATTATACAGAAATGTAGACATTCAACATTTTATTCACCCATTCTCTGACCCATTGATCCATCCATCCATCCACTTACCCAGAAGTTATTTGGTTCATTTTACTCACTCATTCATTTATTCATCAGCTTATTTATTTACTCACACATTTTATTTCTTTACCTAATTGTTCAAATATCCATTCACGTAACAAATATTTATTAAACCCCTTCATTATCCTTCAACATAAGGAAAAACAAAGGGGATGTAAATGAGGCAGTCAAAGGGAAAACTTCCCAGTCTGTTCCTGATGGTAAATGTTCAAAGCATTTTATTTAAGGCCTTGCTGGGGCCTCCACCTGGGTCCTGAGTGCTTGCACTGTGCTCCTGGGATGTCAGATAACAGGGCGGCAGTACCAGGTGCCTTATCACAACCTAATACTACTAAAAGGATGCTATCAGGCTTACCCCTGTCACCTTGAACCACAAATGAATAATGCACACCTTTCACAGTTCATATTCATCCAGACTGTCTCCATATATAATTTACCAGAAGGCGTAGCTTCTCCCTGGGTCCAAGAGCTTTGGTACCACGGTAAAGGGCATTATGACTTCAGGGAAGAATGATGAGAGGAGTTCACACTCTGAAGCTGAGTTTACTCATCCAACCTCGAAACATAGAGCAGAATGATAGACTGATAGACTGATAGAAGAGAAAAGTAGAGAACACATGGCGATAATCAAAAACAAGATCAACATCCACTTAGAAATGAAAGCCAGTGGATAAATGAAGCCAACGCCACAGGCTGCCAGGGGTTAGGTTTGGAAGCAAACAGCAGCGGGTAGGGTTTCATAGCCTAAGGAGCAGTATTTTTTTTTTTTCCTTTAGCCTACTATAGCCACAATATTTTCATTTTAACATGTAATCAATATAAAAATACCGATGAGGCACTTTATAGTCTTTTCCTCGTACTGATTCTTCAAATGCCCGTGTGTGTGTTTCACACGTATGACCTAGCTCAGTCCGGAGTAGCCACGTGCAAGAGCTCGATCGCTGTATGTGGCCCACGGCTAGCAGCTGGGTATCACAGGTCTCATAGTCGGTGCCAATATTAGGGCCAGTGGGGGAGCGATACGGGGAGGGAAGCTGAAGAATGCATTTTCTCGTTTGACGGTTAAGAAGGACCACCGGGTACTGACACAGAGCTAGCCAGTTACCATCACCATGACCTTCTGAGGCGGGTATTTTTACCCCACCTGCAAGCATGGGGAATCCCAGGCGCAGACACGTCCAATGACGTGCCCGCTGTTGCAGGGTCAGGAAACAGTCACACATGCACTAGAGTCTGGGATGCTGGGAGTCGTGTTCTTGAGGGTGCACCTGCTGCCTTACTGAATAGTAAGCCACGGACGAGGGAAGCATACACCCCGTGGGACTCGCAGCCCACGATGTTTCCCCTTCTCTGCAATGTCTTGCATGGTAGCAGGGAAGTGACTCCTCGTGTACTATTGCCACTTGGCCAGCTGGTGCCGTCACCTCCTCCCTCCTTCCTTTCCCTGGTCCCCGTGCTCCAGGAACCACTGATCTACGTATCCAATGCTCCACCCTCCCCTCTGCTCAATCCGCAGCCCCCTGGGCAGGGGGTACATCATTCCTTCAACACTTAGTGCTTGACGACAAACAAACGGTTCCGTGGGGCTGCCACCAGAAAGCCGGGACCCAGACATTAAAGTGAATTGAGGAAAAAAGTACGTTGCTGTTTCCCTCGTTTGCTTCATCAACCCTTCAGCAAATAACCAGAAAGCACTTAGCAAGGACACAAGCCTGTAATGTAAATAATAGGACCTCTTTTTCACTGACAGAGCTCAGGAAACCAAACTGCAGAGGCTGCTTGGAAGAGAGGTGAGGGGTAGGCACCAAAGCAGAGCCTTGGGTTTGGGGCTCAGTTTCCAGGCTTGGCTTCTTCACCTGCTTCCTTCCTGCACCATCACCCTTCTTCCCCAGAGTTTCCTCATCAGCAAATAGGGCGTACTGTCCCCATGTTGTTTATATACAGTGGTGACACATTACTTGGCTTTTAGAAGCTGGGCACTTTGTTCATGTGTGATTTAGTCATTCATCCATTCAAAAGGTCCTATTGAGCGCCTACCATGTGCCAGGAATTGTGCCATAGCCTGGAGGTTCAATAATGTGGGATCTCAGTCTGCTTCTCCGCCCAGCCCCAAGTATGCAAACTCTGGAGAAGCGGAGACTGAGTCCACTTAGCTCTGACAGGCCTAGAACAACAGCGTCTTGCCTTTGATGATCAAAAGCTATTAAGAGAACAAGATCTCTGACTTCAAACTGCTCACATTCCAAACGAGTAAGACAGCCCTGTAAAAGCATGATGCTGACCAAGAGAGTGCTGTCAAGTGCTCGTGTTTGGGGTGGAGAGGTGCCCGGTGCCAGGACCCACGGGGGACACAGCAAGTGTCAAGGCAGGCTTCCTGGAGGAGGAACCTTCTAAGCTGAGACTGAAAGTGTAGGTAGGAGGCAACCAGGTGAGAAGAGGATGTGGCTAGCTGCATGAGAGTGATGGAAAACCTCCAAGGAAATTACAGACCTGAGGAACGATAGTTCAGCTGTCCCAGAAGTGTTGGGGCTGGAGGGAAATGAGGTTCTGGCACAGTGCTCCAGGGCCAGTAGACTCGGGGCAGACAGCTGGCAGGTAATAGAGGTGGACAGGTTTGGGCATACACAGGCTGAGTTCTTGCCCTTCCCCCACCAGCTTTAGGCATAACAACCCCAGGAAAGTCATTGTCACTTTTCTGAGCCTCATTTTTTTTTTCTCTATAAAATGAGATTAACAATCCATACCATTGGAAGCTGTGGTTGAGTTTCCAATGAGATAACATTGTTTAGTTTAGTTTTCCAGTTCTGCCTGTGGGGTTGCCCAAATCAGTGCCCTGTCCCAAATATACCACTAACTATTGGACGTTTGGTTCTGTACAAAATGTCCCATTGGGACATTTGGTCCACACCAATAAGTGCTTGATAATTGATTCCGTATTAAATGTTCAGTGAGATATTTGGTCTATACCGAAAGGTCCCTGAAATTTGGTCCTATCAAAAATTTTCATGAGCATGTCTGGACCATGACAAATGGTCCTTGATATTTGGTCCTGTCAAAAACTTTTATATGCAGAAAACATTCCTGGGTTCAAAGAGCCCATAATATTTAGTCATACTTTTTGGTTTACAGGATTAATATATAAAAATATTATATGTCTTACTAGTTTAATTATTCCATTGTGGCTGTATTGCTAATAATAACACTCCTTGCCTTAGTAACCTGGCTGGTAGTGGCACACGGGGTTGGGTAGATGGGTCAGGGTTTGACTCTCACAGAAGAATGGTGTTTACATTAACTATGCCAACTGAGGAGGAGTTCGACAGCCAGAGAAACGCGCAGAAGATGCTGAGCGGAGGGTGGGGTCTCGCGCTGCGTGGTGCGTACACATATCACTGGTCACTTTGTAGGATGTGGCTGGTCATTCAACAAGGGTGGAGTCTGAAAGGAGGAGCCTGGTCAAGCTTCTATGTAAAATGGGTGATGCGTGTGCTGATGTAAACACCTTACAGAGCATCTTACTTGTTCAGAGGAGTGAGAATGGGTGTGTCTCTCCTACCACGTAGGGGTCAGGTGTAATGGCCACCATGAGGGGGATACTGGGCACCTAGTTAACTCCCTACAGCTATCCCACCACTCAGGATTAATGGGTGATGCTTCCCTTACATCAGTGTCTCATGGAGGTACAATTGCAGGAGACAGCAAGAAGCATCTGCTGCTGTTTGGAGAGGCTTAGTGGGCGCGACTCCCTCACTTACCTGCCAGGCGGTGTGGACCACCACGCCTCAGCTGGTTCCTACCTCCTGGCCCCAGCCTGGCCAAACGGGGTGTGAAGTCCACAAGACTTTAGTAAAGGTTGCCTGCAACTGGTCAAACGGCTACTAAAAGGGGGGGAAGCTCTTCTCCCCCTCGGCTATGTATCTTTATTTGGAAATACTCAGTGTGATATTGTAGAAATAGTATATTCACAAAGAGAAAAACCAAGGCCACATGAGAATATTGCTGTCACCATTTCCATGTCTTCAGCAGAGACAGCACCGGCACAGCGAGGAAAGGAGACTCCGCAACGCCTGAGGGACAGCTAGTCAGGGTCTGGGAAACAGCACAGTCACTCCAGGTGGAACAGAGAACACGAGTCCAACCTTGGTGTTGAAAGGGAGGTAGGGAAGACTTCAGATTAAAAGGTCATGGAGAAGAATCAAACGCAATACTATCGTAGAAACTTCAAAAAACTCTCTGTGATATTCACAATGAAGAAGTCCTGTTAATACTTCCAGAAAGAAACTCATTACAGAGACAAGTGAACAGAATTCAAAACAGACATCGACCCCCAGACCCAGCTTCACTGCATGGAATTAGAATTCCAGACGAGTATAAAGTGACCAGGTGTGGAGACCCACTTCTTATACATGATTCTGATGCTCAAGATAATGAGAGAGTTCTTATTTACACCCCTTATGACAGTATTTGCTATTTAAGTGACAGCACCATTTTTGCACTGTGATGGCGCCCTCAAGACGGCACCAGCGCCATTCACTCGGTTTTTATTGGGTTTTACTGCACATTCGCTCAGTAGTATTGGGCTATACATTGCCAGATTTACGCACTAACAATGAAGAGAAGAGAAGACAGGAGGACATTTCGGGATATGTTTGAGAAAGTACTTGCATTTGCACCAGAAAAAAATCTCAGTGTCACGAACCTTTCAGGGTGCACAGTGGATTTCCAGGTGCAGGTGTAAATGTGATTCAACCACTCCTACCAAATGGACAAGTAAAGGGATGCCTGTTTCACAATCATTGGTGTAAAAATATCTTCTTCGGGAGCGGGAGTATATGACAACAGGAAGTGACACTCGTATGCGTTCATTCACCTTGTTTGGACTTCGATCTGTGTGTGTGGAAGATTTAAATAAAACATTTGAGCACCTTGTGGAGAATGCAGGAGAAACTGTAGATGATCTAATGGATTATGTTGAGAGAATTGGATGTCTGTGAAAAGTGGGGCAGACACAGAAAACCAAAAGCTTCAAGACTCCAGCAGAAACTTGGAATGTTTCTACATCAGCACCGAATGCAAGCACTGGATGGACTCTGCAGTGGAAGGTTGGCGCAGCAACTTTCAAAAGCTAACGACAGTGCGTGATCCTTCAATTTGGAGATTTGTAAAAGTGTTAAAAGCCAAAGCCAAACAGCAAAGCAATGAACACGTTAGCCACCCCAGCTCTTCATGGTCACATTCAAATGCAGCCACCAACTTCACAGTGATACCAACACAGTCCACTTTGTATCACTTACATTAGCAGATGTAACTGATACGGAGCTAATAATTAGGTCGCTGTATCCTTGAGAGCAATTGTTCATCGACTTAAGAGTAACCCTGCCAAATTTCATGACAAGGAAGGACAGGAGTAAATGTGAAATTCAAAATGCATCATGAATTACAATAAAAATGATGTAAATAAAATTTTAACAAAGTTAAATGCTTGTTTTATTTAACAGATCATAGAGTGAATGCCTCAATGAATATTTCCAACAGGACCAAATTGCAAGGACCTTTTTGGGCTGGACCAAATGTCTCAGACAGGATCAAATTTTAAGGACCTTTTTGGCGTGGCCCAAATGTCACAATAGATGTTTTGGATAGGACCACATTTCAAGGACCTTTTTGGAATGGACTAAATGTCTCAGACTGGACCAAATTTTAAAGAGCTTTTTGGCATAGACCAAAAACCTCCATGAAAATTTTGAACAGAAACAAATACCAAGAACCTTTTCAGGTGAACCAAATGTCTCAATGGCCATTTTGAGCAGGACCCATGTCCTGCAAGGCCACTGGTCTGTAAGGTGCCCTTTGGACAATTACCTACTCTAGAGACTAGAAAAACAGCGAGTGACTTGGGATTTAGATGAAAGATGTCTAACACATGGTGAAGCATTTAAACATGAAGTATTGTTTATTAAATGGTGCTTTAGTGACATTGCCATTGTCTGTTACAGTGTCATTCTATGCATTGGAACTTTTGAGAACGAAATTTTTTTCCATGTCCAGACTTTTATGGGAATGAGACAATCATCAGAACTTTTTTAGTGTTAGCTGACATCCCTACTGAAATAGCCCTGGCCAGAGGAGGCTCTCTGAAGCCGCTTCTGGACTCCACTCCCTGATCCGTGGCTCTGTGCCCTGGGACAGGAGTCCAGGGTCCACCGTGCCCCAGGCACATCAGAATGTCCAGGCTTCTCCACTGGACTCTTCTTCCCAGTGAAGACACTCTGGCCCCTGGCGTAGTCAAAAGACCACCCAGAACCAAAGAAGGGGCTTCTCTTGGATGAGGGGTTAGTATGGCTTCATCAGAAGCGTTGATATTTACCCCAGCCTGGCCTCTGCCCTATTCTGGTTACCCGAGATATCTCACACTTTCCTGATGCTTTGGTGAAAAGTGCGAAGAAATAAAGGGAATGGGGAGGGCAGTTGGAGGGAGGAGGGAGAGAGAGGGAGAAAGAGAATATGGCGGGAACGAGGGACTAATTAAGAGAGAATGAGTGTAATTGAAGTGGAAAGAATGCAGGGAGAGAGAATAAAAGAAAGAGCGGCTGGGGGAGGGTACAGCTCAAGGGTAGAGCACACGCTTAGCATGCACGAAGTCCTGGGTTCAATCCCTGGTACCACCATTAAATAAATATTTGTTTATTAACTTATGTAATTGCCTCCCCGTCCAAAAAAAAAAAAAAAATCAGTGGACATGTCATTAAAAGGTGTCAGCTCAAAACTCAAAAAAAAAAAAAAAAAAAAAGAAGAAGAGAAGGAATGAGAAAAATCAAAAAAGATACAAAATGAACCTGAGGGAAACTGTGGGATCATGCATTATTATCCAAAATTTTTGTTCGTTTTGTTTTGTTTTGTTTTGTTTTTTAATCCCAGTTCAGTCATCCCTCAATATTTCTGCCTGGCTGGTAATTGATTGGACCAATAACACCCTCCCTTTCAGATGAGAAATATCTTTATTTTATTAGATTGTAGTGAAAACAAACATAGGTTCAGAGTTGCTTTAGAAATTGTAACAATTCCCATTCACCTTTGTGGGCATCAGGGAAGCTGGCCCTTTATTTAAAAACCATTTTTGACAGTTGACTTTCTTTGTCTGTTGTGTGTGTGTGCGTGTGTGCCTGTGCTGAAACGGGGAAGTGGCGGCCCCGGCTAACATTTGCTGGGTGTTATCTGTCTAACTAGGATGATCCAAATCCAAGATACACCCAGTTCTAACAGGGTAATTAATCCACACCCCCCTAGACAAGTTCATATTCTAGTTAACAAAGATCCGATATCGGCGCCTGGAATTTAAATGCATGAAACCTTGCATTTGGACCTTAAAACTGGGTCACAACCAAGAATGCCATCTTCTCAGCTCCATCTGAGATTTGCCAATTAAATTTTTTTTTAAATCTAAATTTGGAAGCAGGTCATTAGCATATCATTACTGATGCCACATGCAAGCTACTTTTGTTTCCCCTCCAAGAAAAAAAAATCACAGCATTTCCAGCACACACTTGTTAATATAAAAATTACCATATCAATAACACATCATTATTAGATAGGAACTACCCCTTTCCAGAGGTTCCAAACTACTGTTTGGTCCAAACGTGCACGCTCTTGGTGGTAGCCTTTACGTACTGGTTATCACTATTACAGTTAGTCTGTGAGGCTTTGGTCCTACCAGTGAAGCCGTCCATTCCCACTAGGGCTGACCACGTCCCTCCCGCCCTTTCTGAGGTCTCCTCGGTCCCACGCTCCATAACAGTGACCTTTTGACAGGTCTGCCTACTCAGGCAGGGGAGACAAAGGAATATATTTTCCGATGAAGAGCCACAGCGAAGTTGGGCAGATGGAACTGTGATACAAACTCTTAATTAGGGCCGCGGCTGGTTGACCTCTCAGGAGACAAAAGGTGTGTTCTCAGAGCCTCCAGGCTCACCTGCTCCTGTGCCCCTCACCCATTAGCTGGGGGCCGTACAGCATCCATCCTGAGCATGCAGAGTTGGGGTAGGGGGGCTGTTTTTATTCTGAGAGAGGAAAATCAGCAGTTTAGCGTGACATATTCTCAGCTGGCAGATGGACGGGGCGGGTTGTCGCTTCAATAGAATCTGATCCGATGCTTAGGTAAGACCAGAGGACAAAGATGGAATTGTTCCAACCTCAAGCAGCCAATACAGCAATGATGACCTCTTGTGCAGACGGGGTAGGAGGAGGTGGGGAGGGAGTCGGAGACGAGGAAGCCAGCCTTGCCTGAGTGTTCGTTTCAGACCATTTGCACTTGTCACTGTCTTGAAACATCCAACTACGCTGATGGGCGGTAGCGTGCCCACTTTCCAGATAAGGAAGCCAAGGCTCAGTGAGTGGAACAAGCACCAGGTAGCAGACCCAGGGCACCAAACCTGCATCTGACTCCAGAGCCTGCACCAGCTCGCATCTGTGTTCATTTGCCTTATCATCCGAGACTCCTCTCCCCCCGCCCAGCCCAGGGTCCTCCTATTCAGGTGTCTTGCAGTGCACGACCGTGCCATGAAGGTGTGCAGCCTAGCATCTGCCCCTCCCATCCAGAGATGCAGGCACTGAGGCTCAGGGAGGTGACAGTGCTCCAAAATTGTACAGCTGGTACCTGCGGGCATCAGGATGCAAAGCCCGGTGTCCTTTGGGTTTAATGCCCTCCCTTCCGCCTCGTGGTGTGTCCCTCCTTTTAGTTCAGCCAGCGCAGTGACCTAGGACGGGAACGATGTGCTCTGCCCCTTCGTTTATTCCAGTTCAAAAGGAAGCCTGTGGCTCCTTGGAGATTTCACTGCTGAAAGCCAGCCCTGACTGTAGGGAGAACTGGGCAACCCCAAGCCCAGAGAAAGTTAGGGGTTTACTCTGGGCTGCCAGGCTGTTCGATCGTGAGGAGGTGGTCAGAGTCCTAAGTCACAGCTCAAGGCTACTCCCGTGTACAGTCTGCTGAGCTGAACACTCTGTGCGCCAGGGATCAGGCCAGGGTCCTCACCGGGCTGGTTCCCGCTGGTGTCCCCCTCACCCTTTATGGGAGTTGCTGGGGAGGAAGCCAGGTTGTTACTCACTCTGTCCTTACTGCTCCATTCCTGTCTCTCTCCTTTCTTCTTTCCTCCTTCCCTTCTTCCTTTTACCCTTTCCTTCCTTTTTTTAGTGTTTAAAAAATGTATTTAGGTATGAAGAAAAGCTGCAGGAAAAATACAAAGAATTTCTGTATGCTCTTTACCCAGATTCCCTAAGTTAACATTGGCCACAGTCTCTGTGGATTGATGGATAGGTGGATGGACAGATAGACAGACCAGAAGACATAGATTTGTGTGTGTGTGTGTGTACATACACACTCATTATTGGTCATTTGCCTGAGTCATTTGAGAGTAAATTGCAGGATATGATCCCCTTTACCCGTAAATACTTCAATGTGTGTTTCCTAAAAACAAGGACACTCTCTTGTATCATCAAGCACAATGATCAAAATCAGAAAATGTGCACCCACACAGCACCGCGATCTGACCCACAGACCTTAATCAAATTTCACCAGTTGTCTCCATACTCTTCTTTATAGCAAACTAAATTAAATTTTCTGGTCCAGGATCCAATCCAGGACCCACACATGATTCTGTTGTCCTGTCTCCTTGGTCTCCCTCACCTGAACCATCCTTCACCTTTCATGAATTTGCCCTTTGCAAGGAGCACAGGCCAGTGAGTTTGCAGAGTGTCCTTGAATTTGAGTTTGCTGTTTCCTGGTGACTAGATCCAGGTTAGACATCTTTGGCAGGGATGCCACAGAAGTAGCATCCTGGCCTCCTGGATGCATTATTGCCCTGGGAGGCAAGCGATGGCGATGGGTCCCCACAGCGGGTAACTCTGCTCATGTTGCCTTTGACCCCTTGGTTAAGATGCATCTGCCAGGTTTCCACACGGTAAAGATGCTCTGGTTTTGCCTTTTAATTGAGAAGCAGCCTGTGGTAGACGTGTAGAAGCCATGACAATACCCTGTTTCTAATTGTACATTGTGCTTGGCATTTCTTGCCCAGATCAGTTTTTACTGTGAAACTTGCCAAATGGTGATTGGCTAATTCCTTTTTCTTTTCCACACTTGTTAGTTGACACCTGGTGGTAAGGAAGAGCTTTCTCACCTTGCCTGTTTACTCATACATTTATTTATTTATTCATTTATACTAATTCAGTGGACCTTCTTTCTTTCTTTATCTCTCTCTCTCACACGTGTGTGCACGCACACAGACACAGACACACACACACACATACACACACTCAAAGCGCAGCTGCTGGGCGAGTGGCTTGAGAGTGCAGACTAAAGACGCATGGTGGGTTCGACAGTCTGACCTCTGGATGCTGCCCTGCTGGGAGGCGGGTGGGGAAGGCAGGGCCCCAAGGCCTGCTAAAAGGCTCTGTGATAGGGTTCACTGTGTTTCCTGCCCTCGGCAGAGAGGCTTAAATATCTCCTTCTTGGACAAACAGATCAATACAAGCTTTTTAACATCTTCAATGAGAGCTCATTAATGCTCTCTGGGTGTCCTCCTGCAACTGGGCTGACCTGCGAGGAGCAGGGAACTGAACTGCAGACAGATAATTATCCCGGAGATAACACTTCAGATCAGCCCCTGGCAGCATGTGAATTGTTTTCCTAATTATTCAGGACAGCAGCTAGTGAGAGTGCAAACTAATTGAAAATACATTATGATTTATTTGCGTTCCTGTGGCCCAGCCTGGGTGCTGGGTTAAATGCTCAAGGATCGGGATGTTGGGTTTTCTCCACTTTGCAGCCCACCCCTCAGTCCCACAGGCCAACATCCAGCGAGGCCTCTTGGACCTGATGATGTAAAAGAGGAAGGAGACATTTTTAAAAGCATGTTAGAGAGGTGAGAGTAATGAGGGCATTTTTAAAAGACTCATGGACAATCTATCTTTTGGGTATTTGATCCTTTGAGCAGTTGGCACTTGGTCCGTACCATTTTGCCCAGCTCACAGAATTCCTTTTACCCAATGGCCTTTGGCTTTTTGACCTCAGATTTTCCTGAGCGCAGACACTGCTGCATAAACCGTGAGGAACTGGTGATGCTCTTTAATGAAATTCCATGGGGAAAATCATTCCTTTGAGATTGTTAGCACAGGCAAGAGTGTGTGCATGATAAATTTCCTTATTTTGGGACCAGGAGAATCATAAACCTCTTCCCCTTTTTGATTTAGCTACCGGGAAGCTCAAGACAAAAGTGTCAGGGAAACTTGACTAGGTGGGCGGGCATGTGCTACTTTTCCATGGTCATAATCATTTTTAAATGCTCCTGGTCCCATTGATAAAGCAAATACTATTTCCCGGGGTCAGAGGTTGAAGTGACATAAACAAGAAGTGTCAGAACACACTCCAGACCCTGTGCTCACATGGATTTACAACCGAAATCCATGCTGGGGTCTCCAGAGACAGCCTGTTTACCTGGGCACTGGCTAACCAGAGGTTGGCAAACTTGGCTCTGTAAAGGAGCACACAGTAAATATTTCAGGCTTTGCAGGCCATCTGGTCTCTGTCACAAATACTCAACTCTGCCGCTGTGGTGCAGTAGCAACTGGAGGTGACACTTCTGTGTCTGAGTGTGGCTGGACTCCAATATAACTTCATTTATGGACATGAACGTTTGGATTTCCTCTGATTTTCATGTGTCACAAAATATTAGTATCTTTTGATTTTTTTAAAAATTAATCCTTAAAACATATTTAAAAAAATTCTCAACCTGTGGGCCACAAAAAAATAGGCAGTGGGCTGGATTTGATTCATGGGCCATAGTTTGCTGATCCTTGATAGAAATATGTGGGCTAGGAAAGAGGGGGGATCCACGGCCTTTATTCTGTGAGTGTGTGGGGATGTGCACACATGTGCACGGTTGTGTGCGGGGGGGTACAAGAGATGATTGATATATAACTGTTGGCTGTGGAGGATGGTATGGAGGTTCCTTAAAAAACTAAAAATAGACTTACCATATGATCCAGCAATCCCACTTCTAAGTATACACATGCAGGAAATTAATTCAAAAAGATACAATGTTCATAGCAGCACTATTGACAATTGCCAAGACATGGAAGCAACCTAAATAGTCAACAGATGACTGGATAAAGAAGATGAGGTGGATAGATAGATAGATAAAAAATGAAATATTACTTAGCTATAAAACAATGATTGAATTAATGCCATTTGCAGCAACATGGTTGGGTCTAGAAATGATTATATTAAGTGAAGTAAATCAGACAGAGAAAGACAAGTATTATACGATGTCACTTATACATGGAATCTAAAAAAAATACAAATTTTAATTACAAACCAGAAATAGACAAACCAGTATAGAAAACAAACTGTGGTTACCAAGGGTATAAGTAGGGGAAGGGATAGATTAGGAGTCTGGGATTAACAGAAACACACTACTATATATGAAATAGATAAGCAACAAGGACCTACTATAGAGTATAGGAAACTATATTCAGTTTCCTGTAATGAGCCATAATGGAAAAGACACTGAAGAAATATTTATGTGTGTGTGTGTGTGTACATAAATAAAATAACTGAATTGTTTTGCTGTACACCTGAAACTAACATTGTAAATGGACTACACTTCAATAAAAAATAAGATTAAATAAATATATGTAATTGTTGAGCTAACCAGAACTATAAGTCAAGCAAAGTATTTCCTCCCTGAGACATGTGGTTTTACAAGCAACCGCTCACAAGCAAGATGGAGGCCGACCCCAACATTACGGAAGAGGATGGGTCTGTGCCAGACTGCCTTCTGTGAGTGCTGTCCAGAACCCTTGTGATCCTGGCCAGATAAAGGGCTCCTTCCATTCCAGCAAGGCCTATGACTGTCAGAACATTCTTAACTAAAGTGAAATTTGGCAGACTGGCAAGAAGCCAAAGGCTCGCTCCCAGCCCTGTCTGCTGTCACATTTCTAACGAGAAAACGTGTGTCACCACCATCAGCACCACCGTCCCCAGGACCATCACTACCACTGTCACCACCACGACCAAGCCACACAGCCACCACCATCAGCGCTGCCGTCCCCAAGACCATCACTACCACTGTCACCACCACGACCAAGCCACACACCCACCACCATCATCACCACTACGTCCTCCACCACCACTGTCACCCTGTCCCCCGCCATTTCCACCACCTTCGCCACCATTATCAGCACGACAGCCTCCACTTCCATTACCCCATCGTCGCCATGACAACCGCCACCATCATCTCCAAACCATCACCACGCTCTCCATAATCACTGCCACCGTGGCCAATGCCACATCTCATCTTTCCACTCAAGATTCAGAGAAAAGTGTGGCTCTGGACATCTTTTCCAAGTGTATGAATTTTTTCCTGCCCTTCCTCTCCTTTGTTTATATTCAAGCCTCAAAGTGGGTATTCAATTGACTAATTCCATTTTCATTTGTCATTCTAAAGAAACAGTCCAAATGTGAAGAATTATTTTAAAAGGTATCTCCCAACTCATGATTCATAATAATGAAAAATTTGCCAATATAAATAGCAAGTGACTTTAAAATGGTCAGGTAAATTATGAAATATCTATGTAAGGGTCTAGATAGAACTATTAAAAATGTTTTCTGAAGTTTTTTTGATTTTTAATAGTTGATTTACAATATTGTGTTAGTTTCTAGTATGCACCTAAGCGATTCAGATGTGTGTGTGTGTGTGTATATATATATATATATATATATATATATATATATATATATTCTTTTTCATAGTTTTTCCATCATGGTTTATTATAGGATATTGACTATAGTTTCCCATGCTATATAGTAGGTCCTTGTAGTTGATCTATTTTATATATAGCAGTGTGTATCTGCTAATCGCAGACTCCTAATTTATCCCTCCCCACCCCCTTTCTCCTTTAGTAACAATAAGTTTGTTTTCCATGCTTCTATTAAAACCAAGAGTTTATTTATTGAAAATGCATATTATATGGTACTAACTAAAATGTACCCAATACATAGATGATGGGTTCAGTTATTGGAAAAACAGAAAAAAAAAAAAAAAAAAGACTGGAATAAAACACACACCATAATGCTGACAGTGGTCTCAACTAGATGATGTATTTATGAGTGATTTTTAGTATTTTTTTAATACTTGTCCTCACTTTCTAATTTTCCTCTAGTAAGAAAATATTACACTTTTAATTAGAAAATTATTTTAAGAAAAACATAAATGATCATCTTCTATCTTTCAAGTACGATTAAAAAAGAGTCAACTCATCTGAGACGTCCCCTCGGGCTTTGTTTGGAGTTAATCCCACCTCTGCCTCCAACCTAGCCTAGGATATTGTCTGCCCCTCTGTCAGGGGTACTTTACATCCTAATGTATACTGTTGATATTTGCATTCATTCCTACATCACTCAGGTGAATTCAGACCAGCTGCGTAGGAGGAACTGCAAAATTTCCCCCTCCCTCCCTCCCTCCCTTCCTTCCTCCCTCCCTCCCTCCTTCCATCCTTCCTTCCTCCTTCCTTCCTTCCTTCCTTCCTCCCTTCCTCCTTCCATCCTTCTTTCCTTCCTCACATATTTATTGAGAACTTATTCCAAGCCAAGCACTCTTCTGAGCTCTTGAACCAGACAGACAAACGTCATCCCCTCACAGAGCAGATGGAATGCATGTTACACAGTCTGGTTAGGGGATCCAGACAATAAACAAAGATAGCAGAATAAAACTCCATCCTTGCTGTGCAGTTTGCTCTTGCCTGTAACCAGCCCCCCAACCCACACACACACCGGGGCATCATACTGGCCCCAGCTGGAAGGGCGGCCCCGTGGCGAGGCCTGAGCCCTGCTCCCTAGCCACAGAGCTTCGGTATCCCGGGCCCCTGGGGGCGCTGGGGGGAACACCTGGTCTCTTGGCCCTCGGCAGCTCCCTTGGGAGCAGGGTTGCAGGGCTGAGGCATGAACACTGTCCACCGGCAGCTAGGCCAGATTCCCTCCTCTGAGCCCAGACAGGCCACTTCCCTGCCTGAGGGCAGCATGGGGCCCGGCACCTCCCAAGCCCATTAACAAGGCTGGATCAGCCAGCCCTCAGGGGCAGACCTTCGGCCACTTTGAAGACTAGGAGGAGTCTCCAGCCCCTCGGAGGAAAGCCTGACACAGTGTGGCTTTGCCCTGTTGCAGATTGACTTGCTGCCTTTCCCAGCTCTAGGCAAAAAGACCTGCTTCTTGGCCTTGGACGAGGAGCATGAAAACAGAGCAGCCCAGCCCAGCCCAGCCGACCCACCAAGTCTGGTCCTCAGAACTTCAAAAGCCATCAACGACTGTTCGTGATTTAATTTTATGATGTATGTGCATCCCACCTCGTACCCAAAGGACTTGAGAAAGCTCACAAGTGAACAGGTGCCTGAAACAGCCAAGAAGAAATAAGCAAATAATTGGGGGAAAGTTAGAAAATCTTGCAAAAGAAAGACAGCCCACTGGGGTGAACTTAGTGCCCAGAATGAGGCCCCCAGTCCTTTCCTGGAAGTCAGGCATGGCCTTGAGTTTCCCCGGGACTGGGGACACAGGACTATTTATGTGAGTCTGTTCCTTCATAAAATAAAACAACTCATTTCCTCCAGAGAAGTCTTGCTCTTTCTTAAAAGAAGACACAGTGCTTCTGAGGCTCTTCTGAGGTGGCAACTGGGGGCAGAGAGACGGGATTCTGGGCAACTCTTCGAAGTCCTCAGCAAAGGGACGGCCCGACATGCTTCCATCAGATGTCAGTGCTGTCAGCGGGGTCTGCATGATGTAGGCTCGGAAAGGACCCCCTCTCTGTCGGGGAGGTCCAAGAGCAAATGCCAGGATGGTACCTTTGCGCGTGCCTGTGATGTAAGGACTGGTTCTCAGGCTGAGACCCTGGAGCTGATCAGCCACTTGCCAGCTTGGGTGAATCACTTCCTTCTCTTAGGTGAGTCTCCTCACCTGTCGAATCAGGGTAACCAGAGAATCTTCCTTGTGCTGTTGTGTGTGTCAATGAGCTGTTACACGGAGCGATCCCAGAAGAGCCTGGAAGGTACTGCAAGTTCTCAGTGTGTTTACATCCGTACCTGTGCATGTGCGTTTGGGTTGTGAAGGTAAATAAAAGCCTATTTTGAAAGATACCTGTAGACCTGTTTTTATTCCAGTTGTTGTGGGGGCGGGGGGGGGGGTTGGTGGTTGGCAAAATCGATCTTCAGGAAAGGACTGCGTTCATGTGTGAGAAATTACTTTAATAGGCTTGTTGGTTATGAAGGCTGAAATTCTAGTTTTAAAAGATTGATTTCAGACAATAGGGAGAAAAACATTCTCTGTATGATAAAGTCATTCCCTTCCTTTCTCGTTCTTTCTTCTATCCTTCATTTTTGCCCCCTAGAAGCATATAAGTATTGTCAACTGAAAACAAATGCACAGCCTAAAAGTTGAGAATTGTGTTTTATTCCTCAGACTTTCTGAGGACTTAAGCCCAGGAGGCAGACTCTCAGATAGCTCTAAGGATCTGCTCTGAAGAGGTACAGGAGGAGCCAGGATGTAGAGGGGGTTTTGCAATAAAAGACAAGTAGTTGGACCATCAAAACATCGCTGTTAATTAAAGAAAAACCAGACATCTCAAGTGAATGAATTTAGCTTTTTCCTATGTATGGGAGGATTCAGGAATCTGGGCTCATTGAAATCTTTCCTTTGAGATGCATCTTAACTCTCTAGGGCCAGTGTCCTGTGTTTTCCATCCTGGGTCCCCTCGGGGGGGCACAGTCAGTGCAGGGGTGGTGGGGGGGCTGCAGTGGCTGATGGCTTCATGGCTGCAAAATCCTTTGTTTACTGATATGGCAGTGATAGTCTTTGTCCACGGTATGATGTGAATCAATGCTTTATTTCCTCTGAGAGTGTATAACTGATAAAGGATAGTGTTCGGGGGCTCCCTGGACCAAGAGGGAGGAGACCACTGAGAGAGCAGTAAGTCTCTGATAGGAGCATGGGGTGGGTAGCAGCCCCACTGAGGTGGCAGAGGCTAAGGAGAGACCTCTCAGGAGGAACTTCCCACGCTGGGGATGTCAGCTTACTCTGTGATGTGGTCTCTGACACGCTGTGTGAGGCCCAGTTTTGAGTGGTCCTTCCCCGGACTGCAACCATCTTGGTAACTCGCTAGTATTTTTCCTTTTCTTTCTTTCCTTCCTTCCTTCCCTTCTTTCTTTCTTTTTTCTTTTTCTTTCTTTCTCTTTCTTTCTTCCTTTCTTTTTCTTTCTTCCTTTCTTTTTCTCTTTCTTTCTTTCTTTCTCTCATTCCTTCTTTTATTGAAGTATAGTTGATTTACAATGTTTGTTTCCGGGGTACAGCATAGTGATTCAATTACACATATACATATATTTTTTATTTTTCAGGTTCTTTTCCATTATAAGTTATTATAAGATATTTAATATAGTTCCCTGTGCTGCACAGCAGGTCCTTATTGTTTATCTATTGTATATATAGTAATGTGTATACGTTAAACCCAAACTCCCAATTTATCCCTCCCCCCAACCCCTTTCCCCTTTGGTAACCACAGTATATTTTCTGTGTCTGTGAGTCTATTTCTCATTTGTAAATAAGCTGATTTGTGTCATTGTTTTTAGATTCCACCTACGAGAGATATCATATGATAACTGTCTTTCTCTGTCTGACTTACTTCACTTAACATGATCATTTCTAGGTCCCTGGTATTTCTACAGAAATGGTTAGCCATTGGTGGTTGGACTTCATTGAGCATTGCCTTGGAAAATGAACAAAGGATGGTGCCTACTTTGCAGATGCACAGTAAGGAAACAGGTGAAAGTTATGGGAAGGTGGTGAGGACTGAATAGGCAGGGAAGAAAGGTTGTGAGGCAGTGGCTTTGAGCAGTGATGGGACCAACAAGGCAGAAAGTTCTGGAGCGGGAGAAGCACTGGTTTCTGCAGAAAGCACTCTTGGTACCAGGAGACTGGGGATCCTGGGAATGCGTCAGGCAAGGTTAGAGAATGCACGACTTCTGGAACATAGCCTGAGATGCACTCAAGCTGTGCTGGATGAGTTGATTTGTGTTGAATTGAAAGAAATGGGCCATGCCACTTTATTTTAAACAAACATATCCATTCATTTGTCTTTCTCATTCAAACAAGCCCACAGGTATTCAGATAAAAATAAGGTTCTTCCAGTGCTGGGAAGATGTGCCCCAAACACAGCTGAATGCACACAAGCATTTTTTGAATGCTTACCGTGTGCTGGTGTCACAGGGGATGCAGGGAGCTGGCAGTGCCAAGTGCCCAGAATGAATGGCATTGGCAGGAGGTAAAGAAGCCCAGAGATGGAAGAAATAACTTAGACTCATAGACCATCTGACACAAAATTAAGAGATGTGCTGTCTCAGATTCAGAGAGGCCAGCTGGCTGGTCCAAAGCTGCACAGCCCGCAGAAGGAAGCTGGCAGCCCCATTAAGTAGCTGAGAAGCCTCCTTACCTCGGCCAGGCTCCTAGTAGGAGGAAAGGGAATGGCCGTGTCCTGCCGTCCCACTCAGCCTGGAGCATGCTGGGCATTGCCCGTACGTTTACTCAGTCGTTCCTTCAGAGAAGCCTGGAAACTGAGGCTCAGTGAGCTTAAGCGCACGGCTCAGATGGCTCCCTTTGCAAATGGCGCTGGCGCTGGACCGAGGCCTGCTGTACTGAGGACTGAGAATGTGTCCTCCCAGCACTCAGAGCCGATTTACTGTGCTCTTCCTTCCTGGTCAAAGGACTCAGCAATCCAGATTGATAATCAGAATACCCCTCAGTGAGTTGACAACCAGCGAAGTGGGCCACGGACTGGGCCAATAAAGGCCCTCGCCCCACTGAGAACACTGCCCTGGGGGCCAGAATTCTCTCATTCTGGTCAGCACAGTGCTGAACAAATGCTTTCTCTCTTGCTCTTTCTCTATCTTTCTTTCATTCTTTTCCCCCTCCTGTAGGTCCCCAGCAGTCCAGGCCCCTTCCCAAGGTCTGGTGTTTCTTCAGGGAGGGGACAGTGCAGGACGACTGATTAGGTACCAGTTTTCCTGGAGTGACTTCTGCATGAGGCAGAACTGCGAGGGCAATTTTTAAGCTCTCGTTTGACGCCCTAACTCCGGGATAGGGCTGGAGTGAAGATCTGGCCCAGGCTAAGTTTTTAGGAAGCAGATGCTGACGTGGAGATTGGAAGCAAGATGTCTATAGGAGGATGGACACCTGGGCAGCAAGGGAGAGCAGACAGGTGAGCAGGTAGAGAAGGTGAACCGTGGTGGGGGCCCAGCGCAGCCACGGCCAGCCCCGCTCTGGAAGAATCACTGCTCCTCAGGGACCAGGGTGCCCCCGCCTGGCAGATGGCCGGCCCCAGGCACCCCCACCCATCTCAGTGGTCAGCTGTGGGCTGTCTCTGGAAAGGCATGTGGGTCTGAGAGCTGGGAACTGCCTGCTGACCCCCTCCTGACTGACTATATGGGAGGTCCCTCCCCATGTCCACTCCAGGCCTTTACAGCATCTTATTTATTTCCGCCACAACCTTCCCTCAGAGGTAGGGAACATCGTCCTCATTTAATAGATAAGAGGATTGGGTTCTAAGGTCAGTAATGTGCCCTATGGTCACACAAAGTAGGTGACAAAACCAGGGTTGTACTCTTGTCCTTCTCCAAAGCCTGCATCTGACCGGATGCCCCAGGATGTCTCAATTCCACATTTACTGAATAGATCTTGGCTCACAAGGATGCTGGTCTCATCCACCTGGTGATTATGAACAACCTACCTCACCGCCCCTCCAAGGGGCACCTTATTCCCCAAAAGAAGTGCCACCCCTTTGAGAAAGACCCCCCCTTTTGCCTCTCTGAGGGAAGTTGGGGGAAGCACCATTCATGGGGGTAAGCCAGATAGAACAACCCCCAGAAATAAATCTCCCAAATGGCCAACTCCCTCCTCAGATAAATTAAAAAAAAAAAAACTGCCTTGTTACACTTAATCTCCAGGGATCAAAAAAGGATTTTCCCCTTTCTTTAAAGGAGAAGCTGCCTGCACCCCAGTGTCTGAGTCCCCTATTGGTCTGAGGAAGCCCCAAGTTTCTCTCTCTTGAGGGCAAACAGGTAGCTCTGCCTTCAGGACTCTCTGGAGGCTGTGGGTTGGGCAAATGGGGCCCATGCGTTTTTGTCCAATCCAGGTTCATTGCCTGGTCAACCTGCATGGTCGGGCTCAGGGACACCCCTGGGCCACGCTGGGAGCCAAAGTGAATAAATACAAAAGTTACCCTCAGTATTGCCCCCGTGTGTTTATCTGTGATGTTGGCTTTTCCAGGCACCTGCCGTGTGAGCCTGTGTGAGCAGCACCATGTCCAGCTGTCACAGCACACAGCCTGCGGCATCTTCCCATGAAAACAAGGCAGTCGGCACCTGATTGGGGGAGAATTTTTAATCTTGACAATTTGTGTCTAATTTTGGGGGTGACCAGGCTGTCAGCGCCAGCAACCCAATCGTCTTCGAGGTCGATGCAGGTGGCAGCTGCCACAGCCTAAACACGTCTCTTTTTATTATTATTATCATTTTTTTCCCCCAGAGGAGAGGGGGGTCGGGGAGGGAGGGGAAAAAAAGAAAAAAAAAAAATGCCGCGCTGCTATTTTCGTCGCATTTTCGAATCCTGTTTTAGTACAAGAATTTAATTATACATATTTTCATCATTTCTTATATTCTGACATATTAATTAAGGATGCTCTAATTCAGCTTCCGTAGCACCATTGGCTTAGCCTGTAAAAACATTTTACCGTTTTTGTACAAATAAGAAGTGAAAAGGTAAAGGTGGTTACACTCGCGGTTGTCGATACGCGTGCGCCCCTCCCTCTGCCTCGTTTGTCTCCGTCACTGAGAACTGAGCTCATCGCTATTTTATACATAAAGGGACTGAGCCTAGCCCCCGGCTCCCACTCTGCATGGCTCGGTCCTACTAGGGAAGCTGACCTCCCATAGCTGTCTTCTTGGATGTGACTGAGGGTCCTTCCTGGGGGTGGGGCAAGGACCAAAGAACGGGGAGTCCTATAGGGACTTTGTGAAGAACAGGCTGGCGCTGCCGACCAGGGCTGACCGATGTGTTCTGCCCCCTGAAACGCTCCAGGCCTTTTCGCATCCTGCATCTCTGTATCTCTACACCCAAAACCATTCAGGGTCGGCAGTGTCATCCCCACTCTGCTCATAGGTGCCTTGAAGGAACAGTCCAGTGAGTTCCCAGAATGGTACCATTGTGACCTGGTCCTGGTGAAGGCAGGCCATGGGAGGCATCCTGGAGAAGAAAAATCTGAACTGGGAGTGGGAGGAGGGGGACAATCGTCTTCCAGGTGCAAAGACGGGAGTTCAGGCAGAGACGCAGAAGCTTTGAGTTGGGGAGGACCAGGCACCGCCAACAGGCAGGGCAGAAGCTGAGAGGCGCGCAGGGAAGAGGAAGGCAGGATCTGTTTGAGAAGGAAAAAGCTCCGAGGTCCCCTCAAAGGTGCCCGTCTTTCCCAAAGAGCAATGACAGGGCACTGGGGCGCTTCAGGCGGGTGGGACGCGGTCAAAGGGGCGTTCCACTGAGGTCACTGTGGCTGCCGTTCAAAACCATGTCTACAGAATAGACTTCATTTTAAACCATCAGTCTCAACAATTTATTTACATTTCTTGGTGTTTCTCTATACATATTTGTTCTTTTTTTTTTTTTTCCAGATCCTGTGTTCTGCATTTCTGCTTAGGAGATTTGCTCACAGTAAAAACATTGGGAAGTCTCGGGTGGAAGTTGTTTGTAATCTAGACATTCAAGGTCCACTGTTCACTGACTTCAATGACCACTTTGTTTCATATTTCATATTTTCCCAGCATAAAAAACCAGACACGGGTATATAGTTTTCTCTTTTTTAACTTCCTCTCTTCTTTCTTTCTCTCTTCCTTTGTTCCTTCCTTCCTTCCTTTCTTCCTTCTTTCCCTTCTTCCTTTTACTTACTTCTTTTTGCCAAGATGACACTAAAAGATAAAGTGGAGAACATTTCTGTTACTGTGTAGGATTTCAAGCCTTAGCTGAGCATCTGAGAAGGTAAACAGAGAGGCTGATGCCTAAGTAAGGTGGCATCACATAGGTGACACTATATGCAGTTCCAGCAGGCTTGTCAAACCTCCTGAAGCCACGCTTGGTCCTTGTAGCTCAGGTCGAAGCCTCTGCCTGAGGACCTTCTCGTCAAGACAGCTGTGACTTAAGGCATCTTTGTGCTCCATAAACAAGCATTTTCTTTGTGTGCCTCTGAATCTCTAGGTGACCCCAGACTCACAGTGCCACCTGCTTGAAGGATGTGGTTCCATTCCTTTGGCTGGCATATCTGACAGCAGGTTATCAGGAACATAATTAGAATAAGGGAGTGGGAACTCCCTTGCAAAGACCTGCAAGGGCAAAAAATGTGCCTGTGTTCATCTTTGCTTCTCATCTGGCTCTTCTGGGTCTTCAAGCCTGGATGACCACATCACCTTCCCCTCAGGTGGACCCCCAAGTTCCCTCTCTCCTCTCCCGTGTCAGATGCCAGCTCGTCTGCTCTGCTTGTTGACTGGGGATCCAGCACCCCCTGGTTTGTCTGCTGTGTACCATCTGCTCCGTGGACAGCAGACCTATCCAGCTGGAGGGACCAGATGAAGTCCCAAGTAACAGCAATGCAGGCATTTCCAGGGAGGGACCAAATCCCAGTATAAAGGTGCTGTCTAGGTCTACCACTTACGGAGAGAAGGCACTGTCTTTCTGCTATCCATCCATCTTCTGAGGACTTACTGAACATCTATGTCAAGTACAGGAGATCCCCTCAAATACATGACAGTTCTTGTCCCCTCCAGTTGGCCAGGCATGGTGTCAAGGAAGGTCCCTTGGGGGAAATGACAGTTACAGAGTTAAGAAGGCAGGCAGGTAAGGGGTAAGAAGCAGCTCCGGAGTCTTGGGAGTGGACGGCAGGCCAGCCGACAGGACATCATTGCACATATTGTGTGGCTGTCATGCCTTTAACCCATTCCCTTTGAAGCAGTTACCTTGATGTTATGTGAATTTCACCTCAATTTTCAAAAGTGCATTTGCTGGGAGAGACTTTTTTAAAACGGCCTGAGGACCAGAGAGAGAAGAGGGTCGGTGGAGGAGAGGTGAGAAGCACAGAGCACCCAGCACCGGAGACCACTCACCTGCGGGACACCTGCCTATCAGGGACCCCTTCCCACGCCCACTGTCACCACCCTGCAAACACGTCTAGTGAATGCAGGTGGCCTCTTCACTTGCAGCCACTGGATTTCCTTCCCACTTGTCCCTGATCCCATTCCCCTGAATTTCTGCCTGACAGAACCTCCCTATCCATCACTCTCCCCTGAAGGAGTCAGACTGAGTGAGCCTTTACATCAGGTGACCCTTTTTTGGATCCATGACCAGCACCAGGACGAGAAAAAGTGCAACAGAATTCACGGTTTGTGCTGAAACCAGCTCCATCGTCCACCTTGCCCTCTGTTGCTGGAGTTGGTCCCAGAATTCTGTCTCTGACATCATCCCTCATGTCCCAACCATGTCCCCCTTGGGTATAAATTGCCTGTGACCCAATTCCAGCATCTCTTGTGACCCCCTAGCCTGAGGCTCTTCCTCATGGTACCTTCCACATGGACCAGATTGCACATCTGGTTTGCACTGGTCTTATCCATCTATGACCTGGATTCTGCAAGTAGCCTATTCCATTCCTCCCAATGTTGACACAATCCTCTCTAAAAGGGGTAACCGGGGGCACCAACCTACACACAAGGATGCATCCCAGGAAGCAGTTCCTGTTACTGGGGTTGCCCCTGAGATTATCTGAAGCACTGGGAGCTGGAGGCTGAATCCAAATGCACTTGGAGGTGAGTTCCAGATGCTCTGAGTACCAGAGCCTTCTGGATCATTCTTCTGGCTTAAGCTTCCGTGCCCTGTCTGCTGTGGCCCCAATCCCCTTTGCCCATGGAACTGAATCTGTCCTAGAGGCTGCCACCCGTGGGCTGGCCAGTGGTGAGGTGACCTCACGAGATTCCTGCAGACTGATTGTCCCCAGCCTTGGGGAGGGCTTGACTGAACCAGTAAAAGCCCCTTTTGGGGAGGACGTGATACATATTTCCAGAGAAAAGCAGTTGGTGGAGGTAGGAGCAACAGAGACAGCAACATAAGGTAAGCTAGGCAACAGGATGGTGCAGCCTAGAGTGAAAGGAGGAATCATGCCCTGGGATGTCCAGTCACCAAGGCAACCAGGAGGCTGGAGCCCCGGGGAAGCTGCCCAAAGTGCTCCAGAGCCCCACAGATCTGCCTGCCCCTTTCTCTTTTCCTTAACACCCCCCTGTGCTGGAAGAAGAGGCCTTTATTGACTGAACCAACCTGAATGTGTCTGTTTTTTGAAACTCCAAAGAGCTGTGCCAGAACCCTGCAGGAGGAGCCTGGAGTGAGGAGCCCAGGTACCAGAAGTAGAGGTGCCATCCGAAGAGGAAGGAGAGAGATGAAGTGCAAGGCAGACCCAAGAGACACAGACAAGGCAGCGACTGGGCAGACACAGACCCCGAGAGGTGACATGGGCCCCAGCAGAGACACTCCCCACCCCTGGGTGCACACAGTGTGTCAGTGTGTCTGATGACCAGAGATGCCAGGCCCACATGGGCACCCAAGCTGCAAAACCCCAGATGCCCTGACTTGGGAGAGAGCCAGTTGTCGGCTGCCTTTGCTTTGAACGCAAACCTCCGAGAGAGACAACCATGAAAGCCAGTCGCCTCGCCCCTCGCCCACTGGCAAAGCAGTCATGAATTATTCCCTCCCCAGGAAATCTGCAGTCATCTTGCCTCCTTTAGACTCCCCTAATATACTTTGATTCAAAGCTGAAATGAGGTTTAAGCCGCTGATAGCACGCCCCAAACCTCTCTGGGAAAGCAGCGCTGTGTGCCGACGCCGGAACGCGAGCGAAGGGGGATTAGCGGGTCTCGGCTGAGTTCTGCTGCCGCAGCTCTGTGTTACTATTAAGAGGGACGGATTAATATCAAGTTTCGGGGATCTGGTTGCTTGCTGATACTGCTTAATTATCCAGATAAGTGATCGGTATCCAAGCATGAGTGGCAGCATAAATCTCAGAGCCATCATCTTTTTTTTTTCTCCTTTTCCTTTCTCTCTCCTGTTTTTGGAAGAAAAAAAAAAGAATTTATTCATTTAAGTAATGCTGAGATACATTTCTTAAACACTCATTAAATTTTAAACGCAATTGCCAGCCTTTGGCTGGGTCTCTTCTGGTTTTGCTTTCGTTTGGCACATCCCAGGAAAGAAGGGAAGGGTTTTCAGTGGCCCAAGGTGGCCAGGGGTCTCTTTCCCTTGCCCTGTTCATTTATCGCAGATTCCTCCTTTGCGTTCAGAAAGCCTCGCGAGCCTGTCCTTCGTCTGGCTGTGGAGAGCGGGCAGCGCCTCTCCCCGGCCTCCCGTCACAGACTGGGAGCATCTGCTGGCCCAGCCCGGGCAGAGACTGGGGGAGACCCGGGCAGACTCCGGGGCGGGGGATCCCGCCCCACTGCCTCTTAGCCTTCTGTCTTGCCTGGTAATTTTATCCCATGAAGACTTTTTTTTCCCCCTTCCCTCTTGCTCTCTCTGTCTTCCTGACCCGACTCCACTTCCATTCATTGTATTAGTTCAGTCGCCCTGATTGGTGCTGTCTGGCTCGAGGGGCACCCACCTGAGGCTGGGATTAAGGATCAAAGCCGGCCAAATGGGGCTGCAGGAGCTGCTCCTTCCTTGCCTGTAAACACCGTTTAGGTCTCTGTCGTCAACCCATCTGCTGCGGGGCCATGTCAGATTCACTATCTCGTAATTGGGCACTAATTGTCCCTCAGGCACCTGGCTGGCTGGGCACCGCCCGGCAGCCCCCGCCCCCGCCCTCAGAGGCCCCCTGTCCCTCCGGAGCACGCACTCCGCACTGGGGGCCCAGCTCTTCTCCATCCCCGGACAGTTGTCCCCTCCCATCGGACACTCGGCAGCACCAGCAGCTTCAGCACCCAACGCAGCAAGAGGCTGCTCACTGGTGGCCCTTTGCTCGAGCTGGGACCTCTGCCTGGGATGTCCCTCCTCTTCGAGGGGTCAGCTCTTCCGTGGGCTTCAAAAGCAGCCGACGTCCTCAGCCTCCGATGTGCATCAGGCTTACCTGAAGGTCCTCAGAACTCCCAGTGCCCGGGGCTGTGCCCCTGAAGGCCTCAGTTCGACTGGCCCAGTGTGGGGTCTGGGTATCACCTTCCCTCCCTGCTTCTCAGGGGTTTCAGATGGAGCCCTGGGCCAGCAGTCACCCTCTCCCAGCAGGTCAGAGCAAGCTTCTCTGCGGGACCCAGCACAGCCCTGTCCACACCCAGAATAACACGAATAACCGTCATAGTGGGTGCTGTGGGTTGAGGCCCGAGCTCTCCGCCAAGTGCATCCCTTCTCAACCACGGCTCCGCACGGGCGGTTCCCTGTTCGCAACGAGGAAACCAAGGCTCAGAGGCAGAGTGAGACGGCCATGATCTCTTCAAGAGGCTGCCTCTCTCGACACCATGCGGTTCCCGTGAGCAGGGAGTGTGCTTTAAATTCCTTTCTCACCCTCGGAGTGGGTGGCATCGCGACCTCCAAAAGCTGTGTCCTCCCAGAACCTCAGAACGTGTCCTTATTTGGAAGGTCTTGGCAGATATAATGAAGGTAAAGACCTCTAGAAGACTTTGCCCTGGGTTACGGGGCCCTAATCCAATGCCAAGTCCTTGTTAGAGAAAAGAAAGGGAGACCCAGAGACACACAGAGACACACAGGGGAAAGCCCGCGTGAAAATGGACGGAGGAAGAGATTAGGTTGATGGCAGCCAAGGAGGGCCAAGGATTGCCAGCAGCCACCAGAAGCTAAGAGAGAGGCCGTCCTGGGGACTTCAGAGAGAGATACACGGCTCCCACCTGAGCCACACGTGGTGGCTGGTCCAAGTTTGTTCCCAGGGGTGATTTTTCCCTGCAGTGTCGTAGAAGCTAGACCCACATTGAGCCAAAGGAAACATCTTTTTAACTTCTTAATCCTTGGTTATTTCAAGAGCAATTCTCAGATGGGATCCATGGTTCCCTCCTAGTGGGTCAGTGGCTTCCAATCACGTCAACCTGTCCCAGCACGAGTCTGTGATATGCCAGTGGTGCCCTCTGCTTCAAAGTCTTCAGTGGGCTCGCTGGCCCTGAGGATAACATCACCACCCCTTACCCCAGCCTCCCCCTCCTCTGCCCTCAGCAAATGCTGTGAATTCCCTCCCACTGTGGGCTCAGCCTCCCTGCTCATCCCTCTTTCTGGGAGCATCAGGTGGCCTCAGGGCCTTTGCCCACACTGAACTCTCAGCCAGGAATATCACCCCACCCATCTGTCCTCCTTAGCCTCTTCCTAGTCTTCAGATCTTAATTCAGTGGTCACAGTCCCAAGGAAGCTGTTCCTGTTCCCCAGGCTGGAGTCTCCTGGCTGAGTCAATTCTCCTCCTGTAGACGCTGTGTTTCTCTCCTTCTTCTTATGGCAGTAATCCCGGAACTCTTCACAAAGTGACTCAGTTGGCTAATGTCTGTCATCTCTCTGTAAGCCCAGGAGGGCAGGGATCACGTCTGCTGTGTGCACCAGGAGACCCGGGATCCAGCCATGAGCCCAGAACAGCATGGACATTGGACGGTTAATATGGGAAAGCAAGGAGGCCGGGGCTGATCCTCACAGAGGGGTGGGCTGGCTGACTGCCCCACACCTCCACACTGAAGCCGGGCAGCATCCTGGTCTCCCCCTTCACCAGCAAGGAAACGGAAACCTACAGAAGGTGGTCGTATCGCCAAAGGTGCAGGTGAGAAAGCAAGGATGTGAGTGAGCAGCCACAGAAAAGGCCCCTCAGGTGGCCCTGGTACCATCTTCAACTAACAGAAGGGCCCTGAGTAAGGAAGGCAGTGAGTCTGGCTCTGTGCACCCCTGCTGGTTGGGACTGGGATGGTGTCTTGCCCTTAGGAGCCTCTGCATTGGTTTAATTATCTGCTGTCACATCTTGAAATTCATTTTTGAATGAAGGGCCCCATGTGTTCATTTTGCACTGGGACCCGTCAATTATGGAGTCAGTCCTGATAAGAAATAATGGCCGCTTAGACCAGGAGTGGAGATTCAAGATGAGAGAGAATTAAGATGAGTTATCAGCACGACTTGTTGGAAGATGGACTCAGGAATGAAGGATGGAAAGGTGCATTTTTGCCTCTAGTGTTGCCAGCAGGAAACCAGTTCAGAGAGACAAAGTGAGACCCCAAAGCTCTCTCTTTAGGGTCAAATAGGACTCAAACTAATTTTTAAATAAATCTGCCTTAAAATGGGGTCTCCAAACCAGGACACTTTGAAAGTAAAAGGAAGCCCTGCTAGTAATTAAGCCCAACTTAACTGACAACAGGACAAACCAGGGCTGTCCTGGGCGAACCAGCCTGTGTGCACGCTCCTTAGAGTCATCAAAGGTTAGACACGTGCACATTACCGTGGCTACCACAAGGAAAACACAGTTAGAAAGATAATCATTTATACACAATACTTTTATGACTCATAATATTCTGCCTATTACTTGCTTATCCTGACTTCACAATTTTATTTATTTTTATCATCCCAAGTCCATCAAAGGAATGCTTTCAGAAAGCAGCTCACAGGCATGGGAGGCATGGAAAATGTCACAGTGACACTAATCTGCAATTTCCTCTCTTGTGTTAAGCCCCCGGCCCAGGGTACCTGCATGGGGGTTCATTACAGTGACAGATTACAGACCCACAGTCGCAATGCCTTCTTCTTCAGCAATCTGGACAACCACAGACGACGGACAGGTCAGGTGTTGAGGCAGCTGTGTCCATCACTGCACAGGTAATGCGACATATTTGTGTATTTGTCTTCAGAGCTTGAATTGCATAGGAATTTAGAAAACTCTTCCATTTGACAAAATTTGGTAACAGAACAGAGTTAAAGTTTTATGCCTCGAAGAACCTGTTCTCAAAAGCTGACTCTACTTGGCCAAGCGGGTCATAGTAACATGGTCCTGGGACGCCCAGTATGGGATGATCAAGGGTCATCACTTGTGGCACAGGAAATGGAAATTAGACTTCGGGAAGGAGTTTTTCATAGTTTGTTTTTTTTTTTAAATGGAAGAGGGGGGATGCCTGGAGAGAGAGAGAGAGGATCAAAGATGTTTACTTCTGAATCTTTTTGAATTATAAAATATATTTAGCGTGTAACAAAGGATGGCAAATAATACGATGAATGCTACTGTCCCCAGCCATCCATACATCCATCTGTTCATTCATAGTAATCTCTCTTGTAAAAAATTCATCACTCTCAATACTGTTCAGGCCTCTTGTTCACTCCTCTCCCAAACACACCCTCCCTTCTCTCCTTAAAGTCAACCAGTTGCTCTATTAAATTTATTACTTACTGTTCTCATATGAATTGTACATTTTTTATTTTATCCATAATCACAATATATACTATTTTGCTTCATTTTAAATTTGATATTTTTTGTATCATATAGTACATAACATCCAGCAAATCCTCTCATTTATTTTTCCTAAACACTGCAATTGTGAGATGTTTTATTCTGTTGTTACGTCTATCTCCACTTCATTTATTGTAACTGCTGTATGATATTTGAGGGATGAATATAGCAGAATGTTAATATACTCTCCTGTTGATAGACAGTTACACTGTTTCTATTTTCTTTTGTTAAAAATGAAGCCAGTGAAAATTCTTGTATGCGTCTCCCTCGCATGTAGAGTTTCTGAAGTGTATGTAGCTAGAAGTGCAATTGCTGGGTCATAAAACATCAATGTTTTCAACCTAACTAGATATTGTCATTTATTTTCCAAAGTACACGTACCAAGTTAGACTCCCCCAGCTGTGTCTAAGAAGTCTTACTTACAGAGATCTTGGTCAGTTCTTACTGTTTTCCATTTTTTTTTAATTGACATTCTCATGGTATTTTATCTCCCTGACTTATAGTGATGTTGAACATCTCTCGAACTATTCAATACTCCAAATTTCCTCTTTGCTGAATGGCTTATTCATATCCTTGCCAAATTTTCCTCTGTGGTTGTTTATAGTTTTCTTATTGTTTTATAGGTATTCGTTGTATGTTCTGAATACTTACATTTTCTTGATTATATGCATTGCTCTACATTTTCAATTTTTATGGTGTCATTAGTAAGTTTAGTAAAATTTATTTCTGTCTTTCCATTTTGATTTGAGGTTTGTGAGTCCTGTATTTAAAAAAAAAAAAAAAAAAGAGAGAGAAGTCTTGCTTAACTTAAGACCATAAAGGTTTCACTACATTTTTTCCTGAGGTTTTGCTTTCATACTTAGGTCTTTACCCCACTTAGTATGTACTTTTGTGAATGGTGTTAAGTAGAATTCTAACTTTCTCTTATTCGCAAAGCAAAACCAATTATCTTGCACCATTCATCAAATAGGCCCTTATTTCCAGTTTGTGGCAGGGACTAATACACTAGTCATCAAACTTGATTTCTCTTCCGCCTTTCAGCAGACTGACTTCTTTCTCCCAGTCACCCTTGAAGTTTGATGGTTCAGTCAACAGGACTGAGTTCTAGCCAACAGAATATGGATGGTCATCATGTGCATGCTTCTAAGCCTGGCCACAGAAACACTCCTACAAGTGGTACCCCATGTTTATTTCTTCACTAACTTGAATTGGTTGATCGAGGTGGACAGAGACACCATATGTGGAAGATGCTGAAATCATAAGATTGAAAACTTCTTGAATTAAAGCTTTTAAGGGGAGCACCTGCCAATCAGGGCTTCTTATGAAGTAGAAATGAATTTCTATTGTGTCAAAATATTGTAGTATTTATCTGGTAGGTTAGCTGGCATTGTCTGAAATAATGCACTTGCTAATCTTTATTGCCACTTGTGCCATGAATCAAGTTTCTATGGGTCAGGTTCTGGGTTTTCTGTTCTGTTTCATTGGTCTTTATTTTACTCCATGTGCCCATTAACACACTTTCATTGCTAGTATAACTTGATGATAAATATTTACGTGTGAGAGGCGAAGTCCTGCCACACTGATCTGGCTCTTTGCTCTATCATATAAATTTTAGAATGAGTTGTCAAGCTCCATGAAATTCTCATTGAGATTTTGATTGAAATAGCATTGAATTTATAGACTGAACTGGGTAGAACTGATATCTTCACATCATTGCATCTTTCCAATATCAACATGGTACACACATATCCCACGCACGTAGTCCTAGGTCAGGTTGTAAAAACAATAGTGCTTATGGAATTGCAAAATTTTAGTTAGGTTTATTATATGATGCTTGTATTTTTTTGTTGCTATTGTAAATGGTATTAGAAACTTGTAATTGTGCCTGATAATAGAGATACAACTGATTGAATAAATTGAACATGTGTCCAGCCAACTTGCTGAAATCTTCGTATTAATTTGTTAATAATGCCAGTTTAGCCTCTTCCCTTTTAATCCTTATGCTTTCATTGATTTGTCTTGCTTCCTACTTCAGCTAGTCCAACCACAGTGCCGGCCTGAGCAGTGGCATGGGGGCCACACGTCTTTCATTTAATGACTAATGGAGTACAAATGTGCCACTAGTGAGTACGCTATGGGTCTTTGAAAGCTAACAGAGTAACTTTCTAGTTTGATAAGAGATTTTTTTTAATTATAAATGAGTTTTGAATTTCATCAACTGCCTCTATTGTTTACAGTCTTACTCCTTTATTCTGTTAATGTGGTGATTTATATTAATTTGTCTTTTCATTTAAAATTACCCTTAGGTTTCTGGGTTAATCTCTAATTGGTTATTTTACAATTGCTTAACTCATTTTTAGTATTTTATTTCAGATTATTTATTTATCTTTATAAATTAAATTTATTCATAAATGAAATTGCTGCAATTTTCTTTTTTCATAGTTTCTGCCTCTAGTTTTGGTGTCAAGGTTATTCCACACTCATAAAATAAACTATGGAATATTCTCTTACTTTTTCTCTTCTGTTAATCAGATAGGAGAAAGCAAATATTAAATTTTCCCAGACATGAGCTTCCATGTAAAATACATTCTTTTCTTCTTTTAAGTAATCATTGAATGTTTTTAAATTATTTTAGTTATGGATATGTTTTTAAAGTATTTTAGTTATGGATATCTAATGCTAGTTTTTTTTTTTTTTTTCCATTTACACTGGTACACTGAAAAGGCAAAATTTCCATTGGGGGGAGCGTTCAAACAGAGGCTGATTATTACTATCCAGTTGGAAATAAGTAAAATCTAGCATCTACCATGTGCCGATCTAAAGCAGCCCTGTGCAGTAGAAATAGAATGCAAAACACATAGGCAGCTTCCTAGTAGCTATATTAAAATAAGTTGAAATAAAACCTGTGAAATTAATTTTAGTGATATATTTTATTCAACTCAATATATCCAAAATATGAACTTTTCAACTTATAATGTATAAGTTATTAATAAGACTTTAAAATTTTTAGCTTCCAGTCTTTGAAATTCAGCATGCATTTTATACTTTTGGGTGCTATGCTTTCATCAGAAATACCTTACCTATATTTAGATTTCATAAAATTTGCAGTTGAGAATGTCAATTTACATATCCAAGTTGTTTCAAGCGTATTTAAAATTTTCCATTAACTAAAGTATGAGTATTTAAATAAAAATGGAAATTAATTACAATCAAATAAAAATAAAAATGTGTGTTCTTAGTCCATGTAGCTGCATTTCAAATTCTTAATAGCCACGTGTGGATAGTGGCTGCCATATTGGTGAGTACAGGTCTAGAAGACACCAGTAAGTGCAGGTTGAGAAATACAGATTTCAAAGACTCTTCAGTTGGGGCAAGATATCTTCCTCCTGGTCTTTAGGGACTAAATACAAACATAATTTCCTGAATGAAAAAACCACAAAGATATACTTAAAAGACTTTTAACCTATGACTACACATCTGAGAGGTAACATCATTAACCCACCTATCCAACTATCCATCCATCCATCTATCCATCCATCCATCCACCTATCTATCCACCTATCCATCCATCCATCCTTCCATCCATCCATCCATCCATCCATCCTTCCATCCATCCATCCTTCCATCCATCCACCTATCCATCCATCCATCTATCCATCCATCCATCCACCTATCTATCCACCTATCCATCCATCCATCCTTCCATCCATCCATCCATCCATCCATCCTTCCTTCCATCCATCCATCCTTCCATCCATCCACCTATCCATCCATCCATCTATCCATCCATCCATCCACCTATCTATCCACCTATCCATCCATCCATCCTTCCATCCATCCATCCATCCATCCTTCCATCCATCCACCTATCCATCCATCCATCTATCCATCCATCCATCCACCTGTCTATCCACCTATCCATCCATCCTTCCATCTATATATCCATCCATTTTTCCTTCCTATAGATGTTCCCTGAGCATCAATCAACCTCCTGTGTACTAGACATGATGATAAGCTCAAGAGCAAAGATAAATTTAAAAATATATAGGTGTAGGCATCTAAATAAACTAGCTTTTGGAACTTGAGGCGATACTGTAACAGAAATACAAACAAAGTATATACAGATGATTCTCCACTTACATTGGTTTGTCTTATGATTTTTTGACTCTATGGTAGTGTGAAAATGATATATGTTCTGCAGAAACTGTAATTTGAACTTTGAATGTTGATGCTTTCCTGGGCTAGTGATACGTGGTATGATGACTTTCTCCTGATGCTGGGAAGTCAGCCACAGGAACACAAAAGTAAGCAATCAATACACTTACAACTGTCCTATACCCATGCAGTCATTCCTTTCTTCACCATCAGTACAGCATTCAATAAATGACATAAGATATTCAATACTTGACTATAAAATAGACTTTGTGTTGATTCTTTTTGCCCAGCTGGAGCCTGCTGTAAGTGTTCTGAGCATGTTGAAGGAGGGCTAGACTAAGCTATGATGGTCAAAGTTAGGTGTGTTAAATGCATTTTTGACTTGTGATCTTTTCAACTTACAGTGGGTGTCAGGAAGTAACTCCATCACAAGCTGAGGGATACCTTTAGTGAGAATAAGGACAGGGAGTGACAAATTCTGGTGGTCAGATGAATAGATGTCTTTTGGAGAGGGAGCAGCAAGTATAAACCCAGGCTAAAACACTGGGATCCCCTTAGGTAATAGGAGTAGTGTGTGAAGCCCTGGTGTGTAGAGGAGAGTGGAGGGAGAACCAGAATCACGAGCTTGGGCCTGAGCCCCGGGGGCCTGGGCAAGGTGTCTGAGTTGTCTCCTTGGTGGTGTGGAGCTGCTCAGTGAAGACTGTTGAGTGAGGAATGGCAAGATCAGATGCGTGTTTGATGAAGACCATTCTCCAGGGTAGTGATGGGAAGCAGAAATAACAAGCAGCAGAATACTCACATGAGCTGCTCCATCCCCTCCCTGTGAGGTGTGCTCTGTCATATGCTTTTCTCTGCTCTTTTCTTTGAGTATTTCAATTAATAATTGATTCCCATTGTCTTAGATATGGCTATCTTTTTAAAATTTTACTTTTTATTGAAGTGTAGTTGACTTACAATGTTAGTTTCAGGTATACAGCAAAGTGATTCAGTTATACATATACATACTTTTTTTTTCAGATTCTTTTCAATTATATGTTATTACAAGAAATTGAATATAGTTCCCTGTGCTGTACACTAGGTTCTTGTTGCTCACCTACTTTATATATAGTAATGTGTATTTGTTAATACCAAACTCTGAATTTATCCCTCCCTTGACCTTTCTCTTTTGGTAACCATAGTTTGTTTTCTATGTCCATGAGTCTATTTTTGGTTTGTAAATAAAATCTATATCATTTTTTTTAGATTCCACATATAAGTGATATCATATGGTATTTGTTTTTCTCTGTCTGACTTACTTCACTTAATATGATCATCTCTAGGTCTACCTCTATTGCTGCAAATGAAATTATTTCATTCCTTTTAGATGGCTGAGTAATATTCCATTGTATAAATGTATCAAATCTTCTTTATCCAATCATCTATTGATGGATATTTAGGTTGTTTCCATGTCTTGGCTACTGTAAATAGTGCTGTTATAAACATTGACGTGCATGTGTCTTTTCAAATTAGAGTTTTCTCTGGATATATTCCTAGGAATGGGCTTGCTGGATCATATGCTAAGTCTATTTTTAGTTTTTAAGGAATCTCCATACTGTCCTCCATAGTGGCTGCACCAAACTACGTTCCCACCAACAGTATAGGATTGTTCCTTTTTCTACACACCCTCTCCAGCAATTATTATTTGGATATGGCTATCTTGAAATAAGCTGTGCCTTACTATATCCTTTTTAAAACCAATTTACTTATATTTACTATTGAAAATCACTGTCTTCAGTGATGAATTGAATAAATGAGTTGTAAACTACTCACCAGGTGAAAGCCATGGACTAAATCTAGAAAGTACATGGTACTGTTTCTTTTTATACCATCAGAGACACTTCATTTTCAATCATTTTTCCATAATTATCAAATATGCCCCCCAAATTCCAGAAGACAGTCAGAAATTATTTTTGGAGCACCTGCAATATATCTCTTAGAGGCTCCTCGGAAGTTTGAGACCCAGCTGCCCACAGGGATGATCTGCAAACTAACACACTTGTTATTGGAGTTCTCCTTTTCTTGCCTCCTGTCGCCAGATCCACACAGTATTTCCCTAACAAATACTTGTACCCAATCCATGTCTCGAAGACTGACAGGAATCAAATTTTGTCAGCCAACCCACCCAGGCTCCCTGTACCACCCGGCACAAGCTTCATGCCCAGGAAGGTTTGTGGTGCTGCCGCTGGGACACAGCACTGCCCTTCATACTGTGCTCTCTCTGCTTCCTGTGGCTTCTGTATCAGTGCATGTGAGACCCTTCCAAGAGTTTATCTGAGAAACTTCTTAATGAGTACATGTGGAGAGATTTTAGGTGGAGTTTTACATACCATTCATTTTGTTTGAGGAGGTGAAACACACATTTAACTGCACTACTCTGCATTTCCCAAAGTCCACAGAAGGAAGTCATGGTATTAACATTTCATCTCACTTTGAATTTAGTCCATACTGAGTGAAGAAATGCATAAGACATGGAGATCTTTCCGATGAAAAGAGTGTGCCATGGCTTAAAGTTCATGGGTATCTCTACTTTATTCACATCATAAAAGTAGGAGTAACTCATCTTACTATGTTTAGAAGAAAACAGAGAAAGAAGGAAGAAAGAAGAAAGAAAAAAAGAAAAAAAGCCTGATTTTTAATCCTGGGGGCTGCATATGTTTACTTTGAATGGATATTTAGACTAAAGGCTGTTATCTTCTATAACTGAGCTATTTAACAAATTTAGTTCCTAGCTTAATTCTCCATAAAAATATCAAATCATTGGGTCCTCAGGCCTCTATGTCTTCAACAAGAGTTGTGGGTGCTCCAGAAGGCTGAGGATCCAAGGATGAGGCCCCTCCTCTTCCTCTAGGCCAACCATCCTGTTTGAGGATACAAACTCAACGCCAGTGAATTCATATCACAAGTATGATCACTGAACACTGCATAATCTTCTACCATGGGGACATTCCCATGATGACTATTCCATAATATTAGTGATAGTGTTGGGCACATGTAAACTCTCATTGGATACCTCCTTGGAGGCACAGACCCAATTACAATGGTTTTCTTTCAGCACTCTTTTTTTAACTGAAGTATAGTTGAGCTGCAATATTATGTTAGTTCCAGGTGTACAGCAAAGTGATTCAGTTATATACATGTATATTTTTTCAGATTATTTTCCGTTATAGGTTATTATAAGATATTGAATATAGTTCCCTGTGTTATACAGTAAATCCTTATTTCTTATCTATTTTATGTACTTTGTATCTGTTGATCCCATACTCCTAACTTATCCCTTCCCTACCTTTCCCCTTAGGAAACCATAAGTTCTCTATGTCTGTGAGTCTGTGTCTGTTGTGTAAATAGATTTATTTGTGTTATATTTTAGATTTCACATATAAGTGATATTGTATAATATTTGTCTTTCTCTGTTTGACTTACTTCATTTACTATGATGATCTTTAGTTGCTGCATATAGCAGTATGACATTCTTCTTTATGGCTGGGTAATATTCTGTTGTATGTGTGCATGTGTGTGTGTATGTATATATATGTGTGTGTGTATATATATATATGTATGTATGTATGTGTATATATTATATATATATATACACATCCCATCTTTCCATTCATTTGTTGATAGACACTTAGGTTACTTCCATGTCTTGCTATTATAAATAGTTAGCACTGTGCTTTGAACATAGGAAAGGATATACACTGTTGAGGTTGGACTTAAAACTCCATGACAAATTAAACCAGAAGTGTTCTAATATGGAAATCAATCACTGTTTTCCGACTTATAATTCAACAAATATAACTAAGCTGCTTCTATCTACATGTGGTCATTGAAGGGGGAAATCAATACTGAAAAAAAAAGTGGTCATTGAAGGGGGAAGTCAATACTGAAAAAAAAAAATCCACATGGTCTAACTCATTGCTGCCAGGTCCGTACCCCTAATGGTGTCTTTAAGGCATCCTATTGTCATAAAGCCATCAGGGGCTTCCCTGATTAAACATATATCCTGGTTTCCAAGAAGGCTGTAGAGGAAGGTCCCGGCACACTTTTCCACATTCATCTCCCTGTAGGCCGTGGTCAGACTGACTTGGTACTGTTTGTTCTTCTGGTTGCAAGTAACAGAAACAAGGTCAAACTCACCCAAGCAAAACAGAGGAGTTGATTGGAGAGGGCACTCTGGGAGCCACAGGAATCCTGAGCAACCAAGACTCAAAAGGGGAGAATGAGGACAGCCAACCTCAGCATGTGCTTGAGGACCACCTGCCACCCAGCTCCCCGCTGCCACTGGGACCCAGGCCCACCACTCAGTATTTGGAAATCTCAGATCATATGACAGACACTTGAGAGAGAGAGTCTAACTGGCCCAGCTGGAGTCATGGGACTACTGTGGTCCAGTCAGCTATGACCATGAGTGAGAAATCATGAAATTAAAATGTGGCTCCTAAGGTCCCATCCCTGTGCCTCCGGGGCAGATCATTGAGAAAATCAAATGAGCAGCAATCCTTCAAGGGTGACCTCTCAGTGTTCATGTACTCCACCTTCTCCCTGCATGCCTTTCTCGATCATGTACGAAATTATTCCCATCCTTTTAGGCTGATTTCAAATGAAGACTTTCCAGATTCTCTAAGCCAGATAATCATCCTCCTTTAAATTCTCATTTTTTTCTCTATGTTTTTTCTCATACAATCTTTATCAAGATATAATTCACATACTATAAAATTCACCCTTTTAAAGTATACAAGTCAGTAGTTTTAATATATTTCAAAGAGTTGGGCAACCATCACCACCATCTAATTCCACAGTATTTTCATCCCCCCCAAAAGGTACCCCATACCCATTGACAGTCACTCCTATCCTCTCAGCCCCCGGCAGCCACAAATCTACTTTCTTTCTTACTTTCACTTATGTAATGTGTTCAAGGTTCATGCCTGTACATGTGGCATGAGTCAGAACTTCATTCCTTTTCTAGTCAAGTAATATTCTGCAGAATGGGTGCTGTGTTTATCCACATTGTGCTTATCCAGTCATCTTAAGATGAACATTTGGGTTGTTTCCACCTTTCAGCTATTATGAATAATGCTGTTATGAACATTCATGAAGTGTTTGTACGGACATATGTTTTTGATTCTCTTGGGTGTGCCTTGGAGTGGAAGTACTTGGTCTTACGGTAACTCTATGTTAACTTCTCATCATTAATGTGTACAGGATTTACTCTCCCTTCATCCTTATCAATATTTGTTATTATATAGAGAGATATATAATTTAGTTATTTATTATAGTCATCCTAGTGGGTGTGCAGTGTTATCATGTGGTTTTGATTTGGATTTCCCTAATGGCTAATGATGTTGAGCATCTTTTCATATACTTAATTATTTTCACAATCAGGTTATGTGGGCATTTTTCTTATTTCTTCACGTCCTGGACTAACACTAGTTCCTGTTGATTGCAGCTGCATCTTAATTCCTTTTGTATTGTCTGCAGCTCTAAGCCTGACACCTAGAAAGTTCTCAATCACTTCCAATGAATTTGATGAAGTAAGACTTGTCTTCATCATCTAGTGTTCCTATAAGAACCTGAATTCACTGATGTATGTCTACAAGTTGAACAACACGAGTGGTCTGATTGTTGCCATATTAATAGCTCAATTTTATTATGCACTTAGAAGATGCCTTGAAGTTTTTTATCACTTATCTTCAGAGCAACCTGTAGTGGTAGGTATTGTTTTATAGAGACAAGGACATGTCCCAAACATTCCATCAGTTCTTCTCCATCTTTTAGCTCCTTTGTAGTTAGGCCTACAACGGTGAGCAAAAGTGACTTGTGTCACATCCAGGCCCAGGCAGTGAGGAAATGGCACACAGCCTTCAGCTCTCTCTTCTCTCTTATGACAACCAGGGAGGCCGTGCCTTCTGATAGTGAAGCTCTGAAGGGGGGAGTCCCTGTGAGCCCTGAGTGATAGTGTAAGGCACATCCCCAATAGACATGTTCTATGTCAAGCAACAAACCTATTAAGCCATTGGGATTTTGGACTTACTTGTTACTGAAGCATAGCCTAGCTTATCCTTACTAATACATAGACATTGATTTGTTTGCCTAAATCCACTCAGTTAGGATGTGGAAGAACCTAGGATTAAACCATTGTCTGTTTGCCTCCAGAGTCCTCTCCAATTCCACTCTAAAAACTGTGAGAATTACCTTTGTGTGGCACAATTTATAATTCAATTCCATATCCATTTCCTCTAGTTGATATCATAGTTGAATTAACCTAAATCTGATTGGGGGTAGACTCACAGCCTCATCACCCGCCTAAACGGGCAGTCTCTCCATAATTATTTATGGAACTTAAGCTGGTAGGTTTTAAGAATAGATGAACAAATCATACATCTCAGTAGGTTAAGTTAATGCCACTGGGATCTCATTCAGGAGGAGAAAGGTCAAGGCAAAATTCCAATCCTCCCTCCCTATAATCCCATGTCCTTCTTGAAAAATAAAAGGATCTCTCTTAGCAGAAAGTTGGTGCTATGTCTTTAAGGAATGCCTTGTTCTGTTGGAAAACCAAACCATTTCTTTCCATCTTCTCAGACTCATTGCAATTTACAATTATTTTCACACAGAAAAGAGTAAAATATCCAGGGCAGGGCAGTGCTCCAGAAAGAAGCTGTGACCATGCATATACTTAATATATAAACTAGAATGAAATGAAGCAAAGTCAAAGGAAGCTACGGAATTACTTGAAGAGACTCCACCTTTTCTTTTCCTTGACTATATTATATTTCATACCTAGACCCTGCCTCTGGTGCATAATATATTCTTGTGAACATTCATTCTGGAATTTCTTTGGCCTCTAATGAACAAATCTGCAAATACATATTTTTAATTAAAATTTTAGTTGAAAAGAGGGCATCTTGCTGTGTTACACCCTATAAGGTTCCCAAACGTGCACAAAATCAATTGTTTGTGATTCTCCCAAGCAAGTGAAATAACATTGCTGGTATAAAATTAAATTGAGTCCAAACTGGGTGAAGCTGAAGTTCTGGAAGCAAAGTGAATCCATCAAGGCTGAACGTTCCAAACTCAGCTTGCCAAATCCATACTCTGGTTTCAAGGCAAACCTAGACAGACTCCTGATGACACACAATCCTTACAGGTGGATACTTGGTTCTACATTTCTTTGATTTGTTTGTCAAGATTCCAGAAAATGACCAGCTGGATGAGAATCCACCTTATGGGCTAAGAATTAAAAACAAACAAACAAACAAACAAAAAACCCCCAAGTTTCATCAGTTGTCCTCTGAGTCTCGACAGGATAAATTCATCTTCAAATTTGTCTTCATTGCTTTAAATGTCTAATTTGAGTGTTCAGCCTCTGAAATCAATTTCAGATGTCTCTGGGGAGCTGGAATAAATAGCTCGCCTGCACTGTATTAAGTTTGAGCTGGAGTAGGGAAAGACTTTGCCTCTCACACACTATCAGTGAGATGAGAATGACAGCCAAAAGAGAAAGAGGAAAAACCCTAACATATTTTGGGGAACTTTAGCATCTTTTAACTATTAATATTATTAAGCAATCATCACTCACAGAACAGGACAACCTGACTTTGACCTCACTCAGATTGTATTGATTGTTATGAAAATCCCATTTGAATTAGCTTGAGGCAAGTTTGAATCACCCTCTGGAACTGAGAGATTGGATCCTTGCACCCATTCAGCTGAGCTTACTGTTAATTGACTGAGGACTGGAAACACAGAGGCTCTAGGAACCAGAAAACTCCAGGTGAATGAAACTGAGAAGGATCCTTTCTTTGCCAACACTTCATTGAACTGACAAACAAATCCCATTGTTCCCGGGGAAAGTGGCAAAGAGATGGCTTCCCAGATGCTGGGATCTGTTAGCTCCCTTGGAATAAGAGTGTTTGCCCATCACTGTCAGCAAGGATAATTTGCACAAACAGAACACAGAGTTTGCTTTTAAAGAACCAAAACTTGGGCAAAATGAAAAATACAGCTTTCCTTCCCAGGAACACATAGCCAGAGGGAAAGTTTCCTATTTTGCAAACTGGGGTACTTCACTGATGAAAGACTTTGGTTCAGGAAAAGGAAAAAAGAAAGAAAGAAAAAAAAAAACAACTACTGTTTAATAAGACCGCTTCAATGGAAAGTGGTGGAAAATGTCTAAGACCAGAGTTGAAGAAAGCTGGATTTGAAACCTCTCCCTTCCATTTCAGAGTTGGTAGCCACTGTAGGTGTTGTCTAAGAGGCAGTGTAAGCATTGGATAAAATGTGGCTTAATATCCCTATGATCTACCAAGTCTAAGTGCAGTTAGGAGTTAGTTTCTGTGGTCGGCTGAAAAGGGGCCTCTCAAAAGATGCCCATGTCCTAATCCCTGGAACCAGTGAATCTGTTACTTTATATGGCCAAAAAAAAAAAAAAAAAAAACACGTGGAGTCTATGCACATGTGATTCGATTAAGGATCTGGAGATGGGAAGATTATTCCAGGTTTTCTGAAAGAGATCTAAATGCGATAAAAAATGTCCTTATAAGATGGAGGCAGAAGATTTGACTACGCACGCAGAGGGGAAGGCAATGTGAAAACAGAGCAGAAAGAGATTTGAAGAGACGCCGGTATTAAAGGTTGGAGTGATGTGGCCACAAACCAAGGACTGCTGGCAGCCATGAAAAGCTGGGGGAAGCAAGGAAGGAATTGTCCCTAGAGTAGCCAGAGGGAGAACAGCCCTGCTGACGCCTTGATTTCAGCCCAGTGATCCTCATTTCAGACCTCTGGCTTCCAAAACTGTGACTTTCTGTTGTTTTGAGCCAGTAAGTCTGTGGTCATTTGTCATAGCAGCCACATAAAATTAATACATTTATATATCAGTATATTTTAATATTATAAATAAGACTTAAAAATGATATTATTAATAGAATCTGTTTCAATTAATCAGAATTCCTAGGAAAAGTGTGTCAGCAGAAGATCTGTGTTCACCTCCCACCTGCCTTCACACAGTCTGTACTACCAGGCAACACATCTTTACTGCTCTCATTTCCTGTCTTTGAATCTGCAGGTTGGGTACAATAATTCCCATCCTGCCTCCCTCAAAGTGATCTCATAAAAAAGAGGGTTGAAGCTGACTACAGAGTTCCTTGAGGGTGTGACCCTTGAGTTCAGCAATAAAATGCAGACTAGAAGGAGCAAGGAGTATGCCTTTGCATCTGAAATGCATTCTCTTGATTACTCCATTTCTGCAGGATTCTTCGCCTCACCTTAAGGGTGGATAAATTTCATGATTGATATTTGGTTATTTATGTGTTATCTGAACCCTTCTAGGAAATGAGCATCTCCAAAACAAGAAGCTGTCTGTTTTACTCACCAGTAAACTTCCAGTACCTAAAATATGAGAGGTGCTCAGTAAACATTTATTAAATAATTGAGAGAATAAATGAATGTTCCATCTTCAATTTCCATCAGAACCACAAGTACTCATACTTTTCCCTTTCCTCTGATTTTCCTTCCTTTCTTAAAAATTATTGAGTCCCACTCAGTGGTGACTTTCACGCTGGACCCTGGGGTTGCAACAGCAAGTGTCTGCCCTTGAAACATCACAGCTGAGTGGGAAAGAAAGAAAAAGAGACATGAACAAGAAAGCAAGACTATGAGATGTGGAAAGGGGGAAGTAAGTATTACAGAAGGCTTCCCAGAGGAACTGCGGATGGAAGGAGTTTTGAGGACTGAACGGCGGTTTGGCAAAGAAGAGGAGGAGGATATACAAGTAGAGGAGTGTGCAAAGGGGGATAATCTCAGAAGCAATTCAAGTCAGGGGAAATGCAACGGCTCACATCAAACATGGCGGCACGGAAGCAGCGCTGCAGGAACTGGTGAGCGCGGCCCAGCCTGGACCACCTGGCGGCAGGCCTGGGAGGGTGGAGGGTAGGAACATGGGCTCTCAGAGGAGAGCCTCCTTATACGTCAGGTTTTTCACTTCCAAGCTGTAAAGATACTACCTCCAGTAGGTGTGCAAAAGTCCCGGTTATGCCTGACGTCCCAATCAAATTATCAAAACTCCTCCCTCTCACTATCAAAATGATCCCAGTTAGGATGACAAATCATGTGGTTACCCATTCCCAGGTAACCACATGAATCAGTTAGCTTTCATGACCTTTAGTTTCTTTCCAGTGAAATCATCAAAATAACTAATACTGCTCTACTCACAGAGCAGCTATGAGGAGTCAATGAAATAATTTATGCAAACACACTTACTTATTTGTAGCAAATAGTACATGAGCAATAAATGGTAGTGTTATTATTATATACCATTTAGAAGAATCTTTTTTTATTATTTTTTTACTTCCAATATGGAATCATTTAAGATTTTTAAACAGAGGTGGCACAAGACCACATCACACATCAGTGGTTGTTGGTCACCATAGGTTGTGGGTGGTTTATCAGCCCGAGCCTCATCAGCCACTTGTCTAGTTAATTTTCTCATTCTTTCATCCATCCATCCATCCATCCATCCACTCACTCATGTAAGCAGAAAGCAATATTTCTTGTTAACTTTTTATTGACTGTGAAAAAGCCACTGACCTACTCTGAGCAACACCTTCCTCGTCTCTAAAATCATCAAACTATCTCACAATGTTGTTGAAAAGATTAAATGAATTTATAATAATAATAATGAACCCTTATAAGAGTATTTTACACATGTTTCCTGCTACTATTAACTGTTTAGATAAAGATCCACATTTTCTGCTTGCTGGATGCAAAATAATTGGATAAGTTGCAAACTCTGTGAGCCCCAGGTGGGCTCAGCTGCAAAAACGGAGGTGACAGCCAAAATCATGGCGGTTTTGAGGAGTCTGTGAAAAAGTATATGACAGAGAGTTTGAGACTTTAGGCACAGAAAAAATGCTCATTCCTTTTCATCAGTAATTCTTCATTCATTAGTAGATTTGCAAATAGTCTTTATATCATCCCTCCCCAAGTTACTCAGATACGACTTCAGAGATAATTTTTATTTATTATTATTATTAGAGTAGAAGGGGTCCAAGAAGCCATCCAACCCACTTTCTAATTTTAAACATGGTGCCACGTGTAAAGGAGGGAAAAGTCACTGGTCTCAAGCTGTGCAGAAAGTTGGTTCCCAGGCTGGGTCTAGAACCCAAGTCCCCTTGTTCATAGCCTACAATGTCTCCATTCCACCATGCAACTTGACCTAAGATTTAACAGAGAGGACCCCTCCCATAAATGGTACTCTTGTAACAAACTGGGTCAGAGAATGCATTTAAAACACAATCATTTTATTGAAGTATAGTCAGTTACATTGTGTCAATTATTATAACTGACTATACTTCAATAAAATAAAAATTTAAAAAAACACAATCTTTTGTGAATAATCATTTCTCAAAATATGTGGTGGCCAAACATTCTGCCAGAAAGCTTGGAGAGAGCCTTCGGATCCTGTTACAACAGGGAAGCTGAGAGAGGTGCATAAAGGTCCTCCCATCACTCAGAAATGCCCAATTCTATATAGAAACACAATTACTATTATTATTATTATTTTGGCTCCCAAAGACTCGCTGGCTTCTAATACTGTAAATTCCCTCCCTCCTGGATTTCTAGCTTACTCTGTCAATACAAACAGAACAATTGCCTAAGCCACGTGGCAACTTTGATGTTCTCCGTCATTGTTGGTGCACAAAAGCACTCGGATTGACCTACTTACGCGTGCCTTTCCTCTCTGCTCCCCAATAGGACTCTGGCTGCATTTACAGGCTCTGCAAAAAAAACCTGGATTTAGATAGTGCTTCCCTGGGGAGAAATTATTAGCACTAATCCTTGTCTTGGAACAAAGCAGTCCGTTGATGGGATAATGGAGCTCGGATACCTCCCTGCACCAGATCTGCCTTCCAGCCGTGGGTCCCAGCACAACATCCACATATAAATCCACGCTGCTCACCTGGCAAGGGTCACCATATTAGTATGCTAATTGCATGACAGTTTGCCAATTATGCTATTTTTATAGGTCCTCAATTAATTACGGAGAGATTAAGTGTCATTTTGATCATGTCATTTGCCCAACTCAGAGCCCACAATGACTGAAGGCTGACATCCTCAGCACTTCCAAATGCCTTAAAGGCTTAGCATCAGTTAGCTCCAACTCAATAGTCCTTTTTCTTCCTCGTTCTTTAGGTGAGACCCCAATGATCTTGCTATAGAGATTTGTCAAGGGTAAGCCCTCAAAAAGTGAGAACCATGACTTGTCCAGTGGAGTCTTCATTCTAGTTGTCCTGTCCCCAAGGCTCACCAGGCCTTGTTCAACCCAGCAACACACATACCAAGGATCTATAAACCCACAGAATGAAAAATTCCATGTTCTGCTGGTGGGGCAACAACAAATGGCATAGCCTGGATGAAGAACAGTCCACCAATACATCCCAGTTGTCCAAAAACCTATTATCTAGGCTTTGTCTGAAGAATTCCAGTTTAGAAATTGAAGTTGAGGAAATGGTTAGGGAAGCCTACAAAGATATATGTATAGAATGTTTATAGAGCATTATTTACAAAATGTAGGTCTGAACACCATCCAATAGTCATTGCTGGATAAATGGCTCCCCGTTTAATGAAACTAGAGATTATTACATTAAGTAAAGTAAGTCATAAAGGGAAAGACTAATGTGCTCATATGTGGAATCTAAAAAAAATAATACAAATCTTATTTATAAACCAAAAATAGACTCACAGACATAGAAAACAAACTATGGTTACCAAAGGGGAAAGGACAGAGGAAGAATAAATTAGAAATTTGGGATTAAGAGATACACATTACTGTACATAAAATAGATAAACAACAAGGACCTACTGTATAGCATAGGGAACTATATTCAATTTCTTGTAATAACACATAATGGAAAAGAATATGAAAAAAAAAGTATGTGTATGTATAACTGAATCACTTTGCTGTACACCTGAAACTAACATGGTAAATTAACTACACTTCAATAAAAGACAAAATTAAAAAAAAGGGAAATGTACTAAAAAAAGAAAAAAGGCTCCCTATAGACTTCTACATAATATCCTCTAGTTTGGGTAATAGGCTTTAAGTGCTTTCGGCTCTCTTGTTTAAGTGCAAACTACTCTTTTTTCCATAATTTGTTGTATTTTTTTAAGAACAGCTTTATTGACATGTAATTTACATACCATAAAACTTACCCTGTAAAGGTGTATTGTTTATTGATTTTTAGTACATTCACAAAGCCAAAGTTGTGCAACCAGTAGAATATCTAACTCCAGAACGTGTTCATCACTCCAATTGACACTCCCACCAGCAATGCATGAGGGTTCCAATTACTCCACAGCATCTCCAGCACTTGTTGTTGTGCATCTTTTTGATTCTAGCCTTCCTGATGGGTCTGAAGTGATATCTCATTGTGGTTTTAATTTGCACTTCCTTAATGTTGAATCTATTTTCATGTGTTTGTTGGCTTTGTCCACTGGCCTTTAATCTCATCAAAACCTTGCTGAACCAGCTGAACTTCATTTCCCAGTGGCAGTCCTTCAAATATTTGAAGAGTGACCCTGAGCATCTGAACTACTTTCTCCAGGTTCCACCTCCCCCCTTGCTGTCTGCCATTCTCTCATCTCACTGCCCTCGTTCCTGAAAAGGCTGCATAGTCAACTGTCTCCTATCCTTTGAAGCCTAAGAAAGCAGATTCCGTTCAGGGAGAAGAGACAAATCACTCTCTCCCTCTGGGACACCATCCTCCAGCACTCCAGCCTGATAATCATTCATTCTTCTGTCCTAGGAAGGAAACAGCATCTGGCTTCCCTGCCACACACTTATTAGAACAGAAATATTGTATGTATATGTGTACAAGGTGACAAAGATCTCTGGCTGGACCAAACTTTATTCAGGATCCTGAAAGTTCTCTTAGGCCTATGTGTTCCCTTCCTTGTGAAATCCAGTTTAAGTCAGTTTAGCAGGAAACTCTCATTTGTGTTATCCGATCTCCCCCACAATCTAATTGGATGCTCATTCTCCATCATCCCCCAGGTGACGTCTGATCACTTCAACCTGCTTTCAGCAAGGTTCCTGCTACATAGGTTTAACCAGAATCCTCTCCTACGCCTGATGTTTCCTCTTGGTAATTTTCCACCCACTGACCCCTCCCCTATTTCTTGGCTATAAATTCCCACCTGGTCATGCTGTATTCAGAACTGAGCCCAATCTCTCTCTGCCACTGCAAAACTCTATCATTCCGACCAGGATGGTGCTGAATAGTCTGCCTTACCACCTTTAACAAGTGCCATAAATAATTGTTTTCTTTAATAAGGACTCTTGAGAAAGGATGCTAGCACAGACTAAACCCAATCTTGTCCAGTCACCATATGTTATCTGTCTCCTGGCACCCAGTCTATGTCTGCCTGCAGACAGGGAGTTGTGTGTGTGTTTGTACGTGTGTGCACTGTAGTTTTCTCATTCTCACAATGCTTCATCAGCAATACCATCGACTCTGTCTTCATACAACTTCTCCATCACTGCCTAACACCTGACCAGACTCCTCCCAGGCCTCCCTGCCACCCTCCTTCCCACTGAGCTTCCAGAGAAACTATAACGTGAAATATGGCCCTCCCCTACTTCCCAGCACTCTCAAACCAACGGAAGTGACTTGTGAGAGCCTGCAGGAGCCAACCAGCCAGCTTCCCAGGAGTTCTTGATCATCTCTCTTCTGCTCTCACACCCTAGGTCTCCTGGCCTTTGGTTCTTGGGTTACTCCAGCCTCTTCATCAGCCTGGAGTTCTCATTCAAGCTCTTCCTCCTTCCCCACCCCCCACCTTTTCCTGGTCTTTTCTTACTCATCTTAAAAATCCCAGAAAGATTTTTGCTGACACCCCACCCACTCATACCCACACATCTTGAAAATAACAATAACAACCAGCCCTTACTTTTGTATGCACGTTTTAAACATCACCACAGAAACAAACTAATATAATCCCAACTTGACTGGTGAAGAAAGCAAGGCACAGTAATTAAAAAAATACCACCACCACCACCACCAACTGCCTGTGTCCACACAGCTAGTAAGAGGTGGAGCTGTGGTCCATATTCTTTGGCTCCAGAATCTTTGCTCCTAACTGCTACACCATTCTTATGCTCACTGTATCCCCTCTTACAGCTCCCTTCTTCTTTCTCCTCATAGTATGCCACATAGTGTAAACTAGCTGGTACCTGCCATTTATTTATTTATCCATCCAATCCATCCATTTATCCAGTCCATCTATCCACCCAATTTATCCATCTATTCACCCACCCATCCAATCCATCCATCCATCCATTCAATCCATTCACCCATCAAATCCATCCATCCATCCAATCATATCTATCTATCTATCTATCTATCTATCTATCTATCTATCTATCTATCTATCTTCATCTATCTATTTATATTCTGACTTCCTTCACAACTATGAATTCCATCCAGGGAAGGCTCCTATCTGTTTTGTGTGCAGTGTAGATCCAGAGTTACTGTAGTGCCTGGCTCAGTGCAGGCACTCAACAAATATGTGGTGCATGATCCAATGAATGGATGGATATCTGTCCCCATGGTAAACACTGGGCACACAGAGAAGAGTTGGAAAAGGTCCCTTGTCTTGAGGAGGCTACAGAGTGCCGAGGAAAGGGACCCCATCATCACACCATGTTGAAAGACAGGTTGCTGTGGGAGGCAGATGGAGGAAGCTTGTGTCTACTGAGGTTGTCAGGAGGGCTTCCTAAGGAAAGAACCTCTTCACTGTTGAGTTGCGTCTATTGACCGATGCTGCTGTCTGATATTGACTCAAGCCCCCCAGTCTTTTTCATGCATGTGTCTGAGAAAGGAATGGCTCAGGAGACACATGACCTGTCTTCCCACATTGGGAGAGCTGTCATTTACATGATTCATGCTGTGTGGCCCCAGGAGGCAGAAATCACAGATTTTGTCTCAGTAGATGCTCCAGTCAACCGGAGCAGTGCTGTAGTGATAAAGCCCTCACTTGCTTATGGGGGTTCCCTGGCCCTGGGAGACCTCAGGACAAGGCAAGGGGGCCTCTTGTCAGGGATGAAACTTGGAGATTCCTGCACTGTGGACCAGTGGGGAGGTGATACCCAAGCTCCCTTCCAACCATCCTAAATTTCTATTCTTCTGCTCAAACAAGGGTTTACAGAACACTAGGCTCTATCCAATAATGCCTTGGTGTGTAGTCTGCATATGGGAGAAGTCAAGTTCCCAAGGGGTTTGCTGTGTTTGGAGGGATAAAGTAGTCTCTTTTTGTACATACCTGCCATAGAGAACCCAACAGGACCTACTTAAATTTTCATCCTCAAGAGAATGAGAGAACTTTTCATGCTTTTATAAGTTGTAATGGCATTGGTTGTGTTCCACCAAACACAAATAGATATATAATCTAGAAAATATAGGAAAGCAATGAACCAGAAATAAAATCATCCATAATGTTCTCACCTTGATAGGTCTACAATCTTTTTCACATATTTTATTTCACCCATGTATTATTATTCTGGTCTTATTTTCTATAGCCATGGATGCATAAGTTTATTTTAATCCTGTTTTTTTTTTCTTCAAAAACACTATGGACAAACATGTTCCCTGTCATTAAGTAACCTTCTAAAACATGATTTTTAACAGTTACTTAGTATCCCATTTTATGGTCACCCTGTAAATTAGTTAACTACTCCATTACTGGTGAGTATTTAATGTGCTTCCAGAGTTCCAGCAGCATAAATAATGTACTGGAATTGCTTTTATATAGATCTTTGTCCATACATGATTATTTCTTTAAGAAAAATCCCTAGACTTAAAATGGTTAAGTCAAAGGGAAAGTCCTTTTATAAGGCATTTTTGACACACATCACCAAATTGTCCTCAGCAAAACATCCGAGCAATTCAGTTTTGCCAGTAGTATTTGAAAGGGCTTATTTAGTTTCTTACTTAGAAACCTTTGCCTGGGAGCTTATTTCTCACTGCACAGTGGATGAGGAAGGCAGGATTTATACAGACACTGGTGCTGAGAAGGAAAATCCAAGATCTGGAGACATAAAGTCTGGGATCAAGTTGTAGCTCGGTGGCCTCTGTAAGCCACTCAGCATTTCTGAGAGCCAGTTCCATCATCTGGAAACAATTACAAAGTTCTAATAAATAAACTTCACTTGGAAAGAATAAAAGATTTGCTTCTCCTGGTAGGACTTTTAACACGTAAGATCGTTCAGAAGCGATTTCCTGCAGCAAGGGGGCTAATTGTAAATGATTAGTCAATCAAACAGGCAGAATTGGCTAGTGATGAGAGGGAGAACTCTAGACTCCAGCTTCCAGCCCAGATGTGGTCCTGAACTTGGTACTTATGCTTCCCATGATCAGTTTCCACATCTGTAAAATGGGGCCATAATAAGGATTAAATCAGTATCTGTGCATTCTCCAGCATAGTGCCTGGTATACAATGAGCACAGTGTTCATGTGTTTAAGGAAATAAAGTAAAACTTCCCAGGTGATACACCCTAAGTTTAGGTCTTTACATTATACAACTGGATTCTCACAAGCTCCCATCCTGCAAAATCACCATTTTATTTTCATTTTCTGAGTGAAGAACTTCAGGTCATTTAAAGAAATTGCCCAAAGTTGCAAAGCTACTAGATGGAAGAGCTGGCATTGAACTTAGGTCTTGCTGCTTCAGAGGAAAATCCTCTTTTCTTTGGTTTGAATAGATGAACTAAATTTTTACGGGACACCTGCTGGGTGATAGACTTCGGCAGGACCTTTCACGGGAATCATCGTTTGGTTCACTGCAATCTTTTTGTTTACTTGTTTATTTATTAGGGTGCAATTTTCATTCAGTAAAATCCCCCCTTTTAAGGTACACTGTTCTAAGATTTTGGCACAAATATCCATTCATTAACCACAGTCACTATCAGGGTACAGAATATTGCCATTGGTTAATTTTTTCTCAGCCTCCAGCCCCAGCCCCTGACATCCACTGATCCAATTTCACTCCCTAAAATTTTGCTTTCTCTAGAAGATCGTATAAATGGAATCATATAGTATGTTGCCTTTCGAGTCTGATTTCTTTCACCTATCAAAAGGCACATGGGTGGTTCCATGTCGGTGCATGTGTCAGTAATTTGTTCCTTTTTATTCCTGGAACACCAGCCTTTTAAGGTAGGCACTATCTCCACTTAACAGCTGAAGAAACCAAGGCTCAAGGATATTGAGTCTGTTCCCAAAGGTCATGCAGCCACGCTTAAGCCTCGATCTTATTTCAAGATCTTATCCTGAAGTTCAATACAACATATACAGCAAACAAAGAACAGGGTTTTGTCACTCCTTCTGCCATGCCTGATGGAGGCAGGACTGCCGTTGTGTGTGCCCCTCTGTTAGGTGATGAGTTCTTGGAGGAAAGTGACTCAGCCAGTTCACCCCTCTGCATCGTATCGCGACCAGACACCTAACCTAGGGTGTACACTCTCAGGGAGTATTTGCTGCATTCGGTGACATGGACAGACACAGAGACATTTCAGAAAGTCAAAAACAGTAATGACACAACCTTATAATGCAGATGTGAAAGCACTTGCAGTTTTAATTTTGAAGCACAGAGAACAATAATAAACATGGAGCCAAAGAAGTGAATCTCTAACCCACATGCTGTCCTGGGCACAGTGTTTTCAGCCCCCAGTGATGAAGGGGAAGAGTGAATGCTGTTCCTCAAGAGTCAGAGGAGTCCTTCCTTAGTAAACGGGTTTCTCAGGAAGCAACAGGCCCAGAACTAGCTGTGGCATAATCCCCAAAAAGCTAAGGATAGTAGATGCCATTTATCTGGTGTGTCAGGGCCCCAGACGAACACAAGAAATGCCCTCAGTCTCTTCTTGTTACCAGGTCAGGTAGGTATCCTCATCTCGAAGTAGAAATTAAAGGACTGAGGTTCAGTATGATTTAGATATGATGACCCAAAGACACAGATTAGTAAAAACAGAGCTGAAAGTTAAAGCAAGATCAGTCTTCCTCCTCTGTTACTGGGGAGAAGTGGAGAAGATTCCTGAAAATTACTTCTACAGATCTATCTCAGTCAAAAACTGTCACTTCAGTGGAAGCAACCCAAGTATTCATTGACAAATGAATGGATAAACAAAATGTGGTATATCCATACAGTGGAATACTAGTCAGCCCCCCAAAATACAATTCTGATATGTGCTGCAACATGGATGAACCTTGAGGATGTTATGCTAAATGAAATAGGCCAGCTACAAAAGGACAAATACTATACAATCTCACTTATATGAGGAACATAGAGCAGTCAAATTTATAGAATCAGAAAATAGAATGGTGGTACCAGGGGCTTGGGGGTAGGGGGTTTATGGAAAGATATTATTTAATGGAGTTAACATTTAATATTTTTCAAAGTGAAGAAAGACCTGGAGATGGATAGTGGGGATGGTTGCACAATAATGTGAATACATTTAATGCCACTTGAAAATGGTTAAGATGTTAACTTTTAGGTTATGCATATATGACAGCAATTAAAAATAATTTAAGTCATTTTAGCCCACTATACATTTGTTTTTTTTTCTTGCTCCTAATAATTTACCCAGAGCAAAAGTTCAAGTCCTTGAATGGATAACATAGATTAGGAAAGGCAAATAAAGATGGAAAACCAAAAAATGCTGTTTTCAAAAATTTAGAACCTAAAACAAATTAAGGGAGGGGTGAGGGGCAAATGTGGAGTATGAGATTAGCAGATGCAAACTATTACACATAAAAGAAATAAGCAACAGGGATTTACTGTATAGCATGAGGAATTATACTCAATATCTTGTAATAACCTATAATAGAATATAACCTGCAAAAATACTGACTCACTTTGTGGTACACTTGAAATTAATGTAATATTATAAATCAACTATACTTCAATTTAAAAAATAAAATTAAAAATAATTAGACAACAGCTTATGAGTGAGTCTTGTGATTTAGCAGCTGATGGACAGCATTCTGAGACTGAATCATGTACTGAACACTTCCTCATATATTATCACATATTCTTCCCCCCAGTCAACTGGAATTTACATTATGAACCTCCTTTACAGATGAGAAGATCAACTTTGGGAGCTTAAGCAAATTTAAATGTTTCCAAAGTTGCACAGCATCCCAGGGGCAGAGCCCAAAGAGCCACCAGGTGGTACTTCCCCGCATGGCAGTTGGTCCTGGACAGGCATTTAAATACAGTACTTTTAAGGGGAGTTCACTGAGTCCTACCATGTTCCAGACACCATGCTGGGGCCTTAAGTGAAGGGGCTGGAGGCATACATTCCAGTGCAAAGTGGACCCTGCCTTTGGGGAACTTGTCCTCTACTGCGAGAGGGCCTATCACACAGAAGATGAGAGGTGGCCAAGACAGATGCATTTGTAGCCTCGTGAGTCAAATGTGGTGGGAAGACAGAGGAGAAAAGACCCCTTCTGTCTTGGGGAGCCCTAGAGGATTTCAAGGAAGAGCCTGCTCTAGGGGTCTCTTAAGCTTTGGGGGGATGGGGTTTTGACAAATGGTGAAGCAGCCTGAGGGGGAATGGATTCTATGAGGGGACAGCAGCCAGAAGCAAAGGTTTGGAGGCAGGGGGGGCATGGGGTGGGCTCCCTGGCAGCCTGGGTTCCTTTGGCACCGAGGGGCGGGGGCTGAAGACCAGCCCAGGTGCCCGCAGCTCAGGAGAGTGGCTTGACTCAGTCTGGCGGAGCAGTCAGTCAGCTTCTACAGAAAATGGACTATGCTAAGCAGAAGGCTGCCTATTTAGACTTTTCTTTTCATCTTGAAAGAGAAGAAAAACAGTAGCAAAGGCCTTCCTTGTCAAATTCTAATTCAAGTTGAACTTCTAAAGGCTGGGAGGAGGTATTTGTGACACCAAAGCTGTTATGAGCATGGAAATGAAAAGCTGAAGGGGGAAAAGAGGGTCTCTCCCACCCGTGTCTTTGCTTGGCCTCAAGAGCTGTAAGACGTCACTCAGCTCCGATTTTCTGATGAAAATGCATGGGATTCACGGTCCCACTTGGGTCTATGGATGCTTCGCAGGTAAGGTCCAGGCTGCCTCCTCTCACTCACGGGGTCTGAGCCCCGGAGGGTCAGGGGCAGCACCAGGCTCCATGATCCATGTGGCAACGTCAGAGATGGAGCCAGGTCTGCAGCTCCTGGTCCCAGGAAGGAGAAGCGGGCACTGGCCTCTGGTGGAACAAGCCACTCACTTTGAAATCTGACCTGGATTGAGTTCCCACGTCACCATCTCAGAAGCCAAGTAACCTTGAACGAATCACCTATCCTCTCTGACAGCCCATTTCCTGAGGGGCACAACCAGCATTATTTACTTTTAATTGAAGTATAGTTGATTTACAATGTTGTGTTATTTTATGGTGTACAGCATAGTGATTCAGTTATACATATATATTCCTTTTCATATTCTTTTTCGTTATACACTATTACAAGGTATTGAATATAGTTCCCTGTGTTATACAGTAGGACCTTGTTATTTATCTATTTTATGTATAGTAATTTGTACCTACAAATCCCAAACTTCTAATTTATCCTTCCCTACCACTTTCCCCATCTCATAACCATAAGTTAGTTTTCTATGTCTGTAAGTCTGTTTCTGTTTTGTAAATAAGTTCATTTGTGTAATATTTTTTTTTTTAGATTCCACATATAAGTGATATCATATGGTATTTGTCTTTCTCTTTCTGGCTTACTTCACTTAGTGTGACAATCTCCAGGTCCATCCATGTTGCAGTATATGGCATTATTTCATTCTTTTTTATGGCTGAGTAGTATTCCATTGTGTGTGTGTGTGTGTGTGTGTGTGTGTATCCCACAGTTTCTTTATCCAATCATCTGTCGATCCTCTGATGAGGGGCTGTGGAGGGTCTTCTTCTGGAGAGCTGGGAAACTGCCTGCTTCACACATGCTACTCATTCTCATGTTCGTCCATCAGGAAAGAAAATGCAGGAAGCCAGGAGAGAGATGTTAGCAGAGAGATGTTAACTTGGAAGGGAAAACAGAAGGAGGAAGAGGCATCGCCCTGACTCACCCTAGATGAGCATGTTTCTAACACAACAGGCTTGAAAATCAAGCATGCCATGCCCCGCCCCTGGAAGGAGGTCAGCAAAGGGAGAGTTTTTCTTATTGGTCCTGCCCAGATACACAGCCTGATACTAACCCCTGCTCCTCTGCCCAGCTCCAGGCCCCTGGGAGGGGGGGCAGTTTAGATTTTGTCACTGGTAGACTCTGAAATAGGTCAACAACAAAACTTCTTCCACTGAGACTGAACTTGACTCATTTCTCTCTTCCTATCCTGAAAGTCAATGTCCAGCTGTGCTATGTATTCACCAATGCTTCTGCAATGAGACAAAACAGGAAGACAGGCTGATAAGTAAGTGCACAGGGACCCTCCACTTACCAAACACCAACATCCAAGGTGCCAAACTCCAGTAAAAACCTCTCCCATTATCCAGGTCCAGCTGAGAAGGTATAGTTTGAAAATTAAATCCCCTTGCAAACTGAATCTCAGAGAAATTCAAGATGAAATCATAAAATTTTTGGTCTGAGATAAAAGTCTAAAATTCAAAATTCTTAGGTTAAAATGCCAGAACTCTCTTCCTTGATTTCCTATGCTTTGCAGTCTTGGTTTGAGAAGTCCTTGATTCCTGGGGGATCCTGGGGTTCCTTACGCAGTTATAAGCCTAAGTTATCGCCCTTTGAAACAGGTGTGGCATCTTCAGACCATGTCTTAGTTTATAACAAATTCTCTTATAAACCTGTTAAAATTTAAGAGTTGAAAGGATTAATAGGACAAAGGGGACTGAAGATTAGCACGGTTCCCCAAACCACCAAATGCCGAACACATTTCCATTGTCAATCCTAAAGCACTCTTCTTAGTTATCCCAGGGAAAAAAGATGTTCCTGAGCTCAGCTCCCAGTGTTGCCAAAGGCGCCTAGCGCAGCTCTGCGGAGGAGAGGGTGGAGGAGCGCCTTCTAGCTTGAGCCTCATCAGGTTTCCAGTCCAAACGTGTCATTGTCTGGATCCCAAAAAATGGGAAATTAAAACTCAAATGGGGGAAATCTCCTGTCAGTAAGTTAATTTGTGTGCTGTGCACTCACCACTTTGAAGACCTCCCTGGACATCCTGTCTTGCTTTTCAGAAAAGCGCAGCTGCCTTTCCTTCCCATCAGGGCATTTAAAGCTTCTGAATTCCCGTTTTCCTCCTTGCCTGGTCTTCTTGCCCCTCGGTGCTAAACTAAGTGTGAACTGTGTCTACTGGACCCCGCTGCTCTCTGCTGTAGGCAGGCATTTTCAGTCTCCAGACACGGTGACCATGTGCACGCACCTGCTATGGAATTTCATAGCAAAGGGACCTGCCGTCACTGGTCGCAAATAGGCTTTGTCTGTAGAATGATGCTCCGCTAATTGCTACCTTACTGCTTCCCTCCCCATGGCGCTCTGGACCAGGGAAGCCTAAGTGTCTGGACCCGGGTGTCGTGTCTCAGCTTTGGAGTGTCCCAGCCGTGAGTAGTAGGAGTGTCTTCCCACCGTGTCTCTCTCTCCAGGGATGGGATAAAACCCCCATCTTTCCATCGTTCCCGTCAGAGAAGTCCAGCGAATGTGGCTGGTCCAGTGCTGCCTCCCACACCTGACACAGACTGTTTATCTTCCTGGGGGGCCAGCTCTGAACCCACTGCCCCGCAGACTAAAGGCAGGGCCTGTTCCTTCCACTAATGTCCGTGGGAAAGTCTCTCTCCTCCAGCCCAGTGGCTGCTTTCATTACACCTGTTCAGAAAAAGCCCTGCCCACCTCTGGAGCAGGCACTCCCACACCGTAGAATGGCCTGAACCCTCCCCGAGGCCTTTGCCTCCTGTAAGTGTGTATTTCAAGGTCGAAGTGCACCCTAAGGCTGCTGGTGGCTGCCCAGTGCCTACACCTTTACTGCGGCCAGCACGGCTGGCGTTTGCTTGCCAAGCCCCACAAGGATGACGTCTGCTGGGGGTCACCTACAGAGGCTATGTGCCCTTCAGAGGTGTTCCCATGTCTGATTTCCTTTTGCTTAAAGCTATTCACATGGGCCTTTCTGCAGCCAAAGATACGCAGTTTGCTCCAGAAGGAAGTTGCTCCACTGTGGACAAAGTCACTGTCAACTGTGATCACCCACCAAAGACAAATCACCATGTGCCCCAAGACCTAAGGCCTCTGTCCTAGGCCCGGGGAGCTAAAAGCCGCCTGCACAGCTGTTAAGGCCCAGCTGGCCCACCTGAACTTCTGTGGACTGCCAAGCACTGCCTCACCCATAAAGCACAGGACCCAGCCACCTGGCCCCACCAAAGCTGCAGTCCCTCTAAATCTACTTTGTGTCCTCAAATAGCTCAGTAATCCAGGCAGTTGTACCCAAGGGTTGAGTTTTTAGTATCATCCTCTTTGCCTAAGATCTGAACAAAGGGAGAAATAAGACAGAAGAGAAATGGATCGAGGCCACCGTTTGCTTTCATGACTGATAACAACCCTGTGGGAGGAAGACAGAATTTACAGGAGACAGAAATGGGGTGTTGAGCAAAGAGCAGCATCAGGAAGATGTCACTGAGCCAGAAGCAGGGCCGGAGTAGGACTGGCCTCCCCACTGTGGCCGGGTGAGTGCGAGAGGGTGCGGCAGAGGAGAGACGGATGGAGACAGAAAGTTGCCCCTGGACCACTTGCTTCCCAGAGTGAAAAGCACTGGCCAAGCCTGTTCTCCACTGGGCAGCCTCTGAAGGTCGCTTCGAGGTGCGGGTGCTCATGGCCCAAGCACAGCAGATGTCCCTGTGATGCCGCGCCCAGAGAGCAGTGGCCTGCATCCCAATCAGGAAGAGCGGTGCGATGTTTCTGATAAACCTCCAGCCCCCAAGGAGACACTTAGACTTATCCTGAACATCCCTTGCTTTCCAGGAGGCTGGCCTCTGAGTGCACAAAGCTGCACAGAAAGCCAAACACAGGCTAGACCATAGTTCATTTAACAATCTCTTATTGAGCACCTGTTTGATGCTAGACCTCGTGCTAGACGTGGAGGGTTGAGAGGTAACTGACACATGGGACTGGCCCAGTGGAGTTCCCACTGGAGTCTGGGACAATGACATTATTTCTGCACCTCAGTTCTTAAAGGAGAAAATGAGTCAGTATTCATAAGATTTAGAATCGCGCCTAGCACAGAAATAGAAATCCAATCTTAGGGATGATGGTCTGAAGGATAATCAGGGCCCCAGATTCTGGAAGGCCTGTTGGATGGAGCTGAGGAACTTGACTTTGCCCTGAAGACCACGGGGACCTCTATTAGAGGTCTATGGAGTGCACTGCTGAGATTTTTGACTTAGGAGTCTCCCCATTTTGTTCTGAAATGTGTCCCTTCATAATTCATAGGTCAAGTCCTCAGCTCAAAATATGACTGTATTTGGAGACAGAACCTTTACAGGGGTAAGGATAAAAAGGGGTCATTGGAGCAGGCCCTAACCCAACGTGACTGGTGTTCTTTCAATAAAAGTTCAGCACACAGACAACGCACAGACTGAGGGGCCACACAGCAAGAGGGTGGTCGTCTGCAAACCAGGGAGAGAGACCTCAGAAGAAACCAACCCGGCCAACAGCTTGATCTGGGATCTCCAGCCCCCAGGCCTGTGAGGGAATAAACAGCTGTTTTTTAAGTGCCCCTGGTCTGTGTTATTTGTCATGGCAGCCCAGGCGAACTCTGACTCCCCACTTCCACGACTGGTGGCTAGGAAGGAGACTAATGTAGGTGAGCCAATTAAAGGCGTGAAAGCATGAACCTAGGTGAGAAATCATAATGTGGTCCCTTGCGGAGGATGTAGACATGAGAAGAAGGGGCAGATTGGAAAAAAAATCCAAGAAATAGAACTCAAGAATTTGGGAGCCCACTTCGTATGAGGGGTAGGGAAGGAGCGACTCCGTGGGTAATTTCCAGGTTTCTCATTTGAGCGACAGGGTAGGTGGCGGTTCCTTTCATCAAGACACATTATATGGTGGATGGAACACCATCCTACAAAGACCTATGACGCCGCTGTGAAATCTGGTTTTAGAAGCACCACCTAGTGTCAGGCTAGACCCTGGGTAAGCTACCAAATTATACACGAAACCTGGACGAGTTCCCTCCATCCCCCACCCCTCATTCCAGACTGAGGGCTGAGATCAGTTCCCATTTGGGAGTTTGTTGGACTTTTGTTTCCTGTAAGACTCCCTTCCCTGCAAACCGTTATAATACCTTCAAAAATCTCCGTTGCCAGGGCGCCCTGCCATGCTTTAGTGAAGGGGGAAGGAGAGGGTGGGGGACTTAATGCTGAATGGTAATAGCATTTATTTTTCTTAACTGATAGTCGAGTGTCTCTAATGCAAACCAACTGAACTAATTGAACAAAAGAGAATGTTAACGGTCCCAGCTACCGGCCTGTATTTAAAAGCAATTGTTCTCAACCAATAAATCCTGGCTGGATTGTTTGATTTCATTAAAGATGTATTTGTTACCAAGCAGCTGGTACCCAAACAGCTGCTTTAGATCAAGATTTCTGCTGCTCTGTTGGGTTTTGTGCATTATTTTATTTGCACGTTTCTAGCCACACTGTGACTGTGAGACAAATGTTGGTGGATCGGGGATGGGCCCTGCCAGTCCGCCACCATTAACTACCCCTGAAGCTGAGGGAGAGCAGGAAGGCCTGAGGGTCTGCACTCCAGGAAACACTTCATCTTCTGGGGGTTTCACAGGGTTGGAATATTAAAGCCCATTCTTAAATATGACACACCAAGGCCACTTGGGACAAGTGCCCTGTATTCTTCCAGCTCCTGCATTTATTCTATAGACACTTCCTGTGGGTCTGCTCTCTTAGAGGGAAGCAGAGATAAAGCGTAACAAGCATAGTTGACGGCATGACTGAGCACTTGTCACTTACAGGTTCTATTCCAGGTATATCACACAGATTGTCGCGTGTCGTCCTTACCCAAGACTGTACCCTTAATAGCCCCCTTTTCCAGATGAGAAAAATGAGACACAGAGAGGTTGACTTCCCTACCTTCCATCATACAATGTGCAGTGGCATGGTTTTTTTTGTTTTTTCTGCTTTGCACCTGTCTCCCCTCCTAAACAGACATCCTTTGTGCCTGTTTTGTGGGCTGCATGGAGTGCCTGTCTATCACATGATAAAGTTGTCCAGACCTCCCACCCTGTACCCGGGCTACCTGGGTTCAAACCCCAGTCACGTCTCACCAAACAGCTAGTGGAATTCTTTATGTTTGAATTTCTTCTTCCAGAAAAACATACATGATAATATGCGTTGCATAGATTATTGCAGAGGTTAAATGTCCGTGTGAGCAGCCCTCAGAACATAGTAAATGCTCAACAAAAACATACTATTATGAATACTATGCCAAGGGCCTCCTAAGTATTTGCTAAATGAATAAACAAACTAAAAGGTAAAGCAGAGGAAGCTACAGCTTATTATGAGAAAGCAGAGAATGAATACACAGCCCAGAACGAGGGGGGCTGGAGTTGTTTCCAAAGCGCTGGCCTGATTTAACTGTGTTTTGAAGGGTGAACAGAATCCTGCACGAGGAGGTGGGGAGAGTTTGCTGTAGGGGTGAAAAACAGAATGTATGAAAGCAGCCTGGGACACATGGCAGAGGAGGGGACCGCCAGGAGGCTTGGGGGGGAGGGGCACATAGACTGAGGATGAAGGGTTTAGAGGACCCAGCGTGGGGTCTGTAAGTCTGGCTGAGGACTGTGCTGAAGGCATCTGTAAGCCTGCTCTTGACGCTGTCCCAGCCGACAGGTGCAGTTCCCCCAGCCTCCAGGGAGAACGTCCCGTCCTTCTCTTCTTCCAAGCCAGCCCCACAAGGCCTCCTCCAGGAAGCCTTCCCGGATGCCCCAGCTTGGAGCTCATTCTACCCTTGTTCCCCCTTCCCCTTAAGGCTACTGCATGCCCTGCGCTGTCATCAGCAGAGCAGGTGGCCCTGCAGACTGTGGGCACGTCTGTCTCTCTCACTGCACCTCAGTCCCTTACGAGCTGCGACGTGCTAAATCTTCTCTGGGTGTCGCCCACGGGGCCCTGCCCGGAGCTGTGTGCCTATATGATACACAAGAAGCAGCTGCCGAACGGAGTCACTGATTCCCAAGTTGGTAGCCGCATGCACTGCCCCGAAGCCCAAAATCCTCTGGCAGAGACACAGGGCCTATAAGGAAGTTTGTTCAGAGCCCTGGTGGGTGGGAAAAATGATGACTTTCGCATCCAGCAGAAGTGAGCTCAAATACAAACTGTGTTACGGTCACCTACTTTTTCCTGTCCCCTTCCACCCAGAGCAGGTGGCAGGGTTCCCCTCATCCATCCCTACATCTCTCTCTTCTCGAGCCCCAGCTCAGTGGCAGCAAGCAAGGAGCCTGAAATGGGCCACGGAAGGAGCATTCACACCACGGAAATTGGAAAGAGATGCACAACATGGCTGTGCTTTTCCTGCAAGCGGCCTGCTACACACTTACCAGCGCTGCCTGCTAGCGACGTGGCTCGTTGGTGCCGTCACGGCTAATACTGAGACTAGTCGGTGATTAGAACGGCAGTCACGATGATCTTGAGTGTGTCTTGCATTGATGCCAGGCTTCAGAGTTGGCGCAACTGTTAAAGTGCGTGTTTAACACACAGAAGTCGCACAGGAGCAGAGAATGCCTTTACCGAGTTCACCTCTAGGGTCCCAGTCCCAGCGCAGTCTCTGCCAGGCTGCCCATGCGCAGCCGGGCAGGCTGTACACCACACCAGAGTGCCCGGCCAAGGAGTGAGGAAGGGGCTGAAATCCAGCTCGTCAGATCCTGCCCCCGTGAGGCCAGGTCTGCTCAGAGCTCTCGCGTTTGTCAGTTTCCCCAGCTTCTAGGTAATCTACATGCTCTCCGGCCCATGGAACATACTCTCTAAGTGTTTATTGATTGAATGAGTGTATATGTTTGGGCTACATGGCAGCCTATGAATTTTGTATTATAAGCCCCATTTTATAAGTGAGGTATCTGGTTTACCCAGATCATCCTCTAGTACTTTTTAAGAGCATTACCCCCAGAGCCAGAGCATACGCTGCTTCCTACTCCATTACTGTGTGACAGTGGCAAGTGATTTAACCTCTCTGTGCCTCAGTTTCCTCATCCATAAAATGGGTATAGGCATAATACCAACTTCTTAGGGATGCTATGAGAATTAAACGTGTTGATACATGTAGAATACATATAACCATGTTCATATTAAGCACTTTTATGTTAACTGATAATTATTTATGCATAAGACTGTGCTGAAGGCTAGGATTTTAGGATGAGGAAGTTAGAATTTTTTTTTCAGTTACTTACCATGGAGAGGCTCTGTTCTGGGCATTTTATATATTTGATTGTCTATTCGAAAAATAGTTACATAAATTATACATTATTTTTCTTATTTATAAGTGAGAAACTGTAAAGATAATTTGTTAAAGATTGCATAGTAAGCGATTATTCGTCAGCATTGAAGTCTATGCATAATCTTTCTCTGTTGAAACCAGTGTGGTCTTATTCCCAGTCCAGTGAAAAATGAGCCACTCTGGGTAGGATTTTTTTTTTCCCCCAAGCAGCTAAATAATTAACTCTTTAAACACTGGACTATTTAAAGAAATAGTAACCCTTTCTTGCTCCTGAAAGTAATAGGATCTCCCAAAGAACTGCTACCCCAGCTGCACAAGCACAGCTCATGCAGAGGCACTGGTTTCTAACACCAGTCTCCAAAAAGAGAAGTCAGGAGCAGGGACTGATTCTAGGGCTGGGGCAAGAAGTACACAAGACGAGGCTAGAACATCCTGTGGTGTCAGGAAGTGAGGAAGCACTCAAAGCCCAGATGAATGGGGTGTGCTAAAAAACAACAACAACAACAACACAGAAGACAATTGAAAGATCTCCTAATGATCAAAGCTGGAACAATTTGAACAAAAAGTTAACAACATAGCATCAGATTATAATCCAAAGGATACGATAAATACTCATGATACCATACTGTCATAAATGATTGAATATGCAAATAAGAGAACAGACAAGCCTCTCGTGCCTAAGAATTCCAAATAACTTATTTAGAGCTTCCTCCTGCAAAGAGAGGGAGCATAACCCCCCGCCTCCTCGGTGTGGGCTGCACGTAGCAACATCCTTTCACAGAAGGCAGTGCGGGAGGCAGGGATAACGTTGCATGGGGAAACCTGGAAGACACGCCTCAGCCAGGTGATCAAGGTCAATGTGGACAGTGATCAGTCAAGTTGGTAGAACGTACCCTCGACGGGATGTGTGAGGGCGGCGCTGGACCTCTGCGTCTCCCTCCCCAAGACCAAGAACTCCAGTCTAATCATAAGAAAAGCATTAGTTGAACCCAGCCAAGGGGCATGCTGCAAAACACCTGATCAGTTCTCCCCTGAACTGTCGAGGTCCTCAAAACAAGGGGAGTCTGAGGGCCTGCACAGTCACTTAGAGGGACCTCAGGAGACATCATGACATCATGTGATGTGCTGTCCTCGATGAAGTCCTGGAACAGACGAAACGGCCTTACAAGCAAAGTGAGGACAGGCGAAAATAAATAGAGGGTTTATTTAATAGCAATGTAATGATACTGACGTATGACTTGTGACAAATGGACCACGCTGATTGAAAATATTAATAATAAGGAAAACTGAGTGTGGGAAATATGGGGATTCTCTGCACGCTCTGTGAAATTTTTTTATTATAAAGCTAATATTATTCCAAGAAAAAAAACTTTATTTAAAAAAGTAATAGATGCTTCATTTCCTTTCTTCTCATTTTTAAAACAAAAATTTTTCTGACTCAGGTTTATTTTTTACAAAAAGCCACTTATTTCACTGGACTTCTATTTCCTACGATTTTTGTGGCAGTGGGAGAGTCAGGTTCAGCCCCTACAATCACTGGCTCTGCGCATTGTTCCCCCTGTGGGGCTGCTCTCTAGCGAGGACCGTTCGGAGGACTTCCTGTCTGCTCCTTGTCTGCCAAGTTTTATTTCACCTGCGCTGCCTGGAGGAGCCCCTTCTTTGTTTCCGGGTTGCATTTTTTACAGCACGAGAGTGTAGGTGGGTATCAGTGAGTAAATGCTAGCTGATGGAAACCGGTTGCCAAGGCAAGTGAGTGGGTTCACAATGTGGACGTCACTTGTCTTTGTGTCACTTCTTTGGTCTGTTTGTGGGCTTTTCTAGCTTTTGTCCCCTGCCATTGGCTGTGTTCTAGATAGGAAAAGTGACAGAAAAATTAAGTTCCAATTAGGAGTGTAAGGGCATTCCTAAGGGTTCTGTCTCCCGACCACCCTCTGAAATCCTCCCGCCACACACACAAAAAAGACATTTCAGAGTTTCTCCCCAAATCTTCTGATCTGAGCGTAATCAGTTAAAACCTGAAAAGTCCCTTGAAGCCATCAAGTGTACATTCTGAAAGGACGGCCTTTCCTGTGCGCATGAATATACATTTCCCTCCCCTACTTGTCAACTGGAATTTGGCACCATGGATAAATTGGGCTGGACAGCGAAGCCCCAGCTCCAACACTCAAGTCAAACCGAAGCCCTAGAGAACACTGAAAATGTTAACTTCAAAGAATGGATTGGGTTTGCGCAGGTCTCTGCTTTCTGATTTCGACCAGGACTAGGATGAGAAAAGTGAGCATTTTCCCCTCGTGAGGTGTCGACGACTATTCTCACGTTTGCAGCTGTGGAAGAGTTTCTGACTCATCAAACACCCGCTGAAGCCGAAGGAGGCTGGGAAAACATGGAGGTAAATCCCATCTCTCTCTCTCTCTCCTATTTATTTTATTTATCCCACAAATCTACAGTCCTCTTGCCCACTTTCTCTTTCTTTTGTGCCTCTGTGAGCACCTGAATTCTCTAACTCTCTAAATCTCAATGATGTGTTTTAAGGGAGATGATGATACTTCTCTGGCCAAGTCTTCATGATGAATTAGCACAACCTATCGCCCAGCCAGGCTGCAGGGTCTCAGGAGACACCAGTTGCTTCCTCTTACCTCCTTGGATCATAGTGTTTTGCAGTCTCTCCATCTTCCATCCTGCATGTCCAGTGGTCTCTCCAGGTGGATCTGCAACTTCACTCATTTTCTCCTTTTCTATTGATCTGTTATGCATCTCTCCAAATTATGAGAGAAATTTAAAAACAAGCTAAAAAAAAACTGTCTTCTGTCCCATTTGAATACAACCTTATTAAGCAGAGAAAATCTGTTTGTATTGCTTTCTTATTTAGTTTGAAGATGACCCTGCAGGGAAGTTTTCCTGCCATGTTCCCGATGAAGAATTGGAGAGGTGAAGTGATGTGCCCGAGGTGACACCATGAGTCATGGTCAGAATCGGGATTCCAACCCTGGTGTGTCTGCCCCCGGCCCCGCTCTTCCCTCCTCATTGCACAGCCAACGACTCCACTGTCTACCTACCTCTTTCTTCCACGCTACGTCCCAGCATCTCCCCTGTGGTCCACGATGCTGGCCATAGAAGAATGAGTGAGGACTGACCCTGCTCTCATGGAGTCTGGTCCAGGGGGCTGAGTGGCCAACAGTTGGACAAGAGCACTTTTCATCTTTGTGGCTCACCTGGTCTCTGTTGCAGCTACTCAACTACGCTCGCAGAGTGTGAAAGCAGCGGCAGACTGCGTGCAAACAACTGGGCATGTGTTCCAATAAAACTTTACTTAGATAAACAGACAGTGGGTTGCAGTTACCCCTCAGTCCTTAGTTTGCCAACTTGCAGCCTAGATCACTGCTAGCACTGTGATGGGCAAGGCTGCTGATATTCAGGATAATTTAAATCTCAGCTGCTAAGACTCCCACTTCTGATTCTACCCTCCTCCCTTTTCAGTCAAAGATGATCTTGGTTGCTACCTCCACCCTCTGCATAGGGACGCTCAGCACTCCTGCCCCTGCTGACCAGAATGTCGAGATACCCCATGAATTCCTCCTGCCATCCAGCCACATGCCCAAACTCCCCTGGGACAATGTTGCTCCTAGAACGCCTTGGTCCCAGCACCACATTGACCTGCCACTTTGGAAAACATCAGCTGCCAGCCCCCTTAACTGGCCCTGACGGACACAGTGTGGGACTTGTCACTCTGTGTGACGCATGTAAGGAAATTATGTAAACATGATTAAGGAGGAGGACTGGAGGGAAAGCCAGAGTGGTTTTGGGGGAAAGATGTCAGCCTGTATGTTGTTTAAACTAGAAATATCCTGCAGAGTCATGCGCTCCACGAAGTAAACAGTTACGAAAAACAGCTTTGCAACCCCACGAGGCTCAACTGGACTTCACAAGAGTTCAGAAGTTTATCCTGAAGGAAAGGAAGAGGGAGCAGAATGAACATTGGGAAGCACACAGTGTGTCCAAGACACTGAACTATAGTTCTTCATTTTCATGATGCTCTCCTGTGCTCATAGACTTTGGGTGTGACGGTGATTGGACTCAACATTCTTTAAGGACAATTTGGTCTCTTTGAATCAGAATCTTTAACACAGGCAGACCGTGGGCCTGACAACTTCACCCTTAGGACTACATCCAAGGGAAATAATTAGATGTGGAAGGGCGTTCACAGTAGCAGGATTTATTCTAGTTTGTTTGTTTGTTTGTTTGTTTGTTTGTTTTGTGGTATAGTCAGTTACAATGTGTCAATTTCTGGCGTACATTCTGAAGTATCTGGAATTCCCGACAGCCGGTCATTGTTTAAAATAACGTATTGCATCTGTGCTATGGAAGAGTTTACAGCTATTAAATATTATGTCTTGTAGGACTGTTGAGTGAACAAAGCAAATGCCCACAAAAACAGGTTGCCGTATGACATCTTCTGTGTAATTCCAATTCTCAAATAAAAAAGGTTATATTCCTGTCGATAGCCGGAGCGTCCCCACAATGTAACAGTGATAGTTCGGGTGGAACGCAAAACATATTTTGTTTTGTAGTTTACATTTCTATATTTGTTTTTATAAATTTTCCCCATAAGTATATTTTTCTCTTAAATGTCAGAGAGAAAAGAGATAATAAACATTGTCTAAAGTACACGAAAATGTAAAAGGTATAAACAAACTGGGAAGTAATGTTTGTAACATAAAGACAAGATATGAACATCTTCGATCTAGAAAGAGGTTTTCTAAATTAAGAAAAAGGAATTCCAGTCTGTAACCAGGCAAAGAGAGTAGCAGAAAATACACTCACACAAACGTTCACATCAAAAAGATGTTTAAGTAACTAACAAACATTATCTCCACTCATATTTATCACCACTAATAATTCAACAGAGGCAAATTAAATGAAAAAATAAGGGACTACTTTTCAGTGATTGAATTGTCAATATTTGAATGATGTCAGCCAGGGTTGCTGAAGACGAGTCAGTTTCTCACACCGAGGGGGTTAGCACCTAAATTTTCCTGTCCGTTTATGGAAAACAAGCCTTAATCATCATGACACATGACATCACCAATCCCCGATTTTGTCCAAATAATTTCACCTCCAGGAATGTTTCCTGAGGAAATGGAGGAGGATGCTTACTTCAGCTCTATTTAAAATAGCATTTTCTTTGCAAAAATGGGAACCATATAGCTGACAAACAAAGGAGAAATAGGGAAATAAGTTGTGACAGAGAGATTCAGGCGGAGGAGAGACAATTCCGTAGGGATCAAAATCATGTTTTCAGGAATTATTTGAGGTATAGAAACATGCTTGTAATGTAGAGTGAGAGGAGCTTGGTACCAAATGGCCTCTAATATGTTCTAATTTAGTAACCTCTCAGTGCATATGCATTCAAGAACTAGCGGGGGCCTGCAGTGGACAACCCTGCCTGCTGAGTAAGACCAGCTCTGTTTCTGTATTTTCTAGCTGGACAATAAATCGAAAGAAACAAATGGGTGTTAAAAGATGGACAGAAAAGAAAAGTAAGAAAAGAAGAGGAAGAGGAGGAAGGGAAAGGGAAAGAGAGGACGTGGGGGAGGAGGGGAAGGGAAAGGGGGAGGCGGAGGAAGAGGGGGAGGAGAAAAAGAAGCCTCCTTCACCATTTTATGCCTAGCTCTCTCTTAAGAAAATTCTTCATGCTTTTATTTGAAGGTCACGTATATTTAATTACCTACGGTACCTGCCCTAAGGTTCATATTTCGTCTCCTTTCACTTACCTTGAAGCAGCATCTCAGTTATGTTTCAGATGTCAATATTTCCTGTTAATACTTGAAAATTCCCAAGAAAGCGCCGTAAAGATCTCGGCCCGTTATCTCCTCCTCGCCATCATCTCTGTCCAGTGCTACCAGGAAAAGTGACTCCAGGGAACAGATCGCCCTCACCCCCTTCTCACTGGACTTCCTCCTTCCTGCCTGGAACGTGGGCTTGATATTGGAGCCACTTTGGTTTTCAGAAGGGCTTCTGACCGCTTCTCCACCCTGGCTGAGAGCTGGGATTACCTGGGGAGTTCTAAAGGTCTGCGGATGCCCAGTTCCACCCAGACCCATTAAACCAGCTCCTCTTGCCCTGGGGCCCAGGCATCTGCCATCATCAAAGCCCTGGGAGTTCTAACCCTCAGACAAGGTTAAGAACTGCTGTATTCTCACAGGCATGTGTTTTTCTTTCAGGAGAATGTTTCTGTTGCAAGAAAAGGGACCCACCACAAACCCAACCCTCTTGCCTACTTTACACGTGGAAGACCACTGTCATATTTGATCTTGTGACCACCCAGGGGGCACAGCGCTGCGATGTCATTTACAGCTGAGGCATTAACCCAGATTGCTGAGGGTTTCCTGAACTCAAGTAGCATGTGATGTGACGAGCAAAGTGAAAAATAACAAACGCCCTGGATTTGACTCTTGCCTCCACTGTGGGGTCTTGGAGGAGTCCTTTCTGTCTGGTGCTCAGCAACCTCTAGCGTTCCCTGTATTCATCCCAGTGGCTCTCCCCAGGGGACATCGAGTGCTGTCTGAAGACCTGATGGACTGTCACCACCAGGGGTGGGGGTGCCACCAGCACCCGGGTAGAGGGGAAGGATGCAGCTAACCACCCTGCAATGGTCAGGGCATCCCCACAACAGAGAATTATCTGAACCCCAGTGTCAACACAGCCAAGGTCAAGGAGCTCTGCTTTAGTTGAATTATGAAGAGTAGTTGAAAGACTGTCCCCTGCTGTGTTCAGACCAGAACCCAGCACTTGGCAATGACTGCAGAAACACAATGGTCTTCAGTCCCCTTTCTATCCCTGCTCAGGGCACTCGGTCCTCCGTGGGGAAGGGGGAACCCCGGGACGTGGACAGGAGCCCGGTGGGGACCCAGGTACTTCCTCAGCCATGACTGCAGTAAGGCCCTCTCAGAAGCCAGCCTGGACAGACAGTCCTTGGTGGCCTTTCTGTTTTATCTCCACAGTCATCTAGGGCTCAGCCGTGGAGAGGGAAGCCGCCCCACGCCAGCTGACTAACTGTAAAGGGCAGAGCGGCAGCCTGGCTGCCAGGGCCTCGCAGGGACCGTGAGAACCTGGGTTTCCGCAGAGGAGGCCGCCGTGGGCCCAGGAGACAGCCGCCCTTATCACTTCCTGCCATCGCAGGGCTGTCGGGCTGCTCACTGCCAAAGTAGGCCAGACTGCTCGGGCTCTGGTTTGGGGAGAGCCCCAGAAGCCAGCGGGACAGGAAAAAGCAGTGCTGTGGGTCCAGACAGCTGGGAGCCAAACAGCCCCAGGGCTCCCCATGGGCTCCAAGTCCAGGAGCCCCGTCGTGTGCAAAATGTTCGGGGGCCTGGAAGCTGAGGCTTCCAAACAGCTGTGCAAAGGAGGCTGTGGGTCAAAGGACCGTGCTAGGCATGAAGATTGTGAACCCTTTTCTGGAACCTTTTGACGGTGAGAGGCTCCTGTTGCATCCTGCTTCCACTGGGAGGCCTCCTGTAAAACACAACCTGCTTCCCACTGTGCTGATGGGATCAGCGACACTGCGTCCCTCTCAGGGTGCCCAGGAGTCCAAGAGACAAAACAGGAGGACAGCCCTCCCCTCCTCTGCTCCTTCCAATAGGACACCTCCTCTGGCGGAGCAGTGATCCTCTATCCTGGTCTCAGGAAGCCCTGGGGACTCAGGTCAAGTTCCCAAATGATGACTGTGTAGTCTCCTGACCCCACAAAATATGGTCGCTTACTGAGGCTCTCTTAGACCAGAAACCAAGCATCTCTGCCCTCCTGCAAGGAAAGAAACTAGAACATCCCGCCCCCACCCCACATCCCCACCCCCAGATCCTCTGGGATCCTGGCTTGGTCCTTGCTTGATTGACACTTGATGGCTGGCCCCTGGCTTCCGGCGGCTCCCAAGCCGCTGAATAGAGGTGTCAGTCTGAGCCCTCTTCTCCCTCCATATCCGTCTCTCCAGCTCAGCCCCAGTTCCTGGAGGCAGGAGATGAGCCTTGTTTCACGGCACATCTGCATCCCTAGGACCATGCTCGCTCTGCAGTTCAGTGACCGTCCCTTTAACAAACCAGAGCTACCCTCCGACGTCCTGCAGAAGCACTCATCCCCCGGCCGGCTGTCTGACCTCCCAAGAAAGCCTGAACTGTCAAACCTGCTTTTGTGATTCTGGGAAAAGGAGGCGCCCCACAGTTGCTCTGTGTACGTTTCAGCACTTGGAAAGTGAGAGGAGGGAGGGTTCGACGCAACCTGACGGGTGTTGTGCAAATCCAGGCAGTAAGTCGGTGACTCAGGAAAGGTCGCCCTGCCCTGTCCATGCGAGGAGCCTCCCTGCTGCTCAATCGCTCCTCCTCAGCCATGAACACACCAGGGGGATGTCAGCAGTTCCACTGATTATCCGCCCCTGTCTTGTCTTCACGCAGCCCTAATCTGAAGCTGTAACTCACTAGAGAATGTTTATTATGAATATTACAAACCCAATTTACAAAGCAACAGAGCTGCCCAAATATGTAGACATGCCAGCTTTTCTTGTCCTGTTTTTGTTTTTGTTTTTCTGTATGAGAAACGTGAGAGGGTGGTGCACGAGGAGGTGAGTTTTGCTCAGCTCTGTAACTCACTGGGCTTGTGATTTCAAGGAAGAAGCAGAAAGTGACGTCTTCTCTTCGCATTCTAGCTCCAGCCCTTCCTGGCTCGTTGCAGGCAACTAATGGTAATGGCTCCCACTATTGAGCTCTTCCAAGGGACCCAAATGGAGAAATAAAGAATCCAACACATACCGCATCAACACACACGCGTGATACATTCATCCTTGGGAGCGTTCATGCGGAGGTCAGTGATGTTAGGAGCGCATACAGTGGTGACTAAGCCTCGTCCACGTTCAACGTCCCCGGTTCCAAGTCTCAGCTCCTCCGTGGACCCACCGTTCGAACCACGTACGTACATCCCATAACCTTCTCTGCAAGATGCAGGTGGATGCGTTCATTCCTGCTCAGGTGGTGCTCCTAGGCACGAAGGGGACAGGCTCCTGAGTCAGACTGCTCAGATCTCGACGATGCAGACTGTGGACCTGGCAAGACCCTGGCCCTCTCTGAGGCTTAATCCCCAAGTCTGTGGTCGAAGGGTAACAATCGTGAATAACCTCTAGCACTGTTTTGAGAACTGGATGAGTTCATGCACACGCTGCACTGGGAGCAGCGCCCGGCACACACACGCACGCTCTCTAAGGTCAGCTGGAGGGGTGGGTTCAAGGGTGATACTTACAAAGCACTTAGAACAGTGATGTCACAGGCAGGTCCAAAACGTGCCGCCCTCTGTCCGTCTTACAGCGCCGATTCTGTCATTGCTGTTCCCACCTTGCAGATGGGGAGGCTCCAATGACTTGCTCACAAGTGACACACCCAGAATAGTTTAAGTGGCTAACACTGTCCACAGAGGATCAGGGACACTGAACAACATAAGACTTACCCATAGTTTTTCATAGAAGTCCTGGCCACTGACTGTGTCCTTTGAGCTAGATTGAAACTTGGACTAAAATGGATCTTTTTACAACCTTTTATTAGCCTCCCACAGCTCTACGGAGAAAGTGAAAAACACTTAAAATGACCCACGAGGCCCCAGGTGACCTGTCCCCTGCCCGGCTCTCTGGCTTTAGCTCCCAGAACGGTCTCTCCTGTCCTCAACTCCAATTGTATTTTATTTCAGTTTGTTAAATGGCTTAGGATCCGTCTTGCTCTAGGTCTTTGTGCACCCCGGTCCCTCTTTCTGGAGCAAATGAATGCAATATAGGCTCGATGCTCCTTTTTGTCTCCATTATGCTCTTGTATTAGTTTGATTCTTTTCTCTAGAAAAGGAACATCTAAAGCGGGTGACGTGGAAGCCATCGACGTGTGGGCAGCTCGGCTCCTAAGGTTCCAAATGTCCCCAAAGACAAAGGAAAAGCAAAAGGAGTCAGATGAGTGTGCAAAACAGTGTCCAAATGTGGTACAGGACAGAAGAGAGACAAATTACCCAGCCAAGAATGTCACTGTAAACGCCCCAGATGAAGTGTATCAGTTAGGTTTGCCGTGTAATAAATCATCTCAGAACTTGTGGATCTGAGACAACAGCCACAGGGCCCTCAGGTCTTAAGGTTCATGGTTTGGGATGGCAAAGCCTGCACTTCTTCTGGGCTGGGCCGGGCTTGTGTACTCTTGGGTCTGGGGATGTGGGTGTGTTGGCCTGACATGGCTGGTGGATGACAACCTTGTTTGGGGTGCCTGGGACCTCTCTCTGTGTTTCGTCTCTTCCCCACAGCTGGTTACTCCCAGCCTCTTTGCATGTCAAGCACAAAGTTCCAAGAGGGGCAACCTGAATGCCAAGCACTTTCGGGGTCTTGAATTTAGGTCTTTGCTTGCATCGTATGTGCTGTGTTTTAGTCACCAAAGCCAGCCATGTGTCCTAGAGGAGGAGGATGGCCCGCCCAGGCCTGCGCCAGGACGGCTGCGGCAGCACTTTGACAGACTCAACCGTTGCCAATCACCCGGGACCCAAAGATGATCAGCCCCCAATCCTGAAGCCAACCTCCCTCCAGAGGGGGCCAGGCTGAGCAGTGGTTTGAGTCTGAAGCTAAACGACACCAAGCAGGGGCGCCATGGGCTAGGTTTCGTATATATTAACAGTCAAAGTTAAAGATAGACAGAGTGGGGGTGGTGCTTGGGGAAAGGGGCGTTGGGGGAAAGTGATCTGAGATTTTTCTGTCTAACTTGGCAAATGTGAAGTTAAAAATGTTTCTTTTAAGTCAAAAGGACCATGTCATTCCACCCTCTGCCCCGCGAGCCTGGTTCTGATTATTAGCTGAAGTTAGCGCATGTCAAAGCCGTTTCTGGCCCGGCAGCCAGCGAACACTGACCTCTTTATTCAGGGAGGAAGAGTCGAGTCTGATGCTGAGCGAGCCGCCTGGCTTGCGGGCCTGGGGTCAAGGCCACATCAAAAGGGCTCTTTCTCCAGGGCCAGGGCCCCACGGCTCCCGTTCCAGTGAGGTTTCCCAGTCATGGAAAACCACAGGAGTGTTCGTTCCGGGGGCCCGAGCAAGCTCTGGGGTCTTGCGCTGCAGCTCCAAGAGTACACGTGGCAGACTTCTTCAGAAACGGGCTGCCAAGAGCTGCAGCTGCGGGAACGGGGCCGACTGAGTGGGGAGGCGGCAGCTGAAAGGCTTGGAGAAGTGGCATCTCACCCCCCTCCACGGTGCGGCTGTGATGAGGGCTCGGGATCTGGGACTAGACACCTCCGGACCCCTGGCTTGCTGTGTGACTCCAGGCCTCTTGCTTCACCTCTCTGAGCCTCACAGACTAGAGAGCCGTGCTGTGAGCATCAATGGACAGGAGATCAACTGGGATGATGGATGGTGGCTGTGGATGGGAACAGCATCAGAAATAACCCCGCACAGATGTTGCCTCCATAGCAACTGCCTGAGCTGCTTGGTCCCTGAGGGACCTGACACTCTGTGAGTCCAGATTCAGCACCCGCCTGGCCCTTGAGCTGAGCAGAAGGCTGACATGATGGATGGCACATCCCGGGACCAGCGCTCGCCTCCGCACAGCCCAGCCTGGGCAGGACCTCGGCTGGATGGTGTCCTTCCTCTGGAAGTCCCCAGGGTATTAGTGTCCTGAGGCCGTTCTAAAAAATTACCCAAAACTCTGTGGCTTAAATCAACACAAATATATTCCCTTATAGTTCTGGAGATCAGAGGTCTAATATGAAGGTGACAGCACACTGGTTTTCCTTCTGGGGACTTTAGGGGAGAATTCACTGTCCTGATCTTTTCTAGAGTCTAGTGGTGACCTGTCCTCCATGGTTGCAGCCCCTTCCTCCACCTTTAACCTCAGCTTTCATCAACACATCCCCTTCTTCCTCTTTTGACTTTCTTGCCTCCCTCTTCTAAGGTTCCTCGTGGTACCATTAATCTCCCCCCACGATCACTCCCCAGCTCAACACCTGCTATTTAATCACATCTGCAGAGTCCCTTTTGCCACATAAGGGAACATTCCCAGGTCCCAAGGATTAGGAGGAGGCCGTCTTTGGGGGCCATTCCTCAGCCCACCTTGCCCAGCATCCTCCGGCGGCCCACACACCATCCTTCAGTAGGTCCTTTTGGAACCAGTTGGACCTGCCCCAGGCCTTGGTCCTGAGGACCCGTGGGGAGCCCAAGCCGGCCTGGTCTTCAGAGTCACTGTCACCAAAGGGCAGGGGCAAGACTGGCTTTAGTAATGAGCTGGCAGGCACATGCAGCTGGGCGATTCTAAGAGAGGGAGATGGACTGTGTCCCAAGGGCAGGGCTGGCTATGCAAGGCCAGGGCAGGCGGGAGCAGAAGCATCCACAACAGGAGCCCTGCCGGGAAGCCAGCGGCTGCGAAAACCCTGTGAGGGGTCTTGCAGTGGTCAAGACATAGGACCCCAAGTTGGGCACTTTTCAAGATGACCCAAAGTGTATAATGAACCTATTAAAATTATCAAGATGTTATTTTTGGTTAGTTAGAAGATGTATCAAAATCATTCCATTAAAGGTAGACTCCGTATATGTGTGTGTGTGTGTCTGTGTTCTAGAAAGGGGTAACATGGAACCTTCACCAGGCACAGACGGTTGACATGACAACTAACCATCTTGCTTACTGACCACTCTGGCAGGGCGGTGATCCTGGACTTCACAGTGGAATGACAGAAGCCAGCAGTGCTGTCCTCTGCACTCGAAAATGCCTGGTCTTCCCCCACACTTTCTGAGTCCCCCTTCTCCTGCAGGAAGAAATCCATTCTGTTCTGAGCAGTGGATCAGCCTCTTCCTTCTTTCCTGGTTAACTGGGGGCCACTGGGTGCTTGATTTATCCTGGGCTTGCTCATCCATGAGGTAGGACTTGTGCTGATGGCCACAAGGATTTGTTCTGAAAATTAATTGGACCCAAGAATTCAGAAAATAACACCAGAAAGAAGACATAGAATGCACACTGGCGGGGAGTGAAAGTCATGCTCAAATCATAGCCTGGCCCCTTCCTGCCTCCTGCTCCATTGTTTTGGAAGAGAGGGCAGAGCTAAGTCTGGGACCTTGAGATCCCTCACTGCTAAGCTCACAAAATTCAATGCCATTACCACCAACCCCGCACATCAGAGAGGGGTGGAGGGGAACAGAAATAACAAAGGATGTTATGTAGTCAACTAGACCTGGGTTTGCATCTTGATCTCTGCCTTAATAGATATAAGACCCTGGGCAGGTCCTTCTCTGAAACTCAGTTTTCTCATCTGTAAAATGGGACTAATATTACAATTGTGCAAGTCTATTGTGAGGGTTAGATGCAAAAAAAAAAAAAAAAGATGCATATGGAAAACATTTAGTACCGCGTCTTGCTGAGTGAGAAGTTAACAAACAGTTGCTGGTTGCAGGATAATACTTTCAAAAATTATTTGATGTGCCCCCACCCCAACTCCCTTGTATCTCACACACACACACACACACACACATCATACATGCTTCCAGTATTCTGAGGCCTTCCACTCCAGCCCAGGCAACCAGAAGGAAGGTGCCCACTGCTTTGGAGAAGACCTGTCACAGCAAAACGAAAGAACTAAGACATCAAAGTCCACCTTTGAGTTTTGAAAGCTGTCGTCTGGATGCAAGCTGGAAGAAAGATTTGGCACGATGAGTTAACAGACAAGACCAAATCTCGCTACCACTCTGTGATACGTAAAAAAAGAAAGCAGGCTTCCTGGGTGGGTGTTACAGGGTGAATCGTGCCCCCCCAGTTTCTGCTGAAGTCTTCGCCCCGCAGTACCTCCCATGTGATCTCATTTTGAGATACATCTTCAGAGGGGTAATTGCATTCAAATGAGGCCACGAGGGTGGGCTCAAATTCAACATGACTGGTGTTCATATAAAACAGAGAGTGGGACACAGACTCGCACACCAGGGGAAGACTATGTGAGACGCAGAGTGAAGGCGACACACAAGCCAAGGAGAGAGGCCTCAGGAGGAGCAGCTCTGTGGGCTCCATCTTGGACTTTCGGCCTCTCCAGCTGAGGGGTGGCTGTGTAGGGTCTGAGCCCCCAGCCTGTGCTACCTCGCTACGGCAGCCCCAGCAGACCGACGCGGTGGGAAGGGGAAGGAAAGCGGGGGGGGGGATCCCTCGTACACCCCAGAGAAGGTGTCCTGCGTCTTGCCCTCGCCCTGCAGGCTGGAGGGTGATGGGTGAGGGCAATTAAGTTCCCGGATGGGGATAAGGAGCAGGAGGACAGGGAGACCTAGAGCCCCGGGGCCCTTCTCACCTAGAGGCAGTGAGCCCCCACGCACTTCAGTGAGTTGAACACGATGGTGGGTGGAGGAGCCAGGCGCCTCGCTCCCCACTGGGATACGGGCAGCTGACCGCCTGGTCCCCATGGATGGAGTGGAGGGGCTGTGACTCGGAGAGCAGGTGGATCTGGAGAGGCCTGGTCTGGGTGAAAGGATGCAGCCAGAGGAATGTGAAGCTGGTGGGAGCGCAGACATCCCAGGGACGCAGGAGCAGGGAGGTGAGGACCACCAAGCAGACACCACCAGCCCTGCACCTCAGGGCCATCAACTGTGGGACTGAGACACAGCCTCGGGGAGGGAAAGGCTGTGCACCCACCAGGTTTACTCTGAAAAAGGGAGTTTTAGGGTTTTATCTCTAGGGAGGAGAGAGCTCCAGATAGAAACTAAGCTTCGCGCATGTGGTTGGCTGAATAATGTCCCCTCCCCGCAAATGCCCATGTTCTAATGCCCATGTTTTGTGAATACGTTACCTCACACGGCAGAAGCGACTTTGTCAACTTAATTAAGGATCTCGAGATGGAGAGACGAAGCTGATTACGTGGGTGGGGCTGATGCAATCCTCACGTCCTTACAAGAGGCAGGCAAGAAGGCCAGTGGCAGGAGAAGTGATGTGACGATAGATGCCGAGTGATATGGGCACCAAGGAGTCCCAGCGCTCCCTACAAGCCAGGAGCGACAAGGCGTGGATTCATTCCTGGGGCCTCCAGAAGGAATCAGCCCTAATGACACCTTGATTTTGGCCCCTAAAGTGAATGCCTTTGTGTCATTTTAAGCCACTGAGTCTGCCAGGACTTGCTCCAGGAAATGACCTCACTTAGTCATGGAGAAATAAAGATGGCTGCTCCTGGCTGCCGATTCCACAGTGTGCACTCGGTGACTGGGGTCTTTCTCACGTGGCCCATGAACATCCTTTCAAGACCACAGATTTAAGCAGAAGAGAGGCTGGAGAGGCCTGGGGCAGCGTGGAAGGCGCCTAATTCTTGCTGGCTGTCCAGTGACCAGACATGGGTCAGAGCATCCAAGTGGCCACCCAATGGCTCAGGGACTCCCGGAAAAAACCGGAGCTCCCTCCACACACCTGCGGCGACTCTGTGCTCAGGGGGCAGCTGAACCCAGGCACCCAAAGCAGGCATCAGAATAAAACGTAATACTCTCCACTCAGAGAACAGCGGCCAAAGGTGTGTCCCCCGCCCCCTGCAAGGAGGAGACCGAAAGGAAAACAGTGCAGAGCGGTTTCCAATTTGGCTGAGTGACACCTGCCTTACTGAGCTCACAGGACCAAGGACTCTAAGGCAGAGACATTTACTCTGACACCCGGAAGCTGCAGGTTGGCCACAGGACCGGCTGCCTCCTCAAAGGACCCCAGACAGCGAATTGTCAGATTCGACACATTACACCCATACAGGGAGCCAGGTAGGCGCTGCCTTTGGTCCCCAAGATTGTTGAAGATGAAACATCATCCCCTGGCAATGGACACCTCTGTTCTAACAGAAGAACAGAAAGAGGCCACCCAGACAGCTTTACAGTTTACGCAGCACCCTGAACTCTACCCGAGAGGTGGCATGTGATGCTCCGGCAGCAGGGAAAGGAGAAGCACGGAAACCGGAATGAAGCAAACAGCTGCAGGGAACCGTGCCCAGCGCTGTGCCCGCACCTTTACGTCGACTGTTTTAGATCGTCCTCGCCACAGCCTCGTGAGACCCAGGCTACCAGCCCGTTTCCCAGCAGAGAAAGCAGAAGTCTAAAGAGATGCAGTATCTTCCCCATGGTTGCCCCATCCACATCTTTTAGAATCTGGATTCAAGAGGAGAATTGCAAGGCAGATGTGTTTTGCTGGAATCTTATCTTATACAGAATGCACACGGGACCCCATACAAGTCCCTAAATGACTGGACCTTCGGTTTTCTCCCTTGAAAAGCGATAACCCCTCAGGGCACTGCCAGCTCAAAGAGGCTTGGAATGTGTGCTGATCATTAAAAACATAAGAGATCCAGGGCAACGCAGAAAAGCTGGTGGCGTGACCACAGTGACTGAAACCGACATGCCAAGCTTTGCAAGCAGAAGCAAGCTTCATTTTTTTTTCTTCTCTTTCCCAAGTTACAGAAACCCTTGCATACGGTTGTCTTTATTTTAACGTGCGTGAATAAAAGATACCTATGAACTGATGTCGTCCGCGGGCTTTTGAGATCAAACAGTTTTCTACTCCAGGTGAAATGCGGGAATGACAGATAATGTGGTCAATATGCTATATTTTTGTTAGGTTGAACAAACATGGCCAGAGCAATCATTTTCATCATATATATGTGTGCATGTGTGTGCGGGTGTGTGCGTGTGTGTGAGTGTGTGGGGGGGAGGGGGGAATATTTAAAGAATAAGATTTAAGGGAAAAAATCAATAAAGGCAGAATTTTCCATAAAACCTTCAGTGAGAAATAGCCCTCCCTCTGCCTCATGTATATTAAAGTGAACAGAAGTTGCTGACTCCCATTCTGCAATCTAGAGTCATTACTGAAGGATCTGAGGTGATTAAATAGCCAGCACATTCGGGGGTACCCAGAAATAAATATGTGCCTTCCAGGGCCTGTGCAGAGTCAGTAGAATGTGGTGGAGGCTTGCTTTGGACCCCACTCCCTCCTGGTTGGGGAAGGAGCACAGATTTGTGGTTTGTGAACAATCGGCCACTTTTTGTGTGCGGATAACATATGAGATATGAAATGTATTTATATCTAGAGAGGCAGAGTGGGTGAACGCAAACTTTGGAGTCAGACAGATGCTGTTCTTGAATTTAGTCCTGTCCTCTGGTAAGTAAGCCAGCCTCCCTAAGCCTATACATTCTCACCTGTGCGTTGAGAGCAAGTGTCGCCAGTAGAAAGTCTGTTCTTTAAATTACAGCTGTCATTAACAACTTAGCGTGGCGATTTTAAGTGTGTCTTTTCTTGAGTGCCTGTACTGCCCGTACTGAGGTATCTAAGGAATGCCTTAATGATTTTAAGTCTCACAGCAGCTCCACGTTAGCAATTTCGCCAAGACTGAAATGGAAATGTAGGAAGGGTGACTGCTGAATGTCATCGAATTTAAGGTCCAATTCACTGTAAGATGTGTCGTTGCTTTTACATATCACAGGAGGAAAACATTGACATCTAACAAGGCAAGATTTTAAAAAATATTTTAACATCTGAAGTGGATGCATCTTACAATTGGTGGCGTGGTTGAAATATTGCCTGGGGATCAATAAATGACATAAATTGCCTAAATCACAGGTAACTGGTAGGATCAGGATCCAAGCACAGGATGTTGAAAACAAAAAGCGGAGAACGTGTCCCCTCATTCCGACGACAGTGCCTGGTACTGAGAAGCAGAGCGTCTTCCTAGACGTGCATTCGACCCTCCACCAGCGCGGGTTTGCACTGCACAAGTTCACATCTACGTGTGTCTTTTAATCAATACATTTCCTCGGTTTTCATTTTACTGATCTGTACACTAGTCGAGTGTGAGGAAACCTTTGTGTTTGATGAGAGATCACACAAGTATGTGGGATCAAAAGAATCAGGGTTTGAATCGGGAGTCTGCCGCTCGAAGCCCCGCGTTGTTCAAGAGTCAGCTGTACTTTGTATTATATATTACTTTATCATATGGTATCTCAGAGTATCTCACGTGTGTGTGTGTGTGTGTGTGTGTTGCCTTTCAGGTCAATTTCCATTTGCAGATTTTTCTGAAATCATCGTGAAATAGGATATAACTTATTTATGTCCTTGTGTTTGATCAGAACAAATTCTGGGGCTGCTCTCGGGAATGAAAGGCAGAGATAAAAGCAAGGTGAGTTGTTGCTATTGTCCATGTTCCTGAAAAGATGATTTTTCAGCACCAAGACCGTGCACGGTGCCAGTCTCAGCGCCCTGGGATGGCTGAGCCAGTACAGCATCGCCTGTAGGAAGGAGCCCGGTGGTCTGCTGAGTGGGGGTTAACATCTCTGCTTTTTACAACATACACAGGAATAGCCTCAAGAAAAAAAAAAATATATATATATATATGGACTGACTTGCTACATCAGAATAAAATTAAGGCAGGCTTTGCAAAGTGGTAAAGTTGATACAAAACATGACCAGTTAGAAACAATAGCAAATTAGGCTGACCAGATAATTCATTTTCTAAGTGTATGCAGTTTTTAAATGCCTAGTGCTTGAAAACCTGCTGTGTGCCGGCAGTGAGGAGAAGTTGGCCCTGCCCGCGAATATCACGGAGCCTGCGTGTTACAGGCGCGAGTCCCATAGGTGCATAGGTTAATTCCCCAGTTACTAATTCTGTGTTCGCTTCAAGCACGGTGTCCCACACTCACTACCCGCACGTTGCTGGGAGCTTTGGGGTTTAGCAATCACGTCTACGAGTCTTCTTGGGGCATCCTAGAATCTTCTGTGAAGCGGGCAGTATTCAGTCATCATTTTCTGGATGGAGAAAGGCAGCCTCCAGTAGGTTAGCAGCTGGTCCCAAGGCCACATGGAAGGAAATGGCCCTGAAACAGTGAAGAGGCACTTCATTATTTTAGTCAAATTCCAGAAAATCAAGATAAGGAAATTGGCCATTTTGGTCCTTTGAAAATTAATAAAACCTATCCGTAACCATTCTCAAAGCACACAGAGATTCAGGTGAATGCTCTAAGGTCTGCAAAATGCATTTGCACGCATTTTAGTTTTGGAACCACCCCTCATTTCGCAGGTCTGGAGACTGAGGCCCAGAAGGGGTCGCTGACTCAGGAGGCACTGAGACAAGGAAATCCAGTGTCTCACTCGCAGTCCAGGCGTCTTCTCTGCCCCGGCACAGTCCCCCTCTCAGGTGTGGGGGCGTGTGACCGTAGCCTCAGTAACCCTCAAGTCCGGCTTTGTTTGATAGAGATGAGAGCAGGGATTGGGGAGGTTTGACCGACTGTATATCATGTCGGTACCACTTGAGCTAAGAGGGAGACTTTGGGGATGACACACGAAATAGTATCTCAGGTGGAATCTCACCGGAGCCCATGAACTGAGACGTCTAAGGAGGGGAAGGGAGGATGGAGTGCTGACATTCACGGGGGAGCCCTCTCTGCATCAGGACCCTTGATCGATGCCATGTCACTGGGTCTCCACTTAGCCAGTGAGGCAGCTGTGGCCCTGAGAGGTTAAAGGTCAGCCTCAAAGTCACTGGCCAAGAAGGACCGAGCTGCTTCTTTGAAGTTGAAGCCACTTGCCTCTGCCCTCGTAATCCAGCTGCCTCTGACCCTCATTTCACAGGTCTGGAGACTGAGGCCCAGAAGGGGTAACTGACTTATCAGGAGGTATTCGGACTCCATGCCAAGCCGTCAGAAAGAAGCCACGTCCTGGCTGCACTGCTGGCATCCAGCTGGGAGATGAGCTGAGTGTCAGGGGATCAGGATGCTGAAGTATCTGAGCCTCGCTCTCCTGCACTGCAGGGTCCTCCCCGGCAAGGATTTGATGCCATACGTGCCCCGGGATCCAGGCCCCAGCTTCTGTCAGGTATGTCTTGCAATGTTTCAGCTTCTCTTGGCTACGTCTGGGATAGGAGAACTTCCGGATGCGCTTAGGAGAGATGATTGGGAAGATTATCCTGACCGGTAAGGCAGCCATCAACCTCTGCCTCCCCATCATTCAAGGGTCTTATTTCTAATACGAAATCGATAAGCCTGCGAGAATGGTTATGTCTCCTTTTTTGTATATATTAAAAATTGCGTTCAACAAAAGAAGTACAGAACATGTATAACAAGGAGAGAGAGGAGCCAGGCCCAGACACCCAGCCATGCTCAGGGTGCAAAAGAAAGAGCAAGAGAGACAAAAGCCCCCACTGCCCTCCCCCCACTCCAAGGGACCAGGAGCCCCAGGGCAGACAACTTTGGCTTCTCAGTTCCGAGTGCCCCGAAAAGTCATCCTCATGAGCCCAAGTAGACATGCTCCACAAGAAGAGGGGCAGCAGGTCCGATCTGGCAGGAGTCTGGTCATATCCCTCTGTCTGCTGGCTTTTTTCTCTCTTGTTCACTCTCTGTATTTTAAAACTTCCTAATAAGTGGAGCCCTGATTTCAGAGGTACAGCTAACTTCAAGGCACGACATCCAGGGATCCCATCTACTCAACACAGCCCTTCAGTCCTGCTCTCCCTCCTCCGCCGTGACCGAATGCCAGCTCCAAGGTCGCCCTGACAGCAGCAGGGCCCAGCTGGGCTACGGAGCCCTGAGCGCAGCACAGAGCCACCCACTGTAAATCATTTTCCTTCCGTGATGGGCATGCTCACTGTCCCCATGTCTCTCTCCTGGTGAGTCAAAAATCTCATCGTTTGTTTTGTGGTGTGGCCCTTTGACTTTGGCCTCTCTGGAGGAGAGAGGCATGTTTGTCTCCTGAAATCAAAAAGAAATAAAACTGATATAGGTCTGCAAACATAGTTACTTCTCTCTCGCTCGCTTTTTTTTTTTTTTTTCCTTTTCTAAAAGTTGTGAGTCATAAAGTAAGGAACATAAAAAAGCAGCAGAGAGAAAATCGCCATGTCTCACAACTCAATCACACTTTTACTCTGCGGGAGCATTTGTCTGTCTTTTCCCTCGTGCATAGTGTCGTCTGTTTACAATCTGTGAATCAGCTCATTTGCTTAAGCTTCAAGGTATACAGTTGACCCTTGAACAATGAGGGGATCAGAGGCACCAACTTTCCACACAGTTGGAACTTTGTGTACAACTTTAGTTGGTCCTCATAACCACAGTTCTGCATCTGTGGATCCAATCGCCCTTGGATTACATAGTACTGTAGTACAGTATTTAATTTAAAAAATCCATGTGTAAGTTGACTTGCACATGTTGTCCAAGGGTCAATTGTGTGTATATATACATATTTTTTTCACTGTTCAAGGTTTATTTGGTGTTATAGTTGTTACGACACTCAGATAGCGAGCTGCATTATTTATGTAGGTTTTTCTTCTTACATCACATGGCAGTGTACACTGTATATATATAATTTTTAAGGTGATGGATATTTGATGCAGAAATTGATGAAAATAAAGCACACGGAAGAGAACTCCCAAAGTGCTGCCGTTTCTGCCGTGTCGCGTTAACCACCACATACTGGTGCCGGGAATACCCATCCTTCCAACTTCTCTATTTTTGAATCTACGTGGACTTGCACTGCTGAGCCAGCTCCCTGAGAACACGGGACTTGGAGGCAGACCTGAAGGTGTATGTCAGTTTCGCGGCTGGGTGGCCAGGAGCGGCGAGCTCCCCTGGCTCTGTTTCTTTACCCATCAAATGGGGACAGAGCCACCTACTTCCTAGATCTGGGTGAGAACCGAGTGAGTTAATTCACAGAAGGTGTGTGTTCACTGAGTGCTCTGACTACCATGATCACTCTTATTTCTATAATGTTACACATGACACAATTGTGACCAGACTCTGTAAATTCAGTGTGTGTACAGTTTTCCATTTATTCTTATATCAAGAGCATTTCTCAATATTTCTGAAACCTTGTATAATGAAAAAGACTTAGTAAAAATAATTTTAAGTTCTCAGTAGTCTTCCATGAATTGACTATCCTACAATATACCCAACTGTTTCACACCCAGCTGAGTGGTTCCTAGTGTTTCTAAACCTTAAGTGAAGGTGTGACGATCTCCTGGTGCTCCCCCTCCTCTCTTCCAGTATCTGCAGGGTTTCTAAAGATGGATTCTTAGGGTCGAGCTGGGCTTTTTATGTCAGACAGTATGGGGAATTTAACGTCAGTGATGTATGTGGACCATTTACTTTCCCAAAATGTAATCTGTATTTCTACTCCCACAGGAATGGGTGAGAGACTTGTCTCTCTGAAGAGCCCCTCTATCGACAGCTGTGGATTTAATTTGCTTTGATGCCAGAAACCGGTCTCTCTGGGGCTTCTGGAGTGACTGATTTTACCCAGTAATGGCCAATCTCTTTGTTTAGCTTAACTGGCCACATTAATCAAAATAGCTGGTCTGGTTTCATGGGCAATGGCTGTCCGGAATGACTGGACTCCTCTTCCAACCATGACAGTCATTTGGTTCACAGGGAAAGTCCTGTGCAAAAGTTGACATGGCTTAGAAACAGGATCTGCTGGGAAAGGCAGCTTTGGAAGGGCTTGCCCTGAGCCTGGCAAGGCATTAGGTGGAATGGCTTTTCTGCTTAAAATTCTCACGGAACACCTAGATAGGAGCAAAAGAGGCAGAATTAATGCTGTGTTCACCACGCTGGTTTCTCCCCTGGGCGTGAAGGAAGACATTTCCCAGCCCCATGATTAGATCAGGGCCACGGTACTGAGCTCTCGCGGTGGGAATGGGAGCAGGAGGGGTGCTCCTCTCATAGCCCGAGGATGCTGAGAGCAAGTATCTAATTCTCCACCCGCCTCCCTCCACCCTTTCCTCCCTCCATCTTTCTCTCTCTCTCTCTCTCTGTCTCTCCCACATGAGGGAACTGAAAACCTGAAACGGAGAGTTTGTGATTCGTCTGTTGCGTCAGCTAGAGCTCTTTATCCCACCATGAAGGGAGTAAGAAATTAATAAATATCTGAACCCTGTGAGTGAAGAAAGCCCATAACATGGACAAGTTTGGTGGGCAAGGCCTTGGAGAGATGAGGCAAAGGAGACATCAAGTGATTAAACAGAGATTCTCTAAGCATCTTGTTGTGAAAATACTCGTGTTTCAATGAGGGTCTCTGGCTAAACGTAAACAGCCAGAGAGGTTGTACCCATGTACGCACCTGCACATTCTGCCCCGTGAATGGGCATGATCACCTGCTCGGTGTGAGGAACGTGGTCCTCAGGATGCCACAGCATCTGTGCAACATCCTCAGTGATGATATACAAGAGGTTGCTAGAGAAGGCACAAGGATTCCATCCTGCCACTTTCCATGGGGGGGGGGGGGTCATGGAGGGCGGCTCCCTGCAGTGATTGTCCCTAAGTCACAGTTTTATTTATTGGTGTTGGGATTCAAGCCCTCATCTGACTCCAAATGCAAGCTCAAAAGTGTAGTGTAGGAAAAATTTCACAGCATAATCCAATTTGACAAGACTTATTTACCAAGACTTTTTCAGAGGGTTAAATAATGGTCGATTCAAATGCAGTATATGCACTCACCCTCTTCCCAAAAGGACACGTGTGGTGCCCTTCTACAGCTGCAGCCCAGGAACGGGCTGGGATTGGCCTCCTCACGCTGCCCCACCCACCGGTGAGATGCGGCCGTGGGCCGGCCCAGCTGCTGTTCACGCTTGTCCAAGCCGTGTCCCTGGGGCTCGCTTGAAACAATGGCTGCATCCGCGGCTAGCCGTCTCGGCAGCCGTGCTTGGCTTGCGAGCATCTCGAGAGCACCAGCGGCGTGATTCCCTCCACGCCGTCCGAAACAGCTGTGGGGGGCTGGGGCCGCCAAGGCGAACCAGCCCGACTCCTGATGCTCCAACTCAGATGAAGAGACTTTTCCCCTGACCTTTCCTGCATGGGATGGTGGAGCTGGCTGGAGGTAGGGAATGGTAAGCACCCAAAGGGGGTAAAATAAAACCTTTATCTTCAGGAGGCTGAAAGTTTTAGCTGAAGAGTCAATATCTGAACATGAGGGAAACTTATCCCCCTGAAATGCTACAGGGACTGTGGGAGGAACCCAGTGGGATAGATTTGATTTGTTACGGGCAGGATGGCCAAGGAATATCCAATGGACACACTTACATGTGCTCAGACATACACACAGGACCAGTCATCACAAAACTGTCTGCAGTGGCAAAGGACCAGAAACAACCAAAATGCCCAACATTAGGGGACTGGTTAAATAAAGACGGTTGGTGCATAAGAATACAGTGCTGCCATTACACAGAGTGAGCAGATACGTACAGATACACGCAGATGCATGCATAAGGATGCATACATTCAAATCCATACATGCATATAGATACATTCTTGCAGACATATGCAACTACTACGAGACATGTTCCAAGTTACATTGCCATGTGCACGCAACAGAGGACAAATCCACGCCTACAGAGCACCAACTCGTGTGCAGAAATAAGGCAGAGCAGGTACTTGTGTCGGATTGTATTTGCATAGGCTGTCTCTTGAAGGTTATGTAAGAAACCAGTCCTAATAGTTTTCCATGGGAGGAATTCTGATGAACTGGGGTCAGTGGTGGGAGGAAATATCATTTTTACTGTGGACATTGTCTAATTAAAATTGAAATTATACAATGTGGTGTATTACTATTTTCAAACAGCATGACCCAAAATATAAGAAAAAAAAAAAAAAAAGAAAAGGTGTGAAACAAATACAAACTGAAGCTAACAGTGGATTAACTGCCGAGCTTTGAATGCCTGCTCCCTGACTGGCTCGTCCTGTCAACTCTCCTCGCCTCAGTTTACTTCTCTGTAGCATGCGCACACAGATGAGCCAGTGGTGCGAAGCTAAGAGATCTGCGTGTAGAAACCTCGGCCGAGAGCCCTGCACATTGTGGAGGTGGTGATGGAGAAGGTGAAGGTGTGGTGCTGAAGCTGCAGGGGTGAAAGAAGACCATTGGAAACACACAAAGAAGGTGCATTTCCCAGTAGTCGAGGGTCTTGGGAGGCGGCACACCAGCCCCACTGGCAACGACGGGCCGTATGTGCTTCCTCTCCTGGGAAGGATGCTAATGCCTCGACTGGAGGTTGCTCTGGCAAGTACTGACATCGTGCGCCTCCAGGGGCCTGGCACACAGTGAGGGCTTAGCCACAGCCCTCTGTGCCTCTCCTCCCCTCCCCTCGGCCCCTCACAGGCCACAGGACTTGGTTCTCGGGATAAGAAAGAAAACCACATTAGAACCATCCCTCAGGGGACCAGCCAGGCTCCGGATGGGTTTCCCATCCTGGAGATGACTAGACAAACTAAGTGGAACGCGGAAGCCAGTGGTTCTCAGTCTTGATTCTCTATCCGAATTGCCCGGAGGGCTTGTTGAAACAGATGGCTGCTCACCCCCCACCCCGCCACCCCAAGGGCATCCGATGTGGTAGGCCTGGAAGGATCCAAGAATTTGCATCTCTGACCAGATGAGGACCTTACTTTGAGAGCCACTGGGGTAGGAGACCTGACTATGAAAGGCAGCAGGTCATTAAAAGGCTCCAAAGTCTTTTCTTTATGTATTATGTGCAAGAAATTTGCATGGATCAGATCAGCTTTTGTTTTGTTTGGTTTTAAACTGTATCCTCAAGAGTCGTGCACAGGTGTCAGAGGTGATTCTGGGATCAGGGAGAGTGAGTGACGAGAGCTCATGCTTCCCCATCCTGCTCCATTTTATAGATTGAGTTGATGTGTGTTATGATTTGAATGTTGATGTCCCCCTTAAAATTCATATGTTGAAATTCTAACACCCAATGTGATGGTGTTGGAGGAGGGAGCCTTTGGGAGGTGATTATATCATGAGTGTGGAGCTCCCATGAATGAGATGAATGATGTAAGGAATTCCATAGTATGGAGAGTTCTTAAAAAAACTAAAAATACACTTATCATATGATCCAGGAATCCCGCTCCTGGGCATATATCCAGAAGGAACCCTACTTCAAAAAGACACCTGCACCCCAGTGTTCATAGCAGCACTATTTACAATAGCCAAGAGATGGAAGCAACCTAAATGTCCACTGACAGATGACTGGATAAGGAAGATGTGGTGTGTGTGTGTGTGTGTGTGTGTATAAATATTATTATATATTCTATCGTATATATAATAGAATACTACTCAGCCATAAAAAAGAATGAAATGATGCCATTTGTAGCAACATGGATGGACCTAGACAGCACCATGCTAAATGAAGTAAGTCAGACAGAGAAAGACAAATATCATATGATATCACTTATATGTGGAATCTAAAAAATGATACAAATAAACTTATTTGCAAAACAGAAACAGACTCATAGACATAGAAAACAAACTTAAGGTTACCAAAGGAGGGAAGGAGGGAAGGATAAATTAGGAGTTTGGGATTAGCCCAAGGATTCATGACCTATTCATAAAGTGTATCAAAGCAAAAGAAAATGGGGGAGGGATAAATTAGGAGCTCAGGATTAATAGATACAAGCTACTATATAGAAAATAGATAAAAAACAAGGTCCTACTGTAGAGCACAGGGAATTATATTCGATATCTTGTAATAACCTGTAATGAAAATGAATATCAAAAACTATATATATATATATACACACACACATATATATATAAAACTAAATCACTATGCTGCACACCAGAAACTAACAACACATTGTAAATAAACTATACTTCAATTTAAAAAAAGTGACCCCGCAGAGCTCCCTTCCCCCTTCTGCTGGGTATGAATATAAGGAGGATGCCTGAGACTAGGAGAGGACTCTCACCCAACCGCACTGGCACCCTGATCTCAGACGCCCAGCCTCCAGGACCGCGAGAAGAAAATTTCTGTTGTTTAGAAGCCACCCAGTCACTGGCATTTTGTTACAGCGGCCTGAAACAACGAAGATAAGGTACGAATTGTCTTGAAGGAAAAGTTTTCTCATTTAAAACTGAAAACAAACAAACCAAGACACTTTGGAAACCATTGGTTCAGATTACAACCAAGGGGACTTCTGGCATGAAAAGTGCACGAGTCAGCCTCCAGGAAGGTGGATATCTATCTTACCATCTTCCAAAAGAAGTCTTAGTTCTGCAGTGCAGCTGGTCCAGGAGAGTCTCTGTGATTCTGAGGGTCCCAGACCAGGTAGGTGAGGGGCACTGAGTGCCTCTGGACTGGCTGCCTCCCCCGCGTGGGGAGGCACCGGGCAGTCTCACAGGAACCTTCACTGGAAAGGCCCCGAGACTTGGTTTAATGCTCTGCCGTAGCTGTCTTGAGATTCTTGACAACTTACCTTTGACCTTGTGTTTTGTAAGTGAACATGTGCGTCCTTTGCCTACAGCCATCACTGTGCCCATGAGCACAGAATCCGGGAGGACCTGCGATGCACGGGAGTTCAGAGAAACGTGAAGTGAGCCCAAAATAACTGTGTTCCATCCCTGACTTAGAGGGGAGGAGCAGGGCTGCTCACAACCCCAAGTGGCCACGCTTTCTGTTCAAACCAAGACAGAAGGCAAGAGCATTCTGAGAAATGGCAACATCCAAGGAACCCTAATATGGCCTTTCTTACTCATGGGACTTCCCTGTATGGGACAGCCACCAACACTGAAAGTGATGAGACAGAAGAAAAGGGAGACATCTCGCCCCCCAAAGCTCCTCTTCCTTCCAGCCCCTTACTCATCAGGGGAATGACACCTGCGTGTTGGCAGAATGGGCATGTGTCAAGACATGGAATAAAAATAGATGCGTTTAAATTTTTTTCTTATTTTTTTTTATTGAAATATAGTTGATTTATAGTGTTGTGTTAGATTCAGGTGTACAGCAAAGTGATTCAATTACACAAACACACACACACATTATTTTTCAGATTCTTCTCCATTACAGGTCATTATAAGATTTTGAGTATAGTTCCCTGTGCTCTACAGTAGGACTTTGCTGGTTAAGATACATTTGTTTTGTGCAGTGTTTCCACTGTTCTGGTAAGAACGAAATATGTGTGCACCTGGAAGCTGCAAAATAAAACTTGTGTAATCTTTGGTGATTCTACAGAAGAGTTAAATGTTACCCCATTTAAAACCGGCACCGTACTCTAGAAAGACAAAAAGGAAAATCCATGCTAATTATTTATAGTCTTAGAAAAACATGAAAAATAAAACTGCTCTGACGAGTGATGCTAAAGAAGAGAACACGCCTTATGTTTTAGTACCTTTAATGATATATTTTCTGCTTTTTGAGTAAAGGCCCCCACGGTTTTATTTCCCAGTGGAATCTACACATTATAGAGTTGGTCCTGTCTTGGGTCTACAACATTAGTTACACATCTTCTGAGATAAGAAAAAAAAAAGTGACACAAAATTGTAAAATGACTATAACTCAATTAAAAAAAATGTTCAAAAAAAAAAAAAAAAAAAAGGAAGAAATCTTACTTGTCAGCCCCTGAATGCCCACGTAGGAAGTCAATTCCCCAGTGTGGCCGAAGCCTTACCCAGTTCCTGGGATCAGTCTTGGAGAGTACACGGTAGAAATGAGCCAATTGCTGGGATCATTAAACCCTCATTCCTCCCAGTAAGTAGAGTCTAGAATTGCAGTCCTGGAAACTGCAAGGAGCACCACCAATGCAGTTGTGCAGGTTGTGCACTGCACAACTCCAAGCACAACATGAATATTCTCACCCCTGGAATTACTCACACAGCTGTACACGCTGTCCAAGGGAGTTGATTTACTTGCATAGACTCCTGGGTGCTGGCCTGCCCACCAAATCCCTTTCCTTCTTCATGCCATCTTCTCTGTGGTTAGAAGACGCTTCTTAGGTTCCCTGTCCAAAATGCTGGTCCATACAAGGGCTATATTCTATCCCTTATTGCTAGGTTAATTGTTGGGTTCCTGCCTGGCTCTTGATGTGCCTTCCCAAAAGAACAGCTTCTGCTGTGAATGAGCTGCCTGGAACCAGCCTCTACTGTTGTCCAGTAGTCCCCACCACCACCCAGACCTGTCACCCGCCCACCAGCTTGATGATCTAGGAAATGGACCCCAGCTTAATCAAGACTTTGATCCTTCTGCTCTCTTTGTTTTCTGTTTTGTTTTCTGGTTTGTGTGTTTGTGTGTTCCTTTGTTTGTTTTTTAATGGAGGCACTGGGGATTGAACCCAGGACCTCATGCCTGGTAAGCATGTGCTCTACCACTGAGCTATACCCCCACCCTCCTCTTTGGTTAGTCCTTGTCACCACCAGGAGACTTTCACTTCCAGACTCTTTACTGGTAAAAAGCCACACCCTGAATCCAGCCTACTGTTTGTCTGCCTCTTGTCCCTCCATCCCATACTGTCCGTTCAACCTCAACACCTTGAGCCTGCAAGATCCTCCCACAGAACTGTCCCCTTTAATACAGAACCCCTACCATGAGCTGAGGTTGAGTGACCAGGACCATTACCCAGAACAAAGAGCCTCGTCTCTCCCCTGAACATCCCTGCTTCCCATCATTCCAATGCCACCCTTGAGGGGTTCTGATCTCTTGGTTCCCTGCTCTGTGGAGCTGTTAAAAATGTCCCTCCAGAATTGTACCCCAGGATGTTTTAACTCAGTGTCCCTCTGGGAGACATAGTAAGGTCACAATTAGAAACACTGACTGTCATCAGAAGACCATAGTCTGAGTCCATCCTGGCTCTGCCATTTGTGATCTGTGTGACCTTAGGAGCTGCATTTATCCTTTCTCTGACTCAGTTCCCTTGTCTATAAAATTTGAATGAGGGTGATGATACCTATCTTCCACGCTGGGCAGAAAAATTAAATGAGTTAATAAATATAAATGATTAGAAAACTGCCAGGCACAAGGTGGACATTCAGTGAAATGTTAATTGCATTGTCATTACTCTTATCCAAAAGAGTTCATACTTGACCTTGGCCTCCATGCTGGTTCTCAGTGCCTGGCTTTGCTTAGTTAAAAACCGCTTTACCTTGGTCTTGGCCAAGCAAACTGGCCCTGACCCTGGCTTCCTGGGCATGACCATCTGGCTTAGATCCAGCCCCTTGTCACCACCCTAAGTGCCCTTGGCTTTAATTTTCTACAGTCACCCTATCTACGTCACTAGGAGAACTCTTGCTCATGATTCAAAATCCAAGTGAAATGCCTGGTCTTCTCTTAAGCCCTCATCAACGTTCCTCTTTATTTATGTCCTCCTGGAATTACTGATTCAGCACATTTTATCCTAATTACTGGTTACTTGTCTGGCTCTTGCTTAGGCACAAAACCTGCAATTTATTTTTCCTCTAAAATGAGGCCCGAACGTGGTACATACAGTAGATGCTCAATAAATGGCATTTCTGCCAATAATTATCAACTCTCGTCATTTAGAGTCTAATTTCAAACTGGTAGAGAAAACTCTGATTTGGCGTCTTTCATTAGAGATATGATCCCATCCCCTTTGACCACAGTCTCCATTTCTTCTTCTGCCCCTGGTTTTCATGTGAAATGAAAAGTGAGTGTCAAATGTGGCATGGAATGAAAGCCAAGCCAGAACTTGAGCCCCATGGATGCACTTCAAACAGGGACTTGAAACACACAAAATAAGAACCAGCTTGGCCAGGACAGGGTAGGAGAGGCTGGGCACTTGGTGACTCTCTCAGATGTTCTGGAAATTCACTTTGATTTCATCTATTTTGAATTAAATCGATTGAAATTCAAAGCCAAAGCCAGCATACCACATTTCCTTTGGTCAGAAGTGAAGTGTGAAAATAGTGTTTTGAATTCTCGGTTGGATGCACAGCTCTGGGTTTGAAGTGTGACAGACTGTGGAGGTTTTGGGTTACTGGAAATTTCAACATTCCACTAGCCCAGTCTTCCAAAGGAATTAGAGAAATTGCAAACATGGAATTGCAGGGGACTGGAAGATCAGAAGAGCACTGGGAGGATTCCCCTCAGCTCTGTGCGTCGCCTTCGAGTTGTGGTCATCTCCACTGCGGCTGCCAGCACGCTGGTGAGTTTGCTTATGCAACAGACAGCGGGGTCTTTGTCCCTCCTGTGCCAGGGGGGGTTCCCGTCAGTGGAAACAGGGAAAGGTACTCCCTCTCCACTGCTGGAGGAAACGAAGCTAGGAAAATCCACGCATGCTTATAATACAACAGATCTAAAGTTTGGTGGGATCCACAGAATGACCACTCCTAGGAGCAAGAAATCGATCTGCCTTTTAAGAGTCAACTTTTGCAATTTAACATGTCACAAGTTTTCTGAGTTTTGGTTTTTGTAAGTATGTGGCAACTGGTCATTATATTCAGTTTCTGCTTTGTGTTCAGCAATACATGTGAAGCCTAATTTCCTATTTTTGTGAGGAGCCTTCTCTCTTCTCCTACCAGGAAAACAAAATATGGGCTCAAATATAATGAATGAAAGGTAAATATGCATAGGTTAGTTCAAGGGGAAAGAAATCCCCAGGGTTTAGAAATAAAGAAGGAACTCAAAGCCACATTATAAGCTAGAGCTGAAATTTTGGTGGCCTACAGGGGTTGAATGTGCTTATAGGTTTTAGTGACTAGAAATTGAAAGCCCACATTGGGGCAAGAGATAGGGTCATAGCCTTCTAGGAGAATCCAAAAGATCCCTTAAAATAAATGTGCTTGAAGTAAAGAGAAAATAGAAAAAGTAAAACCATAAAGAAAGAAAGGGAACTTGTAAGAAAAAAAATGAACTTATTTATAAAACAGAAACAGACTCGCAGACATAGAAAACAAACTTATGGTCACCAGGGGGGAAGGGTGGTGGAGGGATAAGTTGAGAGTTCAGGAGTATCAGATACAAACTACTGTACATAAAAAAGCTGAACAACAAGGTCCTACTGTACAGCACATGGAACTATATCCAACATCTTATAACAACCTTTAGTGAAAAATAATATGCAAAGAAATATATATATATATATATATATATATGCACATATATAACAGAATCACTATGCTGTATACTAGAAACTAACACATTATAAACTGACCATACTTAAATTAAAAAATAAAAAATAAAGGGGGAGGTTATAGCTCGGTAGTTAGAGTACATGCTTGACATGCACAAGGTCCTGGGTTCAATCCCCAGCACCTCCATTAAAATAACTAACTAAATAAATCTAATTACCCCCCCCAAAGAAAACTCCACAAAAATAAAAAATAAAATAAAACGATAGCATAAACACACAAACACAAAGATAGGATTAGAAAGATGATCATATAAGACTTGTAAAAAAACAGATTATGATTGTTGAAACTAAAAGCCAAACCAAAAAACCATTTTGATTTATAGTAATGGCAGAATAGCTTCGTTGAACTAACTTATCTCACAGTAACAATTATAAAACCTGAAAGAGAAAATAAAAATGAACTCTTTGAAGAGTAAACTAAATCAAGCAAAAACTGGAAGGAAGTCTAGTCTTGAAAGACAGGAACTGAACTGGGTGAAACTCGTGTGCTTGTGACTTTCTGCCCAAGAGCTGACTCCAGCCTGCGCAGCGTGGCCAGGAGAATGTCATTGTCTTGTCGGCTTCATGTGTAAGAGGGAAGACTTTAGGACTGCCGGCATGATTGCATGGCTAACCCAATAAGGAAGAAGGCACTAAACAGCAGGGCAAAGTAGAAGGTGTGTGTCCTCAATAAGCAGCCCCAGTCCTTGGCTAACTGCTGAACGAGGCACAGGCAGCTGAAATTCAGAAGAACTGCCGTGACATTTGAGATGTTGTTTACTGCAGGGGAAACAGAGGAGGGAGTTTTATTCCAGCCAAGTTAACTGCCTGCTAGGAAAGAAATGTGTACTTCTTAGAAGAACATAACTCAATCTAGTATCTCTACAAGGTGTCACTTAACCATTTCTGGGATACAATTGAAGATTCCAAGATATGCAACAGAAAAGTGTGACAACGGACCAGAAAAGTGCAGTTAATATGAACTGTCTCTTATGTGGGCCAGGTTTCTGAACTAATTAACGAATACTTTAAACATTGGTATATTATCAGGGTCCTATAGACCACATTCTTTTTAAAAAATTTTTTGAAGTATCTTTGACTTACAACATTATATTAGTTTCAGGTGTACAACATGGTGAGTCACTATATTTATAGATTATGCTCCATAAAAAGTGATTATAAAATATTGGCTATATTCCCTGTACTTTTGAGCTGATGCCAGGTCTCCACCTTGGTAGAGGCAGAGCTGGGCCCTAAGCTGGCTCCACTCCTTCCCTGGTTCCTGCACTGGGATTGGCCGTGGCCGTCTCTGCCTCAGCAGGGATCAGTGCCAGAGAGGAGGGTCTGGAGCAGGAGTCCAGTGTGGGCTGGGGTGCATGCTGGGGTGGTCCTGGCAAGCTAGCCAGAGCACCAGGCAGTTTTCAGTTGGCTGCCTGTATGCTGGGACTGAGAGCAAGTAGGTCTGTGTGCATGTTCAAGAGTGGAATCTCAGTTTCTTACAGCACTCCTGTAATCTCTACCAGTTTCTAAACCAGCTAAGGGGGCTTATCTTCCTGGTGGCAGGCCCGGGGCTGGGTGCCTCCTATGGGACCCACTCCTTAAGAAGGATCCTCTAGTCTGTCATATCCTCCTCTCCTCCTGCGTCACTCACTGGGAATGTGGGTCCTGACTAGATCACGTCTCTTCCCCTCTCATCAGACTCTGGTGGTTCCTTATTTAAAGCTTTGGATGTAGAAGACCTATTCTGTTAGCTTGCAATTTGTACTCAGCAAGAGTTGCTCTATGTGTACTTGTAGTTTTGATGGGTTCATGGGGGGAGGTGAGCTCAGGGTCTTCTTACTCTGCCATCTTGATCCTTTTCTAAACAGAATCTGGGAGAATTGGTATTTTGTGGCTTTTGTTACTTCCTAACAATCTTGCAAAATACAAAGCATTTTAAAGGATATTTAAATTTTTATAGATTTTAGATTTTAATAGAATAAAACTCTATCTTGCAATTACCACATCAGTCCACCAAACTCATTTATAAATTTAAAATACAAGATTAGATCTTAGCAATCTTATTTTTCTTACATCTGAAATATTTTTTCTCTTTCATCATCCTGAAGATTATTTTATCATAACTTATTAATTATTCCCATTTATGCAAAAAGTCTGAAATTATATGAAAATGAAAGCATGATGGACTGCCTTTGATGGATTATAATAGTGAGATAATCACTATTATATCATCATTAAGTATCAATAATTCCATTAAATAGAAAGGTTCTGAATACTCTATATAAAAGGCAAAGATATCCAAATTGGACATAAAAGTATTATCAAATGTATGTTGTTGACCAAAGATAAAGTTCAAATACAAAGATGCATATAGGATTAGAGTAAAAAGGATGAAGAAATAAATACCATGAAAATAGTAACCATAAGAAAAATTAGGACCAAATAACAGAAATTTAAAACATGAACACTCACAAAGTAACTAGGCAAAAAAATGTCAGCTAGGATATAGAATATCGTAACAAAAAAATCAACCATGTTGATCTGATTGATATTTTTAACACATTACATCCCCAAACTGCAGAAATTATATATATACATATATTTTTTTTAAAGTGAACATGGACTGTTCACCAGGACATATCATATGCTGAGCCAAAAAAATGTCTAAATAAATTTCAAAGGAACATATTCTCTGACCACATAATTAAGATACCCAGAAGAGTCCTAACTACACTTCTAAATATTTTATGAGTCAAAGAAGAAATAAAAAGAAATTTTAAAATATTTTGAGTAGAATGATAATAAAAACAACATGTAACAAAATTTATGGGATGCAATTAAAGCAGTATATAAATATAAATTTATAGCTTTAAGTGCTTATATTATATTATTATATATGATTTAAATATATTCATATAAGAAATATAAGTTTATACATATTTCAATATTAAGTATAATTATATAAATATTAAAAATAGCTTATGTAACTTAAATGCTTACATTATAGAAGAAAGATCTAAAATTTATAATCTAGGTTTGCATCAGATTAAACCCCAAATAAGATCAAATTAAACCCAAAATAAGTAAAAAATGAAATAGAGATAAAAGCATAAATTAATAAATTATAAAATGGACCTCAAATAAAATTAACAACAAAAGCAATTTTGTTGACATTATTAATAAAGTCAGTAAACTCCTAAAAAAACTGATTCAAAAAATAAAGGAAAAAAACAAATTATCAATATCAAGAATGATTAAAGGGATATTACTAGTAACAGTAAATACCCTGCTACTAAACTTGGGAATAATAGAATAAGTAAATCTTAAACCAGTATTCATTATCAGTATAAATTCTGAAATCATCAACAAAAGGTCAGTATATTTAATATAGTCATATATATAAAATTTAAAACATCCTGATCAAGTGAGTTTTTTCTCAAGAGTAAAATTTTAACATTTGAAAATCAATTAGAGGTAGAGAAAATTGCATCTGACAAAATTGACCATCTATTTATGACAAAAATTTTCAGCAAAATAGGAGTAAAAAGGAACTTCCTGAATCAAATAAAGGGATTATATGAAAAACCTGTAACTAACATCGTAACAAATGAAGAAACTGAATCTTTTCCTCTAATGTAAGGAACAAGGTAAAAATGATTCTAATCAGATTAACAAGGCTAGAAAAATAAATAAGAGACATAAACAATGGAAATAAAAAAGTTATATTGCTTCTTTCCTCAGACAATTTGATTGTTTATTTGGAAAGTACTCATTATTCAAATACATACGTATATATACAAATACATGAACAAAACACTTAGAACTGATAAAGCCTCAAGATGCGAGTTCAATATACAATAACAAATTTTATGTATATATACTAGAGAATTAAAGTTTAAAATTTCATTTTAAAAAGCATAAAATACTTGGTAATAAATTTAACATGGCATGTATAAGATCTCTACACTATTAACTACAATCATTGCTGAGAGAAATTAAGAAAACCTGAATAGAGAGATATACTATGCTCATGAATTGAAGTCTCAGTGACCTAATATTGTTAAGATATCAATTCTATTTACATTGGCCCATAGATTCAACACTACCTTAATCATAACTCATGCTGGCTAAAAAAAAAAAAAAAAAAAACACGTAGATTGTATGAAAATGCAAAGAACCTGAAGTGGCCAAAGCAATCTTGACAAATAGAACAAAGTTAGACAACTTGGCACACCAGGCTTCAAGATGTACTGTACAGCTGCATTAAACAAGACTGTGGTGTTGACATAAAAACAGACAAATAAATCAGTGAAGCAGAATAAGGAATTAAGAGACCCATTCGATTTTCAACAGAAGTATCAAAAGGATTAAACAATGAATACAAAGTCTTTTTAACAAACTGGATAGTCACATGGGAATAAAAACGAACCTCAATCCTTACCTGACACCCTACAAAAATTAATTTTAATATCACGTAAAAGCTAAAATTATAAAGCATTTAGACAGGGAAGCACAGGAGAGTACTTTCATGATCTGAGAGTAGACAAGGTTTTCTTAGACAGAATACAGAATAGAAGAATCATACAAGAAAAAAAAAAAGATTGATAAATTAGACTTAGTTCAATTTTTTTAAAAATCTGCTTATCCAGAGACACATTTAAGGAAATGATCCAGAAAGTTTGCACAACACTTATCTTACAGAAGGCTTTTATTCAGAATATAAATTCTTATGACTCAACAATAAAAACAAAAAGCTAATTTTTAAAATGAGCAAAAGACATGAACAAACACTTCACAAAGGAAGACATGAAAGCTGCCAATAAGCACCTGAAAAGTTCTCTGACTTACTAGTCATCAGTGAAGTGTAATTAAAAGTTCAGTGAGATGCCACCACACTCCCAATAAAATGACTGAAATTGTAATGACTGTTGAAGTCAAAGGTTGTGATATGGAACATACATAGATCTCATATTCTTAGCAGAAATGTAAAATGGCATAATCTATTTGAAAAGTTTAGTAGTTTACTTTTTAAGTTAATTATAGACCTACCATTGACCCCATAATTCTAATCCTAGGGATTCATCCAATAGAAATAAAGACATATTCCTTCAAAAACCTTTGTGCAAAAATATATATAACAACTCTATTCATAATAGCTGAAAACTGGAGACAGTTCAAGTGTCCATCAACAGGTAAATGGGTAAGAAAATCATAATATAATAAAATACTACTTAGCAGTAACTTTGAGTGAATTATTGGTACATTCAACAATATCAGTGAATCCCACATATATTATAGTGAGTGGACAAAGTTTCTCACAAAACAGAGCATAATGTATATGATGTCATTTACATGAAATTCTAGACAGGCAAAATCAATCTACGGTGAAAAATCAGAACAGTGCCTCCAGTTGGGAACTAGGAAGGAGGGATTTACTTGGAAGAAATACAAGGAACTTTTCTGGAGAGTGAACATGTTTTATGTCTTGGTAGTGGTGTCGTTTGATAGGGATGTATTCATCTGTCAAACTGGCTCGAATTGTGCATTTAAGACTTGTTCACTTTAAAGTGCGCAAATTGTATGTAGAAAGTTGTAAATAAATTTTGTACTTTAGTTAGTAGGTCTGCTTTTCACCATGGTATGGTTTAGCAATCCTGAAATTGCCATAGTTGGAGGAAGAGAAGTGGGGTCAGAGATGGATGTAAGTAGACTTTGTCTGCAGAGTGGTTTAAAAAAAAAAAAAAGCTAAATGTTCACTTTTGTGAATTCTAGGTATTGGATTAAAATGTCTTGTTATAGTATTTTTTTTATATATCATTCCTTTTGACTTATTTCTAACTAAATTTTTTTTTAGTTGAGTCAGAGCAAATTTTCCCAACAGCTTTCCATGATTTTAGCATGAATTTTTCTTACATTTATTCTTCACTCTAGGTAGCTTGAATTCCTTGCTTTCCTAAACATTTTTTAAAATTCTAGTTTAGTGGAAAGAGAAGAGAGGGCATTTGACATCTTCATAGGGACATAACAGTGTGTACACACACACAATCCCACAGAGGTCTACTGAATTGGGGTGTATATGTACAGAGCCTGTTAAGTAATTTGCTAGGTGCTGAGCATAATTATATATACAAATATATATTTATAATATACAGGTATATACATGCATATAATTAGGGCCTCAGTTTCCTCAACTCTAAAATGAGTGATGATGGTGATGGTAACAGTAGAGTTGTGTGATGTTAACATGTGAAGTAAACTAGCTCACAAGCTGAGTGTACATCCTGGCAAACAGTGGTTATTCATGAATAATCTGTACTTTACTTATATCTTCTACCTATTTCTTTCTCTGATCCTCAATACAATCGCTCTACAGAGTCAAATCAGGATACAGATTTGTGGCCATGTCTAACACCCAAAAAGGTAAATACATTGGAATCCCATTGTCCCAGCACTGCCTAGGGCTACTCTGTCTCCAAAAGGTGGCCTAGGCGTGTAGCCCTCCAGAGCATGTCTGCCGTGGCTACTCCTGGCTTGGTCTCTCACTTTTGCACAATCTTGGATGAGATTTGTCTTCTCTCTAAGCCTCCGTTTTCTCCTCCGTAAGTGAAGACAGTAATTCCTACCTGATCACCTGATCACGTGAAGTTTAGAGATTCCCAAGTAGGAAGAATCACATGAATGTCCTTAGTAATCTCCTAAGAGTTGTAATCCCGTGTTAAGACTGTGGTGTACGGTGGATCCCCAGCAAAGTACAGTAAATTTGTGTTCAGGTTTTCAGAATTTTATAAACCTTGCCACTAGCCTGTAGTTCAGTTCCTTAGACCCTGAGCTCTGGGGCCTCCAGCATTTTTTTAATGGAATCACCACCTTATTTAGGAGTGATCTAATTCTTATTGTTTAAAATGCTGTTGGCAGCTGGCACATTGGGAAAATGACTAAAATATAATTTGGCATTTTTGGTAGGGAAAAAACCCACCCTTGTTGTTCATAAGAGAAACACAAAAAGGAACATTTTTCATGGAAAATCAAACACTGAGAAACTGTGTTTTACCTCAAAATCTTTGCTCTGTGAATATGTGCAATGCTTCCCAGTTATCAACCTACATTAGGGAAAAATTACAAATGTACAGGAATGTCTCATGAAATATCATCCTGATGAGGCTTTCGCCAAATATGAGAAGACTCTGCCCTGACTGGCTCAAAGGGCAGATGTGAGCACATCAGGCCAGCATTTCCGCTGCCTCCTGGGCAGTTCCCCTAGGATGTCACCTCAGGCTCCAGCTGTCACAGCCCCACTTGTCACCAGGCCCTCTCCCCCCACTAAACCAACACTCCTTCTTGAATTCTTGACTTCTCACAAATATCTAAGCATCTCTTACTGCTTCCTCTCTGGCAGAGCGGGAGATGCAGGGATGAATGAACTGGTCGTGAGTAAGAGAACATCCTAGCTCCACCAGTCACCACCTGGGCCGCCTTGGAAGAACCACTTAATATGAACGTCCACTCACCAGTCACTCCAGACCTGGTAGCTGACCAGTGCTCTCCTAGAGACTAGATCCCCAAGTCCTCAGTGACAGAAAGGAGGCTTTTTACCTAAAGTTATCTACTTCCTGCTGATATGTGACAGGACCAGTGGGAATTCCCAGATGGGTACAAGTAACCTGGGGGTAGGGATGCTGTAAGCTGGTGGTGCTGTGGTGCAATTATGAGTTGACTTACGTCCTCTAAAAATTCATACGTTGAAGTCCTAAATCTAGCACCTCAGCATGTGACCTTGTTTGGCAATAGAGTTATTGCCGATGTAATTGATCAAGACCAGGTCACTAGCATGGTCCCTAATCCACTAAGATTGGTGCTTATATAAAAAAGGGGAAATTTGAACAGAGGCCAGCATGCAAGAGTGCCATGTGAAGATAAGGGCAGAGATCAGAGTGATGCTTCTAGAATGCCAGAGACTGCCCTAAACCCCCAGAAGCCAGGAGAGAAGCCTGGAACAGGTTTTCCCTTACAGCTCTCAGGAGGAACCAACCCCACTGACTCCTTCATCTCAGACCTCTAGCCTCTAGAACAGTGAGAGAATAGATTTCTGTTGTTTAAACCATCCAGCACGTGGCTCCTTTGTTGGGCAGCCCTAGGGACACTAATAGGGCTGGAAAGGGTAGGTGGTAGCCAGCCAGCTCCAGCTGACGACCAACATGCAGTGGGTTCTGAGCTACTGGACCATCAGACTTGCCAAGACATGCCAGACATTTTGCAATATGTGAAATCTCTCAATTTGAAAATGGCGATTGATTCAAATATTTTAAACAATTCCACAACCCTGACCTCTCCCCTACCCCCAACACCCCCCCCCCAAAAATCGTATCTGCCAGCCACAAATTTTAACTTATGGACTAAATGATCTTAAATTCCTGTTCAGTTATAGTACTCTATGAAACTATGACTTTCAGATGGCTTCATTGGGAACATTCTTCTCAAATGAATCAATCAATTAAATAAATGTAAAATCAGGGGTATAGCAAGAAGTCCAAGTTGCACACAGAAGGAAGAATATAGGGAACAAATATGTATTGACTACTTCCTGTTGCCATAGATGGTTGTACCCATTTTACACACAAATTCTCACACAATTCTAGACAACAGTTCTAGGTGGTAGACATTTTTTGTTCCCTTTGTACAGCTGAGAAAACTGTGAGACCAAAAAAAATGCAAAAACTTCCAACATCACCCAACTCCTTCCTAGAAAACTGGCTTGTGTGACTTCAAGATACTGTTACCAAACCAAACTTGGGTTCTGCCTGCTGGTGCACAGTAGAGCCAATCTACTGACACCAGGTTGTGGTGAAGGAAAGTACAGCATTTATTGCAGGGCACCAAGCAAGGAGAATGGGCAGCTCATGCTCAAACCTCGAACTTCCAAATGGCTTTCAGGGAAGGGGTTTTAAAGGCAGTGTGAGGGAGGGGGCTGCAAGGTGTGTGATCTGCTCCTGCACAGTTCTCAGACTAGTTGGCCTTAAGGTGAGGTTTCAAGCATCATCAGCCTCTGGTTTCAGTCAGTGCAGGGTCTATGTGCTTGAGATTAGTAGTTCTCATCTGGTGGGGGTCTGCATTCTGTAAAAACAACTTAGGAATGTGTGTCAGGCCTTTATCTGTATTTCCCAGGGAACTGGAAGTTGGGTGATTCCACCACTTGGTAGATTTACAGTCTAAATTGTTACCAGTTCCCCTGGCCAACAGCTGTTCTTTGTCTCTACGTCTTCACATTTCCCCTAATCATTTACTCTTGAGTCAGCCTTTTGAGACTCAGTGAAGACCTGGGAGACTAAAGCAAAAGTCTTTTACTTAAAAGGGCAGGGACACAGGGGCTTGTATACGGTTTCAACACCTGCCTGTGGCAGGTGACCAGGTGCCTCCCAGTAGGTGAGGAAGGCACAGTAAGGGAGGGAGGTCACTGGTGTGACCTAGGTTTTGTCAGCTCATTAAGAACATCATAGAGGATACAGTTGTTGTGTCCTCAAACTCTGAGCACTCCATGCCACAGGAAACCCTGGGAGCGTTCCCATAATTGTACTCAACCTCCCTGCCTCTCTCTACTGTGCAACCCCCTTAATTCTCAATCATTTTGCCTCTCTCTGCTGCTTGGTGTGGTCACCATCATAGAATGGCTGGAGCCTTCAGTGACATCTGGTCGGGCCTTTGTCCATTTGCTCCCTTCCTTGTCCTGTTCTCTCTGTCCACCACTGCCATGTGAGGCCCCCTAAATCCCACTCTCCCATTCAAGGGCCACCCATGGGCAGGATCCAAGACCTAAGGCCTTTATCCAGACAGCCAAGGCCTTCCTTCCTCTTAGCTCACCCACCTCCTTTCCCTGAGACCTCCCTCCTTCCCCACCAGATCTGGTTCTAGGCTTTTCCTGCATCAATTCTGCTGAGCTCTGCTTCTGGGAGTCTTCCCAGGCAGCTCTGTCCTTGTATATTTTTACCTCTGTACTTTCCATGCAAATCTTCTCTGCATCAACAAGACCACTTTAGAAAACTTGCTCTGGAAATCCTCAGTCTTCTCAACCAAGACACCAAATTAATTTAGCACTTTTAGATTTTAGTGTATGCTGATGCATTTTTCTTTTCACTGTAAGAATTAAAAAAAAAAAGTCACTTCTATTAGGAAGCAGATTCTTGTGCCAGCTCTGGCGTGAACTTATGGTGTGATATTGGGTACATCAATCACCCTCGTTGGACAGAGATTCATTACCTGTGGGGTAAGCACAGTGGATTAGACTCAATGTCTCCAGTATTTTACAGTCTTTACAATGTCATGACTCTACATACTTATTTTGAATCCTCCCCACACTCAGGCCATTGGCTCATTCGTAGAGGCATTAATTTAGCAAACAACCCCCCATGCGTGACACCAAGTGCCAGATGCAGGTCTAGTCAACAGGGACACAGATGCAAACAAGACAAGCACATCCCCTCCACTCACAGAGCCGGTAGCCTCGGTGGGGAAAGTACCAAATGAAAAACAAGGGAGGAAATAAGGTGATTTTCATCTTGATAAGGGCTGTGGAGAAGTGAAATGAGATGGTGAGCTGGAGAGAGACTGAGGCAGCAAGGAGCACATGAGATAGAAAAGTCAAGAAAAGAATGAAGACCTGAGGACAGGTAGGAACCAGCCCTGCAGAGGTCAGGAAAAGAACCCTCCAATCAGAGGGAACAGCACTTGAAAAGACCCTAAGGGATACACTTGGCATGTTTAAGGAACAAAACAGAGGCCAGTGTGGCTGCGGGAGAGGGAGGAAGGGGAGATGACTGCCAGACGAGCTGGAGTCCAACGGCAGGGACTGCAGCCCATCAGTGAGAAAAAGGAGCTTCAATCTTCTTCCAAGTAGAACGCAGAGTTATCAGAGGATCTCATTTATGCCAATAAGGCAGTAGCTTTCCCACGACTTCCTTGCGACAGGTTCAATGTAGAGCATCAGTTGCATTGGAAACCAGCCGATAACAAAGCCTGGCCCGTAATTTCATGGTAAGGAGTGACATCCATGTGGACCTGACTTAGCTCCAGAGCACAACTTTCCCCAAAGGGATATGGAAATCGTGCCCTTCTAGGGGAATGACTAAACAAACTCAAAATGTCAGCACAAGGAAGAAGAGACTCAAGGGGGACAGAGAGTAATGGCTACAGATTGCAGAAGAGCTCTCCTGGGAAAGAAGGGACAGTGCTTTGGGAGCTAATGAGGTAAGGGGGCTCCAGAGGACAACATTTCTGAAGTGGTCACGTGGTGGTCCAGGGAGCATGGCGGGGCGTCAGGTGTGGCAGGTGGTTGGGATGGAGGCTCCCCCAACAGCCAGGGCTCCATGACTCTATCGCTTTCTCTCACTCGTATGGAAAATTGGTGCCAGGGTCTTACTTGCAGAGAAACTTCAAATTATAATTACAAATTTACTTTTCAGATAAAATCACACTAATCTTTTGAAATAGAGCCTGACTGGTTTTAAATAGAGCTCATCTTTATCAGATTTAAACTTCAACCAAATATAGCTAAGAGGAAGGGAAGAAGAGAAGTAGACTTTAGCCAAGAGTGAAAATGTGGAAATCTGCTCTTGGGTTGATTGATCTGTCCAAAAGCAAAGCTTCATTTAAAGTTTCTCAAAATCATGAGAACTATTAGCTCTGGCCAGAGCCAACCTGGTAACACACACACACACACACACACACACACACACACACACACACAGTGATGGAATGGGGTGGGGTACTTTTTACAAAGCATTGAAACCAGGATCTTCCACCAGCAATATCTCCACTGGCTGTTATATGCTCCGCACATCTCAAGACGGAAGAACCCAAGCTTTTCATGCCTTATCTCCCTCTCTCAATACGGCATGTTTGAGTATTGGTTTTGGAAGCAGTCCTGGGTTTATACCCCAGTTCTTCCAAGTAGCAGCTAATTATGGCAGTAATTACTCAGTTTCTCTGAGCTTTAATTCTTATAAAGAATTTTTAAAAAGAAAAAAAATGTATAGATGCCAATTGTGAAACCTGGAATCAATTCCTTAAACTCTCTTTGCCTCAGTGACCCTATCTGTAAAATGGGGATGGTACCAATGTATATTCTTCACATGGCTATTTGGAGGCTTAAATGATTGGTGTATATAATATATATATTATGTGTATAATGCTCTAGCAGCATTCATACATGGCACCCTATTGAGTTGTATCACATACATTCACCTTTTCTAACTTTCCTCCTTCCTCTCACATCCATAGCAGATCTGTTCTAGAACACTGTCTAAACAAGCAGGGTCCTTTCCAAGGCTCTCCCACGGCCTTCCGAGAAAACTTCAAACTGCTCAGCATGGCTTTTGGCTTGCTTGACCTCTGGTTCTGTCCGCTAGCCTCACTTGCTGTTACTTTGTCCTCACACTGAAAACCCACGTCAACCCAAACTTCTCCCTCCCCCGAGCAATGCTGCTTTCTCATGCCCGTGCGCCCGGGTGCCTGCTGCTCCCCCGCCTAGAAGACTCCTCCTGGCTCCCCCTCCCACAGACACTCCGCTGTCTGCTTCCTTCCAGGCACCGTCAGCCCCGGGGGCTCCACTCCACCCCCTTAACCTCATGGCCATCCTGCAGGGGAGATGCCCCTGGTCCTTAGGTGGGGAAAACCAATTCAGAGAAAGTTGTGCTCAAGGTCATGCAGCAAGGAAGTGACTCAACCGACATTTAAATCCGAATCTTTCTGGCTTTAAGACTCGCCTGTCTCCGTCACACCACCTCCCGAAAAGAGTTGGAGAGATTTTATCCTAGCTTGATCCAGACCTGCGAACGTTGGCGTTTGTCTTGATAGGTCTTAAGGGAGCATTTTAAATGTCCCTCCAGCCAGTTGTCCTGACCCCCGAGTGGTGCCCCTCCTGCTCCTTCAGACGGCTTCTGAGCCCGGGCAATGCAGAGCACACACAGAGAGACGCAGCCACGGCTCCGGGAAGGGTCTCTCCATCTCTGTCACTCCGTCTCTGCCTTGCTCCTTGGGGACGGTGCAGGCCCATGCACGAAGTGAGCCTGACTTGGGAAGAAGCAAAATGGAATAAGGGAGCATGTGCATTTTATCAGGACCAAACAAATTGCGGCTGTAAACATTCCGTCGCCAGTGAAATTGCAGGCTTCTTTGAAGATCAGTGTCTGTTTTTTAATGTATCTATATTAAAAAAAAAACCGGACCAAATTTCCACTCAGCCAATATGGGGAGGAGGCTGAGTGGGCCTGGGGGGTGGGGGGGTGGATGCGAGGACTGAACCCGGGAAAATGAAATGAGAGGAGAAAGGAGGCCTTCTGTCCCAGGTTAGCACATTGATTAGAAGCAAGTTTCCTTCTCTCGGGCAGCCCTCCCCTCAACGCCATCCGCAGCCCCACAAGCCACTAACCACAGTTATTTCATGGGGTCCCTCTTTGCCTTACTTGTTTGATACGCTCAGACTCCACTGCTGTGGTTCAGACAGTTTGTTCGGGGTCCTGGGAGAGAGAAACAAAGACAGCCTCCACTGTCTGCAATCAGCTGTTGACATCTGGAAAGCACTCTATCTAGCTTTTAGCCCTGTCTGTGGTTCTCCCTGCCCCTAGCCTAGCCTCCAGGGCCACAGAGGTGCAGCAGGAGTCCGCTGCCCTCAGCTCCATCCTCAGGCCCCACATCCTCAATTTGGTCCACACATCCTCTGGACCATCTGGTCCCAGCCCAGGGCTTCCATTACTCTCTACAGACAGACGAGACCCAGAGCCTTGCCTCCAGCTTTGATCAATCTTTCTTGTTCCAGAACCACATTTTCAACTGTATAATAAGGTATTCCTATTCATTTGTGGGCAAAACCAACCAAACAAACATACCCAAAACAAAACAAAACAAAACAAAACACAACAAAACAGAACACAGATAACCCCCTCCCAGCCAAGGCCGTCAACACCATCCATGTACTCGGGGCTCACAAATCTCGCTCTCCGGCCAGGAGCTCTCCCTTGTTCTCTGCACTCACGCATCTTTCTTTTCCGTCCTTCTGTTCTTCCAGACACTACACATGAATTCTGTGTAAGCACTTTGAGCTCTCAATGTCTCGAAACTTGCACAGAGGAGAATTGCTGATTTATATATAACTGCCAAGGATACAACCAGAGTGGGGACCAGTGACATCTTCCAGTCTCCTTCCCTCACTGCATCCTCCTAAGTCAGTACAAATTACGGCGGCTTTCCAACTGCAGTCACCACTGTTTTCAGTCACTCTGCTGCTACCACCATTACGACCCCATTTCTTACCAAGCACATTCATTCACCAACGAGTTTTTCTTCCCGACGGGCTTCTGAGAAGAATTTGATGTAGCTTTGAACCAGAGAACTATACACAATTAAAATATAAAAAAATTAATTAATTAACTAAACTAATTAATTAATTAATTAAATAATGGACCCGTCTCCCAAGGAAATGAATGATTCACGTGGTTAAACTTTGTGTAAGTGTGTTGCTGTGAATCGTGCACTCTTCTGTGTGCGTGCTAAACGTCAATGAAAAGTTTACCAGCAGGATAACGGACAGAAATATCAGGAACCTACAGGATTTGGCTCCGAGTGCTACCTCTGTTGGGAACCCCTTCCCTTGGGCTCCGCCCACTGCACTTGATTTCTGGAAGGTATTTAAGGCCTGGCCTAAATCCTGCCTCCTGGATGGAGCTTTCAGATCTTTTCCCCCATCAGGGTTTATCTGCTACATTTAACACCCTCCCCATCCTAACTGACTGAATTTATCATCTTTCCCCCAAGCCTGGCTCCAGTTCTGGGTTTCTGTCTAAGTGAATGGAACCAGGATTCCTCCAGAGCTACAAACCAGAAACTGGGGAGAGGCCGTTGATTCCACACTCCTCATCTTTAATCAGTCCCAAGGTCCTGTGGCTTTTGTACCCTAATTACCTCTCAAATCCACTAGTTCTTCCCAGTTCTTCGTCTGACACCCTCGCTCAAGCAGCCATCATATCTGGATCAGTGCAAGGTGCTCACAAGGAGTCTCCCACTGCCCTGGTCTCCCTTCAGTCAGCCCTCTACTCAGAGGCAGAGTGACGTCCTTAAAGCAGAGGTTCCCTGCCAGTCCCAACAGTTATCCGTCCACCCTGTTCCTTCTTAAAGCTCTCAGTGGCTTCCTTTACTTCTTCAGATAAAGACCAAAACCCCCAGCAGGGCTGGGCCTCCTCGACGGTCTCAACTTGTGTGGTATCTTCTCGGCTTTTTTCACTGCGCTGGTCACACCGACTGGCTTTCGGAGTTTTCATCAGAAGCCCTCACCTTCTGATTTTTCATCAGACGTTCCCACTGCCTTGAATGGGTCTCAATCTCAATTCACCTCTCGCAAGCAGAGGATGGTTGTTTTTCAAAGTTTCCAGACTTCCCCGTATTCTTCTCACCTTCCCAACCCCTCCTCCAATAGAGCGAGTTGAATCATGTCCAAGTTCAAACTAGCACCACCTGCACATGTGACCTTGTTTGGAGGTAGAGGCTTTGTCGGTCTAATTAAGTTCGGGTATCAGGATGAGGTCGCCCTGGACTTAGGGTGAGCCCTAAGTTCAGTGACTGATGTCCTCCTAAGAGAAAGGGGAGAGGGATAGGAGACACAGAGACACACAGAGGACAAAGCTGTCTGAAGACAGAGACAGAAATTGGAGTGATGCAGCCACAAGCCTAGGACACTTGGAGCCACCAGAAGCTGGGAGGAGCCAAGATATCTCCTCTACAGCCTTTAGAGAGAATGGGCTGCCCTACAAGCTTTGAAATACTGGCTTCCAGAGCTGTGAGAAAATAAACTTCTGTTGTTTAAAGTCGCTAAGTGTGTGGAATTTATTACGGCCACAATGGAAAATTAAGACACCCAGTATGTGTGCTCAGGGTACCACGGCCTCATCCTTGATCCAACCTCACAATAGATCACCGATTGTATGATGAGCAGTTGAACCCTTGACTGCTCCACTGGAATGTGAGTTCTTGGATGGTCAGCACCATGTTGCTCATGTCTTTTGTATCCACCATGGCCAATTCAGAACCGCACCTATATATTCGCATTAAATTATTGCCAAATAAACTTGAAGTGGTTTCACACAAATTTCTTTGATTGCATTTCAGAGCTCTCTATAATAATCTGATTTCATTTGTATTTCTGAACTTCACTGAGGGCTGAGATCAGGCTCATGCACGTCTAATTCTCCTGCAGCTTCCTGCACAAGGTCTGATTTATATTGGAGCTCCAAAAAAATGTTTGAAGGGCAAGCAGATATAGCCCACAAACTCCAGAGGGCTATGGACTTCTCAAAGGTTACTAGGACAGGATTTTTGAGCAACATGATGTAAATAGCATCTCTTCTCAACCCCCAGCCATTGTTCTGCCAAACACTCTGTCACCCAAGTATTTGGAGGTGGGCGTGTGCCTTTAACAATTTGTACGGTGTTTGTTGCTTCTTGATCTCTTCCATGGCTCATTTACATGCTTCTCTCCTCAGATGCGCCCCGGGTACTTTCAGGTGAGAGGGAACACAGTTAGGATTGTGGGAGATGCAAGCTGAGTTGGAAGGGGCATCACCCATAAATTGAAACAAACACCTCACCCAGTAAAGCAGTCCCTTCTATAACAATATGCTTAGTTTAATGATGCTTCAACTTTTCGATATTATTTAAAATGGTGTTTTCTTATTTTTCTCATTACAGGACATATATGTGTTTATTTAATAAAGTTAGAAAATAGAAAAAATGAAATAAAACAATACTTTCTGTTGTCACATTTCAAAGGAAACTATAATTTGTCACATCTATTTCCAGGGTTTTCATCTTTATTTCGGTTTTAGTTTGTTGTTACAATCATATTGCATATGCAATTTTTATCATATTCTATTTTTATTTAAATTACATTGTAGGTAGTCTCCATTCTATTACATATGCTTTATTAGTATAGACTTTATATGCTGCTTAATATTCCACTGGGGGGCTGTCCCATTATTTATCTATCCATTTCCATATTGTGTTCTGTAGATTGTCCTAGAATCTCTTGTTTGTTTGTTTATAAACAATGCAGTGGTGAATTTGTAAGTCAGGCACTTTTACTAAATGTCAGACACTGTGTTAGCTCTTTTCAAAGATGCTATCTCCCTATCCTCGCAAGCAGAAGTATTTCCATTAGAGCACTCAGCCTTTGTCATGCAGAGAGAAGATTTGTTTGTTTATTTAACTCACAACATAGCTAATCTTTTCAGTCCCACGCAATGTCTCCCTTCTGTGATTCCCAACATCAACCGGAACCCCTTTTATTTGAGAAAAATAGCAAAATTGCTACCACTACTACTGATTATTAGCCATTATTATTGAAATGCTTTCCAAGGGGTAGGCATAAGCTCATGTGATCATCATAGATGCCAATAAAGTAGGTACTCTTATTAACATGAACATTCAGAGTGTTGGGTTTTGTTTTATCTACACAATTGCCTATAAGCTTGGAGATGAGAGGTACTGAATTTGGTTTAACTGTTGGTTCAACAACTCCTGGCATAGGAATGAGCATGAGGAGGACATGTTAAATAACTGTCAAAGCATCAATGAAGTAACAGCAGGAAAAAGGAACTGACAAGCAAGCTGGGTTATGTAATCTTGTGTAAGTCACTTCCCCACTCTAACCCTTAGCTATCTCTTCTCTTGTAAAGCGAGTATTTAAGGAGATGGGTGTTGGACTAGATGTTTTCCAAGGGATACATGTTAATCACCTTATGCCACATTTATTTAAGAATTAACCTCAATTTCCTAAGCACCTACTGTGTGATAGTCCCTGGGCTAGGTACTGGGTTTTCTGACACTGATGAAACTTTTTCTGAGAATCCAGATTTTTCATGGTGGAAATGGTAGCTTTGAAGTTCCAAGATTAAACAGGAAAGAATGCTATAGGGAGACTAACTTAGGAAGGTAGCAAACCTAACCTGCTGGGCCAGTTTCCAAGATCAAGGACTCATAGGAGCCTCCCTGGACTAGGTCACATGCCCGCCAAACACATGCTAGGCAACCCTGTTATATATCCCCATGGTATCTGGTACTTCTCCATAACATCATGTGTCTCATATCTATATTCTTTGTTAAACTCCAACCTCTGAGAAGGCATGGGTTACGCTCACCCTACAATCACAGTGTGTATCATTCAAGTACATTTGCAGGTGGAACGAGAGTGGAAAAGCAAGAAATTCTGGCCATCCCCCAGGGAAACAAAAAACTTTAATAATGAAATAGAGAAAAAGACAAGTGTCAAAAAGGAGAGACGAAATGTTTCAGGAGTCCAAAGAGGGAGAGGGCACTCTCTCCCCATACTTGAATATTTTCCTTAAAGTTGGAATGAAAGGATATGAATTTTTGGAGAGAATGAAGGGTGTCGGTATCTTGAAAATTTTGAAATTACATATGCAATTGCTCTGCAAATCTCATGGATGATCTATTTCCTCTAACGCTGCCACTTGTTGGAGGTAACTGAAGATATTCAAATGTGTTTAGACACTTTGAATCTTGATGTTATCATTCAGATTCTCTATGCTGTCTGAAATTTAGCTTTCCTATTTTTATGTGTTTAGTCGAGACTTCCAACATAGGCGATGATATAGAATGGAACAGGTTAGACAGTCCTCTTCCTCAGCTGTATTGCTCTTTTAACCGTGATTCTTTAGGTAAGGAAATTTAATCAGCCCAAAGTCCACCTATCTTTATTTGTATATTTCACAACTCCAGTGACAAAGAGAAGATTCTAAAATATTACAAAGGGAAAAAAATTACAAAATATATAACCTACCAAAAAATAGGATTTAAATAATATCATTCTTTGATAATCACAAATAGGTGCTGGAGAACAGTGAAATGACATCTTATAAGGTTTTTAGAGAAATGGTTTTATGCCCAGAATTTTACACTTGGTCAAACTATCAATCAAGTGTGAAGGTACAATATTTTTTTGTTTGCTTGTTTTTGCTTTCAAGAACTCAAAAATTTACTTCCTGAATTCCCCATCTGAGAGAGTTTCTTTTTGTTTGGTTGTTTTTTTTTTTTTTTTGTTCATTCACTTTGGGGCACAGGTAATTAGGCTTATTTATTTATTTTAATGGCGGTACTGGGATTGAACTCAGGACCTCACGCACACTAAGTACACACTCTATCACTGAGCTATACTCTCGCCTCGACAGAGTTTCTTGAAGGTACCTCCAGCCAAACAAGCAGGACACAAACAAAGAGGACGATGTGGGGAGAATAAAAGGATGCACTCCAAGGGTTCATTGAAAGCAAAGGGAACCTAGGATGAGAGCTTTCTGCAGCACGTCTGGCTACGTGCTTGAGGGACTCAGAAGGCCTCCAGAATGATCCATTTAAAATGTCTTCTCATAAAGGAAGAGTGATGTGTTGAGTTTTCACTTACAAATTCAACCAAAGAGACAACATGAACAAGAAGAGTAAAATGACTGAGCAGAGGATAGTAAGTCCTGGACAAGAGAAGAGTGATGGTACAACTGATGGAAAATGGGAGGTGAGATGGGACGGTGGGGGGAGGGGTGCAGGGAAGAAGATATTCTTCTTATACCACCAAGTTTATGGAGCAAGAAATAGAGGACTAATAGATCATTGACATGCACAAGTAACCAACATATGAGCCAAAACAATAATTTAAAATTAGCAGTGAAATTAACTGAATTAATAAAAAATTTGGTAGAAAGTAATCTAGGTGAAAAAATGATGCTTTATCATAGTAGAAAATCAGTAAATAATGTGTGATCTTGGAAAAAAATCATAAATAAGAGTATAAGACCATAGCATTTCAAAGATTTAACAGCAGAAGAGAAGAAAAGTGATTTCCTTAGGGGACTGAGCTGAGAGTGTAGATGGCCTGAGAATTGTTGCTTTTTATCATAAATTCTTGTACTCTTTGACTTTCTAAGCAGATGTAAAGAATAATTTGATTTAAAATGTTTAAAGGAAAAAACTATTATAAATATCTGAGCTTATTAGAGAGCTGTCTATGTAGCTTCCTTGTTACTTTAAACACTGATCCATTTTATTTTTGTCGGGATTATCTGTGATTAAGAAGTCAGATTTCTATTTTTTTTTTTTTAAGAACCACAGCTGCCTCCCTCACTCCCTTCTGCTTAAGGGCTGAGAATGGAATTATATACATCCTTTTCCAGAATTGTTTGAAATGGTTGAATTAAAGATACAGAAGAAAGTGCACCCACATCCCTAGAAAGTCCCTCTCATCACTGCAGATAGCACCCTCTTTTCTTTTGCTAAAATCAGCACCTCAGAGGCCATCTTTCTTGAACTTGCTTTTTGAGTTACTCTGAGCTTCAAAAGGGTTAGCTGTTGCATGTACAACAACCATGATTGTATTCATAATGATGAATAATTGCTCTCATTTATTGAATGACTCTATGGGTCAGGCATTTCTCCAAGGAGTTTTAAATATCATATCATTTTAGCCTGATGATAGCCTGTGGGGTAAACCAGAAAGAGAAAGAAAAATATCATATGATATCATTTGTGTATGGAATCTTAAAAAAAAAAAGGACACAAATGAACTTATCTACAAAACAGAAACACACTCATAGACATAGAGAACAAATTTATGATTACCAGGTGGTAAAAGGAATGAGAAGGGATAAATTTGGAACCCAAAATTTGCCCCTCTTGGAGAATGATGGAAATGTTAGCTATCTTGGTGGTGGTGGTGGTTTCATCGATGTATACATCTATCAAAATTAATCAAATTGTACATCTGAATTATGTGTAGTTTACTGTACAGGAATCCTACCACAATATAGGTTTATAAAAAAGTAATCTATGGGGAGGCTGACATGGTGGTTGAGCATAGACTCCAGGACTCACTGGATTTTGATGCAAGCTCAGTCACTTACTAGACAACTTACTGTATCTATAGACAACTTACTTTTAGCCCTTCTGTGACTCAGCTTCCTTATCTATACAATGGGAATAATAACAGTACTTCCTTCCTAGAGTTTTGGTGAGGATTCAGTGAATCAATGCATGTAAGTCCTGAGACAGCGTCTGCCTGCCACACAATAGGGAATGAAACACAATAATATGGATATTTTCCCAATTTTACAAATAGGAACTGAGTCACAGAGAGCGTAAAGGATGCAGCCAAGATTCCATCCTGGAGGTCTGACTCATTCGTCATCTCTTTTCCACTGAGTACCAACTTGGGGATAGTGGGTAAAGATTCTATTTTGCTTTGTTCACCTACTTAGATCAAAGACAATACACGACATTGAAATGAGGTAAACTTGAGTTCTAAACCCAGCTGTGCCCACTCCTTGTAGATCTGTGGCCTTGGTCAAGATTTAACGTCTCTAATTTTGTTTCCTCATTAGTGGGGATATAAAAACCTCCTTTGCTGGATGGTTGAGAAGGTTAATTAAGTGAATGTGTGCAAAGTACTCAAGTCTCATTAAAAGGTAGCTATCATGGAAGATTTATCATCCTCCCTTCTTGATAGCCATGTCCAGGAATGTCTCTGTCCTCCAGAACCTTATTACCAGGAAAGGAGGCAGAAGATTAGTAAATGTTCACCTTCAGTTTCCCTGGCTCTTTCTTAAGCACCTACTCTGCCCCCAGCACTGCGCTTGGCAACTTCCCATATATGTATCATATAATTTAAATTATTATGGCCACTATTTCTTTTTCACAAATGAGGCAATGAAAGTTTTGAGACTTGATGAAGCTTAAATAAGAAAGTGTCGAGAATATGACTCAAAGACTTCTGAATATAAAGAAATATTTAGAAATAGGCTAATGATTAATTTTCAACTGTAAAACAAATTTTCCTAAATCAATTTCTAGTGAGAAGGTGAACTCACACTTTAAGAGAGTGATCTGGGACAAATATCATAAGATATCAGTTATATGTGGAATCTAAAAAAAATGACACAAATAAACTTATTTACAGAACAGAAACAGACTCACAGACATAGAGAAAAAGCTTATGGTTACCAAAGTGAGAAGGGGAGGGGAGGGATAAATTAGGAATTTGGGACTGGCAGATAGACACTACCATATATAAAGTAGACAAACAACAAAGTCATGCTATGTAGCACAGGGAACTATATTCAATATCTTGTAATAACCTATAATGGAAAATAATCTGGAAAAGTATATATATGCATATAATTGAATCACTGTGCTGCACACTAAAAACTAACACAACATTGTAAATTAACTGTACTTCAACAAAAAGAAATAAAGAGTGATCTGTGATCTCAGCTTTTACCAATAGTATCTACCAATCCCTTGGGCTGGAAACAGCCGGTTTAGAGATCTGTAGTTGAAAAACTGCTCTCTCAGCTCAGTCTGATCCCACTGAGTCCTCCTAATGGGCAGAGATGGAGTTTGCATGGTTGACGTTTGCAGAAAGGAAAACCAAGGCTCATGGAGATGGAGATGCATTCAGGACAAGCAGGCCAGTGGGAAAGCGACCCTGGGCCTCCTTCGCTAGCTCTCTTCCTGTGCTCCTATCTGCTTCTTCTAGAAGCCGATTTCTGAGTCCTAAAGATGCCTCCTGCAGATGCCAGTGGGACCTCAGGTTGGAACACACATGTTCCAGCATGTGTCACAACCCCTCATGAGTGTGATGAGAGGAATGATCACGAGCAGCCTTGGGAATCTAATCATTCTTCAGGAAGGAAAAATTGATCATGTTGATTGTGTCTGAAAGTTCCACATTTTGTGGCAAACTGCAATAAGGAGCTGGCCCCACGTTGTAGACTCTCACCCTTGCGGGCAGGTGTCCCGTCAGCCAGGGATGACGGGGAGGCGAGGGAGAGAAACTGGCAAGCCCAAAGAGTCACATTTTGGGCCCCCATGCATACAGGTTGTTGACAGAGAAAGAAAGAGAAGCAACAGCTTTTACTTTTTGTGGGCGGAAAGCAAATCCAATGTTCTAGCATTTGCAATTTCAATATTGATAGAGCCTCCTGCCTCTGCAGAACTCAGAGTCACGGAAAACCTGTAATCTTCCTTGGCCCTTGTTTGTATGAGGCGGGGATAAATTAGAAAGTTTCCCTTTTTTTTTCCCCTTACATCAAACCGTACAACTCATTTCTGTAATCAACGTCAGTGAGATTCACCTTTCGGGAAATAAGAATTTTCTCTTTAGCTACAAATCCATTTTAGGTAAACATCATTGACCACCCACATGTAGAGATGCTTTGCTGGGAAAATTACTTCCCCTCTCCCTCCCCCCACATTTATGTTTTGGTAGCAAAGTATGAGGAGGGAATTCCACTAAGAAAGTCTATTGTTCTCCAGAGTTGTTCCGCTTAGGACAATGGAGTCAAGGTTTGTGTTGCTGAAGATTCATTGCAATTTCCATAAATACAATTACAGTCTCGGGGGGAAATACTCCGCAATCACAGTTTGGTCACAAGCAGAGCTGTAGCTCTGGGCATAGGGAATGGAGATGCCATCATTTCCTTAGAAGACTCACTATTTTTGAAAATTAGTTATTTTTTTCCAAGTTTTCTTTTTTTTTTCCCCAAGTTTTCTTATTGAAGGATATTCATTCATTTGTTTAATAACTGTTTACCAAGTGCCTGTTGTGTGACAGTCATCCTGCTAGGTACTAAAGATGTGATGGACATGGATTCTGCCTCCGTAGGTTTTCTGTCCACAGGAGAGATGGGATTTGGAACCATTAAATACCACACACAAGTTACAGGATTTGGGACACATCGTATCAGACAGACATGATTTAATCTTTACAATAATCTCATGGGGAATGCAACATTATCCCCATTTTATAAATGAGAAAACAAATGCTCAGAGAGGTCAAGCAGCTGCCCGAGACCACCAGCTAGACAGTGGTGGATTCTGAACCTGATTCTGTCTGGCTTCTTTCTTCTCTTAGGAAGAAAAGAAAAAGGGTTGCTGTGGTATTTGTAGCTGTCTCTAAGATTGTCTTCATATAGTACAAGTTTGCACATTGGTGATACCAGGGCTGAATTTGTTTGCATGTTTGCTGATTTAATGGGACAGTTTTACAACAATTTCCTTTCATTCTTTTCTTTTCTTTTTTTATTAAGGTGTAATTGATTTACATTATTAGTTTCAGGTATACAGCAAAGTGATTTAGTTATGCATACACATACGTATGTATTTTTTCAGATTCTTTTCCATTACATGTTATTATAAGAAATTGAATATAGCTCCCTGTGCTATTCAGTAGGTCCTTGTTGTTCATCTGTTTTATGTATGATAATATGTATCTGTTAAGCTCATACTCCTAATTTATCCTTTTATTCTTAATGACATTAACACGTGTCTATTCGAATTCACTACTACGTATTTGGAAACACCACAAATGTTCAATCCTGGAAAATAAACTGTTGGCAGTTTGAAGGAATAATAAACAGGTATTGTTTACAAAAAGCCAAATAAACTTTCAAACAGTTATCAAATAATGAAAATGGAACTGAAGTTACAAAATTGTGTGTGTATGGGTGTAGGTATTCAAAACATTTTTTGAAATAAACACACGAGTGAAAAGAAATGAAAACAACAGCTAAAGTATTAGCACGGGCAGTAGGCTTTTGAAGTGCATTTTATTTTTCCCAGTGTTCTACAGTGGATCTTTTATTGAAGTAATAAATTAAAGTACAGATCATTTTATCAAAGCCATATGTATCTGCCAAGTGTAATCAATAAATCATAGCATTTTCAGGCTGAAAACCCAGTCGGAAAGAGTCATCAACAGTTTTCCTTTCTCTTGGTTTTCCCCGCAGCCTCAGGTGGACCATGACTGATACCTGATGTCACGCAAATACACTGGATTTGGCAGTGGAAGAAACGTACAGAATGAGACTTGCATTGGAATACGACTGAGAGGGGTTACTTAAAAGTATCAGCATTATCTATCTATTGCATATCTATCTCCCTCTTCCTTAATTTCAAAGAGCACACAGGTTACCTTTCGTGAGCACTCACAGTACCCCGCACTCAACCTGAGTCCCTGCCCTGTGAACCTGAGGAGTGATTGCGCCTCACGGCAGCCCTGCAAGGGGAATAGCAGAGTCGTCCCCATTGTGTGTGACGTAAGCAAGGCCACACAGTCGGCCAGTGGGAGAGCCAGGCTTTGCATCCGGGCATCTCCATCCACTTCTCCCCCGGTGGCCATCCTTAGTTCTGACAGCGTGTCTGCCTCTCAGCGCTGCCGGGGCACAGGGCGCACACTCCACGCTGTCGGCCGCGGCTGCTGCTACTATTACATGTGAATCTTTGTTGTGACATCAACTCCGAAGGGTTCTCGTACCCGGTTACTTTTTCTGTTGTTTATACCTATTTGAAAAATATAAGGAATCATTCCCTATGAAGAGTTGGGGTTGATCAAAATGTGCTCAAATGCAGGAGATGGAAAAGCATGTGTGTACCGGGTATTTCTAGGAGAATATTCCAGAAAATCTACAAATCAGAAAATAATACCACACTGGGAAACAGAAAATATTGCATGTCTGTGCACAGCTTGCCCTTTCTCAAGGGATGTCTACTCATGGAATCCAGTGGGGACGCTGCTGTCAACTTCTACAAAAGGACCCACTTAACAGCCTTTGTCAAGGTAAAGTCCAAAGTCTTCAGACTGGCCTTGGAGGTTCCTCCTGCTCTGTGTCCACCTTTCCTTCCAGTCTCTCCCCCTGTCCTAATCCGTACCAAATCCACTATCTCTCCTATACAGCCAAACCAAACCACGTTTACTTTGCTATTTTTCACCTCTCAGCCTGAACACATTCTCCCAGCTGACACTGGTACTCATCTTCCAAGATATAGTGGGAGCATGACCTTCTCCAGAAAGAGCTCCCCGACACTGACCTCTCTAGAATTTGTTCCCCCTTCTCGGAGATCATTCTTCAGAGTTCCTTTCCCCAAATACTGAACCGGTACCACAAACAGAGCATCGCCTCCCTGACACTGGGACGCTTTGGGAGCAATGTCTGAGTTTGGGGCATGCTCGGTGCCCAGAAGAGGGTGTGGCACACGGGTGATGTTCAGTCAGGGTTTGTTGGATTAAATAGCGAACAAACAGAAGGGTCAGATCCGTGAAGCAACAATGATAACCCAACTCAGTTAAATGAAGCAAAATGGGAAATTTATCATTAAAGATAGTGGGGAGTATCATGGGACTAAAGAAAGGAATTCTAGCAGATTTCAAGAATGACACTGGATGCTTCATCCTCTTTCTTCTCAGTTCTAGTCCATGTTTACTCTTTGTTCTTTCACTACCCCCTCCTCCTTCTCCTCCTCCTCCTCCTCCTCCTCCTTTCATCTCCCCTCTTTCTCTCCCACTGGCTCCCTCCTCTTCCTTTAGTTTCTCGTATCTACTTGAAAAGAATACATGACAATTGCCACTTCAGCCAAACTCTTCACATGTCCTGATGCTGTTCCAGGCTTCCTCAACGAGACTGCACTCTATTTCTTCGTTTCTATCCCCAAATTCCCTGGATAAGCCTTTGATCGGTTTATTTGGGATCAGATGACCAAAGTCCAACCAATAAAATAGACAAGGACAAGGTAAACGTTCTACCACTAAGGCGGGTCCTATAACAATGACGGGTCAAGAGCGAAGCTGGGCAGCTACGCCGCAGAGCTGTCCTGTGTGCTTGGGCACGCACACACACCGCCCCAGGGAGAGCGGGTCTGCCCAGGTATCTGTTGAAGTCATAATTGTGCATACACACACATACGTATTAATGCCAATTTCATTGCTAAGGGCTACACCCTCATAATGGCGGTTTCTGTCTGGGAAAACATATTCTGTGCCCTCTGCCCTCTGAGAAGGAAAGTAAATTTTCACTGTGGTCCAAATGCCAGCTGGGGTCAAAACACTCTGTTATCTTCAACATATGTTTAATGGTATTTGCCTTAATGAAGAGCCGAAGCTTACCTCCTTCTCCACAGCATTTGATCTTGCATTTGGGGTACGGGAGGTCGCGCAGAGGGTTCTTGCCCTTGGTTTTGGTTCAGCCTCCTGGCGGTTGGACCAAGGAAGGATGACAAAGGAGAGGACCTAACCTTCCATTAATAGTTTGGCTGGGTTTCCACCGCTGCCCTCTCCCACCTTGCGGTCCTGCAGGATGCTTCAATCAAGAGCAAAAGGGAAGTGGTTAGTTTTACAAAGAGTGTCTGTGTTCTAACAGCCATTTGCAATTTGCTCGTGGAGTGGCAGTGGGAAGAAAGATGGCGCAGGGCCCCGGGGCATTGTGGTTTCCACTGCCAGCTCCGGAGCCAAACCAGAAAAATGTGCCTTCATCCATTTACGAACTGGATGAGTTTCTTCTCTGTGCCTTAGTTTACCATAAAATAAGCACAAGAGTACTATCCAGCCCGCCTGCTCATCCAGGAGCTTAACTGACCGTGAAAGGGCTAATAATCTGCCTGGAATGCAAGATGCTCGTCTCAGATTGGTGGAGCCATAAACTCACTCCCCCGGCTGTCCCTGGACAGTCCTCCCCAAATACCCCAGTGGTAATGACCTCAACCCCCTGCTTCAGGACTCCTGGAAACCTAGCCTCCCTGCTCAGCCTTCTGCCTCCTCGGATGTTCTGGGTCTCTGCTCCTCTGGTACCCAGTCCTCACGCCTGACCTGCCCTGCCTTCTCCTCTGGCTCTCTTGTTACCACTGCCCTGTATTACCAGGGGCATTTCCCGTCCACCTCATCTTACCACACATGCGCACACACACACCCCCCACACATACACAGACCACATTACATACCACACCACACGCACACACACACCACACACACATTACACATACACAGACGCCGACCACACTACACACCACACCACACACACACACTACACGCACACACATACCACAGGCACATGACACACACACATATACCACACACCACACACATCACAAAGACACCATACACAGACACACTCAGGTCCTCTCCTCACATGCCCCGGATGGATGCAGATTTCACTGAAATGTAGGAGGAACAGAGTGGATTCACCGCCCAAACCTCATAGTGCACCATCGGTGCCCCTTCTCCCTAGCAGTCACACACTCCCTAATGTTTGGTTGGAGACCGTGCGATGGGTGAGGGGACAACTGGTGGGGTTTCAGAAGCTGGACTGGGGCTGAGACGAAGCTGGATCAATGATCTGCTCAAACTCCGAAACAGAAGCTGAGATCAGCTGCTGTCTGTCTGGAGCGAATTTTGAGAAAGATCACTTCCTCTTCTGAGGTGGAAACCTGACCCATTTCTGCAAATGCCTGTAACCCTCCTGTCTTTACTGCATCATAAGCGCATGCCCGCGCTGTAAATGCCACACATGCAGTCCTCGGAGCTGGTTGTTTTCAAGTCAATACTTGCTTTCCTACAAGTTTTTTTGTTTTTTTTTTCCTGAACCCGTCTTTTTCATCTGTTAAGTGAGAACACCAATGGAGAACTCAGGGAGCTCTTATGAGGGTCACAGTGAAGAAAATAATACTGTGAAAGCATTGGGGAAGCTGCAATGCTCCACGCAACGTTTAGTTACCAGTTAATGCGCTGGTGAAAGTAAGATGAAACGGGGGAGAATTAAACTATTAAAGGCGGAATGTAAGGCGACGCCCCTAAATGCCGTCTGCTCATCGCCGGCGTCTGCACCACCTACTGGCTGCCTCAGATGCGCCCCCCTGGCCCTGCCCAGACCCAGCCCTTGGCCCCCCTTGAGGGCAGACACACGAGCAGCAGATTTGTGTGTTTTCATCTTCAGGTGATGCACACTAAGCTTTGAGAACCACTGTCCCAAAGTTTTGGAAAATTACTCAGAGAGAATGGCCTTCTCAGGAGCCAAAGCAAACACGATCAACCAAATGTGCAAAAAGCTCATCCGCTAAGAACAGACCAATTCTTCCGTTCCGGGGCCTGGGAGAAATCCTTCAGGCTGGAGCAACCTCAGAAAGCCCACGTGAAAGATCGTCTTTCGTCGGCGGGTGATCTCTGCACCTTCTTCACTTTCACTCTGTAGCACAAAACTTTTTTTTTTTTTTATTTTACTAATGTACATTTTTAAAAATTTGTATTATTTTGTCACTTGCATTTTTGGTTTCATAGCTAAGGAACTATCACATATAGTAATGAAGATTTACACCTGTGTTTTCTTTGAAGCGTTTTATAGTTTGAGCCCTCACACTTAGGGTCGTTGTTCACTCTGTGTGTGTGTGTGTGTGTGTGTGTGTGTGTGTGTGTTTGTGTGTGTGGCATGGGGTTGGTGTCCAGCTCCTTTCTCTTGCATGTGGACATCTAGTTGCTGTACAAGTGGATACGCAACACCATGCGTTGGAAAGACAATTCGCTCTCCCCTGGGTTGTCTTGGTGTCCTTGTCAAAGATCGAGGCACCGCAAACGGAAGGGTGTATTTCTGGGCTCTCAGTTCACCGCGCGGATCTCTGGGACCATCCACTCTTTGAGACCAAGGCGCGCTGCCGCCCTGGCGGTGTGCGGGCAGATGTGCTCCCTGGACCCTGGCCAGGCGCGGAGTCCCCTGGGAACAACCCCTAAATTGCACATGTGCTGGTGTCTTTCACTCTTCTTTGAAAATACTGAGTCTATTTCTCCTCACCCTGTGCGAAAATCCAAACGTTAAAATGCGTCATGAGTCCTTTCGTAGCGTGGCCAGGCCCTACAGCGATACTCTTTCTCACCATAAAGCCTTTACACATGCTGTTCTCTTTGAATTATTTTTGCAGTTTCTCTCTTTCTGCTCAGCCTTCAGGCCTTTTCTCTGAAGGCAGCACCCTTCCCTGAGTTCCCACAGCTCTCTGGGGCGCCTCTAGCTTCGCCCTTGGTACCCTGAATTTTATCCTCCTGGTGACTGGTCCTCTCTCCCTTTGCACACAGAGCGTAGGACCTGCCGAGAGGGTGGGGGGCGGGTAGCTGAATTTCATCACTGAGGGCCCAGTATCCAGCCTGGCTGTGGGATGTGGTAGGTGTGCAAAGCTGGACACCTCATCGAAGTTTGAGAGGTCAGGAGAAATGGCCTGCAGGACCCCTGAAGATAACTTGTCATTTGTACATGAATGGGAGGCCAGGTGTTCTCCAGGCAAAGAGGATGTGTATTAAGACCCTCAGGAGAGAGACGGGACATGATATTTGAGGAACAGAAGGAGCTCAGTTTCTCGTGTGATGGGCAGAGAACAGGTGAAGGCCAGAATGCCTCAGCGGGTGTCAGAGGCAGCCATCAGCACCTGGAATCAGTCAGCCAGACCTCCTCTGCCTTTCAATCTTATCTGTTTTCTTTTTGTTTGTTCTCTGGATGGAACACAGTCATTTTTGAAAACCCCAACTGGTTCAACTGGGCTAAAAAAAAAAACATAAGGAATCCAGAAACTGGATTGAGTTTTCACGTGGACTCAGCAAGCCTTCCTTCCCTGAGACCCAGGCTGGTGGCAGAGATTTCCCTCCCGGATAAACAGAGGGGAAGGGAGAGAAGTGGTCCGGAAGTGTGTAAACAGAAAGCCAAGGCTAACACAAAGCCAATGCTCTGCATTTCCTGCGATGTCTGGTGGGGAGCGGGCCCCTCTCCAGGTGGTACTCATAAAATCAGGCTGGGATAATAGGATAAAGGCCCAGAAACACGAACGCTGCCTGGAGGGGAAAGAGAAGAAGGGGATGGGGTATGCACTCATCCCAGCGTTAACTCTTCCCGCAATAATCAGATTCGAGTATCTCAAATTGGACTTGTCTGCTCTTCCAGGAACATTAAGGGAAGCCGCAATTCCAGAGTCAAAGAACTTTAAAGCAGGAGTAGCCTCTTAAATCATGTGGTCCAGCTTCCCACGGGAGAGGGAGAAAGCGTGAGGCTCAGAAAGGGGCTGTGCCTGGGAAGGTTTGCACAGGGAGCAGATGCAAACTTGTCGCTGTGCCCTTTATTTCCCTCAATGAGACTAAAAATTAGCTGAGGGTAGGGACCTGTATTTCTGGACTAGCTTCAGACCACCCTCATCTGTGTTCTAGAAAGGAAGAAAGCAACACACACAGAGACAGATGATGGGATAATCTCATGGAGAGGTAAGGATTCTAAATCAAATGAGACTGGGCAGTGCACTGGTGACTGGATGAGGAAGCAGGTGTGTGGGATGCGGAGGGCAGTGTGGGTCCAAGTGAGGAGGGTCAAGACGGACCCAGGGAATCCCTAGGTCTCCCCACCAGGACAAGAGATGACCGTGATGTCAATGCCATGCTGTAAGCAGGCGTGGCTGGAGCCAAAACAAGGAGAGATGCCAAGAGGAAATGGTGACTCACATGGGATGAGCTGATTGATTTGGGGCATTCAAGCAGCTTCTATAGGAACGTTGGTGTGACCACAGCAAAAGCAGTTAAGAGTCTAACTTCCTTAGGGGACAGATGCCTACTACTAGTGAGAAACAAGAAACAAGCGAGAAGGGGCTTGGATTCAGGCTGAGTCCTGATGAATGGCGAGGAATGAATTTTTCTTGTATAAACACTGTTTTGGAAGGAGATAGATCTGCTTCTATTTGTATCTCCAGGCACACAGGAGGGTGAGTGAGCATCTATCCCCTGAAGCTACTCTCCTGGGTCTGCCCGCCAGGTATGAGGCTTCTTCAAAACTTAAAGTCTTCATTTGTGTCATAGAGATAATGACACAAATGATAACATTTTCTAGGGCTGTTGTAACACTTAAAGTGTGAGTAACACCTGTGAGGTATCATCCGGTGCTTGACGATGTCTAATACTGAGAACCAAACTTTACTGACATCTTAGTATGGATCATTGCCAATCACGTAGAACAGACTCATTAATCTTCCTCGTGGTCAATGGAATATAGGACTTTTCCTATTATCTACTTTCCAGTTGAGCTCCAAGGCCAAGAAGAAGAGTGACACATGCCTTCACAGTCTGGTTCTGCCATTATCAGCCCATCAGCTACCTCCAGCAGGCTAGGAATTTCTTGGAAAGGAGAATGGAGAGTAAAAGTCTCTTTACAAAGAGTTGCTGGCATTTTGCTTTCCCATCACCTTTAGCAACTTAAAAAAAAAAAGCATCAAGGGAGTAATTAGGGGAATTTGATATGTGTTCTTTGCATTTGGGGGTCATAAGGACCATTCTCTCTTACCTATAAAAGTCTAAATGTAGAAGACTGGACTAGCTTAGGGAAGCAGAGCAAAGCCAGGTAACTGTCACTCTTGGTAGCAGCTAGAGCTGCCCATGGAAAGATTCTGCTTTGGGCTGCCCAAAGAACATCCTAAAATGGTACAAGGATCTCAGCCTCAAGAAGTTGAAGAGACCCCTTACATGCTAATGGCTGAATGGATTCAAAAAGACCCACTAGAGGGAATATCACTCTCACCAGCGAATCACCAACAGAGTCCTAGTGGGAAGATCTTTGAGAAATTCAGAAAAGGATCTCAGAAAAAGAATGGCTTTTGGCCACAATGATCAGTGTATGAGTAACCATACCAAGCACAAAAGATAATATTGGCACCAATGTCCCCTCTGTGACCACCCTCTAAGGTGGCTCCCCTCCTGGAAGAGCCAGACGCATCTCAGGGAGAAGGAAGAAGAGAAGGAGAGGAAGATGTTAGGGAAAGAAAAACTCAGACCCCTTCTTCACTGCTGGCATTGGAGCTCAGCCGGTCCAAGTTAAGGATGAGATAGATCTTTAAATGGAACCAGAAATGTCATTCGACAGGACTCACCATTTTAACAATCCAAGGACAAGGATGGAACGTGAAGGCAAGGAAATGGTGTGAAAAAATAAAGTTGCTTCCTGCCTGCACCCAATCTAACCCAACTCATTCATGAATTTTGGTATACAAATCGAGTAGCCCCTGCTTTTCTCATGGTCCAGAGGAAGAAATCAAGACTCGGACAGGCCAGGGGATTTGCCCAAGATTTCGCAGATGCTGAGAATCAGAACTACAACTCTGCACCCAGGTCTGTCTGCCTCCAGAGGCCCTGCTCCTACCACCCTGCCCCACACTTACAGCAGCCAACGCGGGGTAAGTGCTAATGGAGTGATTTGTGATAGACGAGGCGGTGTGTGCACACTCCCTCCAGAGCAGCGTCAGTTTTGTGGCACAGAGCACAGCCTGTTTATTGATGAGCCCCTTCCTGAGTACCTCCCTCATGTTTATGAAATGATGTGTGGATGCTGCCCCATTTTTAATGACTCCTTATTTACATGGAGCGCGTTATTTATGGAAGTAGAGATAGCGCCATTGCAAACCCATTAGAAGGCGGAGATAGCTGGAAGTCATTGTGCACTCCCAGCGAGGACACGATTCTAATTACTCAGGAGCTCCTGCCCTCCTCGCTGTGGTACCCAGCTCAATAAATAACACCCCATGAGGAGACGGTGCTCGATGTAAATTGTGACTTAGTCTGCACAAATTGATGGTTGGCCGACGGAGAGCTTCCAGCATTAGACAAGAAAGTTAGCAGCAGCCTGGGAATTTGGAGACCTGGCTCCTCAGAGATGGCAGCCCTCATCCCTCACTGCACACTTCTCAGAAACAATTAACATTTTTTATTTAAGTAATAAGCTCCAAAGAAGAGATGTATCTTGGAGATAATAGCGCTTGTGAAATCACGAGGTGTTTGGAGGTGAATCTATGGGCACTTGGCATAATGAGACAACCATCCTTGGATGCCAATTTTCATACAGCGTTTCAGTGCTAATCGCTTTTCCAAGAAATAATTCTGATAGCCCAAGGTGGAAGCCAAACTTCAAAGGCTAAATTGCTCAAGTAACTTTGGAATACATGAACTCTCAGGAAATGCTAGTTGTGGGAGCAAAGAGGTAATCATTTTGCTTTGTTTAAAAAGAAAATATGTGATTTGCTTTTTTGAAGGAGAGATGGGTGGTCTTCCTGGTGTGGGGCTCAGAGCTAGAAGACCATTCAGTGATTCTGAGAAAACCAATAGGGAAGGTGGTGATTTAACACCCCATTTCTCTTGCTCAGAAGGCAACAAGTGGGCCAGTCCAACAAGTAGCAGACTAATTCCAGGAAGGGGTGGAAAACGTAAGACTCAACGCTTTGAGAAAAAGGTAAATCCCTGAATATCCTCCCAGCTATGGGAGAAGTTGAGCAGAGCGCAGAAACAAAAACACAAGAGCGAAAAGCAGAAACAGACCCCACCCAACCCATCCTACCCCAAGTGTAAGCTGTGGGGATTCTCCCAAGAGTTGGCATGTGCTACTCTGCCCGGAGGAGGCAGGGTGAACTGCAGAGTGACTTCAGGTCTTGTAGTCTATGGAAAGCCAAATTTCCCCCCCGTGTCTGCTACGCCCGTGCTCTGTGATCTTGAGTACATGATGCAGTCTTCATCTGTTCATTCTTCCTTTATCCCATTTCTTGGGCCTTTTCAACAAGGCAGGTTCAAGGGCAGCACTAGAGATACAGACAGTCTGGGCTCATGAAGCCCAACAGCTGGTGTCCTAAGGTCTCACCCAAGTCTTAGAACCTTTCCTACCTGATCATTAACTCCCAAGTCTTGGACTTCCCCTTCTGAAAGCTCAGAGCTACTCCCATGCCAACAGAGGGCTACGGGGTCTTCACGTGCACTTCTTCACGTCTGTTTCAGGATAAGACTTCAAGGGGAACAATATTAATCCCATTTCACAGATGCAGAGCAACGTGGACAAGGTCCCAGTGCTAGTTAGCAGTGCTGTCGGTCTTCTGAGTCTTTCTCTGACGCCCTGTGTGTCTGGGGCGCAGCAGCAGGCAGCAGCAGGCACTCAGGTCCATGCCGGGGCCACGGACACCCTTCGCCCAATGAGCAGGGCAGGGTGGCAGCACGGTGACTGAGAGTCAAAGCCAATCAAGCCCTCCTCCATCCGTGTCACACTAGATGGTCCAGGTGGGCTGCTGTCTGGTCCTCAGTCTCCCACTCTTTATGTTGGTCCTGGGGAGAGCCAGTGATGCCATGCCCAACTGTTCACACAGGCTCCTGGCCAAAGGGCAAAGGGTGAGTGAAACCCAACCCACTTTCCCCTTGCAAAGCTGCTGCCCTGGCAGGGTGCCCAGAGGAGGGAGCGATCCTTCCTCATTCACTCAAAAGATCTGTATATTACTGGGTGCCTTATAGAGGCAAATAGATCACTACATCCCCTTCCAGCTCCCTTCAAAATATCCGACGTGCACAGTCCTGGAGAGAGTGAGTGAGAGGCTGCCAAAACAGGTGACAATTCCATCATTAAACTGAGTTCGTGCACATCATGAGCATTAATGAATCAGCTGAGGCAAAGCTACGTTGTAGAAGGAACCAGCCCCGGCCTTCCTTCCTGTCTGTGTGAATTCAGACATCAGAATGACCACTGTCCTCTGTCACTGTTTATCGAGCATTACAACGTTACACCATACCAGGCCTGCATGTGTGTAATGTCACTTGATACGCAAACGATGCCATCCAAACTCCACCAACACTCTTCTACTTCATTTTGCAGAGAGATGAAGGGACTTGGCCACCGTCACAGAACTGGAAAGGAGTCCTCACACCTGGGCTGGAATCCAGGATTCTCCAACCTGAAAGTGTTTGATCCTGGTGGCTTTGCTTGACTTTGTCCCTTGTCCTTTCGCCTCTCTGTGTTTGTTTCCTCGACTTCCAAGTGAAAACATGACCACTCTTCCTCAGTGGTTCTTGTGCCAGTGTTAAGCATCTCAGGCTCGTGTGCAAATCCTGGCTTCCTTCCTTTCTACCCTTGTGTCTTTAAAAAGCTGAGTCTCATTGTCTCACCTTTAAAATGAAGACTGTAATAGTGGTTGGTCTCTAAAGCTGCAAAGCTTGTTGTGGATATTGAATGAAAATTATACACACACACATATACTCACAGTCTTAGCCCAGTGCCCGGCACATCGTAGGCATACAATAAACACAAGCTGCCCTCATCACTTAGTCATAGATGAAGCGACACCAGTATTAGGTGAATTTGTAGTCCAGCTCCTTGCAGAACATGAATAGTCGACAATTGCCTATTTGATTTCCTCTTCCTAGAAGAGGAGGGGGGATTAAGACAAGGCACCGGTGGGAAGGGTGGCCCTTGAGGAAGGAGAAAGCATTTGGGGGCTAGCAGGCAATGTCCTCTGGGACTCATTGTTGACCTCAACAGCCACTCGGGCTTTTTTATTTGTCCCCAAAGAACTCCAGAACCGACAAACTTTTCAAAGTGCATCGCCTCCAGTTCCAGGAATTGCTGGTTAGAGAACACTCTTCCAACCAGCCCCTGCTCATTCCCTCACTTAGACTCAGGGTCGGGGATGAATAATAACCCCGGCTGGCTGCCATATGCTGGGCTGGTCGCCTCTACCTGGGGACCTGGAAGGGGAGACGTCCAGGTGGTTCTTTGTCCCTGGGGGTGTCTGGCCTCCCTGCCTCTTCCCACCTTTCTGTTCATCACCCTCTGACTCACTTCTGTTGCAGCCAAGAGGGCAAGTGCTGAGAGGTTGTTTAAAGCACACACATACAACAAACCCTATAATCAACCAAAGTGGTCATTTGATCTACGTGGGAAAGCGTGCCCTCCATCGGCTCCCAGCAATCAGGAAGTGACACCAGCAGTGAGGAGGCCACCCCACTAATAGGAATGACTGCCATCTGTCCTAGAATGCCTGCTGGGTACCAGGCATTTCACACGCACCATGTCATTAGTCTTCAAGGCAACCCCCGGGGAAGGCCTCGCAGGCTCGTTTTGCAGATGAAGGAACGAGGGTCAGCGAGGTTAAGGAACCCGCCCACATCCTCCAGAGCTGATAGGTGGCAAAGCTAGGATTCTAGACAGGTGTGTCTGACCTGGGAGCCTGATCCCTGTCCACTTGGCCACGCTGACAATCCACTGGACACGGTCATGAGGAGTATGTAGAAAGCCACAAGAGAAGGTTTGAGACACACGTAGAAAAGGGCCCCAGATCCTTAGGGAAACTTTTTTCAGGGCTTCAGAAATACTCTGAATGTCACTTAATAGTTGACTATTGTCCTCTTGTGGCAAAACTCAACAAGTGTTTACTGAGGATCTGCCCTGTGCCAGGAACCCTGCCGAGTACCCAACACACACCATGAGATTAGATGGTCCTATTCAGAACTCTAGGCCTGAGTCCCATTTATAACCTTGACTTTGTGACCCTGGCAAGTCCCTTGCCATCTCTGAGCCTCACTTCTTTATTATCCTCTGGATGTCGTAAAGGTCTGAGATTCAGCATCAAGCACCCAGCACAGGGCGTGGCCTGCACTAGGGATGGAATCATTGATACTAACAGCAGTGGTTGTGGTTATCACTGGCCCCAGGGTCCTTTCCCCATGTGGCCCTTTCTTTGTCCCCAGCAGCCCGAAGACCCAGCCCACTGGCTTCTTCTCCCCCCACTAAGCTGCCTGAGGTCTGCTGGGTTTCCTTTATTCCCAGTGGTGTCTGAAAAATAGGACTTAGAAATCCTTTCTCACTCTTCTCTTGGCCTCCCTAGGGATAAACCCAAGATTCTTTAAAAATGTTTCCTAGCCACTTATCCTGAGCACAGAAAGTGCTAAAAATGGTTCCAGGCAGAAGCACATCAGTTGAAGATGCTCCTGAATCCTTCTCTGAAGTGGTGCCAGCATTTTCCCTTCCACTGTGGCTCTAACTGGCCAAGTGCTTGGGGATTTATGTTCTCTTACTAATTAAAGCACTCATCTCTTTCTGATAATTTTTAAATTTAAATATAACTAAAGAGAGGCATATAAAATGTTCTATCATGCCAAATTTACACAAATCTTTATGGAACCATGGTCCACATATGAAATGAAGACTTGGAGTTCTATATTCTTGAATTATTAATGAAATCTTTTGACTCTGGCTGATTTTGTGCAAGACTATCTATAAGTTTACAAGGTTCATAATGTATCTTGAATAGAACGGAGATGTATATACAATATAAGTGAATCAAAAATTAACTCTCAAGGTACCCTTGAATCTGCGAGGCAAAAATTCCTGGTTACTTTTCAACAAACTGCACTAGCATGATTGGTTATCGGTATGGGGAAAAGGTGAGATCCCTACCTCACATTATGTCCATAAAAAAGTAATTCTAATGAATTAAAGACTTAAATATGAGAGAAAAAATTTTTAAACAGTTAGAAGAAAAAAAAATGGTGATTATCTCCATGACTTTGGGGAAGTATTGTATAAACCAGGCACAAAACGCCTAAACCATTAAAAAAACATAAAAATAAAAAGATAAGTTATAGACTGAGAGATTACTACCCAACATTACATAAACTTGATACTTTCTGTATATTCAGAAGAAACCATAGGATCGCATACTAACTGAAGTAAAAGTGCTTAGAGACTTCCCACTGCAGCTGTCTTCCTTGACAATTAGTGAAACTGAGCACAGTGAATTTCAGAAGAGGTAAGACGTCTGATGTGCATTCCTGAGAGAAAGATCTGTGAGACCCCGGCATGGACTGGACAGTGTATAGCGACACTCTGGGTCAGAGTTCTGCCCAAGGTGCAGATCCTGGCTGAGGGGATCTCACAGGCTGTCAGGGGCACCAATAAGCAAACAGAAGATCACACCAGGAACCACAGAAAAGGAGAAAAGGAGGAACAGCTGCATGCAGGTTGTGGAGGAGCAGGAGGGTCTATGAGGCTCCCAGGTGGGAGTGGCAGGAACCCTTGGTCCCTGAAGAATGAACAGGGACTTTCCATATAGATAGCGTGAGGAAGGACATCGCAGCGCGAGCAGGGCAGAGAGGCAGGACAGACTTAAAGACCAGTGTGTTCACAGCGGAACAGGCTGTGCAGCTGGGGTGCTAGGCTCACGCTTGGGGGTGGGAGGCAGGCAGGTGGCGGTAAATGAAGCTGGAAAATCACCTTGGGCCTGAGGCATCGGTCTTCGTAAGTGTCCAGCTTATTCAGTATTGCTGTGGGTTGAATTGCGTCCTCCCAAGAGAGATACGTTGGAATCCTAATCCCAAATAACCCAGAATGTGACCTCATTTAGAAATAGGATTCTTACAGGGGTGATCGAGTTAAAACGAGGTCATTAGTGTGAGCCCAAATCCAGTACGACCGGTGTCCTTACAGAAGGCGGGATGTTAGATGCAGAGACAGACGTGCCCAGAAGGCAGGCAGCGTGAAGACGCAGGGAGAACGCCATGGAAGGACGTCAGGCTGGAGGGATACAGAAACCAGGAGATGGTCATGGAAGGAAGGGGTCCTCCTCTAGCATCTTCAAGGAGAGCATGGCCCTGCTGACACCTTGGTCTCAGGCTTCTGGCCTCCAGAACTGTGAGACAGCACATGTCTGTTGTTTAAGTCACTCAGGTTGTGGCACGTTTACACAGCAGGCCTAGGAAACGCACGCAGATATATACAGAATGCTAACCACTAATGGTAAAGGCCTGGGCTGGATTAGAAGCATTTGAGCTTCTGACATCAGACTGTCTGCTTTCGAATCTCCGCTTTGCTTCTTTTACCTATTTAAACTAGTGCCTCAGTGTGTTGATCTACTCAATGGGGCGATGCTAGCATCCAGAGGGCTATAGGGAAGAGTGAATCACGTATTCTTAGTACCTCGCATGATACCTGGCACCAGTGAGTGGCCAGCAGATGCTGGCCTTCATTACTGAGCTGGCCTCCCGCGGGGTCTTTCTCAATTAAAACTGCTCTTTGCTCGATGTAATTTGCCCACAGTGTGATGGGGGCTCTTATAAAAGAGTTTGTTTACATGCATCAGATTACCAGCATTTTCCCAAGAAAAGTGTTCTCTTTCACTTGAGTATTTACTTACAGAGCTAGTCCTAGCCCAGGGAAAAACGATGCTTGTGGCTGGCGAGCTAGTCCGTGACCCTAAGCCCCTCCCTCGTGGTTCTGCCCAGCATTTCTAGAATATATCTCAAAGTAATCAAAAGCACAGGCAAGCATGTAAAGAGAGACATGTGGTTTAGTAGGAAAATATCAAAATAAGAAGAGTTTAGTCTGGGACCTGGATTCAACGTGGCAAATGCAACAGTGAGCCTGGCACACTGCGGGCACTTTTCAGGCCCTTGGTGCCAACTATTCTCCGCATCTTTTCCCCCTTTTGGTGACATCAACACCATGGCGCCCAGGGGAGCTGATTAAATGAAGTGGTGTCAACCGTTCTGAGTGATTTGGAAGTGGCCAAGTCTCCCGCTGCCAGTCTCCAAGTGCTTAGCAGCCACGAGAATCGTTTAGCATTCATAAGTTAAAGGAGGCACAGGTCACAAATTTCTTTCTAGTGTTATTTTTACTGAAGTCGAGTTTCAGCCTTGAGCCATCGGGAGCTCGCCCATAACGCTGGAAGCGACTGACCAGCCAGATGCAGGGCGTAGAGTGTCAGGAGCTTTCAGGTTTGACAGCAGAGACTGTTTTCCGGAGGAACAGAAGGAGGGTGACTCACGCAGGCTGGAAGGACTGTGGGAGGCGGGGCAGGCAGGGGTGATGCTGGGCTGGACTTGTCCCGCAGGAGCAGGCGCATCCAGGCTGTGGAACAGCACGTGACCAATTGTGTCATTACTACTGTCAGGAGAAGTCAATCAAGTATTTCCTATAAGTTGAAACAGTCCTTTGAGGTGAGGACACCTAACGAAGATGTACCCTGTGAGCAAATATTTAAGTACACAATACCTACTGCTAACCAAGGCACAGTGTTGTCCGGCAGCTCTCCAGAACATGCTCATTTTGTGTAACTGAAACCTTAAACCCACGGAGCGACTCTTCATATCTCCCTCCTCCATCCCCTGAAAAAACATCAAGAACAACAACCAAAACAAAAGAGGGGACAGGAGGAAACTCGAGGTGATGGATATGTTTATGACCTTCATGGTGGTGATGGTAACATTATATACATATGTCCAAACTCATCAAATGGTATATATTAATTATGTGAAATTCTGTAGACCAATCATACCTCCGTAAAACTGAAAAAAACAATCTTTTGATATTCAAGTCTGTTCTCAGAGACTTCTCAAGCAGAATTAAGGGTAAATGGGTTAGTTTTTCTGGGCATACGGTGTGTGGAAGAAGGCAACAGTCCTTACAGTACCAATGGCCATGGGGCCAGGTGAAGGGGACCAGAGGAGCAAGGCCCAGAGCACTCGGGCTGGCTGCCCGCCATGCACCCTGGTGGTGCAGCAGCCCCTGTACCTGTCTGATTATTTTCTGCTGAGACTCTGAGCTGAATGACTTTCACAGGGGACCCATGAGTGTGGTCAAACTCAGCCCAATTCCCACAGGGCTTCTGGAATCTCAGCCTTCCAAGAAAGGCAAGTGGCGTGCAGATGAGTGAGGGTGAAGATGCTGTAGAGCTAATGCTGAATGACTCAGATGTCCAAAGAATAGGGAGATTAATCTCAAAGCTTAGTTCTTTATTATTAGTTATGCATATGTCACCACACTGAGCAAGGGGGCTGGATAGGAACACACATGTGTGACCCAAGGTGGAACAGAAAAGGCAAGTGCTGTGGGGTTGGAGGGAGTGGGTTCAGAAGGAAAGACAGTGATGAGATAGGAGAAATAGTGATGATTCTGGAAGCAGGTAGTTTGAAATATTGAAGGACTAATGAGACTTCAACATCCAGTGCTCACAGCAGCACTATTTACAAAAACCAGGACATGGAAACAACCTAAATGTCCATTAATAGATGACTGGATAAAAACGTTATGGTACATATATACAATGGAATACTATTCAGCCATAAAAAGAATGAAATAATGCCATTTGCAGCAACATGGATGGACCTAGAGATTATCATATTACGTTAAGTAAGTCAGACAGAGAAAGACAAATATCATATTATGTCACTTATATGTGGAATCTAAAAAAAAATACAAATTTTAATTACAAACCAGAAATAGACTCATGGATATAGAAAATAAACTGTGGATACCAAGGGAGTAAGTAGGGGAAGGGATAGATTAGGAGTTTGGGATTAGCAGATACACATTACTGTATATAAAATAGATAAACAACAAGGACCTACCATATAGCACAGGGAACTACATTCAATTCTTTATAATGAGATGCAATGGAAAAGAATCTGAATATATATGTATATATAATTGAATCACTTTGCTGTGCACATGAAACTAACATTGTAAATCAACTACACCTCAATAAAAAAATGAGAATTAAATAAATAAATAAAATGCATAAATGGGAAGAGGAGAAGTGGGATTATCAGGGAGGGAAGGGCTGGAGGGTAAGGTACTCAACATGGACAGAGGTAGGTCTGGTTGGAGACATGCAGAGGGTATGAATGCCCAGATGAGGAGCTTGAGCTCAAATCAGGAGGTAATGGGAGCCATGGAAGGTATTTGTGCAGGAGAGATATTCTAGAGCTACTCGGAAGAGGGCTAAGGACAAGAGGTTGGGGATTTGATTAGATGGGAATAAGCTAGAAGCCAGAAAACCAGCTGAAACGCCACTGTGTTGGTAGAAGTAAAGGAGTGAAATTAAACTTCCATCTCTCAAGACAAGGGGCACGATCTCACTAGGAGAAGGCTGGTGTTTTCACAGCGACTGGGTGATGTTTGTCACTGTCACTCGGTGAGCAATTGTAGGCGAAATGAGTGGTCACAGGAAGGTCACGCAGCTTGCCTAAGCTCAGAGGGCTGATCTGTGGGAGGACAAGGATTTGAACTCAGACAGTCTGATGTTCAGGCCACACCCCTCACCATGGTGCTCTGTCACCAGGGGAGCTGGCAGCCGTCAAGGGAAGAGGGTCCCGGGAGGACCCAGAGTCAAGACTGGGCTCGCTGACCTCAGGCACTGATCTGAGGAGGATCTGGCTCTGGGAGTCCATCAGGAGACTGGAAAGGCAGATGGGAAGTTGGAGGAGGCATTGGGGCCAATGGCAGCTAGATCTGGGGTCCACTCCAAGGTCTTGTGCATGAAAGCCTTGTTGATGGGTGAGGTCCTTGAGGGACAGAGCATGGCCTGGAACACACCTCCGGTACTACCAGAAATTAAACTCTCTTGTTCTAAGCTGCCTAGTTTACAGTACTTCACTGCAGCAGCCCAAGCAAACCAGCACAGTCCTTACAACGCAGTCTGTTAGCAGCACGCAAACTTACTTCCTAATGCAAAAGACCAGCGGGAGTCCTCACGCCAGCCATTTTATAAGAGCAATAGGACAGAATCCAAATTGCAAATAGCAGAGGAGGTGGCAGTGCTCCTTCTTTTCAAGGACCTGGGGTGAAATATTTAACTTCTGTAAGTCTGTTTTCTCAACTAGAACAAGGAGCTAATAATAACCCACAGATTTGTTGTTAAGAAAAATAAACGAGCTATTGTCTGTTAAGTGCTTAGCACAGAGCATGAGAGGTGATAAGCAGTCTCATGTTGAATAAATGGAGACAATTTTTAAAAGAGGTAAAGGCTTAATATACATTGTACACTGAAATGGCTGGGAACTTCATTAAAGATTCAGTAACTCACCCTTTCACTCAACAAATATTAATTGAGATTTTACTGGGTGCCAGCGCCATCCTAGGCACTGAAGATACGTCTTGGAAGCAAAGGGCACTGTTCTTGTTTTCAGGGAGTTCATCGCTGGATGAAGTCATTGCCTCTGCTGTTGACAAGGAGGCTGCTACCCACCCCTCACTGAGTATGAGAGAGACCCAGGGGACAGACTCAGGATGAGCAAGTGAGCTGGCCACCTGCTGGCTCTCACAGCTGAGAGTCTGACTGCTCTGGAATTAAAAACAGAATAGAAGTGAATAATAAGGATTTGGAAAGAAGATGCAAGATGCATTCCAAATCAGCAGCTGAGACAGAGACAGAGAGACAGAGATGAAAAGAGGGCAGAGGAAAGTATTTTTTACCTGGAAGGCATTATTATTTAAAACCATTGTCAGAAATAATCAGGGAGAGGAGGCTCTACTTGAAGGTCGTGAGTTTACAAACATGGCTCTTTGGTCATCCAGGTATTAGGCTTCGAAAGAGTTGTGAATAGTTATGATACAAGCAGATAGATAAACAACACTGGGCAATCTCTAAGACAAAGTGTACTAGCCCCCCAGGGGAGTCACCACCTGCTGATGGCAGCAGCTCCAGGACACAGGACCAAGCCTCTAATGCCCACGTGACTGCATACCCACTGGGTCCCATTGCCTCGGTGGTCAGTGCTCTGTGAATTCTTCAGGGAAGCTCCAGCTTAAGAGACTCCAAATTCCCCACTGCACTCAACTCTCCCACCTACCAGCCATCCTTAAAATCTTATTTGCAGTAGTCGTAATTTCCAGAGTTGCTTACATGTATTTTAAATAGCATTCAGCTTAGAGATTTATCAAATTGTTGAGCTGTACCTGAAGAGGTACTCTAGGACCTGAGCAGGTGGAATGTGCACCTCCCGCCTTGTGTGTCGTGCTCTGTGTCCTCGCCCATCTCCCCACTGAGAGCCTGAGCTTCTTGAGGGAGAGCACCTTTTGTTGTTCATCTCCAATCCCAGTACTTCCCACAGGTCCAGCTCAGTGAATGTTCATTAATGCATGAACACATGAATGAAGGCATGGATGAGCACAGAAGTGATGGAGAAAAAGAAATACTTGGAGAGGAAAGAGTTCAAGAAGACTTTGTCCATGAGGTGACATGTGAGTGAGTCTTGAAAGATAATGTTGAGTTTCTTACGTGAAAGGAGAGGGGGGCAGTATTCGAGATAAAAGAAGCATGTGTGGACAAAGAATGTCACCTGCCGTATCAGTAAACAAAGATGTTGTGGCTGTCAAGCCCTCAGCCTCTGCAACCCCCCCAGACTGTGCACCCTGAGGGGATTCAGGATGGAGAAAAGCAGGCTACTGGCCCTAGAGAGCTAAGGTGCTGATCAAAGGAATAAATTCACTGAGCCTAGACTCTTGCATGTTCCCATACACAGAAAAGCACTAAATTCATTAACTTGATGACTGTTTTTCTTTAATTAACAGTGATCTTTTCATGTTCTGACTACTTAGGGTTTTTTGTTTTGTTTTGTTTCGTTTTTGCAAAAACTCCTAAATATTATGGCTCCTTGCTTACCTCTTCAGAGCTGTCCCTAGAGCTATCTGAGAGGCTGCCTCCTGGGCTTAAGTCCTCAGAGAGTCTGCGGAATAAAACATAATTCTCAACTTTTAGGTTGTGCATTTTTTTTTCGGTCAGCAGTTTTGTGCACAGCTCCATTGTCCTGAAATAGCATGCCCTGTGTGAGGAATAATGAGAAGTCCAGGTTCCTGGAGCATTAGGGACAGTTGTGGATTTGCCTGAAATGAGCCTGGAGATAAGATCTGGACAAGACCAGAAGAGTGTGCCTCCTTGTTGAACCCAGATTCTCTCTGGAAAGCACCTGAGTATTAAGGATGGATTTTTGAGAACAAGATGACAAGAACTGATTTCAGATTTAGAAAGACCACGCCAGGGAGCAGTTCATACAGAGATGGAGGGGAGCAACCTGGAAAGCAGCAACCATGGGATCTAGTGAAAAAGGGCAAAGGCCTGGCCAAGAGGATGGGCATCAGGAAGAGAGGAGGGAAGGAGTCTAAAAGGCATTTCCCAGGCACAGGTGGTGACCAGCAGGGGAAGTGAAAGAAAGGTTTTGAACTTCAGAGTCTGGGTGTGTGGTACTGCCAATTGGTGAGGTGGGCAGTAATGAGGATGATGCAGCAGAGGGGGAGACTGGGGTTCAGTTTGAATTTGTTGAGTTCAGGTCACCAGGGGGACAGCCCAGTGAGAATGTCCCAGTGTAGAGCTTTAAATATAAATTTGGTGTGATGTATTACATTGATTGATTTGCATATGTTGAACCACCGTTGTGTCCTTGGGTTGAACCCCACTTGATCATGATGTATAATCTTTTTTATGTGCTGTTGGAATCTATTTGCTAATATTTTGGTAAGGATTTTTGTATCTATGTTCATCAGTGATATTTGTCTGTAATTCTCTTTTTTGTAGTGTTTTTGCCTGGTTTTAGTGTCAGAGTGATGGTGGCTTCATAGAATGAGTTTGGAAATATTCCCTCCTTTTCAATCATCTGGAAGAGTTTGAGAAGAACTTGTATGAGTTCTTCTTTGTATGTTTGGTAGAATTCCTTGGTGAAGCCATCTGATCCTGGACTTTTATTTGTAGGGAGGTTTTTTTTTATTGCTAATTCAGTTTCATTTCTAGTGATCAGTTTGTTCAGGTGGTCAGTTTCTTCTTGATTCACATCAACAAGAGAAAGGACAAAACCACGTGATCATCTCAATAGATGCAGAAAAAGCATTTGATAAAATTCAGCACACATTTATGATAAAAACTCTCACCAAAGTGGGTATAGAGGGAACATATCTCAACACAATAAAAGCTATAGATGTCAAACCTACAGCCAGCATAGTACTCAACGGTGAAAAACTCAAAAGCTTCCCATTAAAATCTGGGACAAGACAAGGCTGCCCACTATCACCACTCCTATTCAACATAGTCTTGGAAGTCCTAGCCACAGCAATCAGGCAAGAGAGAGAAATAAAAGGGATCCAAACTGGAAAAGAAGAGGTAAAAGTGTTACTATATGCAGATGACATGATACTATATGTAGAAAATCCTAAAAGATCCATACAAAAACTACTAGAGCTGATCGAAGAATTCAGCAAGGTAGCAGGTTACAAGATTAACATTCAAAAATCAGTTGCATTTCTTTACACTAACAATGAATCAACAGAAAAAGAAAGTAAAGAAACAATCCCCTTTAAAATAGCACCCAAAGTAATAAAATACCTAGGAATAAATCTAACAAAGGAGGTGAAAGAATTATACACGGAAAACTATAAAACACTGATTAAGGAAGTTAAAGAAGACTTTAAAAAATGGAAAGATATCCCATGCTCCTGGATTGGAAGAATAATATTGTTAAAATGGTCACACTGCCCAAGGCAATCTATAGATTTAATGCAATCCCTATCAAATTACCCAGGACATATTTCACAGAACTAGAACAAATCATAATAAAATTTATACGGAGCCATCAAAGACCTAGAATTGCCAAAGCATTACTGAAGAAAAAGAAAGAGACTGGAGGAATAACTCTCCCAGACTTCAGACAATACTATAGATCTACAGTCATCAAGACAGCATGGTATTAGTACCAAAAGAGACATATGGACCAATGGAACAGAATAGAGAGCCCAGAAATGAACCTACAAACTTTTGGCAAGAATATACAATGGAATAAAGACAGCCTCTTCAGCAAATGGTGTTGGGAAAGCTGGACAGCAGCATGTAAATCAATGAAGCTAGAACCCTCCCTTACACCACACACAAAAATAAACTCAAAGTGGATCAAAGACTTAAACATAAGACAAGATACAATAAACCTCATAGAAGAAAATATAGGTAAAACATTATCTGACATGCATCTCATAAAGGTTCTCCTAGGGCAGTCTACCCAAGCAATAGAAATAAAAGCAAAAATAAACAAATGAGACCTAATGAAACTTACAAGCTTCTGCACAGCAAAGGAAATCATAAGTAAAACAAAAAGACAACCTACGAAATGGGAGAAAATTTTTGCAAACGATGAAACCGACAAACGCTTGATCTCCAGAATATGTAAGCACCTCATATGACATAATAAGAAACAAACAAACAAACAAAAATAATCCAAAAATGGGCAGAAGACCTAAACAAGCAATTCTCCAAGGAATAAATACAAATGATCAATAGGCACATGAAAAAATGCTCAATATCACTAATTATCAGAGAAATGCAAATCAAAGCTACAATGATGTATCACCTCACACCAGGCAGAACGGCCATCGTTCAAAAGTCCACAAATGACAAATGCTGGAGAGACTGTGGAGAAAAGGGAACCCTCCTACACTGCTGGTGGGAATGCAGTTTGGTGCAGCCACTGTGGAAAACAGTATGAAGATTCCTCAAAAGACTAGGAATAGACTTATCATATGACCCAGGAATCCTGCTCCTGGGCCTATATCCAGAAGGAATCCTACTTCAAAAAGACACCTGCTCCCCAATGTTCATAGCAGCACTATTTACAATACAAGACATGGAAACAGCCTAAATGACTATTGACAGATGACTGGATAAAGAAGAAGTGGTGTATTTATACAATGGAATACTATTCAGCCATAAAAATGACAACATAACACAATTTGCAGTAACATGGATGTCCCTGGAGAATGTCATTCTAAGTGAAGTAAGCCAGAAAGAGAGAAAAATACCATATGAGATCGCTCACACATGGAATCTAAAAAAAAAAAAGAAAGAACATAAATGTAAAACAGAAACAGACTCACATACATAGAATACAAACTTGTGGTTGCCAAGGAAAGGGTGTGGGAAGAGACAGACTGGGATTTCAAAATTTGGAGATACTGACAGGCATATGCAGAATAGATAAACAAGATTATACTGTATAGCACAGGGAAATATATACAAGATCTTGTGGTAGCTCACAGCGAAAAAAAAATGTGACAATGAATATATGTATGCTCATGTATAACTGAAAATTTGTGCTCTACACTGGAATTTGACACAACATTGTAAAATGACTATAACTAAATAAAAAATATTAAAAAATAAAATAAATTAAATAAACAAATAAACAAACAAATAAATAAATAAATGTAAATTTGAAGTTTTAGTGTTGAACCCCTCCTGGAAGGATGATCTGTAGGTCATTTGTAAAGAAGCCATGGAGCTGTAACTCTATTTTAGTGTTTCAATATTCTTTTGAGTGAAAGGATGCTGGAAACTGCACTGGAGCTTACCACGGGAAAATCGACTTTTCACACTATAAAGTTCAGAGCACACATACGCAGCTGTCACCTCTTTATAATCCCCATCACCACTACCTACATTGTAGGTAGCCAGGGTTAGGCTCTTGCATAGCCCTTGTGGGAAGACCCAAAGTGAAGAGGATCCTCTAGTGTGTGTGACTCTAAGCAGTGCATCTTAGGGTCAACCCAGATTGATGGCCTCGAGCCCAATTTCAATCCCTTTTCTTATCCTGATGTTTTGACCACTGAATCCATCATCTGCTGGGCTGTGAAAACAACCGTGAGATTTGCTGGTGGATTCCCTTACTGCAAAGCTCATGGGGATGCCAGACCTGGGCACTACCTGGAGACACTCTGAGGACCATAGCAATGGGCAGTCAAAGTGACATCTGAGTAGGCTGGCCGGGAGCTGGGCAGGGGCAACACCAGCTTTCTTTGCATCGGAGTACGGAGGAGGGGGGACCAGAGCCACATGACAGCACAGGGCATATGTATTGGAATTAGGGGAAGTGGAGTTCAAATCTCAGCTTCAGCACTTCTTGTCTTTAACCAGGTCACTTCAGTTCCTTTAGTTTTTTCTTAAATTTAAATTTGATTTTTTCTAGCTTTATTGAGATATAATTAACATACAACATTGTGTAAGTTTAAGGAATATAACACATTGATTTCATGCACTTACATACGTATTGCAAAATGGTTACTGTGACAGGGTTAGCAAACACCTCCATCACATCATATAATTATCAATTATTTTTTGTAGTGAGAACATTTAAGATCTACTCTCTTAGCAATTTGCAAGTATTATTAACTATAATCACCATGCTGTATGTTAGATCCTCAGAACTTGTTCATCTTATAAGCATACGTTTTACACTGACCAACAGCTCCCCATTTCCCACCCCAAGCCCCAGTCCCTGGTAGCCTCCACTCTACTCTCTGTTTCTACAAAGTCTATATTTTTAGATTCTATTTATGAGTGAGACTGTGTGGTATTTGTCTTTCTCTATCTGATCTATTTCACTTAATATAATAATACTTTCAAGATCTAAACATGTTGTTGCAAATGTGAGGATTTCCTTCTGAATAATATTTCGGTGTTTGTACGTGTGTGTGTGCGCGCGTGTGTGTTTGTGTGTTTACAATTTCTTCATCCATTTTTCCTTTGACAGACACTTAAGTTGTTTCCATATCTTGGCTATTGTGAATAACACTGCAATGACCATGAATGTGCATAAATCTGTTTAAGATAGTGATTTTACTTCTTTTAGACATCGTCCCAGGAGTGGAGTTGCTGGGTCTTATGGTGGTTCCATTTTTTAAATTCTTTGAGGAAGCATTATACTTTTTTCACAGTGGTTGTACCAATATATATTCTTACCAACAACATAGAAGTGTTCCCTTTTCTACACATCCTCGCCAACACTTGTCATCTGATCCTTTTGATGATGGCCATTCTAACATGTGTGAGAGGATGTCTCATGGTGCTTTCGATTTGCATTTCCCCAAAGATTAGTGATGCTGAGCATTTTTTCATGCCCCTATTGACCATCTGTATGTCTTCTTTTGAAAAATGTCTATTCAGGTCTTCTGTCCATTTTAAAAATCGGATTTTTTTTTTGCTATTGAGTTGTATGAGCTCTTTATATATTTTGGGTATTAACCTCTTATGAAATATATGATTTGCAAATATTTTCTCCCATTCCAGAGGTTGCCTTTTCATTTTGCTGATTGTTTCTTTTGCTGTGAGGAAACTTTTTAGCTTGATGTTGTCCCACTTGTTGGTTTTATGGTTGCCTTGGTCTTCATTAGACAGGAGGATTATTGGCTGCCTCCTGCCAGACTGTTATCCAAAGTATGGTTCTGTCCATAGATATTTGGCCATAGCCTGATACTGAAAAGTGCTTAGTAAGTTCACACAGTCACACAGGGGAAAGTGTCTTGGTCCACATTCTGTGTGGCAAGATTGCTTTCTCATGGGTCTTGCCTCTGTATCTGCCCTTAAAGGCACAGGGCTTTACAGCAGATGCCTGGCAGCTAGTAAATGCTTAAGAAAAGAAAGACCAATCCCAGGCAGTAAATCAAAGGACCATTTCTAATAAGAGAAACAACAGAACAAAGAATACACAGGAAACATTTGAAAAATTCAGAATCGTAACATAAAATAATAGTGTGTCTGGGCCTATAAATAATAACATGTGTTATGTAAGAGACATTTTTTTTTCCTTTTTGATAGGTTTATAAAACCAGATGAAGGAAGCAGGGTAGGTATCTATGTTTGGTGCCAGAAACACATGAACTTCCATCCCTTGAAATTTGCACTCACCAAAGTAGTACAGATGGACACAGTTGCCAGGCAATACTTCGATCTGAGGAAAAGCCTAGGTGTAACAAAATTGATGATGCCTGATTGTCCAGGGGTTTGGTCCATGAGGTTCATGGTGGGAAGGGCCTGTCTGATTTTGCAGCACCATTGATGCATCTAGAGCAGGTTAATGAGGTTTGCCAAAGATATCCTAAATTGCAACGGCCTGGGAGCACGATCAAAGTGAGAGTCATCCGGCAAGGAACTCCTCAAAGCTGGAATGATGGGTTAAAAATGAGACGCAGCTTGGGAAAAATGCATACGAACCTATGTGGAGAAAAATGATCAGAAACGATGGCAGAATGCAGTGGAGGGTGGGGTCCCAGCAAGAAGAGCAGAGGCCCCAATGGAGATGCAAAGAAGGTCCTGGGCTGCTCAGGGGAAGAATGCAGAGGGCGACAGGAGCTGAAAGTAATCAAAATAATGTGTGTGCTGCTGCCCAAAGTCGAGTATGAACGTCATGAGCCCAATAAGGCATCGCTCTCTCTTTCCAGTTGGACGCATCTCAGAGGAACATTAAGGTGACACATTGAGGATGTAGGGAGCTCCTCAAACTTAGAAACAAACGTGTGCCAGCCCCAGTGACCTTGGACACATTTCCAACCTTCCCATGGCTCAATGTCTTCATCTGTAAAGTTCATATAAAACTAAAAGCCATCCCTATGGGGCAGAGTTCTTGTGAGGATTAAGTGGATAATAATGGAAAGAGGTTAAAAATTTTAAAGGGTTTTGCAAACATCAGCCATTGTTATGGATTCCAACAAAGCAAATGGATAAGAAAGTCCCATAGAGTTCATTGACTTACCTGTCAAATGGAGATTTTTCAAAAAGTGCTGACCTCTTGGGTTTTTGTGAGGATTAAATGAGTGAACGCATGGGAAGTGCATAGAAAAGAATCTGACAGTAGAAAAACTGTCCAATTGGAGTGTTGTAATAATATATACTGCATTATAACCACTGTGTTGTAATAGTACGTAATATATAATGAATCATTATTTCTTTTTTTTAAATTTTTTTTCGGGGGGAAGTAATTAGGTTTATGTAATTTTTTTTAATGGAGATACTGGGGTTTGAACCCAGGACCTCATACATGCTAAGCACATGCTGTACCATTTGACCTGTACCCTTCCCTTTCTGATCACTACTTTTTTGTAAAACAGTATCTCTCACTAGAACTTGTGCTCCTTGAGGGACGAAGCCACTTTTAACATATCAATGTTTTATCCAGCCCAGAAGGAGATACGTGCACAATTAGTGTCCCTGATTATGCAAATTATAACATGACAGTTAATATTTACTAGTCATCTCTTTGCTGGAGGAATTTTTGCGCAAGTTGTTTGGCCTTATTTAATTCTCACAGAAACAATTCGAATTAGGAACTAACATTAGCCTTATTTTACTGATGAGGAAACAGATACAAAGAATTCTTAAGCTTCAGGATAAGAGATCGGGTGGAACTCAAGCCCAGGCCAGCCTCTGGACAACACTGCAATGTGTGCTCCTCATCACTGCAAGTGAATGAATGAAAGCGTGAATGAATGAATGGGTGAATGCACAAAGATCGTGCATGGCACTGCAGTCTGCCTTCAAGGACCTCAAAATCCTGCTCGGGAACAATACATACGTTACGCAACCCAAGAGCAGTCACAGGTGACACCCCGATGAGTGTGGCGGGCAACTAGCATCGTAGAAGAATCCAGAAAGCCAACGGGGAAGGTGGGCTCCTTGGGCACCTCTCTCAGGTCTCTGGTCCTCGTTTCGATTTCTGACACAACCAAACCCATTTTCCTTCTTTCTTCTCCTTTAGAAAATGGACATATTCCAGAAATGCCACTGAAACACCCTTTGTAAGTGTTATTTTATTAGAAGGGTCTGAGTCAAGCTTGCCTGCCTCTGAGCTATTCAACCAGTATTGCAAGTTTGGCAAAATCAAATTATTACAGAAAGTTTTATGAGCATGATAGCAAGAATTACCACCCCTGGTACGATGCAGAACACAGGCCGTCTGTGCTTCCCGACCTAGGACATGTCTCAGTGCTGGTGGAACCTTGACCGTGCCTGCACCAAGGCCCACGGCGAGCATCGGCCACAGGACCCACCATGGCCCCACTCCTGTGCTGGCAGTTCCCACTCATTGTCTCCATTCAGCCACAAAACAACAATGCATATAAGGTCACCTTGTTTGAGGGCAAAGGAGCCCAGGCTAAGTGTTTCCCTGGTTCATATTTCAGCCTAGAAGCCACACCCGATTTCTCCCCTACGAGGATGTCCCTGCAGCCCAGAACGGTGCGCTAAGTGAACAACCTTCATACCCGTAATTTATCATCTGTTTCAGATTATAAGTTTTTGGCTACTGCTGTTTCTGGTTGTCAAATGTTAACACCTCTGAAACTGCACCTCATTAAACTTTTAATATCCTTCCATGGCCTCTCCTTTGGAGCTGATCTTTAACTCTGGGAAGCATATATTTATATGTTTATATATATATATTTTACATGTATAGCCTTATCACCTTGGAAATGACAAAGGAGTTAATGTGACTCATTTCCTCCATCACTTACTGCTGTTTATTTATGGTTGTCTTCTCAAACTGGGCAATCTGGATTCCTTACAATGTTCCATTAGAAGTCACTGCGACCACAGGGGGCAGCCACTTTCCCATCCCCTTTCCTGTGCCCTGGGGGCAGGAGGAGCACATTCAGCTGAGATGTGTCCTCAGGAAGGCATCTTAAAGCTGAACCGGCTACCTGGATGAAGGACCACGCCCCTGCCCAGCCCCAAACTCCACCCATTTGACTCTCACCTCCCTCACCAGTTTCTGCTGCTGATCTAGGATGATTTAAGGGTCCTAACTTGAGTCTCCAGAGATCAAGCCTAAAACCAGCCTAGAGGCTGGCTTCTGCTGTGCTTTTGAAGGTTCCCAATCGGTCATTCATCTCAAATCCTACACTGCATCTCAGATCTTTCCTCTGGCCCTGCACGCTGGACGAGCATTCTCCCTTCTCGTGGGGTACTGTTCCCAGCAGGGGTTGACCTCTTGGCTTCTCGGCAGAGCCCTTCCACCTGAGGGTCTTTCTGTTTCTCGCCTGGGCTTATGTCTGCTTTACTGTCCATCACGTGCCCAAGACCACACACCCATCATCCCACCCACGCTGCCACTGGTCTAGACCTCCATCCATGCCCCCTCATAGAGTTCCCATCAATAAGACCTCCCTGTGTCCCAAGTCCTACTCGGGATTCATCCCCCATCACTGGCCTGTGTTCCTTGTCACCACCTCTTCCAGACATATCACTACCCACCTGGAAGGAGAGCCTTCATCATCTTCAGCTGGCCCCACCTCCAAACATCACCCCACCTGTGGGTACATATTTATCAGGCCTCTCTCACAGCCTCCCCAGCTCTTTCTCTGATGGGCGTTTGAGGATACCTGAGCCACTCAAGCACCCTCTTTGTGTGACTGGCGTGAAAGAAGGACCTACTCTGCATCTGGACTGGGAGTGATGGTCTCCACCCAGAACCCACTCCCATCATCACACCTCTTCTAGAAGACCTGAAGGCTAATGATTTGGGGGCCCACCGTAGATGGTGTCATCAACCAGGGAGAGTCTGACTCCTGACGGAAGAGACCAGCAGGCAGGAACCGGGGATGCCCACAGACCAGCCTCACCTCCTCTGAGCCCTGCCCCGAGTGTTGCCCCTCCTGTGGGCTCTAGAGTGTTTGCTGAAAATTGGCTGCAAGTAGAGTGAGGCTGGATCCCATGCTTGAAAATCAAAAGAGACAATGCAGACACAGAGGGGACAGATGGAGGGAGGGAGATGAGTGGTCAGGACCGAGGCTGAGCGGAGAGAGTTGCCTCCATTTCTTTAGGGCATTAGAGGCAGGTCATCGTGCAGGGCTGGCCCCTGGGCAGGGCTAGGCCTCAAATGGGCGGCGGGGGCTTGTGGGCAGAGACACAGGTCTTCACTGTCAGTTAGTAAGAAGGCACACTGGTTTCCTAGGGAGGCCGGAACAGATGACCTCAACCTGGGTCCTTACAACAAGAGGAATTTCTTTTCTCAGCTCTGGAGGCTGGAAGTCTGAAGTCGAGATGTCAGCAGGATTGGTTCTTCGGGGGGCTGCGAGGCAGACTGTTCCATACTTTCCTCCCAGCATCTGGCGGTTTGCTGCCAGTCCTTGGTGCCCTTGCCTTGCAGACATGTCGCCCCAGCTTCTACCTGCATCTCCCCGTGGGGTTCCCCGTGTCTGTCTTTACATCATCTTCCCTCTGTGCTTGGCTCTGTGTCCAAATTTCCTCCATCTTATCATAAAGACAACAGTCAAGGGATTAGGACCCAGGGTCCACGCTAATCCACTGTGACCTCATCTTCATTTGATCACGCCTCAAAGACCTGTCCCCAAAGAAGGTCACATTCTGGGGTCCTGGGTGGACATGAATTTTTGGAGGACACTATCCCACCCAGTACAGAAAAGGAGGGCCAAGTCAGTTTGCACAAAGTCTTAGGAACATCTTTGGTTTCTAAAGAAATACCCATGCCAGGGCGTAGCATCAGCCCTCACAGCAAGGCAAGAGAGGAGGAGAGAGGATGGGCTCAGGCCCCACGGCAGAGGTACAGGCCAGACCAGACAGATGGGACAAGTATGAATCCAAAATTACAAATTCCCCAATAAGTGGTACAGATCACACTCATGTATCTCTGTGTGCAATGGAGGCAGAAGCAGCATTTCATGTCCTGAGTGAATCTTTGCCAACACGATGGCTCTAATGAGCCTGCAGTCAGGGGCTACTTTAATGAGAATGTAAGACTATACACTTATCAATGTCTCAGTGCCTTTGCTCCTCAACCAAAAACGAACGAGCAGCCAAGAAGGACTGAACTGAGGCGGAGATAGGTGTTACCCTAAAGCGTGCTTCCCTCCGGAGGCCGCGGGCCCGCGTGCACAGTCCAGCCCCAGAGGCACGGAGTCAAGGGTCTATTGCTTCTTGGCTAGTGTGCAACAAAACAAAGCAAAGCAAAAACTGTTAATTGGGAAATGAGAATAAAATGTTCTAAGGCACTATTCTGGGACAAAAAAAAAAAAAAAAAAAGTCAAGAACGGCGAGCATTACACCGAGCTACGCTGACGGGGAGTTTTAAATCCTTCTCCCAGTTTCCATGTGACAAATGAAGGGAGCTGTTTGCTGGGCTCCTGCAGCACATCCTGCTTGGGGCGAGAAGTGGGGGAGGCTGGGACCGTGTGTCCCCAGAAAAGGGAATGCTGACCACATCTGTGTACTGGGGGTCCTCAGGGCTCCTCCCCTGGATGTGACTAAGCAGGGGCTTCAGGTCGCAGGCGGCTGCCCCCTCCTTTCTTGCTTTGTGCCCTGAGAGCCCCCCTTGCCCTGTTCCTGCCATCTAAGGAGCTGCAGGCCATTCCTCCCTTCCCACCTGCGGTCAAGGGCATAGATTATGCAGCAAACGACAGGTGGTCCGACATTTAGTAGCTGTTATGACCTTGGCCGACTCGCTGGGACCCTCTGACTTCAGTTTCCACCTGTGCACAATGGAAGATTCGTAATTGCATGTGCCCAAACTCTCACAACCTAGCTAAACACGAGGAAAATGATACAATCCCCATTTTTTGAGATGAGGAAACTTTAACCCAAAGACGTTGAAATGCTGGACCACCAGACTTCTGAGGACTGAGTCTTGTCACGGGGCCATTGTCCTTGTCCCACGGCCAGTACAGCCTTGTGGCTGCAAATGTTGTTTGTGGGGAACCTTCAAAATGAATCCCAATGGCACTGCTAGCACTGCTTTTCTGTGTTTAATTGTAGCTCCTCACCACTGCGCAGGTGCAATGGCACAGCCACCGGCTTGAGATCCTACACGTGTAGTTCCACAATCTCCTTACAGCGAGCTCTCAGGGCAGAGACTCCAATACCCTTCCGACACTTAAGAGAAGAGCTGGAGAGATTAAGAACTCTGTCCACAGTCAGCCAGCCTCAGGTGGTAGAGCTTTGAACCTCTGAAGTCTGACCCCAGGACCAGGGCTCCGATGGTCACCTGTCCGGGGTCTACCTGCACCCTGGGGGTCAGGATCACTTTCTCAAGCTCTTAGCTCCGTACCCTGGTGCCTCATTCCTACAGAGGCATGAATAAATACACTTTGAATGAATGAATGAAATTGTCACAGTGAATCGCCTATCATCTTAGGTCTGTTTTATCTGGACAGGACTGTGCACACGCAAGCAAGGCCGATAAATTCAGAATAAAAGTCTTGTAGAAGGTACCATTGTCTACCCGGGGCCTAGCAGGGTCACAGACAGGTTTTCAAGGTGCCCAGTAGATGGTTGTTGAGTGACTGAATGATGACACAGTTTGCGTTCGTTTGTGCTGCTGGATGCATTAGTTTGCTGGGGCCGTGGTGACAAACGACCACAGACCGAGGGGCTCAAACATCAAATGCATTTTCTCACAATCATGGAGGGTGGAAGTCCACGATCAAGGTCATCTTCTTCCAAGGCCTCCCTCCTTGGCTTGGAGATGCGCCCCTCCTGCTGCCTCTTCACACGCTCATTGCTTTAAACGCCCGAGTCCTGTGTCGTTGTGTGTGTTTTAACCTCCTCTTTTTGTAAGGACACCAGTCGCGTTGGATCAGGGTCCATCCATATGAGCTCATTTAAGCTTAACTGCCTCTCTATTGGCTCTGTCTCCAAGCATGGTCACGTTCTGAGGTCTAGGGGTTAAGTCTGAGTACGTGCCCTTGGAAAAGTGACTCAAACTTCCTGTCTCTTCATCTGCCCTGTGGACAGGCACGTTCCCCTCCCCCCGGGCGGCTGTGCCTGAGAGCAGTTAGCTGGCGCCTGGCACAAGGAGCTGCTCGGTATGCACGAGTGGGCCCCGAGCCAGGGGGTGTTCAAGCACAGGAAGGTGGAGGAGGTCAGAACTGCCTGGGGAGGCCATGTGTCCAGAGAGAACTTCAATTTGAAAAGATGCACGTACCTCAGTGTTCACGGCAGCACTATTTACAACAGCCAAGACATGGAAACAGCCTAAATGTCCGTCAACAGATGACTGGATAAAGAAACTGTGGTTTGTATATAAACACACACACACACTGGAATACTACTCAGCCATTAAAAAGAAGGAAATAATGGCATTTGCAGCAACATGGATGGACCTGGAGATGATCATACTAAGTGAAGTCAGTCAGACAGACAAATATCACATGATGTCACTTATATCTGGAATCCAAAGAACTGATACAAATGAACTTATTTACAAAACAGAAACAGATTCACAGACATAGAAAACAAACTTATGGTTACCACCGAGGGAAGGGTTGGGAAGGGAGGGATACATTGTGAGTTCAGGATTTTTAGAGTCTAACTACTATATATAAAATAGATAAACAACAAGGGCCTACTGTAGAGCACAGGGAACTATACTCAGTATCTTGCAATAACCTATATATATATATATATGTATATATATGACTGAATCACTACGCTGTCCACCAGAAACTAACACAACATTGTAAATCAACTATACTTCCATTAAAAAAAAAAAAAGAACTACCTGGGGAGCTTTTTAAACCAAGGGGTTCCACCTCGGCCCACTGTGCATTAGGACAGAGCCCCTCCTGCCAGTCTGCTGGGTGCCTCAGACGTGGTGACAGTCCCCTAGGAGGGCTGTACTGGGACACCTGGGATAATGACTGGGGCTGGGAGGTGAGGGAGTGACTAATGATTACATGTAACAAAAGTAATGGCATGTACAGAAAGCAAATGGCACATAAAGTCACCCACAGTGAAGAGTTACAAAGCGGCCGCCGCAGTCTGCCCCAGAGCCCCGCCACCCCGCGTGTCCTGCTCTGAGGAGCCCTCTCTACCACAGCTGACTTACTCCTCTTCCCCTGCTGCCTGTATCAGGTGCCCCTCACCAAGCCCCCTGGCACCCCGTGGTCCCCTTCCTCAGAGTCCCTTCCTACCCTGCTGTGACGCTCTGGTTATCTCCCTGCCTCGCCCACTGGACTGTAAGTTCAAGGGCACGTCTGGTGTCCCGCACCGCTGCAGTCAGCACTGGCATGGGGCCTGGGGCCCGTGGACCACTCAGTGATGCAAAGTGATTGGGCCTGTCTCCAAATTGGGGGATTTTCCCATTGACACTCTGCTCTGCCTCTAACTAACGAGTATTACAGAGGACTGAAGACACACTGAACAGTTTTCACTGTTTCCAAGTAGAGTTCCAAGTGTGTGCCCATAGACAGGTGTACCCGAGCAGTGGGGCTGGGCTCTGGGGGTGTTGGGATCCCCACGACAGTCCTGCTGGACAGACCGAGTCCTGCACGGGCGGCCCCAGCAGGAAGCCGGGCCAAGTAGTTGGAGGCTCGGAGTGGGATGGATGGTAGTGGTGGGGGTGACACCTGATCAGACTTAGGATCCACTTTGCAGGCAGAACCAGCAGGACTCCGTGCTGGACTGGGTGAGGGAGTTTAAGGGAGGGAAAGTGCAAGCTTGACCTCTAGGTTTAGAGCCTTATCAGATGGAAATATGGTGTTACCGTGGGCTGAGATGGGGAAGAACTGAGACTGGACAGGGGCTTGTGGGGAGAGGGGTAGTGAGGGGAGAGCCAAGAGTTCGGGCCATGTTAGGTAGGGATGGCCCATCAGCCAACCAAGTAGGCAGGTTGGATTTGTCTGGACTTCAGAGAAGAGGTCCTACTATGTGTCAGGCCTTATCAATATGCCTATAAAATCTTCTTCTAGAGTTAGAGTCACTTCTGGCTAATTTTAGTTCTCCAGTATTCCATGTTTTCATCTTCCAGGCCTTTGTGTAGCCCTTGATCTCTGAAAGCCTTTAAGTCTCAGGACGACATCACCTCCTTCAGGAAGCCTTCCCTGATGCCCTGGGCATAGTCTTGTGCCTTTTCTTAGTGGCCACACAACCCTCCCCACTTGGCCCCTATGTCATTTATAGCACTCAGTTGGAATTGTCTAGCTGTCTTTTTTCTCCCCCAGTCGATACCAAGTCCCTTGAGAGGCTCTCTTCGTCCTCTTGTATCTTACCTGCAGGCGCAGGAGATGGAGATGGCAGGAGAGTGTCTGCTGGGGGGACAAGCACAACCAGCCGAGGAGCACAGGAGCAAGTCGCCACCAAGTGGACTTGCTCTAAGCTAAATCTTCTGCGTCAAGATCCGCCCTTGTCACGAGAAACAGGCCCGGGGACGACCAAGTTTCCAGTGCATATGGATTATGACTTCCCCCGTCAAAGTCATTAAGAGACCATGATAAATTAGAGATTGATAAAAGGCTCCAGTCCAAGATTTATGGCTCTCCCAGAATTCTTTCAAGTTCTCCCAAACGTCCAGGGACTGGCCTGCCCCCTGGAGTTGCAACATCTGACTTCGGTTAGCACGCCCCTGTCTGGCAGGGAGGGCTCGCCATCTGCTGAGAACAGGCCCCCTCGTGCAGTGCGTGTTCCTGGCCCCGGGAGATCGGGGCTGGCCCTGGAAGAGCGGTGTTCTTAAATGCACGTCCTGCTTGTCCCCTGGACCTTGGGTTCTTGGCCAGCTGGACTCAGCCCACAAAAATCCAGACCTTAGCTGTGACATTTTTGAGGATGTTCTGAGATCGGCAGGAGCTTTCTGCTAACAGGAGAAGCACTGCCTGTGCGCGTGTGTGCGTGTGCCCATGTGCTTTGAGACGGCGGGTCTATGGAGTGGGGCTAACGACATCTGTTTTACAGAGGCACTGCCATACTGTGTGTCAAGAAACACAGCCTAGGGGACCTCTGTGCCCCACAGATAACATCCCCCATGAGGCTGAGGAAGAGTCCTTGATAAACTCCGTCAACAGTTACTGAGCATCCACATGTGTTGGGTGCTGGCCTGGTTTCTGGGCAAGCAGTGGTTAACAGGGTCACCACACCCCAAGCTTCGGTGCCGTCAATGTTCCAATGACAGGTGGGGAAAGAGTATCTGACAAACACAACTTAAATTCCTAGAATGGTGCATGCTGCGGGGCATCGTGAACCAGGGTTGAGTGGTGGAGAGTGGCAAGTGACAGGGTCACAGGCATGGAGGTTGGTCCCTGGAGGGCAGCTGGGGGACACCTGAGCAGAAGCTGAAGGACAAGTTGGGGCCAACCAGTAGCAGATGTCAGGGAAGGTTTGACTCCATGGGGAGAGGGACGAGCTGGTGAGACCATGAGGAAGGTGATGATGAGAGGGAAGAAGGGGGAGACATACATGTTAATGAGCACATATGCAAATTCACTCATGCGTCCACCCGTTTATCCATCCATCCTTGGACAGGCACATATCAAGCCTGGACTCCCCGGTGCCAGGCTCTCTGAATCAGACCTCACTCTTGCTCATAAGGACTTCATAATCTCTGGCAAACATTCTGTGTTGCTTGTCTCTGGTCGTTGGGCTGTTTTCCAGCCTTCCTTGCAATTCCTTTACCTCCAGCTGCTACTGTCTTTCATGTCCATGCCTTTATTAATAACACTTCAAATAAAACTCTAAATGGCAAAATGAAAAACCCTTCCAGCCAAGTATCAGGCCCCCTTCTGGGTCCTCTGACCGAGGTTCTTATACTAACAGCCTCTGAGTTACCCACCCCACCTTTGCTTGCTCTCTGGGTCATAATTAGCTCAAAGTACATGCACTCAGCCCCGTGTTTTATCAACTATATGGACCTCAGCTTTCCCTGTTTCTTCACCAGCATTCAAGGTCTTGGTCTGACCAGGAATCAGGCTTCGATGGTGAGATTTTGGGTTTTGTTTTGTTTTTGTTTTTGTTTTTTTCCTAAAAGCTTTCAGGTGATAACCTCATCATATCTGCCTGACTTAATTGGTATCAATTAATCAATTTGCACACCTGTGCCAGACGATGCTTTTTCTGGGTCTTTCCAGGGCTTACAGCCACTTATCAAACCTTATGGGTGAGGCCTGTAAATTTTTCCTGGTTCGTAGGAAAGAAGGAATCACACCTCACCTTTGCTCCTTTCTTTACAAAGTGCTCTCATGGACAGTATCTCATCAGACCCTCACTGCTTCCTTGGGATTAGAGCCAATTTACCCATTTTATAGGGGAGACAGCAGACTTTCCAGAAGGACGGGGCTGCAGCGGGGAATTGTGAAGGTCCAACACCCTTGTGATGCCTGAGTACTTCTCTGACCTGGTGATGTGCCATGGGATTTCTTTCAAATGTTTTCTTAAAAAGCCCATTTTACAGACATGTATTAGTCACCCAAGGCCTCAGCACGGTAGAGTCAAGACTCCAAGACTTCAGACCCTTGGTCCAATGCACCTTCTGCTACAAGATGCTGTCTTCGTCATTGGGAAGGTAAAGCCAATGGCCCATGACATGTGTGGTGATGGCTGGGAGGCCAGAGAGGGCTGGTGGGTGGCTGCTCCAGGCCCAGGTCTCCACGACTTCCCCAGATGTTCTTGCTCATTTTATGCTAAAGAGGGAAAGGCCCCTGGGCTACTTTAGAATCATGGGTCAAATCCAGACCTAAAGCATTAATGTTTCACGAAGATTCCAGTAAAATATTCCTTTGTCCTATGTGTCACAACTAAGGAAACTCATAGATTAAAGGCTCTCAAACATTTAACCAAGAAGGAAACAAAGAAATCCATGTAGGGACTGAGTCCCCAGATCCCCTTCCGTTACCGGGCTGCCTCCTGCTGGTATTTAAGACTCAGCTCTCCCACGATCCCCTCTGGGAAACCCTCCCAGCATGGGAGAGAGGTCCTCTTCTCAGTGACCTCAAGGCCTGTAGCACTTGTCACCCAGTAACTTCAAGGTTGGTTTCTACGTCCGTCTCTCCCTTTGACCTCAAACCGATTCTGGGACCTAGTGTGTGCAGATATGTTGCTCCCAGGAGCCCAGCTTGGTGCCTGGCAACAGCAGAGATTCGGTAGAGGCTGAAATGATATGAGGTGAATTTTTAAATAAAATGGTGTTTCCCACAATGAGTCCCATGCCTTGTTGGGAAGAGTTGAGCTAAGCAGGAAGTTCTATATTCAGACATCAGAGGAGGTACAGGTGGTGGGAGGTACAGAGGAAGCACGGGCATGTGGGCCCCTTTCTTGGGAACGTCTCAGTCATTCTTACTCCCGTGGATATGGCCTGGAGGAGCAGGACTGGCAGCATTTCCCACCTAACGGCTCCTAGTCAAGAACACATCCCCAAAGCAAACACCCTGCCGGGAGCTGTCCACCCAGCACTACGCTTCCCCTCCCTTGGCCACTGACCGTGTCTTTCATTAATGCAACCTATAACCACACTGAAGTTCAGTCAGTCACACCCCACTTCTCCGTGGAGAAGGTTAAATTACCCCACAGTAAGTCACAATGGCAATGTCACACAGTTTCAGACCACGAAGCCCCGCGGACCAAGTCTCACAGTTGGGCTCACAGAGTGTCCTCCTTCACCTTCCCCTCACCCACAGCCCTGCAGGCTTCTCCCTAGTGCTGCTTCCTTGAGGGGTTTCCCTGGTCTCAAGACAAATGGGGAAGTCCTAATAGCCAACCTGTGCTCTCTCTTTCCTATGGCAAGGAAAGGCCTTTAGGCTGGAAGAATTTCTCTGCTGGACACAATGGGAACCATTGGAGAAACCATGTGACAAAGAAGAGGAGTGAACACCATTGCCACCAGCCTTCCTCCCCAGTGCTGGACCCTCAGCTACCTTCCGGGGGCAGCTGCTAGACAGCTGCTGTCCACAGGAGCCCTTAAGGAGCCCGTGGGCCCTGAGTCTGTCTTTGGGGGTCCAGGACTAAGGAGATAAGCCAGAGCAAGTCAAAATGCCACTAGGTCGCCTAGGGACCGCCACGTAATACCCGCATCCATGTGTCTCCAACCCTGGGTGCCGACCTTCCCTCCTCTGACTTAGCCACTCCACCCAGTGGAGGCAAAACAAGCCTTTTGAGACTAATCTCAGGGCCAAGTCAAAAAAAGAGCCATTTCAACTTGTCCAGGACCCCTGTAGGGAGCAGCACTCAGCCTCTCGAAATTTGGATTCCAGCTGCTGTCATTTCCGTATGCTCATGTTGGAAGCCGGAAAGGTGGACATGATTGAAATTTGCATTTAAATGGAAATGGTTCAAGGCAAAAGGCCCAATGTTTAGAGAAATGAGAGTATCCATTTTTCTAAGAGGGAGGCCGAGTGTTATTGTGTACCATTAAGGTGTCACTGAGCCGAAATATGTTGAGAAATGGTAGACGCTGCTGCAGCTCACGGAGTGGCGACTGGCATTTGGAAATGACTCCATGATATGAATGAATTTAAACGAACCCTGCATCAAGCATGATTGCTTATAATGTTGGCCACCACCATTACCTAATTCCAGCCCTGCTCGCTAAATGGTAGACATTCTATTAGACAGCTTTCTGCTCTTTTTCAGTTCTAATAAACACCGGAACTGGTCCATCAACCTACAACTTGGCAACAGGGACCACCTTCCATAGGATACAGGCATACAGATCTTGACATGTTTGGCTGATGCCTCCCCAACACTGTCATGTGGATTTAATCCACATTATACTGACAGTTAATGAGTCATTAGAATAATCCAAGAGGAAATAGAGGTTAAGGTTGTAGGAAGCGTTGTATGCCCTTATCAGGCTGAATTCTCTACATTACACTGTGGTAACAAGGAGCCCCTAGATGTTTGTAACTTACAGCTACTAAGTTTTCTTTCTTTTTCATGCTCCGTGTCTGTCACAGGTTTGCTGAAGCTCTGCTTCTTACCTCCTCACTCCAAGGCTCATGTGATGGGTCACTTGCCATCTTGACTGTTCTGGTCACTAAAGCAGAGGGACAGAAAGACCTGGAGGATTTCTCACAGGCAAATACACAGTGTAGCTTCAAGTGGCATGTATTTCTCCAGCTCACAACTCATTGGCCAAAACCACTACATGATTCCAGAAACAAACATACAATGTGCCCAGAAGGCAGATACTGAGAAATCATGAGCACCATGAATAGCTACTTCCCCACTTTCTTCCCACGTGTTCAGGGGAGAAGAAACCAGGGAGGCTGCCTGTGAGGGTGTCAAAGGGAGGCAGATCCCCTCCCCAGACTGGAAGGCGGCAAACACAAGTGCTACTTAGAAAGTTACCCTTGGGAGGAAGGACTCAGGTAGAGAAACCAAAATAGAACCAACAAAGAACCAAAAGAGAAATTGAATGCACATCAACTTGGAAGTGTTGAACCAAAAGAAGGATCACAGGCTGGGAGTGAGCTCCATGGGTGAGATGTCTGGTGGGACAGAAGGAGGGATAAGTGAGTAGCTGAAGTGGGAACTCTTAGAATGTAAGACCCCGAACTCCTGCAGATGCAGAACCTTTAAATTACAGAGAAACACATGACCCTTGCAAAGTCAGAAATAGCCCCTTAAAGGAGTTCAGTTGCGGCAGAAAGCAGTCTAGAAGACCATGCTATCATCTGTGCTGGCTGTAATTTTAAGAGATTATTGGTTAGTTCAAAGAAATAAACAACTAAAAGATGCCAAATCGCATCCAGAGTTTTTGGACTGTTATCAGCTGCTGACTCCTAGAGAGTTCTGTCCCTTGGCCAAGCGAGGATTGCTTGGTTGTCTTCTGGGTATCACCTCACTCTTTGTAAAGTGAATAATCATTTGCTCATTTGTTCAACAAATATTTTTCAAGCTCTCTAGGACCAGAGCTTAGAACACTGGCTAATACATACCAGGTATTTAATTTAACAAATGTTTGTTGAAGGGCTTAATGAGTGACTCTCTACTCTGAGCCAAATGCTGTACTACAAGAAATAAGACTGACATCAGACACCATTCCAGCTGCCATGGAGCCTACAGACAGACCCACATCACAGTGAATCAAATTTCAGCAGGAGCAATGCTGACATAGTGGTGAGAAAATGGTCAATTCCAAGTGCCTTATGCTCAGATCTTCTCTTTTTAACACCTTTATTGTAGTATAATTCCTATACAGTAAACTACACATATTTCAGATGTACAATTTGATGAATTTTGATAGATATAGCTAAGTTCTTCTAAGTGTCCTTCCCGTATTAATGTATTTAATCCCCCAAACAGCCATACAAGCTACACATGAATGACATTCCCACTATATAAATAAACTGAGGTCTAGCAGTTTTGATTGTCTTACTCAAGCAGAGATGCCAGAATTTAAAACAAGCTGCCTGGCTCTGGAACCCATAACTAAGTTTCTATACAAACATAGAAATACAAAAGAGGAAGTCAGTATTCCTGCAGACACAAAGACATGACACTGGGAAAATATCTCAGTAGAGTTATTTAACCTGGGCCTCAAAGGATAAGCAGGAATACACCAAGAGGAAAAAGGGGAGTCCAGGGCGACGGTCCCTAGAGGACCTGGGGACTGGTGTCCTTTTATACTGGATGGTAAGTCCTTACGGGCAAAGACCACTTCTGTTCATCTGTGCCCCCTGCTTCCTGGAGACCATGACTAGCACACAACCATATTTTACTGAATCGAAGACACCATCAGTTGTAAGATGGAACACTATCATTCGTGCTATTAAGAAAACAGAAAGACAACAGAAAACATTGACAAATAAAAAATGCTTTCTTATTACTTAGGAATTTTATTTTATACTTACAGGAAAAATAATTTAGGCTTAAGGAGACATATTTTTTCTCCTATATCACTGTTGTGACAGAAAATAAATATGGTTATGGTAGTCTTAAAACTGATTCCCAGATTGCAGCTTTCCTGAATCACTTTTTCAGTTAAAGTCTGCGGTTTGCTTCCTCCACACAGTACGATTGTCTCCACGTCAGGAGTGCTGGTGGTACAGCACTTCTTGAAGTAATTATGGTCCTTGATGCTGAGCTGTAAGTCTGCTTTGCAAATATGTAGAACTAGCTGATTTCTGATTCCTTGGGAATGTTGCTAACCCTGGATGGTCTACCACCTTCCCACAAGGCTTTGAGTCCTTGGGATTTAGAAAGGTGCTGTACCATCCTCCCCTGGTTACCGTTATCTCTGCAACACTGCGAGATGCAATGCTAGTAGCCCTTGGACATGCGTTTCCATACAAGCTGTGACTGCATCATGACTGTGCTTTGTATAGAGCCATGGGTACACGCTGTGGGATTTTAAGGTGTGTCCCAATTTCATACAGATGTTTATGTGTGCTTCTTAAAATGCTTAAAAGAAAGCAATAGGAACCAATAAACTTCTGCTGCATAAGTGGATGAATGAGAGTTTGAAAGACCCTGGATATCAGAAAAAACAAGCAAACAATTTGAACTTTATTCTACAAATCACAGGCAGTCTCTTAGGTTTTGGGAATGTGAGTTCTTGAGTTATGTGGTGGTAAGTTCTGATCTTGATTTTTTAAACCAATGACTACTAAAAAGAAAATCCTCCACACCCAGGAATTTTATGGCCTCAAATAATCAGGGGCTTCCACATAAAACCAGATGGAGTTTAGCTGAGCTGATACTATGGAGAGTGGACCTGTGGGACTGGCTGCAAGCCCAGAGCGCCGGTGGGAATGATTGACATGCTGTCCCTGCTGGAGGCAGGGGGTCAGGTCAGCTTCCCCCTCCAGGTCCCTTCAAGCCCATTGACTCTGTATTCCAGCAGCCGTGCTCAATGCTGCTTACATTTCCAGACCAAATGGAGTCTGGGACAACCTGAAGACCCCTGGGAGGTGCCCAAGGGCTGTCTGAAAGATCCTCAGGACTTTTCAAGGCTGTTTAAAATAGTATAAACTTTATGGTTATGAAAGGAGTGAGCCTGGCCTCATTTGCTAAATCCTGATGCAAAGAATGGCTCTAGAAAAATTTCTCAGAGTTGGAATGGGATAATTTCAAAGCAAAGGATATAATATGGTACCACGGGTACCACATATAAATCAATTTGAGAAAACTTAGGCTAGCTGATGGTTAAATAATGCCATTAGCCAATATCACTGAGAATGAGTTATGGATCATGAATCCATTTATTCTCCAACCTCATCTTATGAAGCAGATACAATTACTGTTCTGTCCCATAGATGAGGAAACTGAGGCTCAGAGAGATTAGGACGCTCTTCCTGGAGCTGGCAAGTGGCCGAGCCTTGACCAGGGGCCAGACAATCGGACCCTTGGGCTCCAGGTCTGGACTTGGACACGGCATATCCCACACTTCCACCTCTGACCCACATGAGTCAGGATGTTCCAGATGCATCCCTCATCAGCTCTGTTAGGTAAAGTCCATGAACCTCAGTTTCCTCATTTGCAAAGTGGTGGCAGAAGTAATTCCCACCTTGCTGGATGGATGTAAGAGTTAAGGAGTTGGATGGAAATGCACACAGAATGGTGTGTGCCTGGTTGGGAGTTAAGTGTTCTCCAAGTGTTAACTCGATAAGATAACTTACTAGTTGTATTATTATCAGCCAGCTGCTCTTTCTAATACCTGTTTCTAGTTAACCAAACAGTTAATAGTTAACTAGGGCTGCCTGCATCTTCTCCCATGTAACCTAAATTATCTGAACAGGAGTAGACGTTGCCTCTCGGAACTCCAAGAGTGAAAGCACATTCACCATGCACACCATGCATTCTCTGAATCCCTTCTTTGGCAATGAACCTGACCCCCTTGAGCTGGTATTAAGGTATCATCTTGATCAACAGTTGACCAATTACTAGGGACAGGCCAAACCAAGCCATTGTCTGTTTTTTGCAAGATCATTAAGAGTTGTTTTCACATTTTGAATGATTGAAAAAATCAGAAGAAGAATCTCTTAGGACATGAAAATTACATGAAATCCAGTCTCAGTATCCATAAATAAAGTTTTACTGGAACCCAGCCACACCCATTTTTTTGCACATTGTCTACGGCTGCATCTGCTCTACAGCAGCAGAGTGGAGCGGCTGTGACAGAGAACGTGTGGCTTCCAAAGCCTAATGTGTATACTATCTAGTCCTTCATAGAGAAAGTTTACTGACCTTTGTCTTGGGCAACTGTAGCAAAGCCGGCAATGGAACCCTCTCCTCTCTTTTTCACTCCAAAACATCTTCATCCTTTTCTTCTACCCCCTGGTCCCCCAGTGATTACACAGCACAGTGCCCTGGACGTAGAAAGTCTTCATTCATGTTTCCTAAACTAATTTAAAATTCACATTTTACACTTACCTCATTTTTTTTTTTTACTTTTTAATAGAGTTTTGTATCACTTCACATTTAGTTTGATTGATCGATTCATGAATTGATTGATTGATCTATTGTTTGATGCCTGATTTAGTCTAGACTGTATCATGGGGCGTTAGATCTCAGTCATTGAATTCTACCAGCCTGTTTCCATAAGTTACTTCCGTGGATAAAATTCTCTAAATCTGAATACTGGCTTCTTTCTTTTCACCAGCTTTGTGGAGATAAACTTGATTCTGAAGTCAGCATCTCAAAAGGATTTTGACAAGATATTCAGATCACTTCTAACTCCTTTCCCTGCATTTCTCTCCTCCTGCCCCTTTAGTGATTTTTTTTTTTTTAATACTTGGGACAGGTTTGCAAATATTCAAATGGGGACTCAGTGGAAAAAAAGAGAAAAAGATCCTGCAAGAGAGAATTCACCAAGGTAATGCATTCATTGCCCTTTCCACCTTTGTAAGTTTCACATCTCTTTCAAAATATTGTCTGTGTCATTCCTCCCACACATGAAAAGTAGCCCATATCACTTGTAGAATATGCCCACTAAAGATTGCTCTAACGTCCACCCACTGAAATGTTTTTTACTTGGAAAGACTTCAACAGGTTGCACTGCTGGGGACCAAAAATAAGATTTTAATTGAAATATAGATAAGATAGGAGCCTTTAATTTACCTTCTCCCTAAGCAACAGGGCTTTCCTGGCTGCATCTGATAGATGGCTTTTTCCCCTTCTTTCTTTTTCAGCCTAGGCTAGAGCAGAATTATCTTATCTTCAGATGAAATATTTTAGGGATTTGGGGATTTTGTGTGCCTCAGGACATAGGACAGCATTTGTGAAAAGATCACTGTCCTCTTTTGGAGGCAAATTCCATCCTTATTGAAATTCTGATGTAAGAAAAATTCTGCCATCTCATTACCATCCTGCACGCCACACATTTTATGTACTTTTATAGATGAGCATGAGAATACTAGGGGCAAAAGAGAGAAAAGAACACAAGGAGATTTCCCCTGCAATCATGTCAGATGAGACATTTTTCTCCACCAACAAAAGAGTTTGTATAAAATGTGCTGCTATAAAAGTGAATCATGTTATTCTTACGGGGGGCTCTAAGGGACAATGCATTCTGGACCATGAGATCACTGTCACCACTTTCAGAGTAAATAACACAGACTCTTCTTCTCAGCCTCTTGTCCACGTGCACACCAGGGCTTCCCCGCTCCCCCCGCCGCCCCGCCAGCCAACCCAGCCCCACCATCCCCAGGTCTGGTGGAACAGCAGGGACCAATAGAGAAGGGCACATAAGCCACACGACACACAGTTCCAAGGCCAAAGATAACTGAATTACCTGGTTGTCTGCAGTGACGAATGCAAGTCATAGAGACAGGATGAATAGTCTGTTTTTACTGCATTTCTGGCTGCAGTTCCAGCTTTTAGTGTCCATGCCTGTACCAAATGGCCACAACTCCACCGTAGCGGCCATTTCTGGCTCGTAATGATCCCTCAAGCACCACTTGAAATGCAGCTTTGAAATCACCCTTGTGTTTCACAGACACGAGAGGTTAGCCCATCACTTCCATGTGGGATGCAATTCTACAACATATTTGACTTTATGATTGCATGAATGATGCAACTTTCTTAGTTTTAAATTAGGTTTGAAGACAAGTGATAATCATTAATAAGCTGTGTACTTGTTTTTCTCTTTCATCTTTGCTAACCAGATGAACTCTACCTACTTTTATGCGGCTGTTCCAATTTTTGCCTGTCTGGCAGCTTTGTGGACTCTTTGTAAAGAATTCCGTGTACCAAGAACATAGTTGGTCCTTAATTCAGTAGAGTAGACATTGGGTAGACAAGAAAGCAAAGTGGAGGAAAATGTGGCGTATTGGAAAAGGCACAAGAATTAGTGTCAGAGCTCAGTCGGACTTGAGTCCTGGCTTTTGAGAAGACACTAAAACTCTTCACTGCCTCGTTTCCAAGATGGCAGATGTAAGGCGTATCTGAGGGGTTGAAGTGGGGTTGGATTCACCTAACGCTCATACCTACACTTGGCAGAGACTCTGGCTTTGGTTACCCACCAAACATGAATTCATTATTCCCTTTTCCTGTTTTTAGTGGCTAGATTAGCTGAATCAGAAATTATGTCATTTCAATGGCATCCTCTTTTTTTGCCAATTTATTCTCCCTCCCAGGAGAATTAAGAGGTTGGTAGGTCCACATGCTTTAAGAGAGCAGAAACTCCATGTGTTTATCCATCACTGGGTGGCCGGCATCAGGTCAAGGCCTGGCACACAGTATCTTGTTACTGAGCAAATGTGCAGATGTGCCTGAATGACAGATATTCCCCATTCCATTGACAGGCCAAAGGAAGATACAAGTTCCACAACCAGTTCTGCTTTAAGGCGACATACGTATGCCTAAAAATCAAACACTATGCAAATAATCACGCACTTGTGCAATAAACCACAGTATTAACGGGGAAACATTCAAACACTTCATCAATGGCACATTGGAGAAAAAAAAAGACCTCATAGAAAAGGTATCGCATATTCAATGGCTAAGAAAAATATATGAATACTGCACTAAATATGGTGCTTTACCTCGAAAAAGGCTCAAAATTTGCTTGTGGAAGTGATGTTGGAAGAGTTGAAGCCGTTGAGTTATTGCAAAGTGGTAGAAGAAGGGCTTTCTGAAATGAGAGGAATAGCTGTAACGTGGGCAGTGCATGGCTGTGAATTCTAATACACATGGTAGACTGGGGAGGTAGATGATGTTTGCAGGCTATGCATGTGAATGCAATCTGTGCATTTCCGTGTGGCTCCATCCACATGGATGCAGTTTTCTGCTCTCACCTGGTGTTTCCTGCACAGGAAATGACACATGCACAAATGCAAATTTAAATCAATCACATTGAAATAAATGTGTTTTCAAAACAAGGGTTAGAGGAAAACTGGCTGTATCTTCAAGTATTTAAGGGGCTCTCCTAAAGGAAAATGAACAGGCTGGTTCTTGGTTTCTCAGAGGGTGGACCCACGGGGAATGGACAGATATTAGCGAAGGCAGCTCAGGTGTTGATGTGAAATGTACAATGTAACACTTAAGAGTTGTTTGGCCAACAGTTCCCATGGGAGGCAGCGGGTACCATGAGAGGTTCAAGCAGAGAATGGCCATCTATTAGGTAACTATAGAATGGGGAGTCTTGATTGGCCTCTGAAAGTCTCTCCAGATATAAATGTTAAAATTCTTAATTGTATGCTTTAAGTTGTATCTGTAAGGCCAAGAACAACCAGGTGAAAAGTCAAATATTAAGTCAATAAAACGTTCGCTGTGTCCACAATATGCTGAATTTCTGGCAAGTTGGTATGTGTGTATGTGTGTATGTATGTTGGTGTGTGTCTGAGTGTGTGAGCTATTTCTAAATGAACTAACAATACTGTGTGGATAAGGACTGTATGAGGTTAATACCAGCGACTGAAACAGAAAAACCCTCAACTTCCAGCGATGCAACTCATTCGAAGTGTAATTCTTTCTTAAGTTCATTCTAACATGTGTATCTCTGAAGGAAACAGCGGTTTTCAAATTCACTGTACTTTTCTTCATCAAGCCGGAGGAGAGGAGCTGAGCCTTCATCAGGGCACAGAGAACTGTGGAAGAAGTCCGGTACAATGCCTAATGGAAGGGAGGCCGGTCAGTGTTATCTAGCTGGGTGCTTGGGAAGGGGGTGGGTGTGGGTGGCAGAGGCTGTGAACTCCTGGCAACCTCTTCTTCAGTAGACCTCACCTTGTCCATATCTGTCAATCAATGTTGACATCTTGAGAAAAGTTAACTCATTTCAGGAAAGGGAGAAATACAGCCAGCATTTATTAAGTACATATCATGTGCTTAACTATATTCTTTATACACGTGCAAGTACTGTTTCATTTAATAATTACAATAATGCTGTTAGTTGGACATTGGTCTTCCCATGTACAGATGGAAAGATTGAGGTTAGAGACAAAAAGCAAGTTAGACAAGATGACGCAGCTATTTACCTGTCGGAGAGAGGACTTAAACTCTGAACATGAGATACCCCTTCTGTTTTCTTTCCCCGTGGCCCTTTGGAGGCACTCAGCTGGTAACTTTCGGCCTAGGGAGGAAGGTATCTTCAGTGAAGATGATCTAGACAGACGTGGGTGTGTCTTTAAAGATGGGGAGGAGACAAGAAGTGGGGGAGGACCTGGACGTTGGGTAGAAGCTGGTCCTCAGTTTGGTTGCTGAATGTGCATAATTCGGACATACAGCTTATTCTCACGGGAAAGGACACAGGCTTAGTGTCCAGACTGACCCCAGCTCCCAGACCCTCCTCTGCCACTCGTGTCACCTCAGTTTGGTTACGCCAGTCATCCTCCCGAGTTTCAGTCCCTTCAACGAAAAACCAAATAATCAACAAATAATCTTCCCTTTCTGGAGTGAGCTAAGAGTCTGTTCATAGAAAACGTGCAAATGAATGCATTTTAAGCCCTTAGGTGCTATACAATTATCATCATTATAGAAACTAGGCATTTGTGTTGCAGGAGAAAAGAACAGAAAGATCATATTCAGGTTGTTTGTGGGGAAAATACAAAAACTTGATCCTGAATGCAGAGAGAGGGAAAAAAAAAAGACAGTCTATTTTTTCTCCTGCTGTTTCAATGATAGCTATTAATGTTTTTAAGTCTTTCAGATTGGTCTTAAGGACTCACTTTTCTGAGGTCTTGTTGCAGCTGAAAAGCCCATGGGAGCGATTTCCAGTAATCTAAGTTAATAAGCTATAAACTAACTTTTCTGAAGATTAAAAAATAAACCCAAAAATCGACCACCTTTGACAAAGTAATTGCACCAGCTGTAAAACAACCAAATGCTGGTTAGCAGATGTATCAAGGCATTAGTGTGGAAAACTATATATATGTATATATATATATATTCTTTGTTCATAAGATGCTGGTTGTCTAGCATCATGAAATCACCAATATTGGACTATCTTCCTTTGTGTGGGGTGTACTAGTCAGGGTTCTCCAGAGAAATAGAACAGGGGTTGCACATATTTAGAGACAGATAGATTCATTTTAAGGAATTGGCTCATGCGATTGTGAAGGGTTGATAAGTTCAAAATCGTCAAGGTAGGTTGTAGGCTGGAGAACCCAGGGAAGAGTTGCAGTTGGAGTCCAAAGGCCATCTGCTGGCAGAATTTCTTCTCTCTCAGGGAAGGTCAGTCATTGCTTTATTGAAGTCTTCAACTGATTGGATGGGGCCCACCCACATTAGGGAGGGCAGTCTGCTTTATTCAAAGTCTACTGATTTAAATGTAAATCCCATCCAAAAAAGACACTTGCTGAAACATCCAGAATCACATTTAACCTATTTTTTGGGCACCTTGATGCAATCAATCTGACATGTGAAAATCCCCTTTACATGGCAGTAATCCATGATGAGATTCAAAGTGGCAAAGGGAGAATCCTGAGTCTAGAGTCACCTGTCCTCATTCCAAAAACCATTTGAAGACATGTTCTCATGTTAACTTGTCGAGATGGAGGTCCATTGTTCCCCGTGAATAAAAAGGCCCAGGAGACAAAGAGAACAGAAGTTATGAAACAAAAATATATAAAGATGGGCATCTATCATCTGCAAACTCCAGATTTCTTAGTCTCCCCATCACCTTTTTACTCCACAATGTAAGATCATCCATCACCAATGTGTCCCTCCTCCTTTATGAATTTTATTTTCTTTTGACAAGTAAATCCATTATCTGGGGGTCACACAAACTGTTGACTTGCTGCAGGTGTGGTCTTTGCATCGGTGTCTGCCATCACACCATAATACCAGCTCGCACGAGCTCTTATGTGGGCGAGGGATTGAGCGCCCTGCTCCACGCCTGCCACCAGTTGCCTGCACAACGGTCACTATCGGCCGCACCATTAGGTATTGTCATCTGCGTTTTGCAGACCAGGAATCTGCATCTCGAAGAGCTGAGACAAGTTTCCTAGAAACACACAGCTTGTAAACGTTGATGCTGGGTTTCAAACTCAGGCCCATCCGTGCTGAAACCTGCGTCTGTGACCATCGGGTAACTTGCCTTCTTTGTAATCTTTTTCCAGTTTTTTTTTTTTTTCTTTTGCCTCTCTGACATTTTTTTTTCCCTGTGTTATTTAGAATGTGTCTTGCTCTTGGGTTTAAAATATCTGTTTAATTCAACAATTCCCATTTAAAATTAACGACCCCACAGGTAGGGTGTTGGAATACTCTGTGTCTTGATCTGGAGAACGTAAAACTTCATCAGCCTGGGGGCAGAAGTTTAATGACCCTTCTGGAGGCAGGTCAGACCTCAATAAAAGCATTCAAAGCTAAAACACAAAGATTTAAAAATAACCAGATGACAAAACAAATCAGAAGACGAGGACAATAAAACAAGAATCACAGGAGCATAGAGGGTCCACACTGAAAGAGACTCCCTGGAAGGAGGTTCCTCTGCGCTGATGCTTTCATCACACGACACTGCCAGTGCTTGTCCGGGGGTGTTTTTGCCATCCAGCCAGACAGCAGCATTTGAAGGACAGAGCCTGGCACTTCTGGTCCCTTGACACAGGCTCTCGGGGTGAGTGAAATAGTTTTTCTGCTTTGCTGCGTTTCACTTGCACAAGTTAACCTGGTATCAGTCAAACACCTCATCTTATTTACCGATGGGCCCTTGGTGGAGACATTTATGACACACCTTGAATGTGCAGGGTGAGCTTTTCCCATACTGCTAAGTGCTCACCTTAATCTTCCTGATCATCTCCTCCTTACCCTGTTAAGTGCCCACTCACCTAAAACACACTGGGTAATGATGTTTATTACCCAACAACGAAAATATTGTTATTTACGGTTACAATCAGGATGTCATCAAATATGAATGCTCCCATTCGGGGAGGCCCTTCCAACTGATTGTTTATGTAAATGAAAGCGTTCGTTCATCATCTCATCCATTTGGGGAAGAAACAATCAGCCGGGCGGGCGGTTTCTCCCTGGAATATCCTTTTAATATTCAGTTCACCGGAAGCCAATCTGCAACAAAGAAAAAAATTAAAGAATTTAAAGATAAATCTAAGTCTATAGCAAGACATAAAATCGGCGTGCCTCTAACCACCGGCACACAGCGGGCAGTGAGTCAGCTGCTGTTCCTCTTGGCTGGGAAACTTACAGCGGACATCCAGGCGGGACGCACTTCATGCAGAGAGGCAAGCTCTCCATCCCAGTTTCTTCCACTCAGCCTCCAGCCAAGGAGATTGTCACTCAGCAGATGTAACTGCCCCGCCCTGTAACTGGCCATCGTCATGATCTCAGGGATGTCACATTTACATGCTAAGTCTTAGGTAACTTATCTCTGAATAGAAAATTAGATGGGCTCTAAATTATAACTCTAAAAATGTGTCCATAATGACCATCTCAATGGATAGGTCCCATTATACCATTAAGAAGGGAGAAAAGTGTTCTGGCTCTAACACCTGCAGTGATTAATACTATGGCTCTAAGTTTGTAATAAAAAGGAGAAAGAATCCCATTATAGGATTCTCTAAAGGGTTATACTTTTTTTTTCTCCTGTAAAAAACCAAGCAGCAAATGGGTGTGACTTTGCCAGCCATACGGTGTCTGTTCCAACCAGCTAATTCCACTCCAGTAGTGCAAAATCACCCGCTGAGAGAATGTCAACCAACAAGCATGTCTGTGTTCCAATAAAACTTTATTTTAAAAAATTATAAAACAGGAACCTGGCAAGATTTGCTCTGCGGACCATAGTTTGCCGATCACTGGTCTAAAGCATCACTACCGAGAGTATGATCCAACAACCCTTAGCCTTACAAGATATTCTTGGAAAAAAACAAATGATTCTCTAGACAAACGAGTCAGGAAGCACCACACATCTTGGTGGTGTCTCTAGTATATTTATCATGCACACTAGCCCCTCACAGATGGAAAAATCTTACTGCAAATAAACTGTTTAAACCAGAGTTTTCCCAAACTTATCTGACCTTCCTGGGTACCTACTCCCTCTTCCCACCCAAAGGACCCTAGTCTTGAGGGGTGCTTCCCTGAAGCCCATGTTTGTCAGCAGGCTGTGGGATGCAGAAAAAGGGAGAGTTCTAACCTCACTTTGCTAACCCTCCTCTGGGTGAGTCATCCTCTGAGGGGACGGGACTGGGATCTGGGGAGGCTGATAGATCCAGCAGGTCAGGACCAGGATGACTTGGTTGGGAACCTTTGTCTCAATGAGCTGAAGACTAGCCAAGAAGCAGCCTCATGACCTCACGGAAGGATCCATTTAAGAGACCTGAGTCTTCGTCTTCAGTTTACCGTTAATTAGCTCTGTGGTTCTGGGAAGCCGCGTCACCTTTTTGAGCTTCATGGGCAAAATCGCTTTCCTCGGCTGAAAAAGGAAGACATCCGCTTAGGAAATCCCTGAGGATTTTGTGGTTTTGTTGCCTTTGTTCCAGCTCTAGGATGATGATGATGATGATGATGATGATGATGATGATGATGATGATGATGATTAGTCTTTCAGGAGAGTTAGAATGTGGAAGCCAATTCAAGGGTGAGGAATACGCAGAAATAGGGACCAGCACTTCTCACCCATGGACTTGACTTCTTGACTATCAACTCCATGAAAACAAACTGGGTTGACTTTTGTTTCTGGATTCAGAACCGCAAGGATCCAGGCCGCAGGAGGAAAGCAGTGCATCCCCAAAAAGACCACTTGATGGACTTGCGCTCAGAGGCAGAAGTCCTGATCTGAACCCAAGTTCGGCACCTGTCATCCATGGGACCATGCACAATTACCCACTCTTCTTCTGGCCTCAGTTCCCCTGTATCCCTGGAGATGACGGAGCACAAAAGATGCTTTCTAACCTGTCGTAATAAGCGAAGGATGTTATCATTAATGCCAAGACTGCTACCATCCCTGTGGTCACTCTGCACAAAGCATAACAGGCCAAACAAAATTACCCTGTGAATATTAAACACTTTGTACAGCTGGCAAAGCTGTTGAGGGAACAGCAGCTGCTCTGTAGCCCCGCCCTGGTGTAGACTAGCCTCCTCCTCTGCAAAATGGGCATCTTTTAACTCAGAGACATGCTGAGAGAAGGATCTATAAGGTAGAACATGCTATTAAATGGCTTCAACATATTATTATACATAAAAACAAGGGTAATGATATTATTAGTGGGACATGCCTCACGTAGGAACAGGGAGCCAGCCTCAATTTCTGCAGGAAGAATTTGCTAGAAATGGCAGGACCGTCTATCCCACTGCAGAATACAAAGGGATTGGCCTCGAATCCCAAAGTTTGCAAAGGATTTGAGAAAAAAGAAAAAAAAAAAAAACATGACTTTGCTTTCTTGAAAATGTATCCAATTGAATTTCCTTTCAAAGGAGAGCTGAATGATCCCTTCGTTTCGGTTAGAGCCGGCTCAAAAACGCCGCCTCTGCACAGCGCGTTACGCACATCATTTATTCAGCAGATATCATAATAAATTCCGGGCCGCTCTTAGGGAGAGAAATTTCAATATTAGATAAAAATAGTGAGATGGCGACGGCAACTGTGTTTGTCTGGTACGCAGAGTAAATAGGATTGTTAGCAATTGCTAAAGGCTTCGGAAGAAGATAGGGAAACAAAGATAGCTCGTGCCTGGTTCTCCGCCGACCAGTTGCTGAGGTTCAGGGAAGCTTGATTACCTTCTGCCATGCGTGCTTCCGAGCAGGCCCAGAGATGAGCTCCCCCTTCCTCCTATTTTCTCCTAAGAGTAGCTGAATGTTATCCTAATGAGAAATCTGCTCAGATTTGGAAACAGGCTGGTGCTGCCTCCTCTCCCCATCCTTTTAGCCTCCCCTTATTTCTCCCTCTCTCTCCCTCTTTCTCTCATACACACACACACACACACACACACTCATAAGAATGTTCAGTGTCACAAGGCATCAGAGGTCCTGTCTGGGCTCCCACCACGCTGGCCACGCAGACGTGACTCTGGCCGGCACTCTCCCCCCTAAATGTGTGCTCTTCCATCTGCATCAGCAGAGCCCAGACTGGAGACTCTCCAAGCATCCCTGCTCACACCCTGTACTTGTCAGGACTGACCTACATTGACCACTGATGAGGCCCGGGCCTGGTCACCTGCTGTCCGTGTATTAACTCATTGGGTCCTCACAGTGCCCTGGGAGACAGGCAGCATTCACCCCTCCAGGTGAGGGATGAGGACACCGAGGCATGGAGAAGGTCCTTAGTTGGCCCCAGGTCACATCAAGGAGCTGGCCCAGCCAGAACTCCAACTGGAGACCCATGGTTCCAAAGCGCAGAGCAGAGAGCACAGATCGGAGAGGAAGGATCCTCGGTCAGACCCCTAAGGCTGCGGCAGGTGTCTGTTCCCTAATGTAAGCAGGATTCACGCGCACAGCAGTCCGCTCGGCACCAAACAGAACAGGAAATTGCAGAAGTGTCCTATTGTGTCAACAGGAGCCCTGGAGGCCATTGGAAAGAGTGGATCTTGGGAGACAGAGCTGCAATTTCCAGGAAGAAGTCAGCACAAGAGATGAGCTCCCACTGATGTCCAGGCAGAGGGGAGGCGGCCCAGGGCTGAAGGGGTCCAGAGACACTTACACAAAGACACGTTTGGAAGGGGCCATGAAGGGCGGGTCTGATGTGGAAACAGGAAGAGGCAGGCCAGGGGGATGAGCGGTGGGAGAAAAGCACAGGACAGGAGAGGGAGAGGCTCCAGCAACAGCCGGGCTGGGCTGAGGGCTCCCCCCGGCAAGGGAGGGGAGATGAGGAGGCTGTGACCGCCGTCTCCAGCACATCTCTCTGCTTTGTTTTGCTTCATTTTGAATCATGCTGAACGCCAGTGGGGTACTCGCGGTGGCTATGGAACGACTGGGTGAATTTTTGCATGAGGATTCTGAACCACACGGATGAGGGGCAGGGTTGCAGGCAGGACCTGTCATGAGCACAGGCACCAGACTCGACGAAAGCCCTGTGAAGTGACACGCAGGGCGCTTCTTCATTATCTTCTGGACGTGGACAACGTGGGTTAGTATCTAAGAATGCAGCATCTAAATTACTGCAATAAACTCACCTCCTGTCCATTCATCCATCTCCCCGGAAGAAGAATAGGTAGGCAGAGCACGTGTCTCGCTGTGCACAGCTCCTGCATGTGTCTTTCCTTTGGCTCCTCCACATGGCGTCGGGGAGCCGCAGGGGAACAGCTGGGCTGTGGGGGAATGCTAGCGCCCTGTGGGACCAGAACTTGCCCTCCAGCCCTTGCATTTGCCCCATTAAGAACTTCCTGGTTTCTGTGCCCACTGGTAACCATTTCTGTGTTGTTCTCTGAAGCCTCCTGACAGTTTCAAAACCAAGAAGCATGACTCAATCCTGGTCGGGGCTCCACTGGCATCTCCTGAATGAAGAGAGTGAAATTCCACGTGTAGGAAGATTCTTGAATCTTTCTTCATCTACTCTGTTCACCCTTCTTCAGAACCGAACTTCAGACTGAAGCAGAGGAGGTACTAATGTGAGGCTTTCTGTTTGCCTCCTGAGGGATCAGATCCTCTCTAGCAGGGGGCTGGGTGCCTTCCGAAACAAGGCCCCACCTGGCCCCCTTTGTTTCTGCAAGGTCAGCCTCCTCATCTCCACAGACGGATGAGAAAGCTGAACTTCAGAGCCCTCACAGAGTGCAAAGAAAATCACTCCTTGGCCTTTTTGGCTAAGATCAAGTACAGAGTGCAAAGAAATATAGAAAATAGAAAAGAAAGAGAGAGAGAAAGAGGGAGAAATAAAAGAAGAAAGGAAGAAAGGAAGGAAGGAAGGAAGGGATTCAGACACAGTGGATCTGATTTCAAAGTCTTCGTTTCTACCATTATGCTCTGTTTGATTCTCCTGCGTAAAGAAAAAGAAAGGAAGCTGCTGATTCAGTTTCATCACCTACAAAATGAGACAGTAAAAGGTAACTCAAACATTGATTGGGAGAACTGAATTGTCTACGGCTTCCCCACTGCCGGGAATGAGGGCAGGTGCCCACGATGTCAGGGGAATCTAAACCTGGAGCTTCTACAGGAGGAGGGCCAGGAGGGCTGGGAAGTGGATAAGGGAACGGGGTGGAGGCCAAACGTCTTCCTCAAGCTCACACGGCTCAGTATCAGTCTTTCGGTTTCAACTCGAGCGTGTGCCGTTCGCCCTGTGCACCGCCCGGCAGGACCAGCTCCACTGGAGCCTCACTGTGCTCTCCTCCCTTCTCGCCTTCTGACCCCATCCCCTCCCTTGTCCACTTTCTAGGAAATAAGAGGTAGAGAGTGGAAGTGATTTGAGAGTCAAGAGACCTGGGTTTCAATCTTCTTCCTTGTCTTCTTCTGTGTGAGTCTGGAAAAGTCTCTTGAACCCTCTGAGATTCAGTTTCTTTCCGCATAAAAGAAAGGATTTGGACTCAATTATTTTAAGATATTTAAATCTTAGCATTTCCCCTCCACCATCTCCTTATTCACCTCCTCCTGTTGTCACTTACTCTCATAGAAGCTCAGAGAACACAAGGGGAAGACACACCCAGATCTGCAAACACGGAGGCAGAGAGAACACCAAAGCTGGATTCCTCCCCAGGATTCTCCAGACAGATTCAAGGCCAGGCCTCTAGGCTGGTGCTGACGGATTGATTCTAAGAGCCTAAGTGTCTCATGTACGTGAAATCAGGTTCACATCCTGCTCTGGAGAGTCTCCAACCCGGACCAGCCTCATGGAAACGGGCAGAGAGGAAGCCGTGATTCATGCTTCGTGCGGCCGGACTCCAGGTGCCATGAGCCCTGCTCTTCCTTATCAAGGCACAAAGCCTGGGAACAGGATTTGCAAACAAGGTGGGGGGAAAGCGAGCCTAGGAGAAGAGGGATGAGAGGAAAGAGAGGAAGACAGAACATGGAGATAGAGCGGGAGTCAGGGAAAGAGACGTCAAGCAGAAAAGGGATCTGAGCAGGAAGGTGACAGACAGACAAAGAAACAGAAGGCAAACAGGAGACGGGAGAAAACGAGGAGACGGACGCACTAAAGACTAAACGCTAGCACCCTTGCGCTTTGCTGTCTAGATCCCCAAATCCATCATTTCTACTCACATAAACCAGAGCAGATTGGACATTTACGAGACACATCACCACGTCTCCGTCATCCAGCTCCCCCTGCAGGGAGGACAGTTATGTGTCCCCTTCAGGAGGACGACAGTGAGTCTTCAACAAGACATTTTCCTGAAGCTGCTTGAGAGGTGAGCCCAGAGCCAGGCCCGCCTTACTCCAGAGGCCAGGGCTGTCCACCAGACTGGCCTGCCTGTCTCCAAGTTCAACCCTGTTCTCACCCAAAGAGTCTCAGACACACACTGAACTCGGAAGCCTGGAAATCAGTTAGAACAAGTGAGGGGAAAAAAAAAAAAAGTTTTAACCTGAACCACACATACCAATTGACTTGGGGGCCAGACCCCACATATCCCAGAATTTTTTTTTTTTTTAAGATATCAGGCCAGTAAAATCAACATCTACTGGAAGATCACACCTGAGCGGCAGACGCAATTGCACATCTAACAACTGATGTATTTTGTATTTTTTAATCCCTCAATTCAACATCCGACCACTAACATATGACCAGCCGTGGGGGGAGGGTGCATTTTCTGGGGACGGCATCATTATTTCCTCAGGACAACCTCTGCCGCCCGGGGCGCTTATGATGTAGTGAGAGATTTCACATCTGTGTTTAAATATCTCTTAAAGAATATTCTTTAAAAGAAATGAAAAAGCAAAAATGCCAGCAACCTGCAGGGTCTGGACAATAGAGAATATACATAAGCTTTAGTGCAAGTCTGGCCTCTTTTACAGACTGGATTTGGGGTCAAATCAACCTTCCAGATCCTCAGTTTTCTCCTCTAGAAAGTGGAGCAGGTAAGAGCACAGTTGCCGTACAAAGTCAAAGTCAAAGTCAAAGTGCTACGTCAGTGACTTGACCCCCAGAGTCCATTTATTAGCAGGGGCCCAATAAAGGTACACGCCCCAGTTACATTCCAAACAGCGAGTGATTTTTTTTCCCCCAGTTTTGACTTAATGCTATTTCCTTATCTGTTTTTTTTATTCCTTCTATTCTTAAAAAGTTTAATCAAAGGGACAGTGAACTGGAAAGGGAAAACATGTCAAAATGACGAGAATTCTGAAAAGACATCTTTCCAAATCGTGCAGCTTGGTGCTGGCAAGGTGACAAGGGCCCCTACAACCCAGTGCAAACAGAGAGCTGCAAAATCACGCAGCTCGCGTGTGCAATATATGTACGTTAGGTGCCAAGTGCTAAGGAAGTGCTTTTAAACAAATGACAAATACGATAAGACTCTTGGAGAATGAGGCCAAGTGAGTGTGAGGGTTTTCTAGATTGCGACATGGACCTGTGTTCATCTCGTCCCCGCCTGCCAGCCAGCACCAAGCCAGGGACCCCACGTAGGACCCCCGGCTCCCCTCCACCTCCGTCTGCGAGCCTGTGTCGCGTGGCCCCGCAGACCCGTGTGCACACGGTCAGGAAAGCGCAGCTGCATTTCAGATGCTGAGCGGCTGGGCTAGAGAGCACCGGACAGCGCCTTCTTTCCCAATCAACTTAATAAACTTAGCTAATAATTTCATTCACCGCATGGCAAATCCACCAGCTCATGCCGACAGCAACTTAAATGGAACAGGGTCATAAAAATCCCCTTGTATGCGGATTGCAGGATGCCATCGTGGAAAAGGAGACGGGATGACAAAGTGAAAGGGAAAAGGCTGTGATTCTTTTATGTGAAGATTACGTTTAAAAATAACCAGCTAACTGTCTGCACTTTTCGGGGGCCTGACGTCTCGAAACGCATTTAGATTGATGTAGACCGAGGCTGAAGTCCTCGTGCTGAGTGAACAGGCAAGTGCTCTTAATAGGAGCTGCAGTTTCTCGACATCTGTTAGGGAAAAGGGAATGGAGAAACAACAATTTAGAGTGAGATTGGTTTTGTTAAATGCATTTAAATTCCAAGATTAGTGGTGTTCTTTCTTTTTCAATTAGCATTTACTTGTAGAAAGGTTACAGATGAAAGGACTGGGGGCGGGGGGGGGGGGGAGGCCGGGTGGGGTTCTTCCCTCACCGAGAGGGCACTCCAAAGCATAGTAAAGCTAAAATAAGAAGAGAACAGAAGACTGAAAAGAACTTAAAACCGGTGCCAAATCGAGACGGCAAATCTTGAAGGGGAAAGCGTTCGAGAAAGAAAATAAAATAAAAATAAAGTTGAATCCGGATTGGATGCTCCTGTCCTCTGGGTAGAGAAATCATAAATTGCTTTGAGAAAAATGTAGAGATGTGTCTTTTCCAAGCCAGTTACTAAGTGGAATTCGCATGGATCCCCAAATACATGCCCCCCCCAAATACATGCCCCGGTTCTGTCTGAGGGCATGAAGAGCTGTAACTAGCTCGCCTTTTTTTTTCTTTTTTTTTTTTTGATAGAAACATAAACAGAGACGAAAAATGTAGGGAATGTTTCACCTGTTTTACTGCCATTAAATAAACCTCATCTGCTACCAAGCTGTTTTGGGTGACATTTGTTAAATAAACACATTTTGAGGGAGACTGAAGCACAAGGGAAGAGACATGTAAGCTGTGTTCTCGGATAAATTCTGTTTGTTTCTCAGCACCCCTTCCCCCTGCCCTCGGGGCAGAACGAGGTGGTAAATTCAGATTTATAGTTTCCCATAGGTAGCTTAGGTCTAAACTCACACAGCCACCACCAAAAGTGTATGCTATTGTGAGTAAAGTTTTTTTTTTTTTTAACTCTTTCTCTGCCTCGTCCCCCATTTTTCTGCTCCATTATTCTCACCACCTCTCCTTCCCTCGGTGAAACATCTTTATTCAGTAGTAGTTTTGTTTTGTTCTTTTTCATTAAGGAATTAGATTGAATGTTTAATTTTTTTTAATTTTAAAAATTAGGTTTTTTTGATTTAAAATTTATTTTATACTTCTCTATGCTTTCTTTTTTAATCTATTAGTATGTAGATTTTGTGCATGGCTGCAACTTTTAAAATGTTGTCAGATGGTCATGATTATTTTAAAATATGTAGATTGAAGATTTGCTTAATGTAAAGCCAGTCCTTCCATTTCTAGTTTAAAAACTAGTAAGTAGATAAGGCTGTTCTCTGAAGTATCTTTGTGGAGACCCGAAAAGGCACCAGAATGGATTATTATTTCTGATGATTTCCTGTGTAAGTTCTCTGCAATTTTGCAGCAATAGTAACTGGAGAAAATGAGGAGGAAGAAATTCTGAATATACAGCATGGTTACTGCATTGGCTGGACAGGCAGATGAAAGTCTTTTTGGTTCCCAGAAAACAGAGAACCCATGTTATGATAACTGAAAAAGCATACGATTCTAGAACATTCTGCAACCAGACGTTGGGCACCAGGATGCCTCTGTAGGCAAGGTTCCTCTGGCTTTTCAGCTTGCTTCCTCTGAGAAATTTCATATGCTGATTCTTTTCAATTATCTGTCAATTTTCAAAATGCAAATAGAAACATGCATGTCATCACTTTGGTACTCACCAGCTGATTTCCTCCGCGCACCCAGACCATAAGTGAATGTAGTTCAATATGTTCCCTTCCCTTTTTTAAGTGGAGTTAATATTACTGAGCAGATTTTGGTCAGCTTCCAGGAACCCAGTGTGTAGAGAGGCAGCATTTTATTTTAGAAGCACAAGTTGGTTTGAAAAATGTGAACTTAGCCCAGCTATTTCTTTGTTTCATCTTTCTTGCTAGACATATTTTTCTAAAAAAAATTTTTTTTCATCTAAACACACACACACACACTTTTGGCCAAATTATGATGACTGCTTAGAATGTTTTTAATTATTTTACATGCTCACAATACAAAAATCATGAAGAAAGAAGGAAAAAATGGCCTAGACAATAACCAGTAATAAATATTTTGACCTGATTTATTCTCATGGTCTTCTAGACATGTACACTTTATACAGTTGAGTTCACTGTACTTCACCCTTAACCTCATCAATAAATATTTCTTTATATCATTAAAATTTCCTCATTTACATAACCTAATGTTTATATATAATACTTTCCCTAATCATTCACCTATTTGGGGGCACTTTTTTCCTCCATAATTGCAGTAATGCTTAAATAAACCAATTCATGGAAAATAGCTCTCCATGTTGGATTACTTTCTTAGAATGGGTTCCTGGAAATAGCATTACTAAGTCAAAGCACCAACATATTTAATGTTCCTGACACATATTGGCAAATTGCCTTTCATAAAAATTATTCCAATTTACCCTCCTGCAACGAGCATGTAAGAGTGCCTGTGTCACGGCCTCCCCTTTGTTGCAAGATTTTTTTAAATTTCTGCAAATTTTAAAGATAATAAAAGATAGTAACTTCTACCCGAAATGATTTTTGAATGTACACCAAGTAATAGATTCATTTAAAAAATATTTTCACTCATCAAGAAATTTCTAAGCTTACCTCCAGGATGTTTTCTGACCAGTGGATGCTATAAACCTGTGATGCATCATCATACATAGTAGACTGTGTTGTTAGAAAACCTGTTAGTTTTTTTTTTAATTAAAATATAGCTGTTTTACAATGCTGTGTTAGTTTCGGGCATGAAAAAAAAAATATATATATATATATATATATATATATATAATTTTTCTTCTTTTCCATTGTAGATTTTTACAAGAAGTATTGAAGTCTTTCTAGTCCAGGGATTATTTCACAGAAACAGGGGTGATACTACTTTTTTGTTTAAAATGTAAGGCAGCTCACACCAGATTCTAAACATGATTGAATTAGGGCATCTTTAAGAGTAGAGTTTCCATGACCTCATGTTACCCGGCTTGGTGCTTTGCAAGGGGAGAAGGTGAATGGTGCCCTTGGTACTTGGACAGACACTCTGAGTCCAAGAAGGAGAACTGAGAGACGTTTGAGAATCTGGTTTCAGTCTTTTTGAGATTTTGCCATAAGAGCCTTAAGAGAATGTTCAGCTCAACAACCAGAGAGGCAGTGAGGAAAATGCTCAAAGGAGCAACAATCACAACAACACAACGAGAACACACAGGAAAAAGCTCCTCACGCTGAGAGACGTGCCAAAGGCCACACGGAGGTCATTGAAAAACACCTTCGTGTTCTGCTATATAAGGTCAAAGGGAAAGATTCAGTCAATAAATGCTGCTTTGGTTTAACGTGTATTATTCCCCCAGGCTACTATGTTTTCCAAGTTAATAAAGTCCACCCTATTCCTTGATGTTTTCTGCAAGACACTGAAGTTTCCAGCTAAGAAAAAGTTGGCATACAACCGTCCTAAAAGATCTCCAAATAGCTCGGTAATGGACGGTGGATTTTTGTGGTCAGGGGAAAGATCACTCTTTGAACAGATTCAACCTACAAATTATCAACTAAAGTGTCTCCATTCATATGACTCTAATCATTTATATTTCACCAAAATTACCAGCAGTAGTGAATAGGCATTCCTGCACCACAGATTATTCAAAGCCAAAAAGGGGACAAAAAAACACAAGAAAGAAAGAGAAAGAAATCCAAGAACCACCAACTAAAGGAAGCACCCACCCTCGCCCTTCCCCAAATCCTCAATTCCCTTAACTGTCAGATTTTTAAAACTGAGCACACCCTTCTGAGATGATGGCATTTTTCCTTGTAAGACTATTCCTTCTAGTGATCAGTTCCCCGCTTAATGAAGTGTTCCCTAAATTAAATCTACCCTTTCTGAAAGGTTACTCCCCAAACAAAATGAACAGGAAAATGCCTCTAGTCCATATAAATGTCAACCTGCCCTCCAGTAAATCTGTTTTAATCACTACTTTTAAGGAAGCAGCCCGGTTGAATAGGAGGGAAACTCAATTACTCTGTATACCAAGACAACTGTCAGAGCGGGTCACAGTGTCTTTCAGAAGAGCCTTCCTCCGGAGAGACGCAGGATGCGCTCGATCCGCGAATGACCCGTCCTTTCGCTTTTTCAGGCTAGAGTGCCGCGTCCCCCCGGCCGAGAGAAGGGACGAGAACTGGTATCCATTCAGGGCTCCCTGTGCTCAAGCTCTTTCTTGTACATTTTCTCGCGACTTCCTTACCACAAGATTATTATAGAACCCTTTCCCCTCTGTTTACAGAAGTGGAAAGGGGGTCCCAGAGGGGTCCAGTCCACCTTCAAGGTCACCAGGCCAGAAAGGGAAGAGGTGAGGCTCGCACCCAATTCTGTACGATTCCTCCAGCTAAGAGGTGCCAACCCTGTTTTCAACTGAGCTTTATAAGCCTGTTTAAAAGAAATAGTCAGTGTGGGGGGATGAATCAGTCAAATGACTCTTAATAGAAGATTTGGGCAAAACTGGCTTCCCTGACACTTAGAAACATGATCTCATCACTAGAATTCCTGATGTCTGCAGAAACTAAGGAATCCGTAGACCTAGGAAGTAGGCTGAAACTAAAAGTAAAGCTGGCCGACCGCAAACCAGCTTTTCAAGGTCGGCCCAGCAGAGCTATAAATGACCACTCCAGAGAACTTTGGTTGGGAAACTTCAAACAGCAGATACCTCTTGACATTGATTCCAAATAAGCGTGTGCCTTGGATTGGGTTTCGGCAAAGGCGTTCATATGCTCTGCAAAGCTAATGTGCAGAGGCAGCCTTCAGTGCTTATGTTTTTTGGAATTAAGTTGCATGACTGTGCCTTGCTCTCTAAAATGTGTAAATGTGTAAATTATGCTCAAACAGATTGCCGATGCAAGTTGAAGAAATGAAAAATATGGTGCACTCTCACGGTAAGGCTGCAGGGGCGTGGCTGGCTGCCTGATGTTAAAGGCAGCCTCCAAGCTCTCCATTCTTGGGGGTTCTCGGAAGGATTATTAGAAACGAGTGGTAAAATGAAAAGTAAGCTCGATGGCTTTTTCAAGGGCCCAGTTGCATCTGAACACGATCTCTTTAACTGGCACAAAAGGAGTTATGTAAATTATGTGTGTTCTGTAAGTTCTGTTTCCAAGTCATATTTAATTTCCCCAGTTCACCATATCCTAACAGAAATACCACCATCACATGCCAAGTCTTGATCCCTAAGATGCTAAGAATAAAAAGGTAAGGAAATGCCCCTCCATTTCATTAACTCCAGTGGGGTGTGTGTGTGTGTGTGTGTGTTTGTGTGCACACGTGTGTGTTCCAGTTACTCATTTTAATGTTGCCTCAGTTTATTGGGATGAGGAGACTAATCCCATCTATGGAAATGCCATGAAACCACATGATAGCCCCTTTCTTCAAGGAAATGAAAAGAAACACTCACACCCTCTAACATTTCAGAGGCTGAAAAGGAAGAGTGAATGCCAACCTTTTTTGTTGCCCAAGACTCTCATGAAAGGAATAAATGATGTGAAAATTGTACTGGGTCAATAATGACTTTGTGAGTCGTCAGAGCCAAAGACGTCACTTGTGACTGATGAGTCATATTGCTAAAAGACACCTGGAGTCCGATCCTTTCTTTGGAAAACCAAAAACACCAGTGCCTTCCTGAAATCATACGTGGAGTTTGCTAGAACATACCCTAAACTCCTACTGACTCCTTGTCTCCCGTTCTCCTCGGTACAGGTTATTACTTGGAGAGTTAACAGAATTATTTTGCAAATGGAGTCAGATCATATTTCTTCAGCTTCCAAAAATGTTGCAAGAATTAGTTATGTATGAGTCCTGTTTTAAATGAAATGGATAATGAACATTGCAAATTTTTCTAAAGGTCATAAGTTGCACAATGAAAAGGAGGAAATTTAGATACTACATTTATAGGTAGGTCCTCACTGCTGAGTCAAGAGGCAGAAACATGTTTCTATAGAAACTCTTTGACACATGCAGCCAATTTAATTGGGAAGGAGATCTGGGATAGGAATGCTGAAAATAGTGATGTCTAATTGTGGACAAAGGTTTCAATGGTGTTAAGGAAGCTTCCAGATTTGCAATTTTCATTCTCTTGTTCCTCCCTCCCTTCCCATTCTATTGTTTCCTCTCATTTCCTTTTATCTGCCACCATGAGAAAGAGACAAGATGCTGGAGGTGACAGCTCTGAATTGGCAGTGCCCCGGAGATTTTTTTCCCCTTCTAGTCTTAGTACGGAGCACTGTCTATATTACAAAGTGTAATAATGGATTCATGAAATTAACCTGTACTTCCGGTTAAAGTCACAAAGTAGTCGGTCCTTACCGAGAAGAGGGACAAGCATGTTTGCATCAATTACCCCGGGTCTTGCATGAGATTGGAGACTTGGAACAGAAAGTCCTATTAATTTCTCACAGGCATCAAACAAACCCTGGTATCTCAATGATTATATCAGAAAACAGTGTTGCTGGGTTTGTGCATGAATTCTGTGAGCTGAGTTGGAGGGGCCCCAGATCCAAGCCATAAGGAAGAGCCACAAGGTCTACCATCTAGTCATACCCTCACTATCTCAGTCAGCTGTCTGCAGCCGGGGATTAGTGATGCTTCAAGGCTCTGGACGTTATCTGAAGTCTCCAAGAGGATCTGATCTTAAGCTACCACCATTTACACATAAATATAATTATTATATGAAAATACTTTGTCTCCACATGTTTAACAGTTTTTCTGTGAGTTTCTTGAGATCAAAAACTATGTTTTTTTTAACTTTATTTCTGCTTTAAAAATTTTATATTCTCACCACCTAGCACATTGCCTGTTATTTAATAGGCATTTAACAAATATGAGGCAAATAAGTGGATGAAGCAAAGACTCAAGTCAACTATAAAAAGACTAGTTTTTCTAGAACTCAAGTCCTTTGGACTACTGGTCATTTGAAGCAGTTCTCTGCTCTGTTGCTGTTTTATTTTTTCATGATTTTTTTTTTCTATCTGCAGGTCCTGAATATGGTTTAGTTCACCCAGTCTTCAATTTAAATATCCAAATTAAATCTCAAGGGAAGATCATGAAAATGCGTATATGTATTAAAAATACATCCTATAAATTCTTTTAGTATTTTATTTTGATTGAAGGTAGACAACTGTAAATAACTATTGGAAATGATTTTTGTAAGCTCTGGAGCCCATACTGCGTGGCAGATGTCAGCCTAGACATTTTCATATATATTATTTAATCACTCCTAGGTATGCATATAATGTCAACTTATTCCACCTCCCAATGTCTCACTCCAGAATGAAGGACCATTTCCAAGGTCATGCAGATAGTGGTGGAGCTGGAATTTGAATCCATGTGTGTCATTCTTTGCAACTGCATATCAATATAAAAATGAAATACTCTTTTTAGAATAACTCAAGATTCTGGAGGATCAATCATGAGTGCACCGTATTTACCCAGACGCTCCGTCAAAGAATGCCATTTATCAGGAAACTACTTCACAAGAACTTTAACAATTTAGCTTTTTGAGTGATTGATTTCAGAGTTGACTCTCATTAGATTCGTGCAGGCTATGTTTAGCAAAATGGATTATGTAATCCATTTTTTGAACTGAATTTTTATTAACAGATATATTTTCTAGTCAACTAGTCATGATTGAACTTTTTGATGGCTCCAACTTCAAAACTACATCTTACATAATTTTTAAAGCTGGCACTAAAAATATGTGGAGAAACATAAATTAGCATTTCTGGAGGGGGAAGAATGATGTGTATTATTCAAGTTTTCTCTGGAAGAGTGGTGAAGTGGAGGGACTAACGTAGTGTAATCACTCTGACACTTACCAGCGTATGATTGTAAGCGGGTCAGTTCATCTCCTTAAGCCTCAGTTTTCTCATCTGTAAATCAAGGGTCATAAAAACACACATCTTTTCAAATGGCTTTTCAAATTGCCGTGAGGGCACAGCAGAGGAAAAGGATCTGTGAAACTCTAAAGCAAATGCAAGCTCTAGAAAGAACTCATGAGGCCATGGGCTCAATCTGCTGTCTAGGTTGGCAAAATCAGGTCCAAGTCTGACCAGTAGTACAGTCACCAGCATCTACTAAAGAACTGGTGCATACCTGTCCGTCATTTTGAAGGAGTTAATCAAGATGGTTGCTACCACTGTTACGGATCTATTGTTTTCCATCCTGGAGTCCACCAGTTTTCACTCTCAACCTTGGAAAGTTCAAGAATCTTTATTGAAAAATATTACAGTTATTAACATCATCATAATTACTTTATAGTGATTAAGATGATCATAATTATATTCTCATTCTGTCTTCAGTTTAAAACACAGCCTATGTGGGAGAGGGCCCTGCGATGCCTTTGCAACAGTCAGGCGTGTACCATCCTAACCTGGCACACATCCAGCCGGGGTAATTGCATTCTGCTCACCAAAAACTCCCTGGAGTTTTCCCCAGAGAAGGGCTCCCTCATTTCCTGTTCAGAACCAGCTGTGCCGTGGGGCTGGCAAACAGCTGCTCTGTCGCTACCCAGAGGTGGCTGTGTTTCAACACGGGCTGGAACAAGGCTTGGATGTTTCTGTGGTCAAGGCTCCAGAGAAAACCAGCAGAGTATCCAGGCATTTTCTTTTGCTATTAAAAAAAGAAAAAAGGCTTCTCATGCAACTTATCAGTAGATGCTACATTTCGGGGTTGGCGGAGAGGGAAATATGTCTTTATTTTTGCATGTATTTTGAAGTCAGAAATGCTCATCATTAAAAAAGATCGTGCACCTCCAGCTGCCACATCTTCAATCAGGGAACTAACAGTCTATTTTATTTTAATTGTTCATAGTTAAAGATGACCTCTGGTACCTCCTAATTAATTACTGAGTTTCTTGTAAGATTCTCCAGTTAGAGCTAAAGCTGAGATAAAACCTAGCCCTCTTTCTGAACTGTGATCTTGCAGATGTAGTTTTGAATGAGAACATGATTCTGTTTACACGATGTTTAATGAAAGGGACGATGTAGATGTTTGTGGCTTCATGCAGGCCCTCCCATAAAACCCCATGCAGAAGATGAAACATGACACCCACTTTGCAATCCATCCAAGACTCCTACCCCCAGTCCATACGTTTCATATGTATGTAATCAACTTTTATTGGTTCTTGAATTACATTCTGTGAGCACAGAACTCCCCATTGCCAATTTGAGCACAATAACAGAGCTTGGAAGTGTCATTAATAAATGGCCGTGTGGCTAGAGCACAGCAAAACGTTTATAAAAACTCTTGCTTGTACCAATGCTTATCTTGGTGGGAGCCAAGCTTTAGAGAAAACATTTCACAGAAAAATCAGATGTCAGAGTTAGAACCTTGGTAGACTGAAGTGAGCAAACTTTAATTCCTTCATTCATTCATTCTCGTCTGTGCTGAGTGCTTCCTATGAGCCTGAACACCCATGACCTTGATCTGGCCATAAGGAACTCACACAGACATGAACCAGCCCTAGAAGTCAAGAGGTTATGGAGTGTTATCATCTGAGAGAAAAGCATGTGGTTACAGAGGAACGTTTCTAAAAGCAGGACCACATCATGGTCCAGGACCAGAAATTGCCATTCATCTTGGCACATTCAGGAACTGAATCAGGTTGGAGGAGATGATCCACCCATTGTGCCTGGACTGGACTCCTACTAAACAAGCTCAAAAAGCCAGATATATAGCTACCAATATACTCATCGACTTAGTTTAGATGAGAAATTGACCTGCCAGTGACAAAATCCTCAGGTTGACCAAAATATTCACTCTCCAGAGGCAGCTATACCAAGAAAGTTACTGAAGTTCAAAGGTCCCTTAGTGAAAATGACTGTTGGGGCCCAGACAGTGAGTGGGTGGCTCTGATGTCCAGCTAAGACAGCCTCATGCCAGGGAAACGCAGGGCCAAGGATCACTTTTGCTGAGACAGTTCTCACAGGCCCTACCAGGCCTAGTTGCCTGGACTTCCCAGTTCTTTGTCTTAGGCTGCTCACCTGTCACCAATCACAAAAGTGTTTCTACTGATAAGTGTGACAAAAGCCACCAGGCACCCACCTCTTAAATGATAACTTCATTCCAGCCCTAACTCTTAAGACACTATTGCGGATTCCTTGATTTGGGTGTGAGCTGCACCCAAGTTTCAGTGCACATTTATGGTTTGCTGGGTTTGTGGCTACCAATGGCTAACCCACCCATTGTGTGTGGATGTGACGATTTTAATTCTTAGACACAAATACCGATTCCAAGGTTAGGGAGCACTTGTGATCTCTAGGAGGAACCAGATTTCTGTGCAACCCAAACCTCATCCATCACACACAACCCATAAGCACACGTCCTTGAAGCTGTAATTTTTCTGTTATGTTGCACTGGGTCTAGTTCCTCATTCTTGGTCCTGCACATGGAATTTGCAGGTCATTCACATTTCCCTGGCCCCTCTTTTGCCTTTGACAATTTCTTCATCTATTCCTTCCTCCAAATATTCTTTGCATGTGCCTCTTCCTGAATATTCCTACTGCCGCCGTTGTGATTCAGTTCCTGGCTACTTCCAGACTGATCTTCCATAAACATCTTATTGCCTCTGAATCCAGCCTCCATGTTCATCAAATCACATCCCAGCAGAGACCTATTCATCTTACCCTGTACCCTGCAGCAGAGACTCCGTCCTCCCCAGCCCAAGCTTCAAGTTTACACAACTAACTACACGTGGTCCACAAAGAAGGTCTTTCAGTGTCTGAAGATTCAACCAGTTATGCGGTTAATGAAACCATTTCACTGCTCTGAACATCAGTTTCTAACTGTAAGCTAGGAAAAACAAAGCCGTCTCCTACAGTGGTGGAGAGGACCTGAAGAACACGCTTCCACAGCACAGTTGCACTCCTCAGTTCCTTTCCCCTACCATCCAGTCTTCACTTTCCAACCTGTACCCCATTTCTAAGGCAGACTAGGGTCGACCCCCTTCCTTCCTGGCTGTAAGCAGATTTCCGAGTCCAGTCCCATCACCAGTTTCTCTGGACATCTCTTCTGCATTTCAGTGAACTGGAGTGAATCCCATGTCTTTAGGAAGGATTAGAAGAAGCAACATCCTGTTAATCAGGGGGACTAATGACTAACCATGGAGAAATCTGGCCTTTGGTCTATAGGGAGTGGGGACTCTGTGACGTTTGAATGATGACTCACATTAATAGAATGTGCTACATTCTGAGGACTCTTTACCCCTTAAAAGTGGAGCTAAAAAGGACAATAAGTGAACCCAAGGAAAACGTGCAGCTCTGGGAATTGTGCTGAACACACCAGAGAGAGAATGTTGGCCTCGGGGGCTGTCCACCGCTGCTCACATCGGAGCGCTGTCCAGTGCTGCTCGCGTCCTCTGAGTCTGACACCTACTCTTAAAATGTGTGAGAGTGAAGTTCTTTCAACCAAGCCCTCTTCCTCCTCTTCTAATTTTTTTCTCTTCTTTCTTCTTCCTTCCTAAATTCTTCATATTTGAGTGTTTTGCTATTAGCAGAGCAATTTTATTTAGATGTGTCTTTTTTTTGCTTCTCACTCAATGATGTTGGACAGGTGTAATGCTTCTAATTTATAGACTGGTAGGTCAAAGTTTAGACTAGTCTACTAATTTGTCTAAGGTCACATAGCTAGTAAACAAAGAGCTATGACCCCAATTTTGTCTTCTAACCCTAAGATCCATGGTCTTTCAACAGGGGTCCTTTTATCACCGTGCACTCAGCTACTAACAAATGTTCCAAATTGTAAGCATTCTTGCAACTGACAGTTTTAGGACAAAAATGCCTAAACATTTTCTTTAAAGTGATATCTTATTTAATAGATATAATGATGTATTGCTGAATAATTCATAAATTTATTTTTTCTTTCCAAAGGAAGAAGTAGAGACTTTTATTTTCTGAAACAATTCTTGAACTTGTGACCTTTTGTACCCATGCCTTCTGTATGTTCATAATTCAGGAACACAGGCAGTCTCTCCTTTCTGGCTTGAAGGGTGAATGTCAATCTTTCTTCCAAGACGGCATCTCAGCTGAATATGGGTGGGAGAGGGTATAGCTCAGTGGTAGAGCATGTGCTTAGCATGCATGACATCCTGGGTTCAATCCCCAGTACCTCCATTAAAAGAAGTTAATAAATAAACCTGGTCCCCCCACCAAAAAAAAACCCAAAATAACAAACAAAACAAAAATAAACTGAATATGGACATGAGGTTGTCAGCAGAGCTACCTCATCCCATGAACGGTCTTCTTCAGAGTAATTACTAGCCATTTATTATATCGAGAGTTTTTTTTTTTATTATGATCTTTTCCCTACTGTTGTACCATGTTCTCACTTTCATTTTGAAGAATGATTTTCTATCTGTACTCAGGATACTTCAACGAGAATACACAGTGTGTCTCATCATCCCTACATTTGGATTCTCTGAAACCACTGTTGGCACCCATGATTGGAATCCCACGGGTATTCACCATAGCTTTCCAATCTGAATGGAAAACAGGGTTGGGGAAAATGCAAAAGAAGAAGGATTGTCAAGTCATTGAGGCGAATCTCACACGGAATCAGGATTTCTAGTCAAGGTTACCCAGATTTTTTTTTCCCCAAGACTGGGAAGCAATTTCAAGGAGAAGTAATTTGCCCAAAATCATGAGACTGGTCAGTGGCAGTTGGAAATGTCCATTCACGTATGCATGTTCTCAGGCTTGGAGGTCCCAGAGGGCTCTCTCATCCATCATCTTGCTGTGTTTCATGGTCTTGTACCCCTACATGATCCCTTGTCACTCCCTGTTCCTGGAATGCCCCTTCCTCAGTCCTTTATGTAGTTTACTCTTCCTGATCAGGTCACTGCCCAGATGCCACCTCTTCTGTGACGTCTTTACTGGTCCTCTCCTCACTGCTTCTTTCCTAATTCTGCTTTACATTTGTCTACAGGTAATGTCAACACTTTAAGTGCATTTTAAATGTGTTTGTTACTTCTTGTCTCTATTCATCAGTAAGCTCCATAGTAGGCAAGACTTTTACATAAAGTAGTTACTCAATTTGTATTTGACCAATGAAGGTTGCACAAGTGGGTGGCTGTATAGTTGGTTTCATGCTGTGGAATTGCCAGAATTGCATAAGCTTATTCAATTCATTAAAGGCACTTTAAAATATGAAGTCTCAGTTTGGTTTAGGTTGATTTCCCCACAAAATTCCTACACAGTAGGCACTTAAAAATAATGATCTATGTCTAGGAAGAACAGTTTTGGGTTTTCACCCACATGTCTTGCAGGTGTCTCTCTATGGCCCCACCAGAAGCTCAGTTACCTTGCAAAAGCCAAAGCATCTTGACACAAGCAATTGTGGCTCTCCAGGTGCCAACGTACCTCCAAAAGCCTATCCTCCCACCAGGCCCTGAGGATTTGCTCTGGTATCTCTTAATGGACAGGGGAATATTACTCTGCTGGTGACAGTGAAGGCTGGTGAGTATGACAAGGGGCCAGAAACCAGAGCAGTGGTGCAGACATAGGAACAGGAATGGGGAGCAACAGGTGGGAAGGATGGCCCTCAAGAAGCCCCTGGAAAGCAATACTGAGAAAAAAAAAACTAAAAAGAAAACCAGCTGGAGTTATCACCCACCTAGACTTCAGATTATGCTACAAAGCTACAGTAATCAAAACTGCATAGGACTGGCAAGAAACAAAAACCAAAACAAAAAACCACCAGACACTTAGACCAATGGAACAAAATGGAGAGCCCAAAAATAAACCCACACACTTACGGCCAGTTACTTTTCAACAAAGGAAGCAAGGATATACTGTGGAGAAAAGATAGTCTTTTCAATAAATGATGCTGAGAAAACTGGACAGCTACAAGTAAAAGAATGAGACAGAAGATTTCCTCACACCATATACAAAGATAAGCTCAAAATGGATTAAAGACCTAAATGGAAGACCTGAAACCATAAAACTCCTAAAAGAGAACACAGGCAAAATAGTCTTTGGCATAAATCATAGCAATATTTTTTTTGCATCTGTCTCCTAAGGCAAAAAATATAAAAGCAAAAATAAACAAATGGGACCTAATTAAACTTAAAAGCTTGTGCACAGCAAAGGAAACCATGGCAAAGCGAAAAGACAACCTACAGAATGGGAGGAAATGTTTGTACATGATTGACTGACAACAGGTTACTTATCCAAAATGCATACAACTGAGTATCAAAAAACTAAACAACCCAATCAAAAAAATAGGCAGAAGACCTGAATAGACGTTTTTCCAAAGAAGATATCCAGATGGCTAACAGGCACATGAAAAGATGCTCAGTGTTGCTAATTATTAGAGAGAAACACACATCAAAACAATGAGATATCACCTCACACCTGTCAGAATGTCTATCGTCAAAACGTCTTCAGAGACAAATGGTGAGGCTGTAGAGAAAAAGCAACCCTTGTACCTTGTTGGTGGGAATATAAATTGGTGCAGCCATTATGGAAAGCAGTATGGAGTTTCCTCAAAAAACTGAAAATAGAAGTACCATATGCTCCAGCAATTCCGCTCCTGGATATATATCTGGAAAAAAACAAAAACACTAACAGAAAAAGATACACACACCCCAGTGTTCATAGCAGCACTATTTACAATAGCCAAGATACGGAAGCAACCCAAGAGTCCATCAGCAGACAAACTGATAAAGAACATGTGTGATATATACATATGTATGTGTGAATATTACTCAGCCATGAAAAAGAATAAAATAGTGCCATTTGCAGCAACATGAACAGAGCTACAGAATATTATGCTTAGTGAAATAAATAAGATGGAGAAAGACAAATACTATATAATATCACTTAGAAGTGGAATCTGAAGAAAATTAAGCAAATGAATGTATATAGCAAAACAGAAGCAGACTCATAGGTACAGAAAACAAACTGGTGATTACCAGTGGGAAGAGGAAAGAGGAGAGGGGCAAGACAGAGGTATGCGATTAAGAGATACAAACTACTATGTATCAAACAGATAAGCAACAAAAATATACTGTGCAGCACAGGGGATTATAGCCATTATCTTATAATACCTTTCAATGGAGGATAATCTGTAAAAATACTGAATCAGTACACTGTATACCTGAAACTAATGTAATATTGTAAAGCAAGTATGTTTCAATTTTAAAAAATAAACAAATAAATTTTTTAAATAAGAAAATATAAATGAAATCATGCAGTTGAAAAAAAAAAAAAAAAGCCCGTGGGAAAGGAAGTGAAGATAATTGGGAATGACTTCGCTGTTTTGTCTGCTTCCCTGTACGTGCCTCCTGACTCGTAAATCACCATAAAATGTTGGGGAGTCTGCTATTAAATTGCAACAGATATCAGAAAACGTTTACTTTGACCTCATGTCTGCATTGAGAGGTCATGCCTCCTTACTGAGTGCATTTCCTCATCTGTGAAATGGCCCTCATTCTTGCCCCACCTAAATGAGGAGTGCGGGGAACTGGTGAGCTGGCTTCCTACATATGTCTTAAACCGTGAAGTCCTGCACAAATGCACAGCTTCACTTATCAGTCACAAAATCTTATTAAATGGTGTCTTGCTTTGTTTGGTTTAGTTGTTCAGGACGAATTGTTTATCCTGATCTTGCATTCTGAGAGCTCACAGGAATTTTAAATCTAATTTGATTTCTCTGATTTTGGCTTTTCCTTGACTTCTTATTTCAAGAGTGAAACTAAAGGAGGATCTATTTCTCTTTGGTTTCAGGTTCTAACAGCAGGGCTTTTTTTGCATTCTGATTGCAAGCACAGCCTAACAAAGCCATATTTAAAGGCAGGGAAATGTCACTTACATGTTAAAAAGCTCACAGAAGCAAGTCTGTCTCTGCTGAATCTTTGAAGACGCTGCTTAATAAAACCGAGAGATCTTTCTGACGCTGTCCAACAAAACCTCTGGTAGATTTGCTCTGTGCGTATTTTTGACGATAGAGATGAAAGAGGGGAGGGAGGCAGTGTGCATCACAACAATCGTTTTTCATTACAGTCAGATATCCTCAAGCTTTAGTGCCATGGAGTCAATCAGAAAAGATGGGGTATTAATTACGAAGGTACACTTCAATTTATCAGCAAAGGATATCAAACAGGCCAAACGCCACAGCTTTTCATATAATTTCTCTCTTCCTTGTAGGGAGGCACGTAGCAACGATTTGCAAATTGCCTCCTCTGCAAAATGAAGGAGGAAAAACATACACACACAACACACAATTAAAAGCCGATAAGCATCGGGCGATGTGTCACATTTTCAGCAGAAAGCCAAAAGTGGAGGTCTTAATCTCCGGGGTGGGTGTGCAGTGAGTACTCGCGGAGACCTCCCTTGATGTGACTACTTAACTCCTATTAAAATTAATAGGGGTCAGGCTTGATCATCAAGGGAGAAAGGGCCTCCTGGCGCGCATAGGCTTCACGTAATAAGGATTTGGTGATTACTATATTATTTGGCCATTCATTTTCAGGTTATCTTGTAAGTGTATGCTTTTTGTGATCTTTGGTCCAATTATAAAGAATAACATGTCACGTAGGATCTATTTTTATTAAAGCAGCCTTCTTCTCTTAAGCATATAATTTTAGAGGGCATAGTGACAGGATCTCAATGCAAAGAACTTGAAACTCCCCCTCCCCCAAATAAATCATGTTAGTTACCATTTCTAAACTAGGTCTACCTTCATGAGACCTCTGACCCAAAGATTTGGAGAGCGTTAGTTCATAGAGAAACTCAACTCAGACATGTCTTAGATAACAGAAGGAGAAGGTAAGTTTGCTTGAAAAAGTGACATGATCATGGAGTCACATAATAAATGTGAAAAACCCAAGGTGGAAATCACCCCCCCCAAATCTTTGAGGTTCAGTTTACTCTTCTATGAAATGGGTGTAAAATCACCAGCCTCAAGGTCATTTGAAAGAAGACCACATTTGTATGAAAGTGCTGGTAACAAAGCCGTGTCAAAGGACACGAAAGTCACCCAATATCACATAGCAGTGTACCGAGGAGGATCAAGAACAAGAGTCAGAATCCATCAGCAATTTTTTAGTGGATTCCATAATTTGAATTTTAATCCATTAAAGAAATTAGAACAACAACAACAATAAATAAATAAACATCATTCTGTAGGAGAAAGGACGTCTTTGAAAAATTTTAAACACCTTTGCTGTGGTATGATTCCTGTACAGTAAACTACACATACTGCAGATGCACAATTTGTGAATTTCGATAGATGTGCACACCAATGAAAAGACATTTTTAAAGGCACAGTGACGAATAGGACGCTCCTGTGACACAAAGAAAATTACCACCATGAAATCATGCTGCGTCTCTCTCTTGTTTTCCTCATTTCGCTGCAGACTGGTGAGAGAGACCTCTCGCACTCCCTCTGGACCATGGTGAGCATTTAGGAGCCTCTGCAATAGGCCACCACGGCAGCCCAGTGCCATGCACAGGTTAAGTAATTCACAGAGACGTTAACAATTAAGCAAGCAGGCGTGGTTTAGTCTTACTTTACTTTCTTATTTGAAAATCAAAACATTGCGCTCTGACCTACGAATGAAAGTGTTCGCAAAACATATATCTGATAAGGGGTCAATATCCGAAATATATAAGGCACTCATACAACTCCGCAGCAGAAATCATCATCACCATCATCTGAATAGAACATGGGCTGAGGACTGGAACAGACATTTCTCCAAAGAAGACACACAATGACCTACATGAAACAATGTACAACATCACCAGTCATCAGGGGAACGCAAATCAAAATCCCAGTGAGGTACCACCTACCAGCTTTTAGAACGGCTATTTTCAAAAGAGATAAATGCCAGTGAGGACATGGAGAAAAGGGAACCCTTTTGCACTATTAGTGGGGATGTAAATTTGTGCAGCCACTGTGAAAAACAGCAGAGAGATTCCTCAAAAAATTAAAAACAGAGCTACCAAACGATCCAACAATCTTACCTCTAAGTATGCAAAGTAAATGAAATTGCTATCTTAAGAGAAAATCTGCACTATCATGTTCACAGCGTTATTCACAACTGCTAAGCCATAGAAACACGCTAAATATCCATTGATGGATGAATAAAGAAAGAAAATGCAGTGTATGTATACATCAGATAGAGAAAGACAAATACTTCATGATCTCACTTACATGGGGGATCTGAAAGCATCAAACTCATAGAAACAGAAATAGAATGGTGGTTGCCAGGGGCTGAGTGGTAGGGGAAATGGAGAGATGTTGGTCAAACTTTCAGTTATAAGGCTAATAAGTTCTGGGGATCTACAGTACGGAATGGTGACTATAGTTAACAATACTGTATTGTTTACTTCAAAGTTGGTGAGAGAGTAGAGCTTTAAAGTTCTCACCATGGCAACGACCAAACAGAAATTATGTGACACGGTGAAGGATGTGTTAACTAAACTTGTTGTGGTCAACATTTTACAATACACATGTATCAGATCGTCTCATGGTACACCTTACACTTTCACAGTGTTACAAATCAATTACATCTCAATAAAGTTGGGGGGGGGAATCATTGCAAAGTCTGAGGAACAATCAGATCCCCATATCCCACCCTAAAAAAAGTGCTGTGCTCTATATATACTCTTAAACAAGGCTATGCATATTTCTAAATTTCTGTCACTATCACTCTTCCTTCTCATACATGTCCTTGGATCAAGCTTATTTTTATTGCTTGAATTTTCCTGAATAACTTTTTGTCTGCCTGAGATATCAGTTTCTGAGAGACGTTAAAATTTCTCACCATCAGTGAAATTGTCTGCCATTATGATATCTCTGCCCAGTTTTCCTCTATATAGTTTGCAAATATGTTGTTCGGTACATGCAGGTTCAGGATTGCTATATGTCTTCCTGGAGAACTGTTGTTGTTTTAAACATTATCTAATAACATGACTTTTCCCTAATGCTTTTCTGCCTCAAAGTCGATTTTCTCTGATACTGACATTGCTTTTGCCTTTGCTTTGTGACTTTGTTGTTTTGTAAAATCTTTTACATTTCTGTATCGTTATCTTTGCATATGTCCCTTATAAATAGAAAACAGGTGAAAATGATTTGCTTGTTTGTTTAATTAGCTTTTCATTTTAAGGTAATTGTAGGCTTATATGCAATAGTAAGAAATAACTAAAGTAAATCCCATGGACCCTTTACCCAGTTTCACTCAATGTGAACATCTTGCAGGACTGTAGTCCAATCATCACAACCAGGATATTGATGTAAGCTCAGTCAAGGTACAGAAAATCCCCATCACCACAAGGACTCCTCATTTAGCCTCTAATGGCCGTTCTCACTTCCCTTAGCCCCTTGGAACCACTAATCTGTTCTCCCTTTCTATTTCTCATTTCAAGAATGTTACAGAAATAGGCTCATACAGTATGTAACCTTTTAGGATTCACTTTTTTTCACTCAGCATAGTTTTTAAAGATGTATCCTGGTTGTTGTGCATATCAAAAGTTAGTTCCTTTTTATCATATGTACATGGTGTGTACGTGGTACAGTTTAACCATTCACTCTTTGCAGGACATCTGGGTAGTCTCCAGTTTTTAGCTATTATGAGTAAAATAGCTGTAAACATTTGCGTACAGATTTTTTATGTGAACACAGTAAGTTGTCTGGGATATGTGTTGCCCAGGCATGCAATTACTCGGCCATACAGTAACTGCATGCTTAGCATTTAAGAAACTGCCAAACTGTTTCCAGAGCACCTGTACTAATTTACACTCCATCAGCAACGTATGAGTGATGGGTTTCTCCACATCCTCATCACCATTTCGTGTTGTCACTGTCTTTTATTTTAGCCATTCTGATGGGTGTGCAGTGACTTGCATTGTGGTTATAATTTGCATCTCACTAACGGCTAATGATGCTGACATCTTTTGAGGTACTTATTTGCTATATGTATATCTTCTTTGGTGAAATGTCTCTTTGTGTCTTTGACTGCTGTCCAGTTGGATTGCTTGTTTATTGTTGAGTTTAGAGAGCTCTTTATATACTCCAGATAATGGTCCTTTATCAGATCAGATACGTGATTTGCAAATATGTCCTCTTGCTCTGTAGCTTGTCTTTCATTCACTTAGTGTCTTTGGCAGAACATTTTTTTTTTTTTAATTTTGAAGAGTCCTATTTATCACATTTTTCTTTTATGGATTTTATTTTTGATGTTGAGTCTAAGGACTCTGCCTGGCCCTATATCCTGTAAATTTTTTTTCTCTCTTTTTTTTTTTCTTTTCTTTTAACTTTCATGATTGTACAAGTACCTCTCATACCCGTTTTGATTTAACTTTTTATAAGGCAAGAAACTTGGGTCAAGGCATTCTCTTTTCTGTTTTGGTTTTGTTTTTTTGCCTTTGGAGGCCCAACTGCTCCAGTATGATTTGTTGAAAAAGCTATGCTTTCTCCATTGAATTGCTTTTGATCTTTTGTCAAAAATCATTGGACATGCTTGTGTGGGTCTATTTCTGAACTCTCTACTCTGTTCCATTGATCTATGTGTCTATGGTCAATATCATGTGTTCTTAACGTTTACAGCTGTATAATAAAATAAAATTGGCAGAATGATTACACCCAACTTATTGCTCTTTTAAAAAATCTTTTAAACTATTTTAGTCCCTTTGCTTTTCCATATACACTTTAAAATAAACTTGTCTATATCTACCCAAAAAATTTTGCTGGGATTTTGGTAGGAATGATATTAAATCTACGAATCAGCATGTGGGTAACTGATACCACTACGCAGTTGAGTCTTCCAATCCATGAACACAGTATATCTCTTCATTTATTTAAATTTCCTTTGACTTATTTTATCAGTTTTATGTAGTTTTCATCATACAAGTCCTGTACTGGTCTTATTAATTTCACACTTGAGTATTTCACTTTTCTGAGGGATTTCAATGATTTTATACTTTTGATTTGGGTGTCCATATCTTCATGGTTAGTATATAGAAATAGAATTAATTTGTCTATGTTTGTCTTTTATCCTGTGAGTTTGCCAAACCCACTATCTCTAGGAATATTTTGTAGATTTCTTGGGACTTTCTACTTAATTGTTTACTTTCATTGTCTTTTTTCCTATTTCTTTTACTTTCAACATCTCCATGTTGTTATCTTTATGTATAACTCTTAAAAATATTATATAGATGGGGACGATTTGTTTTTACTCATACATATTTTTCTTATAAGTAGCAAATTTCATTCAGTGATTCATTGTGACTAATGATAAATTAAAGTTTAATTCAATAATTTTATTTTTTATTTGGAACAATTTTTAAATTATTTTTGCCCTTTTATTTTGCCTTCTTTGGGTTCATTGGATTATCTTTATTATTTTTTTATTCTCTCTTCTTTGATGATTTCCTTCACTTTTAAAATATATATTTGACTTAACAAAATTCAGTCTACATGACTATTCCTTTGACTATTACACGAACTATAGAAATTTAATTCTCTCTCCCCACTTTCACGACATTGTGGTCTAACATTTTAGTATCCTCTTATTTCTAAACCTGTCTAAAGCCTTATGATAATTATTCACTTTGTTATAAATCTATATGCAGAATTAATCAAATTTTTACCTATCATTGTTTTTTACATCCCTCCCCATCCCAAATTTCAGTAGCCTTCATCCACATGTGTACCCTTTGACAGTTCTTTCAACAGGAGTCCCTGAGTGATACCTCTCGTGGACTTCTTTTGCCTGAAACGTCTTACTTCACTCTTGAATCAGCATTTAGCTGTGTATAGAACTAGGCTGATATTTATGTTCCGTCCAGGCGTTGAGGCTATTCTTCTGCTATCTTCTTACCTTTGGTGCTGGAGACAAGAAGTCTGTTGTCATCCTAATTGTTAATCCTTTCCAGACAATCAGACTTTTCTTTCTGGTTGCTTCAGAAACTGGCCTTGCCCTTTTCCAGTTTCACCACATGTGTGCAGAGATGTGGATTTATTTTCATTTGTATTTCCTTCTCAGACTCAGTGTGCCCTGGCCCAAGACTGGGGACAGCTAGAACTCCATCTTCTTCTTTCAGCATCTTTAGTTTGATGCTTCAGTGAATTAATAGTGTGAAGGAACTTTCCTTGGACTTGCCTTAAATAAAGCACCCTTGGGGCTCAAGTCACAGGCAACAGCACACAGAAGATGCAACAACAGCGACAGAGCGAGCTTAGAAGCAGAAGTCATATCTGCTGTCAATCTGCAGAAGAAGGAGGCGGTCTTTGGCAAAATATACCCTGATGTTTTAACAGAACCCCCCATTAACGGGGGACACTCACTGCTCTGCTCTGTGCTACCTCTTCTTTGATCTTGGCTTAGTTCCTTTGACCAGGTACAGAAGGAAAGGCAAGCAGGATCATCTTCAAGCTCCCTTGCGCTGCTAACATGCTGAAACATATATGGTCTCTCCAATGTCTTTCCAGGGCTGAGATGATCATTCTGTCTCGTCCAAGTGCTCAGCAACTAGTGTAAGTACTTACTTGGTGTGAGAACGAACGTGCAAGGCATCCTCTGCATCTGTCTTATCGTCGAAGGCTTAGGTTCTGGCACTGGAGCTGCCATGCCTCCTCCCCACCAACTTCCATCTAAAGTGATGCGCAGGGTCCACATCTCATTTCCTTGACAAAAATGTTAACGGCATTATCTTATGCATGTGCTGTACAGATAAGGGAAAGTCACTTTAAACAATCTGTTCCATTCACTTTGGGTTTATGGGCTTACGTCTTTATTTTTAACTCAGCAAAGCTATGGTCTTTGTATTGGAGATGGCAAAGCCAGTCCCAGTCGCCAGCTAGGTGAGTGGGTCACCTTCCATAGTGTGTGAATTTGTTATTTCCTCAAGGAATTTCACCGTCAACTGAAGAAATGAGACATTCTCTGTTCTTCCAGGGAAAACACATCTTGTCAATTTTTTGTACGGAAATCCCCTACAAAATAATAAATGTTCGGCACCCAGCCTGGTTGGTCCATTCCTCTGTGGAGTATAAACCTGAGGTAGCTTTATTTGTGGAGTGCCTCAAGTTTCTCCTCCCAGCGCAAGGGTGACAATACGACTTTTTGTCCCCATATTTTGACCTCAAGAATAAAGACAGCTAACGTTCACCAAATCCTAACTCCCTACCAGGCACAATGCCAAGCACTCTATATGTCACCTTTTTTTCCAGCCCTTATAACAACCCTCTAAGATATGTACTGTTAAATTTTCTCTTCATGTATTAGGAATTTGAGAATTATTAACTTGCCTAAGATTGTCTATCTTGAAGGTGGCTAAGCAGGATTTTGACTCCAGGTTTGCCTGAATCCAAAATCAGAGCTTCAATGTCTAGCATTTACCCCCTAGTTAGCAATACACAAAGAATTGCTGTGTCCACTGTCCTGAGTGCTGAACTGAGTGCTGTCCCAACTCCGTAAAAGGTGAGGCAATGAACTTAGAGGTGGCAAAGCAGAGGCATAATGATGTTGAGACACCTGCTTACTTGACTCCTAAACTCGAGCTCCTAACCACTGCACTTGAGGGCAATTCTCCTGTGAAGATGCAGCAGGAAAGATCAACTTTTGTTCACTTTTACAATTTTTTAAAAGAAGGAAAGTGCCCCTGGATGAACAAGAATTGAAGAGTCTTACCAGTTTAATGCAGAATAAAGCAGAACAGGAATTAGCAGTGTATCCTGCTTTGGTGGTGTATGTACACCGTCAGCAGAACGAACTAAAATTCAAAGAGAAGAACTTTGCAAATACATTGTAGATCGCGTAGTAGGGCTCATTCCAGAATTCTTCATGGCGTTGCTTTGGTGTGCTAAAGAACTTCAGGCCACATGCACGCACACCAAGTAAAGTGAATAATTGTAGCAAACGGCCTACATGTTCGTGGGGGAAAATAAATGAGGATGAGAATTACTCAGGCAGAACAAAGAACCTGGGAATTCCACTTCTAGGAATCGATCCTGTGTTACATGATCTACGCACAAGGCTGTTTGTTGTAGTTTTGTATGTGCATGTCTAATAGTGAAAAATTGCTAATGAGCGAAATGGACTTTATTAAATTAATTACAGTGCACACATAATATGGAATACCAGACAGCCTAAAAACACGTTAGCTTTGACATGGAAAGGTTTGAAAATCTAAAAGTCAGTTGTGGAACAAAATGCATGGTTGAATCCCAATTATGTCAAAAATATTCAAATCTGTCAGAAACAGGTATGTATGTATCACACACGTTGAACCAGAGGGAGACTATGTTTCTAGCACGATTTGGCCATTAGCAATGGAGACCTTTTCTTTATTGTGGCAATCACTGAAAAACTTCAGCTGAAAACTATTTGACATCTCAATTACTCATGATTCATGTAATCAGATAGAATCAATTAATAAAGTCAAAATATACAGAGCGGCTAAAAATAGCAGAGCCAGCGCACACAGTTATGCGGGTATAAGCAGAAGAGGAAGGAACCACAGTACACACCTAGCGATGAACACCTGAGAGTGATGTGAAAAGTAACTTTGCCGGGTTAATTACTGGTGCATTAGGCAGAATGCAATCATTTTGTTGGGAGTACAATATTTTTACTTTAATAGGCATGTGGGACAACACAGGAAAGGAGATAAGGTGAAAAGCACCGGGGATGTGGCAAACCCTGGTCGCAGGACCTGGCAGGTACGGAGGGAAGCAAGCAAGCTCTCATTCATCAGGTCAGCTGCGGCTTCATCCTTGCAGAAAGCCAGGGAGCCTCGTGCAGTCGGCAGTTTATCCCGCTAGGTACTCAGGGCTTCCTAGATGCTCGGCCTGGGAACACACAGGTGAGCACAAGCCAGCAGTCATGCCAGCTTTCATGGGTGTGTAGGCCAGTGGGCTAGTGGGGCAGGGACACACGTTAATTAAATAGGTACAGGGGTCTCCGTATAAGCACAGACTGCAATGAATATGACAAAGAAGTTTGTTCTGAATGATAACAGGTAGAGATAAGAGAGAGCATTGCTCCAAAAGGGTGTTTGAACCCAGCCTTAAGAATGGATAGGAAAAAATGCAATTAAACAATAAAAAAGAATAAGGTAGGAAAAATAAAGTTAGAGTGGGGGAGGGTGGAAATGCAAATGGGGGAAGAACATTCTAAGCACAGAAAACAGAATGTTCAAACATCTTTGAGAACTTTATCAACATTCATCAACTCAGGCGGTTCTCACTACTTTTTAGATAGGTAGATAACACTTCACTTTCATTTCACTTCATTTTCTCATTTTACAGGTGCAAAAACAGACGCACAGAGATTAAGTAATGTGTCCAGGATCCACAGGGCAGATCCTAGCAGTACCTCTGTCTGTCAGAGCTCAGCTCCACCACCTGCTGTGTGACCCTGGCAAGTCACCTGCCCTCTCTGAGCCTCACCTCTCACCTCTGTGGGAGGGAGCTGGCAGCTGGGAGCACTGTTTGTAGGAAGTCTTGTTCTTTTTTTATTGATCTTTTTTTTTTTTTTTTATTGACGTCTAGTCAGTTTACAATGTTGTGTCAATTTCTGGTGTGCAGCATAGTATTTCAGTCACACATATACATACAGATATTCATTTTCATATTCTTTTTCATTATAGGCTACTAAAATATATTGAATATAGTTCCCTGTGCTATACAGAAGAAACTTGTTGTTTCTCTATTTTATACATAGTAGTTAGTAACTGCAAATCCCAAACTCTCAGTTTATCCCTTCTCACCCCATTTCCCCCCGGTAGCCATAAGTTTGTTTTCCATGTCTGTGAGTCTGTTTCTGTTTTTCACATAAGTCCATTTGTACCTTTTTTTTTAAGATTCTACATGTTAGTGATATCATATGGTATTTTTCTTTCTCTTTCTGGCTTGTTTCACTTAGCTTGATAATCTCCAGGTCCATCCATGTTGCAGCAAATGGCATTATTTCATTCTTTTTATGGCTGAGTAGTATTCCACTGTATAAATATAGCACAGCTTCTTTATCCAGTCATCTGTTGATGGACATTTAGGTTGTTTCCATGTCTTGGCTATTGTGCATAGTGCTGCTATGAACATTGGGGTACATGTGTCTTTTTGAGTTAGTTTTCTCTGGATACATGCCCAGGAGTGGGCTTGCTGAATCATACGGTAAGTCTATTTTTAGTTTTTTGAGGAATCTCCGTACTGTTTTCCATAATGGCTGCACCAAACTATATTCCCACCAGCAGTGTAGAAAGGAGGTCCTTTTCTTGCGTGTGAGGCTCGGGCAGAAGGCAGAGTCACTGTCACTAGCGTCATAGGGTCAAGGTACTTCCCCAGGAACCAGCACTAAGAGGGCAAGCGTCGTGAAGTGCAGAGTGGTGCTGAGCGCCTCAAGTACGTGATCCGTCCCTTGAGACGTGCACGCGATCATGTTCTCACGGCAACACCGCACAGCTCTGCTTAGAGACAAGACACTGGGATGAGGAAGGGGGAGCAGCTGGTCCAGGATCACGCAGCTAGTACTCAATGGACCAAGACTCAAACCCAAGTCTGAGGATGTCTGCAGCCCACCATGGCCACCATGTCCCCCTTTGCAACACTGCCTGGACTGAGGTCCTTCCTGGGACTTTGGCCTGAGCACTGCCACCCAGGCCAAGCGCCCGATGCAGGACTCTGTCTGCCAGGGGAAGGGGCACCTTGTCACATCTGAGCAAAGGGGCCTTTGAACAAGCTGTGGCCTTGCCACATGTTCTTTTTCTCAGCAAAGCTACCCTGAGGGCCCACTTTGCTGGAGCAAGATGGGTTTCCCCCAAGACTCAGTGTATTTAGATGACAAGCAGAGACTCTCCTTGGCCTTACATTGGCTAGATCTTTCCTTCCACAAATACACGGGATGAGTGTTTAAAAACAAAAGAATAAAACTGAATCCCTGTTATTTCATAGCCAGGGTGTGGCAAGGCCTGAGAGTTCCAAGTTAAAAAATGACCCCCCAGATACAGCGGGAGAATGTGTGCAGGAGTCTCTTAGCTCTAGAGGCAGTGCCAGCTGGGAACTCACACACCCGGGGAGGCGTGGGCCAGTGCATCCTCCAGTGCCCACCTTCCAAGGTGCAAGAGGACGAGGTGAGCGAGGTGACTCCCACTGTCAGACAGAACGTCATACATGATGCCCTGCGGGTTGATGTCATCCCTCTCCGGGTGATAAGGTAAAGGAACAGAAATCCCTGCTCTGAGGGAGATGTGGTCAGTTTCCTGGGTGGGACAGCAGAAGAGTGGTGGTTAATTGTGTGGACTCTGGGCCAGACAGCGAGATTCAGATGTTCAGTTTCCATCTCTCACTTAACTAGCGCTGAGACTGGTAAGGACACTCGCCTCTACAAGCTTCCATTTCCTAAACTTTAAAGGGGATTGCTAGCCACTTCTTCATAGCACTGCTCCTTGGCTGCAGTGATCCAAAGCAAGGGTGTATGCAGAAGCCCAGACACTGCCGGTGCCCATCTAGAATGTTGCCCATCACAGTTACTACCACTTGCCCTTAGCAATGAGGCACACTTTCCTCACCAAAATGAATGATCAGCTTCAAGGTGGGATGTTGTCTCAAATCCAAATGATCTCTCACCAGAACATCTCTCCTCCTTTTCAAATCACTAAATCCAGATTATTCTCTTTATAGATCAGTGCCCATTTCACCTCTTTGCTCTAGCCTGGTCTTAAGGACTCTTCTCTGGAATCCCTTAGAAACTTCCTTGTACCATTCATCACTGTGTGTCCTAACTAGCAGATAACTTGCCTGCTCTTCTATTGAACAGTGAGCATTCTGCAGCCAGGAATTGCATTTTATTAAGTTCTGTCTCTTTAGTGTTCAATTCCATGCCTGAATGTCGTAGATTTCCTATAAATATTTACTGGATGACTGCGTAAATGAGTGAATGAAATAGCCTAAGAAGACGCATTATTGAAGTGGGAGAAAAAGAGGCCAGTGAATGAACTCTCTGAGCTCTATGTAAGCCGCAGCAGGAGATCTTGGGCAAGTCATTTGGCCACTGTGTCTAGATGCACTTATCTGTAAAGCAGCAAATGACACGGACCACATTTGGACTTTCAAGATCCTTTGGAACAACTAAGAATTGCAGAGTGCTAAAAAGAAAAAAAAACTGGAAGACAACAGAACTGCCCCTGCCCCTCCCCCCCCCCCAAAAAAGCGGGAGGAGGGGATAATTCACAGCAGCAGATGTGCAGGTCATTGAAACAGCCCACACAAGCGCGGCATTGTGTGTTAGCCGCGTCAGACTTGGATCCAAATCTGAAAGATCACGGGCTGGGCACTGCCCCTTTGGCACTGCAGGCAGGCAGGTCCCTTTGGGTCAGTGTTGGGCCCCACCATCACCTCGCTCAGTCACACCGTAGGTGACATCAGCATCCACGAGTAACAAGCCAGCGTTTTCCGCTTTTATCCACACTTTAAGTCAAACTTGGGGGAGCTGCTTGAAAAGTTGGAAGTAGGTTTCAGGGTCACCCGATGTTCATGGCAATGAATTCTCATAAAACAGAAAGGAAGAAATAGTTACAGATCCTTTTAATCTACCTCTCGCCAGCATTTCTCTGCTGAAAAGTTCTGCGGGTATCTGCTGGGGCGCTGCAATTTAGGTCAATGACATTCATGCTGCCTCTTCGAACAGAATTTTTCGGCAGCAAGTGCATGATTTCCTGTTATGACTGTGGATCTCGGCAGCAGTGAAGTGACTGTAAAGGCTTCCATCCTGTTTGTTTATAATTCTTAACAATGGGCTTTTGGGGAAGGAGGGACCGACGTCGCAAATGCTCTGCCGAGCGGCTCTCGGAGCCGGCGATGCCACCTGAATAATGCATGCCCACTCTGTGTGTGTACCCGGCACCCACCCCAATGCAGGATAACTCTGCCGAAGGCTTTGAAGCACCTGCTCTGAACAGCTCCGATGACAGCCAAGAGTCCAGATAAGATCTGAGCTCTGCCTCCTCCCCACCACCCCGCTTGCCAGGCCGCCCCCATTTCCCTTTTTGCATTTGAAATAAGCTCTGAGACTAAGCCGCCAAGAGATGCTGTCAGAGAGGCGCTTGCTTGTGTGTGGCTCCTATCAGTCCCTTCCTGTCTAGCCCCACCTGGTTCTCATGCCTGTGCTGGCATGGCAAGGGCCACCTCCCAAATGACTGTGCCTTCGGCCCCTCCCCCCGCCAGCCACCCTCCACCCAGAGGAGGCTGGTAGCATCTTTGTAACACAAAAACGGCCATCCTTGGCTGATGCAGCCCCAAAGGCACACGGCTTAGATTCAAAACACACTCCCTCCACAGCGTGCCCTTATCCTGCTTAACACCCGTTGGTGACACTCCGTGTGACAATTTCCAAGTTGTTTTTGAACTTCTTAGCCTAGCACACGAGGCCTTTCCTGACCTGTTCCGCTGCAGCCTCACAGCCCCCTGGTCTCACTGTCCCACCTGCATCCTCACACCTGCTCACCCTGCTTCTGTTGTCCTCTCTGTCCATTAACCCTCACAGCAGCCGCAACCACAGCAATAGAATAGTGGTCAACACTCCCGACTGCTTCGTCGATTCCAGGCACACTATGCATGCCTTTATTGAACCCTCAGAACCACGCTGCTGGGCGTGGACGTTTCCTAGCTCCATCGTGAGGAAGCCCAGGGAGCCTCAGGGTGATAGCAGTTCTCCTCCAAGGTTCACACAGCTAGAACGCTGGTGAGCTCACGTTCCAAACCCAAGTCCGTTATCAACCACAACATCGCATCACCACTTCCTCAACCCTGAGCTTCACTTAATCTTCACCTGTTCTTAAAAATTACTCAAGTTCCAGCAACTCTGGAATGCCTTCTTCGAGGTACAGATCTCCCCTACATCCTTCCCCACTTAAAATTCCACCTTTTTCTCCTTTTTGCACCAGCTGAGATGTTCTTCCTCAGCATGGACAGAGCAAAGCTCTGCCCTCCTCAAACCCCCGTACCGCCCAGAAACCTTTCAGAATCACAAGATACAAGCCAATGCCGTCTCCCTCACACATCTACCGCATGTTCATCAAAACTGGAGTCTTTCCCACCACTTTATTCCACACTACAAATATATATGTGTATTTATAAGTGACCAACTAAGTATAATACTGTTCCCAATATATATGGTGTAAAAAGTGAAAACAAAACAGCTGTGTGACTGACCCAGTTCAGTCCCCCATCTTGGCCCCTTCCCTCACCAGCTGGGACACCTCCCCTCTCTTCTTGTCACTCTCTTATTTTCTTTATAGCTTCATCACTAGTTTGGATGCCTGCAAATTGTTGTCCATCATGGCCTGTGTTTGAATTTCATATACCTGGGAGCATACTGAACAGGTGCTCCTGACAGCATGCTATTTTGCAGAGCTTGTCACCTGTCCATTTTACATTCTGGTTCCATGTTGTTTCTAAGAGTCACCCTTGCTGTTGTGCGTTCCTGTGCTTCCTTTTCCCTGCCGAACAAAATCCTCCTGTGCGACTAGGCCAGGTTGTCCTTAGATGGTCTCTCTAGTGTACATTTGTGTTCTTTCCAGGGATTTGCTACATCAAGCTTCTAGGGACTGATTATTCCACATCTCCCAGATACCCACGTATAGGAGGTCTCCAGGGTGTGCACTGAGAAAGAGGAAGTGCCAGGATAAGGGTGTGTATAATTTCAATGTTACCAGTTAATGGCAAATTGTTTTCCAAAGCAGCCTCACCTATTTGCAATCTCTTGAGAAATGTAAGGGTCTGACCCCAGTGTTCATAGCAGCACTGTATACAATGATCAAGACATGGAAACAACCCAAATGTCTATCAACAGATGACTGGATAAAGATGTGGCATAATTATATAATGGAATACTACTCAGCCATAAAAAGGAATGAAAACATGTTATTCGCAGCAACATGGATGGACCAGGAGATCATCATTTTAAGCCAGAAAGAGAAAGAAAAATACCATATGACATCACTCTTCTGTACAATCTAAAAAAAGAAACAAGGGGGACACTAATGAACTCAGCTACAAAACAGAAACAGGCTCGCAAACATACCAAAAAAATCTTATGATTACAGGAGGAAAGGGAGTGGGAAAGGATAAACTTGGGAGTTTCAGATTTGCAAATGTAAGTCACTATATATAAAAACAGAACAAAACAAATTTCTTCTGTACAGCACAGGGAACTATATTCAATGTCTTGTAATAACCTTTAATGAAAAAGACTATGAAAACGAACATATGTATGTATATGCATGACTGGGACATTGTGCTGTGCACCAGAAACTGACACATTATAACTGACTGTACTTCAATTAAAAGAGAAAAAAAAAAGAAATCTAAGAGTCTGCCTCAGGCCCCCATCATTGCCAAAACTTATTATTGTCGGTTATTTGAATGTTTGCCCTTCTGGCGGATATGAAATAGTATCTTGTTATGATTCTCATTTTTATTCCCCTGTTTACCAGCACACATCTCCTTCACTGTCACTGGACATTCGAGGTTCTAGTTTAGGGAACTGACTGCTCAAGTCTTTTGACCATCTTTCTATTAGGTTGCTTGCATTTTTCTCACTGATACACAGGCGTTCTTTATCCTGTACAGTAATCAGTTTTCAATGCTATCAATATCTTCTCCATTTTTAGAGATTATATTTTCTGTACTTTGCTGTCTTTTGAATTTATTAAACTTTTCTTTCATGGATTTTGCTCTTTGTGACTCGTTGTGAGAAAACTCTCTTCACATAAATTCATTCAATGCGTTATTCTACGTTTTCTTTTATTACGTTTATCGCTTTGCCTTTCACACATAAGTATTTTTTAACCTGAAACTCATTTTGGTGTATATTATGATGTAGAGTTCTAATTTTGTTGTGGACTAAAAATTGTCCCATGCCACATATTTAAAAATCCATATTTACCACTGATTTGTAATGCTACTTCTGCACATAAAATAACACACACACACATACACACACACACACACACACTCTGACTGAATCTGTTTCATTGGTTGGTTTGTTTAACCCGGGAACCATATCACACTGCCTTAATTACTATCATTAAACTAATTATTGATATCTGCACAAGCCAGCCAGTCAACCCCATTCTTCTCATTCAGAAGGATTCCCCCTTCTCTTGCCATTTGCAATTCCATATAGATTTTAGAATCAGCCTGTCAAATTTCACACATATACCCACATGCCCACAAAACCTATTGGGATGGTCTTCAAATCACAACGACTCTGTAGATCAATGCGGAGAGAGTCGTCCTACGTGTGACACTGACTCTTCCAGTCTGTGGACCCACGTTCTCTTCATTTCTGTAAATCTTCAAGGTCTCATAATCACTGTTTTTCTAATTTTCTTCATGAAGACTTTGGATTTATTTTGTTAAATGCATTCATAAGTGAATTAGGAACTTTGTTTCACATTATTGAAGGTAAAATATGAGATAAGGAGTGACAGATAAGCTTGATGAATGAGGCCACATCAACCAGGTTGCATTAGTTTAGTCTTTAAATTTGAGAGTTTGAGGGATAAATTTGGGCAATTGAGATTTGCAAATGACGACCACTATATAAAAAAATAGATAAACGAATTTCTTCTGTATAGCATTAGGAACTATATTCAATATCTTGTAATAATATTTAATGACAAAGAATATGAAAACAAATATATGTATATACATGCATGCCTGGGACATTGTGCTGTGCCCCAGAAATGGACACATTGTAACTGACTGTACTTCACTTGAGAAAGAAAAGAGTTTAGCCTTGATCTCAGACGTGATCCAAAACCAAAGAAAATTTGTAAGTGGCATTTGCAAGGGACTTTTTAGAGAAAAATGTACCGTTGGATTTAAAATAAATATTTATTTAAAATGAGAGAAAAGGAAGGTTGGAAGGAGTCCTGCAGGTTAGGGACAGTGAGCAGCAACAGTGTCAGTGGTGCCTTATGCTACAGTGTGTTAGAGGCAGAGTCTTTGGGTGTTCCCCGGCGAATTTTTCTATCGTTCTGTTATTTTGTCGTACTAAGGCAGCAGTATGTGGAGCAGATTGAGGAAGATAAGATGTGGAGATTGCCTAGAAAAGTTTTTCAGTAGTTGCTCTGAATTGGTGTAAACCTGAACTAAGACAGCATTAGCCATCACAGGCTGGAATGGGAGAGGAGTGTGGGTTGAGAATTATTTCAGAGATTGAATTAACAAGATGTAGTCAGTGTTTTGAGGAGAAGCAAAGTTGATGGCAACCAAAATATTCTGGCTTGAGTGGATGTTGGATGGGTAGTCAGTGGTCGGGATCACTCACTTAGATAAGGAATTGAGGCGTATAGTTGAGTTTAAAGCATCGGTAGAAAGTCCAAAATGAGAAAGCCAGTAGGTACCTGAGTCAGGCGCTCAGGAGGATCTTGGGGCAGGAGGCAGGGATCCAGGACTGATCAGTGCATGTGTAGCCTTGAATTCCATGAGCATCTGGTGTGAGAAGAGAAGCGGAGATGACAGCGTATCTTCAGGGACCACACACGTGTGAGAGGTTGGCGGAGGAAGCAAGTCACAAACAAAGCTGATGAGGAATAGTCAGAGAAGTAGAGGTTAGAGTGGTGAGGACTGTGCTGGAAGAAAAAGGAGAAAATATTTCATCAGAGGGTGATCAACAGCATCAAATGTCCACCCCAAACCCAGAGGCCATCTAAGATGGATCCTGGAATGCATCCACTGGGCTTTGGACTTCAATGAGAGTAATTTCCTGCCAAGTCTACTGCTCCTCCCACAAGATCATGATGATTTCCAAAGAGTTATACATCTCATGATGTGGTTTTAAAAGGTCCCTATTAGTGATCTATGGCTGATAACAAATTACTACAAATATAATTGCCTAAAACAACACACACTTATTATCCCATAGTCCCAGTGAACCAGAAGTCTAAGTGCAATTCAACTGGGTCTTCTGCTTTAAGTTCTCACAAAACTGCAATCAAGGTAGCAGTCAGGGCTGTGGTCTCATCGAGGGTGGACTGGAGAAGGATCTGCCTCCAAGCTCATGTGGTTGTGGGCAGCATTCAGTTCCCTGCAGATTGTTAGATCATGAGCCCCAGTTTCTTGCTGGCTGTCTGCTGGAGGCTGCCTCTATTCCCTTGCCCCGTGAGGCAGCTTACCACACGGCAAGTTGCTTCTTCAAAGCCAGCAAGCGGAGGAATGTCTCTCAGCAAGACAGATATTACAGTTATAATGTAGTAACAGGAGTGACGTTCCATCACCTTTGCTGGGTTTTTTGTTTGTTTGTTTTTGTTTTTGGTTGGAAGCAAATTATAGGTCCTGCCCACGCTCATGGGAAGATGATCACTCAAGAATGTGAACATTAGGAGATGAGAATTATGGAGGTTGCCTCAGAATCTGTGTGTCACAGATCTCTTACCATATTAACCCCACCTTCTTACCTATTCCCCTGTCAGCTGTTGGTCTTTCAAGACCAATTGCTGCCATTATTAGTTTGTACCCAGAGGAATTGGGTCACTGGCCAAATGTGCCTCTGACACAGGAAAATGCGGAGCAAGAGGATGGCCATGTCCCAGGTCTCGGTTGAATCTCTAGGACACGTCCTGCCACATGTGGGTCCTTGGCTTCACGCAGGAGAGAACTCAAGAGCGAGCCACAGTTGAGTAAAGGCAGATGTATTCAGAGAGATGCGCACCCCGTAGACAGAGTTGAGGCTCTTTCAGAAGGCAAGAGAGAGGCCAAGAGGCGTCGGGGTTGGGTGCTCAGTTTAAAGTAAAAGTAGATACACACTCCACAGACAGTGTGGGCCATCTCATTCAGAAGGGAGAGCAGCCACAAGGCACAGTGTTGCTAGTTTTTATGGGCTCGGTAACTTCATGTGCTAGCAAGTGGGAGGATTATTCCAACTACTTTGCAGAAGGGAGTAGGATTCCCAGGAATTGGGCCATCACCCACCCTTTGACCTTTTCTGGCCAGCCTTAGAACTGCCCTGGCACCTGTGGGCGTGCAGTTCAGCAGCCATTGTATTACAATGCACAATATTGAAGCTCAAGGTCTACTGGGAGTTGAATCTTCTGCCATCTTGGTGCTAATTGTCGTGTCGTTCTTTTGATGGCTGTGCCCTGCCCCCTTCCTTCCTGTCTCACCTCTAATGCAAAACTTTTTACCTGGATATTTAAAAGGCTCCAATTATTCACCTATGGCCACTGGCCGTCCATACATCTGCTTCTTACCTGAGTTTCTCTGGACACATTTCTTCCCTCTTCTGAACTTCAGTTTGCCCCTCTGATATAGGAAATAATAGTCCTTCGTCCCAAAGATATTGTCAGATTACAGAATTAATCAGAGTGATTCATACGAACTGCTTAGTGCAGTGCCTGACCCATAGCACTCGCTCCATGGTAGCCATTTCCTGTTTCAGCTAATAGACTGAAGATGAGTGGAAGGCAAGACGGGTGTCGTGTTCGTCCCTGTGAAGCACTATTGCAGGGAAGGAGAAACGCCATGACCACGGAAGATTAATGGAGATTACCCACAGCCATGTGACTGAGGGAAAAAAAATGCAGTGCAATCTAAGAATTTAAATGTCAACAAATGCTGCAGGTGTAACCACGAAGTCCTTCAACTGGATTCTCCCCTTCAACTCTGTGCCTTATTAAATACCCTTTTTCAGTTGCGTTCTTCCAGGCTGACATGCAAGTGGGAAGCGTTGGCCATTTCTAAATTAAGCCTCTGTTTTTCATAACAAAGCTCAAGATGGAAACGCTAAAGAATGGAGAAACTTGGGTCATCCCTAATGTAGAAGCCCAAACAAAGCTTCAGTGATGGGAACACTCAGGTGTGGGATTACATTATGATATGGAGAATTCATGGATCCAATTTTGTTTGTATTCTTATAAGTATATAGATAAAGCATAGGCCTAGAAAATGTAACTCCAGAAGAGCTGAAAACCAATCTTTGAATATTCATGTGATATTGACTGGGTAATTGGAGACATTTTAAAATCCAAATAAAAATTGAATTTTACATTAGAGGCAAGGTTGACCCCAGAGGTGGTTCAGTGAGTCATTCTTCACATAACACTCATAATCTTGAGAGTGTAAGTAGAACTATCTTGATTTTTTTAATTGATAGCTTATAATTAATATAAGCAAGACCCATTAAGACCTGGATTCTCAATGGTAATTGGCCAAATGCCTAAAGAGGAAGGAAGAAAAAATCTTTATAAAGGGCCCTCAAATCCATATGCACAAAAATTATTCTTATTTTTATTTTTTAGTTCCAATAAACTTATACAGAGAAAATAATTTTTTAATCACTTATACAACTAAGTATTGATTCATCACTCCACATGTCTCAGTCCCAGGATGAAGCATGTATTTTCATTACCTTCTTCAAAGTGCACAACAGCCCAGGAGGCAGCTTCTCCCGTTGTCTTCACCTTGTAGATGAGGAAACTAAAGCCCTGAGAGTTTAAGGAGCTGCCTTAGGGACACCCTCTTACAAAGAAGCAAACCTAAAGCCTCAAGCCAGCTCTCTCCAACCCCAAAACATGATTTCTGGTAAACTCAAACTAGCTTAATGACATCATTTGAGAAGTGCTGCTTAAAGGTCTAACTACTATTATGTAGGAATCCATAGGCCATTGTCACGTTGCATGAGATGACAGACATCAGAATAATTAGGAACATTTCTCCACTAATTATATACCTTTAAGTTGAAATATAGGCTGTGTTCTTAACAAATGACCCCTCCAATTTCAGCAGTAACGTCACTTACTTCCATTGTACAATCTGTCTCAGACAATGAGAGTTTCTGAGTGAATATGAGACAATTAGAGATACCAAGATTACGAAGCCCCTGGGTTCTCCATGAGGAGCCTTAGGAAAGTACAGGCTGACTTGGGACAGTCTAGGAATGAGACACTCACAAGGCTGGTTAGTGAAATTTGGAGCAGAACTCACATTTCACATCTACGCTGATGTTTTCCTTCATCCTCCACAAACCTAGGGAGGAAGATGGATTAATGGTGACTGAATCACCTGTTGGACTTTTCTCCTCCTTCCTATGTTTCCCACATCTGGTTGGTCAGTAAATCCCATCAAGTCACCCCACCCCAACTATGTGCCCATGCATCTCCCCGCAATGACTTTCACCGGGATCTTTGTCGTTACTGTCTTTGATCGTCTCCCTATCCCTCAATCTGACCTCCATACCTCCCATCTCCTCCCACCTCCCACCCCGTTGGCCATCATTCCAACCAGCCATAAAGTCATCCTCACTTCAATTTCCCTTCTCTGTACAGTGTGGAAATTTAAGACATCAACCGCTAGCAATTCCACATAATTCGAAGCAATTTACATTCTCACTTCAGTCTGTTGAGAAAACTAAAAATATGTAGGTAGGTTAGAAACCTTCCCCTGAAATATAAAGAAAATTCCAAGTACTAAACAATTCATTATTTTTCTTGTTATGCCTTTTGCATTTATAAAACAACATGGCGACATCTTGTACTTGGCTTCAACCGAGATGCAGCTCCCTATCTCCATCAGCCAAAAGCAAATCAAACCAAAACAAAACGCCAGCTCCTTGGCACTTTTGTTCATTATTTATTTACTTTTCCATTGACTCATTCCATTCATTAACTGACTATCTCACCTATGCATTCTTTGGCGTGTGAATTCATTCACTTATTCCCCCTTTTAAACATTTAGTGAGGACCTGTAATGCTGCAAACATGACAATGAGTCCTAAGCTCTCAAGTGTTTCATGAACTGGTGTCACACAGAATAAATTATTACGGGATCATCGCTGTGACCAAAGCATAAAGAGGGAATGTAAAGGAGAGAACGTCCTTATTAATGCTGGGCGGTATTTTATTATAATGTTTGTTTGGAGCATGGTCAAATAGATTTTCCAGGCAGAAATAGCGGAGATGGGCATCATCCAGGCAACGGGAACAGCACCACAGGGGCTCACAGTCAGGGACTGTGTTCTCAGCACGATGCAGGAACAATGGATGTCTCCATGTGGCTTGAGGGAGAATAAAATAGGAGGGACCAATGAAAGGTGAAATTCAAAGTTAGTGCTGGGTCAGACTTTCTCATGAATCTGGGTGAAATGCTCATCATTTTAAGAAAATGTTCTAGAATGCCATTTTTATGTTCAATTTACTGGGGCCCAATCTCAGTGTTTCTATTTTAATCATTATCAATATGTTTCTTACTAATGCTTCCGGTTATATGCCCTATGGTTTTCCTATGTCAATACTCAATGAACACCTAGGGAATTTGGAACTTAGAAGGCTATTTCTTTAACCTCTTCATGTTAGACAAACTTTAGGCAGATGTAGGTTTGTCCTCAAAATCCCTTATGGCTAAAGTTCCTGTCCCCTATCCTGGTGCTCGGAGACATTAAAAAGGTAAATTAAACCAGCAAACTGTCTGAAAAGCCCCACAGAAAGTGAAAGTGCAGAGTTAGTCCTTCATTCCCCCGGAAGAAAAGACCCCATCCATCCGCAGAGATGGAAATGACACACGGACCATGATAAAGATATTCTTACATACGGAGGGAACACCGCAGGTCAAAAGATGGCAGATAAAGTTGTAGGGTGAGGAGATATCAGTGGTCATGGGAAAGATTGTGGAGGAAAGTCTAACAGCATATGGGGTATGTAACTCAAACCCTTCGCTATTTGGTGGAGCTTGGCTTGGATCACCAAACCTGCCAAGTCTCCTCGGGCATCCAGGAGGCCACACGGAAACAAAGTGCCAGTTGGTGCTATTCTAAGTGGTTTCTGGACTTTTCACTCATATCCAGGCCGTGAACTGCTGTCATCATGTCAGCCTCCTCAAGATCTCATACCTCAAACCATCTTTTTCTTTTCCGTTGCATGTCTGGGTTCCCACCCTCTGAAATACATCTCTCCTTTCTGACCCCTGCATTCTGAAGTTCTCCTCACTTATCACAGTCCACCTCGGATGCCACCCCTTCCAAGATGTGCCTCCTCATCACCCCATAGTCTACTCAGCTGGTCTCTCCCTTCTCTGACCTCCCATCACTTTTTCTGACAAAGTTACTGGTGGGGCACTGGACAGAGCCTGTGTGGTTGGAAATGACTTGTCATCATCACTCTCAGTTAGCTAAAGTAGTACTTTTTGGTCAGCTAGAAATGAGTTGAAAACAGAGTTTACTCTCCAGTTGGCTGTAGACTGTAAGGGTTCTAATGAACATGAAAGGAGAGAGATAATATTTAAGTGGTGGCCAGTCTCAGGGAGCTGACAGACCATGTTGGTGCTGTACACCCCTTGAGGGGAACAGTGCCGTATTCTGCCTTGCTGTAGGTGGAAGCTGTTGACCCAGAGAAGGGGTGGTAATGAAAGGTCCTATTGGAATTGCATGGAATTGTAACATGTCCTTCAAGAATACCCATAAATACACCAACCACAAGTTCCATTTGCTTACCTGACAGATAAACAACAGGTCATAGCTGGAAGAGGTCAGAGATCATTCCTAAATTTTCTGTCCTGCTACCTTAGCAACTTAGTCAAGAGTAAGTCGAAGACTAAGAGTCCTTTGCCTCCAATCTCATGATTACCTTCAAAGCCATACTACTTAGACACCCACTACTGCTACAAATACAGGGTTCCTCTCTCCCACAGGTCTCAAGCTAAAGTTGATGGAATGAATGTAATTAAGCAGATCTGCTGGACCAAGATGTGTGGTTGACCAGTTATAAGGGGGGCTTAAGAGAAGATAAATAATTTAATATGTGACTTCATCACTCGTTCATCTCACCCTTTGCCATTCAGCCACCCATGTACTCACTTGCCTCTTCATCCACCCGTATGTTCATTGATGGATAATTGATTGACTCATTCATTCATCCATTCATCCTATTTTTATTCATCCATTATCCATTCATTCAATCAATATTTTCTGAAAGTCTGACCTGGTTAAAACATTGTGTTGGGACCAGTGTTGCAAGGGGTTCACCATCTAGGAACTGAGGGGACAGAGTGACGAGAGGAAAGGAAGTGGACTCCAATACATGCATGAGAAAATCCTGTAAGTCAATATATAAGGGCCCTGACAGAGAGCAGCACAAAGTGCCTGGGAAACCCATCATCCTTTTCTGCATTTAATGTAGTACTTTCAGAGAGTTTTAAAAAATTCAATACTTATAAATTCTAGATCCTCAGGGGAGGAAAAGAAAGATCAGAGGGAGAAAATAAATCTTAGCAAATGAAGAGATCTAGGAAAAAACCACTGCCTTCCTGCTGTCTGATTGAATGCAGAAGGGAGAGCTCCAGCAGCCAGCCTGTCTTTCCCAGCTCCCGTCCAAAGGGTGAGGTTGTTGAGCCTCTGAGCAGGCAGAGCAGAGGGAAGATCTGCTCCACCTGAAGGCTCAGGCTCACGGTCTCCCGATCCTGGCCCTGGTACACAAGGACTTCCATGCAAAGTAGCTGTTGTGATTTATCATCTTGCTCTTGCCCCCCAGAGTTGGTCTTTGCTCGTCTAGGGTTACTCTCTGAACTTTCAAGGTCTGACATTTGCTTTCTTAAATGGGGCCAGCCAATATGTTTTGAATGCATCTTTGCCTTTACTGGAACCTTAAAATATATTCCAAGTGCCAGACAGGTGCATGGGTTTCCATCAAAAAGAAAGGGACTTGGACAATATGAGTTTAAAATATGGTACTTTGTTTACCATTATGTGATCACAGAAGAGTTACCTAACCTCTCTGAGCCTCAACTAGATCATCCATCAAATAAAGAAAAGAATTATTAATGATAATTTATTAGTTTCATAGATCTTTCACTGTCTACTAAATTTTTTAAGCATGCCACATAGTTTTTTACATATAATCTTCAAAATTATAGGTAGCTTGGTAGATTAGATTATTGCTCAGAACTATATATTGACCCCCCAGCTTTATGTCCAAGAGGCAGAGTCTACTTCTCTCCTGAATGACTCTGCTTGGTCATGAGTTTGACCCAGGGGCCATCACCCGTTGTGACGTGACCAAAGCCTTCAAAAACACTTGTAAGATGAAGCTCGTTCTTTTGTATCTCTGCCATTGCCATGAGGAGAACCAGCCTTAACAAGACCGTTTGTTCAAGGAAGATGAGAGACACGTGGAGCAGAGCTACCCACCTGACCACAGACCCCCAGTGAGAATGGGACACAGAGCTGCTGAAGCTGAAGTTGGAATCACTCAGCTGAGCCCCACCTAGATCATCCTGACCTTAGCCAAACCACAGACGGACGCATAAGCAATAATAACCAGCTGTGGTTTATGCTATTGAATTCCGTGGTGGATGGCTATGCACCCAAACTAACAACTACAATAGCCTTATTATAAACTCTAAACCATAGGCAAGCACACTGGAGAACAATAAGTAAAATGACCAAGGTAGTGAGTGTCTGAGTCAGGCTTTGATCTTTTAATTACTCTGCAACATTACCTCTTGCTTAACTTTGCCTCCTTTATAATATGATCTAATCTGAGGTTGTTATAAGAACGAGAAATGTTAGTGCAAAACAAGTTGCCCTGTGCCTGTTAACTTATTCTTTGTGCTGCTACATGCCAGGTCCTGCTCAGAGAGCTTCGCATGAATTAGAATAATAACAATATCGGCCACTCTGGTTACTTCTGGAATTGCATGACTGTTCCCTGTAGATCTGCAGGGCTGTCCCCTGTGGACTGCGGGGTTCTGGAGCACAAGGACACAACCTTTGCATCTTGTCATGATCAGAGTTACCACAGTGCTAGCTCAGAGCAGACTCCAGAGATATTTACTGAATAAATATTCTAAGAACTTAGGGGGAGGGTATAGCTCATTTGGTAGAGTCCTGGGTTCAATCCCCATTACCTCCTCCAAATAGAAATGAACAAATAAACCTGACTACCTCCTTTTCATAAAACAAACAAACAAAAAATATTTTAAAGACTAACTGAAAATTTGAGTGTCTATTCACAAACAAACAGCTTCCCTGAAGACCTGTGACAACAGCAAAATTCAACAACTTCTTTCTAAATTTCCTGTCCCTCGTTTATTGCATTCACTTCCTTAAAAATATACATACATTGCTATATATATATATTTTTTGCTTGTCTCCTTCATACTCACAGACGCAACCACACATGCATACTATTTTGTCAAAACAGTAGCTCGACAATAACATACTGCACCTTGGCAAACTCCCATCCCTGCTAAAATTACACCAAGCAAAGTTTGTTGTTGGTTACATTTTTTAAAAAGACATAATATCCCATCTCATCAACTTCAAGTTAGAAATCACTCTGAAACTTGGGCAGCAGCATATACTCGCATCACACGTGCGCACGCGCATGCACACACACACACACACAGAGGCTGTATTTTGCACCTCATGTAGTTCTGTCATATCAGTTGCCAACACAGAAGGGGCACATGGCTGAGTTTCTTTGCTGCTCCTAATTACACAGAGATGGGAACATTCACATCTTCTGCCTGGGAGAGCAGTGCTTTCCCCCAAGGTCCAGAGAGAGGCTCGCTGCCTTTGTCCTTTGGTTGGCTGAGTGTGGGCAGTTAGATGTGCCCCTTACTTGCCTGTGATGTGCCAAACAGGCACTCGAGAAGCACACGTCCTTGGCAGTGCTGGGTCTTTGTCTGTAGCACAAAGAACAGGGGCTGCTAAGGTGAGTGAAACCCTGCGGTGTGGATCTGAGGCTGAGTGTCCCCAAAAGCAGAGGTTGCAATCCCGCTGTCCCAGGTGCTGAATTCAGCCCATGGATGTGACTTGTTCAACATTATTATTTTTTTTCATTTGATTCGATATTTAAAACTGGAATTTTATATCTAGGTTTGCAGCTTCCCTCCAAAAACTGGAAAATGTGGCTACAATTGGCCTTGTTTCAGCTCATGGCAGCAGTGGCTGGAGCTGTGGAGGGCTGGGTTTTTTCACAGGGACACTCACTCCCCATTCAGCACAGCCCGACTGCCCTACTGTTCCCCTCAGCGGGGCTCAGTGTAGGCTTCTGGCTGTCACTGTAGTGCCCTGTTTATTATTTTCTCTTATAGGAGGAAAATATTTCCCTTGCTCATGTCCCTATCAGAAGTTTTTTCCTTTTTTTTAAGAAATAGAAATATAGAAAAGCTATGTACTTTGAGAAAATTGGAAATGAACACATTTCACTTTGGAACTAAAGATTTTCCTGTGTGCTGACTATGGAAGCCTTCAACATGATATGTGTTTAGATATCCCTCAATGTCTGTGCTCCTCAGGGCACTTCACGGCCTCTTGCTGGTGAAGACCCTTCTGGATCCCACTGGGAGGCAGGTGGTGGATTAAATAAGGCACAGGCTTTGGTATCAAGCAAACCTGAGCTCAAATTTTCTCTTTGCATAGCTCTGAGACCTTGGAAAAGTTAAAGAACTTCTGTGAGTCTCAATGCTCTTATCTATGAAGGACAAAAGATAAACTCTACCTCACAGTATTAATGCTAGGAACATGAAAAGATTGTGTGTGAATTTCCAAGCAAAATTTAGATTCACAATAATCAGTCCTCAAAAATATTTCTTCCTCTACCAGGAAGGAAAAAATACATACGAAGAACACCTAAAGCAACAAGAGGGAGACTTGGTAAAACTGTAGCAAATTAAATAATTATTATTGAAGTGATGTTTTTAACTGTGTTTATCATCTTTGTAATTTTAAATCAATACACCAACACTGAGGAGCAGAGAGACAGCTGGTCACCTAAGGTCAGCACCCTTTGCTTCCTCTTCACAAGGCTCCTCCACATTTCCAAGTCTACTTGCAGTGAGGTGTAACTGTGAGGCTAATTCTTACCAATGGAATAAGCCAAAGTGATGAGTGTCACTCACTTCTGTGGAGTCTTTTAAGAAGCAGTAAATCTACTTCATACTCTCATTCCCCTTTCTGGTGTCTGGATGCAGACGACAGCTAGACACTGGTAGATGGCAAAGCCATCTTGGGTTCATGAATCACAACATGGAGGAAGGCTGCTTGCCAACAACACATGCCTACGGTGGAGGTTATTATATTTGAGCCTTTGTAGTTTAGGACCTATTTGTTTAGGTAGCTTTACCTGTCTTAACTAATGTCCACAAGATTCACACAAACACATAACTTCTGAGGTTTGTAGCTATGCATTAAAGAACATGTGTAGATTAGGAAGGTCTTTCAAGCACATACGAGAACTAACAATGAGAAGGTTTTTAATCTCCAGTTGTTATCATTGACCAAAAGGTGCATGTCAGTCAGTCAGTCAACAAATATTGATTGATTACTTATTTTAGGAGATTGGGAGTCAGATTAGAGGGATGAGTAACATGGAAGAATTACTGCATGCAGAGAATTTACATTTCAGTGATAAGTGCCTGACTAGTTTTGATCATCTAGTTCTGCACTTCATTGATTTTGGGTCCAGACTGTTAATAATTAACGTCACAAATCCTCTAGTGCTAAAACTGCACTGTAATAGCTCTGTGGGAAAGGGTGTGCTCAGGGATAATGTTCCACATTTTCATGTGTTGTCTCTCAGATCCATACTTGTCCTTCTATATTCTCCTCTATTACAGGGGGCTAGAAGCCTGAAAACTACATTTCTCTTTGTCACCTCCCTCCAGCTATATCCTGCCAACAAGAGGGACTTGCAGGAGTTTGAAAGGCAGGGTAGGAGCCAGATAACAACAACACTGTCAGTGAGTCCAGCATTTCAGCAATATGGCGAGATCCTGAGATGCTACAGCTGCAATGGGAATTCATGGACCTTCTTCTGGATTTGGGCAGTAGGAACTGATAGACTATCCAAACCCTTCCACCAAAATGGACCAATACCAGTCACTTTATTCACAATGGCTCCACTCCATGGGAATTACTAAGCCCATGGACACTGTGCCTGATTGATCAAGCTCCAGTTACAGACCCTACCTTGTTTACAAGAGTTCCAGGTGTTCTCAGCAACAGACACATCAGCCTCAGTTTAATGAAGGAACTGTATCAACTGCAATTGCAAACCAGGATGTTAATAGTAGAAGATGTAAGAAAGCCTCAGTAGTGACGTAAGACATACATCTAGCCATTTTTCTCCTCTGCTCAAAACCTTGCAATGGCTTACCTGCCCCTTGGGAGTTAGAATTAAGCCTTAGCTTGCCTAGAACTTAACTTAGCTCATCTTCCACCCTCTCTAGCTGCACCTGCAGTTGCTTCCCATGCCCCTGCATTTAAAATTCAGCAGCACTTGTAGTTTGCCAAACATCTTTTGTGTCACACCACTTGTAACTTTGTCCATGCTGGTCCCTCTGCCTGGGACACAGTCATTCTCTTCTCAGTCTCCTCCATCTCAACTCTCTCAGTTATTACTGTTAATTTTTAACCCCAAGCTCACGTACCTTCTTCTCCAGAAAACATCCCTTGGCATCTCTTCTTCAGGTGACTTTAGGTGTTCTTCTTTTGGTCCTATGCTTATTTATAGCGTAATACTTATTAAACCTTATGATAAAATTCACCTCAGGAACCAGGGCAGTGCCTGGATCATTGCAGACAATTATAACAGTAGCAGTAAACGTGTACTGGTTCACTCACTCAACAAATTCTTAGCGATCATCTTCTCCGTGCCAAATACTGTTCTAAAAAATGAAAAAACAAAATGCTGCATCCTTGCTCAGTAAGAGGTGCTGTGCAAAACTTTACTTGTTTTGTCTTTAACAGTGCCCGTTAGCATCCATAGCAATCCTATGAGGTTGAAACCAGTCCCAATTTAGAGATGCAGAAACTGAGGCTTGGAGCATAAGTAAAACTTTAACAAAGGAATAAAGAGAAGAATAACTAAACATGACCATCTCTCCAACTGCACTGTAGGCTCTCTGAGAGTAGAAATAGAATCTTCTTAATCAGCTCTATTTTTAAGTGTTTAATATGGTATAAAACTAGGATAATCCCATATCCTAATCTGCCCAGTACAGTCTTTCTTTTTAGTGGAATCTGTTATTTTAACATAATTGTGAGTAGCGCCCCCTTTCGTTCCTAAATGTGTCCAGGTTACCCAATGCCTGGTTCCCAGTGATGCCATATTTATGTTGGTTGAGCTGAACAGAACTGGCCCAAGGTAAAGAAGTAAGTCAAAATTAGAAAGTGGCCACAGCCTCAACCCCAGCCCTTTCACCACACCACGCTGCGTCTGAAGGAAACTCATCTGTTCTCAGTAGACCGCATGCTCAAGCCATTCAAGAGAGGCAACCCGTAGATCACTAAATTCGCTTGGCTGGAATACCTTTATTTGTTTACTTTGCCACTTACATTGGAGAGATAAAGCATCTGAAGCAAGATTGGTCAGCTGCACGGCACTGAGCAAGAGGTAAAGCCACGACTGGAATACGTGTCTTCCAGCGCCGAGCCCAGTGCTCACGCTGGCGCCCCTACGGGGGTCTCCCAGCTAGTCTTTGTTTACATATTCTTTCTTCCTGGAAGGCTCTTGACCCCTTGATGACCCAAATGAACCCCATTCATCCTTTATACCTCCACTTCTGTGACCCAAAGGCTCAGCTCTTCGTCTTCTATCCTATGTCTCAGCTTCATCCTCTCCCTTGGGTCTCTCAGAGATAACAGACAGAGTAATTCTAAGGGGCTACTTTGTCTCTAGAGAGAAGGTTCCTCGGGTCTGAACTCATGCCCCATGTGTCTCTGCATCCCACCCTTTCCCACTCTCACCTCTCTAGGGCCTGGCATGGGTTATTTATGTGTTAAATTAAAAGAAACATAACGCTAGGATCTCAGGATTATTTTTTTTCCAAAATTCATTTCTCAAAATTAAACTGCTACTCTCTGTTGATATCATGACTCTTTTACCACTGCAGATTTAGAATTCACATTCAATGTATTTAGAATTCACTGAGTGTTTATTTTCAATGCTTCTGTTCAAAAACATTCACTGAATGCCATCTTGGTGTCAGACAAAGCCCTGGGTGCTGCAGGGTCTCCATCAGTCCAGTGTGAGGGTCAAGGAGAAAAGGCACACAGACCAATATATGATAACATGATGCCATAATACCTGAAAATACATTACAACAGCTTACTTTCTGTAGAAAACAGGCAATCTCCTATGCTGGGGGCATTAAGAAAGACTTAATTGAGGATATGGTCTTTAACCAGTTTGTTTACGAATGAGCAAGAGATTTCTGTCCAGGATTAACTCCTGCATGAGCCATTTGGTCTCTCCATGATCCTGCTGGGATCTTCATATGTGAGATCCTTCCGTTCTTTTTGATAACCTTTCTCATCTATTAGCTGCTATGTCAATGAGGCCTGAAATTATTCCTGCCAATATGCATGACTCACCCTGTGGCTTTGTCCCCAAAGAGCCAGGAATATTGATCACCCCCTTAGAGTTATATGTCATATTTAGGTGTTAGAGTAAGCCCATACTTCTTAGATCCTACCATCCCTCCTCAAGTCGTTTGTCAACAATTTGCTCTAATTCATGTAACAGAGTAAAAGACCTTTCACAAGTCTCCAGTGAACAACCACCGTCATCCTGGCTAGTCACAGAGTCTTTTACTGGTCATGTGACCCTGATCAATTTATTGACCTTCCTTGAGCATCAAGGTCCTCATCTCTAAAATGAGGATAATAATTATAACTACTCCTAAGGGTTGTTAAAGTATTAGATAAACTTAAGCAGGAACAGACCAAGAACAGTGCCTGGCACATGTTAACTGCTGTGTACTTGTTAGTTATTGAGCAAATGGCCATCACCATCACCATCACCATCATCATCATCACCATCATCAACATTGTCATCATCATCATCACCTTCATCACCATTGCCCTCATCATCACCATCATCATCACCATCATCATTATCACCATCATCAACATTGTTATCATCATCATCATCACCTTCATCACCATTGCCATCATCATCACCATCATCATTATCATCATCACCATCATCATCATCACCATCACCATCACCATCATCACCATCGTCACCATTGCCATCATCATCATCATCATCACCATTGCCATCATCATCATCACTACCATTGCCATCATCATCATCACCACCATCATCACCAGCATCTTTATCATCATTGTCATCACCAGTAGCAACAACAGCATCATGACTATTGCAAACTGAGTATTTATTGTACTTTAGGGCTTATGTCAAGCAAAGAAGATGGTTTATTTAATAACTCACAACTCTCTCTAGTATCATCATTTCCATTTTGCAGACAAAGACACTGAGGCTAAAAGGGTCATGGTCTAAAGGAGTGCACGACACAGAGAAAGCACAAGAGTCACCTCTGACTATGCCAAGGTGCCCAAGGCTGCTGGTTTCCCCGGATGCTCCAAGGACCCCTCAGAGACAGAAAGGCCCTTTCACATCACTTACCTCCACTTTAACCAAGATCATTTCCTCAGCTTTCACTCCAAACTGTAAAAATGAATACATTCCAGCAGTTTCCTGGTATTGATGAGATGTCCCAGCTGAGCCTTCCCAGAGCCTTCATCCAAGATTCTGGCAGTCAGATGGAGGAGAGAAGAAACTCAGGGTCAAAGCTCAGTAAGCAAAGGGAACTAAACTGTTCCCCCAGACCACTGGGGACAGACTCTTTCTAAATTCATAGTACATGAGTGGACAATCACACAGGGTTCCCCACGGGGGGACATCCCGCCATGGGCCCATCTCTCAGCAGTCATAATCAGCTCTTACATCTGCATGGTAAGTGTGAGTGTAAGTTACTTGTACCTGTAAGTGGGCACTTCCACATGCTCCTCATCCCATTCGATCCTCATTTGGTCTGGGCAGCAGCAGAAATGTCATCATTCCCACAGGAGAGGAAATGTCAGCACAGAGCACTAGGTGACTTGCCCTGGGGCACTCAGCTACCCAGTCCAGGCACTTGGCACTCCAGCATCACCTCCCAGAATCCTGTCCACAGCATCTCCTCCCACCAGGACTGCTTCATCTGCAAGGCAGTGCTTTCTGAGGCCAGCTTCCCTTGCAAGGGTCTTCTCCTTGGCACCCAGATGCCTGGCAGCCACAGAGATCTGTAGAACGTCCATTGCCTAAAAGAAAGCCTTTTTTTAAGGATATAACAGGCTGTTTATGGGCATCCTGTCCTGCTCAGATTCTGCCACCTGAATCCACCAAAGCTAAAATTGAAGAAATCACTGTATAATTGTTACGGACCCAACTGTGTTGCCCTCAAATCCATGTTGAAGTCTTAATGCCCAGTATTTCGGGATGTGACTGTGTTTGGAGACCGTGTCTTTAAGGAAGGAATTAAGGCTAATGAAGTCCTAAGAGCGACTCCTACCCAATGAGACTGGGGTCTGTATATAAAGAGGAAGAGACCCCAAGGGCTTGTGCGCACACACCGAAAAGATCACTTGAGGACACCGGGAGAAGGTAGCCGGCCGTCTGTGAGCCAAGGAGAGAGGCCTTAGGAGGAACCAACCTGCCAGCACCTTGACCAGACTTCCAGCCCCCAGAACCGGGAGACAGAAATGTCTGCTGCTCAAGCCCCCCAGCCTGCGGCCTTTGTTGTGGGGGCCAGAGCCGCCTCATGTGAGAGTAAACAGCCACGTGGCTGGGCGGGGGTCAGCCTCCAGGGCACAGGGACTAGTTTTAGGAAGGGGAGTCAGCGCACAGACCCCCGTGCCAAGGCCTTGCGGTCACAAGGAAGACAGCCCTCTCCCAGGCTGAAATGCTCTGGGCTTCGTTCCCCTTTCCCTTTCCCCGCCCTTCCGAGACTCACAACATCCAACACGCCGACCAGACCCGGGACCTTGAGCCCGTCCAGCCCGGGGCCTCCCGGCTTGGCTGGTGTGTCTGTCAAACCCCCCTCCTTCCCTGAAAAGGACAAGCCAGAGCCATCTTTCAGGAGTTCTCTTCCCCTGACAGAAATCAGCAGGGTTAGAATAAACTGCATAAGTTATCAGCTCCTCAGGAAAGAACATGAAAAAGGCCCTTCTATCACTTAATGAAAAATAGCTCCTTTTTTGGACAGAACTTCATAGGCCTGCAATCAAGCCATGGCTCCCCTCTCCCTTCCCTGACGTGCCGCGCAGGCAAAGCAAGTCGGCATCTATTAATAATATTTTCTCCTGCTCCTTTCATTTTTCTGCGTGTCCTACCACTGTCAGGCCCCGTGATGGAGCGAAGCCTTTATCTCGTCCGAGTCTGGCCTGTCAGGGTGATAAACAATTCTAACAAGAATCAGAATAAAGATCTTCCCAGTAGACTCTGCAGAGAGATAGAGGCTTTTCTCATTTTCTCGACGGAAAAAAAAAAAAATTTAATCTAGCGGCTCCGGCTTTTTTCAAGCGTCACATTCAAAGAGATGCAAATTTGTCAGAGCCGAGACCCCAGCTGACTCTGAGCACGGCATGAATGTCAAAGGGGGGAGGCAGTGTCTTTGACATGGCTGCCTTTTTTGGGGGGGGTTGAAGGGGGAAGCTTTCCGCCAAACGTTAAAAAAAAAATAAGGTTTTGCTTTGTAGGGCATGTTTCAACAATTTTCATAAGTCTTCTTCTGAAATAAAAAACTGCCATCGGGAAGGAAAAGAGAGGAGGAAAGGGGCAGGTGGATATTTGGGGTGAAGGAGGAAAGAGTCCCAGAGAAATGGCTCCACTGAGATTTCAGGTTGGACTGAAATGCACAGTGACTGAAATGACAGGTTTGCTGAGAGGATGGTGGGGGGAGCAGGGGAATGAATGAATGAGTTGCAATGAATGAATGAATACACACATCACAGAGTGCAGAGCTCAGCCTTTTGTTAGGCTCAGTAATTTCCCTAAGCTTGTGGAAACCATGCACACCTCTTTCTGGCTACTTCTCCCCTCAGTTTACCATTAGCATGAAGGCATCCATGCGTTCTCATCTTTTGCTCTATTGGTTGCCTGGATTCAGAAGACAAATCCAGCTGGCAAGGGTCAGGTGGGTGAAGCAGGAGACCGACAGGAGAGAGAGAGGCTGGGACGCGGCCAGCACTGGCTTCCAGGGATCCTCGGGGCTACACCGCAAGCACATACTCACTGCTCAGCCCCCAAATTCTTTGTGGAATCTGAATCCCTGCTGAGCTGGCCCACGAAGGTCCCATTGGTTAGTTTAGAGGAGGTGGGTTGCAAACTCTTTGGCCCCTCCCTTTAGCCTGCATTCCAACCTTGGGCCCCCACTGCAGGCTCTGTGTAGTATTCACCTCTTCTCCAATACTTCTATGTCTTTTTGGGTCAAGAGCACTGGATGCCTACAATCCCATGGCCCCTTCTTCCCCTTCTTCCTCCCCACCACTGCCCTTGCTGGTTCCTCCATCACCCCACTTACCTCTACAGTCAGCACCACCGTGTGGCTTCCATTCCCCAGAGCATCACTAGCACAAAGCTCTTGTGTGTTGTAGACTTGAACCGAAGGGAAGGGTTAGCAGAGGATTAGCAATAATGTCAAAAGGAAGCAGTCACGCTAACAGAGGCAACAGTGTATGTTTAATCTTAGCCATCACCCAAGTGGTCACATAGTCTGAACGTCTTAAGGTTCTTCCTGATGCCTCTGTGTCCTAGTAGGTTTTCTGAGAACCTGAGAACCTAAAGCATCCTTCACCAGACAGGGGAAGCTTCAAAGTGCCTGATCTTTCATTAAGCAGAGGAATTTAATTTTTCTTCTTAGCTTCTCAAACTCTCCCAGCTGGCCTGCACCTTATCTTCTTTCTGGAATTGACCTATTAGGTTGTAGGTTAGTTATAGGCTTGCATCAGTAGGATCTGTCTCTTGTCATCAGAAGTTCAGTGAGAAGTAGACATATGAGATGGTTGGTTAGAGTAAGAATTGGAGTAAATACATGGGATAGAGTGTATATTCTGAAGGGAGAAGCGCTCCTGAGGCCCTTCTAATAGTGGAATATGCTATGAAATAGGGATCTATCTCATCTTTCCAGATGCATCTGGCACCACCCTTTTTGTCATGCCACCATCCCTATTGTCAGCCGTCTCCTATAGCCAGCTGTTAAGCTGCAACCAGAAACACTAGTTCAAGATCCAAGCAATGGTTGCTCTCAATCCTGGGTGCTTGCAGCAATGAGCAGCCTTAGATGTCATCCTTGGGCCCATAATTCCTCCTTGAGACCCCTGGGCAGTGCTTTACATCAGCCACTGATATCTTGCTAATACTTGGTTATCAGCCAATCAGGAGAGAGAAATCTTGTACCACCTGAAATTATTCCATTTCAGAGAAAGGGTTCTCCCAGCATATACCACTCTGGAAAGGAAGATGTGCAGAAGCTTTTTGAAAAAGCCAGTTGCCGCAGTGGGTCCACACTTCATTCTGCAGCCCCAATGAACCCAGGAGGCAAAAAATTGTGGACATTTTCCCTGCACTTAAATTCTGAAAAGTTAAAACTTTTCCCTCTTAGGGTTTAGGGGACTTCTTGACAGGTGACAGGTTTGACTAGTCAGGACTAGCGGTCTACCAGGAAATAAATCATTGCAGAGTATTTCTTAACCTGGTGGGAGTAAAAGAATGAAAAGGAATCTGCGGCCATACATTTAATTCAACATACACGTGACAGCCTAGCGCAGAATTGAGCTCAAAAGCCTGGATTCACAGGCTATGGTGCAGGACCACTCCAGGCTGTTAGCCAAGAGTCCTTGGGAAACACTTGGCTATTTCTGATGTTTCATTCTTTTGTTAAAAACAAGCAAACAGAAAACAACAATGATAACAAAACACCTGTAATCCCTGCCCCATTGGCTCACAGGATTATTGGGTCAAATAAGATATGAAATGCGCTTCTCAGTCTATAAAGCAGAATGCCAATGTCGTTTGCTTCTTTTTAAGGTCTTCTCTTCCCTTTTGTCATTCTACTTCTATTTTCACCCTGAGAACTCAACAAAATGCCACCACCACCACGAAGTCTTTCCTCATCTTAGGTGGAAAATTAATCTCATTCCTCTATACATTCAAAGGATATATATTTTTTCTTTACCTTCACCAAATGCTACCAGCTTCTTACTGTCTTTCTTGAATTCAGTCTGAAATTGTCTCTCTCTACAGACAGATGTTCCTTCCAGACCCATGTGTGTCCCTTTTCCTTTGGAGTCTGGCACCAAAGAGGGGCTCACAAAGGATGGTTGGCCAAGATCAGTTCAAATTTGCATGAGCAAGAATAAATGTCATCAAATATAAACCCAGAAATTGGATAAAACAGACCCCTAAACATCTCTTCAAGCGACCCTAGGTCTAAAAGAGGGATAATGGTAATATTTTATTGACTGAATACTTAGATAAAGGCTGTTCTGTGTTTAACTTGAAGTCTCTCTTTCGTATTAACCACAGCACTAAGCTATTCATGTTTTTATTCAGAAAATGTCAATGACGTGCTTCAAAATATTTGATTGAATTTGAGCAAAAGTCTTTTTTGCCCATCTTTCAAATGACAAAATAATCATTCATTCAATCAACAACTATTTACTGCAGGCGTGGTGCATATCAGACATTGGATTGCCCACTGGGAATAAAGCTTGTGATTAAGATAAGATGGTGTCCACTTTCATTGGGCTTATATTCTAGCAGGGGAAAGAAATGAAAAGCAATGAATGAAAAGTCCATAAAATGATTACAAATTATGAAAAGTTCTACAAAGAATGTCATACGCTGAGAGAGGAGGAATAAAAGAGTACAGTCAAAGAAGTTCTCTCAGGAGATAATTAAGCTCAGCTTGAAAGTTTGAGAAGGAGCCAGGCATCAAACAGAAGAAGGAAGAACATTCCAGGCAGAGGAAATGGCACATGGGAAGACCCCAAAGTGTGAAAGAGCTTCAGTGTATTCAAGGACCAGCACACATATTAACGTGGCTGCAGATGAGGAAGGAATGATATGAGGTGAGTTCGAAGAAATGTCCAGGGGTCACATCACACAGGAGACTCCATGTAAACAGTTTGAATTTTATCTCGAGTACAACAGAAAGGCACCATTGGCTGTCATCAGGGAGTGACATGGTCTGATGATATTTCAGGATCACTCTTTCCATGGTATGGAGAATGGACTGAAGGGTCTAATAGAGGCGGTCAGGAGTCTACACTGTGATCATGAGGCCAAAAGATGGTGGTGGTCTTCCTGGACCAATTGTGGTTGTGACAGACATGGAGAGCAGCAGACGAAACTGTGAGAAGTTTTGGGAATAGGATTGACAGAACTTGTTGGTGGACTGGATTTGAGAAGTGAGAGAAGTGAAGGAATCATGACAAGACCTTGGTCTTTAGCTAGGACAACTGGACGATTGCCGGTGCTTTCCTTAAGTTAAGACAAACCAGAGAATAGGTTTCGCAGAGGAGGAATCAAGTTCCACTTTGATAAGCTATGGATGGTTAAGTTATGTGAATCTTTTATTTGTTATATTCTCAATGTCTAGGAGATTACTTAATGCAAAATGAGTAATTAATATTTCTTGAATCATAAAATCTATGTCTAAATTTTAGATTATAGATATGGGTCAGATATAGAAATTGGGAATTCTTGAGCATTCAGATATTAATAAGCCATGAATGGCAGAAGAAATCAAATAGGGAGAGCGTGTAGAGGTAGAAAGAGCTGAGGATCAAGGCCTGAGCAGCACCAGCTTTTGAATAGCCTGACATGCAGAAGCCAGGGTGATAGGGTAGAAACAGAAGCACATGGAATCACTAAGTCAAGACAGAGGCGTGTTCCATGATCAGTAACGTCTGCTGGCTCTGAAAGGTCCAGTAAATTGAAGAAAGAGACCCATCCATCAAATGTTCACTCTTAAATCAAACGCGAGACTCAAGCGAACTCATTCTGACTGAACATTCTTTTGGTTTTCCATTTGCTGAATATCACAAATGATAAAAAGGCTAATAACCCATGAATTGCAATGCAGGAAAAGATTAATAATCCAAGAAAAACTTCTAGTTATAGTAATACAGTGATCTCTAATATCTTAGGGTGGTTCAGGGCAATCTGTATGGGATCAAAAGACAAAGACAGAAGATCAAAGATCAAGTTCCAACCTGTCCCCGTTCAAGTATATGTTCCTGACGTATGAAAGTATCACAGTAAGTAAGTAAGTATCAAACTCCTTATCCATCCGACCTGCGTGATAAAGATAACATCTCACTTGTTTGTTCACAGAGTATTCATGATAATCAAAAAAGCTAATGTATCTGATAAGACTTTGAAACTGGGAAAGTACATTACAAACATTAAGGGCTATTTATAATTACAGGAAGCAGTGCATCCTCACTTCCTTATTTATTCGCTTGTGTGATTTTTAGGAGCCCTAACTTCAGGCAGGCCATAGGACAAGGATAAACGCACTGTCATTGCCTTCAAGTAGCTCATCTTCTGATTGTATTGTCTTCCTTTTGTTAACTTACACCCCAAAGGAAGCATTCTAGGGTTTTGGAAAACATATGCTGCACAGGAAGTGGTCATATGATACAAAGATAACACTAAATGCTAACTAAAATGGTGCTCCATGAAGTTGAAATCATTAAAATGTATAACTCACTAAGAACCTTCCCTCAATAAAATAAATGCCTCATCTATGTTTTCATAGCACGTTGCATATTCTTGTAGGCTTGCTCTTGGTTTCAGAGTTATTACCCGTTCCCAGGTAGAACATGATTGCTATTGTGACAAGAGCTGTGCCTTCTTCAGACTTTGGTATAGTGTTCTCTAAATAGTTTCTGTGTTGAATAGATTTTCCAAAGGTAGCATAGCTGAATGCCAAACTCATGTCTTCAAGTTGGGGGAAGAAAAACATATTTTTAAGTGCCATTAAGAGCTTGATGAATCCTGTAAGTTGGAAGTCAATAAAAGACCACCTATGCAGAGGTGAAAATCTTCTAAAGGATCTTAATTGTTGGGGTAGGAAGAGCTTCCCAGTGGAGAAGTTCAGCGATGGCTCATTGTCTATTTATGAAGTCTAACAATCACCTGCCACCCTGGATGGAGTGAGCATGGCATTCCTCTGACAGCCACTGAGAATTCGGCAACAAGCCAGGCGCTAACTAGAAATTCCACAACCTCTTCCTGTCTCTGCCAGGGAGGGGCCATGGCCCCAAAAGCTTTCCTCTGAAGGTTTCTGAGTGTGTGCCAGGTGTAGAAGTTGTGAGACAAATGGAAGAACCACTTTAGAAGACGAGAGTGCTGGGAAGTCTTCAGGTCTGTTCGGCAGCATTGGCTACTATCTAAAAATTTTCTTCCAGACCACATGGGACTTAAAGAGAGTACAACGCAGGAGACTGTAGTAACTGAGGATCTGCACCGCAGAACTGAGGCATCACCAGCTTCCTGAGAAAGGAAATCAGGAAAAGATTTACCCTTGGCTGAGAAGCTCCTACCTAGATTTCCCTGCCCATTCTACTCCTGCCGTTAAGAGATGGGAGGTTCTCCTGCTCCCTGCCTGCAGGGCATGTGCAAGTCCACAGGTTCCTTCACCCTGGGCTCTTGAAGAGGTGAGGTCACGACTCCAGTCTTTGATGTGGGTAGAAAACATCTGGTCCTCCGATATTAAAACCGTAGATGTTTGGGCCTCAGCTTTAGCAGGTCTGGAATGAGTCCCTGTAATCTGTAATTTAAATAATTGCGGTCTTAGGCCCCGGACAATCATTTGAGCATCACGGCGAGCAGGGGGGCGTGGCTAAGAGCGCCAGCTCTGATGTTAGAGTGCCGGCAGTCGAAGCCCTAGGCTACCTCTCACTTTCTGGTGACCTTGAACAGTCATTTAAACTCCCCACACCTTACTTTCCACATCAACAAAAGGGGAGTAACAGCTGTGCTACTTCACAAAGTTTCGGGGAAACCCTAACTATAACAACGCGTGCAAAGCCTATGTCTTAGTGTGCGGCACGTAGTGAGTAGTCAATAAATGGTCATTGTTACTATTACATCAGAAAAAATAAAACACAAGCAACTGAATACCATCTAGTCTTGAAAGTGTCCCATTGCAATGCTGTGCCGCTGATTCAGAGAGCGTTTTTATTTTTATTTTTGACACGACTGACTCCCCTTATAAATGGGCTGACCTCCCAGGGGACCCATTCATTGAAGTGGTGCCACGGCGGCAGGACCACGCATTTGGTGGCACTGCGTTGTTCAGAATAGCAACACAACACCACTAGCATCATTAAGTCTCTCGCAGGGCATGCTAAGAGTCCCAACATCCAATCGTCACAGAGCACAGCGGGAACTAAAGGACTCTCCCTGTCACCAAAACCATCTTCCGTGAGAGGTTCAGTGACAGACGTGAATTCATTCACTCAGCAAGGAAGTATTGGGCCTCTCCTGTGTTCCAGAGTCTGAGTCTCAACAGCTACAAAATAAAGCATGCCCTCGAATGGCATAAAGGAAGCATGGTGTTCTGTTTTGTTTATTATTGTGGAACTTCCTGAGGAGGAGGGCACAGGAAATGTCAATGGACAGTCAAATGCTGCGTGTGTGTGTGTGTGTGTGTGTGTGTGTGTGTGTGTGTGATTTTGTGAAATGTCACCTTATGGCATTGAAGGGGAGAAAAATTAGTGTTTTGTTCCTTGTGTGTGAGCCCAGGACTTCTGTTCTCTTTTTTTAAAAATGTGATGTGAGGGAGAAAAGTAGCATGGTGACTGTAAGCTCTTTAAAGGAGTTGTGTGATGGGCTCAAGATGGTTGGCTGAACTGGTGAGCATTCTACTGTTCACAAAAAATCTCACAAGATGCCAGAGAATATATTTCAAACAAGACAAGAAAACATAACAAATCCACAAAAATGAGCAAGAGTGCCATTAGCAGACTAGAAATGTTGAAGACTCTCTGAAAGACTGAAAGCAGACACAGGGAGTAAAACCGCACACATCACACACACGCACACTCATGCACACACACTCACGTGTGAGCAAGGCAGAAGCACTTCAGGGGAACTGTAAGCCGAGAGTCAGAGGAGACAGGAATGTGTGGAAATTCATGAGCAGAAATACAAGAGTGTTGTTCCAGGCAGAGGAAAGGAGCGTGAGCAAAGCCCTGGAAGGGGCAAGGCCAGGTGTGTTTGGGAAAATAACCAGGGGTCTAAATAGATTTGTGTGTAAGACACTCTGAAATGTTCAGTCACCTGAATGGATCCACATTCTGGGTCTCTGATGTGGCATTCACAGCCATGCACACTCTAACCTGAGGATTCCCGTCATACTTGATTTATCAGTTTATCTCCTCAGATAGCCTTGATGCCCCACGTGCACTAGCCCACTGCTTATTCTCAGAAAAAAGTCCATATGCTCTGGACTCATACTGTGCCTTCTTTGGGGGTGAACCCCCCCACCTTTGTCTTTGAAAGACTAAGTCTTCAAGTCCCATCTAAATGTTGCCTCTTTCCAGAAGCTAGCTGCAGTGGAACCAGCTTTGTGAAGGAGTCCATCCTTTCCTTATACCAACCTAGCACTCTGTACTCTATATAATAATCACAGTTGAGAGTCTGTTCAGTGATATAATTTCCTTGCCTGTGTCTTTATTCACCCAGGGCACTGTGAACATCTTGCAGAGAAGAAATGTCTCTAAGACATGATACCATAACACCCCTAGAAGAGAACATAGGTCAAACATTCTCAAACGTAAATCATAGCAATAGTTTCTTAGATCAATCCCCCAAGGCAAAAGAAATAAAAGCAAAAATAAACAAATGAGACCTAATCAAACTTAAAAGCTTTTGCATAGCAAGGGAAACCATTAACAAAATGAAAAGACAACCCACAGAATAAGAGAAATATACACAAGATCTTGTGGTAGCTCAGAGAAAAAAAAGTGTGACAGTGAATATATGTATGTTCATGTATAACTGAAAACTTGTGCTCTACACTGGAATTTGACACAACATTGTAAAATGATTATAAATCAATAAAAAATGTTAAAAAAGAAAAAAGAAAATCTTTGCAAACAATGCGAACAACAAGGGGTTAGTATCCAAAATATAAAACAGCAGATACAACGAAATACCAAAAAACAGACAACCCAATCAAAAAATGAGCAGAAGACCTAAATAGACATTTCTCCATAAAAGACAAACAAATGGCCAAGAGGCCATGAGAAGGTGTTCAGTACTGTTATCAGAGAAATGCAAATCAAAACCACAGTGAGGTATCACTTCACACTGGTCAGAACGGCCATCATCAAAAAGTCTGCAAATGATAAGTGCTGGAGAGGGTGTGGAAAATAAAAGAACCCTTCTATACTGTTGCTGGGAGTACAAACTGGTGTAGCCACTATGGAGAACAGTATGGAGGATCCTTAAAAAACTAGAAATAGGGCTGCCATATGATCCAGCAATCCCGCTCCTGGACATACATCCGGAAAAGGCAAAAACTCTAATCCAAAAAGACACATGCACCCCAATGTTAATAGCAGCACTCTTTATAAGAACCAAAATATGAAACAACCCAAGTGTCCATCAACAGACAATTAGTTTAAGGAGATGTGATACACGTGTATATGTGTGTCAGACAGAGAAAGACAAGATATTATATGATATCACTTGCATGTGGAACCTGAAAAATAATGCAAATTAACTTATTTGCAAGACAGAAACAGACTCACAGACATAGAAAACAAATGTACAGTTACCAAGGGGGAAGAGGGAGAGAGGGAGGGATAAATTAGAAGTATGGGATTAGCAGGTACAACCTACTATGCATAAAACAGATAAGCAACAAGCATTTACTGTATAACACTGGGAACTATATTTAATGTCTTGTAATAACCTACAAGGGAAAATAATCTGAAAAGAAAAAAATATATATATACACACATGAATATGACAATCACTTTGCTCTACACCTGAAATTAACACAATATTGTAAGTCAACTACAATTTAAAAATAAAATAAAAAAAGAAGGAATGTCTCTCTCATCACTTTGCCTATAGTAGAAGCACACAGAACAGGATCTAGAACATAATAGCTACTTGGTAGGTACTTGTGGAATAAATGAATAAACATTAAATAGACTGTGCGTGACATGCTTTTGGAATGCACAGGCTGGAGACTCGTCAAGACAGGACTTGAAAGCCAGGGTGGGAAGTGTCGGATGAATTTAGTAGGTCAGGGGGAACCATGGCAATTCTGGGTGACATTTGAAAAACCCAAGAGCAGTCAGGTTAGGAACAGAGGAGCATCTGGAATAGGGGCCATGCAAAAGTCTACCCACGTGGACAATTTATGGTGAGAATGATTTTTTTTTTTTAAATTGAAGTATAGTCAGTTATAATGTGTCAATTTCCAGTGTACAGCATAATGTCCTAGTCCTGCAAATATATACATATATTCATTTTCATATTCTTTTTCATTAAAACAAGATACTGAATATAGTTCCCTGTGCTATACAGGAGAACTTTGTTTTTATGTATTTTTAAGAATGATGTTTTAAGAGGTGAGGCAGAATTAAGTATTTGGTCCCAAATAAAACTCAAAGGAAAAACGAAAATTCTGCAAATAGAAATACAAAATATAGCCAAGCTGGCAGGAAAGGCAGTTTGAAACACAGCTGTCTTAATGGCTGCGTGCAAAGTCCTCTTGAGGAACAAATTCTTTTTACAGTATGGCCCTTGGTAGGTACACGATTTTAATTAAGTAGAGAGACAAAGTGCGACACCAACATGCTAAAGGTAGGAACGCCATGCAAGAGGCATCTGATCGGGAGCTGGGCTTGTTTATGGTATTCTTGTCCATATAATTGTCATTTTAATGCTCTTTTAATTTTTTATTATTATTTTTATTGAAGTATAGTTGGCTTACGGTGGAATACTACTCAGACGTGAAAAAGAATAAGTGACTATCATTTGCAGCAGCAGGGATGGACCTGGAGATCGTCATACTCAGGGAAGTAAACCAGAAAGAGAAAGAAAAATACCATACGCTCTGTTTATCTTTAAACTCTGGCTTTGTGTTGCATTATCGGCAATAGAAGTCTTCTTTTCTAACCACGTTTTGATGTGAGATGTTTGTTCAAAATTCTATATATATATATATCAGGAAAATTCCTGCTTTCCTGAGAATTTCACAACTTGGGACCTGGAGGGGCAGTTTGAAAGTAAAGAGATGGTCCAAAAAAGAAAATAAAAATGGCCCATTTACATTTGACTGTCCCCTAAGACGAAACCCTGGGGTAGTGAGGGGTTAGGATTTTGCCTTCTTGGGGGTGATTTTTGAAGAGCCAACATCACACAAAGAAAGTAGAAGACATGAGTGGATACTATGGGGAAGATGCTGGGAGAAGAGATGCTTGATTCATCATGCATTGTGGTACCCATACCAGCCTCTTCAGATGGGCAAAGCGGGGGCTCCTGGCACCAAGTCTTTACCACATTGTGGATAAACTCAGTCATACACCCCACCCTTTCCTTATGTGGGAGAAACCCAGGGCCTGCTAAGCCCAGATGACGTGCTCCTCTGATGGACAAGAAGGGTTTACCTCGAAAGCTTCAAGCAACTGGGTTTCCCTAATACCGTCAGCACGGTTGTGAGCAGTGTTATGTTTCATTTTCAAACTCGGCATGCGTTAGAGAATCGCTCTTACTTGATAACAGCTTTGCCTCTCTTGGGAAGTGCATTGCAATTAAACTCCATGAGAAGTTTTATGTGGTTTTGATGCGGCATCCCCCTTCTGAATGTCCCTCTAAATAAATTTCTAAACCTGCAGTCAGTGCCCATTAACTCAGAGTGTGGGGAAGAGCTGTCTATGATTAATAAAAATAACAGCTTGCATGGCAGCAGACATTAACATGGGCTGGGTTTTACAATATCTCAATTAATTACAGATTAGTGGTGTTAGAAGGAAAGGCACCTGGCGCATCATCTACTTCACTGCTCCGCCCCCTCCCCCACTCGGGGAGGGACAAGGAAACCAAAGCCCAGAGAGGGCGAGGAACAAATGGTTGGTCCATGATGAGACAGGTCATCGGCAGCCGAGACCCGGCAGGACCGAGACCTAAATGCCAGCCCAGTCATTTCCCAGGACATCCCAGCTCGATTCTCTCCTGATCCAGTCCTGACCAAAGCAGGACAGATGTCACCCCATGGTCTATCTGTGGGTGGCGTCCAGAACTGGTTTTACAGCACAAGACTCTGTATCTGACATGTTTGTCGTTACCCACAGGCACTTGTTGAATTTCTGCCCCCAGGAAAAGTGGGCTCCTGCTTTGTCTCCATGCCCAGCTCTCTGAGTCCACAGAAACCCCCCCACCCCACCAGAGATGTTCTAGAGTCCCGCTGTGATGGAATCGATTGGACATCATCATGTTTATCGTCCTTCTAGTTTTGAGCTAAATCTCGGCTGAGACGACTGGACCCTCCCAGGCCGAAGGGTCTTCCTTAGACAAGATTTCCACCCTCTTCGGACTCTGCCGCTCCCCGCTTGCACAGTCCCTTTCCTCTCCTGTCTGGTGCTTTTTCCAGGGAGTGTGGATCACGGAGCAAACGTAACGATACTGCTCAATGTCCAGAAATAGAGAAACGGCCTTAAAGATTATAGGACATTGATACAATGTACAGAGCAGTATTATAGTATTACCTCCAAGAGGGCACATGTGCATAGGAGGAAATATGAATATATGGCAAATAGTGTTTCCTGGTATATTACATAACTGCTAAAAATGTTTTATATATATATATATATATATATATATATATATATATATATATATAATGATCACATTATGGTAACATTGGAAAAGCTTCCATCATAGCACAGTGATTAAGGGCAGAGGGTTCAGGAGTCAGATTGCTTCGGTTTGAATCACAGCCTTAGTGCTTTCTGATTGTGTAGCCTTGGGCAAATTACTTAAAATCTATTAAAAGGGAAAATAATAGAACCTATCTCATGGGGTTCTGAGGACCCAGCAAAGCAATATACACACAGTACTTAGAAAGTTCCTGATGAATTCTGCTCACATGTCTCCATCATCATCATCATTGTTGGTGGTGTTGCAAGCAATAAAAATCAGGACACAAATTTGTACTTGTTTTATATGTTAACCTATAAAAAACAACATGGAACACGTAAGACTGGAAAGCAATATGCTTACAGATGAGCATGGGTCTCTCTACCTTGTTTCATTATGAGTGATTTTTTTCTCCTCTTTATCTCTGTTTGTTTTTTTTCCAAACTTTTTGATGATTAAAATGTGTGTCATTTTTATAAGAAAAGACTAGCACTCGATGTGGCTTTAGACAAGAAGTTTTGTTTTCTGACCTCACTGATTTTTTTTTTTAATCCGGGATCATCTCTAGTCATTAAATTCCTTTAAAAGCTCTGATCCATTTTTGATCATCTGAAATATAGTGACAGGCACTGAAATCAATCCTCCATTTGAGGTTTGCAAGGAGCATAAATTATTTTAGAAGTCATGTCAGGTAGAGTTTATTCCAAGGTTTGCTTGCACATTTTAATCAGAAAACACAGAAGGTATATGCAGCTGAGATTGAAATATCCCTTCACCTTGTACTCAGAACCAGGTTGACTTACTGTTCGCCGGCTGATAGGACCGGCAGAAGTTACAGCTTGTATGATAGAGGCAGCCTGGGAAGGAACTGAGGGAAACACATAAAGAAACATTTATTTTAAAAAAGTAAATCAACCATAAAGATCCTCCCAGCAGACCTGAGAGATGGAAGCCTCTCTCTCATTTTCTCCTTGGCAAAATTTAATCTATTGCTGGGGTTTTTCAAGCGTCATATTCAAAGAGATGCAAATTCGTCAGCGCTGAGACCCCAGCTGACTTTTAGCACCTTGTGAATGTCAAAGGAGTTTAAAGGTTGAAGTGACTTACCTCCTTCCATTCTAACTAATTCAAGCACATATGTGTGCGTGTGCATGCACGTGGCCGTGGCCGTGGCTATGGAGATATACATTTATATATATTTTTTTTCCTTTTTAAAGAAGAACAAGAAAGACTAAAAGCACACATCCACCTATATATTCAATGCCTTCTTTGTGTGGACCTGTTTGCCTCAAAACTGAAATTTAAACGAAAAATACCATACTGAGAAACAAAAGTGCAATTGAGAAATCCACAGTCTATCACTAAACTACAAGGCTAGTGAGATAGGTTTTTTGGTTTTGTTTTGATTTGATTTCTTTAAATAGTGATCATTGTATCCATCAGCTGCTTCGAGATCCACTCGGATTAACTGGTTTAGGAACAATGATTAACTCATGAGTGATCTCTGTCCTCCAAGTGTTTCACTGCCCACAAGTCCCTTAAGTAATATGAGTAATGTATTAACAATAAAAAATTAGAGCTTTAATTAGTTTTTTGCACATAGACATGGTTTATAGGAGAGTTATGCTCTGTATGGGGATTGGCAAGACTGTGTTAAAGTCAGTTTGCCCTCCATCTTCACACAAATGAAGGGTCAATCTAGTCATAGAAATTCTGTAACTTGGAGTCATAATAGAAAAATGATGTTTGGTTTCCCTCTGCATAATAAAAGCCCCAGATTAAGTATTAGTAATTCAGAGCTCTTCTATGCCCATGAAATTTAAAAAATATTTTTAATTGCAATTCAACAATTATTTATTGAATTTCTATTAAGTGTTGGGCCCTGAGGATATAAATAGGATTTAGACTTAAGGTCTGCCCTTAAGGAGAGTGTAGGTTTATAGGGGAGTGTATCAGTCACCCAGGACCATAAATGCTACTGAACAAACAAAATCTCAGTGGCATACAACAAGAAACATTTATTGTTTTTTCACATGTTGGGAGCACCGTTGATCTCAGTTGGCCCTGCTCACAAATCTGAAGGTTGGCTGTGTAACTGAGACGCCTGGGCTCTGCTCCAAGTGTCTCTCATCCTCCAGTGGGCTAGCCTGAGTACATTCTCGCAGCAACATCAGCAACCCAAGGGGGAGGGCTGGACCAACTGCGTCAGTGCTCTGCCAACCTCTGCTCACATCATGTAGCATGTCATTGGCCAAAGGTGACATCGCTGAGTCCAAATCAGAGAGGAAGAACATTGCAAAGTCATACCACAAAGGGTGTGTGCACCAGCAGATTTGAAGAATGGGGTCATTTTTGCATTCTGTATCCCAGGAATAGATAAAAAAACATAAACCCCACTTTATAAATATATATAACAGAAGAGCAGGCAAGGACTCCTGGGGTATCAGAGAGAAATGTGCTCTGGGAGATGCAGGGAGGGCTTTCTCTGGAGAGTGACATCTAAATTGAGTTTGAAGGGTAATGAGGAGCTCATCACACAGATCACACAGAGACAGGTGTGACAAGCCATGCTAAGACCACAGGCCAAGGCATGGAGGCATAAAATGAAGCCCACCAGCATTGCAGAAGCCTGTGGAGTAAGGCAATGGGTGATGGATGAGACAGAGAGGCTACATGAGTTCTGACTCCGGAAGATGGAAGACATCGCATGCCTATTTGCAAACCTTGGACTTCTTGTTTAGAAAATGAATACATGAGAACACAGTGAGGACGTCTGCGGGGTCAACATGTGTGCAGGTTGGAGAAAGGGCAAGGTCCCCAACCCCTGTGTCCTCCTGTGGTTGCAAGGAGGTCCTCTAACTGAACTAGAAGAAAAATCCCAGCTCACACGGCTCAGAAAACCTCCTCCACTAAGAAGCCAGCCTTTGCATGCGATGAAAAGAGATGATCGTCTCTTTAAGAAAGTGGTTGGGGCAGTGCTTTGGGGTTTGGAAGTCTGGAGACGGTGGCACTAGATTGATTAGGTGTGTACATGTTGGCTGAGAAAGCTGTGGAAAGGCAAAGGGAAGTGTTTGACAAGATGAAAGACGATCCAACATGTTAGACAGCTGCTCGAGTGAGGAGATGTGTAACAGCGCGGTGAAATACACTCGCCCGCGAATGATACCTTCGCGGCAAAAGCTCCTGCCGGCTGGGTCACACGATCTCTGTCTGGCGTGACGGGCTCAACCAAACAAAGTTTGAAAGCAGAGTTAAGCAGGTGACTGGCAACAGATGGGCCGTGGCCTAGGAGTTTGGGGGCCGCTTTGCCTCTCCCACGTTTGGTGGTCATGGACTTAAGGACCTCTCCGTGGATCTCTGTAGAAAGAGGAGGCTCGCCATCAAAGCTGCAGGGGCTGCTAGAACCGGGCAGTCAGGCAGCCCCCGGGGAGGAACGCTGGCCCCAGGGTCTCTCCTGTTAGTCTTGGACCAAGTGCTTACTCTTTTTGACTCATCATTTTTACTCGTCTGTAAAACGGGAAATTGCAGTCACTTTGAAAGGGGAGGCAGACATCACAACTTGCTGATATGGGTGTATTAGCTTCTTGTGGCTGCTGGATGTCCCCAACATGGGTGTCACTGGGCTAAAAATCAAAGTGTCAGCAGGGATGCCTTTCTTTCCAGAGGCTTTAGGGGAGAATCCATTTTCTTGCCTTTTTCAGCTTCTAGAGACTGTCCACATTCCTTGAGTCCTAACCTCTTTCCTTCATCTTCAAAGCCAGAAATATGACCTTTCTCAGATCATTCTTCTGCGGTCACACCTCCCTGTGACCTCAGCCAAGAAAGGTTCTCTGCTTTTAAGGATCCACATGACTAGATCGGACCCACCCAGATAATCTAGGAGGATCCCCAGCTCAAGACCCTGAACTTCCTCACATCTGCAAAGTCCATTTGCCATGTGGGGTACCACCGTCATAGGGCCTGGAAGCCAGGACACGCGCATCTTTGGGGGAGGGTTGTTTGGCCCTCCACCGTGGAGGAAGCTCTCTTTGACAACACTGCAGATAAGAGCCTTTTGCAATTAATTTATGATGTCATCTACATTGAACTGACCGCACAGTAAAGCAAGATACAAGATGCCTTAGGGTCAAGTCATGGGGTTTTTCCATGATTAATCATCCAAATGCTAGTAATAATGTAAGTGTCACTTCCTTAAAGGAGTATTCCCTGACTGGATGAGTCAGCATCACCTTAGGAGGTGCCCCGCGCTTTCCTGTCCCACAGGTACGGGTCATCTCCGCTCTGCTCACATGACCTTCCTGACACCTAGCTCAGCGCCTGGCGCACAGCAGCAGCTCTGGACAAATGTCTGTTGATAAATGACCCGCCTTGTTCTAGGCACTGTGCTGATCCCTCAGCAGACATCATGCCTAATCTTTATCTTAAACTTAAAGATCGATACAATTATTCCCAATTTACAGAGGGGGAAACCGAGCCTCAACTCGGAAAAGCCCAAGCCCCTTTCCCAAATCCCAGAGCTAGTGAAGGGTGGCGGTGAGGTTCCACAAAGGCCCGGGGGGACCCAAAGCCCACTTCCTTTCTCCCCATAGCTTCCTCAGATGGACCGCGAACCGTAAATCCACCCAATTCAGATAAAAAAGGATCTCGCTCAGGATCCAGCGAAGCTGCCAGGGCAGCGCTCCCCAGGCAATGGCCGCAATCACAACAGCAGCGGCAGCAGCAGCGAGGGCTAAACATGCTCAGTGCTGCCCTTGAGTCACGCGCGTTCACGCCCAGCCTGCGCGTTCGCGTCCAGCCTGCGGGTTCACGTCCATCCTGCGCGTTCACGCCCAGCCTGCATGGATGCCTCTGATCCTGGCGGCCACATGGTGCAGTCTCCATGGACGAGGACGCGCAGAGGCTAAGCAACTTGTCCAAAGCCATACAGCTGGCGGGATGTGAAGCCGCCGAGCCCGTGGGGGCCCCGCTGCAACGGCTGCTTCTTAAATCAGCTCACGGCTGGTCCTGGTGGACTCATCTCTTCAGTCTCAATCCAAGGTGCCCAGGCTAACCCATCGCATGATTTATCCCAATACTCCCAAAGCGTTTGAGAAACAAAGAGACAAAAGCCAAGAATGTCACCAACACAATTTGATCTGAACGGGATCTAAGCTCTCCTTTGGTAGATCCCTTTATTTTGCAGCGTGGACTCAGAGAAGAGATTCAGTTGCCAAGGTTAACCCAGGAGCTGGCCTTGCCCACCTTTTGCCCCCTAGAGCACCTTGCTTGGGAAGTGATTGGCCCCCCTGTTATACTGCAGGTCACTCACCTGTCTCCCCTCCCAGGTGCCAAGGCTCTTCCTAGATCCAGGATGACATTAGCAACCAGCACGTGGAGCAGGGTGGACACAGTGGCTCTCAAGTCAGTCAGTTCCTAAAAGAATGGAGCCTGTAGGTCCTTTCCCCGGAAGGTGTTCCCAATACACTTGCTGTCCCCACCTGTGTCCAAACCACCATCATCTCTCTCCTGGGTCCAGGCCCCAGCTCCTACATGGTGACACCACTTCCCTTTTTATTTCTTTAGACCCCACCCTCCATGCAGTAGCTAATGAGTTCCTTGAAAAGGTCGTTCCCAGTACACGATTGTCCCACTTAAACCACCCCATGGTTTTCCATTAGGGTTGGGTTAAAGTCCAAACTCCTTACTGTGTCTGCAGAGCCTGAGTTATGTCTCTGATCTCATTTCACCCCATTCTCTTCCTCACTTACTCTGTCCTCACTGGACTCCTTTTCTTAAACAAAACTCATTTGTTTTGACCTCAGGGCCTTTGCATTTGCTGTTCCTTGTGTCCGAACTGCTTTTCTCCCTGATATCCCAACTTTACATCCTTCTCAGCTCAGATGTCACCTCTTCAAGGAGAGAACTTCCCTGAACATCCGAGGTTACCAGCACCTGCATGTCTAGTTCTCATAGCCTGGGTCACTGTGGAATGCTCTCATTCAGCCTTTGCTGGCTTGTTTATTCTCTGTCTGCTAAACCAGAATGCTGAGTCCCAGAGGGCAGGCACCATGTCCGTCAGGCTTCCTCATCACTTCCTCTAGGCTGCATGGCTGTCATCCGCTGGCTTCACCTGGGATCTTGTTAGGAATGCTGAGTATCTTAGTTCCCACTTTACTAAATCTCTTTTAATATAATCCCTTGAGGATCTTCTGTACTTTTTAGTTCACAAAGCAGTGCTCCTCGAAAACACAGGTGCTTTGAAAACAGAGGTGTTCAGCAAACATATATTAAATGAATGAATGCATGAGGTCCCCCTGTATCTCAAAGAAGTAGGCCTTGAGTGTCCCATGTCAGTAAACCTTATGACAGGTCTTCTGAGACTGCAGAAAGTTAGTTCATTTAATGAAGAAAAGGGATTTCACAAATAACATAAATGCATCTGCTGTTAATCATCAAATATGTTGAGACACCAGATCACAGCACCTCTGAAGTGCCCGGAAGTCTGTGGTGTCATCACAGACATGTGCAGTGTCCTGTTTTAGTGGGCAGGCTCATCATTGCCCCGGGAAGTCTTATCCCGGCTCCTGATACAATCTTAAAATGACATCCTCTGCTCCAACTGGTAATTATTTGAAGCTGCACGGTATGCAGTTATGACTATAAAATAGCATAACTAATTTTTTTAACAAACACATCAGAACACAGAGCTCAAAGTGAGTGAAGTCCTCCAAAATACCCACCTTGGATTAATATTAAATAGAAAAAGCTAAGTTTAAACCTGAATCTCTCCCGTGATTATGACAATGTAAAAATGCGCCCAAGAAGGAACTGGAAAGGAATGTGGACTAAAGAAGGTGGACACTTTGTTGGGGAGAAGAGTCTGGAGAGAAATTTTTCATTCTTGGTTTCACACTTTTCACGGTTATTCTAAAATGATCCCCAGTCCTCTAAACATAGGAAGTTTATTAGTAGAAATAAGCGAAGTGACACATTGATGCATCAAACAGTTGTCCAAGTTTCTCCCTCTTGGTGTGGGACAAACTAAAACTTTCGAGGGTACCTGACTGGGTTCAAATCCCAGCCTGACTCTTCCAGCTGGATGGCTTGAACCCTCAAAGGTTTTGAAGACTTGGGGAATATGGATTAAAAAAACCCTGAAATGTCAGGTTTCTCTTTTGCATACAAAATAACTCATGAGGCTGGTGCAAAATAGTGAAAAGACTAACCACGAGCAGGGCTGGCCCGACTGGCGTTCTGCATGCGCGGTGGCAGAATCCCGCGAGCTGATACCAATAAAGCTGCTAAAGCTGCAAGGCATTTCAAAGTTACATTAAAAACCAAAAAAAGACCCCCAAAGAGTTTACATCTTCAAACACATTAGAGTGCTTGGAACATATGCTCCTGCAATTGTGCCTTGTTTCCCAGCCTTATTAACGTATTTTATTTTATTATTTTATTTGCTCATACTTCACTTCATATTATTTTATTTGACTTGATTGTATTTGACCTCACTTACTGGCTTTTACTTGATTTTCTTTTACAAACACATCTGTGTCGCCGACTCTGCCTTGGACACTGTTCTAAGCGCTTTACGAATACCAGCTCATCCATCCTTCCAGCAACCCTGTCAGTTGGAGGGATTATTGGCCCCATTTTACAGATGAAGAAACTGAGGCACAAAGAAGTAATATTTTCTACGAAGCCCCACTTGCAACTGGCCCGAGATGGTTTGAGCCATACAGCCTGATTCACTAATTCACTCACAACAACCTGGGGCCGTTTTCAAAAGTCCAGTCCACTGTGTAAGAAGGCGGCACGGGCTACAGAAGCTATTCCTGCAAGCAGCACGTGTTAAAGCGGACCTGAGCTTCTTTTCTGACTCATGGGAGTGAATGGGGAAAAAATTCCAAAGAAGACAAGTAGCTGAAGGCATCTCAACACAAGATGTTCACGTTCGGATGTACTGCTTGAATAACTTGCACCCCAAGGCAGGCGGCTGAGGTGCGTGAAAAAGGCACTGAGCTTAGAGACTGAAGAAGCTGGCTGTGGGTCCTGGCTGAACCGCTGTCCAGCTGTGTGACTTTGCCCAAGTCACTTAACACCTCTGAGCTTCAGTGCCTTCATCCCGAAATTCAAAAGAGCTACCTTTACTGCCCAGAGGGCTCGAGAAAATCAAACTGATAAGAGCTCCCGATACATGGTAGGTCTGCGCCAAAAATACTGGTCAGTGCAGGCGCAGAGGGTCTATGAACAGGAGATGTGTTTCGCTGCCATTGAGCTCTGCCTCCAAGCTGGAAAACACGCCACCAATTTGAGAAATGCATGCTATTCATGCGCTTGTGCTGTTTGGTCCTGAATTTTTTATCTCCCAAGAATAATGACCTCAGCCCTGGGCATTTCCAGGGGATTAATGACCAGCCGAATTTAATGACCCCAGCTCCAGCCTAGAGCCATCCCCCATTCCCTGGGTACTCATTAATCCCAGGTAGGCCAGCAGCGTTTCTTCTCGCTGCAACAATCAAGCTCAAGTTCAGCCCTGATGCAAGTGGAGGGACCGCTGGGACTCCACGCCTCTACTTCAGTCCCTGGCCTGATCCAAGCTCTAGCCACTGGCTCATTTATTTACAGGGAGAGCCAGACAGTAATTAAAATATGCTAAGGACTTCCCCCCGCCTCTATGGCAGCTCAAATGCATGCCCCCCTCCCACCCTCCTCCTCTCCTTCAACACACACATATTAACTTTTAGGGAGGCAGCTCGGCATTGCTTCACATTTTATGTAGAAGGATTTCATGAGATTTTAATGAGTTTCCACCACTGGAAAAGAAAGCTCATGAAGGATCCATGCAAATTGCTTTGTCTTGTGCAGCAATCCTAGAATGATGACAGACTTCAGTATTCGGTTTCCGTAAGGATATATAGATATGCTGATGCGTGCACACCAGCCCCTAAGCGCGTCTGCTTGCAAAAGCGCGAGGTGGAACGGTGCTGCCGATGCATGGTGCGGTCCCTGGGATGAAACCCTGGGCTGGATTTCTCCTGTGGGCATCTGCTGCCTGGACCACAAACTGGTCCCTGTCACAGCACCAAAGCACCTCCACTTGGACACACAGTTTTTTTTTCATTTGTCCAAATTATGAGTCTCCAAAATTTCTACCCCCCAGGCCAAGGAAGAAATCTTAATTCCCATTAATGAGCTGACAGGTTGTTCAAATGTCACCATCTTTCTTCCCACGGAACCAATCGGAAGAAAAGGAAGTGATGCTTATGAAATGAACGGCATATGTCAGGTGCTTTTATCCCCCTGACAGTCTCTGAGGTGGTCCTCATTTCTCTGATAAAGAGACTGAAGTTCATAAAAGATAAGTAAATGGCCTAATCAGCAAGTGGCAGTGTGGGAAGAGGAACCCCAGCGACTGTAGATCCTTCTCCGCCATACTGTCTGGAAGGACAGGCTTTGGGAGGGCTTCTGGGCTGGAGTCACACGCCCAGTGGGCCAACAGCTGAGGCTGCAAGCCAGGGCTGCCGGCGTCCCCTGTGCACTGCAATGTGGGGGTGTCACGGGTAGGTGCATGAAGGGAGACCAGAGTGAGAGCATCAAGACCTAGGGACAAGTGTGATGCCAGGAAAGGAATCATAGCACAGAAATCCCACTTAGTAGCTTAAAAAAAAAGAAGGCTCTTTAAAGAAATGCCTCTGTGTTGATATGTGTGTTAGTACATATATGTGCATGTGTGTACACATAGTTTATGCACATACTTTTATTATTTAAAACCTTACCTCACTAATTCAGAATCTGTCTCCAAGAATGGCCAGTGTCCCTTATGAACTAGTTTTGCTGCTTTTTTTCATTTTACAAGGAGCATCATGTTTTGATTTTTTTCTTCCAATTTTATTGAGATAGAGTTGACACATAGTACTATGTAAGTTTAAGATGTTCAGCATTAACGATTTGACTTACATACATCATAAAATGATGACCACAGTAAGTTCAGTGAACATCTATCATCTCATATAGATACAAAATTAAAGAAATAGAAAAAATAATTTTCCTTGTGATGAGAACTCTTAGGGTTTAGTCTCTTAACAACTTTCCTATAGAACATAACAGCAGTGTTAATCGTATTTATCATGTACATTTGATTTTATAGATAATATATGTTCATCATAAAGACTGTGTTCACGTTTCACAAATGATTAAGGAAGAAAGCAAAAGTCCCCGAATATCCCACCAGCAAGTTGTCTGGACACACCCCTCTGGAGGAGAGGGAGGGAAGAAATGTGCCCTCTGGGTACCTCCTTCCCGACCCGTCAAACCCCTGTGCTTGCTTACTAAAGCCTGAGTTCACTCAGAGCAGAAGCTGTGTCTGTCTCTGAATCGCCAGGGCCTGCCCAGGACCAGGCATGTCTGAGCTGCAAAGGTGCCACTGGCTGAATGTAAGACCTGTGACCTCAGGAAGGAAGACAAGAACCATCAGTGACCCATCAGACACATGAATTTTTCAAGCCAGAAATTACAACCCTTTGGGTGGACAGCATTAACAACACAACACGTGGCTTTTGAGTGACCTTATAATCTCACTTCAATGGTGAAAAGAAGCCTTAATCATATCAATGATCATGGACACGTCACCTTTCAAAGGTTAACGTGTTTTGTGCCCATGACCTCACTGGTCTCCATGAGAAGTCCACGAGACAGGTACTACTGGCCTCATTCATCACATGAACAGGGGAAAGTTTAGAAAGGACAAGTTATTTCCTGAAGGTCAAATACCTAGAAAGTTCCTAAACCTTGGGTTTGACTAGATGTAATAAAGCCAAATTCTATACTCTTTCCACTGTGGTATATAGCAAGCTGCCTCATTTCTCCTTCTTTCACTGTCTCCAAATTCCAAAAATTCAGAGCTAATTCTACATAAGGTTTCTCTGAACATAATAAAGCAGCCCCTTTCTAACTAGTGACTAGACCAAGGAAGAAAAGAAAAGGCCAGGAAAGAACGTTGTTTTACCATCGAGGAATCAGAGGCGCAGAGAGAGGGTGACTTCCCCAGTGTCGCTCAGGGTCCAGGTCTTTGTCCTTTCCAGTTCTTTGCAGGATCTCTCTCTACCCCTCCTCCCCACCACTCGCCACGACCTTCCAGCTCTACCCATCCCCAGGGCCTCCACCACCACAAATTATATATATATTGTTTAGCTGAGTCCTTGGATAAATTTTAGTCATTGTTTGAAACACACGCCTTCTTCTGTTGTCTGTGCAAAAATTTTCGGTCGATTAAACAACAATAACGTGGATTCTTCTATGAGTATCTCGGGATGCTCGCCTGGAGTACTGTCTATAAATTCCACTGTCTGGTACTGAATTAAAGCCCATTGTCTATAAAAGTCACCTGTCTGACTTGGGGAAAAGTGGGCCTGAATGCAAAAGACCCGACCACGTGTTGAAACTAAAATCTAACCGAGTCATTTACACCGCTCAGTTTGGAAGGATTAAGAGCAAGCACTGCCTGGGGCGCCGAGAAGCTCTGTGGTGGTTTTATGAGCCTGTTCTGATCGCGAAGGGCTGCTGAGGGAGGGAGGAGGCGCCTGAAGTTTAACCGCCTCTGAAAACGAAGACAAGAAAGACAAAGCCGACTTTTTGTCATTCTTGGTGCAAAGGAAAGAAACTTGTCATTCCAACTTCACAAGACGGTGCCTGGAGATGAAATGTTTGACTCCACTGGGACAGCCATTTTTTTTTTGCTGTTATTACAGAAGAAAATTATAACCATAAAAATGTCCAATTTAGAAAAAAAGGTGCCACTTTAGTGTCATTTGCATAAAAGCTGTTACACACAAATTGTTATAAAGACAAATGTGTAGTACTCTTGTTGAAAATTGCTTATACCTTTGGTGCTTCGCCTCAAACGCCATAAAGCCCTCTTCAAACTCAAATTCATTCTCAGGTAAATAAAGCTGAAAGTGAAATTTCACCTATTTGAAAGGACGTGAGTGGTTTTTCCTGGGGTCTTAAACAGGTTCTGAGCGGCTAGGCGCTCTCCTCCCACCCCGGCCGGGCTTTGTCCTCCCATTGGTGGGCGACCCCCGTCCCACAGGGTCCCAGGAGAACGGGGCAGAGCTAGTGACGGCCAAGTCCGCGGACACCTGGGGCACTGTGCGGGCAGGGAGGAGGCTTGCAGAGAAGGAGGCCCAAAGTGGGAAGGGGCTGAAGACTCCGCTTCTCTGAAAAGTAGCACTCATGGGAGGTGTTGCCAGGGAGAAGGCTCTTGTCTTGTTGCAGGAAGAATTCAGGAACAAGACACAGAATTCAAAAACAAAGCAAGGATCTATTAAGGGATAGATGGTACACTCTCAAGGAAAGAGCGGGCAGACCCAGGTAGGTAGCTGCCCCGTTTCTTTGGCAAGCTGGTTATCTGGGTGTCAAAATGAATGGGTGGAATATTCATCAGCAGGGAGGGGTTTGGGGTTGTGTCTCCTGATCTTCATCCCTGCTCCGCCTTCCCAGATCGGGGAGGAGGGATATTTGTCCTTATTTAGTCTTGATCAGCAAGTCAGATGAGGTCATAGTGAACAAAAGGTTACATTCTGATGGGAGTATCATAAGCAAAAGTTTCGTTTGGATGGTGGAGATTTCTGTCTTGTCCCACCTTTCTTTGCCCCCAGGACACTCATCAACCCAGAATGTATGGTTACGTATCAGTCCGGAGGCTCCTGTTTTTCTTGGCCTGTCCGAGGACCCCTGAGGTTCACAAGATGTGTGGTTTTCCACCATTTGGTCCGTGTCCCCCTTTCTCTGCTCATATCTAGCTACCTGCCTGCTCTAACAGAGAGACTGCAGACTTGGCACCTGCCTGCCAATCCTGCCCTCTGGGAATCTCCATTCTCTCCTTACCTCACTCACTAACCATCGTCACAGGGCACTCTTACAATTCCTTCAACTTCTGCCTCTTTCTGCCTGGAATGATCTTCTGACTTATCCTGAGGAATTTCGACTTACTCCTTGAGCATCAACTTGAGTGACTGATATTCTTCCTCTTACTGCCCGTGGTCCATTGCTCACTCCCTCCTCTATCCTCCCTGCAGAGTTATTAACATCAGTTCATTAATTTTAAGTGGTTGGTTGATTAATAACTTACCTCAACCCTTGGTGACTCACTTCCCTGCCATCTCTCCCACCTGAAGGCAGGACCTGTGTCCAGGGCATTTACGTTGCCTGACTCCAGAACCACCACTGTCATAAAGCAGCCCCTCAAAAAGTCCTACCAAATGAATGGATGAGAGTTATTTACTCATATGATAGGATGCATTTCAAGTGAACTTCCAATATTGAAGCATTTCCACTAAAATACCCCATCTGACTTATTTTAATCAGATGATTTTAGACCATTATAAAAATACTTGTATGTTCATACTACTGCGTATAAAATAGATAAACAACAAGAAACTAAGGTATAGCACAGGGAACTATATATTCAATATCTTGAAATAACCTTTAATGAAAAAGAATATGAAAATGAACATAAGTATGTGTGTGCATGACTGGGACATTATGCTGTATATCAGAAACTGATACATTGTAATCAACTATACTTCAATTAAAAAAGTATCTGAAAAAGAATATATATAGGTGCATATATATAACTGAATCATTTTGCTGTACACGTAAAACTAACGCGACATTTTAAATCAACTATACTTCAATTAAAAAACACACACAGAGAATGCAGCCAAGAAAATGTACTAGTTTTTCTTTTTTTAAAAGACTTTATTGAGGTATAATTGATATGGGAAAATGCACACGTTTGGTGTATACATCTTGATGAGTTTGGACATATGCACATATCCAGACTATCACCATCATTAAAGAACTAAACACAACCACTGCCTCCAAAAATTTTCCTTATTTCCTTGTGTTCTTGTGTGTAGGAGTGGGGGGTGGGGAGGGTAAGAACACTTAGCGTGAGATGTACTTTGAAGTACACGATACTGTATTATTATCTGCAGGCCCTTGGTTGTACAGCAGATAGAACTTACTCATCTTGCATAATTACAACTATATCCACCAAGGAGCAACTCCCCACATACCCTCCCCCAGCCCCTGGCAACCACCATTCTATCTTCTGTTCTAGGAGTTTGACTATCACGCAGCCATGCGGTAGCTGCCCTTCTCTGGCTGGCTTACTTCATGTAGCATAATGCCTTCTAGGTTCATCCATGTTTAGGTCCATTCATCAGCAAATGGTAGGATTTGTCTTTTTTAAGACTGAATAATATTCCATTGCATGTATATACCAGACTTTTTTCCAGTTTTATTGAGGTGTAATTGGTATACAAAAAAACTGCACAGAATTAATGTATACAATTTTATGGGTTTGGACATTATGTATACATAGTGTTACCATCACCACCATCGGGTAGTAAACATATCCATCATCTCCGAAATTTTCTTGTGCCCCTCTGTGTGTGTGCTATGTGCTAAAAACACCTAAAAAGTCTCCATCTTCTTAACATATTTTATTATTTTCCAGCTGTATTGAGGTATAATTGACAAATAAAATTGTAATATACTTAAAGGACACAAAAGTTATGATTTGATATGTGTATACATTGTGAAATGATTCTTAACACATCTATCACTTCACAGATCCCTTTCTTGGATGAGGACACTTCAGATCTACTCTCTTAGCAAATTTCAAACAAATAATATAGCATTAGTAACTACAGTCATTATGCTGTACATTAGGCCCTCAAAACTTACTCGTCTTCTAGCTGAAAGCATGTATCCTTTTACCAACCTCTCCTCAGTTCCCCCCCTTCCAGCCTCTGGCAACCAACGTTCTACTTTCTATTTCTATGAGATCAACTTTTCCTTTCTTTTTTTTTAAATTTCACATATATAAGTGATAACATATAGTATTTGTCTTTCTCTCTCTGGCTTATTTTACTTAGTATAATAACCTCACACACACACACAAATGAAATTAGACCCCACTCTTACATCATGAGCAAAGTCAACTCAAAATAGATTAAAGACTCAAATGCAAGACCCAAGACCTTAAAACTCCTAGAAGAAAACAAGAAAATCTCCTTGATATTGATCTTGGCAATGAGTTTTTGGATGTGACACCAAAAGCAACAACAACAACAAAAAATAGACAATGGACTACATCAAGCTAAAAAGTTTCTGTAGAGCAAAAAGAACTTAATCAAGAAAATGAAAAGGCAGCCTATGGAAATGGAGAAAATATTTGTAAACCACACATCTGATAAGGAGTTGACATCAAAAATATATAAGGAGCTCCCACAACTCAGTAGCAAAAATGAATAACCCAGTTAAAAATGGGCAAAGAACCTGAATAGACATTTCTCCAAAGGAGAGATACTGGTGGCCAACAGGTATATGAAAAGTTGTTCAACATCACTATCATCAGCAAAATGCAAATCAAAATCACAGTGAGGTATCACCTCACACATGCTGGAATGGCCAACATCAAAAAGACAACAAATAACAAAGGCTGATGAGGATGTGGAGAAAAGGGAAACACTGTGCACTATTGGTGGAAATAGAACTTGGTGCAGCCACTATGGAGAACAGGATGGAGCCCAAAAAAAAAGAAAAATACCATATGACGTCACTCATACACAGAATCTAAAACAAAAAAAAAAAAATTGAAAGAAAGAAAGAGAAAAAAGAGGACACTGATGAACTCATCTACAAAATAGAAGCAGGCCCACAGACATAGTAGACAATTCTATGGTTACCAGGGGAAAGGGGGTGGGAAGGGATAAATTTGGAAGTTTGAGATTTGCAAAGGTTAACCACTATATGTAAAAATGGATAAAAAACAAATTTCTTCTGCATAGCACAGAGAACTATATTCAATATCTTGTAATGACCTTAAATGAAAAACAGTATGAAAATGAATATATGTGTATATTATATGCATGACTGGGACATTATGTTGTACACCAGAAATTGACACACTGTCACTGACAATACTTCAATAAAAATAAAATGTTTGTTTTCCCACATGTATCATTTAGATAGGCTCCCATCATTTTTCTCCCTCTAATGGAAGAATAATTCTTTAATATATATTTTCCCACCTGGTACGAGGTGAGGAAATACCTAATTAAGTTACTGTTCGGGGTCCAGACACTTAGATTTTCTATATGGAAAATTACAAGAAAAAAAAATCTTTTTAGGATAAGAAAATATACCAGGTCAACATATTTCCAAAATGGAGATTAAAAAATAAATAAAATAAAATAAATTTGGGACTCTTAGGATATGTGAACTTTTGTCATTTCAAAATGGGTGTTAAATGGAAGGACTTCTGAGTTCCTGTAGTAAGAAGAGGTACAACTCAGACCTCACATTTACAGAAGAAAAATAAAACAGAACATTCAGCTTGGGTATGCGTGCAAATTTGCTTTCGCTTTTTTCTGATAAAGTACTTCTTGGGGAAAGTGAGGCTCCAGCCACGTGGACAACAGAGACAGTCAGAGACTTCGAATGTCTGTGAGGAAGGAGCACCACGGTGCTGGGGAGGGACGTCTCCCTCTATTAGAGAAGAACTTAAAGATGCATGGAGAGGAGAATGTGATTATTTTAAAGGTCACAGGTCTCGATGAGATAAGGCTAGAGAGGTGGCGATCTCACCGTGGCTGAATTGGATTTGAGACGATTTTGCTCAGGCCAATTCATCAAGGCTTGTCTAGATTAGACATTCATGAAACCACCACTGGTGAGTCTGAAAAGGAAGCTGCTAAAACAGGAGACATTTACCAAGCTCTTTCAGAATGTTTCATGAAATCTAAAAATACTGCACTTCTATTAATATTTGTATACCCATGATTATATGTAAGTCTGGGAACGTAGGTATAGCAATAGGCACTGAGCGGCAGAAATGTCAAGATAATCACCTACAGGTTGGGGGAGCCTAAGAGAGAGATAATAAAAAGCACCCCTCCCCCACCACATGATTTTGAAGCCTGTTGAGAAGCCAACCAGAGTCAGCAGACTGAAGCCACGGGACACCTTGATTGCTGACCAAGCAGCTCACGGAGATGAAGGCTTCTGTCTCCGGGTGATGGGTTTTCTAGCACTTAAGTCCCAGAATGCAGTGACCACAAGCACCTCTGCTTGGGGAACCTGGCCCCAGGAACGAGGGGATCACTCCTAGCATGGAATGAGTAGGAGTCAGATTCTCTGGACAAATGACTCCCAGTAGAACAAGAGCTCTGAGTCAAGCATCCCAGGGCATTCCTTCCAAAAGTCCCTGTCAGAGAGCTCGCCCTCCTTCCCGAGGGAAGAGCAAATGAAGGCACAGAGCTTGGCTGGTAGTCGTGGCACGCTAGCAGAACTCCCCCCACTTGGGAGAAGATTCCAGGTTAGGGAAGAAGTCCCCGCCCCCCAGTGGCAGGTGACAGCTGGGGTAGTAACATTCTCCAGAACAGAGACAGGACAAGTCCCAGCTTCAAGTAAGGCTCCAGCCCCAAAGAGGCAGGGAACCAAGGGGGTGTGGAGCATGGAGGCCGGGCCCTCAGGAAAGCTGTGAGAACAACTGGAAACAGTCGCCCTGCAGAAAAGATTCCAAAGCAGTCAACATGCTCCAGACATTTTTCTGCAGGGCTGAGGAAGCTGACTTGTTCTCTGGAATTCCAGCTGGAAAGCTAGGAGCAGTGGTAGAAGTTCTAGGATGCAGGCTGCAGCTCACCATTTCTGACAGTTGGGGCGCCCCTGGACCAGCCACCTGGAGCAGCTGCCTTGTGCAGGAGTGAGGTCCTCATCTCCAGGAGTGTGTGAGCAGAAGCTAGAGGACTGTCTTTCCGGGATGCTGTGAAGGGGTTTCCTGCTTTGGTGGGAGGGAGGACCAGATGGTTTTGAGATTCCTCTAGGAGGCTGCACTTCTATGTTTATGCCCTTTCCTGAGACAGACTTGCAGGATTTTGGTGCCTCCTGTGCTTTGAGTATGAAATTCAAAGACGGTTTACATCCAACTCTTAGTAAGTGTATAAAGTTCAGAAACTCCAGACTCACTGTCTATGGAGAAACATTGCAATTTTGAGCACAATTCAAACACGCTTTAAACCTCCTGTCCAACACTTTTGGAAACCTGGCCAAAATGATGGACAATGTTTGAGTATGTACTTACTGTTCCAAGTAGCTTTGTACTTATAAACGTTTTCAGTCTGTCCAGCAGCTCTGTGAGGCAGGGCTACCCTCGTTTTGCCCCAGGGCGGGAACTGCCCCCTTTCGGTCCTAGTGCTGGTCTGAGCAGAGAGTGGACAGCTAATACAAGTTAGCTGAGCAAATAAGAAACCTGATCTTTCCATTCCGCAGGGACGATTCCTTCTGTTACAAGCTTCAAACCATACAGGCGTCCTTCTATGAAGAGCCGTGAAAGATGCAGTCCAGGTACTTGAAGACCCCTAGATTCTGCCCGTCTGTGAACAGGTGCCCTTTACTGGGACAAGCGTTTGTCACTTGTCTGTTAGTCCATTCAGAGAACCAGGTGTGCAGACAGGATTAGACATGCAGCAGTCTTATTAGAGGAAATGCCTGGTGCCGGGAGCCGGGGCCTGGGGGAGCCCGCAGCTCGGACTGCAGTGCAAGTCTGACCTGTACGCATGGGGAAGGGACGGAAGGAAGGGAAGGCGGAGATGTCCTCAACTGCAGAGTTGGGTAAGAAAGTGCAGCGCAGCCCCCGGGGAGTCCTCCAGCAAAGCTGCCGCTCAGAGGGGTCCTGGGATTCCCACAACGCACCTGCAGTGCTCAGGGACCGGTGGTGAGTGGCCTCTGGGACACATGGCCTGGGCACTCCTAATGGGCTGACTGACAGATTTCAGGGCACGGCAGCCAAGACACTCGGTCGGGTACGCTCAAAGCTCTGAGATGTGGATTCCCACGGCCTCCCTACCTTGAGGCTGACACTCCCCCCACCACAACCCGGAACAGGGAAGGACCACGGCTAAGACTGCTGAGCTGGGCTGTGCCACCACGGGTTTCACTGCGACATTTTCAGGGAGAAAGCAAATGCCAGCGTGTCCTATAGATTTCAGTGGCTTCTTACCCCTTGAGTGTTACTGACTTGCTCTGTCACCTTGACCCCAGCCAGATTCCCTAGTCTGAATACAACGCAGAACATCGAAGGGAGAGTCCCTGGGCCCCCACCCAGGACAGACGTGGCCAAGATGTTCAGGGAAGAGTCTGGAGAGGAGATGCGTCTGCTGGAGCAGCAAGGGATGGCGTTTCAAGGCTCCGCTGTGACTACTGGTGAGCATCATGGCTGGTAATGCTTTGTGCCTCCAGTTTGCCAGGTCCTGAGATAAATGCTTGACGTGGATAGAATCATTTAACGTGTACTGTTCTCATTCTTCCATTTTACAGATGAGGAAACTGAGGCAGGAGGGGACATAACGTACCCAAGACCATATGCCAAACGAGTTGCGGGGCTGGAATTCAAGCTCAGACAGTCCAGCTCAAGAGACCACATCCCTACGCTCTGTGCTCCTCCAGCTCAGAGCCAGGACGTCTGAAAGAAGCAGCCCGGGAAGAAGGCAGCACACAGATGTGAAAAGAGTTTGACACTCAGGCTCTCAGCGTGTATAATGTCAGGAGGCACCGAGGCCTGACCTTGACCATCCTGTGTATGCGTGGATCGTGACCACTCTGCAGGTCTGCATCCTCTGACCGCAGATGGGATGTAAAGAGACTTAGAATCTTGTCACATCACCTGCAAACTTAGTGTTTCTCTCCCTCCCTCTCTCTCCCTCCCTCTCTCTCTCTCTCTCTCTCTCTGTGTGTGTGTGTGTGTGTGTGTGTGTGTGTATTTAGGCCTGGGAACCTTTTTTCTCCCAGCTTGTATTAAGAACACTTGCAAGACCCTGGAGTAGGTAGTGAGGTTCCCCCGAGTGACCCACGTTGAAGAGTGCCCAGCGCAGTGCCCCAGGTGACAGAGGTTCTACAGCGCCCCGCATCCCAGCCCACATCATTCTGTAAGGTAAAGCGTTTAGGACTAGATCTGTGGTGTAAAAACGAAAGGCCCAGCCCTCAGGCAGCACGGGGGCTACTCCTCCACTCATTCAGCAGATACTGACTGAGCACTAACTGTGTGCCAGACACCGTGCTGGGGAGTCAGCAGAGAGCTTGTAGAAGGAGAGACAGAAAATAAGTGGGTAAATACAGAACGGGGCTTAAGAAGGAAATGAAAGTCTGGCAGAGGAGGGACCGGGAGAGGAGGCGTGCTCCCGCCACTTGGAATGGTCCCCGTGGAGTTCTAGCAGAGATCTGAATAAGGCAAGACTCATCTGGGGCACGCGCACTCCGAAGGGGTTGGGGGGGATGGTGAACGAGCATAAAGGGGAGGCCGGTGGGAACGGGGTGCAGGAAGTACACTAAGGGGACATCGGCAGAGGCAGATCGGGGAAGGCTGTAAGACTGTGATAAGGACTGGGGTGTCCATCTGAGTGGTGCTCAGTTATAGAATTTTTCTTTTCCTTAATCAATAAACTTTGCTTTTTGGAGCAGTTTTAGGTTTACAGAAGACTGACACCATAGTGCGGAGACTGCACGTTTACTTCCTCTGCCTGGCACGCAGTTTCCTCTGTCGTTAATATCTTGCCTTGGTGTTTGTCACATTGTATGAATTTGTTACAACTGATGAACCACTGTTGACTCATGGTAATCAACTGAACTCCATAGTTCACCTTGGGGTTCACACCTTATGTTGCAGGTAAGTTTTGACAGGTGGATACTGTCAGATATCCATCGTTACAGTAACATACAGAGTAGATTCATTTTCCTAAAATGCCCTGCACGCCCCCCATTCAACCCCCAACCTTCCCACTGGCAACCGTTGACCTTTTCATGTCTCTACAATTTGGCCTTTTCCGGCATGTCATACAGATGAAATCATAGCAGCACGCAGGCTTTTCAGATTGGCTTCTTTCACTTCGCGATGTAAGTTCTTCCATCAGCGTAAGTTTTGCCCGTGTCTTTTCATGTCTCGGTAGGCTAGCTCATTGATTTTGTTCACTCAGTGGTCATCCAGCGTCTGGATGTACTAGGCTTGTAAACCCAAGGACCTGAGCATCTAAGTGAATCCATTCGCTAAGAACATCCCGGTTGCTTCCAGTGTTGGGTGATGACCAATAAAGATGCTATAAAGGTCCACATGTAGGTTTTCCTGCAGATCCTAGTTTGCAATTCTTTTGGGTAAACATTTAGCATGATTGCTGATTGCATATTAACTATGTATTTCCTTTTGTAAGAAACCACCAAACTGTTCTGTAGAAAAGCAATAGATCTGATTGAGGGTTTAAAGATTCATTTGGCTGTTGGTGAAAAGATCCCAGGCAGGCAAGCTTGCAAACCAGTTCACCAGAGCAAAGTGGACGCACCCTACTCCAGGCCAGAGATGGCGGCTGGCCAGGAGGCAACAGGCTGCCCTATGAAAAAGGGCCTCTTTTGACAACTAGATCTGTTTAGCTTATGGTCCATCCATGAGTGACAGTTCGTAAATAGGTGCTACATTTTTAAAAGCTGCTTGTAAATCCCCGCCCAGGCGATCTTTGGGGGTGGCTTCTGTGACCAGAAGGCTTGATTCAAACAGCAGGCCAGAGGTTCAAAAAGGGCCCCTTTACTTTCCACAGTTCAAGAACACAGTTTCATACTGTATCTAAACCTAACAATTTAGCCGGATTTTCCTTTGTGGTAATTATGCAATGATCAGTGTCTCTGTCTCTTCTAGGGGGAAAACCTACTAAATACATGTTCTGTCTAAAATTGTTGTTTTTATTGTTATAAACCAGGACAAGTGAGGTGCCATTTCATATTTAGCAACATATAATTTACCTCTTGTATGTCTTCCTTTAAAATTGTGGTTACCTTGTCTTAAGGTAAAGAGCAGCAAACAATAAATTATTGTCATTATCTTATAATCAAACACAGGGCCGCCGACAATGGATGTCATTATGTCCTGATGGGGAAATAAGCAGCCCGTTCTGCAATGGTCATTATGGCGGCAAAATTTAATAAGGCTCTGATGCCCCACCCCCACGCCCAACACACACACTTCTAATTTTCAACACCAATTAAAACTCGTTTCAAGTGTTTCTTCCTACGTTGTCTGAATCCCAGCTAGTAAAATGATCGTTTAGCAAATGAGACCTGGCAGCAGGAACTGAGGGATTCTGCTCCTTTAAATGGTGAGCCAGCGAAAGGAGGCAGAGTTTCTGTCTTCTGGGGAACCGTGTGCTGCCTGGGAGAGGCGGAGAGGAAGGGAGAAGGAATCTGGGAAAGTCTGCAAGGTGACGTGAGAACCAAGTGGCAATCGTATTAAGTAATGCAAACTCATCAGCTCCCACATATCCTAACAAAGTGAGTGCTTCTAGCTTCAATGTGCAAATGAGGGATCTGGGACTTAGATTAAGAAAGTCCTCAAGGAAGCATGATGAGGGGGCGCTGAAGTCCAGACCAAAGTCCCGATGGTGGGGCGCCTCCGAGTCAGTCATTGACCCAGTAATCTGCACATGCTTGTCCCTGCAGTTAGGGAATTCACGCAATGGTTTCATGTGCCTTAAGCGTAAGTTCTTTCAACAAATTAATAAGGAACCCTTGTCCTGGGAGCCTCCTGTGCGCTGGGAGCCATTCTAGCCAACAAGGGACTCTTAGCTGCTTGCTTATTATTACCTGGCTCTGTCTTATCCGCTCAGCTTTGTTTGGGTTGTGCCTGATGCTCTTAGACCAGAGGTCAGCAAGCTGGTTTCTATAAATAAAGGTTTATAGAAACATAGTTGCGCTCCCTCATTTAACACCATAACAGGAGGAGTGAGGGGTGTGACAGAGACCGTAGGGCCAGCAGGCTTGCTATCTGACCCGGAGCAGAAAAATTGGCTGATCTCTGCCTTAGATGATCTAAGGAGAGATGGTCACTCGTAGCAAGAGGAATCTCCTGGGAAAAATATAAACCAGGGTCAACTCTCAGAATAAAAAGCAGGTGAAGAGGAGTCAGTCAGAGGGCAGAGAGCGCTGCTCTGCCCCTTAACACCCGTGTGATGGGGGGGGGTCCCCAAACTCGTCCAGGCCTCTGTTTCTCCATCTGTAAGTCAGCACACCAGGCAACCCCTCCTAGGATCATGGGAAGATTAAATGAATCAAGTGTCAAACGCCTAGAAGCAGACCTGACACACAGAGCCCAAAACTGTTCCCTGTTACTAGTGCATTTTTTCTACGTTTTATTATTTTGGTCTCGACTGAAAAAAATTGCATAACCTAAAGGTAAGAATTTGTGTTTTATTCGGTGAAATTTCTGAGGCCTGAAGCCGGAGAGGGAGTCTCTCAGACGGCTCTGAGGGGCTGCTCTGAAGAGGCAAGGTGGGAGCCAGGATATATAGCTTTTGTAACAAAAACCAGAGAGTTGGAACATCAAAAGATTACTGTTAATGTAAGAAAGCCAGACGTCTCCAGTTAAGGAATTTAGCATTTTTCTATACGGGGCGGGGGGGGGGGGGGGAAGAGGCTGGGCTTATGGAAATCACCCCTTTGATTTGCATCTTAAGTATCTAGGCCAGTGTCCTGTTTCGTTTTGTGTTGTTTTGTTTTTTGCTTTTGTTTTCCTCCATCCTGAATCCCCTCAGGGTGCAAAGTCAGGGGGCTGCAGTGGCGGATGGCTTGCTGGCCGCAAAATCTTTGTTTACTGATACGGCAGGTGACTTTCTTTGTCCACATTGGAACCTAGATGGTTTTGTTTGCCTTTATTTATATCAGCCCAGTCCACTCCCACAACCCCAAACAACAGCCAATGGAAACAAGCCTCAAGCACCCGAGCTCCCCCTCCAGGCCTTCTCGCCTTCCCTCTCTCCTGTGCTTCTCCCCGATGGATTGCTTCCAGATTCAGCCAGTAAAAATACAAGATGCCCTGAAATAAAATGCGGAACCTAAAAGTTGAGAATTACGTTTTATTTGGTGGACTTTCCAAGGACTCGAACCCGATAGGCAACCTCTCAGATCGCTCTAAGGGACCGTTCCACTTAGGCAAGGGAGGAACCAGGATATACAGGAGTTTTTGCAACAAAGACCAGGTAGTTGGAACATGAAAAGATAACTGTTAATTATAGAAAAACCATGTATCTCAAGTTAAGGAAGTTAGCACTTTCCTATGGATGCGAAGGTGCAAAGGTCTGGGCTCACTGAAATCATTCCTTTGCTATGCACCTGGCTCTCCAGGGCGAGCGTCCTGTTCTTCTACATCCTGAGTTCTCTCGGGGTGGGGGGGGGCACTGTTGGGGGGTGGCAGCAGCGGCTGATGACTTGATGGCCACAGCATCCTTTATTTACTGATATGGCCGGCGATATTTTTCTTTCACAATTTGAATTTTAAATAAACCACCAATTTTTGTTTTTTAGGCTAAGTTTGTCCCACGCAATATTGTGGATATACTTATCCTAAAAATGTACTCACCTGTGAATCTGAACTTGACATTTAACCGGGAGCTCTGTGTCTTGCCTGGCAGCTCGGCATCTGGGGTGTCCCTGGATTCCCACGCTGGGACGGGATCTTCCATCTCAGCTCCGCTCATCCTGAGACTCCTTGTCTTGGACCCCTTCTGGGCCACAACTGGCTCCTGCCACCCTCAGGTAAAGGGACCTCTCGTGGCCTACCTCCAGCTCTCAGAGCAGCACCAGCCTCCTGGCTGACCCCCATCCAGCCCCCTTAAGGGGCAGACAGGAGGACTTAAGTGGACCCTCCAGACTCAGTGTTGGCTTCTGAGACAATTAAATGTAAATGCCTGACCTGAGTTTCCCAGATTGTTCTGAAATGGGGCTAAAACGAGCTCAGGCAGTGTTCCAAAGCCCCAGCATATCTCTGTCTGCCAATCCATCCTCGAATTGGGCTAACTTAATTCCCATCAAAGCACATGCCCTTTTTCTGGGGCTCCTACTTCACTGCATCCACTGTCCCTCCTCCCCTGCTCCCTGGAAGCTGCCATGGGGCCGGGCCTCCCCCTGTGGGAGGGGCCGGTGCACTGGGTGGGGGTGGCTACTGTGTCTTGTGCTCCCCGTGGAAATGCCCTCAGTGTCGTGTACCCCGTGTCTGAAGACCGGCTGGGGACACTGTGTCCACTGCTCCCTGAGACCCCACCGCCTCATCAGCCGGCTTCTCTCTTCCAGGATGAGTCCTTTCCCACACAGCCCTTTGGGCTCCTACAGCGGGCCCACGGAGGCCCGGCTCACCCGATCAAAGCCACAAAGCTGGGAGGTGGTGTCTGCCTTCCAGGGTCAGCGCAGGGAACACTCAAGATGGCATTATCAGCGTGCATACATAAATGGTCCAGCCGGGAAGCAGTTTGAGAGCAGGAAGTTTTCCTTACTCACTGCTGCTCCCCAGGGCCTCCATAATACCCACTGGATGATCATATTGAATGAATAAATAAATAAATAAGTAGAGCTTAGAAATTACCTAGTTGAGGGATTCCAATGTCTTTGACCCACAGATTTCAGAAAATCTGATGAAAGCTATCAACATTCTATTTAGAAAAATGCATATTCATGACACTTTCGTACATAATTTAGGGGGTTCACAGCTCTCTCTCAAGGGCTAGAACGCTCATGGGGTCAGATTAAGAATGCCTTATTTCATTCATCCCCCTTCAATGTCTAGAGGAAGAGACTCAGAGAGGTCAGGAGAGTGACCCTAGGTCACACAGCTCCTTAGAGTCAGTTCTGGGACTTGAGTTCCCTGCTTCCTCCTACCTCACTTCCTGTCTCCTCCCATCTCCACGGCCTCTCAAATCATTCACCTCCTCCTGTGCATTCAGAACGAATAATCAGACCTTCAGTTTGGCTGGGTGGTTGAGCATTTCATTCAATTTGCATTAAAAGTTCTGATTTTAATTTTTCTAATATTCTCATTAATAATGTCTGTTTAAGCCATCAGCTGGCTGCCCAATGTTAAAATGTCTTTGAAACAGAAAATGAATGCAAATAATTAAAAGGAAAAAAAAAAACTGGGGAAAGCTATCCATTTGTCAGGTTTGGCATAAAAAATGTCTTGGAATGCAGTGTTTGGGATAATAAAATATATGAAGTTTTTTTTTTTTTTAATAAATGAATTCCAATAATAATCCTGTCAGTTTTTGCAAGTCCCATCATTCTTTCCGGAGGCACCGTGATAAATCTTTCATGGGTACAGAAAGCTCTATTGAGTGTCTACTCTGGGTCAGAGCCTGGTCTGGGCAGGCATACGGAAATCCGAGGTGGCTGAGAGAGGCCCCCACCTGCAGGAGGGTCCCGGTTTAATGGGGGGAAAGGAGGGGCAGGAGCCTTGGTCAGTGCTGGGTGGGCAGGACCTGCAGGGACTCGTGCGTGAGGCAGGGGTGGGCTCAGAGGCTGGCTTGAGGGAGGGCCTCATCGGGGCAGGGGCTCCAGGCACCGAGGGCAGCTCTGGACGCCTGGAGTTGACTCGCTCACAGGAGTTGTTGAATGCGATGGGGCTGGAAGGTTGAGCAGAGCCAGTTCAGAAAGGGTCATGGGAGCCTATTTGGACATTTTTCGAAGAGCTAGAGTGATGGTGTGAGTGCTGGGTGTGTGTCACAGATGTTACCGCAGAGGGGGGCTGATGTGGGAGAAGGGAGCCGGGAAGAAGTGAGTGTGGCGGGTGAGGTAGGAGGTCCCATGCTGGCCCATGAGGGTCAAGTTCCACCAGCCCATGTGACTCAGTCTCCCTTTGAGACAATGGATCCATGGTTGGGGCATCAATTCATACCGCACCATCTCTCCCATCTTCCCAACAAAGGACAGAAGTGATCAGAAACAAGAGCCACTCTGTCTAGTGGTGGATGAGTTGGTGGCGCTAGGCTTCCCGCCCATGTCCCTCTATGGCAAAGGCTCCACGTGGAGTCGTGGATCCTACTCCCAGGAAGGCGAGACTTGCCCGGGGAGGAAGGAGGGCCTGAGAGACAGAAAAGTGGCCGATGCCTCCTCTGAGATCATCTTGAGGCACTTGGCAGGAGGACAAGAAGGAGGAGGCTGGGTGTGACTAAAGCATCCCCAGAGAAGGCAGGACCTACTGGATTCCAACCTTGGGGGTGGGGTTTGGGGGGTGAGGGTCAAGGCCACTAGCAAGATCTAAGGCCAGTGACTAGGAAATGTGAATAGACAGCAGTTAAAAGCAAGGTTCTCCTCTCTGGAGCATCTGACAAACACCTGAGGATTTTTTTTTAAGCAGATAACATTCTAATGATTCAAAAAAATGTCACACTAGCCAAGCTGACCCGTTTGTCCCCTCTGTGGACTATCTAGAGCTGCAGTGGCCATGACAACAGCTGGGAGTTAGTCCTGCCTTGCTTTTGTCTCCACTGGAAGCCAGAGCTCCAAGCGTCCAGGAGTCGGGCGAGGGAGCCAGGAGACGCTGGACACTCCAAAAGGGAGGATGGAGAAGGGAGGGGTGGTGCACAGGGACACTGCCCGGGGAGTTGCCTGGAAGACTCACTCGTACACCTGTCACATCTTCTTGGGTCAGTCATTTCACCTCTTTGTTCTTCCTATTTCTCCCCGTGAGAAAAGGATGATGAGAAGAGGAAGAGGGGAGAAGGGAGGGGTAAGGAGGAGGCGAAGGAGACTTACCTCACGGGGCTGCCGTGAGGATGAAATAAGAAAATGCACGTCCCATGTCTGGAACCTGTTAGGTGCTGTGTGATTGGGCTCTGCTAGGCTGAGTGTGTAATTGTCAGCTAATCTGGTGATGCTGCTTTGAAACAATATTTCTTAAAGCTGTCAGACCTTTAATTAACATTCATCAGGGAACACGGGATGGGACTGCAGGTGTGGCTCAGACACATGGACCTTCCTGCAAGGAACTTGCAGTCTGATAGGGGAGAGAAGGGGGCATGTATGAGGTTGACCTGGGGCAGGGTACAAACAGGCTGTACAAAAAGACAGGTAAGTGTTACAAGAATGAGTTGCCAGGGCAGCTGTCCCTGGCGGGGACTGTACCATGTCCCATAGACCCAGAGATGTAACTAGAGTCAGGCCATCTGGTTAGGAACCTCTGCTCCTCCACTTGGGACCATCTTGGGGAAAGCACTGAACTTCTCCATTCCCTCATCCACCCACTGAGCTGGTCACAGTATTTATGGAGTGACCACGACAGACTAGGTGCTGTTACAGGGGCGAAGATAAGGCAGAGACCAAGATAAAACCTCCACCTCCTTGCAGCTCACACCCTCCGTTTCCTCATCTGTAAAATGGCCCTAATAAAATTACAATCCCATAAGGTGGACTTGACCTCATAAGGATCAAAGATGAGGTTCCGTTACAGGTGATTAGCCAAGGGCACCCTGGAACATGCTTGATGATTTTATAACAGCATCTTTCAAAAGCATTGCCCAGAAGATACATGGTGTAATCGTGCAAATAAAATGAGACAGAGTTTCTGTATTATACGGAAGGGGTCCATGCACGAGCACTGAAAGGCTTAGCTTTCGGTTAAAAACCCAGCCATGTGTCTTTTTTAAATATGTATTTGGGCTAAGTGTGTTTGAAAAATTAACAAAAGAGATGAAATAATAGCTGTGGTGGTAATAATAGTAACAGATCACTCTCCCCGGAGTTCGTACGCTGCCTCACAGTGCGCTCAGCATATCACGCACCCTTTTGTCTGCAATCTGCAAAATCGCACGCTGTGAACTCTACTGTTGAGCTTTACAGATGAAGAAACAGAATTTTAGAGAACTGGAGTAGCACAGCTGAGCTGAAACCGTCGGTCAGTGGCGCATCTAAGCTGTGTGCTCCCTGATACCTGGTTTATTTCATTTCTCTTTCAGTAGAATTGTAATTATTGTGATTATAGGCATCCTTTCTATGAATTCAGCATTTTTTTTTTTCATTTTCAAAGGTTTGGGAAGCCCTAACTGCATATGGAATCTCCAGCAGTCCAAAAGAGCACATAAAATTCCCATTAGGCAGAAGCGGAAATTGAGGGCCATGGACTTGTCCCAGTTACCCCAGCAAGCTGGGGAGATCCAGGGTCTGCATCCAGGCCAGTGTCACCCAACCCCATGTGACTTCACACCCCACTCCTGTCCCTTAAATCCAGCAAATAATCAACTATATGAGAAATTGATTGTTTTTATGAAAATGTTAGTATTTATCTTATCACAGGTTATTTAAAATGAGATCGGAGAAATTAAAATTTTTAAGTGCTCTCACCTCAACTGAGAAAATAATGTAATAAGATAGATGGTCCGATTTTAATGAAAATCTCTCATGGGCTTGTCTTACTAGCCAGTGCCGATGGATGGGGTGGTTTAAATTATATTTTTAAAAAGAGCACAATATGGTTTAATATTCCACTCCAGTTTTGCAGATAAGACATGTGCAAACCCAAACGCGAAACGAGGTAAACCTGTCAAAAGACTCAGAGAAGCAAAGCTGCTGAAACTTCCTGTGATTTTCAGGGTCCAAAGACTGGCTCTGGTCAACAGGTGCAGCGCCTTCAGCTTGGTGACAGAATCGAGCTGACCTCTTCACCCCTCCAGCGGGTCTCACCCCCGCTTTCGGGGGACCCTTGCTGACGTCTGAAGGGAGGTTTGTCCGGCACGCCAGCACGCAGCGGGTCAGGGCCGCCCTGCGGCACCCGGCCCGCGCCTCGGCTCCGGTAAGGCCGGGAGGCCCGGTGCCAGGCTCCGGAAGGGCAGCCTTTGGGCCAACGCTCTCAGAAAAGAGGCTTTGCGTAAATCCTGCGGGAGCGTGGCTAGCTTCACTAGTGTGGGTTTCTCCTCTTCTCGTTGACGGCTCCGAGCGGCCTTGCGGAGCAACACAACGTCTCCTAATTCTAGGTCCCACAGGCGCGTCTCCGCGGCAGCAGCTCGCTGCTCCCTCCTCGGGCGCCGGCGGCCTCCGTGCGTGTCCCCTGAGCGGCGCCGCCCGCTCCGCCGCCTGCGGCCCCCTGCGTCTCTCATACACACACACACACACACTCACAAATACACACACACACACACACACTCACACATACACACACACACTCGCACACACACTCACACACATACACATATACACACACACCCAGGCACACACACACGCTCATACACACACACACACTCGCACACACACACACACACACTCACAAATACACACACACACACACACACTCACACATACACACACACTCTCACACACACACACACACACCCTGGCTCAGCCAACCTTTCCTCCACTGGACCCCCAGCCCTCCAGTCCCCCAGGCCACACTGGCTTAGGCACCCCCCCTACTCTGGCCCCACCTTGTGCCTATCCCTGTGACACTGGCGCACTGCCCCTGCCCTGTCTGTGTGTCTGTCCCCACATCAAACTCTGAGCTCCGCGGGGGCAGCGTCACTCAGCAGCTGGTGAGTCGGGACTAGACAAGCGATGCCTGAGTAAATGCATGACCGGGCAGTAGGACCAGGGTGAGGACCACCAGGACGTTGACTCCAGGGGCTGGAGCCTCCAAACCCCCTCAGCCCTGTAGCGTGGCGGCCGTGGGTGGGCCGAGCCCAGTTAAAGACTCATTATACAGGCAGGTTGGTCGTTACTGAGACGTGTGAGGTTACAAAGCTTCTTCTACACGGAAACAGCTGAGATGGGCCCCTCGGCTGAGTGACCAGAAGCCTTCATGCTCCTTGGAGCTTTTCCCCTCACACTCTCACTCCAGGATGGCACCCAGGGGGTCCTTAGCTGCCCCTTCAGTTCACTCTCCTTTTCTCCCTTGGTTTTGCCTCCTGCCATCCAGGGGGTAAAATGCAAAGACCACCGTCTCCCATTCCCAGGTGGTCCCCTCCATCTCAGGGGCCAACAGAGACCTTCAGAGCTGTCTCAGCTTGGCTAGGAAGTCAACACTGTCAAGTTTGAAATAGCCCAAATATACTTCTTTCTTTTTCCTCTCTTCCTTCCTTCCTCCCTCCCTCCTACCTTCCTTTCTTTTCTTTCTTTCTTTCCTTCTCTCTTTCTTTCCTTCTTTCTTTCTTTCCATCTTTCTTTCTTTCCTTCTTTCTTCTTTCCTTCCTTCCTTCCTTCTTTTTTCTTTTCACTCTTTGCTTTCACATTTTCAAGGAAACAGGCAAAGCTTTTAGTCTCGGTGGTACAGGCAAATACATTAAAAAGATGAATATTTTAATTAATGTTCTAAGAAGATTTCCAAAAGCAGTTTTGATTGTGTACTGTTAGCATTAATTAATTTGCAGACCGGGCCCAGCCGTTCTGGAGGGAATGCATGTTTTAAGCAATTTCTCTGTGGTGCTCTGCGCTGGTTAAAGGTAGTTCAATGGCCTTGTCTGCTTCGTTCCTTTCGTTTAACTCAATGCACCGGAGTCAACCCCGCAGCCTGTGAGGGCAGAGTGCAGAGGCCAAGCTGACCAGCAGCCAAGGAATCACGTAGGAAAGCTGCTCAGATTCTTCTGAGATCTAAGTGCCTGCTTGCACACAAGGGCCAGGATGGAGTGTCACAGACATGGTCAGTGCCCTGTGCCCACCACCCGCAGGGCTCCTTGTGCAATTTAAAAAAATACCGTATCTTCTTGAGGGGTGCTGGCCCATGGCAAGTGAATGGCTTCAAGCGCAGAGAGCCTGCTTGATGTTGGACTGCATTCTTTTCACAGTAAACATCCTGCACAACTGTATATGGCAGCTTTCATCAGTGATCATGGTTTTCATCTCTGCCCTCTCAGAGGATGCTGGCCCAGGAAACTCAACCCACCTTTGCCTGCATGGTGGGTGTTATCAATGGCTTTGTGACATTGTTTGCACTGGTTTTAGTCTTTTCCAGGTGATCATGTAGATATCTATTTTTTGTCTCCCCATGAAAATTAAAAACCCCTTGACAACCAAATCCTGATCAAACACTGCTCAGAGGACCCAGCAGAGTTTTGCACCGTAGCCGGTGAACTACAATTTCCCAAGGACAAAACCCAATTTTTTTTTTAGATGTGACTCCCTGTCCCCTGTGGTCCTTAACCAGTTTTCCTGTCATTCAGTCTGTGTGTGTGCAAAGAGAGTTTAAGTGAGTGTGCTCCTCCATGTGTACGTGTTATCACATGAAGGGATATGCATTTGAGCAAGGTGGAAGAGGAATGTCGCTGCCTACACATGCATTTAGGCAAGCACGTGGGTTTAATGTGCGTGATTGCACGTGTGGGGAGGTCTGGCGTCTTTGTGTGCATGTGTGCACATGTGCATGTTTATGTGTGTGTGTGTGCACACATGTGAGCGAGGACATACTGATGTGACGCACAGACGTGCGTTTGTACACGCAGGTGCGTGTGTGTTATAAACGTGCATTCATGAGACAGCTCACTGTTTGAGGGTAACATGTCACTTTCCCAATGGGAAAGGGGAGGAAACACAAGAGCGAAAGGGGTACTTGCTAGTGGGGTCAACTCATATGAAGAAGTAGCCACAAAAGCCCCTCGCCGTGTACCTACCTACTCATGGTGCATTGATCAGAACTGTGTAACACGGCCGCTCCCGGCCACCAGTGAAGCCAGGAAAGGTTAGGCTGATAGTTACGTATGTGTTAGTGCTTTAGTCTGGGCCCATGGCTACCCCAGATGAAGTCAGTTTCATCACTAAGGAAGAAGGTGAGAAGGGATTTTGAGTAGACAACAAGCGGGCAGTCCTGCCACACCTCCTCTGTGTCTCCCCAGAAGGACAAAATTAGATACTGAAAAGAAAGAAATGTACCCAAGGCCCTTCCAAGGTCTTCACATCAGCATTTCTAGCTCTGAGATTTTGATAAGGATTGGGAAGGAAGAGCATGAGTCACACACCCTGACAAGGACCTGGAACACCCAGCAGAGGTGCACTGGTGCTTCTTTGTGGACAGTGGTTATCAATTCACGTGCGTGTATTTTCTCTCTCCTACATCTCAAGAGAAGGCATTTGGGTCCCAGGATCATCTGCAGCATTCGCTCCCCTGCATCATCTGTGGTCATGGGCTCTGGGAAGAGCAGAGAGCTCAAGTGGATTTTCTAGTATCTTCTATCCAATCCCAGCAAACCCCCAAGTCAGGGGGCAGAGTAGGGATAGGGGAGGTAGGGCAGGGAGGAGAAAGGACCCAAACGCATCAGCCCAAACCAGAGGGAGATCTGCTGAATGATTTTGTCACCGTTCCAGCAGCCCACACCGTTTCCTGACCAGCCTTGATCATCAGGGCCTATTAGTCATTTCACAAATCCATTATTTAACAGTGTACTTAGACGAGAGGGAGAGAGAGAGACAGGAAAAGTGAAGCCAGGATGTCTCACAGGCTTTATTTGAAATTGTAAGCAAATTTAGTTCTTGGAAAGGTTGCCGGATAGGTACCCAGAGACTGAACCCTTCAGCTTACCCACAGCAAAAGGAAACAGCAGGCAAATCTATGTACAAATGGTCCCTCTCACAACCGGCAATGGGGATGCTCTGTGGTTTGGATAAACCTACTTGACTCTCCAGGCAGCTTCCTGGTGGAGTACCTTGGTTCAGACCAGTAATAAAGTTGTTCACATTAAGTTGGTCATTGACAAAGATGAGGCAAAGGAAATGTCTTTCCTAGTGTAATGGTTAAATTTGTTTTTCAGCTTGGCTGGGCCACAGTGTCCAGATATTTGGTCAAATATAATGCAGGTGGCATTCTATTTCTGTATCTATATGTATATCTATATCTGTCTGTATGCTGGTGGTATTATTTCTCTGTGAAACTCTGACCTTTACACTTGAAGACTGAAGTCAGATTTAGAACTAACTTCAGTTTCAACTGTCTGTAGAGTAGACTCATTGAATGCCTGCCAAGGATCTCAAGGAAATGCAGAAATGAAAGGTGTAGCTCCTGATCTTAAAGAACTCCTAGCCTGTAGGAAAATTAGCTAGGAAAACCCCCAGCTGCACTGCATCTTGATGGTGGGGTGTGATGGAGAGCAGTGCGAGTCTAAGTATGGAAGGATGATCTGAAACACAGCCCTGGATCAACAACGGAGCTGATTCTAGACAGATAAGTGGACGTTGCCCAGATGGAGATGTGACTGATGGTGAAGGGAACAGTGTGAGCCGAGGGTGGGGATATGTCATGGTTCCCATGAGACAGAGAGGGAAGACAGAGCAGAAGAGTGATGTTGAAGGAATCGAGCTAGAGGGGCACATGGCTCAGGGAAAGATAAATTCTGTATGTTTTCACTTAGATGTGGAAACTAAAACATAAAACAAATGGCTGAATATAACAAAACAGAAATAGACTTACAGATACAGAGAACAACCTAGTGGTTACCAGTGGGGAGGGGGCCAGGGTGGGAGGAGCAAGACAGATGAAGGGGACCAAGAGGCACAAACTACTAGGTATAAAATAAACAAGATGCAGGGTGTGAGGTAGGGAATATAAACAACATTTTATGGTAACTTTATGTGGAGTATAATTGACAAAAATATCTAATGTTGTACACCTGAAACAAATATAACGTTATTAGTCAACTATACATTAATTAAAAATAAAAAAAAGTCACGTGGCTCAGTTTCAGGTAGCTGAGCAGTTCAGGCCCATCACTGCTGCAGTTTTCTGGGCGCTATGGGCTGAGTTATCCTCCCCACCCCGGCCAAATTCATCTGTTGAAGCCCCAATCCCCAGGACCTCAGACTGTGACTGCGTTTGGGGATAGGGCCTTTAAAGGGGTAACTGAGGTTTAACAAGGTCATACGGGTGGGATCTGAGGCAGCAGAACTGGTGTCCTTTTACAAGGCGGTTAGGATGCAGACACACACAGGAAAGATCATGTGAAGATACAGGGAGAAGACAGCCATCCACAAGCCAATGAGGGAGGCCTCAAGAGAAACCAACCCTGCCGACACCTTGATCTCGGACTTCCAGCCCCAAAATTGTGAAGACAGAAATTCCTGTCGTTTAAGTCGCCCAGTCTGTGCTACTTTGTCATGACAACCTGGCAGCTAACACACTGGGTGAATCCTGTGAGTCTGCCCTAACTGACCATTTATTTGTGAGCTGTTACACAGCACTGACTCAGTACAAACACTGCTGGGAGCATCAGTAAGGAAGACCGACAAGGTCCTCTGCTTCCTGGAGCTGATGTTCCGGTAGGAGAAAAAGACAAGAAAAGGGAAGGCTGCTAAGTGGACACGGTGATTTCAGAAGGTTGTAGCAGCTAGGGAGGGAAGGAGGGGGGTGACCTGAGACAGTAGGAAGCAGGGAGGGAGCTGATTTAACTAAGGTCATCAGAGAAACCTCCATGAGGAGAAGACTGTCACCTGACACCTGGAGCACAAGACAAGCCAGCCAGTTGTGGGTCCAGGGGCACAGAAGACAGGAGGGGATTTAAGGCAAGGATGTCTTGCCATTGGAAAGTCCAGAGCAGTAAAAGCGTAACGAGCCAGGAGGCATCACTACAGACCACGATCTCCTCCAGATGAAAAATAGGCATCCATTCATCTTTCTGTCTCTATCCCTTGGCTAAATGGAGGGAAGAGGGGAGGAAAGAAGACAGGAAGGGAAAATGAGTGACAGGAAGGGAGGACCAGAGGAAGAAAGGGTGGGAGGAATGGAGGAAGGAAATGCACTTAAGAATAAAGTGCTTTGAATGGTATCAGAGTAAGGAATATCAAAATCTCAAGATGCATTGGTTTTTCTGAGTTGTAAAAAGCAGGAAAATCACAAAGAGGAAGGAGCAAGGAGACTTCACAGGAGAGATGTTCAAGTGTCTCCCTGTTGTTACAGCTCAGCCACCCAATTAGGGCCCAGCCAATACAATTTCATGTACTGATCTGGTATTTATTAATAAGGCAAGTCATAATTTTTAATGGTTATTGTACACAGACTACTCCCTTCATTAACATAAATGAAATAGGAGGAATGGTGCCAAATGTTTCAAATGGGGCCTGCCATGAGACCACAGGTGCAATTAGTGGAAAGTGCTAAGTATGTCAAAGAATTGGTCTGTGAGTGGAATGATTCAGTTAATCAACTAGGGAGAGACACACAGACATATAAATAGAGCACTCGTGGAAGAAAGTCCTTGTAAGGTGCAAGTAACGAGGGCCTTATGTGTTTAGCTCAGAGTGCATAACTGTGCCATTGTGTTATTCAGCATCCTGGAGACACCAGAGGCTAGGCCTGTGTCCCTAAGCTGGTATATCCATGGATATAGTTTAACCAGCCTTCAAAGAAGGGAATGTTAGTTGTTGAATGGCTGACATCTAGTTTGGAGGCCAGAGGGAAATACTCTTAACATTTATTGAGCACGTAGTATGTACAAGGTGTTCTATTCTTGTTACATGTTCATTTCTCCTCAATTTTTACCCACACCCACTTTACAGATGGGAAAACCAAGGCTCAGTGAGCTACAGGAAATTGCTCCAGGCCGGCTTTCAAATGCAGCAGTGCCTGAATTGAATGCTTGTTTTCTTCCCTCCGCGCCATACTGTCTCTGCAAAGGCCCCACATGTGAGGCTTAAGGAGCCCCCGGAAATGCTGCAATGGAAAGAGCCCTGGCCTCAGATCAGAGAACGAAACCACAAGGCTGGCGTGGCCACTGGGAGCCGTGTGACTGCACCTGTAAAGGAGGGTGCTGGAGGCAGCAGCTGTGATTTCCTGAGCACTCCCTAAGGCCGTGCTCCCCTCCCAGCGTTCCCACCTGCTTCGTCTCATCCCCCAGTTTCTCCTCGTGGCAGCCGCCAACACTCCGCTCACCTCACGGATGAGGACACTGAGGTGCGCTGTGACCCAGCTCACACTGACTCATGAGCCAGAGGTAAACGTCTCAAAAATTGTATGACCCAGTTGTTAAACATGGATACTATTAAAAATCAAATTGTACAAGCTCACATTTAAATACATTATACTAAAGACAAAGGTAATAAATACTCCAGACTTCACACTCTCCTACCATCCTACTGTATTTTACTGTTATCTATACCCTTGAGATGATTTATGTCTGTTACATCTAATGCTGTGCACTGCCCGTCTTTTCCAAGTTCCCCGCTCAGTGACATCGCATTGGAGGCTTGAAATTGTCCATGATGGAAGTATTTACACCAGGGAAATCAGCAAACACAACAAACCAGAGGATTTTTTTAAGCCAACTGTTAATCATAACTGCTGGTTATGTTTAACTGAGAGAGAATGACCATTCAAAGTCAGGTTCCTAGAAGAAACATATTAGTTTGACTAACTGAAGGAATAAACACACCCTCAGGTCACCTTAGCTGAAGGGCACTTGTTATAAAGATGTGCAGGAAAGCAATAATAAAATAAGTATTACAGATTGAATAAGATAATAATCATTAGTCTCAATAAAGAAGCAGCATTATTTATAATCATATAATCCAGATTCGGCATGCACGCAGCCAAGATGCATTGTCTGATCTTTTATGTTCAAATCAATTCTACTTCTCAGCCTAGGCATTTAATCTATTTCTTTCCATCAAAAAGAGAGCAGTGCCCTCTCTTATTCCTGCAGAGATTTTGATTCTGGGAAGACAGTTGCCTTCACCATGGATGACTCCAGAGGAGGCAAGGCCATTGACCATTCCCTCCATGTTCTTCAGGCACCAGAGACACCACTGAAATGGTGTCATTTGACAGCACCTGGTCAGGGGACACCCAGGCAGGGTTAGATGGATACCACTCTCTCTGCGTGACCATTTCTTCTCACCATTTTGTTGCAATTGTTGGGGTGGCCATGGTAGCAGTGGTGGCAGTGATGGCATGTAAAGGACAGGCTTAACAAAAAGACACGGTAGACTGGGTCTCCCTTTGCTGACTGTCCCTTTGCAGGTTTTCATGTAAATTTGCCACTGTGGTCAAACTTCTGTCCTAGGCAGGTTAACCTTCAGGAATTCATGTCCTACACCACTCTCCTTAGGAAAGGGTTGTTTTTTTTTAATAGTTTTATGAAAGCATTTTGGCACAAACACAAGGAATGGCATGATGCCAATCCATCATAGTGGGCAGAGTCTGCAATGAAAATGTCTGGGAACAAGGCTCTGGATGATGGAGCACCGGCAAATAAGCCAAGGCCAGGTCCAAGAAGAGCACATTATCATTCATCCGGGTCCAGCAGAGCTACCTCACTCGATAATGGATTGGAGGCTGGGGCATTCTCTGTGCTTCAAGTTGATGCTCTCTCGTTTGCTTCTGTTTTAGGAAACCACAGAACTAAGGAGGAGCGAGGAAGCACAGGGATAATGGAAGGAGCCCTGGTCTCCTGACTCCAGGGCCATGTTGCTGCTAACTCATGGCAGGCACCACACAACTCCTTTCTCTGCTCTGGGCCTTGGTTTTCTCATTTGCTACAGGAGGTGATTAGACTGAAAATTTCTGAAGAATTTTTCAATTCTAACAACCAGCATCAAGACCCATAACTATGCAAAAGACCTTCCCTTCCAAAAATTAAAATGCTTATACATGCAATTTATAGGGGAAGTCAGCTCAGCTCAGAACAAATCCCTTTTCACTCAGTGAGAGATTCCCCATCCCCAGCCTCCACAGGAATGAGCCCTCTGATGTCCCATTTTCATCAAGTGAGCAGGATCTCCTGACCACAGGAGACTGGCCCAGAGGTGAGCACCTGACATCAAATGTGCCAATCAGATTATCTTTTCCTGGAATAGAGGTTGGATTATGTGCCTGTATCTAGACCCATCAGGTGGATGGAGAGGGGTGAAGTACTCTGATTGGCTCTTACTAGGCCACCAGCTCACCCTTGGAGTCATGGTGATGGAGAAGCCAAACTAGTATCCCCAGACCATTGGTCTAAGCTAATGTGTTATAGAAATAGAACTGTAAGGGGAAATGTGGCATTTACAGATAGAAACCTAAAATAAAGCGGTGGGGAGCAAAGCAGTAATTGATGACTTTTCTAAGTCTTTCTATAATAAACTCGGAGCAGAGGGGAAGGGAGGGCTGGGTACAAGAGATGTATAAGTGCGGGAAAACATGCAGAGACACACATGATATTCCGTGGTTCCTGATCCACATGATGCTAGAGGTCAATACGGAAACTAGCTCTCAAGGATGACAGACGATTCATGCCAGAGGCATCTTTGTTAGTAAAAGAAATGGAACTTAGAAAAAAGTCATAGCAAGAAGAACAAGCATTGAGTCCCTGCTTGTGAAAGCACATACTGGAAATTCATGCCAAACTGAGTTTACTCCTGAGAGTGGATCTCCTTTGGACCAGTTTTTATGACTTCCATTGTCATTTTGGATGTGAAATTTTCATTCTGAATTTGGCAAGATTTCTTTTCCTTTGTTTCTGGAGCATAATCAGTGGTAATCTGTATGCCAATGCAAATGAAAGATGAGATTAGGACAGAAGATGGAAGAAGACAATCAGTACGTAAAACTGGAAAGCCAAGAACTGGGATTGAGGATGGAGGTAAAAGGCTTCTAAGATACAGGGCATATTATGAGCAAAGGCAAGAGAGTGTGACACCACAGAGCCTAGAAAATCCTGTAAGAGAAATTCTAAATTGCCCCAGAGCTGAGTAAGAAGATACGGTAGGAAATGAAACCACGGAAGCAACGAGTGATCCAAGGGAAAGGTTTAGACTTTACGCAGTGTGGAGTAGGCCTCAGAACCCCCTAAGAAGCTTGTTATAAATGTTGCCTTCACAGGGTTGGAAACAACCCAAAGTTCATCAAAAAGATATTGGTTAATCATGTTTTTATACTCATGCAATGAAAGACAAGATGGAGCAAATTTTATATGCTGATGAAAAGACCCTCAAAGAGAGATGGCTAGATAACGAAGGTAAGATGAATAAGAGTGTATTCTGTGCCACCATTGTGGTAACAATGCTCATAACTGTGTGATTGTATATACAATAAACACGGTGCTTCTTGGAGTAAAGAAAAAGAATGACTGGGACACAGAAGACCGAATTATTTGTTCCTGTTCATACCACTTTTGTGCTTTTTAAATTTTTGTACCAGAGATGCATATTACCTTGTCAATCAATCACTCAGCTCAATCAATCTTCTGTGTGTGTGTGTGTGTGTGTGTGTGTGTGTGTGTGTTTGTGTGTGTGTGTACCCGTGCGTGCTTTAATGAAAACACTAAGCCCCATCTCCAAATTTTGGTCCTGTAGATCTGGAACGAGGATAAAGAAACTGCATTTCACTAAAGACTCCCTCAGCCCAGGTAATTCTGACACAGAGCCACACTTGGGGAAACATTGCTGTTGACACATAGGACCCACTGAAGGTCATGTTTTAGAGAAGTAACTTCCTACGGATGGGGAGACTGAGGAAGCTAAAGGCAGAAGAAGCAGAGGAGGCTGCCTGTTCCCAACTTGAGAGTTGAGGGACTAGACAAGGACCAAACCAATAAAGTACAATTAAACGAGGTCCACCAATGGGTCTCGGAGATCCCACGTAGATGTGAGAAGCCAGTGACCTGGCCAGCTGGGTGGTGATGCTCCTTCCCGCTCTGATGCTAAGGAGGGAGCTGTCGATGAAAGAGGAGATGCTGCCATCACCACCGCCCCCAAGAGCATCCTACGGTCCTGGGATGCTGAGCTTGTCTCCAGTAACCCCACTGTTGTCGCCCGCATGTCCATGCCATAGAACACACTGCTCCTTTTAGCTTTCCTTCGTCTGCCTAGGAAGCACCTACTTACCCATCACACCTCAGTCTCAGCACCAGACTTCTAGGAAGCTTTCTTCTATCCCTCTGGCTTTTAAACTTTCTCCACAAGGCAGCCCATTAACACCTTGGTCTGTGTGCCTGTCCGTCTCCCCGACATGCCTGGGAGCTCCTGTGTGGGGACGGGGTCCCACTCGTCTTAGCACCCTCATCACCCAGCAGAGAGACTGGCCGCCCTTGTGCAAAATGGCTGTCGGTTGGGAAGGACATGCCTGGCTGAGGGCCAGCATTGCACTGTGCTGGGGGGGACAGTGAAAGTTGGGGACATGAAAGGAGACGGCTTCCCTCCTCCCTGTGAGCTGACGGACAATCTGGGCCTCTCCAGAAGGCAGAAAGTCTCAAGACAATAAAGCCTCTCCCCAGAACTGGAGGTTAGGGGTGGGCTAGATAAATGAAGTTCTACAGGATTCACGCTTATCTGATGAAAGCGAAGTGAAGTTTGCCACGGGATTTGGTTCTGTGTTTTGAGATAGCAGCCTTTGATGGCAAATAAAAGTTACATCAAATGGGTATTTTATAAAGTCTGGCTACCTGGGCTTACTGTTTATACCTTACATTTTGTAAAACGGTCAAAGCATCACCATGTGTCTTAGAAGAGTTTCTTTTTTTTTAATATAAAATGTGTAGTATCTAATTTCCTAGCGAAAGTGTGTATGTCGAATGCACACATTTGTAAGAAAGAGCCTTGGAGAACACACACCTCCAGTGTTTCAGAAATTGTAACATACAGCTTCTTTCCTAATTTGTAAAGAGAGTTGGAGAGCAGGGTGCATCAGGAAGCGAGGAGAGGCCTAATGTAATTCTGAGCTTCTTTCGAATCAGAGGTAAGTGTGGCTGTATCGTGGCCAACATGATGTAAAACATTTAATATCATCTCTGAGCACATCGCAAAAGCTCTGAATAGGATCCCAGAATTTCACAGCTCCCTCTCCGGAAACTCGGGGGTCTGAGGCTCAGGGAAGCCTGCGTGCTGCAGACTTGGCATCCCTGAGACGCCTCCCCTTTGGGAAGAAGGAAGCGGTGGCTTCCGTCATCTGGCCCACGAAGGGAGGAAACCGCAGTGGCAGCTTTGCTTCCTGAATCCCAGCCCTCCTGAATCTTGGAGGAGTAATTTCAATAGTTGTGTCAATACAGAAACTCTGCTTCCAAGTCCTGAGGTCCCAGCCCACAAATGGCTTTCACATCAAAAAGTAAGACCGATCAGTTCACCCACCGCCTCCTCAGCTAATGCAGGTCAACTGAATTCCTTCAGTACCCTTGGGGAGCAGGGAGTAATGGTGACCAGCTCTTCAGCATCTTGGACGTGGAGCATTTCCTGGAAATAAGGATGGTGGTGGGGGAAACGGCTAGCCCTGCCCAGTTCTTACCATGCGAAGGCTCTGCTGACATCACTTCTTGCACAGGCCCGGTAGGGGACTCTCTACCACCTGCCGGTACAGGCCCCGTCTCCCTGCAAGTCTGTGAGCCCCTCGAAGACAGCAAGGAAGCAGCTAAATCGCCAGCCCCTGGCATAATCCTTGTCGCTGAGGAGTGGCCAGGAAATATTTCTTAAATGAGTAAGTAAATGGATGAGAGAAAGAGGGAAGGAAGAAAGGAAGAAAAGAAGGAAGGAAGGGAAGGCTAAACCAGGTGATTGGCCCTTTAAAATGGTCTCAGAAAACTGAAAGAAGGGAAAATTCAAGCTGAAATATTTCCTAGGGTCTAAACTCATAATATTAAATCACAAGGCAAAGAGACTCCTGGTTCCTTTTTCCGTGTGTGTTTTCATGGTGCAAAGCACTGAAAGGGCTTACTTAAAAAAAAAAAAATTCACCACCATATCCACTCTTAGGACTGTCCTCTTGCTGGAATTTAAAACGTCAAACAGAAAGGTGATCTGGTTAAAAACAATGTAAGAAGAGGCAAGAGGTGGAGATGTGGGCTCTACATGGCTGGGCTCTACATTCTACATGAGCTCGAACTTGCCGCGCGGCCTTTCTGAGAGGAGGGTCCCTCCTGTGGAACGGGAGGAACAGCTCTCTCTGCCTTCGCAGGCTTGTTTGACGTGCAAGTGTCTCACAAGCACCAGCGGGCTCTCCAAATGTGGCAGTATATTCCCTCCTCTATTTCACGGTGAGGATACTGTACGCACAAGGAGGGAGGAACCGGGACATCTTCCTGCTGAAGCAAGGGACCAGCCCAAAGCTCCCCGCAGAGCAGGTCCTCAGTAAGTGCCTGTGGAACCAGGCTGGGGCTCTGTGAGTGTCTGGTATGCAGACTTCACCAGACAGCCTCGCTGTGGAGACAGAGAGGGGCAAACACAGACACGGGATTCAGACACAGGATCGTCACCGCGACTCCGCATTTACACGGGTGCAGCGCACTCCCTTGGCAGGGGAAACAGGCTTACCAGATTCCAAGCTGCGATGTGGGCCAGGAAGTAATTTGGTCTACACATTGCCTCAAGCAATGTTCCATAGATCTAGAAGTTGCCAAAATTGTCCCTACCAGTCACCGCCGTTGTCTGAACTCCTGCATCCTTGTGTGTCACACATCGGGCTTCGGTCAAGCTCATCTCCATATTCTAAGTTGTGGGAAGGAAGATTTGTCAGAAAATCCCATGTCTTTCAAAGCCTCATGAAGCCCTTCTACCTGACTCCCTTCCCAAACTGGAGCCTGCATATGAACAAAATTGAATTCTGCCCATTAATTTGAAGTCATTCTGTACTGATATAACATTTCGACTCTGCCAAAACCGTTTCTATTTCTGAGTAATTCTTTATTCCAAATTTTTCAAATTGGCGTCTTCTCATAATCCTGGGCTCCAGTCTCTGTGGAGTGCTGTAGGCTGCATATGTCCCCGAAGCATCTTTGCTTTCTTCAGAACTTTGCAGAGCACTCTTCCTTCAGGCGCCATCCGTGTTCCATTATGCTCAGGAGGTAACATCTTCTGGATCCTTTTACTTCCAATTTGATTCTGGTATTTATCATTCTTGTTCAAAGTTTGTTTCACCACCAGGGGAATGAAAATGTCGCCTTGACCCAGGCCAAGAGAGAAGGCAGAAGAATTGGAAGGCGTAGAGCAAAGCCCACAATGAAAATGATGTTCTTGCAAACGACCTACCAGCATCTTTTCCTGTAAAATGGGTAATGAAGAGAAAATGCCTTCAAACAGGAGGGTGCTCACTCCTTTAGAAACTCAGCCAACAATGGCGCTCTCTAACAAGAAGGTGAAGACCGAGATGAGCACTCTGGTTACTCCTAAGGGATAGTGTTTTGGGGTTCTCCAGGACTCAGAAGCCACGGGAATGGTTGAAACTTGACCAAACGTCAGGCAGACAGAAGAGCAGAGAGCCTTCCCTTCCAGGAATCCCCTAAGGGCCAGGAGCCAAGGGGGCATGCTGTGACTCAGTCTCCCCTGGGATCATTCCACTGTCATGGTTTCCCCGCACCCTGCCCTCCCTCCATCCTGTCTTCCCATCCTCTGCTTCTTTCCAAGTGCTGGGGAGCCAGCAGCTCATGTGTCTCTATTAAAGTCCTTTGGTTCCTCTGGTTTTCTTTTACCTTAACTTTTCTCAGAATCTGTGGCTCTCTTTGCCCTTATGAGCTCTCGTATTGGCACGTGGGCAGTGGGTGAGTAACATGGACTTTATCATCCAACCAAGATACCTTTGAGAGTCAACTTAGGCAATATTGATAACTACACCACAATAACAGGCTTCAAAGCAAGATTCTCCCAGGCAAATAAGAACTCTTGTTCACCTAATATCAGATAGTTTTTTAGGTACAAGTGACCAAAACCCAATAAAAAGTAGCCTGAGGATAAAACTGTATGTACTTAGGATGTTATTGGTTCAGGCTGAAGCTGAATTCACTCACAGCAATATTCCATGTCATCAAACTCTTTCTGTCTCATGGTCCTTCTTTTTTCTTTGCTACTGCTCAGCACCTTTCCTATTAAATACAGACTTTCTTCATGTGTTAGAGAAGATGGCTGTTCCATGACCCAAAAGACAAGCATTCTTTTCCCCTAGGGTGAAAAATCCTTGAAAGAATATTGATCAGTCCATCTTGCATCACCTGCTTATCCCTGGAACACATGCCTCAGTCAAGGGGAAGAGGCACTGTAATAGGATGTCTTCAATGTATATTCACAAAATTAAGAATTTTAAAAATTAGCACAATAAATATGAAGCATGCTTAATAAGTCAGCTTTAAGGCAAAGTTTCTGAACACTGATTATGACAAGAGGGGGAAAAATGCCAATCCTCATCCTTCAGATTCAAAGGGGCTTTTATCATCCTATTTGCTCCACTCTGGAAATGAGGAAGCTCAGGCTCAGAGAGGTTGAGTATCTTGCCCAAGATCACACAGATGATAAACGGAGCAGCAGGGCATCAGGTTTGATGCCAAGTCTGTCTGAGGTGGGGAAGTTAGAGGTGTACACCTCCCCTGCCTTACACCACTTTGATCTGAGACATAATTCTTCCTTAGTCAAGATCTACTTTGTTTGTGAGCAACAGAAACACAGCCAAGACTGGCTGAGGCAAAATAGGTGATGTATGAACTCACATGCCCAAATGTGGGGTGTCCAGGGTACGAGCAGAATCAGGGGTGAGAATGCCATCAGAATTCTCTCTCTCCACCTTCGACACTGTCAGCAAGTTGGCATTAGCATTGCAAGCTCTCTCTGTCTCCATGGCCACCAGCAGCTCCTGGGCTCCAATCGTCTCAGTTTACAGATCAGAGAGCTTCCCTTTTCTCCCCATTTCCCACTTCCCTACCCGACACTCATCTACACACAGCTCCATCGTAAAAACCTCAAAAGAAAGTTCAGACTGGTTCAGTCTCATTCAGTGTCCACGTGCAACCAATCTGACAGCCAAGGATGTGAGGCTCTAGGATTGGTCCTTCTTCAGCCAGATGCGGTCCTTCTTCAGCCAGATGCTCACCACTTAGCCAATCATATGAGCTAGAGCTGAAGAGTCAAAGAAGAAGACAGAAGTTCTATGGGACCAACAGGGGAAACAGAAGGAGCTTGTACAGTGTCCAGTACAGATTCTGTTCATCAATTGGCTCCCAAATTAGAACACAAATGTTTTAAAACCATATACACATTCTTAGCCCATATCTTACCTTCTCTCTAAATGTGGTATTGTCTTAATTCTGAATTAATATATTCTATTTACTTAAATGCAAGGACTTATCTGCACGCATCCCAAGACAGAGTGTTCAACAAGGGCCTCAGCTCTTATCTTGGGTTTTGCTGTGAGTCTTAAATTTTGCAAGTGTACTAGGCCCTTTAACTTTGTTGCCCTATCAAAACTTTGAGTAATACATCTAGCAATCTAAGGAACTCTCTTGGAGATAATGGGACAGAATATTTGAAATGACAGCTATGGTGGTAACACTGGTCTGAGCTTTAAGCAATATGTGGTAGGCGATGTTTCTCAAACGTGAATTAAAATATTCCTTTTTTTCCCTCTTGGAAGTACCCCCCCAACCACTGCTCCCTTTGAACAGTCAGACTTTGCTTGTATGCGTTGCTTCAGAAGTAGACAGAATCAAGGCTGAAATAAAATATGCTGCTTGTGTTTCCCTGGCTTTTGTCTTCCAAAAGCCTAGCTCCTTAGGGACACAATGAGATACAGATAAAGGCGGGAAGGAATGGAGGAGTCATAGCTCTGGCCTCCTGACTCACTCAGCCTAGGAGGGAAGGAAGATCGAAGGAGGAGATGAAGGTATGGACACTGGTGAATCCAAAGAGAGGGGACCCACCCACACATCGGTTTGTGGATGCTGAGAATAGAGACAACGTGGTCCTCTTTTCTATGTGATGCCCCAGGGAAGTGCCAGGATTTCAGGAAGTAAGTGGCTTTGTGGAATGCCTAGAGGCCTTCACTGAAGGCCTTGATCAGCCTCACCGACTCCTTGCACCCAGCCTGACCACAGAAAGGTTCCTATGAAACAGAGGGGACCAGACATGGAACCCATGTACCCAAGTAAGTCTTGAGGAGCTTATCCAAGACTTACGACAAGGAGAAAGCTGACAGAGAGAAGAACTTTCTGCCTGGACTGAGATGGCGTTGCCTAAAATAAAAACAACCTCCAGCCTCAGGAGGTGTGATGGACTGTGCCCCCCAAATGTCACGTGCTAAAGTCTTAACCCCAACACTGCAAAATGTGCCTGGATTCAGGGGGTGGGCCTTTGAAGAGGTAATTAAGGCTAAATGAGGTCATAAGGGGGGGCCCTATTTCAAAATGAATGATGTCCTTAAAAGAAGAGGATATCTGGGCACAGACGGGCATGGAGGGAAGCCATGAGAGGACACAGAGAGAAGACAGTCATCTACAAGGCAAGGAAAGAGGCCTCAGAGGAAGCTGACTCCAGGTGCTTTGCTCTGGCGTCCCTCGCAGGCTGAGAGAGGAGGGGGAAAGGTAGCTGTATTTCATGCCCGCCTGGGTTTAAGGATGAAGCTTTGTACTTTCTACCAAAAGACGCAGGAAGAGAAAGAAGAGGAGGGAAACCAAAATACTTACCATTCATTGAGCTCTTAGTCTGCACCAGACCGTGGTTAAGCCCTTTCTACACATATACTGCTTTTCTTTCACTACCTAATGAATTATCACAAGCACAGTGACTTACAACCCCCACTCATTATCTCAGGGTTTCTGTAGATAACGAATCTGGGCACAGTGAGACTCAGTTCCCTGCTCAGGGTCTCACAGGCTGAAGTCAAGGTGTCTGACGGCTGAAGTTTTATCTGACGGCTGCGGTTCTCTTCCAAGTTCATGGAGTCGTTGGCAGAATTCAGTTCCTTGCATCTGTATCACCAGCGTCCTCGCCGTCCTGCTTGCTCTTAGCCAGGGACCATGCTGAGCTCACAGAGGCCCGCTCTCAGATCCTTGCCACGGGACCCCTCTGTAGACTGTCCACAATGGACAGTTTGCTTTCTCCAAGGCCAACGGAATTCATGGGGACCTCAGTTACATCTGCAAAATCCCTTTTACCATAGAACATAATATTGCCAAAGAGTGACATTCCATCGTATTTGCCAGTCTCACGCACTCAGTGGAAGAGGACACCCAGGAAGTGTACACCAGGGGGGTGGGACTTGAGGGCCACCTTAGATTTCTGCCTGCTACCATAGGCCTCATTTCACCAATTCTCAGAATGACTCTGTAAGGCAGGTCCTTTTATCCCAGTTTACAGACAACTTATGGAAACAGAAGCATACATTCAAACTCCAGAAAGATTCACAACTCAGCTCAATTTTATATATGCTCTTGGGGTCTGTTATGGGTTCATGACCATACTAGACCAAGACGGAGATCTTGACCCCCAGGGTCTCACATCTCCCACTGCAGGCAGCTACAAAATAATGGTAGTTAATGTCCGTGGAACAACTACAAGTCACCTCTTTAATGAACAAAGACATATGGAGTTGGTGTTCACTCTGATTAGCTTCCATTTACACATGAGCCAGTGGAGGCTTAGAGGGTCTTAACAATGTTCTCAGGGTCTCCCACATCATAAGTGCTACACCCAGAGCAGCTCCCTTCCACAGCTCGTGACCCTGATGAATACCACACAAAAATGTTTGTCCCACATTCGGTAAGAATTGATACCAAGGAGACTGGAGTAGAGAAGAGGTGACATTCCATCAGGATTGGTAACCATCTGAGTGTAAGAGAGAGGACTGGAGCTGGACCTTAATGGACCAGCAGGACTTCCGTGTGCAAGGCTGAAAGAGGGCAGCGAGGAGGGAAACGGAGCAGAGAACCTGCAGAAACTGCAGCTGGAGGGGTGGGAGTTCTGGGGGAATGTCTCTTACATCCGTCTGTCTCTCTTTAGGGACAGATTGCTTGATTCCACTAAGTATGCTACCCAGACATGGTAGGACATGCTAAGAGATACAGGCTGAAAATGAATGCATCCTTCCTGCGGAGTTTAGAAGATTCCTTCGGAGCAGTGTTCCCCACCATTTTGCCCTGCAAGAGACATAAGTCAATGACTAGGGACATTTTTGGTTGTCGCAAATGGGAAGATGATGCTACTGGCAGCATCCAGCGGGTAGAGACCAGGCATGCTGCTGCTCCTCACAGTGTAGCACAGGAACACCACTCCCCCCGCCCCAAAATAGAATGACCCAGCCCCAGTGGCCCAGTGGAGCCAAGGTCAAGAAATCTTGTTCTAAAGAACCCATGCAGTTGCTTCTCACTTGGTTAGTTCTTTGCAAATTCAAGTAATAGTTGAAAAATCAGATAATTAGATTCAACCCTTGGTCTGTTTGAGACAGGTTCACCAGTGTGTATGATCTTAAAAATCAAACCCAAAATACAGTTGCAAAATCATTCAGCAAGTATTCAGTGAGTACTTGCTGCATGCCCAGTTCTGTCCCAGCCAAAGAGGCGGTAAACAGATTGCAAGACCTAGGAGCACCCACACCTCAGTGTGAGAGGAGGGAGCTCTGGTCCTGCGGTGACCAACACCCACCAATTTGCCATCGGCGCTACTGTTTGCTCAGCCTGAGTCACACTGCCCTTGCTGGGGTGACGGCTGGAATGATTAATCCACCCTCTTGAGGCCTAATCTCCATGGGCTCATCTCCCATCTGAGCCCTTCCCGACTTGAATCACAGGGTGGCCTGCACCATCTCAGCCCCGCCGTGCACACGAGAAGGCGGGGACCGGGCAGGGTGTAGAAGAGGTGCACAGGGGGGTCCCTCTGAAGGGACGAGGCCCCACGAATCAAGAAGCAGACACAGTGCCCAGTGGGAGCCCCAGGGAGGATGAGCCCAGCTGAAGCTCTGGATGGTGCCAGCCTGTGTGGGCGAGTCCGCCCTAAGAGCTGGCAGGGCTCTCGCCCGCGGGGAGCCAGCCGTAGACAGTGACCGCGCCAGGGCGCCCCTGCCAGGGCCTCAGCAGCCTTCCCACAGTCTGGGAGGCCCCACGGGAGGCGAGCGCTGTGCAGGCCCAGCCCGCCCCTCTCCCGGGGCCGCCTCTGTGACCCCGGGCCACCTCGGGCCGCACAGCTTGCCTGGGACACCGGGAAGAAGCAACACCAGCCAAGCCTCACCTTGCCCGGGAGCGATCTCAGGACGTACAAACAAGCAGCTCATTAATTCCCTGATTCAGGACAAGTAATAATTGAGCCCTGTTTTCTGTTGGGACTCTGCTAGGTTCTGGGACACGAGAGTGAACAAAACAGACACATTTCCCGCTTACTGTCTGGGGTCCCTGAGCCAGAGACCAGCCCTTCCTAACTGTGAATTATCAAAACTGGCCAGACCTCCACTTTCTTTCATCACTTAACTGGATTGTCCCAAAAGGGCATGATCCCTCATGACAAAGGAGGAAAGGGGATTCGGGGAGGCTAGGAGACCACCCACGGCCAGCCACGTACAGCGGGTAGTGTCCGAGCTGGGGTTTGAACCCGGGTTCATCTTTGCTTCCTTCCAGCCCCACTTCCGTTTACAGAACTCCTGCAATGAGGATTCTTTCTTTCTTCTTCCAAGTGGAATCAGTTCCTTTTGGGAGAGAGGGGACACGAGGGGACTAGGAGACCGCTATCTATTTGGTCTCCATATTTAATCTGTCATTCACTTATCCTACACATGCGCACTGCACACTCGTTGTGCGTCTGTAGCTGTGCTGTGGTGGAGGCTGGGGTGGGCTGAGCAGCACCCTGCTCTTTGACACCCACAGTCTATGTGAGAGTGGCTTGTGCACAAGTACCGGGGACATAGGGTGGATGGTGATGAGCATCCCTCGCAGGTGTGGATAAGTCACCGGGCACTCAGGTCAGAAGAGGTCTGTGCGCACTGGGGCAATCAGGGAGGACTTCAAGGAGGAGGTGGTCTGAGCAGAGTGCTGAAGGGTGGTTAAGTCATTCACATCTGGAGGGGACATTCATGGACCCTAGATCTGAGTGTACATTAGCTTTGTAGTCACGAGACCTGGACAGCAGGGCATTCTGCCTACTGTCTCCCCTCTCTGACCCTCATTAGCTTCATCTATGAAATGGAAACCAAGTACCTACAACTACTAGGGCAGTCTAGACACGGGCTTTGGCATCTGGAACACCTGCATTCACCGCCTGTGTCATCCTTCTCCAGTCCCATCAAAGTCCCACGTTGCAGCCAGAATGTCCCTTTGCCCAGTCCAAAGTCCTAAAAGTGTGGACATGTATATGGATCAACTGAAATGATGAAGGTCGTAGTCAGAGAGGCAAGTTGGGTCCCTTCGCTGAGAACTCTGACCACCCAGTCAGGACACAGCAAACTCCTCCAGGGGTGCAGGACACTGGACCTTCCATCGGCGGTGCGCCAGCTACAGGAAGTGTGGATTAGGGGGGTACCAGGGCCTGGCCAGCCCCAGGTCTTGACTGCAGCCGAGCAGCACGCAATCACTGATTGAGATGCAAGATCCAGGCTGGCTGGGGGCCTGGCTCGGAGCTCCACTCTCTACCCACGCCCGCCGCGCCCTCCACCTTGCCGAGTGGCCCAGCCTCCCTGCAAGTTTTCTCAGGACTGTGTGAGCCCGGGGGAGAAAAAAAAATAGAGGCCTATGACCAAGTGAAACTCCTCTGCCTCGATCCACACCATCATTTCCTTTCCAAATACTAAGGGACAGACGGTCTGCCTGTCCTTAGCCATACAAAGATTTTAAGGAATCCCACCCCAACCAATCGCATTTGACCCTTGAAGTGGCTCCCACACATTGACTCAAAAATAAGACTTATCTCAGCATTTTTTGTCTTTAGACTATCTGAGGCCTAGGCCCGAGGGCAGGGGTCAGCAATCTGTAGTCTGTGGGCCATCCCCTTTCTTGTTTCTGTAAATAAAGTTTTATTGAAACAGAGTCACTCCCATTTGCTCACACATCGTCCAAGGCAGCTTTCAAGTACAGGGGCAGAGTAACTGAGTAGTTGCCACGAGGACTTATGGCCTGCAAAGCCTAAAATTCTTACTACCTGACCCTTCACAGAGAAAGTTGGCCAATCTCTCCCCTTTTCCACTTATGCATGAATTTATTCATTCAATTATCTGTTACTAGTCTGTCTCCCACCAGGCTAGGAGTGTTTTTCAGGTTGGGACCACCTTGACTATCTTTGCACTCTCTGTGTCTCAGTGCCTGATCCCTGATCAGTCCTTAGGAAAGGCTTGTTGAATGAATGAATGAATGAATGCAATAAATGCATAAGTGAATAAATTTGTGGTCTCTGCCATCAGGAAACTTTTAGTTTGGTGGGAGACACCCACCTGGAAACAAATCATTAAAATAAAACCTGGTGAGGGTTGTGATTGGCGTGAACAAACTTTCCAGAAGAAGGAGCTCCAGCTGAAGGAAGTTAACGGCATTAGGCCATGGTCCTGGAGGGTATAAAAGAGTTTGAGTTACTCATTGTAAAATCCATGGATTCTAGGATGAGGCATCAAAGCTGAGTGTATTCGGAGCTCTGAGAGGGGAAATGAATTTGCTCAGTTGTTCCACCATTCACTGTGCACTTTCTGTGGCTCTGCTGGGGCTTTAAGAGTGAAACCACCAGGTCTGAAGCTTCTCTTATGAACCTCAGATGCTGACAAGATCCCAGCGCATATGGGCAGCAGAGCTGGGAGGAGCCCTGACATCTCCCATCTCTCACCCTCCCCTTTCTAGAGGAGCCACACCACCACAGAATGATTAGGGACCCCATCCTATCCCCACCTCGTGGAGAGAGTCCAGGGCAGTGGGTCATGGTGGGCAGTGGACAGACACAGGTGTGTCTTCAAACAGGGCCCTGTGTGCATCCCCGCTCTGCCTCCGGGAAGCCACGTGGCTCCAGGCCATTTGCTGACCTCTCCAAGCCTCTTTCTTTCTGCCTAAAAGGGTAGTGATGGTCCCCACCTCCTGGGTTTTATGTGCAGATTCAATTAGCTAATGCCCACAATGCACTTGGCACATGAAAGGCTCAGGAGTCAACGTACAATAAGATCTAGATTTTTGATGTTCATGGCTCCAAATGGCAACCTGTTTTCTTTGCCTACCCCGATTCTAATGTCCTGCATGGACAAGACTTTTCGCTCCCAAGGCCTCCTCCCTTTGGCCAGTGAGATGTGAACAGGGTCACCTAAGGCACTGTGATTGACAAGCTGTCAGATCTCCCTGCCGATTATCCTCCACCTGAGGCCGGGAGGGAAACCGTCCCGTATTACAGCATGAGGTGATCTGATCTGATAACACCTCCTTATTGCAAACTTAGCTGATGCCGTGTCGCAAACTTCACAAACACGAACGCCACGCCTCCACCAACAAACTGGCTTTTCTGCTTGCAAAAGGACCTTTCCTTTTTAACTTTTCTCTGCCTTGCTTTTCCTAACGGAAGCATATAGGAGTGATAATTGTATTCTGGTGAAATACAATTGCACCCACAGCAGAAGCTGAGGCTGTCCCTCCAACTTTAATGAACAGATACCCAGTATAACAAGTTTTGAAGCCCTCGTGTCATCCTTCACCGCTCATCCTCCCTTCCCTTCCTCCCTTCCCTTCCCCTCACTCATTCCTTTCCCTGCACTCTCTTCCTACCCGCCCCCATTCTCAGCAGAAAAGTGGGGGGGGGGGGGATTACCAAGTGGCAGGTACAGCCATTGTCCTATCTAGTGCCATATATCTTGTCAAAAAAATCAGCACGCACATTAAAAAAGAAGAAAGCGAAACTCAAGACTCAGAAGAACATGCGGTTCTCCCAGATTCTGATTCACTTTTTCTTCTATTTAAATTTCACTACATTTCTTTTTTTAACCTCTCCTGCAGGTCTTTATACATAAGACACACACACACACACACACACACACACACACACCTCCCTTCCTTACTCTGTCATTTAAAGTACGGAGAAAGTAGCAAAGGAAAATCTATTTCAGCTATTTTTCGATAGGATGCTTTCCATGCCACAGTGATGAAAAAAGTGGATTTCGAAGAAAGTCAAGTCACTGATGGAGATGAAGAAACATTTATCACCAGCCATCTGTTCTGTCAATTAAATTCTGCACATATCAAGTTATTTGTTCTTACATAACTAATACCTAAGGACTAAAGAGATGTCTGTGCACAGTATTTTATATGTTTAAAGAAATAAAAATAAAGGGCCACTCCTGCCCTGGTCCACAGTCTAGAGATAATTACACTAGCAAGGGGAGAGTCGGGGGGGTAGTTTCAAACACAAAACGGGATTTGGGCCTCAAAGAACAAAGCTTCCTATCAGATGTCTTTTTCTTCTAATGGTCCTTGTGCAGTAAAAATAAAGTCCAAACACTATAATTTTACTCAGAGAAAAGTTACAAATACTGTAGGTATCTTTAGAAACAGCTGCAAAAGTGGTTTCACTTCTGACAAGATTGGTGTTAATTACCAGCAAGGACTTCAGTTATAATACTATTTAAATCATTTTAAATTATCCCTCTCAAAAATTAATTTTTCATCAAAGATTACACACACACAAAAAAAATCATGATATCATCTCTACAGCTGCGATTTGGTAATAATTTCATCTATTATTACCAATGTCAGTTGGATAAAAGAAAAAATGGCACCCCACCGAGTCGATTCCAGCACAGGCCATATATAGAAATTTTTAACTATCACTTATAATCGCTTTGATGAGCTTAAACCTCCTCTCAATTAACACCCTAAATGACACTGAGACATCTTAATGGGGGATGCAAGTAAGAGAAAAGACTTTAATCAAAGAATAAAGGAAAAAGTGCCCAGGAGAAGGAAGACTCGCCACGCACCTCTTCACGTCCAATCCAGCTGAAGTCCTTTATCATGTTTCGAGCCTTTTGTCATCCCACGATCCAGAGCAGGGCGACAAGGCAGCAGTAGGAAGACATGTGGCAGTGGCAGGATGCTATATTCTCTCTATAAAAATAAAGACTCTTTCAAGGGCTCCCTAGTCTAACAGCTAGACTAGGCGATGGGAACTCTGGGACGCTGTCGCTTGAACGAGCGCAGTAAAGGAAAGAAGGAAAAAGAAGGACATTGTTCCCGGAAGACCATCTTCTGGGGCATCCCAGGGTAGCTGTTTGGGGGGCCCGAGTTGCCCACGTGCAGGCACCCCGACTCCCTCTCAGCAGGGCCAGGGGATGAGATGGGTCTCACCAGACACATTTGAGTTATGCAAACTCACACAGCCGTGGGGATGTTCCAGAAGGACATTTCTCAGGCCATTATTTTTTATCGTGAAACTGCTGTGCCTGGCCTTTGGGAGAACTGAAAATAAAATGAAATAAAACAAAATCCAAATGAAAACTGACCAGCATGCTTTACTCTTTTTAAATCATGTTTGCTGTATCCATGGTGATTTTTGTTTCCAATTAAGTCGTCCTAATGAACATGTGTTAGTGCCCAGGCTTTACTCCCAGGGAACAAACTGGGTAATTAATGGCCCTGCAGGAGCCCTGATCTCTTGAGCCATAAATGCATATGAGGTCAAAAAAGCAACAGTTTGCAAAGTCTTGAAAATTACGTTTGTAAATGAGGTAGAAGAAACTTGATTTTCAGATCTGACTTACCTCTTTTCATCCCTGAGCTACCTTAGTTCCCAAAGCCAAGAAGAATATGTTATTGTTGCTTGCTTTGTGCCAAGGTCTGGGAGAAAAAGTAGGTGAAATATAAGCCATGTATTCACCAACAAAAACGATGGTTTCCTACCTGTGGGCACTGAGGGCCAACAACTGTGCAGCATCCATGGGAACAGGGTAGTGGAGTCCACACTATATCATAACTTCATAAATAACTTTCTGTGGTAGGTTTTTATCTCCCAGGGTTTGGAGATGAGAAATTAAGGATCAGAGAGCCTGAGGAATTTCCCAAAGGTTACACAGCCACAAAGTAGAGAAGCCAGGATTAGAAACTGGGTTTCAGCCTGGTGGGCAAATCACAGAGAACCAATTTCAGTATTTTTCTTAAAATAAAGACTATTTGGGCAATTTTCATCTTCCCCTGGTTAATCAGACACGTGGCCTAACCCTGTTCTCTTCCCACCTCCACAGACCTGTCAGTATCACACTCTGTTATGCAGGTTCGTCACTGTCTGCTATGTGGTAGAGCGTGTTTTTAACCTTCTTATTTTGGGGTGCTGCACACACACGTACACATACACAAAATAAACTGTACAGCTCACCCTTGGTGCCCATTTTTCTCAAAACATCCTCTTACTGGTGTCTTCTTCCAAACATGTTTTCAAAGAGGATCTGTTTGGGTAATAAGCCTTCTGAGGCTTTACTTGCTTAAGGAGATCATCACACTGTCCGAGTATTAATAGACAGTTCAGCTAGGTATAAAATTACAGCTTTAAAGTTATGTTCCTTCCACTCTTCAAAAATTGTTCTTCAATAATTGTCCTTCTTGATTCAATGTTGCTATTGAGAAATGAGATTTTAATCTGAATGTTATTTCTCCATTGTTGATCTATTCTCTCTCTCTTTAAGCTTGTTTTTTTTTTTAACATTTTCTTCTTAAATACAATCACATTGCTTAAGAATGATTTTTCCTCTTATATGTTTTGTTTGACTGTCCATAAAAGCTTTTAACGTGAATCTTTTTTTATGGTATATCTGTTTTTATTCAGAACTTCTTTAATTTCTCTCATTAATATGTTACAATTATAGCATATGGATTTTATATATATATATATATATTATTAATTTTTTCTTAATGATTTTGTATGATTGATATTGTTTTAAACCTGCATTAAAATTTTCCATTTCTGATTATTTTTACTGAAGTATAGTCAGTTTACAGTGTTGTGCCCATTTCTGGGGTACAGCATGATTTAACATGAATTGTCTTCTTCATTTTATTCTGTCATTACTGTTTTACAAATACTTCCTCTCCTCTCTTTTTTCTCTCCTTCGATGATTGCCTATTACATTTAAATCAACGTGTGTGCTCCTCACCTCCATTTATTTTAGCTTTTTTTTTTTAATACATTTTAACCTGCTTGCTTCTTTCCTTGGTGAATCCTTCAATATAATCTAGCTCACTAATTTATTCATAAACTCCATTCATTGTGGTTTTTACTCTACCTCCTAAATGCATTATGTCCAGTATTATCTATTTTATCTTTAGTATTTCCATTTGATTCTGCCTTGTAACTGCTTGTTTCCACTTTCCAGTCCTAATACTCTTGCATGTGAGGGACATAGTTCCTTCTATTGTGATTGCACACACTGTGCCCTTGCTTTCTTCCTCCTCAAGAGTTTAAGGGGCAAGTCATGTGTCTTAGGATAAAGGACACCCCCCCCCATATCAAAGTCTGGGCTTGGTCATTTGCTTGGTAACTTCAAAGCCCTACAGTAGCTTCCTGTCTGTATCTCCAGGCCTGGCTCTTCCCAGAGTTTTTGCCCTCTCTCTACCCTTTGACAATACGGAAGGAAGCAGAAATGGAAACACTCAGCTGCTAGGCTCCTAACCTCCCCAGCTAATACCTGTATCCTCAACTGGCACTCATTTCTGTACTGACCCCCAACACCACTGGGTTGACTTTGCTATTTTTTCCTGTCTCAAAGATGTCACAGGGTTAACAGAGACATGCCAAGGGTAGTGTGGAGAAAAGAAAATGTACAATAGTCAAACTTTCCTTTTTATATCCATCCTCCCAAAAATGACAAAGCAGGCGTCCTCTGGTCATCATAACTGTTTTTAGTCACTGCAGAGATTTCTTGTAATATTTTATATTACTTGTCTGGGTCCATTCACTACTTCCTTAATTTTATGGCTTCTCTGATATTGAGTTCATGGAAGGGGGCCAGCATCCCATGTTAACCATATTACTAGACCAACAGGAACAAGGCAAAAGCATAGGGTTTTCAGAGGTAGCATGTGCAAAGAAAAAAAGTCATATGAACAGAACATGGACAAAGCCACAGAGCACAAAACAGGTGAGGAAGAGAATGCAAGAGAAGGAGTTTCTTGGTTTCACTGTTTGTTTGAATAAATCTAGGGAGCAGTAGGACCCACTGCCAAATTGGGGAATTAAAGGACAAGGGAGGTAGGCAGAGCATACATCCTGGAATGAAAAATGAGGTGAATGAGCAATATTTTTTAAAGTGGAGTCCATTTTTGGTGAGCAATACCTCGGTTTAGAGTCTCATAATGATAAATACTTTGATGTAAGGCCACCAGTTGAGCTGTTGCATTGGAAAATTTGAACAGCCATAGCCAGCTTTCATGTAGCTGAGATCAGTGCTGACTTTGGCCCCTTTTGACTTACTTTTATTTAATATTTATTTTGAGTCTCCTATCACTGGAGTTAGGTCTTTATCTGTGTCCACAGAGGGCTGTTCTGTGAGTGGCTGCCTCCCCAAGGGAAGGAGGGCAGATCTGGTGAGGGATCATGCTGAAGCATTGACTGAGTCAACCAAGGCATTGTGTTCATTTCATCAAAGGCCCTACTGGAGCCAGTGCTTCCTCACCCATCACCTGATGAAGTTTTTTTTTTTGTCTTAACTCCTTTCCTCCCAATGGTGGAGACTCCAAGAAACAGTGAGACCTGGAGGAGAGAGCCCTTGACAGAGTTAGCAAACATACCAACTCATTGCTGTGTTCTGAGTTGTGTGTGGGACATTCTACAGGTGGCTTCATTTCCTTGTCACAGCACCCTAGGAAAGGGGTATTATTATCCATTTTCTACATATGAGAAAACCAAGGCCCCCAAATAAAGAGACTGGCCCAAGTTCACCCTCCAAAACAGGGCAAAAATGTAAGACTAATTCAAGTCATAGGTCTATAGGTCCACCACACCTGAGAAGTGGAAGAAAGAGATTAGTCCCCACTCATTCCTTCAAATCATATTTCTTGAGTTTCTATACAGTTCAGGCTGTCTACTGGGCCCTGAGTTTATTCTCAAACCGAACAGACACAGACCCTTCCCTTTAGGGAAGAGCAGGTAGGGGTTACAGATACCAAACGAAGTTCCTGGAATTCACACGTACTTTACATAGCATGATATTTACAACTCAGAAAAAGACAAGAAAAAGAAAACTAGGGCATTTTGAGAGAGAAGGTTGGGTTCTAATTTAGAATGCAGGGTCTGGGAAGCTGAGCCCGAGTGAACGGATATGAACAGACAGCTGTGTGGCCTTAGCACCATGGACAGCCACATGCTCGCCCAAAGCCACAGTCAGGACATTTCCACCTGTGGCTCTGCCTGTCGGCAGAAGTTGCTTCAATAACTAATGATCTATATTCATAAGCTGCTTGTTCTTTGCAAATAAAAATGACACTTGAAATTGATATTGGAGCAATCCAAGGAATTTTTTTGTTTGTTTTTGGCAAATGGCACCAATTTCCTGTGAGTACAAGGAACTCTGAACTGAGAGAGCGAAGGCTTGATTCAAAGTCTAGCTCATTCCGAACTCCTAAGACCATGCTTTCCCCAGATCACATGCCAACTGTGAAGAAGTCATGGACATTGGAGTGAAGCAGACCCAGGCTTCCAGGGTTTCCAGGCCTGGGGCTGATACTCACTATCTGCGGGGACACTTCTTAATCTCTCTAAATGCCCATCTTCACACTGTATGACCACTGCACCACGTTGTTGTGCATAAGTAGGCCACCCCCGTCTACATACTTGACTTGCAACTGTCTGCGGGAAGGACTTTAATGACTATTTGTCTCTGTCCTTCAAACAAGGGCCAAATCAACTCCTCAGGGATTTTTATCATGGCGGGTCTTACCGAAGGAAACCTCACATTCCCTTACCTAATCACACAGTCGTCCCCGGGATTCATCCTCTGCCCAAAACCAGAGCAAAAGCACTGTGCAGAGAAAGCCTCAATGCCTGGAGGAGGTCCAGCCCAGAGTTACCCACGTGGGCACAGACGCTCCAGAGGCTCAGGCTCAGAAGGAGCCCATGAGGGCAGGCAGACGCATGCCAGGGCTGTGCTCCACATACCTAGAGCTCTCTTCACATCCTCAGTGCAATCGAGGGAGTCTAAACTGGCCCACAGTGCACGTGCCCAGAACACACCATTCAATTCTAAAATGAAGGGCTCTTAAAACTGTGAAGTACTGAATTTGGAAAGGATCGAGGGCTTGGGCACTCACAGTGCAGAACAGTTTAATATTATGGGAGCTCTTCAACTATTTTTTTTATATATATAGGCACTTCATTTTGGAAGTAACTCAAATCATGCTCTATTACTTTCATTGAACACATGACCAACTTGAAATGCAGTCATCCAACACTAAAAAATAAACCCCCCAAAGTCTCCGAACTGTGGAGAAAAGGCAGCAATACTCAATTCTTCTGCACACCTGGAATATCTTCACTTTTCCTCTCCATCTCTCCAAGCAGTGTGCATTTTTAACCCCAAGTTTAAATGCTGACTTTCCTGCACCTCTTGATTCAGATGTGCTGGCGTGCGTAGAACGCCTCCTGTCAGCCAACCAATTTCTCATGTGTTAGGTCATTTAATCCTCATAACGACTCTGTAATGGAAGTGGTCTTTACCCCCACTTGACCCCAGAGGAGGCAGGAGCTCGGAGAAGTGAAGCTGGCCGCAGAACTTCCAAGAACATGGGAGATGCTTTAATACTCATTCAAGAGAGAGAGAATGGGTCTGCCCTTGAGGAACCAGAGAAGAATGGACTTTAGCCAGCATGGAAGACTCTTAACCAACCAAGAATGTGACTGTATTTGGAGATATAGCCTTTAAAGAGGAGATGGCATTAAAATGGGTCCTTTAGGGTGGGCCCTAATGCAACATGACTGATGTCTTTAGAAGAAGAGGAAACACAGAAACAGACACCAGGGGAGTGTGTGCACAGAGGGAAGGTCATGGAAGGACGCAGCAGGAAGGTGGCCATCTGCAAGCCCAGGAGACCAAACCTGCCAACACCTTGATCTTGGACTTCCAGCCTCTAGAATGGTGAGAAAATAAATGTCTGTCGTTTAAGCCACCCAGTCTGTGACATTTTGTTATGGTAGTGCAGGCAAGCCAATACCCACCCTCTTCCCTACAGAGCCACCTTGCTCACGGGAGCCTGGCTGCCCCCAAAATAGGAAGGTGTACTTCACTGCCTTTGCCTGGCAAGGTGGCATCGCGGAGGAAGTCTCCTCTCTGACCTTCTCTGGGTCGGTGCCCTGTTTCAGAAGGTTTTATTGCAGTTTCCGCAGCATGGACTTAATTGCTTATTGGCATTGTAGTGCAGGGTGTGAGAGTCAGCTCACTAATGCACCTCTTGGGAAACAAATCTGGCCTGACCTACAGAGATGGCCAGGAGAGGGGCTGATTTTATTTGCAAGAATATTCTTATTCCCAGCATCCCACGTTCACATGGGGGCATCATCAGGAACATAAAAAATAGATGAAGAGATTTATTATTTTGGAGTCAGGGGGAAGGAGGAGACTGGCAAAACATCGAAGATTTCATTTATACATAGTTTAAAATGTTTGTAAATATTTAACGGAAACGTCGAGCAATAAACTCAAATTACTGCAGAGCGCAGGAAAAAACTGGGAGGAAATTTATCAACAAAGAGGGAGGAAGGATACTGCATTTTACTGGGGCACACATATCCTGACATACTAATGGGGATGGTGTCAGTTAAGGGTTGACACGTACCGAATCACGGCCCAGCCTAAATGCCTTAGTCATGGCAGGGAGTTGTAAAAAGAGAATCTTTGAGAATAATGTGAATTAAAAAGGCAAGTTAGTTTAAATTTCTGTTTGGTAGGCCCCCAGGCCTACAAGTCCAATGGGAATACACTCAAGCTACAGGCTTGATGAATGGCCTTAATGAAGTTGGACAACCTGGAATACATGCATAAAATGATTTTAAATATTGATACGATGTCATTGTGTGTCTGAAGATATTGAAATGTTCATTCTCCGAGCAAGACAGGTTCCATCTAATTTATTAAAGGTGGAAATGATTATTTACATTTGAAAATGGAATGTGTGTCCAGATAGAAGCCAGGGCAATAAAATAGTTATTGCATTCAGGGCAACAGTCCCAGTCCACCCGCCGGCAGGAGCAAAATCAACCTGCGTCCTCACACCAAGGTCTTGGAGTTTGGGGCAGCTGTGAAGAAAACAAGGGTCATTTCCTCTGGGTTATCATTTCAGGTTTTTGTAGGCTGTGGGATGCAAATAGATCTTCTAAGAAATGGTGAACGCTGTTTAACCGGCGTCTCTGGAGGAAAAGGCGTGATGGATGGAAAGGCTTCTGGGGTACAACGGGGGCCGCCCCACTCTCCCCAGATGTGTCTATTAGGACTTTCCGTGACACTGGCTGGCATCTCCAACCTGCTACGTCACTCGCTGATGGAAGGAAGAGGCGCGGCGTGATCATGGAGGGCTGAGTTCTGTGGTGATATGAGAGTTTCTACGGAGAATGCCTCCGGGCAGCTGTCTGCCTCGTGTGTTCGACATTAGGGCTGCGTAGCAAGCCGGAGTAGAAGTGTATTAAAGCTAGCAGGCAGTGCCGAGTCAGCTGGAGGTTCCGAAGTGCTAACTAGGCCGATGAACCCAGGGCGGACCCAGGTATAAAAATAAAATCACCGCAAGCCTATTTCCTTTCCTGCCTCTGCATCTCGGCTGGGAGAGCTAATTGCCCCTTGCTAGATGTGAGGCTTCTGCGTATGGGAAGCCACGTGGGTCCTCTACTCGCTTTCCCATTATTTCCTATTAATCACCCATCATTTTCGCTTGGGCTGCACTGGTATGACAGACACACAGGCCTCCCCGCATCCATCACAGCCTTCTTTGTCACCGTCCCCACCATCAACGCCAGATCCAGCCAGCCCAACCACAGCACCCAAACTCAGAGACGGGCGTGTGCAGGGGGCCCTGGTCAGGGCCCACAGATGGGGTCGCGGTCAGCCTCTCCTGCATCCATTCAGTTCTTAGTGAGTGCCCGCTATGTGCTCAGAATACCCGTGTGACCTCGGGCAGGTGACAGCTTCTCTGTGCCCCCGTCTCCTCATCTATAACCTTGATACATGACAACAGCCAGGCCACAAGGGTATCATAAGGATTCAAGAACTTACTGTATTTAAAGCTTTTAGAACAAGGTCTAGTACAGGGCAGGTGCCCAATGAAAGTTGGTGTTACAGCTGCTGCTCCTGTTTGTGTTTGTCAGACACTGGGGCATTGAAGTCAATAGATAACAAAATCAGAGCTCCTGTCCACCAGGAGCTCAGAGTCATGCAAAGAAAAAATAAAATTCATTTCAATGCAATGGTCCACACGACTGTTACCTGAGCAGTGATCACCGGGCTGTGTCCCAGAGTACGACCTGCCCTGTGGCCCTTGACCTTGTCAATATCCTCCCCTGGGCTAAGAGCAGTTGCCTCCTAGACAAGGAGATTCAGCCCCATGGAAGTCAAGGGGCGAAGCCACAGCAGATGACAGAAGCAGGAACCCAGGTCGTCCTCCCTCCCTCCACCTCATCAGAAGCAGAAGCCGGGAGAGGGGGTGTGAGTTGCACAGGGCCCCTGCTAGCACGTGGCGGAGCCGGCTGGGGCCGCCCCTGCTGCACACGCTTGCCTTCCTGCTGTGCCCTCTCCTTGGGTCCTGGGGCTCCAGGGTCACCCGCTGGCATCCTCAGGGATCAGGAAAAGGGGCTGCCAGTGATGGATTGTTCTCCCCGAGCAGAGTTTTAGAGGCTACGCTTTTCCCCAGTGTGACTGGGGCCGACACTCTGGTAGGATAATTTTTTTCCCTCGTTTTTATACATTTTCCATTTTTTTTACTCTTTGCTTTTTTTTTTTTTTTTTTTGAAGTCTAGTTGATTTACAACGCTGTGTTAGTTGCTGGTGGACAGCAGAGTGACTTAATTATACACATATATATTCTTTTTCATTATTGGTTATTACAAGCTATTGAACACAGTTCCTTGTGTTGTACAGTAGGTCCTGGTTGTTTATTTTATATATAATAGTTTGTATCTGCTAATCCCAAACTCCTAATTTATCCCTTCCCCACCCCTTTCCACTTTGGTAACTGTAAGTTTGTTTTCCATGTCTGTGAGTCTGTTTCTGTTTTGTAAATAATTTCATTTGTCTCATTTTTTAGATTCCACATATAAGTGATAACATATGATATTTATCTTTCTCTGTCTGACTTGCTTCACTAAGTGTGGTCATCTATAGATCCACCCATGTTGCTGCAAATGGCATTATTTAATTCTTTTTTCTGGCTGAGTAGTATTCAAGGACAACTGGACAGGGCTTCCTAATTATTGCCTTATGTGCTAATGACAAACGCACTTTCACAAACTGCGTGGTGCTCCCAGGGCAGCATCCTATTTGAATCTTGAGGTCTCTTCACCCAGATGCAGAGATCACAGGGTGCAAACTGTGTTGACCACGGCTACTTCTTCTCACACTGGCCAGGGCCAACCTCTCTCTTCTCAACTCTCAGTAGCTTCAAACAAAAATCTCTAAAAAGCATCTCACTGCAGTATCAAAAATGCATCATAGTAGAGAGTGCCATGGATTCATAATGAGAATTACAAAATAAATCATTAAATATCCCTGACGGGGCCACTGTCCATGCATTTACTCATGTAACCGCACGTGGGTGAGAAGTACACACAGGCATATGCACTGGGAGAATTGACTCCACTTTACAGTTGAGGAACCTGTGTCGCCCACGTGTCTGAGATCCCGCACTTCTGCAGTGCAGAGGTGAGTTTTCATTCAGTTTGTCTGAATCCAGAGAGAGCCCAAGAAATTCACCTTCTGAGAACCAGGGTGTTCAGATGTGAGCCCCAATCCTGCCTTCAAGTGAAAGGGTAACTGGAGTGCTGTCCCCTTCCTGGACCTCAGTTCCCCCTCCTTTATAATTAGGGAGCAGTTCTTACGGTTGCCTAGCAACCCTTCCGGCCTGCAAAGCACATGACTGTGTGACTATGTAACTGACACATGCTAGGAATGGGGACACCAAGGTGCAACGGGCAACAGGCTGATCTTGAAAGCCAGACAGAGCTGAGTCACCAGCCATGTGACTTTAGACAAGTTATTTCCTGTCTCTAAGCCTAGATAACTCCTTTGGATAATGGAGGTAGCAAGATTGCCTGTTTCATACAGTCTGGTGAAGACTAAACGAGATGATATTTAACGCTTTACAACAATGCTGAGAGCACTGAGTCCTCAATGAAGAGAGCTACACAATTAAAATAGTTATTATGACCAGATGCTCAAAAATATTTCTGGAATGATCATTGGGCGCAAACAAAGCCTCAACTCCAAGTCACTGCTTCCTTGAATCATTTAGCTTGTACGTCCCTCTCAAAAGAGAGTTGTCCTGCTAACAGATTAAGAGCTCTTTATACTTGCTTTCATTGTTTCTGCAATAATTATCTCAGATGTTCACGTGTTTGTTGCAGAATTCATAGTGTTGTGCTCCTTGGTAACGTGAAAAAGTACTTCTAGTTGAGAAGGGAAAACAGCTCGGTGTCTCAGATTTGCAACAGAAAATTCCTTTCTGGCAATTTTTGGGTTGGCATTTCACATCCATGTACACAGTAGACTACATACTCACTCTTCCAAAATTTCCAAGAAGAAAAATAATAGAAATTATTTAAATACACTAAAAAAAGAAGGAATAGAAGGATAAGGAAAGGAGAAGTCTTTTTAAAAGGGGGTTTGGATTGTATTGTTTGGGGTTGTTTGGGGTGTGCACAAAAAGGTAACCCTTTCCCTCCAGCTGTGCATGAGAAATTGTCCCCGAGGAGGAGAGAAGAGAGAAAAAAACAATACCCCGGAAAGCTTTGGCCACAGTTGGTGGTGGGGCTCTTGGTCACCTGTTGCCACTTATTAGACATACTTAAATGCATATGGTAGATCCAACCCGGTTCTTAAATAAGGAAGCAGTTCTTCTAATGGTCCATCCCTTCCTTCAACCATCATCTATAGAGAATCTGTTTCATGCCATATGCTGTACTTGGGCTCCCTGGGATAAGATCAGGACCAGTTGCTCACATCAGAAGGAAACAGAGAAAGAGTGACTTTGCCTCAACTGGCCTGACACAAATATCCCAAGCTCTCTCAAGCTTCCTATGATGTGAAAGCGGAGTTAATGATGTCTGTCTTATAAGATCGTTGAGAGGTCAGTAGGAGCCCATATGCAAAGATCTTTGAACCAAACTTATGTGCAAAAATGTTAATTCTCATTTCCCCATTCTCCCTGCATTGTTTTTGACGTTTAAAGCCCTCATCATTGTTTCTCTTATAGCCTCACTTAATGGATTCCTTTCTTGGAGTTTAGACAAGATTGACTTCTTGAAGACCACATGGTAATCATTAGAGCTGCATACCAGATATTTCCAGCTGTCTGCTTTCCCAGCACACTGCAGAATTGCACTTCCCAGCCTCCCTGACTTTGAGTGGGGCTGAAGGAGTGATTCTGGCCCATGACATGAGCAGAAGTTACCTATGTCCCTTTCAACTGCTGGGGCCAGATCCTCCAGAACACATAAACTTGAGGAAGGGCTTAGTCTCTCAAACCAGATTCCATGATGAGAAGATAAGGAGCCAGCCCATGTAGTAAAAACGTGAAGTAAGCCTTTAGTTTTATAAGTCAGTCAGATTTAGGGGATGTTTGTTGTAACAACATAACCTTATTCATCTTGACTGATACAGATGGCAACTGATCGATCATCCTATGGAATCTGTCTCAGGCCGTGTGCAAAGTTGCAATAAAAGGTACTTAACTGGCATATGAGGGAAGAGGAAAATTGAGCAGAACTTCAGAATTGAAAATGTGAGTCTAATAAGCTGTCAGATGCAAAAGTATTGACATGAAATAAGAAAAATGCAAACCCTACAGAAAGTTGACCCTACTCTGTTCTAGCAATGGGGACACAGTGAGAAAAAATATATAATCCTTGAGGGAGAAAAATCAAATTGCAAAAAAGTCAGAGTGGCAGAATAATCACTGGGAACATGCAAGCAATGGAGAAAAATACATCCAGGGGTCAAGAAGACAGAATTCACGTGCACGCAGTATTGGATCTATTTATGACAAACTGACTGTCACTCCCACATGTGTCTGCTCTGAGCTAGCAGATAAACGGCCAAGGGGCAGTTCCCTGAAAGGTTATGATGACAATATTTTCTTTAACGCATCAAAATGATGCCACTGCTCTGCCCATCAGAAGGGCATCTTTCAAATTATGTTTCCAGTATTAGGACAGGAGTTGGGGTAGAGATCACATGTCTTCAGTCTGATTCTCTGGGTACCAAAGGCATGACCCTGCTAATTCCTAATGGTATTGTTGACAGAGAAAGCCCTGCACCTGTGTTCACCCAGGCCTCACAGTGGTGGCCCTGAAGAAATGAAGGCATGGAGTCCAGGGAGAGGGGTAGCTTGCTAGTGACAAACTTGGGCTCTGGAACCAGAAACTCTGGTTCAGACCTTGGCACCATCTCTGGCCGGCTGTGTGATGTTAGGCCAGTTCACTGACCCTTATGTGCTGTGGTTTCCTTATTCATAGAATGGGATTCTAACTGTAACTAACAGAGAAGGACGCTATGAGGATTTTATAAGGAAGCGCATGAAGACAGGCAACGCCCACAGGTGGTAAGTGCTTAATATATATTAGCTGCTAGTATTGATGTTATTATTATATTTATCATCATCTTCATCATCATCATTTCCTAAAGTCATTCAGCTGGTAAGTGGCAAGGATAGGATTTTGTCCACCCTGTTTCCTAGTAGACCTTGGAAGACCACGGTAAGAAATATAGGGTGTGGTTTGGGTACCCCTAGTTGCTAAGCAACTGAAGGTACCCAAAGTGAATAAAACCTACACCCTCTGGCCTCTTGGCCACCACGTGGACCCACTGATCCCACCGCCCATAGACAACTAACTTCTCCCCATGCCAGGGCATCACCGTAATCTTCATATCTGAGGCTGCTCAGAAGCAAGTCTTCCATCGTATCCTGACCAATCTCTTCACTTCCCCAAGCTCATCCAGCCCTAATAAGCCCAAGGAGTGCCACCCAGGTAAGTTGACTATCACGCACATCAAGAAACCCTCTCTCTGATTGTAGGCTGTACGAGGCGGTCATAACAGCTCAGTTTCCCTTCGGGAACTTCATTGATTATAGGAGATAACTGATGAAATAATAAGGGATGGGAGGTTGTTTGGGTGCTTTTTTCTTTTTTTTTCCCTCTGTTTTTAAATGATTGCAAGTAAATGAAAGAAAAAACTACCTGCTCTGTGTTGTGCACACCATAAACTTCCTTCCATACTATCTGTTCAAGGCTAAGATGCTGCCACTGGGAACCCAGGAGCCTCACAGATGGGTGAGAGACCAGTGAGGATTTCTGAAGAGCACACTGTTAATGTTGGGAAGTCTGTGCGTATCATTCCAATTTGTAAATTGCCAAGCAATCAAAAGTTTACTGAGGAAAGTTGGAAACTTTCCCCATCAACTTACCTTACACACCATTTTCCTATTGACATCAGCCAAGCAGTTCCATTGATCACTTCCTAGTGATTTGACTTGGGGATTTACACTCGGGACAAACCATTGATTGCAATGGCAATTTCTGTTGACTTAAAGAGGTGTGTGGGCCTGATTGGGACCCCACCAAATGAGAAGGCATCCACTTTCAATCATGTAAAAATCAATGCTCAATCATCACTCTCTGAGAAATCCCCCCAATCACTTGATGACAAGTTCAGCGCTTTCCAAGGAGACTTTCAACACCATGGCAGCAATAAGATGCAAGGTTGCTGTTTCCTTCTTTCATAGTAACTCCTTGGGCTGGGATGTTCTTCTATTTTGTCCCCTGAAAAACTCCTGATTCTCCTTCAGGGCCCAGTTTCCAGCAGCCATGGTGAAACTGGATCTTTTTGAAAATAGGAGCCAGAGAGATCAGGGTGTTTCTGGTCATGCTGGGTTGTGGGCTCCATCGCATGGCTTCCACTCCATTAATTCATTCAACAGTGGCCCTTTCTTTCTTTTTACTACATACTATATGCCAAGCGATGTTCTAAGAATTGGAGCTACATCTGTGGACACAAAATGCTAAGAAGCATGGGTTTACATACAGCCTAGAAGGGGAGACAGACAGTGAAGAAGTAAGCAAACAAGTGACGAAGATTATTTAGATGGTAATAGTGCAATAAAACAACAAAATAGCATGCTAGGTCAGAGACGTACATGGCACAATCTTAGCCGGATCATGGGAAAGCAGAAATTCTATTGATCTCAGTAGTTCTATATCTACACAATCTCTCTTACTACCTGCCCCTAGGATCCCATTGCTTTGGGCTCAAGGACCACAAAGACATTTATATACTTGTTTAAAAAAAATAAATGAGAAAGATAGTGGTGGCTGGGGCAAGCAGACCAGGCCATAAAGAAAGGAATTAGGAGCTGTTCTCGGTTTGAGATTCCAGGTTGCCTCCCTTTCAGCAAAACACATTTGAATTGACTGCGTCCCCTTTTGTCTTCTATTCTCCATCCAAACTGTTTTACAATTACCATTTATTCCTCTAGAATAAAAATCTTTCTTTCTTATTACACCAAAGATAATCTTCACCAATAAAAGGAATTTATTAGGCCCCGAATGGTTCACAGTGATGCATAGAGATGCTCTAGAGAGTGAATTAATAGATAGGAGTCTCCACCTTTGGGGCTTTAGAGTCAAGTACTATCCAAAGGCACTGGACTCAGGGTGAAGAGGTGCTACTTTTAGTCCCACTGTCATCTTATGGTTAAAAAAATGAATTTTTACTTTGAACAAGTCTGGATTCAAATTCTAGTGTCAACCCTCACTAGGGGCATGGTGACACCAGAGACTGTCTCTCAGCTTTAGTCTTCTTATCTGTGAAATCAGGTGATGGTGGAGATCAGGGCTAATGCATGAACTGCTTGCCGTGAAAGAGACTTCACAGGTGGAAGCTAATGTTTTTGGTAACAACTTCGGCAAGTCATCCCCCTTCTCTGTATCTTAACCTCTTCTTACAGAAAGTGGTGGGAGACAGAGCAGTTGAAATCAAGAATAATGTTTTCTAAGCTTAAAATCTGCAGGCGTACAGTAACTCTATTTCCTTGGCTTCTTTCACATTTTGTTACCCTCCGCTGTTGCATTCCCTTACTGTCATCTGCACGCTGCATTCAAAAGCCTGCCCGTGTGGCAGCCCATTCAGTTAGGGTAATTTGGGGTCCCAGTGAGTCAAGTTATGAGTTCATGAATGAGCACCCTCTGGATGGCAGGTTTTGAGGGTGCTTCGAAAGAATGGATGTGAGGTGAATTGATGTAAAGGCGAACGCACTCTGACCTCAGCTCTCCAGAAATTCCTTCTTGAGTAGGGAGAGATGATATCTCTGTAATGATTACTATTCAGGAGAAAGTGCCAACGGTCATGAGAGGAAGGCGATAATGTGTCAGGGAAGCCTGGCAGAGAGCCCTCTACTCTGTGGGATTGTGGCATTGGACCTGGACCTCTATGGAGAGAAGGAGTTGAAGATTTGCTGATGAGAGGAAAGGCATTCTGGGGACGGGGACAGCTCATGCAAAAATCTAGAGCCAGGAAAGCTTGAACCTCAAGAGAGGTCTGGTGAAGCAGAAAGGAAGAGGGGACCACCAGGCTGAAAATGACCTTTTGGGTCACGTGGTAGAGGGACCCCCAATGCCAGGTAAAGCGTTCATACCGCCCTGCCCCAGAGAACTGGCTCCATGCAAGTCAGAAATGCAGGGCTACTTTGTGCTAATTTCCTCAAGACTCAGTGTCTTTGCCTCTAAACAAGGAACAAGTCTAGATCTACCTCACATGCTGGAGCTGAGGATTTAAGAAAATGGTGCAAATAAAAGCAGCACAGGGTTGGCATCCCAAGTGCCAGTCCTGGGGGCGTGTCCTCGAATCCCTGGCGAGGCTAGCCTGGGAGGGTAAGAGCTCGGAGCCACTGGGAACATCTCTCCCACACAAACCTGGCAGAGAACAATGCCAGCACTGCGGCAGAATGAAGTGCTCAGAGGCGAGGAGAACCATTCCAAATGTTATCTCTTAAGCACCTGGTTCCAACCATACCTGAAGCTGGAGAACTTTAGACTTTTCAGTTTCAACAGCTAGAGCCACTAAAATTTCATCTTTTGCCTAAATCAATTTAATTGATTTTTCTGCTGTTTGTTGCTGAAAATCTTAAATAACAGAAATACATAGTCATTTTTCCCATGTTGGATCTTGAATCCAGCTTGCTAACAAATACAGTTATCCTTATGAGCTGATCTGAAAGTGATCAAAGAGAGACTGAGCTCTGATTAGAGGCTTTGGAAGCAAGGCTGCATCACGACTTGTGGGCCTGAGACAGTTTTGCCCTTGCATGCTCCTTCCTGTATAAAATTATTAAAAATCAGATTTTGTCACTGCATTGGTATAAATTTATATTTTATAAATTTTTATAATTGTATATTTTATAGCTGGTATCAGATTCATATAATCCAAAACTCTAATATAATCCAGATTAATATAATCCAATATTAACATGTTTCTTCTGATTGTCAAGGAAATGAAAATGAACACATTGGGCCCCTAAACCTATCTTGGGCCCCAAGCACTATGCTTACTGTGTTTACCAGGGATATCAGCCCTGTTAGAAGGTTCCACATGGTGCATCTTGAGGACGGAGTTAATGGCAGCCAGCAACTTTCGTCATCCTTCATGGCTATTATTCATTTGTATGATCAGGTTTCATTCCTGAATACACGTGTCTTAGTTTTACAACCAAGATCATCTTCCAACCTTTGTCCTACAACCCGCTGATGGGTTTATACCCAATTCTACTGCTACTGAGCAAATAATCCTTGGCCCTGTCAAGACCTCTTCCCCTTGAGAATCTCATCGTTTGTAAAAATGAAGGGATCTCCAACATCTCTTTCCAAGTGCCAAAATCATAAATATCACCATTCTTTCTTATTTCCAATTCTGTCTCATACAATTCCCTTAGGCTCATGTATACTCAACCCCTTCCCACACACACCCCAACACCCACGAACACAGTTGTCCGTCCCTTCCTCAAAAATTTGCAAATGATCAGAGAATACATTAAAAAGCAAGAAAAGAAGGAAAGAAGAAAAGTGTCTGTGGCTTGAGCTGGAAAGAGTTCCATTAATGCTTGGAGCCTTCTCACATTTTTTGTCTAACCTTCCTTATAGTTTCCACCTTGTTTATCGTATGTGGATTGTAATTCCCCTGGGCGAGCAAGCTATCTGCAATTTCTAAAGTGCCTTCTAAATAATCAGTAATCAAGAAATGCCAAGTAATCATGATCTTCAACGTGCTTGTTGAGGGTCATTCTGAAATTGGGCGTCAGAGCCTCCTGTCTTAAAGAGGCACAGCTCCTTGGTTAAACGCATAAATTGATGTGCTGAGGTTACCATGGAAGCACACCCCCTGTACATTACCATTATTATTATTTTGTGTTTCCCTAATACTTTCATTGAAAGATAATCATGTTATGAATATTAACTTTTATAGGCTGCATTTGTAACTGCTTATGTGTAAAGAAGCAGCACTTTCTGAAATCAAAATGACACTAATAATTTAGTCAATTTACTTTTTCCCATCTCCCTGTTTACAGTTGTGTTATTTGGTTACTGCACGGTCTGAATTTTGATATAGTCATCTTAGTAATAAACCCTTTTTGTTCTTCATATCTAAAGATGCATTTGTCACATAGAACAGAGTTGTTTAATTCATTCGTTCAACAAATATTTACTGAGCACCTACTAGGTGCTGGATCCTGTGTAGTACAGGGCACAGACATTTTGTTAACAGAGCACAGAGGTGAGGGAAGAAGATAAACTCACAGAGTAGGGATGAGGCCTCATGTGTAGCAATAGTCATATACGGAGGACTTTTCAGTGCTTCACGTGCGGACACCTGATCATTTCTGCAGCTTAAGGAGTATTTTCTAAATTTTAAAGCTTCAGGAACGTGAAGCCAGGGAACAAGTGTTTTATCAGACGTTTATCAAGATGTTTATGAAGATGCAGAGAAACTTCACACCCATGAGGATGGCCATTATCATTAAAAAAATAAATAAATAAAAAACAAAGAAAAAGAAAAGAAAAGAACAAATGTTGACAAGGATGTGGAGAAATTGGAGCTCTCCTGCATCATTGGTGGGAATGTAAAATGGCACAGCCATAGTGTGAGTATGACGTTGCCAAAAAAAAAAAAATTAAACAGAATTAGCATATGATCCAGCAGTTCCACTTTGTATGAAACAAGAAGCAGAGATTTAAACAGATATTTGAGCACCCATGCTCATGATAGCATTATTTACAATAGTTAAAAGATGGAAGCAACACAAGTGTCCATTGATGGATGAACAAACTGTAGTATATACACACAATGAAATATTATTCAGCCTTAAAAAGGAAGGAAATTATGGCATGTACTACAACATGAATGAACTTTGAGGACATTATGCTAAGTGAAGTAAGCCAGCCACAGAAGGACACGTGTCTTATGAGTCTCCTTACATGAAGTACCTAGAGTAGTCAAATGCGCAGAAACAGAAAGCAGAGTGGCTGTCCGGGGCTGGGAGAAGGGGGGTGGGAGTTAGTGTTTAATGGGTATGACATTTTCCTTTTGGGAAGATGAGAAAATTCTAGAGATGGGTGGTGACAATGGTTGCACAACAGTGTGAATGTACTTAATGCCACTGAACTGTACACTTGTGCACTTAAAAATGATACCTTTTAAGTTATGTACATATTGCCACAATTTAAAAAAAAAAACAGAGAACCCCACCACCCCTCTCTCTAATTCTACATTGCATTAGGCTGGGGATACAAGGAAAGTCCAACTCCTGCACATTTTCTAAAATGCCATCTTCCCAGGAGCTGCCACTGTTTGTATGGCAGCTTTATTTGTAAATACAATTAAAAAACCAACCACAAAACACCATCATCCAAGGAGTAAATGTTCCCGGGCTCTGAAACAGAGTGCTGTCATTCCCATTAACAGTAATGAGAGTCCCATGGCTAAACCTCCGTGCATCATGCTCAAAATCTACCCCCTAGAGTTTACAGATGGGAAAAAAAAGATTATCTTATGTACAAACAGAAAGCAGAAAATAAAGCCAGAAATAGCATTCTGACCATGGAGATGCCACCGGGCAATTAGCAGGCAATCTGGTGGGGATTGTTTCAGAAAGGATCCTAAAGAGGGCATATGGCAGAAAGACTAATCCTGGACTCAGAGCTCTTGTATGTTTCAGAATCATCAAGGTCACTGGTTGCCCAAGGTCAGGAGTCTAAGTTGTGACTCTGACACTGAAACCTATTTTTTTTTTTGACATAAATGTCCTCTTGAAATGCAGGAAAACAAAGGCAGACCTATACTTCCTGTGCCAACCAAAAGTCCCAAAGTTTTTGTTTCAAGTGGATTTCAGTTGAGAGTCCTGGTGCATTCTCTTAATTAAAGACTTCAAGTTTTAATTCTCTCCTCAATCTCCTCTAGAGCCTTTGTCATGTTAGGAAAAGTTGTTAGGAAATGCAATCAAATTAACACAAGTAAAAAGAGCTTTATTGGAAGTCCCTATCTCTCTCTCTCTCCCCCTCTCTTGCTCTCTCTCTCTTTCTCTCCCTCTCTCATATGTATGTGTGTATCTTTATCTATCTCTTCTCCATAAAACTTCATGGGCTGTCATTCCTACTCTTCTAAATTTCTTTATTTTCAAGCTTCTATCTATAGATTACATATCAGCTTCCCTTACTTCCTTGTCAACATTCAGTTGGACAAAAATGGCTTTTATTCAATGTGCCCCCCCATTTCAAATGCCACTACTGCCTGATGAGGTACATTGAGTGACTCACTCAAACTCTTCAGAAAGAGAACTTGATGGGCCACCCCCTGGCCACTAGATTGGATACTTTCTAGTTAAGTTCTCATTCTTCCCCAAATTGTGGCCAGTGTTGCTGCTACCCACACTTCAGAAACTAAGAGCTGAAGCAATTCTCTGAGATGGACATGTGAGCCTAGTAGGCAAAACAATCAAGCAGCCAACAAATCTGGCCACGTGTTAGATCAGCAGTTCACAGAAAGTGGTGTGTGCTCAAGACGCTGTCAAAATGTCTACAAGGTCTGAACATTTCCCGTGGTAATTCTAAGACACCATTTGCCTCTTCTTACTCTTTTGGTGTGTGTACTGATGGTGCAAAAACTATGCAGGGTAAAGCCACCGTGCTTTACATGAATCAAACTCTTTGGACAGACACTGAATTCTTCACCACTGCACACTTGAAGTTAAAAAAAAAAAAGACAATGCTAGTTTCCCTTAAGAATGTCCTTGATGAAGCAGTAAAAATGATTCATTTTATTCTATCTTGAGTCTTATGGGCACTTCTTTTTGATATTCTGGGTAAAAAAAATAATAAAAAGAAAAGTGGAGGGAAGTACACAAAGATCCCTTCTGTTATACCCCAAAGTGTGGTGTTTATTCTCAGGAAAACACTTGTATGATTGAGTTGCCAGCTAAACTAGCCACTTTTTTCATGCAACAGCATGTTTACAAAGAAGAACAACTGACAGAAGAATGATGGTTACTCTGACATGAATATTTAGCAGACATTTTTCTCAAGGATGAGTAAAATGAGCCTACCATTTCAAAGGGAAGAACTGCCAATATCAGGATCCTGTCTCATTTGCTGGCCCCTCCCTCCACAGCATAGCTTTCTCTGATGCCCTTCCCCACAGCATTGTTCTGGAACCTGTCTCCGTCTTAGGCTCTTTGCATTTGATGTTGACCCTACCTGAGATAGTCTTCCTTGGGTATCCCATTGGCCGACAAATTCAGTGTTTTCATGCCTTTGCTCAGATGCAGATTCCTCAATGAGGCTTCACCTGACCATTTGGACTGCTATTCATTCCCCCTCCAACCACTCTGGTTTCATTTATTTGCCTTTTTCCCCCCTTATCTTGTATCACCCTTCCCTCTCTCTGTGTCATGTCCTTAATTAGTGTGGTTATTGTCAATTGTCTGTATCCCCACTAGAAGGTCATTTCCATGATGGCAGTGATCTTGGATACTCTTGTAGCCACTGTGCCTGGAACATGGGGCTCAGCAAACTTTGTTAATAAGCTTGCCTGGGTAATTCCCAGAATTTAGCTTAACTTATTTACTGTCAGTATAACTGTGTCTAGGAGTTCATCAAGTGGTGGAGAGGGTAAAAAGTCATTTCCTGCAAAGACGACATGGGCAAAGGATCCCGAAGAGTTCCCCAGAGCTGGAGGGAAGAGATGGGCAGAAGCCCCATCACACCAGCACAGAAAGAGCAATGAACTCTGCTCCACAGCCAGGCTTGGTGTGCCCAGAAAGGCAGAGATGGAAAAGTAAACCTGCATCCCAGGCAATATGTAAGCCAAGTTTAAAGTTTTAAAAGATTTAGGGAAGCTTCTTTCTAAGCATCTTCAAAATTCCCAGAGGGCTTTTCTTATGTGGTGGGTATTATAATGAAAAAAGACCCAGACGTGACAAGAGATACATGGGTAAAGACAGTTATTAAAGCAAGAATGATTGATTTCATAACATTCCAAGGTAGCACTCTTTAACTCCAGATACAGCCACCTCTCAGTGTCGGCCTCCCTCATTTGCATAGGTAATTGACAGCTTGTTAACAGCTCATTAAGAACACTGAAAACCATGTGACAACTACAAATGGGTGTGCGTACATGGGGACAGAATCTGTGAATTGCATGATATTGAGAACTCAATCAGATCTCAGATTACAGGTCAGAAGACAAGTTGATCGACTCTAACGGTGAAAAAAATAGGAACATCAGCCAACTTTTTTTTAAACTTCATTCAAAAGCCCTGTTGTCCATAGGGCAATAAAGAAAAGCCCTATATATGACGATTTTCAGGGCTCAGCTCCACCAGATGCGATGGATGATGTGAATTTAACATAAATACCTAACCGCAGATCATTTCAGTTTCTAAAAACACGCATTAAACTGCTTATGCAGTTTTAAAATTTGTTCTTAAAATTCACCTTTTTCATAAACACAAGTCATTTAGACACTGCAATCTAATATTCTGCAAGTGAGAAAAATGTAAAGTGTAATTTGATTTTAGCCTATAAAAAGGAGATAAGTTTCCTGATTTGCACACAGTTACTATCGGTAAATTTGGAAGCTGCATTTTTTAAAAGAACATTTGAATATAAATAGTGCAAATAATTGTTACATCAGCAAATCTCTTCTGACTATCAGATGCCGGTGCAGAAACCCTCTTTTGCAAACTGTTTCCCTGAATGGAATAGTAAGTTTAAAGGCTCCCATGTGCAGCCGCGGTCGAGAGCTGTAAGCTCAGTGTTCATCTATGACCAAGGGGTGCTCTCCACACCCACAAAGCCTGATGAGTCTTACTTCTCATCTTCTTGCCTGCATCTACCAGATACAAATGGACAGTAGGTATGGACCAAGGGGTCCAGTGAATGCTGCCCCATGCTCGGTCCTTGGGAATCTGAAACCATTCACAGGGGTGCCGGCCAACCTGGTCCACCATGCTGCCCAGCTCCAGCCAATTAGCCAGACCCACTCTACACACACTCCTTCTCCCCTACCCCTGTGCCTTTAAGTCAAGTAGACTTCCCTACCTGGTCTACTCTCCCATCCTCTGTCCTGTTTAAGTGGCCAGTTCCTCCTCATCCGATCCGGTTCAGTTCAAAGGACTCTGCCAAGACAATGGGGACAGAGCACAGAATCCTAGGGACATCCAAGGACAGCCACCCAGAGGCCTGGCTCCACTACTTACTAGCAAAGTGATCTATCCTAGATTAGACATTTAAACTCAGAATATCTCAGTTTCTTCATCTATAAAATTGGGATGATCCTTAGAAATCTTGGCCATGTCAGTTCGTTGAGGTAAAGCCATGGTGCAGAATAGAATCTGGACCAGAATAAGAATGAAAATTGATATGAATCATAGGGCCTTGAAATTAGTTCCACATCAGAGCCATCAGTTAAAGTGACCACTTGATCTAAGAAAAGCCAATCCAGAGGCTAAACGGAGCCACCCACAGTGCCCTTGCAAGAAGAGAGGAATGGGCAAGGCACAGCCCTCGTCTCCAAAGTCTGAGCTGGAAGATGAAAGAGGATGGCGGAGGTGGAGGCTGAGGCTGCAGTTCTATGGTGGATGGAGAGCTCGGCAAGACCGTCCACAGCGGATCTGCTGCAAGCACGGGCCGCAGGGAAGCAGAAAGTGACTAAGCAGAAGCCCCAAGGTGGAAAGAAGACGCAACGCGGAGGGAGCAGAGGCTGGAGGAGGGCAGAGGAGGAAGGGGAATAGATGGGCACCAGCAGCAGAGGCCCCTCCTTCCTCTTGGGGGTCTGCCGTCCCATCTAGTTAGGGGTTGGCAAGATTTCTGACAAAGGCCAGAGGGTAGGTGCTTCAGGCTTTGCAGCCCACGTGGTCCCTGCTGCAGCCACTCCACTTTACCACTGCAGCGTGAAAGCAGCCGTAGACAATAGACGATGCATCATCCTTCAAAGCACGAGCATGACTACTTTCCAACTCAACTATTTATAGAAGCTGGTCGGGGGCCATCGCTTGCTGGCCCTTGATTTAGTCCATCCCCTGGCTCAGTGATGCTGCTGCTCAGGGCTCTCTCCAGGCCACCACAGGACACCTACTGAGCATCTTATGACCATCTAAGGACCCGGTACCAGCTCTTTCTTTACCTCCCCACCAGACACAAACCTACAGGTCTTCAGGGGGTAAGTGCTTACTCAGAAATTACCAGAGATTTTTGGTTTGGAGAGTGCTGAGTGAGAACATCTAGGTTCGTAGGTGCGCACATCCTGAAACATATATGGACATCCCTCTGCCAGTGTTCCTCATTGTTTTTTTTCCCCCCATATTTCTGAATTAGCCCAGCCCCAAGCAACATTCAAAGGCAGTATCACGATTCACGAAGTAATGATACCAACGTCAAAAAGCAAAGGATATTTTTTAATATCAGAGTAGGTGGCTGATGAAGGAATCAGTATTTTAATGTTCCTTCTGGGTGATTCTTAAACCCACTAAGGCTTGAGAATCACTGGCTGCACACTAATACCTCTGGGGAGCTTTAAAAAGGCACCAATGGCTAGGGTAAAGTTACCAGATTTAGCAAAAACAAACAAACACACAAACAAAACCAAGATGCCTGGTTCAATTTGATTTTCATATAAACAAATAATTTTTTAGTTAGGTAAATTTTTAGTGTGACCAAACATTCTCTCTAGCACCCCTAGTCTTGTTCTACCCTCAAGAATTCTCATTGCAAATCTTGAGGTCGCAGTTTATCCTCTCCCACACCCTTCCCCTCTGTAAACATAGTAAACATAGATTGCTTACTATGTCTGCGAGTCTGTTTCTGTTTTGTAGCTGAGTTCATTCGTGTCTTCTTTTTTTCTTTTTTTTTTTTAGATTCCACATATGAGTGATATAAAATAAGTAAAAAACAAATTTTGTTTGTATAGCATGGGCAACTCTATTCAATATCTTGTAGTAACTTATAATGAAAAAGAATATGGAAACCAGTGTATATATGACTGAAACATTATGCTGTCCACCAGAAATTGACACATTGTAACTGACCATACTTTGATTTATTTTATTATTTTTTAATTAGTGAGCAAAATTTTATTTTATTTTATTTTATTGAAGTACAGTCAGTTACAATGTGTCCGTTTCTCGTGTCCAGCACAACGTCCCAGTCATGCATGTACATACATATGTTCATTTTCATATTCTTTTATACTTCAATTAAAAAAAAATAGAAGAATTCTCATTGCTGTGGTCTGAGTGCAGCCCAGGCGTTGAAATATTTTAAAGCTGACGTGCAGCCTAAGTTGAGAAGCCGTGGCCTGAGAAGAGGCCTCTTTCCTCCTTCAAGGCTTTTGTTGGTCACCATGTCACGTGGCTTTTGGCTCTGGGGTGGGTGGAAGAGGTGGCCGTGGAGAAAATCATTCTTCCCAGGATGGGCAGAGGTTGCAGCTACTGAACATGGGATTGAACCATCCAGCGTGACGTCCACTGTGAAGCCATGTCACAGTTTCCTTCTTTCCTCGGCTGTGTCCCAACTGTCACCATTTTCTTCAGGATAGAAAAGAAGACTCTCCCACCACAATGTCTAAGGGAAAGAAGGCGACCAAGTGTGAGCCCCACGGCCCCCAGGTGGGAAGCAGGGAGCATCTGGAGGAAGGTGGGGATGACTGTGAATGGCACTATAGTTTGGAACGTGGGGGATTGGGGTTTGGTTTGTGTGCCTGTTTTTTAAGAGTTACTCAGGCCCTTAGGCTGACAGAGCTCTGCAGTGAACACAAGGACTAAAGCAGAGCTGTCCTCAAAGGCAGAGCGGACTGTTTTGCACAAAGTCTCTGCCTCAAGGCTCCCCCGATAGTTAGTACTTAGCCCATGTGGAAGCTTCCCCTTCCTGGGGTCATGAACTTGGCCAAACTTGTTACTCTGCTGATGAACATCGAGCGAGAGGTGTTCTCTCCTTAGGATGGAGAATTTTCTCCCTCTGTTCAGTGGTCTGCACTTTGCAGGAACATAGAATAAAACTCTAGCATGGAACAATCAGAGGAGGTTTTAATAATTATATTCAAAAAAACTAATGGTACCATGGACCTTTCCATACAGGGATGGATTTTAGCTTCGATCAATCTGGAAGCTAATCTCTCCAGCTTTTTGAATTATTTGTGTCCTATTCTTTATCCCCCACTTCACTTGAATCCCTTTAAATATATCAATATACTTATTTTATTGCCCTTTCAAAGTGTCCTATTATTTCTACTTCTCATGGTGCCCATTCTCCAAGTTAATGTATCTTCTTACTTTCCATTCCAGCATCTTCTTTCCTAATGGAGTTTTGTACATTTTTGATTGAGTTTATCTTCAGTATAGGTTTGGTTTGGTTTTGCTCTGTTTTTAAGTCTATGGGTGTTTCGTGGACCCAAGTTTCAGAACGTTCTCCTAGGGAACCATTTTGCATTTGCTTCTATGGGGACCCTGGACCCATACCTTGGTTTCTGGGCTTGGAATTCCCACATCACAAGTGCATTGTCAACTTGGACCCTACTCATAGGCAGCATAGAGGTTTGTATCTTCAATTTCTCATTAAAACCCTTTCTCTCCTACCCGGAGTTCCAAGTAGAAGACAAGCTTTTTGCCATTTCTCCTGGTCTATCAGCTGTTTTGAATGTGCATTTTTTTATGCTGGAAGCCCAGTTCTGGCTGCCACCACATATAGACTCAAAGTTATATCTCCCGTCCCTGTGTGGGCAAACAAACTGCCAGCCCCCAAAATGAATAATCAATACCCCTGAAGGACACTACAGTATCATCAGAGTGAACCCTCATTTCAAGTACCTAGACATTCCTTTCCTTCTGAATTCATATATGCATTTTTTTAATGTCATTCTACTTCTCCAGAATTTCCACGTATCTGTACCAGGAAGGCAATGCTCTTTGTCTCTGTCTGCCTTGTTGTTGAAACCAGACATCTGAAAGCTACTCTTGCAACCAAAGAGCCAGAGACCATGAATTCTTTCCAACTCTCTCAGAGGCAGTTGGCAGCAAAACAAAGGATATGAATGAGGAGTCTAGGTTTAGATCAATAAAATGTAAAGAGCTGTGGCCGTGGTTTTGCAGAGATATTCAGAAGCAACTCAGATAAAGCAAAGCACAGAGGAGACAGCTCCACACAGGGTCCTGCCATTTTGTAATTACAATGAATGATTCAGGACAGTTGATCAGTTTCTATATCTGCTTAACAAACCATCCCAAAACTTTGTGGCCTCAAACAGCAATCATACCTCATGATTTTGTGGTCAGGAAGTTGGAGAGGGCTCAGCCGGGTGATTCTTCCACTCCAATGGTGTTGACAGAGATCACTTAGGGGTATTCGGTTGGTAGAGGGCCTGGCTTGAAGGACCAAAGGTGGCTTCACTCAAACGTCTGACACACCCCCAAGGTTGGGTGGTGGGACTGCTGACCGGACCACCCTCCTGTGGCCTCTCAAGTAGTGTGATCACAAAAGACTCAGATTTCTTCCATGGCTTCAGATTTCAAGAGAGAGTGTTTCAAGTGGCAGGAAGTGGATACTGCCAGGCTTGAAGTCCTGAGCATCAGTTTGCCACATTCTTTTTATCAAAGTAGGGTTCATCAAGCAAAGTTCAAGGAGAGGGAACTCTTGGCAGCAGGGATGTCTAGGAAGTTGTGGCCATTTTTCATCTGCCACAGTGAAGCCGAGGGCATGGGCTCTGAAGCCAGGCAGGAACACAGGGAAACTGACACCTTTTCTAAGCTCCTAGGTGCTGACTCAAATAGGCTCTCTAAGCTCTTGTTTTTCTCATCTTAAAGAGAAAAATACATAACATGAAATCAGATTGAAATATTTTTAGTTGCAAGTCATGGAAAAACTAACTTACACTTAAGCAAGGAGGGTTTTATTTTTCTCATAGGAGAAGGCATGAAGCAGGAAGCCCCAGGCTGGTGCAACAGTTTAACCACACTGCACAAAGAAAGCTGCCTTCTCTGTTTCTACCTAGCCATCTTTGGTGTGTTGGGTCATCACTGAATGGCTGCAGGATGGGTGTGAATCTTCCAGAATCATGACCATGTTCAAAGCGAAAAGAAGGACAGCGATGCCCTATCCAGGTTGGTCTTCTCTCATCAGGAAAGCCAGTTTCTCAGAAAGTCATGGCCGACTTCTTGCCTCTCATTGGCTGGAACCTTGTTACAAAGTCACTCCAGCAGCAATGTGGTCTGGGAAAATGAGTCCTCAGCTATGTAGGTTGATGTCATTGCAAAATATGCTTTTGGGGGGCAAGAAGAAAGAGGGGACAGGACAATGGGGAGAAAATGGCATCTGCCTCAAAGACATGCCAGGAACCAGACATGTCTTAAGGCCAACACGATGCCTGGCCTGTGGCATAAACTCAACAGCTGGATTTATTGTTATTAGTTTGGACCCGATCTCGGTCAACCAAAAACACGAGGTAGTTTACTAGAGGAACGCATTCAAATAATGGCAGCCCAGAAATGAGACTCATGAATCAAGTCAGAAGGCACTGGGAGAAAGCAATCTTCTTTATAGATATTTGAGGAGGAAAGTGTTTAAACTATGAATTGAATAATTGTAGATTGAAGATATTCTGCTCTTGGCAATCAGGACCTTCTGCAAGACAAAATAGTTATCTAAACAGAGACTGATGTGCAGTATATATATATATAAAAAGCAAATCAAAAGTGCAACAGGGAAGAGGACCGGCAGGTCATGGATGAAAAAGGGAAAAACATCTGATTTGGACCATAACAAAGATAATTCCCTTAGATAGTGACTCTTAGTGAGATGATATTAGAAGTGAATGTCCCACTGCATATAATTTATGATTTGAGGTATATGATTACACTTAAATTAAGTGTACAATAAATTCTAAATAGAACCCGTACTGTGGGTTCAATTACCAGCACCTAATTGGTTTGCGACGCTCAGTACAAGTATTTACGAAGCACTGACAACGAGCCCACTGCCACGTGAGCTGTCTCTGCATTTTAATCCTGGCCGTCCTTCCGTGAGGAAGGTAAACACGGCGTTTGACAGATAGTGAAATTAAGCCTTGGAGATACTGAGGGTTGCCCATCTCTTGGTAAAGGCTGTACTTGGACCCAGGCCAGATTCTCACCCAAGAGCATCCTGTTCACGCCCACCAGGTTGGGCCATGGCCCCGTTATCTCTGCCCATCACGCAGTTACGCCTATGAGAGTTTCCAGCAAATCCAGAAGGGAACGACCACTCCTCTGGAAGCATGTGCGAAAATAAGGTAACAGCAGAGACACCAGAACCGTCTCCAGCAGATGCCCTGCCTGTAAACAGAGTCTGGGGTAGAGATAGAGGGAAAATGCACTAAGTGCCAAGTTCTCCCACCTCCGACACTGGATCACTATCTACTGAGATCTTTGTTACACGGACTGCCTGACTCCCAGCTGCTTTTTGTACTGAGGTTTTTGGAAAAGGAGATTTCTTTTGTTAAACAAATACCCTATATTTTATAACCGGTTTTATACATTTAAGACTAAGAGTCTATCCATAATCACTTCCTAGACAAAAGTTCATCGTCTTAAACCTTGAAAAACAACGTTTATTTTCTGCACACATTTTGGGATTGGGTTCCCAGCGTATAGACCAAACACATGTTTAGGGCACAAGGCAAACAGAAGAAGCATTTCCCCAAAGTCAGAAGCAATGTTGGGAAGAATTTGCTGTTTAAAAAACACATCAGGGTTATCCTCTTGCTGTTCCGGTTGGATGTTATTTCTAGTTGGAAGGACACAGGAAAGAGGTCCTGGGTTGGTATGCTTGGGATCTGGATATTTTGGGAACTTCCAGGTCCCTGTGCAGAAGCTGCCCACCTCTCCACTGGCGTCACAGGGCAGACCCAGCAAAGGAAATATTGAGACTGCTGCCCTGCCCCCACCTGCCTCCACCTGCCTCCACCTGCCCCCATCTGTCCCCACCTCCTCCATCTCTCCTGTGCTGTCTCAACTCTAAGGCAGGGTCCAGTCTGTGTGCCAAGTAACCTGATCTTGGCCAGAAACCAAAAGTCAATTCTTAGGAAAGACACAAAGAAACCCTAAAAACCAGGACCAGTGACCACTGTGGCCTGGCAGTCCCTCCTCCTCTCCTGACAAGGCAGAACGAACCGCCACAGGTCTCCTCCACCAGCATGTGCCCCAGGATGTCTTCAGCCTCTCACAGAGGGCTAAGCCCTCATGCTGAGGATGCCTGTGTGTTCACAGGCTCACGCGCGCACACACACACACACACACACACACTCGTTCCGGGACACCCGTTCATTCAGTTCTCCCCTCAGCAAGTATTGTCGAAGACCTTTTCATTCTTCCTCTCCCTCCGGCCGGCCTCTCTCCCGCCTCCCCCCTTAACAACTCCCTGTTTTATTAGCCTTATTACTCTCTTACGTGGCACACGTAGTACTGCCTCCTGCTCCATCAGGCCCCGCCGAGAGCAACGGAAGCGGGCTCTCCTCGCCATGACATCTGTCTTGGTGGCAGCCTCCTCGGGCGGTTTTCTTGGCAGCCTCCGCGCTGCCACCAGGCCTGTCGGGTGGCTCCGCGGCTGACGGCTGTCACCACCGCCTCATCTTACTGGCTTCTGGTTTACCTTTTGATTCAGAAGCATTTGCATGCTTTCATCCCTGGGTGGACAAAGTCCTCAGCGAGTCCCCCCACGCCTGCCTTCTGTGTAGGAAGCTCGCAAGGAGGGAGATCCCGGGTGGCTCCTTTGAGGTGTAAATGGGAGGCCCGGCTGGTCGACGCCAGGCAGAGCCCAGATGCGGGTGTGGACTGTCCCTAGAGATGCTGTCTGGTTGGTCCTCTCCTATGTTCAGAAGCTGCTTTGTCAACGACAAGGGTCCCTCCACGTCAATTACTTTATTAATCACCCAGCTCGACAGCCTGGTAATTTGGGGGTTAGAAGGCACAGAGTTCTTTCCTCTCTGGCTGGGCATAAAGCCCATTAATGTACCTCCCCTCCTCTCCAGAAAATTCTTTCTTTGCCTTTGTGCACATCCCAATGAAACAATTTGAAACTGCAACTCTTCCTTCCCAGGCGGGCACGGAAGCGACGACAGGGTTAAATTGCTAATCGAGGTTTCGTGAGGTCTGCCAGAGCCGAGTCTCCAACACTTACATCTGTTCAACAATTATTACAGCATTTTTGTCATAAAAAATTCAACACCCTGAGTGTCGTGCTAGCAAAACCTGAAAATTTATGCAGTGAATAGAATAGCTAATTTCTCTGAGGAAATGCAGGGGGAAAATTACAGATTTTACTTAAATTCTAAACACCAGAGCACACACATCTGACGCCCTCCTTGGGGTTTTGTCACAATGCCGGACCGAAGGAGGACTTTCCAGCCACCGAGGGGCAGAGGTGGCTCTCAATGCAGGTTCCCACCTTCAAAGCAGCCCCACCATGGAAGTCGACTCGTATCCACACACCCACCCTGGGCGTCTTTCAGCGACCTCTGCCCCCAGTTAAATCCGTGCGTGGCGAGGAATCAGACTTCAGTTCTGGAGCAAGGGTGGTGAGATTGGTGTGCGTTTTTTCCGCTTCTGTTTTTCCAATTTGCCCCACACCTTTAAAACAACTCCTTGGAGAAAATAAAGGGACGGAGAAGGACTCTCACAGTTCTGAGAGTCTTTATTCTCCTTAATTCATTCTAATGCCGTCTGATGCTTGTGACGGCAGCACCGGAGTTGCCTCTCTGCTCCATAAAGGTCTGGAATTTGGATTTTATGCTAAAACTAAAGCTGCCTAGTCAGGATGCCAGTGCAGTGGAACGAGATGCTACAGGCGATCACTGACTATCCTCCAGGGCCGGAGCCTGACTCCCCCGACTGGGTGTTTGCTACCGTAATAATCATTGCATCCGGGATGATGCAATGTCACCCCAGTGGCACCATCAACATTACCCAGATTTTCAGAAATTTAACTGCAGAGACGGGATGCATTCTACTCTCTTTTAAAGATGATTTCAGGGTCTCTGACTTATTTACTCTGGCATGAGATGGTCAAAGGGCCACCTGCCTTTGGCTCAAGTGCTCTGCGCATAAACCCTCCAGGTCAGGTGTGAGGGAATCGAGAGAATTCACCGCCCGGCGTTTATTTATTTACTTTTAATTTTTTTGGTGGTAGAGGGAGGTAATGAGGTTTGTTTGTTTGTTTACGGAAGGACTGGGGATTGAACCCAGGACTTCGTGTGTGCTAGGCACATGCTCTACCACTGAGCTATACCCTCCCCTCTCACCCCTGGCATTTATGTCTTAACCAAAAGCATGTGCAGTTTTCAAATAAAACAAACACCACACTTTTCTCCTTTAATTATTTTTTGTCATCTTCCCCTGCTTCATACCTTTCTTAAAGGTGAAATGTGTCCTCTGAAGAGTCCAGAGAGGCTGCACTCTGATTAGCTCTTGGGTGGATATGCAGACAGACACCGCAGACCCAGCCTGTGTGACAGGTGGTGACAGCGACAGCGTGCAGGGCCCCCTGCTCCGCGGCCCAGCTGCGCCTGGGGGCACAGAGCGCCCGCTGGGAGGAAGGCTAGGCCCCACCTGGCTCCCGGCCGGCACCATCCCCAGGCACTGGTGTCAGCCCGGGCACTGCCTCTGGCTCTGTCACCCCGCAAGGCCTCCCAGTGGGCCCTCCTGCCTGACATCCCCCACGAGTCTGTTCCTGGGCAGGAGAGCTCTGAGCTGGGGGCTGTGAGTGCAGTTTGTCAGCCAGAAGAGGGCCGACCGGAGTGACCTCACGTGCACCTGCCCCGGGCCCTGCACGGAGACAGCCAGAAAAATAACAGGGACCCTTGCGGCAGCCACATCACCGTGGATGCTGCGCCCCCATCATGTCTGTCCTAGCAGCACTTTGTCTGTTTCATTTTCAGCACCACCAATGAAGTATATATTGTCATGCTCCTTCTCCAGCTGAGGACTCTCGGGATCAAAAGATGAGGCAGATTTGCTAAAACTGCTCAGGACGTAAGCACGAGGGCCAGGGTCAGATGGTAGGCTGGTCAGACCCAGGCCCTTCACCCAACTGTGCCCCCAAGGCCACTTTCCAGGTGAGAAGCAAGCTAAGCATGTGACGTACAACAAGAATGGTAACAAGCAGACCTGTGGGGACAGCTGTGTCTCTGGTGGGGAGAGGTGGGGCATACGACACCCTGCCAGTCTGTCATTCAGGGGACAGAGGACAAACTAGGAAACTCAGCAAGGACACAGGGAATTAGCTTGACCTGAGAGAATTACGATCTCAGAGGCCTAATCTCCAACAGGAGTTTCAGTTGTCCTCTTCCATCCTCCTGAGCTGTGATTTGACAACTATGTGTCCCAGAGGGGAGAAGTTTCAGGCCCCACCATGGTGAAAATGGTGTTACAAAGCCCTGAGGTCCCCGTGTCCGTCAGCATTGATCTGTTCTTGTTTACTCTAGATGTCCAATCTTGAAATCCAGGCCCTGGGAACATCTACTCAGTGAGACTCCCTGTTTTCAGCCCCTCCCTGCTGTTTGCAGAGACTTCTTTGTTGACAGCAGGGTCTCAGAGCCAAGCTGTACCCTGGCCGCCACCATACGAGGCTCTCTACACCTCAGCATCAGCACACAAGGATCACTTTTGTCTCCAAGCATTAGTTATTTGTAGCTGTGTAACAAATTACCCCACTACCAACTCCAAGGACAAATTCTTGTGCATGCAACTTCCAGGAGGGTCCAAGTTCAGCATAACCCTGTATTCTGAATTTTCAAGTGAAGTATGCCATTGTATTCATTTAATAAAGCAATCTATAAACACATAAATAAATATGACTTCCTGATGTTCCTTTGAATTAGCTGACATTACTAAAAGCTGGCATTTCAGAGAAAGTAATCAGGGCCAACAGAGCTCAAATAACCAAATACATACAGAAGGACTCAGAACTGGAAATACCTTAGTTTTGTTTGTTTGGTTATTTTTTCCCTCAAAAGCACTCACATTATTCCAAACAGTCATTCTCTTAAAAAATGCATTTCTTAGAGAAAGTTTTAATCTCTGGGGAATTTTTTTCCTACAAATTTGCAGTGCTTGTGGTTGAGTCACCAGGTTACCTGCAAAAGAAAGTAAAATGTGGTTAATTTTAGGCTTCAAAATTGTTTCTATCAAGAGGCAAGTGAAACAGAGTCTAATGAGTTTTGAGAAGAAAATGGCATAATTCGAGAATTTTATACCCAGCCAAGGGATCTATGTGAAGGAAAAAGAAAGACACTCAGCTACACAAGAAAGTATAGCACCACTGTACTCATCCTGGAAATTAAGATCTGAAGATATACTGGAAATGACTGAGCAATGAGTCAAGATGAATAACCCAAGGATAGAGAAACTATGATTCAGGAAAAATAGTGTTTTGAGTGTAGATCACTGCTATTACACACACAGTTAAGCCCAAATCATTTCAGTAAAAAAAAAATTAGAATTCAAATATTAAAAAGTCATGTTGAACAAAGTATGTAATTTAAAAATAATGAACCACCTCAAGAAGAGCAAAACAAATCTAAGGACAAAAGAAGCTAAGGATAAAATAAAATCAGATATTAGTTAATTATACACTAATGTAATAGCATTAATAAAAGTCATAAGAGATGGTATTTAGGAAGAAAATAAAATAGGCTACTATTAAATCCAAATTAAGAAACAAATATGCAGAACTGGATATGAGAAAACAGATATAGTCTCAGATGAGACTTAGAAATTATAAAAATATGTAACACATAGTCTTATATAAAGATATTTGAAACTAGGAGATAGGTGATTTCTGGGAAACAGAATAACAAAAATTCACCCAAGAAGAATTGGAAAACCTGTAGCCATGGGAAAAACATGAGAAAATAATTTGCAACATAATTACCTCCCCAAAGCACACGTCATTCAAGTAATTTTGCTAGTTCTTCCTAATATCAAGACATAGCTAATTATTAATATGGATTATTTGATCCAGAGCATACATAATAATGGGAAAATCTTCCATTCATGCTATAGTGATATTTTATATTCAGATCAAAAGCTGATCTGAATAGATTCAGATGATGAAGCCACGAAAAAAGGAAACTAGAAATCTGAATTACTCATGAGAACACAGGCAGGATTCTATATCCACTACTAGCTAAGTTAATTCTGATACACAGTAAAAGAACTCTAGAGATTTTACTAGGGACATAAGGAAGGCTTAATATTAATAATCTATTAATTTAGTTTATCACATCACATTAAGATGCCAACATTGAAAGAAGTTATATGTATAACATGATCTTTATAGAAGCCAAAATAGATTTCATAAATTCACCACTGATTAAAAAAGAAAAACTTTGAAGCATTTGAAGTCTGGAAGAATACCTCCTTAATATCCTTAAGACCATGTTTTTTAAACACGAGTCAACATAACAGGTAATGCTTACATCCAAGATGTAGTTCCACTCAAGTCAAGATTAATGCAGGGACGTCCCTTCCACCGGGTCATACCTGGCAATGCCCTGTATGTTCTAGACAACGTTATGAAATGGGAAAAAGAAACATCGGTTCTATGAATCATAAAGAAGAAACACACTCATTAATCATTCACAATCATTAATTTCATAAATCATTAGATCATATATCGGGTATACCTTCCATAATTAACTGGAAGAAAATATTCAGAGCCGTAAGGCAGTCCAGTTAATTAAGCAGATACAAGATAAACCACCTGGACAAAGCTGGGCTACAACATGAGCCACCTCTGGACAAGTCACATTCAGAGCAAACACCAAAACAACATCCAGAAAGAACTGGGCAAAAAAATACACATCTAGTAAATCGTGGCTTTAAAAATGTCAAAGCAGTTTCACGTTATGTTACAGAGAGAAAAAGTTCTATAAAATCTTCTTTAGGCATCTCTTGCCCCAATTTTCCATTTATTTACCCCACATATCTGCTGCTTCTGATCCTTTGTTGAAATTCCTCTACATTACCCCAAAGTTCACTCAAAATTTCCCGCCACCCACTGTGTTTAGACAGAAAAGATAAACCAGCCCATTCTTTCCCAGTTAATATCTATACTGAACACAATTCCAATCAAAATATCCATTTATTATTACTGTTTTTGGCAGGGCCAGGGGAGATGGATGACTTTAAATTTCATTTGGAAGATTTAGGTGAAAGAACCTAAGAAAATTTTGAAAAAGTAATACAAAGGGAAGAGACTCTACTTTAAACTGACTATTATAAAATCGTAACAATAACACCTGCAACGATCTAATGCTAGCGCCGTGCCTGTAGTAGGTTGGAATAGCTAGTTCCGAAGCAGACCTGCGTGTGTGAGTGCATGTGCATAAACTTACTATGTAAAAAGAAGTAATCAAAATCTAACTGTAAAGAGATTGATGATCCAATAGATGAAGTTAGAAAAGTGACAGTTCTTAGAAAGAGAGGCCCCATTTCAGCTCATCTCAGGTAGATTATATTTAAATTAAAGTTTAAAAATAAATAAAAAGGGCTTCTGAAAAAAACAGACAAATACTGAACATTCTGGAAAACTTAAAACATTCCCTAAGCATCAAAGTCATGGCAAAATCTATAACAAAGATTCTCAATACACCTTGAACACAGAAAACTTTAAAACTTTATCAAGTACCATCACCAATTAAAATGCAATGCCAAGAAGTATGTTCGCTACAAATATATCGGAAACAATATTAATGGCCTGTAGATGTAAAGATACTCAACAAATTAACGAAACACACACACACGCACAAACATCTCAAAAGGAAAAAATGGGCAAAGTATATAAATAAATAACTCAAAGGAAAAGTAGATGTAAACAGCCAAATAAATAAAAGCCATTCATTGGGGTTAGTCATTTGAAACAGAAGATTAAAGCAACAAAGAGTTGGCACGTTGACCTTGGTTACCTTGGAGAAGTGTGGCAAGAGGAAACCCTCCCTTAGTCACTACTGGGAGGCTAAGTGGGGTCTGTACTTCAAGATGGAAAGGCCGCTGTCAGCCCAGAGTCCTGCCTGTCATAGCGTTAACAGCAGTAGTTGCTGAATGAAAGACTAATTAAACTTCCAGGGGTAGCGTGTTCAAGCAGCTTAAAATATTTATCTATTTTTGTTCTCAATAATTTCACTCCTACAAAAGTATCTCTAGGAATAATCAAATATTCAGATAAAGGTGTATTTACAGGAATGTTTACTGCAGTATTAACTATAATTTAAACAGAGATAGTGAAAATATCTAATAAAGAGTAAGCGGACATTCATATAATTACACTGTAGGCGATTTAAAAAAAAAATGATAGTGTTCCCAAAATATGTAATGGTATTGGTTAATAATGTGCTGTTACTGAAAAAAAATGGATGATATGTGTAAATACAAGTGTGTGCATACATATATACACAAAGAACCAACTTTCAGAAAGTATGTATTTTTCAATATATAATGTGAATATTCAGTATAGGTGAAATATAGGTGTGTGTGTGTGCACTTACACATGCAGAGATACGCACGTTGGTCGGCCCAGGCCAGCCAAGCCCTCCAAGGGGCACTCTGACTTCTACCGTCTATTTCTTTACTCCTGGACCGCACTGTAGGGGTGCGAGCCAAAAGAAGTCAAGATCAGCCTGTTCCATTTACACGTAGGGTAGCTAGATTTAGCAAATAAAAATACAGGATGTCCAGTGAAATTTGCATTTCAGACACACAATGAATAAGCAAGTCAGAGACTTACTGATTGCTAAAAAAGTATTCATTGTGTAGCTGAGATTCAAATTTAACTGGCCATCCTGTGTTTTATCTGGTAACCCTATCCAAGAGTGAATGTTTAAAGAGGAAAAAAAAAAATAACTGTAAGATAGAAGGGAATAGAGTGAAAATGAGGAGAAACCCAGGGACCTGGGTGTCTAGTCCAGCCTGGGGAGGTTGGAAGGAGAGAGGGCAGGCGTGGGAGAGGAGGAGGGGCAGCGGGGACCTGGGCTATGGGATGGGGAGTGTGACCTTGCAGAGACAGACGAGGGCTGAGCACTGAAACATCCAGACCATTCATGTTTCAGATATCAGATCAGTGCTTCTTCTGCAAGTGGCATCATACTGAACCAGGGCACAAAACGGCCCAGCTACACTTGGCCTGGAGATGCAAAGCACAAAGGTTGGCAGGGTCAATGTGGACGTGCCAAGGGGATGGAGAGAGAGGTGACTGTCGTGGAGTTTTCTCTACATGTGTCCATATTTTCCAGATTTTCTGCAACAGACATGATTAACTTTGCAAATAAGACAAACACAGAACTTGTTTTTAAAGCCTGACCTCACATGTGCCAAGTGTTTGTGGGTTTTGGCAGGTTGATCCTACCGGAGAGTGAGAACCCACACTGGGCATCCCGGCTCCTGGTGCCAACCGCCAGGCTGCCCCTGCGGACCCCGGGCGTGTCTCCTAAGGGAGTTGCCTTTCTGTCTGAAACCAGAGTCTGAGGCTCATCGGCATGAAGAAACGGGGCCAGCCCCGGAGTGGGTCACTTCGGATCACTCACTCCAGACCCCACCGAGCCCCTGAAACTGTTCTTTGCCGACTGATCAGACCTCGTTTCTGACCTTTGCTGAGAAGGAGGAGCCCCGATGATCAGACCTGGGGTCACTGCATCTATGCCTGCTACCTCATCCATGCTGTGGCTGCCTCTTGCATACCTGGCCGCATCTGGCCTCCACCCAATGCTCTGCTACCCTGTCGAGTAAAGGGATCGCTCTGTGAGGCACTCACGGTGCACCAGGCCAGGTACCAGGAGTGTCCCCTGCGTCACCTCGTTGTATCTGCAAGTAGGTAAGGCTGTCATCATTGAGACTGAGCAGCTGACCCCCAGTCAGCCAGCTCCTTCAGCGCTGGAGCTGGGCTTCAGATCCCGCCTTGATCAGCACCAGCCATGGTACCGTCTACTGAGTTACCTGCTATGATCCATCCCCGGCAGCTGGTTTTCCAATGAAAGAATGAGGCTGGTTGTGTCCAGGCGAGAGACAGACATGTGCCTGGCGCAGCCCTCGTGTGACTTGCAGGTATATTTGATTCATCTTATGCAGTGTCCTTATCATTTTTAAGATAGATTTCTTCCCTTAAACATTTGGAGATTTTGCATCACATGCCAGATTTCTGGCTTCTTTTATTTTTCTCAGTTTTTTTTTTTTTTTCTGTAAAACGTGTAAAGGTCACAGTCCATTTACAGTTATTACAAAATGTGGGCTCTGTCGCCCGCGCTGGACAATACATCCTGTAGCCAGTCTTGCAGCTGATAGCTTTACCTCCCACCCCCCTCCCGTATCACCCCCCAACTGGTAATCACTGATTTGTTCTCTGTATCTGTGGGTCTGCGTCTTCTGGATCATATTCACTAGTTTGCTGTATTTTTTAGACTTTACGTATAAGTGGTATCACACAGTATTTGTCTTTCTCTGTCCAACTTACGTCACTCAGCATAATGCCCTGTGAGTCCATCCCTGTTGCTGCAAAAGGCAATATTTCATTCATTTTTATGGCTGAGCAACGCTCCATTGTACACGCATAGCACCTCTTCTGCGTCCATTCATCTGCTGATGGACACCGGTTGCTTCCATATCTTGGCAATCGTAAACAATGCTGCTGTGAACATTGGGGTGCGTTATCTTTTCAAATCAGGTCTGGCAACAATGGGTAAGAGCCCGTTACCCCTAGAAATTTCACTTCTTCCCCTAGTGGCCTGTCTGTGATCTACACATTCAGTATCTGCCTGAACCCTGTGGGTATTTGTGACCATTTTTTTCAGGCCTACTCAAATGGTTTTATTTTTATTTTCATTTCATTTCATTTTCTCCCCTTAAAATACACTCTGCCCTGGGTAGCCCAACTGTCTCCTGCCTCTGGCCAACCTTCTGACACCTCTGTGGGACCTTCCCTGGCTCCCCTGAGTAGAGTTGCATTTTCCTATATCAACCTAGGAATGCTCTATTCAGTTGAGAGCCTACTGTGTGATAGGCTGTCCTTTGCAATTTTATTCTCATCAGGCTCCAAAAGATCAAAGGTAGAGACAGGAGTCCCAGGCAGGCCGGCTTAGCTCCTGGCCCGGGTGTTTCCCACCGGGCGCCCTGCCCACCGACCACTGCAGGTCATCCTTGCAGCTGTCTCGGCGCATGAGCTGGCCTGGACCCCCGGGAGATCAGCTCCTGCTTGAGCACCATGAACCTGACCCATCCACCCAGGTGTCCCAGCACCTGGCACTCAGCTCGGTGCGTGTGGGACCCAAGGATGCTGAGAGACTGAAAAAAAGAGCAAAATAGAGAAGAAAGGCAAAGAGTGAGGGGAGCAGGAGACTGAGTGGTTGAAAGGCTTGTATTCACCCCCCAGGGTATTTGAAGCCAGCACCTGGGCCGCACAGCCTTGCCCTCGCAGTCTCACGGGGCTGGAAAGCGGCACCTGGGGTTGCAGGGGGCCTGGCGTCCAGTCTCCTCCCGCACCGGAGCCACCACACTGCACGGAGGTGCCAACATGGTCGTTAAGTATTCGGACCTGCTTGTTCCCAAGCCAAAGCCTCCAACAAAGAGATGAAGTAAATCATCACGGCAGAGAAGCTTTCCCATAACGGATGGGATGCTAGAGTCTTGGAAAGTCATTGAAGGAAAATCTACCTCTTTCCTTTCTCCTGAAAACATCATTAGCCTTAATTTAAGTCAAGTAGTGGGTAGAAGTGGCAATCATTTCAGGGAATCCGAGTGACGATTGTTTAATCCCATTTAGAGACACTTTGAGCAATGACTTATAGATAATGAGAGATTTAAAATTCTTTGGTCAGTCTCTAGCTAAAGGCTTTTTACTGGGGGAAGGAGTGAGTAATTCGATGCAGACCATCTAGCCTTTCATAAGCTTTTATTCGTGATTTGTTGGACATGGATAACATAAATTTTGCTACCAAACTGTTAACAAGTTAAATTGGAACTTGGTTTCCCTGCTCTGAATGTGGCGTTCAGAAACAAGTGTAAAAACTGAAGGATCAATAATTCCTATTTGGTCTAGTATCTGAGGTAAGCGAACATGACTGCATTATTTCTATTTACTGAATATCATGTCAACAAATTCCCATCTCAAGGATAACAAAACAACTTACATTCAATGTCAGGGTTATTTATGTATACGAAGGGCGCACAATACATTTCACTTTTTAAAAAACTGCACTAAAGGTTCTTTATTTAAAATAATCCATGTTTTGATCGACTCTGCCAAGTAAAAATAATTTTGCACTGAATACGTCAGCTGTTGAAACACGTTACATCCCATAAAACGGACAGCGGCTTCAGGAAGAAAAACCCCACAGTGCTTGCTTTGTTTTGGGTATTTTTCCCCTGTTTATTGAAAGAAGCATGAGGTTAGTTTATTCAAGGTATTAATGTAAACATGGACATTTAAAAACAAAGATACAGCAAGAAGAGAAATGAGGAAGAAACTTCGCTGCAGGATTATTTCCAACCTATAGCTCTCAAACAAAGTGTGAAAAACCTGAAAAAACGAAATTTTAGTCATTAGAACCTGACAGCTTCCAGTCATAATATGCTGACATGTGTAACGGGAATGAAGAGGTTCTACTGGTAGAATGAACGTTATTTTTTTTTTTTTTAGGCGAATCATTTATTTCAGCTCCGTGAATCACAGCCCGGCTGCAGATCACCGGACGTTTATAAATGTCATCATACAACTTTTTGAGACTTTGTGTTTGTTTGTAAGTAGATTCCACTACGGACATTAATTTTTGGCTGAATGGAAGCATTTTCTGCAAGGCAAAGCGAAGGAGGTCTACTCAGAATGGAAAGAGTTTTCCCAGGGCCCCACAGAGGGACCCAGACCTTCGGAATCCTACTATTTGGTGCCCTGCTAAAGTGAGCTTGAGTTTTAATTGATTCAGCTTTTCAGGGAGAGATCACAGCCTCCCCCCATTCATTTATCATCAACAAATATTTCTTGGGTGGACCACGCAGCTGGCACTGTGCCTGCGGGAACACAGACACGACTGACAAGGACTTCTCCCTCGTCTGACTCTTTCGGGGGGTGGGGAATAAACAGACAAGCAGATGAGCACTTGGCACTGACAGAGGAGGTCGGAGATGGTCCAGGCTGGCTAGCAGAAGCCTCACCTGGGATGAGCAAATGCTCCGGGGTCAGATCCTGATTCTGATCCCAGCAATTCCAATGAAAAGTTATGCGGCCCCAGCCAAGGAATGTGGCCCCTCTGTGTCTTACTCTCTTCTTCTGTCAAATGGAGGTGTCCACCAAGCTTCCCCCAACCAGGGCTGCGGTGAGAACTCAGTGAGTCCATTATACACATAAAGTGTTTCTGGCACAGAGTGAGTTCTTTGGAAATCAGTAGGCATTGGCCAGGATCATGGTGGGGAATGACTAGACACCATTGAAGGAACCCAGGTGGTCCTGGTGGGCCCAGGGGACAGAGCATGGAGCCCACGAGGACTATTCTCATGCCTTGAAATCAGACAGAATTTCTCGTGCTAGATTTTGGACATGCCTGGGACTCGTGACCCTTGTCTTCTCTCTGGTCCCTCCCTTTCAGAATGAGAACGTCTGTCCAATGCCTGTCCCACGAAGGTATTTTGGAAACTTGTCTGATCCCAGGGGTTCATAGCTAGGGAGGAATTTTGCTTCTGAGTGAATCGTAACTTGAGTCTCAACCACATCTGACTTACTTGAGATTTAGATAAGAGTGCAGACTTCCTGTTGAAGCTGGAATGGGTTAAGACTTTCAAGGCTGTTGGGACAGAAGGAAGATATTTTGCACACAGGAGGAACATAAACTGGGGGGAGGGGGACAGAGGGCAAAGTCTTATGAGCTGAATTGTATCCCCCAAAATTCCTATGTTCAAGTCCTAACCCCCAGTATCTCAGAAGGTGAATGTATTTGGAAATATGGCCTTTAAAAAGGTAATTAAGGTAAAATGAGGTCATCAGGGTGGGCCCTAATCCAACAGAATAGGTGTTCTTATAAGGTCTTATAAGGTCTTCTCATAAGAAGAGGAGATTAGGAGACAGGTGGGTACAGAGAGAAGACTGTGGGAAGACAAAAGGAAATCATGGTCAACTGCAAGCCAAAGAGAGAGGCCTCAGAATGAAACCAAGCCAGCCTTGATCCTGGACTTCTGGCTGCCAGGACTGTGAGGAAATAAATTCCTATTGTCTAGGGCCCAGCCCACCTCCCTCCAGTCTGTGGGACTCATTCATGGCAGCCTTAACAAGCTAGTATAGATTTCAAAAAGAGACCCCTCTGCTGGACCCCAGAGATGGAGGCGCTCTGCTTCATACCATGTAAGGCAATAATCATGGGGAGGCAGAGGGGAGCCGAGATGGGTCCTGCCTGGCTGGTACTAGTCTGAATTCTGCTGCTAATTCACGCGGTCACGTCGATGCGCCCACTTCGACCCTTGGGTCTTAGCTTCCTCACTTGAAAGTGAAGGTGTCAGATGAGATCACCCACCACTACCAGGTCTTCCTGAAGCGGCTTTCTGGGAAATAGAGCAAATAAAGTCCTGCCAAGCACCCTTTTCCCCAGCAGTGGGGTTGCATGAGAAAGAAGACAAGAGACTAGCAAGGAAAGGGTGGTTTTGGTGGGTCACAGATTCTGGAGTGCAGGGGGGAAGAAGGAAGATGAAGATTAAATCAGCCATCACAAACTGGCATCCTGAAATTGTCCGGGGGATGGCCAAGACTGTGTTTTACAAACCCAGAAATTGTCATAAATCTACCCAATTTCTAAATTAAAAAAAAAGTCAAAGACCCAACCACATGGACACACATTCACCATTTTGAAGGTCCTTCGAGTGGGGAGGACACACTCCTGGCATGCCTTGATTCTGCGCTCACTGAAAGAGAAAGCGGAGGCAGAACCAGGGGCACCCTGCCCTGTGTTGTGGAATGAACTCAACTTTGGGGGATCCTGAAATGGCCGTTGACAAAAAGCCTTTCAGAGAGTTCAGAAACCTACAAGTATGTCGCAGGAAGTGAGGAGACGAGTTTAGGGGCAGGTTAATCACAGGACAGGAGAGCAGGGGAGGGGAGCTCAGGTATCCTGAGTGATGCCGCTGTTTTGAGTCATTTAATTTGCATTCTTTCTTTCTGTCTCCACCACAGAGCCCTGAGAGGCGGGTTAAGTCATTTATAGGGTGATTAATTTTCTTGCAAGGGATGGAGGTCTATTCCCGAAGGTCTCACATAATTCAAAACTAGTACAATTCAAGATTAATCCTCTGGAGGAGGAAATGTAAAACAAGGTTTGCATTATTTCAAAATCTGCACGTAAGTGAAGACTATTAATACATTATGTATCATAAGCTCAGATTGGCGAGATTCAGATTCACAAAAAAACACCACCCCACCCTGCACATGATCAGGGGCCAGGGGAGCTCATTACCAAGTGCAAGATAAACCCTGTATTGTTAAATGGACCTGAGGCCAATATGCTCCAAGCCAGACCACTTCTCCCGGGAGCTCATGCCCCAGACCCTGGCGAGGCCTTGACCAAGGCAATCCTGAAATGCCCGCCTCCCCTCTTGCCTTGGACAATTGTTTCCTGGAGGCTGGCTACCTGTGAAGAGACAAGACAACTTCATGGCCAAAATCTCATCTTTGACTTGAGACAGACATGGGTTCAAGTTCCGGTTCAGCTAGCGGGTCTTGGGCAAATGTGAAAATAACCCTTTTAACTCTTAGACTTCTTGCCCATAAAATAGCGATGATAATAATAATGATGATGTAACAGGGGCGAACAAATCGGACTCCAAACTGGATTTCTTTTACTTTCACCTTTGCTTTCTATTGCTTTTACTACAAGTTCATCACTAACGGGATGCTGCCTATTAGCTTAAATTAGACATAATGGCCCATCTCTGGGAACCCTGCCTCCCAGGTAATGAGCGTTTAGCTAAAATATCTTTGTTTCGCTCACGGGAAACATCGTGACCAGGCCCACCTGTGAATGATGGCAGGAAGGAAGGAATTAACACATCCCCTCTGGAGGGTGACCGGAAACAGGAAGGGTTTGACTTGCCTCCCTCCCCTTTTAGTACAAAGGAAGCTTGGATTCTAACTCAAGCAAGGTGGTTCTTTGGGACTCCAGTCCACTATCTTTTCAGTCTGCTGGCTTTTGGAATAAAGTCACCATTCCTTGCCCCAGCAACTCATGTCTCAATTTATTGGCCTGTCACGCAGCGAGCAGCGCGAGCTTGGACTGGGAAACAGTACCTGATTCAGAGGGGTGTCTCAGGGCTAAGCAAGATCATGAACACCACGCACATCCTTCTGCGCCTGGCACGTGTAGGTGCCTGGTAAACACTGGCTTGTACCATTATTAATTTACATCTTCCATGACCTCTTCTCATCCTGCCCGTTGACGGTATCACCATTCCCGTTTTATAAGCAAAGAGCTGGGATGTCAGAGAGATAGAAGGTTAGTTCAGTTTTTATAACTAGTAAGAGGACAGGGAGGAGCCAGGAACCCAAGTCTTCCTGGCTACTCAGTTCACACTCACACTTCGCACAAATCCCTCCTGTTAGAGAAGATCAGGGGCAGGCGGGGCCGCCCCGGTGATTGGAAACCACCCAGAAGACTGAGCCTCTGCAGCCGCCATACTTTCTCATGGAGCTGTTACCTGTGTGACTGGTTAGCGCAGGCGTGCTTCTTGGATGCTGCCAGCATCTCAGTAATGCTGGGACATTATGTGCTGTAAAAACAGAACATCATTGCTTACCAGGGGCTTATAAAAATAATTGCGATCCAGCCTGGCCTCTGTCACTAGTTATTTATTGCACTGCTCCTCTATTTGTTAATGCAGTTTATGTGAGTCAAACGGATAGTATGTAAATTAGGAAGCAGGTCAGACTTCAAGTCGAGAAGTGACAGGTATAGGTGTGACTAAGGTATTTTCAAACTTTTCCAATCCCAAATGGAGGAGGTGATACATTTGTGATGGGAGAGGAGCACGCTTGGAATGAAAAGGCTGGAGGCCCTCCAGTTGGAGAAACCAAGGGTTAAGGTCTCAGCTGCCCCTGCTCCCTGCCCACTGCTGTAGTTCAGCATCACGTCTCCCCCATTGTCCCCGATTCCATCACTGCGCCCCTCAAGATGCATTTCCTGCCCCTCACTGCCGCTGGACTAACACCAAATGCCTTTTATCATTTTATAATTGTTTTTAATCTCCTGGACAACACCACACATTTCTTTAGACTGGCATGGCCATGGGATCTTAACCATTTGTTCGTTGAGATATTCAACAAAGGTGCAACATGTACATGTATATGTGTGTGTGTGTACACATATGTACACGTTGCATGTTTTGAGGGATATGGTGATAACAGATGAAGCGTATTTTGCCCTCCGGGAGTTGGAGAATGAGCACGTGGGTTGAGGGAGGTGTCGCCTTTAGCCAGGGATGTCTTTTTGGCAAACCTAAGTATGACCCAATATTTTGCTGTACTTGAATCCCAACTGGGTTCTGGGGCTCCCTGAAACTTTTGCAGCTGTTGAAGTCAAGTGTGAGGACCTTGAGTTTCAGATTCACTGAACCGGTCCACAATCTGGGGGCCTTCAGTTAAATGTGCCCAATCCTAACAAGAATATCTGGTGTCCAGCCTACTGATGGTTTAATAGTCATTCACCCTACACCTGTACATGGCTGGTCCCTCCCCGCTCCTTGTGGGTGGCTGGTTACCCCTCACCCCATCTCAGGACCTCTGTGCATGCTGTCCGATGTCCCCTCTGCCTAGAATATTCATTCCCTCTCTGCACCCTCTCTAACCCATCTACATAATCATGTCTTCCCGATCTCCAGACCAGGTTGGGTTCTGCTGTATTAATACTCTCAAAACACCATTCACTTTTCCTTTATTGCATGCATGGGGATGGGCAGCAGCATGTGTGTGATTATCCAATTACAGTCAGTCTTCCCAGGAGGACAGAGACCACATCTGTTTTTGCTCATCATGGTAGCTCTAGAGTCAGTGCCCAGAAGTGTTCATTGGCTGAATGAGCTCAACAAGTAGCCTCACGGAGCACATCCCCAGTCAGATCTGTGTTGCTCTGAAAGGACTCCAGCGGAGCGTGGAGCACGAGGCAGAGGAAACAGGATGAGAGGCAGAGGGCCACGAGGAAGCTGCATCAGATGCGACGGCGGCCCTTCCACTCAAATCCTTCATTCATTCGTACAAATGTACTTATCGTATCTGTCATATGCTGGGGACACTGCCTCCTAGCCCTTGACCCTAGTGGGAGAAGACCCTCCACACAAGCAGCAGTTGTCAACTGCTGTGAATTCTAACAGCAGGGGGAAGGAGGGAGGGCGTAGACAGTGACCAGCAAGGGGAAAAAGCAGGAAACATCATCCAGGAATAAACAAGTCCTCTCAGTGTGTGGCTGACACCCTTGCTTAAAAATAATGACATAAATGACAGAGTCAGTGCCAGAAATCACCATCCAAAGAAGAGAAGATAATACCAAAGAACTGACTCATGCCCAGAAAGCCACTCAAAATCAGGTAAGTTAGAAACTATGACACTGTTCTCAGTTGAAAGCACAGGGTCCACGGGGAGCTTGTGTTCCCCGGGACACGGGATTGAGAATCAAAAGCCCCCAGCATTGGCCAAGATTAGTTAGAGTAATAACAGTCCTAACTACCTGTGATCGAGCATCTGTTATGTGTGTGTCACAAACATCACTTCCATCCTATCAACCACCTTCTAAAATGGACATAATTTGAATGATCCGATTGTCAGAAGCATTAAGTAAATTCTTTAAAGACATACAGAGATTGAAAGGAAGAACCAGGACGTGGATCTCGACATGTCTTGATAGACAGCCTGGAAGACGGCCCCAGCAGTCCCCGCCCTCCTGGTGCTCCCGCTCTGTGTAATGCCCGGCCCTTGAGTCTGGGCTGGACTTACTGCCTCACTGCTCATGAACAGAATCCTGCAGAAACAATGGGTATCACTTCTGGTGTTGGGTTACAAAAGGACTGTGGCTCCCATCTTGGGCTCGCACGTTCTCTCTCTCTCTCTCTCCCGTCCCCTCTCCTTCATTCTTTCTGCCCTCGTATTGAAAGATTCAAGCTGCCATATTGTGAGTAGCCCTATGGAAAGGACCACATGGCAAGAAACTTTTCTGTTTTTGGCCAACAGACAATCACAACGTGATGTTCTAAGTCCACCAGTCCCCGAGGAGCTTGCCAACAGCCACGTGAGCAGCTTGGAAGAAGATTGTTCCCAAAACAGCCTCTTTTGAAGTGACTACAACCCTGGCCAATGCCTTGCTTTCAGCTTTGTGAGATTCCCTACATCAAAGGCATTCTGTTAAGCCATGCCTGGATTGTCAGCCCACTAACACTGTCAGATAATAAATGTGTGTGTGTTGTTTTAAGCTGCAAAGCTTGGGGATCATCTGTTATGTAGCAATTAATAACTAATATATATTTCTAAATCCAAAGTCCATGCTCCCTCACAATCACCATAACATGCTGTTTAAGAGAGCCCTCCACGTGATGGCTCCCACCACAGCACTGACCCCAACCCAAAAGATGAAGTGACTCACCAAATGTGCATGTTGAGTTCTGGGTGAGAAAAAAATATTAGCGTGTACATCTCAAGCCAGCTCCTGTAAATGAAACAATTAGTACAGTTTACTACCTGCCAGGGTTTTACAGTTAATGTTTTAGTGAAATTGTCATTGAAAACAACCGTTATAAGAAATTGAGTGCTGTCTCAGTCTGAAAGTTCCCTGAGATGCCCAGCTTACTAGAAAAGCCATAGTGAAGAAGCAAGCCCCGAGAAGACATTCCTTCACTTATTCGTCTGTCCTTGAGCACCTTTATGTACTAGGCACTGAGAGATACAGCCTGCAAGTTTTTTTAAACCATGCTTTGGGATAAGCACCCAAACAGATACTAAGACGGAGTCAAATTGGATAATTCGTGGGACCTACAAAGGTCTTCTGCAGAAATAGCCTTGTAGCTGGTCCTCATGAACCAAAGTAAAGAGGAGGAGAAGCACAATTGTCTTCCCAATTAATTTACTTGCCCATTAATTCAACAAACATCCACTGAGCATCCTCCATCCTTATCATGGAGGTCGTGAAGGAGACACAACCAGAGACACTGTCAGCATCAAGAAATACAAGAGCAATTTTCAGAGAACACTTAACTGAGCAATTGTGAAGAACTGATCAGAAAAGTAACAAGAGATAGAGAAACATCCCCTATATTAGTGAGGTGGGTTCTCTGTGCAAGTCTTGCTGAGGAGTAAAGACAAGATTTGGCCCCTGTGTAGGCCATGTATACCGCCATCCGAATTAGGACATTTCTGAGCACAAAAGATGGCAGCATTGATCATTAGTTTTGGACGATCGGATGAGCTGTGTAAACTGTAACTGTTCCCAGCAAACCAGGACAGTAGACTCTTAGCTTCAAAGAACTGACCAAGGTTAGCTGGGACCTCGTTAGCAGAGAGAATGACACATGCTGCAGCTCTGAAGCAGAAATTACTAACTGCAAATTACTGCAGAAGTGAATACAAGTATTTAAGTGTGATGACAATAGGGCGTATTATAGCATGCGCTCAATGAGTATTTGTCAGCGGGAGAAAAAGAGGGAGGGAGGCTCAGCATGAGGAAGACCAACCTCTGGCAAACTAATTCCGCCAAAACCACTGGGCTTACTGACGTCTTTTAAGAACTTTGACCTGGATTTTGTGTCTTAATTGAACTCTGATAGAAGCACAAGGATCGCCCAAATTTGTGAGGATGGCTAGGGCAGAGTGCAAAGGTCATGGGCTTGGATGCTGGTCTTCAACCACAATGCCAGCATTTCGGTTCTGAACCTCAGTTTCCTCAACAGTAAAAGAGAGATGAGAACTCTTACCTCAAAAGGCTATTGTGCAAGGAGGGAGGGCATAGCTCAGTGGTGGAGTGTGTGCTTAGCATACACAAAGTCCTGGGTTCAATCCCCGGTACCTCCATTAAAGATAAATAAATAAAAACCTGGTTACCTCCCTCCAAATAAAAACTAAACTTTTTTTTTTTTTTAAAGAGGCTACTGTGCAGTTGAAATGAGATAATAACACAGATAATAGCACAGTTCCCGGCACACAGCCTCACTTAACACATCTTCTCTCTACAAAAATCTCAGTCTCATGTGTGCTGAACATACCCTCGCACAGCCTTAATTCCTGCCTGAACGAACAACAGCCTCCTGATAAACATGAGAACTCAAAATGGCCAGAGGCACTGGGGCCAGGAGGGAGAAGTGGGAGCTTACTAGTCTTGGAAGCACTGCACGTCTTCTGAAACCAAGAGTCGACAGCAATATGCCTAATTTCACCAATGAACAAAGAGCCAAATAGATTTTTTTCAAAGAAATTTGGATAATTTGACCATTTAAAGAACTAAGTTGAACAGATTTTAATGGCATTTTAAGTCTCAGAAAATAAGGCTCCTTAATGTAAATGCTGACAGACCCTTAACTATAGCAAGACATCCATCGTCACAGTAATAGCTTTAAGAGGAAGAGAAAAACTCCTATTTACATTTTGAGTACCAGCCTATTCCCTAAACACATTCACATTTGAATCAGTCACAAAACCAAGAGGCCACCTTGGACTGACTGACAGGTGTCAGAGCGGCAGCAGGATGAGCAGGGATCAACCTCTAAAACCACTATGAGTGATCACTGCCCATTTAAAAATCAAATGTTATGACTGAATTACACTTCCCAACTGGCAAGCCCGTTTTCTACCTCATACTTGCAGACATTGGGCTGGAATGGATGGGCAGGTTAAATACTGGCTGGTGGTTCCCAACCAGAGATCCGCTGGGATCCAGATCCAGGAATCCACAAAATAATCCCCTGTCCACTTGTGGGTTCTGCACAAAGTCCAGCCTAACACGAAGGAGATGCGAATAAATGTTGCTTGAAAGACAAAATAGAACGAAGGCAGGAAGACAAAGAGATGAGGAGGAAAGAGGAAGGGAGGAAAGGAAGAGAGAAGAGGCAGGTCAGAACTCTGTTCAGGATTTCAAAGGCAACCCCAAAGATGGCCCGGTTTATGTACCTACAAGTGCCCTGGGCCACGCACCACTGAAAGGTAGACATGTCCCCAAAGCCGAGATCATCACACATCAATCTTGTCAAACATCCAGGTTCAAATCATCTTTGGCTGCTTCTTCTGTTAAGCTCTGCTGCTTCTCCAAGTCTGCAGATGAAGCAGGACATCACTGATGGGGAAGGACCCTCATCATTTCGGTCAAGGTCGTGGTCAGGGTCATCTCCAACCCCATGCCTCCCAGTCACTGTCCTAGCCCGCTCTCATCGCCTCCCGCCAGGCCTATGGCAAAGATTCCCGACTGGTCTCTAGTCTGTCCCTTAGATTCACTCGTCACAACAATCTCCAATGTCCTCTCTCTAGAACAGACATCGGACACTGACACCTCTTACAGAAACCCTATTGTCTGCTTCTTTTGTGTTAGCTCCAGCACCCACAGGGAGGCCAAGCCTCTGGTCTCTGTTTTCTGGGGGCCCTCTCAGCTCCAGCTGGGGAAACGGAGTCCCAGAGAAGAGGAGTGCTGAGCTCAAAGTCACCGGACAGAGAAGAATTAGCTAAGCAGGCACCGGGGCTCCAGGCTCCCAGCCCAGGCTGCGGCTCCTCCATCCAGGCACCCAGCCCTTCCCAGATCTGGAGCCACATCCTGGCGTCACCGTGCCAGCCCGAGTTCTGCCTCTGTCTTGAGAAGTGTCGATCTGCATCCCAAATGTGCCAGCCATATTACCATCATCAACAGACTTCTTAATGAAGCTGCCAATACTGTCAATGGCATCTTTTTAATGACACTTCATCAAGAAAAAGAATTCTCCCGACTCCCTCTGACATGGCCATTTGGTTCCCTTGCTTTATGGCAGTCTCAAGACGTTCTCTGAGTAAAGATCACGACGGCAACAACAACGACGACAGCAGTAATAATAATGACCGCAGCTAATATTCACTCAGTTCTAATCCTGTGTCAGGGACTGTCCTCAGCGCTTTAAATGTAAGGTGGGGTGACTGGATCAAATACATAGGGATTTAAGGAACTGGCAGCCAGGCACACTTAATAGCCAGATCTTCCTTCCCTTGATGTTAGATTCTGACTTGGCGAAGCTGCACCTGGCACCGTACACGCCATTTCTCTAATCCCTGGTGCAAACCTGCACAAGCTTATGCAGTACGACACCCGGTTTGGGAGAAATAAATAATAGTAATAATAATAATCATAAGGCACAGGGAGAGCAAGGCACTTGCCCAGGGTCGGCCAGCTAGCGGATGACTGGCAGAGTCAGACTCAGAACCCACGTCCTTGGATGTTCAAAGCCTTATTGTTGCCTCAAGCTATACCAGGTGCTCATCCATCAAAAGTTTCTGCCATGTGATGGATGTGCCAGGGGTTCAGACGGCTGGAGAACAGGGGCAAACACTTCACTGCTGACTCCCCAGAGAACTGCACCACAGCCACACTGGGAATTTGACAGGCATTTCCTGGAGAAACCATGCCACAAACGGCCCTTTCTATCCCTGCTGCTCTATTTAGTACTTTAAGACTGAGCAGACTCTTATGGGCTAACCATCTTTATCAAAACGTATTCTTCTGAGAAGAAAAGTTATTTCAAATTGTAAACAGGAACATGATTAATTCCTAAATGGTGGACAGCTTTTTATCCATAACCTTTCAGAATCAGACAGCCACTCCTGTCATCAATATTCTCACTGAAGGATGCAGATTTTCCATGGATGTTTAGACTAGGGGGCTGTGTGCATGTGCTTTGACGACCATTAGGTACCAATTCGGGGCCTCCTTGCTGCCCACCAGTCACGTGATGGGAAGAGATTCACCCAAGCTCCATGAACAAAGCCCAGGTTCCTCCTATGTAAAATGGGAGAATGACACTTATCAGGGGCTTAACGCAAGATGTAGGTGTTGATAGTTCTGGACGCCTGGGGGTTGGCTGGTCACTGGGGGTAACAGGTGGGCCCTGGAGCCTGGATTTCTCTCTGTGGCTAAAAGGCCTTGGAAAATGACTTCATCTTATCTACACAATAAAGGAAAGAGTAGCTTACCTCAGGGCTGCTGTGAGGATGGAATGAAGGAATATATTTAAGGAGCTTAAAATAGATTTATAAGATGATTGTTCGTAGGATCTTCTGGGCTTCTTAGCGTTGGCCCTACTTAACATCATATACATGTTTCAACCTGTATCTCGTCCACCTGATTCTAATGCAAAGAAATTCTGTTTGCAAAATCATATATATATATTTTTCAAATGAGGAAAATACTAAGATTCAGAATTGGCCACTGCATTTGGAGAAACTTTTCTACCAGCCCATCACCATTCCACCATCTAACCTAAAACTGATTGATTGATTGATGCCTAGAAGGACCTGAGGCCACTGCCCTTTGTCAACAGATCCCATGTGAAAATGCCTTTTTAAAAAATCACCTTTTTTCCCCAATTTCACTATGTAAGCACCAACAGCCCTCCTATTATTTAGTAATGGAAACACAGTTTTTAAAGCTACAGAGCATGGTTTTAAAAATAAAAGCTTTGTGCATCTCTCTTCTGGCCAAACAGATCTCTATGTTGGTTCCTCTCCAGTTAGAACATTAAGAGGAAAAAGATTTGGCACAAGAGGCTTTTCATAAAAGGAGAGACAAAGAAACAAACCAACAAAAATAATGAACAAGGAGAGGGTGAAAATGAAAAGTTGAGGGGCCATTATTCAGCCCTAGACACACCTCTTACTTTGGGAGCTGTCTCTCCCTGCTCCTTGAAGTTCATGGTTATTTTATTCTTTTTCCCTCACTCATCTCTTTGAAGTTGTCTTAAGGCGGCAGGCACAGTGGTTCTCAGGGGCCTGCCACCATTTGTGTCTCTCCCGCTGGGGCCCATGCATCTGTGCAGAGACTCAAGGAAAGCAAGGATGGTTCACTGCTTCTGTGTTCCAAATGCTCAAGATGAGGCTCAGCAAAAGAAATGATCTGCTCGAGGTCACCTGGTTCCAGCCCCCAAAGCTGTCACTCAAACTCCTCATGCTTCTGTTAAGCCACACCATCTGGATCAAAGACATCACTTCACAAACCTGAACCACGATGCCACATTAAGCTCAGCACACAGGCACCGCGGCACGTAGAGCCACAATGGCATATAACAGCGTGTGTGCTACATATAAGCCCAGGCACACGCACAGCAGGGGAGGAAAACCCACCAAGGAGCCAATAGCAGCCTTTCCAAAGCTGGGGGATTATGAGCGGTCTTTCTTTTCTTAACAACTGTTAAACAAAATGTTAAATAATGTGGTTATACTAATACAATAAAATAAATATATTTGAAAAATTCATTCTCCCTATTGCACCATGATTTCTGCCAAAGTTGCCTTTATTTAAAAAAAAATAAATTTTATTGAGGTAGAGTTGATTTACAGTGTTATGTTAGTTACAGTTGTACAGCAAAGTGATTCAGATATATACATATTATACATATGATATGATATATATCATATATATATATCTTTTTTTCAGATTTTTTTCCATTATAGGCTATTACAAGCTATTGAATATAGTTCCCTGTGCTATACAATAGGACTTTGTTATTTATGTATTTTATATGTAGTTTTTTTTCAGAGTCTTTTCCATTATAGGTTATTCCAAAATACTGAATGAAGTTCCCTGTGCTGTACAGTCGATCCTTGATACTTATCTGTTTTATATATAGTGGTGTGTATCTGTTAACCCCAAACAGCTAATTTATCCCTCCCCAGAAGTTTCCTTTAGCATCACCTAAAAAGTTAAAGAAAGTTAAACAAAGCCTCCCAAATTTTCCAAATTATTTCATGTGATACTTTTAAAGCACCTACTATGCTCCTTGACCAAGGCCAGACAGTATGAGGGCTGCAAAAACAGGAAAGACCTGTCCCATTATAATAGAGCTGGGGAGACAACAATTGTACCAAGCAATCAATCAGAGAGAGATCCAAGACCACGCATAACCAAATGTCCTAGTAAACCCTGTGACTTCCAAACTATATGTTTCAGGCAACACAGGGCAGCATTCTCACCAGCAACCTGCAATTCTTCAGCAAATAGTCCAGGCTGAGAGGTTTGAGTGGTTCATGAAAAATTCCCTATTTACCATATGCCTTGCCTCAGACTGCTGCTTCTTAATGCAGTGCTTTTTTTTTTCTCCCAACACCACTTCCAAGCTCTCAGAGTTGTATTGTACTAATAAGTAGTGATTTTTGGAGTCTCTAAATGTTAGACTGTATAATGAAAAAGGGCAGGGAAGTGTTTTTAAATACCAATGAATTCCAGCATCTTGGGCTGCCAAAAGTCTGGTCTCAACCTCCAGTTTCCAGCCCATGTGTCTGGGATTTGCACATGTCGGAAGCTGATGAACGGAGGTTGGGCCCTTCTACCCTCCTCTTAAGGTCCTGAGGAGTCTGGGCTGCTGGGAAGGCCGCCCCCCCTCAGAGGGGCCACCAGGCTGAGTTCTGTGCACCAGGAGCCATCGGCAGTTGTTGTGTGGAATCCCCACGCTTCTCTCTCCAAGGCTCAAGTCTAGGTGGAAAGAGTAGCCCTTGGGCATATTCCAAAAGGATATTCCCCTGCAGGACATTTAGGAACATTTACAGGAGGAAATGTGAGATAAGAAGTGGTCTGCAAAATCAGGATTTTTCATTCTAGGAACAACCTATAGCCCTTGCCCTCACAGCTCTGAAGTATCATCATGGAGAATGTTGCTACCAGCAGCTTCACGGTGGCCTTTGTCCAGGGGCTGCATGGTTGGCTTAATCCTTATAGTACCTTTAGGGAGACACTGTTAGTAAACCCTTTTCATCTTTAAGGAAACTGAGGTCTCGAGAGAGTAATTCACTTGCCCAAAGTCACTCATCTCTTAAGTGGAAGAGCTAGCATGTATCTGGCGCCCTGGCTCACCAGGCTGTCCTGACACTCATACAAATGACACACAGCCTAGGCACCCTCTGTGCTAGCTGAGAAGACCGCCTTGCAATCCAGTCATTACCCAGCAATGGGATAAGTCCTGGCGAGAAGCAATGGGAGCTAAACAATGGTGACCCAAGACACCTCTGCCTGGGAACAATGCAAGGAGGCGAGGGTGTGGATACTGGGGGAGGCAAACATGATTGCAGAGGAAAACTGATCTTTGCGCTGGCTTCTGGCTTCATTTGGACCTCAGAGCCCCATTGTTGTTTTCCATAAGCCCCACCTTTAAACCAGGGCTGGGCCTTGCAACTCTGTATGGATCTAAAGCCTCACAAATGCATCTGAGCACAGTCAGACTGGGAAGACTCTCTCCCAAAATTTCCTCTTCCGCAAGATGGGAATTGGAATGCCCACCTCACGGAACTGTTATGAGATAAGCAGTAGCCTGCGCTAGGTGGTACCCAGCCCTACCTCTGCAGACCAGCCGGCACTTGCTAAGTGATGTCAATCCTCCAGCAAACCATGGAGCACAGTTCTGTTCTGGGGGGCTCATCAGCACCCAGGAGAGGAAAAATCCTCGCTGAGAAGCCTGCCTTCTAGTGGGGGAGATGAAAAACACCCAGAAATGCCAACACGGGAGATCAGGAAGATTGTTACTAAGATGAATGGTGCCAGATACTTAGATGGAAAACACATAGAAGAATCATTTGGAGAAGAGGATTGAGGAGAATGCTGACTTCATTTCCAGACATGCTAATGTGAAAGGCCCTAATGAGACACCCAGAAGGAAGTGCTCACTGGTGTGTTAGGGTTCTCCAGGGACACGGAACCAATAATGTGTATGTGGAGAGATAGATGATAGATTGTTAGATAGACAGAGACAAAGACAAAGATAGAGACATAGACAGATTTATTATAAGGAATTAGCTCATGCAATTAAGGAGGCTAGCAAGTCCAAAAACCTACAAGGTGAATTGGCCAGCTGGAAATCCAGGAAAGCCAACAGTGAAAGCTCTAGTCTGAAAGCCAGCAGGCTCAACACTCAAGAAGAACCAATGTCTCGGTGCAAGTCCAAAGGCAAGAAAACAGTCAAGTCTCTGCACAACTAGGCAGGCAGGAAATATTCCCTCTTACTGAGCCTCTTTGTTGTAATCAGGCCTTCCGACCGGTTGGGGCCCACCCACATTAGGGAGGGCAACAGACTGCTCTGCTCAGTCTACTGATTCAAATGCTAGTCTCAGCCAGGAGCATCCTCACAGACGCACCCAGAAATGGTATGTGACAAATATCTGGGCAGCCTGTGGCCCAGTCAAGGGTTCTGATTTTATGTGACACATAAAAGTCACCATCCCAACTGGGCAGTTGGACAGTCACACCCAGAACTTGATGCTCCGTGGAATTCTCAATGAAAGAATCATTAGCGTGGGTGATAAATGAAGTACAGGAATGAATGAGATCACACAGGGAGAGTGAGGTAGTGGAAAGATCAGAGGAGCTCCAGTGAGGCCCTGAAGAACACAACGCTTAAGGGTCAGCAGGGGAAGATGGGCTGGTAAAGATAACTGAGAAGGACTGGCCAGGAGTCTTACCAACAGAGGCAAGGGTCCTTGTCGACATGTGGTTACCCGTAGTCGAGCGCACCTTGCGTCGTCAAGAGTGACCTCTTAATGCCGTTGGGCTGAGAGAAAGGAGGAATTGTGCCCATAAGCAGTTAGGGACAGGCACATCTACATTTAGGTGGAATAGATGAGACTTGGGGAGAATTTTGGAAAAAAAAATTAATTCTAGAGTTTAAATAAACAGCATCTTCCTGGACAAGGGAGTTAATTTACTACTGTATTTCAATTTCAGATGACCAATGAGTAAAAATAAAGATTTAGAGGTGGAAATAGAGAAAATGTGGGCTAAATGTTCAGAAACAGTGTGGCTTCAGGTACAGCTGAATCCAAGGGCTCAAAAAATGGCCTCATGTCTCAGTCTCTCTCTCTGACTTTGAGCTTCATCATATTTTGGCTTCACGATCAGGCAGGCTCTCCTCTTATAGTAACCCCTGCAAAGTCCAGAATTACATTCTCCAAATTGCAACAAAATCCCCTAATTGAGCCCCGTTGGCTTGACCAGTAACATGACTCTTTGAATGAATCCTGTGTCCAGGGAAATTCACAACTTCAGAGATCTGAGTTCAGGCAGTTGGCCAGACCTAGGTCATGTGACCAGTCATGAAAACCAGGAGTCACTTTTACCCATCCCAGCAGATGGAAATTTAGGGAAGGAGGCATGAGTCCCTGTCTTGGTCATCAACTGCTACATAGCAAACCACAGCAAAACTCGTAGCTTAAAAAAAAAAAAAATCATTCATTTTGCTCACAGACTTGAAGGTTGGTGCCGGCTACACTGGGACCGCTTGCCTCTGCTTCATGAGACTTCAGCAGAGGTGGCTCACTTGGGACTGGAAGACCCACCAAGGTGGTTAGCGAGTAGGTAGCTGCTCAGAGCTATCAACCAGGGCCCTCTGTTCCAGTTTACATGAGCTTCTCATGGACTGTCTTGGACTTGATGGACTAGATGCCAAGAGCAAGGTTCCAAGAGACCAGGGCAGAAGCACCAAGATTCCTTCTGGATTCACAGGTTCCATAACATCACTTCCACTAGATTCTGATGATAGAGCAAGTCCCTAAGGTCAGGCAGGTTCAGGGCTCAGGGAATTAGACTCCATCTCTCAGTGGGAGGAATAACCAGGACTTGCAGTCATTTTTATTCTATAGGGTCCCCTAAAGTTAGATGGGGGTGCAGTTATCAGAAGACGGAATGGATACTGGACAGGGAAAGAAATTACTATAGAGAGACTTTTCCACGTACTTCTCCATCCCTAGTGCCATGCTACCTGGTCATGTCGCATCTCTAAAACTTGGTTTTCCCACTTGTCACTCACCCCTAACAGCACAGAGAAGAGTCACCATGTTCAAATCCATCTGGCCCCACTGAATAGCTGAGGTTCCCTCAGTGCCCCTCATGCCAGTTGGGACACTCCCACAATGAGATGACTTGTCCCAACCACACTGTCGTCCGGCAGAGTTGAGAGGGGCTGTGAGGATGCTCGGATGCTCAGCCTCTGGTGTGTTGCACAGTGTCACAGGACATGAATTAGCTGTTTTATGAGAAACTCAATTTCCTTATTACAGGGCAAACAGCCACTGTTCTATGCTAACTAACTAGACGGATTCAATTAACGGTGCTAAATACAGTTCCTACTTGAAAATAACTTCAGTTTACTGCTTCCACAAACCTCATTACATTTGATTAAACAAAATACATAGTAATAGACAAAAGATGTTGCAAACTTTTGGCCATGGCCCATTGACCAGCGGGCCTGCAGCTCTCGGCAGGGAGGAGGAATTACGAGTCGGGGCCTGGGAATCAGACAGAGGGAGGTTGGGAGCTCAGCTCTGCCTCCCAACAGCTCTGGGACCCTGAGCTTAAGTTCCCTTATTTCACTTAAGTAGAGAGTAAGAGTCAATAAAAAGAGAGAGAGAGAGAGAGAGAACCCCATTTCCAAGAGTTACCATGACAAGGAAACAAGATAAACACGTTATGATGGGTTGAATTCTATCCCCCCAAATGCCTATGTTGAAGTCCTAACCTCTACTATAACTGCCTTCGGATTTGGAGATGAGGCCAGTAAGGAGATGATAAAGGTTAAATGAGGTCATAAGGGCAGGGCCTTCATCCAATAGATTTAGCGTCCTTACAAAAAGGGAAGAGGCAGCAGAGACTCTCCCTTCTCTCTCTCTGTCTCGCTCTCTCTTCCCACAGACACAAAGGGAATCCCATGTGAAGACACAGTGAGAAGGCGCCATCTACTAGCCAGGAACTGAACCTTGAGAGTGGACTTCTAGTCTCCAGGACCATGAGAAAGTGGGCACAGAACAAGTACTTGATAGACTCTTTGGCAGCTGCTACCTTCCAAGACCCCCTTTGGTAGCATATCCAGGACTAGGATGTCTAGAATACCTTCTTTGTAGAGATAAGCATTAAAGAAGAAAAAAAGTGCATGACCATCATTGCCAACAAAAGAAAATTAAAGACAAACAAATAAACTATGTGAGCATTTTCATTGTCTTCTCGAATGGAAACTTGTTGAAGGCAGAGGCTGTTATAATCGATTTTGGTTCTTCTTTGCCCAGCACAGGGCCCAGGATGTGCTTAGCCAACAACAATTGAAGAAAGATGCTAGTTGGAATTCTACTGGGCAAGCATGAAAAACAAACAAACAAACAAAAACATGGCTTCTCTTTGGTTGGGCTGAGTTCTATTCAATTAAACAAACACTCTTCTAAGGCTTCTTGCTCTCCCAAGAGCTCAGGAAAAATAATTGTTCCTGTCCTCAAGCAGGAAAAGGTGAAACACAGTTGTTTATCAGGAAACAAGGCAAGGGAGGCTACAGACGGTTTTCCATGTTCTCCAGGAACCCAGAGGAGGGAACAACCACGTTCTCCTTTAAAAGAATAGAAAAACCAAGTTGGAGGCCACTGCGAGTTATTAAGCCTTAAAAAATGGGTCACTAAAATCAACCAGCATTTATGAAAATGCCCAATAAAGGCTGGCAATCAACCCAGTTCTGCAATTAGTTAATGAGGAGTTAGGTCTCTGCAAATAAAAAAGAAATCCAGCCACAGATCTTGCCCTGATTTTGTCTTTCTTGTTGAAGTAAGAAATAATTGCAGAGAACAAAATTCCCAAGGGAGCCATATGGTGTGGGATTTTACTGCCAACCCAGGTGGTCAAGGCACAAATGCATGGGGAACAGGAGTCAGCTGCAGCTGCAGGAAGGGGCCTGGCATGTCCCATCCCATCAGTGCACATGGGTGTAAAGGCCTAAGTGTTCATGCACGCAACAAGCAAGAAGGGAAACTTACGGTCACCAAAGGGGCAAGGAGGGCAAGGATAAATAGGGAGTTCGGGATTAGCAGATACAAATTACTGTGTATAAACTAAACAACCAGGTCCTACTTTACAGCACAGGGAACTATATTCAGTATCATGTAATAACCTACAATGAAAAAGAATATGAAAAAGAATACACATGTATGTAGAAATGAATCACTCTGCTGTACAGAAACTAACGCAACATTGTAAATCAACTAAACTTCAGTAAAAACAGACAAGGAGAGGGGAAGAATGCAGAGGTCTCATGGGCAGTGGGCATTTGGCTGCATACCAAGGGCCAGGATCTCGAAATTAATGAGTAGGACTGAGTCAACTGTCAGAAAGAAACAGAGTCTTAATTCCCCCTCCTTCTCTGACAGGCTTTCATTCTCTCGCGTCTTGCCTTCTACTGTTCATCCATCACTCCTCCCATCCATCCAGTCCCCTCTCCCACACACCTGCCTCTCTCATCACCCTCCACTCACTTGCCACCCTCAGTTCTGTCTGTTCTGTGGCCTGAATTTCTCCTTTCTTTGTACTTCTGTAATAGGGAAGAACACATCTGATTCCATATTAGATCTGCTCCTTTAGCTCTAACCCTGTGCTCTGTTTCCTGTGCTTAGTCGTGCTGGCTCTGCACCTTCTGTAAAAGAATGTTGCCTAGAGCCTGAAATGTGCAGGAGAGCCCATTCTCAAAGCTCTGACCTTGAAGGGTGTAACACTTTCCCATTCATATAAAGATAAAAAGTTACAGAATAGAAAATAACATTTGTCTTGTTGGAGATTTACAGGAACATCGTGACCTGACCTACACGGAAAGTTCTAAGAACAAAGGATTCCAACACCAAGAAGTTTGCAACAGTAACCATACCCCCCTCCCCTTTTAGTATAAAAGGAGCCTGGATTCTGACTTGGGGAAAATGGTCCTCCAGGATATTAGTCTCCCATCTTCTTAAAAATTGCTAATCCCCCTTCTCTTTCTCCACTGCACACTTCATACTCAATCTCGCTTCAATTATCAACAGATTTTAAGGGGTTTTCAGCATGGAAAGCTCATCAGAGAACATTCTTGGGTGAGAAGGAAGCAGCAAAAACAGAGGATTTATAAAAGGGACATGACACACTAGTCATTGGGGGAATCTGATCTCATCTAGAATTGATTGCCATTTTCCACTAAAAATTACCCAGGAAGTTCAGGTAGTGGGAGTTCCCAAAAAAGATTCTGTCAGTGACAACTGGCAGCGTGTTTGTGCCTCTTTGATATCCTGATGAAATTTTCCCAACCTCGCTGCTTAGAATAAAAAATATTAGCACCTGTATACGTGGGAATGTGGACTGACAGAGACAGACCTCCCTCCACCTCTGACGGTGGTGCTTGTGTATGGATATTTTCTTCTGTTTTCCAAAATATTTATCGCTACACAGTACACAATAAAAACGGACTGACTCTCATTCTGAATCAGAGCAGAAGGCGCCCTCCTTCTCAGTTCCTGGACGGAGACGCACGAGGGCTTCGCTGCGAGCAGCACGGTGACAGGCAACAGGGCTTCTGTTAAAACTCATACATAATCAAAACAAATTGAATATCCACCCTTATTTCCATAGGGAGCAGCGCTATAATGATTAATGCTTGACAATGATATTTAATTAAAGCTTATTTACTTTATAAATACTTTCCCAGTATTTTTCCTGTGACATACCCAGCATTAACATTCTAAGATAATCTAACACATCATCGATGAAGACAAGGGTTGTAATAACAGGAAGAAACTCACATTGACATCAGGCACAGCCTGGAAGCATTTTTTACAATAAAGAATATTTGCAGGGCACAAATCTGAAAACAATTTGATTTCCAATGTCTAGAGTAGTTTCTTTCTTTCTCCAAACACACATTACACACACAGCCCTCAGATAGGTGTCTACAATTTTGTTTCACGTATTTTTGTCGCAAAAGCTCTCACCTCCTGCAACCCAGCCTCAGGCTTCGGACTTAATTAATCCTGCAGTTTCGGCTTCAGTATGTTTCTGCCTAGAAAACTCCATAGAGTCAGCACACCTAGATCCATACTGAATTTCAGACCAGAAATCTCATTTCCAGGTGCACTGCTTTAGGACGATGAAGCTCACATTATGAAATCTGATTCTGGAGATATATTTTAGGTATTTTGTAGTTTCCCCCAATTAGGGTATTTCACAAATTCCAACCGATTAGGTTTCATCTTAGACTGCCAATTAATTATCTTTAATATAACTGAAATTATGATCCTTTCCAGTTGGAAGCAACTTGATTTTACTTGTGCAATTTCTGTGAAAGACACAACAAACCATTTATTCATTTCTAAAAAAGAAGTTAGAAGCTAGAATTTGGAAAACATTCACATTTTAATTTTTAATTTTTTCTCGTTAGTACTGAGGTCAGGTAACTATAGAAATAACTGTTATGACAATGGAGGATCATCATTCATTCTGGTTCATAATGTTGTTTACACTCTGCTCCTAGACCCACAGCCTAAACAAACAGCAGGATTCTTGACCTTTGAAATGAAACAATTTAAGTGGCTGCCTGATGAGAAGAGAAACCCCAGGTCCTCCACAGGGAAGCCAAGGCACAGGTACCTAAGGGTACTGCTCAGTGGTGCTGCGACATGCTGGCCACACGTGGTCCTACTTTCTTACTAACACAGGACACTCCCACTCTCTCCAAGGGGTTTCTGAAGGTCTCCATTTCCGATGAACTTACCTAATTCAAAACTTACATCAGGTGGGTAATTCTGACAAAAGATGGCAGGCAGGTCATTTTTGCAGATTAAGAAGGGGATGTGATGTAGCTGTGGCATCCTACAGCATACAGTTCTCTTGGGGCAAAGTCAGAATCGCTTACTTGACATTAAAAAAAAAATTTTTTTCTGATTCACAAGATCTCAACTTGAGACAAAGTGAAACTTATATTTTCTATGAAACAATCTAAATTTGCCTATTTCAAATTGGCTCACGTGTTTTTGATCCACTGCATTATCAACCCCATTTTACAGCCTTAGTTGAGTCTTCTCCTTCAGAGAAAATTTAAGATAGCTGAGTATACAAACCCACCTCCACTCCTGGGGTCCTGCTCCATGTAAAGGAAGTAAAATCAGATAAACTTCAGGTTTGTCAACACATGGAGTCAAAGACATATAGAGGATGCCCTCAACACTCTTTTTTTTAACCACATGCGGTCCTGTAAGAGGAGTTCTTTCTACAGCTATGAATGACATTGGCTTTCAAATCTAGACGGCAGCTGGAAATAAACTGAATTGACTTGGTTCAGTTTTTAATTCATGAAAAATATATCGCTCTCTGTTGCACATCAGTTAATATTCCAAATACAGTGCCTTGCTTTTATTTCTAATCATAATAACGAAAGTGTATTTTATAACAAGGTGTTCTATTCCTCTCTAACTATTCATCCTACAGGTGTACATAAATGTTAAATGAGTTGGAGAGGCATTAAAGCCAATTTTAATGCTTTTAAAACCAAAGGTGACATCCATTTAGGCTGGCTTTCTAATAAATTCTGACTTTTTTTTTCATTTGAGGAAAACTATATAATTGCTAAGTTTATGCAATTTAACAAGGTATTTTTAGCCTCAGAAGAATAAATCCCTTTTAAATCACTGGTCTTTGTACTTATTACAAAGAGTTAATAATATAAGGCAAGTGAAAATAAATGCAGTTATTAAATACTGTATTGGTAAGTTGAGACCAAGAGTTACACCAACAGAGAACTGGGAAGGGGAGAATTGTAATGAAGTTAAAACATAAACAAATATATAATGCCACTTTGCAGGATTAAGTGCACTGTCTAAAAGAAAAATTAAAGGAAATAATTTAAATAAATGGTATAATAAGATCCTTTTAAGAGACAGCTGTTTGGATCCATATTTAGATTCATGTTCTTTTATCCATTCTATGAATAAAAACCAGCTTTTGTTATTTCCTTACACGAAACCATTTTTAAAATAAATTTCAAGTGCTATAAATCACTCAGAATGTACGTGCCCCTAATTCATGCAGTTTTATTGCCACTAAGGATATCATCATTCTTTCACACTTTGTATCTCTCTGTCTTTTTCTCCGAGTGCACTTCTTTATATAGTTAAAGTGTTCGGGTTTTTTTTTTTTTTTTTTTCCAATGTCATGATTGGGAACACACTTTTTCAAAACAAAATCTTTTCACAGTTTTAAAGGGGGAGACATTTAACACCCTTGGTAAATTTTCTTTACAAAGCCTGTAACCAGTATGTCAATAGACATGTAAACATCGATATATTTCAAATACCTATTTATGTGAATTTAGGAAGACTTAAAGGGCCCTCATTGTGCAAAAAGCAATGTTGCAGGCTGTTAGTCCAAAATACAGAATAGCCTCTTTGGCATATTTAAAGAAGAAAGAAAAAGTAAACAGCCAAGGTATTGAGACTTCCAGAGTGGTATCAACCACCGTACAGGGGTTTATTTCCATGCGGCGTCTGGCTTATGAACATTCGATAATGTTTCCATAATTCGGGCACGCACATCACACACCCATGTGCGCTATTGCACAAGCCCGTTACAACGAGTAGGATCAATTTATGCACATGGTGATTATGTCAAAGGATAATACACAAACACAGGTAAACACATTCCTCCTGTCAAATCAATTACAGAAAGTCCACACTGTTACTAATGTATCAGAGCCATAATGGCACGAACTGTGAAATAGTGTTGTACTTACACATACACGGTATAATCCATTGACATCTCAGGAAGACCAGCTTACTAATGAATCTGGGAGTAATAATTCAAGTATTTAAGTGTGCAGAAGAGGGGGTGATGGAGGAAAGAGGCCAACCGTCCTTCACCTGGGAACTAAGAGATTCTCAGTCATGGGACGTTCAGCACCAAAACTGGGAAGCGCCCAGGCAAATTGGGGCAACGTGGTAGCCCTAGAAGGAAGGAAATTAGGAATTCATCTTCATTAGGGCAAGGGCCACAGGGTAAGTGGTCTGGAAAAAAAAATAATAATAACCCCCCCAAAAATTACAAACCTGAAAAGAAAAGATTTGAAATTGTTGTTTAACAAAGATGGAAATTGAAGGAAATTTACCTTTAACAGTGGTTTTTAGTCTCAAAAAAAACAAAAAGTCCTCAGCATCCGAACACAATGGCAACCCCAAGGGATTCGCAATGTTTAATACCTCCTCATGTAAAAATGAACTGCGTTTTTAATTTTACTTTCTGAAAAAAACGGATTTGATTGGCCCAATATATTTTAATAGCAATTCTGAGTGTTCTGGGTGAGGAGTCAAAAAAATTTTACTTTGGTGCATACAGATTTCAAAAATGCTGAAAATAGCCATTGAATAAAATCCTGAACTGAAAAAAAGTCAGATCAATTTCACAAAAGATTATAGTAAAAATTTTTAAAAATCAGACCAAATTTCTGCCTTCAACCAGTGAATGATTAAGACAAAGTTACCAATGAAATAGGATAAAACCAATCCAGAGGCAGGCTTTTGAAATGTTACCCCCATAAAAAAGATCCCATAAAATTAATCTACCTGGACACTTTTCCATGTTAAATCATCACAGAAATAACTCTGAAGCTCTTAGGACATCGGTTATAAAATGCCTGGCCTCTGGCTGTCTAGACACACAGACCCACGAGGCTGTGCACTGGGATCTGCCCAATTCAACCTGCAGAAAAGCCGGACAAGAACGGTAGATGCGCTCCAGGAATACCTGGGATTTGTGCTCCTTAGAAAGAAGAGATCTATCAGGAACTCAGGAAAAAGGTGGGGGGAAAGGCCGGAAATCCCCAAATCATTCTCATTCATAGTATTCATATGTGACTTGCACTCCCACTAACAAAATAAATGATCTCAGTGTGGTCTTTCTCACCATTTACTTAAAATCTGCCATATACCGTGCATAGTAACACTACCATGTTGGTACAGGGTAACTGTATCTCCTTTAATAGAGGAATAAAAGCTCAGAGAGCTCAGATGACTTGCCCGAGTGGGGCTGGAAAGGCCCACGAAACCATGATTCCAGGTCCAGTGATCTGCCTGTCACAGGACAGCTGCCTCCCAGGTAAACTGCCACCTTTCAACTGATGGGAGTCCTCTTGGGGCACAAAAGAAAACCTTTACCTTCCAGGAGGGAGAGTAACAGAGAGACAGAATCTGAGCTTCCACTTCAGACGAATTCCAGTGGGAAATCCCAGCTTGCAACTGGCCACTTACAGGTAACAGACCAGCTCCTTAACCTCTCTGAACCCCAGCTTCCTCTCATGTAAAACAGGACCATGAGGTTCCTCAAAAAGTCAGACCTAATGAACAGCAAGGTCCTGCTGTCTAGCACAGGGAACCGCACTCCACACCTTGTAACAACCTATAATGAAAATGAGCATGAAAAGGAATATATGTGTGTATAACGGAATCACTGTGCTGGACACCAGAAACTAGTGCAACGTTGCCAATCAACTAGACTTCAATTAAAAAAATAAATTCAATAAAATAAAGTAGTTGCTCAGTAAAGGTTTGTTGAGTGAATAAATTTGTGAATGAATAAATGAATGACAAGGGCTTAATTTTTTAACTTTTAAAAATTAAAAATCAAACATAATTTTTTAATTAAAAAAAGTTAAACCTAGAATTACTGCACAATCCAACGATTCCCGGGTGTACACCCAAAAGAATTGAAAATAGGGATGCAGGCAGATACTTGTACATCCATGTTCACAGCAGCTCTACTCACAACACCCAACATGGAATCACCTCAAGTGTCCATCAGCAGATGAACAGATAAATAAAATGCGGCCTCTGCAAACAATGGAGTATTATTCAGCCTTAAAAACGAATGAAGTTCTGAAACAGGCGACAACAGGGATGAACCTTGAAAACATTATGCTAAGTGAAATAAGCCAGATACAAAAGGATGACTAGTGGCTGGATCTGCTTACATGAAATATATAGAAAAGGCAAATCCATAAAGACAGAAGGTAGACGAGAGGGTCCCAGAGGCAGAGGGGATTGGGGATGAGCAATTATTGCTTAACAGAGAACAGAGTTTCTGCTTGGGGTAACGAAAAACTTTGGAAACAGATACTGGTGATGGTTGCCCTAGACGGTCGATGTCATGAGTGACACTGAATTGTACACTTAAAAATGGTGACAATGGTAACTTGTATGTTCTGTGCATATTACCACAGTTAAAAAGGATTAAAAACAAATAAACAACAGAAGCTTTCATGACAGCTAACACACAGGGCTCAGGGAGGGGTAAGCAACAGAGTTCATGTGAAAGAGAGTGACAGAGAGGGGACACTCAGGTCTGAATGTCCTTCCCCTTGACGTCCGGCCCCCACGGCACACGCTCAGGGCTGCGCTGGGAGGCTGGCCACCCACGTGGCCCCACGGGCAGGTGCAGGGCTGAGCGCTTCCGGTCCAGGAGTTCCGAGCGGCTCCTCATCTGCAGGGCCTGTGTTCCCACCAACTCAGGAAGTTTTGTTCCTTCAAGTGGAGAGGAAGCCGTGGGATGTCAGTTTCTGACAAAGGCAATTAACAAGTTGTACGCGCAGGAACTTACTTTTTTTCCCTAATCATGAGCTTTACAATTTACTGCATCTAGAAAGAAACGGAATTTAAAATGCAATTATTGTGCAGTAATTAACTTTGTCCAAATGAGGCCCTTTCAGAACTCAGTTTCTTTAGACAGATGACTGAGCCCGGTACTGGTTTTTTTTTTTTTTTTTTTTAATGTTTTTCAGTAAAGTATTTTTATGGTCAAATTGGTGGATTTAAAAAAAAAAAAGCCTGATTTGATATATTTGGGTTATTTCCAAGAACTCTGTCACAGTGTTCAGAGTTTCAGCTTTCCACTTGTGTGCGTGGGGGGCGGGGGGCGGGGAAGAGTCTCATTTCTGTAAATCAACTGTTTGCTGCCACGCAAAACAGCCTCTCTCAGAAATCTGCCTCCAGCCAGCCAGCCCAAGACAATGGCAGCAACACTTTGATGTCATTTTGCCCTCACTCCAGAATCAACACAGTCCTGCCTTAAAATTGCTAGGGCAGCTGGGCCAAGACAGGATGTCGAGCAAAGCCCCTGCTGAAAGGGACAGAGGTCTCCGACAACAGGGGGATGCAGAGAAAGGGCTGGCTGGTGCCCTTCCCTCACCTCCTCCGCCCGTGGAGATTTCTTACTTCTCTTTCCTTTCTTTCTTGTTTCCCCACATACAGCATCCGGGAGGCAAGACATCCCATCCCACGAGTAAATGTCCATCGGCCCAAACACGCGGGCGGGAGTGGACAGCCAGGGGCTGAAAGTCCCAACTTGATAAATGAAAGTGAAACACAGCCGACTCCTCCCCTTCTCTGTTTCTCTCCTGGCGAACGTTTGAAACAAGGCTTGCTTTAGAAAGCCCTCTCAAATAGTTCTTAAATCTGAAAAAAAAACCTCCCCTCGGCTCCAAAGAATGTGAAATTTCAAACTACTGGGCTCTGACATGGGAGACCACCTCGAGGGGACATTCTGACTGTGCCGAGGGCTCTGAATCCAGGACACGTCACGTTATTAACCCCATTCTGAACACAGCAGATCTCGAGCCCTAGGGGAGAAACTGACCCCTTCCTCCTCATCCCGCGAAAACCCCAGCTGAGTTACCGGGATTCTGCAGAAATCACCGGCATGTCCATATATTTTGCCAAGAGGGAGAAAGAAAAAGAAAGAAGAGAAAGAAAGAGGAGTGAGTGGGAACCTCAGCAGATACACGCTGGCCCTGCCAATGACTCTCTGTTTAACTTGTAATCAAAACAACTCAAACCCAGTTACTGTTTGCATATCTGCCAAGTTTCTCAGGTTCCGTGTCGGCAGCAGGCCCTCAGCATGACAAGCTGTCTTTCAGAATCCAGCAGAATCTGCCAAAGCCCCAGCTCAGAGCAACTGGTAAATTAAATGCCAGTGAGCAAGGACATTCCTGCACCTTTCCTCTGCACACACAAAGCGGCACCCCGGCCCTGCCTCCGGGCAGGAGCCTCGAGGACCCAGGACGTGGAGAAACTCCGGCCAGTGCCCACGGGCCCGACTCCCTGGGTCATTACACCCCAGTGCCTGCTGGGCATCAGTCAGTACAGGGGTGGAAATCAACAACCAAGTTTTCTTATTAAAAAGAAACTGGGGTGGGGGGGGAGTGGACCACTCTGCCAATAGATGAAAAGAATACGCTCAAATCAAATAGACTCAGGAAAATTCGCTTTCAAGTGCCCAACGATATCATGCAATCTATAGATAACGTGAGGTATTCAGATCCACTGCAAAGTGTAATTGAAAATAAAATAGACATTAAATGCATACAGGCGCATCTTTAAATCTTGCATCCTAAAAGCTTCTTGTGAAACTAAAGATAAGGCTTCTCTTTTCCTAGGGAAGTGTAAGCTTTTAAAACCCAGTTAATCCTCCGAGGGGGCAGGGATTGGACGGGGCAGGTTCAAGCCACCTCCCTGATGATCAGGTGCTGATTTGCATGGCAGATATTAATGAATAAGCATTGTTTTGACGGCAACTTTGACTATAACCTGCTGATTTAATAACTCACACTAAGTTTGGGGAGTGCGGGCTGCAATCTTAATTACGCAAACGTGGCCACGCTCCTGGTATTAGGAACAGCTAGCATAAATATCGGTACTTGACAGAAACATGTAATTAAAGCAGGAAAGATGCTCAAGTCAGTGGGCCCAACGGACAGTCTAAATGGGCAGATGATTCCTGATTTCACCACTGTACCAAAATCTGCTTCTATAGTAAACAATATGTTTTTTTAATTACTTGAAGGTGGGGCAAGGGATGCCAGTACTCAAAATAACAAAGCATTAAAATGTAGCTTAGTGTTTGCAGGTGATGGGGAAAAAAACGCACTGGCAGGGAAGAGACCACGGGCAGGGCTCTGTGACAGTGGTTTAATTTGTCTTCCTACCTGGACTGACATGCAGGCGACGGGCTGCCAAGGAGAGGGACCAGCTAGCATAAATACAGCCTCGGCTGTATGTGTCGTGGGTCTGTGAGTATCTGCATGGTCCCGGGGAGCGTCCACAGTGTCCTGTCTCTGCACCCCCGCAAGGTCGTCCACCTGTCTGCACTCGGCGTGGGCATGCCTGCTGGAGGGGGTCTCCCAAAAACCTCCCTCCTGCCCTTTGTCCCAAGGGTCGAGAAGGGCCTGTGGTGCCCGGTGTCCCTGTTACTTGCCATCATTTGGCAGGTAGCAGTCTGCGAGGCTGCAGAACTGAGAAGATGAACACTTGGATGCAGCCTCTGATGGGCGTCAGGTGCAGGGCACCATCAGGGTAATTCTAGCCTCTAAGCCCCAGGACACTTTCTATTCCAAGCTCAGGGGCTTCGTTGGAGAGGGAAAAGAATTTTTTTTTAAGCGTAACTCGTCGACCTGCAGGTTTTCTTCCCCTAAACTAGCAACATTTCCAAAAGAAAACAGAATTCGAAATGTCTGCAAGGTGGAACAGCCAGGCCCATTACCTGGCGACGTTTCTGGAGACATAGCCACCATGGGGAAAGCTGCTGAAAACTCCTAGTGGCCAAATTTTAATTAGCTGACTGACAAATTCCTGTTGAGTTTCTGTTTTTCAATCAGGGAAGCCATGACTGGGTCTGATCACTTTCTGGGGAAATTGTAACTCTGTGGTGTGTGTGTGCTCGCGTGTGCGCGTACACGTGTGTGCATGTGTATGTTTGGAAACAGAAGGCCTTCGAGCCTGCTTTCTGGTCTTGGGATGGGGAGGGCCCCACCTCCGTTTTGAGCAGAAATGTGCCAGGGCTGCATTTTGGCCCCTGTGGCTGTCGCAGCCCCCAGCTCCCAGCCCTCAGCGCCGCCTTACAAACCCGGTTCTCGCCCAGCATCTTATTGGTATGCTAATACCGGCAGCTGCCTCAATTTGCAATTCCTCCCTGGAAATGGTATTCAGATTTCTGCGTCCCGTCATGGGATGGGGACGCCAGGAGATTTTTTTTTTTTTTCCCCTGCATCTGGTCAGACAGGTAAAATAAACTTAGCTCAGTGACAGAAGATCCCCTCCCCTAAGGCCTTCCTTGGTCTGAACAGAAATGGAGGAGCGTGGGCAAGTTAAAACACCGATAATGCTTTTTGCAGACGATCAGGAGGTGGGGGGGAAGGCCAGGTTCCTTTCACAAACTGTTGTTCTCCATGATTAACTTCTCCTCCTTTGTCCACACGCAAGGAGATACAGTATCAACGTCTTCACTTAGCGCTGGGGCGGCTCCCCCTTTGCTAAAGATAAGCCCCTCTCTTTGCATCGGAAAATAAATGTAAAGTTTACCTTGGGAACAAATGATTAATGAAGTGTTTCCAGTGTATCCCAGCTGTTCACTGTAATAGATGAATAATTTGATGTTTGGGGTCCTTAAGCCATTTGATGGCAATTTTTTTTTTGGAGGGGCGAAGGGGGTAGGGTGATTAAAGGGTTAATATTCAAATCAGAAATTTGCAAGGCCTGCATAATGGGAGCGCCACCCTCATAACAATAGGAATTTTTAACAATATCCAGCCTTGTTAGCAAGAGAGTTACATGCATTGAGGGCAATCAGTGTGTCTTGTCAGTTTCTTTTTATCTACCATCTCCAACCGCCGAGGAGCCGAAATGAAGCACTTTGGAATTATCAATTTCAGCCACATTTGCATAACAAAGCCCCCGAGGAAGAGGCATGATAAATGTGAAGGACCCCTCTTGGAAAAGGAACTGTCAACCGCGCCCCGAAAGATTCTCCGACCAAGCGCATTCTCCGGGACTGCAGTCAGCGAAAATAAAATGAAAGCATTAAAGAAAGTCATTCTCTCAGAGAGAAAAATCTCCCCCTCTGCACAGAGAGAACTGGATGAAATGACATTATGCATATGAAAATGTCCAGAAAGATGTTTGATTTATGTATGCATTAGATGCAAATTCCATTACGGTGCGCGCGCTGTTGTGTGATTTGGCGCTGAACACATCAGCGCCCTGATCAGATCTGATCTCATTAATTCCGACAAGGAGAGAGAGAGGGAATTGAGAAGAATTTATGGCCTGGACACTTGAAAGAAGTAAATTGTAATTCTGTTTAAAGCTGTAGCGAACCTTTTAAACACCTTTTATTATAGGAGAGAAGCACTCACTTTTATAACACTGTAAGGACTTACTTAATCTTGTGCGGGGGGCTTCTGGTTCTCATTTGGGGGTGGGGGGAAATCTATGACCTTGTTTAGAGGAAGAGAAAAGAAGAAGTGCCTATCTTAGACCAAAATTCAGGGAGAATATCACAATAGTAGGATCAAAGGAGAAATGGTGCCTTTGAATAACTGTGTAAACGCTGGGCTTTAAGAATCATGTTTTGTTTTTAGTTTTTGCCTTTTTTTTAATTCCAGTGGCTTAATATTTTCAAATAAAATACCAAACAGTGAAGGAATCTTTTTTTATGGGACTAGGGCGGCAGATTACATTTTAAAATGTATTTAATTGCGTCGCAGATAAAAGTACCACTAAAAATATATGAGGGAAGATGTCATGGGAAAAGCATCTTTTGAAACCCGCACTTACTTTCACTGCTTTGGAAACAGTCCATTTCAAGCCAAAATTAATAATAGTAATAATAATCATCATCCAACTGCCAAAACTGTTTTAAGAGGAAATATATTTCCATAGGAAAAATCCCAGATTGTTTGTTTCTATCAATAGGAATTCTTATCATTTTTTTTCTCCCCGAGCAAGATTTTAATAAATTGTTTCCTCCTTTTAGAAGCGATAATCACCCTTCACGGGTGAGATGTCCTGTATTTACTTGATAGCGAGTGTAAAACCGAAAGTGTCCCAATACGTTATTGCAGGGAGGAAGCATGGTTCCTCCCCCGGTATTCATGACCCCCTGGGGTGTAGCTTTGCCTGCAAGAGTTGCGTTTCCCCAGCATCTTTCGTCTTCCAGAGCTATGATTAACTGTCTTCCCAGGGCCAGAGGTGGGGGCCGGGGCTGGATTCGGAAAACCTTAGTTACCGATCATGTTTGGTTTGAGATGGAAATGAAGACGAGGAGGTGGCTCTCTCCCCCAGTGCAGCCTCCAGCTACCAGGGGTAACCCTCTCCCACCGAAGTCATCTTTGAGTAGTTAGTTTAGCCAATGTTTATCCAAACGGATGCAGCAAACTTGCACGTGAACGCAGATAAACGGCGACTCGGAGGGCAGACTGTTACAGAACCAGGTGAACCTGTTTAAATGTCACACTTTGTCAGAGGCTAATCCCCGTGTGGGTCCTCCTTCCCACCTGAACTACGAAAGCACCTGGCGTGCGCTGTAGATACAATTACAGATGAAACTCGCACCTTATTTACATGACGCGTCAGTGTTCCTGTCCCCCCCAACCCCGTGCTGTGTGTTTTTAAGGACACGGGGACTGTGTGGCATCTATTGGTTTGCCCACATTCCAGCGTGGAACACCAGCAAATCAGGAAAATAATTGGGTTTTCCTCTGAGAAGAGAGAGAGGGGGGAAAAATTTATTCTTCCTGTGATGTTTTAAAAATTCAAAATTTCCTCATTTATCTCCATGATAGCTCTAACCACGCAGCTGAAAGGTATATTTAGGCTGAAGAGATGGTATTTCAGAATGTGGAATTTCAAGTCCTCTCACTTGCGGGAACTTGAAAGAATTGTGCACATTTCGAATAGGATTGTCTGCGAGTAAGGGGGAAAAAAACTTACCTTGGCATTATATGAGTGATTTTTTTTTTCCCAAGGTGTTTTAATGTGTCTGGGTATGTGTGAAGGCATGCATTGAAAAAGGAATCCAGTCTGTTCGCCTTCAATTAAATCATCCCTCAAATATATATGGAAGGAAACGTATATATTATATTTCACAAACAATAAGGGAGGGGAGCTTTCTTATATCTTCACACAGTCAGCCAGACCCTTACACGTCTCTCTCTCTCTCTCACACACACACACACACACATACACACAATGGGTAAGGCTTGGTGATTAAGGTCATGCTGTTTGTTCATTTCTGCCCTGGCTAATGTGATTGAATTGGAACAATACCTTTGAACTCCCTGGCTCTGATCTGCATACTAATTGAACCCACGTCCTTGACAATGACCTTTATTAACCATCCACCCAGTCTGGGCCCCGCTCAAAAGTTGCTATCAAAATGCAGCAGCAACAACAAAAAAGTCTCTTTATAAAGAGCTTCTTTCCACAGCGTGCTACTCCCTAGCTCCCCCTGCGAGATGCTTTAAGAAATGAAAAAGTATTTGTCCAGGACTGGAAAACAGATTCAGCTAGGAATCGCTCAAGTTTCTGATGCGGTCACCTCGAGAGCAAGGAGGAGGGGATTTGATTTTCAGAACTTACCCTTGTGCTTGTCACATTTTATCCTAAAATAAAAAATGTTGATAATCGTTTCCCTGCGAGGGATTTCCGCAAACAGCCGTCAAGTTATCAGAAACCTGCACATGAATTTCATTCTTCTAATAGCAGTGGGCAGGACCAGGTTCCATCTTTATTTAAAATTTAGGGGTTTTGTTCATCCTGGCTGTTTGTACATTCATTTTGATTTTTTAAAGAAATATTGCATTTAACACTTTTTTTTTTTAGAAATATTGCATTTAGTGTTTATTTCTCTTGATTACTGAATTTGAGGCACTCCCTTAAATTTTTCATCTGCAATGCCTGCTTCACATGCCTTATTCTAGTCTCAGCCCTGCTAGGTGGGTTTGCATTATCTCGGCCACGTTCTTCAGGCAGTCCGGAGGAAAGAAATGAGGAAACTAGAAGTAGTATAATTACCCCCAATTTATACGTATTTACTTAAGAATTTAAATGCTCATGAGAAGGTGAAAGTGTAATATTCTACGAGGACCCTCATATAGCTCATCGAGATGAAGTGCTCTCACTTGGACACAAACACACATGGAAAGATATTAATGCCCAGAAGCCGTGCTTTTAAAATTGTGCCGTGCAGTAATGAATTAACCAGGAGCTCGAAGACACCAACCAGGTTTCCACAAATAAGCCAAAGGTACATTCTTGGTGTGGCCTTGAAAAGCAAAAGACATCGCTTCCGAGGAGAAAATTTATCAAAGGAATTTATTCAAAGCAATGGTAATATCAGTCCGAAGGCAAACACTTGAACGAAATAAAAATACCAAACCTTTTCTCGGATATTAAAGCATCAATTGTATCAGACTGCAGGGGCTCCTTGAAATTTGCCTGGGGGCGTAAATCGGCAGAGGCCACCACATTTGGTTGTGAACAGAAGACATCTTATTGCTGGAATAAGTAATCAGCTAAACCCGAGGAGCCCTGGACCACGCTCCCCCAGCATCTCGACCTGGGCTCACCTTGCTGACAGCAGGAAAGCACAGGCGCTCAACAAAAGGGCCCCAAAGGGCCACCTGTCATAGCCACACCAGGACGTGGCATCCGGCCCTCATTTCCCCGCAACTTAGAGGCCAGACCCTGGTCCTTGTCAGCCCAGGGTGGCCACGTGTCACCAGACCACGTTACCTCACATTCACAGGCATGCTGGGTTTCCACGCTTCCCCACTGCACTTTTCTAGGAACACGTGGTTCTAAAAAAGAAAAGAGGAATAAAAAGACTCTCTGTTATCTGTCATGAATTTCAATGACTGAAAACTTTTGATTTTTTTTTCCTTTTTGCAAAAAAAAAAAAAAAATTGGCATTCCTCCAGGTTTTAAGAATGTGGATAACGCAGAGAATGACAGAAAGATAAAGATGTGTGTGTGTGTGTGTGTGTGTGTGTGTGTGTGTAGAAACAGCTCGGAAACCGTTCAGATAGGCCTGGGTGGGTTTTAAGTCTCACAGAAAGGTTCCTGGTGACACGGGTGAGAGGGAACATTTTGCATTGATGTGGCGCAAATGTTCCGACAGGTTCCACGGTGTTTTTCGGAGCTGACATATCACAAAAGTGACTCTCGACGTCCCAGAATTGTGCACACACCTCAGGAAGCCAGTCTACACTCACAAACTCACTGCACCGGAAGGGCTTCGGAGAGAAGATGGAGAATCATTTAGCAATTGGAAACTACGCGGGAATTTGTTTTTTCTCCTTTCAGATACACAGAATACTTACCAAACGGGAGCAAAAGCAGAACTTTTTTTTTTTGAAATGTGCCACTGTGTGAAACTTCTCTGGTTTCAGATTTACACAGAAATTTGGAACCCTCTTGTTTTCATCCAAACAAATTCAAACTGAAGAACCTCTTAACTAAGCTGGGAGCACATTTGCACCAAGAAACCCATGTTCCTAATTCATTAGCCTACAGGCGTTTGGTACCCGTGGAGCGTACTAACGATGCATAACCCAGCAACTTGTTTTTGTCATGGTTCCATTTGATCCCGGGCTGACTCTCCACCTGCACTGTCCTAGGAATGAGGTGAGAGACTTAAAAAAAAAGGGGGGGTGGGAACTGGCATGATACCTATTCTGTGCTCTTAAAGAACAGTTTGGGATTTTGGAGGAGCTTGGTACATAGTTGGGGCTGAATGAATGTTTATCCGATAAGTAAATAAGTCAACCCAGAACACTTTAAGTTGTAACAGGAGATGGTGTACAAACTGAAAGGTCCAGGTCCTTCCAACAGGAGTTCAAAGGTCAGAGGAAGCGGGGCTGGTGAAAATAACCCCTCCTGTAAACACAGCACCCAGCACCGGGAGATTTCAAAGGAGTGTTGCATCAGTCATCACGTCCAGCCACAAAGGATGAAGTCCTTGTCCTCGAGGGGCTCCTGCTCTGGTGTGTGCTGTGGGGGAGGTGATGCGCCCCGCGCCCCAGACGATACGTGCCGTGGGGGGGTCACGAGGGGGACGTGGACTCCCACGGAGTCCCCGTGTGCCGCGTTAGTACTCCGTGCACCGTGCTTAAGAAAGCTCTCCTACAACGGCAGGTGACATTTTAGTAAGGACCAAAAGAAGCAAGGGCGGAAGCCGCATGTTCTTCTAGGGGAAAAGAAATTCAAGTCGAGGGAGGAGTAAGTTTGACACTTGGCGGGGGCGGGGTGGGAAGCCCGCTTGGCACATTCCGGAAGAGCAGGGGATGCAGCTAAATGATTAAATAAGGGGGCGGCGAGGGTGGGGGGGCCACGCAGGGCCTCAAAGGATGCAAAGCCAGCGGAGAGCTTCGCGCACTGGGGGTCCTGCTCGGAGGCAGAGGACGCAGCCTCCGCCTCCAGGCGGGTGGGAGGTTAAACAGCAAAGTGCAGGCAGCGCGGTCGGTCTCAGCTCCAAGGGGGCGCAGGCACCAGCCCCAGCTGAAAACTCACCCATGAACGTGACAGGCGCGGGTCCAATGGGGAGCTCCAGTTTCAGAATCTCAGGTCTTTGCACTTTACAGAGAGGCAAGGAAAGTGAGGGGAATAAACTGGTGTGTTCTCTTAATTTTTCGTCACTCTTGTACGTGATACATCCATCCATTCTCTGAACTATGCTCATGTTTTTTAAAGACACAGGAGCAAAGTGAAGAACAGAGAAGAAAAAGCAGTTGGGATACGTCACTGGTTCTGGGTGACTGTCTTGTAAGTATCTCCTCCCTCCACTCCCTAATGGCAGGGCGCCTTCAAGTGCAAGGCCAGACAGTCAGGCTCCAGGACCAGACAGCCCTGCTCCTTCCTGAAACCCTGCCCGAAGAGAGGGGTCCAAATTGCAGGTTGGCCAAGAACCTGTAGCTCTGCCGCTCACCCTCTCATTAGACTAGACTGGACCTCAGTCTTCTTATCTGTAAAATGGGAGCTTTAATGCAAATTCTGGCCACCTCCAGCATGCTGGGGGCACCCAGATGAAATACTGCATGAGAAAGTGATTTGCTGCATGTAAATGAAATCGTATTTACAGAATCAAGTATAACTGTGTTCTTAGGTTTTTTGAAACAGGCAGAAATAATGAAAGAAAACTAAACAACAAGAAAACTAAACAACCGGCCTAGACTTTCTATGCAGATGATAAACATATAGAGAAATACATAGAAATTGGTATATTTCATAATGCAAATTTTAAATATATCTGTATGCACAACAAGAATAAAAATTACTTATAGTTTTAGCACTTGGAGAAAACCAATAGTAACTTTTCATTATATTTCCTTCCAGCTTTTAATCTATGTTTAGAGCTGAAATATAAATATTTACATTAGTGTTTATATGTATTTATATCATTATTAATATATATAGTATATGTATGTGTATGTGTATTTGTATAATATATATGTATATATAATATGACATTAAAAAGGCTAGGTTATGGAACATTAGCCATAGTTATAAGCCATATTACAGATATAATATATAATATAATTACAAGTTATTTTATATGGCCACAGAAATATGTTTACATTTATACTTATGAATCAAGTGCAGATTTATATCATTGAATATATTACTATAAAATTAGTACCATTTTTTAAAAAATGAGTAAATCCCAGGTATTGTTAAAAAATCAGCAGTACCAAAACAAAGTCTTCCCCCATCTCTACCAATTTTCCACCAAAAAGCAATAGCTCTCCTCACTGATGAATGATAACATACTGAGCATTCCATATATAGATATATAGATTTGCTGCTTTCTTTTTAATGGCTGTGTGGTATTGTCTTGTAAGGATATTTTGTATTTTACTTAATCTACAAATCTATGTTAGGCTGTTTCCAATTGATCACTACCCCAAACAAAGCCACAAAAAGCACATTTTTGTGACTATGTGTCAATGCATCTGAAAGCTAAATTGCTAAAGTGGAACTTTCAGCTTCAAGAGTACAAATCATGTTAAGTTTGATATATACGGCCAGCTTGTTCTGCAAAGAGGATGCACCTTAATGATTTGCAGGAGCTCTTTATATATTAAGGCAATCAGTCTAGGATATATCACATGTGGTGCAAAACAGAAGTTTCAAATGCATAAAATGTAAAATGCATCCATTTTTACCTTTATAGCTTCTGGATTTTGTATCATACTTAAAAGGTCTTACCTAATTCTGAAATTCCTGATGGAGGGAAACCACCCTGAAGAGTGAGGGATAGCACCAGGGCAACGCATGGAGAAACGAGGCAGGGAGTGGAGAGAGGGTGGCGGCATTAGCAGTCGAAGAGTGATGTGGGGCAGGCCGGATGGGAGAAGGATCTGGAGTGTGGGGTGGTTCAGGAAGAGAGGAGTGGGTGGACTTGTGGCCCCTGTACTGGGGATGGGAGGTGAGGAATCTGACATGAAAAAATGCCAGGTGGGTGGAGAATTCATTGAGGGAGCAGGAAAAACTGGAGGTGAGGAGCCACAGGGACAAGCAGTTTACTTTTGGACACGATCACCTCGAGGTGGCCTTGAGAAACCCGCAGGAATCCACCGCAAGGAGCAGCTGTCTACAGGAGGGCGGTGCTTGGAAGAGAGCTACGCAGGCACTCACTCGCTCCTGGAGAAGGTGCTTAATCTTCCTCACCCACACTTTCCTCCTCTGGGAAGTGAAAGAACTAACTTAGAAGGAGACAATGCTGGAAAACTTCTAACATGGGGCTCGGCCGACAGGAGGTGCTCCGAACCTGGCCCACTCACTCCACCTCCTCCTCCCTCAGCCAGAGACACCAGTGCATGCAGGTAGTTCTTCTATATCAAAAATGTGCATGTATTAGTCTCCGAGGCCCGCCATAAAGGCCACAGACTGGGTGCCTTAAGCAACGCGAGGTCATTTTCTCACAGTGCTGGGAGCCGGAGTCCAAGGTGAAGGCCCTGGCCTGGGGCGGGTAGGGGAGGGTCGGCTCCTTCTTTCCTTCTGAGTCCTCTCTCCTCGGTTTGCAGACGACCATCTTCTCCCTGCGTCCTCACCTTGTCTTCCCTCTGTACTTGTCTGTGCCCAAATCTCCTCTTCTTACGAGAACACCAGCCCTACTGGATCAGCACTCACCCTCATGACCTCACTGAAATTAATCACCCCTGGAAAGACCACATTTCCCAATACAGTCACATTCTGGGCTCCTGAGGGTTAGGACATGGAAGTGTGGATGGGGGGCCCACAATTCCACCCGTCACGGGGCACGTGGTAAGTGTCAGGCCCTCGGCAGCGCCCTGAGGACGCAGGGGAGAGTGAGACTCATTCCTTGCCCCAGGGGCACAGGGTCCAGTGAGAGATGTGTAGCCAGCCAGGCACGTGATCAAAGGTCGGTCGAGAGCAATCAGTCAGAGAGAGCCAGGCGTGCAACTTGTGAGTCTGTGTGTGGAAGTGCCAGGAAAGTAAAAAAGAGCAAGTATTTGTGCTCCCCTGGGGCAGTGAGTGCAAACACACAGGGGTATACTGACCGCAAAGGGCGAATGCTGTTTTTCTTTATTTTCATCAAAATTTAACCCACGAGGCATTTTCACACCCATGATATCATTCAGTATCTGAAGGGTCCCCAAGGAAGGCAGCATCGGGGATCACTGTCCTGCTTCTGTGTCTAGGGAAACTGAGGCACCGTTTCCATCACTGGGTCGGGTGCAGTGATGTGGGTGCCCATTCAGCCCTCCTTCCGAGCACCATCCCACCACCCGGGATGCAATGCACACAAGGAAAGCCTTGGAAAGATAACCATATAAGGTGGAAATCCCAAAAAGGGACACTAGAAAAAATCATTCTGAGAACCAATAAAACCATACAAATGAGCGTTTTTCTGCCAAACCGTGAAAGGGATGAAACCCCACTGGGTCGTCCCGGCTGCCCCCCGTCCTCCCTCTGCTCCTGCCCATCGCAGCAGGCGAGGGGCCAGACAGTCACAAAGGCAGTACCCTCTGTCACCGATCAGCTCTTTAAGGCTCCTCTTACGGCCTCATAAAGTCACTCGAAGACAAAGAAGGTATAATTAAGCCATCATGACCAGGACACATAATGGGATGTTAAAGGCTCAAGCCTTGACCTCCTAGTTGGCTATTAGGCGGCTGGTAAAGACAGATAAACCGACCATTATGGCTCCTATAAACCTCGGGAGTTAATTTGAAACACTCCTGCTCATCCTGCTTCAGTCCTGCCTTTTCCATTCATAAAAATGTGAGGAGGATGGCACGCGACACAGGCCTTATTCCTCCCATCCTTCCCAGGGAGAAACATCGAGAACTTAGGTGATCATTATCAGCACGGAAACTCAAGACATTGACTTGGCTTTTGTCTCTCAGTCCCTGACCTGTGAGCTCTGCAAGAAAGACAGCTCCCCCAGCCCCCCACCCACCCCCTTCCCCAGGTCAGGTCCTCATGGGGAAGTCGCTCCTGGACGCAGTGATTCCTGATTGACGGGGTGAAGGCTTCCTCCCCTGGATGAGCGAGGGGGTGTGTCTTTATGTGTGCATGTGTGTCTGTGTGTGTCTGTGCGTTTGTGTTGTGTATTTGTGTGCGTGTGTGTGTGTGTACACGTGGGGGTACCTTTGTCTGGGTGTAGAGGGCGAGTCACTGAGAGGGGTCAAGTTCAGAAGTGGAGAGGTAAGTACTGAGAAATTGAGTGAGAAAATCCAAAGTTTGGTCTGGGGCCTCTGAGCCCCAGAAAGCAAACCAGAACGCTCACCATTTTTTCCCCAGGAAATAATCATTGGTTATTTCTTCTAGGCACTGAAGCTACAAGACCGGCTTAGGTTCTATTTGGAAGAAGAGAGAAAATAAAAGAACAAGGCTGTTTCCATTTGCAGGAAGTGCTGGGAGGGGACGGACACAGGGTGGTTTGGTGGAGTCGGGCGTTGTGCAGCTGGGGCAAATTTAGCTCCAGAGATGGGGGAGCAGTGGCTTTGGAGGGGAGACCCCAGCACCAAGGAGGATCTGGCAAGTGGAGGTCAGGGGTCAGGTTTCTGGGCTGGGAGCAGCGAACACACCAGCCTGAAGGCAAGGACAAGCTTGGAGTGTCAGGGTTAGAACGACTCTCCTTTGTACCCCTGTCGCCTTCCCCAGCTGTGATCAAATCCTTACTGCTGTCATTGCTGGTGATGATAAGCCTGGTCTCTTCTGTGCTATGGAGAATAAAAGAAAAAGTCACATGGCCAAATCTGGGCCATCGGGGCGAGGAGAGCCAAGGACGACTCCGGAGCAGGCTCGGGTCAGGGTTGTGATCCAGGAACCGGCTCTCCTACCTGCGACAGAGCCTCGCCCATCCTGGGCTGGCTGTCAGGATTCTTCTGAGATCTGTTAAATTGAGTTCCTGCCTTACATGGCAGAAGTTCTGGGTTCATTCCGGGCTCTTCTCTCCCTCTTGGCAGAAACTGAACAATCAGCAGTCAGACAGGAAGACAGAGACTCAGACAAATTAAGAGAAAAATAATCGCAGGGTACAAATGAAGGCTCCTGTGACTGACAGAAAGGTGCGCTCCCCTGAGCGTCTGCATGGAGAGTCAACCTCCTGTCCCTCAGGAGGTGACACAGAGTCAGCCTCCCCCGCATCTCACCGGCTGACATGCCTGGGCCCACAGACTTTGGAGGGAACCCTGCCTCACCCTCAAGGCTCCTGGGAGGACCTGGCATGTGAGCCAGCATCCTGGCAGGTGCGGGCAACACCTAGCCAATCAGGAGATGGCATGATGCAGTCTCTTCTGGGTGCTGGGGTCTGCCTAGGGCTCCCAGGGCAGACGAGTCTCTTAGGAGAAGAATATAGAATGAATGGAAACACTAAGCGCATCCCCAAAAGAGAACACTCTTGCTGACGGTTTGAGAAACTCTGAGATTGTACACAAACACTTGTGTTCTCAGATGTATAAGCCTCCTGGGTCCCAAGAGAGGAGCCATAGTTTTCAACGATGCTCCAAGGTCTGTGATCTCCAAACCATTCAGAACATCCATAGACATTGCTTCCTTTGTCAGCCAAGACAGTCCCATGTCCTCCCCTAGAGATGCTCCTTGTCTCCAAGACCAAGACCAAGTGTGTCTGTCCATGAAGCTGTTGCTGCTAATCCCTCCCTTCCTTCTCTGAGTGGTCCCGGGGCCTGCCACCTCTCCCTCTGGTGTCTCCCACCCAGTATCACTATTGATTATATTCAAAGACTAGCTTCCTCCTCCGAAGGACAATCCCTCAAGGACCCCAATGGTGTCTTATTTGCATCTCCATCCCCGGGGTCCAGTACACTGCCCGACACCTACCAGGTACTCCGTAAATATTTCCATGAATGAACGAAAGCATTCCTGCTTCCACAAAGATGCCCTTTGGATGAGCCACCCTGAACCTGCCTGTCTTCATCCTAAGACATCAGAATAGAGGCTGAAATGTGGTTCTTGATCTGCAGCCTCTTACAATTTGGAGAGCAGCCAAAGTGCTGTCCCTGGATGAGGCATCCTCCCCAGATCGCCAGCTTGGTGAACACTATATGCAAATCAAGGAAATGGCATGACAATCATGCTCCTTGCAAGTCAAACTCCCGCATTCGATTATAAATTAGAATTAGATTATCGGGGAGGCGGAGGGGAGTGTCATCTGGGTGAATTGCACTGGTGTTAATGGAATCCTGTCCTAGCAAAATGCAGTTTCCTGTCATCTTCTGTGTTTGAGTGGACAAGTCCAGAGGCCACTGGCCTTGTTTATCATCACCAATAAATATGTCTGTCACCATTGCCAGTTTCTGCCGTGCTAGACTGCACTGTTGGCTGCAGTTTCTCACCCTCCCTGTTTCTATGGCCTCAGCAAGGGTGCAATGGACTCCTCCTCCTTTTGACGTTGGTCTTGGCCATCAGATTTGTTTTGGCCAATATTGTCTGAGCAGAAGTGACCCCATGTCAGTTCTGAGCCTGAGCCCCAGAGATGTTGCATGATCCCATTTATTTTCTTTTACTCTTCTGCCACTACCAGGATAGAAACATGTATGTCCTGGAGGAAAAGCGCAGGGCTATCCTGGCCAACAGGTGCATGAGCATTAAATACTCATTGTTGTAGGGGAAGGGGAAAGTTCAGTAGTAGAGTGCATGCCTAGCGTGCACGAGGCCCTGGGTTCTAGCCCCAATACCTCCATGAAGTAAATTAAATAAATAAATAAGTCTAATTACCTCCCCACCTCCAAAACAAACAAACAAACAAAAAAAACTCGAACAAACAAATACTCATTGTAAACCATAAAGTCTTGTGGTTGTTTGTTACTGGGCTTGCTACAGCAGCACCTAACTGATGCTCCCCGATTTATTTTCGTACTGGTCTATAAGTTATCATAAACTTAGAGGCTTAAAACAATGTAAATTCATTACTCACATTTTCCTTGGGTCAGGAGTCTCAGGACCAGCTGGCTAGGCTCCCTTCTCAGTCTCACCAGGTTGAAACCAAGGCTTTGGCTGGAACTACAATCCCCTCTCAGGCTTGACGTCCTCTTCCAGGCTCACAGGTTGTTGGCAGAATGCAGTTCCTTGTGTTTGGGGGGCTTCTATCAGATCCTTGTCACATGCCATAGTTCCTATTATAATACAGAAATAGATGAGCAGAGAATCTCCCCCTTTTTTTTTTAATGGAAGCCTAATTGATTTACAATGTTGTGTTAGTTTCAGGTGTGCAGCAAAGTGATTCAGTTATGAAATCTCTCTGCTTTTAAAAGCTCACCTGGCCAGGTCAGACAGGACAATCTCCCTTTTCACTAACTCATCCAAGTCAACTGATTAGGAACCTTAATTACATCTGCAAAATCCCTTCCCCTCTGCCATGTAACCTGACCATGGGAGTGACACACATCACAGACATAGGTCCTGTCCCATTCAGGATGACAGGGTCATGAAAGGTGTGTACACCAGGGACGGGAATTTGGGGGGGCATCTTAGATTTCTACCCACTTCAATCCTCATTCTGTAGAACCCTGTTTTTTACTTAGCCAAGAGTTGCTTTGTGAAAGTTTTACGTTTGAGGCCGAAGGGTGCTTGCATCTCCAAATGTAAATAATTTTCTCAGGTTCTTTTTTCCTTCATCCTCTCCCATGGGGGTTTCACAGGAATTTGACAGCAAGCATTTCTAGGCTGAAAGAAAGCTCAGCCTGTCCCCTAAGCACCAAACCCAAGACCATGACAGAACTCACCAGGAGTTTAGGGTGAAAGGTCAACAAGTAGAGATAACAAGGAATCCCTGAGAAGCAAGCATCAGTAAACAGGGTCCCCGGAGCTCCCTGAACCGCATATCAGGCAAGGCCCTCAGTGAGGCCAGGCCAGCCCCGATGATGTGTCCTCTCTGATGGCTGCACGAAAAGTGAGCAGTTACATCATATGACCAGCCCTGGAGCCAGAGAGATCCTGGCTTTATAACATTCAAGTTATGACCAATCTCAAGAGACACACAAACACACATGTAGACACCCACACACACGATGGAGTTCTAACATTTCTATAATTAGCATTGGCAACTTTTCCAGGGTTTGAGCCTTGGTTCCACCTCTTATCCACATTGGGCAAGTCACTTAAACTCTCTGCACTTCAGTTTTCTTACCTACAAAATTAACAATAGTGACAGTAACAATAATAATAACCAAAAAGAAAAAAAGAATTCCTGCTACATAGTGTCGTGAGGATTAAATGAAATCATAGATGCAGTAAGACCAGCCCTGTGCTTGGCTTGTGCAGACACCTGAGCAATGGCCAAGGTCAGATTTCCATCATTCCCTCCTTCGTTCATTCTTTCTTTGTTGATGATGTTGTCACACTCTGCTAGACCCACATATCAAAGTAAGTTAGGCCCAGTCCCTGTCCTCAGAAAGATGAAGTCCGGTCAGGGAGACAGAATCAAACAACTGCTTCAACACAGCACTTTAAATTTTATTTTTCCCTCGAAGAGAAAAAGAGCTTAGAAGCATAGAAAGACACAAGGAAGATAAAGGAACCAGGATGAAAACCGGGGACAGGAGGAGGTTGCAAAGAGAAACAGGATGCCAAGAGCTCAGTAATTCTGCATTTGCATCTCATGAACTGCTGGTCCTGCCCCTTTCAGGGAATGCGCCCTTGACCTAAAGAGCAGGAGAGACAAGTGGCCTTGGGAACTGTGAGGTCGCTGAGGAAGGCAGCCCTTGGAAGATGAGGGGATCTGCTTCCACAGCTGGGAACCCCTTTGTTGATAACTGGAAGTACATAAACTCGAAATTTTAATGCGGGTTCAATTCAGATGCAAATGGCTCTGTCCAAGTGGTAAATGCGAGAGAAAGACCAGGGTGACAGCAGGGACGTTATTCCTTCCCGCACCACTTCGGCGTTCTCTGAATCACAGCGACATAAGTCTGGGTAGCGAGCTATCACCTTCCCGTGTGAGTAATGAGGGACCGTCCTCCATACGTTTTCCCTGTGAGCGGGATGGCAAATCCAATTAGTTATCTCTGAGGACAACCTGTAAATATTATCAGGACATAAAATATTGTGGGCATTTGGAAAGAAAATACAGTCATCTAAATATTGATGTTTTTCAACTGAGACTTGGAATTTCCGAGCAGGAAACAGCTCAAGACACAACTTACTCAGCCTCCCTGGTTCAAAGATGAGCAGTGGAGGGTCTGGTACGTTCATTTTTTGTCTCTGTTCATTCGTCCATCCATCCATTCATGAGAGAAGCAAGCCCAGAAGCCCAGCTCTCCACCAGGCCCTGTGTAAGGCTGGGAATTCAAAGACAAGTAAGACACAGTGCCTGTGATTGAGGGCTGCACATCTTCGGTGAGAAAGAGACAAAGAAACTGACCATTTCCATTTGGTTGATGACTATAAAGACACCCAAACACCAGGGCTCCGGGAGGACCTGGCCTGGGCCTCCAATCCAGTCAGGCATATCAAGGAAGGCTTCCTGGAAGAGGTCACATCAGAAAAGAGTCTTGAAGACTGAGTTCATTTGTTTCTGTATGCCTGGCATCTAGCACAGGCCTGGCACCAGACAGGTGTGCTCAACATACGAGTACATATGAAGAAATGATCATCTAGGGAATTTAAGTAACTATTTGCAAGGGCTGTAACTCAAGTGCCACCAGAGAGCAGACTGGTATCTTTCATGAACAGAGACCACAATGAGGTGCCAGGGAAGACTGGGGTCTGTGGCAATCTGCAAAGCGCGTGCCCCCTGTGAACAGGGCCAGTGTTTCCGTTGCACAGATGTGGGCTCTAGGTGGCCAAAGCTCTCATTTTACTCAGTAGAAATGAGAAATCTGCATTTGTCTCATGAAGTGTCCCAACTTGTATACGTTGGTCACTGATTCAATTTTTTAAACACCTTACGAGGGCTTGTGGCTCAAGGACTGCCAATTTGTGACTTCTGATTTATTAAGTCCTAGGAAGCTTAACAGAACTTCCACAGAAGTTAATTGTAAAGATGAGGACATTTAAATGCACAGAAGTTAATAAGCAAGTCCCTGTTTTTCAACATCCTCATCACTGGAAAAAAGAATGAATGAATGAATGAATGAATGAGTCACAGAGCCGAAGAAGGGATTCTAGGCAGAGAAAACTGCACACGTGAAAGCCAGGGAGATGGGCACACAGATATTCAGGAAACTGCTCGGATTATAGGTGCAAATAGGGGAATGATGGAACTTACAAAGAAAGAGACAAGGATCAGGCCATGTGCCTTAAACACCAGACCAGGGAGAGCGAACTTTAGTGTAAAACTGATGTACAAGAACTTGGGCAAATTTCTCGGCTGTTCCATGACTTTGTTTCCCCAGCTGTGGAGTGGGGACAGGGGGACAACCTCCTTCCCAGGGCTGCTGAGCTCCCCAGGAGTCGAGAAGTGAGAACAGGGCCTGAGGCAAGTCACCTCAAGTGCTCAGAATGGCATGGCCATTGTCACAATTGTGTCACTATTACGTCAGCATTAACTTACCTCTGCCCCAGTGCCTGCCCGGGCCAGACCCACCGGGTCCCTGGACACAGAACGGAGCCAGGCAAGGAATGGAACTCCAGTTTTCGAGAACGTCACCTTGTCGGGGTTGCCGGCTGGGGTCTTTGCCAGGGTCGCCTTCACTCTGTGTTCCCGGTGAACAGCTGACAGTGAGGCTGCTCCGCCTTTGATGGTGCCCTTGCTGGGATGATGAGCTGGAGGCCTGCGGAGAGAGGAGCCGCAATCCCCTTCCTGCTCCTGGGACACCTTGATGCATAATTTGGGGATGTGGATTTATGGCTCACAGATAGCTGTGGACCCCAATGGCTTGGACTTGAAAGAAGCAAATAGCTACAAAGTTTTAATGATGCTAAGTAGTCATGACAGTACCAGGTACCACTTACCTGCCCGCCAATGCATCCAGGACCCCTGACAAATACCACTGATCTTCAGGCCGGCACGGAAAGGCAGTGATGATCTCCATTTTCCAGAGGAAGAGACCGAGGGTCCTAAAGTTCAGTGGGTTGCCCGACAACACACAGCTAATGAGTGGCAGAGCCAGGTCAGGCAGCTCTGCACTGCTCTGTCACTGCAGCCGCAGGTCCAGGGTCCTGGCACCCTTAGCTGGCCTGTCCTGCAAAGGCTTGGGTGCAGAAGGTCTCTGATTTTGAGTAGGAGCCACGTGAGGGAACATTCCCGCCCGAGGAGACATCTGAGACATCCTTGCAGTGAAACTCGCCCCACAGAGCAGCTGCTTTCACCCCCTCCCCCCAGAAATAAATAAATAAATCCAGAAGAAGAAAAAGAAAAGGAAAAAAAAAAAAGTTTCTGACTTTCGGTAACCTTTTCTTAGAGTTCAGGTTATTTCTTTAATGCATTTGTCTGCTTTAAAATTGTCTCCTTAGCCTCTCAAGGGAAACCAATATAATACACCATCACATTTCTCACCGGGGAAAAAAGAACACTTACTCTTAATAGGTGGCAATTTTGCCAGATGTTATTGACATAGTAAGTGCGAAATTTCCGTGATACTCAATGCAGAGTGTAGCAGATTAAAGAACAATGAAGCACAGTGCAAAATGAAGTTTCAAAAGCCGCAGTGTCAAAGTCAGGGAAGGTGTGAAAAAATTACGTCTGCGAAACACCATTAAGACCAAGAGTTTACTAATTACTCTACCCGGCACAAATTTCAAAGTAAATTCCCCAAGACTAGGGAAAGTTTTATAAGTGTTATTTTTTTCCCCTCTCCACTTGTCATCATTTCTTTCTTGGTGGCAGAGAGAGAAGGGGTGGGGAAGGGGAGACAGGGCATGGAGGAGCTGGGCTGGGTCATGGATTGCTGCCTCGGGCACAGATGAGACAGGAGCTGGTGGGCCGGCTCTGAGATGCCCACTGACCCATCTCCTGGACACCCTCTCGCAAATAGCAAAGCCATGTCCAGCATCAACAGGGCAGGTCTAGCAAGGGAGGTAAGACAGGCGCTACATCCACGTGGTGCTCTGTGAAGCAGAAATCGGTACCGTCCGCCTGTCCCCCAAAACCGATCTGGAGATGCAGAAACCAAAACCCAGTGCTGACAATTACACAGACCTGGGTCCTCCGTTCCCACATCTCATCCTCTGCTCTTTCTTCCTAAGACATCAGTCGATGCTAAATTGTTTTTGAAGTAGTGAAAATCCTTTTCCAAATGAAGTCTTAAACAAATATCCAAAGTATGAAGCAGATCAAAGCAGAGCCATGCTGCTTGGAAGGGAAGCCAGTTCAGGGCTCCGAAGGCACCCCTGGCTCTGTGTGTGTGTGTCTGTGGGGTCCTTGCGTGAACACCATCCATGAACCATATCCGAGCGTGTGATCATGCCCACGCGTGCACAGCTGCACGCACGACCACACACACGTATGTAAGTGAGGGAAGGGGGTTCATGGAATTTAACAGATTCTCAAAGAGATTTGGGATTCTTCCCAAATTAAAAAAAAAATTGAAACTTCAATAAGTCCATGAAGTTGCTCCTGCTACAAAAGTCCCACTTATTCCTCTGAAAAACGCACAGATTCACTGACATCCTGACTTAATAAAACACGACAACTCCTGGGAACCTACAGTCAGCACCAACTTATTTATTTTTTTTAAATTAAAGTTTTTATTTGGAGATCATGGTAGCTTCACATGCGGTTTTAAGAACTAATGCAGAGAAGTCTGGTGTACCTTCTACCTGGTTCCCCCCCAATAACTATATCTTGCGTCACTATGGGACCACACCACGGTCAGGTGATTGATACCATCTACCCGTTCCTCGTCCCATTTCCCCAGTTTTTCTCCTTTCTGTGTGCGTGTGTGTCCGACTTTTTTTTTTTTTTTTAACGAAATCCTTCTCAAAGGAGCGAATGCTGAGTTAAAAGACTTCCACCTCGGGGGGAGAATGGAGATAAAAGGCGGAGAGAGCGGCCCACGTCGTCGTGAGCGCAGTGGCTCCGAAGCCAGCCCTGACCCGGGGCGGGCCGCCTGCAGCGCGGGCAGAGCCGAGCGCATCCGCGGGGCGGCTTCGAGGGCCTGCCCGGGGGTGAGGGCGCCTCGCTCCGAGAACTCAGATCCGGCTGCCCCGCTTTGTAGATGAGAATCATCGCCCTGAGTGCCGCTGGGAGGCAAACGGCCATTAGAGCGGATGGAGATGGCGCTGACAGAGTGGCCTGCATCCCTAGGACCCTGGCTCTGTAAACGGCCGTCACGGTGATCCCCGGGACTCCCTCCGACAGACGGCCAGAACCAACCTGTGAACCAGGCAGAGCTGCCTTCCGGGGGAGTTCTTCACGTGGCATCCTGGGACCACACCCAGCAACCTGCACGGTCCTCTTAGTCCCCTAACCCCCCCACCCCAGTGCTCTGGACACAGAAATGCAGAGCCTCCAGCCACAGCATCTGCTCAGCGCCTCCTGGGCCACTCGATCCTCAAATCCAACCTCTTCATCTCCCAGCTGGGGAAGCTGAGTCCTCAAGAACATATGGGGAGCCCTGAGTCCACCCGAAGATTGAAGCAACGTGTAGCTATGACATCCAAGATACAGGACAGTGACCCTCAGCCATGGACTTGGTCAGACAGAGGATGGTGTGCAATCTCTTTGAGCTCAGCTTTGCCATCTTTACCAGAGGTCAACAAACTACTTCCTGAAAAAGCCAGAGAGTAAATATGTGAGTCTGGTAGGGAGGGAGTCGGGGAAGGCCACGTGATCTCTGTCCCAGCTACTCAGCTCTGCCTGGTACTTTGGAAGCAGGCTTGAACGATTTGTCAAACAGTGGGCGCGGTCTGTGCTCCGGCCAAGCCTGGTTTGCAAAGGCGGGTGGCAGGCACGCTTCAGCTCAGGAGCTGTGGTTTGACCACCCTGGATCTATATAACCGGTAAGTTCATAGTTCCCTCACAGAGCATGATGACGCATGACAGAGACGGTGTGCATGGAATTCTCTAGAATGACTGACTCATAGTTGGCGTTCAAGGCACACTGGGTGTTAGGCTGTTTTATGTGATGTATGGTATTCAAGCCCATGTAAGACGCTGCAATCCTGGAATGAAGTACTACGTAAGTGATGCTCAGAGACAGGCAAAGTATCCATCTAGAAACTTCCAGCAGAGATCTATGTGTAGAGAACAGGAATTCAGATCTTCAGGCAGATCTTGTGTTTACATTTCAAAGGGCTCTTGACCCAGCAAAGGTGAAAACACATTTAGTTATTGCCTGTGACGTAACAGTACCAAATCTGGAGCCCTAAAGGCAGCTCCAGCTGACCAGGGGAAAGGTCAAGTACACATGAAGCTGCCCCTCATCCCCAGCAAATCCGGACCCAGGCAGCAGCCAGAACCAGGCCAAGTCTCAGAGGGGGACAGGGAGCCCCCCAGCAGATGTGACCTCTTAGCTCAGACATCAGCACAGATCAGAAGTGTTCAGACAGAGCATATGACAAGGAGCAGAGGGGACAGCAGGTGCAAAGCACCTGAGGCATGTGAGACAAAAAGGAAGAGATGTGGTGAGCCTTCACTCCAGTTGGGTACCAGAACAAGGGAAGGCAGCGAAGTCTTCATGGAGAAGGTGGCCTGGGTGTTGAAGGATGAATAATAATTTTTCAGAAAGAAAAGCATCTCAGAAGAGGACCAGAGGGTTCAAAAATACAGACACCAAGAGAGTGTAGCATCATATAGGATTTCAAGTCTAAGGGAAAGTTTAAATGTATGCATGGCTGGAGAGCTCACAGAAAGGACTGTACCTCTTCGTCCTCTGCAGAACTCAAGGGGATCACCCGCGCGGTGGACCTGCGGGTCCCAGGAAGAAAACCCGCCCTCTACAGCAGAACAAGCCTCATTCTTGGGTGATTATTCAGGAGCCCTTGGCTTCTTCAGGGCAAAGACTGGGTGGCATTCCCGGAAGGAGAGATGTACGTGGCCTGCTGCACATGCTACCAGAGAGACGCCACATAACCCAGGTGAGACAGGAATTGTTTTAGAAGCAGGGTCTCCAGACTCAACAAGCCTTGCTCGACGCCAGCATGGTGCAGTTGCTAATATTCTCATAATTCTTGCTTTTTCATCTCATATCCCCCAGTGGCTCAGTCTCTTTCCTAAAACCCTATTTAACAGTGTCCCCTTGAATTGGGGGCCCCTTAGACACAACGGGCTGCCCATCGCCCACCTGCTTAGTCACTTTCTATTCCTTCAACAATCTCACCTTCCGCCTACTTAAACATTCTTTTCCTTTCGCTCAATAGCTTCAGTCTCCCGTCGTACCAGTCACTTCACCGTCTGACTGGCACTGCTCAGTGTAACTTGGACAGCGTGGGTGGGATGCTGCAGGCTCCTGCTGCTGCGGGAGGGGAAGGGGCTTTCAAAAGTGAAGATGAGCAGAAGTGGAGTCGGTGGGGGGAGAATGTCCCAGGGTCAAAGGGACACCATGAGGCAAGAAGGGACAGGAGTCTGATGGCTGATGCATTCCCAGCCGTGTGGTTGAGAGGTGCTGGGAGAGCAGAGAGGCTCGGAATAGAAAGAGTGGTGGAGCTGAGTCAGAGCACGAGAGGGGATGGCAGAGGGCACAGGACACCCACACTGTGACAAATCCCCACACTTTTCAGGTGGAAAATGTCAGCCTAATTTGGGAGCCCATCTCCCCACCTCCCCTCATAAAAGCTGCCCAGGTAATTTGCAGTATCAACGTGGTGGTAATCATGTGTTGTTTGCCTTGCAAGGAGCTTGAAGTTGGGAAAGAGAATGGAGATGATTCTGGGACCACTTGGAGCCATGCCTTGGCTACAGACCCACAACCAGAGGCTGGTTATTAGCTCAAGTTGCTGAGTTCAGTTTCTTCGTCTGTAAGATGGAGATTAGGTGCAAAATCAGAGCATTTCCCTGAAGCAGTACACAGGGCATCAGAGCCTCGGCCCTGAACTCAGAAACCAGGGTTCAAATCTTGGCCCCTCACTTACTGTGTGACCTTGGGTGGGTGATCTTACTCCTTCTACCTCAGTTTTCTCATCTGTAAAGTGGGAATAACCAATGGTTCTACTCTCATAGAGCTGTAGAGAATATTAATAGAGTAATCAAAGCCCTGGAGTGATGCTTATTAAGCAGTCAAAACTATGTGTTTATTGTCATTATTATTATTCTCAATACTTGTACTTATTGTCGTAAAAATGCAATGGAAACCTTTATAGTTGGGAGGTGGGAGGCTAGAATCAAAGGAATAAGGGCTTTGCATAGGCCAGGAATTTGTACTGGAATTTAATGATTTCTTTGGAATAGGAACATGATTCTGGAGCTGCGTGTCCAAAACAGGAGGGAATAAACCAGCTTACCTGTGAGCGTGGGTCATTGAATTTTGCCTCACCCCCCAGCCCGGCCCCACGGCCACTCGTAGGTGTTAAGCTGACAGCCAGAGATAAACATTCTGTGCACAGCCAGGTGGGCTCTTCTCCAAAAACAAGAGTTCTCTTCCTGGAGACAAACCAGTAACGGTGATGATCATCATGATCATGATGATGAAAAAGCACCCATCTTGCTAAGTGTTTGGAAATCTGTGTCTGCAAATCAGTATCTGTTTTTCTGAAACTTTCTCTAACGTGTCCTACTGAGAATTCCTAGCCTTTCTCATGCCTTCACTGCAGCTTCTGCCGCGTTCCCTGGCTGACTCCTACTAGGGCTTCAAGTCTTTCTGTGCTTCCCTTGGTCAGCCTCACTCAGCCATATCGGAGTTAATCTCTCTCCTTGTCTGAATCCTTCACTAACCTGTGAGCTCTTCTAAGGGGAGGGATTCCATCTCATCCATCTCTCTCTCCTCTACCCAGAACAGTACGTATTAGGCAGATGAGGGGACAATGGTCAGATGGATAATTGAGTGAGGAAATGGGTTGCCAGAAATTCACGGCACTCCTGAGCCAGAAGAAGACGAACCAAGCCACCCGTGGGCTTAAGCAGACCCACAGTTAGAGGCTGAGACAAGAGGCCGACAGCTAAAGGGGCTGAGAGAATGAAGGTGTCAAGTAGCTGAAGACAGGAAGTCTAGGGTAGGATACAATAATCTAGGAACCTAACAGTGTTTTCCTCCTTTGTGGGTGCCATGCAATTTGCTTAAGCTGACATCCTTAAAGAAGCCAGACAGTCATAGGTAAAAATAATTTTTTACCAAAACTGTGGCAAAGGTATTAAGACATCCAAGAAGTCAGAGAGAAAAACAAAAAACGTAGCAAAACAAAACAAAAAAAATGCCTAAAATCCACCCAGAATTCAAGACTCCATAGCTTGCCCAGATTGATAGTGATCTTCTGGCTTACTTGGAGTCTTGATGTGCAAATTATGCCACATAAACACTTCCCACAGCATAAAGTATGTCTGCGGTGGATGTACAGGAAGGTATCTTTCATGGAGTCACAACCCCACTGCTATGCAAATTGTGATATTTGTGCATAACTTCCCATGTACATCATCATGCTTCCCAAATTGCCCATTTATAGCCCTTAATGCAAATGCCATTTTTAAAATCAATTCTCTCCTCTGTTAATTTAAAGACTCCAACATATGTCAAGACAATACAGGCAATTTCAACCTAACAGCGGTTGGCAAGAGCCAAGATTTATGCTGTGTTTCTATCACACTGAGACACAACACCAGTAAGGAAAAAGAGAGAGGGAGAAAGGCAGATCCAGGAGATTTTAATAAATCATTTTGTCATCAAACAATACGTGGTAATGTGGGGTCAGACCAAAATGGCAAGCTGAGACTTGGACTTCTCTGCTGAGTGCACTAGGGTGCACCATGGAAGGGTAGAGTTGCCGACCACCTTCTCCTGTTCAGCTCTCCACGGTGTCGTCTGTCCACTGATTTCTTAGGAAACTTGATGGAGCAACCTCTGAGTGTGTCATACTCTGTGCTGGGTGCTGGAGATTTGTAAGAGAATGACGTAGCCGTCCATCACGGGGTACAGAGTCTTGCAGGGTATTCAAGACAACCAGATTCTAGCTGAGATGCCATCATGCTCGGAGTGGGATAGACTATTAATAATGGCCTAAATAACCCATTTAGCTCACACTGCTCTGCTCACAACACTTGTAGTACTTAAGGATATATATATATATATATAGATGTATAGATGGATGTAGAGATTATTCTATTAAGTGAAGTAAGTCAGACAGAGAAAGGTAAATATCATATGGTATCACTTAAATGTGGAGTCTAAAAAAAGATACAAATTTTATTTGCAAACCAGAAATAGACTCATGGACATAGAAAATAAACTATGGTTACCAAAGGGGAAAGGAAGGGGGAGGGATAAATTAGGAGTTTGGGATTAACAGACATACTAATATATATAAAATAGATAAACAACAAGGATCTACTATACAGCACAGGGAACTATATTCAGTTTCTTGTAATGAGCTGTAATGGAAAAGAATCTGAAAATATGTATGTGTGTGTATGTATAACTACATCGCTTTGCTGTGCACCTGAAACTAACATTGTAAGTCAGCTATATGTCAATAAAAAATAAAATTAAAAAAAAACTAAAAAAAGACTAAGAAATTATATATGTATAATTATAGATATATAACATATATCTATATTTATGTGGCAGGTAGTCCAAGACTGGTTTGGTACTCCGAGGAGTCAGGAACTTTATCACAAGGGCACCCACGGCTGCATGAGAGCATGGGAAACGTGGTCCTGATTTAAGGTGACCTGTGCTAGCCAGGATTTTGCAACTATGAAAGATACATTTCTCTTCTGCCCTTCATCATGGGATGACTGGACTGCGTTTTCCCCACTCAGAACCTGTCCTTTGCTTGTTCAGAAAATAACAGGTCAAACTAGGGTTTCAAGGGACCCTCCCAGCTCTCAGTAAATACAAAGTGAAAGAATGCATGAATGAAAATAAATGAATATCGTCTGTTGATTTAATGAAGTACACTAAATCAGCACCACGCGGCAGCTCGTTAAAAACACAGACCACTCTCCTGCTCCTGTGCATGTCACTTCTCGTACATCAGGATAAAAATTTCCCTGACCCCACAATCTTTGCAGCATTTGGACTGAAAGTTTCCTGTTCCCTTCATTTTTTTATACCAACTTATCATACTATGTGACAGAGGCATTTTGGTGCCTCCCTGTCTTTCTAGAATTTCAAAACTATTCCCATCAAAAGTTGGCATTGCCTTTTTCTCAGTGAAGCCTAGCTGAACCGGAGAATAACATAATCAGCAGGTTTCAGAGGAAATTAAAGTCAGATCACTGCCTACCGCACCCCCGCGCAGCTGCAGGGAGACATGCGTTATCGATGCTTCGGTTTTTAACGTTCAGACGCGTTACGTTAAGCCAGCTTGTGCCAGGGAAGGATTTACTGATTAGTTTCTGATTCGGTCCAGAATTGGCAATGGCAATGACTTCTGCAATGTGAGCTAAATTAAAAAAAAAAAAAAAAAGAAGAAGAAGAAAGAAAAAGCTTATAGGTAATTCTTTGCAAGACGCTTGACAGAGATGTGGGTCCCAGCACATAAGAATCATCATTTAACTTAATCAACGGTGACTTCATCGAGAGTTTTTATTTATAGCTAATGCAAACGTTAAAAAAAAAAGTACAGCCATTAATTATTAGTAGGTTATTTTTTTAAAGCCGAAAGTACGAGTTGAATAAACGTACTTTAAGACACTTAAAGCTGAGGCATTCTTTATAAAATGACTAGCTAAAGAGTCCCTTGGGCTGCCTTTTAACTGCTTTCAAAGCTCTAATAGCACTTTTTCCACCAAAGACACACCCCTTGAATCCTCCGAGAGATACAATAGCATAATTGTTCTTTTAGGTTTCAAGGCCCTGACATATCTGTCACGGGAAGAATAGTGAATAATAATACCAGAACTATTTTATGCAAATTCCACTTAGAGGTTTCAAGATTTCCCTGAGACAGATCTTGCCCCCTTGTTGACACTTGCATTGTCACATTAGCTTTACATAAGAGAGTGGTTGGGGTTTTCCTTTTGTTAAATAATTCTCATTTTTAAAAAAATCTTTAGATAAAGTTAAAAAACAAATACAAAAACAATGAGATGGAAACATCAATTTGGAGGTGTATCAAAGGGAAAAACACTAGTCACTGGAAGGATTTCTGCCCCCTGGAGCTAATCACTTTGCCAACGGAATCCTCCTCTAACTTAAAACATGATTGCGTCAATCGGATGTTGACGAAGACGCAATATTTGCAAAGGCACCTGTGACGCCTCCCAGCACGCAGGCCACACGGATGTATTTTCCAAAGGCCTGAGCTCTGAATTCACAGCTCCTCTGGATGGAAGGTGGTTACAGTGATCACCTACAGGAGCATGGAGCCCAAGCCCTCATCTCTCGCATGACTCTCTCGAAGATGAGGAAGGAGTCTGAGCAGAGCTCTGGCTGCTTGAAAACATGTCCTTAAATTCTTTGGCCCTCCTCCCATTGAGATGTGGGGGACAGTGTCCACCTGGGACCTCAGAATGCTGGAATAAGACTCTTTGCAGATGTAATTAAGGTAAGGATTTTGAGTTGAGAACATCTCACATTACAGAGGGTCCTAATTCCAAAGATGGGTATCCTCACAAAAAACAGAAAAAAAGATGGTTACCCAGGGAGGCTATGTGAAGATGGAGGCAGAGATGGGAGTCATACAGCCTCCATGCCTGGCACCCCCAGAAGCTGGAAGAGCCCAGAGCCCTGGGGGGAGCATGGCCCCGCTGACACCCAGATATTCTAAGCTGGGCTGGCCTCCATGACTCACTCACACTCAGTAGCAGACAACAGATGTGACCCTGTGCGACTTGGTCAAAAAAGAAACCAGTAGCTCTCACTTTGTTTTCCTGAACATTCATGCCTGGAGCCCCGAGCAGACGCGAGCGAAGCCTGACTGTCCCGAGGCCACCACGCTGCGGGGAAGCCCAGGCCACAGCGAGGGGCTGAGAGGACGCGCTCCGCCCACAGCCCTTGAGTCTTCTGATGCTGGCGTCTTGAGGCCCCAGAGATCACGGATCGGGGAAAGAGGCCCAGCTGTCATTTTACCAAATTCTTTTGGTAAAGTACTTGCGGGTATAATAAAAACTAGTTGCTCTAAACTGCTGAGTTTCGGGGTAACTTCTCTGCAGCCACAGTCACCAGAACGGTGGCAGCTGAGGTGTAGGTCTGGCTAGGACTGAGGGGGCAGTGGGGTCCTCTGCCTGGGGCAGCACGGACCTCCTCCCTGCCTCTTCTTGGAAAGTTCCCCATCCCCCTCCTACTCTATCTCAAGGCCAAAGTGGTAGGAATTTGGTCTGACTCCCCCAAAGCAAAGAAAAGTACACGAAGCAAGCAGGGCCTGGAGGGCAGCCACGGTCAGTGTCCAGAATGGCCACTTGGACCTTAGTGAGACCTACAGATCCTCATCCTACGTGCTTGTGTCTACCTCTCGCTGGCTGTGCAACCTTGGGCATGCAGCTCAACCTCTCTGAGCTGCAGTCTCCACCTATGAACCGGGGGATAATTACTACTGTGACAGGATCTAACGTGGGTCCAGGGTCTGCTCAGTTCTCCACAGATGGTAGCTCTTCCTGTTCTTGATCTTTTCGCCTTGGCCCAGAATCCGCAAAACCCAAATCTCTGCCGTCAAACGTGCACAACCACGAGAGATGCTCAGATTCCCTCTCCTCCTCACCTGGACGGGAGGAAACCACTTTCGAGCCAGGAAGAAGAGGGATCTGCAAGTTCTGCCTCAATTTAATGTCTCCCCTGGGGGCCCAGGAGGCTTAATGTTTATAAAGTACTTCGAGGTCCTGAAAGCAAAGACTTTTATACAAATGCGAGATAATCATGATAATTAAGCCATGAATATAGCAGGGCCTTTATTGTTCCCTCATCCCACAGTGAGCAAACTCCTGGCGGACTCTTTAGCGCACTGAAGAGATAATTTGCTAAATCATAGGCCACTGCCCTGAACGTCTCACACACCTACGGCCGGGATCGAGTTCCTTCTCAGCAATAATGCTCGTAGCAGGGCCACCATCACGACCACGCTTTACAGTTTACAAAGCACTGCAGATAGCTTCTCCCACTCTGTCAGTAGGACCAGGAGGGACAGGAGTGGGGAAAGGATGCCTGGTTGACACATGGGAACTTGGGGCACAGATTCATCTCAGATCCCACAGAGTAACTCTACTGTCACAGAGTCTCAAATCTGGGAACCACAGTCAGTGTTTAGTCCAAGGTCCAGATTGTCTAAACGAGAACGCTGAGGTTCAAAGGGCTGAGATGACTTGACACAGGGCTGCTGCTAGCCCACAGGGGGCTTCTGTGGAAACTGGAAACACGCACACCCTCCACCGGGACCTGGTTTAGCCCAAGGCTGGACTTGGGCCCCACTCACTTGGCCAGGAGACTGAGGCACTCCCTCAAGAATACCGCTGTGTCTTAAAATCTAAGTTCTATTCTTATTCAGGTGTTACAGGCGAACAAATCAGGAAACAATTGCCGCTGAAAGACAGTTTGCTAGACTCACAGACCTCAAGAAGCGGGAGCACCCCACTCCATGGTGGGTCCCCCTGGTCAGGAGGCTGTGCGTCTGGTGGGGGGCCGTGAGCAAGGGCTTCCACTGTGGTTTCACAGAAGGAGCGAAAAGTGGGTGAGCAGGTTTACACCTGGCTGATTCGTGTTTTTTTTTTTTTTTTTTGCATTTTTTTTTTAAATTGATGCAGAGTCAGTTTACAATGTTGTGTTAATTTCTGGTGCCCAGCATCGTGATTCAGTTGCACATAGATGTATTTTTTTCATATTTTTTTTCGTGATAGGTTATTACAAGGTATTGAATATGGTTCCCTGTGCTCCACAGTAGGGCCTTGTTGTTTACCTATTTTATGTATAGTAGTTGGTATCTGCAAATCCCGAACTCCTAATTTATCCCTCCCTCCCACCTTTTCCCAAAGAAACGAACCATACGTTTGTTTTCTATGTCTGTGAGTCTGTTCCTGTTTTGTACATAAGTTCATTTGTCTCATTTTTTTATATTCCACATATAAGTGATGTCATATATTGTCCTTTCTCATTCTGGATCGGCTGGCTTGAATAATTGCAGCTGGCTCTGAGGTCTGGGGGCCGGCCCTAGTGGGCTGGTCCCTCGCCCTGGGGTGAGGAGGGCAGGGGCAGAGAGGCCTGGAGTGTGAAAACTAACACAGAAGGTGCTTTCAGGTGGGGGCTCTGGACTGGTCGGTTTGCATGTGAAAAGCTGTCCGAGCCAGCTGTTGGCCAGCTCTAGGAGCCAGGCAGCCCTGGGAGGGGCCGTCCCTGCAGGGCCAGCAAGGCCCCAAGAGAGCAAAGCATCAAAAATAAAGACAAAAAAAAAACTTGGTTGGTCCATGCTTGTCAGGGCCTCCAAAATCATAGTATCACACACCCATTTCACGGATGAGAAATCTGAGGTCAGATAGTAGAATAACTTAGCTTCACTGCCAACTGGTGGTAACCAAGGTGCCTTCCAGAAGTAGAGCAGACTGGACCTTGGGCTCCAATCCCTTTTATTCCCATCGCTTAGAAAATCACCTCCAAGGACCCTAATTTAGGGACCATGGTCCTGCCCCTCTGACCTCGCGTGTTACCTACATCTGTCGCAACCTCACACGTCCGCTCCCGCGGTTCAGAGGGAAGGCGAACACTTCCCTGTCATGCTTTGCTGTTTCGTGCGTTTGCTTCCACTGTTCTCTCCACCTGCCTAGAATCCTTCCAGCGCTTCCCTGCCAGGAGATCTTCTCTGTATCTTTGAAGATTCAGTGCAGGGCTTACTTGCTCCCAGGAGCTTTGGTGGAAGACCCCCAGTGGGCTCAGTGTCCCCATCTTGGGCTCCCAGGAAGCCTCTCTATGGTACTGATGTTTTTGTTTGTGGGTCCCTGTTCTCCACTGGACCACAAGTACCTCGAAGGCAGGGACCAGGTTCCACTCCCCTGCCAATCCTTAGCATCTGGCATGTGGCGGCACTCAAGCATTAAACCAAAACCCAGCTCCGCACATAGGACTCCCGGTCCAGTGCCCCTTTTCACACAGACACTCTGTAAAGCCACGCCTCCATTTCCGTGAGAGCAGAAAGGATTGCACACTGAGCAATGCTTCTAATACACTATATATTTAAGCTTCATATTATAGCCACAATTATTTTGCTAGATTTTCCATTCTGTTCCTTTGTCAGAGTCAGCTGGATTTTCCAAGAGAAAGAGTCTCTGCATTTCCAAACCATCAGCTCTAAACCGGGCTCCCATAACCTCCTTTACACCTGCGTGTGTACAACCAGGAATGGCTTGCCTGGGTGCACTTCTTTGCCTGCTGATTTAGAATCTGCAAATAGATATCTTCTTCCAAAACATACCTCTCCACAAAGCCAACCCACTGAATCAAGCTCATTATCTTAAGACACCTCTATGGCCAAAGGTTATGCTTTTCAGAGCTATATTAATCTCTTTGTCTAAACAGCACAGGCTTAATTGGTTTAGATCAGAGTTGTACTGTTTTGAGTAAAAGGGTGTGATTAATGTGAGCTGAAGATGGTTGGACGGGCTCAGACTAATTCACCAGCATCCACAAACCTATTATCATCAGAACCGTGAGAGCTTGGGGGAAACCTGCCCCAGTGAGCAAGTTTTTTTTTTTCCTCAAGAAAAACAGAAACCTGAGAAGGCTGCGGAGATATCCCCTCCCCTTCCCCCGCCCCCCGTTTCTCCAGCAAGCAGAGTACCGTCACCGTCTTCCTCTTTGCAAGATGCAGTGGGCACCATGTGCACAGTGGAACAGAGTGTACCTGCTTCAGCAAGAAGTTGGGTTCATTCGGTCCCCCACACAGGAGAGGAAGATCTTGTCCTAATTAGAATATTACCTGATTACTCCCTGGCCCCCGAGGCCACTGGCCAACCCTCTTTTCTCTGCACTGAGCCCCGCAGGCTGATCTTCATAGATTGCCCCCTGACCCTGCGGTCCTGGATCCCCTTAGAGGGGTCACAGCCAGAGACGTGGGTAGGGGACTCACTCTCCAGGATGCCATGGGCTGGCTATGAAGCCAGTCGTCCCCTGACAAGCACTCTGCCTGGGCCCGGGGATGTACTGTCTTTCCTTGCCCAAGTCATGGAAACAGCCACTGTTTCCAGGCCTAACTCCTGCGCTCTACCTGGTTGGTTTCTCTAACTTATTGCATGCCAGCTTGGTACTAAAGCTTTACAGACATTGATTTATTTAATCCTCCAGAACCGTATCAGGTAGGCACTACCCTTGCCTCATTTTACAGAAGAGGAAACTGAGGCACAGGGAGACTGGACAACATGCTGGAGATACACGCCTACTGAGTGGTAACAATGCCGCTGGACCCGCAGGTGCGGTCGCCGGCGCTCAGCCTCTTCCTGGCATCGTGGCAGGGGAGAAAAGGAAGGGAACTCCAGGCTCAGAAAACAGGATCAGCAAAGGTCTTCAGCTTCAGGGCAACATGGAGAAACACTGAGAAGTCCAGTGTGGCTTGGAGTGGACGGGGGAGTTGGGGGCAGAGAAGGCATAGCTGTGAGGCTATCTGGTGCGGGCTGGGGTAGCGGGAGCATCTATTAATGCCGCCCTCTGCAGTCTGAGTGTTCTAATTCGACATCTCGGAGCCTATGGCCCTGGGTGAGGTCCAAGGGAGATGCAAACGTGAGCTGAAATAGCCCCGTCCTTCCAGTGGAAGGGAGGTGACACCCACCGCAGCCACCTCTCTGGTGTCACAGGATGTGATGAACAAAGGACACTGGGGCCGCAGAGGCAAAAGGCTCTAATTCTGGCAAGGCTGAGACCAGAGCTGGGGCAAGGCATACGCCCACTGTGGCTGCAGAATTGTTAAGGGGGTCCTGAGAAACTCTGTCATTAAGAGAAGTAATATTTTAATGTAATGCTGTCTAAGAATGCAAAATGAATGCAAAATCCAGGATGAACAAAAGCTTGAAGCTTGCCTGATCCTACGAACAAGGTCGGTCTGACTTGTTTTTGCCTTTTGCCTCAGGTTCCATAATAGCTCAGCATGCCTGAGCCACTGTTAATTTAAAATTTTGATCTTTTTTGTTCATCATGGACTTTTTTTGCAAATTTTTAACTTAGAAAAGAGTGCATTCAATGCTATTTATCTTGGTGGCTGGGTTTTTCTTAAACTTTCCACTACCTCACTGGCCTCACGAGGGTCCCGGCCCTGCTCTCTGAGGCCTTGACCTTGAACTTTCCCCTGTGGACCCTCAGCAGTTCCAGGGCAGACACAGACAAGATTTTCCAGGTAGAATGATTGTGTCGGGGAGGAAAAAACTTTCTCCCCTATCCTTCTAGGTTCTTCTGACTGGTCCAAGAATTAAATGGACATGAAACCGATTAATCGGAGAAAATCAAATTTAATTGTTTACATACAGGAGCCCACCTACATGAGAGGGTCAGAGACAGGAAGGTAAAATGAGGTTCCTATGCCACGCTGGGAGGAGGGCCTGGGGCTTCCAAGGACGGAGGGATATTCACGGGACAGTGAGGGGAAGAGAGGATGTTTGGTAACTAGATGTTTGCCCCGCCACCTAGATGGGGCCCCTCATATAAAATGTATCTCCTGTAATGACTCTTCTCTGGGAAAAAAAAATCCCCGCTTTGAATTCTTCTAGATGGTTATGGGAGGGGAAGCCGTTTCTTTGAAACCTACAGGGTATCCATTGCCTTTAGCTCAAAAGATTCCTTATGCAAAAGTGACGCATTTGAGGGGTTTGTTCTCCACCCCGACAGTCGCTTTCTCAGCAGAATGGAGATCAGGTCAGGGGCGCCCAGTATGAAGGGTACAAAAACCAGGTTGAGTAGAACCGTGCAGTCATATCTGGACCAGCCCCGCAGGCTCGAGAGCTGAGAGGCTGGAGGCCGCCCAGGGGTCCTCGACGTGGATGCTAGAGCTGTGTGTGTGCATGAACGCAGGCTGTTTCTTCAGTTCTTGGCCTATTTCCTCTTCCAAATTGTGACCAGATGCACGTTAAATTAGGATTAATGGGGCTCCTTTGTGGAGCCCTGCATTTGAGCTGCGCCCAGGAACGGTTTCATAGCACATCATTCAACTTCCGCCGAGGTTAAAGATTGTGTATACCTAAAGCTCAAGCATATTTGTCTGCCGTCTGCGTGATTCCAAGGGGGGGATGATCAGTCCACTTCGTTAAAGGAAGACCGGTTAAAGAAGTCAGCAGTGGGCTTCTCCTGCCAGTTTCGAGCCCAGTGGCATTTTTAATATAAACGTCCAGTTCTTGATCGAATTAGCTGGCCTGCCCTCTCCCACTGCAGCCACGGTTTTTGCACCATCTATTTGGGTTGGATTCTTTGCGCATGACTTATTTCCTGGAAAATCTTTAGAGAGGTCTGGGCTGCGTAGTTATAAAAATTGTTGTAACGTATTTTCCGCGCATATTAAACTAGCTCCCCAGACTGATAAAAAGGTTGGAAAGCTATTATTCTTTATTCTTCAGTTTACTACCACCCTCAAGTAATAGTCTTCTATTAAAGTTTATTGATTTCTCCCACTGTTAACCAGCAAGTCGGCATATAAAAATTAAGCAGGGAAATCTGCCATTTCTTCCTCGTTTCTTCCCCCAGCACGTGTCCCTTAAGTCAGATTTCAAAGGACCCGCGTTGGCCGTACTGGGAGGCCTCGCTGCGGGTCTGGGGGAGGGTTTGGTCCAATTGTTTACTTTTGCTATCGTTGCTTGTTTCTGTTTTTCCCAGACACTAAAGTTTTGAGACAGATGAGTGTAAAGTCCTTTTCCCTCGCCTCTTTTTCAGAGAACAGAAACCAAGAGGCCTGGTCTGGGAGGCCATCCTGGATTAGTATGCGCATCAGTTACATGATTCATCCGTTCACTTCACAGATAATTCCTGACCACCTACTACGTGCCAGGCCTGCTTCTAGGCATCGGGAATTGAACAGTGAGCACAAGAGACAGAGGGTCCACTCCCGCGATGCTACCCTCCCAGTGCTGGGGAGACGCAATGAATACGTACAGAAATCCAGATCGACCCGGTCAGGTGGCGAGAGGTGCTACGAAGAAAACAAAGCAGGTTAAAGAGACAACGTGATGGTTAATTTTATGTCAACCTGACGGGGTCCCAGGGAGCCCAAATATTTGGTTAAATTTTATTTCAGGGTGTGTCTGGGAGGCGTTTCTGGGTGAGATTAGCATTTGAATAGATAGACAAAGTAAAGTCGCTGCCCCACCCCCCAGCGTGGGTGGGTCTCAGCCCATCCTCTGAGGGTCTGCACGGAACAAAAAGGTGGGGGAAGGGAGAATTTGTTCTCTCTGCTGGACCATTTTCAAGCTGGGACACTGGTTTTCTCCTGCACCCAGGTGGGGACTTAGATTATTATTGGCTTTCCTGGTTTTCAGGACTTGGACTTGGACCAGAGCTACACCATGCACTGCCTGCCCTTGGACTCCAGCTTGCAGATAGCAGGTTGTAGGATTTGTCAGCCTCCATAATCCCATGAGCTAATTCCATATATATATATATGGCCACGCTGGGAGGGGGGCCTGGGGCTTCCAAGGACGGAGGGATATTCATGGGACAGTGAGGGGAATTCCATATATATATATGGAATTATATATATATATACACACACACATATATATATACACACACGTATATATATATATATATATATATATATTTTGTTTCCTGTTGCTTCTGTTTCTCTGGGGAACGCTGACTGATAGACAGTGATGGGTGTTTTTTAGACCAGGAGGGCAGGAAAAGTCACTCAGATGGATGCATTTCAAGCCCCAAGGTGATGGGGGAGGCCAGCCATGCAGATTTCATGCAAAGAGAATGCCACAGGGGCTCTGGGCTTAGTAAACAGGACACCTCAGCCCAGTCGTGGACACCACGCACACAAATGTTTTGGGAGCATCTACTAAAGAACAGGGTATTACACCAGACCCTGGGATGAGAATAATCAATAAAACAATAAAACACAGCCGTGCTTTTCTCAGGATCCCACAGTTTGGTGGGGGGGTCATCATATAAAGATAGCATCCGGCAGTCTTAAAGTCTCAGAAGGACGAGTGGAGAAACCATAACATATACAAACTTCCAGGTACCACATGGTAATTGAGCCACGGTTGGTCAAGGCACATTGCAGGAAGCCAGGAAAGGGAATTTCCTCTGTTGGCTGGAGTTGACTTCAAAGGAAGGAGTTGAAATTATGCAAATGCCAGGCAATGGCACCTTCTGTGTCCACATGACTGGCAAGATGGGTGAGTCCAGCAGCGCAAGGGCCCGGGAGGCAGAGAGTGGCTGGAGAAGCTAGTGCGGACAGGGTTGAATTCATGGAGGGGAGTCGGCTGTCACCTGGTGGGTGATGGTGATCTCAAGGCTTCCAAGCAATGGTGCTATTTGTCCGGTATTTACTTTGGGAAGATAGATCTGGCGGCCGAAGAGAAAGTAGCTGGCGGCAGAGTGGGTGACCTAGCTCAGTGGGAGAGCGCCTGCCTAGCTCTGGGTCCTGGGTTCCATCCCCACCTCCCTCAACAAGGAAGGAAGCAGAGAAGGAACGAAGGGAGGGAGGGAGGAAGGAGAAAGCGTTTTAGAAACAGTTCTAACACAGCTCTGTCTCCCATCTCCTCTCATCTATAAAATGATTCAGATGATTCCTAAATTTGCATCCGGCTCTAAAATTTGAAAACATGAGGGTATCAGTAAGTTACTAATGACTATACGTAAAATAGATAACAAGTTTCTACTCCAGTAAATAAATAGACAGGAATCTTTTTAAAACAAAATCAGTAAGTAACTTAAACATGCTGTCTCTTTTTCTTTGACACAGAGTTTAGATTTTTTGAAACTAGTTTATGCTTTTGTTCGATGAGTAATTATGAGCCCTACTTATTGACTGGGGTGGGAGCGGGGAATCCTTATTTTTTAAACAAAATGACGTGTTTACCTCAGCTTGCCCCAGTTGGATGTGCGCGGGGGCACGCATGTGTGCGTGCATGTGTGTGTGTGTGTGTGTGTGTATCTTTGCTTCTAAGATTGACCTTTTATCCCCTCCTTTTCCCTCTCTTTGCAAATAAAAATGAGTTTTGTATTTATCATGTTTATTCCGAGTTACAGCTTTCCCATCAAACATAATGATCCCGCCTTGAAATCCCTGGGCCCCAGCAATGCAGAGGGGGAGGCGGGGCAGATGTGGGAAGAATGCACTTCATTTTTAATCCTGGTGTGAAATTCTAAAAAGGAAAACCAGGTTACAGGAAATATCACACAGAAGAGAGGCAAGGAGGACACAGGGACACGTTTCCAGGACACAGGCTGAGATCATTTATGGGAGAGGAGGTCTACTCGCTTCTACGGGAGTGTTCTGGAATCTTCCATGACCCCTGTGGTGAAGTCCTTGTGAGGTTGGTTCCAAGTCTCCAAATAACTTGATGTGTGACTTGCAGTGTTTTAGCTTCACTTCAGGAAGAAGGTCAGGTGATGACTCTCTGCCTCAAATGTCTGCGATACAGGCGGATGGAAGTGGGGGAGGCATTGCGGCAGAGACGGTGAACTGTCTACCAAAATCTGAGCACCTTCATCCAGAGGTGAGAATTGTCACGGGCTGGCTCAGGACTACATTTCCCAGGCTCCTTTGCATCTAGGTGGGCCCATGTGACCAGCTGCCACCAATGAGATGTAAGTGGCAGTTAGGAAGCCAGTGCACTTCTCCATCATCTCTTCTGACCCACCAGCTGGGTGGAGGAGGGCAGAGCCACCAGGTAGGACTCTGGGTCCCTGAACCACGAAGTGGAGGAAGGCCACGGCCAAACACAAACACCCACACCTGTGTGTTATGTGAGCGTTCAGTGAGATGGTTTCTGAGGTCTCCTACTTCTATAAATGTCTATCACCCTAGTCTTTGGAAGGTTGGGGTCTGTTAGGGCACTGCTAAGTGCCCTAAATAATACAAAAGTCAACCAAGGAGACTCGCGCTTGGAGGTTGGTGCTGGTCTCTGAGGGGCAAGCTGGACTTTCCAGGCATTGGGTTTTTTGCTTGTCATTGGAGGGTATTCCCCATGGATGATGGTGTGCCTCTGGGACCTGCAAGGTGTCGTGTGCACCTTGGAGGAAGAGCCAAGTTGAGAGGCTCAACTTTTAATTCGTGAACTGGGGACAGTAATAATTCTTCCTCTCAGGTCAAGATGAGGGTTGCATGAGCTCCTACACTCAGCACAACGCCTGCCACAGAAAAATCGCGGTATTATTTTTGTCGTTGTTGTGATTATCACTATGATGACAGAGTTCCGCTGTACTCGCATTCCTGAGGGGTGGGCGTTAAGACTGCTGTGGATCCCACTTATCAGAGGAGGATGCTGAAGAAGGCCACTTAACTAAGATTGCAGAGTCGATAAGAGATCGAGTCTGGCCTCCAGATCTTCTGCCTCCAAGCTTGCCTCTCGCCCCACTGACCTGCTGGGCGCTGCCCTGCATCCTAACCGGACACCATAGTTCCGTGTTGAGTACACTTCGGGGCAAGTAAAACACAACCGGAAAAAAAAAAAAAAAAAAAGACATTTGAGCTACTGGCTTCTCCTCCAAGACAGATTTCTTTCTGACAGACAGGAGGACACGAGGCAGGAGCATTTTGCATCCTGTTGTATAAATAGGGGTAGGACAAATGGCTTGGCTGAAATAAGCCCAGGCCTGAAACTTTACTGAAACTGGAACTAAATCCAGACGGACTTGATTTTATATTTCCATCTCTTTCTCTCTCTCTCTCTTTTTCTCTTTCAATTATTTTTTTTTGAAGACTTAAGAAAAAGTCCATTCCAATTGTGTTCTCTGGAGTTACTTATTCTGTCCCAAAGAAAAGGCAAAAAACTTACAGAAGACGTGAATGGGGAGGGGAAATAAAAATATACATTGAGATTTAAAAAAAAAAAAAAAGGAAAGAAAAATCAAGACGCAAGACGCATCCTGGCTTGTAGGCGCTCCCCCGGAATGGTGCAGCGCAGCTCCCCTGTACAAAGGTGACGGCTCAGGACTAAGCACAGTGGAATGGACTGAGGCTCAAGCGTGGCTAGTGCATATTGCCCTTCGGGAGTTAAAAGGTAGCTCTGCGTTTTCCAGGGCAGAAGGGAGTCAGGAGTGACTCAAAGAGGCATTTCTACTTGCTATTTGCTCAAGAGCTCTCAGATGCCCTGTCTTGGGGACACACAACTCAAAGCCATCCAGACAAGTTTATCTGCCCTCCCCCCTTATTTTTCAGGGTCACAAAGCAAACTTTTCATCTTCTTGGAGCTTTAATAGGGAAGGCAACAAAACCAAGAAGTGAGTTCCCTGTCATTAAGAGTATTCAAGCACAGAATGGGTAGCTGCTTGGCAGGATCATTGGAAAGAAGGTTCGAAATCAGTTGAAGCTTTAAAACAGATCAGTAATCTCCAACCAGAAGTTTCTGCACTGGTGGTGGGTACTCTGAGTTTGGACCCACCTCCAGGGAAGGTACAAATGAACCCCGCAGACCCTCGGATCAGCCAATTGCAAGCATTTCTTGAGGTCTCCTAACTTGGAGCATCCTCGATTGTCACTACAGATGACAGCACCTTGGTTCAGATAACTGCTCACTGAACAAGTCTGGACTGGGAGACAGCGTGTGCCCATTTTCAGGTAAAAAGATGATGAGATTCAGCTGGGAAAAGCGAGATAAACTTTTCCTGAATAATACTTGAAACAGAGAGGCACCCATGACTTGTTTTGTTGCGTATCAAAATATGGTACAAAACACCACCATATTTTGGGGAAAGAATTTGGGGGCTCGAAAAACCAGTTTGTGGGATGAAGTTGGAAGCCCAGACAGACAGTGGGCAGTGGGACCAGGTATCGGTCCTGCTCAGTATATCCCTAACACCACGCACGTGCCTGGCATATGATAATTAATCACTATCGAGTGAATCAAAAATGAGAAATAAGAGAATGCTTATTTAATAAAAGAGTTTAGAATAATTACTTAGTGATTTAGGAGGAAATCAATTTAGACTCAAATTACATTCTATAAGCTAGAATGAGTCTGATGGATAGACTGAAATATGAAAAAATGTAAGTACTAGTTAAAACCAACTATTTATCAGAATTGTGGAAGGTCACAATCATTCTAAGCTTTGACAAATTGGAAGAAACCACAAAGGAAAAGATTAATATTTTACAATATGTAAAAATTAAACAGCATAAGGTAAAATCAGAAACAGAAATAATAGGAAACCAGAAGTAGGAGAAAAAACTTAGTAAGACAGGACATAAAGACGTTTTATGTGTTTACATTCAGGTTTATAAATAAAAATATCGAGAGTCCAATAAATAACTGGGTTGGAGACAATGGCAGGCTTCAAACAAGAATAAATACAAATAGTAAATAAATGCCTCTTCTTTGTAATAAAAAAATGTAAATTGAAGCAAGCTTTAAGTTCAACTTGGAAGAAATGGCTGAATACACTGTGATAATCTCCAAGCGGAGTATCATTCAGTGATTAAAAGTGATCAATCTGAGGCCTATGTGAAAACATAATGAAAAGTTTATGGTAAGAATCTAAATAATATAAAGTCAAACTCGAAACAAAATATACAATCGGATTACAATTATGTGAAACATTGGAAGAATTATGTGGAAATGAAAATGGCTTCGTGGAAAGGGGCTGGATAGAATGTTACTAAAGGAGTTGTTTTGTTTTTCTAAAATTGTCTTTAGTCCTGTTACAGTATTAAAAAAGAAAAAAGAAAAAAAAAAATTATCACCTAGTGTCATGGAACCATAGTAAACAGGGAAAGAAGAGACCTTGCCAAGTTGCCAAGGAGTATCAAAAGCAGGTACCAGCCAGATACAGATTGCCTGGTACCCCAACACCTCTGAAGATGCTGGTAGGGGAGGCTGCCTCTGTATGTGTGTGTGTGTGTGTGTGTGTGTGTGTGTAACTTACACCCAACACTGTGTCAAGTCCAGCAAAGACAATGAGTAATTGCTGAATGGAACCAATTGTGTGTGTGTGAAGTGAATTGGACACTGACTTCATGACTTACCAGGTGGTGACTGTAAGCAGCACATATAACCTTTCTGCATCTCAGTTTCCCAATCTGTGAAAAGAGAAAAAAACAGCATTGCTTCCTCCATAGGGTTAGCAGAAATGCAACCTATGTCTACCATCTGGTAAATATTACCGACCTGCTCCAGCCCTCATCCAACTTAAATACAAAATGCTCAGCTCATTCATTGCATCATTAGTAACTACAGTGGCAGTGCATAATTCAGTTCCGGTCGTCAGCACCCATCTTTATACAGGACACACACATACACACCCCCTCCAGAGTCTTTGGACTGGACACACGTCGGTTTGAATCTCAGCTACACCATCTGATGGCTGTGTGACCACGGGGGAATGACTAAACCTCCCTCAGTTTCAACTTCTGTCAAATGAAGATCGTAACGGTCATCCAACCCAGCAAATGGCGGGAAGATTTGAGATGATGCTTAATTAATATGATTTGCCTTCCACTGCGTATTGACTTGTACCCATTTATCTGTTGGATGAGAGAAGCGTGGAATTCCCCAAATCTCATTGGAAAGCAAGAAAGGACTCAGAATGAATGGAAACTGAGGGGTAGGTCATGATTTTTTCCAACTCTACTCTTGTATTTTTTGGGGGGAAGTAATTAGGTTTCTTTATGTATTTTTTAATTAATTTCTTACTTTATTTTTAGTGGAGGTGCTGGGGATTGAACCCAGGACTTTGTGCATGCTACAGAGCCACTCTACCACTGAGCTCTGCCCTCCCCCTCTCCAAGTCTATTCTTGAGTCCTACTGAGAAGATTCTCATCAAGTCACTGCTGTGGGGTGAGGCTGCCTGGACTCCCCGGGTCACACCCCAGCCACTCCTCCCATCCAACTCAAAGAGGAAAGACTTCCGGCTCTGCCTGGCCCAGTGCCCTTTGCCAACCGAGGTGCCCACGTCGGCCTAGCAGCCTTCCTTCCCCAGGCTGGACCCCACAATGCTAGCTGTCTCATTTTCTAACCCGAATGCAAGTGTTGGGCACAAAACAGCCCCGGGAGCTGGACATTTGGAAGCCCTGCTGAGAAAGCGGGGAGAGTGCGCCAGGCAGCGAGGGGAGGGGGAGAAAGCCGGCTTGGGCCTGCCTGGGGAAGACCAGAGCCCCCTGGGGTTGGGAACAGGCCACCGAACCACCAAGCTCAGTGCTGAAAATGACCCCAGCCCCCTACCAGGCTCTGCTGGATGGAGAACCAGTTTCGCATGGCCTCCCCAAGAGCCAGGCCAGTGCCCGGTATTCATTTGTTATATAAGTCAATGATTAAGGAGGCTGAGAACCAGAGAGGGAAAGCAACTTCCCCAGGGCCACACAGCTAGTCAGAGGCCAACAAGGTGGAGAAGCCAGTGGCCTTCCTCCGGGCCAATGATGGTGTTCTCCTTTGCCACATGACTTCCCAGCCCGCACTGCGCAGAGATGGAGGGGCTGGTGTCCACCAAGCCGGCTTTCTTGGGAGCTGGGAGCCATGGGGCTGTTTGGTCCCCAGTGGCTCCAGCCAGAGTGGTATCCTGGCCAGCCGAGGCGGGGACCCAGACAGGGGTCACCACACTCCTCTTAGGTTCTGTTTTCTGGACCTCTCTCCCATGTCCACTGTGAATTGTCTCCGCTGTTTGCTTTTCCACAAAACATTGTCATCACTACTGAGTGAGGTCCTCTAGCAAACCAGGGCCTTCCAGCCTTAACCCGCCCGTCCACAGAGTAACCCCGAGTGAAACACTGGGAGAGCTGAGGCTGCCCATTGGACAGATGAGGAAACTGACGTCCACAGAGCAGAGTGCCACCCTGAGGACCACCAGCAAGCGAGTCTTGGCCCCAGGCCCAGAAGACATGTCCTCTGACCCCAGACCTGGGGAGTCCCCACTTCATTCTGACCTTCAAGTGCAGAGCCAAACAGAGGTAGCCTGAGTGATGGATGAACCCTAGGATAATGGAACCAAATGTATCCTGAGATGCCTAAGATTTGGACTAGACTTAACCAGCTCCGTCAACCCGCTGGGTTGGGTCTGTGTAAAGAGAGCTTCTAAGGCCTGGACAGAGGCCCCTGACTGGTTGCAATGCCTGTTCTGGAAGCTGGCCTCCAGGAGGGGAAGTGCACACAGCCAGGCCGCAAGGACCACTGAGCCCGGGGCCACGTCCGACGCTCCTGGGCCATGGGTACTATTGCCTCTGTGGGCCCCTTCCTTCATAAAAACAGACTTTAAGATATATTTTGCCCATATTGGTATTATGTTATTCATTATGTTATTATCTTTTTCCCTTTTTATTTTAAAATAAATTAATAGTAAAATATTTTCCTGGGCTCCTAAAACTGTCCTGGGCCCTGTGCCGACTACACCTAACCAGAGAGGTCAGTGTGCTGAGCCCCACTGGGTGCTGACACCACGGGGCTTCCGAAATGGCCAAGTCCCAGTCTCTGCACGCCCAGAGCTCTCAGGCCCGAGCAGAGGGGACATGTGCCCTGAAATAGCAACAGCAGCAAATAACAGGGAGAGAGAACCCTCCACCCCCCACCCCGGGGCTGGGGAAAGCTCCGAGGGCTTCCCAGAAGGGAGCGAGGGGCTCTCAGGAAGGCTTCCTGGAGGAGGTGGGCACTGCAGCCCGGAGGGTGGGGGAGGCTCTCCGCTCATCCCCCTTCAGGGACCGGCCCCCTGAAGCAGAGGAGGGCTACTGGCATGCAGGAGCGCATCCCCGTGCCCACAGAGATGCCTGTCACACACAGACAGAGGACGCATCACCTTTTCCCTCCTCCCCTCCTTGCCTTTGGGGACACTTTTAAAAAACTGACAAAAAGATTTTTTGTTAAGTAAGGAAAGTAGGAAGGAAAGAAGGAAGGAAGGAAAGAAGGAAGAAGGAAGGAAGGGAAGAAGAGAGAGAGAGAAAGAGCCCGGGCCGCTCCGCGCTGGCATGGTTAGCATTCATGTTGATGTCAACATCTCTGCAAAGACAGGTAGCAGGGAAACACCGCCCGGGAGCCTTTGAGGGCGCGCAGCGGGGCCCTGGGTAATTACTGTGGCCTACTTATTTCTCTGCGAAGGGAAAAAAAAGTCCAGCACCCGATCTGCTTTTTTTTTTTTTTTTTCTTAATAGGAGAAGTTGAACCTAAAGCACTGTAATTTTAATCAAATCTTTCCCATCTGCGTGTAGTGTCTCTGAGAAGTTGAAGATTTAAGTGTATGTTGTATGATTTGTGGAATTGTCCCAGCGGGGGAGGGAAAAGGGGCAGAGCGGTGGTAATTATGCTACACTTAAAGGTATTTTGGTTGCCAGGGAGCCTTTTTTTTTTTTTTTAAATCACCGCTTTCCCTCAATGAGGGTTTGGATGATGTCATGGACAGGAAAGGGGGTAAAAAAGGTTGCAGCAGCTCAAAGGGCAAGTCAGAGGGAGAAAGATGAAGCTGCGGTTTTCTGTTTGGGTGAAGGTTGGAACAATTTGGAAAACGTGATGCTTTAAGGACCACGATCTAAGGTGAAGATGGACTAACATCCTCTAAAGTGAGCGCGCGCACACGCACGCACACACGCGCACACGCACGAGTGCCAACACCCCACAAGCACATCCAAACACACACATGCAGGACGGACGTGCTACACAACACTTGCTCATCCCTGCGCATCGACGTGGGGAACACACACGTTTCATGTCCCAACACACACAGACACCCAGTACCGGCGGGTGTGCGTGAACTCACATCAACAGAGACCTCGAGGACACACAACAACCAGGCTCCATCAGAAATCATCAAACCCACGGCCCAGGGAGCAGGGCTCAGGGAAAACGTGGCTGCAGGTGGAAAGGTGGGGAAGGGCGGACAACCTGGGGGCCCTTCGCTTTTTTGATGAGTTTTCAGATCTCAAAACAGACTTAGATTTAGAGAGAATTTGGGAAGACAGTGCAGAGAGCTCCCGTGTCCCCAGAGCCGGCCCCCAGCTGTCAATTTCTTACATTAGTTTGATCCATTGATCACACTGAAGCTATACTGATTCTGGTTTTTGGTGTTGTGATGAGAATCCCTTGACCCCTGTGCCCCCCAGGATGCAACGAGTTAACACTTCACAATTCCAAACAAGCAGACATGCAGAGAGCTCTTCGGAAGCTTCTGTCTTGGAATTGACAGCCTGGAATATTGTTGTTGCCAGTGACCGTGTCCAGTGAGAAATGGGATCCCTTGTCGCTGAAACTCTCCAGCAATCCCACCCAAGGTGGATTTTCCAGATGGACAGACAACTCCATGGATTCTGGCCCTGAAATATGTGTACATACTTTTACCTTTCTGTTCAACAGGTCACTTTCCCAAGTCAAAACCTCCCACAGGAGTTAGCTGGGATCAAGGAACTCCATGGAGGAAAAGGGGCAGTTTCGTTTTTAATGAGGCACCATCACCTAATTCAACAAGTAACTGCTGATGAAGGCGATTCCATCAGAAGAAATCAGACTGAAAAAGCCTGTCACTCACATCCTTAGCCCTGACATCTTCTGCTCAGCTCCACACTTTATCTCTACAGATCTCAATTGTACTATCTTTTGAAGCCCAGTACGGTGCCACCTCCTCCAGGAAGCCTTCCTGTGTACCATCTATTGTCTCTCCCACTCTTGGAACACTTAACCCCATTTAACACCTGATCTATTAGGTGCCATAACCAAGTAGTGCAAACTGAGTGGCTCAAGCAACAGAATTTTGTCTCCAATGTGGAGTCCAGAAGCCAGAGATCCTAGTGTCAATAGGACTGGTTCCTTCTGGGGCTGTGAGGGACAATCTGTTCCAGGCCTCTCCCCTGGCTTCCAATGGTATGCTGGCCATCTGTGGAGTTCCTTGGCTTGTAGGTGTGTTACCTGGTGTCTGCCTCCCTCTTCAAGTGACATTGTCTCCGTGTGTGTGCAGGTTTTTATGAGGATGGAGTCATACTGGATTAGGGCCCACCTTAATGGCCTCATCATAACTTGATCATCTGCAAAGACCTCATTTCCAAATAAGATCATATTCACAGGTGGCAGATGTTAGGATGTTGACGTCTTTGGGGCAGACACCCTTTAACCCCTAGCATCTTCCTTGTTGGGCCCAAGCACCAAAATATGTAGCCTCCATTTTGATACTCATCGTGTAGCTTTGCAGGAGCTGCGTGTGTGCTGGCCACGTAACAGGAGCTTAGCAGAGGTTTACTTCATGAGCTAAACATTCAGGCAGCCCAGACTGAAACATGATTACAAACCACTTCAAAAAAGAAATTATTGTATCCAGCCAGATGGGCCAGGAAACGCTGGTATTCTGAGACATTAACTCAGAGCAAAACCCTCTTCAGAAGAAAGACCTCTCAGATGCAGTCCATTTAAAAGCTAGTATTTGGACAAAATAATACCTTCCCACATGTAATGCCAACTGACCCACTGACTTCATCTCTGATCCTTTGCTACTAAAACTCTAACCCCTTGATAAAATGATCATGAAACCTAGCAGTACTCAGAAAGCCACAGTGCATTCGTGAGAGCCTGCTGGACCAGGCGTGGAAAGAGGAGATGGCAACCTTCCCTTCCCTGACTGGTACTCAGAGCATCTGAGCACAGAGAAGTTGTCCATGTACCCAAGTCACTCAGCTGGTACCTGGCAGTGCAAACATTCTGACTCCAGGGTCTGTACACTTGACCATTATGCTAGGCTGCAAGGAATAATTAAAGACTAAATCTGGGTCTTAAAGAAGGGGAAAATAAGCTAGATAGCAAGAAAGAAGGGAAGGTATTCCAGGAGAAGGAAAGAGCATGTGCCAAGGTGCACTGGCTGGAAAGTAACAGAGATGTTCAGAGTCTGGGATAGAGCAAAACCCTCTGGGACACAATGATTACTTTGTCAGTACATCTGTGTGTGCAAAATAAAAGTTCAAGTCCTGGGGTAGTGTTCTTGTTCTGTCCAGAGCTGAGCCAGCTGGGAACATTCAAGGTGAGTCTACACTTCTTTATAATCTGCAGCACCCAAGCAAGATCTTGGACCTTACTTGGTAGGATGGATCCAACAGATAGGGCTGAAGAAGCATGGTCTCTAAACCCACCTGAGATGTTGAGTCAAAGCCAAAAATGACCAGATTCCAATAGGAAGGAAGGAGAGGGGGAGGGAGAGAGGGAGGAAGGGAGAAAGAGAGGGGGAGAGAGAGGGAGAGAGGGGGGAGGGAGAGAGAAAGACAGAAAGAAAGAAAGGAAAGGAAGAAAGAAAGGAAGAAAGAAAGGAAGAAAGGAAGAAACCCTCCCATGGATCAACCAATTGGCAGAAAGGGGGCCATCCCTGACTCCTCAGCAAATTGGTATGAACTTTCTCACCATCAACAGTGCAGGCAGCTGGCCCCATTGTCTGCCTCTTTACAAAATCCAATATTTCCCCTTCTGTTATTCTTGGCACAATGACAAGAAAGGAAGAAATAGAAGTTCCCCTTTTGAATGAAGCTGTTGGGAATCCTTTTTTTTTTATTATCAGAATTGCCATGACCATTACCATTTTGATTCCGGTTCTGACACAAGAGTCACATAGCAACATGAACCTCTCCATGGCAACCTCCCCACTCTTCACACGAAGACAATCTTGACTGTTAAACATTCAATAAAAAGTACTTTTAATTAAAAGATGACTAAGAACTGGCAGCACAAAAAATATATTGAACACATATTTTCAACTGTTGTTAACATTCACTTAGAAAGGAAAATACCAACCTAAGCTTGTTTTTTGAAAAGGATGGTCATCTGCCTTGAATGAGGCATGGAATGATTCAGTGAGTCCACCTAAAGATATCATGTTCCGTTCAACAAGTGTGTAATTAAGTACCTGTGAAATAGTAAGTCTTATCCTGGGTCCTGAGGGCAAATATTGGAATGAGGCCTTGACAGGGAACAGCGCAAAAATGGCAACAACAATAATAGCATCATAATAGTTACCACTGTCTATAGAGGGCTGACTGCGTGCTAGACATCACACTAAGAGCGGGGCCAACGTTTAATTTCATATAGCCTCTCAACAACGCTATTATCCTCAGTTTACACACAGGGAAACTAAGACTCAGAGATGATAAGTAACTCACCCAAGGTCATGTGCGTGAGTTGTGCTGAGTCAAAATTCAAACTCAGAGATTGTTAACTGCAGCCTTGCTGTCTTTCTGCCTTGCGCTTCAGAAGGAGGCAGAAGCAACCAGGAAACTTCCAGGGCATCGGAGAGGGCGTCCTGGAGGCAAGTATATAAAGTGTGTGTGTGTGTGTGTGTGTGTGTGTGTGTGTGTGTGTGTGTGATATAAGCTCTTCAATGAGACAGTAAACCACGGTGATTCAGAACACACACACTGCTTGGCTCAGAACCTGGCTCCATCACTTACCCCTTGTGTGATTTTAGGCCAGTTTCCTCCCCTATAAAGTGTGTATAATAATAGTACCTCTCTGTTACAAGAATCAAAAAAGTTAATATATGTAAAGAACTTAGAATAGTATCTGACCCAGAGTAATCATTGTCAATGTTAATATTATTACTATTAATATGATCAAAGCTCTTACCTCCAAGTTGTGGAAAAGAAGCAATAATAATATCCTGCCTAAATTAGGAAATGAATTGAATCAATCATCTGGACTTTCCATCTGACTCTAGCTCTTTTGGAAATACCATGGCCACACTCAGCTTGGAGCCAGATCACTTTGAAATTAGTTTCTTTGGCTTTGGAAAGAGTGAATGATTCCAGGTGATAAACACACACATACATACATGCACACACACACATTTTAACATGTTGGCTATAGGGCTGGCCACTGGAATATAAAAGGATGAAGAACTATACAATGTAACCACAAAACAGGTCACCATGGGGGTACATAATTCCTTAAGTGTTTATTGAAACCTGTTATTGTTATAAGTAAACAAATGGTCATTCAGAGTTTCCCGAGCACATCCAAATACCTTATTAGTGCCCCACCCCAGGTTGCATTTTGGTGCATCTATAAGCGTTATTGCTATGGAGCCATTTTCTGAGATTGCAAACTCATAACAGGTTTGGTAAAGAAAAGAAGCTCAGTTTTGGACAGGCAACATTTAAGGTGCCTATGGGGCCTCCAAGAGAGCTTGTCAAACAACAGAAAGATAGAAAAGTGCTCACTCTATGTGACAACATGGAGGTCATCGGATACCAAAGGAGTGGATAGCGTAGGTGCCATATTGGAGTGAGTTGAGGAGAAAGGGGAGGGATGACGGGAGATAGCACCTGAGGACCAGGCCAGCATCCAGAGGAGGGCGGCAAGAGGGAGACACCCGGAAACAAAGTCAGGATCTCCTCCTCTTTCCATGCCTGGAGGTTATCACAAGGTATTGAATATGGTTTCCTGTACATCCACTACACAGCGAATCCTTGCTGTTGGTTTATTTTATGTATTGTAGTGTTTGTGTACCAAGACCACACTGTTTTGATTACTGTATTGTCTGAAGTCTGGGAATTTTATTCTTCCAGATTTGTTCTTTTCCTTCGGTATTGCTTTGGCAATTTTGAGTCTTTTGTGATTCCATATCAATTTGAGGATTATTTTATATATAGTAGTGTGTATCTGTTAATCCCAAACTCCTAATTTGTCCCTCCCCCTCTCTTTTTCCCTTTGGCAATCCTAAGTTGTTTTCTATGTCTGTGAGTCTGTTTCTGTTTTGCAAATTCACTTGTACTATTTTTTAGATTCCACATATAAGCAACACATAATGTTTGTCTTTCTCTGCCTTGCTTCACTTAGTATGATAATCTCTAGGTCCATCCATATTGCTGCAAATGGCAATATTTCATTCTTTTTATGGGGGAGTAACATTCCATTGTAGATATAATCTTTATTAATTGTATTTAAATAACTACATAATCTATCTATCTGTAATATACCTGTATTTATTTCTATCTCCCAATCGTTCTATTACTCTGGTGAATGCAGACTCATCAAATATGTAGATTCTGTCTTACATAGACTCAGTTCTGCTATAAAACCATCTACTTTGAAAAATCACACAAGAAAAACCACAGGGCCTGTGGAGAAAAAGGGGTTAAGGCTGCACATTAAAAAATTTTGTCAGTAACCCATTATAAGAAGATAAGATATTGAAATTGGGGGTGATAAAAATGTTTGGAACTTAATATAGGTAACGGTTGTACAACACTGTGAATGTACTAAATGCTATGAAATTTTACATTTTAATATGGTTGACTGTAGATTATGTGAATTTTGCCTTTATCTTTTAAAATAGATAAGAATTTTAAAAAATCCTAGCACAGCTTTACATCTGTCAAATTCTTGAGAAATGCACAAATACGGCAATAAATATGGTGCTTTTCCTGAGAAAAGGCCTGGAGTTTGCTTGTAGAAGTGGACCCTGGATGCGGTGTAGCTCATGAGTTACTGTGAGCAGTGGAAGCGGGTTATCTGGAGTCTGTGGGAAAGTTAGAGGTGGATGGATGTGACTCTAGCACACGGGGAACTGAGGGAGCAGGTGGATGATGGAGAGGTGAGCGTGTGTGTTGTGTTCTGCTGTGGCTCCGCCCATCTGGGCCCTGAATTTTTTCTGTTTCCTCTAGCATTCAGGGAGCGTGTCTCAGGGATGAAATTGCATGTATGCAAATATCAAATCCAAGCTGGGCTCAATTATTCCCTGCTAGCTAGGTTGTGTTGGGACAAATTGGTGTTTTCAAAACAAGCATTAAAGCAGGAGTAACTGTACGGTCTTATTTAATTTTCACCGTCCCCCCTTTTACAGAGGATAAAACAGAGGGTCGGAGATGTCCTCCTGCTTGTCCAGCCACATGCAATGGACTGAGGAACGGACTCAAGGAACAGAGCCGAGGCTTCCGGTTCCCCAGCTGTTGTTTTTGCCCTGCCCACTGCTGCGTCCTCCACACACAGCCTAGGTGCACATGGGGAAGGGGGCCCAGGCTCTGGTCCAGCGCAAGGGGATGAAATAGTGCTGGACCCGTTGTCAGAGCCAAAGTCCTCGCCCAGCTCTGGCCTTCATCGTGGGAAGGGAAATAACATTTACTGAACCCCTACTCAGCCAGGTACCGGGCATAAATCATCTTAAAATTATCAAAAGGTCCTAGAGACCCAGTTCCTGTTATACTTACTGTGGGGGAAGAGGAGTCTGAGGGTCAGAGAGGGGACCGCCCTTGCCCTAAATTGCACAGTAAGCCAGGAGCAGAGCAGAAGTTTCCACACCTGTGGATTTCCCCGCCACGTCTCAGCCGCCAGTCTGGAGGGAGCCTGTGAGTATGTCTGGCCCCCCCACTGCCCAGGACCCCTGACTGCACCCCAGTATGCCTAAATTCACTAGGCTTTCAGCATCCCTCCCCAGGGCAGTGTCTCCAAGGGCACGTCGGCTCCCAGTATCTGTCCCAATTGGGAAGGACAGCCTGGGGGTGAGGTTTGAACCTACGCCTTGCGGGGAATGGGAAAAGTCCTCCACGCAGCCTTTCCGGTCAGAAGCAGCTGTCCCTCCCCTCGCTGTGTTCGAGAGCATCGCCTTTATTATCTCTAACAGCCCCATAGCCGCTGATTGCCCACGCTGATGGCTAATTTAATTTCTGTCAATACAGCGCTGAATGGCTTTAAAAGAACCATTATCCACAGGGTGGTGCTTGAGGGGGATGTTAGTGGGTTCGTCAAACAGAGAGCTGGCTTCCATACTAAGGTCAGAGTATGTTCAGAGCTGCGGGGACCTCAGAGGTATATGGTCAACCTCTCAGCTTGCAGATGGGACAATTGAGGCCTGGATGGGTTTAGGATTTTTCTCAAGATCTCGCAGCAGGGACAACCTCTCCTATTACAATGGAGGGTTTGTTTCTCTGTGATCACCTAGCAGACCTGCCCCATCTCTCATCTACTCAGTGCCAAGAAGGGCTACGAAAAAGGTCAAGCAGAGGCTCCCACTCTCCAGTTTAAAAGCCTTCAGTTCCCAGAGAGATGCTGTCCCACCTCTCAGGGGTGGGCCCTGCCTGCCTGGCCCGCTCATCGCTCCCTTCGGCCCTGGTGCCCCGGCTGACCCAGCTGCATGCCCTGAACCTCTGAAACTTTGCACCTGCTCCTCCTTCCACCAGGAAACCCCTTCCGACCTCTCCAGCCTGAACAACTTCCTTTTATCTACAAGAACACAGCTCATTTCTGGAAAGCTTCTTTTTATTTTATTTATTTAATGGCCAGTCATTGTTTATTTGTTGAGAACCTCTGGCAGATAATGTGGTTAGTGCCGGGGACAAACAGCTGAGCAAAGCCAGACACGGCCCCTGCCCTCATGGAGCTTAACATTGCCAGGGAGAGGCAGAAGCTAAACAAAACAGCACAGTGATGACTGCGGGTAAGACCCTGAAAGAGGGGGAGCTGTGCCAAGAGACCCCAGATCGGGGGAGCAGATCAGGCCAGAGGAGTCCGATCAGCTTCTCTCCTCCGTGACTCCCTGCACACACGGCCTTTGTCACTCTGTGCTGTCATCATCTGCTCATACGTGAGCTCCTCGGGATCTTAGCAGCCAGCCCCAGGCTCAGAGCCCAAAATACACCCATGGGACAAATGGAAACTTTCTCTTTCTTTTCTTTACTAAAACATTGTCCAAATTCATATGGAGAATATTCAATGTGCAGAGTAATGAGGATGTGTATAATGTAATAGCTGGAAAAATATTGCCCGTATGGCAAGATCTTGCCCTGGAAATTACCCAGGCTGGTCATCTATCCATGATCCATATATCCACCTGTCCTTCCATTCATCTGCCTTTCCATTCATTTAATTTCTTCAACCATCCTTTCATTTAGTTTATCCATCCATCCATCCATCCAATTATCCATCCATCTATCCATTTATCCTTCCATCCATCCATCAACTCAAACATCCACTTGTTTATTCACTCACCCATCCACCCCTCTATGGATTTCATAAGCATTTATTGATCCCCTAGCATGTACGCGACATGTGATAGATGTTAGGGTACATAGATGGGAATCACGCACAGCTTCTCCCTGGCTAACTCTTCTTATCCTTCAAATCTCCTTTAGATCACTCCCTCCAGGAAGCCTCTCTCACTCCCAAGGCAACGTTACATCTCCTCACCACTCCCCACTCCTGCTCTCCTCACCGTCACTCCAAAGACCCCATTTCCCACATGCCATTAACAATATTCAGCATAATATCATATTTGCTTAAATATGTTTGTCTCTCCCACAAAACTATGAGCTCCTGCATCTTATTACTACTATGTTGTCGTAGTACGGGCTCCATCTGTATTTGTGAGTGATGAATTGGTAAATAAATGATAAATAAATGAGTAAATTAACATGGCCTTTACCTTAAGGGGGAGAGCTGGATCCCTTTGTGTGGAAGCAGCTACACGAGCAGTAACAGTGGTAAGCCTACGTTTGAGGTGGACGCAGGCTTTGAGCCCTGATGCCTAAGGAGGGCTGAGGAGACATATGAGGTTCCAGGCTCATGGAACAGCAAGGGCAAAGGCATGGAGTATGGAGAACACAGATTCGATCCCCGTGAGCCCAGCTCTGGGTACATGAGGAAGTGCAGGGAAATGAGGTTTCAGAAGTTTGGAAGATGTCCTCTTACAAGCCAATGGTGTTATACTTTTTAAACAGCCGACTTAAACGTTCTTCACACGAAATCCTAGACCTGACCCCAGTTACCCAACTGATGAAGTGGGATTGCCATCAGTTTGTATTTCTGGTACGTGTACTAGAACAGGAAGCTGGCAAATGTAAACAATGAGGTTATTGTGACAGACAAAAAGCTGTGAAAGTAGGGATTCTGAATCAATCGTTGTCTCAATCTGCCCCAGCCCCACACAGTAGAAAAAAAGTCCCAATTCACACTAAGCTGTTGTAAATCGTAGCAGGTTATTAGCTGTTTCCGCACGTTCAGGATTCCTTTAAAGGAATGGACTCTGAAACTTATGAGAAGAGAAGTGAAAATCTTAGCTTCAAATTTGAATCACCAACAATATTTAACATCCAAAGATTTGAGAGAGTTGCTAAAACACTGAATATAAGGCATTGTCCCAATGGCATCTCGGTGTCCTGTGGCTGACTCTTTAAATAAAACAGGCATGGAGCCCACATGCTTAAACCTCGTTCTAGAGAGTGCAGATATGGAGGAAGGAGTAACTCACAGGAGATCCAGAATTGGAAAGGGTGATGTAGTTTCAAGATTAGGTTCAAAGGCCAACTTGCAGAGCAGTTCTTGGCACTTCCACCAGATGAGGTGGAGGCAGAAACCCTGGTTTGTGCTCAGGGAATGGGACTGATGAGACAGAAACACAACAGGTTTCAGGAAGGAAGGTTGATTTGGTTCAAGACATGCTAAGTCTGGGGTGCCCAAGAGACATCCAGGTGGAGTCTGTGGGAGTCAGCCATAAATGAAAGGTGGGTCTGGAGCTCAGGTGAGAAGAGGATGGTAGAGACCGAGACTGGAGGGTCTCTGGCTTGAAGGTGAAAGCTGAGGTCATAGAAGTGGGGGAAGTCAATCCGAGGAATTATGTTATGAAACAAAACAGCCAAAGACAATAGATTTCTACATACCATTTGCCCACCAGCCACTCCTAGTCTATATTGTCTTCCCTGCTTACAGAGCTCCGATTTGGGGTTCAGTTACTGGAATGACGTGTTAGTTTCCTGTGGCCACCATAACAAATGACCATAAACTGTGTGGCTAGAAACAATGGGAATTCTCTCATTTCTGAGCCCAGAAGTCTAAAATCAAGGTGTCAGCAGGGCTTCCCCCGACCCAAAGTCTCCAGGACAGAGCCCTCCCTTCTGGCAGCTGCTGGTCATCCTTGGTTGCAGCTGCACCACTCTGGCGTCTGCTTCTATCTTCACATGATCTTCTTCCTTCTGTCTCTCCTCTTGTCTCTCTACGTCTCAAATCTCAGTCTCTTTCCTAAAGACACCAGTCATTAACTAGGGCTACCCTAAATCCAGGACGGTCTCATCTTGAGATCATTAACTTAGTTACATCTGCAAACACCTTTTGTCTAGATCAGGTCACATTCAAGAGGATGGGAGGTAAGGACTTGGACAGATGTTTCTGAGGGACACAAGCCAACCCACTACAAATGGTGACTCCTTGATCTCTGAAAAGATTCACTCTTCTCCCAGCCCCAGGAGATGAATCTTTATTGGTTCATCTTGACAATGATGTCAACCCCTTTTCCATTTGCACACACCCTATTTCCAACTTTTAAGGTGAGTAGTTTGGAACATAACACAGTTCTATCCAGTGAGACACAAGGAAAATTCTGCTGGGGTTGCTGGGAAAGATAAAAAGCAGTGTGGTTTCTGTGCTTGTATGTCTTTCCTGCTTTGGATGCTGGTGTGAGGACAAGAAACCTTAGATGGCAGCTGTCTTGCAGGCATGAGGATGAAAACCAGCCTGCTCAGGGTCTGACACGGCATCATTGAGGAGAAAAGCAATGCCAGTCCCGGTTCAGCTTCAGACGCCTTGTGCTTCCCTTTGTTTAAGTCACTGCTCCTTGGCTGTTCTGTTACTTACAGGTGAATTCACCCTCATCTGGCACAAAACCTAGACTTAAGGAGCAGAAGGAGAAAGAGAAACTAGCAAAATAAGCAAAGTGCACACCTCAAGAAACAGGGGAAGGTAATATCCCAGAAGCCAAGGAAAGAGAGAACACAAAGAAGAAGGATGTCAAATGCATACGGATTGGGAGGTAAAGTAAGATGAGTGAAAAAGATGAGTGTGTGCAGATTGATTGTTGAGAAAAGGCAAGCAGGTCATGCCTTGGTTAGACATGGCCCACTGGAATTGCCGGCTAGATCCCATCAATGGCTAGCTGAGAGAGGTTCCATATGCTGGAGAAATTGGGCTTAACAGAATGGAGCACGTTGCTAAAGATGATTGAAGGAACTGGATGAAGAACACAAGGGCAAGACTTGGCATGAGGAGGAAGAAACAGACCCATTTCTCAGACACAAGGGGGAAAAGATGAGGAAGCTACAGAAAGAGAACACAGGCAATCAAGAAGAAGTCAGGTGGATGGGATGATAGGTCACAGGTAAACGCACTGTTAGAGGGGAGGAGTTTGAGAGAGGACTTGAGGAGTATGGGGTCGTTCAGGACAGCTGCTCCCTACGGGAATGAGGAAGCCACTCAAGGGAACCAAGGCTGCTTGAGCGGACCAGGCTGCTGTCTGTGCGCTCCATTTTTCCACAGGCAGGTGGCAAGTGGAATCTTCTGCCCTCTCCGTACCAACTTCTTGTCAGCAATTGGCAGTGTTTTTATCTTCTGCATAGAGAAAGAGAAATTACCTGACTGCTGATCTCTGTTATGACATATATCTTCTTGGAGGAAGAAGGGAGGAAAACTCACCAGTGACAAAGAAACCAGACAAATACCCCGTCTTTCCTCATCGGGGAAGAAGGATGTCATAACAGAGAGTCAGCCGTGGCCTTACGTCCGTGTATGCAAACCCACCGCTCTGCAAGGCAGAAACTCCTTTGGATAACTGCTACAGAAAATAAAAACACTTGCAATATGAATTCTGCTGTCAATGCAGTAATGTACGGGTGGATGTTTGTAAAGAAGGAAATATTACCTGGAAAAAGTCTCTTGGTTGATTATATATCGGCAGTGTCTCTGGCTTAGGCAAGCGATGGATGCCTTTTATTTATGTCTGTGTATGTGTGTGCATATATATTTAATATTTTAGAGCCCAGGGAGGACTTGCCGTTTCTAGATAACAATCTTGCTTTTCATTGCCAAGTGAGGTAACCAGAGTAGCTACAGTGACCTGCTGTTTGATGACAATGCTCTCTACCTATTTCCCCTTCACTCAGAAGAGGACCCACGTCTAACAAGTCACCCTGATGGTAAGGAATGGGCACCAGTGTGACAGGAAGGAAATCTACAGCCAGTGCAGTTGCCAGAAAAGTAACTTTCTATGTCATGCATCAGTCCTTCTTCATCCTTCACTGAGAAGGACCTTGCAAAGGAAAGATGAGACAGTGACCTTGAAGGGGGAAGTATTAAAATGTGGCTGAAGAGGAAGGAAGGAGGAAAAAGACACTTCACATAGCTCCATGTCTCTGTTGGTTTCTGATGGCTTCAGGTGACATCTCCTTTAGCCCCCAGAAGCCGTCCAAGTTGCCAGTCCACCTTCTGTGACCCTCTTTGAGGTCTTCACGGCTTCTGGAACTGACATTTATCCAGGGAGATCACTTCCCTGCTGACCCTGAAGATGGGGTTGGTGCTGGGTGTTCACCAGTTTAAGGTTCACCTTTCCCAGGTGAATTCCTGCATATTTAAAGCATCTCTTAGCCTACTCCTGCATGAACCTTGCTAGGTGAACAGGCAGGGAGCAGTGCCAGCCCACTTACTTGCTCTGGGTGGGAAGCTGTAGTACCAGCTGTAGGAACAGAGCAGTAAATGCCAGTACCGTGACCCCGAGAATCAGAAGAGCAAGTCCACCACAGTTTAGGTAAAGGGGGACTGAGGTGAGTATAAGGTGCTGAGGTATATATCCTAAAGGGAGGCATATATCCCCCTCAGATGGGAGGAGGGAGTTGGGAGCAGCAAGTCAAAGCAGGCAAATAGAACAGCTGGATTAATCACAGAGGTGGGGGAAGGGGCAGCAATGACTTTGGCACAAGCACCTGTACACTTCCATCATGCGATTTTATAGGCTGTCCACTTAAAACTGTTCACCAGTGAAGAAAATTCAGCTCTAAAAATACAAGAATCACATCAGATCTCGAATGGACTCTCATAAAATGATGCCGTGATAGCTAAATTCTCAACTTATTTCCTATAACTATTACATATAATTTGTTCCTGGGAAGAACTTCAACCAATTTGTTTTAAAAGGCACAGATATAAGCGAACCAGAAAAGAACTCAGTAATAGAGGGCAGAGAATTGCACTAAAAATCTAGGACAGGTATGGCTATGGGTGGCAAAGTACTAGATTTAATTAAGTGGGAGCTTGCTAGCTGTCAAGGCAAAAAGGGAAACAGGATAGGTCACAAAAGTCAAAGTCTCATGGTCTGACAAAAAGCATAGCATTCAGTAAGAGAGAAAATTATCCTAGCACTAAAGTCTTAGAGGAGTTGATTGTGGGATTTTCTACATAGTAGGTCATTTGATGAATATTTCTCCAACAAAAGACACAGAAAAATGACCTTTCATCCATGTTTTATATAATCCCTTCTTAGAAGCCTCCATGAAAATGTAGATGTCAGAAGGCATGTCTGTGAGAATGGTAGGTCATGGACTCTGGGCTCTGGGCTGGCAGCACCATACAGTGTACAGCCCTGTCCACCACCACCCTGAACTGCAGTTGCCTGAACATTTGCCTTTCTCCTTCCTCAATTTTCAAGGTCTTGAGGGTAGCATTTGTTTTTTGCTTATATTTGTATCCCTGTGCCCAGGACAGTGCCCAGCACACAGTAAGCACTTCTGTGACAGGTGCTGGGTACCGGATTTAACCTAATCCATTCATAGTATTCAGCTTGGCAAATCACTTAGCCAGGATGCTGCTCAAATAAAGTCCCACACAAAGGTTCTCACCTGACAGCCTCCATTAGCATTGCCTGGTGGCCTTTCAGACAAGGAGACAATCTGTTGAGTCCTTCTGGATAAGTCCTCAGTGTGACTCCATTTCTGATCTTTCCAGAAAATCGGTCGTTCATCCTTTCCTCCCCGCGGACTCTGCCCTGTGCTTTCTACACATTGTTCTTCTGCTGTGTCGCTTAGGGTCACGTCTGTTGCTGGTAACAGGCTCTCTGACCAGAAAAGTGATAGTGCCCCTACCAGGGACACCGAGAAAGTGAGAGCTTCATGTTGAACCTTATCTCTGTGAGGTTTCCAGGTTTGTTGGCTGAATAGCCGGGTTTCTCTACGGAGGACGCCAGGCTGACTGTACGCATCTCTTCCAGACATGCGTTCAGCGACCTCATCCGCGTAGTTTAAAGGCAGCTCTGATGACAGTACTCACACCATCGAAATCTGCAAACTCTGGAAGTCAGATTTGAGCTCCCCTTCAACGAAGAGCAGATTGTTAAACATTTGACAGCGCACCTCTGACGCCAGAGAGAAGAAGGAAAAAGGAGCAGAAAGTAAGAGGAAAATGGTCCTCTGATCTCTCCCCATACAGTACCTCCCCCTTGAGAGAACTGCAGATCCTTCTTTCCACACAAAACTTCCACCTGGCTCCCCAACGACTGACAAAGGAGGCAGCAGATTTTTTCTTAAAGGATTTTTTCTTAAAAGCAAACATTTCAGGCTTGGCTGGGCACAAGGTCTCTATCACAACTATTTAACTCTGCCATTGTATTATGAACACAGCCATGGACGATACTGAAGTTAATAGGCATGTCTGTGTTCCAATAAAACTTTATTCATAAAAGCAGGTGGTGGGCCAGATTTGGACCACAAGCCATAGCCTGCCAACCCTGATCTAATACCTAAATCCAGGGTCTTCCTCATGACACTCGAGGACCCGTTAATCAAGGGTTAATTCCCACACTCCCCACCTGCTTCCACGTCTCCTCCACTCCCACACAGCACAGTGGGTTCTTCCTAAACTCACGTCTCTAATTTGAAAACTCTGTACTTTGGTCCCTCCGGTCCTTTGCCAGGAATATCAGCTCCTGTGTCCCCTTTCAAAACCCTCACTGGCTTTCAGACTTCTCTCAAAACCAGTTGACATGCACTGAATTTGTATTTATCAAAACCCATTATCTCCAAATAGACAGACTCTCTCTCCTTCCACGGAACCGCACCCCCAAACCTGACAGACTCACAATGATTTCTTTTTCTGTTTCTCAGTTATATATGGGACATAAGCCAACCAGACTGCAGCCTTCCTGACATCAGGTATGGCTGTGTTAATTTATCCCGACCTCTTCTGAGCCTGGCACATTTAGGCACATGGTAGGGGCTCAGTATTGACTGGAAAAATAAATCGAAGTAATTGCGCTGCGTGGTCTAGAAGATCTTCCCAGACTGGGTACCGCCGTAGGCTGTCTGAAAAACTGCTCTCGACATCAGCTTCTTGAATCATCTGTGCAGCCCCAGACGTGTCATCTACCCTCTTTGAGTTTCATCTGCTTTATCTGCTGAAAGAAAGAGTTATGTTCCTTGATCCTGAAGGTCTCCATAATCTAGAAAATATCTTCCCAGATCAATTCGTGGCTTTACCTCCACACACTGACCCCTTCATCAGGGCAAGCCAAGGCGCCATAAAAAATTACCGCCCCAATGCCAGCCCCTCTCTTTACACCCTATTGATATTCTTCAGGGTCCAATATATTGTCTTAAAACGCATTTTATTACTGACAAATACTTGCACTATTGTCATGTTTCTATAATATATGAATCCAAGTAATCCCTTGAATTAAAGCTCAAACCGAGTTCGACCAATAATTCTATAAATGTCACAAACGTTTTTATTTTCTTTAAGGTTTTAGTTGATTGTTCTTTCATAAATCATAAGAAGTTGAAATGATTTAATGTCAAGTCCCCATGGCTTTGCAAAAGAAAGATAGAAGATTATATTCTTCGACTCAGAACTCCAAGCTGATTCACAAGTTAAATTTCAAGTCCGATACTAACTCCAACCTGGGTAGCTTCTGCCGGATGTGTGCTTTTAATGCTCATAAATTCAGAGGTCATAAATCACTTGAATTCCCTTTTCTAAATAAAATTTCCATGTTAAGGTCATTTTTCAAATAAGACCTTAACCTCTGTAGATGAGCAATGCCTGGAATTGAAATCATAACCATTTTTTCTCTAAGTCAAGAACTCTGGAGAAACTCAGACCAAATCATAAAGTGTAGTCAATTTCTATAGACACATAAATGTACGTAATAAACAAAATGCAAGTGGGATTCGTTTAAAGAGATCGAACGTAGGCCTTATTTTGAAATAATCCTGCAGCAATATCCAAACAGTGTCAGAGATGCCCCCGCCCCTGGTGATAGGACCTTCCAAATAATCTCAAACTGAGCCAGGAAACATGGGTGGGAATTCTCTCAGCAGGGCCCTGGGTACGTCTTCAAAGCAGGGAAAAGTAGTTTGAGACGTAAAGTCACTGCCATTCAAGAGCTGTTGACTTGGTCCTCAAGGGACCCAGCGGCACCACCTTCCTTTTGCCCATCCAGTGCCCTCTTGAAGAGGCAGAGTCCACCTCTCCCAAAGTGGAAAGAGTGTTGGATTTGGAACAAAAAGATCTGTGTTCTGATCAGAATCCACCACTAGAAAGCTTGGAGACTTGGAGCAAGCCTTTGAAAGTCTCTGGGGCCAAGTGTGTTTATCCATTAAAAGGAACATTCTTTTTTTTGCCCCCACTTTTTTTTTTTAAATTGAAGTATAGTCAGTGTACGATGTTGTGTCAATTTCTGGTGTACAACATAACGGTTCAGTCATATGTATACATGCATATATTCCTTTTCATATTCTTTTTCATATACACAAGAAACTTATTTCTTGTTCATATGTAGTAGTTAGTATCTACAAATCTCGAACTCCCAGTTTATCCCTTCCCACCCTCTTTCCCCTCAGTAACCGTAAGTTAGTTTTCCGTGTCTGTGAGTCTGTTTCTATTTTGTAAAGAAGTTCATTTGTGTCATTTTTTTTAACATTGCACATGCAAATGATATCATAGGATATTTGTCTTTCTCTTTCTGGCTTAGTTCCCTTAGAATGATGATCTCCAAGTCCATCTATGTTGCTGCAAATGGCATAATTTATTCCTTTTTGTGGCTGTGTAGTATTCCTGTGTGTGTGTGTGTGTGTGTGTGTGTGTGTGTGTGTGTGTGTGTGTACAACTTCTTTATCCAGTCATCCATCGATGGACATTTAGGTTGTAAACAGTGCTACTGTGAACATTGGGGCACAAGTATCTTTTCAAATTAGAATTAAAGGGGACATTCTTTTATTGAATAGCCACCCTCTCCCAGGCTTGTGGTGGGATAATCCCAGTGGATGACAACCCTCTTTGTCCAGCTTATTTTTCCAAGTCTTTAGTCTCAGATCCCTTTGAGAAGCTTTCCATGACCTCTCCACCAGGTCCAAAACTAACCTGATGACCTTCCTCTGGGGTCCTTTTTTTTTTTTTAATTAAACATTATCTATTCAAATATATTCAATATTGATTTTTTATTTAATATTATTACACAGAATTAGAGACAACAGTCTTGACTTTTATTCAATTTAGTATCCCATTTAGAGTAAGAGCGGTGAGAATTATGCTTAACAAAGATTGCCTCATTACTACATCATTGTGATATGGCTTTAATTATTTGATTGTATATGGAGAAAAAAATAACATTGGAATTAAGGCAATAACCACATGTGCAAACCAAGCAGAGTCCCCTGATCCAGTCCTTGGGAAAAACTCTTTTGGTTAGGTGACGGTGGTGTTGCTGTGTGTAGGTCAGTCAGTGCTTTGAAGGATAAGCTTTGGACAGCTTCAGAAGCCACCTTCCAGCTCTGCTGTCTGGGGTGTGACTATCCCGTTACTGTGTTTGTCTGTCATGATGTCCCTCCTTTAGGTTATAACCGCCCTGACGCAGGATTGAAACTCTCACCACCGTACTTTTCGTGCGTGGAGGTGTGTGCTTCTGAAAAACATTTAAATGAAATACTGCCAAAGGACAATTCCTTCTCCCTTCTCTGCCTGCCCCAGCATCCAGGATCTTAACTGGTAGCAAAGGCATAAGTGAAATAGGCTTAACATGCCCAGAGACACTATCCATTTTACAGCAGAGTTTCTAAGTGGTGTGATCTGGGAGGAAACAATCTTGAGAGCTCTTCACCAAAAGGGACGACAGTGACCGTCCGCCTCCTGCAGGCTCAGGGGCCGGCAACTGAATCCCTGTTTCCCGCGAAGTTTTGGAGCATGGTGAGAGTTAGACCAGCCAGCTGAAGAGTCACAGGAATGGAGAGCTTGGGCAAAGGGACCAGGGGCTGCATTCACATGAACAAGGACATGGGCTGGCCTCTTCCCCAGTCATCAACCCCCGTCAGTCCTGTTTCCCCATATGCATAATGGTCACATGGTGCCTCAGTGTTCTTCAGACTGATTTTTGCCCTTGTGGTTGGCCAAAAACATTGTTCAGAATATAGCCCAATATAGCAGATGGCTCTGCTCAAAGCAAGAGCATGGAGGCTGTGTCACCCACACCTCCCATTTTTCATGATGTCCATGACGAGGGTCCATCGACCTTCTAAGGCTCTTTGGAATATAGTTTGTGCCCAAGATGCCAGGTGATGGGAGGTCCTGCTGTCCCGGGCAGCCCCTCTGCTGTGATTTTTATGATCTGTGGCTGGGATGTCCAACTGTCCCAGCTTACCAGGGACTGAGGAAGTTCTGGGGACACAGGGCTTTCAGTGCTAAAGCCAGGGGAGTCACAGGCACACTGGACTGAGTTGGTGACCCTGCCTGTGGCCAAACCAGACCATTTCTCTGTGCATCTGGGAGGACACAGGCCTGCATCAAGTCACCAGCAGGACAGGTTGGGACTTAGCATCTTCGGGAGCAGGGGACACCCAGATATCACAGAATATTTTACCCAGAACTACGCCGTGACGTTGTGCCAGAATGACATTTTGAGAAGTGGACTGAATTTTCTTTTCCATGTTTTCTTTGTCCTTTCTGCCATCCTATCAGGGACTTCTGTCCACTCAGGTGAAGGTTACATGGCAGGAAATCAGAGAAAGCACTGGCCTGTTTCAAAAGCCAATGCCTGGGATTTGCAAGCACCTGGGCTTTGGGGTTTAAAATGTCAAAGGCACGAAAGACACGATCTGTGCAATACACAGGCAGATCTCGCGATATTGCAGAGTGCATTCCAGACCATGGGGATAAAGGGAATATCGAAATAAATGATGAAATGTTTTGGTTTCCCATTGCCTATAAGACTCATGTTCACTATACTATAGTCAATTAAGTGTCAACAGCATTATGTCCAAAAATACAATGTACCTGCCTTAATTTAAAAGTACTTTATTGCTAAAATATGTTAACCATCATCTTACAGCACAGTGTTACCCCAATCCTCAAATTTGGAAAAAACGCAGTATCTGCACAGTGCCATGAAATGAGGCAAGTCTGCATTTTGTAAATAATAAGTTTTTAAAAAGATGAGCTGTATTCATTTCATTTCCTATTTCTCCCATAACAAATTATCACAAACTTAATGGCTTAGAACAGAATAAATTTATTACCTTATAGTTTGGAGGTCACAAGCCTGACATGGGTTGCACTGGGCTGAAGTCAAGAATTTGTCAAGCCTGTGGTCACCTGGAGGATCTAGGAGAGACTCCATTTCTTGCATTTTCCAGCTTGTAGAGGCCACTTACATCCCTTGGCACATGGCCCCATCCTCCATCTTCAAAGTCAGCAGGGTAGCATCTTCAAATCTCTCTCTGATTCTGACCATCATCACATCTCCTGCTCTCCCTCTGCTTCCAGCCCCCTCCTCTCTGCAACTCTTCCCTCTCCCTCATAAAGACCTCTGAATGACACTGGGTCCATCCAGATAACGTAGGATACCCTCCCCATCTCAAGATCTTTAATCATATCCACAAAGTCTCTTTCACCACAAAAGATAATATAGCCACTGGTTCCTGGTATAAGGATGCAGACATTTTTGGGGAAAGAGGGTACAAAATTTTGTCTACCACAGAGCCAAACAACTTTGCCAACCTCAAATATTCTCCAGCCTGGAAGAGGAGGAGAGGCAGCAGATCACAAGGGAAAGAGAGGTCCATGGGACTCAGGGAAATAGTTTAGACAGATCACATTGGCATCCAGATCCCATCCGGCCTCAACCTGAGATCTTGTTTGTTCCCAGAACCACAGAGCTGCATGAGAGCCACATCTAGGTCCACAGACGGTCCAGTCCCCAGCTGAGGGTACTCTCCCAATGTTAGTGAGCAGCAGCCTCATTGGTGTGTCTGCCACTTGATGCCCGATAGGAACATATTCTTATCAGCCACACCCAATATGTTACCCAGTGACCGTTCAGTGGAGTAAACCCACCTGGAGCCTGGAGTTCATCCAGGGTCCTCATACAACCAACCTCATATGCACAACCTTCAACCTCAAAGGCTGAGGATGATTGAAATACCGCCCCCCCCCCCCCCAATTAGGAGGGTGGCACCTTGAACAAGGACAGAAGGAAAGAAGGAAAAAAAAGAGGAAACAAAAGAAAAAAAGAAGCAAAGACCTCCCACCCACCCATTGCTTATGTTAGGTTGGGCACTGAATTAAACCAGCTCAGAATCCCCCCCCGATAACGGTACAACACTGTCTTGATACACTGCACATACTAAATGAGAATCTTTATATGTGCAAAAACAGTGACTATCTGTATGTTTATGCATGACTGGGACATGGTGCCGTACACCAGAAATTAACACATTGTCATTGACTGTATTTCAATAAAAAAATTTTTTTAAGCACAAAAATACTCAATTTCTTTTTCGTCTTCTTTCTTTTCCCTTCTGCCTAACCTGCTCCCTTAAAATCAAGTCCTCATAATGTACCTGTGTCAGACGTCACAGCACGAGAACAAAAAAAGTAGAAAACTGTGGTAGGCGCACCAGGACACAAGGTGGATTAGAGAGATGTCTCAAAATTGAACAAACTATGAATCCTGGTCACTCAGTTTCATCTCTTAACAAAAAGAAAGCAACGTGTGGTCGAGGTCACACGTGAGAGGGCATCCCTGCTCAGCAAAGCTGGGAGAAGAGGCTCAGAAAGTTCAAGGTTCTCTCTCTCCTGTCTTATTTCCACTGAAATAAAAACCTCCCATCGAAAGCATCTGTCCTGTCCCTTGTATATGTCAAAATGTAATTGGCAACGGTTGGGGTTTGTTGCCTTTATTGCTTTTAATAGCTGTATAGCCACTGATTGCCCAAGCTGATGGTTAATTTAATTTCTGTCAATACAATATTGGGGCTGTCTGCATATTCAGACCATGATTAACTGCTACGGAGTCCATAACACTGGTGTTATTATTACTGCATTTAACTACCTCTCGGGAGAAGACAAATTAAATTATGTTGAAAATGCTGTTGATTATCATTACGAACTTATTTGTAGAGCACAATTACTGATCTGTTGTAAAATAAATCAAATTTTTTATCATCGTGGTATAAATTAACTTTACTGTAGGAAAATGGAGTGTGGCGCCTGGAAGAGTTGGGGGCTCCTTGTGTAAGTCAACAAAGCACTGAATTAAAATAATAATGACACATGAACGTAATAGTATATTTTAATAACGAGCTACTTCTGACCAAGAGTGCCTCCTAGATTATGGAATTTCAACAATAAAGCCACAAGCTCAATGTGTGTCGTGTGCTGTTGACTCAAACGCAGGTCCAGACGGGGGGAGGGCTGAATTATTCCTGGGCTGTGACTCCAATTCATTCTGAAATTACCAGTCATGTAAGGAAGGCAGCTTTAGGAACACAATGACATTAATGGTGTAGACGTGATCATCATTTTGCTTTTGGCATTTCCTTGCGATTTACTAGGGTCTGTTATCATAATGAGAGTTAGGTATCAATAATCCATAGAGCTTGTCACCTTTGCAACTGTAAGGAGGACCAAAGACATGGGACCTCGCAGACTGGCTGTCACATAATTAACCACATAACACGGAAGCTTCAGCTCAGCTCGTCCATTAAGGGCCGAGGAAGGCCATAATCACGCATGCTCCTTTTGCCATGATTTAAGCAATTTCTTCACCTTTAAATAACTAAATGGATCAAACGGTTGAGTGATCTGAATAAGAAATATGCACCCAGGGCTCTTTTATTTAAAAACACATGGTTGTGTGGCACAACAAGGCAATAGACAGGGGGCTTAGCAGGATTCAGTTAAGTCCCTTCCCTGACACCGACAGGCTGATCTTGGGCAAGATGACCAGCCATGCTGGGCCTCAGTTTCTTCATCTGCAAAATGGGGGCATTTGTGTTCCATGGTTCATCTGAAGGTATTCATTTTTCTAGGCTGTGTAACAAATCACCACGACCCAGGGGCTTAAAACAACACCCAGGTATCAGCTCACATCTCTGGTGGTCAGAAGTCCAGCCGAGCAACCAAAAAGACCAATGTTCTCAACAGTGACCCAGAATACAAAACTTCTGCTTCAGGGAGCGAGCTGGAGAGGAATCACATGGCAGGGAGTCACCGGACATCAACAGCCAAATGTCCTTTGTCAGTGATGCATCTGTCAGGCCACGGGAGAGAGCATTTCTCAATGGTCGATCTGCCCTACCTGGCTCTTAGAGTCCTATTGCATTGCTGGTCAGGCCCTGTCTCCCTTCTCTGCACTGTCATCTCCACTTGAATGTGACCCCCTTGGAGAAGTCCCCTACCTCTATTTAAAACAGCTCCCTCCTTTCCACCCAACCCCTCATTTGTTTCTTCTGTACCTTTGAAATGGATCAGGACCCTATGGGGCCTTCTCAGGATAGGGCCAGCCCACCCCCATGTCCTCAGCTTGCCTTTGATCTATACAAAAAATTTAGTCAAAGAACAAATTTAATCACAGAAGTGAAAAAAATGCAGAAGCAAAGGAAAGCAGTCAAACAAGACCGAACAATCATAGTTGACACCTTAAACAAAGCCAAGGACCTTTAGCTCCTCCTCAAGGGCCACAGGTCATATTCTGAGCCGTGTCCTGTGAGCTGGTTTGTAGAGACTGAAACCCCCACCAGGTGGAAGAAGTTAACTGCACGACGACCAACTGTAACCATGACATAAGCTGCCACAATTCTAAGAACTGGCCTAAAGGAAATGGGACAAACCAACCCTGGAGCTGAAGGTTAACTGTACTTAGAGCAATCAAGATGACACTGAGCAGACTGCCATGTGACTAATTTCAAGATGACTGTCAGAACTGACTGTCCTGTTATGCATGTAGGCACCTCCCTGTCCTGTGCACCCCTGAAGCTCCCCTTTAAAAGCTCTTGCCCTCTGATCTGCAGTAGGAAACGGACCTTTGGACATGAGTCCACCTTCTCTGGTTGCCAGCCTCCACAATAAAGCAAACTTTCCTTTCTACTAACACTTGCCTCTCAAGTAATGGCTTTCAAGTGGTGAACACTGGACCTGAACTTGAGAACAATTTGAAATTAATCTATTTGTGTATTTATATGCTTAGGGTCTGTATCCTCTATAATAACACAGTGCTACAGGCCTGACACAAAGCCTGACCACACATTCATTCAGAAGTTTTGCACACGTGCATCGTAGGGGCCTGGGAATGAAACCTGAGACAGAAAGCCTCGTTAGGAGGCTCTGGCAGCAGGGCAGGTGGAAGATGCCGATGGCAGAGAGGGGTTGATGTGGGAAGTGGAATAGATGTGGGATACGAGAGAAAGCAGGTCAAGAGGAGTCCAGCTCGCACAGAGTAGGAGCCGGTGAACGCTGCTTATTCTGAAGGAATGAGTGAGAACATAGAAGGCCATCTCAGAGCAGTGAGGGGCCACAGGTGACAGTCTCAGGAGGAGTCAGAAGTCCCAGGGGAGGGGTCATGCCCATTCCTGACTTTTTCATATTCCAGAACTTCTATGTCTCCCTCATTTTGGTTTTGAGGCTCTTTTGCTCCCCCAGGCATCACAGAAGCTTATGGCTTTTACTTTCCTGCAGTTGAGAACCAGTAAAAAGGAAGTTGCGGGAATCTCGTCTCAATCAAAAATGGAAGAACAGCAAAGGTAGATGATGGAAGGAAGGACCACTTCTAAACCTGAGATGACGCTTTGGGACTTGACAGGATGCTGCATAATTGTCCAAAATGTACCTCATAAACTCAGCGTGCATATTTGAGCTTTCTAAGGTTATGTTATGGTAAACACACCACAAATGTAGATTTTTTCCTATTACTTATGAGCTGAGGGTCTGTGCCTCAGTTCCATGTACGTGTCTCTTCACTCTGGAACTCCTCTCGGAGGATACCGTTCCCCTGGTAATGGGAAAAGAGAGCACGGCAGCTTCATGGAATGGTCTTTAGCTTCTGCTCAGAAGAAAGATACATCCCTCTTGCTCATGTTATGTTGGCCAAAGCAAGTCAGATGGCCAACCAAGCCTGAAGACTCGGGAGTTGTGGCGGGTTGAATGATGACTCCGAGAGACGTGTCCACCTAAAGCCAGTGGATGTGACCTTCTTTGGGCTTTGCAGATGTAATTAAGTCAAGGATCTTGGGAATGAGATCATCCTGGATTAGAGTGAACCCTAGATCCAGTGGCAAGTTTCCTTACAAAAGAAGAGGAGGGAAGAAGGCACGTAGAGGAAGCAGAAGATGGACACAGAAATTAGAAGAACGAACTACGCGCTAAGGAGTGCTAGGGACTGCCATCGACCACCGAAAACTAAGACAGAGACGTGGGCTACATTCTCTCAAAGGGCCTCCAGAAGGAATGAACCCGGACGATGCCTTGATTTCAGACCTTTAGCTTCCAGAACTGTCAGAGAATAACTTTCTGTTGTTTTAAGCCTCTCAGTTTGGTAATCTGTTAGGGCCAGACCAAGAAAACAAAGAGAGAATATAATCCTCCTGGGGTGGGAATTAAACAGTCTTACCCAGAGCCCCTCCTCTGTGCTGGGCACCGAGGAGTCTGGTGAAGAAGACCGCTGTCTACACCAAGTCGTTCAGGCCTGGAAGTAACTCCACCACCCTTACCGGCCATCCGGACATGGACCCTCACCTGGTCCTGCCTCTCCTCACTCGAGCCACCAGCCTGGGTGCTTTCACAGAGGGCGGAGTCGGTCTCCAGCTGCACTGCTGCCCACAACTAGCTGACCTCGGCCTGAGCACTGAGGAGGAGCCTGGGACCATGCAGCTGAAGGCACCCAGCCCAAAGGCTTCTTGAAGGACGTGTCTCCCTCCAGGGAAGGGCTACGACCACCACACACAGCTGCCCCACTGCCCAGAAGTTTGGACAACAGGGGCACTCTTGCCACCTCGGAGCACAGAGCCACAGACAGCCCAGCCCTCAGCCCCGCCATGGTGACACTGAAAGAACCACATTATTATTCTCTGGGACGTGCTCTGAGTGGCCTTGCGAGGGCTGGAGCCAGATTAACTCAGCTCCCTGTCACAGATTCAGACTGATGTGTCATTCATGTGAGAGCCGGACGTCATAAAGAAATGTTTCATTTGAGTCAAACAAGTGTGATCTACCATATTGCTTTTTCTTCAAAGGAGCCCCCTCGGGCTTCACTCTGGCTGTAAAGGGTGGCGGTGCGTTCTCTGGGGGTGAGGAGGGAGGAATGCTCAATAACCTACAAGCTATTTTTAAAACACAAAGAACTTGGTTCCTGGAATCAGGGTGCAGGAAGGAACCACAGAAATCAGGTCCAATCCACTCTCCAGCCTTCCCTTGGAGGACTGGAGCTGTCATTTGGCTCTCCGGGACCACCGAGAGCTATTCCAGCCTATTAGTATGTCCATGCCCAGCCTTCTTCTGGGCTTCCAATAGGATCTTACTTAAAAAAAAAAAAATAACAATTTATTAAAAGGGCTAATTTAGGCATTTGCAGTGATGACTTCAGTCTTGACTTCTGGCTCAATACTGGTGGAAGCAATCTGCTTAACAATGTCAGAAGGCTGTGCAAGTCAGTGAGTCGCTTGTAGATCCTCATCTGAAAACAGTCCCAAGTCTTAGGACCTTCACCACGAGGAGCTTTCCTCACGGTTGTTCTCAGAGTCCCGGTGGGCACTCTCCTGGTCCACTCCAGGGTGCCTTTAGGTATCAGGAGAGACTAGTTTTTCTGCAACATCCTCCCTGATGCACAAAGACACCCCCAGGTCCATGCCCTGCACTGCCCAGCTTCCCTTTCACACAGCATCCCTGACACCACTGCAATGGTCGGCTTGCCTGCCTGTCTTGGCACCTCCACTGGGACGTCGACCCCACAGTCTCCTTAGCTGATCGACACATCTTTCCCCTGAGTCCGTGAATGAATGAACACGTGGAGAGCGACCTCCCTGGGTTTGAAGGATCTGTTTCCAGATGGCTCTGTTCCTCTGAAAACTGCTCTGTGAGGCGATGGAGGGGAGAACAGCTCAAGGACGACCTCTCTCTCCAACAGCGTCTTCCTCAGCTACGGCACAGATCCTGACGGCAAAGTCATAGACCCGGACGGTGCTAAACCATCGGTGATTGACCTCTGACTTTACCATCGCTTTGAAGATCTTCCCTGCAGTTCGAGGAGGATGCCCCTCTGTCCTGGTCCTGGATTTGAGTTAGCCTCCGAGATGGGAGGCCATGGCCCCCTGGGGCAGTGGCGGATAAGTACAGAAGTAGCCTCAAGGTCAAGGCTGCTCCAAGTTGAGTTAAAGAGTCACTAATGTTGGTGCAACCAATGGAAAAAGCTGACAAGAGCTTTTCTGAGATTCTTGAGATTTGTAATGGCCTCTGGGCGAGCCCCCTCAGCACCCCTGCTTCAACACTGTTACTGAGTTGCTCAGAGACCTCGCTGCCTGCGTGCCTGCAGCCCTCCAAGTGGTTGTAGAAGCTTCTAATTCCTTACATTAAAACACCTCACACCTTTAAAAAAAAAGACATAAGCAAACTAATCCTAAATTTACATACAAAGGCAGAGGCCCCAGAATGGCTAAAACAATCTTGAAAAAGAAAAACAAAGTAGGAGGAGCCATTCTACTCAATTTGAAACTTTACTACATGCCTAGAATAGTCAAGACAGTGCGGCATTGTCTGAGGGACAGACACTGCGATCGATGTAACAGAACAGAGATACAGGAAGAGGCCCACTCAGATAGGCCCAGAAGATTCTTGACAAAAGTGCAAACACAATTCAATGGTGGAAGGATGCAGCCTTTTCAGCAGATGGTCCTACTGGAATTGGACATCCACCTGCAAAATAAATGACCTTTACTCTAAACCTCGCACCTTGTATAAAAGCTGACTCAGAGTGAATCATGGACTTCAATGTAACATATGAAACTATAAAGCTTTTAGGAAAAAAGAGAAATCTTAGACTTGACACACACACACACACACACACACACACACAAAATGTGATCCATAAAAAGAAAAATTAATAAATTATATCTTATCAAAATTATAAATGTTTGCTCTGTGAGAGACCCCATTAAGAAGGTGTAAAGGCAAGTTACAGACCAGGAGACGGCATCTGCAAACCACCTGTCCCACAAAGGACTAGATATATGTGGATTATGAAAAGGCCTCAACATTGGAAAAACCAATACCTTCCAGTGAGAAAGTGGGCAAAAGTCATGAACAGTCATTTCGCCAAAGAAAATATCCTGATGGCAACATAAGGGAAACAAATCCAAAGAAAATATCTTGATGGCAACATAAGGGAAACACAAATTAAAACCACAGTGAGATGTTACTACACACCCGTCAGAATGACTACAACGAAAATCTGTGACAACCCCCAGTGCTGGCCTGGTGACGACGGGGCCAAATGGCCACTCCTACACTGCCGGTGGGCGTGTAAGATGGGACAGCCAACTCTGGGAAACAGCTTGGCCAATTTTACAAAACCAAACCTGCAATCACCATGTGATTCAGCCAGTGTACTTTTGGGCATTTATCCTACAGAAATGAGAAATTGTGTTTACACAAAAACCTGTATGTACTGATTATAGCAGCTTTATTCCTAGTAACTCGAAACAACCTGGATGTCCCTCAGTGGGTGAATAGTTGAATAAACTGTGATGTATCCCCCATGCCATGGAATACTATTTAGCAATAAAACAAAACAGACTACTGGCACCTGCATGAGCTTGTATGAACCGTCAGGGGATTACTCTAAGTGAAAAAGCCAGTCCCAAAAGGTTACCTGCTGCATTCTTCCATGTATATAACACTCTTGAGATGAAAGGACTGTGGAAATGGAGACCAGATGAGTAATTCTGGGTGTTAGGGAGGGGCAGGAGGGAAGTGGGTGTGGCAAAAGGGCTATACCAGGAAATTCATGGTGAGGTTCTGTATCATGGCTGCGGTGGTGGAGACATACATGTTATAAAATTGCACAGAACTAAATACACATGGCTATGCACATACAAATGAGTACAAATGAAACAGGAAATCCAAGTCAAGATCTCTGGAATGTAAATCCTGCACTACAGTTTTGCAAGATGTTACCACTGCAGGAAACTGGGTAAAGTGTCCGTGGTGTCTCTCTGTGTTATGTATATTACACGTGAAGCTGCAATGATCTCAAAATGAAAAGTGTAGCTATTAAAAAAAAAAAACAACCTTCATACTGGGAATTCATGAATGGCTGTTGTTTTTTGGCCAAATTCTAACAGCTACCAAGAGTTCCCCACACAAATCCCCCAAAAGGGAGACTTTAAGAAACATAGTTGAAAAGTAAGGGTAGCTCGCCACCTAAATGAATCTCATGCCATTAGAAAGACGGAATTTTTTGTACATCCTTAGGAGTCCTCCGGATCCATCCCATCAGTGGATCACCCCATCAGTGGAAATGAATAAAAGATAGCAATTGGTTTCTTCTCTTGGGCTGATGTGCTATTTATTGCTTCTGGATACTAAACACACACACACACACATACACACACAGAGAGAGAGAGAGAGAGAAAGGGGAGAATGAAAGACTAAGAGAGGCCTTTCTCTATGAAAAGCAGCAGAGTACTAGTCAATATTTGCTTGATGCAAAACCCCGACATTTTGCTGCTCATTTCTCTGTGCAAAACCTACCAACACGCACAATAGACGGGAGCCAAGCACAGATTAAAAAGAGGACTGTGAACTCTGTGTAGAAACTTAAATTGGATTTCTTTATGATTTCAGGCGTGCTGGGTCATTCATAATTCATCACGAGGGCATCGTCAGCTAATGGAGTAACACAGAGGCAGCAGCCTTTGCTCCACCCGGCGAGATACGCGCGTTTGGGGGCTGCTAAGTGAAGGAGGGGCGGTGCGGAGAGGGAGGAGCGCATGCGTATTCAGACACGCGTGCACGTGTGATCGGACCCTGCGAATCAGCACACGCCTCCGACCCGCACGCCCTCCCCCAGGCGGTGTGGACCGAAGCAAATCAGAATCTGGTGCGGGTGCGTCCTCACAGTCATCGCAATCAAAGCTCAAGTCAAGAGCGGACGGTAAGCCTTTGCTGCCCTAGCAGAGGCGTCAGGTGTCCGCGGGGCTTCGCGGCTCTGAGCTGGGAATGGACACGGTTTTCTCTGCAGACGGGGAAGATGAGCAGCAGAGAGGGAACCGGGTCTACCCGGGGCCTTCGTAAGACTTGTCAGGCGTGAGCCCTCGGACGGTTCTCGAAGCACCCTGTCCCCATTTTGCAACGTACCGCCCAGCTACCTGCCTGTGGTTTTTTCCAGCTTTACGGAGGCATACCTGACAAACAAAATTGTAGTATGTTTGAAGTGTACAACGTGATGATTGGCTACACCAATACACTGAAAACATCCCCTCCCCACGCCGACGTCATTAACATATCCATCCCCTCCCAGAGTTACCTTTTAAGAAAAATCTTTGGTTAGAACATCCAAGTTCCACTCTCAGCAAATTTCAGTTACACAATATAGTGTTAGCAACTACAGTCACCACGTTTACATTAAATCCTCAGACCTTGGTCACCTGATAACGGAAAGTGTGTACCCTTTTACCAACCTCTCCCCATTTCCCCCACACCCCCCGGCCTTGGCAATCACCATTCTACTCTCTATTTCCATGAATTCAACATTTTTTCTCTTTTCTTTTCTTTTCTTTTCTTTTCTTTTCTTTTCTTTTCTTTTCTTTTCTTTTCTTTTCTTTTCTTTTCTTTTCTTTTCTTTTCTTTTCTTTTCTTTTTTCTCTTCTCTTCTCTTCTCTTCTCTTCTCTTCTCTTCTCTTCTCTTTTCTTTTCTTTTCTCTTTTCCTTTTTTTTTTCCCCAAGATTTCACATGTAAGTGGTGTATGCAGTGTTTGTCTTTCTCTGTCTGATTTATTTCACTTTACTGTCATGCCATCCAGGTTCATCCATATTGTTGTAGATTAGGATTTCTTGCTTTTTTTTTTTAAGGCTGAATCATATTCCATTGCATTGCCCTGTGTTTCAATTGCTAGTTAGATGTCTCTCTTCCGGGTAGCCCATGACTTCTCAAAAGCACAGGCTGTGTCTGATACATCACCCTCTTCCTAGAGCTGAGCCCAGAGCTGGACCAGAGCTTGACCAGAGTCGTGGCTGCATAAAGGTATGTGGAATGATGCTTATGGATGGATAATCCACAGAACTATATTTTTATGTAAATAACACCTTATTACCTGATTACAAAAACAACACTGGCTGTACCTCCAGATGCATTCTTTTTTTTTTTTCCTGGTGTCCAAGGAGGCTGCCCATGTTGATTACATTGCCTTGGCTTCCATGACCCCGGATTCTGATCGGGTTCCATTAAAGGGCACACCATCAGAAGATCAGATGGCGGAAGGAAAGAGAAGTAGAGTTATCCCCTTCTTCCCTGACAGCCTTGGTTCCCCCCAAAGTACATGCCTAAGGCTGCTAACAGCTCCCCACTGTTACTGGTCACCAAGTGTGTCACCATCTCTTATTGGTCCCTTGATAGGTATTCGGGCCGTTTGCCAAATACTGGGATGGTTTCTGTCGGCATGAGTCAGGAGTGTGCATCCTGGCTCCCTCAACAGGCAGGGCCATATGAATTTCCCTGACACATAGATAAAGAATCACCAAAGCCTTCTTTTTCTTTTGTCCCAATGACCAGCAACATTTCAGAGAGAGTTCCATTAACCCAGACCCCAATGGAACAGGGATGGAGCACAAGACCCGAATTTCTAGACACGCAGCAGGAGCGAGAGGTAAGCTGAGATTTCAGGGATCATTCGTTACTGCTTGGTCACCTCATCTCTCAGGACCGATACAGTCACCTTAACTCTGAGCCCCTGCAAACAGACTCTTCACTGAATGCCCATCAGTTCTCTGGGAATATACCTATTTCCTGCTGAGACCCTAAGTGGTAGTGGCCCATTTTGGAAATTTTGAAAAAATACAGAAAAATATAAATAAGCAATTAAAATAGTCAAAATCCTCACTGCTCAGAGATAACTACTATAAATATTTGGCGTATTTCCTTCCAGTCTTTTTTCTTTGGGTGTGTGTGTTGCGAGTGGGAGAGACATGTGTATGTTTCCATAGGTGTTTGTTTCTCAGTCTTTGTACATAACTGAGAGCAAATGGCAATCAACGCCCTTCCAATTGCAGCTTAACTTCCTCTGAGAAGGTGAAAATTTAGAAAAGTGGTGACGATAAATTTAGCCAACACAGCTTTGACCTTGTTTAATTGAATTGACTGGTGCCCCAGAGACAAATAGCCAAGCAGGGCCAAACCACACAGTGATCCGATGGCCATTTCACCGAAGCCTGGTTTTTTTGCCAGGCTCTTACAGTAGGGAAAAGAATGGAGGAAGCTTTGCCAAAGGAAAATAAAACCTCCAACCCCTGGGGAGCCGGGCACAATGGCTGCACTGCTAGAAAACAAGCCACACGTTGTCAACAAACAGAAAATGAATGGGGCCTGTCACAAAGCTGGAATTTGGGGAAAGTCTGGTTTCCAGGCATTTTAGGATAGCAGCAAAGAAGCAAGGATAATTCATGTGCATTGTCAGATGAGCTTCTTTCAACACAGCCAGTTTAAAATGGCACAGTGGGAGCGTCTGGTGCAAGCCAGTGTCTGCATGAAGCCCAGGGCAGCAGGCTGAGCTGAGCCCGGGGACAGGAAGTGGACTGGAATAAACCAGCCCCTGAACCTGAGTCCATCCCGGCCTCTACCTAGGTCATATTTATTAAAGGTTGAAAGAGTTATCAAGGTTACAAAATCATTAGGGGGTGGATGACATTCAAACTCTGTTCTCTCTCATCCCAAAGCCTTCAGTTTATTCACTAGGCCATACTACCTCAGGGGGCCAAGGGAGGTGTAGAGAAAAAAGGTTCTGCCTCTAAGAGCTAAGATGTTAGTTTGTGTAGCAGAGTCTGGCTGGTGCTCACCAACCCTCTGTCCTTTTAGTTCAAGAAGACTACATTTCCCAGCTTCCCTTGCAGCTGCACTGTGGTCACATGACCAGCTCTAGCTAATGAATGTGGACTGAAGGGATGTATGCACCTTTGCAACTGGCTTAAGAATCTCCCTCTAGAGCCTTAGGTTACCCTCTTCTTCCTTCTATATGATAGAATGAAGTGATGGAGAGCAGTCCTGAGAAAGGACAGTTCAGGAAAGCCACCTGATCCACACAGGAAATAAATGGGAAATTAATGTGTGTGTGTATTAAGTCACTTCTGTTTTGTTAAGCTACAATTTTGGGCTTGCGTGTTACAGCATCTAGCATGCATTATCCTGACTAATACAATGTAGTGCCTCAGACATGCACAGAAAAAGTGCCACTGACTGTGGCAATATATGCTAGGGTGGCTGGGAGGCAGAAGAACAAAACATTAAAAGGTATAAGTCATAAAGAAAAATATCAATCAAATTGATTATATTAGAATTAAGAATCTCTATTCAAGAAAAAAGCCATCCTGGGCAAAGCAAAAAAGGCAAATCTCACTTCAGGAGATCCTTGCAAACATATAACCCAAAAAGGATCAGTATCCAGAATGCCAAAAACAAAACAAAACAAACCTGCAAACTAATAGGTAAAAACAAATGTGCCAATTTTTTAAAAATGGACAACTGTCATGAACAGACAACTCACAGGAGGGGACCTGTGAAGGATGACTGGCATCCAGGTTCTCAACTTCTTTAGTAATCAGCGAATTTAAGTTGCCTTTTCAATAAGAGATCATTTTGTACCCACCAGACAGCAAAATTTAAAATTACAATGAAGTTAATCTGAGACCAAAAGCTGTTCACCAAAACCCATTTTGTCTTTTTCGTGGGCATAAAGCGTAATGACATCTGTCAGTGGCTGGTGTAGACAGGGGTGATCACGTGTGTGTGATTCCAACTAGGGATGTGAGAGTGAAGTCATGGTGCTGCTTTCAGCTTCATCTTCTTCATACAGATCATGATGGTGACTCCCAGGGTGGCCTTGAAAAGCAGGTATTAAAAATGGCACAGCTGCCAATCAGCCTAGGTCCCTTAGTGACAAGGGGGACCAAAGCTGCCCCTCTGCCAGGGACACCTTCCTTGGATTGTTATTGGAGGGAGAAATAAACAATTGTGTTTGAATCATTACACATTCAGGGTCTATGTGTTACTGCAGCCCACCCCACACTCATAAATACAAAAATGGGAGGGCTGATTTGGAGAACTGGGACTCTCATACTATAAACCTGAACATGCATATAGGTTTTGACCAAGAAATTCTACTTCTGTAGATTGTAGAGAAACACATGCATATCAGGAACATCAAAGAATCCTCAGGCAACATCATTTTGTAAAAGCAAACACTAAAAACCATCCATCAACAAGAATGGATATATACATTGTGATAAACACACTGTGGTATGTGTGTATCCATATCTATCTGTCTGTGTGTGTATATACACACACATATATACACACTCACATATATTCTGCTTATATATTGCATATATTCTTCTGAAAGGTAACTTTTTCTCAATGTTGTATTTGGAGAGCCATGCATGATGAGAAGGGCAGCAGTATTGTCATTCATTTTTTATTGCTGTATAATACTCCAGTGTGTGTGTCTGTGTGTGTGTGCACGCTCATGTATTTCTAGACATAACTATGAGAGGAAAAAAATATAACTTTTGGAGGAATGTATACACTATAATTCCCCAAAATGAACATCTGGTTCAGGGAACATTCACTGTAAAGACAAACAGAGGGTCAATAAACACAGATTCAGCAAAATTATTACCTCTGGGAAAGAAGGGTTGAGATCAGGGAGGGCTGGAGCGATGTTCTAGCACTTGACCTTACACTGTGAGTTCATTGGTGTTGGTTTTATCATTAATCCTTAAGCCTTACATATGTTTCATATTATATTCCTGAACGAAATAATAAATATGGAGAGAGTGAAATAGGCATACACGTGTGTTTATGTATAAGAGTGCAGGAATGTAGGAACCAGTAGGCTGTTGCTGTGGTCCAGGAAAGGAGACAGAGAGCAGTGGACCTGGCCATGTTATTCAAGAGTAAACTTGGCAGGGTTGCTAACAGAGGAGGTGGGTGCAGAAGGAAAGGTGTGTAACTGAGGGTGGCACCTATGTGTCTGGTTTGCTCATGTGGCTGAATGTGACCTGTGTGATTCGGTGCCCTGGGAAATATTAAGAGAGAATAAATTTGAGGAAGATGTGGAAATGACTCAGGATGAACACAGCAAAAGCAGAGAGCCAGATGGAGAAGCAGGAATCCAAGACTTCCATGAATGAAGGCCATTTTCCTCAGAGATAACAGCAAGATGGATGGGGAGGGTGAATTAAAAGAGAGAGGTAGCTTTTCTTTTTGAAAGAAAAGGATGAGGTGGTGATGGTCTGGAAGCAGACACACATCTCTCCATCCTGAAGTACTTCAGGTCTGAGAGACTAAACAGAGAGCCATTGCAGGGGAGGGTCAGGGAGAGTTAGGAAGATGTCATGCTGGGGCACCATTTCAGCCAGTAGCATGAGGTAAGGATGGATGGGAAATGAACATGGTGGAGGGAAAGCTCAGAGACCACCAGGAGTGGGGATGGAAGATGCAGGTTTATAGACAGCTGGTCAAAGACCAGGAAGCACAGAGCAGCTTGGATACGTGGGGTTGCAATGGATGGAGGACTTTGATTTGGGGCATTGTCCAATGAACGTAAGAATGAGACTGTTACGGGTTTAGGTACCCGAGTCTGGGGAGAGCTTCTGGGAAACAGACGGGGACGGCGGGTTCATGGCCCGGTAGGTGGACTCACATGAGCTGGGGAGACACGCTGGTGCAGGGATTCCAGTAGCTGTTAATGTGGACTTGAATGATCATGAAGATTCAGGGTCTGTATGCCACGGGATGGAGTTTGCCCCGGAGGCCAGCAGAGGTGAGGCGGCAGGCAGGTAATCCCCATGTTTATAAACTCTTCACAGAAAGGGCTTAGGAATAAAAGGAGAACGAAACTGATACCGCCCCTGCCCTCATATAGCTTTTCTTCTTACAAAATGTCAACTCATTAACTCCCCTCGTCCTGCTTGACAGTGGGGGAAACTGAGACTCAGGGCATTTAGGAAGCTTGCCCAGGGCCGCCCAACTGGAAGGCAACAAAAACAGACATCAGTCTGCCTGGCTCTGCGCCACACCACCCAGCCTCAGGGAAAGTTTTTAAATAACAGAATACTTTGGCTGAGCAAATCAGGCCAGCGCGACTGCCTGTACTCTCTGGGAACATGCAGGAGGCATCTGGAATTCTATTTTGGAGTGCCATCCTAGAATGCCCTTCTGTCATCCATTGCCACCTTCACAACGCTGGAGACGCTGACATTTATATTTTTAAACCCATTTTTTGTCAAAATTAATGCTAACATTCCCAGGTGCAGGAGCCTACCCCGTGGAGCACCTGCAGAAACAGGAATAAATTGTAAACAAAAATTCCCGGTATTACATAAGACATTAAAATTGGAACAAAAAAACTTGAATTTCAACCAGTTCAATTTTGTCCCTAATAGCAAATGCTGAACAATGGAGAAACCCTTTCTCTATTCAGAGTCTTCCAAGAACAAAGGAAATTGTCCCCAAATAAAGCAATAACCTAATACCATATTAATAATAACCTGGCATTTGTAGAGCTTACTTAACCTCACAAAGCATTTTTACATCTGCCATCTTATGGGGAGGCGACTTCAGGCACAATTGTAGTCATTAAACAAAACCAAGAGTTTATTATAAGGTTATATTTGAACAACCACCAATCTACCTTCCCCATTAAAGCCAGAGTTCAACTTTCTCAAAAACAGTTCTATGAAGATCACTTCTGGGTCATAAAACACGTGAATCCTCCTCTCGGGCCCCAGAACGAGGTCCAAGGACCTTAATGCAGCTGGGAAACCTTGCAATCTGTCCTCGGATATTCCCTCTGCCTCATTTCTCCTCATTTCCTGGGTGGAAATGTGGTCAAGGGGTTAGGAAACCCCACATGGCCTGAGGACAGAGCCTAACAGAGTTCTGATCCCGCCTCTGCCACCTTGTGGTTCTCTGGTCTTGAGCACATCACTCGACCTTCCTGCTCAGCCATCAGATGAAATTAGCAGGAGCTGTGCTGCAGGGTTGTTTGGGGCTCACACGTGGTCATTCCATCAAACAGCATCTGACATCAACAGGCATTTAAGGAATTTTAGACACTGACCCTATCCTTGCTCGTCCTGCCTGCTCAGCCTGGAACGCCCGTACCCTCTCCCATCAAGGGAACACAAGACCGCTCTGTGATAACAGCGCCTACTCAACCCCAACAGGACTAGCCAGCTCTGTCCAACAGAACTTTCTTCAATGATGTTCTGTATCCCCACCTCTCAATACGGAGCCACTAGCCACACGTGGCTGTTGAGCACTTAAAGTGTGGCTAGTGTGACTGAGGAATAGAACTTCTAATTTTATTTTATGTTAATTAATTTAAATATAAATAGTAACTTCTGGCTAGAGGCTACTCTAGTGGCTACAGTGCAGAGCTGGACAAACCCAAAGCTAAGTTAGACCTTGAGCATAAAGGAGGTACTGAGAAGGATGCATTACCTCGTGCAGACTGCTGTTGCAAAGGAGAACCCATGGTTAGGAATGTGCCAGAAAGAACCATAAGTCATAGAGCTGGGCAGATGTGGAGAGTGGGCTTTGGAGTCCAGTGTTTTCCAAGCTAGGTTCCTTGAAGACCTTGGGGTTTCATAAGGATGCATCAAAGGACAGGTAGAGGAGGGCACCTTGAGTAAGAAGAGGAATTTATGTGGTGACATATACATGTGCTTCCCAGCCTGGGTCCCCCTCTTCCCAGCCCCCTTCACTTACCACAGCTCTGCTTATATCTGTGAAATAAGGTGAGTTACTAGGGAAACAGGCAAACAGACAACACTAGCTGGTGTGTTCATTTTATTTACACATTTATTTACCCTACTGTGGACTTGACAGGCAAGGCTAAAGCATAAACTCCTGCCCCACCCACTCCGCCCCAGGAATGAACGGCCAGACCTGGCTGTGGACTCCTCACATCTTCATCCTAGAGGGGGGTAACTCCTTTTGTGTTTTAGGTCACTGTAGCCAGCTAAGCATTCGTTTAGGAAAATCATGCAATATAAGCTTTTTGCACCCTCCTATCATGAGCACATTCTTATCCTCTGCCAGACATGCTTTGTAGACTACCCAACACTCGTCTCTCTATTTCTTCCTTTCATGCAGAACCCCATTTTCACTTGGGGTGGCAGTGTGGCCAGCCTCACGTGAAGAATGAAGATTGGTCTGAGGCAGTCAGGGAAGCCACACTTCTCCTTACCAGATACTCACTTTCCCAGCCTCTCTTGCAACAAGGCATGGTCATGTGACACAGTTCCGGCCAGTGAAATTCAAGAAGAAACTTATCAGGAGGAGGGTTCTGAGAAAGATATTTTACTTTCCAATCATAGGGATAGATGCAAAGAACTGTTGATCACTCTCCCTATCTTAAATATGGACTTGATTCCTGTAATTTCTGCAACCATCTTGCAACCATAAAGTAACATGCACGAAGATGGGAGTGAAGGACTGCAGAGTGGGCAGGTGGAAGGAAGCTGGGTCCCCAGTTACATCATTAAGCTATGAAGGATCTTTGGAATTGCCTACGTCTAGCTTTTTTTTAATCAAGTGAAATAAATGTATATTTTAAAGCATCGTTAGGCGGTTTTGCTTTTACTAGCAGTAAAGCTTATCTGGTCTGTTCTCAGCTTACAAGGAGAATTTTTTTGAAGACAGTGTTCTGAGGCTGAGAGCAAGTTTGCATGCAACCCACTGACCTAGACCAATCCTGTCTCTTGGGATGAGGAGGATGATGCTGATGCTGAGAGAAGTGAATCTCAAGGTCGCTGACAAGTTAGTAGAACCAGGACACGAACACGGGTCTCGTGACTCTCAATCCAGCGCACATTCAGTTCAATTCAACTGTTATACCAAGCAGCCTCTACTTTGGCTGGTACCATGCCTCCCAAACTCTAAAGTGATTCCAGCCAACCAAGAGGTGGAAATCTAGGGTCCCCAGTTCCACAAAGTCCCCATATAAAGTGTCCACTCACCAAAAGGCGAAGAGGTTGCATACAACCATCGTTACTCCCCCAGAGGAATGTGAACCTGAGGAATTTCTTCCTTCCTCTGCCCTAACAGGAAAAATAAAGTAACTGTCATTACATGCACAGGAGATCATTTGTAAAATGATAGAGACAGATTTTAGAGTCCTTCAGAACATCTCTTCCTGTAGAAAATTAATTTGGCCTACTTTGTTGGCAAGAGATATTTGGAGGGGTGCCAAAAGACATATGGCAATCAATCAACGGGAAATAAAATAAACACAAATTACAGATTCTTGTCAGAAAGTGAATGTCCTGATGTCTTGCTTTTAAAAGACAAACTTGCTTCCTTAGCCAATTGGGCAGTTATGTTTCTGTGGGTCAGTTTTGCCAACATAAGTCATAGCGAGTGGCACAACCCAGAGCTAACTGGTCAACCAGAAGAGGCGGCAGAAGAGCATGAGAATTCTGAATGTAAACATAAGAGCTCTTCTCTGGATGCTCAACAGTCATGCCGGATGGCCTTGAGCATTCTAAGACCTTGCCCATGCTTGAGGAAGCTCCAGACTTCCCCTGGGTCTCTGAAGTCTGCTGTCCAGTGTCGACATTCCGCCGTTGTGCAGCCCTGAGCCCAACTTCACAGGGCGATAGGTACACAAAGAGGGACATCCAACCAAGTGTCAAAGTCACACAACATGGTGACTTTGGAGTCAGAGGGACCTGGGTTCAAATCCTGACTCTGCCACTCACATGCGAGCTAAGTGACCTTGGGCAAGTCCTTCAAAACACTGACCCGCGATTTCCTCATCAACAAAATGAGACAATAATCACGCCTCCCACCTAGGTCTGTGATGAGAATTACATGAAGAGGGGAGGGTTTGGAAAATGGCTAGTATTCAGTAACTCGAGACCTACTACTATTAATTTCTTCTGGTTCCAGCTTTCCCCTGCCATTTCTCCAGGGAAGCCTGATTCTTGGTCCTTGTCCTACACCAAAGGTGAACAGACCCAGCTGGCCGGCAGGACACCCAGACTCCCAAGAACTCCATCTGGTTATTGGATGCCTGATTGAGCCAAATCCAGGCCTCCCTCTGGATCTCCAGACACTGCAACAAGGCAGACCTTGCAGCCTCTGTATTCTAGAAGTTTCTCCCATCTCTCTCTTCCTCGGCCTGCTTTGATCTAGACCCAAAGTAAGAGAGCCAGGGGAGATGCTCCAGCTATGTGGTCTACTATGATACCCACTTGAAATGTGGCTCTTCCATGTGCTAAAAGCATAAAATTCATACCAAATTTTGAAGCGTTACTACCAAACTCTTCAAATATATTACCTCTGAAGGTAAAATACGCCATTGATGTTTTTATCTTGATGACATGTTGAAATAACATTCAGATACAGTGGGTTAAGTAAAATACATGATTAAAATTAATTTCATATCTTTATTCTCACTCTTTTCAACATGACTACTAGGAAATTTAAAATTAGGTGAGTATCTCATGGTATATTTCTACTGAACAGTGTTGTGCTAGAGGAAGCTGCCGTGGCCCCAAGATGTCTTTTTTATAGGGTTTTCTAGGGTTGCTGTAATAAATTAACACTTACTTGGTGCCTTAAAACAACAAAACAACAAAAATGTGTTCTCTCACAACTTCAACTAGAAGTCCAACATTCGGCAGAGCTATGCTCCCTATGTGTGCTCTTAGGGATGATCTGTTCCGTGCTTCTGCCAGCTTCTGGTGTCTGCCTCCAGTTTGGGGCTTGTTGCAACTACGTCACCCTCATCTCTGCCTCCGTCTTCACATCACGTTCTCTTCTGTCACCTGCTCTCTCCTCTGTGTGCCTCTTACAAGGACACTTGTCTTTGGATTTAGGGCCCAACCAAGTAATCTAGGATGATCTCTTCATTTTAAGATCATTCACTTAATTGCATCCACAAAGAACCTTTTTCCAAGCGAGGTCACATTTACAGCCTCTGGGGATTTGAACATGGACAAATCTTTGTAGGGGGCACCATTCAGTCCTTCAGCCCTTTCCTCAGTGTTGGTGATAAACCCGAGCTCTCATGGGCTGAGCCAGGTGACCTAAGGGACAGGTACCCACCCTCTTCCTGACTGCGTCACTGATGCAGAAAATGAACATCTCCACAGGTGGATCATCAACCAGGTGTTTCCAAAATGACAAGGGCTCAGGGTCAGGAGGACCAAGCTGGTTTCTTGACCTAAATTTTGGGGATACGTTCACGCAGCCATCACTTTCTGTTTTCAGCTACATGCCAGTTGTTGGACTACGGGGTGAATGTACCATAGGCCTCGTGTCCCAGGTGGCCCACAGATTCTGGTCTTTGTCATCAGTCTTGCTGGCTTACGTTTCTGGTCCTTCACTCACCGCTTTAAAAATAGGCAAGATCAGCCCATTTAGGGGAACGGGGGGACATAAGATGTTTTAGTTGTTCCAGATAAGTGCCAGCCAAGGTAAAACCAGGCTTGGTCTGACCATGCACGGGTGCCTCCACGGTGTGTGAGAGCAGTAATGGATGTGCTTCCTGGCCTTTGCGAGCGTCGTTCTGCTCGCTTGAAGGTCTCTGATCTCTGCTCCTCGTAGATCTTCTTCTTTCTCTTCCTTCTGGCCTCAGGTCAGACTTCTGCTCCTCAAGGAGACCTATTCTGACTGCTCCCCCAACACACACGTGCACACATGCAGTGTCGCCCCTCATCCCCCCCTTGCACTGGTCAGTTTGTAGTTACTCTATGTGCTTGTGTACTTATTTTCGTCCGTTTTTCCCACTGGAACCTAAGCTCTGTGAAGTCAGGTCCATTTTTGTGGTCTCAGTGCCTTGCACACCACCTGGCCTAGAGAAGAGTGGCTAATGGATGGAAGGATGGATGGATGGATGGATGGATGGATGAATAGATGGATGGGCGGGTAGATGGATGGATGGATGATAGATGACTAATTGCAAGAGTACATTATTTGACTGGACAGAAGCCTGGTGGCACCAGCAGGTCCAGATGAAACTCACACAGTGAATTAAATCCGTCCCCCTCCCAGCCCTTAGGTGCTGGAGGATGGACCTCCCAGAGGGCAGCGTGTGAACTCTAGTCACAGGCTCAGACATGCCAACTCCTGCGAGCAGGGAGAGCCTGCGAGCAGGGAGAGTGCAGCTGCGACCCGCCAACCTGCCAACCTGCCAACCTGGGCGGCCCCACCGAGCAGCTACCAGGGGAGGAGAGGAGGTGGGCCCTGGCTCACTCCATTCCCGCCAGCCTTGAAGTTGGCCTGATTGCTCCGTCTGTGCGGTTAGAAAAATTATTTAGTTGTGTGCATTATACTCTGGGTGGGCCGAGTGCATACAACTTACGAGGGGAGCACTTCAATGCGTATTTAACAAAGCTGCAGACACTCACACGCCAAGTCAACAGTGTCAGGTGTGTTTGCTTTGGGAGCCTGGGGGTGTCCCGCGGCAATGCTGACGTCCTGGGCAGGCCGCTTACAGCATGCAGTCCCTCAGCAGGTGGGAGAGGACTGCTCGCTCCCTAGCCTGCAGTTACTGCAAAGGGTGTGACAGAGCTGGAGTCATCTGGAGAGACTGGAAAACTTAGGACATCAAAAAGGTGCGAGACAGAAAGAGCTAAAGAAATTGGGAATGAATGGATTGAGAAGGCAGGAAGAAGCACGGATTAAGAATTGTCATCATCCTAACAATGATAATAATTACTAATATGTGTGTGTGTTTACTATATGCCAAGCCTTGCTTTAAATGCTTTGCGTGCAGTTCTGCTTTTAATCCTTACAACAGCTCTATGGGGTGGCTGTGTTTTATTATTCTTATATTTTGCCCAAGAGGAGGTCAAGACTTTGAATGGTTAAGCAACTTTCTCCCAAGCTCAAAAACCCACAAAGCGTTACGGCCAGGATCAAAATCCAGGTAGGCTGAGTGCAGAGTCCAGACTGCTACCCACACTCTGTACGATGGTTACAGAAAGAACACGGCTGAGCCCAAGTCTGATTCCCATTCCACACCCTGTGGTGTGGATGACTGTGACAGAGGCAGCCAATGGGGGGCACCCTCTCCTTTCTTAGTGTAGAGATGTCACTGGGGAGCTGCTTCCCAGCCTGCCCCATCTCCTTCCAGGAAAGGCACGTGACTAGCTCATGCCCGCGAAGCAACAGTGATGGGTGGCACATCCAGGGCAATTCAGTTGAGAAGCTGGTGTACCTTCTCTGTGCTGCCACTCTGCTTCCTTGCCCACCTTGAAAGCTTTGTACAGAAAATGTGGAGCCACTCCCTGGCATTCACATGAAACTATTATGTGAACAACAGAAAACTCGTAGATGTGTGTCCAGTCACTGACAGGCTGAGGTTTATTGTTACAGTGGCATGACTTGACTCACACTAACTCACATATCCTGTTGCTTAATCTCTGCATCGTGTTTTCTCGCTCTGTAAAATGGAATGAAGACTGTGAACACCATTAGGTTGTAGTCAGATTAGAGCATGTGTCATAGCATCATGGTCAGCTTATACCCTGTGCCCCACAGGGTCATGATCCCATTAGGAGACATAATAGATGCAGAGTTCCTGGATCCTTCAAATTTGGCGGCCACGACTGCATTTACTTTCTGGTACCAAGTACAGCCAACTTGGTTTCAGTTCACTTTGGGTTTGAAGCAACCTATCCAAGTCAGCTTTATTTATCTAATGAAACATATGAACACGGTTTTTATTACATTCAGGGTCTGCTATATCCAAAGCAATGGCTGGGTTGGTTTCCTGTTCCCATTCTGCACCAAGATCCAATGAAGTAGCAGATGGCATCCCCTCCCTTCTGGCCCTGCACTTGGAATCAAAGAAAGGGGATGATTTTTTTTAAGCCTACGTGAGTGCTCCTAGGACACCCAGCGTAGCTGAAGTCTGTAATCACCAGGGGCAAAATGTCTGTTCCCCACGGTGAGGCTGTCAGCATTGACAAACGTGGGTCCACAATCTTCCTGGACAAAGACAGCCTCGTTCTCAAGCCAAAAGCTAATTATTAGACATGAGTCTTATAAACCACGTGTACTGCATAGCAGAGGATACTGGTGAGTAAAGAGGTCGGAATAGGGAAAATGCATCCAGCCACCCATCCGGCCACCTATTGATTTAACATTGAACAGCTACTAGTGAATTCCCTTCAGATTAGCTTGATAGCTCTTTTTTTTAATTTTATTTTGGAATAAGTGTATACTCACAGGAAGTCGTAAAAATAGTAAGACAAGTCTTGAGACTTAATCCTCCTGCTTCCTTCAAGGGTAACAGCTCACATAATTCTCAGACATATCAAACCCAGTAAACTAATTATTGATACAATCTGCACACCTTATCCAGTCTTATTTCACTACTTTTTATATATGTTAATTTGTGTGTCTGTGCATGCGTGCCTGGGTTTCTGTGTGATTCATCACGTATATAGATTTGTGTAGCTTCGGGTTCTTATTGCATTAGAAAATCTATGCACATTCATCAGGGAAAATGTTAAAAAGTAGAAGTAAAGACAGTAACAACAGCGTCTACAGTCCGCCTCTGAGTGAAAAACCATTTTCATCATCTGAGTGCATTTCCGATCGCAGCACTTTGTACATTTCTGGAGTTTGCTTTGTTTTTAAGTTTTTAGCTAATTTTTGAGCACCTAACGAGTGACAGTTACTGCAATCATTTATTGTGCTTCTGTTTCACTTAAATTCCCTAAAAGATTTGTGGTTCTGATGCAAAGATAGCATTCTCCCTATTTTATACAAGAAAAGATGGAGGCTCCTTGAGAACAGATGCTCTGCTCACATCGCACAGTCACCACTGAGATGACTGGTCTGATTTTGTGACCGAGGTACCCTGCCTCCAAAGCGGGTCTGCTTTCCGCCCTGAAACCAGCTTCCACAAACACTCTTCAGCTGAGGAAAACATCTCAGATTATCACCTTAAAAGTCCTGCAGCTTCAGCAAGGCAAGCGTCAGTATATCCATTTTAGAAAGAATGGAACAAAGATTCTGCAAGTTTATTGAATAATACTACACACCTCACAGGAAGGAAAAAATGATATTGGACTCAGAACCCCTGCTTCTTAGCTGAATGTTGAGTGCAATACCAGGGACAGCAGGGAGAGGGCGCTTGTGCGCCCACATTCCCCCAGTTTTCACACCTGTGTTCATGGCAAGTTGGTGAGAGCGGTTGTTCTTACCAGTCCTGGATGTGGCTCAGAATCCTTCTTAACCCAAAGCACCAGAGAGCCATTCTCAATCCATCAGTTTGGGATTCAGGCTGAAAACTATCCGTACACAGCCCCACTCGGACCCTGGACATCCTGTGAAACAGGGATGGCCACCCTACTTGATCTGGGCTCCACTCAAATCTCCCTTTATACACCCCATGTGAAAGGGAAGTAACCTTTATTCTAACTATTATTTGTATGATTAAAAAATCTATAAAGGCACATATACTATCCGAGAGATCCTTTGCAATATCAAAGAGCAGAATTTCAATAAGAGTGTTGCATTAAATCTGAGCTGGCAAGAGCTTATAATAAAAGTACAGTAATGAGCAAGCTTTATGATAAAATTAATGTAATTAATTAGTGTTTGTAAAGGACTTCAAGATCACAGGGTGAAAGGTGCCAGCTAGAGGAAAAGTCATCTTAGAAATTGCCACTATTATCATCTTAAGACACGGCATATATTACGCACTATATGAGCACTTCCAAGCGTATATTCACGTCCCAGCTATAACTACATTAATTTATAGTAATTTGCAAATCAGGTCTCTGATCAGCCTTGGGAACTCTTTCTGGAAATCTCTAAGTAGATGAGGTTATGACTCAAGCGGTATTTTAAACTCCATCCTGTGATAACCTATTAGAAAGAGCAGCCCCAGACCCCCATGCGTGCTCAAGTTAGAGATTCAAATTATAGCTGACACGCAGGAGCCCTAAGGTGCGTTCTTGAGCTCTATAGCATGTCTTTCGGGGTTTGGTTGGGTTTTATTAAAAGTAGGTCTATGAGCATCTCTGTAGTCCTTAATTTTTCAACTTTCCAGGATTCATACATTACTGCTTCTCTCTAATCCAATTATATTCCCTGAGGTCGGTACCACCTCTTTGCTGTAACCCCAGAATACAGGGGACTAAGTCTGACACACTGTAGATTTCAGGGAGTTTGGATTGATGGGGAATGTGCAACTCAAAAGTCGCATGTCCAAAATAGGCCTTTTATTTCTAACCATCCCCATGCACTTGCCCATTTGAAAACAGGATATTGTATTTCTTAACTAGACCACACAATTTCTACTGGGCTTTGGGGTACATTAAAAAAATATATAAGCTAATTGTTTGATAATAAAAGTCACCCCAGTAGGGAATTTGAACAATAAAGAGAAAAATAGAATAAAAAATACTCTGGAGAATTTCCGGTCGCTTTCTCCAGGCATTTTTATGTCAGGCCACCGCAGCGGCCAGCATCTTCACTTACCGACATTCCTGTTAAAAGTAACTGTCAAGGGCATGTTTCCCCAAGTTCATCACTGGGGAGGGAGAAGGTCATGGACTGGACCAGTTTCCTGCACACAGCTGAGCACAGGAGACCAGTTAAGGGGGTACCATGGGAAGAGATGCTTCTTTAGTTATATAAAGGGTGTGGTGGTGAGTTTAATGAGCATTTGACCTAGCGACCTTACTACCAGTATGATCCTGGGCAAATTACTTTCTCTTTCCATCAATGAGCTTCCCTATTTGTCAAAAGGAGGGTGAGGGAGTGGATAGAGATTGTACCAGATCACACACACACACACACACACACATGTGCAGGCACAGACACACCCCTCCAGGATGCACCATGGCAGACATTACAAATCCATCATAGAGCCCTTCCCCATGGAGCCCAAACACAGCCTCAGAATCCTCCACACAGCCCTCAAGTCATCTCTACTTCCTAACCTGGTTTGCCAATTGAGAAGTTACCTAAGTTCCCTTCAGGCTCCAAAGACGTAAATTGTGCTGGAATTTTGCAAGATACTGTTTCCGACAGCCTTGCAAGAAAGCATCAGTGTCTCAGTAAATGCATTTCATTTTTCCGTGAAAGCTTTTCTGGCTGCCACATTTCATGAAACTTTATAGAAATTATAATAACCTTTAAAAACCAAGTAAAGTAAAAACATCATTATTAGAATGTTCAATTAGAAATGCAAACACACTCTGCTCAACAATCTCCAAATGTAATTGTTTAATAACAACACATAAATTAAAAAGAAAAGTACAAAACAAAATGCCCAGGGAACAAATTGCGCTCTTTAGCTGATGGGTGATGAAAACACGCTCTCAAATGGTTTGCTTGCTGTGCTGTAGTCTCATCTCACACGTGGACCAGGCCTGCACTGAACAGACCTCTGGATATTTCCTCAGCTGTCGATGTTAGCACATCATCCTGGAAAACCCTGGGAGATCTCAAAAAGGTAGCTCTAGTATGCATAGTAACATGATTTACAAAGCCTCACATTTCCATAGTGTGTCACTGTTTCATAGAGTGTTTACATGCAAACACCATCTCTTACAATTTTTTTATTGATGTATAGTTGATTTATAATGTGTTAGTTTCAAATGTACAGCAGTGATTCAGTTTTACATGCATATATATGTGTATATATATGTATGTATGTGTGTATATATATATATATATACACACACACACATACACTCTTTTTTAGAGTATTTTTCATTATAGTTTATTACAAGATACTAAATATGGCTCCCTGTGCTATACCTTAGGCCTTTGTTGTTTATCTACTCTGTATATAGTAGTGTGTATCTGTTCATCACAAACTCTTAATTTATCCCTCCCTCAAACACCACCTCATTTCATCTTTGCAAAAAAATCTCATAAGCCTGTGTTATTATTACCCCCATTGACAGATGGGGAGATTGGGTCTGAGTGAAGTTAAGTCCCAGGCCCAAGACATAGCAGCGTGTTTATACCCAGGAGGGAGTTCAGAGCTGTTTGTTGTTGTTGTTGTTTATTTGGGGGGAGTAATTAGGTTTATTTATTTATTTATTTATTTATTTATTTATTTATTTATTTATTTAAATTTAACAGATGTACTGTTAACAGATGTCCTGGGATCGAACCCAGGACCTCGTGCATGCTAGGCATGTGCTCTACCACTGAGCTGTATCTTCCCCCCAAGAGCTGTTTGACTCCACGGGTTCATAAAAGAGAGATGCACGAAGCAAAGCACCACTGGTCCCTTTGAAATACTAGTTCAGCCTCCCTGTCTTACACAGGAGTCAGCTGAGGCCTGGTAAGTACAGAAACTCACCCAAAATCCTAAGAGTCAAGGCCGGACTTAAAACATAGGTCATTAGAGTCCTCATCACTGAGAAAAGATTGCTATGACTACTTGGACAAAAATAGGGGCAACTGCAAAAGGGGTGTGGATGCAGTAAGCGGAGACAGGGCAGGTAGGGGAGCAGGAGCTGGGGGAGGATGTGAGTAGCTGTGTCCATAAAGAGCATGTCCTTGGAACCCAGCCGCGCCTGTTCATTTACACACTGTCTGTGGCTGTTTGCATGCTGCAGGAACAGAGCTAAGTATTTGCAACAGACTGCGAGGCCCTCAAGGTCTAAAATATTTACTACCTGGCTCTTTGTAGAAAAAGTTTGCCGACCCCTGTGTGCGGGGAGGCGGTAGGCTGGGGTCCTGGCGTAGCTCAGCTTCAGATCACGTGTGTGACCTTAGGCAGGCCTCCTCTGCCCCCCAGGCCTCAGTGCCTCCATCTGCATTATGTCTGGTTTGGGAGGCATATCCTCCAAGGCCCCATCGAGTTTAACCTCCTGTGTTTATTCACTCTACACTCCCTCCCCCAGGGGTCTCTTATGTCCTTCCTCTGATTTAGAGCTCACATTAGACAATCTACATTGGCAACTCCACTGGCAACAAGATTGGGAGTTTAGGGGGTATGGAAGAAAATGAAGCCCAATTAGGCGATTTCCACAATCTTAGATAGTCTCAGGATGAAGATATTGCAAGATCAAGGTTTCCGGGAAATTTGGATTTCTCTCCCCTCTTGAAATGGCAATGCTTCCATTGTCTCCTTTGATCCTTATAATCTCCTGAGGCATTATCTGCAATTTATAAAGAAGACCACTGTGGCTCAGAGAAAAGACCAAACCCAAATAGCTGAAGGTCACCTAGCATTTCAGCCCGCAGAGAATTGCGCCCTCACCCAGAGCCTGCCTTCCTCTGCACACACTGCCTCCCGTGGTAAGCAGACCTCTGGTCCTGTCCAAATGTCTGTGAGCGTATTTGGTCCAGGACAGTTGGTTCTGGAGAGGACCAAATACCAAGGACCTTTCGACGTGGACCAATGTCTTACGGATCAAATGCCTTATGGACATTTTGGACAAGACCAAATATCCTGCAAGGCCTCACACTCGTTGATGGTCAAAGCAATTCGTTTTTGGATTTAATGTTGCTGTTATCAATCATGTCTTTCTATGATCATTATTATTAAGTGGCAGGTTTGTTCTCTAAGAAAGTAATCAACCTGTGACCTGTGAAAATAATTTTTAAATATGTTCTATTCTGCTCAGCCATGCCATTGAAATTGAAATTGTGGGGAGACCTGAAACACAAGAATAGAAAGATTCCCCAAATGCCCATAGTTCATTCTTACATTCCACCAACAATGCAGCAAGCACCTACTATGTGCCCTGCTCAGGGTTCGCTTTGGGTGGTGGAGCAGGTGGAGGGGAATTTACTTGGGCAAAGACACTGCTGCCCTCAAGGGGCTCTCTGTCTAATGGAGGAGGCAGGGAAGTGGAAAACTACTGCAGCATTTGAAAAACTACAGGACGAAGGCTGGCAAGCCAGAGGGGGCTTGTCCGAGCTTGGAAGCAGGACCAAGAGTTCTGGACCACAGAGATCTGACAAGGTAAGAGTAACGTTTTCCCTCCAGTTCCCTATTGAACCATGATCAGGGCTATATTATGTCACTCTCTCCAGCTTCAGGGCTAAAAAGTAAACTGCAGCTACATTTGGCACAGATGCTACCTACACTCATTAGAGGGGCAACTTGGGGTGAGGAGATGCCATTAATACTAGTGTTAGTATCATCATCATCATCCCAGTGATCACAATTTACATGGACAGAGGAGACACGGAGGAAATCCTGGTTATCTACTGCAGTGCAACAAAACTTAGTGTCCTAAAACAATCATCGTTTTATTAGGTCTCACTATTTTGTGAGTCAGGAATTCAGACAGAGCTTGGCTGACGATTCTTCTGCTCCACAAGATGTTGACATGGGTCACCTGGTGGGATTACAGACAGACTGGTCTGATCTGGGGGGGGTTCAATATAGCTGGACTCACAAGCCTGGCACATTGATGGGGGCAGCTGGAAGCCTGGGCTTGGCTGGCCCCTCTTCTTCTCCATGTGATCTTAGAACCTCTCTATGTGGTTTCTCCAACAGGACAGACTTCCTACGTGGAAGTTCAGGAGCCAAGCATTCCAGGTGAAACCCCCCAGTCCTACTAAGGGGTGAGCCTGAAACTGGCAGAGCATCACACCTGCCACACTGTAACAGTCAAAGCATTCACGGTCATCCCAGATTCAAGAGGAGGTGAAATAGTTCCCTTCTCTCCCTGGGGGAATTATCAAATAATTTACAGCCATCTTTAATCTACCTCAGTCTGCCATCTGGTCAAAAACTATTCATGTGGCTCACGCAAGAAATAAACATTCTCCTGTCCCAAGACCCCTGAAGTCTCATCCCAATTTGGCATTGCCTTAAAGTCCAATATTTTATTATCTAAATCAAATCCAGGGGTTCCTTGGGTGCAGTTCACCAAATATGGTTCTTTTCATTATGATGATCTGTGAACTAAAGGGAAAAATTATCTGCTCTCCACACACTCAATTTACTATGGTAAGGCAAAAATATATAACCGCAAAAGGCACGCTTATCCAAAAAAGGGGCAAACAGGGCCCCCCGGCAGTTCCTGGTCTATAGCAATTCCAAAATACAGCCTGGCACGTGTGCCCAGTGCCTTGAGTAGGGTCCAGTCATGCCCCCTGGAAATGATTCTCCCACGTTCTTGGCTCTCTCCTCTGCATCAATCTTCATTTACTATAGGAAATGGCTCATATTTGCAGCCATATATCCTCCTCAGTCAGCTTCTTCCACAGTAGGTGGGTAGAACGCAGAGTTGTCTCAAGACTTCTTTTCAGTTTATGGTACCTCTGTCCTTGTTTGTCCCAGGTAGTGGTAGTTTCACCAATACAGTTCTCCTAAAAACCTTGTGGATTTTCTACAAATCTTATTGGAGTTTACTTCTTTAAATTAAAACCATACTCACATTTCTTTCCAAGACTTTACCTTGGGCTGAGATTCAGGGTGTTCTAAGACAATGCCCTTCAGTTTCCTGTAAGGTTTTTTTTTTTTTTTTTTTGGCCTAATTGAATGGTTCTATAAGGCACATCCTTAGAAATTTTACCAACCACACTCTTAAATCCTACTTATCAAAAAAGGATGGGGAGGGGTGGATCTTAGAGACACATCCTTAAGACTCTGAGACCAAACTTTATTGGGAGAGCCCTGGATTTCATCTTTGCCCTGAAGCCATTTCTTACCTTGAGAACTTCTTGCTGAATAAGAGGTTGTCCTGTTTCTTCTAAATTTTGTTCAAGAACTGCACAAATTTTTCTTTAGTTCACTCTTTCTTCTTGTATCTTATCAAAACCCACTAGAAGCCAGCTGGCACTTTCGGTATTCTGCCTGGGGATGTCTTTAGCCAGATAAACAGGATTCTTAGGTAGTCCTTTGTGTTTTTGATGTTTCCACTCCCCTGTCTGCCAACGTCTAACGTGGATACCCCTTCCTCCAGCTTCCAATAACACTTTTCTCATCATCCAGCAGGCCCTCCTCCATGTCTCCTCAAGGTTCTTCTAGTTCCTGCTGAGAGAGCAGAATCAGAGTCAACTTCTTGAAGGAAGAAGTGCCAAAGAAGTTGTGTCAATCTGTAACATGTCACAAGGGTTAGGAGCACAGATTCTGGAGCCTGACTGCCTGGGTTCAAATCCCAATTCCTCCACTTACTAGGTGGTCTAATCTTGAACAACTTATGTGTTCCTCAATTTCCTCTTCAGTAAAATGGGCATAGTAATAGTTCCTACTTCATAGATAGACAGAATGAATAGTTTCACATCCGAACCTTCAATTTGACTCACCAAATATTAATGAGCACCTATGCATGACAGACACTCAGAAATGGCTCTTTCTGCAGGATGCTCTTGGTCTAATGAAGAGATAGATGATTAAGAAATAACTATTATTTATTTAGTTATTTGACTTTACAGCAGATGAAGCTGAGTCTTAGAGAATTTAAGTGAATTTCTTGAAACCTCGAAGTTTATTCACCACTGGGGTCAACGGTAGTGCCAAGACTCACCCCAAGCTACCTCCACAGCCCAACACTGCCTCTCAGTCTGCAGGGTCCCAGGTTTCATCCCTTCATCCTCAGCTGAGTCACTGATATCTGGAAATACAAGGTTAAATAAAACATATATTTTAAGAATTTTCATATATTTTTTTCATACCATATACATACTATAATTGATCCACACATACACATTTAGGATTCATAATTATTTAAATCATGTCTCAAGATGACCATTTACTGCATTTAAAAATGTTGCAGGTTACCCAAAATAGATGTCACTTTGACATAAACTTCCCGACTTTCTAAATCTTGCTTCCATAATGCTCGAGGCGAAAAATTTCATCTAAATATTATTGAATTCCAGCACGACATTAGCATGCAGAGATATTTACAATAACAGAGCTATTACAACTCAATCAAAAGCTGATTTCAGCCAGAATTATGCAGAATTAAATCTTGCAGGATTCAAATTATTAAAAATCAGAGACTCAATAAAGTGTGGTCTGGAAGTCCCATTTATCAAGGAAGCCGAAGTGCCTCAACAGTTATAGTGACTTCTTCATATATATTCTGCAAGAATTTGCATGCATTTTAAAAGATCAGAGTTTAATTCTTATGGAATTCAAGTAACTATGCTATATTTATAAGGCAATGGAAGCCCATTCCGAAACTGTTCTCTCTATTTCCTTTCCACATCTCACATTTTAAATGCATTGATTTTTATTTCTAGTTTCCACTGGAGAGAAGGCTCTGCAATGAGACCACAATCATAGAGAGAAGAGTTTACTCCAATAAAAGCCAAATCAGGGTAGCAACAGAGGCAGCTAATCCAAAGCTGGAAAGAGGAAATGAAAAACCATGTATGAAGCTTGTTATGCAACTAACCCACTAGAAATGCCCTTCATTTACTGTGCTTGATCATATCTATATTTATTTATAAATTTATTTATAAATATATATATATATATATTGACCTAAAAAGAGAGAGAAATAAAGAGACAAAAGAAAAGAGAAGAACAGAAAAAGGAGAGAAAGGGAAAGGAAAAAGAGAAAAAAATCACCATATCGAAACACAGGACTTCTACATCTGTCTGGACTCTGAAACCCAAGAAGCCAAGTCTCCTGACAAATAGCATTTACTTAACATCTGTTCTGTGCCAAAGACAGAGATGAATGAAGCATAGGTCCCTCACTCCAGCACCTTACAACTTAGTTGGAGTTGCTGAGATGTGAATAGATATTGGCAATCTAAGATTAACGGTAACCACAAAGATATGGACATTCATATCAGTCAGGAATGCAATCAGTTTACAAAAAACATGAACATAGTCTGTCAATAGACTGTCCAGGACTAAGATAATGACTTGGTATGTCCATAAAGAATCTAGCTGTCTTCCTTTTATCTACTAGGTCATTCTTACTGTGTGGATTTCTGTTCTTCTGCATATTGTCTCTTGGTTGCAAGAGGGCTGCCTGACCTCCAGAGATCCCATCTGCATTCCAGACCAAAAGAAAGAATGGTGAAGGTCAAAAGAAGAACATCCTGACTACACTGGCAAGAACTGTGTCCCATCATCACTCTTAGATGCAAGAGGGTCTGGTGAAGTGAGTTTTTAATAATTATGAACAGGAAATGAATATGGAGTACACAAATAGTAATGTCTACCACTGGTCTGTAGAAGCACAGAACGAGAAGGTGTAAAAAGTTGAAATCGGGAGAGATGATATCAAGGAAGTTTTCTGAGAATAGATGCTTTTGGAGAAGGGACCTTTGCCCAGAAGGGAAAGGGGAAGGGTTCCAAGCGAGGCAGAGACACAACCAAGTGAGCAGCTCTCAAAGCGTGACAAGAGCTAGCATTCACTGAGCCTTCACCATGCACCAGGCACTGCGCGTGCTCCATTGCATCTACTAATCACAACTTCTCAACGTGACCTCCGTGTTTTCCTGAGGAAAACACGGAGGTCTGAGAAAGCTATGTGATTTTTCCAAGGGCACACAATCAATAGCCAGACTCCTTAAACTTGACCTCACTTCCTGGTCAGTCTGGCCAGAGTGTGGAGGATAAAGCAGAAGAGGGAGACGAGAAGTGTTTCCTCCCCCTCAATTCATAGCCACCTGATTAGCTTCAGGATCGCACCTGGTAATGATGGTAACAAAAACAATTAAAATGCAGACCTTGTATTGGTGAAAAGACAGACGTGTTAAAACCTAATTTACAGCATAAAGTGAAAATAGCAGGTTATGGAGGGCTTGGGGAGGGTCCCAGAGTGGTCCCCCAGCCAAGGACACCTCATTCTGGTCCAGCCTGGGCTGGATTCCACCACCCAATCTAGGCACCTGTGTCTTGACCCCATGTGCCAATGTGTCCACCAACTCCTCTGATTTTTAAAGGGTGATCTCTGCCAGGCCTTCCTAAAAAGTGACAGAAGGGTGGGTGAGAAGGGCAAACTTCCCCAGGAAGAACTCCCCAGGGTGTTGACATCTCAGGCAGAAATCCATATTCGACAATTATGATCTCAGTTCTAGTCTTCACTTGCCAAAGTTCTCAGGAGGAACTAATGAGATCTTTTCTCTGGTGGATCTGGGAGCAGCTTCTCCTTGGTAGTTTTGTTTTTGTTTCCTTTTTTAATAAAACGTGTATTGAGGATTTGCCCCTGTACCAGGCAAGGAACCCAGCACCTTACACATACACCCTCCCAGAGGTGCACCAGCCCTGACACTATTCTGCCCTGGACCTATCTCAGGGGCTAGCAGCAGGAAGGAGGGGGTCCTGCTTTTTGGGAATCCTCCAAGATGCCATCACCAGGGAAACAAGTGGCATCTCTGCACATGCCAGCCTCTGAAAGTCTCTGCCGCTCTGCAGAGGGCTGTTAGGAGCCATTTATGTGTCTTGGACTTGGTGAGAAGATGCATTTCCAGCTCGGTTCTGAATCAAAGACCTCTCCAATGGGGCAGAAGTTATGAACTCAAGGGCACGTCTTATGGATCAGACAGCTCTGAACAGAATATCTCAAAGCTTCACCACTTAAGGTGGCTACAGGGAGGGTGTAGGGACAGGGAGGATGGAGTGGGGAACACACCAGCATGCACCTCAGTGCCGTAAAATGTTCCCAAAGATGAAACAAAATGCTGGCAGATCGCTTGCTCCTCTAGAACCTTCAAAATATGGAAACATCCAGCATCTAGACATATTTCTTTTGACCACTAGAAAACTTAGAACCTCTTTTTGGATCTTCATTTACCAACTTTATAGAAATATATATTTGAAAAACTGCATTTGCTATAGCATCATTGTCTTTTAAATACCTTCTTCTCCTGTCCCTACTTTGGGTGGAGATACTTCCCCACCCCAGTGATTTGGGGCTCGGCCGTGTGAATTGCTTGGGCTCGTGGAATGTTAGCAGACATGTCTTGAGCAGAGGCCACTAATGTGCTCATGTGGATTGGCATTTGAGCTCATGCCATTTGCCAGAACATGTCCTGGGCCACACTGGTCCAAGGAGGACGACAGACTTGTGGAACAGACCTGAACACACCTGAAGCCTAGAGCCACACCCAGTCACCCCACCACCTAATGAAGAGACCTCCTTCCCTGCCACTGAACTCCACGGAACAATGAACAAAACAAAACAGGTGCTGTGGTCAGTCAGCCACTGAGTTGGGGGGTGGTTTGTTACGCAGCGTTATTGTGGCAACAGCTAGTCCAAAATTTATCATCTCTGCTTTATTAGTGAACCCCCACCATCCATACTAAGAGCTTTCTGAAGATCTCTTTTCTTTTCATTCATTTGTTCGTTTGTTGACTAACTCAAAAAATACTTCCTAAGTGTCCACTGCACCGGGCACTGTCCTAGGTGCTGAGGACACCGCATGAAGGAGGCAGACAGGGCCCTACTCTCCAGAACTTTCCCTCTTGTGAGTTTGCATGTGGCAATAGCTTGTCTTTCAAGCGCTCTGACACCCATCCTCCTGAATGCCTTCAGTTTTCTGTCTCAAAGGACTCAGTTGATGAAGAAAGCTTTCATCGCTCCTGGGCAGAGGGAAGGGAGTAGGTCCTGCAAACAGGCATGGAAGAGACTCAGCAATTTACAATTCAGAAATGCTGAAACTGATTCATCTTACAAAATAAAAAATCAGTACTGAGCTCTAGTCGACTTCTCTAAACCTCAGAGAACAAACTATGGTTATATTCTAGGTTCAAAATAATTTCAAGCTATTTTGTATGAACGGATGACTCATCTAACACCAGAAGGGGGAAAAAAAAAGGTTAGGCTTATTTCAGAAAAAAAAAGCACACAATCCACATTAAAAAGCCAGGGTTTTATTTGTTGTTTCAAATAAAGGGTGATTAAACATTACTTATAACTTATTAAAGTAATTCTATCTAACGCATTTAAACCCACACCCTTGCTATTCCAACCCCCAGGTTTGGACTGCCATGTTATCTGTATTGTGATCTAAACTCTCTGAGATGCAGACCAGGTGCTCAGAAGATGCATACCAAACAAATGAAAGAGAAAGTGATTGACAGTTTATGAACCATCCAGTTGGAAGACAGCAAGCTGGATATCCTTGCAATGGAAGGATTTGGGTCAGCAACCCAAGATGTGTTTGTCAGAATCCTTACTCTGCGAGGTAATAAAACAAGTTCCTTGAGAGACACTGACTGCGGAAAGTTAAATGCCACAGGACTTTCTTTGCTTTAGGACTTATCAGCTTTACTAGACTAGCAGGCACGAGAGCCCCCGAAAAGGGGAGACTGTGGGGAAGTCACCTGACCTGGAAAGCTCGTTGCTGGAGAAGCAGCTCACAGGACTGTCTCTCACTGGGAGCTCCTGACTTACAGCATCCGCACCAGTCTGTGCCCAACTCAGATCTCTCCGCAACCCCAAAGGGCTTCCAGTCTCCAAGTCCCAGAGTTCCGACAACCAGAACCCCATTAACTGGCATTTCCATTAAGTTCCACTGCAATTTCTGTAAAAGAGCAACACAGAAAAAGTTATAACCGAAGGCCACTGGCAATCAAATTGAAAGACATTTTTCTCTTAAAAAAAAGAAGAAAAATAAAAGCCTTCTGGTTTGCAAAAGGAGCATCAATGGCCACCTCCCTCTAAAAAAACAATCCTCTAAACAAACTCCTAAACGCACACATAAAGGCTTTAGTTATTTGAAAATACGTTAACAGCTTGATGCTCTGCGTGCTTGCACTTCGGAGGTACAAAGTTTTTCCTCGTTATATAGCAAATTTGGTTAAGGTATAGCTATTCTTGTTTTCTCTTTTTTAGAAGGTTTGAGTTTTCTATTTTCAAAAACAGCAGCTCCGTAAGAGCCAAGAGCTGTTAATTTTGCAGTGACTTGCCTTCTGCAGGTGTGACATTCCAAAGTTGATGGCTCTTAAATACAGCCCTTCAGGTGACTTCTGTCACATCTAAAGCAGATTAAATTATGAGCTGTATAGTTCCAGTATATTTTGTTGTATTATAATTCTTTGAAAACTGGTAATTCATGCATGGCATATATGAGAACTCTCTATTAACCAGAGTATTTGATTAACGAGCCCGGCGGGTGCTTCCATCAGGCTGAGCAACCGCCTTTACTCCACCTGGATGGATGCAATACCCCAAACCATTCAGTCTTCTTGTTTGTTTTAAAGGATGGTAAGAGCATCATACCAGAAAAAAAAAAAAAAAAAGCATAGAAACTGGAATCAGAAAATGTGGGTTTGAACCCCAGCCTCCCAGACTTGTGTGTGTTTCTAGAATAACACCTAGTATCTAGTAGATATTCAATAAATTATTATTGGGTGGGTGAGTGGATAGATTATTAAATAAATAAATGAGCAGTGAAAGGCTTTTTGACTCTCCCTCTGTCTGAGTTAGATGCCTCTTTTCTCTGCTTCCTTAGCATCCTACATAGACAGCCAATACAATTTGTGACATCTTATTGTAAATGTTTTTACTTGCATCTTCCCCATTCATTGGAGCTCCTTGAAGGCAGCTGTTGTCTTATTTCTCTCTCTATTTCCAGGACTCAGCAGTTCCTGGTCCTCCAGCAAGGACCCAGCTAATGGTAAGTGTTCTATTATCACATGAGCATGCACTGCTTTACTATTACAAAAAGGAAACAAATTCAGCCATATGTGGCAGTAACAAGAAAGAAGTCCTGACATGAGAGGTCTGGACTCAGGAAATGGGGCAGAGGCAGGTGTCAGAGCAGGGGGCCCAGGAAAGGGAGGCAAGTTCAGGTAGGGAAAAAAAAGGGCAGAGGAAGCGGAGGGGAGAAGACGGGATCTTCTCAGAGACCAGGTGTGTGGGAGGTTGGAGGTGGGGACAGGAGGTCCTCTTCCACTGCCTTGATTCATGGATGTTATTTGAAAATGTGTGATTATCCCAGAAAATAGCCTCGTTACCCCCAGTAAAGAAAAGAAGGACAAGGGGAGGAGGATTCAGTGATGATTCTGTAAAGAAGCCACATCATTCAGACCAAGGACCAGAGGGCACTTCTGTCAAACATTAGCAAAATCAAGCTCAGCGGAAACCACCGGCACTGCCCCACGCCAGCTGCAGTCCCAGGTCGTTGCAGTGGTGACAAGCAGGGCAGGGCAAGGGGGGACAGAGTCAGCGTGGACTCCTGACATTCTGACACGTGAGGTGTCCTGGCTGCTGGGGGAAGAGGCAGAAGAGCGGGATTCAGCGTGAATTTGTGCCTAGAACGACAGGCTACGGTAGGAGCTCAGGTGAGGTTTGTTTCCTGAAAGTCGTGGTCCTTTCACAGAAAGAGACAGAGGATAGATCGTGAGATCACGGGCTAAAGGAGCAAAAGATGTGATTGGAAGGATCACACAGGAAACAAATCACTTGGGTACGAAAGAACTCGTGTGTGACCTCGGGCGACTCAGTTTCTTCCTCTGAGCCTCAGTTTCCACACCTGTTAAAAAGCAGGTGAGACAAGATGACCTGGAAGATTTGCTTAAGAGCCAGGGTTCCAGGATCCCATGATTCAGGATTCTTCAGCTTCAGAGCGTTGGGGAAAAAAATACGCATGCTGCTTGATTCATAATTTTCTTCCTTGGAATCTTTCCCAAGGAAATAATCCATCATGTAGACAATGATACATGTATACAAAGGTGGTCTTCCCAGCATTGTTAATAATAGTGACAAAAGGGAAATAACCCAGATGGCCAACAACAAGAAGTGGCCGGGAAATTATAGCATGTACTTACGACAGACTAGTAGGCTGACCTTAAGATTTATGTCAAAAAAAAAAAAAAAAAAAAAAAGAGAGAGAGAGAGAGAAAAGAAATGCAACACCCAGCATTAGGGATTTAATACAGCCTCGTACCGGGAGTGTGGATTCCAGAGTCAAGTGCCTGCGTGGGAGTCTTGGCTCTGTCTGTCATTCGCCGTTGTGAACTCAAGCAAATTACTTACCCTCTTTGTGCCTAAATGTCCTCATTGGGAAATGAGGACACTAATAGAACCCATCTCATACAGTTATTGTGAGAATTACATGAAATAGTTTTCATAAAGCACACAGGATGGTATCTGGCAGATAGGAAATTATGAATGCCGGCTGTTATTACATACGACATGATTGCCCCCGTAACTGCTTTGGAAGGAGTATTTATCACATGATCCACAGGTTAGAAATACTGGTAGAGAAAAAGTCGTGTGTTAACAGTGATGAACTTTAGATGGTGTCATATCATAGATAATCTTATTTGGTTACCTTATATGACGTATTTTTCAAAAGCTTCTGCAGTAAGCAAGTGACAATTATAACCAGGAAAAAAAAAAACAAAAAACAGTGTGAGTTAAAAAAAAAAAGTAATTCTGTACATAACCATTCACTGCATGAATATTTGGGAGACTCAAAATGCTTGGACTTAAATAAGCTTGGAACAGTCTTTGCCACGTATGAGATATCTATATTTGACCAAATCGTAAACCTCTCTAAGTCTAGATATCAGGGCAAGTGGTGGGGGTCAGGGAGCAACATGGGATTTATATAAGCATATAGCAAGGGCTCAGTAAGCGTGCTCTTACTGTAGAGAAGTTACTTGATTCCTAACATTCCTGGGTGCTGTGGGTGAGAAAATGAAGTTTAAGAGAGGGTCTCTGTCCTTAAAGAACTTGAAATTTCATTAAGGGCCCAGGAATAAGAAGCTTAAGCTGTGAGAAAAGAGGAGAGTAACAGACCGTATCCTGGCACAGTCATAATTCAGTGATGCAGGACACAAGGGGGTCTGGAATCACCTGGGAGGACCTCATAGAGATGAAAGAACTGGGAAAAAAAAACTGAGCTGAACATGTGTAGAATTTGCATACGGAGTAAATACTTATCAGGATCATAATCAGGCACTAAAAACAAATCCCTGACAATAGTGACTTAAACGTGGAAAGGTATATTCTTCCACGTAAGAGATGTCCAGCTGTAAGCAAAGCACTAGATCATCAGGGATGCAACCTTCTACGTATCTATACTGCCATCATCAACATAATGTCACCTCATAGTCCACAGTGGCTGCTGGAACTCCAGCCATCACAGAAGAGCTCCGGGCCAGCAAAGAAGAAAAGTTCATCCCCTCTAAGTTGACTCAGCATATTCTAAATAGCTTTTCTCTGAGTCTCCTTATGTATCAATGGCTGATATGTTGCAAGAAAGGCTAGAGAATGTTGCCTTGCACTCTGCGGGTGCCTAGCTGACATCTGCGATTCTGTTGCTCAGAAAGAAAGAGAGGCAATGAGTGGCCTCTGCCACATGGGGGAAATGCCAGTTTGGAGCACAACATAGCCAAAGCCTGATGCTGGAAAGTGCAAACACAGAGGACAGTTAGATGTTGCATATGTGTCCTTAAGGACTGTTGGGAAGTTGCAGGGAATTTTGCTGGGCTTAAACTCTGCCCATGCCATTACCGTTGACCCTGTGTACAATGGGCTTTCTCTGTGTTTCCTCCATCTCCACACTGTCCTTCCAGGGAGGGTGACTGCTCCCATTTTGAAGATAAGGAAGGAAACCCAAGGTTCAGGCCTGTCCATCTGCAGCAGGGGGACTATTGGGTACTGTCTGGCTGTCTCATGTGCAAAGAGCATTTGTCCCCAAGGGTTGCTCCCCTGCCTCCCTTCCCCAAAGCCAGGGCTGTGTCTACATCAGGCTACGTCCCTCCTACCCCTCTGCCGAGCCTCTGAATCTCCAGCAGTCTTGTCACAAAGCTAACAGGCTCACACGTGGCTGATAGGAGGAGAGCTTTATAAGAGAGGAAGTAAAAATACTCTGGATTTGTGTGTGAGAAAGACCTCTCTAATAGAGGGTCACACGTATTAGCAATACATTCAGAGCCAAACACTGACACCCTTACTCAGCTCTCCATATTCGAAACATTTGCAGGGCTAAACTCTACCAGCAGACCCTTCAGATTACTTAACCAGACATAAAATTGAAAGAGGAAAAAAAAAAAAAGAGTTGAGGCCACGAGTCCCACAGGCATCCTGGGTCTTTTCGTGGTTGTAAATGGACTTATGATTGAGTTATCACAGCAAATGCAAGCCACCTCGTGGGTCCGTCCCAATCCTGGAAGTTTCTGATGCACTTTTCCAAGGATGAAATGATCCCTTTTCCCCACACAGCCTGTGTGTTTTTAAGGAAACAAGCCCTTGGAAGATAATTTTGCGGGAAAATATAAAATAGAGATAATATCCAGTTACCTTTCCTTAAAGAAAGATGAACGATCCGAGGGAGGGATAAATTGCGTTTGCTATGAAAATTTGAATTTCAAGAAGTCTATTATGTCTTTCGGTGTTCTCAATGAAAAGAAAATTATTTCTTTCTTGGGGAACACACTCTTATGGCATTTTAACTTTTATGACATTTCTGATTTGGGATGATGAGCTTTCTCCACAGAAATTATTCAAACTTCCATTTTTGTGGTGTGCGTGTCCTTATAAATTACTCTGCCAGCAGAGAAGGAAAATGCTCCCTAAAGTGGAGACGGCTTTTCTGCCAAGAAGAAGTTTCTTCCCCCATTTCTGGACGGCGGTTGCTGATGGAGACACATATCAGGAAAATAAATTGCACTTAACCACTAATCACCTGAACATAAGCTAAAAATGATATCAGTCTTTCCTACGGACGAAAATAATTTCCCTTCATAAATAATGAACAAAGACACATTTTACCAGGTGCAATTAAATCTAATTGTAAGGATATACTGAGATATGATTCAGATCTCGCCCTGTCGTGACAAGCCCCGAAATACCAGGATGCCCAAATTTGCCTTTTAAGCATTCAGAGGAGATTCTGATCCATTGTCTTTCCTGAGCAGGAAACAATGCTATTCGAGGGAAACTTGAGGCAATGATGTTTATTTAGAATTAGAATCGATTTTCATTTTACATAACACCTTTCATTTTCAAGGCTCCCGAAGTACTTTACAAAGCAATAAGCTAGACAGTAATATTGCCACAGACAAGTGTAACCGTCATTATGCTTTCTGTAATAGCTCGCAGGCTTGGAAATTAGAAATCAAGGGAGAGAGATGGAGAGACAGATAAAGAGGGAGTGAGGGACGAGAGGGGAGCTAGGGGGAGAGGCGAGGGACTGGCATGGGAGAACTGCAGAGACCAGCGGAGGCAGAGGGAGTGACAAAGCCCGGAGGGAGCTGAGGTCAAGCCCCCGGCTTGTGCTTTGTCATTTTGAAACACTTCTCAGGGACCCTTTATTTCCACCTTTGAGGGTCAGGCAGCCTTACACCTAAAGGACAGAGGGGGTTTTGAGTCAGACAGCCTGGGAGTCACATCCCAGCCCCTCTTTCCAGCTGGGTGGCCCTGAGAGACTCACGTAACCTCTCTGAGACTCATCTTCCTCGTCTATAAAATGGGATACTGAGACCTACACCACAGAGTGAGACAGACAGGACCCACAAAGGACCGAAGGCAAAAGAAGCACTCAAAGGCAGCTATGTGTTCCCTCCTCCTGGCCCTCCTCTGAATTATGAATTCAAGGTAAGCAGATCCTATTGGATTTCCAGGACACAGAGGAATTTACTAACCCCTGCATAATGGCTGCACGGCTTGCAGAGCCTGTGATCTCATCTCGTGAAATGAAGCCAGCCCAGCCACGGCAACAAGCTGTAACAAAGCACTCATGATCTCCTTCCCTTGAGACCTTAATGTTGTTATTCCCATTTCACAGAAGAAGAGACTGAGGGTTAGAGACGCTGAGGCCCCCAGGAGCAGCAGAGCCAGGACTCGTCCCAGGGCTCTGCGCCCAGCATTCTCTCCATGGGGCCAGCTGCCTCCTCCCAGAGGGACTGGGTCAGTGTGACTCCCCACATCCTCGTGATCCCCCCTGCAAAATGGAAGAACATCGCAGATACCAAACAGCCCCTGCAAAAACAGATTATGCTCATTCTTCAACCACCACCAAACATGCATCCTCTAAGAAAAGAAGATGTTTTGATTTTGCAATTCAGTTTCAGTGTGAAAGGGCTCGGCCTCTCCGTTACCGCGGTGCCCTGCAACAGAGCGAGTGTGCAGTCAAGGCCTGTGATGCATTTTGCGTTGATTCTGCCTTCTCCTGACACAAACACATTGACTGAGGGCCTACTATGTGTCTGGCACTGTGGTAGGTCTGAGGACCCAGAGAACGAAATTGAGAGAGACACTGACAATTACTAAGTAAATGGTCTGAGGGAGTAGAAGGAAGATAGGGGTCTGATGACGTCTGGAGAATGGGCCCTACCCATTTTGGGGAAGGATAGAAATTAGGAAGTCTCCCCAGACCAGACCAGGAAAACCAGGTGGAGGCTGTAGAATATTCTAGAACAAATGACAGTCACGACAAAACCCGTGGAGACAGCAGAAAAGGAAGAATTTGGGAGCTATTTAGGAAATAAAGGACACAGCCTTATAGACTGCACGGATGTGGGGCTATGGGAGGGGAGTCTGCCTCTCCTGTTAAAAAGGCCTTGCTCTCAATATCAACCAAAAAAAAAAGGGGGGTGATGACTGCAACCCCAATTTCAGCACCACCTCCCCGTTTTCCTCGTTGGGTTGACCTCTGGCTCCCTTTCGCCAAGGCCACCCTAAGCCACTCTTCTGGGCTTGGATGATGGGGAAGACACTGCACTGAAGGATACGTTACTTATTTTAATCAAATACCATTTTTTTTTCTAATTGTCACGGCGCCGGCAGCCTCACGGGGGCTGGTCTGACTTGCGTACACCCGTGACAGGGGAAGCGGGACCAGCAGCTGCTTTGTGCCAGCCCGCCTGTGTACAGTACCTCTCACGCCTTGTCATTCACATCTCCCCTAATTACGGAACATCTGCTTGCTGTGGCCATTAACACTCTGCTACCAGCTTGTCTAGTTTAATACCAATGACTCCTGACCTCCCCCAAGGAAGGCGCTTTCTGTCAAAATGTTCCCCCAAAGAAGCCAATTCTCCACGCAAAATTTGCACTTTTTTTTTTTTAAATGCTACCTTCCTAAAGACTTCTGAAAGAAAGCGGCTTTGATGAGAAGCCATTTGGAGAGGGGAGGGGAGAGGAGTCGTAGCAAGTAAAAACCTTGCCCCTGCCTTACTTTATTTTGAGCCTTTCAAAATAAAAAATGAAGGGGAAGGCTTTCCCTCAGTGGTAGAGTGCGTGGGTAGCATGCACGAGGTCCTGGGTTCAATCCCCAGTGCCTCCGTCAAAAAATGAATAAATAAATAAACCTAATTACCCCCCCCAAAAAAAAGCACAAACAAAAAAAAAAAGAAAGTAATAAAATTAGGAAAAAAACCCACAAAATTAAAAAAGGTAGTCATTTTAAGGGCTACAGGTGTAAATCTGAGTGTGCCTGGTTCCCCCCTCAACCCCGCAGCCGTCCTGCTAGGGGGCAGTACAGTCACCAGCTCCCAGCTCCCTTTTCCATAATGCTATCTGCCCACCTAAATAAAGACCCTGGTGGAAGATTCCAACTGCCTTTATTATTATTTTAATTATAGGTTTCCGTGGTGGTGCGTGCGGTCCCGGGCGCACCCAGAATCCTCAAACTCGGGGCAAGAGCTCTCCCTTCCTCCCGGGGTGATCTGGAAACGGCGTATTTCTCGGCTAACGGCAGACGGTGTTTAAAATATTTCCCAGCTTCTCTCGCTTTCCTATGACAACAGGCACAAAAAGTGTAATAGAAATGCGGGGAGAAAACACAGAAACAGTATTTCGTTCGAAGCATAATGGATCCCACGGCAAACGGTTCCCAGCCCATGGCTGACTCTCACCAGATTGCATTTGGTGACTTTTCTCTGACGTTAAGACTCCCATCAGAGGGCACATTGCAGCCCAACATGGTAACAGTAACTATATCGAAGGGAAAGCGATGCAGCTTTATTCTTATAAAAACGGGGAATGGAGAAGGAGTTAATTTTCAAATTACCCCCAACATGATTTGTGAATCGATGTATTTTTTTTTCAAACGTCTTGCACGTTAAATTCTTGCCTCTGCTTCCTGTTGAGATACACGGCAAATCCTTTTTCCCAGGGAAGCAAGAGTTTAGGAAGCTTCCGCAAATACCTGGCTCAGAAGAGGGGTCAATAGGCTCATGATATTTTATAAGGCAGCTGGATGTGGCTTCCAAAACGGAAAAGCATTTGCTCAGGAGAAGCTCCTGTGCAGAGCCAGGCAGTTTAACTAGGATGCAAGCTGGACCAGTACGCGGGTGAAGGAGAGCTAAGTGCTGATCTTAATTTTATTTTTCTCTAAAAGAGTCAAAAGTGATCACTGACCCCAGCACAAATAAATTCCAATGAGAGCAGTGTAATTAGGAGAAGAATCCAGAGCGTTGCAATTTTGCCCCTCGACATCTAAAAGCATTCACAAGACTTTGCTGCAGGGAATTTGCTCTGGCATCGCCCGGGTGCTGAAGAATGCGTCTCGCTTCTCTGGGAACTGGAACGGCCGGGGAAGGATAAAAGAGGGAGAAAGGTGAAGGGATAAATGGGTTAAAAAATACTGCCAAAGAATACCTGTAAATACATTTTTTAAATGTGCATTTCCAGTATACAACATCATCTTAATTGTCGACCTCTCCAAAGCACCTATCTGAGAAAACGTTTTAACAAGGGGGGGCGGGGGGAGAAATGATCTTGTAATCTCGACAGTAAAAGCGTTTCCATCCTTTGTATATGCTGACTTACAAAAAAAGTGCTTTCCAACAACAAAAGATGGAGCAGTAATTACATAAATCTCTTCATTCTTGATGAAGACACAACGGAGTGGAAGCAAATCAATAGTGTTGCTGTGGTAATTCTTGTTTTTATTATGAGCCGAACGCAAACTTGTTAAAATTGAATTCTGCTCCTTGTGTATAAAAAAATTAGGATTTGCACAAATCTGGGAGGAAAGAACACATGTTCTGTAAATGTTTCATTTTTTTTTCCATGCTACTTAGGAGATTTATGATGGAATGGAATCAGATTTAGAAATGGATGTGACACCAATAACATAACATCGACGCTGCCCGGTTCCCCAAAAATGAGACCTGCCACCTTTCCACGTCTCATTTGACTTGCCGTACTGTCGCTGTTCAGAATGCCCAGAAATTACCTCCTCAATTTTTAATCCCGCTATTACATAAACTAAATGTACCCTAAAGTCAAATATCTCCCACTTATTGCCAATAAATTGGCCGTAATGATTTTTCCCCACAACCTAAATTTGTAATATTTCCCATTCAAGAATAAGTCATATTGCTGATTTTCCAAAGAAAAGGTAAAAATTATTGCACTTAAAAATAATTAATAGATGGGCCTGCATACCTTTGAATTAAATTAAAGGAAAAATATTTCTTTTTTTGCAGAGATGATTGCATTCATATCCTGTTTGGTGTGAAAAGTAGATTCCAAAAAGCTTTTAACTAATTTGTTCAATTTGTTTCAAAGCCAACATGAATAGGCTTGGTGCAAATTCAGATTCATTAAAACTTAATTAATATGCATCATTATGCAAATGAGGTTGCAGTTAATGAGTTCTTAAAAGAAGCTTTCTTTAATTAGTTCAGTTTTAATGGCATCATCATTTATCTGACTTGTTTTTAAAGCCACATGACACGCAAAAAGTGACCATCCTCTACAATGTGCTGCCTAATTGCATTTCATCCTAATTGTTTAAGGTTAGAAACTTTCAGAAAGTTAAAATGTTTTGATATTCAGTTCTGTGAAGCAGCTTTCACAAACTTTTCCATTCTGGTGACAGAGACGTTCTTCCGTTCCTCAGCTTTTTTGCCACGGCTGCTTTTAATTATGAATATTTTTTTTTGACTGAGCCATTTTGATCACCAATTTTGATTCTATGAATATTACGTCCACACATATAGATATGATCCATTGATAAACCCCTCCCCACAGGTACACACGTTGAACTGTGACTATAATTGCTCAACAAGCACACTTTATTGTTATGTGCATACATTAGTGTGGATTATTATACTTATGTACTTGAAAAATTAAAACGAGCCTTTCTAGAGGCCATCTGCTAACTTCAGGAAGCTTGGTAACATGTTTTAACACAAGGTTTGAGAATGTAGTAATTCACAGGAACCATAGCCACGGCTCTCACCAGCATCTACGTCGGAGATGCTTGCCTGGGAGATAAGAATGCTTAATAATTATTGGGGAATATGGAAATCAGAAAGAAAAAAAAAAAAGCAGGCTTAGTGCAAAAAAAAAAAAAAAAAAAAAAAAAGCTAACCCGGGAAATGACTTTGGAAAGCTTCGAAAAATACAATGGGTTTTTTAAACATTTTCAGATTTATGAAATATTGTGCTACACAATTACAATTGTGTTTTGACATGTGGTGCCGAACGTAATTCTTTGGGGGAAAGAAAGCTCTTTTTTACACAGGGTCCTAGAGAGGGATGCGGTCTGCGTGTTACACGTTTTTACACCACTGTCAGGAGTTTTACAACAGAGACAAACTCCTTGCATTCGAAGCTCAAAAATAAATATATGTGCTTTGCAGTGGTTTAAGTGAAGTTTTATGTTTTGTTTCAGCAGGGATGGAGCTGTGCACGCTCCACCCTAATTAACAACAACAACAAAATGCCGGGTAAGTCTTGCATGTATCAAGACACGGGGCCAACGCTGCATACATTGTATATTTTACATAGAAACAAGGAAAATAAATATCCCAACCTTTTTTTGACACTTAGTCTTTTGAGTATCACCAAGAATATCCTGATTAAATAACTGGGAAAAGAATGAAGCTCCCGGAGAAGGGAGCTAAGAAATCGTTATTTGGAGGATGTTTATAATGAGGGTGCCGTCCTCGGCTGGGAAGATGATCCCCTTTCTCCTAAGTCGGCTGGTTACAACAATGTAATTGGTAACACACTGCCATATGGTGATTGAGATCATATTAATAGAACTACATGAATAACTTGGGAGAGGTTCTGTTCACAAATACGACATCGCGTAAAAGTGTGGAGCGAAGCCACGCCATTCTGGGATGTTTCTGAACCAGAAACATCCCATTATTCACAGACAAGGTAAGGAAGTAACCGGGGTGGTCACCCTATCTGAATAAAAAACAAAGCAGGGCAATCTCATGTGTGGAAACTGGAACCAACTAAAAGACATTTTTAAAAAAATTGTTTTTTAAGCTTTTCAAAATGTGACAGTGTAATTCTTAAGGGTGGGGGAAACTGCCTTATTTATACCCGTCCCTTGAATATACAGACACTCTCTAAATGTTTATTGAATATGTGAATGAATCCATTAAATCAGGTCAGAATTTGCTAATAAATCCTTTCTCTAATGTGTTCCAACAAAAATGTGCATTTATAAAAATAATCATATGGAAAAGGTGTCAATATATTTATGGCCTCTAATCTCACATGCTCAGTGATAAAGTAAAATATTTCTGTCTCTATATGAATAAAAACAAGCTTCTGTTGGCACAGTGCTTTAGAGTTTATAAAGCAATTTCCTGTCCTTATCTCTTTGTAATTTTCATAACATCTCTTTGAAATTGGCAATGATACCTTTTTTTTTTTTTTAACAAGGGTAAATATCCGATCTCAGAGAGAGGATGTGATTAGCTCAAGGTCACAGGAATAGAAAGATGCAGAGGGGTCAATGCACGATGTAGGACCCCCAACTCCAGCACCCTTTCCCTGCCCATGAAGAGTCTTTCAGCAGACTAGTTTATAGCCAGTAGGAAGGATCATACAGACCCCAAACCCTGACCAGAAAGACCCCAAAACAGCACCCCTGTCTCTGCCCCCAAAGCGGAGTTTTAATAGAAAGGATAAATGATCTGAATCTTCAGTGCCAAGAAGCATTTAAGTTTAGGGCTTTCCGAGACAATATGCAAAATGATAATGCTGGTCGCCATCAATCATAATTATTTTAAAATTCAATAAACATTTAGTGAATACTTTCTTAGTGTCGGGGCATCGTGCCAGGGGCTGGAAAAGCCTTACTTTATTTAATCCTCTCAGTGCAGCTGTTCGAGGGAGGCACGCGTGTTCACGTTTTGAGGTAACTGGTGTTTGGAGACGGTGAGTGATGCAGCCCGAAGTCTGAGAGTCAGATTGAGAGCCAGTCCCACCTTGGGTTTGAAAAGGCTGTGCTCTTTCTTCTGCGCCCTGGGTGGGGACACCAAGCGCATCAATTAAAAATTGCTTGCAAGTGGACGGCATATCCAAAGAGCAGCATTTACTGAGCGAGCCATGAGTTCATCATGAAGAAAGGCACCCAACAAATGTTAGAGAAGGCATCATAGACGAAGGGGAAAATCTGCGAGGCTGAGAATTATGGCAGTGGTTGTGACAATAAACACAGCAAGGGCCAGCATTTGTTGGGTACTTGCTCTGGGAAAGAAGAATTAGGAGTCTTTTACAGGTGCTGACTCATTTACACCTCATGACAATTGGGAGGGAAGGCCATTCTGTTGTCCCATTCTATAGGACACAAAACTGAGTCCCCAGATGGCTAAGCCATGAGGAGCAAGGGTGATGACTTTCCTCTTAGACACGGATTGACCTTCTATCTTCAGAGACAAAACATTTTCACTCTTCATATAATTAAGTAAAATCGGCTTGGTCGTTTGCAAAAACGTTCCTCTGAAGAGAAAGTGTATTGCTTTTCCTCTTTTCCAAATGCACAAGCCCCAGATCTTAATACCATAAGTCACACCTTCAGTTGGACGATCGCATGGCCATAGTTATCTGCTCCGAAGCTGGGAATAATATTGAACTGTCCATATCAACTGAGCACTCATAAAAGGTTTCGGGGTTTGATATTAATAGAGAAAATTTTGGAGCATCTGCAGTGGGCAGCCATGGAAAACCAAACTGGAACTTGGAATGTATGGAGTCAAAATAGGCTTTATCTCCAGGTCACAGAGAAAGAAGGTTAATAAAAAGCAAAAAGAGGCAAAAGGACTCCATCAGTTCACAGGTTGGTCTTCTCCCTCTAGGGGCTTCTGTATCTGTCCCGCATCCCACCCTGCATCCTCTTGAGCCCTTGAAAGCATCCTGGCCTCTGCTCTGTTAATTCTCACCCAATTAGCTCTGACGAGCGGGTCCTGTAGAGTCCACCCCTTCAACACCACCTGCAGTTGCTGGGCAATCTCTTCTCTTGCTGTCTTACGTACAACACCTGAGACCTCCACCTCCTTGGCAGGCCCCCTTGCCTCCCACCTTGAGAATCTGAATGCATTCTCAATGCTGTCACCAAAGAACTTTTAACCCTGCAATTGCCACTACCTCCCTCCCAAACATTCAATGGCTCCCCATTGCTTTTCTAATAAAATACAATCTTCTCATCCTGACTTCGTAGGCCTTTCAAGCTTTAGCCTAAATTATGTATTCTATCTGATTTCTCTCTATTCCTTTCACATCATCTCTCAAACTAAATAATCCTTCCTACTTTCACCAAAATAATGTTTAGTGTTCTGGGAATCATAAATAATACTATACTGGAGTACACAATAGATAATTGATAAAATACAGAGAAAAAAATAAAGAAAAAATCCTGCAATCTGAACACCCAGATATAATCCTCCAGATGTAATAAATATGATGGTTTATTTTTCTGTATGTACATATAACACATAATAGATTTTAATGTATATGATAAACCTGAGATCACGTTGTAAGAACAATTCTGTATTCTAATTTTTTTCCCATTGAGCTACATCATATGAGCACTTTGTGACATCCTTAAATATCTTTAAAAATCCTAAATGGAAGGAGTTATTTTAGAACAGTGCCTGGAATGTAGCAGGTGCACAGTGTTGGAATATTAACTCTCGTCATTAATATTAGCTAGTATTATCTGAAAATGGGACCTTTTAATAACTGTATAATATTTGCTTATATGGATAGTCAACCATTAATTTGAAATACCCCTGGTTATGCATTTAGTCTGTTCCTAATTCTTTGCCACCAGAAGCAGTCCTACAATGACTCTCTACATGTCTGTGTGCATATCTGCATGTGTGTGTACGTGTGTGTGTGCATGTCTGCACACGTATGTGTGAATACATGTGTGTTTGTGTGTGTTTGTGTCTGTCTGTCTGATGTCTGCTTATCAGGCTAGAAGAGTTTCTTACTACCCATAAATTTTCTCTTTTTCTCTTCGTCACCTATTCTGAGTTTATTTTCTGTCACTTGCAACTTGAAAGACACCTGACCCAAGACATTTTCTCCAAGTTTCCACTCTCAAAGGGGCAGAGACGCTGAGTCAGTCTGGAAGCCCATGAGGAGTTTCTAATGTGCCCGATCCCCACCCCCTCGCTTGCACTGTTATCACTTGGCCAATTTGATAAATATAAATTGGCATGTCTTTATAATTCAATTCTTATCCCCTTGATTAATAATGACGTTGAGTTTTCTTGATACATACACGTTGTCTCTTTGTATTTCTTCACTGACTACATCGTTTGTGGGGCTCCATGCAAAATGAGAGTGAGGATGCCCCTGGTTCAAAGATCATTAAGAATTTCAAGACGGTAACAGCAAAGCATTAAACCAAACACAGAGCTCTTGTAAACACCGGGTCTGGGAGATTTCCTGGTCACACAACCACGAAGCTGGCCCTGACTACAGATCATTGTATTCTCGTGTTTTGGACCATTTTTATATTAGTATTATTTTTTTCTTCTTGATTTTTCCAAGCTCTTTCTATAGCAAGCATATTGATATTTTGCCACATTCCGTGCAAAAGTCATTTTTCCTATTAGTTGTGTGAGTCACAAGAATGGAATGCATCACAAAGGGGCTCCCCATCATTATACAAGGGACATGAAATCTCTACGTTGTTCCAGTCCTAGTAGAAAAGCCAAGGTCAGTACCACGTCAGTTTCTCAGCTACCAGACCTTTGATCATGCCGTTTTCTCTCTGTGTCTGCAGCGTCTTCGCCTCCCAATTCATCCTGTGTGATCTCACCATCCTTCAGAGTCTGACTCTGATGTCATATCACCCAGGAAACGTCCCTGACACTTTGACTCTGAAAGTTACTCCCGCCCCAACTCCAGACAATCCTCTCCTGAGATCCCCTCCTAAGACACCACCTGCTTCAATTGTACGTTATCCTTACCTGGACCTCACAGTGAATTCCTCCAAGTCAAGGGCCCTGGTTTATTCATTGTTAACTCTGCCTGCCTTGCTATTATTTTATTTTACCATTAGTAATGAACATTTATTAAGCACTTACTGTGAACCAGGCACTCTTTGAAAAATTCATCTGCTTGATAACTGGCTCTTTCTTTCTGCAGACCACGGCCATGGTCAGTCTCAGGTATTTCTGGACCCAGACATTCCCCAAGCTGGAGAAGCTGCGTGCAAAATTATTCATTCTATTCTGGACTTGAGAGCCTCACCTGCCATCTACTATAGGACCAACCATCCATCCATCCATCCATCCATCCATCAATCAACCCACTGACTCACTGACCTACCTACCTATACGTCCATCCACCCATTTTTTATCACTCATTCATCTCATTCCTTATTCATTCCATTGTTGATTTATTGAAATTTATATTAGGTTCCCACTGTAGCAGAAATAGTTTTAAACACCAGGGAAAATGTCTAACTAGAATTTCCATTAAACAAAACAAATTCCAGAAATAAAAAAATTCCTGCCTGCTTCTGAGATACATGTTACAACTCTCATTTTGGACTCCTTGATCCAGCAAATTAAGACTAACATGATTTTTAGACACTGTAGCTAAATCCAGTCGAGGACGTGTTGGTCCAGCAAATACTTTCATGAAAGGACGTCCAAACTGGTATGTTTTTCCAAGTCCTAAACTCCTCTCTCTAACCCACTTGGCAGCTTTTAGTTACCTATTATTAACCCTTCCAAGGACCTTTACATAATGACCAACAAACAACAATGTCCTTTGTTGTTGTTTTTCTTTTTTTTTTTTTTTTACAAAGTACTGTCATTCAAAAACAAAACTGGTAAGTCTTATCAAGTTATGAATCTTTAACTCAAGGTACTGTCATGTTTTAGATAGTATATCATAAAATAAATAAAAGTAATTTAAAGATCATGTCTTGCCTGCTCTTATAATCATTTTGACATGTACCAGTATTAAACTGGTTTTCTGTAATTTAATGAGAAAAGGTTCAAACATCTCAGATACGCCCTCTCAACAAAAAATGAGGGGGAAAAAGAGCAAAATGTCGTATCGCCCTCTTTTAATTGATATCTCATCCTTCGCTTAAATTACATGTCAGAACGAACTGTCTATTTTAAGGAGAATATTGATATTTTATTCCCATCCCTTTTTTTCCCCCTGTGGCAGGAATAAAACATTAAAACGGTGATTATATATGAATCACATCTTATACATCGGAGGTACAGTATAATTATAAAAATAATTTTTACCACTTGTAATACTGTTTCACAAAACAGATCCATCTTTCCATTGGAAGCTGTGTTTAACTCAAATTCAACTGGATGACGTGTGCAAGAGATGCCAAAAGAAATGACTGCCACGAAACTCATTTCTTGAGGTACCTGTGTGCTGAGAAGCATCTCTGAGCCCACCCCCGCCTCAGTCTCCGGGGCAGGAAATGGATAGTCATTCGAAGTTTGAATCGGATTCCCTGAAGCCACTGAAACCCAGGGCAGGGCTAAGCATTAACTGGAAAAAAGGAGCTGTAGCACCGAAATGAGCAAGCTACAGGCTGGGCAGTTATGTGACGGTGTGGGCCACCCCATCTCTGCAGTCCCAGGGGAGGACGAGAGAACTGGAGAGAGAGAAGCAGTTCTGCGTCTTCACCCCCGTGGTGACACGACTTACCTCCCATTCATCAGTCCCTTCACTCATTCATACATGCAACCTGCAAGAGGTTTCCATTTCTTTGCTCTGATTTTCCATATTGGTTACATCTTTTCAATGCATGTCTATCATTTCTACAGAAATAAGAAAGCTAAGTTTGTCCTTTAGTGAAATTAGAAGAGATCAGAAGGCAAATGAAACAGAGCGGAGGCAAATGGGAGTGTTCATCCCCGGTGAGAAGAGGGTGAGAACCGGGAGGACGAAGACGCGGGGTGGGGGAGGGGGAAGCACTGGACCGGAAGTCCTGGGGACCCAGGTGCCCCCTGCTGCTTCCTGTGCTCAGGTATCCTCATCACCTTTCTACCCAAAAGACCCAACACACACATTGGCTTACGAAGCTGTTTCCAGATGTGATCGGTCCAATCCCTCCTCGTGATCCCAGTTTATCTAGACTCAAGCTTCGTATTTATGATAGCCGGACTTGTAGCATATTAGTTACGCAAACGTGACTCCCCTGCTACCAAATCCAAGCTTGTGCTGCTCACCACACGACAGGCCAATAAATCAAGGGGCAAACTGTTGGGGCAAGGCATAGTGACTTTATTCAGAGAGCCAGCAGACCAAGAAGATGGGGGACTAGTGTCCCAAAGAACCATCTTGCCTGTGTTAGAATTCAGGCTTCTTTTATACCAAAGAGGGAGCAAGTAAAGTCAAATATATCCTGGTTCCAGCCAGACTCCGGAGGGGATGTGTGAATTTCTTCCCGCAGTCATTCACAGGTGGGCCTGGTCAGGGGATATTTCCTGTGAGCTAAACAAAGGTATTTTAGCTTCATGCTCATTACCTAGGAGGCAGGGTTCCTGGAGATGGACCATTATGTACAATTTAAGCTTATAGGCAACATCCCTTTAATGATTAACTTGCAGCAAAAGCAACAGAATGCAAAGATACAAGTAAAAGAAACAAATCCAATTTGGAGTCAGATCTGTTCTTCCCTATTGCACCCCTGTCCCGCACCTCACCCTTAGCCCATGCAAGCTCCCTGGCTGTGGCGGGTTATAGGGAAAAGTTTTAGGGTCTGAATCCTGAGCTTCATCTCCTCCTTCTGTAACAGGCATCATAGTTACACCCAACCTGCCTCGGAGGGTTATTGCAAGAATCAAATAAGAGTTAATGCAGGCAAAACACTCAGTGCAGTGACTGGCATGTCATAGTTTGTTTATTGTGTGTCTATTTTTGCTTCTCATTTCTGAGTCCCCAGTACCCAACACAATGCCTTGCATAATGAAGGTAAGCAACAAATGTTTGTTGAATTTGGTTGACTAGGGATTGGATTCAATTGCAAAACCCTTGGAAAAAAAGAAAAGAAAGAAAATCCATAGTTTTGAAAATCAGTTTGTATACCTTCTGGCAAAAGGCAGGCTTCCTGCATTTACTTAACAAACGCATATTAAGATTCCATGTATCCCACGAAGTGCTGGAGACGCAGAGATATAGGAGTTCCCAGCCTGACGCCCTTGAGGTCAAAGTCGGCTAGGCAAGGCAGACAGCAAATAAATAAATGGCCTTATGCATTGGAAGTAACAAGGAGGAGGTTCGAATAAGACAGCAGGGCATAAAGAGAGCAGATGTCAAGTCCCCCTTAAAACTAAAATCCTTCCCATGGTCCACAAGCATCCCCTACCTGACCTGCACCTCCCTACTTCCACTAGGACCTCATCTCCCAACATCCTGCCCTTTGAACACGATGCTCCCTCTGTTCTCCTCCTACCTGGCCCTCAAGCATACCCACCCCAGGGCCTTTGTATCTGCTGTTTCTCTGCCTGCAATGATCTTACCCTCATACCTGAATGCCTCACTCACTACCATGGTTAATTTTATGTGTCAACTTGACTAGGCCACGTGGTGCCCAGACATTTGGTCAAAAATTATTCTGAATATGCCTGTGAGTATGTTTCTAGGTGAAATTAATATTTGGATCCATAAACTGAGTCTAGCAGATTGCCCTCCCCAATGTGGGTGGGCCTCATCCAGTCAGTTGAAGGATTGGGGCTGGGAAACAAAAGGCTGGGGAAGAGGAAACTCCTCCTGCCTAACTGATTGAGTTGGGACATTAGCTTTTCTTTTTCCTGCCTTCAGAACTTAGCCTAAAACATCAGCTCATACTGGGTCTTGAGCCTGCAGGCTTTTGGAATGAAACTCACACCTGGACCTCAGACCTTCAGTCTCCAGTGAGGACCATGCCATCAGCTGTCCTGGGTCTCCAGCTTGCCAACTGCAAACCTTGGGACTTGTTGGCCTCCATAATTGTGTGAGCCAATTCCTTATAGTAAATCTTAGGTATGTATGTATGTATGTATGGTGTATGTACACGTGCACATGCACACGCACACACACATTCTACTGGTTCTGTTTTTCTGGAGAACTCTAATACACCCCCTTACTTTATTCGAGTCTCTGTGTGATCTTCCCTGCCGAGCATCTAAAACAGCAGCTTCTCTTACCCTCTGCCACTTGCCCTGCTCTCTCCCTTCACACATGACACAACCCAGCATCCCATAACACATGTATTAGTTTATCTGCCATTGTCTGATGCCCTCACTGGAATATCAGTTCCATGTGAGCAAGGACTTTGCCTGCCTGGCTCATTACTATGTCCCAAGTATCTGTGACTGTGAGAGCCACACTGTAGACATTCATAAATGTTTGATGAATGAAAGAATGAAAGTTGTAGTGGGAGCCAGGATCTGAAATTTCTGTCATCCATGTAATTCAAAACAGGGGTCCAGAAATGCACCCTAATGTTCAAAGCAGCATTATTTACAATTTCCAAGATATGGAAGCAACCTCAGCATCCATCAACAGATGACTGGGTAAAGAAGATATGGTAATATATATAATGGAATATTACTCAGCCATAAAAAAGAGTAAAATTTTGCCATTTACAGCAATATGGATGAACTCAGGGCATTATGTGAAGAGACAAAGTCAGAAAGAGAAAGACAAATACAGTATGATATCACTTATATGGGAATCTCAAAAAATAAAACAAATGAATGAATATAATAAAAACAGAAGCAGACTCACAGATATAGAGAACAAACTAGTGGTTACCAGTGGGGAGCAGGGAGGGGCAAAATAGTGGTAGGGGAGTAGGGGGTACAAACTATCGGATATAAGATAGCTCAAGGATGTATTGTACAACACGAGGAGTATAGCCAATATTTTGTAATAACTGTAAATGGAAAATAAACTTCAAAAATTGTATAAAAATGAAAGACAGGAGTCCAGAGAGCAAAGGATGCTATCACTTTCTCCCTGATCCCACATTTCAGGAAGGAAATAAAGTTTGCCAAACAAAACAGATTCCTCAGCAATTAAATGGGTTGTGGAGTTTGGGGCTCTTTCTTCTTTCTTTGGGAAGCGGTGGGAAGAGCTGTTTATCTTGCTCCCAGCACCAGAGGGGGGGTGCTGCAAATAGGAAAGAAGACATAAAGCTGCTAAGTGTTAACCTTCTCTTACCCAGCGAGGCTTCAGCTTGGTCCTACTTAGCATTTCAATCTATGTAAACTCAATGGGCCATAGAACCCTCATTTATATACACTCACCAGTTAACATTATTCTTTAATAGGAAGAAGTTTAGGAGATTTTTTTTTTTTAAGTCGGATTCAAAGTAACATGCTTAATCACGAAAACCCGATGCTAACGAGTGCAGTGGGATGGAAGGCAGTTTGGGAAGTTCCACTCGGCACTTTTACGTTTGTTTTATGTACACTGGTAAAAGAGCCTTCTTGGATGGCATTTAAGACCTTCCATGATCTGACCCTGAACTGTCTTTGCCACTTTTCCCCGACTCTTTCTCTCTGAGCTTTCTGAATTCTAGCCAGACTGAAATTCTCAGATCCTTTCACATTCTCTTCAGTGCCATGCTTCATGATTTTTCTGATCTCATTCCTTCAGTCAGTAGGTTCTTTCTCCCTCTCTCAGGTCACTGGCATTATTTTACATCCTTCAATATTCACACCCCACACAGATGTCAAATGCCACATCGTGTCCTCCTGTCTCTCCCAGCGTGACTCTTGTGCCCCTATTGTACCTTTCCTTCTGTTTTTCATAGTAATTGTTTATTTCCAGATCTGCCTCCCTGTAGGTAGTAGAGATATGTCATTGGCCTGCCCAACAGAAACCCCTTTTATCCAAGGAAAGCCTCATCTTCCAACTGGATGTCCCTGCCTTCCCCTTCTTCAGTTCACATGTTCCCCGTAGGGCTCCTCAAAGCCCAAACCGATCAGTGCTCAGGGCCCTGGTCTTGGTGATTGGCTCAAGGGTGGACACGTGACTTAGGTGGGGCCAATCAGAGTGTCTTGGGACTATTGCAAGTTACCAGAGGAGAAGTTGAAAAGGGGAGGGGAGGCTCGCGGGAGCCATTTAACCACCCCTCAGGGAGGAGAAGACCCAGCAGAGAAGCCACACAGATGCTGCCAACAGCATTCAGTGCCTGAATTCAGCCATGCCTGACACCAGACCTGCCCTTGAACTTCTCAAGTAAGCCAAAAAAAGTGATGTCACTTGCAATAGAAGCTGTCCAACTGAGAATGCCCACCATGAGATCAGAAGCTTCTAGAAGGCAGTCCCTGAATCCAGTGGACCACAGTATCATCCTACTCATTTACTATAATGCCTTGCATATAGTACGTGTTCACTTAATGCTTGCTGGATATAATCAATGCAATTTTTAAAAATTGCTTTTTAATAACTTGGCTGTGCTCACTGGACTAAATTGCCCCAAGTTTTTATTCTGTGTAATTATGAACTAATACCTTCAACCACCGTAGTGTATGTAAAGTCCTGGTGAGGACATTCGTCTTCATTTAAGTGTTTCTTAAATATTATTTTTCCTGCTTGTGGGGGAAAAAATATTCAGCAGCATTCATGTTTTTTGTATTGAATGTGAGATGAAACTCCTAAAGACTAATTTTCCAGATTACTTATTTTATATTTAGTGCCATTAATTCCACATGTGTGAAAAACATATAATTATACTCACATTATTAGTACTGAATAAAATTCTGTATTATTCAAGGGTAGTAATAGGCAAATCGGCACTAGACTCATGTACACAAATGAGGCTTTTGAACCTTAGTGTGATTTCAGTTGCCTCACCTTCGCATCAGAAGTGCTCAGCAAAACGCCTAGATGCTGCGTCGCTAAGTCTTTCTCAACCTCTACCCTTATTCTGGTAAAACCCCCCACATGGTAAATTGCTGTGGACGCAGGACTTTTTGCAGTCTGTGAAAGTGTGTGTTCTTCCAGCAGAGGGATGGAAATAGGCAAGTGGTTCCCAACGACCGCTCCAGGGGACACTAGTGCTTTGAGATGCTCCTTGAAAAAAGAACTGCAGGGTCAAATGGGTTTGGGCGGTGCGACGTCAGACACGCCCTCTTGAACTGTCACGAGGCACGGTATGATGTTAAAGGCTCTGGGAAGTCCTACAGTGAGAAGCCCGTGTGATGTTGTTCCAGACAGGACTCCTCTTGCTTTGCTGACCCTGGGGCCCCTTCTTGGCTCAGTGTCTATTAACATCTGTCCCCAGTCTTGGGGATGTTGCCCAGCCAACTGAATATGAACTGGATGTTTGTCCTTCCTGCCTGTGTGTAGCTCAACGGAGCTGAGCTATCTTTGACCCTTCTGGTCTGATTCCTCAGATGAACAGGGGTGTGATTTTTTTTTTTTTTTTAGTGATTGTTAAAGGAGTGAATGAAGACCCTCCCAGCCCGGGGGTGGGCATAACTAAATGGTAGAGCGCATGCTCAGCATGCACGAGGTCCTGGGTTCAATCCCTAGTACCTCCATTCAAAAAAAAAAAAGAAGAATATAAATTAAAATTGTCTAGTAACCACACTAAAAAAAATTAAAAAGGAGTCTCTCCAACCTGCTCCACAGAATAGAATTTTCCATTTATTCTTTTTCTCCCTGCAGATGGGGAAGGGACTCCTGCTTTTTGGAGCACTGCTGACGCACGTGTGGATGCACTGATTCTCGTGTCAGCTGGGCCATCCCAGACCCTCACGGGTTTGGTCAGCCTGTTCAAGCCCCCAGCCTCTACTCAGACTTGAAACTCAGCCCTTTCACTGCTTTTCAGAAAAAAAAAAAAAACAAAAAAACAAAAAAACAAAAAACTCCACCAGAGCAGGCACACATGAGGATGGTGACGCGACCACAGGTGTGGATGTGTCATGGGAGCATGTCACTAGGTACAATGCTTCAAGGAAGGTGGCAGCGGTCAGGACCCCAGGGGTGCATGGAGCTGGCTCATGTCCCAGGGAGGGCAGCGCACTCTGACCCAGTGGCGGCCAGAAGGCCTTCCACAGAGCACGAGCTCCATTCAGCCTCAGTGGAAATATAGGACTGAGCGGTTCCCTTAGGAAGGAGTTTCAGGAAGAACATCCCAGGTGAAAGAAAAAGCCAGGCATGCTGGTCAGTGGCTAACTTCCGTCTGCTGCAGCTTCTTGATTAAAATCATAAAGTTAGTGGGAGAATTAAATGAGTCAATACCCAGAACGCGCTTGGCATAAAATCAGGCGTCCGTGAACACAGCTGCTGGCAACGCCATCACCACTGCCAGTCTCGTCATTGCGAATGACTGACTTTGGCCAGAGTGTCGAGTTCCTGAAAGAGGAAGGCAAGGAATAAGTTAGAAAAAAATAAATGTAGCCAAGAGATGGACACTGTGGTGAACACCGTGGTGGTAAGTAAACGAGGAGCCTCCTGTGATGGAAATGAGATGCCTGTCTCCTGTTTGTGGGAAGCCCTCAGTATCGCTGGAGTGAATGCATGAACGTCCACTGAATTCTGCACGCACTTCTTTGGGTTAGATATCTATGTCTGGGCGCAGACATCTGAATTAGACGGCACTTACAGAGAAATGGGGAGGACTGGAGCAGGGAGGAGATAATTGAATAAGGGGAAACGGTCCTTGCTTGGTAGAGACAGGAGACTGTGGTTCTTGGAAAATCTGTTTCTGGTGTGTATCAGGCAACTGGAGACTGAACACTAAGCCCTCACAGCTTCTATTTGCCTCCAGAGAAATCCCACAGACGTACAGAGATTCTGTGAGTCAGCGCCTATCAGAGGCATCTTTTCCAGCTCAGGGGCCCCAATGATTCATCTTTCACCTACCAACTGGCCCCTTGTTCTGCCCTTCCGCCGTGAGGCCACATGCACGTCACCACCTCTCACTCGGCAGTTTGCTCCTGGAGGAAGTTCCCCAGGGTACTCTTTGGATGGAGCCTCTAAGACAAGCAACAGGGTTAATTCCCCATTTCAGTCACTGCTCCCCGAGCCTCCCTGCTGTCCTGGCTGTATGCTCAGCTCTAAGTGAAAGAAGATGGTGATCTGGGATGAAAAAGAAAAATTTTTTAAAAGACAGGACTAAACCCAAGCCAAGTATTTGAAACTACAGGGCAGCAGAGGTCAAGGCATGGCACTGAAATTCTGAAATTTGCATAGACCTGTTAAGAACCGTGATCAATAAAGCAGGTGTTTCCGAGACATCATCAATGGGCAATTGAGTCTATATCATAATGAGGTAGGGGTGACTTATTCTGAACAAGGGTGGGAAATAAAGTACACCCTTGTTCCTCCATCTCCCATTTACAGATAAATTTAGATACATAAAAGCTCAACCGAGATATAAAAGTTTATGAAAATCATTCAAAAGCCTTTCATGCATTCACTTACTCACGAAATATTTATGCCATGCCAAATATTTGTTCCAAGCACCATAACTCCCTGTAATGTCCTTATTCATCTTTGTGTTGCTCTGGATACGGGTGGGGGACCACAGGAGAAGGTGATTCACGCAGCCATCGCCCGTGATGATTCCGGAAGTCAAATGTTACTTCCACTCTGTGCAACTGGCTTTTCTCTCAAAATAGTGCTATGGAAAAATGATACATTAACACAAATTTCAAAACCAAAGACCATGGTGGTGGGTCTCGAGGACCCAAATAGTCCTTCTGAGCCTCCCTTTGTCCTTTAGTAAGTGTCTTACTCTCATTCACACTCACCATCCCAATGGCCCCTGAGCACTTGGTCTGCTCTGCAGTGCTTTAGACAAAACATGAATACAGAGCTTCTGGAAGGTTCTATTAGAACTGAAACAAGTTGGAATTTGCCACATAGTGCGCTACCACTAAGGGATAGTGGCAGGAAAATAAATACAGACAATACCAGAAGCACACATTCAGCCCAGCAGGTGGCGTCCAGCCTCTGACCCCATCCCCCTCCATCTTCTGAACTCTGTCCATTCCTCACTTGGTCAGATGATGGCCGTGTTCTGGTATCAAATCTTAGTTACTCTGCCTGGCTTCTTGCTTCCTGGTTCTGTGCCTGGTTTCTTTACTGTGGGGGCCTCAGTACAAGAAATTTGCCCCCCCCACACATACACATACACACATACACACACACACACACACACATACACATACACACACACACACATACACATACACATACACACACACACATACACATACGCACTCACATACACATACACACATACACACACATACACAAACACACACATACACAAACACATACACACACATACATATACACACACATACACATACACACACACACGCACACACACACATAAACATACACACAGGAACCGGTCTCTGACTTCTCTTCATGTCTGTATGAGGTTCCTGTGGCTGCTATAACATATACCACCAACTCAGTGGCTTTAAACAATGTAAATTTACCCTCTTACAGTTCTGGAGGTCACAAGTCCATAATGAGTCTTAGAAGGCTTGTATCAAGGTGTTGGCAGAGCTGTGTTCCTCCCGGGAGCTCTACGGGAAAGTCTGTTCCCTGCCTTTTCCAGCTTCCTGAGGCTGCCTGCATCCTTTGGCTGAATCATTCCAACGTCTACTGCCATGGCCACATCTTCACTCACCCCGACACTCCTGCTTCCCTCGTCTGAGGACCCCTGTGATGACACTGGGCTCACCAGGATGATCCGAGAGCATCTTCCCATCTCAAGATCCAGAGCTTAATCACATCTGCAAATTCCTTCTTGTCACATAGTCACCGATTTTAGGAGTTAGAGTAGAACCATCTTTGGAGTGGGGAGCATTCCCCTGCTGACCATAATGGACCAAGTCAAAAAGGAGATACAAATGGTTATGAACTGAATGCTTGAGTCCTCCCCAAATTCACATGCTGAACCCCTACTCCCACCCCACCATCATGACGGTATTAGGAGGTGGGGCCTTTAGGAGGTGATTAGGGTTTGATGAGGTCATGAGGGTGGGACCCTGGGGGTGAGATTAGTGCCCTTATAAGGGTGAGCAGAGAGCCTGCTTCTCTTCTCTGCTCTCCACCATGTGAGGATACAAAGACCAGCTGGCCATATGGAAGCTGGAAGAAGGTTCTCACCAGAACCTGGCCACACTGGCAACCTGCTCTTGGACTTCTAGCCTCCAGAACTGTGGGAAATAAATTTCTGTTGTTCATAAGCCACCCAGTCTGTGGCGTTCTGTTATAGCTGCCCCAACAGACTGACACCATTTATGCTGCTAGAGGGCCCTCCCCTTCCTTCCTGCTTGGCCAACCTTCCAGGCTGACCTTGCATTGTCTTGAATTCACTTCTCCCAACTTTCTAGCACATCTTAGGACCACACTTCCTGGACCCCTTGTCCCTGGGCAAAGGCACATGACTAGTTCTGGCCAATGAGTTATAAGCAAAATAACATGTACCCCTTCCTGGCTGGAGCATTAAATTACCAATGGGGAACTTCCAGAACTCTCTTCACCCTCTTACTGGCCCAGTGAGAGTTACCCTGCTCAGAAAGATACAGGATGACCATCTAATTTGAATTTCACATAAACATGATATTTCAAATATTGCACAGGGCATACTTACACCAAAAAAAGAATAAAGGTGCTTGTTATTTTTCTGAAATTCAAATTTAACTGCACACTCTGTATTTTTATTGGCTAACTCTGGCAACCCGAAGGGCCAGTGAGCAATGGACCTCTGTTAGGGCACTGAGATTTGGGGGGTTATTTGTCACTGCAGGAGAGCCTAAGCATTCTGCCTGCACCAGGCCACTTGCTTAGGTGATTATCAGGACCACCGTGATGGACAGCGTCACACCGCTCTCCTGAGAGCAGGAGTCTCCTCAGCAGCTCACATGGCTACAAGCACATCTCACTCTCCAGCAGCCGTGAGAAGCCGCGGAGCAGCGGGTCTGGATGCCTACAAAGCACCACCTGCATTTATGTCCACCGACGAAGGTCAAGTAACGATGCTATTTTCCCACTTGGCGGAGGAAAAAAGGAGGGAGGCATTCTCATCATTCAAACCTTCCCATAAATGTCAGTCTTTCTCCATGATTTTCACTTAAACCTTCGGTGTCCACTACCACTAGGATCACTTAGCAGATGAAGTGTGATTTAGCACAACTTGATATGTTTTGTCAGTTTCGGTTTCATATATCAGTATTTCATGATGTGTGCAAAGGAGCCCTGGTAGAGGGTTTTAAATAAGAAAGCACTTTTGTATCCACGGTGTGGTGAGCCCTCTCGCTGACACTGATGATGGCCACACTTGCTGTAAAATGCTTTTTAAAGCCACCAAAATTGCATCTGACAGTCAACCGACTTAAGTGGATTTGTAGCAATTGTGGCAAAAACAAAGGCACCCGAGGCACAGGTTTACAACTGAGTCTTAAAGACAGGTGACCACGGCCGGCTGGCCTGCGTGTTCATTTACCTGGAACCCGGGGAGACCAGCAAGAGCTTTGCGTGCTGTGTTCTTCAACACATAACGAAGCCCCTGGCTGCTGCCTGTTTTGAAGAGCTACGTCTTCAAGCCACGTGAGGCAATTTTCATTCCTGGTAAATGTATCTGTTACTGAAGTGTGAGAGCATTTGATGTGATGTGTGGTAGAAAGTGATCAAGATGGAAAGCCCAGACAGCAGGCGCAGAGCAGCACGCATCACCCTGCCGGACACAGCAGCGCTGAGTGGTGTGGCCTCTTGTGTTTTGTTTTGTTTTGTGTTGTGTCTTAAAGATGTAAATAGGGAGATCTGGATGGCAGCGACTCCTGCAGTGCCCCCAACCCCGACCCAGCCAGGAGCACACTGCGTCAGGCTGGGACACGGTGGTTCAGGGGATGCCTTCCCAGGGGACTTCAAAGCGCAACGGAGATGTTTGTAAAATAACCTGATCCAGGATCCAACACGTAATAGAAGTTTCATGGTTGTCAATTTCCTCGATCCCTTTTGGAAACTTTCATCAGATGCTGGTGTAAAGACATTGCATTGAAATGGTGACCTTTAGGAAACACCCAGGAAGTTTACCTCTTCCCTCCACCTCTTCCCTGAAGGGGAAATGCACCTGTAATAAGGAAGAACAAATCTGCCTCTGCTTAGATGTTTCTTTTACTTGAACTTTTGTATTTTATTGCTTGTTAGTCACCAAAGGGGTGCTGCCTATAAGCTTAAATTATACATAATGGCCCATCTCTGGGACCCCTGCCTCCCAGGTAACGAGCGTGAAGCTAAAATACCTTTGTTTCGCTCACAGGAAACACCCTGACCAGGCCCACCTGTGAATGGCTGCGGGAAGGAGGAAACTAACACAGCCGCTCCAGAGTCTGGGCAGAACCAGGGCTTGCTCCCTCCCCTTTTAGTATAAAAGGGGCCTGAATCCTGACTCAGGGGAGGTGGTTCTTTGGGACACTGGACCACCATGTTCTCAGCCTACTGTCTTTCCAAATAAAGTGGTTTCTTGCCCCAACAACTCATCTTCCGATTTACTGTCCTGTGTCGTGTGGCGAGCAGAACAAATTTGAACACAGTAATGCACCCACAGAAGTTGAATGTTTTGATTGCCTGGGTCTCCTGCCCTTGAGTAGGTGACAAGCCATTCAGGAAGATGGGACAAATGGACAAGGAATGGTGACACAACCACACCCCCCACAGGACATAACCGAGTAGTGTGTTGTGTGTAACCAGAATAAATGCTGCAAAATTTAATGATGGGGAAATTGACTGGGCTGGAGCAGGCCAAGGATGAAGAGCTGGCAAAGTATTCGGCCCTTAGATGAGGCCCCTGGATGAGGCCAATGATTGGCAGAGGCAGAGAGAAGAGAGGCTGCCAGGGAGACGCAGCAAAGACACAAGTGGTGGAAGACAAGCAGAACAGCAGCGGTAATGTCCACCGTCCAAAAAGCCAAGGATCACAGGAGGGGCAGAGTCGGAAGGAATTGTGCCGATCATGTTTATCTCACTGATAAAAGCAGCAGCAGCTATGATGTGGGGAGAGCCCACTGCGCACCAGGAACCCCCCTGTGTGCCTTGCAAACTGTTCATCTAACCCCTTGCAGCAACTTTACCAAAGGGTCTTGCTTTTCCCACGGCAGGCATCGTATTCGCAGCCTCCCTCCCTGTGGGGTGGCCACACCCTGCTCACCCATGTCCCCGTGCAGTAGCCCTTCTTCTGTGGAATGCTTCGCTTTCTCCAGTTCAGTCAAACTTCCAGCTCCATCTGGCAATGGAACAGACTCGGAAAGCAAGTAGACACTGGATTCAGACAGATTTGGGTTTGAATTCCAGCTCTCCCAGCTGTGCAGTCTGGAGGAAATGTCTGTACTTGTGTCTCAGAGCCTCAGTTACCCCATTGTTGAAACTGACTTCCTGCTACACAAGAGACAGGGGCTAGGACAATTTACTGAGACGATGCAGGCAAGTTAGAGGTAGTAATTAATATTCGACTCTGGTCACTCTGGGCGGCTATCCATGGTAAATGCAGTCCCCCTCTAGTGATATTTCTTCAGGCAGATAAAATGACAGTAGCCTTCCAATAACCCCCCTTTCCAGGAACACCACTAGGAGAGCCCACAGCTTCTGATTACTGGGACCCCGCCCCGATTCTTGGTGACCACCTCTTTCCTTTCCAGGTGTCACCAACCATCTGCTAAATAGTTCCTTCGTGAATTTTGCCAGACACTTAAAAGTCAAGTCTACTGGTCTGACCACTTCTTTCTGAAAGTCAGAACACGTGCCCACCTCCCGTCTTCAGCCAAGGGTTTCCAATGCTGTCAATGTCAGTGTTGGCTGTAATTTCCATTAGTTAGTTCCTGAGATGTCAAAGATCTGGACCAGAGCATTTTAACCCATTTTAGGTCAGGGCTGGATTTAAAAAAAAAAAAAAAACCCACCACGTGAAGGTTCATAACAGCTGACCAGAGCCTTGCTGTCTGAAGTTTGGTCCAAGACCCAGACGCCTTAGCACCCCTGGGACGTGATGAGAAACGCAGTGTTGTCCCGACCCATTCTCCTCTCCTCTTCCCGCCCCAGCCGCACTGATTCAGGGTCTGTACCTTAGACAAATCCCCAGGTGATCCTTGCACATGTGACAGACTGAGGAGCACAAGGTAGGGCAGTAGTTCTCGGACTTCACTGCACTTTAATGATAATCAGGAAATTTTCAAAACTGTCCCTGGCCTGACCCCTATCCCTGGAGAATCTGCTTTAACTTGTCTGGAGTAGTGCTCGAGAGGAGGTCCTTTTTAAAAGTGCAGGCGGTGATTTTAATGTACAGCCAGGTTGTGGGTCCTCCTGGACCAGAACACCTCCATTTGGACAGGCTTGACCCTGTATGTACAACGGGACCACACTGGGCTCACAGCTGGAGGTCAAGTGGCCGCAGCTGTGGAGAGAGACGTGCCCCAGAAACTGGGGACCTAGAATGGCTTGATAGATATATCCTCGTAAACACCCGTACATTTATACAGTCTCATTAAAGTACAGTCACATGCTGTGTTTATAACGACAGAGATGCCAAAAAATGGGCTTCAGTAAAACAAATCGTATTGTCACAATGGTTATTATTATTGTAACAAAACTTTACCATTTCTTACCCGTCTGCCAATGCAATCACAATGCATAATGCATTTGAGATTACTTCCAGCTGTCTCCTGCTCTATGAATGGGGACATTTCCTGCTCACAGCATTCAGACGCCATCTATATTTGCATGATAAGCATCTATCTTCCCATTCATGAGTAGAAGCTCATAACGGGGGTTGGCCCTTCCGTGGATGGCCTTCGACCTGGAAGGAGGCCCTCTACCTGAGCTGGAGAGGTCCATACCTTAGAGTGGTGAGTGAGGCATGAGCTAAAGCAGAAAAGATCTTGACAACCTTTCAAGATCACATTTCAAGTTTGCATTATGCTACCCAGGCCCCAGTTAGCATGGTGAGCTGTGTTCTGATCTGTGAAGGGAGATAGATATACCTGTGCTGACCACCCGAAGTGACTGTTGGGAAGCTCAAATAAAGCAGTGCACAAAAGCGAGCTGCATAAGAGTAGAAGACTCTGATACTAAGGAATTGATACTGAATGCTGCATTAGTAGCAGCAGCAGTGGCAATAACAGTGTCAGAGAGAGGGAGAAGAATCTGTCTTCATAACTCTTAGAGTCTCCTGGGCTTTTTGTAAAGAGAGAATAGATAGATGAAAGGATGGAAGGATGGAAGGATGGATGAACGGGTAGATGGATGGATGGGCAGATGGGTGAGTGGGTGGAAAGAAGGAAGGAAGGAATAAAGGAAGGAGGAGTGGGTAGGCGGGTGGGTGGAGGGATGGATGGATAGTAGGTAGATGGACAAATGGGTGGATGGATGCATGGGTGGATGGATGGATGGATGGAGGATGGATGAATTCAATGCTGCTTTCAAGCACAGCCCACTTCCCATGCTTACTGCTTGGCCTCCCATAGCACTAAGTCAATCATCTGAATGCCTCCTGGGTCGAATACAACTGTTTGGTGTAGCCTGCAAGGCCTTTGTTGCCTGTCCAAAGTTGTCCTCCCTGCCCCCCTTGGTTCTATTCCCCATGCTTTCCCACCACCCACCAGCCTGTGCTCTCTCATCTCCATTTCTTGGCTGTGACTGTTTCTTGACTCTGTAAGCCAGACTGGGTGCCAAGCCCAGCTTCTGCTTGGAAGGAAGCCTTCTCTACTTCAGTCAGTCCAAAGGAATCCCTCCCTCTCCTCCGGGCACCATGGCTCCTTACACGTTTCTGCCCTACAGACTGACTGCCTTTCTACATATGTGAATGTCCTCCTCCCTCACTTAGAGGAGAAGGAAAGAACAAATGTTTATTGAGCACCTCCCTGGGCACCCTCCTGCAGTCCTAATAACAGCCCAGGGATGTATCGTTGTTCCTGTTTTACCAAAGCAGTGACCGGGCTCTCAGAGGGTGACTGCCTTGTTTGAGGTAGATCGCTGGTGTAACTGGAATTGGAACCCAGGCCTTCTGACTCGATGCATCTACCAGCCCCTCCACTTCTGTCATCAGGAGTGGCCTAAACTCCCGGAGGACAGAGTTTACATCATGAGTGATTTGCCTGTAAAATGGAGGTAATTATAGCAGTGGGGCTACGGAACCTGGGAAGAGTAGCCAGTCATAAACGTTACTGATTATATTAGCACCGCTCTCCTTTGTCTTGGACCCCTGCCTGCACAGATGAAGCTGCCAATGGAAGCTGTTCATTATAATTGTTGAAATTAAAGTCAGGGTACTAAGATCTGATTCTATGGGGACCCCTGGCTGGTCAGTGAATTAGGGAAGTCCATTAAAGTAGAATCTTATATATACCTTAACAGCTTAATATTCATTTACAGCGTATAAGTGTGCTACTTTACCAAACGTTTGCTTTAAGACCCATACCTTTTCTCTGAGTATGGGGTACCCCCACCATCTAGGTCCCATAAATCGCACACATAATGCAGTGTCATAATACAGTCTCCAGTTTGGGTTTCTTTCAAGCAATGGCTAGAACATGAAGATACACACCAGGTAACAGGCACTCAGAATCCCTCTGAACTGTCACCGTTCCCCCCAACACCAAGGCATTAGCATTACCTGACTCACACCTAATTTGACAGCAGTTTCTATCATGACTTCCCTTCGTAAGATCTTCTGAAAGCTTTCATCCTTAAGTTCCACAGGAACAACTCTCTGTTCACACTATTTCACTAGCTTACATGAAATATGGAGTATTTCATTAGATGCGCTCACTAACAAAGGAACAACCGCGGCCAGGAGGACTGGGTACAAACCGAGTGACTCTTTATAGGCAAGCAGGTCCCCTGGTGAGATGCTTGCGGGCAGGTGCAGCAAAGATCAGGCTGGCTAGAGGTGGTCAGCAGGCCCTGTGCAGGTGTTGGGGTGTTTTGAGTGAGAAGTGAGGAGCAGGAGTTAATTCACACAGATTGAACGCAGTGAAGAGAGCCTCTCTTGCCATTTATTAATTGGCAGTGGAAGCAGCACTGGCTGCGGACTTCTTTTCATTCCATCAGTGAACTGCCAGTGTGGAAACTGAGGCATGGAAGAGACCTGCTCGGGAGTCGGCTTGGCCTGGATCTGTACCTACACTCCATCACTCATTAGCTGTGTGACCTTGAGCAAGCCACCTTTCCCCTTGGTGAAAACGGAGCTGTCACCGATCCTGCCAAGCTTTTGGTGGGAACGGATAGGGATGATCCAGAGAAGATGCTCAGTGCATAGGAGATGCTCCCCAAACAGGAGCTGATGCTACAGTTTTCATCCTTGCAATTTCTGATACCTCAACCCTCAAGAAGTGGGTGGAAAGAGACATCTTAGTGCTCTCCCTCTCTTGCATTAAGAATTCTCTGAGTACCCTTCTCAAAACGAGCATTTACAAACCCTTCAGAGCCGCAAAACCCCGAGACCACTTACCCTGTTTGCACTTGCAAATTGTTTTCCTTTGAATTTGAAAAAAAAAATGCACACATGCACATATACTATTAGGATCTGCTACTATATACAAATGGAAGGTCAAACCGCACCCTTTCTGGTTTCAGGCAACACTCCTATTTTAATTGCAAATTCATAAGCCTCTTTTGTGAATTGCATTTGGTTTTTAAAGGGAAAGGGGTGCATAAGTCACAGGATCATCTGCAGAAGTCACATCACAGAGACATTTTCTAATGCACATAACCGGATAATATGGTAATCAAACTAAATCGGTGGCAAAACGCTTTGAAATCTTAAATCAGATCTAAATTACAATTATTCTAACATTCAGAGTATACTCTTTGTTTTTCATTTTGGCAGAAATAGCAAGTGACTTGCGAGTTAATCTTTTAAAAGATGTTCGACTGTAGCAAGTTGCAATAAAATATGCATAAAACATACTTAATAAAAAGTAACACTTCTGCTATCATTTGCTTCATTGAGATATAGAAACATATTACAACCCATAAAATGCATACAAGAAATGGAATGAAACCAAAGTTACCTTTATTGTCAGTTTTTATATCTGAAGTGGTCTGAAATTGAAGATAATGATTACTCATGGAAAAGAAAAAACTTTATCAAATGCAATATCAACATTGTTGGTGGCATTTTCCGACTCGTGGGTGGATTTGTGGTCCTGGAGAGGTGCCTAGACATTGTAATTCGCAAGAATGATAATTAACAAGAAAAAAAATCACTCATTTATTTACATTCCCATTTGAACACTAGATAAATTATTTGCTAAAAGCCCCTTAATGATCCCAAAGTACGTAATTATCTAGTACATTGGTCCCAATTTCAGAGGATAAAAACTACTGCAAAACGACTTTCTTCCCCTCAAAACTGTTCCCTTACAACTCCTGCTAGACATTTCTTTTATGGTGTTTTAAAAGTTATATTGGTTTTTTTAGATATCAAAATATTTTATGCAAAATATTTCATTTTTAAAAAATTCACTCTCGCTCTCGGGAGAGTGTATGTGCAATTGTTAAAGATGTAGTGCAGATTGCAATAAATTCTGAAATTAACACTGAATATATTTTCATATTATGTTTACATATGGGTAGGTTTTTTTTAGACTCCCTATCTTTTTTAGATTTATGAGATTCTCTACAATAAGATTTTGTGTGAGTATATTTAAATTTCATATGTGTATATATTTATACACACACAGAGCAAGATTACATACTTGCTTTAATTTCTCCCAGTCTTAAAAACTCATAAAATATTTAAGCTGTTTCAAGACCAGAATAGAAATGCCTCAAACTGTTGTTTAAAATTACATCCAACCTTCACCTACCCATGCTAATGAATGGGGCAGGGTAACTAAGAGGAACATCAATCAAAAGTAATCAATGCACCTGCCGTGCAGCTGGACGGTTACCCTTGTTCTCTGCCCACTCCCTTCCTCACCCTCCTTCATGACCTTAACTACAGCTGCTCAGAAAATGACTCATTGGTCCCTTTCCTCATGTCCTGTCATCTGACTGATGAAACTTCCAGTTGGGAATAAAATGACCAGAGGGTGAGTAGAATGAATAATCTGGAAACTGGCCAGGGGTCAGTTGATGTAAAGGTTTCCATGGCTTCATTCGTTCATTCCACAGATATTTATTGAGCACTTAGTATGTGTAATGCATTGGCTCACAGTTGGGGCTACATAAATGAACACAGTGAAACTTTTCCCTGCTTTGATGGTGTCCATAGTAGAGGAAAAAAGGCATGTTCCAAAACACATAGCTACAGAACTAATAACAGCCTTGAAAAGCAGAACAAGGAAAACTACAATACATAATGAAAGTATGTACCTGGGGATCTATTCTGGTCTTCATGGGGGTGGAGGTGGTCAGGAAACAACACCTCAAGGGGAGGGACCCTCAGGATGAATAGAACAGATTAACAGTAGGAGTGGAAGGTGCCAGGCAAGAGATACAGTGTGCATGGAGGTCCTGGACAAAGAAGCAGCTTGGGACATCAAAGGAAAGACAGGCAGCCAGGGTAGCTCGGGTGTAGACAGCATGGGGACTACGAAATGAAGTTGGAAAGGAACACTGTAAAACCAAGTTAGAATCTGGATTTGATCCTGGTTGCCACAGAGGGCTGAAGTGGAGTGGACCTTGACCACGTGGACGTGACCACACCTATGAGTGTCAGAGCTTGCTCTGACCACCACGTGGAGAGCAAATCAGAGAGGTCAAGTGAAAAACGGTGGACATTGGCCTGGAGGTCACTGCAACATTCCAGATGGGAGGTGATGGTGCCCTGGAGCTAGAGCGAGATGAAGAGAGTTGGGAAGAATCCATTCCTCTGAAAAGGCCACTTGGGTGTAAATCAGATATGCTGCTCATAACCAAAAGCCACTGCAAAGGTTACAGAGTGAATGCAGGCACAATATGAGTGCCTCAGCTCAGACATCCATGATGCATTGAGCTGTGTGCTCCCAAAATTCACACATTGAATCCTCAACCCCCAGCAGGTCAGAATGTGACTGTCTTTGGACATAGGTTTTTAAAAGAGGTAATTAAGTTAAAATGAGACCTTTAGGGTTCAATCTGATGCGTATCTTTATAAGAAGAGGACACTAGGATGCTCCAGAGACATCAGGGATTTGAGCACACGTGAAGAGGCAGCAAGAGGGAGCCATCTGCAAGTCCAGTGAGAAACCACACCTGCCAGCACCTTGATCTTGGACCTCCAGCCTCCAGGACCATGAGAAAACATGTTTCTGTTGTTTAAGCTCCGTGGTCTGCGGTGTTTTGCTATGACAGCCCAAGGAAAGTGACAGAACATCAATACAGCATCCATTAGCGAGAGATGCGGAGGGTAAGGAAAAGGGCAGGGATGGGTACTTTTCCGCCTTAGCTCACAGGTGGATTAATGAGACACAGGTTCTTCGTGCTGATAGCCTTCTACGGATAAACATGTGGGATTTCCTTCGTGGCCAGTGAAAAAGGCAAAATGTTTCCTTGACCATGAATTAGAGAGAAACTTCACTAATGCTGTTGTGTGTAAAATACTAAGAAGGAACCACCAGGAAGGCCTGGGGTTGCTCCAAAATTGAAGAAGAATCATGGGTGAGTTGGAAAACCTTCCAACCTTGAAGTTTATAGACACTGGGCTAGGAAACAGGGTGGCAGCATCTCCCAGAGGTCTCTCCGGTGGACATGATATGGAAATAAATTGATTTGAAAATCTATATTCGGGAAAGGAAAAAAAATCAGTGAATGTGTTATCACACATCTGTCCATTTATCCATCCATCTACCCATCCATGAGTCCATTTTGTTCCTGTGGTTGCTGCATTTCAAAGTAAGTTGCAGACATCAGCACACTCCATCCATGAACACTGCACCCTGCCTCTCATTAACTCAAGATCAACCTTCGTTTGGAGTTCGTTTTATAGGTGAAATTTACATACAGTGAAATGAACAAATCTTCAACAAACTTAAAGTGTTCCCGAAGTTAAACTGACCTACAATAAAAAGCATATTTAAATACATAGTTTGATACGTTTTGATACAGACACACACTCATGAGACTGTTTCCTACAATGAACGTGCCCATCACCCCAAAAGACTCCTCAGGCGCCTGTGTAAGCTCTTCCTCCCTGCCCACCCCGGGCAAGAACACATATGCTTTATGCCACCTCAGAGTAGTTCTTATTGTCTAAGATCTTATACAAGTGGAACCATATGGCATGTGCAATTGTTTTGCTTGGCTCCTTTTTTTTTTAAGCTCAGCATAATTATTTTGAAATTCATCCAAACAGTTTATCAATAGTTTATTCATTTTATTTCTGGGCTTCAGCCGCATAGATCTAGCGCAGTCTTTCACCTGTTGATGGACATTTGAGTGACTTCCAGTTTGGGGTGATTTAAGGCTGTAGTGAACATTCGTGCATATGTCTTTTTATATGGTCTGTGCTCTCCTTTCTCTGCGGCAAATACCTAGGAGTGAAAAGTCTAGATCATAAAGTAGGTAAATGATTAACTTTTTAAAAAACCGGCAAACTGTTGGCCAAAGTTGTTGTACCTACTGGAAGTGTGTGAGAGTTCTGGTTGCCCCGTATCCTTGATAACCCTTATTATGAATCCTTTAGATTTCAGCTATGCTAATATAGGTGTGTCTTGGTATCTTACTGTGGTTTTAATTTGTATTTCCCTAATAACTAATGATGTCCGCATCGTCTCACGTGTATATATACTGTCTGTATGGCTTCTTTGGTGAAATGTCTGTTCATACCTGTTGTTTATTTTTTATTGAGTTGTTTGTGTTCTTGTTGTTGAGTTTTGAGAGGTCTTTAAACATTCTGAGTTTAAACCCTTTATCAGGTGACTTGAAAATAGCTCTCCCAGACTGTGACTGATCTTTTCACCTTCTTAATAGTGTTTTTCAAAGAACAGTTTGGATTTTGATTAATTTGGCAATTTGTTCTTTTATAAATCATATTTTTGTTATTGCATCTAAGAAATCTTTGCCTAATCTGAGGTCACAAATGTATTTACCTCTAGAAGTTTTATAAACTTTTAGGTTTTACTAAATGCAATGTTATGTCATGTCACCCAACTTTAGTTAATTTTTGTTTGGATGCAAGGTACAGACTGAAGTCTGTTTTTGTTTTTTGGTTTTTTTGCATATGGATAGACTAGCCTTCCTCAACACTGTATTCTGTTTTCATTGATCTGTTTTATTTAACTACCTTGATCACTGTAGCTTTATTTTTAAAAAGCTTGAAATGAAGTAGTAAATTTTAGCCAACCAACGTTCTTCTTCTTTTCCAAGGTTGTTCTGGCTGTTCTAGGTCATGTCCATTTCCATATGAATTTTAGAATCAGCTCATCAATTTCTAGAACTAACCCTGTTGTGATATAGACCTTGTTAAATCTATAGATAATTTTGGAATAAACATCTTAATAAGAAGTCTCCCAAGAAGGTGTTTAGACCATTTACACGTAGACTCAGCGTAGTTCCTGGTGTGGCTGAGTTTCAATCTACAACATTGCTGCTTAGTTTCATTTGTCCTTTCTTCCCCTTCCCCTCTTTTCCTGCTTTATTTTGAGTCTATTGAATGTGATTAATGATTTCTTCTAGGCTCCTTGTTGGTCTATTAGCTATAACTCTTTGATATTTTATTTTAAAGGCTGCGTCAGGGTTTACATGCACATCTTGAACTTGGCACAGTCTGCCTGTAAGTGGTTTCAAGCCATGGAGCCTGAGAACCATACGAGAGCAGACCTCCGTTCCCCTCTCTTGCCCTTTGTGTGTTATCACACAGTTTACTCTTAAAAGTGCGATAAGCACCTTCCTACATTGTCATTATTTTTGTTTAAGTGCTCAATTATCTTTCCAAAGAGGTTTAAATAATAAGGAAATATATACACTCACTTATACACACATAAACACCCACAATTTCCAGTGATTTTCATTCCTTTGTTCAGTTCCAGATTTTTATCTGGAATCATTTTCTTCTACCTAAAAGATATTCTCTAACTTTCATTTATTTATTTTTTTAGTATAGGTCTACCAATGATCATTTCATTTCACTTTTGTGTACCCAAAATACAAGAAAGCTAGCATTGCACCTCATCCTTGATAACACTTGGTAGTTATCAGCCTTTTCACTGGAAGATTCTAATCAGTGTGTAGGGGTATCTGTCTCACTGTGAGTTTAATCCCATTTCCCAAATAACTAATGATGTTGAGATGTTTTCATGTGCTAATTGGTCACCTAGCACTTCCTTAGTGAAGTGTCTGTTTAAATCTTTTGCCCACAGTGGTCACTTTTAGTTTCCAAAGTTCCCTGAAAATACTGAGATGGTAACAGCCTGCTGGATTCAACAACGATCTACACTCCTGCCTGGAATTTTGTTCAAGAAAATGCCCATGAATCCGCAGAGATGGAGCGAGAAACAAGTTCCATCTAATGATGTTGTTTATCACTCTGCAGATGGTCAGAGTACACATTTTTTAGATGCTTTTTCTGGAAATTTTCAAACCTACGTGAAAGTAGAAAGAAAAGTAAAAGGAATTCCCACGTAACCATCATTCAGGTTTAACAAGGACCAACATTCTGCTGAACTTGTTTCATTCACCACCTCTTTTTTGCTGTTTTGTTTTTTTTCCGCTAGAATATTTTAAAACAAACCCCAGACATCATATCATTTCATCCATCAATGGCCCACCATCTTGACAGCTAGAACTTAAGTTATTCATTTAGGCTTTTTATTCGGTTGTATGTATAGGACCAGGAGCTCTTAATGGAAAGAGGTTCAGCTCCAACCTTTTCCCTGATCAGAAAATGGAAACATACTATTTGAAACAAATGTTGACACTTAACTCGAGCCACAAAGCCCATGTCTTAATAAAGTTGGCCCATAATACCATCTGCTGCCTTGGTCTCCTCAAGTGGAAAAGAAGGTAATACATACATTATTTTTTCAAGTTTTTTATAAAATTCAGTTGAAAATTAAAGCTCACTAATAACATTTAATGGAATATAATCTACAAAAAAAAAAGAATTACTATGCTGTACACCTGAAATTAACACAATATTGTAAATCAACTACACTTCAGTTACCAAAGAGAAAGTGAAGGGTCACTTACTTTAAGAACAATAGCACATGTTGTCCCTTATTCTCTGTACATAATTAGTAGTCATTTTTTAAGTTCTGTGGGTTCATATCTTAGGAGGGAAAGAAAACATTCAGTGTTTCTGTATTATATAAAATTCATATCTCTTAAGATACCCAAAAGCAGGAAATACGATCAAATAAATTGCCTCCTTTCCTTCTTCTGTAGCAGAATTTTTCAACCTCAGCACTGCTGGCATTGGGTTCGGGTAGTTCTGAGTTGCAGGGGGGCGTCCTGGGCATTGTAAGATGCATAGCAGCATCCTTGGCTTCTACCTGCTACATGCCAGTAACGGTTTCCCGGTGGTGACAATCGAATGTCTCCAGATAGTGCTAAACATCCCTGGGGGTGGAGAGCAAGTCAGCTCTGGTGGAGAAGCCCTGTTCTGCAGATGCGACCTCGTGTGCAGCCGCAGATCATGCACTTAGACGAGCGTCAGTGTCTCACAGCCTTGCTTTCCTTACCTGCGGAATAAGCGTCATACTGATACTCTGAAAGAGGGTCAGGTGTGTGTGAACATCCCATGTAAAGGGCTAACTGCTGACAGATCGTGAAACGGTCATGCTAGAGGCTCTGCCTTGGGCACGAGTCGGGGGAAGGGATATATAAGAAAGTGGCGAGCAGTCCTGAGCCTTCAGAATGCTTATGGTGAAAAGAAGAAATAACTGGGGTGTGTACTACATCCTCAGCCCTGGGCCAGGACCTGCAAGGACGCAAATGCACAAGATGAGGTCCCCTCCTTCCTGGAACCATGTGAGATGGTTGGAAACCAGGTTTACGAAGGCCCCTCACCCAGGGCCTGGCACATAGTAGGTGTTCAGGACATGGGATGATGAGAATGAGGATGAAGCTGAGCTAAATGACAAGGGATAGGACAGCCTCCGCAGATGTCAGAGTCAAATAAGTTTTGCACTAAAAGCCCACGTCTGCCACTTATTGCCTGTGTAGTTTGGGGCAAGTGGCTAAACCTCTCTGAGCCTCAGTACCATCCTCTATCAAACAGATCACTATTCCTACTTACAGAATTATTGTCTCTAAGTGTCTAGGTTAGTGCTGAGAATATAGACGGTCCAAAATGTTTTCCACTAGTATTTACTAACATAATTATCATTTCAAGCCAACTACATTAAGTGCTGAAATGATGCCTTTTGACAGCAGTTGGGAACTGGTGAGTGTTAACTGGAAAATGTAATGGGATATAAAGAGAAAGAGAGAGAAAGAGGGAGGGTAAATGGACAGGCCAGCTACTTGATCCATCCTGAAGAAGAGATGAACTCTCTCAGGAATTGTGCGGACATGGGACAGCGGGATCTGGGTGGACCAGAAATCAGGGGCGGGTTTTCAGGCTCTTTAGAGACGTTCAGACTTTTGAACAACAGGAATTCAAAATGGTCAATACAAAGCTTAACGCTGGTGCAGAATTTAAACCTAAGGTTTGTGGGGAACCAAGAAGGCACAGGAATCAAGTGAGACATGCCCTCCCCGCGCGCCTCTCCGGTCTCATGCGGTCTGTCTGTTTCGCTCGGTGCCTCCGTGGGGCCCCCTGCAAGCCCCGCTTTGAGTTTTTCTGCATTAGTCTCAGTTCGGCCTCTCGGAACCCATGGTTATTAGCACGTTGCCAAAGAGACTCCTCCTCTGCAGTGGGCATCACTGCTACAGGCTGTAAATACAGTGCAATTAGCCTTTCAAGGGCCTTATTATAAGATATATAAAGGACACCTACGTGGACTCACAGATTAGAGGATGGAATTTCCGTAGAGAGAAAGCCCTTTTTTAAAAGGTTAACTTTTTATAGAATGCAGGGGGTAAAAAAGAACAAACCCATAAATGAGAAAACCTATCTCAATCAGCAAATTTGGGCATTGTTTTTATTCTCACTCTTCACTCTCCAAATCCTTGATTCATCGAACAGCCATTTCAAATGCCAAGCCTGGTCGTAGTTATCCAATTATAAGCACAGAGGTCTTTTGGTGATGAATAATTAGTGGAAATAAAGTCAATAATAAGTCAAAGGGAGGTAAATGCTACAAGCCTTTGGGGAAAGTAATCTGGTGATGTTTATTCATTTAAAAATATTTATGTAATTGACAAACTTAAAAATACACAAACTCTTTGATCCAGAAATCCCACCTTTGGAAATCCATTCTAGAGAAATAAGAGAAGGAACCCTCAGGGAGATTTGTGCATAAATGTATGGTTAATGCACAACTGTTTCTTCCAGCAGAAACCAAACACCCTGTCAACTACAGAATATCCATCAGCAGTGAAGTGGACAGATGTACTAGGGTGCACCCATAGTGTGGAAAATTGTGCAGCTACTTATAAATGAATTTGAACTCTGTAGATTAGTTATGTGTGTGGAGTTATTGTGAAAACAGCAAATTGTGGAGGATTGCGCGTGTAATTGTTCCGTCTTTGTAAAAGAGAAAACAGAAAGAAAGTAAAGAGGATAGAACACCAGGAAGGAGGGAGGGAGAGCAGGAGAGGGGAGGCAAACGCCCTGTTCTGACCCAAATCCACCGCCCACCCTCCATCCTGGCCGACAGAGCCCTGGTGTCATTTGTACGTTTACAGGTATTAGTCACGGTCCACGCAGGGAAACAGACATCCCTCTTGATGCTCCAAGGAGAGGGTATGCACCAGACTGAGCTGATTTTATAGATAAAAGAAGAAGGCAAGAAACTAAACAGAGGAAGTTAAGTAACCGGGGATTAACAAATGAGGGAGCCAACTGTCTTCGACTCCCCAGGACTTTGGAAGACACAGGGAGGTGGGGGAGTAATTAGGTCCTAAAGTGATGGCCCCATTGGGAGCTAGGACCATGGAGGGAGAAAGGAGAGAATACATATTTATTAGGTTTGTTATGTACCAGGTGATTCATAACAATGATGATGTTAATAATAATTTTAAAAGTAGTCTTATTTATTATTAAATGGGTATTTTTAATTTTATTATTAATAGTCCCTGTATATTAAGCACCTATTCCGTGCCCAACATTACCTTATTTTTTACAAGCCTCGTTTAATTTAATCATCGCAACAAGGTTTAAATGGTTGTTTCTTCCTTGCGCAGATGATGAAACCGAGACTTAAGGAGGTAAAACCTAATCATAAAAGATCCGGAGTTTGAAACCAGTTCTACCCACCACTGAGTCCTCCAGCATTCCGCCCACAGGCCCTGCTAACCTAGTCACGATAAATCTGGATTTGGACTCAACAGATCCAGGGGTGGTCCTGACACTTGCTTGTGGTTGTTTTAAAACACAGCCCAGATGCGCTGCCGCTGCCCGGCTCCGCCGGCGGGGGCTCTGTGTCCACCGCCTGCGTCTGGACGGGCCTGGGACCGCTTCACCCACCAGAGCAACAGGGGGAGGGAGTCCAGGTGCCTTCAGAGGCCACCCCGCTTTCACCTTGTGTATGGAGATGCTCACTTTCCAAGCCCTGGGCCCTCCAGGAAGTCTACTTTGGGATCACGATGCTGTGAGGAAGCACAAGCCACCCTGAGGGGCGGGCACAGGACTGCTTACCCTTCAGAAATCGCGGCCCAGGCACCTGACGTGGAAGCAAAAAAACCTCCGCATGATTCTCCCGCCCACCTGCTTGATCCTTCCCAGTTGAGGGCCCAGCGCTGTGGAGCAGAAAGGCATCTTCTCCAGCAAGTTCTACCCCAATTGCAGGCTCAGGAGCCAGACAAAGGACTGGTTCAGTCCCCAGCAATAGAGAACCAGGATTCTCAGTGGCGTGGTCAAGTCCTGACACGTAATACACTTTCAGTAACTTTCCTAAGTGAGTGAATGAATGATAAATACACATTTCAGTCCTGCCTGTAATGCACACATGTAAAAACACCTGGTAAGTTGCACAGCACTATTTAAATGTAAGGCTTTCCTTTTTTTTTTTTTAATTGGAGTATAGTTGATTTACAATATTGTGTTAGTTTTAGGTGCACAGCAAAGTGACTCAATTATACACATAGATGTGTATCCATATTTTTTCAATTCTATTCTATTCTAGTTAATTACAAGATATTGATTATAGCTCCCTGAATTACACGGTAAATCCTTGCTGTTTATCTATTTTATATACGGTGCTGGGCATCTGTTAGTCCCATACTCCCAACCTATTCCATCCCCTCCTGCCCCCCCCCCGGTAACCGCAAGTTTGTTTTCTATGTCTGTGAGCCTGTTTCTGGTTTGTGAGTAAGTTTATGTGCACTGCTTTTTAGATTCCACATATAAGTGAGATCATATAATATCTGTCTTTCTCAAATGTAAGGTTTTCTTGCAGGAGCTGCTTGAGAGAAGCCATTTGCATTGTGACTCAACATTTCAAGGCAGAAAGGGCTGGAAAGGAGCCACAGACCCCTTGGGGGCTCAACGGATGGTGAGATGAGAATGTCCCTCAGAAACTCACTTCTCCCGTCTAATTTGGATTCCTGAGTGGAGGCTAGTGCCTGGAACCGAATACCCTCTGCACAGCACAGGAGACATTGAGTTTCCCAGCCAAGACTATCCCCTGGTTGTAGACAGTAATTTGGTGTCTGGCAAAGAGAGGGCACCTTGCATAGCAAATGCACAAATATATTTCACTGGATAATTAGAATCGTAACTGGAAGTTAATAAGCTGGCATCCTGCTTTCAAGCCTCTGCTCTGTGCATTGGGCTGGCGTAGGTCAGCCTGGCAGGGCCTCATATGCTCACCTAGGTCCAGTGGCAGAAGAGAATGAAGCCAGGATAAGACCTGTGAAGACCTGTATGAACCAGCTGCTTCGTGACAACTGCCGTGTGTTACTCTGGTTTGTCCGCTGATAAAAACCCAGTTAACCACTAACTGAGGGCTGCCTGCATGTCAGGCCCTACAATGCTGTATAGAAAGTTGGCATTATGAATGGGAGGGTAGAGCTCAGTGGTAGAGCGTGTGCTTAGCATGCACGAGGTCCTGGGTTCAATCCCCAGTGCCATGAAGTAAATAAATAAATAAAACTAATTACCTCCCTCCCAAAATAAATAAATAAAGATTTAAATATATATATATATATATATATATATGTAATAAAGTAGGTATTATTATTCCCTTTTGAAGAAAACTGAGGCCCAGAGAAAACCAGCCCAAGCCCATGTCCTAATACGCAGCAGGGCCAGCGTTGAGCCCAGCTCTCTGTGGTCCCACCGCCCGGGGCACGGGCCCTCTGCTTTCTCCCCTCAAGGAGGGTGGCTTGCTCCTTCCCATTGCAGGGACCAGCTGACCCCAGGATGGAAACAGGTGTCACTCTCCGTGCTGCTCTGACCACTGGATGGAGATGGTCTCCAACACAGCTCCCAAGAAGGATTCTCCGCCAGAGTAGCCATGGCTGTCACAGGTGCTTTTTAGGGGCTGGGGACAAAACTGCTGCTTAGTTGGGCCCCTCCTCTAGATGTCTCCTTTGGGACATGACCACTGGAAAGCGGGGACTTTAAAGAGTTAAGAACTGAGGAAGCGAGATTGTAACAGGTTGAAGGGTAAATGGAAGAACAGAATGTCAACAACGCTTTTTAGAGCTTTGGTCGCAGGAAGGAAGCTAAAAATAAGGCTGTAGCCGAAGGGGACATGGAGGCAGGAGAGTGATTTGTGGTTAGTTTCTAAACAGGAGAGACCAGGGAATCTTGACGGGCAGGAAACACCAGCTTTTAAACATGCTTGTGCAGCTCAGGGATCGATTCCAAACCACCTGGCATCATTAAAGATACGGTCATTTTCATGCAGCAAAAACATGTTGACAGTGAACCTTGGAATAAATCCAGTCCCAGTGCCTCGAGATTCCTTGGGCCATCTCGGACCCACTGGAATTCTTACGTTAAAATACCTAAGTTGAGAGGTCTGGGAACACGTTGGGTCTGGTCACATCTAACCTTAAATGACTTCCTTCAATTTATTTAGAAAGCAGTTCTTAGGAACACATTACGTATCAGTGTAAGCTTTGTATTTTTTTTTTTAAAAAAAGTGCCTTTAGATAGATCCATTTGGCTTTTAATATGGAAGAAGTAAATGGAAGTCTCGTTGTCATTATAAATAGACTTTGGAATGTGCATCAAGTCCAGGTGACACAGCTGGACAGAATGTGCGCCAATGCCCAGCTGCAGTGTCCGAAGATGACACTGTGAGAACTTACGAGCTACATGTTCTATGCACAGAACCACCTTCCCTCCTTACCAGATGCCCTGAAGATCGAATGGGAGAATAAATTAAAGCCATTAGCCCCACACCCGGGCCAAACCAGGGACAGTCGTGACCCTGGCTCACTTTTATCTGACTCTCCCTCTACCCTAGGCACAAAGCTCTTACAAGGATTCTGTCATCTGATCTCATTCAATGAATGAGCTGTGCTTCCACCTTCCGATCCCACTGGTAACCTGGAGCAGGCTTTGCCGAGGGATCAGTTACACGATTGTTTAGTCACAAAACACTCCAGTGAGAACCTGGGGACCGAAAAGGGGTGCCAGACACTCTCATGAAATTTTGCCTTCTTAGCACCATCTTTTCAAATGCCATCTCTTCATACTCTCTGCAGTTTCCCTCTCATCTCTCTGCTTCCCACATTCTTATTTAATCCTCTCTAAAATGCGCAAAATCGTTTCTGATTAAATTACCTGATTTAATATGCTTAATAAACGTATTAAACAGGCAAGAATGAAAATCTGCTAAAATAAGCAGGAGTTAAGGCTTAGTGGTACTGTAATGAAGCGTTGTTACTTTTCTATAGTTTTCTGGGTTTTATGAGTTTACTATAAAGAGTCTAAATTGCTTTCATAATGAAAAGCAAAGGTTGATTTAAAAGCGCTTGGTACACAATAAAATCTTACACACATATAAAAATGAGTGTGCACACAGAAAAAAAAATGTGATAATGGACTTATATCTACATAGATTTTAAACTACCTGTTTTACTCAGGACCACCACATACAGTTGGTCAGGTTGTGTACTGCAAAAGACTGAAGAGGCAAGTAGGACCTGGAATTCAGCAGGTGCTCTGCTTGTTAATGTTGCATCCCAGCCTGGGGCCAAGTCAGCTTAAAGGAGCACCTTTTACTCACTGTTATAAAGCCTCCATGGTTGTTCCAGCTGCCCTTTGACATCTGTTGATGTTAGCACATTCTCTGCCCTGTTCTCCACTCAGGGGCACACTGCACACTATTAAATGCATGGATAAGGTATGGCCACGAAATGTCAGCAAAAGAAGAGGAAAAGCATTGTCAGAAGACAATCATGCCTGCAGACTTCATTGTCCAAAATTGGGAGCATTGCTGTCAGGTAAGGGGCTCCCGAGTGACTGCACAGCATGAGCAAAGGCAGGCCAGTGGTGGTGGGGACAAGGATGGCATGTCTGGGGAATCACCAGTCAACAGGCAAGCCAGGAGAGAGAGAGGGAAGGGCTTATGAAACAGGAGGCTGGAATGGTGAGCTGGAGCCAGGCTGGGGGTGTGGGTGCTGAGGCTGGAGCCAGGCCCAGTGGGTGTAGTAACATGCATTAGGGCTTTAAGGATCAGGGACCCTCTCCAAGCAAAAGGAAGGAGGTGAGGAAAGGTGTGACTCTTCTTTCCAACAGGAGAGAACGGCAGGAGGAGGTTGACCAGCTGTCTGCCGTCTCACCTGGGGGAGGCAGGGCGGGCAGAGCCAAAGGAAATGTTTTAGCCACCGTTTATGGGATTGAGATATTCTTAAGAACAAAATAATAAATTATAAGGATAGTAAAAAACTAATAAATGGCAAAATCATGTCATGGCTTTCCCTCTATTTGACCAACTGTTTAATCCACATATTTTCCCTTGAGAGTTTTGATGAGGGAACAGACTACAATAGAAAATAAGAAAATTGCTGCCCTTCTCGGGGCTTCGTCTGAAAGTGGGAGATGATTAAACTGATGCTCTCTCACCTGTGACTCTGAGCAAAAGACAGAGGTGGAGACTAAGCCATTTCCTGCAGTCCCACCCCCTTCCGGCCGAGGTCTCCCCCACTGAGGTTGCTGTGCACTTTTACACTCACAGAGATGCTCGTGCAGATGCTCCACACAGAGAAATTTGAAGGGGAGGGTGGCTGGCGAGCGGTGAATGCAAAATGTTCAGCACGAAACTGTGCCCGGCGAGTTCTCACCTCTAATGTGGACCATGGAAAACGGTACCAGTGTCATCCCCCCTGTGGGCGTGTCAGTTGGGATTTTTCAGTAACAGACACAAAGGGACACTGGCTCTACTCCCCACAAAGGAAGTGCAGGGACCTGATGTGGCTGCTGCAGTGGAAGGAACAGACTCAGAGACGACAGGAACCAGGGGGAGCCTGAGGACCCCGGAGCGACAGCTACAGGACCGTGTTGTCGTTGGGATGAATTCAGTGCAGGTACTTTTGCCCGTGTCCTGGCTCACCGAGATCAAGGCTCAAAGTTGAGAGACAGAGAGAGAGAGAGAGGAAATATCTGATTGGATCACAAATTCATGCTCAGAGGGAGGGGCCAGTGACAGTCCAACCAGACCACCAACGATGGGTGGGGGCGGTTCTCCGAAAGGATACGGGGCTGCTGTTCCCAAGAGAAGGAAAAAGCAGTGAACAGCCCCAGCACTGACTAGAAAACATCTTGAGAGCCCAGGTTCCAAATGTGGCTCCTGAGTCCATGTCTCAAAGGCTGTCAGTTCCACGACATTACATCACAGCAGAGAGAAAATTCATTGAGTTTACTTCTGGATGCAATAAAGAATTTTATTCATTGATCTTTCTATGAAGGTCATAAAGAACCAACTCCATTCCCAGCACAAAAACCCAAGTTCAGGGAAGGTACCGGAAACACGCTCCCCGAAGACTCCCTGTTGAGGTAATGAAAAGGAGAAAGGTCCCCTGGACAAGAATGAGGCACAAGCACGTCTTTCCTGAGGCTTCCCCAGGGGGAGGGGAAGGCTGCCGTCCAGCCGGGCCGCGCTCCCTAGAGCACCCTTGTCAGAGTCATCCTGGGCGCTCACACCCAGACGGTGAGAAATTAAACTCTGACTTCATCTCCCAGTGACTCTGTGCGTCTCTACCTTAAAACTGCAAAATCTATATTTGGATGTTTAAAAAAAAAAAACTAGGTTGGATGGGGAAAATAGGCGAGATATAAAATAGTTACTAATTTTAACACATTTTTTATAATGAAGGCGCTGCTTTGAGAATCTTCTGTTTCCACATATGTGGATGATTTAACTTGACTTATTAACTTCAGTGGAACTGAAGGATGTTTTTACTTCTGACAAGTCCCATGGTCTGATCATTGCACAGCTCGGCCCACAGCGGTTCCTGCATGACCACGGAAGGCGTCACCTTGAACGTCTTTGTTTCTAAAATTCCGGACGGTGCGCAAAGAGGTTTCGCAGACACTGCTCCCCAGAAATTCTCATCAGGGCCAGGACATCAGTGGATCCCTCAGCAGCCAAATAACGTTCTTAAATACACAGCCTCTGACACCAGAATGTGGAAAAAACAACCAAAAAAAGAAGATCCTGGCAACTCTGAATCTCACATCAAGCATTTCTGAAAGTCTGAATCCTTACCGGGTCTAGCATCGCCCCAGGGGCAGCAACCAGATTCCGCTGGTGCTCAGTTGGCAAGAGTTGGAGAGAAAAAAAGAATTAACCCTGAAAACGAGCTTTTCACCATCACTTGGATTTCTGCTCCTGCAAATTCCTTGGGAAAGGGGATCAAAGGCAACCGTGCCATCTCCTGTTTTGTCACAAATCCAGTGAAAGCACCCGGAGCACCTTCCTGCCTCGAAGTGTTTACAATCGAGTCAAGAACAACACGCGTTTGACTGACACTCATTTCCTCTGGAGCCCAATCCTGCACTCCTGTGATATGCTGCCGGAGCCTGCAGGTTCTGCTGGAATTCCTTGACCCCAGAGGAAGCCTGCATCACTCCAAGGTCAAGGAATGTCCTTGACGGCTGCATGTCTTGCCGGCACTCCGGTTAGGAGTTCCCAGATCAGTGCAAGGACCCCTTGGAAATGTTTCTCCTGCCCATGCAGCAGAACTTGCCGAACCTTGGGGTGACCACCGTGGGGCCTCCAGCAGACTTCCTGCAGAGGACCCTGCACGGAATCCTATAATTTAGAGACTAGAGTTACTCCCTGGTAGTGACCCCTCTGCAGATCCACTGTCCTTCAGCCCAGGTGGTGGCTCTGCCTGAGCCACCCTGAACAGGCCACTTTGGCCCTAAGGGCAGGAACTCTGTCTCCAGGACCAGGCAGCCTCTCAGATCTGACCTCTCCGATTCCAGTGAAGGAATGAACAAATTAATCAATAAATGCAAAAGCAAGTAAGTGAACAGATGAATGAATGACAGACGAGGCAGTCATTTCTCTCTCCAGACTGTCTCTGACGCTTGCGTGGATTTCTTTCCGGAACTTTTATTCCCTGTCACGCTGCTGCTGTGAGAAGCTGGCTTGCTCTCTGGCTGGGGGTTAGGAGGGAGGGAGGGGTTTCACCCTCCGAAATCAAAGTGATTTCCCAGCCGTCACCGAGAAAATTGAGTATCTAAAGACCAAACCTTAGAACTCACAGAAGTTTGCAGAATTGCACAAACTGGTCCTTGGGTTAATATTTTTTGTTACCCCTTCCTCCTTGAGATGACTGTGTATAAAACCCATGGAAGGGAAAGAGGTCTGTGGGGTTTTTGCCACTATAGCAGGGAAGACAGAGCAGGTAATGAGAAGACAGGGAAGGTTTATACCAGAAGGAGAAGCGTTGGGGCACAGAACATCCTCCTTTCAATGACAGGAGGTCTGAGAGAGAACGTGGATGAGGGGTCTCCAACTCAAAGGCTTTCCAGGGCCCGGTGGGTGAGCTTCCAAGTTAACGGAAACTGTCACTGGAGAAGGCGTGCTCATCCCAGCAGGGCCACTGCTGCCTGGTTTAGGACCCTTGCAGGCCAGAAACCCAGCCGATTATATAAAATTTACAGGTTTCAAAAACATCAGCCAATTCAACTTTTAAAAGCTCACACAGTGGGTCCAAATTGGGAAGCCAAGATAAAGTTGGTGGTTCCAAACCAAAACTCAGATTTGACACCTTTAGAAGAGACCAGATGCATCACCCTAGAGGTCCAATGGGAGCAAAAGATTCAGCCTAAAAAGAGGCTCATTTAGGGCCAGTGTCAGGAACTTATTTCTCCCCATGTAATTGTCTATCTCAGAAGGCAGGGAGTCCGCTTGGAAAATGGACAACCAACTTGGAACTGGCAGACAGGCTTATAAACAAACTGTAAAACCTCTTCTCATAAAGGCTCAAATTGTGCTAAGTTATCAGCACGTGCCAGATCATATTCTAAGAGCGTATATCTGAGTAATACTTTCATTCTGCAATTAACCTTCGTGAACTATATGTATCACTGTTCCCCAAAGAAACGACTCCGTCACTCTGCGCTGAGCAACGGCTGAGACTTACAGGTCAGACACTGCATGGAGGACAGTGGCCCCGCCCCAGAGGGAGGGATGGGGCTGGGGAGGGGGCGCTGGGAGGGCAGCAGCAGGGGGACCGCTCAGCCGGCCCTGAGGGTTTGTTCGGTCAAGTATCGGCAGGATCCCCAGAAGGCAGGAAGGGTTGAAGGTGCAGATGGGCTCGGCTCAGATGAGCTTTTGGAAAGATCTTTTCGCCTACAAGTGCGGCCATGAGGAGACGATGGTACAGTGGCTGCGGAAGACTGTTAGGGTGGGGACCTCCTCTTCTTGTTTTCACCCCGGGCTCTACGTGGAGCCTTGCCCGCCCGCAACAAGCAGAATTAAACGTTGCTCGATACAGGAAAACACAGCCGATTGGACGACTCACCTTCATGCTGGGACCCTTCCCGCACACGTCACCTCTGGCCCTGGACCCCATCCCTTCTCTCTGCTACTGAAGGGCCTCTCACTCCTGTCTCCACATCCAGCCTCGGTCCAACATCCAATCTCCACCCAGCAGCTGGAGAGATGTTGGAAGATACAGGCCCTTGTTTAAAACCTTAAAAAGCCACCGCCAAGATCTCACCAGGATCTCTGGAAATCCTACCCCTCCTCCAGCTACCCCAGCCTCCTGGGGTCCCTGTAACTCCCCACCATGCTTCTGCCGCGGGTCTGTGTTCAGGGCTCCCTTGGCCAGAGATGCTGCGTGTCCAGGAATCCACGTAGCTGCCCTCTCTCTTTCCACGACAGCTTTCTTCAACGCTCAGCCTTGCAGAAAAGCTCCCCCTGACCAACCCAACTTAAAACCGTCCACCCCTACCCATGCCTCTTCCCCTGGTTTACCTCTCTCCCCAGCACCCGTCGCATCTAACCACCTGGAACAGTGCCGCCCATAGTAGGTGCTCAATGAATATTTACAAGATTTGTTTATGAGTAAATGATTTCAACTGAGTTGATACTTGCCTTTAGATCATAGTAACATAATCATTGAAGTAACATATTAAATAGAAGCGAAAGATGCTTTAAAAACTTAAGAAGCTATTTTCAGCACCTTCCATCTTTCATGAACCCCCTGAAACTCTCATTCTTCCTATCTCTTCTTTGTGACTTATGAAATCTATACACAAAAGAGTGTTTAACGTGTAAGTGCAGTTTGATTAAATTCTGCTAATAATAAAATAACCATGTACCAACTCCCAAAACAAAAATATAGGAGGCAACCCCCTCAGTTCCCCACCCCCACCAACCTCAACCTCCTTTTTCCCTCAAGAGGTCCCCACGACACTAAATTTTGTGTTAACCATCCGCTTATTTTTCTTCGTGGTTTTACCAGCTGCATTTTTGGTGTCAAACAGTAGACTTTATTTTGCCTTTTACAGAAGTTTATATAGATACGGAACCAGTTCCTTCTTTTAATTGAGTTTCTGTGCTTCATTCACGTTGACGATGAGCTGGGGTTCACGCCTTCATCTCGCCTTGTGGTGTTGTATCATATGGGAGCCCCACGATTGCTTGTCTGTTCTACATTTGATGGGCATCCTTCTTCATATCTGCCAGTGCACGTGAAAGAGATTCTTTTCCCAAATGTTACCACTTTCTGTGGGTGAAATGCCACGAATAGGTCAGGAAGCACCACCTTCCAGCTATACCATCCACTAGAGTGGTTATTTAAATTTAAATTAATTAAAATTGAATTAAACTTAAAACTCACTTCCTTGGTCACACTAGCCATATATTAAGTGCTCAGGAGCCACAAGCAGTTGGTGGCTATCGTACTGGAAGGGCAGACATAGAACATTTCCATCGTCACAGAAGGTCCCTTTGGACACCTGAAGCCTACAGGACGTAAGTAGGAATGGAAGGGCTCAACCACGAGGGAAGCAAATATTCAACTCTTCTAGGAACACCAGGCTGCTAGTAGCAGCTGACACTCTCCCCTGGTGCTGTGTGATCCGTGCATCCCAGTATACCTCGTGGTCCTCTGAGCTTCTGCCTTCTGCCTTCTATCTTTTGCCTGATATTTAATATTCTTGTTTATGAAGACCTCCCCAAGGTCATGAAGATACCCTCCTATGAGTTTTATGTTTTGCCACTTACATCCTAAATCCTCTTGGAACTGAATTTTTGCATGTGATATGAAAACCCGTATTTTTCCATATATATGGATATATATATATCTCCAGTTGTCCCAAATTGCCAAATTCAGTGATTTCACCTGCCCTATCATAAATCAAGCTCCCATACATGTGAGAGTTAACTTTGGAGCTCTCTATTCTATTCCACTGGTCTACTTGTCTATCCGTGTGCCAGTACCTGGTTGGGTCTTTTATAACTTAAAGTGAGTTTTTCTGTCTGTCAGATCAAGCTCCTCCATTTTATTTTCTTCTTCCAAAGTGTTTCGTCTCCTCTTGGCCCTTCCCTCTTCCCTATACCTTGCATAATTAGTTTGTTGTCTTAAAAAAAGTATCCTCTTGGCATTTAGATTGGAAATTCATCAAATCCGTACATCAGCTTGGAGAATTACATCTTTCGAATATTGTCTTCCACTTTGAGAAATATGTTTTTAATTGAGTAAAGTTTTACAATTTCCTCCATAAAGGGCTTATCCATATTTTATTAAATTGATTCCTTGAATTGAATTTTGTTTGCTATACGTAGACTGTTACCTCCATTTCCTAAGAGCTTTTGTTGTTTTAAGGAAATGCAACTGCTTTTTGTATTTTGGGGCCTATTCTATCAGTCTTACTAACTTCTAATTAATTCTCATTTTTTTGTGGATTTTTTTTAATGTAGACTATTATGCCATCTTCAAGCAACGAGAATTTTATTTCTTCATTTGCAGTCTTTATACTTTTGTGTTTCTTTTCCTCCTTATTTATAACACCTTCAGTGCAGAGTTGACCGCCTTGGTGACCGAGCACCCTCTTCAGAGCTTCCTTCTAGACTTAAAGACACTGCTTTCAACATTTAGCCAGTAAGTATGATGTTCACTGTGTAACTTTTTAGATGCCCTTTATCATATTAAGACAGCTCTCTTTGATTCCAATTTAGCTATAATATTTTTATTTCTGATGAAAACGTGCAGAATTTTATTCAAAACAGCACGTGCATCCATTAAGACTATATGGATTTTCTCTCTTCTTTAGTTGATGCGGTGAATTCCATTGACTGAAAAGCCAATCTTGCCTTCCGAGAGTAAACCCAACTCCCTCGTGGTGTATTGTATGTTTTATGTGTTGCTGGGATTGTTGTGCTGGTAAATTTTAAGCATTTTTGTATCTGTGTTCATGAGTGAGGCTGAGCTGCAGTTCTGTTTGCTTTTCTGTGGTTCCCGATCTGTCTTTGCCTTCAAGGTGAGGACCTTTTCACAAAACGAGCTGAAGATTATTCCTTCCTTTTCATTCTCTGTTAGACTTTGAAGAAGATAAAATTATTGGTCCCTTAAATATTTGATAGAACTTCCCTTTCACATCATTTGGTTCTACTGCTTTCTTTGTGAAAAGATTTTTTAACCACTGGTTCAATTTCCTTAATGGTTAACAGAACTAATTCCTCTGGAATCAGTTACAATAAGTTACATTTTTCCTGGTACTTAATTCATTTAATTGAGGACTTCAAATTTATTGGCATACATGTTTTATTCATTATATCATCAATTTAATCTCTGCATCATCTTTTTATTTCTAAAATCATTTATTTGTGCCTTCTTTCTCTATTTTTCTTAATTAACTTTGAAAGAGTTTTGCCGTTTTATTAATCTTCTCAGACAATCAACTGTCGGCTTTGTTTGTCCTCTCTTGACTGTATGTTTATTTTCTATCCCATTAATTTCGGAAACTCCTACTTTTCTCTGCCTGCTACTTTCCTCGCGTTTAATCTGCTGTTCTTTATCTCTGTTCTTAAATTTAGTGTCTCATTAATTTTCATTCTTTTTCTTTTCTAATCGAAGTAGATTTCCTTCTTTTTATGGTTGTGGCTTCATTCCACATACCATGATACATGGATGTCTGTCATTAAACACTTCTAAACAGTTTATCATTTTCTTTCTATTTACTTTGTGTCCCGTAAGTTGTTCAGAAGTGTGATTTTAAAATTTCAAATGTATGACTTTCTAGATACATTTTTGATAGAGATTTCTCAGTTCATTGCCATCTGGTCAGAGATGGTGGGGTACTGCATGTGGTTCTTTGAGCGGCAGCTGGGGCTGCTTTAGGCTGGAACGGTGGTTCATAATCTGGACTGCCTATGCGAACCCCTTTGGTAGATTTAAAGAGTCCTGCTCCCCAGGACAGACTCCGTTTCATGGCATCACCATGCCTGACATCACTTGCTTTTGAAACACCTCAGGTGATTCCAACATGAAGCCACATTTGAGAATTAGTGCCATACATGTGGTGAACTTCAGAACTATTCCACATGTGCTTCAAAAGGACGTGTATTTTTCCATTTGGGGACAGAGTGGTACCTAGTTCTAAATACATCCACGAGGTCCCTCCCATCTTCCATTACCTCTTTAATCGGGGTGTGTGGATTTGTCCATTTCTTCTTGCAGTGCTATAAAGCACTCCTTCACATTTTGAGTCCTAGCTCCATATTATATTTTATATCTAGAACTATTACATCTAAAATTATTATATCATTTTGAGGCCTTTTTTTGTAGTGAAATGACCATCTTTTAACTCCAGTGAGTCTATGTCATCTGATGCTAACATGGCCACCAGCCCATTTTGGGGAGAGTAGTTAATGTTCTTTTCTTCTGTGCCCTTATGTCTATTTTAAACATATCACTATCTAATTTTTACCAAATCAATACTAAGCCCGAATGTCAGTTTAGTGTCTGTTTCTCTCTTGCACATTACAATAAAATTAATCTGCCTTTAAAAAAAAAAAATTTCAGAAGTCAGGCTCTTCCCTAATTTGAGCTAAATTGTTCCCAGTAGTCAAAATTAGCATGGGATATTCAACAGAGTTCCAAAATGCGTGGTCTCCATCACCACAGTCCCCCAGTTAGAGGACCTGGAAATAATCATTCCTTTACTAAATAATACAAACTTAACTCTCTTTGTCAAATTTGTAAAATCATTAAGGTGCTCATTAACTGCACAGCCACTACAACTTTCAAAACAGCCACCTTTTACTTTAGTGGGCATTTAAAAAAATTAATGTAAATACAATCCTCGGTGATTGAAGGAGCACGGCGAACGCTGACCCCTGGCAGATTCTTCACAGCGAGTTAGCAGCCTTTCAGGGTCCTGGTCCTCGTAAGTCCATCTCTTAAGCCTGGGGGAGACTGTGGGTTGTGCGTGAGCTTTAAATCAGCCGGTGGAATGCTCTTCAAGGGTACAATTAGTGTGAGCGCAGCCAAGACTGTATTTAAGAAGTCAGAGTTCAGACAATTCTAAACTTGAAAATGCTTTTACACGCCGTCATTCAAGGCCTCAATTTTTTTTTTTTTTTTTTTTTTTTACGATTAATAAATTGTTTTCAAGGCACCTGTTGCCAATACCTAATTTTCATTGAGCGGTTTTCTAGAGAATGTGGCCAAGTGTCAGTGTATAGTTCCTGCTTGATGTTCCGTATAATTTTTAGGATATTCTGAATGGCATGTGCTAATTATTTAGTACAATAGCTAATTTTATGGCGCTGAAAGACTGTAACAGAAGGGCTGTAATTACTTATAATAGGAATGTCTCGTTTTTTGTTAAGACCAAAGTGTGGGAGGCAAAAAAGAAAATAAAGGATAATTTTACACTCTCCTAAGAAGAATGAAATAGTTAATATTTTCAAGACTTTGTTACTAGTAACACTGGAAGACTAACCATATGTCCTAGACTTCTAAGGAAAACATTGTAGCTTAAGTGAAATTTACAGCAGTTTCCGAAATCCGTGTTTAGATTTTATTTCCCAAAGCAGATGAAAATCCTTTCTAAATTGCGGCTTGTGAGACAGTTTCCAGTATAGCACACATCTTCTTGAGAAAGGGGGGAGAAAGGTTTTCCAGATTTTTATTAGCAAAGGAGCCTTATTCGAGGTACATAGAAATAATAATGCATGTTGCTTAGAAAGATGCCTGTGGCAGCCGCGTTCCCCAGAACACACACATTCATTCTCACCACAGCCTTGTCAGAAGGGCAGAGAGGGAAATCGAGGCTCAAAACCCTCCAAAATTAGCACCAAGGGTCTTAAACTATTCATACCCTTCCACACAGGAGTTCCATTTCTAGGGACCTACACCAAAAACCAGTTGTGCGTGCGGTGTGCGATTCATGCATCAAAGAAGAGGTTTCCCTCAGCACTTTTATAATCACGAAAAATGAGAAACCATCTAACTATTCAGAGACGGTTTTATTAGATTAGGACACACCCAACCCAGGGATCCCAAACTGGCATTAAAATTATATTTTAATATCTATGAACTGACAAGGGAAGGCTCATGACTTAATATTAAATGCACAGACTGGGACACAGAGCCAAAGAAAAAAGTGGAAAATTAATATTATATATGAACATAGCAAAAGAAACTGCTTAGAAGGAACACATCAGAACGTTAGTAATTATCTTATGTTTATTGTGTTTTTTATCCTACCATAAACTTTTTTCTAGTTTCCGATAAGAAAAATAAATATTATTTTCAAATATAAGCATTAAAGAGTCATCTTGTAGTCAAAGGCAAAGAGGTGAACCGGACTCCTGCACCCTCCCCAGGACCCATCGTTTCCAGAATCACAAGGGTCCATGGACTCCTCCCATCTGCGTGCATCCCAAGGCTGCACCCTTTATGTTTCTTGCCATTTTCTTTCTCCGAACTCCTCCCTCACCTCCCAGCACTGTTTCCCTAATGTCAGCCCTTTGTCTCCCTCTCTACCTCTCCGTTCCTTGCTGCTTCTCTTTTCTGGACTCAAGTCTGTGCACAGTCCCATGCTGCTGGGGAACCCAGAGGATCGGCCGGGCTCTCCTAGGAGAGACGTGGGGGTGGGGAGAGGCCAGCATCGCCCACCCCCGCACATCAAGGTGTCTGTCGACTCCTCCCCCGACCCATCATTAACGATTTGAACATATTCATCAGCAGCTGCCAAGACCCACACTATTAAGTCTGACCACAAGGTCACTTCTAACTGTCAAGGTCAAGAAATTAAAAGTGAACTAACAGGCCAAGAGAACTTCAGATCCACCTAGATCAAAAATTCAATTTCTTGTAATGACATAATGGAAAAGAATAAAATATATATATATATATATATATATATATATATATACACACACACACACACACACACATATACAGCTATGTATATGCATAACTGAATCACTCTACTGTACACCCGACACTAATATTGTGAATCAACTTCATTTCAATAAATTTTTTTTTAAAGGCAACCATGGTCTGGAATGCGGGCCAGACATACAGTGCAGACTTCAGTTAAACGAGGAAGCAACCTATTAGGGCTTTTCTAATCAAGTGGCTGCCATCCGAGGGCTGGCTCATCCCATGGGTTTGGAACGCTTCTACTGAAATCCTGGACTAAAGTTGTAAGGTGAAAGAATAAAATAAAATATAAATAAATAAATAGCTCTACCATTACACACATGTGTATAATACATGTATACATAATGGTGGCCTGGGAGGGGACAGTCAGACTTGGGTGTCTGCAGCAGTGAGGTGAGCTGCTGGGCGCATCGCAGGTGCTCCTGGTCCCCGGAAACCGGAGGCGGCTGGGCAGAGCCCTGCCGTCAGCTCTTCCATGGGGCGCCCTAAGCCACGTAACATATCTGCCCCATCTGCCTTATGGTGTGCTCAAGGAACATTTATTGAGCACCTGCTGTGTACCAGGTGCACGGCACCCAGCAGGGCACAAACAGATGAGGTCCCTGCCCTTGTGGAGCTGACATTCCAGCAACCTCAGAGACCCGTTCACGTTGGCTACAGTGCCAGGCGGCAAGTGAGGCTTTGAAAAGAGCTCATGCCAGCCCAGAAGAGATGGACAGAGACCCCAGGGAGGGAGCCGTCTTGGAGCATCGGGGAGGCGCTCTCTGCAAAGGCCATGCTGACAAAGACCTCAGGTAAGTGGGGACCGTGAACACTTTGCAGGTAGAACATTTCTACCTGTTTCTATTTTGAAGGTAGAGTGGAAGAGATTTCCTAATGAACTGAATCAGCATTGAAGGGGAAGAGGAATCAGGACGTCTGGGGTAGACACAATGGGACCATGAACGAGAAAGCAATTTACCAACCGTGAAGCACTCAACAGCGGGTCAGCCCCAAGCAAAAAGCCTTTGCAGAGAGTGACTGGCAAAGTGTCACTGAGCAATGAGGAGCTTCCCCTGCCTGCCCCTAGCTATCTGACCCGTGAGGTGACAGGGCTGGGCTCAATCACCATGACGACGAGGACAGTGATGAAATTCCTGCCCACACCTGCACATCAGCCCACGGTTTTCCACAGCATGGCGCCTCCACTTTCCAGTTTCTTTGCCACGACCTTATGGGTGGGCACCCCCTTCCGAATGCTCTACGGGAGGTTTCCTGCAAGGCGGGGTCCAACTGGTGGCCTCTCAACTTTGAGCATGATTTAATTCAAAAACAAGTGCTTGTTCTCCTGTTTTCTTCTACTGTTTTAAAAAAAAAAAAATGTGCTGCTCATTCTTCTCATTTGATGTGACTTTGTAGGGTGTGCTCAGAGAGCCGTACTCCATTCAGCGGCAGGATAAAGAAGAAACAGATGAAATGACTGATTCTGAATTTTAGACTAAGAAACCTGCCCACACTTTAAAAGGAGGAGATGGACGCCCAGAAGCTGAAGGCCCAGCTGAGCAGCAGAGCCAGAATTTAACCCTCTTCTCCCACACACAGGGCACGTGGCTGTCATCATGCACACGGTTTCGCCCAAAGAGGTGGGATGATGTGATCAGTTTAAATCAAGGTGGTGCAACAGAAATCAGGGCAGTTCTTTGAATATTAAAAACCACATTTCTAAGGGAAGTGTTTCTATTCCCTTCTCTATGAGCTCCTTCCTTCCTCCTCTCATTTACTACGGAAAGATCGCACTGCAGCCCATAGAAAAATCCTTGTCTGGAACCACTGGCATCTAGATTTCATTTTCCATATCTTTCCCACAAATCACCATCCATTTGCTTGTAAAAATTACTCTGAAAACTCCCATTTTCTCCCTTTTTTATTTCTCCCCTGTTCTAAAGTTGCATTACTTGTTGTTAATAAAAACGGCTACACCACTCAGTTAACTGCTTTATTATCAATTGCTATTTATGGCAAACAAGCCTTCGGTTATTGTGTTATTTAAAAAGCAGTTGGTAATGTGCTTCTGAAAAACAGCTCTACAAAATAGTTTATTACTGTATTAATTATATGACTCCTGAACCCCAAAACAAATGTAATGATAATATGAAATCTGCTAGCCAAATGCAGAAGACTGTGTGTGATGTTTCCTCGTCCGATGTGCCAATAATATAAATAAGTTTGTTTTGTTAGGCAGGCATCTAAACTAGCAGATTCACTTCCAAATAGCCTTAATATTTATTATAATGCCAAAGTAATGTCAACATTATTTACAGATTATGAAAAATCATTTAAGGCTTGAGCAAACTTGCTGTTGGACTGTAACAAGTTTCCTAATCACAGAAATATTTATTGTGGTGCAGTCGGCACGGATTCTACTGTTTCCAATAATGAGCAAATACGATTACGTTTTAACTGTTTTAAGTCTTGTCAAAATATTTTTCGGTAGGACTGGAATCTCCCGATGTACTGAGCAACACTATTGATTATACTGTGTAGTGGGTATAACTTCACCTTCTGTATCCGAAATCTTAACGGTAAATTGTTAGCTTTCCGGAAGAGCAAATAAATCATTATACTAAATATAGGCTGTCAGGTTAGTTCAGTGCTTAGCACAACCTTAAAAATTAGGCGTCTGATCCGTGCTTTTTGTAGAGCTGCTACTTTATTTAGCAACACATTAAAATAAAGACTTTTTGATTGGCTCGGCAGGAAACAAAGAAAGTAAAGCCAAGAGATAAGAGGTATTCAAACATTTTTAAAAATCACACAATGCTCTGAAAAAGAATATTTATCTATGTAGAACTGAATCACTTTGCTGGACACCAGAAATTAACACAACATTGTAAATCAACTATACTTCAATTCAAAAAAAATTACACAATGTTGAACATTAAAAATGAGCTCTGTTTGAGTATCTTGGTCTTTGGGGTCTTTCATGGGGGAGGTGTTCCTTATCAAACATCCAGGGGAGCCTGTAAAAGAAAACAGCTCATCTCCAAGGTGGTCTGCCGCACAACCAAACCGACCTGCCAAGGTCAGCGGTGTCAGAGAATTTCGCTTCCATCACAGTGGGCTTGACTCGCTCAGGTCGACACAGCCAGACTCCCTTCTTCCTTCCTTTGACTTTACAATAATTATTTTCATGTTTGTTTGTTTTGCTTTTCGAACCTCCAGAGTCACATTCCTTAGTGCACAGTTTTCACTGGGTTCAATTCTTCTTTAAGACAGTCCAACCTGTTCAGTTTTAAAGATGTCTTAATTAGTCTAATCCTGATTGGGCTCTTTCCAAAGCTCCTGTTGGCAGAGTCAGATTTCAATTAACATTCCACTTCCATACTGCAAATGCCCTTGCTCAGAATTTTTTTTTTTTTCCAATGTGCTATTTTGGATGCCACCTCTCTTCAGCTTTATTCTGCCTCTGAAATCATACGGCTTCTCAAATGTTTCAAGGCACCAGGCCCTCGGAGGAGTTCTGGCAATGACTCTTCACAATTTTCAAGAAACATAATTCTGTTGACCGGCATCTTGTTCCCACGATTAGAAGCTTCGAGAGGACGAGGGAGGCACATTCTTCCGGTCCTTCAAAATCAGGCATCAGGCCCTGTCCTTTATGGATGACAGAGGGTTTAAACCAAGGACATGGGCATACAATTCTGGCTTAGATTTAATAAGCAGCTAGTGAATAGGTGTAAACCGATCTCAAACACGTTAGTACCTGAATCCCATCAGGTAAGCATTATTTGTGCCCATTTTACAGATGAAAATGCTGAGAATTCAGATTGCTTAACTGATTCCCCCAAGACTACAGAACCAATCAGAAGCATTTGAGATTAGTTGGTCTTCCATTTGACCACACTGTTGTGACCAAGTAAACAAGCCTAATTTTAAAAAAAATTCAAAAAGATGAAAACGAAATGAGTAGTGCTATGCTTGTCCACCAACAACTGAGAGATGCGACACGGGGCGTAAGCAAATGCCCTGAACCACTTTGGCTTTGGAGGTAACACCAGAGCTTGCTTTCATGAGCGCCCCCCCACCCCCAATTCCTGAGTCAGATGCCTGAGTTTGGACCCTAGCTCCATGACCTTGGACAAATGCACTTAACTTCTCAAGACTTCAGTTAATTCGTCACCAATATGGGAACTGTAATAAAGTTTACTCCATAGGGTTGCTCTGAAGATTCCACAAGATAATCCTCTCAGAGCTCCTCACACACGCCTGACACACAGGACGCGTGACAGCTCCTTGAACAACTGTTATCTGTAGACAATGGCTTCTCAATCTCAGCACTAGAGACAATCTGGGCTGGAGAACTCTTTGCTTGAAAGGCTTTTCTACGCATTGTAGGATGTTTCGCCACATCCCTGATCTTTACCCACGAGATGCCACTAGGACCTCCTCCAGTTGTGACAACCATGGTGTCTCCAGGCATTGCCAAATACTCCCTGGAAGACAGAGTGAACACTGCTGTGATGCGACGCTGCAAAGCTGCTCTGTCCAATATGGTAGCCAGAAGCTACACATGGCAACCGAGCACCTGAAATGTGGCCAATGTGCACACAGTGAAATAAGGGTCTGCATATACTGGGCTAAATAAAATCTATTATTAAAATAATTTCACCTCTTTCACTTTTTTTTTTACTGCGGCTCCTAGAAATCTAAAAATTACACATGTGGTTCGCATTAGACTTCTGAGGGATAGTCTGCGCTGAAGGATTCGACCCCACTTTTAAGGAGATGACTCTGGACAGCTATCACAAGCCTGCATCCTCATTTCTACTTGGCCACCAGACATCTCCAACTGTCTGGCGGCTCATGGTCCAAGTGGGCAGGTTGGCCGGAAAACTCATCAACTTTTCTCCATCCCACCTCAGTCAATGGAACCGTCTTCATCCTCCCCAGCAACTAAAGCACATACACCTGATATCATTCTCAACGTGTCCCTCTTACTCATCCCTCATCCCTGACCAAAACCCAGCATTTCATTTCCCAGCCTGGCTCAGGGTTCCAAATGTGAAAAAATAAAGAATCAAAGCAGTGTCTATGGAGAAAAACTGGAAACAACCTAAATGCCAATCGTAGGGGACTGGTGAGTAAATTACAGTCCATCATGACATTCTGATACCGTACAGCTGTTAGAATCACAGGGGAGAACATTTCGCAGGAAGCATATTCATGCTGTGCACAGAGAAGGAAACAGATCCGGCCGTGGTACCAAAAGAATGATCTTATTTTGGCAACAAAAGTTTATCGATCGATATCCACATGGATGGAGGCATGAAACAGACTAGCTATATTAATAGCAGTTTGTTCTGAGAACACAGATGAATTGTAGTTTAATTTCACAATTTTGTTTTGCTCCAAAGTTTTCTAAAATGAACACATATTACTTCTACAATAAGAAAAAAAGAAGATACATATGAAGAAAAGAAGAGGGAAACTTGCCATCTTTATTGTTATCCAGCGTAATTCTACCAACGTGTGGGGTGGCTGCATCAAAAGCACTGCGGGTTGTGAAGCCACTTTGTAAATACAGGGACTGACCACTGTCACCCAGACATTGGCATCTGATGCCCACAGCAATGCCGTCACCCAGGGGACATCGGGTGATGCCTGGAGACATTTTGGTTGTCACAACAGGAGAAGATGCTACTAGCACCTCGTGGGTAAAGGCCAGGGATGTGGCCAAGCATCCTACAATTTACAGGGCAGCCCCCCAGGCAAAGAACTATCCAGCCTCCAATGTCAACAGGTGAGCTCACTTTGACCAATGTCACTGTCAAGAGACAGTGTCTACAGCTAACATTTATTCAAGAGGCCATGTTTACGTGACCAAAGAAATAGTTACTCATGAGTTACAAGTCCAGATCAAAGCCTCTAAGTGTCCCTGGCTGCATGTGCCTGACACCAAACATTCCAATTAAAACAGAAATTTGATTAGTTATCCAATTACTGACACGCACGAGGTAAGACAGTTTGCTGGAAATAGCGTGGTCACCCACAGGTGAGATCGTGAAGGGGAAGTAAACAGAAATTACCTTCTCACGCTCAGAGGCGACGTCTGGGTCTGCGGTGGGCTGGGAGGGCACAGCCATCTGCTGAGAGCGGTCCTGCTGGACCTGTTCTGTTGAGCGTCTACAGTTTTGAACACGGTTTGTCTGGCGCCCTTCACAAGCACTACATTAACTTGGGTTCATTTGAAATTCATCATTTCCAAAGAGATACAAGACACTGGAGGTTTAGTTTCCAGGATTTTAAATGTCAGGCATCCAAAATGCACTGTGGAGACACAGCATCTGGAAGGCGATGTTTCTGAAATTTATCTACAAACAGGAGCATCTCCCCGAGCTAGGCTTTTTCAGAAAGAAAAAAAAAGCATCCCTTGGAACACACAGGGCCAGAACTCTGACGGGCCTGCCTTTGCAAAAAAAAAATAGAACAGTTCAAGTTAAAAAGGAAGTATTTGTTTGAGGATTGACCTCTCAAAAGCACAAGACCAGCCAACCAATGTGGAGCGGAAGTGCTCACCAAGAGAAGAGTTCTCCTTCCACACTCGAGGAGAATTAAATGCCAGGCTGCAGCCACACCGGCCTCCTTGCTACTCCTCAGCACCCCAGGCGCACTCCGAACTCAGGGCCCATGCTTTGACCTTCCCTTCTAGAATGTTCCTCTCCTGGATTACTACTTGGCTCCCTCCCACAGCCCTTTACAGTTCTACTCCCTTCTGCCCTGACTCCACCCTTTTACACCTCAGTCTGTCCCTCCCAGACCCCCATCCCTCAGCATTCTCCACCGCCTTACACTGCTCTGACTTTTTTTCTCACATAGACACAATGACACACTAATTATGCTTGTCATTTATTGTCTTTTCCTACTTGAAGAAGGTAAGTTCTTGGAAGGCAAGGTTTCTTTCAGTCACTGGGCTCCCGAATGCCTACAACAGTGCCAAGGAATTTACTGAACATCTTCTCTGTGGCTCAGTGTGAAACAGCACCCCTGAAACTGATTTCATCTCCTTAAAACAGGTGGTTGATTAATCAGACCTATTTTACAGAGGCAGCACTACCACATGTGCAAGACAGAAAGCCATGTCTCTAGGATGACCCCGGGACCAAGAACCTTCAGTCTACGGAACTCACAGAATAGAGGTGATGCCACAGGAGCCCGCTATGAAGTAAGAAGTTCTTTGATAAGGAAAATCCGGTTTCTGGCAGCTGAGTATCACATATGGACCAATTCAAGACTAGACAATCAACTTACTTCCCTAATGCCTTAAATTTCACTCAGAACCCAGGATCAAAGAGACAGATTTGAGCCCTGTCTCCTGTCTCTTTGCCAGTTGACCTCACAATAAAGCTCTTTCTTTTCTCAGAAGCCAGTGCCATCCTATTGGTGTCTATGTACCTTGATGCTATATGCATCAGGCAGTAAGCACTTGCTGGGTAACAAATGTGATATTCACAGCAGTAGGAAGAAAACAGCATAAGCACCTGCTGCCATGTTTAAGAAAACTACAAGCCAAATGAACAAAGGAAATTGTCCAAGGTGTTTAGACCAGCTTGAGACAGTTTCTGTTGCTTGCAACCAAAAGCCATCTAACCTTTGAGACCCCAACTGTCAGTGCTGGTTCCCATGGAATGCTGTGGGAATTTGGGGAGGGGTGAACATGAGTGTAGGGCAAGTCTTCATGGATGAACCATGGATTCTCAGGCCATGAGGAAGCCAGGGGAAGCACCAGTCTCTTACTGAATGCCTGAAATTCCCTCTTCCTCTTCACCACCGAATATTGAGCAGCTCAAATGATCTACTCCTCTGAACCCACTCCAGGACTCCTCTAGCCCTGGTGAAGTCTGGCCCCTGGAATGGAAAAGCAGAATTCCAGGTGAAGTTTGGTCATCACCACTCTGGGACTGGGTGATGTGTCCCATTCATGCAGCCCTGCCGGCGGCGTCCTGCCCAGCCCACCAGCCCCGAGAGGATCTGCCCAAGACCACTGGAAGGGTTTCCTGAGCACAGCAGACAGGTGAGACCATTGCCTTTGAGGGAAATACAGCAGGGGGCAGAGGAATGAGCTCAGAGCCAGGGTAGATGCCAGGCACCGGGGTTCTAGCCCCAAGGCTGGAACAGCAGGAGCAGAAGAACCGACACCAGGAGAACTCAGACACAAGCTTGAAGTCTGAGTGCCCCGCAGGGAGCAGATGTGTGGTCTTAGGTGGTAGACTCAGCCTTCTGAGCCTCCATTCCCTCCCTCTTCACAAGGGGATAGTAGTCGTGGTGACCTCATAGATTCTGCAGGGTTTAAATAAGGGAATATGCACAGATCAAGGAGATTGCAGTAAGCACTGTCTCTCACTGACGACTATTATTATCATGGCAGGGGGTCCACAGTGCGATGTCTCAGAGAGAAAAACTAAGTATTAGGAAAAACCATCAGACGAGTATCAAAGGAGAATCAACAAAGGGATGCCACAGCGCTCCTGGAGCACCTGGGAGGTGAGTTAACGAGGGTGGCCACGGACAGGAAAAGAGTGATGGCCCACGGACAGGAGTGGGCGACAGATTAGAGGTTGAAGATGAGGGAAAGGTAGAGTTTAAGAAAGAGCAAATCAAAGACCGCATCCCTTCATCCTGTTCCAAAAGCCTATTAGCAAATTACATCATCATCACAAGGTCTGGCTCCTGTACAAGGTGAGCTGGGTAAGAGACGGAAGCTACCTTGTTAGTGGGCAGACTTTTCAATGCACCAAATGGTACCTGGGGACCAGCAGATGCTCAATAAATGTTGTTGAGTAGATTTATGAATGATTTGTGTGTGTATATAGATATAAATATCAATGCAGATGTTTAGGATATATATAATATTTATAGTAACATATATGCTATAAACATCATATATGTATAAATACATACACGTATGTATATGTGTAGAATATCTACATACATACACACATAACCATATATTATATATAGTTAACATTTATATATAAATTTAAAAAATATTTAACTTGTTCACAAGGATTTGAAGCTTACTGTAAGAAAAATACACACATGAACTAAGACAAAAAATGAAAAAAGAGAGTATAAAGATTCTGCATTTAGGAAAAAGCAATGTGCCAAGAAGCTCCCTTTTTCAGGGACAATGGATGTTCTTGAGCCTCCTGCTGGCCAAGGTGATGAAGGAGACCCACAGTATTATTAATTCCCATTGCCCCACCAATAAGCCTACAAGTTAATCTGGAAGAAAAAAAAAAGTGTAGGGGTGCATATAATTCAGCTCTTCACAAAATGGGGGGCTAGGTTATCATCAAGTTTCCAAGAAATACAGAAGTGTTCTGTAATTTGATTTCTTTTTTTAAAATCTCAAAATCTTCTATAAAACTCTAGGGTATGGCATGAAATGAAAGCTCAACATAGGCATCTCCCCACTGCCAATCACGGTGTTTTTAAAATTTATGAACAAAGGTGTTTCTTTTTTCTGCCAGGGACTGTGACTTGGAACTCCCGGTCCCAGGTCATCACTCCACGGATGGCCAGCTGACAACACGCTTCCACGGGAAAATCCTTCTGGAGAACTTTTCCCACCCTCTAGTCTCCATTTGCCTGAAGTCAACTTGTCATTACCAGAGCTGGCAGAACTTCACTTTGCACAAGTAGGCAATTCAGCATCCACTGAGGCATCTGAGTGTGCACGGTAAAATATGGCAGGAGTCGAATGTGCCAAAAATTTGTTAAGATCTGCTGCTGACCTTCATCACTGTGTGGGTGCTCTTGTTGCCTCATCCAGTCAGTCAAAAAACCGCAGCTCTCTGACGAGGTGGCACAGGCAGCTGGGTGCTGGGTGCTCAGGGGGACCTCCGCGCCCTCAGCTTGCTCTCAGTCTAGACCAGGATGGGCAGAACATGCGGGAACAAGGATTACAACAGAGAACAGGCAAAGCCCTGTGGGTGCTTCAGGGAGCAGGGAGATGGCCTCCCACGATGCGTCACCCTTCTTCCTGCGGATGCTGTGAATGAACACGGGGGCGGTCCCCACCTGCGCGCTCACCCACCGACAGAGGCAAGGTCTCCCCGGAGGATGGAACGCCACTCCGTGTGGAGTAATTAAAAGAAACAATGAAAAAGGCCCGCCCGCCCCCTTGAAAATCAGGAACCCAGACAGCGTAAATAACGACAAGGAGTGTCTTTCAGGCACCAATGACAAGCAGAGGAGTTACGTCCCCACAAAGGAGGTGCACAATGGTGAGCCTCTGGATGAATAGGGACCACGTCTGTCTAACTCGTGCAACACGCCACAGGCTGCCAAGTACCTGTGGGTGCTTAATACACGCCTTTGACGAATGATGAATACCGTCATTATTACATCTGCCATTATATTTTTTAGTGAATGAACCTTCCTTATCAATCTTTAGAATCACAATTTCAACGGTATTAATTCAGCCGTCTCCCATACCAAGTGCTTTTCTAAATTCCCGTCCTCAAACCTTGTCAAAAAACAATGCATTTGATTTTTGCCATGTCACATGCCAGTAGCAAAGAAAATTTAACTTATATGCTATCTTCTCAAATGGTTACAGCATAATGTGGCTCATAAAGAACAAAGAATTATTTTCTAGTTTCTGATCTGTGGCACTACTTGAATTTTTCACGTGATATTGAAGACGCCTTTCAAAGTGCTACTTGATATTAGCAATATATGATTTTTGAACACAAAAGCCATTGTTTCTCGAAGTAATCGCTTAAAAAGTAAAGATTTGGCTGTTGCTTGTGAACCACAATCATTTCCAATTTATTTATTTTTTTAACACTCGCTGCTTGAATCAGGGCAGGCACAAAACCAAGAAACCCACAGATGTCTTTTCATCAACACAAAATAGTGACTTTTCCTATTCTACCGGTCATTCTGAACTTGAGTTCAGTCATTAGTCTTCAAAGTCAAGTTGGGGGACCTTTTCCATCCAGCCCAAATGATCTCCTCTTCCTCTGAAACTATAAAATCTATTATTTCTAACACTTGTTTGACCAAATACACAAAAACTCTCCCTCTCTCCTTGCCTCCCTCCGTCCTTTCTTTCCCCAAACAAGGAGGCTACAGAGACTGTGTAAACAGACATCAGCTCCAAGATCAGCGATTTGGATGGGAACCTGACCATCCTGCTTGCAAAGCAGGCACATCGCGGAGGGAAAAGCGACCATCAGCGGCAAAGCAGAATCCCACGTGAGGAGGGCCACCAAAGCGGGCTGAGCAGGGTGCGAGAGGAACAAAGAGCAGGGACTCATGAGTCTGAAGGGAAGCTGGGGAGAAGGGGCATTTGAAGGCGGCTGGAGGGTGCTATGACCATTTCGCAGGCAGAGGTGATGGGGGTGGGAGGTGGGGACAGGAGGATGCAGCCCTTGGAGGTCAGGGATGGAGGCAAAGAGGAAGGCTTGAGTTGAGTCTTAAAGAATCAACAGGAGTTCACCAAGCAGATGAAGAGAAAGGAAAAGCATTCCAGAGAGAGGGAACAGTAGGTGCAAAAAGAGGGTTCTGAACATAGAACAAGCTATGACAAAGCCACCTAGATGGGCCGTCACCTGCACCTGCAAAGGAGAACATTCACCGCACAGTGTGGGACCTTTTCGGATCAAATCCCCAAGGCTGAAATTCACAGCTCTAACCGGCAACTGTGGCAAATGAGGAAGCGAACATGTAGACGCTTCCTTTGAGTGTAATTCTACAGGGGCCCAAATGAGGCTCACAAAAGAGAAATTAAACACAAGGCTGTGTGCTGGCCCTTTGACACACATGTCAACTTAGAATTTCAAATAGAATTAGAAGATTCCTCTAATAATTATAGAGGATGGCAAATAAGGTCTGGGGCAAGCACATGTGGCCGGAAGTGACTAATCATATCTTGCAAAAACAGCATCCGAGGCTGACCCTTCTCAGGATAATACTGTGGGCGAGTCAGACAGGAGGAAAGGTTCCCAGCAGTTAATGTTAAATAGTAATCCATCCGCCACACGCCCCCACCCACTCCTCCATATTCATAGGACACCATGGTCCATCCATATTCATTACCGTCCAAAGAGGTTTAAAGTAGCGAATGCAAGCTTGGAAGATCTCAGTTCTAATAAAAGTCCTTCCAGTGACGAATGCCACAGGCTTCCCCCACCAACCTCAAAATTAAACTCAGAAAGGGACATGGCAGGTAGCAGGGCTGGGACAAGTAGGACGTGCCTCCTTTGACTGGGCATCAACTGGGCGCCCGGCACCAGGCCCAGAAGGTTCCCCGTGCCAGCTCTCGGTGCCCTGGGTAGCACCCTGGCTCCACTGATAACTCGGGAGGCAGGCTCCCTCCCTGCTCTCTGCCCCATCACTGCTTCTCCTAGGTGAACTGGCCATAATAACAGTACCTACCTCAAATGACATCATCCCCGTGGCCATGGCTTTGGCCCCATGTTTTCACTCTGACTCTTGTCTCTGGTGCTTCCAAGGCGTGACACAGATGCCGCAGTCACCTGCTTGTGGGCGCCAGGTTGGTCAGCCACTGCCACTGCTCCAGGCCTCTCGGCTTTAGTCTTGGAAGCTTGGGGAACAGAGCTTAGGGACGTCCATCCCCCTCCATCAAAGGGCTCGGGGGTCTTCCTCCCTCCGAGGCCTCAGACTTCCTTCTAGAAGTGGCTTCTGCAAAGAACAGGACAGAGTTAAAACTCTTCCAAGGACAGAGCTAACTCAAACATCCCCTCTGCTGGCCCCAGCGGGTTTCAGCTTCTCATGTTCCATTTACGCTAATCTGTGAGATCCCTTCATCCTCCCTGCACCTACCTTCCCAACACCTAAAAGAAATATAAGAAATAAAACAGGGGGATTTCGAGTTTTTCAAAGTGCTTACAGACAACATAATCACCCCCATCCTCACAAGGACACTTCAGCAAGGCTAGTGTGTATTACTGGGTTTCTCCCAGTTTCATAGAAAAGAAAGTGAGACAAGAACATCTACGGAATCTGCCTAAAAAGTCACCCTGTCGTGGGAGAATATCAGCCCAGGGGCTTGGACCAGCGGGAAGGTGAGCTTGCACCTGCTGCGCCGCGGGCCAGGCAGGAGGTTTGGGAGAGGTCCTGCGGAGCGGCTGGGGGGACTATTTGGGGCCGAGCTACGACAGAGACCCTGGGCTCTTTCTACATCCTGTAAGAGTCCCAAGGGCCCGCTGTCTGGCTGGCTGTGATGCCTGTTCTCAGGGGCAAGTAAGCGGGACTGCCCCTAAGTGCGAAGGGCTAATTCCAAAATCAGACGGAACTGCCAGGGACCCTAAGACTCAATACAGGGAGAAGGGCTTTGTGGTGACACTGGCTTTCAGGGCTAGAAATGTACATATTTTAAAGACAACAAAAACAAAGACGTGGCTAGGCGTTGGGGAGGGATGTGCTGGGGGCCCAGGACCCTGACTTTTCTTTCCAGGTGTGTTTGCCAGGGTGAGGTAGGCCTGGGGTGAGAACCCAGCCCCATCCCCACCCACACTCCCCAGATTTAGACCAACGAGGGAGACCTCAGTTCCCTTTACCCTGAAACGAACTACTCTGGCGCCGAGTGGGTGGGAAGATGTGGAGCTGAGATACGCAGAGGCAGTGGCTCTGGTAGACCTTGAGCCGGAGACCCGGTTCCCTTGCCGTCTCCCCACGGTCCCGCGCCTCCCTGCGGCGCCCAGACCGCGCGTCTGCAACCCGGTCCCCAACCGCGATCGCTCGCCCGCACCCGGCCCCGTGCCTGAGATCCGAGGGAGATTAGGAGCCTGCCAGGCGGAAGGGCGGAAAGGAAACGCGAAACGAGCGGGGAAGAAAAATATATATTGAATTCAGTTAAACACACGAAAGGATGAAAACACAGCGCTCAGAAAGCCAAAAATCGAACTCCCATTTGGACTCCGCTGTGCCCCTCCCCGGCGCGCGAGCCGGCTGTGCCGGGAGCCACCTTCGGGTCCTCGGGTGGCTGGGACCCCGGGGTAGACCAGCGCCCAAGTCCCCCCACCCCCACCCCAACCTATGCAACTCTGGGGCTGGAGACGAGAATTCTCAGAGCGGGGAGAACCGAGCTTGTCAAATTAGGCTTCTGTAGAAAGAGAAAAAAAAAGTCGTAGTTGGAAAGTTGTACAACCTGGGCGGATTCCGGAACGAGCGCCCGCCCCCGCGCCGCCCGCTCTGCCCGGCCGACCGCGTGGCGCCCTCCGCAAACCGGCGGCGGCCGAGGGGGCTCCTCGGGGGTCGCTCCCTCCGCCGGGGGAGCCTCATCCCCCGGCCCCGAAACCCCGAGAGCCTGGGCCGGCGCCGGGCCCGTGCGTTCTTAGCTGCGGGGGGCGCGCCAGCTCTGCGCAGGCCGGGCGGCCCCGACGACCTGGCCTCCCGTGGCTTTTTTTCTCTCTCTGCATCCTCTTCTCGTCTCTTCTCTTTTTTCTTTCTTTCCTTCCTCCCTCCCTCCCTCCTTCCTTCCTTCCTTTCATTATTGTTGTTGTTAAGTTCTTCACAGCCACTAAGTGCGATGACCGTTCCGACCCAGAGGCCTTACCGGGGTCCTGGTCACCGCACCAGCCCTTCCGCCCCCTCCCCAGGGGACCAGGAAACCGTTGCCTCCTCCAGTCCCTCCGCTTTCGCCCGGTCATCTTTCCCCCTCTTGGCGTCAGGATTTCAAGGGCAGAGACTTTCCTCAGGATCAACAGCAACAGGTGGCGGGAGGCACCGGCACTGGCTCCTAAGGCAGGTGGCCACGCGTCCCCTTCCCGGCGACACCGACCCCTCTGTCCCGCGCAGAGCAGTGGCGCCTCCCGCCTTGGCAGGAGGGCGCACTGCCTGCCGCCACACCGCTTCCTGCGGGTTCCCGGGCCCTGCAGACCAGGGCAGCGACTTTGAGCCTTTTTGTCTGGAAGCGGACACGAGCCGGTTTACTGAAGTGACATAAAAACCCCACTTTGATTTACAAATAGATTCATACAACTGTAAGAGCTTGAATTTTTTTAAAGGGGCTTGGCTTTTTTTTTTTAAGAGAGTGCCAAACGGGTAATTCAAATAATAAAATAACCTAACACAAATAGTACAATGGAATTAAAGTGGGCCGCTGACAAAGTAATTAAAAGGGTTATAATAAATAGTCGCGGTGTATTTCAGGCGGGTGACTGCAGATTGAGGTACAGTATACCGTGTGACAAGCATCATCTTTTCATCCCGATGATGACCGTATGTCCCCATCTGCTGAGACAATCAAAAGTCTTACCTGAGACCTTTAAAATGAATAGGAGGCCTGGGGAAATAGGCCCTCTTTATCCCCCAGGTCTTCTTCACCTGCCTGGGAAAAAAGTGAGGCCAGAATTCAACCGCTTTATGTCCCAAATGGGTACACTGAGGTCCACACAGGTGTACGGTTTTGCCCAAGGCCGTTGAAGTAGTGACCAAGCCAGAATTGACCGAGTTCTCCAGACAGTTATGCCAATGGGTACAACACCTGAGATGCAGTCCCCTACTTGTGACAGAGACTCTCAGTCCCAGTCTACGGATGTGAAAACTGAGGCCGGGAGCGACTAAGTGACCATATCAAGCACTCCCGCTAGGAAGGGGCAGAACTGGGACACTACAGGTAACGCTACCCTCTTCGGCCCCTGCTGCAGGTCTGAGGGACTCCCCTAACGGTTCCCATTAGACTTGGGCTGCTATTCCAGTTAGCTGTGACTCTGTGCAGAGAGCTGACCCCCAACCTCCACCTCTGTGGAATTTAAAAGTGGCTTTTCTGAACCTCTGATGACATGCCATGGGACTTTTTCTCATTGCTGCCTCATCTCCTTCAGTGAAAACTAGCTCCAGAGCAGGGATCCTTCTAGAACCATCTCAGTCTGATAGGGGTTAAGCCGGCAGGTGTGATGGTCCTGGCGGCAGAAGCAAAGCCACGATTAATTCTGAATCCTCAGTTTCATTGTTTTAAGAGGTTCAAGTTCACAGTTTCCTGCATGGAGACTCTTCATTTTCTTGGAGCCAAGCTTAAATGCCTCTGAAAACTTGGCCTGCCATTATCTTTAGCTGTTAATGAAGCTTCGAAAACTTTACATTATGTTTACAGTGCACTTGTGTGAATTGCAAAATAAATTAGAACCCACTGCAAAGAAATTGAAGTTTTGAATAAACGGAAAAAAACCAGGGGAGAATCACTTCTTAGATACTATATGCACTCTGATATTTCTTTCTAAGGGGGGAAAATGGACTTTGGAAAAAATAAATTTTCCTTCTCAAAAATAAAACATAATCCTTGGCATGGCAGCTTGAGTTGAATAATTCTGCAAAAACGAGGTAGTGAAGAAGAAATAAGGAGAGAATACAATGTGTAAGAAAGGCATTTCTTTGCCATATAGGAAACCAGAAACACAGACAGCATAAATCATTCACACAGTTAAAAGAAACAACAGAAAACAAAATTATAATATGGCTTAACAAGACTTCTACAGCAGGTTCCAGGTAAATTGTATATTTGCTTTTGATTTTTGAAGCAACCTGTACTAAATTCGGGAGACCAAAAATAGATTTCAAAGAAGGGCATAAACAAAACCTCGCACAAGAAGAAACAGCTGATGTTTTTCAAACCTCTAGCCTAGAAGGTGCTCTTAAAATATATTCTTTAGAACATTACTACTCAGTTTTAAAAACAAGATATGTGTACTTTCTTCCTTCTGTAAATTTCATGTTTGGGGGGAAAAAAAGAGGGTTAGAAGGGCTTGAAATCTGACTATAAAAACTATTGTAAAACAGAGCAGATATGTAAGCTTTTATGAACAGAAGAAGGAAACCTTTGGTTTAAATCAGATAAATTCATTACAAAAAAAAAAACAAACCTGCCAATTCTTCATAGCAATTCAATTCTTGAAATTTTGAGAGAAAAAAAGAGGAATCTTCAGTCTGACTTCTTGAAATAATTGATCATTTGTTTTAAAATTAGGGATCCGTCTCTCAAAACAGATGCAAAAATTATATAAATTTTGATCATCCTGACATTCCGATGATACTCTTTCACCATGTCCTGTTATAAAAGCTGTGAGGGAAGAAAAAAATAGAGAAAAGAAAGATAAAAGAAATTACAGGGGGAGCATCTTCAGAAACACTGGTTTTGATCGGCATTAATACAGTAAATTTCCAGAATACCTTCACATAAATGGTGGTTAACAATATAAAATAAACAATCTTCTCTGCAAAACAAATCCTATTATATTTCCTAAGTTTTAAAAATCTGTTGTTTCCAAACCTTTCTAAGAATTTTAAGCAAGAAGGTGTATGTGATGAAGAACTACAGAAAACAACACACAAAGGTACAGTGACCGGTCGTTTTAAGGACCATTTCCGTGTCAATCCCACACCAGAAACATTAGGTTCATGGAAATGGAGGTGACAGAGGCTTGACCATATGTCGGGCTTTGTGAATAGAAAAATCAGGAAATTACAATGCTTTCTTGTTTCTTTCTTTCTTTCTTTCTCTCTCTCTTTCTTTCTTTCTTTCCTTTCTTTCTTTTTTTCTTTCCTTTCTTTCTTTTTTAATCCCATTTGTTTGAGGGTGGCAAAGAGCAGGGTGTAAAGCCAGAAGCCTTGAAGTCTGACACCAGTTCTCAGGCCCCAGCTGGATGACCTTTCTCTAGCTGCTGAATCTCACTGAAGACTTGGTTTCTTCATACAGATATAGATTTGAAAAGAATTAAGATAAAGAGAGAGGTATCTAAGTATAGATTCAGGCAGAGCTATGGCTGTGAATAGAGATATTGGAACAGATGTAGACATGGAAAGAGATACAGATATATTAGAGATAATACGGCGTTTTAATAACGGAAGCTGTCTTGCCTACTTCGCAGGCTCAATGGCAAACAGAAGGAAGAGACATGTTATTTTTTATTTTTTTATTTTTTTTGTAAATTGAAAGTGTGAGAAATATAACATCACCTCCACTGGAACGGTGCCTCGTGGTTTTTCAATGAATTTAGCAATTTGAATGCGACGTGAGTAAGAGGGTTTGGGAGAAAGTATTCTAACTGGGGTTTGCCCCCGTCTTCATTCTTCTGCGTGTTTATTCACTCCGCAATCCCTTACTTGAGGGCTTTGTAGGTAGGGAAGAGAGCTTGCTTTTCTTGACCTGCTTTTAAGTATAATTTCTAATGATCAGATCAGTCACCAACCTTCATTAAGTACCTGTCCCGAGCCAGGCACCGCAGACTACCCACGACCTCATGTCCATTAAAGACTCATCATCTCAACACTGAAGACAAGCTGCTGCTCAGTCCTTCTGGCTGATGAGGAAACTGAGACCCAGAGAGCGCACACAGAGTCCCGCAGCTGGTTGGGGGCATCTGGACACAAGCACTATCCTCAGCAGCCTTTGACCCCCACGACTTTTAAGAAAATGAATACAAAGCACAGAGATGGGGTGCCTTGATTTGTCTGCAGGCAGGCATTTCTCCACAAAGGGAAAAAGACCCAGCCATCCATCCCAGGACGTTGCTATTGCACTGGCAGAGGTAACAGAGGAGGGTCTTCAGGATGGGGATGTTCTAGCAGCCACGTTATTCCAAGTACGTACACCCATGACCACGGTCAAGGGGGAAACAGCTGTGGGCACCCCCTCGCCTGGAGGCATCTGTGTGCAGCAGACTCACACGCTGTACCAGGCGGGGTGGCTACCTCATCTGCCCTGCTTATTCTTTAGCAGAAGAAACTGAGACCCAGAGACCTTGAGTGGCCAAGGTCACAAAGCAGGCAAGTGTCGAAGCCGGGATGTGGCCCCATGAGCTCTGGCCTGTGGTCCGAGGTCAATGCTGGACATTTTTTGGAGCCCGAGTGAAGGCTGAAAACCCGGAGGGGGGTTTGCTTTTGCTTAGGTCTAGGGTCAGGAGTGGCCTAGCAGGAAGAAATCCTGCCCCCAAGGCTTCCTGGTCTCTGATTTCACAGGCTCCACTCAGGAGTGGAAGTGTCATGTGTGCTCTGATGTCCTTGCTAGAGAGTTAAAGGATGCACACCTCTTGGTCCCGGGACCGCCAGCAGCACCCACAGAAGCCAGCCCTGCTCTGCTAATGCTGCGACGCTGGGTCCGCTTGTCATCTGGGCTCTGCGGCTCCCAGTTCTTTCTGTCCCAGAGTCGCTGTATATTTTCTGAAGTTCTGTGTTCATGGTGCCATCCTGCAGCACAAATTATTACAGACCAACTCCAAGGTTCTTTGTCTAGCAGTTGCCTCCCACACTGGAGACAGAAATGTGCATGACCCTGTGACTTGGACCTGTTGGCCTTTGACACATGCCCAGCCTTGAATGTTTAGAACAATGGATCCCCAAAGAAATCAAAGAAGGCATCAAAAAAGAGAGACAAATGAAACTGAAAACATGATGATCCAGAGCCTCGGGGTCGCAGCAAAAGCACTTCTCAGAGTGAAGTTTGTAGCGGTACAATCTTAGCTCAGGAAACAAGAGAAATCGCAAGTAAGCAACTTAACCTTACCTTACACCTGAAGCAACTGGAGAAAGAAGAACAAAACAAAACCCAGAGTTAGTAAAAGGGAAGACACCGTGAAGATTCGAGCAGAAATAAATGAAAAAGAGACTTAAAAAAAAACAAAACAGAAAGGATCAATGCAACTAAAAGCTGAGTCTATGAAAAGATAAACAAAACTGATAAACCTTCAGGCAAAGTAAGCAACATTGCTAGTTCCCCAAGAGCAGCAAGAGGCTGAGCAAAGGTGAGATGCCTGACCCCTTTCTATCATCATTATTGGTTTGCCACAACGTTCCACCTCTAAGGCTGTTTGGACCCACCTACCGACACTTTGAATGTCGCCACCGGTTCCGATAAAATGAGAGGAACACGTTTTGGACTCGAAGTTAAGGAACAAAGATCTGGGCCAGCCTTTGAGTCACTCACCCTCACTTCCCTCACCTGTGAAGTGGGATGGGAACACCTGCCCTGCCTCCATTCACAGCAGCAGGGATGATGATGAAGGCACAGTTAGCATCTCTCGGGCGCTTGTTTTGTGCCAACTCAGCCTTTGCACGTTGACATCTCATTCTCACTGTTGACTGGCACTTTTGTGATCTCCCAGCTCACAGAAGAGGAGACTGAGGCACAGAGACATCCAGTTCCTTATCCGAGTCACAAGGCTGGTAAAGGGCAAAGCTGCAGACTTGATTCTAGGTCAGTCCCACTCCGAGTCCTTGTTAGATTCGAAAGCCTGTGCAAAGATGCTTCGACAAAGATGGAGGAAATGCTTCCGAGTGCTGCGGTTAGGAAACACCTTGAACATTTTTGTTGCCATAGGATTAATTTACGGCACTTTAGTGGGATCTGGAGAGCAGATCTTCAGTTTTGTCTCTATTTACTGTCTTGGGTCTTATGAACTAGAAATCTTCAAGACGCCTTCTACCACTGAAATTGTAAGTTTTTATATAATCAGATGCTGCTATTCGTCCCACCCCAGGGAGGCAGAGAGAGAGGAAGGTTTGGGGGAAACTGAAATTCTTCTTCAGACCCTAAGGGAACCAGTTAGGGAACTGATGCTTGAGTTTACGAAGGTATTGTGCACCCTAATTCAGCTTCCAAATATGCCTTTCACACTCAGACTTAATCATGTGACCTTGGGCAGGGCGTCCCACAGCATCTCTCTGTCTCTTAGCCCCGGGTCCTGCATCTCTGTTGAGAATCTAAAATTACCCATCATGCTAACCTCCCTGGATTGGATGAAGGACTCAGTGAAACAGCACGTGGGAGAGGACCCCCCAAACCAGAAAGCATGTTCTGTGCATGCTTGTTCTCCACCTCTCCTTGGGCTTTATTCCCGTTCCGTTTCCTTGGCCCTTCTTTCTGTAGCTCTCTCCGAATTTCTTTCAAAGTCTATATAGCAAAGAGGCAGGGTGTCTGTTTGGACGGCGGATTTTTTTTTTTTTTCTGCCCCTACATCCTCACTCTCTGTTGATGAAGGTCGTTCTTAAAACCGAGTTCCACCCCTACCTTTCCCTACTCACCATCCCCACCTCCAGATCCCTTCACCTTTCAGGACAGACCGAGCATCAGAAAAGTTCCAAAACAGGGGAGTACAAATACAGCTTTCCTTCAGGGGCTAGTTTTGTCTTCCTGATTATATTCTACTGTGTTTTGGCAAAAAAAAAAAAAAAAAAAAAAAAAAAGCATTATCAGCCATCTGCGGGGGGAGAAAAAACAAAACAACAATCCAAATTGTCTATCACTTTTAGGTTTTAGGGTAATAGTGGCTTTTACCTTCTTACTTTGATGCATTACCTTTGCGAGAGCGTATATCTGCTGCTCTGGCACTAACCTCCGTCATGTGCACGTTAATCAGAATAATCCTCGCAGCGCCAGTGACTGGGATTCTATCACTGGGTTATTTTCCGTAAGTGCCGGGGCAGCGTCGCCTAGAAAGGAGCGCGAACGTGGCAAAAAAAGTTTTCCTCAGAGATGTGTTTCGGAACTTCACATTGTTTTTAAGTAGAAAGGGAAGTTGCTTCACAGAACTTATCTTTTCGAAACTCAAAATTCTAATAAATAATTCAAATTTTGCTAATAAAATGATCCTGCCCCCCCCCTTCCCTGGTAGTCCCTACGAGTCCAAGAATGGGCTGCTTGGGGTGAAACGAACTTTCTCCAAAAGCAATCAGCTGCAACCTGATTACAAGGCACGTTTTAGGAAATACATCTATTTCTTTTTATTTAAAATCTGTACAAGATGCCTACAATGTGCCCGGCACCAGGCTCAGAGTTAGGGATGCCAGGCTGCTGCGTCTGATGTGTTATGGTCTGAAATCATCTCCAGAGTATTTCTTTATTAAAATTTGTTTCATAAGATGTGCAAGAGTCTTTTTCTCAGGGCAATAAAACAATGTTTCGTTAATGATGGAAACAAATTAGTGTGTGTGATCCCAGTCATTTTCACTTTAAACATTAGGCCTTCTCTTGCTGAACATTTTCACAGCAAGCTGATCGCAATTTGACATGCATACAATTTAGGAAGATTGATTCATTATACAATTTAAAAAATTCTTAAATTGCGATTGTCAAATAACGATTGTTCCGCTAAGGAGTTTTGATGTTCTGAGAGTAGCCTTATAAATCCATCCTACTGAATAAACTTGCAAAAATTTCAAAGCGAAATAAAACACTTGGCCCTGAAAAGTGAGGCTTACGACGGAGAGTTAATATAAACTCAGCGTGAAGGAGTTACGTCAAATGCTGATCCTACTATGCGTAAATCCCAAATCATATTAAGCGATTTGTCTCTTTTGTGCAAAGGGGTTGTGAAGGATAGTGTCAGGGTGGAAAAATTAACATTTGCTGAATGTCTGCCACGTGCCAGACAAATTGGGCGAGGCGCTTTCACATGCATTAGCCACCTAACCAGCAGGTAATCACATCCCCGTAATAGGAACAGAGAGGAAGCACCATTAACTCAGAGAGGTTAAACTGCTTCTCTAAAGTCACACAGCATGAAGTGGCTGAGTTACTCACCAGACACTGATCAGTCTCACCCCGAAGTCCATATTTATCCTCCCCTCTCCACCCCTTGCTGCTTCTTATCCCAAATCTACTCGATTTTATTTTTTCAGTTACAAAAATAAATGCAGCAGCATCTGGAAAAAAAAAATTGAAAAAAAAAATTTCAGTCAAAAAGCAAAAGTTCTTCCATACTCCAAACACCCATAAATAGTCCCTTCCCCTTCCAGTCTTTCTTCGGATTTTGGTGCCCTCTTGCTCACAATGTTTCAGAGAATGAGGAGTGAGTCCACTCACAAAGTCTCAGGGCAACCCTAATCGTATGTTGTCTGTGATTTTTAAGTAAAGAATTTGACCTGCTGGTTTTTAAATACCCCGACTAACTGGGCAGTGGAGTCTAGAGCACATCTGAAATCCTAAACCAGGGCGGTCTTGAAAGGCGGAAGCAGCTCCGTCCTCATGGCCTGGGCCATGTGGTTTGGGTCTGTCTCTCCTGTTCATCCTATTCTGTTTTTCACTGTGCCTCACCTACACCTTAACACTTCACTGACAATCTGCCTTTTCTCCCCTAAACACAATGGAAAGTTAATTGAATGTTTCATGCCTTCGCAATATCAAAGAAATGAAAAGAACGTAGGTTTCAACCATATTTCAATAATAAGTGCATTAATTTTTACCTTTTAACTGACACTTGTACTAATTTCCTTAAATGCTCTCTCTGGTTCTTTTTTGATCTGTCTGGCTTTGTTGGGCTGGTGATGAAGGCTTACTTCAAATGCAAAAAGATTAGCTCTCTTTTCCTTAATAGCACAATTACAGATTGTGTGATGTCTCCATCATGAAAGCCAACCGGGACAGACTTTTAAAGTCACACGAGTTTATTACAAAAGTGGCAGCAATAATTTTAATTACTTCACTCTACAAAAGATAGCAAAATTGCCCCAATTGTCTACTGGCATTTAGGAATTGTTGTGGGGAAAATGGGAGAAAAGCAGTGAGTAAGGTTTCTCCCCTCCTTTTAATCTGACTTGGGTCATTGTTTTAATAATGTGATACATGTTAACCTTGAGCCCCAATTCCAGAGACCCGAGGTATATGAGAGTCTGGGAGAAGGCAGAATAAGTTTCTCTACGTAACATTCAGAACAAACTAGGAATGATAACCCTAAGTACTATTTGTGGCTTGCTATTTAAAGCCTAGGAGAAACAAAGAATAAACTCCTTGAGTTTTGTCAAGCGCGTACAATGTTTAAATTCAGCAGTGACTACAGTTCAAAAGACCAGATGTTCTTGTGTATTTATATAATTATTTTGCACAATAGTTTACCACTGGCAAAAAAAAAAAAATTCCAAGCATATTGTTGTATTTGGCATTTCTGTGCTTGACAAAAAAAAAACTAGAGATTGCAATCTATTGAATTAATTCTAATTTTATTAAAGCCAAAGAGAGAGAGAAATAAATGGAGGGACCGTCAAATTAGTCTTATACGAAATTAAGTCCGAGAATAAGAAGCAACATTGATCCATCCGAGAATAAAAAGCCGCAAGTCTAATGCATGCAGGTTCACAGGGGAGAGGCTGAAGCTGTTTGACCCATTGTCAGTCTATTTTAAGATGAACATTTGTTAAATTCTAATGAAAAATGTTGTACTTAAACTCTGGCAAAGAGACAATTAGTGCTTCCCCCAACCCTGCCAAGACTCAGGGAAAAAAAAAAAAGAAAAGAAAAGAAAAAGAAAAACCTGGAATTTAAAAAGTAAAAGAAAAAAACTACGAGGAATGAGGACTTTTAAGATAATCTTCTGGAGGATGCTCTGCTGTGATAAAATTAGATGCTTGCAACCAAATTACCTAAAAGTAAAGAGCATCTGATTTATATTATATATGAATAGTCAGGTAGGAAATTGCACGGATTCCCGTAATGAAAGCCTTTTCTAACAGTAAATTTATTAATTAAAAAAAAAAAAATACAGGCCTTCTCAATAAAAGCGCCTCACCTAAAAGGAACGATTCTGGAATATGATAATAGAAGGAGTGTTCTGTGATACAACGTAGTTGAAATATGAATTAGATTCTGAAATTTCCATCTTTCGAACTCTGCTTACATCCGATGAGGAGTATGAAAAGCGATATTGGGGAAGTGGCAACAATAGAAATGAATATCGCATCATGAAAGGAGACTGAAACCTTCCTTCATTTAATATTACCCAGATTTAGTGACTATGGTTTTCTCCTCTTAGACAAAGAAGGTAAAGAAGGGAAGGAGGGAGGGAGGGGAGAAGGAAGAGAGGAAGGAAGGGAGGAAGGAAGGAAGATTACTTTTACTTAAAATCTGTGCGAACTAGAGGCTCAGAGAAGCAGTTTGGTTGAGAGAACAGAAAAAGGGCATTTGATGGCTCCTGGCTGGACATTGTCCCATCTGAAGGAGTGGACGGGTCGAGGAGCTAGTTTGGACACTGGAGAAAGAGTTTTCTTCGGAGGAAGTTAGCGTTTTGGCCCTCGGACTGGCGAACTGGACTAAACCCCTTCGTCAACTCTGTTAAACAGTGTTGTGAGCAGGCGCTTTCTCTTTGCCATTTTGGCTCTTAGGTGCGGATCTGACTTACCGTCAGTGCTGCATGTTGACCCTTGACGTCTGAGGCCTTGCAGAGGGTGGTGCACTGTGGGACTGTCACCCCGTGATGACTGGGATTTTGTTAACTTCCCTCATTGCTGGATCCTAGGTGCTGAGCCACGGAGGAGGCTCAGGAAATAATTAGCGATTAAATACATACACACACAGCAGAGAAGGAGATGGAGTAGACATCGTCTTATCTGAAAAACTCGTCCCCTAAAAACGCTGTGCGTATAATAAAGGCTGCGCAGCCCCCGGGATAGGTGAGAGAAAGTTCCCTTGGAAAGCCTTCCGGCGTCTCATTACAGTGACGAACAGCTGGCCTTTTTCCCTGGCCCCAGAGACACTGTCACCCTGAAAGCATCTTGGTGACCCTGGACACTCCCTGGCTCACCCTCCCCTGGATTAATAACTGCTCCAGCCATGCGCCGGTTCACACGCCCGCACTGTTCCGTTAGCAGTTTGTGTTTGGTGGGGAAAGATGGAGAGGCAGTCAACTCAGTCCCTGCCAAAATCTCAAATGTGTGACACCACAAGAAAGACACTGTCAGGAGCAGTTGCTAATTTATTTTAAGTGCCCCCCGAGTTTTTAATTTATCTGGAAAAATAAATAGATAAATCCGAGGTGCTCCTTGCCAACCCAGCCCAGCGCCGGGTCTGCCAGTGGCGGGGAAGGTTTTCGGGTGACAGTGACTGCCAGCCAGCAAGAGGTGTCAGAATGTTCAGCCAACAAAGGAGGGCGAGCGCTGACTATTCCTGGTTGCATTAGAATCGGATACATCACATTTGTGTGGAGCTGACCTTTCCTTTTCCGAAGTTGGCGGCTGCCACACGTGCTAAATTTTCTTTTTTCTTTTTTTTTTTTCCCCTCCTCAGATAGTCTGCAATTCCAAACAGTACCGCCGGCTTCTCCAAGCTCGGCTTCGGTGGCAAGTTTGGAATGCAATCCGTCTAGTTTAGAAATTCATTATCCAAAGCAAGGAGCCCGGCGAAAATTATAGTTTCATAAATATGCAGATTTTGTTTATTTAAACATTCTTTTATTACACTTTGTGTTTTCCTAAATTGGGTCATCATTTTAATATAATTGGAATCTGATGTGTGTCCTGTTTTCCTTAAAAGCCATCTGGTTCATTTTCGACTTTCAGAAACCAAATTACTTGCGGTAGTACCAGGCCTTGTTCACCACTCCTTTTGAACCAACTCACAGTTCCGGGGTGTTGGACCAAAAACACCCAAGGCCATTTGGGAGGGCTTCCTGCTCCCCACTCTCATAAAGGCTTTCCAAGCTGGGCAGCTAAGATGAGACCTATGCCTTGAAAATCCATGGGAAAACCAAGAAAGCAGCGTTCAACTGCAGAAAGTAAACAGTGTTCACTGGGCACCTTCTTGAGTGAAGGGCAAATGACTAACAATTAGTGTGGTTAAGAACACAAGATGTGGCTCCAACATTTTTCTCTCACACCAGATTGGAGCTCCCTGAGGGCACAAGTCTTAGACTCTGGACAGACTTCTGCTCCATCTTCCATAGGACTGAGCACCTAACTGGTGCTGAAGATGAGTTTGCTGATTGATAAGGATTCAGAGACCTAACTTATAACAAAGTAGTGTGATGTATCAGTTACCCATTGCTGCATAACAAAGTACTCCCAAACTTTGTGACTGAAAACAACATACATTTTTTTTAACCCCATAGTTTCTATGGGGCCAGGAATCCAGATTTAGCTTAGCTGGACCCCCAGCCCAGGTTCTCCACAAAGGCAATCAAGGTGTCTGCCAGGGCTGCAGTCATCTCAAGGCTTAACCTGGACAGGGTCCGCCTTCAAGTTCTCAGTTCCTTGCAGACCATTGAACAAGGGGTCTCCCTCCGTTCCTGGCCACGTGGGCCTTTCCACAGGGCAGCTCATAATACGGTGACCGGCTTCATCTGAGCGAACCAGTAGAGGGACGTCGCAGTCATCTGCAACCTGATCTCAGACATAGCATCCCGTCCCTCGGCTGTGCTCTGCCGGGGAGAAGAGAGTCACAAGGTCCAGCCCACACTGGAGGGGAGGGGGTGACACCAGGGCGTGAGTCCCTGGGAGCCCTGCCGGAGCTGCCGGTCTACCACATGTGTATGTATCAGTGCTATAGGTCAGGTTCAAATTGCTAATCCAACAAGATCGCTGAGCCTCTGTTGGGTGTAAGAAATTAAAACATAATGACTTAGTTTTTCAAATGTCTTTTATACTTTTTGAAAATTTATTTTTGTTGAGGTCTAGTTGATTTACATTGTAGTGTTAGTTTCCGGTGTACAGCAAAGTGATTTGGTTATAAATATACACAGAAATACATTCTTTTTCAGATTCTTTTCCATTATAGGTTATGACAAGATATTGAATACAGTTCCCTGTGCTGTATAGTAGGTCCTTCCTCTTGCAAAGATTTAATTTTAAAAAGTTGTACTCTTTGATATCATTCCCTTATTCATTTATTTTGGGATACAGTGGCAAATAAGACCAACTTTGTTTTCCCAAGGTCCACCCATGAGATATTTTGTAAGGGTTACAAATGTAATTTGGGTTTTGATCCTGTGACCAACGAATATACACTAAGTTTACCCTAAGCAGAGCAGAAGTCCTCATTGGCTCACTGGCTCTGTTGTAGGGGGACTCAGGTCAAGCCCCAGCTCTGCTGACCCGCCGGCTAGTCACCTGTCTGGGGATGAGTGTCCACCTCTTGTCCTCGATCTGCTCACTCAGAACTGAGGATAACGCTTGCGCCCCAACCATGCCTTAAGGGGCAGTTGTCAGAATGGCGTGAGCTAAAAGGGTGTTTTTCAAACTGCAGGTCACAACTCACATGTGACTCTGAAATCAGTTTAGCACAAGGGTCAGCACATGTTTTCTTAAAGATCCAGAAGGTATTTATGTGGCTTTGCAGGTGCACTGGTCTCTGTCGCCAACACTGCAGTGCAAAAGCAGGCATAGGTAACAGCGTGAGTAAGTGGGCGTGGCTCTGTGTCAATAAAACTTTATTGACAAAAACAAGGCAGGCTGGATTTGCCCCAGAGCCGTGGGTTGCCGACCCCTCGTTCAGTGGATTACTAATTAGCATTTTAAAAGAATAATAAATTAATTCGAATGGAAATATCCATGTGCATCCCTATGTGAATAGGGAAGATGAGTGCAGTTTTTAAATTCTGGGTTTCCGCAGTAGCAGAGCTGTAGAAGCGACTATGGCTTCACACACGCACATCATTTACTGGGTTGAAATGTAAAAGGTATTTATTTCTGTAGTGGGACTTTAAAAAAGAACAAGAAAGCCACTAAGTTAGGGCACGCGATGTACTTAGTGTGGCTCCTGCTCCATCTCACACGCTGAATAGATGAGTCACAGTTAAAATGTTACGCGGGATGCCACGGGGCCATATAGAAATGAGCCTCAGCCGCCATGTCCTCGAGGAGCACATGGTCTGAACGGAATCAGCCCCCGTGGGGAGAGCAGCCCTCCAGGAGGCCGACTGCGGGGCTGGTGGAGGGGGTGACAGTGCATCTGTGACACCACGGTGACTGCGCGCTGCTGCGTGTCTGTTGGGACTCCTGGGAGCCCAGAGGAAGGATGGGGCTCTCCTGACTGCAAAAGAGATGGTCTCCAAACCAGATTTGGAAGATTGGGAGGGTACGGATGTTCAGTCCTGAAAGTGTTACAATTGGCTGTCATCAGTTGAATTCTCCCCGAGAATCGTGCTTCTCAAAGCATTCAATTGTTCATCCACAAATTTATTGAGCAACTATTACATGCCAAGTGCCGTGCAGGGACTAGTGATAGGGTAGTAACTGCAACGAAATCTCTACCCCGTGGAGTTTACATTCTAGAGGGAGAGACAGAAAATAAACAAATGCATTTACAGTGTCGCATATTAATACTGGCTGTAAAACAGGGAAAGAACAGAGTGATGGGGGCTTGGAGGGACATTTGAGAAAGATGTGACCCAAGGGGAAGAGTGAGCCTGTGAATGCCTGGAGGGTTCCAGGCAGGAAACAGCCAGTGCAAAGACCTTGAGTTGGGCACGTATTTGGTAAGAATGGAAACAGTAGGTCTCCATCACCTAGTTCTGTGTGAAAACTCCCAGCACATGAGAAGAGGAGGGTCTTTGATTTCCAGAGCCAGGCAGCTGAAGTCGGCACACGGGTTGGCCCCTCCCTTGATTCTTGGTCCACGTTCTGAGATACATGTCAAGGACGAGTACCCATCTACTAGTGTGGCATCTAAGCCACCTCAAGGGAAGGATCTGGACCAGAGCAGGAATCTTGCTTTTTTCATTTACATCGACTCTAAGAACCATAATTAGAAATGGTGAAATAAATCAACTTGGAAATATGGACAGTGGATTTTGGACCAATACATCCCTCCATGCAGAAGCCAGAGCAAGGATTTCCTGGGAGTGGCTCTCCCTGCGGCCCCACGGACATCTCACAGTTATGGGATTTCCTTTTCCTTTGTGCTTTTACGAGTGCTTTATGGGAGGTTTTTTCCCCTCAAAAATAAGCATCTTCATAATTAGCTCTTATAATCTATGTGTTGTTCACTTTTTCTCCCTCACTTATTTCATTAATATTTGAATGTGATTTAATCTGAATGATGTATTTTGAGAATTTCAGGGAGAAATGGAATTCGGTTTGGAGTCTCCCCTTCTTGTTACGCTGTTTCTCCCTCTAGCACTGCGCTCAAACAGTCCGTACATAAATACATACACAAACACACGCACGCACACTTACCTGCACCCACAGGCAGGTCTGATCTTGAAATCTGTCTTTGCCAATGTCTTTATTATGGTAAATGATACACAGAGGAGAATTGTGTACTTTTAATGTCCAAAGGGAAACAAAATATTTATCGTATCAATCAACTGACTGTGACCTGGGCCCTACCATGTGCTAGGGAAGCCCCTGGACTTCTAGGAAGTTTACATACTTGCAAGGGAGTCCGGATTCAGAACATATTGGACAGAACGGGCTTCAGCAGTATACATGTAATTTGGGAGGCGTGTCTGCAAGCGGGACACTTGAGCAACCGCACAGTAAGTGTCAGGGTGTCAAAATCTGCCTCTCCCATTTCTGGGCATCACCTAAGCTCAGGCAAGTTCTCCTGCACTGCCTGTTTGTGAGCTCATTTAATCCCCCTTAGAGCCCCTGAAGCAGGCATTCTGAGCCCTTTCTACAGATGGGGAGATGAGGACCAGAGGCCTGATCATTTGACTAGTCATCATCTCATCATCTCAGGTTTATTGAACGAACGGATTAAAAACTGGGCTCTGGAGTCAGCCTGATTTTGAATTCCAACTCCAGAATTTCCTAGCTATATGACCGTGGTAATTTGCTTACCTTCCTTTATTCATCTGTAAAATTTGTATGATAACAGTACCTTCCCGTGACAGAGGCTACTGGTTCCATATCCAGTATAGAACCTTGTCATCCTTACTGACAGAACCCTGAGATTACCAAAGGCAGCAATGCGCTTAGCCTCTCTTGCAGACCGGGCTGGCCAAAGAGATTTAGGTGATCATCATCAGATGGGGCTTCGGGGAAAATCCTTCAAAAGAAGCCAAATGGTCTGGGAGATTCACCCTCTTGCCTTTGTCCTAGTTTCCCTCCTGCTGCCTAGAATGTGGGCATGATGGCTAGGGTCACAGCAGCCATCTTGTGACCATGAGGCAGCCTTGAAGAGGGAAGTAATGATGGCAGAGCAGAAAGTTGGAAAGATTCTGAGTCACCATTGGTGGAAATTGGGAAGATTCAGTATAGAGCCACCACAGCAGCTTTGTGTTGTTCACATAATACAAAAGAAAAAGAATATCGAAAAGATTTAAACCACTGTCATTTGGTATTACTAATAACTAAGCAAAGTTCCTAGCTGATATACTACCTTATAGGTTTGCTGAGATAATGTACAAAATAATGCAGTTTTTGTCACAGAGCTACACACTCGAAATCTGAGCTATAATTATTGTTGTTGCTAGGTGCTTATAAATGCAGCATATGAATTTTAAGAGCACCCCAAGAAATCATCTGTTCCTCTTAGTTTCCAATACAAATGAAACAAGCAAGACCCAGAAGGGCAAAGGGACTCGCCCGAGTAGCCGCAGGCAGAGGGCCGTGATTTGGGGGGAGGGGGTAGCCTGAGGGTGGGTTTTGGTGCTGGCTTCTCATCTTTAGGCAACGACTTCCTCATCGTGCAGTTCCACATTCATTTCTCCTCAATCCAAAAAAGAAACAGAAGAAATGTGCTGTTTGGGGTCCCCATAAAGATGTAAGAGGCTTTCAGCTCCACAGTGGCGCATAGGTTGTTGTGTTGCAGCCATGACCTTCACATCAGCGGCGGCCTTGCGGTGTTGCAAGGAGCCAGAAGGGCAGATTGCTGAAGACCTTTCAGGAAGGGGGACTGGGAGTGCTGGCTGCACTACAGTTATAGTTGTAGATTGTAGTCGGGGGAACTAGAGCTTGAACTTGGGTGAAGAAATGATGGCTGGGTTCCATGGCTTGTAATTGGCACTGTGGCCTGTCAAGAGGCCTTGGATTGAAGCTGAATGGCACAATGGAAGGTGGGCAGTAAGTGTGCTTCCACCATGTTGGAATTCCAACTTCACGACCATGAGCTTTTGCAAAGTTTGATCTGAAAAATGGAGAATTTAAAGCTCACTTTGTGGAGTTGTTGTGGTCATTGAGTCAGAAAATAGTTAGAGTTTCTAACACAGGAGCTGACATGGTGCCAACATTTGGAAGTTCCATGCTTTAGACCTTCCTCACTAGATGCTTGAGAGGATGAAGTAAAATATCAACTCCAAAGAAAGGGATTTATTATTTAAGGAGCCCCTTAGAGATATTTATTGCCAGTTCTCAGGATCTGACAAGTTGTTTGTAGTCTAATTCATTCATTTATTCATTCTCCAAAACAAACATGTTTGCCTCTCAAGATGTTAATCTTCAAATGTCTTAAAATGTTTATAACATTTGCTTGGGTAATATCACTCCTTGGACTCTAGCCCACTAAAAATTTCTAAGTACAAAAATACTTTAAAGTCCACTGAAGCATTATTTATGGTGGCTGAAAATTGGAAACAACTGAAATGGCAAAAAAAAAAAAAAAAAGTAAGTATACTGTGAAAAGTTTGCACAATGAAATATTAGATTATTCATTAGAAACTTCATGGGGAGAGAGTTATAATGATGCAGACAAATATGAGGCAATCATGTATAGAAAAAAGTCAAGATATGTTTGTGTGCGTATCTCTAATGTCTGTATATAACTCGTATTTAAAAAATAAAGACCCAATCACATTTGTAAGCTTATAAGTTCTAAATATGAAACTGTACTTCATAAAACTTTTTTGTAAAATATATATTATATATACACATACAGACATGAATATAATCACAAAATATGGAGAAAAAACTAAACTCTTAAATATAAAATAATTGATGAATTGGTTATAAATAATTATGGTTCAGACACAAAATACTGTATCTGGTGTAGGAGAATATTTAATACTCCAAAAGACTGTATATGTCCATAGAAATAGTAATAGTGGTTTATAATGCAGGGTATATAATATGGTCCATATATTTTTTTAATATTTTTTATTGAGTTATAGTCATTTTACAATGTGTCAAATTCCAGTGTAGAACACAATGATTCAGTTACACATGAACATACATATATCCATTGTCACATTTTTTTTCTTTGTGAGCTACCACAAGATCTTGTATATATTTCCCTCTGCTATACAGTATAACCTTGTTTATCCATTCTGCATATGCCTGTCAGTATCTACAAATTTTGAAATCCCAGTCACATATATTTTTAAAATACCCTTGTTTTTATACAAACACAGAAAAAATGGATATAGCCCTGAACATCTGAAGGAGTGATAATTGAGTGGTGGGATTGTAAGTGACTTTATTTCCTTCACGCCTTTTTGACTTCACTTGTAGTCTTTGTTGAGTTCACTTGTAGGCTTTGTCGTTACGTGTTTCTTTGGAATCAGAAAACAAAAAAACCCCGCTCATTACTAATGCACAATTTTTGAGGCTGTTCATCAGGAGTTTCTGGTGTTCCCACTTCGATCACGTGGTAGGTTGGCACTCCCTGGCTTCTCGGGGGTTGAGAAGAGTCATGTGACCAGTTGTGGCCAATGAACTGTGAGTGGAAGTAAAGCAGGGTACTTCCGGGTTGGAGCATTTAACCGTCAGCGTTAGACCTTCCAGAACTCTTTTTCCTTTTGATGTAACAGTCAATTGTGTACTGAAATTGACTTGCTCCATCAACCTGCCTCCCTCAGTGATTGCCAGGGCCAGAGGCCCCCCCCGATCTGTGAAAGGAGCATGAAGCAGAAGTAAACTTAGGCTGATTTCAACCACTGATATTTGGGGATTTGCTTGATTGTTGCTGCAGCATAATCGATCCTATCCTGACGGGTACAAACAGAGACAGGCAAATTACTGGAAGCACAGTCACCCACACTGTCAACGTTCATTGTCTTTATGTAGTAAGATCAGTAAATTTTTCTTCTTTTTCTGTCTATGATTCCCAATTATTTATAATGAATATGTTTTTCTTTTCCATTGAAAAATAGCCCAGTCAACTTTACAAATAAAACGTCACTGCAGGACAGTATTGCAAGTCTGTCCTTTTCTCAGGGGATGTGGTGGATTTCCGCTGGTCCCACCCTCTTCCCCCACTTCTTCCCCTAGGGGAGGTGGGCTGGCTGGGCGGAGGGGGGACGCAGTACCTATGGGGCCCACTCTGCCCACTCACTGTGGCAGGAGATGGGGTGGAGCCTATGGGTGGGCTTTAGAGGGACCTGAAAAAGTGAAGGTGGAGGTTGTGGGTCTCAGTCAAGGCTCAGAGCAAGGAATTTGAGTAATCTCCTCTGAATGTATTTTAAGGAACAAATTATTTTTTCAAGGTGAGTTTTAACACAGTGATACTCGGGAGCAAAAAGAAGGGAGAGCAAAGAGGGTATCTTTCACTCCTTTCCTTCACTTTTTTTTTCAGGGAGGATGTAATTAGATTTATTTATTTACTTACTTATCTATTCAGTGGGGGTGCTAGGGATTGAACCCAGGACCTCGTGCACGCTGAGTACGCGCTCTACCACTTGGGCTGTACTCCCTTCTCCACTTCTTTCCTTCACTTTAATCTTTTCTTTTCTTTTCTAAGTGCTCTGGAGCTCTTGCCCAGGACACAGGAGTTGACTTTGCCATTCCAGATCTGAAATACAGTATTTGGGATCCAGCCTCCTGCCGTGCTTCCTTCCCACTTAGGCATACTTCTCAGCATCTTTGATTCTGCATGAGCCCCTCCTGAGACGTCCCTGGGATGCCAAATGGGAACCTAATGGCGCTAATCTGTATGGAGGCCCTGAGCGCTAGAAGAAAGACAGAGGGTGATGTCAGATGGGTCTGGTTCAGATCTAAGCTCTGCCTGTTACTATTTTGGGGGCAAGGGGCTCAGGACGGGCCCTCCAACAATGGAGTTAGTATAAGATACTTGTCTCTTGTGAAGGTGTCCCAGACACTAGGATTCCAGATGCAAACACTTAGAAGACCTTAGGGCTGAACCTTGGACTATGAGCAGTTCACAGAGAAGCCAGTAGAGGCATTCCGGGTCGGGGAGAAAGCATGAAAAAGGCTTTCAGTGCTTAAAGATATATGAGGCAGAAGGGACCACCTGAGCAACTGTCAGAGGAAATGCAGAATCCAATCTCAATAGAAAGGGTTCATTCAGTCTTTTGTGGGTGACAGAAAGCAATGATCTCTATCAGTCACTGGGATATTTGCTATAAGTATGTACGCTTAATTATTTTTCTTATTCAATGCCTATTTCTGGGGTACCTTCTCCCTGCCAAACATCCGCAAAGCACTATCCTCCCCTCCTCCCCTTCTTATTTTATATGAAATAAATGTATTTTGCAAGGAAAATTTATACCACCACCATAGAGGAAAAGTCACATCCTTGTCATTCGCAGAGGCAATCACAAAAACAAATACAATTAAGAAGACAAAAATCCTCAAGTCCTCATGAGACGTCATTGCAGGAGGCAGGTTCTGAGCCCAAGATCTCACCACTTTTCTTAAAAATGAAGTTTAGCCAGTGCTAGAGAGATGCTGGGGGCTACTGGTACCCGACAAGTCCTTGCTCTTGAATAAAATCAGAAAGGACGGGAAAGGTTGACAAAGAATTAGTGCGTCCTTTCTCTCTTTATGTTCTGAAAATATCTGGAACACACACATAATACACTTCAGGGAAAACCAAAGCAGGAAACCATAGTCCTTGCTGTTGTTTCAAATAGCATTTATGTCCATCACATTAATCCTAGCGCCTTGATCCCCCATCGCTTGATTAGAGCGAGACCCTAAAAGGCAGCAAATACGATGATGTCCATTCGACAGGTGAGCCTTAAAAGGTTGCCTGATGGCACAGAACTGGCAAGCATTCCAGTCAGGATTTGAATTCAGATCCATCCACTGACCCATAGGACCTTTTATTTGTCATCATGACTTTTCATTGGCTGAACATGTAACGGCCAGGCTAATCAGCTACATGGACAATTTCCTATTTCCTCCAGATAAAGTCAGTTTGCCACACGGTAGACAGCAGATCGCTCAAGAAACATAGAACTCCTTTTTCCTGAAATAAAAACAGATCAAGCCGTTTTCCTTTCACCATCATGTCTCTGCCTTCCCGCAAACACTCTGCGTTGCAATGATTCTATGTGTTCCCTCAGGTGCTTACGTTTTTCAGTTTGGTACCAAGAAAGAGACCAACCAAGGGAAGAAATGAGAGGGAAAGGGTTAAACATTTTTATTATTCTTGCTGCATTTGTAGTAAATTGTGTAATAGTTTTCATGTCTTAATTACTTAAATTTTATATTGAGCTATAGTGATATTATCTCTCTTTTTGTCTCTACACAATTGTATTTTATAATAGCTTTTATTAGAACCTACATGAATGGAATTTTAAATGAACACATCATTTCTGTTCCTTGTGCGGTATAGAAAAGAGAGCAGCTCTCTGATATTTGGCATGAAAAGTACTTTCCTTTGTATTTTATGACACATAGCAAGTTATATTAGGTGGGGACATATTTTGAACAGAACAGTAACTAAGGAGATACCGAACTTCTTCCTTCTGCTTTTAGTAGCTTTTTCGGTGAAGAAGGGTGGGGGCATTCAGTATATCAGGAAAAACTCCCCCATGAAAGCATCATCTAATTATAGTAAAATGCAAATGATATATATGTATTTTTTTAACTGAGATTCTCTTTTGGAAAAAATTGGATGTGGTCTACGTATTACAGAATTGTTGGAAAACTGGGTGTTAAATTACAATATCAGATTTCATCTCTTAATGCAGCAGCTACATCTATTTTTTTAATCCAATAGTTAATATGACATGTAGCAAATTGCACACGTTGTGTCCCACTCTGGCTCCGTTGAAAAGGCTGCAATCTTTCCAACATGGAATTTTCAAAATAAACCAATAACTTGCATTTGAAGAAATGCAGGAAGAGCTTCAGGACAGAGCTGAAAACGGTTTTTGTTTGTTCGTGCGTTTTTTTCCTGTCTCCCCCCACTTTTTTAACCAAGTATAGAGGAGTCAGTAAATCAAAGTCTCTCGCATCTAGAAGCTCAAATACAAAAGGGAAATATCTTGACAAAGGATGCAGTGGGTACTTGAGAGTGATGGCTATAGAAATAAATGTGAAGAAATATTATAGATGCATATTTAATATTGTTGTGTTTATTGCTTCATTTATAAAAGTCAACCAGCTAGAAACTGTGAATGAATAAACTTCTCGCAGGATATGAGTTAGACACAGTGTTAAGGTGTACATTAACTCTTACAGTTCCCGACGTAATTAATTTAAAAAGCCACTGCTTCTTGATAATGAACAGGGCTCTTCTGGCTGGAAGAAAAACAGGCAAAAGCAGTAGGGATTTGCTCCTAACCAGAGTCCGTCTCTGCCTTTTCGGTTATTGCCCTCCCCAGAATAAACCTGCTCTCAGACCAGCTCACGTGACCTCCTCTGCGAAGCCCCTCAGGCTTCGTTGGAAACAATCGCTCGCCCTATTGTGGCCCTCGCTGTGCTTTAAGTCTCAAGACAGGCTAACTCTAGATCTCTGCTGAGTGGGGAGTCCTTCTGGGGGAGGAATCTTGCCGGAGGACGTTCATATTCACAACGCCTAGTCCATTTCCTCTCCCACGCTGGATGCTTAAAGGAGATCCTGGTAGCATGCCATTGAATTATGCCAACGCGACGTCCCCTGCTCAGTACAGGCCTCGGTTTGCAACCCGACCTCAAAGGGATGAATACACTGCCCCTGTCCTCAAGAAAGGGCATGCTTGATGGATTAAACAAGTCATGAAACAGAGAGGCTTAAGATGATTAAGTGCAAATTTGGAGTCACACACTAGAAGCTCAGAGGATTGGACTCAATGGGGGTAGTGTTCCAGAATGAGAATAATAACCCTGTAAATTACTCCGTAAGGTTTGGCTCAGTGTGTATTTCTGAGAAAGCTGTCTTTTCTCCTACAACAGTCAGTTGGTCCTCATGTTTCACCTTAGGTCGTATTTTACCTTGAGGGAGGGAGGGAGGAAGCAGGAAGGAAGGAAGGAAGGAAAGGGAAAAGAGGAAAGAAAAAACACAGAAAGCTCAGACTCCTCTCTTCTTTCCATGATTTTCCAATTACCAACTCAAGTCTGTTTCCAGATGCTGATTCTTTTTCAATCTGCAATACAACACCCCTCCCTGGACGGGGACGAGGCCTCTTTCCAAGTCACTGCAGCCCCGGGGTGGCCAGCACAGGTCCCTTCGTCTCTTCCGCCCAGCCCCACACTTCCTTCCCTGCTCTCCATTAATCACCAACGATCCAAGGGTTTTTCTGCTCCGAGATTTGGTTCTTTTCACTGACACTCCCCACCCAGCGCCCGCACTCCCCCCTCCCCTTCCGTCCACTTTTATTTCTCTCCTCTTTTTATTAACATGTCCACACTGTTACTCAACATAAAGGGTTTCTTGAGGAACTAATTTCCCCACGTTTGTCTGGGTGTTATATGGATGCTCCAAATGGAGATCAGGAAGCACAAAAATAGATTTTGTTGATTTATGAGACCTCGCTGTTTTCAATTCCCCATCAGTATGGGCAGGCGCGGCGCAGTCAAGAAATGAAGCATCTGCTTCCCCCACGTTTCATTTGTGAACTTTAGCACCAGATGTAAATCATTGATAAAATCCCAAAGTGTTGGAAGGTACTCATCCCTCGCTTTCACTAACATACACTCCACATACTGTACCCAGTGCTGTCTCTCATTTGTTACAAATGATTGGAGCAGAATTTTAATGACGACCGGAAATAAATTTTCAGCAACAGGGGGAAAACAAACAAACAAAAACAAAAACCAGGTAGTTCTGGGAACCCCAGCATGCACGGCTTGTTCATCAGAGTTCTTCCGGAAGCAAACGGTATCACATTAGGTTATCACAACCCAACATCACCACCTGTAAGGGACCTTAAGGGAGATGAGATATATTGGCTTGTGGCTCTTCTTCTTGATTCTTTTTGGAAGTGTCAGATCTGCCTTAATAAAGAATCTCTCAAAAGCAACTGGAAAGGGTAGTCGCTTCTGGTTGATCAGTAACCCCACCTGCCTTCCTGGCCATACCCTTCACATTTCCATGACTGTGTTCAGACATTGAATTACATGTGTTGAGCATCTGAATAAGACACAGTTCCTCCTTCCAAGATGCTCATGGTTTATGGAGGGTGGGGGTCAGGGGATGGGGAGGGAGGCCAACATGTACGTCAACAACCACACTATGGAGTGTGCACTGGACTTCTCTCGGTCTGCCTGTCCATCTTCTGGAAACAGCAAATCCATTTCCTTGGGGAGGCGGGGACTTGGATGGGCAGGTCAGTTGAGCTCTGCCATCTTCCAGCCAAGGAAAGGGAAGCTGCCCCCGGCAAGTTCAGATAACCTGTGAAGTCAAGTGACCCAGGAAAGAAAATGGTCAAAAGCAATGCACTTCAACAGGGGTAGCTGCTGCTTCAGGGTCCTCTGGAGGGGCCCCAGTTCCATGCCCTTCCAATCAAGTCTCTTCCAAGAAAGTCATCTAGTCAGTTTCGGTCATTTGCCTCTAAGGTACCCTTATGGATACCTCTGGAAAGCAATTATTAAGGAAGGTACAGGGTTCAAAGAGTAGGGAGTGATCAGTTCCATATAGACACTCAGGAAGTAGGCAAGACTCTGTCAGAGAATGCTTCATGGAGGAGCTAATATTCAAAACATTATTAAAGGAAGGTTAGGAGTACAAAAGGTGTATTTCAAACTCCTTTTGCCAAATACAGACCAAAGTTGTGAGGCTAAGGGCTCTGGCTTTAATTATGAGAAGGACATAAATCCGCCAGGCAGTGTCTATCAAAGACATTCTTAGTATGAGGTATCATACAAAATGCATATTATTTTCTCAGATCCTCTTAACTCTGCCGAGAATAACACAACTGGAGACTCCCAAGTTCTAGCTCTTTGGATTGTATCAACTGCCTTTCTTGCTTTCTGTTCAGAAGAAAGGCTCCCTTTGATTCCTTCCAAAAAGGAATTCTACAATTCTAGAAACTTCTCCTATAGTAATTGTGGAAGATGCTGGGAGGTTCCTGTGTGGTGCATTCTTGGCCCTTTCTCTCTTACAGAGACTAGAATAAATGGTGAGCATATGTGGAGAGAGGGGGTACCATTTGGAATTTCTACAATTTCTACATTTTCTTGTCGCTTTCAGGTCAAAAAGAAAGAGGGACGCCGCATTTAATAGCTGGATTGAAATCTTAATGGGAATACTTATTTTCTCTCACCAGTTCATCCACTCATTCCTTTTTGCATCCGTCTGCTCCTTTACCAATCAATTCATTCATTCTTGATGGTGCTCCTTGAAGATTCATTAACTCGTAGGATAGTCATGTTATATAAACATAATGAGAAGCAGACTGAGTTTTCTCTCCAAAATTCCAAAGAGATGATATTCTAAGTAGAAAAAACATTGGTCTGGGCATCCAGAGACCTACATTCAAGACCGAACACCAAAACTTAACTAGCTGTAGCACCTAGCCCCTCTGCCTCTCGTTCCTCTTCTTTAAACAGGAATCGTCATCTCTGCTCTACCTGCACCAGAAGGTGGTCAGAAGGACCAACTGAACTTGGAGAGCTGCCAGTCATTTGGTTGGTAACGCAAACTGCCGGTCAACTACCTGATATTCCCTGGGTTCTAGCCTCCCTCCCACCACTGGGAAGATAAATAAGCTTATAAAAGTCATTTCCACTCTCTGCACCTGCTTTGCCTCCTCTGGAATGTGAAAGCGGGAGGGGGTTGGAATACCCAAATACAAATATTCTTTGCAGCTCAAAAAATGTGTGACTCTCTCAAGTGACTTTTCACCACGTATTTCAAGAGGTATGATCCAAGACATTGGTCCACTTGACTGGTTTCTTTAAGACTTGTCACCACGATGTTGCCCTCGCCTGCCGCGCGTCCGCAGCACCTGAGACTTCTGATGGGATGTGCAGGGCAAGCAGTAGATGCTTCACATGCTCTGATGGACTGTCACCTTGCTGATGCCTGCGTCAGGTTAAAGAGATGCTGGACACTGACTGAGCGCCCATGATGCCCAGACAGTGAAGTTATACCCTAACCCTAGCACTGCTTAGTCAATGTCCCATGTCCTTCTCCTCCCTGCAGAAGAGAGCCCTGTGCATGTCTTTCCTCAAGCCTGACGTCTTGCTTGCCTGTGTCTTCTTCTCCAAGACACCCTCTGCGTCTCAATCACTCTCACGTTTGAAACCTTGGTAATAGCACCTCACTGATTTGGAGTGCTCACTCCCTGTCTGCTGCTCTGCTGGGAGCTTTGCATGCCTCATCTCAGTGAACTCTCACAAGAACATTATGATGAGGGTCCTAGTACTGTTCGTAGTAGAGCCTGGTGGAACCAAGCCAGACCTAGAGTCTAATGCTTAACCACGGGGCCTGCTGCCATCTTTGGAAGTATTTTTCCCTCTCTGTTTCTATCCTCTCATTCTCTTGACACACTCACGTGCACATGTGCTCACGTGCACACACATGTGTTCACCAGCATGTACAGGGCAGATAAAAAATGGAAGAGGATGCCACCCAGCGAGTCCTGAAACCTTGATCAAGTCATGTACTTTCTCTTGGCCTTAATTCCCAATATTAGCATCTTTAAAATAAGGCCATTGTATGTCCTTTAGACCTCAACCCTTAGCTCCTTTTTCAGTTTAAGGAAATATTCTCCTACCATCTTTATTATAACTTTTATTTCTACTCTTCCAGTTTCTTTCTTCCTTAAAATGTGTGATCAGTGATCTTTCTTTCTGTTATCTGTACTGGCCCTACACTCTCTCAGCAGTCTTTCTTTTTTCCTTTGCTTCTTCATGCCAGGAGGATTCTCAGGTTTGTCTTAACCCCAATTTTTCATGTCAATTTTCTGTTTTCTACCCTAAAAGCAATGTAAATTTGATGATCCTACTCCATTTGTATTTCCTTACGTTCTTTTCTTATTTAACCTCTTGATTTTTGCCTCTTTGCCATCATGTCCACTGGGATTTTTTTTTTTTCTTTAGGCTTTTTTCCCTTTTTCTAGAGATTTTCCCTCCCTTATGCTATAAGTATTCTAAACATTTTTAAAAATTAGAAAACAAGAAAAAATTGTCCTGGATGCCTTAAAGTCACCAGAGATGAGCATCTATTTTATCTTTCGCACAGACGTGGAAGCTGTGTGTGTGTGTGTGTGTGTGTGTGTGTGTGTGTGTGTGTAAACATGGGGAAAGATGGAGAAGCTATGCCTTTCCAAAGACGAGGGAACCACCGACTTCCATGTCCTGTCTGGTTGAGTCAGGTTCCTAGGTGGCTGCTGTCACCTCCGTCACCACCCACCCCTCTCAGTGCCAGCATTCTCTTTTCCTCCGAGATGATCCGCTCTGGGTGACTCGCTCTGCAGGAGGAAGAGTGAGGATGCTGTGCGGCGGGTGACTTCACAGGAAGCTTGGCAGGCTGCCGCCCGAGCCCCAGTGCGGGGAGTTTAGATGTCAGGGCTTGGGAACTAAAAATATTAAGTGAAGATGCAAGGGGCAGATGCGTGGTGGGTGACGCTCCCATCGACTCTGTCCTCAATCCACCAGCACCTGCCAGAGGAGCCCGGGGGCTCCCAGTGCCCCTCACCCATCGAGACCCAGAGGCCGTATAGAAGGTGCTTCACAGTCCACTGTCCCTTGCGCTTCCTTTGGGAGGCGACGGAAAAAAGGCAGATTCTCCTTCGGAAGCTCCGGTCCAGTCCATGAAGGAGCCCAGCCCGAGGGCCCCCCACATTCCAGATCCGCACGCAGCTCAGAGCTGCGGCCTTTGCCCACCGCCCCCCCCCCCCCAGCTCCGGGATGACTCAGCGAGCATCTTTCCTGTTTTAGCTGGTGCCGAGTGTAATCCAATGTGACTGAAGTTTCTCCTTGTGATGAATCACGCACCCAAGCAAGGGAAGCTTTAGGAAAAGCATGGCTCAAAAGGAGATTGTCTCTGTGTGGCAGGGGCAGGTGTGGGTGAAGAGGGGTGTTCCTCAGCGTCATTTCAACTCTTTTTTTTTAAGGACCCTCAGCCAGTGTCAAAGTTCCTTGGAGTTATTTGAGGAAACACTCTTGGTCCACGCAGCTCTGTCTCCCGGTGGCAGGGCACTGCAGAGCCGGCAGGAGGAAGATAGGAGAGTGTTCAGGAGGGGAGCCTATCTTCTTGGGCCTGACTTTTGTTTCTGCTATTTACAATTTGCCGAGATGCGGACTCAGCCGCCGCAAAGCCAGAATACCGGTGTAGATCTCAGAATGGTCAGGGTCGGGGCCTTGAGGATCAGCTGGTTCAAACTCTGACTTCCTGGATGATGAAACCCTTGAGTTTCAAACTGCATGACGTGTCCCACCATGGCCCAGAGCAGTGCACCAGTCCTGGTGCCATTATGGTCAGCAAAATAATGCCCCCCCCAAGGATGTCCACGTTCACTACCCCAAACCTGTGACTATACCATGTTTCATGGAAAAGGGGACTTTGCAGATGTGGTTAAGATCTTGAGATTGGAAGACGCTCCCAGATTATCAGGTGGACGGGAAGGAACTGCAACTGTCCTTATTAAGAGGGAGGAGGTGACGAGAGAAGTGAAGGTTGATGTGACGATGGACACAAGCCAAGGAGTGAGGTCAGCCTCTAGAAGCAAGAAAATGCAAGGAAACATTCTCCCCTAGAGTCTCCAGAAGGCAACCCAGCCCTGCCAGCCCATTTTGGACTTCCGACCTCCAGGGCAGTGGGATAATAAATCCGTGTGGTTTCAAGCCACTGAGTTTGTGATTTGTTACAGCAGCAATAAAAACCAAATGCAGTCCATTTCTCTTTCTCGTCAGTCTCCTCCATGAGGCAGAGAGCTTCACTGAGCTGTGCCTCTTCCAGCTCTGGGACCCCAGACCCCGCACAGTGCTGGGCACAGATCTAGATGCTCAGTGAACACACCTGTGACCACACGGAGCCCTCAGAGAGGACATGACGGGCCGGAAGGGGCCAAGGCAAGGCTGAGCTCAGCGCCCTGGTCTCCCCAGCATCTTTCTCCTGCAGCCCTCTAGCTGACAGCAGACACCCTGCCTTCTCCTGGACCACAGCCCCAGCCTCTGCAGCACCTGGGACACCTCTCCATTGATCAGTCTTGGCCCTTGGTGAGAAAAAGGAGCCAGAGAATAGAAATCCCACCCATCGCAGTCCTACCTCCCAAGGTTTGACTTTGGATGCAATTCACTGAACGCTGTCTGTACGCCGGGCCCTGAACTAAGCTCTTTATCTGATTTAACTTAACCTCACAACTGTCAGGTGCAGTGGGTCTATTATGATTCCTGTTTTTCCATATGGGAACCAAGGCCCAGAGAGAGAAAAGAAATAAAAGGCAATAAGACACCCGGGAGATCTGTCTGACTCCGCAGTCCTTGCTTCTAACCCCTGTACTGTGCCCGTCCTCCTGGAAACCCTGTCCCTTGTCTGGTAACAGGGAGACAGGTAATGCTCACACCAGAGAGTGTGGACAACGTACTCATTCATCCATTCAAGAAATTGTACTGGGCATCGGCTGGGTTCCAGACACCGTTCTGGGCACCAGGCAATACAGCGGCAAACAAAATGAGTTTCTACCCCCAGAAACTGGCAGAGAGACTCCCTGTACGAATAGACAAATGTATGACATCAAACAACATCAGGTAAAGGCTATGAACGATGCTTTTAATTAAAGAAAATAATATTAGAGAAATGTGCATGGTGCCCAGCACATAGCAGGTGCTTGAAAAAGGTTTGCTGAGTGTCTGACTGGACGTAAGGGCACGAAATCAATTCCCTCACTCTGAAATAAACACCCGTGGCTTCTGAGCGCCAGGCCAGGTGGGCTGGGGACGGGGGTAGGGGGACACCCCGTGGGACCCTTGTCCTGCGAAGTGGAGGCTGAGGCAGCATCTCTGGTCTCTTGAAGCTCCTGCCTCGATGGTCATGAACTTGTGGCCGACACCAACAACAGAGAGAGCGCCAGTAATAAGAATGCCCTGCACTGAGACAGCGGCCTCCAGGCTCTTCTCTCTGCCTCTGCCTCTTGTCCTCCATTCTGCCCCAGGAGCGTTCTTGACCCAGAAACCAGTCCCAGTCCATTCACCATTACCCAAAGGGGAACCACAAACTCACATGTCTACACAAGCAGGCGTAATGAAGCAGGTCAGGTGCAGAGGGCATCTGAGAAATGAGAACAGTGGAAAACTGATTGTTTTCTTCCCCCAAGAGAAGTCAGAAAGTCTTATGATTGGAGTGCCCAGATTTTCTAAATGTTGGTAATTTAAAACATGGTAAGCCACGACAATTTGCCCCATGGAGGGTGCTGCTTAGGGAGGCCAGACTGCATCCCAGAGCTGCCACCAGGGCACCCGACAAGAGGTAGGTCAGAGTGGCAATAATGATGGTGGTGATGGTGACATAAAGCACTGCACACCCGCCAGCCGCGTTCTGGGACTTTACAAACAGTGAGATGCATGCGCCTCTAACAGGTCTAAGTGTCCCCATTTTCAGGAGGAGGAGACAGAGGCTCAGAGGAGCGGGCTAGCTTTCGCAAGGCCTCACCGCCAGCGGGTGGCGTAGCTGGTCCAAATCCTGGAGGTTGGCTCCCGCTCCTGTCTAACCCGGGCGCATCCTACCTGTCAGATAGAGGCTGAGTACAGGTGTGCTGATGGCTGCTGTGCGAGGCAACGCTGAGAGATACAGCTACACGGGATGTGATGTCCCGGCCAGCCCTGGAGGCTGGGACCAAGGCCAGGGGTGACGAGACTTCTCCAGGGACCGAGGGTCTCTGGATGGTGGGGGGTCTATGCAACCCTCGGTCTCCCTCCAAGGCATCTGAGGACTGATCAAGTCCCTTTCGACTTTGCTTAATGCCTCGCCCATTAGTTTTATTCAGAGCCCTGTATGTGTTTGAAAATGTTCCTCTTCATTATTCATATTGTGCCACAAGAATGATATATTTGAAGAAATCATCATGAATAAAGTGGCCAATTTAGCAGGGAGATTTACTAGGAAAATACTCTGTAAAAAATAGTCAGCCACCACATTTTCTGGGAGAAAGGGGAAAAAAATGCTGTTTGGGCCTTCACAGCGATAGAACAATGCTCATCACTGTGGGATCCTATTCAATAATGTTTCGGATAACAATTCTCGGACGAAGAAAGAGAAATTTATTTTTAATGATGATGAAAGAGGAAACAAAGTGGCTTCGATTTTAATGAAATCCACTTGCAGAAAAATAAGTCACCCTCTTTTCCCTCGATCGTTCTAAAATAGTTTTGGGGAGGGTAAACACGTGGATACGTTAAAAATAGAGTTGCTAATAATCTTGCAGGTGGATGTTCTGGGTTTGGGAGGCCAGATGGCAGGGCGGTGAGAGCTGGAGATAGAAGCCTTTCTTAATGCAATTCTTACTAGCTCTGAAGTCCAGGGGAAGGTCAGTTAGCATGCCGAAACTTCCATTTCCTCATTTTAAAATGGGGTTGTTATTGCACCTAGCAGAGACGACCAGGTGCCCCCCACAATTCGCATTCCCCCTCCATCATGCGCCCTAGTCACCAGGAGGAGGCCAGCCATCTGTTGGTAAATCAGCTCACCAAAAACCAACCAAAGCTTTTGCCAGTGGCGGTGGTGTCAATTCTCCTGGCTGTGTTCAGGCTATCCACGTGACCCGACTCACTGACCGCGGACTTGGGAGGAGCCATGAGGAGCCGGTCCTTGATGGCACCAACACAGCAGCGGACCCCCAACCACGCTTCCCAGCACCCCCACTGCTTTGCATCCAGGTGTGGTCGTGTGATGATCTCACTGGCTGTATCACGTCCAGGGCGAGCTGTTAAGAAGTGGGGCCGCCTCCTCCATGCCCCAGCTTAGCTTTCCTCCCTCTGTGGGGGGACCATAAGGTGATGGTGGAGCCATGAGGTGGGAGAAGCCTGAGTCTGCGAGGTACTATGTGGAGGGAGCTGTCCCTGGGCAGAAACGCCCATCGTGAACGGATGGCTGATTCGGAAGTATCCTCTGGGGGTCTTCTGTTCCAGCAGCTAGCTGGACTTAGGGACTCCAACTGCGGAACCAGCCTTTGAGGATTCTAATGAGTGTTTACCTCTTGGAGTTCTGTAGGAATTGCTCAGCCCAGTGCCCAGCATCTGGGGACACTCAGTGTGCTCCCCATTATCAGAAGTGCACCAGAGATGGACTCCTAAGAGTCACACAGGATGACACAGAAATCATTCACTTTCCGCAGACAGAAACATGCTGCTGTGAGCAGGTATCTGTTTATTCATTAAATCCCTTCGTTGAACATCTACTGCTTGCAGAGATGTATGTTTTTCCTTCTACAAGGCATGGAAACTCCAGTAAAGAAAAAGCCCATTTTCATCCATGACCCTGGGAGACGGGAGGGGCAAGCGCCTTGGTGACAAGGGTAATTTACAGTAATCACGCAGCAGCTTGGAGGCACAGAGAGGGCACTGACGCCTTACCCCAGCGGCCACCCTCCGGCCAGGTTTTATTGTTAGCCCCATTTTACAGATAAAGAAACTGAGTCTCAGTAAAGGTCAGAACCGGGATTTGAACTCAGGCGGTCTCCAGAGCCCACTCTTTGAACAAGGGTTCCAGGAATGAACAAGGGTTCAGAGCTACCACAAGACGGGGTGATTTTGAGATGGTCCCTGAAGGAGGGATGAGCCCCATGTACCTGAGAGGTGGGTTCAGGCCACGGGAATTTGGAAAGGAAATGGGCTCCTGAATGGGGAGGGCCCCACGTGCCTGGCTAGAGAGTTTCAGCTTGGCTGCAAAACTCCAAGAACTTGAAAATAAATTTTAAAAATAACAAAAAAAAACAGACAGGGCTTGGATCGCAGGGCTTCTCCCCTGCGATCGACGACCCGGCTTTAACTCCACATCGGAGCCATGTCTCCGATGAGCTCAGACTCCATACACTTAGCAGCTTCTCTCCAGGACTCAGATTTATTTAAGTCCACCATTAAAATGCAAGCTGGAATCTGCTTAGAACATCTCCATAGCGATGAAGGTCCTCAAAACCAGCGCCAATTTTAATGATTAAATTATCTTTGTTTTATTTTTGGTTCTTACAGCTCGCCGTTTCCCCACGACTTTATTAGACTTGGACTAACTTAATTGTACTTTGCCAGCCCCACCGAGGTGAAACCCTCCCCAAAGAGGTCTATTCCAGCTGTGAAACAGACACAGTTAGGACATCTCTAAACACCCTAATTTTAGCAGTTATGGGGCTTCTTATCACAAGAGTTTTAAATCACAATTTATAATCTGAATTATACAGAAGAAACTCGTCGGCCTAAGGAAGTCCTACATTGGTGATGTGATCACAGGGAGTGGTAGAGAATGCTGTTTCCAAGAAATGCTTTTTTTTTTCCCCCAGTGTTTTGCAAGACATTTAAGGGGAATTAATGCTATTTTCATTGCGGCTGTGAGCAGCGGCAACCTTAAGGGCCACAAATCATTAAGTGAGCCCCATGTTATATCTAACATAATACAGATTTTAAAATAACAGCCACAGGGGCCCTGTGCCAGGTACCAGTTGGCAATAGGTTCCCCAACTCTCAGAGAGTTTTGACCCGCTCCTGAGCCACACAAGGTTAAAAGCCTGCCTCAGTGGAGTCACACTGGGAAGGCCTCATGTCGGAAGCTCAGAAACACTTGGAAAAAAATTTTTCTAAACTTACTTTATTCACCCATTCAAAACTTTCTCACCTGACCAGGGCATCTCCCATTCATTCCTTTGGGTAGCAGTGTAGACCTCACCTCCTCCAGGAAGTCTTCCGTGCACCCTACCACTGGGTCACACCAGTCTGCTCTGGGTTCCTAGCATTCTTCCTGATCATAGTGTCTCACTGGGAATGTTCTAGAGTGGGTGTTTTTCTTGCAAGGTTGTAGCTATCTACCAAGCTGTCCATCTTTACCTCCCGCCTCTGGACCAGGGCATCCCCTGGGGTGAGTCTGACACTCAGCTCAGTAATTTGCTGGATGGGTGTAGCTCCTTCTCAGGCCCTGGTTCCTGAGGGTCCCAGGCCCAGTGGAACCCCAGGAAAGCTTGCTGGATATGGGGTAGGTATTGGAAGCCCTCCAGGCTCTCTGGCTGCTAAAACCCCCAGGTTAGTTCCACGTCCCCTCTGTGCTCCCTACAGGCCCTGAGGGAGCCAGCTTCCTTCCCTCGGGGGGCCCAGCTCCACCGCAGGCTCCTGCATTGGCTTGTTTGAGGGGCAGTTCCCCTGAAAGCAGCTCACCAGTTGGATCTGTGGGTGCCCGACTCCACCGCCATCCCCGAAGGAAGGGAGGGAGGACTGAGCGGGGAAGACGACACCCCTCCAGAGGCTTGTGTGGCTCCTTCCTCCCCAGGAAGGCCCCTCCCCAGGCCCGGGCTTATTTTGCTATTAGAAAGAAAGGACGGAGACCCTCCCCTAAAATAAACAAAATCCCCCCGGAGAAGGAATAACGCTTCACATCACCCAACCTTCTCATTCAATCATTCACTCCACAGTGTCTGTATCTGGCAGAAACATGATGGACACCCCATCCTAGAGTCAAGGGAAGAAGAGAGATTAAAAGTAGAACTGGTCTTGACCCAGAGCTTGTGACAGGCCGGGTCCTATCTTAGCACCGGACTTCAGGTACCTTGTCATCTTCCTATGGGGGGAGACTCTGTTACTTCATTTAGCAGATGAGGAAACTAAGGCAGAAATCCATTAAATACGTTGTTCGAAGTCACATGACTACTAAGTGGCAGCTCTGGGATTTGAGTCCAGGAGGCCTGGGCCCTTAACCACTCCTTCAAGTTGAAACTATCATTCAGCACAATACAATGTCTAATTGCTCCAGTAACACGCACATCAACATTGATTTCACAGATGTACACACACACACACAAAGGAGCAAATTACTATATGCAGGTGTGGGAGCTCAAAAAAGTTTTCTCAGAAAGAGAAGTCATTTCGTTGGGGTTTTGAAGGATGAATAGGAGTTCACCTGGGCAAAAAGTGAAGGTAAGGGCATTTGATGCTTGAAGACCAGAGAAATACTCTTTATATGACTGATGTGTGGGAGGTGGAAGGAGCAGGGTAAGGTGCAAAACTGAAGAGGCTAGAGAGTTAATTTGTGGTCAGACTCAGAAGGACCTTGTATAAAATGTTAGGAAACCAGTCATTCTACCAAATTTAATAAGAAATGATAACAATCAGCATTTGGATTTCTAGCTTATTTCCTTTCCATTCCTACCCACCTCTTGTAAGCATTAAAGAAAGAACTGTGGAAAGCTGTAGGGTTTGGTCCATTCAGATCGCCTTCACGGTGGACCTATAAGGGGTAAGGAGGCAGGAGGCATGCACTGCTTCAAGGAGCCTGCAGAATAGATGGGGGGCCTGCAAGGACATGGGACCCCACCACACAGTGGGGGCAAAGGTGGGGGAGAAAGGGTTTCAGATACAAAGACTCAGTCTCCTCGTTGTTTATAATCAGAAAACCCCAGAAGCTTAGATAATCTGCAACCTAGACGATGAATCCTGAAATAGTGCAGAGTGTTATTCCTCCACAAGGTTATTTTTAAAATGTACTCATCAGATGTATTTATACCCTGTGTCTTTCAATTTAAAAAAAAAGGATCTGAGGACAGCCAACATGAAATACGATTAATAAAATAGGACTAGAAATAAGAAAAAGTGAGTTTAATAAGGCAGAGTCGGCACAGTTGCTGTGACTCAGTTTAGATCTGGGCTCTGAGTTTCCCAGTGACTGAAGCAAAGAGGGAAGCTCATTGTTAAATAATGCGGATTGTCCGAAAGCCATGAATGAGGCCGGGGAGGAGGGGGGAGACTTGTTTCTTGTTCTAAACTCTAAATGAAATATCTCGTGTTAGATGTTTGCAGGAAACACAGAAATAGCTTCACGTGTTTTGTAGGAACTTCACATAAAAGTTACAGACGTGACATTTAAAGCAACGCGCAGATGCGAAGGGGTGTGGTCCACATACGGGAACTTCCTGGGATTCCAGTTTTCATCCTGAATTTGTTCATCCCTCCACTAACAGTTCTTAGTGGCTGTTAAATGCCCGATTGTCTTCTAGGCCCTCGAAAGGTGGGGCAACTGGCCACAGAAGGAAAAAGTTTCTTCAGACAGTCGGGATGTGTATGGATGCTTAAGAAGGAGGCAGAAGTAAGCACAAAGGAGCGGAAGAACGTGAGGGCTTCACACACTCGGGGATGGGGCTAGGGGAAAGCCGGCCTGTTCTGGGGCCCAGCGGGGGCCATGGACGTGTGCAGCACATGAGCTTCTCACATGCACATCCCTGCAGGGCAGGTCCAGAAAATTGATCATGGTCCTGGCTCTGACCCCAACCCACTATGGGACCCTGTGTGACTCTCAACCTCTCTTGCTAACTTCCTTACCTACAACAAAAACAGAGTTTGACCCTAGAAGATCCATCTCTGTCTCTTCCAGCAAGAAAATGTTGATTCCATGTATATACCCTCAAGACAAGGGCAGGATTTTTTTCTGCCAGCGATATTAATAAATGAACCCTCAGTGTTTAACCGGATCAGAGGGGTTCACTTTGGAGCCTGGAGGGATGGCTCCATCCAGGCCTCCTTTTCAAACCTCATCGCTGCCTTGGTGGGGTTTTGCTTCCCAGATTAGATGTCAATACCCAACTAGAGATCCTTAGAGATAAATGGTCCAGGAACTGAAATCTAAATTTTACATGCTCACAGGGTGACTAAATACTGAATGTAACTCACATATAATGACAGTGTTCGATGCTGGGGTTGCTGTCCCCGCTGCTGTCCTCGCCATCTATCTTCCTAACAAGGTAATTTGATCGGTTACCAATTAGCAGTTTTCCAGCTGTCCATTTAGGGACTCAGTGACCGGAAGTGCCATCAGATGAACACAGCCAGGTCCCCTCGCTCCCGACTAAGGCAGGACTCTGACAGCCATTGGCATTTCACTTTGGTTGTGTATAGTCGTGAAGGCATCAGTGCCTTTTCTGGACCAAAGAGCAATAGTTGTGGCAAAACAGAGCCAAGGACACTCCCAGCGTCATTGGTCTGAAGGTCAGCGCCGAGATGGGGCTGAGTGGGGTCACGTGTGTACAAAGCTCCCCACACGGGGAGCACTGGGTAAATGACACTCTCCTCTTGCCTCTTGTTATTATTAACCAACATCTCAGGTGTGTCTTCTGGTCTAACCTCCTTCTGTTTTAATTAACTTTTTTTTTTAAAAAGAGGGTGAGAGATTTTCAAGGTCACCCAGGCTCTGAAAATAACTACCACTCATGTCATTGCCCAGGGTCTTCAGTCTGCCCTGCAGACGGGGGACACAGCCTCGTCTCTGCAGACCGGCAGTGGGGGCGCAGACCTACTGAGTGTCCTGGCCCTGCTGTCAGCGATGGGCTCTGGGAGGCATCCAGGCCTTGGTTCTGAGGCCTTGGTGTCTTGACACTTGGAGGAGGTGGCAAGTGGGCAGTTGTGATCCTGGAGATCACAGCCGTCCTTCTCGGCCTTCTCCAGATCCCCACTGCCCTGCAGCCGCACCCGGTGTGCCTGCGATTGTTCTGGCGTGGCCGGTGTGTTCGCTGCATCTCCATCACCAGTCCCTCCTACCGAGAAGGCAATGAGGTCACTGCTCCTGGCTGAGCGGGGCCCTGAGGGTGGGGGTGGGGCGGCCCTAGACCAGCTCGTTTGGGGAAGCTGGGCACTGAGGGTGCGAGACAGACCCGGTGGCTGATGCTGGGCACGTCCAGTCTGGCAGGCACATGGGGCTTCTAGAAAATGGGCCAGTGGTGAAGAGGCCCAAGATGAAACACGCCAGGTGAACAATAAAAGGGGCACGGGGCCTGGGGTACTGGGGTGGGAAACACGCAGGCAGCAGGACCCGGCGGTGTGACAGCGGGTGGCTGGGCCCTGCCCCCACTGCAGGCCTGTCACTGGCCCACGAGTCCCGGGCAGGCGCTGGGCTCGGGTGCTGGGCTGGCTGCGTGGACACGAGGAAATGTCTGGGACAGTCTGACTGGGGGGGGAGTTTCATGGTGGAGACAGATGGGTGGTTATCAGAACTGAGGATGAGAGCTCCACCCCCTGAATGGATCTGGGGGGTCAGACCTGGGGGGGGTCTTAGCTCAGGCGGCTGTAACAAAATACCACACACGGGGGGCTTACACGACAGGCATTCATTTCTCACTCTCTGGAGGCTGGAAGTCCAGGATCAAAGCGCCGGCAGACGCAGTTCCTGGTGAAGCCCACTTTTTGGCAGGGAGGTGGCCATGTTCTCACTGTGTCCTCACCGGGTGGTAAGGAGACGCTCGAGTCTCTCACTTCTTATCAGGGCACGAATCCTACCATGCGGACCCCACCCTCGTGACCTCATCTAAACCAAACTACCTCCCAAAGACCCCACCTCCTCATACCATCGCACGGGAGACTGGGACTTCCGCATCTGGATTTTGAAGGACTCAAACATTCAGTCCACAGCACGGGCTCTGAGCAGGAGTGGTTTAAAACTTTCCTGGATTTGCCAGGATCCCGCAGAGTCTCCCAGCATATGACTGAGCACAGGAGGGCCCCAGATGGGTTGCATATTGACCAGCTGCATAAACAATTAACCTTTGGTTTCCCCGGGGTTCTCGGTTTAAATTAGTAGAAACTTACTCTGGCTGCTTTCTGCAACAAAGGCAGAGAGTTTATTGTTGGAATGTTGGCAGCGGACAGATCTGACGGGAGGCTGAGAAGCAGGCCTGGGTGGCCCTGCAGGAGCAGAACCGAGCATCAGCAACCACTCAAGGACCACCAACCACCGCTGGCACAAGCCCGCCGCAGGAGGCCGGTCCTGAGCCTGCCCCCCGGCTGCAACCCCCGGCTGCTGGGGGAAGGATCTGTACCCCTTGTCTTGAGCTTGAGGGGAGGCAGGCAGCGGAAGGAGGTGGGCAGCCAGCCCTCTTCTGCTGAGTCAACACAGAAGCCAGACTTTCCCCAGAGGGAGAGAAGTGTAAATACCAAAGGCAGGTGAGACCGGGCAGCCAGAAACTGAACACTCTTCCTCCACCCTGCCCCCGAGCATTCCTGTGGCTAGTTCTGGGTTTTGTGCATTTGGCAGCCCCCCACGGGAGGCGCCCTCCACGGGAAAAGAATCACAGGCACCACTGAGAACCTCCGGGACCACCAGCGGTGGGTCAGCCCTGCAGCCCTGGGCAGGTGAACCTGACGTCCTGTACAAGGTCAAGGCTGCCGCGCGCATCACCTTTCCATCCTTCGCCTTATGTGTGTGGGATCAGTGTGGCTTGTCCTTGCTTTTGCATGTAAGCTTCCTCTTTTTGCGTTGTGATTTTTAGAATATGTATCTAATTTTTTTTTTTTTGCATAAAAGCCATTCTGCTGACTTCTTCATGTAATATTGTATCATGAATATTTTGCTGAGTCACAGAAAACAGGGTGCAATCCATTCATTCACTGATTCATCCGTCGGTCGATTCACTGTATTATCAGTTGTTGGTCATGCGGCAAAACTGTCCTGGACTCCTGTGCTGGACCAGCCTCTGCTGGGCTCCGGGACACAGCGATGGATGGGGTGATGTCTGGCCCTCAAGGAGCGTAAAGTCTAGGGAGAGATGCAGGCACACGGGCTGTGGAATTACATGGTGACAACAGCTCTGATGGGAGGTTTCCAAGGTGCCCGAAGGCACACAGAGGGCAGCCAACCCTTGAGCTGGCTGGAGAGAGTGAGAGAGAGGCGTAGGTCAGGGTGAGAAATCCTTGCTAGAAGAAAGGGCATTTAGCGGGGCCCTGAAGCATGAGTAAGAGCTCGCCAGGTGATTTGTCTCTAATGACTACAACCGGTAACCTTCCAGAGAGGCTTTGTAAGCCCAGGGATGACGTGATCCATGTGGCTTTTCTCAGAGATGATTCCATCTGCTTACAGGTGGGAGTCAGGGCAGCAGCCTTGCCAACTATCGGACCCAAACGGGGATTAACTGATCAGAGAGAGACTCACTAAAAGCATGTTTGATTGAAGCCAAAGAGGCTGCAGATTTCCTCCACTGGAGGGACTCTGGGTGGCCATCTAGTTCAAAGAGGGGCCTAAGGGATCAGTTTTAAAACAGAAGTACCGTGCTTTGTATATATTAATAAGCACACTGTGCGTGCCTCTACATTCTTCTGGGCTGGCTTGGGGAAACAGTGCTGAGAGAGATTGTGGAGAGAAGGCATAAAAGCCTCGCCTTCTAACTGAAATAAATTCTGCCATCACCACACACATACAAAAAAAATAATTAATACAGTAGGCAACCTGGCTCCTTTGCACCTGAATAGATACCAGTTAGGACAAAGGCCCCTGAAACACAGCCTGCCCTTCAGATAGAGTTACCAGAAAAATGCAAAAGGCCAGTTCAATTTACACAGTTCAACATACACAACAAATAATCCTTTTCAGTGTCAGTATGTCCCCAGCTCTCTGCAGGGCAGCTCCGCTGACTTTTTTTGGTTCCTCCCACTCCTCCATCCACAGGGCCTTTGCACATGCTGTTCCCCCCATTGTGTACCTGAAATTCAAATTTAACTGGTGTCCTATATTTGTATTTGCTAAGCCTTCCTTCTGAGCTGTCTGTAGATGAAACATTTCCATCTCCCCGTCTGACACCCCATGACTGGAAGGCACAGCTTTCTGTCCATGGGGCATGACTCCCTCCTCAGCTCAAGAATACCCAATTTGGTGCATTTTCTGGCTAAGGTGTCTCAGGGGAGCCACTCACAGGTGGCACTTCCATGTGCAAGAAGCCTGGGTCCTTCTGGTGGCTTTCTGGTCCCTTCACAGAACTGGGGAGCTGAGTGAGGAGCTGCCTTGTTTTGGGGAATATTTCACTGAAGGTGCCAAGGGGAAAAAAAGGGGGGGGGGTAGAATTTGCACAAGAAATTTGGGGAGTAATAAAAGGGCAGGAGCAGAAGTTTTCCTGTGGCAATTGAGAATGACCCAAAGCCGATGCAGCCCTGCCCCACCCCCAACCTGGAGATGAGCCCCCCAGAAATGTGAGGCACAGGAAGTAGCATTCACCCACCTCCCTGCCTCCAGGCATTCCCATTCCTTTCCTGTCTGCACATCCCGCCCCCCAGGGAGGGCCCTCCCCAGCCCAGTCACGGCAGGGGACCATGATTTAGGCCAGGTGGGCTGGATTCAGACAGCCTGGACCAGCTCCTGGCTCCATCCCCCAGGGCAGAGGGCAAGCTAATTGTTTTTCCTGGTCCAAATAGCCAACAGGCTTAAAGAGCTAACGCAGGCAAGCTGGACTGTTTCCTCCTAGCAGGGCCATGCCTAGCGGGGCACCCAACTCATAGTACGTGGTCAATAAATCTTTGCTCCATCTGAACCTGAAATGAGGAAGCGCTGGGCTCCGTTGTCTGCGCTGCTCTGATTATGAGGATAAATAAATGGGCTTTTCTGCCACGGCAGACACCAGTCACCACTAAATTCACTTTGAAGCACAGGGGAAAAAAAGACCCTCTGCGTCCCATATCGCCACCGAGGAAAGAGATAAGGCTTATACTCAGAATGAATTCCGGCTTAAATTTATGTAGAGACGTAATCAGACCATCAAAGCAGAACAAGAAAGCGAAAGGGTGTTAAGACAAATGAATTTAACAGCACACAATACCCCTCCCTGATTTGCTTTCCCAGGCAATGAAATATTTCAGAAGATTAAAAACTGGTTATGTAACACCCAGAATCCACATTGTCAAAAAGATTTGTAGCTCAGTGTTTTCCTACCCAGGTCCCAAATGAAAGAGTTTCATCTAGGTTTTGATCATGGCAATTTTTTTCAAAGATATAAAATATATTGAAATATTTAAATTGCTTGTCAAATGTAAACTCGCCTGTGTCCTGACACTTTTAAAATATATCGTGGCTTCAAACATCATTTCTCCTGATAGGATTTTTTAAGTTGCTTTATAATGCATTAATAGCGAAGCCCAGACTCTAAAAGACTACTGTATTTGTAATATTCACTTTTTTTTTTTCCCTCATCCCCTATAATTTCCAGAATGTAATTCTGCCCCCAGCTGGTTAAAACATCTCTGACATCAGAGAGGAACGGGAAACTTTTCAACGTCCCCACTCATCCGGACATAACACTGGGGGAGGATGAATGCCTTTGGTTTACAGAGCTAACAGTCACATTCCGAGTGAGATGCTCCAACTCCAGAGGGTTTTGTTGGTTGGCTGGAGGCAGGTAGACAATGCTTCCCTTTGCACCAGCAAGGGAATCTGGAAAGAGGAGCATGCATTTCAGAAAGACTCAGTTTGCGATTTCTGCTCAAGAGTTTACCATTAATGAGGTATCGATTGCCGGGCTATGATAATTGTCACTGGGGATGAAGCAGGACAGAAAGTTAATAAAGATGACTATCAGCACCGGGGCTGGCGTCCAAGGCACGCCGGGGAACCCGGATTTGTTTTCTTAATGTGTAGTTTTTTGCCTTTTCCATTAAGTTTTCTAAAATTTATTCTGGCTTGATCATGTCATTGGGAGAGCTGCATGACCAGCATTCCTAGGGTGGCCCAAAGGTCCCCTCGCAGCTCGGGAGGGGAAGGGCATCTTCCAGGACGGGTCCAGAGGCGGGCGATGGCCCAGACCGTGCGTGGTCTTGACGCCCAGCACTTGTGTTTATAGAAGCTACGCTTTTGACCCTCCCAGCCCGTCAGCCACGATCACAGAGGAGGGAGGAGAGGGAGGGGATTTTTGGAGGCTAGCCCTGACAAGGGTCTAGGAAAGATCTTGGGAAGTGGCCTTTTGTCTAAGTCGTTTAGGCCCCAACTCGCAGGGAGAGGCTGGAAAAAAGAAACACCAGGAGGAGTTTAGGCAGAAGGACCGCTTTAAATGTGAACAGCAGAATCCATGGAAAAGTGAAAAGGTGGCATTCCTGATTCCTGATCATGTGTGTCACCCGGCTGCATGGTGACCTGGGTGGGTGTAGGGGACAGACGCTGGGCTTGGGGACCACTTTGGAAGCCTCCGTTCACTGTTTGTGAAATTTGCAACATCTTGGTCGAGATCAAAAAAGACAGCAGTGCATCTGAAAGGGCTGGTACGTTCCTTAGCTCGGGGACGACGAATGTTCTGTCTCTTCCTGGGATTCACGACCCGGGTCCGCAAATATTTTCTGTAAAAAGCCAAATAGTGAATATGCTAGCTTTCTCAAACAAAGAGGCAAAATCTAAGCTATCATGTGGGTACTTTTATAGCAAAAGAAGAAACATTTTTTTCCAGAAATTTTTGTTGATGAAGTTAAAATACAATCCTGTTGAGTACCCATTTTTGTGATATAGGCCTACACACTCTTTTTTATTTTTTTTAAGATAACATTTTATTTTACTGACATTCAAAGGTAGTATCTCCTGTCCTCAAATCAATTGCAAATGTTCATTTTGAAAGCCATTCTTAGTTGAAAGCCTCAGGCTGGCTTTGACCGCAGGTTTTGCCAACCCCAGATTGATGACAGGCAGGGAAATTCAGCCAGTCAGTCTTTTCTTGCTCACCTCTGTCCACATTCTCTGATGCCTTAAGTTCCTAGATCAAATCGCTTGCCTTCCCTTCTTTTACCAAAAGATCTTGCTCCTATGTCACCTCCTCCGGGAAGCCTTCCCTGATCAGGCTTTGCGCGTGGTAGGTGGTAGAATTAATATTGCCCCTGACACAGCCTTGCGTGGTAGATCCACCTGGAGACAGGGAGCCCCGTGAGCACAGGGCATCCTCTTGTGTTTTCTAACTCAGCTTAGACGAATCCCCAGCGCCTACAGAGCTAAACATGAGTCACTGGGGGAGGAAGGGAGGGACTACGTCTGGGCCAAGCGCAGGGAAAGAGCTCTGCCTCCTCCCAGCTATGCTGATCAGTCACAGTGATAACCAGCGTGGCCCCCACGCCCACCGCTAACTTCATCATCATAGTATCTCATTTAATCCTCACACAGCATATGAGGTCGACACTGTGATCTCACCATTTTACAGATGAGGAAAATCAAGGTCATTGTTTGTGCTCCAGCCAGAAGAGGTAAAACCAGGTAGAGGAGGTACTGAAGGTCAGCCCTGGAGATGGGGTAACTGAGGCCCAGAGAGACAGGGCCTGCCCGGAGCGTCACAGCTCGGCAGCAGTGGCAGCAGCCCTGGAAGAATCACAGCAGTTACAGGCGCGATGACTGGGCGCCAGCCCCACGCCAGGCAGTGAGCTGGCCTGGGTTAGCCATGTCCAGCCCCGCCCGGAGACACAGCAGTGGGTGCCATCAGGATGTCCTCCAGATGTGAGGCTCGTTAACCTGCTGTAAGGGGCCTACTGAACCAGCTGCCCCCAGCCCAGCTCCAGCCGGAGGCTCCTCCAGGAAGCAGGGCATGGTGCCCAGGACCATCCTTCAGGAGCCGTGCCCCCAGCTCTGTGGTCCCGAGTGATTACCACTGAGCAGAACAAGCCGCGTCAGGAGAGGTAAACGCCTGCCTGCCTGGCTTTGCCCCTCTCCGGCCTGTGACTTGGGCAGCCGCTTCATCTCTCAAAGGCGCGGTTTCCTCCTCGCTGGAAATGAAAGGCCGCTGCCTGGAGGGCTCCTGACTCTGTGCTCAGGCCAGGGGCTGCCTTGGTCCTCCTGCTTCATCTCCCATCATCCTCCCCTGAGTCACCGGTCAGCCTCCTGCCCTGCATACATGGTTCCAGGCTGTCCTGCGCCTCCTCCGACCCCTCCTGGGGTCACACACACAGCTTTCCTGCCGTCCCTGCGGGTCCGGGAGGCACTGTCTCTGGCCTCAAGGGGCTCGCCATCTGCAGAGAAGACGGTTACCACGCCTGCTCACATAGGTCCGACCTGGGGAGAGAGGAACCAGTAATGTGGAGGGAGGCGCACACGGCCACGGAGGTTCAGAGCGTGAGGTCTCTGTTTTTTCTTTTAATTGAAGTAGAGTCAACGTTGTGTCACAGTGTTGTGCTAATTTCTGGTGCACAGCGTAGCGATTCATTTATACATATATATGTATACATTCCTCTTCCTAGTCTTTTGCACTATAGGCTGTTACAAGCTATTGAATATAGTCCCCCTGTGCTGCACAGTAGGACCTTGTTGTTTATCTATTTTATATATAGAAGTTAGTACTTGCAAATCCAAAACTCCCAATTTATCCCTCCCTACCCCTTTTACCCCCTGGTAACCATATGTTTGTTTTTGATATCTGGCATGGAGAGGGAGCTCTGTAAACGTCTGTGGAAGGAAGGAAGGAAGGAAGGAAGGAAGGAAGGAAGGAAGGAAGGAAGGAAGGAAGGAAGGAAGGAAGGACAGGACTGCTCACCTGCCCACAAACAGACCCTCCTCCTTGTGTCCACGCATTGCCATGTGCCATCTTCTCCACCTGAAAGCCCCTCTCATGAGATTCTCTGCCCACTCACATCTGTCTTCAGAAGCCACACCAGCTTCCCTTCCCTGGGGGCAGTTTGTTTTCAGTACTGCAGCAGCCAAGGTCCCGGCAGGAAACAGGTCACCACTGATGGTTGGAATGAGGGCGTCAAGAGAGCAAACAGGATGGTGCTGCCCTCAGAGATGAACCACAGCTGGGAGCTGTTCCCTATCCTAGAACGGAAAGGATGAGGCAGTAAAACAGAGGTGATGATGCAGGAGGAATTACCAGTGAGAGCCGAGTTGTGGAGGATGTAACTCTTGCCATAGAGGCAGAGATGGAAGAAGGAAAGAAATGTCCAGCCTCCCCTCCTGCCCAGGCATCTTCCCCTGATGCCTTCTGTCGACTACCCACACTGGAACCAGCTGGCAAGGGAGCCTGTGTGTGAGTGAAAGGCAACGAGGCCAAGGTTCAGACAGTGGAAACAGCACGTGCAAATGTCCTGTGGATGGGGAAGCGGGAGGAACTAAAAAAAGTCAGCAGAGCTGGCCCACAGAGAGCTGGGGACATCTTGAGAAGACACTGGGGAAGGACACCAGAGCCGGACCACCCCACGTGGGCCTTAGAGATACAGGACCTGCCTCCCGGCTTGCCCAGGATAGTCCTCAATGACACCTGTCATCCCAGAGGTGGAGTTAGTAATAAGCCACTACTCACCCTGCTTCACTCACCCAAAGGGCCGCGGTTTGGGTGATAACTGGTATGGTCAGCCTTCTGTAGGGCACGCGAAAGAGCCCTGTCTTCGCTCTAGGTGCAGCGGGTTCCCTGAAGGGCTGTCAGCCACGCACTGGCTCTTGCCCAGAACTCCATTTGTGAAGAGCGGTCAGGTTGCCTTGAAGCACATGAGTTTCAGGGGCATGGTATCAGGACTGATGAAGATGCTATTGAAGTCATTGGAGTCACCCTCCAATATCACCACTTCACTGGCCTTTAAACATCCACAAGCTCCAGGATAAAATTCCGATGCCCCTCCCTCATCATCTGACCTGCCCTGTTTCAGCTTCAGCCACGCATCTCCTGCCTTCATCCCCCAGAAGTTCTTACCGCTCCCTAAGGCAGCCTAATCCTGTGAGGCAACCAGGTGTCCGTAACTGCTGTTCCCACCAACTGGACCACCCTCCTCCTCTCCCCTGCAGCAAAGTCCCATCCATCCAGCAAAGTCCAGGACTTCCTGATGCACCCAGGTGTTCTCTGTAAGGACCCGCTGTCCTTACCTGTCTCCATTGCTCCATGATTACATCGTGAACTGCCCGAGCATGGAAGGCTTGTCTTTTCCATGATGATACATAGTGCATTTCACCCAGTGCCTGGATGAAGGTAGAAACAGGGGAAGGAAGAGAGAGGAGAGAAAGGGAGAAAGTAGGAGAGGGATGGAGAAGGAAGGGAGAGAGAGAAAGAAGGGAGGGAGGGAGAGGGGATTCTATACCGTTTGGGCTGCTTCTTTCTTTGCAACTCATCATAAATCTCGAAGCTAACTTCTGAGGCCTGTAACTTTTCTTTGCTCAGCGCTTTTTGGGTACTCTCCCTTTGTTCTGATTTTTCTAAATCCCACAGAACTTTCAACATCCCACACTTCGAGTTGGAAGCACACACCACTGCAAAAACTTCGGCTGGCAATCTTGTTGTCCCAAACATCCTAAGGTTGTATAACAACCAAAATGTCTTGGTTCTCATGATGGGAGCAGGCATCAGAAATCAAAGAAACAGGAGGAACAGGAACGTTCCAGGCTATTACTGTAACAATCCAATTACAATGCCTATCAAACTTAACTTCACAGGTTATAGCTCCTAATTGCCTGACAAAAATTGACGCTTCAGTCTCAACAGCATAATATAATCAGAGTCCAAATTAAATTTGATCGTGGGCAGAAAACGATGCTATCATTCGAAGGCATGGAAACAGGAGATCAACTAGCATGTTACCCGGGATCAGAAATGAAGATGATTCATTAATGACAATGCGGTGCTGATCATGGAAATGACACAGTTCAGACGGCTTCGTAAAAACACTATTAATTAAAAAGATGATAGACCTAACAAGCTGTAGAAAGCAGAGGACTTTCCTCGGGCGTGCGTGTTAAGGTGAAGGCTGGCGACGTGCGCGAACGGAAGTTGGTGCGCTTTTCTGAGGAGTGTTTCGCTGACACATGAGCCCAGTTTACTGGCCGCTGTTCTGTGAAGCGACTTCCTCCAGGGGCCCATGTCCAGGGCTATAAAAAAAAAAAAAAAAAAAAGAAAAGAAATCTGCGGCCAGAATATGGCTTTGCAGTAAGTGCAAATAATGCTGGCTATAAAACCGAAGGGCCCAATTCATAAAAGAAATTCACAGGGGGTTTTGCACACTGTAAAAGAAAAACAAAAACCTACAAGAGACTTTGCAGTGTGTGTGTTTGTGTGTCTGCCTACATGTAATACGTTTTTCATCTTGCAAGGTCTGTGTGATTTCTAGTTTAAGGGATTGAAATATACAGAAGGAGAATGAAATCCTCTTAGACTGCAGAGTCTGGGAACAGAAATTTTAAGTAACTGCTCTGCACTAAAAAAAAAAAAATACATATATATATATAGGGTGGGGGGAGAGAGAGAGAGAGATTATACTCTGTGAAAGAGTTCTGTTTTTGCCATTCACTCATTCAGCCAAAATTTACTGAGTGCCTTCAGTGTGTTAGGCCTCATCCTAGGATCTCGGGTATAGGACTGAACAGGGCAGATACGGGGCCAGTTCTTAGGGAAAGTTCAGTCTAGCCAAACCAATGGCCATTGGCCAGGTTAGATGTGTGGAGGGTGCTGGGAAGACTCACAGGGAGCTATGCCACTAAATGACAGAAGGCTTAACTGCTTGGGAAGCCAGGAGGACTTCTTGGAGGAAGCAAAATTTCAGATGAGGCCTGAAGTGGGAGATTGGTGAACGATAAGGGGGGAGAATGAGAGAAGAGTTCCAGCATCGAAACTTTCAGATGCACCTGTGAGTACGACAGAGGATGAGGCTCCCCAGGATGTGAGCAGATGCCTCTTAATGCATTCTTAGGGGTCCCTGAGCTGTAAAACTGTTCAACTCGACTTGATGCTATTAGAATAGTAACTAGGGGCAGGTCCTCGGCTCTGGGGCTCTTCCAGTTAATGGAATGGAGATATCGTGGCTGATGAGAGAGGATTATGCATCCTTCATTCTGTTGATTTCAGGTGTAGCCGTGTGACTTCCTTTGATCAAGAAACTGTGAGTGGAACTGGCGTCGGCTGCTTCTGAACAGAAGTTTCAAGAGCCATCACTCGGCTCATTGTGTCCTCTTTTCCCTCTGTCAGAAGGACTGGCACATCCCAGGTGGAGGGCCCTCCCTCACCCTGAATCCCGGAGACAAAGTAGCACGGGGAAAAGCAGCAGCCCCACCACCACCGCGATGTGCAGCCCAAGCAAGAAGCCAGCCTTTGTCTCTGTGAAACACTGACGTTTTCGGGTTAGCTGTTGGCGCAGCCCGGACAAGCCCATCCTGACCGAAGCAGCAGCCAGCTAAGCATGCAGTGGAGAGGGAACCAGGGCAGGGGGATCCTTAGAAACTTGTCAGAGCCCAACAGCTAAAGAAGCAGAGAATTTGGGGTTTAGAGGAATAAGGACCTGAGTTATTGGTGTTTTGAGGAGAGAGATGCTACTTCTTTGGAAAGAAGAACCTTCCAAATAGAGTAACAAATAGTCTTTGTCAAATAGCTGCCTGAGGGGTAATGAGCACCCCGGCCCTAGAGGAGACCAAAAGCAGGCTGGGTGGTGATTGTGGCTCATCTTTAAGTAGCAGGTGACGTGGAGGGAAAGTCTGCACTTGATGGCTTATGGGGTCACTCGAAACCCTGAGGTTCAATCATTGTCTGCTTCTGTATAGGAGGCCAAGTGTCATCCGCCCCAAGGACTTCCAGTGAACAGAGAAGGGACCCTGGACACCAGGCTGTTCAGTCCAATTAGATTCAGCCTGGGCCACAACGATTCAGTGAATACTCTGTGTGGAGTCAGAAAGAATGACCTCAAAAGACTTAAAATATGTAACATGCCAGCTGCTTTGGCCCCAGCCTTCCTACCTCCTGCCCTTCGTCTCTCTCTCCCTCTCCTCTTCCTTCCTTCTTCTCTCAATTTTTCAAAGGGTAAGCTCTCCCCAGGGAAGAAGCTGGATGAGGCTGTATCCCTCACTGGGCAGCGGAGGGACATGTAACTGCCCTGCAGCTGGATGACAGCCTGGCTCCCGCCAGCCTCTCCCAGTAGGCGTCTGCGTGGCTGCGCCCTTATCCGAAAATTCCTGGCGAGCCGTTTCGGATCTACCCGGGGGTTGGGGTGGGCGGGGTGGGCTTGGCAGAGCGCCGGATGGTGAGGCTTGTGGCTTCGCAGGTGGGTCTGACACGGGCCCACAGATGTGGCAGGAGGAACTTGGCCCTGTGTGTTCTGTCAAGGCCTGTGTGCAAACTGCCTCCGAACAGAGTCCTGGAATCTCCCGAGGTTGGTACCAGGGCTCTCGGGAGCAGCTTCCCACACTCCCCCCAACATCCCTGCAAAGCAGAGGCGGAGCCGGGTGGTGAGGTACAACCCTCCCTGAGAACACTTATCCCCATTTCGCAGATGAGGAAGCTGACTCAGAGAAACGAAGCAATTTCCCCAAAGTCCTGCAGCTAAAGGGGTGAAGCCAAGATGCAAACCCAACTGTGACGCTGTCCCCTGGACCAGAGCGGTGTCAGTCACCTCTCCTCGCCCCAGGTCTCCTTCTCTTCCTCGGACCCGTGCTCATGCCCTCCTGCTCTGCAGATCCACCCAGTTCTCATCCCTGCTTGTCCCTGCCTTGCCATCTCCCTTCTCTCCTAGACTCCCAGTTCCTGCTCTCCTGGAACTTCAGCTGACCTGGCTGAATCCTGTTTCAGGCCCCACCCCAGCCCAGTCATCACACAGCCTCATGGCAGGTCTCCCAATAGCTAATGGAGTCAGCATTTCCACGTCTTCATCCCAGATGCCCAGCGGACGGGACTGGTCAGCCCAAGGAAAGGAGCTCTCCTGGTGCAAAGAAGGCTGCCTGGACCCCTTCCTGCCCTGGCAGCTGGATGAGCGTGGACTCTTCTAGAGAAAGGTGAGGATGGGGCGGCAGTGACTCACAGCCCCAGCACACACCCAGGTCTAAGTCTGCTGGATCTAAGCCTCTAGACCCCTTGTGACTCACTTTACTCCTTCCACACCCCCATGTGTCCTTTCATTCATTCGGCAAATGTTTATTACAATGGACCAGGCGTTAAGCTAGTTGCCCCAGTCACGGTGGTAAACAAGACCGGCCCGAGCTTGCCCACATGGAACTTCCGATCCTAGTGGGTAGACAGACCATAACCCCATAAATAAATAACCACGAGAGACAACGTCAGTGAGGTGAGTTCTCCGAATGGGAGGAACGGCCATGCGCTGGAGAGGAAGTCTCCATCCCCGGGAGGGGAGCAGCCTCTGAGAGGTTCCCTACAGGGATTAACATTTGGACCGAGGCCTGAACTGTGACCCCAGAGCAGCCGGATCTGAGCCTGGGAAGGACGTTCCAGGTGGAGCCAGGGAGGAGAGGCCTGGCTGTGATTGAGGAGCTCAGATGATGCCGTCCATTGGTGGTTACCAGCTGGGCGGGAGCAGGGAAAGGCCTTCCCGCAGCTGCCACCTGAAAAAGGTTCTCTCTGAGCCCCGGCTCCTCCATCTCAGCATCCTGCTAGAATCTCCAACACGTTTACCACAACCTGCCATTGTCTCCCAGCTTCTTTCCTTTTGGGTGTCTATTTTCTCCTCTCAATTCTTCTAAGTTCCTAAGGAGCCGGGGATCTTTCCCATCTTATGTCTGTGATCCCTCAGCTATAAAAACACACAGAATGGATGGTGAACCAGCCAAGGGAGAAGCCCGAGCCTGTAGCATCTCACCGGGGCGTGGGCTGCAGCACTAGGTGCGGTAGCCCGGGCGAGGCGGGGACCTCTCAGTGCCGGGTCGGGGGCGTCGGGCAGCATGTCCTGAGCCCGCAGAGTTCCCTCGAGTTCCTCCCGGCACCCAGAACGGAAACAGTGTGGACACAGTGAGAACCAAGGGATGGTGGGAGACAACATCGCACCCTCGTGCCTGTGTTGTGCGTTCTGGGTGGGAGCACCCCGCACGTGCTCACAAAGGCAAGGCTGGCTCCCCTGGCTGCCCCAACAAGGGTCGAACCTGGAAACAAACAACTGGTAGCTTCCAGGAGGCGCTTAATGGTCCCCCCGCAGCCTGTGGGCTCACAATGCTGGCAGCAGTGTCTGGAAGGCCGGGCCTTATCTCCATTGTGTGGATTACATGTCTTGGCCCAGAAGCCGGGAGTGTAGCAGCACCTGTGTTAAAACGGCAATAAGATCTTGGCAGCGGAAGCCTCACCTTTGTGATTTAACAACAACAACAACAAAAAGATGATGAGGCTGTACACCCAAATCAGAAGGTAAAACACCGAGAGGCTCAATGCACGGGAAAGAGCGTTTGGAAAACACACAAGTGGGACGATACTGAACTTCACGCTGCAGCTAAATAAATCTGAAAATGAGCAAAGAGTTACACATATCAACGGAAGCTAGAAAAACATTGGTAAACATACGTCACTAGGCGAGAGGAAAATCTTATGAGCCATTATTATCCACAAAACTAGGGAAAGAGCCAGGAGAGAAATTACTGGTGTAACCTACATGGAAAATGTTTGAGACCCTGGATGTCAAATATAAGTTTAAGACTGAAGAGTGAGTCTCAAACCAGGACAAACTGTACTTGACATAGATACAAATAGCTTTAATAGCTTTAATGTAGAAAAAGCTTTTATAAAAGATGATGCCCCATCCACACACACACACACACAGGAAAATGAGCAAGTGACATGAACAGGCAATTAATGAAACGAGAAGTCTAAGTAATCAATCATCTTTTGGAAAAAAAAAATCTGCGTATCATGTAGTCAAAGAAATAAAAGTTCAGAAAACAATGAGAGACTATGTTTCAGCTATTCAAATTGGCAATGATCTTTTTTATGATAACACTCAATATTGTGGAAGTGGGTATAGCTTGGTGGTAGGGTGCGTGCGTAGCATGTACAAAGTCTTGGGTTCTATTCCCAGTGCCTCCATTTAAAGAAAGAAAACTAAAAAAAAAACAAAAAAAAACCCCACAAACCACACACACAATACTGGTGTGAATGTGGGAGAACAGAGAAATATACATACTGCTAGGGAGACTGTAAACAGTCATGCAATTTTTGGAGGCCAATTTTTATGAAAGCCTTCATTTTGATGTTCATGCTTGTGGTAGACAGAATAAGAGCCTCCCAACAGTGCCCACATTCTAATCTCCAGGATCTGTGAATACATTACACTCTACAGCAAAATGGAATTAAGGTTGCTAATCAGCCGACTTTAAAATAAGATCATCCTGAATTAGCCTATCTGGGCCCAGTGGAATCACAGGCTCCCTAAACAGAGAAGCAGGAGGCAGAGGATCAGTGTCAGAATGACATGGTACGGGAAGGACGGACCAGCCACTGCTGGCTGGGAAGAATCCAGCAGCCTCCAGAAGCCAGAAAAGGCAAGAACATGAATTCTCCCTGAGAACCTCCAGGAGGAACAAAGCCCTGCCACACCCTGATTTTAGCCCAAGGAGACTCATTTTTGACATCTGATCTTCCAAACTATAACATAATAAAGTTATGTTGTTTGAAGGCACTAAACTTAGGTTAATTTGTTACAAAAAGCGATAGAACCCTAACACAATGATATCCCTTCCCCCACCCCACCCAAAATTTCTCTTCTAGTAATTTATCCTTAGCAATATTCAGAAATGTCACCTAAGATACATATTCGATGGCTATAATGGTCTAATTTATCATAGTGAATTTTTGGAATCAATTTCATCGCACCATGTGTGATGGCTGATAAATTATGTCCATCTACACTGTGGAATACTATACAGCCATTAAAATCATTTAATGAAAGACAGTTTATTTTTATGGGAAAAGGTTTATCATATTTTGGTTTAAAGGCTATAAAACAGTGTATACAATAACATACGATCTTTGAAAAGCTACATGTTTTTCAACAGGCCAAAATATTAACCAAAGTCACTGGATGGTAAGCCTATAAATTATTTTTCTCTTTGTGATTGTGTTACACTTTCCCAGTGTCCCACATTAAGCCTGTATTGTCTATGCAATTCTAGAAAACTACTATAGAAGTGTATCAGAGTGTGTTCATATAATGAAGTCACGTGCTGCTATTTTAAAAAGTCAAGGGGTAGACTATTTAATGGCACTGGAAAGTATTAATGATAAATTACTGACTGAGAGTGTTTCTATGATAGTAAATACAATATGATTCATATTTGTGTTAAAAGAAAAATATACTCATACCCAGGAAAAAGACTGACAAGAAATATACTAAAATGTCAACAGTGGTGATGTCATGAGAGATTTTTATTGTCGGCACAGGTTTTCTGCAACTAGAAGCAAACAGGGAATTTTGCTGTGATCGACGTTTGGAGAAGCACCCATCACTGGTCTCCTGGATGAAGGTCCAAAAGGGTCCAGCCGGTCGTCATAGCAGCGGCTCAGTGGAGCCCTCGCTGCATCCCAGGTGGAAACATTCCGCCCTTGGGATCTAGCCCAGCAGACACAAAGGTGACAGGGACAGATGGCACAAGGTCTGATGGCGATGGTGTCTGCCTGGCACATCAGGCTCTTTCCCAGCTGGCTGTCCTTCACATCCATTCCCTCCTCGAAGGCTTGTCTGTGTGCTCACTCTGAAGAGCTGGGCCCCAGACTGCTGCTGGAAACGCCACCCCTGGACGCCTAGTGTCCCCAAAGTCAGTGTCTTCAGGTCTCTCCGGGGCTGGTCAGATTCCCCAGAAGAGTCCTCCAAACTCCCTGCAGAGCCCCAGGGCCCTGGTGAGGAGAAGTCTGGGTACCCAAAATCTCACTGACTTCTCCTTTTCTGTACAGTGTCCCCTCAGTCCCTCCACCAAGGATGCTGTTCTCAGTTGTTCTCAGGGACTGCAGAAAGCGCCTCTCCCCACCTCTGAAGTCATCTTTCATCCTCCAGCAGAATCTCTTTTTTCAGGTGCCCGGACCCCCGAGGTCCTCGGGAACTCTGCGGCCTCAGCAGGGCTGCTCTGGGCTGTCCCCACCCGCGCCAGCATCACGCTTCCTCAGACTTGCAGGTACAGGTCAGCACGCCCCCACCGGCTCCCCATTCTCACACCCGGCGCTGCTTTCTGTCCCTCCACGCCCATCTCAGGTATCCCTGTGGGTTTTGTCTACTCAGGCATCCATTGGTTGTTTACTCAGTGGATTTGAGGAGGGAGAGAAGCAGCTTAAGTGAGTTCACTCCCCTCTCTTTAACCACAAGTCAGATTCCTGGCTCTTTATGGGTATGAACTTGATTAAACCTGACAATAACAACATGGAGTGTGAGGTTATATCATCACGCCCATTCACTGATGAGAAAGAAAGAATCACAGATGAATTATGGAATTTACTGATCCCTCCGTGGGGGAAGCCCTTGCCTTAAGTCACACAGCAGCCTGTGAGGAAGACCTGGGCGGCTGCTGGAAGTGTCCAGGGTGGAGAACGACATGGAGAAAGGACTCCAGGCCAGGGACCAGCCCACATGAGGCAGGTGGGCTGCCCAGCTGTGCTGGGAAAACCAGGGTAAGAGCTCAGAAAGCGATTCCCCAGGGGACCAGCCATACCTGTGTCCATGCACTGGGCGGAGTTTGTCTTAAAAGACGTATCGGATTTCTTCCGGTACAAATGCCACCAGCCTCACCCTTGCTGATATCAGGGGTCTGAACTTGGGGACCTACTTTTTTGTGAGTGGGCTGTAATTCTCCAGGCCCAGCCCCAGCCAAGGCAGGCTCCAGGAGACCAAAGTTGGTGGAGGAGACAGATGGGGACCTGCCTGTGGCTGAGCTCTTAGAAGGTCACCCACGAGGAACACGACAGCAGTGATGGGATTTCTGCAGCCCTGTCTCTTGAACAATCACCCAGGAATCCCAGAACCCCCTGGCCGCACTTTGGGGAGGCCCTTCTGTGAGTCTCCGAGGATGCAGCACTCGGTGACGAGTTCCCTAAGCCAGGCCACGCAGAGACAGGCTTCTCTCCATCTCCTGGAGACGCCAAAGCCAGCTGATGCCCGGGGTGGATGAGAAAATCAAGAACCCACGGGCTTTGGCAGTCCTAAGGAAACACTGAGCCACGCCAAGATCATTTGGCGTGAGCTACCTTTCAGGCCGGCCTGGAGACCCGCCAAGTAACCAGAGGCAACCAGAGCCCACCTTCAGGTTTTGAACATTCCAGAAGGTACGGTCTTCTAGTCCAAAGTGGAAATCCACCTGGGCCTCCCTCCCATCTGCAGCCCCTCCCCTCGTCACCTGGGCTGGTGTCTAGAAACCTCTTTCCACAGGCCGCCCAGGGCCTGCCACTCAGGACTGGGGACACAGAGGTACCCGGGACAGGCCTGGGCCTGCCGGTGGGATCTAGCCCGGATGCTAGATTCAGAAAGTCCCTCATGCCGAGCGGTAGTGGCAGGAAATGCCACTCACCGATGCCAACAGCAAAAAACAGGGCCGCTTCTCCCCTGGGCCTAAGGAACCTTCTGGAAAGCTCTGTGGGCCAGTCTGAAAGTGATCACCAACTCCAGTGTTACTGAGTTTGGAGGCCACGTTCTTTCCCAGCACTCTCTTCCCAGAACATCCAGGGGTCTCCGAGAAGCAGAACCCGGGTCTAAATCCTCTGAAAGTCTCTCTAAAGCAGCAGGGGTTCCCGTCAGCCCACCTGCCCAGCAGTCACGCACAGCTGCCTTTCACACCGAATATGCTGAATGTGAAGCATCCAGGATGCACACGTGATGTGGCCTCCAGGTTGGGAAACGAACCGTCACCTGCCACACCTTTCGGAAAACGCAGCGCTGAAGGTGACTGATTTCTTCAAGTTTCAATTTCCACATTTTAATCTCCATTTCCCACGTGCAGCTGGGAAACTAAATCGATTAGAATTGGCTTCTTTGTGTTCCTAACAGGAGATTCTGTTTCAAGGACCAAGGAGGAACCTAAGGGTAGACATGGTTTGGATTTTCAGAGCACTCACCTTAACTTCCTCAGGCTGTTTTATGAAAGTACTTCATTAAACAGAAAAGAAAGAAGGATAAAATAATGGGGGATCTTAGTGTGTTAGAGAAGGCACTGCAATGTCAACGCAGGTCATTCTGCCAGCATGGAGGGTATCCCACCTGCCCCGTTCTTGGCTTGGCAAACTCCCATTCATGCCTTCAAACCCTAACTCAAATGCCCCTCCACCTGTGGACTATTTCCTGGCCACACTGCCCCTTTTTTATTTCCAGAAACAATTAAGTGCTTTTGGCCTGATGTAATCACACAGATCTTCGTCTATAAACTTATGTTTGTAATCTTAGTCTGTATTTTTATCTGCTGTATATGAAAATTCATATCTACACTTGTCTGTCAGTGCACTGTGGTTGTAAAAAAAAAAAAAAACTGTTGGGAATTTGAATGCTGTCCCGATGAATTCTTCCAGACTCCCCGGGCAACAGGCAAATCTCCAGAGCAGAGATTTAGACTCTTCCCCTCCCCACACCTTCTCCCACTGCGGACAGTGCGAGGTGCCTGTCACTCCTCCCTCAGCATAAATGTGCAAACACCAAAAGGCAATGAAATAAAAATTCTTCTCTGTGGTCCTCTCCTAAGATGAATGAAGAACACGCCTGTATGCTTCCCTCTTAGCAAATGGGCTTTAAGAGTCTCTTGCATTTTATGCAGACTGTTCTTCAGCGCATCCCCCGACCCTGGCCTGGCCAATGGAGCCCGGACCCCGGCCAAGGAAACCCACCCCAGTGTCCTGGGAGGTGTGGGGGCGACAGCATCTGGAACCAGAATGCGGGGGTTCAATTTGGGGCTCTACCCCTTCCTAGCTTAATTCACCTAACTTCTCGAAGCCTGAATTTCTTCATCTGTGAAATGGGCACAAAAACAGTACCAAGTGAAGATTATTGTAAAAAAAAAGTGAGATAAAGCGTAAAGATTTTAGAACGCACCTCGTGGCTAAGAGTGGGAGCTTAATAGTGCTCGCCATTTTGAATTTTATTCTACAAATTATGGGAAGTATCGGTGTGGATCTCATCCCCTCTCTTCCTCCAGCTCTTAGAACCAAGTGAGGAAGTTTTGCAGGACCCCACGTTGGCTGGCTTTCCCACGTGTCCTTCCAGGCCCTCTGCCGTTTCTCTCCTGTCGCAGAGTCCTGTGGGAGGAGCCTGTCTCCTTGGTCGGAGAAGGAGGAATAAATACCTCCGCTTCCATCTCTGTTACTCACACCTCTTCACTCGCTCCCGTCCCTCTGCAGCTAGAAGGGAGCTTCGGTGTAGAAACAGCATAGGTAAGAGAGAAAGTCATTTGGAATGGGCGAGTCACGTGTTTTCACATCAGGCCTCGGTCTAATAAAGAGGATCTTTGGACTAAGAGGAAGTAGGGTCCCCATACAGGGGGGCTAAGCTTGGCGCACCCCACCCCTGCCAGCCCAGGGGGCAATGAACCTCCCTGGTCCAGCCCTAGGCCCACTCCTCCATCTCTGAGCACCCAGCACACTGTGTAAGTGAGCTACTGAATAACAGAAAGTAGCTAAAGAATGTACTTGAATGAGCTCATTTGGGATATGCGTGTCCTAAAGGAAAGGCTATAATAGGTTGATAACAGATCTTCAGTAACTGACTGCATCCAAATTGAAAACTTAGATAAAGGACTCTGGCCCTTGAATCACCTTTAAATAAGAGAGAATACACACAGAAGATTTTCAGGCATTTTCCCATTTTAAAGTGGGAAATCAGAATATTAATAACACCAGCAAAAATAATAGGAGTTAACTTTTATTGAATGTTGACTGCATGACTGTGTGTTGGGCCCTTCGTTAAATCCTTACAAAGACCCTACACAGGAGAGACTATTCTCCCTATTTTATAGGTGATCACGTTGAGGCTTAGAAAGGCTGAGCAGCTTTGCTCACAGGACTCCTGAGCGATGAAGCCAGGATCCGAGCCAAGATGCTCTGACCGCAGCCCTGAAAAGCTCATTCTTCAGATGAGGATGGAGTTTCTACTTGGTTCTCAGCCTTCTCCCGTGGAAGCATGGAGCTGGGAGTTATAATTCTGCTTGCCAAGACTTTATAACCTAGCTCTGACACCAAAAAGCACACATTCATTTTTTCAGTAACTGGATAAGAGTTAGGTTTGAAATGCAAAAAACTGAATGAATTAATTAAATAAAAGCAAAGGAGATGTGGCTTCTTTATCTCCTGCAGCTGCGCTGTGGTCTTGGCCCACGTTGTGTGGGTGTGGAACAGTCCAAGCTCTGTTGCCACCTCAGCGCTAACACGCAGTGTGGCTTCAATCAAACCCCATCACCCCTCTGAACCTCTGCTTTCGTAGCTGGAATTCAATCTGTAAACCTTCATCAGGGGGAAACGGTCTGCAGGGCACTGTGTCCGGGCACAAATAGCAGCTTCGACAGCAAACTGGACCCGGTCAGCCAGGTTCCTGCCTTCGAGATGTCCCTGATCTGCAAACTGAGAGAGTTAAACCAGCACAGAGCACAGCACATAAAAGGCATTTAACAAAAAAATAAACTTATGGTTACCAAAGGGGAGAGGAGGAGGAGGGATAAATGAGGAGTTAGGGCTTTATAGATACGCATTACTGTATATAAAATACATAAACAACAAGGACCTACTGTAGAACATGGGAGGCCGTATTCAATATCATATAATAACCTATAATGGAAAAGAATCTGAAAAAGAGTACATATATGTGTGTGTGTGTGCACATTATGTCACTTTGCTGTACATCTGAAACTAACACAACATTGTAAATCAACTATACTTCAATTTTTTAAAAGTGTTTAATTATTGCTATGGTTGCGGTTTGTTATGAATAAGGCTGAAGGGTCTCGAATTCCAATGAAGGCCCCTGAGAGGTGCTGGTGGTGCCGGCGGTCATGAGTGTGACTGTGCAAATGTTTGGCAGGACATCTTCTTTACAAAGATTTCACAGCACTAAGGAAGCTAACCTGTAAATTAAAATCAGTTATCTTCACAGAACCAGTCTCTGGCTCCGTCTCTCTCTCTCTCGCTTCCCCTCCTTCAGCTCAGCCTGGTGGAGCCTCAGGCTGGAAAGAAAACAGTAGACAAGTGAGACCACAGTGAGGGAGCTTAAATCATGGGTCCTGATGAATCAAACCAAGAGACACAGGAGACTCTTATTCCTCAATTCTTATACCTCACGTACCCTTTCACAGCCACATTCTTTTGAGTATTTTTTTTACCCAGAGAGAGACCCAAATCTCCTCCTGGCAGACCCCACCCAACTATCAAATGCAATTATCCTCAGTAAAAGTATGATATGGGAACTTCAAGCTGTGTGACCTTGGGTTAGTCACTCTACCTCTATGAGGCTCTGTTTTTTTCATCTATCAACATGGGGATAATATTACCTTTCTCAAAGGGGCTTTTGTGAGAATTAAATTAGAAAACTGCTGCCGGTATAGTTATTAGGAAAGGAAAACTATTGACATCATTTACTTCAGGCTACACGGGTGCTTAAAAGAATGTGTAACGCCAATAAAATGGGGCCAGAGGTCCAGTGTCCACACAGAAAAGCTTTTGAGTTAACAACAAATTTACCAAAAATAAATGCGAACAAATTTAAATCTTCTCCAAAATTGCTTAAATAACTTTGAAGGAAATTCAGTTTCCACTCTGTAGAAGAACACCTCAAAATCATCACCTTCACCTGCTCTCGTCCTTCAGCCTGAGCCCCGGCTGCCCGCAAGCCTGCCTCCTCTGTCTCACATTCATTCAAGGCCCCACGCAGCAGGGGATCTTTTTTCTGCTTTTCCGCTGATGTCCTGGCACCACCTTTCTTCCCCCTGGTAATCCACTCCCACTCCTGAATAAGGTGTCGTTCTTAGCCTGTTAGGGGTCCTTCCGGCTCTGTTGTTCTTTCTACGCATGTCATTGCCCAACCTGTAGAAGGCCTGAGACCAAGCAGGAAGACTGGGAGTCTAACTGAGAGGGCCGGGGGTGGGAAAGGCTGCAGACACTCCTAGGTTCATCAGGTTTGTTCCAGCTGTCACATTGGAAGTCTGAATCCCTTTTATAGGTAAGGATAAAATTGAGGCTGCTTTTTGATACTAGAGAGGGCTTCAAGTGTCAAATGCTTACCTGGTCTCTTACCTGGAGAACGTCCTGGACCACCTGCATGCCCAAAGGACTCTTCTAGACCACTGTGCTTAGGCCAGAGCATAAGCCAGAATGAGGCCTAAAGCCCCGTGTTACACTTCCCTGGCGGGCCTTCTAGTCGTTGCACCCTCTGCTGGGAGAAAAGAAAGAGAAAGAGCCCTGCTCTTCCAGAGCCAGCTGCCTCCCCCCTTCCCACAGCCTCGCCCTGCTAGGCCCTCTGCTGCAGAAGGCATCTCCCAGGTAGGACTGTCACCTTACAGCCAGGTGGGAGGAAAGCAGCCAAGAGAGAAATGGACGTTGACCCAAAGGAGGAAGCTGCCTGGCTCTCTTCACTCTACTTCCATCAAAGCTTCATGGCCCCATGGAATGCTTTCAAGGTCTCTTTTTCACCCTTGATATCAGAGTGGAGTGAAGGAAGAAACCCTGAACTCCTTCTAGAAGAAAGGGTGTGGAGACCAAAGTCCAACCCAGCCTCTTGCAGACATTTGACAGAGTCTTTGCATTTGGAACCGGCACAGAATCCACTGAGACCTCTGACCATAAGTCAGGAGTCCAAGGCCACCCGTCTGAATCTGAGCAGAATCTCATCCTGAGGCCCTCAGAGGAAGAAGACCCATCACTCAGCAAGCCAGCCTAAGGGTCTGCAGGTCCCCATCAGCATTTACTGCTACTCTTTATGGTAAGTGTTGGCTGAATTCAACTCGTGTGGAATGGGGTGGGTTTGGTTGGCTCGTGGAAAAGGTTGCATTCCTGTGATTAAATCGTCATGTTGGCACATGTTGGCAGAGCACTACAGACAACGACAACAGGAGGAAATGATCTTCTGCAAATGATGAATTTTGTCCGTGACTAGATTTGATCGTGCTGTTTTGTAAAAGTGTGTCTCAGGGGTCACAGCTTTGCACAGTCCACACCAGTCTCCAGGCAGGCCACCAGCTCTGGAGTTGTGACGTGGATTGGTTGGGCTAATGCACCTGGCAAATGCAAGCTTATGTTTGTGCCTTTGATGAAGATACAAACGCCACTGGAAATCTGCAAGAAAGAAAATAACAATGGGAAAGGGTGGGGGACACTGCCTGTCAGAGTCCAGGCATTGAATTATCCTGGTCAATTAATTTCTCTCTTTTCCCTCTAGGCTGTGGGCTCTTCAAGGTGAGAACAACTTCTTACTTAACTCTATTTTCCCAGTCTTAGTACAGCACCTGGCACATAGTAGACACTCAAAGATTGAATGAATGGCCAAACTTGGCTTGATTCCAATTTTAGAGAGACAAAATCTGGAAATACACACAGTTTTAAGTGGGAAAAATAAGTGAAACAGCCTTAGTACATTATAATACAACAGCATGATACGATATCACCTGATTATCAAAAAATAATAGTGTATCCATCCACAGATGAAGGGAGAAACAAAATATCAACACAATGAAGTATTATTCAGCCTTAAAAAGGGAAGAAAACTCTGAAATGAGCCACAGCATGGATGAACCCTGAGGACCTTTTGCTAAGTGAAATAGGGCAGACACGAAAGGACAAGTTTTGTATGATTCCACTTGTATAAGGTACCCAGAATAGTCAAACTTGTAGACAGAAGGTAAAGTAATGGTTGCCATGGGGTAGAAAGAGAGGAGAATGGGGAGTTACTGTTTAGTAGATACAGAGTTTCAGTTTTGGAAACTAAAAAGTCTTCTGTGGATGGATGGTGGCGATGGTAACAAAACAATGTGAATGTACTTAATGCCACTGAACTGTACACTTAAAAATGGTTAAGATGGTAAATTTTATGTTATGTGTTTTTACCATAAGTAAAAACAAACATTGGAAATTTTGTAGAGATGGGAAAATGTAATACACGTGCAAACAGCAAAATGGCATAGCCAGTGAAGATACACACGCATGTGGACAGCAAGAGGGGAAGCCACGGCACGGGGGGGTAGTGGGCTTATCGCCATTTTATTATTCTAAAATTTATGTAGTATTTTCACACTTTGTAAAATTCTTGATGAAAAAAATAATGATGCCAAAGGAATATTTAGCAGAAGAAAGGAGCAAAAGTACAAAAAGATCTGAATGAGATTGATAAAAATACCTGCAGTCAGGGGTTTCCAAGGTCTCTGATGTAGAAAGATGCAGAGCTCACTCAGTGCCAACAGTCCTTTTGATGATGGTGATGGTGATGGTGATAGTGGTGATGGTGGTGATGGTGGTGGTAATGATGGTGGTGATGGTGATAATGGAGGTGATGGTGGTGGTGATTTTGGTGATGATGATGGTGGTGATGATGGTGGTGGTGATGGTGGTGATGATGGTGATGGTGGTGATGATGGTGGTGATGATGATGATGGTGGTGATGATGGTGGTGATGATGATGGTGATGGTGGTGGTGATGGTGATGGTGGTGGTGATGGTGGTGATGATGGTGGTGGTGATGGTGGTGATGGTGGTGATGGTGGTGGTGATGGTGGCGGTGATGGTGGCGGTGATGGTGGTGATGATCATGATCATGATGATGATCTAGTTGCACTGTGCAACAATGGATTAACCAAACTGGAAAAGAATTCTGTAGCATAAAGTTGATGCTGAAACATGAAGGAAGATGGAGTATTCTAGACAGAGACTCAAGGACTGGGCTTGCCATTAACACAAGCCTTTAGCCATGAACACTGGGGATGGAAGTGCACATGTGCATGAGTATCTGGGCTGGAGACCACACGATCTAATTGCCAACATGCCCTGAGTCAATCCCTCCTCTTCGTGAGACCTCAGTGCCCCTGTCTCTGAAATGAAAAGTCTGCACTGAAGAATCTGTAAGCGACCTTTCAGCTCTAACAGACAGTTTCCAAATGAATGGAGCTTATCAGCCCCTCAGAAGTTATGAGAAAGGATAGGAATAATCCAACGCGAATGTCTGACAGAGCCTCCTGTTGCCAAAGGATTTCCACGAATGTTATTTTTAAATGAATCGAGTGCATATTGCAGGGCTCACAATAAATATATGAATACAAACAAGAGAAATTCATGTAAATATATAATTATATTATGCACATTATCTAAATGTCATATAAACTCCCAGAGGGTAGAAACAAAGCATGACTACAGATAATCATAAATAAATAACTTGTTATGCTTAGTTGTTTCTTAAAGCACTAGGTTTGCATTATGGAAAATGACTTCTGTCACTCCCCGCTCTTCTTTGTTGATTTTTGTGTGGGTCTTATCCACCAGGGAAACCTGACAGGGGCGAAGTCGCCGTCATTGCAAGGGAAGATTTTAGAAGATGCCAAAGTCTTTTGAATTCAGATGAATGTGTCTGAGCAGCATGCTGCTGTATCAGGGCCATACCGAGGGGGGAACGGTGAAGATGGGGGACCCGAGGGCACGGCAGAGAGAGGCAGGAGAGAGAAATAAGATGATGATGATCCCCCACGTATAAGCAAGGTCAGCTTCCTCTGGTGCCCTGGGAGGTTCTGGTGACCTGGGTGCCTCAAGGACAGCCTTGAACTCAGTGCAGTTCCCTGATAAGCAGGTAGGTGGCATGATCAGAGACTCTGAGGACGTGGCGGCCTGTGCTGACCAAGAAGAGAAGTCAGAGAGAATGTTCTCATTCTTGTGAGACTCAGTGGATGCCAGGAAAACTTGGAAAACTGGCGAAGCTGAAATGCCCAGAGGGCAGGATGTTTCCAGAGCTTGCAAGAGTCTTTGAGGAAAGAAATGGATGCCAGTGGTTGTGGGTCCAGAAAATGGCTTTGCAAGCTGAGGTCCCCACACATTCTCAGAGTCTGCACACTTGACCTTGGCTCTTTGAGAATGTCATGGAGCATTTACTGCTCATTCAGCATCCAATGTGACATCTTCAGAGACTCCCCCAAGAGTTGAGAAAGGTCACGCAAACCCAAGAGGGGCAGTCCCTGACTGTGGCTCTGAGTCAGGCTTATTGTTTGAAACCTGATCAGCTAAGGATAACAGTTCCCTAGTTTTCTGGACACTCCTTGCCAAATAATTGATCTTCTTACACCAGCTTAACTGGCTCTCCGGGAAGGTAAAGTGAAACCTTTGGAGGAGATTGTCATGGACTGAGGGTTTGTATCGTGCAGTGTGATATTTAGAACCAGAGCCTCGGGAGGTAATTAGGTCTAGATGGGGTGGTGGGGGTGAGCGCTCATGGTGGGATGAGTGTCCTGAGAAGAAGAGGAAGAGGGAGGCAGACACCTGCCAGCTAGGAGGAGGGTCCTCACCATCAGCAGACTCTGCTGGCACTCGGGTTTCCTGCCACCAGAACTGTGAGAAATGAATTCCTGTTGTTCAAGCCACCCAGTCCACGGTGTTTTTATACCAGCGTGAGCAGACTAAGACAGGCGCAGTGACTTGCCAGATTCACTTCCGATCAACTCAGTAGTGGTGAGTGTGGTGCGCTGCGTTGTGTCCCCTGACCCCCCAAAAAGATATGCTGGCGTTCTAACCTCCGGCACCTCAGAATGTGACCTTATTCGGAAGTAGGGTCTTTTGTATATTATTAAGTTAAATGAGATCATTACAGTGGACCCGAATCCAATATGACTGGTGTCCTGATAAAAAGGGGAACTTTGGACACAGACACCCAAGGAGAACATGGTGTGGAGGTAAAAGCAGAAGTCAGGATGGTGAAATCTATAAACCACGGGCCACCAAGGATGACCAGCAAACCATCAGACGCTCAGGGAGAGTCCTGGGCAGATTCCACACCTCGCAGCCTTAGAAGGACCAGCCCTGCGGACACACTGAGCTCTGACTTCTAGCCTCCAGAACTGTGAGACAGTAGGTGTCTGTGGTTTCAGCTGCTCAGTTTGTGGTGCTTTGTCAGGGCAGCCCTGGAAACCAGCTCAACGGTGGTGGTGGGGAGGGAGATGGTTACCCCAGTGTGAGTCCAACATGGACTGCGATGGTGGCACTTCTAAAGCATCAAATAGATGAGGACAAGACCCATGGCTTCGGGGGAGACCACCACTGTGTTACCTTGAGCAAGTGACTTCACCTCTCTGGACTTCAGTTCCCTCCTGTCTGGAACAGGGATGACGTAGCAGCTCAGAGGGTTGCCGCTTGCCCCAACAATTGTGTGAAACGAGAGATGTGAGGCCCCAGGCTCTAGGAAACTCTCCACAATCAGTAGCTGTTATGTGTTTATTCTCGAGTTCCCAGTTTATGAAACCCTTTGCAGAGACACTGCCACATTCTCCCAAGCGTCTTGTCCCTGGCTAACTACTGTTATTATCCTCTCCTGCTGCAAAAAAAACACCACACAAACGGCAGCTTCTGAGAGGCCTGGGTTGATACCCTATAAATTGTGCACCCCCAACCTGGCCCGGAGACCCCCATTTTTCCTCCTGTCACTTGAGGTTTGCGTAGCCCAGAGAAGATACAGGTTCCGCTGAGGCTGCTTAATGTGTAGGTTTCACACCCTAAACAAAGATAACACTAATGAATTCACAGGCAACCTTTTCAGCCCCGTGATAGCAAAAGATTTTCAGTCACTTTAGCCGGAGTTACATTTGCACCCAGGGTCACCCAAATAAAAGGACAACACATTAATCTTTGTCCTCCTGGTGTTGAGCGCACTCTCAAATAATCCATCGCCTGGCGTGAAGCGAAACTCAAAACCTTAAAACGCCATCTATCTGGGCCCCAATTAAAACATAATCTTTTTAAGCTGCCAATACCCACTGACCGGGATCAATAGAGGGAACGATTATGAATGGCGTTTCCTAGTGATCTGGTCCGATGGGGAATGGATAACTGCTGTCATATCCAGACGTAGGGGCAGGTGGACCCCTCGGTAAACATCAGACGAAGGGTTCCAATAACCTGGTTTAACTGATGTGGAAATCATGTCTTATAATCATAGCCATGGAGGTGGTATTTTTCAAATTTCCTGTTAAGCCACAGTATATTTTTCAGGAAATGAATTAAGCCTCCAGCCAGGCATTCAAGCAGTATATAGGACATGCATCCTCTGAGCCAGGTTCTGGGCTGCGTGTGAACAATTGTGAGGTCATGGCCCAAATGAGTGATGTTCCAGAAACCATTGGCCTTCCTCCCTTGGACTTTTAACACGGGAGGGAAGTAAGGCTTCCGGATGGTGTGGGATTTCACACAGGTGAGAGGAGTCTGCACTTGGATTCTGGGCTCCTGGTCCTTTCTCCCTCACCTTACTTCAGGGGTGGAGGCCAGTTCAAGCTGCTCTGAAACTCACACCTGTGAGAGACTTTTCACGGTCCAGACATGAGCGGCCCCTGAATCTAGCATATCTGAACCTCAGAAGAGCTCGGGACTTTGCTCAGAATATTTGCCACGTAGAAGAGGGGGGAGATTTGTGACCGAAGCGTAACTCACACGAGCCAAAGAGAGTGAGCTGTGCAGACATGAAATGAGTGGAAACTCTCCCACCGCCTCACATGCGCTTTCTAGGGCAGCAGGGTGGATTGCCAGCTGCCTGAGCTCCCAATCTCGAGAAGTCAGTGTTCTCTTCTGCACAGGCTCCTTCCTTGCCATCCCTTTAAGATCTCTGCTCTTCCCATTTGGAGCATGGTCCAGATGTAGGAGGGGTGCTGACGGCGAGCAGGCATCCACTGTTTCGCGCCCATGACAGCTGACCCCACCGGGCTGTACAGAGGCTCATGTGTGGATGCTCCCACGGTCCCCCCACTGCCTGGTGGGGAGGGGACTGCTCTTCCCAGTTGACGGACCCTCCCTTCCACTCCCCTGCAGTGCCTGTTTCTGGGAGATGGGCTCTGCATTCGTGACTTAGAGTCAGGGACTAGACTGAGGAAGATCCAGAGATGCTGAGGGGCAGATGAGATAAGCCTCAGGGGAGCGCTTTCTCATGAAGAACTCTAACAGCAAAGGGTGAGTTGAGGGGGAGAAGAGGGGAGGGGGGTGAGGGAAAGGTGGAAGCAAGCCCTGTGGGCTGGGAGATTAGGACGGTGTCCTCTTCTGCAGCACAGCCTGACAAAACACGGGTTCTGAAGGACCGTTGGGATGATGTGGTTAGGGAGGGGCGTCAAGGGAACCTGAGAGCTCCTGGGGGGATGTGGGCTGGAGTTCAACATTTTTCATGAGGCACAAGTTCAAGATGAGAGTCATTTCGGTTACTTGAGTTATTTAGGTTGCTGACGTCTCTGATTGTGATTCTTTTCATGTGGACTCGGAAGTCAAACAGGTTCTGTCTGGGGGCCACATCTGGGTAGAACTCTGGACCTAAGGGCAACTCTCAGGACAGGGACTGGCAGCCTCATGGTCAGGGAGGGGGACTGTGCCCCAGAAAAGGGGGGCTATACAGTGACTCCCTAGGGCCAGGCTAGAACCCAATCCCGAGTTTCGCTCTCTCTGAGGCCTTGACTGCTGGCCTTGGACCAACCCGCCCTGTGTGACCACCACTCCTTGTACCAATGCCAAAGGGAGTGAAAAGGCAACGTCCCAGTGGACTAAAGATAGACCCGTGACAGATGCTTTGCAAGAGAAAGCTGCACATCGTCAGAGGCATCTCTTCAATTAGGTGAGTGCCTTCCCAACAGGTGATGTCTGGGCATTGAGGACAGAGCTGGTCCTGAGCTGGCTAGACACCGGGATGGGGCACACTCACCCTGATGGACGGGCGGGGTGCTTGGAGACAGGAGGTGGAGGATAAACTGGGAACGGCAGGTCACGTTCAGATGGGCAGGACCTCGAATGCCAAGTAAGGGCCTTGAGAACTCAGATTTCCATGTGGGCTCTACCTGGGAGGGAAAAGCTTGGTTCCTTGTGCTTAAGAACTCAGGGGCGCGTGCCAGGCACGCCACATCTAGCTCTAATTCTGCTGCTTGTCCTAACGCTCTCCAAGCAGAAGTCATCTGATAAATGTCTGCTTCCGACCTACATAACATCAGAAATCTTGAAAAGCCAGACTCGAGGACTTAATATAATGGTGACCTTCCGATGCTTTCAAAAAGGGTACCTCTCTGTAAAGAGCTTCCTAATTCATTAAGTGGGACCATCATTGAGATAATAAGCTGGATCTGAATCTGGGAGACTTGTAGCTGGAGGTTGGAGGGAGACCGGTTTCCCTTGGATAATCGTGGATACTGGTCCTTCCCTCCTCCCTCTCCTCCTCCCCCCTTTCCTCCTCCTCCTCCTCCTCTCTCTCTCAGTCTCCCCCTCCTTCTCTCTCTCCCCATGCAAAAACTATTTTTTGCATATACACACACTCAGGACCAAGGTCAATAAATACCAGTGACATTTTAACAGCATATTTTCAAGAAACTAAATTGAATTTGAAATTTTTGTATGTTTTTTGTTTGTTTGTTTGTTTCCCCTGGCTATCAAAGGAATCGGAATAAAACTATCATTGTTTGAGACAGTGGATCATGTTTAACCTTCGTAAAAAAGCTAGAAATAAGTTCCACAGGACATGGGAAATATTTACAGTTTAATGTTACGAAGACCCCAAACATGCTTCTGCACACCATTTTCTAAGGAACCGTTCCATCCATTGTTCCGTCAAGTGTCAAGGAACCAAGGAGGATGTCGAGCGGGAGGAGCTGTCCCCAGGCTCTCGGGCCCACACCGGACCTTGGCCTGGCCCAGCACTCGGCGCTCACGCTCTCACCTGTGATACAGGGGCAGTGAGCCCATCCGTCCAGGTGACTTGCCAAGGCTGAGTGAATCAGGGAGGGTGCTTTGGGCTGCAAGGAACAGAAATAGGCCTGTACCTGGCTTAACCAACAAGGAATGTTCTCGGTCACTGGGTCCAGCCTTTCTCCTGCTACTTTCCATTGGCTCTGCCTTCCTCCCTGTGTTTCAGTATCCATCAGGGTAAGACAGCTGCTAGCAGCCACGGGCTTTTCACAGTCACATTCAGAGAACAAATGCAGAGCTAGTTCCCAGTGGCTTTCTCCTAAGAATGAGGATGTTGATTTCCTGAAAGACCGAGATGTGTCCTTCTGGTTTTATTGGCCAGAAACCATTGTTTTTCATGATCTTCAGCCCACCCATTACCAGACCATCCCCAGGGGCCTGGGATTTCCATGACGGGCCGGGGGCGGTGAGCTGGGGAGGCCAGGGTCTGGGGGCGCCCACCACAGTCAGCCCGGCAGGCTCTCAGCTGAAAGGAGTCTGAGAGCTCTCGGTGTTGATGAGTCACTAGAAATTAATGATAAAATATGTAACATATGCAGTGAGCGCTCTGCGTGCTGCGGAAATATCTGAGAGCATCCAACTATTTCATCAATAGGATTTTAAATACTGTTTTCCTGCCTTACAAACTGACCCAGGTTAGACATAAAAGAAATTATTGGACCCTCAGGGAAACACATCACACACACACGCGCGCGCGCAAGCAGACACATATCATTTAAAGCTCAGAAATAGACCATATGAAAACCAATGTGTATATCAGGAAATTTTTTTAATGTAAGCAGAAGCCATGGAGGCATTATTAATTTTTAAAATCACACTTAATTTATTAAAAAGAAATACCGAATGATGCCTCCAAAGACCCTGTAAATGTTGAAATGCTGACGTGTGAGATATAAACAATTGAACAATTATTTGGCTCAGCTAAATTTTTGAACTTATTTTTAAGTGGGCCAGTGTCTTTCCCAATAACATATTGACTAAAGCTGACCTTTATTGGGAACCGATTAAATGCAGGCCTAGCACAGGTATGTCACCAACATCACTCACCCTTCTTCATCTTCACACCAGCTGAGAAGGAAGTGCTGTCTCCATTCACGAATGTGCTCAAAGACTGGGCCTTAGGGAGGCTCCTTAAGCTTCCTAGGACACCCAGGTAATGAGATCTCACCTCCGGGCCTGGAGCATCTAACTGCCATGCCGCCATGATGGAATTCGCCACGGCCCATCGGACTAGACTTGGCTCATGGATTCATTCATTTATTCACTGCCTTAAACTTATTAGCCAAGTGCTTTTTGCGTTCCAGGCAGGCACTGTGTTGGCCTCACCAGGAACCACTGCACTGGCCGAAAGCACAGGCAGAGGAAGCTTCACTCTGACGTTTTCCAAAGGGCCGCAGCTCAGTGCACAGCCCGTGATCTCACCAGTCAGAGAAAGGCGCTGCTCATGTCGTCCAGGCTTTCCCGCCTTCATGGCTCTGTGAGCGGAGCAATTCAATATGGTGTCTGGAGGCCTGACTTTATTGGTAAATATTTTTAAATCTTCCTACTACAAAAAAAATGTGAATAGGCACTAAAATATGGGTATATGATGATTTGTCTTATTTGGCTATTATTGGAAATGTATGTGGCTTTCACAAATTTCATATTACAAATATTATTGCATTAACAACATTGATGTTATAACTTCCAACTACAGTTCTCTAGGTAGGAAAGAGATCTGGAAATCTAATTATGGTCAAAGGATAGGAACCTCTCAAGGGCTCTTAAAGATCTGTGTGCTGAATTGTTGTTCCAAAGTCACAGATGGGCACGCCCATTTCAGCCCAAACAGATACACGTGAATTGCTACGCTGACTTTGAGCCTTTGGGATTAGCTGTAATAGGACCTTCCTGGCTCCGTTTATCCTAGGGTTTAGTTGCAGGCACAGCCTCATCTGAGTGGTGCTAATTGCTGGTATGATGATTAGCACTTCCTTTTCAGAGGGTCCCTGACACGAGTCCATCTGTATGAATTTACACAGCCAGGTCAACCGAGTTGTTTGTCAGGGATGAGTTCATAAGCCATATGGGTGCCTTTTGGGGTGAGTGGAGAACAGCCAAGTCCAGGCCCAGGTTTCAAATTTAGCGAGGCTTAAACTTCTCAGGAGCAATTTCTTCTCTCCCTTCTAGTGGCCAGAATACGGAAAGTGGCAGGTGATTAGATTAAGGGAAAATAGCTGCTCTTACATCACTCTAACATTGCTCACAAAATGTCTTCAGATGACAAAAGTTATTCTGCCAGCCCCTCCTTGCCTTTGGCAGTGATTGCAAGCCCTGGACATTCTGTAGCTCCACGGTCCTCCCCAAATACAGCATCAGACACAGAGCAGGTGCTCCGTAAACGGGTGATGAATTAATCAATTCATGTCCGAGTCCAAACAGCTTCCTATTGGCCAGTCTTTATTTGCAAAAATCCTCCTCTGTTTTTATTTTGAAACAGAATTACTTTTCTTTTTTTAACCTTCGATTTGTAAAGAAAGGCAATTATCTTCTGCTACCATATAGATCAGGATAAGCAAGGTAGCGGTCCAAGGGTCAAGTCCAGTCCACCTACAGTCTCATTCTTTATTGGCCAAGAGCTAAGGAAGACTTTCACATTTTTAAGTGGTTGGAAAAAAATCAAAAGAATAATAATATTTGGGGAAACCTGAAACTTACATGAAATTCAAATTTCAGTATCTAAAAAGGAATTTTGCTTGAGACACAGTCACACCCATTCATTTATATCTTGGCTACAGCTGCTTCCACACTCCAAAGGCAGAGTATGTAGTTTTGACAAAGACCAAATGGACTCATAATGCCTAAAATATTTATTATCTGGCCTTTTACAGGAAGAGTTTGCTGACCCTTGGTATAGAAAATTTATCATTTTTAAAGTATCTAATAATTGAGAAAAACAAAGTAAAACATAAAGAGAGTTTGTGCACTGGCCCCCGATAGACAGATGAGTCCTGTATCATTGAAAAGCGATCATTCTTTTTTCTTGATTTTTCCCTCTACATGAATTTTTAAGAAATATACAAGTGCCAGAGATTGTAAGTAGAGTGGTTCAGAAAGAGGAAGCAGTTAAAAAAAATGCAACAAGTTTCAATTATTTAAATAAGCAAAATGAAACAAAAACATAATAAAGTATTCTAAGAATGATCTCAGAGAGCCATGGAGCTGAAGTCAGTTTTGACACAGGCTCGCCTTGCTTGGCTGGTACTAACTCCCTAATGAAAAAGATAGGACTGACCTTCAGAAGAGATTTAAATGGCCTTAAAAAAACCATCCAGGGGACCAGGCAGCCTCTCAGCGCAAACGTGGCCCCTCCCGCCTCCCCCCTGTGGGAAAGGTTGCCCCTCAAAGTCAGCAAGTAACTTGCAGTAATGGATTTCAAAGTCAAGACTCTAATGCAAATCTAAGCATTTGCTTATACACTCTCCCAAGTCTCGACAGATTAAGTTTGAGAGTATTTTCATAGATCATATCTACATAATCTAATAGAGGTGATTTCAGGAACACAGAGATGCTTCCTGCCACGTCCCTGCCAAAGTGCTGCTCCTCGCCTGTAACGTCAATGAGGCGTGCATTTTCGCTTGGGTTTTTTTTTTTTTAATTTCATCCAATTTATAGACCCATGTTGAAGGGTTTTAAACAACACTCTGCTTCTGCAGAGAGGTCTCTGTCTTGACAAAACTGCTGGGGTGAAGGGGCAATCCCAAAGCTGAGGGACCTTCGTCTCTGTTCAGCTTATGTAACGTGATTGACTTTGTTAAAGGACGCTTAGGAGCCGTGTGATTTACATCTCAGGAGAGCTTCATGCATCACCCACACGTGGTTCCGCTTGTTTAAATATTTCACTTTAAAAGGTGCGGCAGGCTCGTCACTTCATCAGCACCCACCCGTCCTTCCCTGGCTGAAATGGATTCTCTAACCCAATCATCACACCCATGACTCAAAGCAAATGAAGTCTCTCCACCTCTTCTTTTAACAAGGGAGCGGTGCTGTCACATTACCTACTTCCATCAAGTTACACGAGGCCCTGGCGAGATTTTCCCAGGCTAATGTCTTTGGGGGGATCGGAAAAGCTTAGGCTCTTAAAACGTCAATTTTCTTAATGTTAAATCATTTTTTCAGATGTAAAGCGTGTGAGTGCGAGCAGGTCAGTGGGGAGCGGGGCAGAGAGGCCCGCATTGCACGCACTCAAGTGTGAGCTGGGAAGACACCGCAGCTCACTCCAGTCCCCTCGCTTATCCCCTGTGTGGCCTGGGATATGTCGCTTGACCTCTCTGAGCTCCCCTTCCCTCTGGTGTAATATTAGACCAGTAATACTTGAGCCTTGCACCATGACTGCATAGAGCTGTCAATGAGCCCCAGACTCTGCTGGGACTGGGGTCACAAAGACAGCCAGCTTGGGCCGTCCGGGAGTCCAGGGACTGGTCCTCCTCCACCCAGTTCCTGCCCTCTCAATCCCAAATCAGAAGACCCAACAGAGAGGGATGGCGGTGGGGAGTTGCTTCTTTAGAGAGGGCAAACAGAGTCGGCCTCACTGGACACAGGCCTGGGGAAGAGAGGGGCCCACCAGGCACGGAAGTGGGGGACCAGCACTCCAGGTAGAGGGAAGAGCAGGTGCCAGGGCCCCAGGCAGGCTGAGCAGGCTGAGGACTAGTGCAGGGGGAGCACTGGGACTGGTGGGGACGGGGAGGAAAACCAGAGATAGGCCCAGGTGATGCCGAGGCCCGCGGGCCTTGGAGAGGGGCCTGGATTTTATTCCAAGGGCAGTGGGAATCCACTCAGTGGTTGCAGGATGGAAATGACATGAGTGAGTCAATGAATATGAACTAATGAATGAATGGGGCCTGTGAAAGAACTTTTTAAAAGCATTACACAAATATAAGCAGACACACACACACACACACACACACACACACACACACACACACAGGAGCTGTATATGTTTATTGCCCTTTTATTCCGTGCAAGTCCGGTTACAATGGAAAGGTGTGTCTGCAGCAGGTGCAGAGCCTGAAATGACCTCAGTCAAGGCCAGCTTGGACTATTTAGAGTTAGTGAAGGAAGTGAAGGAAGCAAAGAAATGTCACAAGAATTTAGCCATCCATCTATGGGCATGAGTTCACGACCCTAAGTGCTGAGTGTCTTTTTTTTTTTTTTTAATTTGATTAGTTTAATTATATATATTTTTTGTTTTCATATTCTTTTTCACTATAGGTTACTATAAGATATTGAATCTAGTTCCCTGTGCTGTACAGTAGGAAACTGTTGTTTATCTGTTTTATATATGGTAGTTAGTATGTGCAAATTCTGAACTCCCAGTCTATCCCTTCCCGCCCCCTTCCCCCATGGTAACCATAAGTTTGTTTTCTATGTCTGTGAGTGTGTTTCTGTTTTGTAAAAATGTTCATTTGTCTTTTTTTTAGATTCCACATATGAGTGATAGCATATGGTATTTTTCTTTCTCTTTCTGGCTTATTTCACTTAGAATGACAATCTCCAGGCCCATCCATGTTGCTGCAAATGGCATTATTTTATTCTTTTTATGGCTGAGTAGTATTCCATTGTATAAATATACCACAGCTTCTTTATCCAGGCATCTGTCGATGGACATTTAGGTTGGTTCCATAACTTGGCTATTATAAACAGCACTGCTATGAACAGTGGTGTGGATGTATCTTTTTGAATTGAAGTTCCCTCCAGATACATGCCCAGGAGTGGGATTGCTGGATCACATGGTAAGTCTATGTTTAGTTTTTTGAGGAACCTCCATACCATCCTCCGTAGTGGCTGCACCAAACTACATCCCCACCAACAGTGTAAAAAAGATTTCCTTTCCTCCACACCCTCTCCAGCATTTATCATTTGTGGACTTTTTAATGACGGCCATTCTGACTGGTGTGAGGTGATAACCTCATTATAGTTTTCATTGGCATTTCTCTGATAATTAGCAATATTGAACATTTTTTCATGTGCCTGTCGGCCGTTTGTCTTCATTGGAGAATTGCTTGTCGAGCATGTTTCTGAAGAAGCCCTTTAAAGACTGTCAAGAGCTGCCCAGATCACAGATGGACACTCACGGGATAATTCGTGTAAACAGTTGTGATGCTATGTGAATGAACTCCTGTGCCTTGGAATACAACTTCCAGGGAAACACAGATCTCCAGGCTGCTGTATCCCAAACACTGTAGAGGATCATGCCTGCTGGTGTCAAAGGAACATACGTAAGCTTCAAGTAACAAGTAATTATCACACATCAATAGTATGCAAGCTTCCGTGAAACGCAAGACAGCAAAAGGAGATCTTCTAAATTGCTACTTTCTATTGTATGAGATCTGAAGGCTATGTTAGTAGATGAATAAATTGGTTATTCTGAGTTTATTTTCCAAGTAGTCAAAACACTTCAGGAGGAAGATCTTCATTGAGAAAATAAGAGATGAGCCCTGGACTGGGGGTCATCTCATCTTTAGTATGTGCGGCTTACAAAAAAACTCACCAGCGTGGTGGTTTCTAAGCCAGCACGTCCCTGGTCAATTACGCCTTGTATGTAAACGCTAGGGAAGAGGTCTGCGCGGTGTCTGAGGCAGATGACGTGTGCTGGACCGTCTCTTGCTAGCTCTTCCATCGCCCTCACCTTCCTCCCACCCCTCCAGCTCCTCCTCCCTGCCCCCTTCTCTGCCACTCCCTTCACTGCAGAGGCTGGAAGCCCAAAGGCTGCCTTTCTCAGCAGCAGGATCCTGTCTGCTATGAGGGACACTCAAGCAGGATCTGGAAAGTGGGAGAGAAACAGGAGTCTTTATTGCCTCTGCAGGAACGTCAGGAGCCCGGGCTTCCACGGGCAGCTGGCACGAGGCCTTACTACTGACCGGCCCCGGGGCAGCCCACGGTGAACTGCCGATTCCAGCTGAGATTGCTGGAAGCGACGCCCGCGATGTCTACAGCTCCGGAGTTCCTGGGTTCCAGCAGTGGCTTCCCCGATCTTTGCAAGGCCAGCTTTCCCCATCATCCCACAGCCTCTGATGCCCTAGGATAATCCCTTCCTGCCTGAGACACCCAGGGTCACTTGACTTCGTCTGATCCAAGCCTCACTGATGTAGGAGGTCAGTAGCTCTGATCCTGCCTGGAGCGCATCTCGGTCTTGGTTCTTGGCCTCTGTGGCCTCCCAGCACCCACCTGCTCCCCTTCGCTAAAACCTCAGAGCTGCAGGAAATGGATCTGGGAGTGGAATAGCGAGTTCCCCATCACTGGTGCTGTGCAAGCAAACACCAGGGGGTCACTCACCAGGTACGTGATATAAGGGACACCCACGAAGGGGTCCTGCAGGTCACCGAGTTAGAGCGTTTACCCCACGCTGGAGCCAGAAGCCGGAGCACCTGAGGAGGGCTGGCGCCTGGCTTGGGACGCCTTCCAACTGTCCCCCGCGGCTGTACGCTTTTCTCCAGCCCTGGAAATTAACCTGTGCCTGCCAGCCCGAGGCAAGTCCAATTTCAGTGCCAAATCAACCCTGCCTGTGGGCATAAGGAAAATAGGCCTGAAGCAAAGGAAAAGCTACGAGAGAGAGGGAGTGAGAGAGAGACCTGAAAATGTATGTAGCACAGTTCAGTGGAGAGTTAGTACCTCTACCTTCCCATCCCTGGCTGGCTGGCTGACTTTTTTTTTTAATTAATTCATTTTTTTATTGAATTGTAGTGTTAGTTTCTGCTGTACAGCATGGTGATTCAGTCATACATATATATGTATATTCTTTTTCATATTCTTTTTCATTATCGGCTATTACAAGATAGTGACTATATGCCCTGTGCCCTACAGTAGGACCCTGTTGTTTATCTACTTTATATACAGTAGTTAGTATCTGCCCATCCTGAGCCCCCTCAGGAAGGCTTTCCCTCGGTCACGGCCAGGCCAGGCTGGGTCTCCCTGTTCTAGCCGACCGTCTGCGTGGCATTCATGCCCAGAGTTGCTGCTGTCTGCAGAGAAGGCATCATTGCCCAAAGCTCCCACGTGTTCAAGGGAGCAAGAAAGTGTCCGTTTCTCTCTATTTCCGTAACTCACTGCATGTCTAACACAACAGTCTCTTTGTATTAATCAAAGTCTAAGTGCAGGTTCAGAGTCACGTCACAGACTCCCCCAAGCACGGCCTTGAATAAGAGAGAAGCCTGTCTCTCTTACACGCCCATCCAGAGCAGTAAGGGGAGCTCTGGGTCTCCACACGGGGCCCCCAAGCTAGTGGGCTTCCGTCTCTGAGTCTAGGTCGGGTACCCCAATTGCTCTCAGCCCTGGGTCTTGAACTGCCCACCGTGGAGGGTGGGGAAGGGCGGAGGGCACGTGGCCTCCTCTCAAGGACAAGAGACAGAAGTGCACACACTTGTCCTCACAGCCCACTATCCATGGGCAGAGGGCAGAGGACAGAGTAACGGTCCCCACTGATGATCCACATCTCCGTCCCTGACCTGTGACTGTGCTACCACGCAGGGCAAAGGGGGCTTTAAGATGTGGTTAAGGTTAAGCAGGTATCCTGGGCTATCCAGCAGGGCTCAGAGTAACCGTGTGAACCCTTAAGAGCAGAGATGCTTTCCCGCGTGTCAGTCAGAAAACTGTCACAGCAGAGGAAGGTCAGAGAGATGTTGGCTTGGAAGGCGGAAGAGCAGGGCCACACCCTCCTGAGAATGCAAGCCCCCTCTGGATGCTGGAAGGGGCAAGAAAATGGACTTTCCCCTGGAGCCTCCGGAAGGAACTACCCCTTCTGACACTTCAAAGTCAGCCCAGTGAAACCGTGTCAGACTTCTGACATCCAGCCTATAAGAGAGGAAGAGTGTGTTGCTTTAAGCCACAAAATCTGTCGTAGTTTGTCACAGCAGCAGGGGGAAGCTGATACACCCAGTCACACGGCCCCACTGAGCCGCAAGGGAAGCTGGGAAATGCAGTCTCTGGCATCCTCGGTGTCCTTGTCCCGCCCTTGAGTAGGACACTCTCCCCCCCGCACCTCTCTGGTCCCCGGGAACGCAGAGAACGGGCTTTCCGCAGCCACTCAGCCCATGCATGCACGCAAATCACCACTCAGAAAAGAGGTCTGCACGGCTGAAGAGACACAGGGCAAAGCCCCGTCTGGTTTCTCAGCACAGGGCTGAGAGCAGAAAGCCTGCCAGGTGCCGCCTCCAGGATGCCAGCTGGGAAGTGGGTACCGGCACCCTCTCGCCTCAGATCCCCAGGTTGATCGGGGCTGCATCAGTCCCCACCCACCCGGCTGTGACCTGAGGAGACGAGCCCGTGCGGGCCGCTTCTCAAAGACGTGCCATCCCCTCTCTGCCACCCACTCCAAGGACCCTCGCCCGTCTGTGAGAGCAGCGTCTTCCAGGTCTCCTTGAGAACAGACGAGGCCCTGCCACACCGTTCCCGTCTGACCCTCTGTGGGTGCTACAAACGCGTGCCGCCAAGGCCCATTTGGAAGAAGGGGAAACTGAGGCTTGACAGGTGGCACGACTAGAGGATGCAGCCCATCAGGGGCTGCACACCCCCCAGCCTTCCACTTCAGGGTGGGACTCCGGGCAGACCTCCAACAGCCAGCGCCGCAGCTCTCGGGGTGGGAACTGCCTCCGCAGCCCAGACGGCTGTCCATCCAGGGTATGGGGGCTGGGATTAGCCCTCCCCTGCAAGTAGCCTCGACCGGTGACTGACCCCCAGCCCGCTTCCTCTCAGGGTGGCGCATTCTAAGGCGAGCATCTTATGCTCCTCACTCACGGGGGTAGCTGGTTGATACCACACATCTTCCTTTCCCTGTGTCACCCCCTCACTCCCCATGTGTGCTCCTGGGCCCCCTGCACCTCTGCCTCTAGGGAAACCCAAGCCCAGATGCGTGACTTGCCAAAGGGACGGGGCTGTTAAGGGGCACGGTCAGAACTCAACATGGAGGGGTCTGTGGACATACGCTCAAACAATCACCTTGAGAAACCAGCGCTGCCCAGCTGGGGAGATGCCGGGATCCGAGCCTCCAGGAGATTTCCCCTCCACTGCAGGGAGATCACACACCTCTGTTCCCCTTGGCCACACAGATTTGCCTCTCAGGCTCTCCCCTGAGAACCGGCGTCTGCATCCAGCATCTAATTCGGTCCTGGACTCCCAGGTGGGGCAGCTGCCCTGCACCAGGCCCAGGGACCACCAAGAAGGGGGAGGAGAGTTGGCCGTGTAGGGGTCCCCGCTCTGGGCGGGGACCACAGATGAGGACACAGGGTAAATGACAGCCACAGCCATCATTCCTGGCACCACATACCAGCAGGGCAAAGGCAGCAAGAGTCCAGGCCCCTGTGGGAGGTTTTGAGAATAAAGTGACAAAATTGGGGTCCTCACCATGCCTGGCGTAGAGTGAACAGCCAGTTAATTCCAGATTTGTTATTATTTCCATCCTCACCTATCCATACATACATGGATCACAACCAGCCTACAACTCTGTTATATTGTTCCCATTTTACAGATGGGAAAACTGAGGCCCAGAGAGGTCAATAACTTGCCTGAGGTTACACACTGCTGCCCTCCTGGGCTGTGAATGCTAAGTCCTGGCCTGACGCTGACTCATCACTCACTTCTAACGTCACTCACGGACTCCGTGAACATCACCTGGGGTAACAGTGCAGCCTCAGTTTTTGAATTTCTCTGACTTTTCCTCACAGCAGGGTTGTGGCTGAACTCATGAGAGTGGACTTCCTGGGGAGGCAGGAAAGAGAAATGGGGGCCAGATTACCACCTGCCTTAGCTCCTGACACTCAGCCGTTTGTCACCCAGCCCTGGGTGTTTCCCCAGCTCCGTGTAAATAACCGATTAACTGGCAAAGCCTTCATCTAATTCCAGTAGGCTCAGTGCCTCCCTCTCCCACGCAGTCCTGGAGTTTCAGAGGCAAACCCTTCACCCGGATGCATTTATCAAAGGCAGGAAGTTAATGGGATGCCCACTGAGCCACGAGGAAAGGAGACACCTGCTAAGTGGACGAGGTGACATGACTTTGCCACCACCCTCTGCATCTACCAAGATGAGAAAGATCAGGGTCGTGCAAATGGTGACGCAGGCCCGATCCCCTAGTGTCCCCACGCCCGCCAAGCTACCAGGCAGCACTCCTGCTCTGGGCCCCTCTGCTCCCACCTCCTCACACATCACCGCCACTGGGAAGCCCTCCCAGTCTCTTCCAACCCAGCGTGACCCTCCTGCAGCCTGTGCCTCCCCCAGCACGTCTCCGCGACATCCTCTGGCACAAGTGGGACTTCCGCCAGGTGCTTTTGTCCTCTCCCTAAGGAGCTCCCTGAGGGCAAGAGCCAGAGCTCACGCCTTCAGATGTTACCACCCAGCAAATGGGGCTTGGCAAATAGCAGGTGCGCCCGGAGGTACTTGCTGATTAACTGAGTGGTGAACTCCTGCGCATCCTTCAACACTTGGGAGCCACGCACTCTAGGAAGCTTTGAAAAGAAGGATGAGGACAGACTAATTTCTGGGTCCCAGCTTTCAGCATAGAGGATGATGGTGTCCAACCTGCCTGGTCCTCACTCTCAGGGCTTTGACATTTCCCCTTGCTCTGAAGTGTGTGCTGGACACAGGGTAGTAAGTTCTTGGCAGAGAGGGGCTGTGTCTCTCCTTGACCCCTCCGTTCCCTAGCACATGTACTCGATTACAGAACGATTAATGAAGGCATGAGTTCCCTCCTTCTCCTTCTCAGCCCCCATTTACTCATTCAACCAAACTTCCTGGGTCCCTGACACACCCCAGCACTGTTCTGGCCCTGGGGACAAGGAAGTGACACAAACAAGGAGAGAGAAGGAAAGAAATGAATGGATAGTAAGCCTGTTTTTTTTTTTTTTCCCTTTAATCCGCACAAGTGCGTCCTATGTTGGGTAATCTCATTCCATCTTGCCAATGAGAAAAAAGGATTAGCCAAGCAAAGTCAGTTGTCCAAGGTCATAAAGCTGGTAAGTGATGGGGCTTCTGTTTGAGTCAAGGACAGTGTGACTCCAGAGCCCACTTCACTGGGCTTCCTGACTAGAGGGAGCGTTAAAACAATTTTAAAAAGAAAATAAATGAATAATAATAAGTATATGGGTGGGAAGCCACAAGACAGAAAAGAAAATTGTCGCAATCGATCAGGAAAAGGACAAGTTCCAACTGGCTGGACCAGGGAATCGGCGGCCAGCTGGGGAAGACGCACAGAGATGCAGAGGGCAGAAACAGACCAGCTCCTGGACGGCTGGGACCAGCCCCTCCAGGCCATCACTCAGGATTGTGCGGGGGAGCCATGGCCACGGGGCGCTCTTTCCATCCCTGACCACTACAATGTCCACTACACAGTCTTCTGACAGACGGGACTCAAGTGCTTTGCGAGAAGCGGCATGTTTCCCTGATTCACGCAGTAGTGCCGACTTGGGCGGGAGGCAGCCTGGCCCCCAGTCAGATTTCAGCCCCAGGGTGATGATGAGTCGGAGCAAGGAAAGCTCTGCTGGAGGCGCCAAGAGGGACGCTCTGGTCCAGGATTCAAGACGGACGGAGCTGGGACATGGTGGGAATGCGGTGCCCACGGCCCAGTGTCCTCACACTGTGATCCCAGATGACCACCTCAGTGTCCAACCCCCGGGGAAGTGGTTCTGTGAAATCAGCTACCCCCAGCCTTTTGTCAAAAATCACATTCTCAAAGACATCTTAACAGCCTTGGAAAATGTTCACACCATAAAAAAGAGTGAAAAAAAATTAAGATGCAAAGCTCTTTATATAAACCACCTTCTATGTCCGTGTGTGCATTATACATACGCGCATATATAAATACGAAATCTCAAAGTTTTCTCTAATGCCCGTGTATTCATGCTATAATTAAAAATAAAACTTTTTAGACATACAGTTTTCAAAGGACCTAGAACTCTCTCTTTGTTTCTGACCTGTTGCTGGGGTCTGGCAGCCCCATCCTGGACCAAGTGCAGAATGCAGGTCCCTCGTGTCCAGGCAGGAGGCCCATGGCACGCTCCTCCGAGGTGGCGGTGTGAGTCCGATGAGCCCGCAGTGCCTGGAACGTCGCCCGCTCCGGTGTGACACCTGTTATCAGCTTCAAGAGAAAGGCACCCCATCACCGCACATCGCAAGTCCCCACAACACAGTGAATATGCACTTGGCCCCGGAACAGCGCACCTGGGACCCGGGTGCTGTGCAGGTTAGAAGGTGATGATGGCTTGGGGGAGGCGTGATTAAAGGACTTAGAATGGACTTTCAAGTCACTGAAGGCAGCAAGCAGAAAATGTCTCTCACAGGCCTTTCTGGGGCTGAGCTGCGGAGGTGGAGGGGCCCTGAAGGGTGGTGGGAAAAGGAGGGAAAACCAGCAGAAAGAGATGCTGGAATCCCAGAGCTGGGAGCGGACAGGCAGGCGCCCTCAGCTCAGCACGGAGCGGGGCTGCCCGGGGCCTCATCTGCCCAATGAGGAAACACCAAGGCCTTCAATTTCCCATCAAAATCCAACCGTCAGGACTGCTCCCCGAGTTACCAGGACAGAACTTTCCAGGCTCTCCCTAGACCACTCCCTTTTCTTGGGAAATGTCTTTTTTTTTTTTAATGCCCTTTCTCGTTGCAAATTTTTCTCAAAACAGTATTTAAAAGTTAGAAATGTCATTTCACCCCCAATTTCTCCCCCATCACAAGAGGCGCTTTCATTTTCCCCTGCTCCCTTTTACCTTTTCCACATTCCGGTCCCTCCTCCGCCTGGAGTTGCAGGTTCTTGCCTTTTTCCTGGTGAAACTCTGCTCTGTCTTCAGCCTGCACTTTGACGGTGTTCCGGCCCTCACCCGTGAGTCTGGGGGCCCACCGGCTCCCCCAGTTTCTTGCACACACAGCTGATGCATCTGTCCTGCCCGCCCTGTGCGTTCACGTGACACGGCCTCTCCTGAGCCCAGTTCCAGGCACATTCTACTGTTGAAAGGAAAAGCACTTAAACTCACCGAATGACAGCATAAAACATATTGGGGGAGTTAATTTTTCCCTCAACATTCTATCAATCATTGTCCGTTTTACAACAAGGTAAATCATACTTAACATTTTTTCTCTTTTTTTTTGACTGTAGTATAGTCGTTTTCCAATATTGTGTTAATTTCTGGTGTACAGCATAATAATTCAATTATACATGTATGCATTCCTTTTCATATTCTTTTTCATTTTAGGTCATTACAAGGTATCGAATAGAGTTCCCTGTGCTATACAGTAGGACCTTATTGTCTATCTATTTTATATACAGTAGTTAGTATCTAAAAATCCCCAACTCCACAATTTATCCCTCCAGCCCCACGTCCCCCCGGAACCGTAAGTTTGTTTTCTATGTCTGTGAGTCTGTTTCTGTTTTGTCAATAAGTTCATTTGTGTCCTTTTTTTTAAAAAAAATTCCACATGTAAGTGATATCATCTGGTGTTTTTCTTTCTTTTTGGGGTTACTTCACTTAGTATGACGATCTCCATTTGAAATGGTTGTATAACATTCAATCCAATGCCCACTCGACGCACATTTATGGACTGTCTGCTGTATGCAGAGCACGGGGAACCCAAAGGGATGTATCATTTGCATCCTGCCCGTGGGCAGGGACAGCAACACAGTGGCATCCAATTTCAGAGGCTCATAGCCTAGAGGTGGGCACATACACTAATCCGCCCCTTCGACAGATGGGAAAACAGAGGCACAGAGGTGTACTTCAAGCAGCGCTCTGTCCAGTACCTGGAATCCAGACCCACAGCATCTTTCCAGCACACTCCTCAGTCCACACAACAACAAAAGAATGTGCTTTTTTATTAGTTAGACTTCTGCAGAGTTGTAAATCAAACCAAAGCATTCAAAATTTTAAAGTTTGATCAGCTGAGAAATAAGGATATTAAATATGATTAAATATGATTGCATTTGAGGGTACAGACTGTTCTTCCATTGCCTGCTTTGATTAAAAAAAGCTATCTGGGCTGTGAGGTAGAAAAGTTAAATGCGACAAGAAAAAAAAAGGCTCCGAGTTTGCTGTCGTTCCTACTTTTTATAAGAAAATCGTATTGTTTAAGATGAGATCGTCGCCACACTGAGAACACATCAGTTAGCATCTGCAGTTAATATTCTCCTCAGCGTCCTTAATTGCTAAAAATAAGAGCGATAAGGAAGAATAAAAAGTTAGTCCTACGATTCTTTGGGGAACATAAGAGAGGCTACATTTTTTAATGGAACGTAGACCAGAAACTCAGATTCCTAAGCTGAAATTTAATTGGTGCAATATTGAACTTTAAAGAGTAATAAAGTTTTTTGTCTTCGGGTTATGAGGGGAAAATTACCCATAACAGTGCTTGGCTTATAACGTGTGAGCTGCTGCCCTGGGCTGCCTCTTTCCTGAGATGGCGATGGCAATGCCTCTTCTGATTCTGTCTCACGTTGCAGTCTTTCCCCTCTGAGCTTTGTGAACGATGGTGAACTCGAGGGAACTTTTCAGGGTGGCTGGGACATGATACGGATCAAAAAGCGAAATACCATATGATATCGCTTACATGTGGAATCTAAAAAAATGACACAAATGAACTTTTTTACAAAACAGAAACAGACTCACAGTCGTAGAAAACAAACTTGTGGTTACGGGGTTGAGGGGAGGGGAAAAGTGTGAGTTTGGGATTTACAGATACTAACGACTACACATCAAATAGTTAAACAACAGGGTCCTACAGGACAGCACAGGGAACTACATTCAGTACCTTGTAATAAATAGCCTATAATGGAAAAGAATATGAAAAGGAATATATTTATATGTAAAACTGACTCACTATGCTGTACACCTGAAATTAACACAACGTTGTAAGCATTGTAAACGGACTATACTTCAATTTAAAAAAAAATGGATCAGGAGAAAGGAATACTATTGCCAAGTATAAGGAGACTCTTTTTAAGCAATGCCAAATGCCATTCTTGAAAGATGAGATAAATGATCAAAAAAAAGAGAGAGAGAGAGATTGAGCGTGCCTGGGTAACAGCTCACTTATCCCCAGTTTCTAATTGAAATGTTGGCTGGGACCCAAAATTTGGTGCTGACCCACTTCAGTCCTCAGGATGCCGCATCACCACGGAGGGAAAAAGGATCAATCACGGATCTGCCTTACATTAGTGAAGCTGCCGTGAAAAGGAGGGAGATATAAGGACAGTTTTTGTCAAAATCACTCCAAGACCCAGAGGTCATAGAAATCTGGACCATCACCTTGTCCATTACCGCCAAGATTAGAAACCAGATGTTTCAAAAACATGAAAACTGGACTCAGCCTCCAAGTGAATGTGAATGTGGCCTTGGCCAATTATTTTGCAGCAAAAGTCTGGACTGACTTGGTTTCCCCAGGACGGTGGCAGTAGGGACTTAAATCTGGAGGGCTCACTTCACCCAGAGAAGTGTCAGGATGTAGGGTTGCCAGATTCAGCAGATAAAAATACAAGATGCCTGGTTGAATTTGAATTTCTTTTAGGGTATGTCCCATGCAATATTTGGGACATACTTATACTAAGCCATTATTCATTGTTTATCTAAAATTCAAATTTTTCTGGGTGTCCTGGATTTTACTTGGCAGCCCTGGGCAGGAGGCAACCTGTGTGCCAGCCCTCACCTTGTCTTCCCTGCATTTGTTCTCGGGGTCCCCATCTCTGGTCCCCAGAAGGCCCACAGAAGACTCAGGCTGGCCAGAGTCTCAGGCAGGTGAAGATGTTAATATGAGCAGGAGATGAAGACGGGATCGATTTCCAAGAGCACAGTCTGTAGTCCGAAGGGAGAACCCTCCAGGGAGCCCCACAATGTCTTGATGGAGAAGAGGAGCAGAAGGTCCGTGGGGACCCCTGTTTGGAGTCACGTAACAGGTGCTATGTACAAGATTCAGGGCTCTGAGGCAGCTCTAGAGAGGCTGAGCCTTTATCTCCCTCTCTCATTACTAGGCACCTGCCACCAGGTGGTAACAGCGCTTGCAGAGGGTCCAGGTGAGAGATCATCAGACTTATATGTGCATAAATATCACCAAAGAAACTTGCTAATAATGCAGAGACCTGGAACCCATCCCTCAGAACCACTGAGCCTGTAGTCTCAGATGCATCTTGTAACCTGCATTTTGAGCAAGCAACCCCAACCCCAAACACACACACTCACACACACACACACACACACACACACAGATTCCAGGTGATCCAGCTATAGGCAGATTCTCTGAAAAACTCTGACTTGGATTTTAGGCATTCCCTTAACGCAAACTGAGAAAGACACTAATTTTTAAAATAAAATATTATTAAAAGCATTTTCTCCAAAGATCATGTTATTTATTTAATTTGGCATTTCACAATTTGATTATAACTAATTTCTATTTTAACGACACAATATAAAAATCAGAGTGAAGAGTTATACAAATGGATCATTCTTAGAGACAGTTTTTTGGTATCAGCCTGTATTTCTATTTCTTAATATAATCTTCTCCACAATGAGGACCAAGTTGAACTATTTATAATAGTTTAATTATAGGACTATATGTTACTTCTGCGCTTGTAAGATGCACTAAAATTACAGAATTTTAGGATTATAATGGAAAATTATAAGATAAAAATAATTATAGAATTTTAGAGTGGAAAAAGAAAGTGGTGACTTACAAAATTGTAAGCTTTGCTTGAAAGGGCATTTTTCTATATTTTCTTCAAAGTAAGAACATAAGAAATAGTATTCTTACTCATAATAATATGTAATAACACAAATGTATTATTAAATTTTTATGTGGGATTATTAGACATGCCACAACTGATTGCTAAGAAAACAAGATACTCTCATCAATGAATCTGTGTCAAAATACAAGAAGAATTTTTGCCTTTACTATTTGGAGAATTTCTCATGACCTAGACTTTGGTGTCAGAAAAACTTAATATTTCTGCACAAGTTTTTTAAATAGCCTCCTTAGGAAAATGTTTATATTTTAAAGGTATGCAAAAAATAATTTAAAAGTATACAGGAAGCTTCTTTGGCTATTTTAAGTATAGCACATAGATAATAATATAAAACTTGATCTAAAGAGAATAAATTGAAAATTGTGATGTGTGATGGTATGGGTTGAAGTGTGTTTCCCCAAAAGATGTGGGAAGACACCCACTGAAGACAGTGGCAGAGGTTGAAGTGATGCTGCCTGGAGCCGCCAGAAGCTGGTAGAGGCCAGGAAGGATTCTCCACTCGAGTCTTGGGAGGGAGCACAGCCTCGCTGACGCCTTCATTTTGGACTTCTAGCTTCCAGACCTCTGAAAGAATAAATGTCTGTTGTGTGAAGCCACCCAGTTTGCAGTCCTTTGTTATGGCCATAGGAAGCTAATACATGTGGGTTTTATTCCAAACACACTTTAAAGTTTCATTTCCTTTTTGCAGAATAATAAAATGAAATGTTAAAAATATGAGCATTGCCATATGATCCAGCAAACCTACTCCTGGGCATATATCCAGAGAAAACTCTAACTCACATATGTGCACCCAATGTTCATAGAAGCACTACTTATTACAGGCAAGACATGGAAGCAAAGTAAATGTCCATAGACAGATGACTAGATAAAGAAGATGTGGTATATATGTACAACGGAATACTACTCAGCCACAAAAAAATGATAAAATAATGCCATTTGCAGCAACATGGATGGACCTAGAGATGATCATACTAAGTGAACTAAGTCAGAGAATGACAAATATCATACAGCATCACTTACATGTGGAATTCAAAATGATAAAAATTAGACTTATTTACAAAACAGAAATAGACTTATAGACATAGGGAAAAAATGTATGGTTACCAAAGGCGAAAGTGGGGGAGGGAGAAATATGGAATTTGGGATTAACAGATACAAACTACTATATACAAAATAAACAAGGTCCTACTGTATAACACAGGGAACTATATTCAATACCTTAAAACAACCTATAATGGAAAAGAATCTGAAAAACAATATGTATGTACAACTGAATCACTTTGCCGTATCCCTGAAACTAACAGTATCGTAAATCAACTCTACTTCAATTAAAAAAAACAGAAGAAGAAGAGGGCGATCTGGCTGCCTTGAGAGCACCACGCCCAGTCACAGTCCCTGCGTCTCTCCAAAGACCCTCGGCCATGTTTCTCCCACGCAAAGCTTACAAGTGCTTTCGAAGCCAGCTCCATGCTAATCCCCTTCCTGCTGAATATTTCTCAAAACAGCCAGCCGTTTTATTCTATGAACATTTCAGCCTGCCTGGAAAAGGGCCACACTAACGCCTGCTTAGCAGGGCTGTGGTGCACAAGGGAGTCAGCACACAGTAGGTGCTCCCTGCAGGAAGTCAGGGCTAGCTTCACATTGCACATGTGGACTTGGCTCTGAATTTTAGGACCTGAAAGCCAGAGAGAATGTAATGGGGCCTCTTTGTCTGACACACCAGAAAAGACTTGAGGAAACCATCAGACTTTTCTTTTTTCCCGTCTGGTACATGATACATGGGACCACATGACCAGCCTCCTCTAAGGCAAAGTCCTCTTTTCAAAGTCACTCATTTGAAACTGAGCAAGTCTGCCCCGGAGCAAGAGATGGTGGAAGCCAGGCCCCCGCCCTCAGGGACATTTACAATCTAATAGCTGATGTACCTGGAAAGCTTTTAAGAAACGTGAGTCTTTAAGAACGATCTCCTGAGAAGATTGGTTTGAATAGTGCTTCAGGGCCAATCCTCTCAGGCTTCCTGGAGGAGGTGCCCAGGGTGAGTCTCAGGGCCCCAGAGTTCACTGTCAGTGTGAGGTCTGAGCTCACCTCGCCCCTCCCAGGTATTAATGGAGTAGACATCATGTGCATATGGAAAGCGCACTCTCTGTGGGGCCCCAGGATGGGAGAGGAGGATTTTGATAATCAAGCTTTAATCTTAACTACTTCTTCCTTACAGGGGAGGCTTTCCTCACTCCACCTCCACCCCCAGCTAATTGGGTGCCGTGAACTTACACCTGCACGGCGCCGCCTTCACCTTGTGCGGCTCACCGCCAACGCGGTGGGTCATCTGGTTGGTGGTTGTTACTCCACGTCTGTTCTAGGAGCCAACTGAGGCCACGAGAGGGTGTGGACACTTCAACTCCATCACCCGGTTCCATCAGAGCATGTGTGGCGCCCAGCACTGAGTAGGTGCTTAATCGGTACCTGTTGAATTGATAAAATCCTCTAAGCATTTTGTTCTCAAAACGTGGTACCCAACCGGTAGCATCGACATCAATCTCGGGGGACATGCAGCGTCTCCGGTCCCACCCCAGACTGAATTCGGATTTTAACAAGCTCCCAGGTGATTCGCGCACATTACAAAAGAGAAGCCCTGCTCTAAGGCCGGGAGTTCCATCTTAAATTGGGGGCAACAGTGGGAAGGTCAGAGTTGGAAGGAACCTCAATCCATTGGCAATTATTTGTCCCAAATTCCCCCCATTGCCTCTCTTTTATTCCCTCAACCCTCACTTCTTTGGATCTCAAGACTTCCCAGACCCCTTTTGATTGGACTGGGGGCCTCACCCACATGCACCTTCCAGGCTATTACTTTAAAGCCTTGCCCCACACCCACCTTGTTTCTCTATCTCCCCCACAGGTTTGGGAACAGAGGGCAGACTTGAGTTTGGAGAACTCTGTCCCCAGGGGCTCAGAGAGTTAGAATAAAGTAGGTTCACTAAATAAAGGCTGAGTGATCCTTTAAGCCCAGGCCTTCCGGCTGGACTGCTGCACCCTTTCCACCTCACCAGCGGGCATCTCAAGTAGAGGAGAAGCCAGAGCCACACCAGCCAACACTCGTTCTGTGCAGGGATGCTTGGGGCAGGCATTTGGGTTTGTGCAAAAGCAGACCTTCCTGGAGGGAGACGTTGCATTTCTTGGTGTTGAGTATGGAAAAAATAAATGGTACCCCACCTCCAAAACGGGTACATCGAAGAGGCTGCTAAGGTTCACGGTAAGGAGTCTTCTTTGCTGATGCCAAGACCTTGGGAGATGTGACGTGACAGAGCTCTGGAAGGAAACACCGAGAATCACTCTGCCATGGATGGGCTTTCCCACCAGGTGCCTTCACCCACACAGGGGATGCTTGAGCAGCGGCCAATGAAGCACCAGGTCGGTCTCCAGCATCAGCAAAGGGTACCTCCAAGGTTCTCCCCAACTCAGGTTCATGATCTAGACCAGGGGTCTGCAAACTTTCTCTGGGGCAGGGAGGAAATATCCGGGGCTTGCAGGTTCCACTATCATTGCTGAAACTACTCAACGCTGCCACTGTGCTGTGAAGGCAACCCTGATGAGATGTGAGCCTGTGGGCGTGGCTGCATCCCAGGAAAATGCCAGTTACAAAAGAAGGTGGGCTGCACACAGACCCCAGTTTGCTGAGCCCTGATCTAAAGTGAAACTGAGATGGAACTGAAAGAAGAGTGGACTGTACAATTTGAGTTCCAAAAGGCCCAGGGCAGACTGAGGAGCTGCTTCTCAGTGGAAAGTTGCCCCATCTCCAGTTGATCAGGGACTGCCCCCCAAGTCAGCCCCCTGGGAACTCTTCCAGGAAATAGAAGCTGTTGATGAAAATGGAAGCATTCTCACCAAAGAGGTCAAAGTGACCATGCCCCGACTCCTGGTTCAGGATCATGAGAGGTCTGTGACATCAACCTTCCTGTGTTGTGATCAGTCCATTCCACCAGTTGGGGACCATGACCCTGCATACACAACGCTCACTCATGCACACAGTCACACACGTTTACACACATACACACACACTCACGTGAAAGAGAGAAAGCAAGAGCGTGTTGGACGTGCCTGTCTAGTACATATTTTAAAATGTTCCAATTAGTATTTCCTTCCAGTTAAAGAGGCTCCTCCTTAAATGTACAAATGGCATTTGGACAATAAAACTGATGGGATTACAGAGGCAAGTCATCACCCTGTCCAGGCTCCCATTAAGAAGCTCTATTATTGTGATGCAGAGCTACGGCCTCCTGCCTCCATTATATTTCCCTCCGTCTTGCCTGTATCCATAATCATGCTCTGTATCCACATCAGAACACTGACAAGGCTTGGCTTGTGGGCAGCCTGTATGATGCGAGCATTCATTTTATTTATTTAAACCGTGGCTTTCCCGGATGGTCTCCAGAGATAAAGCATCTAATATTCACGGGGGCCCAGGTGCCGTTGGAAGTGCATTCATTCCAATATCACTGCCACTGAGGCAAGGCTAAAAGCACTTTCCCAGACGTCAGGAATCAGAAAGTCTACCATGGAGCATAATGTTAATATCGTCGTTAAAATCATACCCAATGGCTCTTTCAAACAAGCATATCAAACTGGTGCTTCTCGAGCCATGAGTCAGCTAGCTTCATTCATCGGTGGTCAGCGGGAGGAGGCTGAGTCCCCCCTTTCTTCCAAGCGCTCTTTGCAGTGATGAGGCTACACGAAACTGGCATCCCTGTTTGACCTCAGGTTCTGCTGCTTACATAATTCACATGGTCATACAAGAAAAAGCTCAAAACATAAAAAAGAGTGCTAAGAACTTACTTTTGGTGATTTGATCTCTAAATCCCTTCAGCAGATAAATACTCATTGCCTATGAACTATGAATCGCCTAGACTGCATGGGGAGAGAAAGAGTCAAGATAAAGCTTCTCTCCACCAGTCTTTCTGGTGAAACAGGGAAATAAACAAGTAGCTCTAATATAGAAAGAGTTAAAATAAAACTAGCAGGATGGGGAGGGTATAGCCTAGTGGTAGAGCATGTGCTTAGCATGCGCAAAGTCCTGGGTTCAATCCTCAGTATCGCCATTAAATGAGTAAATAAATAAACCTAATTACTTCCCCCCACCAAAAAAATTTCTTTTAAATAGCAGGATGGCAAAAGTGCATTAAAAATGCTGATATGATGAAAATAAGAGAGTGTTGAATTGGTGGTCAGGTAGAAGTGATGCTTGAGTTGGTTTTTGAAGCTTAAATACAAGTTTGCAAGACAAAGAAGGAAGGGAAGTAAGGAGGACTTGCCACGGAAAGGAAAGAGTGGATATTGAACGTTCTGAGAATGAAGAATGATCTGCAATTGGGCATATAACAAAGAGACAGCAGCCAGAAATGAATTTGGGAAGGTAGCCCGGAGGTGAGTTGTGAAGGGCTTCACTGGCCCAGATGAGCGACTTTGACTTTATCTCGTGAGCCAGGACTTACCAAGGTATGCTCCAAGAAACAAGAGTTTCGTAAGATCTTAGGTATTAAAAAAGCAAGCTTGGAAAACAGCCTGGTAAACACTGTAGGACTTCTCAAAGCCCTTCATACTTCAATATACATTGGAGCTTCCAAGAGGAAGTACCAAAGATACAATATTCCCAACTATTTTAATCACGACATCTTTTTATTTTAAGAACGTTATCTCATGGAATTAGTATCCCAAAGAATATCCATTGGGAAATGCTGCTAAAGCAGCACAGACCTTGGAGTGTTTTCGTGTGTTTGCTTTTTTTTTTCAGTGAGATATAATTGACATAAAACATACTAGTTTCAAGTGTACGACAAAATGATTCACATGAAATCTTTCTGAGTAGAGCAACGACGTATGTAGATTTTTAACATGGTAGATGGCGTTGATGCCGGCAGGGAGAAATTATTGAAATGGGAGAGGGGGAAGGTTACGACTTTGTGATCAATTTCACGTAAGGACTGAGGATCCAGTGATGATGTGCGGTTCTAACTTTGTCACTGAGAAGGTGCTGCAGTAACCTGTGATAGGAAAAGACCTGGGAGGAGGTACAAGGTGAGAGAGACCAGTTTTGGACAAGCTGATCTCACAGAGGTATGTCTCAGCATTACTCAGAAGACCAGCTACTGATTCACTGCAGCATTATTTTAAGCTCATTTTCTTCTGAAAAGTCGAGTGGAGGGCTCCGTTTTAATGGGATGCTATGAAATACATATTCATTATTGCCAGGACTTGAGTCTTTTGGTGAAATACATATTTATAAACCTTGGGCGAGCATAGATCATTTACCTAATAGAGCAAGACTGCTTTAAAGTCACCATCCTAATCTATCAGGTAAATATCCATTCATAATTGGTTATTTAATCCTTGCTCTTTTCCCAATAGGTTGGACCGGCCCTGTAAGACTGCTTCATTCCTCAGTGCAAGTCTGTTATCATCCATCACAATGTCAATAGAGATGTATGCATTAAAGAAATTATGAAAGTTACTGCCCCGGACAAGAGCTAACATTTAGATGGAGAGAAATGCAAAACATAATGAAACAGATGCTGTGGGTGAGGAGGAGAGAATTTTTCATTTTAATAACAAGTTGTACTCCACTGCAGAAAGGCAAAAGAGAAGGATGGCAGGGGTGAGCTGGGCTGTGTGTCTGAAATTTTCTGATCCTCCTGAATAGGTCCCTAGATAAAATCCACTCCCCTAAAGGGAGAGAAAGGTATGTATTCTGTACCCCTAGACCCTTCACTTTGTACACCTCAACACACACACACACACACACACACACACGCTTCATTTAATGTTATTCCATATATCTTAGGTGTCTCAAAAGCATTCTACTGACTTTCACTGAGCATCCATTATAGCTGGGTGCTTCTGCTATTGTATCTCATTTACAATCCCAACAATCTTGTCCTTCCAACTGAGGTGGGAAGCCCCATAAAAAGACTGGCAGGACCCCCCAGGCAGGGCCACTACTCTCCTGCCAGCACCATCCAGTTCTCTGGGCCAGAGACTCTATCTCACTTTTTGCCTCTGAAACGGTTTACTTCTAGGAAAGTGGAACTTATCCCTAAAATTCTATTGTTTCCCTGAGCTCACTCCTGATTTGTCCATTTCCCTAACTTCTGATTGGTCCATTTGTAGTACTTCATTTGCATGGAGATCACTCCTGATTGGTTATTTCTCTCACCCCTGATTGGTCCATTTCTACAAAGCTTGTTCCTAATTAGTCAACTTTTGTTACACCTTATTTGCATATGATGTTGCAGAGTGTAAACTGGCCGCCTATAAAAGCCTGTGTAAACCTACAGACGGGGTCCAGAGCTTGGAGTGTTAACTCTTCTGGGCCCGCTGGCGTAAGAAACCTGAGTTCTCCAACTCTCGGAGTGCTGCTTGGTCTCTCGCCCGGATCCAGGTTGCTGTCACCACTGAGCTGTAATACTGAGCTGTGACTCTGAGATGTAACACATTTTTTCTGCAACACAACCATCTTAGTGAAGGTTTGCTGGTGGGAAAACGGAAACTTGGAGAACTGAAGGGTCTGCCTTGAGTCCCATAGCCAATAGTGGCAGCTTTGAGCCCGGGTCCCACTCTTTCCCTGACTGCTGGTCTCCCACTGAGACTGAGGTTGGTCTAGGAAGCACTCCATGTGCACTGGAGGAAGCCTTGGAGCCAGGGGCTTTTCCCAAGCCAAAGGAGATCTGAGAACAGAAGGTTGGACAAAGAGTGGAGGATTTTTGAGCCCGAGATGGGAAACCACCCCAACTCTCTCCTGGAGGTGGCCTAGAGAGAGAGACCCTGGTGGGATTCACCAGTATCTTCCTGCTAATCTAACTGTCCTGAAAATGAGCTCTACAAACGTGTGTGTGTGCGCGCGCGCTTTGCAGGACGCATCTTGTCAATCAAACTCCAGTGGAATCCTCATAGAGGAAAACTCAGGCACAATTGCAATGGCTGAAGTGGGGTGGGGGTCCTGGGACTATGGAGCTCTGCCCCCCAGCGCTCCACAGGGCCCCCCACTCTCCTCCAGACCCCTGGTGGTCCATGCTGGCTCTTCACTTTGTCCTTGGACATAAAAGCCATCTGTGGGAACTGGAAGGGAGGAGCGGGAAGGTGGAGTTCCCAAATCCGTATAAGCCTACTGGATGTTTACTGCCTTTTGGGACAAATGTTTTCAAAACTCAAAATCCCCAGTTATATGCCATGTGAGATTTACAGGCAACCATAGGAAAAGCTGTGCTCAAGCAAAAGACCAGTTATACAGAACAAGGGGTTTTGCAGCTGGGTTGAGAGCTTGGCTCTGAATGCTGTCAGTCAGACCCCGGACAGAGCAAACACTTCCTGTGTGGGAAGCTGACACGGGCAATCAAAGGACAGGACCTGACATTGACGGAAACTCAGTAGATCAGGATCTCATTTCACCTCTGCAGGAGGAATTGTTACATTATTACAGATGGGGAAACTGAGGCACACAAAGCCCAATTCCTGCACCAAAGGTGACAGAGCTACTCAGTGAGGGGAGGCTCTGGAGGACTTGGACGCCATCTGTTTGCCTAGTCTCTCTCCAGGATCCAGGTTGCTGTCACAGCTGAGCTGTAACACTGAGCTCACTCCTGATTGGTTATTCCCTTCACTCCTGATTGGTCCATTTCCCTTTTCCCCTCCAGTCCCACTGTATAGAGAAAATACAGTAATGCCTTATTTCTCTGGGCTCATGAGAAAATGAAGTTTCACCAAGTAGATCTTCCAGGCAACTGAAAGGTGTAACTTTGAGCCCCAAAGGATTTTAGGATTTTAATTATTTTAATGGAAACATTTCTTCTGTTCTTAAAACGGCCTGTTTGGTGTGATTAACCTTGTCTCATTGGCTCAGGGCCATTAGTGTGAGCTGCAGCTTTGCCCCGTGATGTAACCCAGTGACAGATCATCCCAGAATCTTCCAGAGGCTAGTCATTCATTGTCTGGACCATTGCAGCAGCTTCTGGTCCTGTCCTACCCCATCAGCCCTTCCTCGAGTAGCTGGAGTTCCTCCCAATGCCAGCTGCTCGGGACCCTGCCCTGGCTAGAACCCTGGGTGGTCCTCCTCCCATTACTGCTGGCTGAAGCATGAACCACCAGGCACCTGGACCCTCCCTCATCCACCGCTTCAGGGGCCCTTCCTGCCATTTGAGGTCTTTCCCAGGATGCTCTGTTCATGCAGAGCTGTGTGTCATTAATTCCCCAAACACTCCAGGGTGTGCCCTGTCTGCTGGCTTTAGCTCACACTGTTCCCTCTACTTGGGACAGCAGTTCTCACAGTGTGGGCTGAAGACTCCTGAGGACCCACGAGAGCCTCCCAGGGGTTCCCCGAGGTCCTCCCTTTTCCTGCTTCCTCTGTGAGGCCAGATTTTTCTCCATATGCATCAGCCAAAGCAGCGTGTCACAACAGACTGACTACAGAGCCAGGTAGGGAGATCTAGCGGTCTTACAAAGCAAAACAAAACAAAACAAAACAAAACAAAAACAAAAACAAAAAAACAGGCATTTGAAGAGGTTTGCAGAAATGGAAAACAAGGCTACTTTTCTGTGGCCTATGGTTTTTGTTTTTGGAATAACTTACTTTTCTTTAAAAATAGATATTCCTTATGTTCACATGTCAGAGGTTTATCGTTTTTCCTTTCAATAAATTTGTAAATGCTTTTTCATCATCTCTCAGCTTTAATTTCTAATAGACCAAACAGTGACCCCTACAGTGCGCATAACAAAAGCTGTCTGGGGGCCACAGTAGCTTATAAGGGTGTAAAGGGGTCCCGGGACCAGAAAGTTTGAGAACCGCTGACCAAGACCCCTTCTCCACCTGCCTAGCTCTTAGTTCTCCTCCAAAGCCACGCTCGGAAGCCACTTCCTCCAGGCTGAGACCCCAGACTGGCTCAGGCATCCGCCCTCCACCTGGCATTTACCTGGTCTGTTTTTATCCTGCCGACACCGCTGAGCTGCGGTGTCCTGGAGGGAAGGGACTGGCTGTGTCTTCCTTGCCTTGGTACCTGGTGAGCAGGCGGCTCTCGATGACAGTGTGTTGGGCTCACCTGAGTTGTGCTGTGGTATCGCCGTTCTGGGTTGAGAGCCTCGCTCCTCTGATTTACCTGCCTTGGGCAAGTCTCTTAAGCTTTCTAATCCTCAGTTTCTTGGGGGAATAAAAAAAAATAATACTAACCTCCAGAGAACTAGATGAGATTTACGATCTGAAACGCTCGTGTGAACTTGCGAGCACCCTGCAGTGAGTAATGGCAGTTGTCCTGCAGCACGAGGGCTCCAGGAACCCTTCAGTTTGCAGAACGTCTCCAGGCAGCTGTGTTTCTGGTTCCCACGCTGATGAGGGTGTTTTGAACCAGCCTTGAGTTGAGCCGGCCGGTAGCACCCCGCCTTGAAGCCAGGGCTTCTGCCTCCAGCTGCATTTAAGCTTCTCGCCAGGCTGTTTGCTCTTGCCGCTCTGTGCCAGGCAAGCAGAGAACCAAGATTTCTAGAATCTAGGTGTATTCTTTTCCGAGGGCAGTCGTAACAAATTGACATGAACTTGGTGCCTTAAAAACAGTAGAAATGTATTCTCTTACAGTTCTGGAAGCCAGGTGCTGGCAAGGCCACGCTCCCTCTGAAGACTCTGGAAATAAACATCCTTAGCCACTTCCTGGCTTCTGGTGGCTCCCGGCAACCCTCAGCATTCCTGGCTTCTCGCTGCATCACCCATCTCTCCTCCATCCTCCACAGTCACGTGGCCTGCTTCCCTGTGTGTCTGTGTGTCCTCACCTCTTCTCATAGGGACACCAGCCATTAGATTTAGGGCCCATCCCAAGCCAGTAGGACTTCATCTTAAATCCACTGATTACTTCTGCAAAGATCATATTTCCAAGTAAGTTTCTATTCTGAGGTACCAGAAGTTAGGACTTGAATATATCTGTGGGGGAACACAATTCAAACCACCACCAGGATTAAAACAGAAAGTTCTAAGTAAAGATCAAAAAAAAAAAAAAAAATCAGCAATGAGGAGATTTGCATGGGCTTCAGAGCCAGTCTTTATGATGACTTCTTCAGCTCTGGAAAAGCCTTTGTTTATGCTCGGGTTCGTGACAGTGCTTTGGAGAACCAGATTGTCGGAAGCCTGTCCTGCAGGTAAGAAGCGTGTAGCTGTGCTATAGAAAAGAAGGGAACCCTAGGTGCCCACTGAGTTCCACCACCCAGGGACCGTATGATTTGAGGCCAGTTGAGTCTCAGTTTCCTTCTGCAAACCGGAGACGATTGCACTTCCCTCTTGGCATTTTCTAAAGATTAAATAAATCCTATAAATTGTTTATTATAACCCCTGGTACACAGCGAGCACTCGATAGGAAGTTGTTACTATTCTATTTTGCTATGATTTTGTGAACTTCCCAGTCCCATCAGTAGACTCCATTCAATATAATGAGATACAGAAGTTAGTTTGGAAGGGTCGCATGGGGAAACCGTGCCCTGTATTTAAGGAATTTTATGGGCAGTTCAAGGAATGCAAAACACAATACCTGGTGAACGTTACCCAACTGTCTCCTCTTGCTCGGTACTGATTTTGGGAACCAGTGACCCTTGTGGGAGCAGAGCACGTAACGATTTGCTCACGAAGTCCTCATTTCACCCCGGTTTGGAAGACTTCCAGAGTCCCACCCCGCTCCCGGGACCCGGGTCCAAGGAGGCGGGGGAGTAAGCCTCAGTGAGTCCGGGCTCTATTTCCACTTGTAATATTATTTATTCAGTCACTTAGCAAATATTTATTGACTGTCAACTATTTGCTGGGAATTGCGCTGGGTTCTAAGGATTCAGCCTTTAACAGACTGACACAGACTCTGTATTACAGACTTTATATTCCGGTGGGGAAAATAGACAAAACCAAGCAAAAGGATGAGAAATACAAACTGTAATCAATGTTACCAGGGAACTATAATTTATTGACCACAATAATCTTAGGAGATACTATGAATGATCATTCCTGGTTTATAGGTGAGGCTCAGAGAAGTAAAGTACGTTGTCCAGAGGGACTCTGTGAACACGTGGTGATGGAGGGCGTGAGCCCACGTCTATCTGACTCCCAATCTCAGCTTCTTCTCACACCCGAATGAAGCTTCACCTGATGGACACCAGGAGTTGCAGGTACTGTCACTGAGTGGCTGTGTGACCTTGAACAAGTTTCTTAACTGCTCTGATTCTTCATTAGTTCTCTTTTTAAGATGGAAAAGAGAAATGCATGTAAAACTCTTAATTTTCGCACAACAAAGGGAACCATACACAAAACAAAAAGACAACCAATGGACTGAGAGAAAGTACTTGCAAACAATGCGACCGACAAGGGAGTAATTTTCAAAATACATGAACAGCTCATACAACTCAATAACAAAAAGCAATCTAATCAAAAATACGGGCAGAAGACCTAAGGGGACATTTCTCCAAAGAAGGCATCCAGATGGCCAACAGGCACATGAAAAGATGCTCAAAATCACTAATTATTAGAGAAATGCAAATCAAAACTACAACGAGGTATCACCTCACGTCAGTCAGAATGGCCATCATTAAAAAGTCTACAAATGAAGAATGCTGGAGAGGGTGTGGAGAAAAGGGAACCCTCCTACACTGCTGGTGGGAATGTAAAATGGTGCAGCCACTATGGAGAACAGTATGGAGGTTCCTTAAAAACCTAGAGTTGCCATATGATCCAGCAATCCCACTCCTAGACATATATCTGGACAAAAATATAATTCAGGAAGATACATGCACCCCAACATTCATAGCGGCACTATATACAATAGCCAGGACAGGGAAGCCACCTAAATGTCCATTGACAGATGACTGGATAAAGAAGATGAGGTGTGTGTGTATACACATATACACACCACATATATTTACACACACATATATATAATGGAATACTACTCAGCCATAAAAAAGAATGAAATAATGCCATCTGCAGCAACATGATGGACCTAGAGATGATCATACTAAAAGAAGTAAATCAGACAGACAAAGACAAATGTCATATGATATCACTTTATGTGGAATCTTAAAAAAAAAAGATACAAATGAACTTATTTATAAAAATTGAAATAGACTCACAGACATAGAAAGAAATTACCAAAGGGAAAGAGGGGAGGAATAAATTTGGAATTTGGGGTTAACAGACACACACCACTATTAAAAAACAGATAAACAACTAAGACTTACTGTACAGCACAGGGAACTATATTCAACATCCTACAATGTACCATAATGGAAAAGAATGTGAAAGCATAAATATAAATATAAATATAAATATATATTTATAATGGAACCACTTTGCTATAAAACAGAAAGTAACACAACGTTGTAAATAATTATATGTCAATAGAAAGTAAAAAAAAAAAAAAAAAAGGAAATAAATGAAACTCTGACTGAGCACAGTTCCTGTCACTTAGGAAATACCTGGGAATAACAACTATAGTTGTCATTAGAGTAACTTCGGCATGACTACTGAAGTGTGGATGAGTAGACATCCAGGGCTAAATGGTCCATGTGCCAGTTAGAGACCCTGCTTAGTGCAGCGTGCCAATCCCAGTCACCTCTCGGGTGAGCTACTCATGCCCCAGCAATCGCGCTTACATTACAGGAAAAAAAGAAGAGTGAAATCTAGCCCAGTCCCTTTCCAAGTGGTCTTAAATTCAGAATGACTAAATTCTGAATAAAAGAAGAATCAGGTCCACATTTAGAAGATCCATAACAAAATACATCTTCCGAGATGGGAGTGCCTGAACTTTCCATGGAGGTCCTGGACGGGCCGCTTCTCTAGGAACAGCTGTCCTGGCTTAGGAGGAGGATTCCAGGAGAGACCAGCCTGCAAGCCAACCAATTCTGCAACTTCCATCTCAGATCAGATCAGCACTCACTCAGAAGGCTGATCCACCAAGTGGGGGTGGGGGGCAAACATTCTGAGGGTCTCCAAAAGAAAAAGTGGAACAAAAAAAGTAGAGGTCATGGAACAACAGGTAGTGGTCAGAATGCTGAGCCAGAACAGTCTTTTCTAGAAGCAGAGCTGTCCAAGTCCTGGATGCAGTCAGGGGCGGTAGTGAGCTCCCCATCACAGGAGGCATTCAAACACAGGCTGAATATCCACCTCCCATGAGACATCATGCAAGAGTCCAAGCACCAGTCAGAGCTTGAGGAGCCATCTGAGTCCCCATTCAGGTCTGAAGGTCTAGATTGCTCACCTCACAGGTGCTGATCCAGAAATACTTAAACTGAGGTCTCGTTCTTGTGTAGAGTGCAGAGGATGGGTCTTAGAAGAAAGTGAGTTATGATTATGGATCCTTATTAGCTGTGTGACTTTGGGAATGACACCTGCCTTCTCTGAGCTTCTTTCTGTACTTGTCAAATAGGGCTAATACTACGTACTGGACAACGTTGTGAGAATCCCATGAGGTTGTTTAGGTCACGCAGTTGTAATGGCAAGTGTATTAGTTCCTTATTGCTGCTGTAACAAGTTACTACAAACTTAGTGGCTTCAAATAGCACAAATAAATTATCTTACAGTTCTGTATGTTAAGAGTCTGACGTGAGTGTCACCAGACTGAAATCAAAGCGTCATCAGGGCTGCATGTCTAGAGGCTCTCAGGAAGAATCTGTTTCCTTTCTTCTTCCAGCTTCTAGAAGGTGCCCACATTACTACAGCCGTGGCCCCTTCCTCTGTCTTCAAAGTCAGCAACGTAGCATGCATCTCTCTGACTGTTCTTCCATGGTCATTCTCCCTCTAACTCTCTTCTGCTGCCCCTTCTTCCACATTTCAGGACCCTTATAATTATACAGAGCCTACCAATCTCCCTATTTTAAGATCAGCTGATTAGCAACCTTAATTCCATCTGCTCCTTAATTACCCCTTTGCTGCATAAGGTGACACATTCAAAGTTTCTGGGGATTAGGACACGGACATCTGTGGGAGTCATCATTCTGCATCCCCCAGCTCTGCTCCATGCAAGGTGTTCATGTCGCCATGTGATTCATAGCATGGAGATGAAACTGGCCTCCAGGTCTCAGGTGGCTGCCAGGTACCCTCTACTGTGCATGGCCAGGGTAGGGCAAGTAGTCATGGGTGGGCCCAGCTCTGTCTGTCACTTCTAGGGCATCTGTCTTGTCTAATGTAGAGCTGAGATGCATTTAGCTCCTGACACCCATACAGGAGCCCTGGAAGGACAGAGCACCCCTGGGCCCTGGAGAGCATCACGGGGAAGTGACGGTCACTGATCCTGCCGTGCACAGGAGCAGGGCCCCAGCAGAATCTGTGCAGGTGCATCAGGGGCTGATTTTGGGGCAGAAGTTTTCTGAGCACGTGAAACCACAGTCCCAATCTCTCACCCTTACATGAACAGGTAAAATTAGAAAAACCCTAGCTGTTGATGAGGTTTCAAGTAGAAGGGATTTTAAAGATCACAGTGAGGGGAGGAAAAAGGGAAAGTTTTGGGGCTGCTCACCTGTCTCAGGTGAGTTGCATAAGCTCTTTTGTCAACTGACAAACCTTGTAGGGAAGTTTCATAATCCGTGCCTTCCTGAGAATCAAACTGACCCTTGAAATTTTTAGAATTACTAGGCACAGAAGTGGCAGAAACTAGAATCAAACCCAGTCCTACGGCCTGGAAGTTTTTCCTTTTCACAGCACGCTTCATGACCAGGGTGGGAGGGTGTCAAGGTTTTATTTGGCATCTTGAGTTCTTTCAACAGGTGGGGATGAGGAGGAGGTCCTGGGGCACAAATTCAGGTTTATCACCTTCCAAACTCAGGCTGCCCTACATCGCACTGTCCCTAAGGGACCACTTGTAAATAAAGCCACCACATTAACTCAAGTTCCATGTAGAAAATTCAAAATATACAGAAAAGCAGAATGAAAAAAAGTTCAAACCACCCACAGCATAGTCACCCAGAATTAGACAGGGTTATCTTTTTGAGTTGATCTTTCCCATTCTGTCTCTGTATATGCCTTGCTTTCTGATACACTGAAATTTTTCTGCTCAGAATACATTTTGTTTTATGGCTTATTTTTCATTTTATGGACCACAGACATTTTCCAGCGCCACTGTCTGTTCTTCAGCCACTTCACAGTCATACCTGTCTAGGGGTAGAACCCAACTGATTAAGACACTTCTTATTAGACACAGGTTTGGGGCTGGGGAGTGGCTGTTGTTTTCATATTACAACTGCGCAATAAGATCCTGGTGGATAAAACTGCACATATGATTGGGGAGTTTCCATAATATCCATTTCTAGAAATAGAGCAGACTGAGCAAAGCGTATGAACGTTGTTAAGGTCCTTGATACGTAGTGACAAGGGGCCCTCCAGAAGGAGTGCGCCAGCACCCCCTGGGGGGGAAGAAAACGACATTTCCCCTAGACCCACAGTCGTGCTGACTTTCATCTCTTGTTCTCTTCACCTTTGCTTCTTTGGGCTTATTGACTTTAAGTGGGTCCCCCCACCTCGTTTTACATTATTTCAATAGAAGAGAAGCTTCCTTGCAATGGTTCTTTTCTCCTATGATCTGATTCAAGGGTTGGCAAACTTTTCCTGGTAGGGCCAGACAGTAAATATGTTGAATTCTGCAGTGCGTATGATGATCTCTGTTGCAACTCTACCCAACTCTGCCACTGTAGTACGAAGGGAGCCTGTGGATCATACGTCAATCAATGATCATGGCCAGTGAAACTTCATTTTTGGACCCTGATCCTTGAATTTCATAGAACTTTCCCATATCAAGAAATAGTATTCTGAAATAATGTCATTTGCAGCAACATAGATGGACTTAGAGATTATACTAAGAGAAGTAAGTCAGACAGAGAAAGACAACTATCATATGATATCACTTATATGTGGAATCTAAAAAAAGATGCAAATTTTATTTACAAACCAGAAACAGATTCATGGACATAGAAAACAAACTATGGTTACCAAATGGGAAAGGAAGGGGAGGGATAAATTAGGAGTTTGGAACTAACAGATATACACTATTGTATACAAAATAAACAACAAGGACCTACTGTGTAGCACAGGGAACTATATTCAATGTCTTGTAATAAGCTATAGTGGAAAAGAATCTGAATATATTTATGTATGTATACGTAGAACTGAATTGCGTTGCTGTACACCTGAAACTAACTTTGTAAATCAACTACAATTCAATAAAAAATAAAATTATAAAAAATAAAAAATTTTTAAATCCAAAAAAACTTAAAAAAAAAAAAGAGATAGTGTCCTTCTTTTGAATTTCTTTCCATCCACTTTTTTTAACTTTTATTTATTTATACTTTTGCTCTTTGTTGTTCCCGTTGTTAATGTAGGAACTAGAGTCTCAAGCTCTCTACCGTGGAGCTGTACCCACCTCTTTTAATTTTTAAAAAGATCTTAATGGAGGTACTAAGGATTGAACCTGGGACCTCAGGTATGCTAGGCAGGAACTCTACCCCTGAGCTATTCTCCCACTTCCATCCCATTAGCGGTGGAGAAATTATTCTTAGCTCCTAGGCATGTAGACCTGTTGCCCAACACAGGGCATATTTGGCCCCTGGGCCTTAATTTACCAACTCTCTGGTTTAACTGAAGGCCCCATTCACACAGGAACCTTATTCCTTTAGACTTCTGTGGGAGAGGTTTTTTGTTTTCTTTTTTCCTTTTTTTTTTAAATTTTTTTTTGAGTTATAGTCATTTTACAATGTTGTGTCAAATTCCAGTGTAGAGCACAATTTTTCAGCTATACACCAACATACATATATTCATTGTCACGTTTTCTTTCACTGTGAGCTACCACAAGATCGTGCATGTATTTCCCTGTGCTGTACAGTATCATCTTGTTTATCTGTTCTGCATATGTTTTTTCTTTTTTTCCTAAATCTAATCGTTTTCAACCCTGGCTGCACATTTTGATTGACTGCAAAAGTTAAAAACAAACAAACAAAAAAACCCCAGAAAACCAGCGCTGGGCCCCAGCCCAGATGAATTCAGCCAGGCTCTAGGAGGCAGGCGCGGGTGTGGCGTGTGAAAGTCTGTCCAGGCGACCCTGAAGCTCAGCTCGGAGAGCACTTCCATCAGTCACAGGCAAACCCGGCGCGGTGCTTCTGGGCCACATGAGCTGGGGACCCAGAGGCCGCCAAGAAGCCAAGAGACCTTGTAAGAGGGAAATGCCTTGATGACAGGCACAGGTCCCTAAGATTTCTACAGATGAGCTGCAGAAACACTCCTGCTTCTGGCTTTCTCCAGGACTCCCTGCCAGCTTCCCTGGAAGGACAGACAAGGAGGAAGTTTGAAAAAAAATTAAAATCTCCTGGCCACAGGTACCAGCCCAGGCTCTGTGGTCGGAAGGTCTGAGCCCACGAGCAGCCTAAGCCTGCAGGAGCCAGGGCGCTCCCTGGACATGTGCCCGCCCGGCGGACTCAGGCTTCGGGCTCTCGGGACTAGGTGTAAAGAAATGGCGAGTGGCAGCGTCTCTTGCTTGTTCCTGCCTCCCTCCTGCAACCGCCCAACTGCCACGCGGAGCCCAGGCTCGGCCCCCCACCTGCCTCTCTCCTTGGGTCCTTCCCGCTCTGTGCTTTTCTTTGCAGATTTCAAGGTGATGGCAAAAGAGAGAACAGTCTTAGCATTTGTTAATACCCACTTGACCCACAAAAGAAAATTCACCAGCATTCCGCAGCTTCTAATTTAAAAACCATTAGACCGTTCCGCTTGGTGGACCAGATCTAAATATTCTTAAAGGGGTGGTTTAATTTAATGATTATCTTAACAAGCCCCCTTTTAAAATGATGATCCGCCAAATTCGGGGGATTTGTTTGGGAATCTGATCCAATAAGTGGCTTTGTACAAAGAGGAGCAGGACGGAATCTGATTTGGTTCAGAACGCGGTGAAAATCGTGGAAATTACTTTGCATATTTAATCACTGTGGAAACATGAGTACAAACTACTTTCTAGAGATTACCTTAGGGGAAAAAAAAAAAAAAGCTTCAGGCTTTGCAGCCAGCATGCCAAGTACTTTGATTTACAGGGAATTATTTGGATTTTATAGAACATTCAGTGTTTCAAAGATTTCAACTTACTCAGCCACGGGCAGAAAGACACATTTTAAACTGTGGAGCAAAAGCTGGGCTCTGGGAACAGAAGTGACAGTGGAGGGACCCGTTGGTCCCTCTGCTCTGCGCATGGATGCTCGGGGGAGGCTTGGGCTTGGTCTGAGTCCAGCCCCCGTGCTAAGGAGCCATGTGATCATGGCGGGGTCACTTCCCCTCCTTGAACATTCTTTTTCTCATTTGTTCTTCCCTTCCTCTGGGTTTCTGCTTATCCATCACTTGACCTGCAAGGCTTTCCTCTGACACCCCGCCCGCCCCCGCCATCTAGAAGAACCCTGCCCAGGCACTCTCTTCCCTCTCACTGGTCTTTCTCCTTCTCCATCCCGCGTGGTACCACCTGCGGCATCCCTTCCTAACTGGTTTACCTTCTGCCCTCTCCTATTAGCATGAGGCTGGTATTTAGTACCTCTGCTCGCTGGCTGTTTCCCCAAAAGTCAGCACAGTGCCTAGTTCAGTAAATCTTTGAATAAAAGAATTACTAAGTCCCACCTCCCTTTGCTTGTGTGAGGATGCAATGCAATGATAGAGGTGTAAGTGCTTAACAGTCAAAAAACAGGCATCACAGATAGATTTTTAGGCCTGCGTTGGACCTCCGCTACATTCTCCCTCTGTGACCTGGCCACATCACAGAGCTGCCTTCTTGAGCCTCAGTCTCCCGCCTGTAACATGGGACAATATACATCTCATGAAGTCACGGTGAAGGTCTGAGAGGAGGCACGTTAAGGCCACGCCCTGTTTGGCACAGGGTCTGTTGTCAAGAATGAGGAGTAGGTGTTGTGACTTCGTGGGCCTGATGGTTCATTTCATGCGTCGACTTGCCTGGGCCACAGGACGCCCAGAGAACAGCTGAAGCGTTATTGCTGGGTGAGTCTGTGAGGGTGTTTCGAGAAGAGACGAGCATTTGAGCTGGTGGGCTGGGTAAAGCAGATGACGCCCCCCGGGTGAGTGGGCATCGGCCAAACCACTGAGGGTCTCAACAGAACAAAAAGAGGCGGGTGTGGGATCTGCTCTCTGCCTGATCGCTGAGCTGGGACATCACCGTCCTGGCCCTGGTGCTCCCAGTTCTCAGGCCTTCAGACCTGCCCTGGAATCCACACCGCTGACTCTCCAAATCTCAGGCCTGCAAATTCACTACTGGCTTTCCTAGGTCCCCAGGTTTCCAATGGCAGAAGGTGGGACGTCTCAGTTCCATAATCACGTTCATCAACACTTTATAATACATCTCTTTCTAGGGAAAGATACACACATGTCCATTGGATCTGCTTCCCTGGAGAACCCTGGCTGATGGGTAAGGAAAGGACTAGGATGGCTGGACAAGAGGACATCTGTCCATCTCTCGCTGGGGATGCTCACCATCTTGAAATTTCCTTCCTGATCAATGTCTCCTCTTAGAAAAGTCTGAGCTGTCTTCCAGAGGAACTGGAAGATAGATGAGTCCTTTAAAAGCTCTCCAAAAAGCGCAGTGTTTTCAGACGGGCCCCAGGTTTCAACAGCTGGCAGCCAGTACCCACAGTAAATCACTGGTACCCAAGCATCTGTCTCTATGTGTACACACTCATCAGAGGCGTAAACTTATGCAGTAGCTACACGCTTTGCAAGATGTATGTGCGCTGGTGAGTGTGGGTGTGTGTGTGTGTTTGGGTTTGTGTGTTTCTGAAATTGATTGTCGAGAGCAGATGTGTGGACCGCATGTGTGTGTAAATAGCGAGTGATGTGTACACACAGCACGCATGTACCTGCTCCCTGGGCTTCCTCCCGGGGTCTTCCTTGAAGTGCCTCTATTCCTGGAAGCTCCACAAGTTTCAGATCTCAGCATCCAGAGTTAATGAACGCGCGTTCTTTCCCACATGCACTGAACAGATAATTTTCTTCTCCTCTTTATGATAAGTGGAAGAAGGGTTTGAATGACAGGTCAATTTGTCAATCAGCTGCAAAGTAGAAGGGAAACCTCCTCTGAATAATTTTATACCCAGGATCAAGAGTGACCTCTGACTGTGCGCTGAGCCGGGACAGCAGAAGGATGAGTCCGATGGCACCTGTCAAATCCATGCCTATTTCCAGCCTCCAGGCCTTCCTCCTGCCAATTTGTTCTCCCAAACTGCTGAAGAGGATTTGCCAAAAGGCAGGAGACTTCATGCATGCAGTCTCATTCTGCAAAAGCTTTCAGTGCCTCCCCCTTCCCTCAGCCAGACAGGTCCTTTCTCACCTGAACCCGGTCCATCTCCATCACTCCTGCCATCCTGACTCAGCTACTGGCCATCCCCAGACACACCAGCCACCATCCTGGTTCTTCCTTCTCCAAGTCCTGGCCAGTGCCTGGAGCTCACTCATTCCTTCCACAAAACACGTAGGGAAAGCCAGCTCTGATTCAGCCATGTGACAACATAGGGACACGGGGAGAATAAGACAGCCATAGTGCCTGCCTCGGAGCACATCCATCTGTGGGAAGGTGACTGCCCCTCCGCAGCCTCCTGCTCACCTGGAAGCCCCTCACCACTCAGAGGTCAGCTCCATGCCCACTCTCCACCTGTGAAACTGTCCCTGTCCTGCCCCTCTGCCCCAGGTGGAGCAGCCACTGCTTCCTCTGCACCTTCAGTGTATCCAGTAAAGAGTTGTCATGGTCACTCCTGTGTCACCGCCTTGCACAGAGTCATCGCCTACCTTCTGTTCTTTCCTGGACTAAATCCCTGCAGTCTGATTCTCCTTCAGACCCCCAGCCCCCCGCACAGAGCAAATGGCATATCATACACCCTGAAGATAGGTGCAGACCAAATGACCCAGTCGGCCAACAGATGGGAGAGTGGAAAGATGGAGGGATGGAGGAGTGAGGGCATTCAGATGACCAGCGAGGCAGAGAGGAGGCCAGGGACCGAGATGGCCCTTCAGCACGTGTTCAAGGCCCACTTGAGGTACATGCGGTGGCATTGTTGTTACTAAGTAATTACAGCTGCCGTTTTCACCTTCTGTTTTGTTCTGGGTATTTATAAATATTACTCCAAGCTTTCATAATAACTTTACAGAGTAAGGACTATTATTATCCCTAAGGGTCAGAGAGGTTAGGCAACTCCCCCAAGGCCACACAGCCTCTAAGAGGCAGAGCTGGGCTTCCAACTGAATCCAAAGGTGCTGCTCTTTCCCCACCCCCAAAGTCAATGTCTGCACCTGTTTTTGAACTTGGACAGTCATCTCAGGTCTTCCCCCAGGGACCCTGGGCTGGTTTCCCTCTTGGCCGGCATGAGAGGTGACTTTCATGGAGGCCCCCATTTCTCCAGCACTAGCCGTCTCAGGGGATGGCTTTGCTAAAACCTGAATTATGGAAATGGGCTGTCAATTACCCCGGGGTGGCTGTGTAAAAGGATTATTGCAACAGTCACAGTGAAAAGAAAACTTTATTTTCACCACTTTCCAGTAAAAGCTAATTCAGAATAACTCCATTTAACAGTTATTTTATGCTGAAATACTGAATACCTTGGGGAGTCTTTTAGGGATTTTAAAGTCTCTTTATTTATAAATGACTCATGCTGCATTTTCAGAAAAACCTACAATTAGTGTGGGTAGCACAAGCTCCTTAGGGAAAGGTAAAAAAAAAAAAGAAAAGAAAAGAAAATATACATGCATTCTCTGCACCCTTTTATCCATTATTGTTTTGCAGTGGACTATAAAAAGAGAACTGAAGAAAAAAAGGCAAGGAGATATTTCGTCTAACCTTTTAAATACATGCCCCATTTGACAGTATTTGTACAGTAGTTTTTCCCATGATCGGCTCAACCCACAAAATTCTTTTAATGCATGTTTCAATTTGGTACGTGCTCTCCACGCCTGCAGAAGCTTAAAGGATGCAGAGATGCTCTGGGTGGACCCCATTTCAGCAGCATCCTAAATGGGTCTCTGAGCGAGAGCCGTGGCTTTAGGGGGTCAGCCCAGCTGCCCAAAGAGATGACAAACGGAAGACTCAGTTCTTGAGCCACAGCCATCCAGGAGAGAGTCTGTGCCAAACAGTTCCAAACGCCCTGAGCTCTCTGAGCCTCTCTTTCTGCACCCGTCCAGCGAGGTGCAGCACACTCACCTCGTGGGGTTTTGCCATCCAGTCATTCATCGAATGCCCTCTATTTGGACATCAGTTCTGTATCATGGGCAGGACAGTCTCTGAATCCAGAGATGCACAGCCTAGTGGAGAAAATGGACATAGAACAGTGTTGATGGTGGAGCAGAAGAATACAGGACCTGGATGGATGGAGGAGTCAGGGAGGGCTTCCGGGAGGAAGTGATGCCTAAGCGGAAATAGGAAGGGTGGGTAAGCACAAAGGGGAACAGGATTGTGAGGCCAGAGGTATCAGCACATACAGCAATCTGGGGACCAGAGAGAATGAAGCCTGTGCAGGAGCCTGGGAGCAGTTCAGCCCAGTGGGAGGAGTTCAGCATCAGAAATGGGGGAAGGTGATAAAGACGAGTTTTAGAGGATCCGCGAGGTGATTATTTCAATAAGAGGATTTTGTAAGCTCTGGGGCTATAGGGCTCTGAGCAGTGAATGAATATTATTATCTGACATTATTACCATTCTGGACAGATGGGGGGCAGTGATCAAACTTGGAGACAGAGCTAGAATTTGCCAATGTCACTGACAAAGGATCTTCATATTTTTTTTCCAGTATCCTCACCTAATTCGTTTTTAACCGTGCGTAAGAGTGGTGGTGGGAGGCTACCTCATTCATTCATGCATTCATTCGTATGCAAAATCAGATGTTTTATTTTGTGTGTTTGACTGGCATTGGGGGTTTATTGGACGTAACTATAGCAGAACTGGGTCGTTGAAAACCACAAAAAGGAAAAGAAGAGGAAATAGTTTCCATCCTGAGCAGCCTGCAGAATCCATGTCCAGGATCCTTCTTCCCCCTCTGGAAATACCTCACACCGTCATTTACACCTGTCTCTCCTGAGTCCACAAATGCATGGTCTACACTGAGGAATGTCTCATGCATTTAATTAAATTATTTTCAATTACATGAGTATTTTTCAAATCTCTGCTGTATGCCGGGTAGTGTGAAAAATGTAGCAAGAAGACAGAAATGAAAGAGGACTAGTTCCTGCCCTCAAGAGCTCAGTTTTAGCGCAGGAGGATGTCACAGGAGACTGGGACAGAATGCATGGGAGGCTGTCCGCAGGAGCAGGTGCAGCCCAGGTTGAGACTCTGGGGGCCAGATCAAACTAGGGGCGCTACCTCCGAGGGAGGTAGATTCCAGAACTGAGCCAGAGTGAGTCAGAGTCTGGCACTAACAGCACTGCGACTGTTGGCTGGTCACTTGACATCTCTGTGCCTCAGTTTCTTCATCTTTAAAATGGGGGCAACAACCTTACCATCACCACTGAGTTGTCCTGATGATTAATACATGTACGGTGCTTTAAAGAGTGTCTGGCACAGAGTAAATGCTCAGAAAGAGCTGATTAATTTTATCATTCTTATCATCATTGTGGCTTTTGTCATCATAATTATGAGACTCATGAGCAAATGATAGGGGAAGAGGTGAAGGCAAAAGTCAAGATAGGCAGAATGTGGAGCTATAGACCTAACTATAGACCCAAAGAGATGAAAACAGTCATCTACCCAAAAACTCGTACAGGCATTTTACCAGGGTACCATCACTGTAGCCAAAAAGTAGAAGCAATCCAAATGGCCGTCGACTGGTGACTGGATAAACAAAATGGGGTCTATCCATCTATCTACGCGATGGAATACTGTCCAGCAATAGAAGGGAATGAGGCACTGATTCATGGTACAGTGTGGATGAACCTCAAAAACATGATGCTAAGTAAAACAAGCCAGTCGCAAAGGCGGCATGCTGTCTGATTCCACTTCCAGGAAATACCCAGAGTAGGCAAAGCTATAGGGACAGAAAGTAGATGGTGGTTGCCTGGGGCTAAGAGTGTGTGATTGCTATGAGGGGTAAGGGGACGGGGGTTATTTCTGAGGTGATGAAAATGTTCTTAATTTCAATTGTGGTGATACTAGGATAACTCTAAGACCATTTAATGGGTGACTTTTTGGTATGTGAATTATTTCTCAATAAATGGAGAGGAAGAAGAGGAGAAGGAGAGATGGAGTCAGGGTGGAGATGGGAGAATCCAAATCTTCCACGCACAGAAGAGGCCAGAAAGTGGCGTAATTGGAGGATGGACACAGAGATCAGTGGTCAAGCCCTAAGCATCTAACACCAGGAGTCTGGTCCTTTTTTCTTTTTTTAAGGCATCAATTGGTCCTTTAAAGAACTAAAGTGGGAGGGCAGCAGACAGCTGGAAAGCTTCGGCTTTCCATTCATCTAGTATTTGAAGTGGACTAGTTAATGCACCCAGTTGCTCTAAGTGCTGGAGATGTAGTAGGAACCAACTCAAGAGAAGTCCAGGAGGTAACAACCAGTGCATTTAACAAACATACCCATGTAAAAACACATGAGATCATTCTAGAAAGTGATGGGTGCCTTAAACAAAGAGATGTAGTGAAGAGTGACTGGAAGGGCTGCCTCAGACTAGGGGCAGGAGGGTGGTCAGAAAACGCCTCTCTGAGGAGGTGACATCTGAGCTGACTTGACAGTAATGAGCCCATCATGTCAAGACCCAGAGTAAGAGTGTTCTAGATAGAGGATCAGAAGTGCAAAAGCCCTAACAAGCTCATAAAGCAGAACTCAAATAAATTCCTGGTTGAAACTAGAAAGAGATACAGAGATGAAAGAAGGAAGTCCATTTGAACCAGAATCATCAGGGAAGGCTTCAGGGAACAGGCAGACTTGGAGCTGAGCCTTAAAGAAGGAGTGAGCTTATCCTTTGCCCTCTTTTGTCCATGTAAGAAGCAGTAGTTTCATTCTTCATAAGCAGATCACTGTAATGCAGAAGAAGGGGGTATATCAGTCAGTGACAGCTGTGTAACAAACTACAATAATTGATTATCACTTACCCACCAGCGGGCAGCTGCTCTTGCTTGGTTTTGACAGGGGGCAGCTCTGCTCCCTGAGACTCTCATCCTCCACCTGAGACCAGAGGGTAGCTTGGGCAGGTATCTCCCATAAGGATGGCAGAAGCACAAGGACAAGTAGAAACATCCAGGTCTATGAAGGCTTAGGCTCAGTTGTGGAACGCTGCCACACCCACCTCATTCTATTGGACAAAACAAGTCAAATGGCTCAGCCAAATAAAGAGAGGGAGGCATTCTCTGCCTTTATCGGGGGCACCTGAGAGGACATAATGAAGAGCATGGATACTGAGAGATGGGAATGATGTCTCCCCTAAAACAACCAGGTTTGTGGCTCCTTGGTCAGTGTTTGTAGGTGGGTTGGAGACAGAGAGTTGAAGAGTGTCAGCATCTTACCCAGGCTCCAGGGGGGAATGTGGGACTTGGAATACTATTCATCACTAAAAAAGGAACAGACCAACTACATGCACATACAACAGTATAGATGAATCTCCAGGGTATTATGCCAAGTGAAATAAGCCAGACTCAAAAGGTAAAATTCTGTAGGATTCCATTTATATGACATTCCTGCAAAGGCAAAACTATAGGGGCAGTGACAGATCAGAGGTTATGAGGATCTGGGGTGGGAGGGGAGGGCTGACCACAAAGGGACACAGAATTTTTTCACGTGATAGAAATTGTGCTCCAGTCTTTGGGGTGGTGTGACGTGACTGTCTGCACTTGTCAAAACTCGCAGAACTCTATACCAAAATGAATGAAATTCTACTTATGTCCACTGACATAATTATACTTTAATGTTCAAAAGAGAAGATAATGAAGTCATCATTAATTTTTCAAAACTGCACAGGAAGACGTAAAATTCTTTCTTCAATGAAATGGAGCCCAGCCCTTCCTGAAAGGGAATTGGCCAAGTCTTTAAATATGATGACCTTTCATTTTTCACATTAGAATGAATATTGCAGAAAAACAATAGTTCGTATTGAGACAAGAAACACATACAGGGTGTTGAATTTTAATTTTTAACAAGGGAAAAAAGAGAGGTCCAAATATTTGATTGGCACCCACCCTGTGCCCATACAGGACTTTATACCTGTGCCTTTGCGAATTGCAGCCATGGAAACGGGGCAGTCACTTGGACTAACTTTCTTCTCCTTGTTTTCTAAGTTTTGTTCCCAGAACTTCCTTGTCAGAGAGCAACACGATGCTGATACTCCTTCCTCCCTTCCCCTCCCCAAAAACGTTCATAATTCAGTCAATCAAGCAGTATACGTGACAGCAAACTCCAGCTTGACTGATTTTTTTTCCTCCTAAATTGACAGAATCACATGGTTAGTTATTTATTTACTTATTAATGATTTATACCCTGTCTTCTTCCAAAAAGGATCTGAGTGCCTCGCTGGATGTGTTGGCACTACCTCCAAAAAGTATAAGCATCTCGAGGAAGAAAATAACCACTGGAGAAATGGTGTTTGGTTTCATTCCAGAATCCACAGAGTCGCACGACAAGGCATAATGAGCCCATTACTGCAGAATATGAATAATGGAGGGTCCACCGGGCTGCCGTGGTCAAGTGGGATCTTAGACACAAACCACCCCCGCGAGGCTGTCTGTACAGCGGAGGGAAGGAGATCTACTGGTTAATTGGGGCCCAAAGACTTTATACACTAAAGAAAAAGGCCCTTTCTTTTCTGAGCAAGTCAATTAAGCCAAAACCTAGTTACCAGCCATTAAATGTCATCTGTGGACCAGCACTTAACACGTAGAATTTCAACAACTTGGCAAGATAAGCATTGTGACTCTCAGGAAAAAATAGAGGCTCAGAAAGGGTAGGTAACTTGCCCAGGGTTGCGGAGTAGGTAAGCATTCAAGCTAGGAACTTGAATCAAGGTCTTTCTGACTCTGGCCTGTGGTGATGACTCCCTTTTCCAAGTTGCCTCTGGGCTTTTGAGCCCAGCCTACATGTCTGGCACTGGCGGTAATGATCCATTTTATTAAATAACGTTGACATCTTTTGCTCACTTTTGGACACTGCATCCAAGAATTTTCACTGGGGCTGCTATCAGTCAGGGTGATCTCAGCCGCAAGTAACAGCAAGGCCAAATTCAAACCAGCTCCGACAACGCGATGATGGATTATGCCCCAGCAGCAGAGGTCCAGAGGCAGGGCAAGTTCCAGGCGCCGTATGCTAGGGGGGTGCTCTGCTGCTCCAAGAGCCCCTCTGCCTGGCTCATTTCCACGTGTGTGTCTTCCTCAGGCAGGGAGGGACCAGGACGCAGTTCTGGGGACTTCCCCAAAGGAGGAAATGGGCCCATTTCCTTCGGTGCAAAAGAACTTGTCCTAAAAGACTCAGCTGTCATCACCTCCAGACTCATTGGCCAGGACCGGGTTCCATACCTGTTCTTAAGCCGCCCACGGGACAGGGGGGAGGGATGACCATGATGCTGCAGGAGAAATCTGGTGGATATTTTCCAGTGCTGACCATCCTCCAGGACATCCATGAAGACTGAATTTCCCAGCTTCTCTTACAGATCAGGTTGGGCCATTTGACTGGATTCTACCAACAGAATGTGAAAAACAAGTGATGTTACTTCCAGGCCTTGTCCATAAAATGTCCTCTGTGGTCCTCCGTGCTCTTTCTCATCAGTAACTGAGTGAAGAAGATTCAGTGCAGGCCCTAAAAGATGACAACACCGTAAGATGTGGAGATCTGGGTTTCTGAACCACTTGGTGAGAGGCCACCCACCGGTCTGGACGTCACTGATGCTGTATTGCGCTAAGCCTCTGAGATTGGGGCTTACCTGTTACAGCAGCTAGCATTGATTACCCTGACTCATCCAGGTGGCTCCCACTAGCCACCTGGGGTGGGACAGAAGATGGGGAGTCAACCACAATAACCGACACATGGCTTGAGCTGCGTGCTTCTCACATGGCAGGGAGGAGCCATGCCCAGGGTCTCCCACTGCCAGGGACACAGAGAGAGGATACTAGTGAGTGATTTTGAAAGTCAAAGCTTAACAATTATAGGACAGCTTCAGAGATTCACATTAGTTTCAGTGTGACCTTGGGCAAGTCACTGCCCGACTCTGAGCCTCAATTTCTAGGGGAGAACATAAAGTCCAAGTCTCTCCAAGCTCCCAGTTTTTCCAGGTCACTCAAGGGGCCTACGTGCACTTGCCTCGGGTTGGTGCCGATGAGACCACACATACAGTGACCTAGGAAGAGGGTCATTTTCAGAACCAGGGTCCTGGAACCCACTCTGAAAACCTACACCAAGAAGCCCCAGGCCACCTGGCCCTGTAGGTGTTAGTCCACAGGGCAGAAGCGTGTGTGTTATTTCAATAATCATTGAATTAATTATTCTAGTATTTTCTGTATAATTCCCATAAAACATGACTTCCATAACTCTGATCAGGAAGCCAATTAATACAACTATTATCTATTCTGACCGCCTAGCATAAAACCTCCCAAATCACACAGATCCCCCAAACCCACTCGGATCCCCACGTTGCTAAGTCACATCCATTATACTGCTTTATAGTCACATTTGTATTTTTTATTATTAATGCTATCAATACAATATTTATTCACTGTGAAATAGCCTTCCACTTAAGAGGGAAATGTCTTTATTTGCAAGTGCTCCTAATGAGCCTGCACTAATGGCCAGGGTATTTATGGCTGGGACACAAACTTTTTGAAGAAAAATAATGACTGCCAGTTATTGAAGACCTACTGAGTGCCGGGCTATGCCTTACATTCACAATCTACTTAATCTTATCAATAGTCCTCTCCCTATCAACCCCATTGAACAGAAGAGGCTACTGAGGCTCAGGAGGGAAAAGTCACCTGCCAAATAGCCCACAAGCAGTCGGTGAGGAACGAGGTCTTCCACCCCAAGATGCCCTACTTTGACAAAAGCGCCAAGTGCTTCCAGTATTGGGAAAAAGACTAAAGTAAAGCCTTCGAGATTGACACAGAAGCATCTCACCGACTCTAATGATGACCTGCTGTTACGTTCCCTTTATTTACTTTTCACCCAGAAACTGCCAATGTATCCACTTCATTTTTGTGCAAATGGATGTGGAAATTTGGATCACAAGGGCAATTGGGTGGGCAAACTCATACATATATTTCTGAAGACTTCCCATCCGTGACCCCTCACTATGTTGGATGACACCAGTTGAGGTCACCGCAAAGGTGTTTTACTCCCTGCTGGGAAACCACAAAAGCAGTCTGTGCCTTGTTGCCCTGCAATTTCCCCAGAATTAGTAACACTTCAACAGGTATCTTTCAACTTCTCCACCTCTTATTCCTTCCCACCTCAGCCTCTGCTCACAGCCAACCTCCCCCGCTCCCCAGCCAAAACCACCTCTGGGCAACCCAAAGAGTATTGGCAATGCTGGGTCGAGTCAGGAAAAAATAAGCCAACATTTAGAGTTTCCAGACAAAATACAGGATGCTCGGTATCTAGGCCAGTTGGGGTGGCCATAACAAGATACCATAGACTGGGTGGCTTAAACAATACTTATTTTCTCATCATTCTAGAAGCTAGAAGTCCAAGATCAAGAAGCCGGCATGGTCAGTTTCTAGGGAGGGGTCTCCTCTGGATTTATAGATGGCCCCCTTCTTGCTATGTCCTCATATGATGGGGAGAGAGTGAGGCACCAAGCTCTCTTCTCTCTTTTCTTAGAAGGGCACTAATGCCATCATGAGGGCCCTACCCTCAAGACCTCCCCTCAACCTAATTAACTCCTAAAGGCTACACCTCCAAATATGATCACATTGGGGGTTTGGGCTTCAGTGCTGAGTTTGCATGGATGGGGCACAATTCAGTCCATAGCACCCAGTTAGATTTGAATCTCAGATAAGCAATGAATAATTCTTTCAGTATGAATGTCTCCTCAATAAATATGTTTGAAATTCAAATTTAACCAGGCATCTCATATTTTCACATGCTAAATCTAGCACCCACCCCAACAATACTGGAGAGAAAATTTCTACTGTCTTAATGCTCCTTCCTTCTCTTGGCTTCTTCCCAGAGCACCTCCAGGCCTCCAAGGAAGAGGAGTCAGACCCTAGGACACTATGCTAAGTGAAGTAAGCCAGTCACAGAAGGACAAATACTGCAAGATTCCACTTATGTGTGGTCTCTAAAATAGTCAAGCTTGCAAAAGGAAAGAATAAAATGGTGTTGGTACAGCCATTATGGAAAACAGTTACAGAGATTCCTTTAAAAATTAAAAATAGGGTCACCCTATGATCTAGCAATCCTACTCTTGGACATATATCTGGAGGAAACTCTAATTCAAAAACATACATGCACCCCAATATTCATAGCAACACTATTTACAATAGCCGAGACATGGAAACAACTTAAATGTCCATCGACAGATGATTGGATGAAGATGTGGTATATATGCATACAATGGAATACTACTCAGCCATAAAAAAGAATAAAATAATGCCATTTGCAGCAATATGGATGGGCCTGGAGATTGTCTACTAAGTGAAGTAAGCCAGAAAGGAATATAAAAATTCCATATGATATCACTTACATGTGGAATCTTAAAAAAATAAGGCAAATGAACTTATTTACAAAACAGAAACAGACTCACAGACATAGAAAACAAACTTATGGTTACCAGAGGGGAAATAGGGGGTAGTGGAGGGATAAATTGGGAGTTCGGGATTTGCAGATACACACTACTATGTATAAAATAGATGAACAGCAAGGTCCTGCTGTGTAGCACAGGGAACAATATTCAATACCATGTAATAGCCTATAATGAAAAAGAATATGAAAATGAGTGTGTGTGTATGTGTGTGTGTGTGTGTGTGTGTATATATATATATATCTGAATCACTATGCTGTACACCAGAAATTAACACCAACTGTAAACCAACTATACTTTGATTTAAAAAAAAAAAAAAGAATAGAATGGTGGATTCCAGGGACTGGGATGGGGGAAGAGGAGGTACAACAGGTTTATTGAGTCAAGATGGGTAAGTTCTGGAGACCTGCTGTGCAACACTGTTAACCTGCAGATAACAATACTGTACTGTGCCCTTGAAAATTTAAGATGGCAGAGTTCATGGTAAGTGTTCTTACCACCATAAAACAAAATTTAAGAGCAGTCCGGGTAGAAAAGAAGAAGGTCAAAATTATGCATACGTCTGGAGGACCCCAAACATTAAGGAGCCAAAGCTGAAGCACATCGCCACTGGATAGGAAGGCGGAGAGAAAAATCAGACTGGTGAGTTATTTTTAGATGCATTTGTCCTTGCCGCATAATGCAACTTTCAAGTATGGTTCTATTTCTTCAAGTAGAGTGAGTCCCCAGATACCCTCATTCCCATACTGTGTGCCTGTATCTTAGAAATATCTGCTTCTTGCAGATAACCAACCATCCTAATTAATAACACAGACTCACAGGGGGAGCTTTCGAACTGAAACCGCAGTGGGCAACAGGTAAGAAAAATATACGGTAGGTGTGGGGTTGTGGGCGCTTTTTTTTTCCCTCTAATTCCCAAACTCCTGCCAGTATTCTACTATGTCTTATGAATCCTAGAATAATGAAACATGACATGATATAACCCAGTGTGAGGCGTCAACATGACATAAGCAAATGCAAAAGGATTCATTATCACCGAGCTCGTCGGGGTTGCACAGGGAATGTTCTTCCTCCTGCCTGGGTTACAGAATTCGGAGATTTGGATCTGATGACGATGCTGGCGGTTAAATGAGAACAGCTGCCTCACCTTTCCTGGGCACCTTCCTTTTCAAGTGATGTTCAGGGTGGTTCAAAAAGTTAAGAACCAGAGAGTCACGCCCTGAACGCAAAGGTCATCCCACCTGCCAGGGACTGCAGGTGGACACAGTGCCATCTGGGTTTGCCAGCTGGCACCACCCAAGCCCCATAATTAGGTTTGCCTCTCGAGTGAAAATTACAACACGTGGAATTCCTCCAAGAAAGCTATTTATTTCAGATTGGAGGAACTTCCCTGAAAACATCGCCTTCTTTTTTTTTTTATTGAAGTATACTTGATTTACAATATTGTGTTAGTTTCTGGTGTACAGCATAGTGATTCAGTATTTTTGCAGACTATATTCCCTTATAGGTTATTACCAGATGTTGGGGATAATTCCCTGTGCTACTCAATAAAGCCTTGTTGCTTATCTATTTTATGCGTAGTAGTGTGTATCTGTTAATTCTATACTCTTAACTTGTCCCTACCCCCCGACTTTGGTAACCATGTTTGCTTTCTCTTTCTGTTTTGTGTATAGATACGTTTGTAACTTTTTTAGATTCCATATATAAGTGATATCATATAGTATTTGTCTTTGTCTGACTTATTTCACTAAGCATATTTTCCAGATCTATCCAAGTTGCTGCAAATGACAGCATTTCATTGTTTTTTATGTCTGATATTCCATTGTGTATATATACCACATCTTCTTAATCCAGTCATCCATTGATGGGCATTTGGGTTGCTTCTATGTCTTGGCTGTTGTAAATAGTGCTGCTATGAACATTGGGGTGTGTGTGTTTTTTTGAATTAAAAAACCCCACCATTTTTATAGTGAATGGGTACATGTCTAGTAAATGGTGGGAAATCACAGTGGCACTTGCCCCTGCTCCACAGTTGTTCAAAGTGTATTTTGCTTATAAATATCTAGTCCTTTTTGAGCTTCACAAATTTCTTATGATGTAGACTCAGGTTGTGGATGGGAAAACTGAGGCCCCAAGTGGGATGTGGCATGCATGGCAAGGTCTCACCCCCCGTGAGCAGCAGAGCCTGGGACAGGCAGATGTCATCTCAGTTGTCCAGGGCTCGGTCTGTGGCACTCAGCTGTCCCCAAGTTGGCTCTCATCTCATCCGTGTTCACAGTCCAGACCCCATGCCTCGCCCATCAGGCTACCACTGCCTTTGTGAGCAGCAGCCGAGCCTTTGAAGTATCACAGTGTTTATCTTGCTTGATTCAGATGTCGTTAAGGCTCAGGAGAAATAGCCAATGAGAGAGGTCCGGATAGGAGGGAGCCCCACCCAAGTTCAGCCTCCATCACAGAGAACCATGCTTCTCATTCCAGCAGGCCCCAAATTGCAATCTGCAAGTCTCAGTGCTGTCAGGGGACCCACGGGCTTTGCTCTCGGGGTCCCTGGACACAGGCTGCGCTGGTCTACCAGGGATTCTGATATCAATCACCAGAAGCCATTGGTGACATCAGAAGGTCCAATATTGCTGAATTTTAGTTTTTATAGGGAAGCAGTTTGGACATGTTGGCAGTGGGCAAAGTACTTGGAAATCAATACATGCCCATTAATTGTCAGAGAAGGTTTTCTAAGACTCGCGGCCTCAAGTGCTGCCTTTTCCCAGCCAGATGCTATGTATACCTTCTCCCAGAAAGGGAGCTTTCTCCTGGGACTCCCACGATAGCACAGAGTTGGGTGTCCCAAAAAAGTAAGAGAAAGGAAGGAGGGAGGGGAAATTACCTTCAAAGGATAAAAATATTAATTTTATATAAAGTTTCATCATTTATAGACTGTTCGCATGAGTTACCTCACTTAACTTAGTCTCCCCATCAACCCTGTGTGCTGGGTATAATTTTTACCCACATTGTTCAAATGCCAAAAGTGAGGCTCCGAGGAATGGAGGGGCCTTCTAAGGGTTTCCCAGCCATAAATGGCCCCCAACCCCATGCTGCCCACATGACCTTCCTCCCACGGTCCTCCTAAGGGGACTTTCCATGTCCATGACCCTCAAGACCCCACATCTTTTTGATTGAGGTTGGTTACTCCCCCAATTTATCAGAAAGTACAATCTTTGGATGTGGGATAAGTCGTGTCCACTAGGTGTGGCTCTGAGCACAGCTTCGAGGCTCTGGCCTGCAGGTGCCACCTCGCAGTCCTGTGAGAGGAGGGGCTGCCGTCCATCTGTGTGGGCGGCCTGGCTGAGCCACCATCTCTTTTTGCACATGAAGGTCCCCAGTTGGATTTGTGCTCAACTTTCCATCCCGACCACACTAAGGGACCTTCATTTGTCCAAGGGCTGTGTCCCCTCCCCACTGGGAGTTCCCCCGGCCAGCACTGAAACAGGGGTGGCCCCCAGCTTGTAGAGGGGAAAACACAGTTCTAACCACGCAGCTGGAGAGCAGGGAATGAGGCTCGACATCTAGGGGTTTTGAGAGTCTTTAGAAACCCTTTACTGTATGGTCTGCAAGTGTCCTGTGGCCGCCATAACAAAGTACCACAAACTGGGTGTCTTAAAATAGCAGAAATTTATTCTTGCACTGTTTCGGAGGCTAAGGAAAAAAAAAATCAAAGTGTCAGCAGGGCCACACTCCCTCCAGAGGCTCTAAGAGAGAACCCTTCCTGGCCACCTCTAGCTTCTGGTGGTTCCACGCGTCCCTGGGCGTGTGGCAGCGTCACTCCTATCTCTGCCCCGTTTTCATATGACCGTCTTTTCTCTATGTCTCTGTCATTTTCTCCTGCTCTTATAAGCACACCAGTCATTGGCCTTAAATCCAGGGTGATCTCATCTACAGGTCCTTCACAAATTACATCTGAAAAGACCCTATTTCCAAATAAAGTCTCATTCTGAGGTTCTGGGTAGGCATGAATCTGGGGAGGGGACACTATTCAACCCAGTACACAATCTCATAGCCATGCCTTGGGAAAGCGATGTGAAGTGGGTGAGAGAAGCAGCTGTCATGCTCAGGGAACCCTGGCTAAAGCCCAGAAAAACCCCACCAGTTCCATGACGGTCTGTACGGCCGGAAGGGGCGGCAGGTGGGGGCGCCAGCCTTTGCCACCAGTGCCACCGAGAGGCCACGGAACAGCCAGCCCGGTGCAGAGTCAGAACACCAGTCTGTTTTCTATGCAAATAGCATTAGGGAGCCATTCAGCCCCTGATTCCTTCAGACGAATCTGTGCTTGCCAACGCCACCCAGAATTTTTCCACGAGACTTTGCAAGGTATCTAACACGGTCTCACAATACATTCATCTTTAATCTGCTCCATGCACCCTGACTTGGCAAGCTGTGTGCTTTGCATGGCATGATATTATTTCTGATCAGTTCTCAAAATTTGCAGCTTCCATCTAGGTGGAGGGAAAAACACAACAGTCAGAGAGGAGGAGAGCTGGGGGCTGATGGCGGCTGACTAGCTGGAGTCTGTGGACCCCAAAGCAGACAGACGTGAGCCTAGAGTTGCTCCTGAGGAAGGGAGCTCCATGCGCTTCACCAGGGTCTCCCGGTCCAGTTTCTAAGAAGCATGTGATGCGGCTGAAACTGGGAAAGGCACACCGCTCCCTCATTCATCACACCTGGAATGAATTCCTTGGAGTAGAAACAAGCCACAAAATCCCCCGCCTGTGCCCGCTCACAAGTGAGCACTTCATACAGCAAGATGTAACCTTCGCTGAAAACTGGACAAAACATTCCTGGGGAGCGTTTAGATAAAACTCCTGCCTGCTTTGCTATTAGTTTCTTACAGGGCTGATACAGGTTACAAATCCAATATTCAGCTCCCAAACAATCTTTGGGAAGAAAAAAAATCACATCGGGACATTAACGTCCAATTGACAGAAACTTTGTGGAAATCCACACGTGTGAGCGCCCGTGTGTGTGCGTGTACAGCTATCTACATACAGATTGGGGCCGGGGAGGGAATTCTAAATCCTCCACGCCATACACCAATGTCACATTTTAATGTAATATCATGCCCAATGCATATTCATGAAATAGAATCTTGGCAGTGGCACAAGAAAAGTGGGATGAAGTGTGTTTGGCGGAGTGCGTCACGTTTCCAGGCCAGCGGATTTTTTGATTAAAGTCCCTTATCCGTTTTATCATGCATATCCACTCTCTGATTAAAGTGATCTGGGGCTGACACTCACAATGTCAGTGTGCACTGAGACCCTTCACACGAAACATGGTTGGAATTTATATCCTTAAAAAAAAAAAAACCTGTACACTGACAACAAAACTAACACAGGGCAACATTCACAGAAATAGAAGTCCACGCAGGAGGGCTGTGCGGGTCGTCTGTTCCCCGGCTCAAAAAGATTTAACCCGGAATTTTAATCAGTGTCCAACTTCTGATGCTAAATTTTCTTTTTTTTTAAGTTCCTTCTTTCTGATTTGCCAGGATTTTTAGCAAATGTTTTCACTTGAGAAAAACAGAGAGTTCCCCCATCAGAATATAAATAATGAATTTCCCCCAGATGCCAGCCTTTTGAACACTGAGAGTCAACATGTCCAGTTTTTTCCTGAGGCTCCTGCTAAAATCACTTTGCAGGAGGCCGCCCCCCTGGGGACGGAGAGAAGAGGGAGACACCAGGACCCACTGCCCAGCTCTGTGTCCTCTTCAGGGTCACGGGATGCTGAGGTCACTGGCCGAAGGTGCTGACTGACCTTTCTAAAGTCGGCAGATGTCAGAAAGAGAGAAACAAAACAGGGCGCCTGTGAATGGGGCAGATACCGCATGCAGAGGGTTTGGAGGGAGAGGGCTGCTTTGGGAGGGCCGGCGCCGCGGACTTGAAGCGCTGGGTCACGTCGCAGCTGACCAGCCAGGTGGCCTTAGGCATATCATCTCATCTATCCAAGCCACCATGGCCTCTTAGGTAACTGATGATAATGCCCGCCTTGTGGGCCTGCTGTGCAGATCAGACGAAGTCAAGTCTGAGAAAGGGCTCTGCAAACAGATGGACCTTGGGCGTGCAGGGGATCTGCTACCACGACCCCCAGAGAAGGTGTGATCTCCAAATCAGCGGTGACATTCTGCTCTAAAAAAGACCACAGTCCATCTGTCGTTCCAAGAAACCACGCGTTTGCATTTTCTCTGGTGTTTAAATTTTTGGGGTTCCCGGAAATCTGTTCCCCTGGTCCTCTGAGCATCTCCCATTTAGAGCCAGAAGCTCTTCTGTGTCAACCGGACCCCATCCCACCAGCGCCCATACCCTAGGCCCGGCCAGGTGCTTCTCCCCCCACCCCTCCAACTGCACGGGCTCCTGCAACACCCTGCACACCCTCTTCCAGGAGCCCTCCCCTTCACCCCACACAGCAAGCAGATCTTCTGTGTATTTACTGGGGCCCCGGCTCCATTGAAAAGCTGAAAGCTGGAGCCGTCCATGTCTGCTGTTCCCGCAGCACATCAGGCAGGGGCCAGTCCACAGGAAGAGGTCCATGGGCTTTGGTAAGCGGGTGAGCGAATGAATGAACAGATGAGGCCAAGTCCCACTGGTTGGATGCCCACTGTGTGCCAGGCTCTGGGCTAGTCGTTTCCACGCTCTGTGCTCCCAGACCTCACACTGACCCTTCCAAGCCAGCCTCGGAAGTCCAGATTGTGGAGGAGCAAAGGAGGCCCCGAGAGAGTCATCACACAGCTAGAGAGAGGCAGAGCCAGGATCACAAGGGCTCTGGGCTGCCTGAAATGTGGCTGAATAGTAGCCCCTGGAAGGCACTGAGAGCTTCTAATCCAGGACCTTTCTTGAGCTTATACAGAGCAGGGATGCCCAGACCCGTGGATGTCATAGAGCAGTACATTTTACAATTAAAGACAGGAAGATAGGTAGATAGATTAGACAGACAGACAAATAGATAGGTATATAGTTTATAGATAGATAGATAAATAGATAGATAGATAGATAGATAGATAGATAGATAGATAGATAGATAGATAACAGAAAGATGATGGATAGATACACAGATAATAGGCAGGTAGGCAGAGAGAGGAATCAATGTAGAGTTTCCAGCTCTTATTTGGCCAAAACTTTCAAAACAAAACCCAAGTACCTGCTATTGTCATTCTCATTTCATAAAAGAAAGGCCTTTGCACACCTAAATTCTAGGACAGGCATCAGTAAGTCTAGGAATAAAGTCTCACTCTTTAAAACAAAGACATTCAGCCTCTTGATAAACTCACCTCAGCCTCCTTGTTGTTCCTCTTGTTGCTGCTACGCTGGTTCTGGGACTGTCGCTGGGAAGACCCAGGCGTGCAGTTCTGTGTCACCCACCACACCCTGGCCAGACCAGCAGGCTGAGTCTCCAGAACTTGTTGGCCATTTCCTTGTTCAGGATGTACCCATTTCACAGGTCCAGGCTGAAGGTAGAGATTTTCTCTCCAAAATCAAAACGGAAGCAGGGAAGGGGCAGCTGAGCCACCAGGCTGTGTCCCAGTTCTAAACCCCCTGCCACCCTGTGGGTCCACCTACCACCCACAGGCATGTGACCTTGGTCACGTTATTTACCCTTCCCAGCCCTTGTAAGCTTCCTTATCTGGAAAAACAGTGCCAAGGACTCCCCACCCTGCCGCTGGGACGTAATGTGCAGGGTGGGAGGCTGTCTCTGGGTGCCCACCCTTGCAGAGAACAACCCACCCAAACCCTTCCCTTGGGGCTCCCTCCCTGCCCCTTCCGCTAGGGCACACGCCCCCTGGGAGGCGGCCATCACACGCTGAGCCTCAAAGCATCTGGCAGAATGAGGCACCCCAGCAAGGCTGGGCTTCAGGAAGAAGAACTTTCTCCACAATGGGTGGGGCCAGTGCAGACCTACCCTGTTCTTCCGGAAAAATATGCAAATAACCCCTTAGTGGTGCAGTCCTGCCTCCATAGGTTATGGAGCAGAGGTCCCCACCCACGTCACCGGGGGAAGCACTTGGGGAAGGTTGCTGTGGAGACGCCACATCACACCCTTGTAAGGGAGGTTCCATTAGTCCCAGTTTGCAGATGACAGAGCTGAGTCTCTGAGTGATCAGGTGACTTGACTAGGAAAACAGTAAATAGAAGACGGTGATCTCCCCAAATCTATATGACCCCAATAACTCTACATCAATTAATAATTAACCCTTCCTCCTACTCTACTGTTGTATTAGTGCCCAGTGGGTGGACGGATGGATGGGAAGATGGAAGGAAGAAAGACAGAGATGGATGGATGGATGGATGGATGGACAGATGGATGGATGGACGGATGGATGGACAGGCAGACAGAGAGTATTCTTGTTTCCTTTAACTTAATGTTGGGAGAAATCAAATGCTTGCCAATTGAGAGCTCTGATTTACGGAGTAGGTCAGGAAGGTGTCCCCTGGGTGGCCCTGTCCCTAAGCCTTTGAGTCATAGCCATCCAAAGGCAGGAACAGACATGAAGCAGGAGCCAGGATGTTGAAGAGGATATGGTGTTCTGCCTTTTGTCCTTTACGGACTCTCACTTAGTTTCAGGATTTAGAAACTGTACTGATATTTTAATCCTCTTCTAATTTGATCTCTTCTCTTTCCCACACCCACTGAGAACCCCATTGAGATCTGCCTTCTCTATCCTCCAACTTCAACCTTGCTTCAAACTCCATCCTTCTGTAGTCGGCAGGGGGAGAGAAAGAGAAGAAAGAGGAAAGAGGGAAGGAAGGATGGACAACAGGGAGGAAGGCAGGAATAAAGTCCCTTCCATGACCACTCAATTCTCAGCAGGAACCACCCCCCACCACCCCATCTAACCCCTCCACCTTCTCTTCTCATGCTTGGCCCCCTAGTCCAAAAGCACTGTCTACTGATGACCTTCACACGTGCCTTGACTTTCCATCCTCTGGACCCTTACAAATACCACCTGTTCTCCCTGTAACTGCCCCCTGAAGTCCCACCATCCACAGCCAAGTCAAGCCTCCAGTTGGAAGGGATGGCACCATGCTGTGGCCTCTAAGAACCTCAGTCACCTGTACCAACCCTTTCACACTGACCAAGACTGTCTTGTGCACCAGGCATGGCAAATGCCACAGGCAGATGTGCAGTAAACACCTGTCGATGCTGCCGCAGGTGGCGACAGAGAACAAGGACTATAGGCTGAAAGGTGGACTAACAGTACCTTAGTGACCAGAGTGAGGAATTTGAACTCTGTCTTGTAAGTTGCAAGAGGAGGAAGAGGAAACTGACTCACGTCCAGTCCACCCTGCAGCAGCCACAGTTCCCATCACAGCCCCACTTCACGTTGTTCCCTCCTTACAGATGAAGAAATGGAAAAGCCTGGTGACTTGGCAAAGGTTAGGAGACCAGCAGGCGGCTGAGAAGGACCCAGGCACAGGTCTGCTCAGCCTTAACACCTTTTCTGTTTTGACACCCGTCTCACTCAGTTCAAGATGCTTCGCAGGTAGGTCCACACTGAGATTCTCCCACAATGCTCTGGATACACATATTCGACCAACCACCTGTGCCCGTTTAAGTTCATGTCTCAATAAGAAGCTATGGAAATTGCAAGTTATATTAAAAATCGTGCACTACTACACACTGCTAGATTTTCCTAACATGATTTTGACGAGAAGAAAGTTCCGTGAATTGCGTGACTTAAGCTTTTTGAGACCTGTGGCGAACTTAGAGATCCCTTCAAACCTAACTCCTTTATTATATGCACATGGAATTTGTCTTTCCCTTCAGTCGCTCACCAGGTATTCATCAAGCATCTGCCTGTACCAGGTGCCCTGCTAGATGCCAGGGACACAGAGATGAATAGATTTACGCCCACCATCGAAGAATTCACACCGTAGCTGGATCAGTGGCCACATGAATACAACATGATCCAAGTAGGAAGGGAGATAGGGGTCAATCACGGTGGTCTGGGGATCACAGAGCCCTGGGTTTGAAACTTTGTGACCTTGAAAGCTTGGTGGCCTTGGACAAATCAATCTCCGTGGGCCTCAGTTTCTCCACATGGAAAATGAGGAAAAGAGGACTCATCTTGCAAGACTCCAGGAGATATATGAGACCAACCACAAAGCGGCCTCAAAGAAGAGGCAACAACGGCTGGACCTTGGAGGGTGGCCGCTAGCTAGTCTCTCAGGCAGAGCGAGGTTGGTACAAGAACACAGTATTAGAGCCGTGTGTGGACGGTGGGCTGGGAGGACCCAAGGACAGTGGGCGGGGGGCGGGGGAGGACGGAAATTAAAAGAACAAGGATAATGATGAGAACCGTCAGACCACAGCCATCATTTCCCCGGCAGACCCTTCTGTGTATGGTGTCTCCATCTTTCTAACCACGTATGAAATAGAGGCTATTATGAATTCCATGATACATATGTGGAAACCAAGACACAGAGAGACTGAGGCAGTTCCCCGAAAGCCGCACATCTAGGTCGCGGCACACCCGCTGCCGGCCGGAACCGGGGAGGGGCTCGGCCCCAGGACTCCTCCAGGACCCCTCCAGGACCCCACCCGGCCCCCTCCTGGACCGCTGTGCCTTTTGCATCAGTAACTGCTGCTTTCACTGCCTCCCGGCTCCCAGGGAGCTCAATCACATCATCACAGTCAGAAGTTTTAGAAACGATTTACATCGCAACCTAAGTTTTCTTCTCTGCCTCCTGAGCTAGGCTGTCCACACGGGGTCTGGCCTTCACACCTTTTCTGGCACCTGCGCTGCTTCTAGCTGCCACAGCAAGCTTCTGGTCTGTTCCACGGCGGCAGAAGTTGCAGGAGGTGGTCCTTAAAAGACCCAGATGCTGGTCACAGGGGCTCAGAGGGGGGTTCGCCCACCAGGCCAGCTCCCCTTCCGTGGGCTGTGGCTTGTTCCTGCCAAGAACCTGCATCCCCGGGGGCCACGGGCAGCCTGGGCGGGAAGAGGGCAGGGTCTGAAGTCCAGCCAACCTGGCCTGAGAGCTGTGAAGATTGCCCGGGAGTTTGAGAGCTCTTCCTGAGCCACTCATGGGGAGCTACTGAGGCCTCTGAGACGTACTCTGGCCCTAAGAGCTGGGTACCACCGCAACCAGCCCCCGTAAAGATGGAGAAACTGAAACTTGGCGGTTAAGTAATCTGCCAAGATCCCAGAGCTAAGAAATGACCAAGCCGAGGCTGGAACCCGAGGTCCTTCTCAGAGCCTCTGCGCTAACCACCTTGCCTCTCTCGCGTTGCCTCGTCCTGCCTGCGGCCCAGGGGGCGGGCCCCTGTTCCCTGTCCCCGCCTCAGTGTCTTCATCTTACAGCTGCGGGTGCCGTGAGACCTCCTCTATCATGCCCTTCTCCTGGGGCCTTGAGCAAGCTCAGTTCTCCATCATCAGGAGCTGTGTTTACTGCTGTCTGGGTCTATTTCCCTGTCAGGGCTGCCAGACATCACAGGGCACCACAGACAGGGCGGCTCACACAACAGGAGTTTATTCTCACACTTCTGGAGGTTGGAAGTCCAAGACTGAGGTGTCGGCAGGGTTGGATTCTTCTGAGGCCTCCTCCCTTGGCTTACAGACAGCCGCCTTCTCCCTGCGTCTTCACATCGTCTTCCCTCTCTGCCTGGGTCCTGACCTCCTCTTCTGTAAGGACTCCGGTCAGACTGGATCAGGGTCCATTCTTATGACCTCACTTAACCTTAATCTCACCTTTAAAGGCGCCACTATGTCCAAATACGGTCACATACTAAGACACTGGGGGCGAGGACACCGGCACATATTCTGTGGAGCCAGCTGACCCCGTAACACTGGGGAAGCCGGACAATCTCTCGGGCAGCACATGATTTCTTTATTCTCAATTCCTCAACGTCAGCTGAGACCAGCCCAAGGGGCATCCTTTTACTCAACAACTGCTGTGGAAAGTGAACAGGGATTCTGCCGGACGGTGCAGTGACAAAGCTGAGCTGCTCTCTGTCCCTGCCCCCCGGAGCTGGCAGGGTCCCCAGTGACCAGGATGTGCAGCATGATTTACAGTCCACAAGCCACTTTTCACAACTGCTGGGGCATTCAACTTTCCTGATGCTCCTGAGCGGAGGGTTCTAGCATTTTCCTTGTTTCTCAGCTGCAGAGACTGAGGCTCAAGGGCTGAGTGGCTGGCCCCAGACCACAGCGGCCACGTGTTAAGGCTGAGTCCTGAACCCCAGAGCTCTGATGCCCACTCGGGAGCAGTCCCCCACGCGGGATGCTCTTTCTCCAGCCTCACGCTGCAGTCATCCGGTCGACAAGGATTTACTGATCTCCTACTTTGTGCCAGGTTTTTATGGTGTTACCTGAAAGCAGAGGGTTGCAGGATGCAGAGGAGGGACCAGACCAAAGAACTACAAATTGTGGAAATAGGAAAATGTGCTAACATGATGGGGGAATGACTTTACATGACATGACCTGAGGAGGTGACATTTAAACAAAGACCAAAGGAGGCAAAAGAGATAATGCAAAGGCCCTGAGGCAGGAGGTGATGTGGGAGAGGTAGGTGGGGGCCAACCCACACAGGACCTTGGAAAGTACGATTCTGAATATTATGGGGAATAAATACCCTGGACTTGAACTGAGAATGAGAGTGGCTACTTGATGATGTTCAGTATTCTCTCTGCTGTTCCCTGTAATTGTGGCAGGAAGTGTAAGTGGATTAAATAGTTCTTTGCCACGTAAAGTGTTGTTAAGCACAGCTCTCTGAATCCACAGCCGGCTGCTTTGCAGGAGCCCTGCTCAGAACACAAGGGAGCCCAGTGGACATCTCATTCGGGTCAAATCAAGGGCACCACACTATCTGAACTGCATCCACAGGAACCCATGGTGACCTCTGCTTCCCACCACCCTCTGTCATGCAAATTGGATTTTGGACTAACACGGGCGGGCGGTCGGTGCCCCCTGGCTGTGGTCAGCGCCGGATGGAGCAGGGCTGCGGGCAGCAAAGGAGCAGGAACGTGGCGACCTGGGTGCCCTCCAGATCAGGATCCGGGGGAGACGGATGAAGGGAAGCGGGCACCGATCCCGTCTCACAGTGCCTGCTCTGACAACGTGAGGCACATCACGCCACTCTAGAACAGCAGGACAATTTTCTCTGTCCTAATTGATGAACAGCTGTGCTTTAATCGACTACACCGCGCAGCTTCCCTGATCTCTCCTTAGGCCACCACCGAAACGAAGGCTCCCCGGGGATCCGGGAAAAACAAAGTTTTGCCTTTGTGTGCACTGGGAAGGGGGCGGGGTTGAGGGGTGCAATTGTTGTTGCTAGATTCATAAACGGATAAGTGAATAACTCAACCAAATGGATTTTAGAGCATTGCTTCCTTCCGTTTTTATTGGCCATTTCTTGATAGTCACCGCCGTGAGCTTTGTAGCCTCCCCTTTAAGAACCAAGTGGTAAATAAAGCTCTGAAAAGACATAGCCCCTGGTGATGTGAACACCCGTCCACGAGCATTCCTTCATCCAGGCGTCCCCAGAACCCGAAGGTGTGGACAGGCCAAGGATTCTCATCTCCGTCCCCCAGTACATGTTTTGTTTTATTGCACCAATATTGTTGCCCTGCATGGGAAATGTGGTGGGAACACTGGGCAGAGAAAAACACCCACGGCTCCTGCCCGCGGGGACTTGGCATCTAGCACCAGCCTTGGCAAACCACAGCCCGAGGGCCACGTCCAGCCTGTCACTTGCTTTTGTAGGGCCCGTGATCCGAGAACGGTTTTACACGTCTAAGTGGTTGAAAACACTGAGACAAGAGCAAGATTCCGTGACTCATGAAAATTACATGCAGTTCACACTTTGGTGATGACAATAAAGTTTTATTGGCACACAGCTGCATCCAGGTGTTTCGGTGTCGTCTTCGGCTGCTTTCACGCTACAGGGGCAGGGCCGAGCGGAGGGGCGGAGGCCGCAATGGCTCGCAAACCTTAAAGTGTTGACCCTCCAGCCCTTGAAAGAAAAAGCTTGGCCTGGTGGGAACTGTGATTGAGAAAGGGAAGTGGAAAGTGCCCGCGTTTACTGGTGGGGCATCTTACAGGCATCAGGTTGTTTAACCATCACCACATGGCAGCGAGGTTGGGAATACTTTCCCCATTTATGAAGAAGGGGACCAACGCACAGAAAACTCAGCCACTTGCCCAGATTTCCAGTGGAGTACTGTTAACAGCACATCACAGTTTTTAAACTATGGGATCTCAAGCAGAAGCATGAACATCACCAAGGACTCCATCCTCCTCTGGGGAAAAGGCTGACATGTTTATGGTAGCACCCAGGACGGTGCATCGTGTTAGATGTAAGCATGACCTTGTGATTGTCCTTATCCAGAGATTACCTACAGTTTAAGGAGATGCATACGGGCGCCATCTTGACGAGGCGTGGATTTGTGATGATTAATTTTATGTGTCAACTTGGCTGGGCCGTGGTACCTAGAGATTTGGTCAAAGACTAGTCTAGATGTTGCTGTGAAAGTGTTTGTCTGTTTTTCTTTTAGTTGAAATTTACATTTCAATCAGGAGACTTTGAGTAAAGTAGATTACCCTCCATCATGGGGGTGAGCCTCATTCAATCAGTTGAAGGCTTTACAAGATAAAAGATTCACCTTCCCTGAGCAAGAAGGAATTCAGCCAGGAGCCCACCTTCAGACCTGAGCTGTAGAAGTAACTCTTCCTTGGGTCTCCAGCCTCCTGGCCTGCCCTGTGGATTTTAAACTTGCTAACCCCCACAACCATATCATCCAATTCCTTAGAACAAACCCCTCCCCACCCCCCACCTCTTCTCTCTCTATGTATATACATGTATATCCAATTGGTTCTATTTGGAGGCAAGTCTATCAGCAGAGCCACAGTCAGAATAGGAGTTTCCTACCTTCTGGTCCAGGGCACTTCTGACCCAAGACTGGTTCTTAACCAGGTCTGGCAACTGCTGATTTCTGCCATCTGTAAAACATGAGTGTCGTAAAAACAGCACCACCATGGTGGTATCGTGAGGGCTGAGTGAGATGATACACACACGGCACTCAGAGTGGAGCCTGGTGCACAGACAGCCCTCAAAGCATGTCACCTCCCATGACCACAAGCATCACCAGCGCTGGGACCCCGTTTCTCCCAAGGCCTTGGCCAGGGCAAGGGTCAGGTCTCCGCACCTCCAGGGGCCACTGGATGCTCTCGGGGCACCATCTCACTTCATCAAGTCCTGGGGTCCAAGGCAGCCACCTGCCATCTGCGTCTGTCTGAGCCTGGAACACGCACCCCCTACTGACTGGCTGAGAACCCGCTTCATATGTGTAAAAGTGTAAGAAATAGTTAATTTCCTATTGTTGTATCAGTGAACCAGTTCAGAGATTGCCGACTCAATTCAATCAAAATTAGTGACAAGAGAGCAATTTTCCCGTTCCGTTCAGCGTGGAGAGCTTTTTGTTTTGCTTTGTTTTTATTGGAGGTGATTCACTGTGTCTTTCCTAGAGGTAAGCAGCACAGCTCCGGCAGCTTCGTGTCTCCTTTTGTCTAGATAAGTGTTATCCAGGAAAATGAACACAATAAGACTATGTTTACCTTAATGCTGTTTAAAACTCACATCGCAATAAGAGATCAATAGCTCTCCACAACAATTTACCAAAGACCTGGCTGGGGAAGAGAAATTCAAATTGCATTGATTTTTTTTTCCCATGAGCCTGTGTGTGTGTGTGTGTTTGTGTATGTGTGTGACAATAAGAGCCCATGAGCAGGAGCGGTGACAATATGGCACATGAGCATTGAATCTAAAACACAAGGCAGAGGAGCCAAGAGAAAGATAGCTAAACCGTAGTGGCTGTTCCCCCTTGCCCTGGGAATTGGTCGAAATTCGATAAAGGCAGGAGAGAGAGGTGGTTTTTTTCACACACTTTCCATTTCTCCACGGGCCATACATAGTCTTGGAGAAAGCAAGTCTGGAAAGGACTGTGATGGTGACCCAGGGCCGACGTCCCCGTGTGGGGACCACAGCCAGCTGTGCGGCCCCTGGGTCGTGTCCGTGGAAAAGAAGTGGGTCTCTGAAGGCAGAGGCTGCACCTCTCATCTTGGACCCTGGTGCACAGTGGGTACCCGGATGATGTCTGTTGAAGAACTAGACTGAGCCAAACAGGGAGGGAGGGAGGGAGAGAAGGAAAAGGAAGCGAGGAAAAGCAACTGAGACATCCAGGAGACCTGAGTTGCGCTCTGATCCACGTTTGCACTTGACCTTGGCCACGCCGCCTCCCACCCCTCCCAACCACACCAGTACCAGAGTTGCAAGAAATCCGTGGAACCACCCCATATCCACTTTCTGGTCTGCACGAGGTGCCCAAAGAATGGCAGCACTGAGCTGAGACTAGATAATTCTCTTTCTGCCACAAATACGGAGTCCAAATTCCTCCAAAGGAAAGATTTCCCTGGCCTTGACCTTGGCCGTGAATGGGGCCCACGAGGTGTCCGGGGACCTCCCCTCCCTGTGGCTACAGCCGGCGGGACTGGAGGCAGGAGCTGCACATTTACCTTCCTGATAACCCTGCTTTCTTGCTCCAACCACTTTGAAATACGCTTTGGAAGAAGTTGAATTTTTTTTTTAAAGAGGGAGGAGGGAAAGGGAAGAAATGTAAGTGGAGAAATTATTGGAACTGGAGAGGGGTTTTAATGGCAACGTTGGCATCCTGCAATTTCACACATTAAAACATATTTTTAAAGAAACAACTACAGTGCTGATTGTATAAGGGCAAAGCTTTCCACTCTTCAGACTATTAATAAGGGCTTCCCATAGAGAAGACAAATACATGCTTGATGCATTTTTAATCCTTTGCCAATACATTTGACTAAAGCTGTTTGCTGTTTCAATGACAGGATTTAACTTGCCCTTCTGTATCCAACGTTCCTGATTATTAATGACATTTAGGAAACACCAGCTAGAAAGTTACATTCTGGTCAAATTGCAGCTTCGCCCCTGCACCTGTAAAAGGGAACCCGCACCCTGGTCTCGGGCAGAGGGGGCTTCCCCACTCACCCCGTGCTGCCCCACTCCTCCCCCGCCCTCTCAGCAGGGAGCCAGTTCAAGGTCAGCACTGAGCAGCTGCACCAGCCCTTCCAGCTCCCTTCCTCACTTTTCCACACATGACAACCTTGACCATCATTTCCAAGAGAACCCCGTTGTGCTGTCACGGGATAGGATCTTGGCAATATGAAGCCTAATTCATGGAGGCTATTTGGATTTCTCCGGACCCCCTCCCATTCAAATGCCAATAATGACGTCTTCCAGGAAGAAGAGGTGGCCAGGAACCTGAATAACTTTGAGACAGAGCATCAAGGGATCAAGAGAAAGCCCTTGGATCTTAACAGAGCACAGAGGGAAAATCCTTACCTGGACACAGCTGATTATTTTATGCTTTAAAAAAATTATTTTAGGATAAATTAATGCTCAGGCTCAAATGAAATTCCATCAGCCCAAGGCTGATACCCTCCAGGACGCCTCCTTTCTTCAGCCGAGTGATGGTTTGTTAATAAGAATATTCGCCAAGTGCACAAGACCCGGTGCCGATGAGAATTCTTGGGGGATGGGGAGGACCTGGCTTGGGTTTTGAACTATTCCCATTCTGGGGAGAAGCAGGGCAAGACAGGAGGGTGAGGGGAGCAGGCAGACGTGCAGGTGACAACCTGAGAGGAAGAGAAATCGTGAGGTGGGCTTACAGACAGAGTCTGCAAAGGACTCCCCTTCTCTATCTGGGAAGAGTCATCCACACAAAAGCCTCTCAGCCTCCCCGTATTATATGCTCAGCTCTGACCCCCCATTATAATGAAAAGCAGATTCCCCTATGAATCACAGAAAATCAATACTGCATTTGACGAAGTTTGCGTTAATTTTACACCTTTCAGCCTCCGGAGGGGAATTATTACCCACAAAGATGAGAGAGGCTCTTCTCCCCCAGCCCGCAGTTGTCTGGGTTTCAGACAACTCGGTTTGGAAAACCCTATCACTATTCAAAAAGGAAAAAAAAGAAAAGACGATGATGAAGAAGAAGAAGAAGAAAAAGGGATGTTGAGGGGGTGCAGTTTGAGAGATTTTAATAGCTAATAATAGGAGAGAACATAAAAGCACAGATCCAATTTAAGTGCAGGAGTCCTGTGTAAGCGCTGCTTGTCAGTCTCGGGGTGTGCTGTGTAGGGGCCAGCTCCTGAGCATAGCAGCCCAGAAATATAGAGTCCAGATTTAATTCCGATACAGAGAAATACAATTTCAAAACCGGACGTCTTATCATCGGCATGTCCCACTGGAGAACTCATTTCCCTATAGCAAAAGGCTGTCAATGCCATTATGTTGTACAAGGAAGCAATTTACCACTACAGCTAAACAGGGCTACCAGGACTGTAGGAACTTAAGCATTTGAAGTTATCGCTTAGAAAAAAAAATAGTATTTCAAATGTCAGTGAAAAGGGAAGGAATAATTGAAAAGTATCAATCAGAGAAGCAGAGGGGTTTAGAAGGCTGAGGCCACAGCCTGACTACTGGGCTTTCTCTCCTGCCCTTTCCCCTACCTGCTCGCCTTACAGACCCACCCCTACCCTCCTCTTCCCCCAAACCTACTTCCTCCCCGGACAAGTTCAAATTCAACTCGAGGAAAAGGAAGGACCGCTGCTTCGTCCTTGTTCTGTGTCAGCTGTCAAGGGCAAACTGAGACTCGGGAGCTAAGATTCCGTGATGCAAATGTGCCGCCCACCAGGATCCAAAGTCGCCCTGGGGCTCAAGATTGACAGAAAGCATGCCTTCTCAAGGTTCTGGAAAATCACTCATGTTCACAAAGCCCCAAAATGTGGCTGAGTCCAGTTGTTCCTTATGGTGGCTGAGAACATCTCAGTAAAGCTTGGGGCATGAAGACCACGGAATTGCATTTCTACCTTGGACCCATCACTGATTAGTCCTGATTCACCCTGACAAGGTCATTCCCCTCTCTACACTGCACTATCCTTGTCAATAAGATGAGGATAATGACATGTACTTGCAGGACTGATGTACGGGCTAAGACAGAACACAGAGAGAGCAGCTAGCGTCCCGCCCAGCCCGGGGGTAACCATCGCTGTTGCTGTCATTGTTCTGCGGCAGAGAGAGCAGCATTCAGATTCCTTACCATCTAAGATCGGCTCACCTCTGGGAGCTCACAGTTACCACTGTCTCCTGCCTCCCTTCTGATCTACCAATGCTCCAAGCCCATTCCCACCCCAGGACCTTTGCACTTGCTGTTCTTCTCCTTTTGGAATGTTTGTTGGTCTTCACACAGCTGGTTCCTCACTTCCCATTGGTCTTCACACAGCTGCCAGCTCACTTGTATCTCACGAGAGGCCATCCCTGACCAACCTTCCCGAGACTGCACAGCAATTGCTCTCGATTCACTGGGCTTCATTTTCTCGACAGCACCTATCTTGGGAATTACTGAGTGTCGCCCCCACTAGGATCCAAGCCCCATGAGAACAAGGTTCTTTCCTGTCTTATTCTCTACTGGGTATCTTTGTCTTGTACTAGGCGCCTGGTACAAAGCAGGGATTATGTAAATACCACCGTTTGTTGAATGAATGAACGAGTGGATCAAAGGCAATCCCATCTTAACAGAGTCTGAGCCTGGGAAGTGGTAGGCACTCGGGAAACGTAAGCTGGGCCTCCCTCACTGGGTGGCTGGGCCTGGACGAGCCCACCCCCAGGGCTGGATCAGCCGGGATGCGCAGCATCAGGACCAGCCTGTTCGCTGCAGCCCTTGGGTACTGAGATGTCAGGTGGAGACTCCAGTTTGGCAAAGGTGATGGCGAATGTGCTGGCTACGCCCTAGATTTACCCTTTTCTCAGCACCTACAGCTGGTATTGTAATTAATGGGGGGACCTGGGAATTTCCCCAGTGGCCAGTGAACTTGAGCTTGGGGACTTGGCCTCTCATCTATGTATCCATCTACCACGTTTGGTGGCCGACACACACTGAGCATTGTAACAAAGGAAGGCAGTCCGAGCAATTCCTGCAGCCAAGTCCTGCGCTAAGCACAGCGAGCACTGAGCACCGTCTCATTTAAACCTCACAGCCCAGCATGGGGTCCTGGCTCTTGTCCCATTTCACAGGTGGGGAGACTAAGGCTCAGAACAGTTATGCTTAGGACTCATCCTTATGGGGCCTGGCATTTAGTAAAAATAAAATAAACGTTGATCATTGCTAACAACTGGCTTTCTAAAGTTCAAAAATACACATGGCTTCCCATTTTAAGATTTTTGAAATTCAGAGGCATCTTGTCATGAATGTGAGTATTTAAGGTCGGAACGTTTCTCTATTCTGGAAAAGCTGTTGTTACATCTGATGGTGGCTGGCACTTTAGAAATTAGAAAACATGGTGGAATTACACATAAGGATGTGTGAATTCAGTGACCCCTTACCTCCGCTCCCAGTGCTGAGATGCTGTTGAGGGGGAAATTCTGTAACAAAGAAAATTTTCAGGGATTCCCTCCAGGCAGAGGAGTTTCACGGACCCCAGCGGGACTCCAACTTTCTCTTTCCCAGAAATGTGTGTGTGTTCGTGTGTACACATACATATACATGAGAGATGAGAAATGAAAGTACACATATACAAGAGATGGAGGTTTAAGGTTCTGACTCTCATGACTGTGAGGACCTTGCAAAAGCCTTCAGGCTAGAAACCGAGGTAAGAGTTGACCTTTCAGTGTTGAGGCCGAAATATGCAGGGTAGACCAGCAGGCGGGAAACTCAAGCAGGGTCTCTATGTTGCCATCTTAAGGAAGAACTGATTCTTCTCCAGGAAACTCTTTTTGCTCTGAAGACCTTCCAGCGACTGGGGGAGGTCCATCCAAATTATGGAGAGTAATCTGCCTCACTCAAAGTCTACTGATTTAAGCGTTGATCTTATCGAAAAAATACCTTCACAGCAACCTCTAACCCAGTGTTTGATCAACCACTGGGTCTCGTGGCCTAGCCAAGTTGGCCCAGAAAATGAACCATCACACATAGGGTAAAGGATTCAGCAGAAAAATACTCTGGAAATCTCCAACAAATATTAAGACTTCGACCTTCTAGGTCTGAAAATCCACCACCCTTGCGGCATTCCTTGAAGCTGTGTGAGGTGCTGAGGCATCTGATTTTGCGTTCTGCCCTCCCAGGTTCCCAGAACCTCAATGCACACATAGAATCTTGGAAGGCATTGCCTGTCAGCTCTGGGGTAAACCCAGTTCTGGGATAATCTGGTCATTGACTGTCTCTCTACCAAAGTCAGCTTAGTCCTCCAGTTACATCCAGCTCTGGACTCTCCTCTCCTGCACCCAGACACCCCTGGTCAGCTTCAGTTGTCCCCATCTAACCTGCTGCCCACTCACAGCGTCCAGGGCCCAGGAAGAAGGGACCTGCAGGAACCCTGTCCTACCTTTCAGAGTTCAGGACTTCCCACTCCCTTTCACATTTGGATGCCATCTTATTTTCAGATTTCCTCTTTTTCACTTTTCTTTATTTGTCCAGAAACCCTCATGACCTTTCGGTGGGTCCCTGGAATCTTCCAGTGTCCCAGCAGCAAAGCCCTGGCTTGTAGCCTGGTTATATTTGAAATAAGCCTCACACAAGAGATGCTGCTGAACGGTCTGCACAGAGGTGCAAAGCGGTGAGTGTAGTGACACCCTTTCTGCTCAGTATCTGCTCTGTTTCTGTCGGTTTCTCTTGCTTTGCTCAAAGGTCCCCAGATCAAAAGCACTGTTCCAAGAAACAGGTCAGCCAAGCAGGCCCTCCAGCTCCCAGTCTCTAGATCAACGAAGTGAAGCAGCTTTCCCTCATCCTTCAGGGCAGACTAAAGCCCAGGGGAGTGCATAGTACCTAACTCCATTATTGAACAGAAAAGTGCAGAATCCAAGTCCCTTGGCTCACAGTCGATGACCCTCCAGCCTGAACTGATGTGTCACATGGCTGTTACCCCAGAAAGCGAAGGCCTTGGTTCTTGTCTCACCAGAAAGAGAAGAATTCAGACAGGAGACGAAAGTGTTGTGTAGCTAAAGATTTTAAAGATTTTATTAGCAAAGTAAATGTACACCCCAAGAGTAGGAGCCTGCTGACCTCAGAGAGGATGGCAGCCCTCGTCTGTCTTATACACCCTCGCTTAGAGGCGGTCACTTGGTTAATAGATGGCTCTTGCCCCTGGAGTGCTTAGCCATGCCTGTTCCCCTCTGCGCATGTCCTTACCCATGATGCAAACAGAAAAACCCATGTTGGGGGGCATACACCCCAATGCTCATTATATTACAATGAGCATTGGGTCCTGCCCAGTTAGGTCCTTGTCACTACCATGCAATCGTGGCCATCTGGTCCCAACCAGTTTCTTGCTGGCACTAATTCAGAGGAAGTAAAGCCCCTTATGCTGCAGGCGGGCATACCGCCATCTTCCAGACCATCTTCCCTCTCATCCGCCTCATCTCCCTGGTGCCCCCACCTGTCTAACTACCTGGCATGGCCCCTGCTGTGCAGGGCACAAGCTGAGTGGGAAGGGGATGGGACTCAGGGTTGAGGTCTTGGTTCCGGGTGGCCCTGGCCGCGCTGTTGACCCAACTGCATTTCATTTCTTCAACAATAAAATGAAGATAACAGATTTACCTACTTGCTAAAATCATACAGTGGTTGTGAGGATCAAAAGGGATGCTTATGGAGGTAGAGACTGTCATACAAATAGAAACTAAAGGGATGGCACGGTATCTTCAATAGCTTCTATGAAATAATAGTGGCAGACACTTAAATTATACAATCATGTGCCAATCTCTGGTCTAAGAACCTCACGCACACTGGCTCACTTAATCCTCACAGCAGTCCTCTATGGGGTAGTACCATTATCCCAATTTTAGAGGTCAATCGACTGAGGCCCAGGGACGTTCTGGAACATTCCCAAGGAACACAGTCAAGACGAAGGTGAGACTGACACCCAGGCAGCCTGGCTCCAGGGTCTGCGCTCTCAGCCGTCACCCTCCACTGCTTCCCCTACTACATTTCATCTTGCCCAGCATCTTACACAGACTTGAGAGCTCACAAATATTTTTCAGAGGAAGGCATGCTCAACATAAAAAACAGCCCAAGTCCTGAAAAGACATAAAGAACTGTCGCTTTTGCCAGTGCCTTCCTCGTCACAGGCTCCTAGTAAATATTTGTTGTGTGAATGAGTGATCTACTCTGAGAACAACATTTCCTCAATCTCTTTATTAGTGAAAACTGTGACAGCGGAAATTTATCGCCATTGGAGTTTTTATGAAGAATTTTAGCAAGCCAGAGTCTTCTTGATAACATGCAAATTGAGGAGAATCAGCCTGCCCGGCCAACTGCTAGCTCTTTTTGATGCTACAAAAGACCAATGAATCTCTCTCTCTCTCTCTTTTTTTTTTTTTGTTACATTATTCCTATGTAAGACATTACAGAGTGCTAAAAACCCTCCACTCTGGAGAGCTAAGGGCCTGGCTTGTGTTTGGAAAATTGTTCTTGGACAACACTTCAAATAGTCAACATATTTTTTTTTAGTTGAAGTATAGTCGGTTTACAATGTTGTGTTAGTCTTTGGTGTACAGCACAGTGATTCAGTTATACACATATATAGATTCCTTTTCACATTCTTTTTCATTGTAAACGATTACAAGGTATTGAATATAGTTCCCTGTGCTGTACAGTAGGACCTCGTCTGTCTATTTTACATACAGCATGTTAGTTGTGTATATTATGAAATCTTCCTAAATCCCCCATGCCAAATTAACAAATTGATTTAATTTTTTTTTTTTTTTTAAGAAAAACTTAATGGGCTACTTTCTTCAAACAAAAATTCTGACCTCAGAATTAAACCTTTGCCCTAGAAGCCAAACTGGTGTCCCTGGTTCTTCCTCGACTTGACGGGAAGGGAAGGAACTCAAATCAACTCAACTTTGCATGACATGTACCAGCCAGTTTTGGATCCAACAAAGGTTTGAAACTCTTCTAGAACAGTCTGCATAAGGGTTGTCAGCTGTCTCCAGGGAAGGGCACTTTCGGGCCTTGGTACCCATTCTATGATTGGTTACTTTCAACTGATAAAATCTTGGGCCAAGTGGACCACGATGGGCCCATCTGTAGCTTCCGTCTTTGGCCCCCACTACCTACAACACAAGCTCAATCATCCTTCAGCTTTGTAGCACTTCAGGTCTTTGAAGCCAACTCTCATTCCCCCTCCAACCCACTTCCTCCAAGAGATCACACATGCTTTTCTCTTAGTTGATCCACTTGGGAAAGAGTTTAGAGTTTTCTTTATCATCTGTTCCAGTCAGCCTGGATATGCTTTGTCAACATCCCTTTTAAGAAGTCTGGTGAGAGCCACAAATCCCAGTCTACAGAGCAGAGAATGAAACATCCATCCTCCTCTTGTTCTGGCTGATACACAGCCACTGACGGCATTTAGGTACCACTAGTTGAACTAGAAATGGGGGCCCCAAAGGTCAAGTCAAGATCTCCTTCTTGTGCATTAATTTTTACCTGAAATGCCCAATAAAACATTTAACCTGAATTTGGCTCTAAAGATATTGATCCTTAACGTAAATGGAGAAAACTAAACCTAACAAGGAATGGATAGATTCAACTGAATTAGAAGAAAATGTTAACATGCTAATCTGTCTGGAGAATGGAGACACTAGAGTGAGGTCAAGCGGGGGTCAGCACATTTTTTTCCGTAAAGTGAGGATTTAAGCTTTGCAGCTCTGTGTCACAGTCATCCTCCTCTGCTGTTGTAAATCAGCCCCAGATACTATGCAAATGAATGGGCGTGGCTGCGTACCCATACAGCATTGTTTATGGGCTTTGAGATTGAAGTCTATATAATTTTCATCTGTCTTTCTGATTTCTTTTACCATTTAAAAACATAAAAATTAAACTTGGGGGCCATACAACACCAGGTGGCAGGTCTGATCTATGCCACAGGCTATAATTTGCAGATCCCCATGAGATCCCCAGTGGACCCACAAAGCCAGTCTTGGAGACGTGTGACATGCACTGGGTTCTAGTCCCAGTTCAGTCTTAAACTCGCCGGAGGTCTCAAGCAAACCACTTCCACCTAGAGCCCTGCTTCCTCCATCAGTGAGTGGAGGGTTGGTCTCACATCACCATCTCCCCTCGTCCACAGGCTCTCAGATCTCAGTTCATGAAATCACTGGTGATAGGATTTCATCATGAAAAACGTGTACCTAGAACTTCACTGCTCTGAAGCCTGTTCGAAGGAAGTCATGGTGGGGGACAGGGACCACCCTGGAAGCATTCAGACAGAATGAAAGATGGGACGCCTTTCTGTGCAGAAGATGCAAGGGGTCACCAAAAAAGTAAAAATAAAGTGTAGCGATAGCACACTGAAAAACACAGTGTCCCACTTGCCGTTTCAAATGAAGAAAAAGAAAACCCTTGCTTTTCTTCAACGTGAACTAAAAACAGCAGGATTAATATTGATGCAGCGATGGGAAAAAGCAAACAGACAGGCAGGGACAAGACTGCATCCAGCCTCCAAAACACATGTAAAGTTGGAGCTAAAATGTCATATGCATATGTAATTTATATGCAAAACTCTCCTATAACGGGCCCGCTGGCTGCCAAGTCTCCTTTTGCTACTTCCTCCATCCCCGCTGCAACTCTGTAATTTCATATTATCAGTCACCTAGCAAGGGCAAGTCTGTCTAAGGAGAAGACTGAAACTTTCTTAAGGCCAGGGTATTAAATTCTTCTCGCACATCGCCTTCCCGGTAGCTCAGCAGGCTTCGGCAGGAAGACCTATTTTTGCTCCTGTGCGGGCTCTGTCCCTGGCAGTGAGGGACTGGAACAGACTGCAGGCAGCTCTGCCAAGAATCTGAGGCTCTGATGATGTGAGCCAACCTCAGACTAATAATTTTATGTCTCAATATAAGCAAAAGAGTTCCATAAAAATAGACCGTTTTTAACAGGATGGTATTCTGTGCTGAGTGAGGACTGAAGAGAGAAGGGGGGGCAGGCAAACATTCCTCCTATCTGCGGTACCTAACTTTAGCATCTTCCATATGTCTATTTGTCTGATCGCTGAACTTGGGGAAGGAATGTTGAATGAGATGTGACTCTTCAAAACGCCACGCCTGGGACCCTTCAGAGGCGAAACACCTATGGGTGTTTGTGTGACACGTCCTTCTTTCAAGTTCCCGGGAAACGGAAAACAAACAAAGCCGGGGCTCAGACTGTCAGTATTCTTCATTCAGCGTATATGCACAGGAGGCCATGTACACGTGCTTCTGCTTGTAAATTAATGAGAAAAGTACTAATGCCACGGAGGCTGGGGGTGGGCAGGGCCTGAAAACTCTAAAGGATCTCTTTCAACATCCAGTTTCAATGGTAAAATTCACCGGGGCCTCTCCGATGGCCGAATCTCAGGGCACACACGCATACTCAGGTGGTTTCTCCGTAGTAAGTTGCCCCGGGAGCTGACGGAAGGGGTCCATCTCTGCGTGGAGCTCCAAGACTGGATGCTAGAGAGGGAGAGGCAGACACCAGAGAACGCTCATTCTTTTCTCTTGGTGAGAGAGGAAGTCCAGGAATTAGCCTCTGAAGAACAAGCCAGCTGCCCTGAATAGGGCAAAGGGTTTAAAGGAGGGTGCGACATCTTTCACGACCTTGTCCATTAGTCAGAGTGCTCCAGGGAAACAGAACCTTTATATATACCTTTATTTATATATATATATCATATATATATATATATATATATGATTTATTTCAAGAAATTGGCTCATGGAATTGTGGGCAGTGGCAAGTCCAAAATCCACACAGCACGCTGGAAACTCATCAGAAGTTGACCTTGAGAAACTAAGTTTGAAATCTCTAGGGCAGGCCACTCAGGCACTGTCAAGGCTGCATTCTCGAGGCAGAATTTCTTCTTCTTCTTCTGGAAACCTCAGTTTGGGCTTTTATAAGGCTTTCCTACTGCTTGGATGAGGCCCACCCACACAGTCGAAGGTAATCTCCTTTACTTAAAGTCAACTGAGTGGAGATGTTGAGAGAATCTACAAAATAACTTCACAGCAGCGCCTCCATTCGTGTTTGTTTAAATACCTGGCCGAGCCAAGTTGACACATAGAACTCCCCCGCACAACTTGCATGCAGAAATTAAATTAGGCATGGCTCAGGGAAAGGGCCTGTTCAGCCAGAAATGGGAGGTAGACCTGGCTGCACGTCTGAGACATGTGAAGGCGTCTGCTCTGAGGCTCGATCGGGCAGAGCGGGCTGAGTACCTCGTGTGCACCAAGCACTGTGCTTGACTTGAGGAGTAAAGACGAAGCTTCTAGTCCCAGCGGAAGACAGATGAGGAGACTGACACCGGTGATCACGGGATAAGACGATTGCCGTGTTATCAATCATCATATTGATTGATAAGCAGTAACATTAGTAATGACCTCTTGCATTTGCATAATACTTTTCGATTTTAAAGCCGTTTTGTAGCCACACTCTCTCTGAATGCTCGCATTCCTGTCACACTGCTCTAGGGTCTTAATATAGTGATCTGCTCTGGATGTAGTGGAGAACTTCAGTTCTGCCGCCCTGCATCTGTTGGGGCCAGGGAGTGAGGAGCTAAGGAACTCGGGCAGATGTAGGCTCCTCATCCTCTCCTGAACATCACCCTCCATTTTTAGGTATGTGTGCATCCCTTTGGTCTAGGTAGGGAAGAAAAGAGCTGAGGTTAGAAATAAGGAGTGATGGTCACTTTTGGAGTCTGGAAAAGTCCTGGGTATCCAGATCTTTCTGGGAACAGAAGTCCATACACCAAGTGCACCTCTAGATGAATACAAGCAAGACAGAGAGCCATAAATATGTGCATAAAGCACAAATGCATTGTGATAAATTTGCATGAGAAGTTAAATGTGATGGTTTTAAACATCTCATACTAATCTAGGAAACCTATGGTGAAAAAGAACATGAAAACTAATGTATGTATGTTCACATATGACTGAAGCGTTATGCTGTGCACCAGAAACTGACACAACATTGTAAACTGACTATACCTCAATAAAAATACATGTACAGAAAAAAAAATGAAGTGAATAGAAAAGAAGGAGAAAAGCAAACAGTACTTGACCCTCATCTCTTTCCTCCTTCCTGGGATGCAGGTTGCAGTCTTACCTCTTATTTCACCATGTCTCCCGAACTTGGTTATACTTCAAAGATGGACGTTATGACAAATGTGATCTTGACAATTTTCCTGAAATTTCTTCAAGTTAGGACCTGTCTCTCCCACAATTACATTAAATAACATAACCAAGAGTGGCCATTCCAACCTGATTGTGGAAAGCCCATGGAGTAGGGAGAGGAAAGTAAGATTTAGAAGCAGGAGATCTGGATCAGAGTTCCACCCTGGCCGGTGATAAGCCTTGTCCCCTAGGGCAAGGCAGCCAGCCCAGAAAGCAGTGGGAGCTGATGGGAGCTTAAAGTTCTGGATCCTAGCACTCAGTCATTGACCTACAGATTGTGGAGCTTTTGAAGCTGTTTTTGCCACCTTAGCCTGGCTTCCCTCACCTCCCAGCATCCTTCAAACCCTCTTTGCTTCCTATATTGCTTCTTAAACAGCCGTGCCATTAACTGGCAGCTGTAGTGGTAGCTGCCATCTTGGATACGATGTGAATGGACAATCCAATGACTCTGAGTGTCTCCAGACAGAAGCCACATAAAAATGGACCCGATTTAATCTCAGGGATTTCTGGGTGGGCCAAGGGATTCCATCAGTGTTACCCTTTTTCCGTTTCAGCTCCTTTATGTGGGAGACCACTCCCTTATTACATACACAAGCAAGGAAAGACAGACCTGTGGTGATGGCTCAAGTTTCATCTTCTAGAGGTCCTTTGGAATGGAGAAAGAAAATGGAAATGAAAATGAAATGAAGTAACAATAACAGCAATAATAATAACTTCTGATTCTAACACTGATTGAGCCCCTACTCTCCTCATGTGTGCCACTGTATAAATTAAGCCCTTGAGGACTAAACCAGGCCCAGATCCCCAAGAGAAGGGCAGGAGAACAGGATCAAGCAGAAAATTCGCATTTCTACTCCCAAATTCACCCATCAGGTACAAATTCTACCCACTTAAGAAAAGTTGGGATAAGACAAGAGACCAGGAGTGTTGCCGTAGCAGGTCTCTCCCCGCTGGGAAGGAAACATGCAGTGTGGATGGGAAGTGAGAACACTTGTAACCCATTCCCGCTAACAATTTCTATCATGAAATCTTTCAGAGTACACCTTACAGACCTTCCTGAGAATTAATCTTGCCTCATCCCATCCCTCCAACCTCTGCCTAAGCGTGACCAAGAAAAGGACAGTGGCCAACTGAAGTATTACTTGCAAATAATCACCACTCACTTATGAAAAAAGAAAGCTGGATTTTAAGATGGCTTATCACATTCAGGCACAGTTAAGAGAGGATATGACAGAACTTCCACTTCTGGCCACAATGCAATAACTGGAACTAGATTCTCTCTCCTGTTGAAAACAACTATAAAACTGGGTAATACATATGAAGCACCTGTCTTCAGATATTGCACGAGAGTCATCATAAGATTATGATGCTTGAGAGAAAGGAAATACATGAGATAATGCCACGATTTCACTGCTTTCTGCCAGAAGGCACTTTATGGTCTGCAGCAAGGGAAGGTGCAGCCCAAGAAAACATGACCATGTTGCTGAATTGAGGAGCAGAGATCAGAGTCTGGGGCTATTATGGACACTGGAATTTGTGGGGCAGAATACCAAAAAGAAAGGCGTTTCCCAGAAAAGGAAATTCAGTAATCTGTATAGAAGTCCTTTCACGTCTTTGGCCATACCGTAAGCTGTACATGTGCAGGAAAAAGCTCCACTGGTCTGGCAAGGAACGACTACAGGTAAGCTGTAAGCTGAATAGAGATTTTGAAGATTCCTCAGTGCTGGTAGATATTAACACTCTGAACTGCCAAGGTAGAGAGACCTCAATAAACCCTCCAGCATTCAGCTGAATCTCCAGAAAGGCCACACCTTAGATACAGGGCCACACTAGCCCTTAAGTAAAGTCAACACAAGATGCACAATAACAAAGTTTAAAAATAGGCCTCAAAGGGATCAAGCTGATCCATCAATAAATTCAAAACCCACTGTCTTTAAAGGAAGACAACAAAATCCAGACTTCCATCACTGTAACAGCCGCAGTAGCCAGCATAAAATCAAAATTGACTGGACCTGAGGAGAAGCAGAAAAGTGTCACCAAAAACCAAGAGGAAAAAGTCAGCTGACACAGATTCAAATATGACAGAGATTTTGGAATTAGCAGAAAATAAGAGACATAAATATATTTTAAATTTTTAATGAAACAATAAACATAATGAGGAAACAATTGGGAAATCTCTGTAGAGAAACAAACTATTTTAAAAAGAAGTAAACGGAAATTCTTGAACTGAAATACAAAATATCTGAATTGAAAAATTTGCTGGATAGTTTTATAGCAAATTAGACAATGGTTAGAGAACAAATAGTAAAATTGAAGAAATGGCAATAAAACTATTCAAACTGATACACAGAGAAAAGGAGGATGGGAAAAAATAAAAAGAGTCTAAGTGACCTGTGAACAGTATAAACTGATCTAACAATTATATACCTAGACTCCACAAAAGAGAAGAGAGATTGGAGTAGAAAAGATATTTGAAATATAATGGCTGAAAATTTCCAAATTTGTTAAAAAAAAAAAAAGTCAACCCATACTTTAAAAAGTTCAACAAACTTTAAAATAAAACAACAACAAAAAAAAAAAACAAAAATAATCACATTTCCAGGCACATCACAGTCAAATTACTGAAAATGAAAGAGAATCTTAAAAACAGCCAAAGGAAAAACTCACTACATAGAGAGGAACAATGGCAAGAGTGACTACTGTCTTCATCCAAAATAATGCAAGCCAGAATATAATTGAACAGCACCTTTAAAATGCTGGGGTGGGGGGGTGGAATTTATCTATGTGGAATTCTGTATCCAGCAAAAAAAATCCTTCAAAATGAAGTAAAAATAAAACATATTTAGATAAATAAAATCTGAGATAATTCATCACTAGCAGACCTGAGGCTCTAAGAAATGTTAGCAGAACTTCTTCATGTTAAATAGTATAGGAAATGGATAAATAAAAACTTGGGTTTCCAGCCATGTTGAGAATCAGATAGAGTCAGTGTGTATGTTGGGTGCCAGAAAGGATCTAGGTCACATCCCAGGTCACGCCACCGTGGCTCATGATCCTGCCCGGGGAACCCTCAACAGATTCCAACTGTTCCGTCTGCTCTTCCCCTTACAGCCACAAGTCTCACCTCCTCATCTCCTTAAAAGCTCACCTCCTCACCTGCTTTGACAATCCTTTGTAAGAATGCAAACTATGTCTAATGCAAACTATCCTACCCTCCTTCCCTCGTTCATTTTCCTGCAGCCGTCAACACGGTCTATATAATCTGCTTGCTTGTGTGCCCTCCACCAAGACAGAAACTCCGAGGAGGCAGGAATTTTTGCCCACCTTGTTCACGGTACCCACAGCAGACGGTGTATAGAAGGTATTCAAAACATAGTTCTTGGATGAATAAATAAATCATGTTCAAATACCATGTTGCCCATATTCATTGCTCAGAAAATGAAAGCTGTTAGTCTTTTGCCAACACCAATAATACTGATTTTAAAGTGATTCCCATAAGCCCCGTCACCACTCCAGTCTTCTACTTGGAGCAATTTCTTCCATCACAAAGACTGGTCATTTTAGCCTTTGTAAGGACAGATCTTTCTTGATGACCTATGCCTATTAATTAATATCATGATCTAATTTTTCCAATTAAAAACACAGAACCCCACACATCCTAGGTTTACAGAAGGGCCCCAGGCCAAGGCTTTGACTTCATCTGTTTGCCTCTCTTAAGAAGACAAGCGCGCAGGGGTCCCCACTTTCTGTCCCAAACTGCCCCAAAGCCCACTTCAGAGTCGCTGGCTCTCCCCGAGGCTGGTTGCAGCCCCGCGGCTAACCCGCGCACGATCTGTTTATACACGCTGTCATTATGTGGAAGGAGCTGGAATTGGAAAGAAAGGTAAATAGGACGTCTTGATTCCGAGTTACATTTTCCCACAGCACACTTGAAACCCCGTTCATTCCACCCTTACTGCATTGATCGGTCATTTTCATTTTCTAATTTCAAGTAAAACCTCTTGCCGCAGTCAAAGCAAGACGCTCCTGGATGTAACTTCACAGTTCATTTTAGCTTCATAGCTTAAAGACGTTCTGTTACCATCAGTCTTAAGTGGTAATTCCACTTTTCCAATTAGATTGTGGGAACGAACCAGATAAATGGACTCTTATCCCCCAAGCCATAATCTCAGCCTAACCATCAAGGCTGGGACAACGAACAACCCAGAAGCTCTTCCCCAAACCCTCCCCACTGAGCGCCTTCCGAAAGAGCCATGCTCTGCAATGCAGTAGCGTTTTGGAAAGTTGACTCAAGTGATTGGCAGAGTTCTCACACCCACCGTGATAAAAGCCTGGCCCAGGTACACCTGGGCTTACTGTCAGCACCATCTCAAAGGTAATCTTCTCTACCCTTCTCCCTCGTCGCCGCATCAACACCAGCTGCACTAGGAGGCAGCTATATTGTAGAAAGAACAATACATTGCGTATCGGTAAACATGAATTCGAACTCTGGTTCCACCAGGGAGCCTTGAGCAAGTCATCTCCTCCTTCTATGTGTTGGTTTTCTGTGTTTGTAAAGAGGAGACATAAAACACATCCAGCACGCCGGGCTGTTGGGGGCTGAAGTGACTGGAAACACGTGAAAGGCTTCTGGAAACGCCAGGTCAGACGGCAACCCGGTGGCCGGTGAAAGCATGACCCTGAGAATCCAGCAGACCTGCAAATGTCATCTTATTCCATGTCACTTCCCAGCCGCATGGCGGCTCTGGTTCGTCCAACAAGATGGAGATGGTCACTCTTGTCCTCAGTGTCTCCATAGTCTGCCATCAAGACTAAATGACATTTTGTACGTGAAAGAACTTTAAAAACAAATGCCATGTGAATATATTACTGTTGTTGTCACCCATGTGATTGTTTAACTACACGATTCAAAGATGTACTTGGTGCCTTCCACAAGGACCACGTGCCGAGCGTGCCTGGATCGAGGCACAGAGGAGGGACCAGATAAACACTCCCCTGAGAATGGATGCAGCCAAAACACAGTCGCATCTGAGGCGCAGACGGCAGGAGAAAGAGACTCCCGTTTTCTTTCCCTCCTTGACTTCCGGCAGGTTTCTTCCCTCTGAACCCCTCTGGCCCCGTGTCCCTGGGCTGGACTAGGACATCACATCTCCCCTTTGTGCACCACCACAAACGAGCTTCTCGGAGGTCCTAGGTTAGATTTTCTTTCCTCGCTGCTTTCTGAATCTAGCATGCCAATGCTGTTCCTTGAATGACGTCTACCTGGCTTCTCGAAGCTCTCCTTGCTTTGCCTCATGATGGCAGATGGGAATTTTTCACACGACAACGGGGGGGGGGTGTGTCAGTGAAGGGATGTCTTCGATAAAGTAGCTTCTCCAAGTTTTTGCCCCAAGGAGTCCCCAGCAGATCCTTGGAGCCTCCAGCGTGATGTTCTAGAGAACAGGGCCTTGGAGCCAGCGGCCCAGGATATGAAGCCTGGCTCTGTCACTTACACTTTGAATGTAAGGGGCCCATTATTTCACCTCCTGAGGATCAGTTTCCTCCACTCTAGGTGGGAGTAACACCAGCCTCAGAAGGGTGTGGCGAGGAACTGACGAAATAATGGATGTGAGATGCCTTGCAGGGTGACACAGATGCTGGTCTCCTCGGCACCCCTCTTCTTCGAAGTATGGAAGGGTGGTTCTGCAGAAGGAGAGGGTGAGAGGAAAACCATCAAAAAGAAGTGAAAAGCATATAAAAGAGAGATGGAATTCACTGAAAATCAACCTCAAACCCTACAAGACTCACGTTTGGGAGCACAGCCCCGAGGGATATACCTGCGCACCTGCCGGGCGCGTGAATAGGCTCAGACCTCCGGCCGTCAAGCCCGCATCGTTTTCTTCAGCTGAATCTCGTGACCTCTCTGGGCCTCAGTTTACTGGACCCTGCAAAGGGGTGGTTACTCCTTTTCCCATCTGTGCTGTGAGGACCCAGCGAGGGCAGGTTCACACCTGGAACAGGTGCACATGGTCTTGAAAAGTCCTGCGGACGTCCACCAGACGCTTTTCTTATTTCCTTTTCTCATTAGAGCAATAGTGCAAAATATTACCATTTAGAAAGGCAAAGTATTTTTCACAGTAATGATGTGCAATTTTAAAACATTTCAAAGAAAAAGACTATAATTTCTTATAGTTCCTCATTGCTTCTTGGGGTCCTTAAGATTGTTTTTGTTGGAAAACACAGAAGGCAAGTTTATGAAACAGCAAGGGAAGATGCAGCGGCTGAAGTCCCTGCCCCAGTGCCACAGTCCCCCTCAGGTGTGTTGGAGGCCACCAGAGTCGCTCTGCTTCAGGCTCGTTCAGTCATACTGCTCAGGGTCTCAGCTTTGACAGTGCACTTGGGAATACGAATCCTTTCCAAGGGAACTTTCTGGAGAGACAACTCTTTTGAAAAGGGTGAGGGTCTCCAGGCCACTGGGAGGAAAGAGCTGGGTGGGGAATGGAGCTGGAAGAGGAGAGGCAGCCCTCTTGCAGACCATCCCTGGGAAGCTGTGATGGGAACAGTTTCCGTCTCCATCTGTTTCAGGGGGCGGCGCCTGCTGGGAGAGCACTGCAGCCATCACCCACTAGCCCGGGCTCGGGGGCCCGCAGCGGAGGTGAGTCGGCCGCTCTGAGGAGTCTCAGGCTCTGTGTTGAAGGGATGAAGTGGAGACCCCCAGTGGCCCCCTTCTCCGGGCCCAGGGCAGGCTCCATTGGCCAGGTCGGGGGGTGCAGCAGGAAGGTTTTTGTGCACTGTGCTGCCGGGGAGGCAGGGACCTGGAAGAACGCAGCAGGACCCTCGGCCTCTTGAATTTGGCAAGAGCCGCAGGTACAGAGCAGGCGGCCCAGGCCGGAGCTGGCGAGCAGGCGGCTGCCGGGAGAGGGCAGGTGGCACTTCCCGCCCAGCTCTTGTGACTTGATGGTGTGACCCAAGCAACAGGGATTGGGCCACACCCTGGGGATCGAGGAAGCCAAGCAGATGCCCAGCCCAGCAGGCAGCCTGCATCACCAGCTGCCGTGCCAAGCCACGGGGAGACAGGGCACCTGGACTGAAGAGGAGAGCGGATGGCGAGCACTGCCCACCCACTGCTTCCCGAGAGCTGGCGACTTCAGTGGGAGTGAGAGTCCGCACTCAGTGGGGGCCCAGCACCAGGCAACCACACACCTCCTCAGCCTTCATCAGAAAGGTAAGGAACACGGGCCGTGGGCTGAGGAGGGGAGGGCAGGCACCAGCACCTCAGCACCCAGCAGCTGGGCTCAGGGCTCCGGAGGCTGTCAGCAGCCTTGCTGTGCTCAGAGGAAGCCAGGCGGGCAGGGTTGGCCTGCATGCACACATCCAGGGCTGTGTCTGATCACCCTCAAACCCAGAGTGGCCTGAAAGGAAGGGAGACATTCACGTGGCTGGACGTGGCCCTTCCGAACGAATGGGATCCGTTCCAAGCTTGCTGAGCGGTCGTGGATCTGGGCTCCCAGCTGGGCACGCACGAGGGCAGTGGTCCTCAGAGCCCCACCTTCCAAGGACCACAGCCGGTTCTCAGTATCTCGACCCTAACATCAAGTTCCCGGGGAATCTTTCGACACCCCTGCCGGATCAGATCACCGGCACCAAGTTCTCCAGCTCCTTGAACTTGCCTGTGTGAGACACAACTCACGTAACATAAAGTCCACCATTTTAAAGCGTACAATCCAGGGCTGTTTGTACATCAACACTATCACCACCATCCAGTTTCAGAACATTTCATCACCCCAAGAAGAAACTCCCATGCCCCTCAGCTGTCACCCCCTGGTCCCACCGTCCCCAGCCCTGCAACCACTAACCTGCTCTCTGCCTCTGTGGATTTGACTGTTCTGGACACTTCATTTCCATGAATCACAGGAGGTGTGCACCTGGCCGCTTCCCCACTACACAAGGTTGTCACGGTTCATCTGCGTTGTATCCTGTATTCATATTCATTCTCTCTTTTTTTTTTTTTTTTGGCCGAATAACATTCCATTGTGTGGATATGTGACTTTTTGCCCATCCATCCAACAGGGATGGACGCTTGGGTGGTGTCCACCTTTTGGCTGATGTGACTAGAGCTGCCCTGAACATCTGCACACAAGTGTTGGTCTGAGCGTCTGCTCTCTTTTCTTTGGGGTTATCCTAGGAGTGGAATCCCTCGGTCATGCAGAAACTCTGCGTTTAACTTACGGAAGGATTGCCAAGCTGTTCCATGGTGGCTGAGAACTGATTTTTTTACATCGCACTTGCCACGGTGTGTAAGCACGTTCACGTGCGCTCAGCACCTGTCTGGCCTCACTAGAAGGTAGGCTCTGCATGGCAGGGACTGTCCACGTCTCCTTGATTTCCGCCCCTTGAGCATCTAACACAGCGGGCCCAGGTTGGCTACCAGCATGTACTCATGGAAGACAGGGGAGAACAGACAAGGAGGGAGGGAGAATTATATGCAAAAATAGCCACAGTTATTCCCCACCCACTGTCTGCTCCAACTTGCATCTGACTTTTTACCTCTTCCCATGAGGAGGTGGACTCTCTCCCGACCACTTGAATCTGGGCGGCCTTGTGACTCGCTTTGGCCACTAGAATGAGCTGCAGGTGACAGTGCCCATTCCAAAGCTTTGGCTTCAAGAGGCCTGAGTGCTTCTGTCCTGTCCCCTTACCCAGCTGCAGAGTGGACAGTTCCTTGACCAGCCTGATGGATGACGCGAGGCGTGCGGCCTGGTCATCTCCGTCACCCCAGCCAGCGGCCAGACGCGAGGGAGGCCACCCTGGACAGCCAGCCCCCCACCGACACACCAGCTGACCGCAGACCCACAAAGGAGCCCAGCACGTGAGGTCAGCAAAGACTGACCCAAGTCAGCAGAAACTCGCAGATGGCCCGTGAACACACGAGCTAATAAATGTGGGTTGTTTTGAGCCATTAGGGTTAGGGGTAGTCTGTGTCACAATAGATAATGTATACAGTTTTCTTGTGTTCTTACATCCCCTCACTTTGAAGGCTTCCTCCCAATCCTCCGTCGCCTCTGTATCCTGTTATTGCTCAACATACAGTTTAGTCCTCCTCCACCAGGCAGCCTTCCCTGACTTCCCCTGCCTGCACGGCACTTTTCTTTTTTTTTTTTTTCAACTGAAGTATAGTTTATAGTTGATTTACAATGTTGTGTTAGTTTCAGGTGTACAGCAAAGTGATTCAGTGACACATATATCAGGATATCTCTGTATTCTTTTTTCTATTCTACTCTATTATAGTTTATTACAACACATCAAATACAGTTCTCCGTGCTCTACAGTAAATCCCTGCATGTCTGTTGTGCACCTGTTCATCCCCTACTCCCAGGGAGCCCCCCACTCACCCCCACACCACACTTTTCTAAACTCCCAACAGCCTGGTCTCCTGTTCAGTACTTTCTCCCAGACTGTCTTGGTTTGTGCGTTAAGGTGATGGGTGTGCAACAGGTTTTAAACTCTGAGTGGGTCAGGAGTGACTTCTCACTCATTTGAACAGGCTTTGGAGTCCTAAGGGTTGTGTTTGAGTCTGGCCTCCTTCCCCCTCGTCTTAAGAAAGTTGTACCTCTGCATTCGGGTACAAAGAAGCCTGGACTTGGAAACAAAAGCCCTGTGTGTGAATCCTGGTTCTGCCTCCCTGGGTGACATCAGCGCAATCACGTGACGACCTGGACTTCAGTTCTCTGTCTGCTCAGCAGGCACAGTTAATTCTCCCAGAGAAGCCCAGCCTTCTGGGTGGGTTTGTATATTAATATTTAGTCAGAATGAAGCCTGAACAGATGTAAGAATTTATTCTCAGCCTCCCGTCGCCTCCCCTGCCACCTCGACCTGACTTCTGGGGAAAACTGGCTTGCAAGAGAAGGCAGGGGCCACAGCACCTGAATCTACAATTTATCCCAGATGCCAAGGCAAGTGCCGTGACCCTGGGAGAGCGGGGAGGTTACCCAGGACTTCAGGGGCCGGAGTCGCCCAGGCCTCTGTCCTCCGGGCTGGCTGCCCTTCCAACAGGCACTCCGCCATCTGCTGCTTCCGTTAGAGCAGTGGCTCCCAGGCCGCCACCCAGGAGGCCAGCTCACATCGTGGGGACGGCACCCAGGCACAGATAAGGTAAAAGCTCCCCTGGTGAGTCTGATGTGCAGCCAGAGTAGCTTAAGTGTGACCCCAGCCAGGACCGCGGTGCTGAACCTGGGTCCCCCTAAAAGACACAGTTACCTCTGTTGCTCCAGATCCAGCCCAAACACATGGCACGTGGAAACCACTAGGATCAGAAAGGTTAAGTCCCTTGCTGGCCGGCAGTAGTGTCAAGATCGCCCGCCGCCAGGTTGTCTCCCGGCCACCTGCTGTCAAACGAGCCGTGAGCCCTCACCTCTGCTGTTCCGGCGATGACTGCCACCCCTCCCGAGCCCCCTTGGTGCCAAGCACTGTGCTCATAAGAGCTCTTCATGCACAATCCGTGCAATCCTCACAGCTGTGGGCGGAATGTCTGTGTCTCCCCCACCCCCCAAAGTCGTATGTCAGTATCCTAACCCACTCCCCCCACCCCCGTGTGTTAGGATTAGGAGGTGGGGCCTTTGGGAGGCGATTAGGTCATGAGGGTGGAGCCCACGTGAATGGGGTTAGCACCCTGATACAGGAGACCCCGGAGAGCCCCCTCGCCCCTTCCCAGGTGAGGACCCAGAGAGAAGACAGCCTTCCATGACCACGGAAGGGGGCTTCACCAGACACTGAATCTGCCAGTGCCTTGATCTAGGACTTCCAGCCTCCAGAACTGTGAGAAATGCACGTCTGTCGTTTGTAACCAGCCCCCACCCCCAGTCTGGGGTATTCTGCGGCCCAAGTTGACTAACACTCTCACCTAGAAGTGAGAGTGTTACCCCCTTTTAGGGTGGAGGGAATGAGACGCGGAGAAAACAGTGGTCCTGAAACATCCTGAGAAGTGAGGGCATTCTGGAGCCCGGGAGGACGTGCTTCCCTGCACTTCAAGGCCCTTGCGGTCTGCACCCCACGGCCGCCCCCTCCGCTGTGCTCGCTGCCTTATTTACCTCTGATGTCCCAGCAGCTTGTACCCTCTGGCCACACGCGCTCCCCAAGTCCCGGCTGCACGTGACTAGCGCTTACCACGACTGAGCGTTATATACCTACTGGGTGTTTGTTTCCTGCCTGTCTCTGTCACCTGCTTGTAAATCCCACGTGGACATGGTCCAGCTCTGTTTCCTGCACCTGGGGCATCCAGCATCAACCACCAGGCCCCCAGCAAACAGCTGTCAACTGGATGGACGCGTGGCTCCATGGAGATCGGGCTGCAAAGCCGGAACGCGGGCCATGCCTGCTGTCTGACTCAAGAGCTGCCTCCAGATCACCGTAGAAATCGGAGGTCCCGAAAGTCCAAGTAAAGAAAGAAACAGAGACCCTCGTAGGGGAGGGAGCTCCCATGACAGCCAGGGAAGAATCAGGACTGGAGGGAGACGTAGCTTTCCTGGCTCCATTTCCAGATGGGGGTTCTTGGCCCCCTCACATCCCACCCAGCCCAGGCAGTCAGCAGGCAGCCAGGGGTCAGGTTCAAAGTGCTGGCTGTCACTCAGGACACCCGGGATACCGGCAGTCGGGGCAGCTCACCCTTACCCTGGTGAGCAAACGCTCCCTGGCTCTGGAAGGTGGCCCACACCATGTTTGTGTTAAACATTCTTTGCCCTTTATTGACCTGGTTTCAAGGTTAAACTCAAATCCATCAAGAGAGACCAAAGCACTAACCAATGAACACCCTCTCCCTGTCCTTTCATCAAGATTATAGGTGCGTGACCCTCCCTCGCACAAAAAGCTGTCGCCATGGGAACCACACAGGATGCCAACTTGACAACAAGTGACATTCAAACCAAGAGGGACATTGACCTGACCCCCCCCCTTACACACACACACACACACACACACACACACACACTGTTAATTGCCAGGGGAGAAGACACAAAAGAGTGTCCTTTCCTTTACCTAAAGCACAGGCCTATTCATATTCATTACATGAAAATGACAAAGACGTAACTTCCATTACAATTTTCTACTAGAGATGGAAAAAAAAATCAGAGTTTGGAGGGGAAGAGTCATTGTTTCAAGCTTTCTCCGGTCCCAAGCAGGTGAGACTGCGTGGTCATCCTTACCATTAGCACTGGGCAGGCAAAGGGTCGGCTCCCTCAAAATCAGGCAGTCCCTGATCAATACAGGAAAAGCCACATACTTGAGTCCAAATTCGTTCTGCTTGCCACACAACAGGCCAATAAACTGGGGGCAAGGAATAACAACTTCGTTCAGAAAGCCAGCAAACCAAGAAGATGAGAGACCTAAGTTCTGGAGAACCATCTTCCCCAAATCAGAATTCAGGCTCCTTTTATACTAAGAAGGGGAGGGGTGTGGTTGGTTGCTGCAAACTTCTTGGTGTCAGAATACTTTGTTCTTGCAGCTGTCCACGGAGGTCAGGTCACGATGTTCCTGTAAACCTCGGACAAGACAAATGTTACACTCTGTTCTGCAACGTTTTATCTCTGTATGAAAGGAAGTGTTCTACCGTTAAAGGTTGGAGCCTTGAGATTAAGCTCTCCTGTGTATTTCAGGCTCTAGGCAACATTCTTTTACAGAAGGTGCAGAGCCAGCATGACTAAGCCAAGGAAACAGAGAGCAGGATTAGAGCTAAAGGAGCAGATCTAACATGGAGTCAGATTTGTTCTTCCCTATTACAGCCGTGTGGTTATTTCTCGAGAGATTTTTCTCCTATTACCTCATCCAACCTCAGAGGGCTTCTACCCAGGAAATCTATGTGGTCTGGGCAGGGCGTTGCACCGTTTTCCTAGGGCCCTTGAGCTAAGACTGATTTTTACGCAGACGAGAAAGAAATCAAAAGAAGATGATTGGGGGACACCTGAAAATGATAGGAACTGTCTCAGTCCGTGTCCATCAATAAGGTTTCCCTGGACCCAGCACACCTTTGCGTCTCCGCATGGCCCACGACTGCGTCTGCGCTATAGCAGGAGTGACAAGTGGCCAGCAAAGCAGAGAGATCCTTCTATAAGGCATAGCAGGCACTGTGCTCAAGGCCTTCATAACTTTCGGGGGCCCACGGAAATAATTTTTTTTGTATTTATTTTAAAATCAGAAGAAAACATAAATGCAAAAGTAATGAGTCCAGCCTGGGCCGTATTCATCATTATATCCACACAGATGTAAAATGTAATTTTTAATATTTCCTTATAAAGGAGGAGACCCAAGAAGGGGAAAGTGCCCAGGGCTCACGGAAGTCTTAACAAAGCCCTCCTGCCAAGCTCCATGGTTCCACTGTCTGGATCCTTGTTTATTTTTTTTAACTATAGTCGGTTTACAGTATGTTAATTTCTGGTATACAGCATAGTGATTCAGTTATGTGTAAGTTATACATTCCTTTTCATATTCTTTTTCATCATAGGCTATTACAAGGTACTGAGTATAGTTCCCTGTGCTAGGCAGTAGGACCTTGTTGTTTATCTATTTTATACATAGTAACTAGTATATGCAAATCGCAAACTCCCAGCTTATCCCTCCCCCTTCCCCTGTTTCACCTTTGCTAATTACAAGCTTGTTTCCTATGTCTGTGAGTCTGTTTCTGTTTTGTAAATAAGTACGTTTGTCTCATTTTTTTTTAGATTCCACATGTAAGTGATCTCATATGGTATTTTTCTTTCTCTGTCTGGCTTACTTCACTTTGAATGATGATCTCCAGTTCCATCCATGTTGCCGTAAGTGACACTATCTTATTCTTTTCTATGGCTGAGTAGTATTCCATTGTACATATATACCACAACTTCTTTATTCAGTCATCTGTCAATGGACATTTAGGTTGCTTCCAAGTCTTGGCTACTGTAAACAGTGCTGCTGTGAACACTGGGGTGTATGTATCTTCTTGAATTAGAGCTTCCTCCTGATATATGCCCAGGAGTGGGATTGCTGTATATTAGGGTAAGTCTATTGTTAGTGTTTTAAGGAACGCCATACTGTTTTCCATAATAGCTGCACCAAACTACATTCCCACCAACATCCACTCTCTGGATCTTTAGAAAAAAAACTCTGCAGGTCCCGGCCCAGCAGATCACATCTTCAGCTGGGACCTTGGAAACCAAAATGTTGGTCCATCTCTGATGTGCTGAGTGACTTGGAACAATTGGCTTGCCCTCTCTGGACTTCTGAGATTTGAACCCTGCTCCAGCAGTGTCCTGGCAGTAGGAACTTCGTCGTGTGATTTGATCTCTGGGCAAAGGTAGATGAGATGGTGACAGCCACACTTACGGGGCTGGTGTGAGGCTGGGTGAGGCTGGGTGAGGCTGGGTGAGGCTGGGTGAGGCTGACCTGCACGCAGCACTCAGCGGAGACCTGGCACTTAGAAAGCAGTTAATTCACAGGGCCCAAGGTGTGTGACCAGCCCCCTGCTAGTGCAGGACCCAGAGCCAGATCTCTTATCCCTTCAAAAAGCCAGTCTTGCAAAGGAATCGGGGCTGGGAAGACCTTCCGCCTTGTGGGGAAAAGGCCCAGGAAGTGCCCCATTAGCTCCACAGGTTCAAGGGGACACCCACAGGTGGAGGGAACCCCCATGGTCCCACCGCCCACTGAGGCCCACCCCTGGGGTGCCGCCGCCGGACTCCGGTGGGTCTTTCTGCGTCTGGAAGCCGCCGCCTGGTAATCTCTGCATAACCTTTGCAACACGCCTGCATATTTCACCCTTCCCGGCGGGCGCTCCCATTTTTTTTGTCATTCCAATTTCATTTCCTGGGCTGTGCGGACTGCGGGCTCAGCAGTCGCTCGGGTCTGAAGTGACTCCTGGGACCTCCTCACTGTTCTATATGCAAATGGCCTTGCACCTGGGCAGCCGAGCGGGTGCGCAGACAGTTTAGTTATGCAAATCTGATTGATTGAGAGCATATTGCAGGAGCGCGCGCAGGCCTGGGACACTGGCAGCTATATTTCACTGGCTAAATTCCCGAAGAAGTGGGGGGGGGGCCAGAAAAATTAAATGCCAGGCATTTTGATGCATATTCCCTCTCAACCCCTGTAGTGCCATAGTGTTTATTTCGGAATGTGTTCAACACGCGGGTTAGACGTCGCTAATGCAATTTTTGCGTGCGGGGTGTGTTATTGCTGAATTAACAGAAGGCTTGTTTTCGGTGGAAAAAGCCCATTGCTGTGATGTCACAAGCACAATAGGTCTGTCAGTTGATTGGAAATAATTCCCCAGGCAAATACAGTAAAGGCAGTGTTCAAAATAATTAGGTCCTTCGGCCTCCAAACGCTCACCCAAGTGGAGGGAGTAGCGGAAGTTACGCCGACTTTATTCGCTTCCACAATAAAAGGTGAAATAAACCACCAGGAGGCTGATTACATATTGTCATCCGGGGGGGAGCATGCTTGTCTAGTTCCCAAACCTGGGGCTTGAAGACGGGGAGATGGAGCAGCAACAGCAATCTGGGAGGGAAAAAATTTTTTTTTAATTTTTAAACCTCAAATCTACTGGAGTCTGCTTAAAATAATAAATTCTGCAGCAGACACATTGCATTCATACGTCCTGACGTCTGGGACTCTAGAGGCTTGGGAAGCCGGGCTGTCGGGCTTCTCTGCCTCCTCCTCGTTGATTTATAATCACTGATAAATAAGACACACCTACACCGAGACTGCTGTGGCAGAAGGAAAAAGGAAGATATTTTTGCCGGCACCTTTTCCGACCCCCACCCCCCACCCCCCACCCCCGCCACCCACGGATCCAAATTAAAAATAAATCAGTGTTCTGTGGAGGAAGGGAAGGTGATGGGAGGGACATAGAAAGAGAAGAAGAGTACATTTCGCCCAGGGTCGCCAGCATTATTCACAGGGCTACGCAAAGCAGGTCTTGAAACCGGCAAACTCCTGAGAGGACGGAGTGAAGAGGCTGCAACTTGATTCAAGAGTTAAAGTCGTCGTGCAGAATGGCATTAAAGTCAAAGACAGTGATTCACGCCGTCATTCACTCACTCGTCCACGGCCATCACGTTCCCCTTCCCCTCCACCCTGGACCATGTTCCTGCTCCTGTGTATATCTGTACTGAGCTATCCCCAAATCCTCGTGTGGACACACTGTGGACATGTGGAAATTCACACGTAAGGTGCTTGTGTTTGGCTGCAAAAAAAAAAGGGAAAAGAAGATTGAAAGGAGTGTTTTGGCCAGGTCTTGTCACTGGTGGGACAGCACAGATCCTTTGTTGGCCTCCAATCCCTGCTTTCTCACTGCCTGGCATGCACACGTGTCCACACACACACACACCTGCAGATGCACAGTGTGTAAGCATGTGCCCACATAGACACGTGTATTACACATATGTGTGCACACCCTGCACACACACGTGCACACCCCACACTCACATACAGGTTACACACGTATTCACACTCATGCAAGCACACAGGAATACAAGTGCATGCACACACACGTGCCCATGCACACGTGGACACATGCACACACGTACACCTTAAAAAAAAAAAAAAAGACCATCTATCTGACAGGCAAAGCCCATCCAGAGGGTCAAAAGTGAAGAGCCCCGGAAAGGTCAAGTTTAATCTCTCCCCACAGTGGCCCAGCCCACCCCTCCCACTGCCGACTAACAAAAGGGCCTCAGTACTGTGACTGACAGAATTCTTAATTGTATCCACTCATTCATGACAATTTGATTAAAATATTACGCCAAAGTCTCACCCCCTGTTTGCTTCGATCCTCCAAATCTAATTTTGAATTTTCAGAAAGGAGATTACCTCCGCAAGCATGACTGGGATGCTATTAACTTCTACTTAATCTTTATTACTGATGTGAATTTAACATATGTAGGGCTTCGCTCCGCGCCCGTTGTTTGCCTCTCCACAGTAACGTCCGGGCGATATACCAGAGGCGGGCATTCATTTTCACTCGGCGCTTCGTCTGAGCCCCTCTCTCTCTCGTCTCCATGGCAGGACCGGATCAGGACAGTTACCTCGTCTTCTGCTGCCTCCCAAAGCCCACCTCCCGGCAGCAGAAGCCAGGACCGGCCAGGCTGTAGAACTCCAGGCTTTGCAAGTTCCGAGACGTGAGGCTGGCCGGGCTCCCCTCTCCACACGGATGACAATTACCAGATTTTAATCAGCATCGGGAAAGCCAGTGTGGAGTGGCTGGTGGGTCTAGACTCTCATGCCCCTGTCCAGCCACATTGTGTCTGAGCCCCACCGGAGTGGAGCATGAAGAAAAGGAAGAGAATAGGAAATCAACAAACAGAATGAAAATGAAAACACTGAAGGAGATGCTTTGTGTTTTAAAAGGTGTTTCTTTTCTTTCTGTTTTTTTCCCATTTTTTCGCATTATGACCCCTTTCCCACATCACTCCAGCCTCTCACGTCTGTCCTCACGTCTCTCTCTCCTGCGTGCCAAGTCTCACTTGGTCAGAGAAAAGAGAACCCTTCACAGTGTTGGTGGGAATGTAAATTGGTGCAGCTACTGTGGAAAATAGGATGGACGTTCCTCAAAAAACTAAAGCTAGAACTACCAGATGACCCAGCAATTCCACTCCTGGGTGTATATCTTGAAAAAAAATGAAAACACTGATTTAAAAAGACACCTGTACCCCAATGTTCACAGCAGCACTATTTATAATAGCCAAGATACGGAAGCAACTTAAGGATGCACCAAAAGATAAAGAAGACGTGGTATATATACAAATATATATACAATAGAATACTACGCAGTCATTAAAAAGAATGAAATAATGCCATTTGCAGCAACATGGATGAACCTAGAGATGATCATACTAAGTGAAGTAAGCCAGACAGAGAAAGGCAAATATCATATGATACCACTTACATGTGGAATCTAAAAAAAAACACAATGGAATACTACTCAGCCATAGAAAAGAATGAAATTTTGCATTTGCAGTAATATGGATGGACTTGGAGGGCATTATTCTAAGTAAAAAAAAAGTTAGACATAAAAAGATAATACTATATGATATCATTTATATATGAAATCTAAAAAGTACAACAAAATAGTGAATATAACAAAAAAAGAAGCAGATTCATGGATATAGAAAACAAACTAGTGGTTACCAGTGGGGAGAGGGAAGAAGGGAAGGGCAATTAGGGGTAGGGGATTAAGAGATACAAACTATTAGATCTAAAATAAGTTATAAGGATATATTGTACAACACTGGGAATATTACAAATATTTTATAATAACTATAAGTGGAGTATAACCATTAAAAATTGTGAATAACTGTATTGTACAGCTGTAGTTTATAAAATATTATACATCAACTATACGTTAATAAAAAAACTCACTCTGTCTCTGCCTATAAGGACACATGATTACATTTAAGGCACAACTGATACTCCCAGATTGTCTCCGCATCTAGAGAGCCTGAACTTAATCACATCTGCGCAGTTCCTTTGTCCATATTAACATCCCCAAGTCCCAGAGATTAGCGTATGACATCTTTGGGAGCCCTTATCCAGCCAACCACAGCAAGTCCGTCACCGTCTCTGAGGTGTCTTCCTTTCTGAGCATGCTCCCACCTCAGGGCCTTTGCACGGCCACTTTGTCAATAAAGTGTTTTCTCCAGATATTGGCCCTCCTTTCTCTTTCAAATTCATTCTTTCAAGTTTAAGTTCACTTAAATGAACCTCCTCAGAGAAACCATCCCTGAGCACCCCTTCTCTGAGCACAGTACAAGTCAAATTGCTGTGGCTGGTGTTCCGAGTTATGTGGGCCTTGTGGTGTTAACGCACATGAAGAATTTAGGATAGAGCCTGCTTTATAGTAGACATACTTAATACATGTTGGCTATTTGTAAAAAGGATACCCAGACCCAATCCAACATGTGTGTGTGTGTGTGTGTGTGTGTGTGTGTGTGTGTGTGTGTGTGTGTGTGTAGAGGCGTCCCCACACCAACAAGCAATTCTTGGACTCCAGCAGGGCATCTGAGAATTTAACTCAATTCTGATGCTATTGGCCCAGAGAGAGAATCTGATTCCACAGGTAATGGGCTCAGTCTCACAAGACCGCCGTCCCCCTCAGACACCTATTGAAGCCCAGGTTGTTAGCTGTATTTCTGATCGATTGGCTACAAGTCAGAAGTTCTATGATTCTCTCTCCTCAGTTTTGATTAACTTGCTGGAAAGGCTCACAGAACTCAGGAAAACCCATTTACTTGCTAGGTTACAGATTTATTACAAAGGATGGTGAAGGATACCAATTCCCAGCCAGGTGAAGAGACACCCAGGGCGAGGCACCGGGAAAGGCGCAGAGCTTCTCTGCCCTCTCTCTGACACTGCTATCCCCTGTCTCCACGTGCAAGCCCCCTGAACCCATCCTTTGTGGGTCTGGTGGAGGTTTCTTTACATAGTCACGATTGATTAAATCATTGACCATTGGTGATTGATTCCCCCTCCCACCCCTCTCCCTTCCCTGGAGGCTGAGGGGTAGGGTGGGACTGAGAGGTCCATCCCTCTAGTCAGGTTCTCCTGGAAACCAGCCCCTACCCTCGGGTGGGACCGAAAGTTGCCTTCTTTAAAGAGTTTTCAGGAACTTAGCACAAAACAGCAAATACCCCATTGCTTTTATCACTCAGGAAATTCCAGGGTTTTCAGAGTCGTGGGTCAGAATCTGTGTCTGAAGATCAAATATATATTTCTCTTATATGTATTTGTTTCTCTGTATGACCAAATATGTATTTTTTCCTATAAACCACGATTTCACACTCTGGTTATTATTACCTGAAGATTTTTAAGATTACTCCTGCTTCTGCTCTTTGGGAAAGGGACTGGGGAGAGGGCTGGTCTGGCGTCATCATCCCTGACTGGCTGCTTCTCCTTGATGGTACCCGCTCTCTGAGCTGCTGCCCAGCTCCCTCACTTTGATGCTCCCAGCCCTCCATGCTTGGTTTATCGCCATACCTTGGGGCCAGACACAAAGGCATTTAATTCTTTCCTTTGCTGGCATCACCTTGAATCCCCCTCAAACAGCAGCTTGCATTAAGGCTTAGGAAGGGTCCATACCTGTTAAGGGTCACACAGCTAGTAAACTTGAAATAGCTGTCTGACTTCAGAGTTCCATTCTCCACCCTAATGGGAGATGGGAGCCTGCCTGGACGCTTTTCTGGTGGCAGGTGGCTGGGTAAGTTCCACCGTACCAGAACTCAGTCTTAGCTTCTAGGACCTCTGCCCAAGTTCAGAACCGGCCAGTGTAGGAAGGAAGAACAAACCTGACTCCAAGTTAGATCTGTTCCTTTAGTTCTAACCCTGGTCTCTGTTTCCTGGGCTTAGTCATGCTGGTTCTGCACCTGTTGTAAAAGAATGTTGCCTAGAGCCTGAAATATACAGGACAGCCCATTCTCAAGGCTCTGACCTTTAAGTGCATAACACTTTCCCATTCATAAAAGATGAAAAGTTGCAGAATAGAGAATAACATTTGTGTTGTTGGAGGTTTACAGAGACATCATGACCTGACCTACATGGACAGCTGCAAGAACAAAGTATTCTGACACCAAGAAGTTTGCAACAACCAACCACACCCCCACTCCTTTTTAGTATAAAAGGAGCCTGAATTCTGACTTGAGGAGGATGGTTCTCCAGGACATTATTCTGCCATCTTCTCGATCTATCAGATTTCCAACATAAGTCACTCTTCCTTGCCCCAACACCTCGTCTCCTGATGTATTGGTCTGTCGTGCTGCAAGCAGAATGAGTTTGGACTCAGGAACATCAGGGCAGGGGTTCAGGACACCTACCGTGCGGAAGTTACCACATCGGCTTTGGAGGAAGAAAGAGGATGGGGAAGGACCCGCGAGGCAGGAACCCTAGCCACATCCCCAGGCCTGGAGGAATCCGCAGGCTCCTTGAAGACGCCAAAGGCAGCACCTGAGGAAAGAACTGGGGCAGAGGCAGACAGGCACTGACATCTTCTAGCCTCGTGCAGCCCCATCTGACACCTCAGGGGCCACAGGAGTGGGAAGAGGTCAGCCATAGGTCTGTAAACCCAGCATCAAGCTCATTATGGCTTTTTGCAAAGCAGAGTAAGGTTTGTAGACATTCTCTTCCCATATAAGGCATAAATGCTTGGTAGTGTCTGTTCCAGCTGCCTTAGTTCTCCCACTTTGTCCCTGTTGCGCTAGCTGGGCATAAATATGCAATGGAGACAGGTAACTGAGAAGTCTTTAAGCTGCCCCGTAGCTGATAAAGGGAGACACTCAAGGTTTGGGGAGTCTGAAGTACTGCATACCAGCTCAATGACCCTCAGCAAGAGAGTCCACCTTTCTTAGCCTCAGTGCTTTCATCAGGAAAATGGACATAAAAACCTTTTGCCTGGTAGGATTGCTGTGAGGATTAGCAGTAACCAACAGGGCTAGCCCTGAATAAGAAATCCATAAATTTTAGCTGTTGTATGTTATTATCACTATCCTGTAGGCACCTAAAGAAACGGGTAGCATTTCATGTGTTTTCCTTTGTTTCAACTGTGTCTTTAGACACACACACTTTTTATGACCTTTTTAGATATTTCATTTGTCCTGATCCATTTCCATCAGAAGTACCCTTTGCTAGTCCTTTGTAGATGCCCCAGTGTCCAGCACCACCTCTCATGGTGCTTTGGGCAAGACTCAGCAAACAGTAGCCCAGTTGTTACAATTTATAGACTGATTTCACCTGCATTTGTTGTTTTTGATTCTCCCTCAAAACCCTCAGAGGTGGGCAAGGGAAAGGCTCTTAGCTCCATTTTGCAGATGAGAAAACTGAGAAGCGAGAGAGAGAAACAAATATGACTGAGGTCACATGGCCAGTAAATGACCAGGATTTGAACATGGATTTTATGACTCTCAGTTGACATACTATATTAGTTTGCATAAGAAGCCATGAATTCCACACTTAATGAAAATCACACATCTTGAGTTGAGTCACTGGAAGTTTCAGTGAGACTCAAGAGCCCTGTGGTTAGTCTGATTTGAAAGTCCCACTGGTCCAGATGTACAGACGATCTCCACCAATCACAGCCCGCTTTAGAAGCAGTCCTATGGCGGGTTTAACCCAGGGACTGCATTTATTTTGTAATTCTTCTCAAATAATATATTCTTTAAAGGTCATTGTAGACCTTGATACATTATTAAGTGGAAAAATGCAAGTTACAGAACAGTATGCATAGCATCATGCTATTTGTTTTAAAGGATAAGGGTGTATATTCACTTGTGAGTGCTCGTGGGGGCACTAAATTATCTAGCAGGATGTGCACCGTTCACAGTGAGTCATGGCAGGAAAAGGGTAGAAAGGTGTAGAGGGAGGGTTCAAGGAAGATGTTTAATTTTTATTTTACATACTTCTGAACTGTGGCTTAGGCTGAAACATTAAGAAAAGGGAAGTATTCACAGAGATGAGAAGACCCCCAATTTGAATTCTTAAAACGGATGTACTGAGGATGGAACCCAGGACCTCATGCACGCTAAGCAGGCATTCTACCACTGAGCTATTCCCCTCTCCCCTCCACATTGAATTCTTATCATTCCTGACGCTGAGGAAGAACCAAGACAAAACACCAAACCCAGTCAGTGGTGGATTGAAGACGGCAGCAATTTCATGGTCATTCCCGCCTCAGATAAGTGGGTTCTGTGTCAGCCCCCCCTTGAATCAGAGCAGGTTCTCTGATGGCTTGGACCACCAAATACGGCAGAAGCGATGCTGAGCTGACGTCCAAGCCCAGGTCCTACCAGACTACTGGCTTCCACTTCTTCCTCCTGGGCCCAGAGCTGCCACGTGATAAGACCATATGGAGAGGGACTGGGGTCTAGCCGAGCTCAGCCTTCCAGTCACCACCTCATCGAGGGATCAGGTACCTTAGATCCTCCAAACCAGTCTGTCCACCAGCTGAGTACCACCAAGGGACCCGATCCAACACCTCTTGGAGCAGACCCATTTGCCCAGTGGAGCGCTGACCGCATCCCTGATCCACAGAATCATGAGATAAAATCAAGCAGTTGATTACTTGTTGTTTTAAGCCCTAAATTGTGGGGTATTTATGAGGCAGCCAGCGATATCTGGAAAGCAAGGCTTTGTACGTGAATCCATGGAAGCCAGAAGCAGAGGCTTGACTCTCTAGCCTTGCTATCAAGGGTTTAACACATTTTTCTGGGAAGAATGGACACTGTTGAGGACATTGATTGTTTGCTGGTTGTAAACACCTCAAGGGCAGAGATCCTGGTAGATTTTGTTCACTTTACCTCAAGTGCCCAGACTGCACCTGCCACACCGGAAATGCCCCCATGCTCATCAGTGGAACCACTGAATGGATCCACCAGCCCTCCTGGCTCTGCTGTCCCTGGGGCCCAGCGAGTGCCCTCCCTCTGCAGGGACAGTCCAGCCAAACGTCAAGGTGGATGGTGGAGATGTCAACAATGCGACAATATTTCCATGGGTGCAGGCATTTTGGAAAGACCATATTTTTCCTATAAAATTTTTTAAATTCATAGTTGGATTGAAGTATAATTTACATACCATAAAATTCACCTGTTGTAAGTCTGTAGTTCAACAATTTTTAGTGTATTTACAGAGTTGTGCCACCATCATCACAAGCTAATGGTTGAACATTTAAAGATGGGCAACATGGGTAGAACACGGTGGAGGTGACTGATGTCAAGGTCAGCTGGAAATGCCCTTCTGGATGGGAGGTTGGCAAAATGTATTAAAGCTTAATTCCACCCCCGAGAAAATGACAACCTTTCAAAATGTTCCACTGAAAGAAAAAGCCATAGGCACCAGGTGTTCATTTTAGAATTTTGACTATTGCTGAGAACTGAAAATAGATTCTAAGTCCTGCCAAATTCAGAAATATTTGCCTAAATATGTCACTTCCCCCCTCATAGAATATTATACTGTCACCAATAATAATAGTTATCTTGTTACCAGGGTCTACATAAAGACTTCTAGAATGTTAAGGTTGGGAATGACGTTTTACGATATAATATTGAAAGGAAAACACTGCAAAATTCTACAGCACGGACAAAAAGACTACATCCCAAACAGAAGAGTCAGTAGAGGGTATAGAATTTTGAGTATGTATTTTGTCCTCAATTTTCATACATTGACTCAGCAGGCTGTTACTTAAACCCACCACCTGCCACACACCACAGATACCTGGGGTCACCCAGGGAGTGCCTGTCCCCATGGGCGATGCCCCACACCCACCATACCCTAACCTCACACCTTCCCTTCCTGGGTAATTTAGGATTTCAAAAAATACATTTGTATTTTGCTGAGAGATCTATGAACAATAATTGGCCAGAAGATTAAAGGGAAAATACAAAAGAGGTGCCTGATTGTGTCCAGTGCTACACAAAGAACAGGGAGCAGACGCGTACACACACGCTCACCTCACACACATGTCTGGCGCCCTCCAAGGATGCTGTTAGTGAATGAGCAATAATACTTTCAATTCAAGGTATGTCGAATGGTTTGTGGTTGTTTTAAGCAGTGACGATTTGGGGTGCCAGCTCATAAATTCCTTCTATTGTCAATTGAATGATAAGCCAGTGTAGATTTCAAGCCACTGGGGTCCACCTGCATTGTCTTAGGTCCGGGCAGAGAGAGTGGAGGCATGGCCATGCTCTGTGTACAGAAGAAAACAGCTCCCTGCACAAATGTTCCTCCACTTTACGTCACCTCTTGTCCCAGGATGGGCCAGCCTGGGTGACAGCCATTGCGAGCTCTGCCAGAAAGCAAGTGCAACCACAGCAGACACAAAGACCAGGGGAAGCACAGCCGTGTTCTGTGAGCAGGCAGCTGAGAAAGGTTGGCTTCCAACCTGTCCATGAGATTCTTAGCACCGCACAGCCTCCTCCAACACAATTCCCAAGACTTGGAGAAGGAAGATGACAACTTGGAATAGAAATCCCCTCTGTTTTGGAGGAGGAAACGTGCTGTGATGAAAACGAGATGCTGGCTTTGCTGGAGTTTCCCATGATCCGTGTGATTTTCCAGAAAGTCTATATTGAGACCTAACGTGTTCTCAAGCCTCCTAGTAGGTTTAAGGAAGCGTCAGACGATGCCTCTGCCTCGTTCTTCTTTGCCATGGGCCCCCAACCCTGGCTCTCTCTTCCTCACTCTGGTTCCTTACACAGACGTTTCCTGAGCACCAGGTAGGCATGCTGAGTGTGCAGGGACTGGGGACTCGGAGGTGAGTAAGACATTGTCTGATATAAAGATGCTGTGGTATGTTTATACAATGGAATACTACTCAGTCATAAAAAAGAATAAAATAATGCCATTTGCAGCAACATGGATGGGACTAGAGATTGTCATTCTAAGGGCAGTAAACCAGAAAGAGAAAGAAAAATATCGTATGATATCACTCATATTTGGAATCTAAATAAGGACACTATGAACTTACTTACAAAACAGAAACAGACTATTAGACTTAGTAAACAATCTTATGGTTACTGGGGAAAGGGGGTGAGACGGGATAAACTTGGGAGTTTGATACTTACAAATGTTAGCCACTATGTTAGTCACTATATATAAAAATAGATTTTTTTTTAAAAAAAGTTTCTTCTGTCTAGCATAAGGAACTATGCTCAATCTCTTGTAATAACCTTTAATACACAAAAAATTTGAAAACGAATACGTTTGTATATGCAAGACAGAACATTGTGCTCACATCAGAAATTGATACATTGTAATTGGCTGTACTTCAATAAAAGAAAGAGTAAGAATATAGGGAATATTCAAAAGTCACTGTTGATGGAATAAAGGCCTGCCTACTTCAAAAAGAAAAGACACGTGTCTGGTTGCAAACAAAGAGCTGAGTAGGTCTTCTAGGAAAGGGGAAGTCTTGGGTGTACCAAGGGCGTCCAATGACTACAGAGGAGTTGGAAGAAGACGAGATGGTATGAAATGCTCAGGAGCTGGATCTGGGGTCACACATCTCCTCCCACAGTATATTAGTCAAAGTCCCTGGTTATTTAAACTCATGCCAAGCAGATTTGTAGACGCCCTGCGGATAGACACTGTGACTGCTCTTCCATCCCTGTTAACCTGAAACACCTGCTGGGCAGAAAGTAGGTGCTCAGTAAAAACTGCAGAGGTCCGCTGGGCAGTGGGACGTATGCTGGCATCAAACAGACCTCTGGGAAACCCATGCTTGCTTTTTTGAGTGGAGGGGAGTGCGTGCAAGTTTTGCTTTGTGGCAAGTCCGGTCCACCTTCAAAAACAGGCCTTCTTAATTAGGAGGCGGGGATTCTTTCGTCGGAGAACCATTCCGTTCCGTGCCCTCGGCCTGGTTGTCCTCCAACCCCTTAGCTCACTCCTCATATCCCTTTAAATGGAATGTCACCCCCTGCGTCCCTGTCCTGCAGGTCACCGTTTGAGAGACTCAGGGCTGGGCGAGCCCAGGAGGGAAGGCAGACAGCTCTTGCAGTATCACACCTGGGAGTTTCGTCTCTGGGGGCTGTGCCCCGACTCTGATGAGTGAGCCACGCCGAGGAGAGGTTTAAGGGATGACTCTGAGAGCTGATGAAACACCAGAAGGAAGGCGGATCTTCCACAGTGGCTCCAGGGAAACAAACCAGATGAGAGTCATCAGAGGTCCAGGTGGAGCTCAGATTGAAGGGGAACTCTGACACTTAGAATCATTGACCAAAGAAACTGGTGACTCCGTGTGGGGTGGAATTCCCCAAGAAAGGAGAGAAATCGCAGGCGGGACCTGGCTAGCTCTCTCCCACAGGTGCTGACTCATCCCATCATTGCCGCGCTCCCCGCACACCTGACACCTGCCTGGGGCAGATGTCTTGATGAAGCTGCGGGAGATATCTCTGTTTCAATAAGGCTGAAGTACCGGTGGGTGAGGCAGTCAACCTACCAATAAATGGAAAAGTGTTGCCTAAAGGACTTACACTTAAGTGTGTAAACAGCTCTTCGTTGATTTATTTATTTTATTCCAAGCCGCCTTGTTCAGAAGCCTAAGGCGGGCACTGCACAACTCGGAATCAGTTCTTATCAGTGTAACTTGGCATCCCTTGGCCAGTGGCTCAGCCCTTCCCTTTCCTGGTCTCTTCTCCTTGCTCCTCTCTTCCAAATCACCTCCAGAGACATGAAGACGGCTCAGGCTGGTCCTGGACAGGTGCGTCCCCTGAGACATTCCGTCTGGTTCCATCCTTAGGCCTTTGATGGGCCATCACTGTTCACAACTGAGGCTGAAGCTCTGTAGGAGTTCCTGGCTGGGTCAGAACCTGGTGTCCCCACTCTGCTGCCCCCCTTTCCCCCTCCCCAGGCTCTTCTGGAACTACCATAACCTCTCACGTGGCCCTGTACCATCACTTCACCACTGCAGCTGCAAACCCCCAGGTGCACTCACTGATTCCTGTCATCTCCCCGGCCCTTATATATTGAAGATCCTCAGAATCCAGCCTCATCCGCTCTGGTCTCATTCTGTTCGACACACATTTCCCTGGGGGTTACCTGTTTCCAGTAGCCATTTATCCAATAATGTTTTCCAAATTGAAACCTGAATAAAGACTGTCTACTGACCTCAAAGCCAGGCGCCAAATGCCTCTGGTACCCACAGCGCCAAGAGGCATCCACAGTGTATCCCCTGCCCTCCGAGCCTGCTCCCTGCCGCCTGCCATCGTGAACGGAGCCGTCCACTCAGTTGTGCAAGGTCTCGTTTTTCCGGATGACCCTGCCACGTCCCACACACCCCAACAGTCACAGAGCCCTGCAGATCCTGCCTCCTGTATTTCTCCTGAATCTCTCTCATCTTAGGCACTGCCCTCTCCACGAAGCTTTCTCTCCCCCCTCCTACATGGGTGTACCCTTGACTCGACTGGGAGCTGGGTGAGGGCAGGGACTGGGGCTATTCGCCGTTCACCTCTGGCACCCATCACCCACACCTGGGCAGGGACAAAGCCCAAGTGAACACGCACTCGTCCATCGCAGGAGGAAATGAATGAGCGAGTCTGCACTGGAGCTCTCGAGCTGGGGGCTTTCTGCTCCATCTCGGTGAAAAGCCAGAAATCATGGGTGCTGGTCATGGTCTGTTTGCATCAAAAGTCCTACAGGAACAGTTGGCCGTGTTTCCATCCGTGATAGGGGAACGCGGGGCTGGGGCAGAGGGCACAGACGGGAGCTCTACTTCTGGCTCAGTTTGTAAACCGACAAACAATAAAGTCGATTCATTTTTGTAATTGTCACTTGGAGGACAAGAACAACTAAGCAGACACATCAACCACTCGTCCCCTCCCGTGCACACTGCCCTCCCCTACATGGGCACACACGGCACAAACACACATGCACACGGACACACAAGTGTCCCCTAATGAAGAAAAATCAGCCTCGTGATTTGAGTTTGTTCTCTCCCAGCTTCACTTCTTCACGTGGTGATCAAATCGGCACCAACCCCAGGGTCAGGGCAGAGCCTTTAAGTCTTTCCATCTTGAAGACCTCAACTGTGTCAGCACTGCCCTGGGAAGGGGCAGAAGTCTGTCCACCAAAACATCCTTCCGACCATGATGGTCCTTCCTTCCAGGAAGCTGCTGCCGGACTCAGGACTGAGCAGCCGGACTGGGATAATCTTCGACGTGGGACCTGGGACTCTCCGTCCAGGCTGGAAGCATTCTCCCCCCTGTAATTCCTTGGTGTCTCTCCTGAGCGCCTCCTGCGGGGCCACCGTGGGGAGAGATGCTGGGGCGGGAGTGGGTCACGCTCCATCCCTGCCCTCGCCCGAGTCAGACCATCAGCTTCTGGGCACCTGATGCGCAAAGCCTGCAGGGAGAGAGGGGTCAGCTCTGCCCGGGACACAAGGCAGGCCCCCGCGTCCCCGGGCGCAGCAGATTCCCAGGGTTCCTGGGCACCCTGAGAGCACCTTTCAGCCTCACAACAACGAAGCTTGCTCATTTTCCACAGATGCACAGCCTGTCTGTGAGTCCCAGGGCGGCCTTGCTCCTCACCCAAACAGGTGTTTGCAGTGCTTGCAGGAGAGTGATCTTGGCCATTGTCTCCCATCTGCAAAGTGATGATTGACCTGAAGTGAAAAGAAAGTTTCAGACACCCTTTCATGACATCACTGCCGAGCATCCCACACTGATGATTTCAAACACTTAATAACTCCTGGATAAATGCCGCAGAGTGCTGGACGTCTCAGATGGGTCCCAAAAGTTTTCTAGAAGTTCTGAGTGCAGAAAAACCCCTTTCTTCAATTTCTGGGTATTCGCCCCCCAATTTCTGACCCACCTGGCATTGGCCCACACAGGGAACTCTTTCCCTCAGCGAAGTAGGTGCCACACCATGGAGACGGGAACGTCTCCCGTGGGTGCTGTACCGTGATCTCTCAGGGGGAATAAAAGCCCTGCACTCCTGTTCTAGAGCCAGATTCCCCAACAGCAGACGAAGGAGGCACTGGAGAGCGAGGAAACAGGAGCACCCAAAACTGAGAGAAAATTGTTTAAGAAGAAGTTTATACTTGGTATCTGCCTCTAAAATCATCAAAGTAAAGCTCTGGGGATAAATCTGGACTTTCTGACACACCTTACTCTTACTTTATGTATTTATGTTTTTGTTTTTAATTACATATGGGAGCATGGGGAGGAGTCATCCTTATCTTTTTGATGCTCAAGCCTCTAAAGTTCTTCTCCAATCCTTCAACTATCATGTCTCAAAGAGGTGCCAAAGAAGCATTGGAAAGATTCGGGGCGTCCAGGGGTGGGGCGGGAGCTGTGGGATGAGCACAGGGATGGGAAGGGGGCAGCTGGAGGTGGCACCGGCGGGAAAGCAGGTCTGGGGTGGCTTCACAGCTAGCCCGGAGGTAACGGAGCCCAGGGGTTAAGAGTGTGGACACGGGTCAAACCCCAGCTCCATCGCTGGCTAGATGGGTGACGGCGAGCAAGGCACGCCTTCCTCTCCCGCCTGGTAAATTTGTTGGGATGAGCTAATGAGGGTGAAGTGAGGAGAGCAGTGCTCGCCCGCAGGCAGGCTGAGTGGGAGGGGCCCTAAGCAACTCCAGGTCCTGCCTGGGGCTCTGAGTGGACTTTGGAGCCGCCCAAGACCCAGGTGTGACCTGCTGCAGGGATGCCTTCCGCCCTCCCTCCGACGGCTGTTCGGGATCTGCCTTAGTCCTAGGGGTGTAGGGAGCCCTGCCCGTTCTCTTTGCTGCCCCACGCCCCCTCCCCCTGCTCTGTGCCTTGGAGCCTCACCCAGCAGCCACCCCTTGCCCGAGGGCTTCAGGTGGAGCCTGGCCAATGGGAGACACCGGGAGGCTGCGGGGGGGGCAGTGGTTCTCTCTCCCGCTGAAGGCCGGGAGGACCAGCCCTCTCTCCCAGTTCTGACATCACCCTCTTTGCCCCTGCAGGCTTGTGAGGGGTAAAGGCTCCGGCTGCGGCTGGCCACAGGGTGCATCCCTGTCCCCTGCTGTTTCCCTTTGCCTTTGTGAACAGTCCCTTTATCCGACTCCCCTGAGGGCCCCATGTGACTGCAGTGTCCCCTCCTGCTGGGACCCCCCCCCCCACCCTCCCCAGACACATCTCCCTGTCCTCTCCCAGAGCTCCTTGCTATTCAACGGTAAGAACAGAGCACTGGGATCCCAGCAGGGGCTCTGAATCCAAGAGGCGAGGGGAAGCTCAGAGGAGCATGGGAAAGCCTCAGGAGCCAGAAACAGCGGCCCTGTCTCAGCGCCCAGCGCCCAGCGCCCCAGCGGCCGCAGCTCTGCGGGAGCGGGGACTCAGCCACTGGCCCAGAGGCTGACGAGCGGGGAGGGGGCGGCTCCTCCCGGGGCTGCTCTGGGCCTGGGGGTGCCACGGGGGAGCTGGCCTGGGGGAGCACCCCCGGGAATCTGGAGGAGAAGGGCCCTAGGGGTGGGCGAAAGGGAAGAATTTAGGGATATGTGACCCTTAACTTGGGCTGAGAAGTAGAAAGTGACCTATGAGGCAGACCTGGCGTGGTAGCCCCTGAGTACGGGGCACTCTCCTCTGGAAGGGGACAGGTGCCCTTCTTGGGCAGGGCACGTGCTGCACAGAGCACCAAGGGAGGTGTCTGAGGGGGACCAGGACCCAGAGCAGAGCTACAGCTTCTCCCCAAGCTTCAGTCCTCTCCCTGGTCCCCCAGCTCTGCATGGGGTGGAGCTGTCCCACCCTGGGCACTCACCTCCTCCTGTTCACCCTCCCCACTTCTCCTCATCCTCTGCCCCGGCTTCCAGTCGCCCATCTGGCAGCTGCTTCTCCCATTTCCACTCTCACCTCCTCCCTCCCACCCAGCCGTGAGAACTGCATTCCCAGCCACGACCTTTACCTCTCTCCCTGGCAGATCTCCCCAGCCACCCCAACCCTCGCCGCCTGACCCAGGAGCCTCCTCCCGCCGGGCGGCCCCCAGACCCCTGAACAAAAAGCCAGACAAGCAGGCTCCATCCCGTGTGTCAACTCCACCCCCAAAGAGCTCGAGTGATGAGTTAAAAGCCCATGTGCTCAGCTAACCCCGAAGAATGACTCCTTTGCTTCCGCATGCCTGGGAGGATCAGCCCATTATATTGAATGGACTTGGATTCTTCTTACGTGAGCACATAAAGACTGTTATTAAAATGAATGACTGTTACAGTGAAGTGTCCCATTCTTGGTACTTTTTTTTTAAGCTACCCAAAGCAAGTGGTACCAGGACTCCTTGTAAGTTTTTCTGATTATCCATTGACACTGGTCTCCTAAGGAGCTGTTTTAAAAATTTTATTAACCTCATGTGTTCCTTGGGCTGGGAAGGTGCATGAGGCCATGAGCTGCAGCCAGGGAGTGGGGAAGGGGCCCATCCCCTGCCAGGTGATTAGAGAGCACCCTCATAAGCATCTTTATGAAAGAAGAGCAGTGACTTGAGCTTGGCAGCCTGGGATCTAACACCACGCTGCACCTACCTTATTTGCAGGATTAGAAGTCATTAATTCCTAGAATTGTTCTCTGGAGCATAAGTGACAACAGCTGTAGCTATCTGCTCGCTGTCTTTCCACATGGGCTCCCCTGTTCCAGGGACGCATGAACACACACAGTCAAATAGGGTGCCGCCGATTCCGCGCGAGCCGGCACCAAGGCAGAGCCTGCCGCCAACAGACAGTCCCCAGAGCCATCACCTGCAGGCTGAGGAAATGCGCTCAGTCCTGCACCCCATCTCTCCAGCCCATCTCCCTGGCAGGCACAGGCTGGGAGAAGGCCTACAGGAAGGCCTCACCATGTCAAGGTGCCCCCTGCGCATCCCTCTGGCCTCACTGTCTCAGCCTCGTCTCCTCACCTTAAAACAAGGGACTGCACTGATCATCTCGAGGGGTCTTTCAGGCCCTTAAAGCACAAAACAAACTCACAAACAGCTTCTCCTCTGTCAGCTGGACTAAGCTTCACCAAAACCCCGAGCGCCCAGTTGTCAGAGAAGAATTCTAAATTTCTACTAAAACAACATTCCTTAATGACTACATACATTTAAATAACATTGAATAGGCTTCTGATTAGAGAAATTTAAAGAAGAGAACAAAAAATGGCTTATAATCCCAACATCCAGATAACTCCCTAGATACAGATACAGCAGTGGATGGACAGATGGTTGGATGGATGGGAAACAAGGTGCACGTATCTAAGTTTTCCAATAGTACAGAAGGGAATGAAAGGAATGCAAAAGTCTCTCTCCATCCTTCCCCCAGCCTGACTCTTCATCGTCCCCTAAAGCTACACTTTGCTAACAGTTCAGTGTGTATCTCATCAGGAAAACAAAAATTTTTACACTGATAACCAGCATCTATACTAACATATGCTTACTCCAGAGGGAAACAACATATTTGGCTGTCTGCAAAATTTTTCAAACATAGAGAAAATAATGTAACAGACATCCGTGTATGTACCATCTAGATTTAAGATGCTTGCCTTACTTCATTTGCTTCAGATCCAAGAAAGGAAGGAAGGAAGGGAGGAAAAAAAAGGAAGAGAGAGGAGAGGGAGGGAGGGAGGAAGAGGGGAGAGGGAGTTGCATGAATAGAATTATCCTGAGTGTATCTTCCTAGAATTTGCTTTTCTCAACTAACGTATTTATAATCATTCACCAGTGTGGATGCAGACAGATGAAAGATACTCATTTCAACTGCTTCCAGCCTAAGACTAAACCACGGTATCGAGTTCGTCTATCCCTTCACTGATCCTGATAGACAATTATGTTGTTTCCCACTCTGCTTTGGTTTTTGGTTTTTTTCAATCACAAACCAAGTAATAATTGTTAGAGCACTTTCCATATTATCATCTGCATCCTTTTTGGCCATCTGGAGAAGCTTGTGTTGAATGGATATACCATAATTTATTTAACCAGATCCCTGCTGATGATCACTGAGGTTTTAAGGATTTTGTTCTTGCAGGCAGTGATCCAAGGAAGAACTTTGTATTCATTTATTGGATTACATCTTTAAGGAAATTTTCTAACCATAGAAGAGCTGGGTCAAGGGACACAAACATTGAAACTTTTGGTGGCTCTAACAAAAATAGCTTCTGAACAGTTTGCTGCAAATTCTATCTCTATCAACAATGTAAGCAAGAGATTGTTAACCTACAACCTCACCAACACTGTATCTAAGTTTGTCAACCTGATAGATGAAAATGGCTTCACAAATGCCTTCCAAGTCACTCCCAATTTCTTATTTTTATTCCTCATTCATCGGCTGGAGATGAGTTATGATCGTATGTTGTTACTTCAGACATTTGTGGGCACATTATTTTTTGGATCGTGTATTTCAGGAGCGCTTCAAGCCAAGCAAGAATTCAGACCGGAAATGGGATTTTCTCAGCCCACCCAAAACATATCTTTCAGAAAGCTGGGCCCCTGAAATGGTTGACACCAAGTGTCACCAATGCCACATACCTAGGATACGTGTGCATGGAGGATGGATGGATGATAAAAGATGAGCTGGTTGACTGAGAAAACATAGCTTCTTGGGGCTAATGAGACCAGCAATGCAGCCTTAAGAAGCCATTCCCTTAAATCATTTTCAAATCTTTCCAAGGGAGGGTCTAACATCTCCACAAAGTCAGCCGCCAGCAGTCTTGACCCACGAAATTTGATGGTTTGTTCTAGAGGATCTCTAAGGTACCTCCAGTCTCCAAAGCTTTCAAGCAGCCAAAGAATAGTGAGCTGTCTATGCGTTCCCCATGGTCTGGGAAGGTGAGGACCCAACCGTGTACTTCTAGGGGAAGCAGTGGCTGAACGTTGGACCACGGAGCGGAGCCCTGTAGGAGTACCAACCTGGAAGGGCTGGAAAAGAGAATTCGTCAACTGCATCTTCCAATTCTGAACTGATGCAAGCAAACCAAAAAACGCAGCTACTAGTAGCCATTCTACCAGGGATGACCAGTTGGAACCGGGGAGGTGAGAAGTCCATCTCAGAAGGGAGAAGTATTTTACCTTCAACAGTGTTCAGACATGCAAGGGCACCGGGATGGCGTTGACTTGGTTTTCTGGACTGTTCTTCAAGTCCCTATAGAGAATGCATCCCTTATTGGCTGTACCAGGTGGACTTCCCTGCTCTGGCCACTGCACTCCATCCAGTGCTCTATAATGGTCCATCTATTTGGTCATTGGTCATTTTCTGCATCTTGACTCTGTGATGGGCTCTAAAGATGTGGCATCTTCCCACGGGGAGCTCTTCTAAGGGAGACAATAACAGCAGTGATGTCACGGAGGATGGGGGACTTGGTTTGGCTTTGTAGGAAGTGTTGTGGTCCATTTAGAGACTTCCCAGAAAAAAAAAGGGCATTTGAGACAGATCTGCCATTGAAGTAGACATTTTCTAGGCAGAGATACAAGAGAAGGAAGTTTTGGAGAGAAAGAAGACTTCGAGTAAATGTTCAAACTAGACGGCACAGGTGTTTATCATGTTTGGGAAAGAACTAGTTGTCTCTGTTACTGTTAAGTGTGGGATGAACACCAGGAGAGATTCAGAGATGCTGGGAATGATGAACATCCATGGATACCTTTCCAAGAAAGGGCCATCATGATACCAGGACAGCCAGAAACCATGAGTCACTGGCAGAGGGACCCGGAAGCAGCAGGGGCAATGCGGGAGAAGTCTGGGAGGATGGGCAGGAGATGCCCAGGGCTGGGAGAAGGGGAGCTGGACACTGGCCATCCCAGAGCTCCCCCTGCTGGTGGATCTGAGCCCGCACCTGCCAGCCCACCTGGCTCAGAGCTGCGGGGGGCCTCTGCAGGGCCACGGACACAGGTTGGAGGGGAGAAGCCCTACAAGGTCCATGACCTGGCACCTTGGCTCCTTCTCTTGCCACCCTCCCCTCGATTGCAATGGCCCAGCTGCATTAGTCTTTCTGTTCCTCAAAATGTCATGCTGGCTCCTGCTTCAAGGCCTCTGCATTGGCGGTTCCTGTGCCCCCATGTCCCCTCCCCAGACTCTTGCATGGCTGGCTCCCTCCCATCACTCAGATCTTGGCCCAACTGTCACTTTCCACAGAGATTTTTCTCGACAACCCTACATAAAGAGCTCCCTCCACCCACCATCACCGTTACTGTCACATGGTCCTGATTTATCCCATTGCCTGCAATGATCCTATTTTTTCATGTCAATTCACTGAACAGTGCTAACTGAGCACATACAGAGTGCTCGGCGCTCTTCTGGTGCTGCGGATATGGCTTGACCATAGCCTGACGAATCACTGTCCTCAGAGAGCTTCCATTCCACTGGTGAACCCAGATAAATACAAATGTTATAATATTCTGTAGTGCTGAGTGCTATGAAGAAATAATTCAGGGTGAGGAGATTAATTTATCCGGGAGGCTGCTGTTGTATTTAGATGATTCAGAGAAAATGTCTCCCGGAAGGTGACTTTACGGCAGGGATGTGGATGAGCCAAGGAAGCAAGCCAGGCAAGTAGCTGGGAAGAGCGTTCCAGGCAGAGGGCAGAGCCAGTGCAATGGCCCTGAGGCAGGAGAGTCCAAAGAACAGCAAATGCCACGAGGGTTTCACAAGTGAGGAGAAGGGAAGGAGCTGAGGTCGGGGCCTCACAGCCCCTGGGGAGGATCTTGGACTGAATTCCTGGTGTGATGAGAAGCTTACAGGGGTTGCGTTGGGGATCTCTACTCCACCGGAATGCAAGTTCCCTGAGGTGCCGTGTCACCAGACCCGTCTGCCCTGCACCCCCTGTATCCCTGCACCCCCTGTATCCCCACGTCCCCTGTGTCCCCACATCCCCAGCCCACACAGTGACTGACCTGCAGTAAATGTCACACAAATCTCCATGGAAGTAATCGATTCATCCGTACAGCATCCCTCCACTCCCCTGAAAACCCACACTAGTCGAATGTTGACGTTACAATTTGAACATTCAAATTATATTTTGACCTGTTGGACCAAATCCTTCTTCTCTTGTGGCCAATTCGATTGCCGTCCAAGAAGCCAGTGTCTTCACAGGTCTCGAGCAGCGGGGAGAGGGACTCGGCTGCTCATTTTGACCGGGTCAGATTTTTTTTGTGCAAAGGTCAGGGGAGAGAGCGTACACACAAGATAGATGCCAAATCAAGGTTTCAAATGCAGCTCTGGCAGCACCAGCCTGTTCGGCAGTCCTCGAAACCTCACTTCCGTTCACTCAACACAGGAAAAAAATGGCACTGTGTCCTGCAATGGGGACACTGTCCTGTCTTCCTTAAAGAAGAGCCCCCCTGCCAGGTCTCCCACCAGGAAAGGGAAAGGGGGGTCATCTAGAGGTTTCTGATATTAGATCCCACAAATGTCACCCCCACTGCAGGCACCTAAATGCCATTGAGTTCTCAGTAAACATGCGAGCAAATGGCCTTTGCTACAAGCCTCGAGTCCCCGCCAGCATTATAAATGTAGCACTTAACTGGATGTTTTAAAAGGGGGAGTAGGAAAAAAAAAAAAAGGGAACACAACAGCATTTTTCCAACCAATCAAAATCAAATTATACCTGAGCAACATAATTGGAGTTTAATGAGTAGTTTTATGTTTTGCTAATCAAATCACCATATTGATGGGGCTTATCAGCAGAAATACAATGTTAATTACTAAGGAATGATAAAAAATTAATGCAACTCTAAACGCAACAGCCCACATTACACACGGAAAGGCCCGTGTGGACGGTCGAGAGGCTGGTCATTTTTCCTTTTAATGAGTCCTGTAGCTGCCAGGCATGGGAGCTCTGGCTGGGCAACGTTTATTTGCCATTTTCAATTAAACATGGTTCAGGGGCAGGATTTCATCGGTGGGTGCTGATGGGAAGCATTTGGAAGTGAGCGACCCATCCCTGGGCTCTCACGTGGGGGGAATAGAGCCAGAGGGTGTTCAAAGCGCACCAGATCCCTGCTCGCCGGTCTTCAGGGTGTTAGAGCGTCTGTCCGTTGAAAGTGAGAACAAGCCGACATCCAAAAAATAAATCAAATAAACAGATTCAGGGGATGGGGAGGGATAAATTGGGAGTTCAGGATTTGCAGATACTAACTACTGTGTTTAAAATAGATAAACAACAAGGTCTACTGTATAGCACAGGAAACTCTATTCAGTACTTTATAATAGCCTGTAATGAAAAAGAACGTGAAAAGGAATATATGCATGTATATGCGTGACTGAAACATTATGCTGGGCACCTGACACACTGTGAACCGACTGACTGCACGTCCATAAAAATAAATACGTATATAAAAGTCCGTTGCCTTCACATTCTCCATCCGAAGGAGACCTGGAAGAGGGTTTCTTCCAAAGCGTCAATCAATTAGGAATGACTAAACTGGGGGCCTGGCGTTGCTCAGGAATTTTTTTAAAGAAATGTGTTTGGGATTTCACAGGACAAACTAAGAGAGTAACCCGGCACCCCCCTCACCCTGCTTCTTCTGGGGCAGCCGAAAACACCGTCCTGGAATGTCACAACTGGGCTTTTCTCCTGTTCCCTGCCGAGCCCCCACGATACGTGTTTCCCTTCCAGGAGCTGATGGGGGAACAGCATCACCAACGTGAGAAGAAAAGTTAAACAAATAAATAAAGCAAAGTGAAGTTTCTCCTAAACGCTGAGACATATTTTTCTCTCATTTTCTACGAAAGTGGTTTATGATGTCAAAAACAATATGTGATCCAGATGTCCTTCTCTGCTCATGGACTCAAGTTCTCCCACTCACACACGGCATCACGAACAAGCCAGACACAGCCAGGCCTCTCCTTCTGAACACGAGATCTCAGGACCAGAAGGGACCTCGGAGGTCACCCGGCCCACCCCTCCATCCTGGCGACCAGGGATGGCCCTTGGAAGCAACCACACGCTTGTGCAAAGGCTTCAGGTCCATGGCCACTGGTTGATTTAAATCTCACAACTCCACGAGGTGGGTCTCTTGTCCCTATTTTAGCGTTGAGGAAACTGAGGCCCCCAAAGTTAGGTGACTCACCTGAGGTTACAGAGCTGGTAAGGGGCAGAGTCAGAATTTCAACCCCAGCTGCCAGGCTCCAGTGGAGAGAAAGTCTCTCCTTTGATGCTGTCCCAGGATTTAGGGTGACTTACAAAATAAAGCCCGCACTCAGCCCCACACGGGAGACCCTCCACTATGTGACCGACCAGCCGTTCCCGCCCTCCGTCCTTCTGCCCACCCTGATATATGCCCGGCTCCCATCCGCAAGTTTCCTTGACAGATACAACACACACTCGTGGTTCTCCCACCCCATGGCTCTGCTTCCACTGTTCTCTCTCCTTGGAACACCTTTTTCAGTGTCTCTATACCAAGCTCCACCCGTCCTTCCTGGACCAGATCATGCCACCTCCTCCAAGAAGCTTGCCTAGGTTCCCCTGGCCAAAAGTCAGATCTCACCCCTCCATAGTCTCAAAGCTGCCCGATGGTAATTCATTCATTAGTTGTATAATTAATTGTTCAATGACTGTTCCTTTTCCATGTTTGCACATTCCAGGAAGCCAGGGACCTAGCACAATGTTGGACACATAGTAGGCACTCAAAACAGCTGTGTAGAATGAGCAAATAAACCAATGAATGAGTGAATGAATGAATGAATCACTTATTGGATCTCTCTTATGTGCCAAGCTCTGTGCCAAGCAAGTTACATCCACGGTACATACTTCAGAGGGCTGTGGTGGATGAAATGAGATAAAGAAAATAAAACACAGGCCTTGGAGGCACGATACACAGTAGATGCCTAATAATTTTTAACCTATTTGGCTATCACCATCATTTCTATTGTATTAGCATCCTATTACCGCAGTTAAACACTTACGACAACACTTTTGTACTGTGAATTTTATCTCCATTATGCAGATGAGGCAATCGAGGCTCAGAGAGGTTGAGCAGCTTTTCTAATGCCACACAGCTGGCAAGTGATGGACCTGGGATCTGAGCAGGAATTCAAACCCAGGTTCGTCTAACACCTGCAAAGCTGCACCCTTTGCTATCACACTATTTCACTCCCCAGAGTTGCCGTGGGTGTGGAATCACATTATTGAGGTGGCTCTGAGGCACAAGATCATGCAGTCCCCCATTAGCTTTAGACTAACTACTCAAGAAGTCATTTTTAGGTCAGTACTCCTTGGGAGGGAGAAGGGTCTTCCACAGGGACAGTCTGGGGCAGAGGTGGCTTCTGTAGCCACAGAGCGTTTTGCCCTTTGACCTTGCCCACTTGTCCTCATCCAGCTGAGCTCCCAGGAGCTCATCATTACTGTGGACAGCAATCCAGATGCAGCTGCTCTGAGGATGATGACGTCAGAGAGGATGAAAGGACTAGAAGAGACGGCCGGAATCAGTGTCCCTCTGATTTCACGTGTGCGGAAATTGAGACCCAAAGACAGCTAGCAAACGCGTCAGGGCGCCAGACCAGAACTCCATCTCCTGCCTTCTAGTCCAGGGCCTTTTCTACCACACACGTCATGGACATGTTCTCCAAATATATGGCTCCTTATCTGTTTTTTTTATTGACATATAGCTGATTCACAATGTTGTGTTAATTTCAGGTGTACAGCAAAGTGATATAAATGTGTGGGTATATGTATATATGTATTTTTTCAGGTTCTTTTCCATTACAGGTTTATTACAGGATATCGAATATAGTTCCCTGTGCTATACAGTAGGACCTTGTTGTTTATCTGTTTTCTATATAGTAGTGTGTATCTGTTAATCCCAAACTCCTAATTTATCCCTCCCTCCCCTCCCTTTCCCCTTTGGTAACCATAAATTTGTTTTCCTATGTGAGTCTATTTCTGTTTTGTAAAAAGTTCATTTGTGCCATTTTCTTAGATTCCACATATAAGTGATATCATATGATGTTAGTTTTTGTCTGACTTACTTCACTTAGTATGGTCATCTCTAGGTCCATCCATATTGCTGCAAATGGCATTATTTTATTCTTTTTTATGCCTAAGTAGTATTCCACTGTATACATATACCACAGCTTTATCCAGTCATCTGCTGATAGACATTTAGGTGGCTTCCATGTCTTCGCTATTGTATATAGTGCTGTTGTGAGCATTGGGGTGCATGCATCTTTTCAAATTAGAGTTCTCGTTTTTGCATGGCTCTTTTTTTTTGCCACGAAATATAATTCCTTGGAGGCAAGGACAAGAACATGGTCTGGTCCAAAGTTAGCATTTTCTCGCCATCTGTCCTTCCTAGACTCTGTCCAGTGGAGCCCACCCGGACACCTAAGGCCATCCAGCACTGTGGACGGAAGCTCAGCAGAGAGGTGGCTGCAGCGGAGGATGTAGGGCCCCTAGAGGAAGCAGAGCTGAGATGGAAAGAGCCCGTATTTCTGGTTTGCTCCATGAAAGGCTGCCCAGCACACATGCCCTAGGACTTTACTTAAGTCAGAAATAGACTTCTGCTGTGCTGAGCCACCAAGATTTTGGAGTTTATCTGTTGCAGTTGCTACTGCCCCCCTAAATAATACAATAGGAAGATAAATACTCTGTACTGACCATTCAGCACCTCACTAGACACTTTATATACATTATCTCATGAGGTCATCTGGTCAACCTTGCAATGTAGTTTTTGTTCTTCCATCTTATAGCTTAGAGAATCAGGGTTCTACGAGGTTAAATAACCTGCCCTCATGGGGATATAGCTCTGTGGTAGAGCATTTGATTGCACATAACCTGCCCTCATATGACTATTAAGAAATGGAGGCAGGATTAGAGTCAGGCCTGTCTGACTCCAAAGCCAGTGAGATCTCTGAAAAGAACACGATGCGTGCCAAGTAGGGGACAAAGAAAAGGTGCTTTGGAACATCAAAGTCAAACAGCTCACATTTGATCAGGAAGATCAGTCAATGTTCCAGGAGTCGGGAGACTTTGAGATGGTCTTTGAAGGATGGACAGAATTGAAACCAATTAAAGTGAGCGATGTGTCTCCAGCAGAGGAAGCAGCCTGAGCACACGGAGACAATTTGAAAACTGTAGGACCCAGGTGGAGGAGAGACATGGGAGCGTGAGGGAGGCCGTAGGAGATAAGGAGGTACAAGGCTAGAGGGTTTAAATCAGAGAGGATCGTGGACGCCGTGGACGCTCGTGACATGAAGGAACTTGCACTTTCAACACTACAGGTTTCTGAGTAGAAGATTTATATCATCACAGCTGTACCTCTGAAGCCCAATTTAGCGTCACCTTATGTAAATACAAACACTCTTTTCTTGTGCTTATATTGGAGAAAATCATAGCACATAGTTTTCTTCCTTATAGTTGGAGAGATTTACCAGAGGCAATTTCAGTAAGGGCGGACGGAGCGCCTTTGTAAAGAGCATTGAAGAATCTGTTTCATTCCCTGATAATTGTGTGGCCCCGCGATTTGCTGGTAGCAAAGCCACACCTGCGACCTAAGTGTGTGCCCATGAGTCTCCGTGTGTGACATGGATAGGAATCCAGGCGCAGCCTGCAGAGAAAGGAGCGCACACAGGACGGATGGTGATGGCGAGGTCTCCAGAAATGCTCTTTTCCATTTCACATGACGAGCAGTCGTCAGGTCCCTGCCATCTCTTCAGACACATGGAAGATTTCCTTTTCATAAACAAAAGCTCTGTTTGCTCACCCCACAGTTTCAAGGCCTGAGAAGCAATGAGGCCAGCAAATCAGAAAAAAATCACGAAGGGGAGTGGCAGATGTCTGCTGCAGTCTAAGATCTGCTCAGGTCCACAGACACACGTGGGCCCTGGAGACGGCCACCCACTGTCCCCCACCTAAGGGAGACAAGAGGGGGAGGTAGGCATACCTGCAGACAGTTACAACAGGGAGAGATCACGGCTGTGGCAGACCCTGCTTTGGGTCTCACAGAGGCAATGATGGAGGTGTGTTAACCCAACATGTGGGTAGACGTCTTTGAGGCATCTGCAAATGCCTGTGACCCAGTTGCTCCGCCCTCCCTGCTTGCCTCTCCCAGCTCCTCCACTCGAATCCAGCCCCCGAGCAGAGAGAAGGGGCTGGGACTGGACTCCGGAAGGCTTGTGACACAGTGAAAGGAAGACAAGCTTTGGACCCAGATGCCTGGGTTTGAATCCTGGTTTGGTTGCCCCACAGCTCCCTAGACTTTGACTCGGTGATTCACTCTTAGAACACTAGAAAATATTGGGAGAAATAAAGGTGAGTGATCATTTATCAAGTATCCGGCACACAAAAGGGACTTGGTGAGTGATGGCTTTCATCAGCTGGGGTTCTTGTCCTTCAGTAAAACTTTTCGTGTTTTCGTGGCGTTGCTGAGATCCATGTGGCTTCGGGTAGGTGTTTCAGGAAGCCGAGAACCCTGGTCCGTCTGTGAACTGTCTTGATAATTTGGACCCAAGACTAAGCAATGAGATCACTTCAAGTCCAGAATTGGCAACTGACCCATCAGCACTTCCCCGCTGCTTTGTACCAGCTGAAAATCTGGTAAGAAACCATCGATGCATCATCAAGGAAAATGATCAACAGGACAGAAATTGAGACAGAGTCATGAGTGCAACTCGGAGACCCCCAGGTGGTGACATCAGTCTGATGGTTGATTCCTTCCAGGTACGATTGTTGAGTTAACAACAATCCCTAACACCCACTGGAATTTTGCTCCCATATCCTCGTCTTGTCTGCCAGGATATCCTGAGAGACCTGGTTAAACTCATCAAGGACTCCCACATCGGTGTGATGGTGGCGGCGACACTCCCTGATAAGCCAGGCCATTGGGGCCCAAGAGAAAGACATGGGACTTTGCCCAGCAGGGGCCCGTGCAGTGTTATAATTACAGGCCACACTTGGAACCAGCTTGCAAGCAATTTGAATCGTGAGTCCACCATTCACCACGTGGTATAACCTTGGGAATGTTCCAGAAGCTTTCTGAGCCCCCAGTTTCCTCCTCAAAAAAATGGGAACAAGCCCAATTCAGGGGCTTACAGAGAAGGTTGAATGAAACACAGGCAGCCCCAGGCCTGGCCCTTGACAGTCAAACAGGAGTCCCATGGTTCCATGCCCGAGAGTCTCTGGCCAAGAACTTGAATGGGTGGATAATGCCTTTGCCCTTCTAGGCCAAGTCCACCAGCTTGTCTGCTACAGCACATCTCAGAGGACAAGCAAAATGGCACTTGTCCTAGAGACATCTCAGCACATGGCTTCCCACATCCCCTCCACTTTTTGGCAAGACATTCCTGCTTCCTTCCCACCCCCTTTAGGATGACATTGGCAGTGGGGCGTCAGGACCTCACCCATCAGCATATCGGAGACCTGGGGTGACTCCAGAGTCCCCACTCTCTCTCGAGGGGTTCCTTTCTGCATTAACGAAGGGGTGTTGGGGCTTCATCTGAATATTCCAGCCATTAATCCTGGGCACTAGCTGCACGGCTGTTCCAGCCCTTTGGGTGTTTTGAATACATTTTAAGGATCATTGCAAATTTGATTGCCATCAATAAAATTGCAAACAATATAATTATATTTGTTTGCTTATGTCTAAACAGGTGCACACGTGTGAAATGTGAGTATGCTAATAAAAGCAAGCACGCACACAGCTACACATTTGTGCTTCGGGATGTATAGCGCTTCGTACAGACACCGCACACAAACGCACTTATATAACTTGCAAAAATAATCTACTTCTTCTTCTAGGCTCTACCAGAAAAAAAAAAAAATCAAATCTAAGCACGGAGGAACTGAGAAAACTACATGTATCATTCACCTGATTTCAATTGTGCCTCCCTTTGAACCTCAGCCAAATCATTTTGTACATTAAAAATTGGTCAGGGATGATAAGATTCCATTTTCATGGTTGGTAATGCAGAACCAGGGAAAGAATACAATTACAGACCCCTGAGTAAACTCTGCGAATGTCAACTTGATGTAAATGATCAAGTGTCGACAAAGGGGCCGGGGAGGGAGGGCTCGGAGAGGAAGAGAGAGCCCAGCTCCAACCGAGAGCAGGAGACGGACAGACGGAAAGAGCGGGAGTGGGTAGCGTCCCCGTCAGACCTTCACGGAGCTGAAACACAGAGCCCCTGGGGGCCCAGCGCTCTCAGCCTCGTGCCTGGACCGGTCTTGAGTGTGCCAGGGTTGATCAGCTAAATGGTCTTACTCATTCCCCAAACATTTACCAAGCAACCACCTCGACCAATAAATACCAAACAGTGGGAGGGAAAATAGGGTTGACCTCAGGCAGCTCAGATCAGTCTTGTAGGATTTCCTACAGGGATGGGATTGGGAGAAGCCCAAACAGAGACACTCCACTGGCACCTGAGGCCCTCCTGCAGACGGACACACAAAGGTCCTTCTGAGAGAGGAGAAGCGCAATCAGCTCATCAACCCTTCCTCCCGCCACGTGGGTCAGGAGAAAGACAATGCAAAGTACACGGGAAGGGACAAGGTAGCCCCCACCGCTGCAAGGCTGCCCCTAGTGGGACATCGTGTCTCGGGGCGAACGGGAAACAGCCAAGAGATGAAGGGTCTCAAGACCACATATCCCAAGAAATTCTGGAAAGAACGGAGACTGTTTCTCTTGAGAAGTGAAGTCTCGGGCCTGACGTCTATTATCAAAAACTTGAAGGACTGCTGAGTTGGGACAGGGAGAACTAAGCTGTGAGAGAGTTTTGAGCATCAGACTCAGGGCCAGAGGATGGAAATGGCCAGAACAGATTTCTGTGCATTGCGCCCAACATGAAACCGAGCTGCTTTGTAAGGTAATGAGCTCCCTGTCACTCTAGGTATGACAGAAGTTTGGACAAACACTTGTGGGGAACATTTCTGCAATGGAAGGGGGTTACTGACAGGATGACATGGAGAGGGGCTTAAAAGTGGAGACCACTAGTTAGAATTTGGGGCAGTATTAGGTTTGGAGAAGGAGAAGAGGGAGAGGAGAGATCCTGAAGTCACAACCGGCCCCCCGTGTCTCTGACATTTGTTCTCCAGGTCCCAATCTCTCACACCCTGCACATCTGTGAAACAGAGCCACACAGTGAAACCCATCCGGCCTCTCATCTTAGACTCCTTCTCCATCACTTTCCCCTAATTGACATGCACATTCACTCTCTGATTCAACAGAACTGGGTACCAGAACGGAAAACACATCCTCTAGGCTCTGAAGATATGAAGGTGCACAAAACACTGGCAGTCTCTAGCATTTGCTTGATCTGTTGGTGCTGGACATGGAAGTGGTCGTGCACGAACCCAAGTGTCAGCCAGGAGATCAAGATGGCAGGTGTTCACCCAGAAACTCATCAGTGCTCATGAGGGATATTAGACGGCATGTGGTATCTGGTGCACAGCCAAACGTAGCCTTCACTAAACTAAAGGCAAAACTCAAACCTTCAGGCCTTCCTTCCACCTCGCTTGTCATGGGATGCTGGCTGTTGTGATGAAGAGAGGGAGGGTGGCAGAAAGAAGTAGCCGGGGCCTGAAATGGCAACAGGTCCATAAGGTCTAACCCTATGAAAGGCACTGTCCACACGTGTGCCTTGAGCCAGGCTTGGGAACTCACACTGCTGCCCCCGTGTGCTGGACCATCAGTTCAAGGTGTTGAGCTTCCAGACGCCATATTAGTTTCTGTCTTCTCTCTGTCGCCTTGGGAAGTCAGGGAGCTGGAGGTGGTTTTCCACTTTAGATTCTTTGTCTCTGGCTGTGCCTTGCATTTCCCTTTTCCTGCTTCTGGCCTCTTCAACTGCTTCTCCTTTGACTCCAGAAATGCAGAGTCCCCAGCCGGCCACTCCCCAACTGCATCTCTGAGGGTGGCTCATCAAGACAAATGAACTACCGTGTGGTTCCGTGCATGGACACCCAGACCATCTCCCACCAACAGGAGATTCAGAAGAGTCTTCTTGTGCTTCTGCCTTTCCCTGGACTCTCTGGCTTGGCTGCAAGGAGTGTTTGCTCAACCAGTGGCCCAGGACGTGACGAGTTGCGAGGTGAGCAGGAGGCTGGAAAGGGAGGTCCCCAGATTAAAACATCAGGGGATCTTCCAGATCGGGTTTGAAGAATAAGGTATGTTGAACAAAGTCACTTGTGAAGTCCCCCATCTTACTAAAGGGACTTCAAATCACATCCACCACCTCATTATTTTTCCATCTCCCTAAAGTCTCCTGTAACACTTGGGCAGTTGACTTGCTAAGTAAGTGCTTGCCGAACAGAATTGAAATATGATTCTGTGTCTTTCCCACTGTTGCTTCAGGACTGTCTCATCCTAAACTGTTTCTCTATCACTTTCCCCTGGTCGGCATGTGCATTCACTCTCTGATTCAGCAGAACTGGGTACCAGAACAGAAAGCACATCCTCTAGGCTCTGAAGATGAGAAGGTGCAGAAAACACTGGCCATCTTTGATGGAGCTATCTGAAAAATAGAGATTTCCCAACCCTCTCTCCCCAGAACCAGTCGGCCTCATCCCCAAGGGAGTCCTGAGTAGTTCCATGAACATCAAGGTCCGTGAGGCAGGTCTGGGAGCTAAACATGCAAACAGAGCACGGAATGATGAAGACGGGAGGAAAGCTGACCAGGGATGGGGCCCATTGAGGGCGGAGAAATGTGTCCTTGGAGGGACCCAAAAGAACAAGCATTTTCCAGGAGAAAGAACACATCCCCCCTACCATTCCATCATCATTCAAAAGCGGAGAGCAAGACTGATTTTTCCAATTTATTTTAGAATTATCAACCGAACTGATTAAAGCAGCTATCAACTTCGGTTGTTCTTTATATGTCGTCCTCATTTCACATTTCCAATGTTTTTTCGCGTGCAGGCTGCATAAATTATTGAAACATTATTTTATTTATCCATCCCCCTGTGACAGAAATAGGTTTTTCTGAAAGCAGATCTTTCCCTAATCAGTTTTGTTTTTCTTGGTTTTGCTTCCAAATAGCTCCATGAATTTTAGGCTGACAGATGTGTTGCACTGGTTTGCTTCTTTAGGCTGAACCAAGCCACGGTGGGAAGATAAAGAAAGTGGCTCTGGATTCCAGAGTCCCTGGAAATATATTCTTGGAGCCTGGCAAATAAGAGACTTCCAAAATTGGGCCATGCAGCATTCAAGAAGGAGATGGTACCATGGAGTGATGTGCTGTGAATGGTGGCCTTGGCTTCATCAGGGTTTAACCTTTGAATTAAAGACCTCCACTTTCGGACGGTGGGTCCTGCCTGATGGGAGGCTGGGAAGGAACCAGATCCCAAGGTGACCACAGATGGCTGTGGGCTTGTATCTTGAATTCATCACCACGCACATCAAAACGATTTCTGGGGAGTCATTGGAGAAGGGCCAGTTGACAGCTAGGCATATGTAAAGCATGGGGTGTGTTGCATCTTCTTAGGAAGATGTCTTCGATTTGGAGTGTCTGGGAGATGCAGAGCGACATGCTTTGCCAAGAGAGGAAACGTGCTGATGTAAAACCCAGATGTGCCAAAGAACATCTGATGAGGCTCTGTGTGGTTTGCAAGACAATGCCCCACCTCCGTGGGCTGGCACTCGGGGTTCTTCATGGTCTGGGTCCCGGGGACGCCCCCAGCCCCTCTCCCTCCACTGCCCACCACCTGTCTCTTGTCGAAGGAAACCATGTGTTCCTTCCCGTGAGTTCTCAGCACGATGACCCATAGCTCCTTCTGCTCTCGCCCCTTTGCATGTTTCCACCCAGCCCCCTTCTGGGCCTGGAACAATCCTCCAGTGCGCCCTCTCTATGACAATTATTTTTTACTTCCTCAAGTTCCTGACTCAGACCCGTGATGACAACAGTGATGATGGTGGTGATGGCTAACGGTGGCTGAGCGTGTGCCAGATGACAGACGGTGCTCTAAGGATGTTACATCTTATGTCATCGTCACAACTCTAATACAGGGGTGACCGTAAGACTATATTATTTTTATTATATAATCCCCATTTTAGAGATGAGGAAACCGAGGCTAGAGAGTTTATGAAACTTATCCAAGTTCCCAAAAGCTCTTTAGTAATGATAATAACAGCAACAAAATAACTATTTATTAAGCACAGAATGTCCCAGAATGTACATTGTCTCATTAAATCTTCAAATCAAATGCTATTATAGCTCTATTATTAAATGCATTAAAACAGGGAAAGCTACGAGAAAAAAAAAATGTACGTCTACAAAACCAACAGCAAATTAGCTGTAATTATTAGCATTTTGCAGCAAGGAAACTGAGACTTAAAAGAAGCGAAGTCACTCACCCTCAGTCCCACACCTGCCCGTGCGTGTGGAGGAGGCGTCTCCAGCCCGGGCCCCTGGCTCTGGAGCCCTCCGTGTCGCCGCCGTGGGGCTCTGCCTCTCCGGGAGGATGCGGCCACGTGGCCAGTACCCTGCACGAGCCTACGAACAAAGGAGGGAGGCGCGCGTGAACAGGTGGCCGAGGAAGCTCCCAAGGCAGAAAAACACACCTCCTCAGGGCGCTCTGGAGAAGGCGTCATTCTTCTGAACTTTGAAATGTACATTTCCCCTCATACCTTAAGGAATAGAAAACACAGGCTGTTAGGAGTGTGGCTGCCTGTTTGTTCTCCTTTTAAAGAAATGGCTAGAAATGAAATGACTTGTCAGTAGCTGGGGCTCCCTCACCTGCACCTGCACGCGGCTCCTGGGAGAGGGTGCGGACAGAAGGGGGCGCGAGTGCTTCCCTGGGCGTCGCTACCACTTGCCGCTCCCAGGCCTGACTTGCCTTGAGACCACAGGTTTGCTTCTGGGATCTCCCCCCAGGACCTGGGCTCGGGTCCCTGCCCAAGTCAAGGTCAAACACTGGCCCTGCCAAGTCTGTTCGACTGACAGAGCTACAGCTGGGATCTGGGGGCGGCCCCATTCACGGGGCTCCCTCCACATGGACCTAAAAGAGTTTGGGGTTGTGGGCTTAGCTCTTTGAGAACCCCAGAGAACCACACGGATGGAATCTGGGATACAGGTCAGTGCCTCAGGGCACCGCCTGCGGGGGCCATTCCTGATGGTTCCTCCTTTGTAACTGCTGTCAGTGGTCAGCTACCACCCACAGGAACAGTCTGTCCACTGTAAGACTCGTTCCCATCCCAGAAGCTATAAAGGAGGAGAAGGACCCATTTTATAATCAAAGAGTGGTGGTAAGTGTCTTTGCATATGCTATTCCCTCTTCTTGGAATGCTTTTCCTAGACTGCTCCCCTCCCCTCCCATAAACTCCTGCTCAGACCTCACTCAGGCAGCCTAAGACAGTCTTTCTGAACGGGACCTAGTCCGAGGGTCAGGTTTCCTTTAAAGCAGACCCCTTGACAAGGATTCCGACCTGGGTCACGTGACTCACTGGGACAGAGAGCTCTTCAGGAAGGATCCGTAAAGGAGGGAGGGAGGGCAGCAGGACAGGGCAGGAGGGAGCTAAGAGGATGCTGCCTCAGTCAAGCCTGGTCCTGACCTGCCCCATGGGTCGGGTGGGGGCTCTGGAAGGTAAACACACCCATAGAGTTGCTCCCCGACCCCTCACCCCAGAAGCAAGGAGGCTGTCTTTATCAGCCCTGAATCAGTCATTCACCAGCTGTCTGCTGCTCCAGGCCGAATGGGGATCCACAGGCCAAGGGCAGTTCTCTGGAGAAGAGGGGCAGCTTGGAGCTGCTAGCAGCTGGGTACCAACAGCATCCTCTGCAGACCCTCCCCCAGGCATCTTCCGCACGGCACCATCATGAGGTTTACAATCACCTACTGTGCTCCAACTCACCTTCTGTTCTATTCGCTGTTCCTCTTGACCCTCACAGCAACCCTGAACGAAAGCAAAGTCCTCGTTGAGCCAAAGCATCACTTGAGGCTCAGAGAGATCATGGGACTTGCTCACAAGAAACATGGGTTCGCAATGGACTCAGTTAGCAGCAAGTGTGTCTTTGAACCCGGTTTCTTCAGATTCTGAGCTCTATGAGCTGTATTCCTGGCCTCATGCCATTAGGACAGTTACCACGTCACACTGTGTTTTTTTGTACAACCCTTTCCCCACTGAACTATGACCCCTTTATGAGTAAAAACTGTCCTCCTCCTCTTCCCCCTCCCAGTTTCTTTTACTTTTATGTTTATTTCCATTGCCACCGTTTACTGAGTGTACCCCCACGCCTGGCCCTTGCTGGCCCCTGTAGATGGGATTCTTGGTCCTGCTGTCCCCTGCGAGGATGCTTTACAGCCACTCATTGCCCCTGCAAGATACGCACACCCATAAAGTTCCCCTTCCCCCACCCCAGAAGCAAGCAGGCTGCGTGGAGTTTTCCCGCCCCCACTGGCATCAGGCTTGGCCACATGACTTGCTTTGGCCACTGGAACGTGAGCAGATAGTTGCTCTGAGAAGAAAGATACACAGTACCACCAAGGAGCAACATAGGAAGACCTAACCCAGTCCAGGCATCAGGGAAGGCACCACTGGAAGGCACCCTTGAGGCCACGATCGGAAGGCATCAGCTCTAACGAAGTGGAAAAAAAATAAAAGGATACCACTGCATGTGCAAAGTCCCTGTGGTGGAAGAAAGCATGCTGTTGTCAAAGATTTAAAATAAAGCCAATGACTGGAGGAGTGCAGACAACATGGAAAGCACTGTATAAGCAGAGGCTGGACACTCAACTGGGGCTAGAACTGCAAAGCCTTGTAGGTCCTCTTAAGGACTCAGGTCTTGCTTTTAAAGCAATAAGAACACATGGAAGGATTTACTTCCGGGTCTTCCATTAACAGCTGGGTGGCGTAGGCGGGATACACAGCTCCTCCAAGCGTCCTTCCTTGTTTGTAAAATAATAGTGCCGGACAAAGTGACTTCTCCCATTTTCAAAGTTCCCCTTCTCCTGGCTCTGTCTCATGATTCTGGACCTGAGCAGAGAACACTCTGATAGCGAGACACCAATGTCCCCGCCCACGGGTCTCATCTTTGACAGGAGTCGCCTGAAATGTGACTGATGCTCACATCGCCCAACTCCCACACCGTATTTCCAACTTCAGTCAATAACAAAATAGAAAATCAATTTGCCTCATCTTCTCCAAACAAAAGGAGAACACAGAAATCTCTTCATAAGAAGAAAATAGGCCTATTTATAATCAGACTCAGAAAACCACACACGTAATGTGCTTTGTGCCTCAAAACTAATTTCTTTAAAATTTTTAATTTGGAGCAGACCAAATAACTATTTTTAAAAATATGCAACTGCACGACTAAATTCCATATTAATGAAACCCAACATCTGTGGCTTTTCACATCTGATAGAGTTAAAATATTACCAAATTAAAGCAAGGGATTAATTTGTTTTGACTTATTAATATTGGTTAGCCATTAAAGTTTATTTTTTTCTCATTTTACGATTTTTTTTTTTTTTTGGTCATTAAATAGCTTGTACTGTCCTTCAATGATTTTAGAATTACAGTAATCACCTTAAGCATCTTGCCATTCATGCAAGGTATCATTACTCATCAATATGCTCTCTGCTCCTTTTTAGCTGAACAAAGTCAACAGTCGTAAAACATCACCATCATTTTTTCACTCAATTCAATTTCCAGCAACTTCATCTCTGAATTTCCCTTTACTTAGAATATCTGATGTCAAACGAAATTGGAGCCATCGCCAACACAAACACATGTCCCTCCCCATTACACACGTGGGGCATTTTTTCTCTGAATTTGCTACACAGCAGGCGAGACCTTTTCTGAATCGTTCTCCCCATCTATCCTTTTAGTTATTGTCACCTCCACCACAGTTTACTGATGCTTGGGACACACCATGTGGTTTTACTATCAACTAAAACAAAGTGCTTTCAACACCTCTTGTGCATAAAGCTCAGGGTTGAGCCCTGCGTGGGGCACGTAAGGGAACACGCCGTCCGGTCCTCCCAGAGTTCACAGCCCAGGACAGGACGTGATCACAACACACACGATTCTGAATTGAAGCAGAGGGAAGCAGGGAGGCCCAAACTTCTGCATCACACATCACAATTAGAGGGGCAGCAAAGAGGAGGGGTTAGGCACTTGTCATCCTGCTGCCCCCTGTTGCTCTGGTCCTCAGGTCCCCAACTGGAAAGCTTAAATACAGTCTACCTCATAGGGTTGTTTGGCCAAATGAGACTCAGCATTGGCTTGTTGATTGGCAAATGAGAATAGGGGTTTGAAGCCCTAAGTCCAATGTTTAGCACCTAGTTAGCATTCTGGAAGTATTTTTTGGATGAATAAATAAATGTTTCCAAGTAAATCCTTTCTGGAAAGAGCTTGGAAAGGAACTTGCAGGACATTTGATTCTGTCCAAAACATCCATGAGACATTTGGTCCACACCAAAGGTCCCTGATATCTGGTCCTGTCCAAATCCATTTGGCATGGACCAAATATGCTCATGGACATTTGGGCAGGATCAAATATCAAAGACCTTTTGGTGTGGACCAAATGTCTCTAGGGATGTTTTGACCAGGACCAGTGGTCCTGCAAATATCAAGGACCTTTTGGCACAGACCAACTGTCGAATGGACATTTTGGACAGGGCTTAATCTGCTAATGTAAAGGAAAACTCAGAATCCCTTGTTAAGGAAGTTCATGCTATCTAGATGGTGCTGAAATAATCGGTAATTTTATCAAATCATTAGGCCTAGGATGGGAGTGGGAGAGTCTTGAGAAAGGGAAGAACTAAATCCCAGGCGCATTGCATGTGGCTAAAATAACCACCCCGTAGTCTGCATATTAACCCTCTCTAATGACTCCTATAATGACGTTAAAACACGGATAACGCATATGAATATTCTTTCTAATAAACTGTAAAGTGCTTTCCAAGGCTTAGTTAAGACGGGCTACATCAGCTAAGCAGATGGATAAAACGTCTATTGCCTCTTGTACCTTATAATTTTTGATTCAAAAACATGACTTTTTATGGGCATAAAAATTTCCTCCTGATTTCCACAACACATCATGGCCAAAGATATCATTGAGTTCTTTGTCTAAAGTTTGCTTAAAATTTAGTTAGCGTGCCTTACTTAAAAAAAAAAAAAATCAAACCAGTTTTGTGGAAAATTCAGTGCTCAGATCTGTGGGGAATTTATAATTGGCATTTCCATAACCCAGCTGTCTGGCTATTGAATGGAACCCTAGAATAAATAAATAAACTAACAAATGAAAAGGCAAACACTCAAGTTCTGTGGTATTTACAAAAAGAAAAGACAATACAGAATAGAAATAAACGCTCTCATGAAGGAGTTTCCTTAAGATGCTGTGATTGAAAGCTTTTTAGTATTTTAGGGCTTAAAAGTGACTTTCACCAATTCAAACCTGCAGCAAACTGGGAAAGACACAAGATCTTCCCAGTATCATTATTTTTTTAAAAAATCCATATTTTTCTGCTGTGATTTTAAAAATAATCTGTGACTCAGATTTTCCAGGTTTCTTTTTTTTTCTTTGTCTGGACACTCTAAAATGGGCTGGCTTGGGCTCAGAGTGAAAAGGCCACATAATAAGAACAATTAGCAAGAAACAAAAGTGGGGTTCAATTTGCCATTTTATTCTGCATCAGTGGAAAAAAAGAGAAAGGAAGAGTCGTGGAGGTTTGTGGCAGACTGCTAATAAATATTCAAAGTCTTTTTTTCTTTTCCTCCTCATTAACAAAACCCCTACATTTTGGCAAGTCGGCAGTTCCCCAAAGTAAAAAAAAAAAAAAAAAAAAAAAAAAAAGCACATTTCCTATTTTCCCTTGCAATCATATGGTCTATAACATGTAGATGGAAAGTGTTGAGTGCAATTTTCTGGGAAGTTCTTTTGAAGTTGCTGACTCAGCTGGAAGGGCTATCTCTTAAACCTTGCCCTGGGTGACATGGACCTCATAGCTGGAGATGCAGCAGCCATCTTGGCACCATGAGGAAAAGATCCAAAAAACTATAAACATCATGATTCGTAAACTGCTGAGTCCATTCCAGCAGCTGCTACCTTCTACACTTTCTTCTTAAATGAAACAACAAAACTTTATTTGTTTAAACCACCATGGTCCATCCTCTATTATTGAGAATTCCTAACCTCGTCTTTTCAATAGGAGACTGTGGATTTCCAAAGAAGATTAATACAGAAAATCACAAAGCAAAGATCAGTATGTATTTAACTATGGATTTTTAATGCAGGCTTCTTGTAAATCTCAGATTCGCTTAATTTCAGCCAAACACTCTTTGAGTATATAAAAAAGTTTGTGTGGAACATGAACATCAGCTCTGAAATATTTAATGTATACACACAAAGTTAGAAGTCGTGAAACAGTCATCTATGTACCCACCTGACAGGTAAAGGAACAAAACACAACCAGCACACCTGAACGCCCCCTTGTACATCTCCTCATCAAATTCCTTTCCTTTCACTCCAAATTAACCACTTTTCAAAATCAAGTGTTCATTATTTCCTTATACTTTATACTCTCCAAGCAACACATAATATCTCAAGTGGTTAAAAAAAAAAAAAAAGTAGAGAATCTGGGCCCAACTGCCTAGGTTCAAATCCCAACTCTGACATTTACCATCTGGGTGACCTCGAGCAAGTTACTTAATTTTCTGTGCCTCAGTTTTCTCATTGGAAAATGGGGATATAATTTACAGATTCATGGTGAGGATTAAATCATCTAATAATGTAAAACCTGCTGTCTGTAAGGGCTCTATAAGTATTGTTACTATTTTCATGAGAATGCCTACAGTCTTCTGATTTTTACAAATATTTAGATCCCCAAAAGATTTTTAATTATAATGCAAAATACAATACAAGAATTATTGCATTTATAATAACCTATATGCAGTCTATAATTTCAATATTTGATATCACATATGATAAAAAATACAAGTTTTTTTTTTCACAAACAGATTTCATTCACCTCCTATTCCAGTGCTATCTCATTGAGTAGCACCAGCATCCAATCAGGTGCACAAGCCAGGAATCCAGGTGCATCCATGCTCTTCTGATTCTCCCTCTGAAGCATCTCCATCTTCCTCTCCATCCCCGCCACCACCCCCTTGTCTCAGCCACTCATCATCTCTTGCCTGGACTAAGCAATAGCCTTGTTTCCAAACAGCCTCCCTTACCAGTTCCCAATTCACTCTCCCCAAAGCAGTCAGAGTGCTTCTTCATGGGGAAAAATTAATCCATCAGATTATGCTCCTGGTTGCAGACCTCCAATAGTTCCATATTATCCAACAGGGCTATTGAGACTCTGTCCTGCTCAGCCTCATTGCCCACCACCTGGCCCCTCCATTTCACTCCAGCCATAACAAACCCTATTGCAGTTCTTCCAGAGTGCCCTCTCCCCGTCCCTGGGTCACTTCTCCTTCCCTCCCTGCTACCCTGCACCCCTTTCCCAACTAACTCTTTTCCATCTTGAAGGCCCCAGCTTGCACATGACTCCCTTCCAAAGACCTCACTTCCCCCCAGGCCCATGGGGTGCCATGAGTACCCGCAGCCCCTGGCATTTCCCCATTCTAGCCACACAGCCCCCTACAATCGCTTCCTGATCATCTGACTCCACTTCTAGACCCCGTCTCAGAGGGCAGATGGAGTGTATGCTGTTCCCATTGCATGTCCTGCATCATGAGTGAATGAATGGTTGACATACACAACCTGGTCCTACTCTGATTTTCCCTATGCTACTGCCCCTCAGAATCTATCTTTCTTCTGATCCCTTAACCTAATATCACTAATATCTCAGAGAGTAATAAAGACAAAGATTTCAAAGGTAAGTGAACTCCATTATTGATGAGGGGAGGGGAAATTAGAACTCTGATAGAATGTTAACGAAACTTTAAGTGTAGCTTCCAAGAGGAAGGAAATTGAGTCATGTGCAAAAACTATTTTGACCCCAAAATTCTCCTTCTTGAATATCTTGCAAAAATATTAGGATATACATCCCTAGGAACATTTAGAAGATTCTACATATTAGCATTATCTATAATAGAAAATCCAGGAACCACCTAAATATATTTTAATGTACAAATAATGAAATGAGTCATATTTGTGCTATGAAATATTATGCAGTAGTTATGAAGAATGAGACAGATATATATGTCTTGTTATAGAAAGGCTCTTTGAACATATTATTAAGTGAGAATATTTGGAATGTATTATGTAGAATGGGTTACAGTTTATGTAAAGAACACTGTAAACATGAGCATGTGAATGAATACAGACAGGTCTGAAAGAGACATGACTATCAGTGATTCCCTCTGAGCCAGCATGAGCCTGCAGAAGAACTGCAAAAGGTAAACAGAGATTTTATCTTTAAAATTTTTTTTTATTATTTAAATACCACAAAGGATAATAAAAGATGCAGAAATTATGGACTCTCAAGTTCATGGTCACCAATTCAAAGACAAGAAAAGGGTGAAAGTGACCAGATAATTTTTTTCTTATTCTTTTTCTTTCTTCCTTTTAAAGACACAAATATGAACAGTCCTGTGATGTAAGAAGGGTTGGGTGTTTTTGTTTTTGTTTTTTTATCATTCTGCTTTAAAATCTGAGGGGAGTGGGGGAACAACCTCAAAGAAGACAAATGACCACACATGACTCCCTAGTTGGCTGGCCTTCATTCAGAAAAGATTTACTGAGCCCTTAGCACATTCCTTGAATTCTCTGAGACTCAGTTTCCTCAGCTTTAAGATGGGAAGACTCTACTCTATGCCACTCTCAGAGCTGAGGGAGGATGCACCTCTCTGAAGCTCCGAATTGACTAATTCTCTCTCCAGCTATCTCTAATTTCTTAGTTAGTCCAGTCTTTTTTTAAATAACTAAATTTTATTTCAAATATGTCCTATAGGTAATACCTTTTTGTAGGTAACAACATTTTCTTCACATTAAGGATGATATTCTCATGTTAATCTACTCGAAAATTTTTAAGTCATGTCGATTTACCCACAGCCATATAGGTGACATTGCATAGCAGTTGAGGGACTCCCAGCCAGACCATCTAATCAATTCCAGCTCCGTCACTTATACTTATGGAATCTTGCATTAACCTGATTGTACTTCTATTTCTCTTTTGCTTAATAATGGTGATAATTATAATAATGCATACGCCATGGAGTTTTTATGGAGAGTAAATGAGTTGATACGTGTAAATCTTTAGGAGCAGTGCCTAGAACATACTCAGCCTTCAATAACTGTGAGCAACAATCATTATTTCTGTTTCCTCAGATTTTAATTCTCCCATGTGAAGGGTATACTGACTGTCTTTTTTTTTCACTGAATTTTTTCTTGTGATTTTTAATTTTTGTTTAAGAGCTCAAATTGCAAGAATTTTTTTTTTTTTTCACGAGGCTCACTCTGTCCTTTGGTTTCCTGGATGTTTCAACCAAGACTTCCAATTGCCCAACAATAAAATCGGCCTTACCTTAGAGGTCTAGAGTTCTTCAAATTCTAGGTGCTGTTGCTATATCCTGGCATCACGCAGGCCTATGGAAATGACTTTTAGACTCAACTCTTCTGATTCCACATCTAAGCTCCTGTCACTCATCCACAGCTGCCCCCTTCACAAGCATCTCAACGATGCACACCCGCACCAGCTTGCAGGGGATTGTGAAAGGTAATGAATGGGAAGTAACAAGTAAAACGGTCACCAATTCAGGAAACTCAGCCACAAAAAAGAAAAACTATATGGGCCAAAAACAAAACTGGAAAGAGAGGTCAGCAGAGAATTTTTCTAAAACTGAGGGGATTTGCCCAAGATTTAAGATTAAATGAAAGAGGAAAGAGTACTCCTCAAAGTCATGATCTTTGTCTCTTTTTTGCATTTTTAAATTGACGTATAGTCAGTTTACAGTGTTGTGTCAATTTCTGGTGTACAGTATGATGTTTCAGTCACACATATACATACATCCATTCCTTCTCATCTTCTTTTCCATTATAGGTTGCTACAAGATACTGAATATAACTCCCTGTGCTATACAGGAGAAACTTGTTGTTTGTCTATTTTATATATGGTGGTTAGTATCTGCAAACACCAAACTCCTAATTTATCCCTTCCCCCCTCCCCTGTACCCATAAGTTTGCTTTCTATGTCTGTGAGTCTCTTTCTGTTTTGTAAATAAGTTCATTTGTGTCTTTTTTTAAGATTCCACATATGAGTGATATAATATGGTATTTTTTCTCTTTCTAGGTTACTTCACTTAGAATGATGAAGCATGATCTTTGTCTTAATCATTTCTATATTCCTAGCATCCAACACAATGCACCCAATAAGTGATTGTTGAATATTCACAGAAGGAAGGAAGGAAGGAAGGAGGAGGGAGGGGAGGGAGGGAGAGAAAGAAGGGAAAGGAAAGGAAAGGGAAGGGAAGGAAAGGAAGTAAAAAGAAAAAGAAAGAAAAAAAACTGGCAAGAGAGAAATCAAAGTCACCAAAGAGCCTGGAAAAGAAGGGCTTCTCTAAGAGACAGTATAAAATCTTGGTTAGGATTTGGGGCTTTGGTGATTCAGTCCTGGCTCTACTACTTTCTAGATTCTGGGGCTTAAACAAGTTTCTTACAAGTCTGGACCTCAGTCTCCTCATTGTGAAAAACCTGAGATTGCAGAGAGGGCAACTCAGGGAATATGAAAATGCCTCCTTCCTTCCTCAGGAGCCTGTTGGATGTATGGATGGCTACAGAGGTGAGGCAGAGAAAAGCATGTGTTCTTCTCCTTTAGAATATATTTCACTTAATGCAGAACTTTCAACACAGTCACAATACGTGGCAAACTGAACAACTGAACAGACCAATCCATATCAGGATGTTAATGAAATGTAAAATCTGGGCCACGATAAGCAAAACTGTACTTTTCTGAGGTTATCGCTGTCGTCTTGTTGTTTTAAATTTCATGATTTGTTGGTATATTTCAGGTCAAATCGGATCTATGTGCAAATACTGAGTTTCCTGCCAGAATCACAACTGAAGGGAACAAAGTCAAAGTCAGACATCGTCTTCTCCTCTAGAAAAGGAGGGAACTCAAAGCCTGTTTAGAAGACAACATAAATTGTAGCCAATGCTGACAATTCCCTAACATCGTCTGTGGTCACATGGCTTACCCCTTCCGGGATGAAGCTAAAACTACTCTTATTTGGAGCCAAGAAATGGGGCCACTGGTTCCATGATCTGACTTGGTACTGACAGAGTCATCAGGACAGAATGGGAGGATGAGCTTATTGTGATCATACAGTCATCCACCTAAAGGAAAAATAAATCAATCACAATGACTATGGTGTCTGAGGCTGAGGACCTGATCACGTGGCTTTAATCCAGTTAATGATGCAAGAGAGCTCAGTGAACCCCAAAGAACAGTACATCTGGAGCTGAAAACCCTCAGCTGAAGAGCAACCCTGCTGCTTGTTTGCCACGGTGCCTTGGAAAACCACTTGGTTTCTCTACTCCTTAGTTTCCTTATTTGAAACAAATGTGCAATGATCGCTGTCACGACTTGTTCTTAAGAATTAATTAAGCTAATGGCAAGGATATTTCCGAGTGAGATTCTCAGCAACCTAGCCGGGCGAAAGTCTAACCTACGTCAGGGCTGTGATCATCCTTAGCGTCTTGTGAGAAGAGTTTGTTTTTGTGTCCCTCGACCACTGGACGGTGGGGCGTAGGGCAGGAGGAGGGGCTCGATATTAACCAAGGTGTTCCCAAACAACACGTGTCAGGGAAAGACCTGCTGGAAATTCTCATGAGCCACTTAGGGGTGCAGGTCAGGATAAGCAAAGTTAAGGGCTTGGAGATACACCAGGAGAGGCTTTGAGAGCCACTGGTGAGCCATGAGCCACGACTGGAGAGCCAGGGAACTGGGACCAAGGGGCGGACTTGTGAAATTGTCATTCTCAGCTTTATAACTCCCTCCCAAGGACTACAGTTGGCAGCTGAGGGCAGCCCCAGGCCTACCAATCAAGCTGGCAGTGCGGATGAGAACATCACCTGGTTGTAGCATCTCCGTGTTGGAAGGAACCACAGTTGCCAAAAGGTGAAGCCCAGCCACTCATGCCGTCAGCTCCTCCAGGTCCTGCTGGAGTTTGCCAACTGGACTGGGGCAGATCTGCAAGGCGATGACCACCCTCAGAGTGCAGTGACGCTACCTGGGTTGGGTCACCAGCTTTCCAAATGAGAAGGGGGCCCCAAACACATTGTCTTGTGCCTGCTCATCAAAAGCTCCCAGTCCTGGTCATTACTTCAGTATTTCCCCAAAAGTGGAGGACATACCTTTCTGTGGATGGAGCATGAGATGATGTAGGTGGTTTGCAGTCACTGCCTAAAAACGTTAACTCACATGCTGATCATCTTTTATCCTTGCTGATACATCCAGCAGAATGTCTCTGATAAGTGCTAGTGCGACTTTAACACCTTCATCATGTTTGCAAGTGTCCCAATTTATCAAAGAGCAACATGTGTATGTATAACTGAATCACTTGAGGTACACCAAAAATTAACACAACGTTGTAAACTGACTCTACTTCAATTAAAACAAACACACGGAGAGCAGACTCTGAGCCCAACTCCTACAGCAGGTAAAAATATGTAATGTTGTCTTTTCATTGTCCATTTTACAGGTACCTTCAATTTACCACCCAGAATCCTGATTTTTCCATTTGTGATGTGCTCTAAAAATCCCTTCTTAAGTCAATATATTTAAGTGTAAAAGTAAAGAAAAAACTTTTTTAGGTTTTTAAAAATAAATGCTTGTATAAATAAAAGTACAGGCAACACTTCACTAGGTACAAAGAATGACGATACCTTTACACAGGAATGATGACCATCTGGAGAAGAGGTTAATCAAACAGAGCCCGTCAGGGTAAGGCAGGAGAGGAGGAGGGGAGGAAATGAGCATGTATGGACGGCCTACGGCGCACCCACCATGCGGTTAGGAGTCATTTATACCTTGTTTGCTCCATTGATATACATAGTGAGCTACAGCAGCAATGCATCCGAGTTAAAAGTGCAGATTCTGAAACTACTTACAGTGGAACTTTGGGTAAGTGACCAGACCTCTCTGGGCCTTAGTTTAGGGTTACCAGATTTAGTAAATAAAAATATAGGAGGCCCAGTTGTATTTAAACTTTAGATAAACAATGGGGGATAAAACTTTAGCATAAGTACATCCCATTCACTAATTGGGTTATACTTACACTTTAAAAAGTGTTCTTTATCTCGGGTTCGGATTTAACTAGGTGTCCCATATTCAGTCTGGCAACCCCCAGCTACCTCCTCTGTGATGTGGGGATAACTAGTACTCCATCAGTATTTAGAACAGTGCCTGCATCATAGTTAACGCGTGGCAACTGTTTTATTATTGTCTTTTGAATATACTTATGAGGGGGCCATTAAAACTCTTCCCCGAGACACCTCCATGGAGCCCCAGGGTTCCGTGGCACATAGTATGGGAAATGACTCATCTCAACCCACCCTCTGTTTTGAGCAAAACCAAGAAGCTCCCTGGGGGCAGAAATCAGGCCTGTCCTCCTTACCCACAAAGGCACGGGATCTACACAGAGTACAAACTCAGTTAATATTTACTGAGTAAACACTGAGACCATCTTGCAGACAAAAAAGGCCCAAATAGATGAAGACAGGTAGCCAACGGTCCACCTGATGCTTGAATTTGCCAGTAACTATGTATCGAGAATGGGGTTTAGGTTCTCATGAGCTCATAGTCTGGCTAAAAAGAGAAACACTATAAACCTCCTGAAAACAAGAGAGGACAGCAGGAAACAGGCCCTGCCGCATGTGGTCTTTCTGGGCCTGTAAGAACGGAGCTGCCCTGTTCGGGACTAGTCCTGGCCCCGTTCTGGGAGGCTGTGCCCTAAAGCTGCCTGTTCCCACTGTCCTACGGAATCCTCTGGATTGACCTTCGCAATGAATTTATCTAAGTGCTTAAATCGTAGCCAGCAAATTTCAGCACCTACTGTGACACGAGCCCTACTCAAAGCATGGGGTAACTCAGAGACATGTAAGCCGGTGTGTGACCTCAAAGGCCGCACAGTCTGGCTAAAAAGAAAAGTTTATAAACCTCCAGGAAACAAGAGATGAAGCAGAACGTAGGATGAGAAGGGAAAAGTTGGTGGGTTCTCCGTGGCCCCTTGGGAGGAAAATAGGGCCAGTGGGGAGAAATCATAAGGAGGCCTATTTGAAAGGGATTTCTAACAAGCAGAACTATCTCCAGGCAGAGAGGATTGCAGAGGAAGCAGTGAGTCCCCCATCACTGGAGGTAAGCAAGGGAAGGCTGCACATTCCTTCATGAGAACATTGCACAAAGTAAAGCAACAGAAGTCCGACAAGCCGGTCTGTTTGTTTCCCACTAATTTAGAGTCTCCAAGGGTCTGCGCCTAGGATGGGACTTAATGGAACTGAAGTTGCATCTTCCACTTTGGGGTGGCCCACTTTGCCCAGGGATCAGACCTGCGTCTGAGAACGTGCTTGACGGCGACAGAGGGTTCTTCTTCTAGGTCTAGGCCTGAACTCCCACGAGCTGCGCTTCCTGCATCTGCTCTGTGAGGGGGGCCCTGGGCAGCAGAGACGTCCTGCCAGCAGGGAGGTGGTGGGTCTGCCCTGCCCCCGCGCCAGCTACACACCCCACGCTAAGCAGCGCTCCCGGCAAAGCTGAGCTGGGCAAAACTCCGGCCACTGGCAGGGATTGTTTTACATCAGAATTGCAACAAGATTGCACAAAGATTTTTTTTTTTTTTTACACCATTAGAAGATATTGTCTGTGTTACATCAGAACCATCTGGAAAGCCAGAAAGGCAGTCGCCTGCTGTCTGATCCGCTTGGCTCAGCGGGCCTGGTGTGGACAATGAAACGCCGCGGCCCTCACCAGCCACTGCTGTCTGTCCTCCGAGTCCGTGTGTCTCTCCAGCCCCACCCAGGACACCAGCTGCACCCACCCCCAACGCTTTTCCCACACGCACCCATCAACCTCCTCTTGGGGTTTCTCACAACTTTGCCTGGAAGACAGATACTGCCTTGGGTAGACTTCAGGGGGGTTGGGTTGCTTTCTTTCTTTCTTTCTTTTGGTGGGGGGGGTTTGTTTTGTTTTGCTGATTGTTTTTAAGTGAGAAGCTTGAAGAACGCTGGTAGGAATTTGCGGGTAGGGGAAACTTGAACCCATCGGCTACACCTCAACTGCATTTCCCTTTGGACCCGTGCGACCTGCCACCACCCCACTCCCCGCCACCTCCCATCACCACACACATTGCTGCCACCCAAATGCAACACAAACTTGTCCATCGGACTGTGCTGGCCAGGCAGGCTGAGGAGTGGCCGCCAAAGACCCGCACATCCTCTAGAGGCTCTCCGTCCTGAGTCACATTTGATGCACAGAAAGTCACCATCCTCCAGAAAGGCTGCAAATGCATGCATTGGTGGGTTTTCCTTTTCTTTTTAAGGAAAAAAAATACATATGCCTTGTTTGTTAACAGCTACAAAAAAGAGACAAAATACCTGGAAAATACATATTTACCAAAAAAAAAAAAAAGCAGCATGGATCCTGGTGATTCTTTTTAATTGGGTTGGAAGGGGTTACTTCATTATGCAGCAAATTAGAAAATTCATAATTTATCATTGCACCCAGTCGAAATGCCACCCAACTGAGTCGCACCCCTGTGAAAACCATCACATAGTAGCAAACTGTCAAGCCTGCTGCAGCCGACGGGCAAAATTAATATGCAAATGTATGCAAGAAATTAAAAAGCAGAATTACCCAGGCAAATGAGGTAGCTATACTTGAATTGTTAGAATTATGAATAATTACTGCGAATTTTCTGCTCCTAATATAACTTGTTTTTTGATAAACAAAGACTTAATTATCGAGATGCGCTGGAGAATTTCCGTGGCGCTCATTAATCTTGCAAAAAAAACAAGTCCCTGGTGCCCCAGCCGTAATGAAGAGCGCGTGCCCTGCATCTTCAGAAAGATCACAGGCACCAGGGTGCCAGGGCTGGAGAGAAAAAATGACAGTGCCAATGTCCCCTCCTGTACCCTGGAGTGTCATAACGTCTTCCACTAACTATCAAAGGGACTTATTTATGCCAGCAGCTGAGCTATAAGTCCAATTTACGACGCCTTGAGCAGTGGTGAAATGATCTGTTGATGTGCGGTGGAAATGCCATCTTGCAGCGGCTGCACTGGTCCCGATGATACCAACATGATGAGGGCCCCGCGCTCGGCGCTAATGGATGCCGCGTGACAGGCCGGAATCCACAAGAGGACCCATCTTTTAGGACCAGTCTCGACGGTTCTCCATTAATCTTGGTTGTGCAGTTCGCTGGTGTCCATGGGAACAGGGGCATCATCATAAACACGCGTTTTCAATTTTCCCGTTAAGGGTGGCAACTCCCAGGAACAAGACTGGGTGGCGGCCACGCAGCCCGCGCCCGGGGACGGGCGGGCCTGCCTTCGGGTTGGGGGATCAGGAGGCGGAGGCGGCGGGCAGGGGCCTGTGGGGGCAGTCTGCCGCCCGGAAGAGCAGCGGGGCCGGCAGGAGCTGAGCTCATTTACCAGAAGCGCGCAGAGGGCCCATCACCCCCAGGTCCTCTCTGCGCACAGCCGAGGGGCCCGCTGAGCGCCTATTATTACTTAAAACCTGGCATCTAAGTGGGAATGACTGAGTTCCCGGCATCATTAGGCCGATTAGCGCCATGATAAACCCTCACAGATCATAAGGCAAAATTACAAAACATCACTTCTGGACCTCTGGGGTGACCAAGGGGCTCCCGGCTGCCTGCGTTTTCCAGCACCTCCTCTCTGAATTCAAGTCCCCAAATACCCTGATGTCTTGACAGAACCGTTTCACTGTGTAGGCAAATTGTCACCCTTTACGCCAGGGCATCTGTCATTTTTATACTCAGTGCCACTCTCCTCCTCAGCACCCTATCCAGGACAGGCTCGTTTATCTCCTGCCTTAGACTTAAACCAAAGAAAAAAAAACCCGTTGCAACCCAGACGGAAACGATGTATCTCGGACATCATTCTATTTATGCAGAACTCAGGCTTCCCTCCCGTTCTCTCACCTTCCCCGAGGTAAATTCTCACCAAGCGCCTGTGGTGGGGCTGTTGGGGGAGGAGCAGGGAAACCAAATGCAAGTCAGCAACTCCATCTCCACGGCTCAGGCCGGCTCCTGCAGGGAAGGTCCTGGAATCACCACCCTCCTTTCCGAGGGGAAGACAGGGCGGGAGGCCTTCACCAGCAGGTGAGATGGAGCAGCTGCTGAGCACCCAGCACTGGTTGGATGGGGATACGAGGCCCCAGAAAGAGATGGGCGCTTCATTTCAAACGCTACCACCTGCAAAGCTGTGTGACCTGGAGCAAATCGCTTACTGTCTCTGAGCTCTGTATCCTCAACTGCAAAGCGAGGGCAGAGTTATAGCAGAATTGAATGCCGGGAATAGAAAACCTCATTGAGGCAACAAGCACATGATAGGAAATTCATGTTTTTATTATTGGGCTAAAAAAATGAATCAGGCCTAGTCCCAGCCTACCCTCAGGAAGAGCAGGGTCCAAGTGGGGTGTGACAGGGACCAGTACCTGAAAACGTGATACGTGAAATGATTAGCAAGTGATTGTGAGCCAAGCTGGGCAGCCCTGACCTTGGCCGGGGCCCGTGGGGTCGGAGTCATTTGGAGGGTTAACAGACATCCCTCACGCCAGCCCCCTCCTCCTCTCTGCTCTGGGATGCGGGTTGGGGCCCTGTGAGGGGCAGGTGGGCCGAGGCTCCCTGCCAGACTCAGAGGAGGGGGTAGGGACTGGTGCTTCCTGGGTGCTCCCTGGCCCTCCGAGCATCGCCCTGAGTTAGCTCCTCCCACCACCAAGCCCACAGCCAAAGGCCTTTCCTTTAGCGGTAGCTGAAGCCAGTTTGCACTTTTTTTTAACAGATGCTGAACCAGCTTCCCCACGCCCTGGGCTAGGGACACCACACGTTAGCACTGAAAGCCCCACATCCCTCAGGTCTGGGAAAACCAGGCTGGCTGGTCAGGTCACTTGCCCCACCTCGGACACCCCAGCACCTCCCACAGCATCCGCCCCCCAGCCTTCTAAGTGCTGGTAACTCCAGCCTCTTCCTTCGTCCCTCAGCCCCGGGGGGCTGCTTCCTGCTCCCAGAAGTCCTTTGTGTGCTCCTTCCAAAGACCCGAGAAACACTCTCACAGCCAGCTATCACTTCGGTACCTTTCATTTACTGCAGTGACCATCTTTACGTGTGTAGTTCCCTGGCGTCAGCTACACCCACACTGTTGCACAACCATCCAGCACCATCCGTCTCCAGAACTTTTTCATCTTGCAACACTGAAACTCTGTACTGATGAAGCAGTCATTCCCCAGCCCCTGGCAGCCACCATTCTGCTTTCAGTCTCTGTGGATCTGACTGCTCTGGGCACCTGATAGAAATGGCATCATACAACATTTGTCCTTTGGTGACCGGCTTATTGTCACTTAGCATGATGTCCTCAAGGTCCGTCTCTGTTGAAGCCTGTGTGGGAACTTCTTTCCTTTCTAAGACTGAATTAGCTTCCACTGTGTGCATAGACCGCACTTTGCTTATCCACTGATCCTTTGATGGACACTTGTGATGCCTCCACCTTTTGGCTACTTTAAATAATGCTACTGTGAACATGAGAGTACAAGTCTCTGCTGTCTTTGGGGTGGGGGTAGACCCGGAAGCGTAATTGCTAGATCAAATGACAACTCCATGCTTAATTTTTTGAGGAGCCTCCCTAACATTTTCTGCAGTGGCGCACCATTTTACATCCCCACCAGCGATGCACAAGGGTTCCAATTTCTCTACATCTTTGCCAATGCTCGTTTTCTGTTTTACTGATAACAGCCCTGCTAATAGCGTAACGCGGAACACTTCTTTATGTTAAGTTTCCTCTGTTGGCCCAACTCCTGGGGTTCCATCTGCTGGTTAGACCCTGGCTGATACAGGCTTCCTGGGGGGTGGGGGGTGGAATCTGACCCAGGCATTGGAGGCTCAGACCTGTGGAGGGGTGTTGAGATGGGGGCAGCTGGACAGGGGCCAAGAGGCAAGACTGAGCATGCAGCAAGGAGGGGCCCAGGACGAGTGTGATGGGCCACTTGCTGGGGCAGGGATGACAGTGGGCATGGTTGGCTAGGATTCTGTTTGCTCGGCAACCTGTCCCCATCACTGGATATGTCCTCCGACTGCAAGTCCAGCTCCCAGACCAGTGCCTCCCTAGGCATCCAAGGAGTCCACCTGGGAAATCTTCCAATGAAGCAAGATACCCATTGAGCAGATGAACAAACTGAGGCCTGCCTCTGGGCAGTGGCTCAGAGGAAATGCACCGAGAGCTCAACCTTCTGGCTCCTTCCACTTTGTACACTGACCTCAGCCCCTCTCCTAGCTGCCATCCTCAGGGCAGGGGAAATAACTTCCTCTCCTTTCCAGGCCCAGTCACGGTGATAACAATGACCAGTGGCTTTGCCCCAGCGCTCACAATGGACCAATCCCTTTACATGCATCACGCCACTGAATTTCTCAACGCTGCCACGGTCAGCTCCATCACTGTTCCCACTTTGCAGAGGAGGAAGCTACGTTTTAGAGAGCTTGAGTGACCTGTTCAAACTAGTAGGGGAGGCAAGGCCAGGATTTGAACCTCCTGGGCTGACATTGAAGCCCTGTCCTGTCCCCGCTCCCCTCTGCCCGTGATGAGGAGCCACAGGAGGACCCAGGCTCCCGCAGCTCCTGGCCCGTAGGGAGCTGCGAGGTGGATGCTGAGAACTTTCCAGCAACAGTTGCTGCCAGTGAGTTGATTTAGCGCTTCTATGGCAACACGTGGAAGGCAGAGGCAGTAATTGGGAGAGACAGAGACAGCCCAGAGCTGGCAGAGCAGGCCTGTCAAAAGTTCCAAACAAGGTGAACACTTCCTATATGATTTCTCCTGCCTGTATTTATTATTTATTTAGGAATGTGTTTTCCCCCCAAGCTCTTTCTGCGGCTGTGGCGAGGAGGGCCGGCAGCATGGAGGGGATCTGGGGCGACTCGCACTCACCCTGCACAGGTCCCCACGCCTGCCTCCCCGCCATCAGGCCTGGGGTCCCAGTGCACACCACGCTGATCGGGCCACTCGGCCAACCTGGCCCCTGCTCTGTGACTGAGCAGGTGACCCAGTGAGAGACTGGCAGGCCCACAAGGCTAGGCCCCCCACAAATGCAGGACCCACCAGGACTCGACTCAGCAACCCTCTTCACTTTGGGCACCACTGGCTTTTTAGATGAGGCTCTGCTTGGAAATCCAATGAAAGTCCAGACCCTCTATTCAGGAAAAGTTACCTGCTTGCAGGTCTGCAGGTTTGTAAACCCCCTTAAAGCCATGTGGGAAGCCTTGAGGTGCAAGGACCACAGGTTCAGTCCCTCTGGGCTCGACCCCAGGCCTCCTGGGAGTGGGGCAGGCCCTAGTTGAAGGCCGAGTCCCCAACACCCAGCACAGGGCTGTCACATGGCTGGAATTCCACGTGTCTGTGGAATATCAGGAGCAGATCCCAGGTAGAGGCTCATGCCACTCTGCAGATGAGGAAACTGAGGCTAAGAGGGTGAGTGATTTGTGCCCCAGCAGGTCTGACCCCAAAGCCCGGCCCCCTCCTCTCAGCCTCAGAGGTTAGCGTGTCTTGAGGACTTAGGCACCAAGCACATGGATGCCTGGTCTCCTTCAGTCCCTGTAATGACCATGGCAGCAGGTTCTAGCCCTGCGCCCACTTTACAGCTGGGGAGACTGAGGCACAGAGAAGTTAGGCAACGCACCCATGGCTCTCAGCGGGTGGGTGGCACAGCAGGGATTCCCACCAGGCCTGCTGCCACCAGGGCCCAGAGGCCCACCCAGTAGGCTACGCTACATTCCCCAGGGGTTTGGCTTGGATCTTGGAAGGTGGGAACAGCCCAGACCCCCCAACCCCGTGAAAGGGGCCTTGGAGAGGCAGCAGGGCTTGGAGCCAGAAGCCCTGAAGCCAGGCCTCCCAGGGGAATCCTGCCTCTGGCACTTGCTGGGAGGGCCTTGGGCCTTAGCTTACTAAGCTGGGGCGGCGGCAGTTATATAAAAGCACCTGCTTTGAGACACGCGCAGAGCATCTGACTCAGAGCTGCGCACGTAACTGAGGCCGCTCGGGGGCGCTTAGGTCCCTGGCGTGGAGGGAGTGGCCCTTGGAACCAGATGCTGCTATCTTGCCATTATCACTGTTGGTGACTACAGCCCCCTCCGCGTGCATCGTGGTCACAGGAAAGCAGAAACGTCAGTGTCCTGGCAGCTCTGCAGGGAGAGTGGTGAGCCGGGGCCCAGGGTGGAAAGCCTGTCCCACACCCAGCCCTACGCCGGGGGCCGGGTCTCCGCCTCTCAGTGCCTCGTCCCCATCCACAGGCCCGGGTGGCAATTGCAGCTCCCAGCTCAGGGTGTTGCTGCAAACGTTAAATGAGATAGAACATAGGAAGTATTCAGAGCCTCGCCCCGGCCGTCTTATCAGCTGCCGGGGCCTGTCCTGTCTTACAACTTCAATAGAAATGCCTTGTGAGGTCGAGTCAGTGCACTTTTGCCGGGTCCCAGGCTGGGCCCTGGGGGATACAGAGAACAACCAGACACGGCCTGCAGGCTCAAGTTCACCACTCCACGTGGACAACTGCCCACACATGCTTCTTCTATAAGAATGAGCTGAATAATGAAAAAGAATATGAAAAAAGTACAAAAAGAACATGAAAAGGAATATATATATGTATAACTGAATCTCTACCAGAAATTAACACAACATTGCAAACTGACTATACTTCAATTAAAAAAAAAAAAAAGAATGACTGAGCTGAGCTGTGAGAGACATGGGAAGTTAGAGTGCTTACTGCTAGACCTGGACGGGTTTGAGGAATTAGGGCAGGACTTCAAAGAAGACACATTGGTAAGGAAAGGGCAGCCCAGGCAGAAGGAACTGCACAAAGGCCTGGAGACTGGCTGTTCGCAGGCCACTACTAGCACAGAGGATGCCTTTGTGCGGACGAGACAGAGGCGCCCTGAGCCCAGTCTGCCCCTCCTCAGTCCAAGGAGTACAGATTGGGGAGCGGGCACTGGGCTGGATGTCATGCTCTCCTCCCCCTGTGGCTGGGAGCCCTTTCACAATGAGCAACCTGCCCAACCGTATACAGCACCCTTGGGTGCTCAAGAGAATGAAGAATCATTTGATGCTGCAGAATTGTGAGGCCCATGGGGAGACAGGAACAATGAGAAGTTGGAAAGACCAGCTGGGGCCCTCTCCTAGAGCAGAGAGAGCGAACCAGATTAGGCTGGGGGCTGACTCCAGTCCACTGGGATCATCTGCCTAGGGGAGAATGGGGAACGCAGAGAAAAACTGCATTGGAAAGAGAGTAGAGATTGATTGTTGATGTCTGCCACAGGCACAGGCAGGGAGGGAGCAGCAGTGACACCAGGGAATACATGCTCTCCTTGTTTTAGAAGGGACTGCAGGCTATCAAGTCCCGTTTCATTCTGGTGATGCTGTCAGGAGAATTTTCCTCACAATTGGTTTGTGTGGGATCTGTGTGGGGCCACAGCTGTAAGCGCCCCTGGTCTCCTTTGCATTTAATTCCCTCTCCGATAAGCAAAGCAAAGGAAGATGGAGAAGGAGAAAAAAAATCCACCAACTTTGGCAGAATGCAGCTGCAGCAGCCTGGCTGAGACGGCCTGCCCCTGCCTCCTGCAGAGCCTTGGGCACAGACACTTGCCCCCGAGGAGTTTGTGACATGGGAGCAACTTTCAAAATTAATTTTTAATTGGCACACCCTCACCTTGGGAAGTAACAAAGAAGGGAAGGAGCCGGGGGAGGGGAGAGGCCTCTCTTTCCTCCCAGAACCCAACCCGGGTTCTGTTCTGTGGCCTTCTAACCTGTCCTGTCCACTACAGGAGCCCCGGGCTGCAGGAGGCTATGGTACGGCCAGTCCAAATCAAGATGCCAGCATTACACACTCATCGGATTTCAAAGCCTTAGCACCCCCAAAAGTGTACAATGTCGCACTAGTCATTTTGATATTGATTCCATATATTGAAATGATAATATTTTGGACAATTGTGTTAAATAAAATACATTACTAAAATTTATTTCTTTTTTTTATGTGGCTACCAGAAATGTACAGTCCCACGTGTGGCTCACTCCACGTGTCTCCTCAACACGTAAGCAGTCTCCTCAGCAGCTCTGAACTCTCCACGGGGCACTCTGGCCAGAGCTGGGGCTGGTCCCGGAGGTTGGGCTCTGGCCACAAATGTACTGAGAAGGGTATAGTCCAGTCCTTCACTGGACCCTTCCTCTGCGGCTCAAAACTTCCAACCTGAAATCCCAGCAGAGGGTTCCTGGGGTCTCATTACATGAGATTTGTGTTCCTCCAAGCGAATCTCTCCTTTTTCTTTTAAAAATTGTGTTAATAGCACTTATCATATAGAAGGAGCTCGATAAACATTTGTTGAGTGAATAAATGAATAAACAAATGGGATGTGATCTGCTCCCTCTAGGAACTCACAGTTTAGAGCAGGAGAAAGAGGAATACAGCTGGTTGACGAGTGCTGTAATAGAGGGTGGAGGTCATGGTGTAGCTCAGGAGGGACCCCTGATCCAAACTAGGGTGTGAGGGAGGGCTTCCTGGAAGAGGCGATGCTTATGCTGAGTCTCCGAAGAGGTGAGGGAAGGAAACCCAAAGCAGAAGGGCAGGGAACAGGACCAGTAGAATGGATGGATGGAAGTGGAAGCCGGGGTCGACCATGAATGGCCTGTGAATCACAGGAAGGATACTGGAGTCTATCCTCCAGACCCAGGGCAACGACCCCCAAAGAAATGCAATATACGTGTGGGCAGGAAGGCAGGTCTCCTGCCACGGAGGGAGCACTGGTGCCCTGGAGAGGTGTCAGAACGTGAAGGGGCAGGAGAGAGCTCAGTGCAGCAGAGAAGCTGAGCAGCCCCACTCAGACCCAGGTCTGGGGCCAGCTGCAGGACCTCACCTCCAGCAAGATGCTTCCTCACCTGTGATGTGGGAGGCACATGAGGGTTATGGTGAGGGTTAAACACATGGATGCAAGCACGGGGCCCGGCACACAGGAGGTGCTTGATAAATAGGAATTGTCGCTAATGATAAAGAGTAGATATTATTGTCATTTATCAAACCAGTACATGGAGCATTTTTTTTAAAGGTTGAAGAACACTGCCCTAGGGAGCCACTAAAAGGGTTTTGAGGAGGACACTGATGGAATCTGACGTGCAGTTAAGGAAGATCACTCGGGCTGCCTCCAGAGATGGATGAGAGGAGGGGAGGCTGGAGTCAGGCCAGCCAGGAGGCGAAATCAGTCCGCAGGGGAGAATGATGGAGTCGGGTGTTGGGAGTCTGCAGAAGAGGCACCCGAAGGGGAGGCAGCTCGGGCAGTGGACTCAGCAGGACTGGCTGACTGATGGGTCTCAGGTGGGGCTGAGGTGAGTACAAGAAGGACCCGTTTGGAATGTCGGTGGAAAAAGCCAGACCAGCAAGCATCTTCAAATAAATGAAGAAGCAAGAGGAAGGGCTGTGGCTGCCCAGAGCCCACCGCCTCGAAGAGAGACTGGTGGGAGCTCATGACCTCTGGGAAGGCTGCGACCATCCCAGAGACAGAACAACCATGATCGCATCCCATAAGGTGTTCTCTTTGGAGTCAAAGAAGATGTTTCTCACCATTTTTTAAAATTGAAGAATAGTCGATTTACAAGGTTGTGTTAGCTTCTTGTGTGCAGCAAAGTGATTCATGTATATATACATATATATATTCTTTTTCAGATTCTTTTCCACTAGAGATCATTAAAGATATTGAATATAGTTCAATAATGCCATTTGCAACAACATAGATGGAACTAGAGATGATCACACTAAGTGAAGGAAGTCAGACAGAGAAAGACAAATACTATATGGTATCACTTCTATGTGGAATTTAAAAAATGATGCAAATGAATTTATTTACAAAACAGAAACAGACTCACCAACATAGAAAACAAACTTGTGGTTACCAAGTGGAGGGGGTAGGGATAAATTAGGAGTTCAGGATTCATAGTTATACATACTGTATATAAAACAGATAAACAGCAAGGTCCATTATCGGTTTCTAATTCTTGGCCAACTGACTCTGCAAAGTCAGTGGTACTACCTCCGAGGGTTGGCCACACCGAGTGCATATTGTAGGTTTACACAAAGCCTTCAGAGTCCTTTTAGCTTGGGGTTGGGGAAAGCTCATTCAGTGGCGCCCTTTGGAGCAGTCATGCCCCAGCATTATTTACAGAACACCATTGTTCCGTTCACTGGAACAGAACACAGTATGTTCTTAGGGAAACCCTCTTGTGCATTTCTGGTTCTTTTATAAAGCCGTGATCCACGTCACTTGTCAGGTGGACTCGTGGACCCAGATGGACAGCCCCTCCCCCAACACTGACATTTTTACTGGTGTTTCTCATTCGCATCGTAATCACCCTCTCCTTTTGCTCTGCTTGTTCCCTCCACCCTCTCCACATTCAGCCTTTCTTCTCAACATTCCCCATAATCATACTTAATATTTCGCAAATTAATAGCTGCTCTTTTACAATTCGCCTCTCTTTTTTGGCACCGCTCATTGCTTCTCCCAGTTCAGTGCCTGCAACGTACAAGGTACACTCCCTGAATTTAAGATGCAAGTTCATAAAACTACGATGCATAGGAGAAACCGTTAGTGACAGCAAAACAAGGTCCCTCAAGCCCTGTAGCTGGAGGCTCCGTAACAGATGAGAGTACAAAATATCTCCAGGATAGAGTATTTACAAAACTACTTTAAAGGAACCGCGTGTCATTAATCACAAGTTCTTAAAAATCAGTCTTCCCTTATTTATTCTAATCTAGCTAAATGGCCCTGGAAATACAGTCCGCGTTTGCTCGATAAATGCAAGTTGAAAATCATAATGTTCTCATCCAATTTCCAACTCATACATTGTGTTATGGATTTTTTTTTCTGCTAGCATTTCTCCAGTGTACTAAATATTCCTGACATACGAGAGTCTTCATTTGATTCATTCTAATAACTTTTTTCATCAATATGACTTTTGAGAATGCATTGGTATCACAAATTAAATATTATTTATGACTTTAATTTGTGTCCTATTTGGATTCTACATTCACAGGGCCAATGTGGCTATCATCATTTTCATATTGTTTTAGACTACTCCTAGCATTAAAATCCACTCTCGTCTTTAAATGTTTTATTGTGCCTGTCGCTCTTGTTTTGTGCCGTACTGAACATGATTAATTCTGTTGGCCAAGTGCATATGGTTGGCCTGGCCATCATCCATCGTCTTCATTTTGCCTGCCTGCGAATGAGCACTTTATTACTACTTTTTTCATCTTTTCAGTTACCAGATGTGCTTCCCCATTCTCGGGGTTTCTGTACTGTCCAAACACAAACCACTGCAGTGATTCCTGAGTTCCGTGTGACCCGTCTTCATGCTGTGTCCCCCGCCCTGTCACTCACCACGCCAGCCTCCCCAGCCCCCTGTCCATTGCTGGAATACTCAGAGCTCTGCCCACCTCTGGGCGTCCTCACATGCCTTTCCCTCTCCTTGCAATGCTCTTCCCACGCTTTCCCTGTGGCTCCCTGCCATCCTCCAGGTCTCTGCCTCAGAGAGGTCTTCTTAGATCATTTTCTAAGTCGAGCTGCATCTCCACCACCACCACCACTTCCCCCAACTGTCTGCATCCCAGGGCCCCCTCTTTTCCCCTCCAAGCACACATCTCGATTTGTAGAATTTGTTTACTGCTTATTTCTGGATTGTCTGTCTCTCCATCTGGAATGTCAGCTACTTCAGGGCAAAGCTCTCTTCTGCCTTGTTTATTGCTGTGTCCCAGAGACAGTCCACAAAACTTAGGGCCCATGAGGCAGAGGAAGGGAGAGAGGGAAGGAGCTGGCACCAACACACCCAAGGCAGAGGCTGCTGCCTGCTCACAACAAACCCAGGCACTCTTTAGGATCTTCCCCCCACCTTCCTACTCCCTCCTAGAATGTCGGGGTCTCACGGAGCAGCTTAAGGCAGAGAATGACAAGCATTGGCTCACACCCTCTGGTAAGTCTTGAACATGAAGAAGTAAGCATTGGTGGGATTGAGAGGGTCTTGGGGGTCCTACGGCTCCTTCGGAAGCTTTTTTTCTGATGGTAAAATTGAAATGACACTGCGTCGAGAATTGTCAACCCCAGGAAGGGCTGTGCTCTCTCCTTGTCCATGAAGTATTTAGAAATGGGCTGAGAGGGTCTAGAAGGGTGATGCCCTAGAAGCAGTAAGCACTCAGATCTTGGCTTCTAAATACCATTATCCCCTGGAAGGAACCAAGGCTCCATAGAAAAAGGGCTGATCTCAGGTACTGGGCAGACAATGTATAAGATGAGCCTGGAATGCTTAATTGTGCCAAAAGGTAAGAAAGTGCTTGAAGAAAGAAGAGATGTTGAAAGTCTCCTCCTGGCCAAATCCTGGATCGCTGAGCAATGAACTAAATAGTGAGAGTAATGGGTTATAAACCATTGAATAAATTAATTTGAGCCCATGGTCTATTCTGACATTAAAAAAATGAATGAATTTTTTAAAATAGACCAGCAATAAAAGACAAAATTGCCTTGTGATCAGAAACCTAGGCACAACCACGTTTAAATGCCAGGCCAGCCAAGAAGTCGCTGAATGGCTTTATGAAGAGTTACCCACACTCACAGCATCCCACGTTGCCCACCTGTAAACTGGGAGCAACGTGGGAACCTGCCGCACAGGACTGGTGTGAGAAGTAAGGGGGCGGGTCAATGCGTCTGAAGCCCTTGGTATCTAGGAAACACGCGTGACCACCGTTACTACCGCCGTGATCGTCACCATATTACCACTGACCTGGACACTGACAACAGACGGACATTGACCAAAGGAGTTCCGGAGGCTCAAGGGGGCTGTGTTCTATGTTCTAGGAGGTTCTCCGTGCCTGGATTCCTGTGTGTCTCCCTAAGTGCCCGCCCAGTGCCAAGAGGACAGTTTTTACCGTTCATGTAATTTCTTCTCTTCCCAAGTGGACCCTCTGAAGCACAGCTGATTAAGCAGGTTGGAGACGGGGCCAGCTCTGAAGTCCCCACACCTCCCAGAACAGCGGTGGTTCCTGGTCGCTGTGTAACACCTCAGCCTGCCAGAGAGCCGCACTGCTTCACCAGAGAGCGTGCCAGGAACCACAAAGGAGGATGCTATGGCTTCTAAGCGTCTGTGACTTGCCCGAAGTCCCCCAGCAGACTCAGAACAAGCTCAGCTTCCTATTTGGAAATCCTGCCTTTGGTGTGACTAAATCCTCACAGCGACCTGAGTGCCAGGGACCATGGTTGGGTCCTTTGGATGGAGGACCAGGGTTTGCCTGGGGTCGTGCAAGGAGTAAGTGGCAGAACCAGCTGGGCTGAGCCTGGGGTCCTCCTAACACGCAGACGAGCCCAAAGGGCCTTGACAGAGGAGCAGTTCCGGGGTGGGGAGGAAAACCCAGAGTGCTGGCCTGCAGACACAAGTCTCAGTAGGACCAAGAGAAGCCAAGTCACCAAGCCAGTTGCTTGAAGACAGATTTGAACTCTGATGGGCTTGTATTCAAATAATAGCTCAAAACTTAGGAGTATCTGATCAGGGGCAAGTTATTTACCCTCTATGAGTCTCTGTTTTCCCATCTGCAAAATGGGTGTATATTAGTCCCACCAAGAAGGCCTTGGTCAGTGTTGGTCCTGTTCTCCCTCGCCCTTTGCATGAAGGACCACAGTTCTAGATAGAGAGATAACTACGGACTAACTTCTATAAACCACCCGCACAAACCATCTCACTCCACTCCAACCAGACTTGCATGAATTTTATTTTACAAATGACTCAACAGAGGGCAAAGAGGTTGTTCGGTGCCGTCAGTAAGAATATGAATGAGACAAACTGCATTCTGAGCTGCTTGTTTATTTTAGCATCTTTGGAATTCAGAACGCATCTTCCAGTTGATGTGTTCCTACAATTCAGTGGCAGCCTCTTTTTCTGTCTTAGCAGTGCGTAAAAATAAACAGTGCATCCAACGAAGGAGTGATGCCTTAGATATGAGAAAGTATGGCAACGACTATTAAAAATGCTTTATTCAGTATTTTCATGTGCCAGGCACTGTGCCGAGTATTTAATGGGCTTGATCTAATTTAATTCTCAAATCAGGTATATGAGATAAATTCTACTAGAGCCACTTCACCAACAAAGAAACTGAAGCCCAAAATGAACAAGTAGTCTGCACAAAGTCACATACCTAGTGTATTTGACAGGGCTCTCCAGAGAGACCAAACCAGTAAGAAAGAAGGAAAGAGAGAAAGAGAGAAAGAGAGAAAGAGAGAAAGAGAGAAAGAGAGAAAGAGAGAAAGAAAGAAAGAAAGAAAGAAAGAAAGAAAGAAAGAAAGAAAGAAAGAAAGAAAGAAAGAAAGAAAGAAAGAAAGAAAGAAAGAAAAGAAAGAAAGAAAGAAAGAAAGGAAGAAAGGAAGGAAGAAAGTAAGGAAGGAAGGAAGGAAGAAGGAAAAAAGGAAGAAAGAACTGAAGGAAAAAAGGAAGGAAGAAAGGAAAAAAGGAAGGAAGGAAAGAAAGAAGAAGAGAAGGAAAGAAAGAAGGAAAGAAGAAAAGAAGGAAGGAAAGAAGAAAAGAAGGAAGGAAGGAAGGTGATAGAGTGATGGACTGAATGTGTCCCCCTCAAAATTCGTATGTTGAAACCCAACCCCCAGTGTGATGGAACTGGAGGGGGGGCCTTCGGGACATGATTAGGTATGAAACTGGCGCCTCACAAGTGGGACTAGTGTCCTTATAAGAAGAAGGCAAAGAGCTAGCTGCTCTCTCCGTCACGTGAGAACACACAGAGTCAGCAGTCTGCAGCCTAAAAGAACCCCACCCCCATCAGAACCCATCACGCTGGCACCCTGGTCTTGGACTTCAAGCCCCCAGAGCTGTGAAAAATACATTTCTGTTATTTATAAACCACCCAGTCTATGGTGTTACGTTACAACAGCTCCGACTCAGACGGATGATAGATCCAATGTATCTGTATGATCCCCTGCCCCCAGAAAGAGACATTATATGTTAAGATGCATATCTGTGTGTATATATACATACATATATATAAAGTGACCCTCCATGCCATCAAAAATCCACAGACAACTTTACAGCTCGTCCTTTATAGACACAGTGCCACATTCACAGTTTCAACCAACTGCAGCTCACGTCGTGCTGTGGTATTTACTACTGAAAAAAACCCAAGTGTAAGTGGACTCATGTAGTTCAAACCCATGTTGTTCATGGGTCAACTGTGTACACATACACATACCTATGTGCACGTGTACGCGTGTGGCAGGTTGTAGAGCTAGAAAGGTGAACCGCAGAAGAACCTGCTAAGACAGCTGGCGGTGGCTGCCTCTGCGGAGCAGGAGTCCAGTGTGGGAAGGGGGACAGGACCCTGTTTCTCACTGACAGCCGTGTGAAATGATTTGATTCTAAAATTCATTACATGTGTCACAAGGATAAAAAATTAGAGTGAAAACAAGACAGTTCCTGCAAGGTGATCGTCGGGAGGACGGTCACCAGTTCACCTCTAAGCCTTACTTCAAAGTCCCTCTGCGGCTCCTCACCAAACTTCTCCAAGCCTGGGGTCTCTGTTTTCTCATCGGGAAAACAGGGCGGAATTCGGAAAGCGAAACCGGATGATAAAGACGTTTGTGCTCTTTCTCTCTCCTTAAAGATCCTCCTAGAAATAAGGTTCACGGCGCCCTGACCAGAGACGGAGGATAAACCAGACCAGGCAGGAGGCAGCCCCGCTCCCCAACTGCACTCAAGCCACCGCTCCCGCAGACTCCCCCGCATCTCGCATCTCAGGGCCTTTGCCAGGCTCTCCCCACTGCTCGGGGCACCCCCATCCTCCCTGCCAGGGCCACCCCTGCCTCCTGCACCTCTTTAATTCCCAGGTCTGGCCTCCCCTGACCACACCGCTCAATCAGGCCCCATCCCATGCTCTCCTGTCGCTTATCGAAACATAATGGTTATCAACATTTTTACATGATGGATTATCTAATTTTTTTTTTATTATTTTTATCATGTATTGCCAGACCCTGTTCTGAGCAACTTAACACATTTCCCTCTCCTCTCGACTCTCCTACCAGCGTGAGTGTTGAATCCCCATTTTACAGATGTGGAAACCGAGACACAGAGAGCCTGAGCACGTTTCCCAAGTTCACACAGTTAGTCAGAGGGTAAGGATCTGACTCCAGAGCCTGGAATTGGAACCACTCGTGACACTGGTGAGGCATCGGAAATCAGGGATCTGGCCCGGAGTCAGCGCCGTTTGAAAGTGTTTATGGCTGTAAATTCTGCATACTGCAAAATAATGCTGTCAAAAATGTGGTGCTTCCCCTTTAAGGCCTGAATTAGAGACTTTCCTGCCTGGGCACTTGGTCAAGTGGAGACCTGGCCAAGACTAACAGGGGAAGGCGTAGAGGGGCTTGGGTTGGGGACAGTGGCCTCCCGTGACATTCATCTGACAAAACTCTCTTCTCATTCATTCTGTTGTGGGCCTGCTGGTTGCCAGGCTCTGTGTGAAAGGAGGACACGGCCCCTCTCCCCCGAGGGCCTACAGTCTAGTGAGTAATAATAGGCAATAACAAGCAAACCAATAAATAGGACATCATTTTAAAATTCTGATAACTGTTATGTTTCGCTAAGTGACAGGAGGAAACAGGATGGGCCTGATTAAACGAGTGGTCTGGGAGAAGCCCTTGGAAGGGGCCGGACGCCCTCCAGGCACTGTTCACACGGGCTCCTTCCTCCACCACCATCGGGTCACATGGTCACCCCCACTCACTACAGTCGCCCAAACCCCCAAAGTGTCCGTGGCTGGTGAGCTGAGAGCTGTCATTTGAGGGCTCAGAGCCTGAGAAAGCCCACGTTCTCTGCTGCTTTTTGTGCTTTTGTCCTGGAAAAAACACAGGAGGGGGTGGAGGATGGGAGCAGAAGAAAGGAGTAAAAGAGAAGAAAACTCAGCCAGGGTCTCCGCTGACCACTCCTGGGGGCGGGCGGCTGGGTGACCAGGTACCCCGCGAGCGGGAGGCCAGCCGTGCCTGCTCAGGAGAGGGAAACCCTCCCGGCCCCTTTTACAATTAGGTTTCGGTCTAATTGAAATGGCAATTCTTATTACCCTTGTGTAACTATTTTGATACAAACATTTGTTTTTTCTTTTTCTTTTTCTTTTTTTTATTCATTTGCCAACTGGCAAGGAGATTTCTCTCTTTAGAGGGAGGTGGTTGAGGTCTCCCTTCCATCAAGGACTATTTCTGAGCTGGTAAATCAGCCTCAATCAGCGACCCTGTGTTTTGACAAAGTTATTCCAGGAGCACGGTGGGACGGGCAGGCGGAAGGCCCAGAGCCCCGCTGGACACGGCAAGTGCCGGTAGGAGGGGCCCCTCCAGGTGGGTCACTCTCCATCCCCCGGAGGACTCACGGGCTGGGCGCTGGCAGGCAAGGCAGTTGGAAGTAATACATCCCTGGAGACCGCCCCTCCCACCTGAAGTCAAAAGGAGAGTGGGATGTGGAAGCGACTCCAGCATCCTTCTGGGTCCTGGACCTCAGGGAGAGAGCCGCAGCCTCGAGGGCTGACCGTGTGAATCCAGTCTATCTTCTGTCTACTGCACGGCCTGTGTGTCCCTTTCTGAACTTTCTCTCCACCCTTCCTGACGAGAATTTCCTGCCTCGAGCTATAGCTGAGAACTCCCTTGGGGCGGGGGTCCTAGCCTTTTACTTTCTGTTGTAGGTTGAATTTCGTCTCCCCGCCCCCCAAAAAGGAAGTCGAAGTCCTAACACTTGGCACCTGTGGCTCTGCCCTTATCTGGAGGTGGGGTCTTTGCAGGTGATCAGGTTGACATGAGATTAGCGTGGGCCCTAAACTAACCTGACTGTGTCCTTACCAAAGGGGGAAATCTGTTCTCAGAGAAGCACGTAGAGAAAATGCCACATGAAGATGGAGGCAGAGCCTGGGGTGACAATTCTACAAACCAAAGGGCCGCGGAACAACACCCACGGTGGCCAGCAACGCCAGGAGCCTGGAGAGGGGCTCGCGACAGATCCTCCCTCCCTCCCCGCAGAAGGAACCAGCCCAGCTGACACCTGGGTCACAACCTCTGGCCTCAGAACTGTGAGACAATGACTGTCTGTCATTTAACCTGCCCACATGGGGGTCCTTTGCTCCTGCAGCTTAGGGAACAAATGCACTTTCCTCTTCAGGGTCCTGCCCAGAGCTTGATACCCAGCAGTTGCCCAAGAGATACTGGCGACGTAAATGAACGTCCGCACAGCTGAGGTGTCCGTGCACGTTTCCCTGCCGCAGAGCTGGCTCCCCCAGCCCCCTCACCTGGGGCGTCCTTCAAGGCCAAGGTGAGCTGAGCCTCCTCTGGCCACATGACGACCAAATGATTCCTGTATCCCCAGGTGGTCAGTGACTGACCTCCCCTTTGCTTGATGGGTCCATGGGTCATGACACCTCCTCTGATGGGCGACTCTGCCACCCCATGGTGGCCACTCCGAAGCTTCCCAGGGGCTGGGGTCTACCCTGGGGCTTCTCTTTGGCCCATCTCCCTTAGTTTCCTAGAAACCAGGCGAGAGAGGCCCTACCCAGGCCCGCATCACACTAACACTTGCACAGACTCCCAACCCTGAGATGTGTTCATGAAGTTGTGGAGAAGGTAAGCGGTCGCTCCTCAAAGCTTATTGGAGAAGGAAACTCAAGTCATAACTCACATTCAAATGGCCTTTGAAAGAAGTTCTTCAATTCCAGTACCTCGGTTAGCACTTGTAGAACACCAGAAAGCAGCTGTTAGGGGCTGAGCTGTGTCCCGCTCCCCACAAAATCCGTGTGTGGGAGTCCGAACCCCCAGAGCCTCGGAATGGGACCTTACTTGGAAACGGAGTCATCGCAGATGGAGTCAGCTAAGTCAGGCTGAGCCCACACTGGAGTAGGTTGGGGCCCTGGCCCAGCAGGACTGGTGTCCTTATGGAAAGGACAAACTGGGGTCAGAGACACGGGCACACAGGGAGGGAGTCCCCCAGCGCCTTCAGAGAGAATGTGGCCCTTCCGATGCCCCCGCAGACCCCCAGCGGCTCGGGGCTGGTGGGAGGCAGAGGGCGATGTGACCCTCGGCCCCGGCAACCTGCGGTCGTGGGAACCTGGTGACTGTGTTTGTGGTTTCCTGGGCAAGGACTTAACAAAGGGCCTTAGAGGCACAGCTTGGAGACCCCCTCCAGCAGAGCCCTGGTGGGGGTGCCAAGGCTGGAAGCTGCTGGCCTGTATAAGAGCTGGTGATTAGCCTCAGAGAGAGCCTGCGCCTTTCTCAGGAAAGTCAAGGCCCAGCCTCTGAGTCCCTCCCTCGTTAGGCTCCCATGGAAAACATAAATCCCGAAGTGGGAGGCTCAGGTCTTTGCAGGACATTGTCCGCATCTTCTACGAACCAGCCCCCCAAGGGCTGCCCGCTGCAGGCACAGACACAGGGGCAGCGGTTGCAGGACCTGAGGGAAGGGGGTCTGGCACGAGGCTGCAGCAGCCCAGGGGGAGGCTGACTTAGCGGGCCTCCTCTAAGATGCAGGAAAGGGTGGGGAACCGGCTCCCACACGGCAATGTCCTCCTTGGACCCTGCCCCCACCCCGGTTGCGTCTTAATTGCCCACCAGCATCCCTGGCTTGAAGGTCCCTCCCAACGTGCTCCAGCTCCACACACTCTCTTCCCCACCCTTGCTGAGTCGTCCTGCCGCGACAGCATCTCAGCCTTTCGCTGCTCCCTGCTGAGCCAAGTCACAAGCGCATCCAGAAGGGAGTGGTGGCTTCGTGAGGAAGAAGGGGAGGCCTGGTGAGAAGGGACAAGCACAGGTGAGTGGGGAGAGTCACCTTCTCACCCCTGAGGCCACTCCTGAGCTGTGCGCCTGGCCCCCCATCAACAGTCTGCCTCCTCCAGGGTGTAGCTCGATTCGATCCCTCCCCGAACCCTCCGGGCCCCCAGCCACAAGCACAGCAGGCTGGGTACCCACAGGCCCTACACCCTCTGCCCGTGTGCCCTCTGGGTCATAAACACCTGAGTGCTGTTCTCCCGACAGAATCAAAGTAGCTGGGTGCATGGCGTGGCCTCTTTTGGCAGGTGTGTGACAAGTGACCCTAGGGACAGTCCTGGGGACTGGAGGAGGCCTACCTGGTGGCCTGAAATCCATCACTAGTCACCTGGTGCTTGGGTAGGGCTGGACAGTGTACGGGAAGGTTGCATGATAACTGGGGCCATTGGCCCTGGGGCCAGGCTGCCTGGGTTCAAATCTTGGCTCTGGTACTTAGTAATGAAGTAGAAACTTGGGTGTGTTGCTTAAAGCCCCAGTGTCTCAGTTTCCTCATCTGTAGAATGGAGAGAACAAGAATAAGTGACTCACTAGAGCATCATGTGGCTCCAACCCACATACATGACTTGGAACGAGGTCAGAGGCAGGGCGGGCGCTCAGGAGATGGTGGCTCTTCCTGTCAGTTAACCCAGAGCTCTGTCTGACACCCCAGCTCTGAATGCCTGCTGCATGCCTCTAAGACAAAGGATTTGACCTCTGTGAATGAGCCCCCTTATTTATAAAACAAGGGGACTGGATGAAATGACCACCAAGCTCCCTTGCATTCTAAATTTTTCAATTCTGTGGTGCATTTCAGACGGTCAAGTGGTCAAAGACCGCCCCCAGCCTGCAGGAAGGCCCCCCGAGTCACTCCCTGCATGGGAAAAGGAAGTCACCAGCACGAGGAGGCAGGGAAACCACAGGGAGAAGACTTTGTGCTCAGGTTTAATACTCCTCTCGGAAAACCTTCCAGGCAGGTCTGTTTACCACACCCAGGTAAGCACTTTATGCCCAGAAAGCTGAGTGGTGACAATTAGGAAACAGCTCTGTAATGATGTCCCCTCCGACCAGTCGAGTCCCATCCTCCCTGCTCATTAAGGTGAATCTCTTGTTACTGGCTTTGCAAGTTGGGGACAGAAAATAATCAGAAGCATGTGGGTGGGTCATCTCAGACCAGCGAGTGTAGACGCTTCACTCCCTCCCAAAGCAGCCCCGCGGCCCCGCCTCCCCACCTCCCCCAAGCCAGGTTCACCCCCACCGTCCCTGGGCAGGTGGGGCAAATGCTTGTCATCTGCCTAATTGTTCAACAGGATAATATGCTGGATTTCAAAATAATTAGGCTGATGGTAATGAGGGTTTGATGGTCTCTGTGCAATTAGACGGATGGACACAAACACTTTGTTTTTAACCTGTGCTGGGGCTAATGACCTCAGGGGGGAATATGGCAGTACTGCATTTGGAAAGGAGGGGAAAAAGATACCCTGGGAACCACAGAGAAAAATAAATCACAGGGTGGGCTCCTTTCCACAGATTTGTTGCTCTGGATACCGGACCAGCTGTTCCCCAGACACCGGTAATGAGGGATTCAGGCCAAAGGGAAAGCAGTGTCCCAGGAGGCAGCTTGCTCTGGGTTTGAAACCATTCTGCAACTTTTATTGGCTCTGACCTGGAGCAAGTCACATAACCTGGCTACTCAGCTCTCCATCTGTAAAATGGGGACAGTCATGTCGACTGCAGGGGAGCTGTGAGTTCCCAGCACACAGCGAATGTGCATTAAAGATTTTGGTGGGGGTTGCAGGAACGAGGACCCTCGATGTGGAAGTATCAAAAAGCTAGAAGGCCAGCAGAGACCAGATATGGTCAGTGAGTCCTTTCCAACCAGCGAAGTAGAAATAGCATCTTCAAAGGTCCAGACAACAGCAGCTGCTTAGAACTTTCCACCAAAAGAAAAGGAAAGAAGAAAAGAAAAAAGAAACCACTAGCTGAACTGAAGCTAACTAGATCTGAGTCATACTTTCATAACAGCAAAATCAAGAGGCCTTGGGAAAAACTCTGGTCCCCTCCATGAGCCTCCTGTGTGGTCAGGCAAAGAGTAATTTTGCCTCGCTGGACAGCATGTGGAAACCAAGTTCTATAGGGCCAGACTAGGCACAGGGATCTAGAAACAAGAAGAATGGAGCAGGGTGGCCAGATGCTGTGGTGGCTGCTGGTGGGTTCCCAGCTGTTATGCTGAAGGCAGGGGGCAGGGTCAGTGGAAAGGAAATGACCCCGGAGCCTGAGCACGTGGACAGTACTGGGGAGAGGCTTACCCACCAACACATGTTTTCTGAGCCTTTGGTCTGTTCAGGGCCCAGTGCTCGTGTTTGGGGCACAGAAGTAAATAATATCCAGCCTCTGCCAGGCACATTATCACAGTATAACGCGATGGGCAATACACGTGAAATTGCAGGGAGCACAGGACGGAATGCTCAGCTCTGCCTTCACGCAGGGACAGCTTGCTGGGAAGATTCCATCTGAGCCTTGAAGGACGAACCAGTGTGGCTGGAGACTGAAGGCCCCACTTCAGGCTGATGGTCAAGATAAACACTCCAATCTATGCTATATAGTGTGTGGGTGGTCCTGGGGGAAAGAATTCCCCTTAATTCCTAGAGAGAGAGTGAAAGAAACTTTCTTGGCAATTGCAGTTGTATGAATGGCAATTTCCTCTGCCCCACAAGTCTTTATGGCTGGGCCACCCAACAGCCTCTGCCCAGTCATCTCCCCATCCTCACACCCTCCTTCACCGCCTCTCCACCAGGCTAGAAATTCCTGGGAAGGCTGCAGAGGGAGTCACCAGCACCAAAAGAGAAGGAATGGAATCCAAGGCTAGTGGTTAGTCAGGACCACGGACAGAAACACAGGGGGTGACCTGCTTGCAGCTTTGTCTTCGACCCTCACTTTGGGCTTCTCTAAATTGTCTTCCTTCTCCATGTATAATGGATGTTCAGAGCCACTACCTCCTCTTATGACATTTTGCATCACTATTAGCAAGCCAGGTGCCAAATTTTGCTGGAATCTTTTCAAATTTACAGGACTGCACTTGGAGACTTTTTCCAGATGACACTTTGATCCAAATTGGCAAACACTCCACGGAGGAAAGAGTATTCTGACATCCTCTGTGAGTGTGGGAGTGGGAGGTGGAGCCCACCAGGATTCTGGTCCTGGGGCCAGGGGAAGAAGAGGGCAGATGTTTAATTGAAGGCAAGGATCTCAGAGCTCCCCTGGGCCTTGAGTCCCAGGCTGATGCTTCTTGTAATCCCCCCATTAGAGGACTGAAGCCCAAGGGCCTTGCTCCAGTGAGCTCTGACTCCTCTCTTTCCCGGGGGAGCTACCTCTCCCACCGGAAGGTGGAGGTGGCTGCAGAGAAAGTCCTGAGTAAGGGCCATGCCTAAGGTTAATTCCGTGGGAGAATTCAAGTTCACTGCTGGAAACTCAAGGGCAGCCTGAGGAAGTGAAACATGAGGTGACACCTTGACACACCAAAGCGATCTCACCTGAGCCGGACAGCTGGTTCGCAAGTTTCTCTTAGGATAAGCCAACAGGAAATCGTGGGGCTCTGTGCTAAAGCCAAGATTTCAAGGTTGAGGACCTTGGGCTCCTACTTGTGAGTAGGGCTTCCTTCAAGAACCACCAAGCCAGAAGAGACAGCCAGAAAAGCCAGTCTGATGCTGCAGGGACCCCCAGAAGTCTACTGCTGACAGGACAGTGCTCAAGGAAGAGGGACCCCAGAGGTGCTCAGCTGAGTCCTCCCGGACACAGAGGCTGCGGCCTCATGGAGAAGCTGCTGGCCGAGAAGTCAGAGGCCCTGATGCTTATCCTGTTGGTGCCACTTTTCTGGTCACCCAGTATCACTCCCTAAACCACCTTGAGGACTTCTGCCTTAGGCTTCTGACACCTGCCTGAATCTCAGGGTGGATGGACAGATGGAGAAACCCTACTGACCCTACACTCACATTCCTATGCCCTTGTGCCTCTCCAGCCCATCGTCCCCTCGAGACATTCCTCACGCACCTACTGGTCTTTCATTTGGACCCATCTGTATACTTCCCTGTAAATCGTATTTTCATCACAGCACCTGCCACATGCCAGGCTCTGTGCTTGACCCTGAGGCTGTAATGATGGACTTGGGACGCCCATACAGGCATCCGTCAAATGCCTGTATTTTATCATAAGTGTCTGGCGACCCATCTGTCTCACCCAATAGATTGTGGTTCTTCAGTGTTCTAACTCCACGGCATAGCACCCCGGCCAATCACAGTAGGTGCCCCATCTTAGCTAAATGAATGAAGACATTACAATTGTTTTGGAAGTGCGCTAAGGACTACCAGGATGTAAATTGTTATCAGCAGCAGAGGCAACACTAAATGTCCCAGTCATTCAGCCAGATGTGCAAAAACTAGAAACCACCAAGAGGAAAGAAGGAGGACATGCTTGGGTTTCAGTTAATGGAGAGAAAGGAGTCTTGATGGTGATGAGAAGTCTGCTCTGATAAGGCTTTAAAGGGCTGTGGGAGTTGGGAAACGGAAGAGGTTCTTTTTAGCTGGGGTGGCCAGAGAGCCCCTCATGGTGGGGGGTGGGTGTGCATTTCAGCTTGGAGATGGGGAGATAAGGGGTCATGTCACAGGGAGGGCTGAGGGAACAGATGAGGGACAAGGGCTGGTTGGATTTGAGCAGATCAGCGGGACTACAGATCCACGGCGTCAGATCACACTGCATGGTTTTCTTCACATGCAGTTTCCTAGGTTCCTCCAGAATCAGGACCTAGAGGGAAGGGAGTCAGAATCTCTAACAAATCCATTACATAAGATTTGGATGCAGAATTAGAACTTTGAAGGGACCCACAAGTTCACAGAGGGATGAGAGCTGAGGGTGACAGGCTAACGCAGTGGCCCTTGAATGCTGGACTGTAATCTGAAGGCATGAGGGAGCCACAGAAAACTTTAGAGTGGAGGGTGGTGCTGTCAGTGCTGTGAACGTAGGGGAAGATGGATTTGGGGAAGGGGAAACTGGAGGCATAGGGCCTCCTGGGGCACTGGTGCAGGAGTCCGGGCATCACGTAATGACAGCTCAAAGCAGGACAGAGTCCACAGTGATGGACAGAAGGGAATGGAATTAAGCAATATGGAGCAGAATTGACAGGACTTGACAACTGATTCAATGTTGCGGGGGACGGAGGGAGGATGACTTATTCAAGATGCCTTTGGTGTTTTTAATATAAAATATACATATAAACACACAAGATCTTATATTCTTTAATACTTATCTGATTTGGAGAAACGGCCCCCTATCTCTCAGCCCCTGAAGACTTACAATGGCTCGAGACAATATTAATAATGATGTATTTCATAGTATATGAACTTTGCCATCTGTGGTGCAGGCATCAAAAAGTCAATATGAGTAAATTGACAAGCTTGTCAATGAATGAAATTAATTTTCTTTTTCTGCCGCATCACTAAACATAATTTCAGAATGTCATGGTAATATTCACTGTCCGTTATCATGGCCATGGGACGGAGAGACAGCGACATAGAAATATGGAAAGAAACAACTGTATCACAGTGCCAAAGGCACGGCGCCCGCGCGCCCACTGAAGCTGCCATTAGTTCCTCTGGACATGCAGCCCCCACCGTCTTCTCTCAGAATTTGTCACATTTGCAGCCGAGAGACCTCTGCCCTCCGAGCGTGAGGAAAGGGATTTTAACACATTGCCCAGCTTTAACCTAAACCCAAGTGTTCTCCAGCAGAACAGATGGTCAGGCCTTGGGGGAGACCACGGAGATCACAAAGTCCAGCCTCCTTGTTTGAAAAACAGGGGGGAAGAGGCTTACAGAGGATGCAGTGCAGCCAGGCCAGGATGGGACCCTAGGCTTCCAGCTCTGGAATCCGCCTCAGTCAGGGGGTCGCTGGCGGGGAGCAGTTGGGAGAAGGGCCCTGAGAGCTGCAGCAGACACAGGTTTTGAGGATGAGGCCACCATTTTGTGCCGAGAAAACAGAGAGGTGTGGTCGGTGCAGATCACACAGTCGCCGCACAAGTCTTCACTGAGCGGTGACCGTGGGCACACGCTGTTGTCCGCCCTGGGGACACGGCAGAGAACCACACGCAAAAAGCCTTGCCCTCGCAGAGTCCACGGCCCAGGGTGGAGAAGCCAAACGTATGCAGGGAACAGACGAGCCAGAGAGTGCAGGTGAGATCATCGCTCTGAAGGAAATAAATGGACAGGGTGATGAGGCCGGAGGCCGCAGGGGGAGGCGGCGACCGCCCTGAAGGACAGGCTCCCAGTTTCCAATCCATCGAGCCATTCTCTCCAAATCAGCAGAGAAGAGGGGACAGCCACCGTTCCCGGGGTGCCTCCTGGGTTCCCTTTACTGACCTTGGGCTTGTGGAGAGCTGACACAACCCGCAGGGGTGGGGCCTGCTTTCCCGTGTGCTCGGACAAGAGCCGGGACGTGCACACGCTTTGTCCTGGGCCCGCACCCGCCTGCTTGGCCCCACAGCCTCTGTCCCTAGCGCTGCCTTGCTCGGTCAGTTTTGCCAATAAGTTCACACCCACTGGGGCCGCGCTTTCCTCCTGACTCTCGATTTTCCAGCGTACAGGCTTCCTAAACGCCGCGCAGCAGGATTCCCTCACGAGCCTGCATGGAACATTAGAATCACGTGGGCTTCAGAACCTGGCAGGAGCCACCATTTTGGCTTCATGATGTGAGGTCAAGGCTGGACGGTCAAGGCCTTAGTAAACCCATGGCCCTTGCTGGGCCTCACTTCCCTCACCTCTAAAATGGGACTAACATCTCACCCCAGTCAAATCACAGGCTCTTAGGACCAAGGAATGGATGGGAAACTGTGCTAAAAATGTCAGCTTACCTACTGCCTTCACCATGACATGCTTGTGTCTGTGTGTGTGTGTGTGTGTGTGTGTGTGTGTGTGTGTGTAACATACCAGGCACTGTAAGCGTTGATGTTCCCATTCTAAAGATGGGTGCACAGCGACTCAGAATGGTTCCCTGACTTGTCTGTGCTACAGAGAGAGCTGAGACCATGTCTTTCCAAAGTCAAAGGCCATGCTCTACCTCCTTAGGGAGAAACACCCCCTTCCTGGGCGACGGCAAGCATCCTCCACGCCAGCCCCGCTGGAGCCGGAAGGAGGACTTGGGCAGAGCAGAGAGCATGAGCTGCCTACGTGTCGATGACACGCCTTGTTTCAAAACTGGGACCCCAAGGCTTCCCACACCAGACAAAAGGACACGCTGAGCCGAGCCACGCCCAGCTGGCTTTCTCTTCCCTTGGTGAGCAAAGAAATTGCCTCCTGAAAGCCAGTGGCCTTTCTTATTTTCTCTAAGTGGTTGGAAGGGTTTTTGCCTTCCGGTTGACAACGTGGATGACAAAGATGGATTTTCGGAGCAAATATTTGTGTTGTTTGTGACCATGTCTGCACAGCGGGAGGCAAGCAGCTGGATAATGGGGCCCCTTTGGGAGAGGGGCTGAGGACTGTGTTTTTTTGCTCTGTGGTCCTTTTGGGCCGTGCCACTAATTGGAACTTACTGTCCCATTAATGAGTTCTCTCTCCAGAGATTCACATGACCACTTCGGCTCTAAAGTCCTTGCCTAATGGACTATTGAGCGGCAGGGAGCACACAGCTTTGTCGCAGAAGCTCCCTATTAAATATACAGCAGTCCCCAATTAACCCCAGGTTTGAAAAAAAAAAAAGAGTGGCAACGTGACTTTCAGGCCAGCTCTTGGAAGGAGGGAAATTGGTATGATGTCATTGCTCTCCCTCCCTGGAAAAGGCCAGTCGGGCCACCATCTGAGCAGTGGACACCAGGCCCCTCAGTGGCCAAGAATCAATTTCCATCCTCAAGATGCCACCTGTCCATTCCCATCACTCGGGCCCTGCCTGTGACACTGGGGGGCGAGGCTCCAGCACTAGAGTCTTCAAACAACTCTCTGGTGACCTGGAAAATGGGTCCACGATACATGTGGAGCCAAGCAAAACAGGTCAGTCCTCAGGGATGCCCCAGGGGAGATGGGAATAAACGGACCCCTCCCTGCTGGGCTGCAGTAAGGACTTCTTCTCCAGAACCTCCTATTTGACTGTGAGTATAGCCACTAAGATTCATAACACCTCTCAGTCTAACTAACATGCAGATCTGATCACAGCCCTCCCCTGCTCACAATCCCTCCATGGGTCCCTGTTGCCCTCCACAGAAAATCCCCGCTCCTTGGAGTGCAACGCAAGGCCTCAGTCAGCACCTCCCGCCTCGCCTCCTCAGACTCCATCTCAGGAAGTACTGAGCTACTGTGGTCCTCACACCCCCTCGCCCTGTCACGCCCTGGGCTCCAGCTCAGCTGTGCCCTCTTTCTTCTGCTCACTCCCTCCCACCCTCCAGGTCTCACTGCAGACTCAGCCGCGTAGGAAAACTCCTCCCCCCGAGCCTGCAGCTCCCTGCAGCCCAGCACCCTGCTTCCACAGCAGCTTTTACTGACTGTGAACACGCACTCACTGCCGAGCCCTGACATCATTTGTCTTGGTGTCACTCTCCAACCAGAACAGGGTTTCTCCACTTCGGTGCTGTTGACATTTTGGGCCACTTAGTTATTTGTGGTCAGAGGACTTGGTGTGCACACTGACAACCAAAATGTCCCCGTACATGCCAGACGTCCCCTAAGGGCAGATGCCCCCCAGCTGAGCATCGCCGGGTTAGACAGTCAGCCCCTTGATGGCACAGCAAGCCCGGGTAGAGATGTAGGGTCACAACCCTTGCCACCCTCCTCACCAGCCAAGTGTGTCCCCAGGTAAGTTGCCTCCCCTCCCTGAGCCTCAGTTTCCCCACCTGTGAAGTGGGGATAATGGCGTGTGGTTTGCACAGCTGCTGAGATTTACTGTGATGGTTGCTGTTGGCAGTCCATACATGTTGCTCTGTCATTTGATTGGATGTCTTACTTGAAATACACAGAAAACATGGTGTTCAATTAAGATTCATCTAACCATGGTGGAGCCCCGCTGGCCACCATGCCACTCAATTCTCACCATCATAGTCGCCATTCTACAGATAAGCAAACTGAGGCCCCAGCACCAGGTGGCTCGCCCAGGATCTAAGCAGTTACTGGTTGGAGCTGGGGTTGGAACCCTGTTCTCTCTCCTCTCCAGAACTTGGCAGGTTCTCTCCCCTTTAGCTGCCCAACTGCCATCCTACCCCGTCGGGTTACCCCTGTCCATCCTCAGAATTCAGTCCCATGTCAGTTCATCTAGGAGTTTGGATGTCTCGGGAGGTCTGCCCGTGGAGAGAGACCAACCTCTGTCATACTTCAAGAATTCCAATCCACAACTTGATAATCCTCACTGTAAACTAGCAAACTGGACTCTCGCATCATACAAACAAAAAGTCTATCTGTGTGCCTGCTGCCTTCCTCTCTCCCAGGACACCACAATGGTTGTCCCTTTGTCCCCTCCCATCCCCAAGAAAGGCAGGCAAGGTGGGGGGGAAAGAAAATTCACACTAATCTTGTATCTCATTCTCATCTCTTTGCAAAAGGAAAGCAGCGTTTACTGAAAAATACTGTACAAAAGAATCTCTTCCCACAGGAAAAAAAATGTAATCATCTCTTTAGGGGGGAAAATATATACACAGGTCTTTAAAAACCCAGTCATACCCTGCATATGATCTGTTTAAATGCATTTTATTAAGATTTATACCATTTAATGATGGCTTAAAGAATCACTACATAAACAATCCTATTTTAGTGTAAGAGGGTTGGAAAATTTCTAATTCAAGCCAGTAAAAACTCACCCCTCGGTGGTTTCTGAAACTTGAGCACGTTGATGTGGCAGCACTCAATTAATGTCAGGCCGTATGGATTTCAATCTGGCTTGAAATATATTTAAACAAATGAAGTAGATACAAATGTTGGCTCTTTGGCCAGCCAGAGCTGAAAAATCCATTTTCTATCCCATTTATAATAAGGACTAATTTGAATGTAATTTATCTAAAGCACAATGTTTCCTAATTTTTACATGCAACCATTACTTATAGTTTAAGTAATAGTTATATCCATGGATCTCAGTGCACTTAATTGAAAATGCATGTTATTAAAACGCAAGACTTAATCCTTCAAAAATAAAAGCCTTATCCTAAAGAATAATTGAATACTCGGAGCAAGAGAGAACCGGGGAGGAAAAAAGCTTTAAATCAAAAAAAGGGAAAAAACCTCCCCTTTCAACACAGCACTTCTCCCTTTTTACGCGGTATTAGAATTATGTCAGAGTGAAATTAGCCACCCTCGACCCGTTATTTCAATTCAGATTACTACCCGCCTCTCATCTGAGTGTCAGACTTGGCATCGGAGTCAAATCCGTCTGCCGAGGAGTGACATGTCAAGGGTGACAGTGACAAATTGTCACTAAGTGAGGAATAACACATGACAGGGCATGTGTCCGTAATGAGGCATATGCAAGCAGGGAAGCCTGGGGACGCGCGCGGCTGAGGGCGGGCTGCTGCGAGCGCGCCCCGTGCCGCGAGCTCTCATTAGGGCTCGGCGCCTCCGTGGACGGGGGCTTCCATCAATAAAATAAATAAATAATAAATAAGCTCCTAAATGAACAGCACACGGACAAAGCGCTCTTCTGTTTGCTTGGCTAGGGTTTTTGTTTTTAAAGGAAGCTCAAATGTTTGTGATTTTTTTTTTTTTACTTGAGGACTGAAAATAAAATCAGAACTTTCTTTGTGACCTCTTCTTCCCTATGCAGGATTGGCTTCTTTATTTCTTCTTTCAGCTTCACCAAGATGAAGGAAACCCCCACTCCAGAATGGAATGATTCTACCTCTGTGTGTGTGTACAAATATGTCTATGAGCACGTTGAGAGACAGCCCAATTTACCAAGCAGAGGCCACCGCACAGACGTGTCACAAAAGCACCAAAGAGCACAGTTCTTCTTGGCCTCAAGTGCAAATGACTGGATTTTTACCCCAAGCAAAATGCAAACGGTGAGAAGGAGAGAGCGAGACAGAGAATAAGCTAGCGGGTAAGAGGTATCATTATGAAAAATTAGATCAAGAGGTCACAAAAATGGGAGGCATTAAAAAGGGAGAATAGAATCCCCCATTGTTTGGTTTCTTTTTATTGTCTTTAATTTCCTATATGGGATTTCTAATGCACAGTGGTGTTTTTATACCCAAGTCAGGGGGGTGGATAAAAAGTGCTCTTGGATTTTACTGGGTGGATGGGTGGATGAATGGATGAATGGATGGATGGGTGGATGGATGGGTGGGTGGGCACAGAGGTAAGACAAGAAGAGATGTGTCCCCAGGTATGGCTGGGGCAGCTTCTTGAGGGAAGCAAATATCATGTAAGAGCATGGACTGTCCCAAGTTGGTGAATAACTATTGGAGGACTTCAAGCTGGGAGTGACATGGCCAGGTGTGTATGGTGGAGAGATTACTCTGGCTTCAGTATGTGTGATCAATGTGGGTAAGTAAGAGTGGAGGAAGGGCGACCAGGGAGAAGCCTGCAGCAACCTTCCAGGTATGAAATAGTAAATCCCAAGATACAGGCTGAAAGAGATCGGGAGAAGCAGACAGAAATAAGGGATCTTAAGAGAGATATAATCAACGGGAACTGGTTAACTGGTGGGATTTACAAAATGGAGAGAGAAACACTGTATGATTCCCAGGTCTCTGGTAGCAAGGTGCAACCAGAGGCCAAAGCCACAGAGCAAGTTTCAGAAGGGAGAAAGAGACTGACCATTTGGTAAATGTTGACATTTTAGCAGGAAAACTGGATTTGGGAGCCCTCAGCATATTGGTGGGAGTTGAAGCTGCAGGAGTAGGAGGGATAACTGTAATCAAAGACTACATTTCAGCAGAATTGGAGAGGACCCAAGGGGCAACATTGGCACATTTCTACAGTACACATTCTCTACATACAGATCTATATTTTTTAAGTGGGATTATACTTTGTAATCTGCTTTACTTTCTCTTAACAAAAATATCATAGACATTTTCCTTTATCCTTTTCCTTTGATTCCATTTTTAATGGCTGTTTTAACTTGTGTCATGAATAACTGAATATATCCCCTCTTGTTGGGCATTTAGATTATTTCTGGCTTTTCACAATTATATATGGCCTTCTGTGATTCTTTTTTATGATTGCTTAGTTTTTTTTTTTAATTGAAGTGTAATTGATTTACAATGTTAGTTTGAGGTGTACAGCAAAGTGGTATATACATATACACGCACACACACACATATATTTTCAGATTCTTTTCCATTATAGCTTATTAAGAGAAATTAAATATAGTTCCCTGTGCTATACAGTAGATCTTTGTTGTTTATCTATTTTATATATAATAACATGTATCTGTTAATCCCAAACTCTTAATTTATCCTTCCCCCTTTTTCTCCTTTGATAACCACTGTTTTCTATGTCTGTGAGCCTATTTCTGGTTTATAAATAAAAATTTGTATCTTTTGTTAAATTCCATATATAAATGATATCATGATATTTGTCTTTCTCTCTCTGATTTACTTCACTTAATATGGTAATTTCTAGGTCCATCCATGTTGCTGCAAATGGCATTATTTCATTCTTTTTTATGGCTGAGTAATAATCCATTATGTATATATGTGTGTGTGTGTATATATATAAATATCTTACATCTTCTTTATCCAGTCATCTGTCAATGGACATTTAGGTTATTTTCATGTCTTGGCTGCTATGAACATTGGGGTGCATATGTCTTTTCAAATTATAGTTTTCCATGGATATATGCCCAAGAGTGGGATTGCTGGATCATATGGGAAGTTTACTTTTAGGTTTTTAAGGCATCTCCATACCGTCCTCCGTAGTGGCTGCTGCAATTACATCCCCACCAACAGTGTAGGAGAATTCCCTTTTCTCCACACCCTCTCCATCATTTATTATTTGTAGACTTTTTACTGATGGCCATTCTGACTGGTGTGAGGTGATACCTATTTGTTGTTTTGATTTGCATTTCTCTGATAATTAACGACACTGAGAGTCTTTTTATGTACCTGCTCGGCTTCCTGTGATTTTTTACTCTAATAAAATAATCTTCTTTGCAAGGACCCCCCAGAACTCCACCATGACAAAGGGAGAGAGGAGAGCTGTGGAGAGGTGCAGGGAGCCGAGATGCTCTCAGTGAGGATGCCCGGGGATGAGGGGTCTCGTGCTGAGCGGTGATTTGGGGATCATGTACAATATTAGTTGAGAGGAAAGATGGAGCTACCAGGGTGGCTCTAAACATTCCTGTCTGCATCCATAGCTCCCCAAGTTTCATGGCGCTTCTCTAGGAAATTTCTTGATAAACCACTTATTTAAATCACTTGGGAAATTCAGCATCACAAATACCTACGCATTTATTCTCACTGTGAATCAGACAGGCCTGTCAAAGTAAACAACCCCAATGCCTGATGACTGGACACAACAAACTTTACTTTCTGCTCATGCAGAATACCACCCTGTTCATTGTGGGTCCACACAGTCCTTCAGGGACCCAGGCTGAGATGCTGTTTTTTCACCATCTGGAACATTCTGCCTCTTCAGCCACCATGATGGAGGGAGAGAGATTAGAGTCTCACATGGGCCACTGGCCAGAAGTCGCTCTCACTGCTTCTGCCCACAGTCCCTGGGGCAGAACAAGTCACGTGACCATGCCTAACCACAGAAGGGCTCGGACGTGAGGGAAGGCAGATAGAATATCAGGTGGGCTTTACTGCCTCTGTCATCTCCTACCCTATGTCGACAGAATAAGGTCACTCTTCCATCAAATGCCCACAGTATCACTGGCAAAATATGAGAAACGGCCCAAGTATCTTTCCGTAGGAAACAGATTAAATTAATTCCGCACCCATCAATAGAATATATTTTCATCAGAAAAAAATGCGATAGCACTTACGCACCACTATGAAATAACCTCAAAATATATTATGGGGTCAAGAAATTAAAGTGCAGAACAGAAAGCAGGGCAACCACGAGAAGGGGGACAGATACAGTCCCTTGTACGTGGATACGGTGTTTCTGGCACAGGAAGCTGGTGACTTGGCTTGTCTTTAGGTAGAAGACACATTGGGAAGGGAACGGGGGCGGATGGGACAACTTTCCCTGCTCCCGTTCCTTACCTTTTGAATGTTGAATCGTGTGAACGCATGACTTATTCACAAAATTCCAAAATTGTTTTGTAAAAAACCTTCACTGAAATTGACTTTGAGCCCCCCATACCCCTGCAGGAACTTAAACACGCACATCCCCTGTGAGCACAGCCTGGCATCAGAAGCTCCAGGCGGACGTCTCAGGCCTCTCTGGGTCTCGTGCGAAGCCACCACGTCACAGCTGTGGCTGTCAATAGCCCTAAGGGGGTCACTTTCCTCCAGGCCAACTCTTTCCCGTGGTCACTGCTCACTCGCTCTGGCCTCTGGCCTCAGGGAGGGGCTGCTGCCTTGATGCCAGCTGACACAGCTGATTCCAGGCTTTGGCTCTTTGAAGGCATCAGGGAAGCCTTGGGCATAACGGAGAGAACTGAACATCTGCTACTAGATATGGGACCTCGGGGTCCACAGACCCTGCCGGGTGCTGCTCCCACCTCCAGCCCCGGTGGCCACTCAGCCACACCATGGGGGTGCATGTGCCCCGCACAGCTGCACCTCCAAGTCCAAGCTCAGCCCCCCAGGAAGCCCAGGGGGGAATACGCCTGCAGAAAGCCCACCTCTCCAGCCCTCGCTCCCTCTTCAAGGTGAGCCTCTCTGCAGGATGACTGACAGTGATTAAGCCACCCCCACTGGGAGGCGTGGCCTTGCTCTCCTGCCCCAGTAGGACAAGAGCCCTGGCACCATGCAACAGCTGTGCACTGGGCAGGTGCGCAAGTACATGCAGACTTACATAGGAAGCGCTCCCCAGCTCAGCAGGGATGTGGTAGGGCAGCCTGAGAAATCCCCGGATTCTGGCAGTAGGCTTGCCAAAGCCAGCCCTGGCAGGGGTGAGATTCCAACCGAGAGAGAGAGGCTCTCCAAGGCTCTGGTCCACCCAATTAATTTCAAGTGTTTGGGGAAATCAGAGAAAATTTGCTGAAGACAAATCCCAGACCTCCCATTGGACAACTGCTCCCCCTACTCATTGCCCCCTTAAGTCTAGTTCTCATGCAAATGTATCCCCCGCCAGCCCCTCTCCACCCGTCAGGGCACCCCCTGCACTCAATCTCCCCTCCCTGCCAGGAGCTGTTCCCTGTAGGGGGTCTCCCCTGCCAGGACATGAAAAGCAGCCCCAGGCTCCCGTCCTCCCTGTGGGCAACAAGTGCTTCGTGTATTTCAGTGGTGTGACTGGGTGTGGGCTGGGTCTCCTTGGCCCAGAGGTTGAGACCCTCCCATCACTGCAGGGGCCCCAGCTGGTGGCTGGGTTGGGGGGGGGACGACGTTCCAGGGGTGCAGGGCAAAGACTGACCACGTGCTGGGCACTGTTCTGGGCGCTGGGGAAAGGGTGGTGAATAGGACAGAAGGACCCCTTGTCATGAAGCTGGCAGCGGAGGCACCCCGGAAAACAGGTAGACAAGCAAGACTGATGATGGAAACAAGGACAAACTGCAACACACTAAACCCTGGAGTCACTCGAGGAGGCAGTGGAGGTGGCAGGTCGGGGCGGTGTGAGCAGCGGGGTGCTCCTGGGAGGAGTGACCCCGGGGACAGAGGGAAGGGGGAGGGGAGCGTGTCCACAGGCCATAGATGGAAATGAGATGGAAAGTCCCAGAAACTGGAAAAACCCAGAGTGCCCGGGACAGAGTGAGAGAGGAGCCCGAGAGGCTTGGGGGGGGGGGGGGCAGGACTGCGCTCAGATGGCTGTGGGGAAACCGAGCAGGGGTCCCAGCCCAGGGACCGCCTGATCACTGGGGCAAGTGTGGGGAGAATGAACTCAAAGTGCGTTCGAATTTAAAATTCCCAGTCATCACAAATGAGCTTATTTACAAAACAGAAAGAGACTCATCGACGTAGAAAACAGCTTATGGTTACCAAAGGGGAAGGTAGAAATAAATTGGGGATTTAGGATTAGCAGATATAAACCACTTTATAAACAAGGTCCTCCTGTAAGGCACAGGGAGCTAAGTCAATAACTTATAATAACCTATAGTGAAAAAGAAGATGTGCATACATTTTACTGAATCACTTGGCTGTACATCTGAAACTAACACAACATTGTAAATCAACTATGCTGCAATTAAAAATAAGTAAATCAATAAAATATCCAGTCATCAAAAAGTGAAAAAACAAACTACAGACTGGGAAAAGGTCTCTGCCTATCTGCCTATCACATAACCAACCAAGGGAGAGAGTCAGAACATATATAAAGAAGGTCTACAAGTCATTTAAAAAAAAAAAAAAAAAAGACAAACAATCCAAAGGAAAGACTGAGCAGGCATTTTACAGGGCAAGAAACACAGAGAGCCCACAAGCATATAAAACGATGTTCTGCCTTGCAAATAACTGGGAGAGGCAAACTGGATGTCCATGGGTTCCAGCAGTTGTACAGGGTCCAAAGGGGGCCCACATATCCCATTAGGAAGTAATGTGATTGCTAATAAAATAAGAACGTATTTTTTCTATTTTTTCTATTTATATGTGTTATTTCTTTCCAATGGCTGCTAAGAAGGTTAGGAAATTAACACACCCAGTCTGGCCACTGCAGAGGGTCAGCCAACATCTGACCCACCTGCCACCTGACAGTGGGGACTGGCCTTTTTTCAGAATTCAGGATGGGGTTGTCACACCAACCAGCCGGCCAGCCACCTGGATCCAGCCACATCTCACGCACCATTAGCAGCTCCGGCATGGCATCGTGGCCTCCTCATGTGGGCTCGCTTATCATTGTTACACGCAGCCTTCTTAGGCACAAGGAGACAAAAGCAGCAGTTGGGGAGCCCTGTGCTGATTCCCATCCCCCCTCCACCTCTCCGTGCTGTGTGGTCATGGGCCTGTTGTTTGTGGGCCAGTGGCCTTGCAGAGCAATGAGTGAGCAATTAAACCCTTAAAATCTATCTGCAATGGCCCCTGGTACGTGTCTCTGAGGCGCAAACCACCCTGAGTCGCCTTGCAATGGTGGAGAATCTCATCCCCGGGAGGGAGGGTTGTTCTCGGATACGTCAGTCACCCAGGGCTGCCATAACAAAGTACCACTCACTAAAAGATTTAAACAATCGAAATGCATTGTCTCAGAATTCTGAAGGTGCAAGTCCACGATCAGGGTGTCGACACCCAAGATCAAGGTGCTGGTTCCTTCCAAGGATGGGAGGGAAGATCTGTTCATGCTTCTCCCCCAGCTGCTGGAAGCCTCCAGCATCCTCGGCTTGTAGATGGTTTTCTCCCTGCGTCTTCACATCGTTTTCCGTCTGGGTGTCTCTCTATGCGAATTTCCCCTCTATATCAGGGCACCAGTCATACTGGATTAGGGGACCACCCTAACGACCTCATTTTAACTCAACTACCTCCATAGAACGTCACATTCTGAGATACTGGAGGTTAGGACTTCCCCATATCTTTTGGGGGGTGAACACAATTCAACCCGTAACATTGAGCAACAGTGACAACAAAATGTGTCGATGCAGCTCCTCCTCACCTCTAACCAACTAGAGGGCGTGGATCCTTCCAGAAGGCAGTCCACCACTATCACTAGGGAGGCGGGAAGGTGGCAAAGAGGAATCAAGGGCGGCATCTGTCGGATCCTCATGGTCAGAGGTCAAGAGCATGGCCACGCTGCCTGGGTTTGAATTCCCAGCTTTGTCCTTTACTAACTCTGTGAACTCAGGCAATTTCCCTAAACCCTAGAAGCCTCAATTCTTTCTTCTGCCAAATAAGAATAAAGTCGTGGTCCCTGACTGCGAGAATCGAGAAGATGTGTGGAAATGCCCAGCACAGTGCCGGCACGTGGTGTGCCCTGGATGAGCCAGAACCGTTATTACTGTTTGTGTCTCCAGTTTCTGGCACATTGTGGGTGCTCCATCCTTGTGTGGAGAGTAAGTCTGAGAATCAGAGAATATCTAAATGTGAGCCAATACGTTGACATAATTTTTCCAGGCTTAGAAATGATCACTAAACTTCCTTGCTGATGGAAATAACAAATTGCACCCTGGAGTTGGAAAGGTCACCAATGCCGGTGCGTGTTTCCACCAGGGGCGCCTTCCGAGAGAGAAGGCAGCTCCACAGTTTCTCCCACTGTCGAGACTGATAAATGTTTTACACTTATTTACAAGGCAGAGCAATTATGTATAATTATTCCATAATGCAAACACATTATGAGTATGTACAGCACCCCGATTCCCCCTCCTCGTAAGGAGTCTGGCTGAACTGTGTGTGAAAGAGATTTTGTGTAATTGAAATTTGGAACAGGTGTAGGAAGGAAAAGAGGCTTCCTGGTGGAGGTGAAGGAACCTGCCATAATACCGCTCAGGAAAGCTCTCCTAGGGAGGACTGGGAACGGCCCTGTTGCTGAGGAATCCCGCACGTGAGAGAGTCACACATGACGGGCCGAGAAATCGAGGCCGCCAGTGAAGAGATCCTCACCCTAACACGACCCTCTTTGTTTTTCTTCATGGCACTTGTCCTTCTGAAAATATCTTCTCTGGCTCCCTTGTCCATGGCCCACGTGCGCCACTGGAAGGGGAAAATGGGAGGTCTTGTTTACCAGTGTGTCCCTGCAGCCTCCGCACCCCAAAGAGGGCCAGGCACACCGTAGGTGCTCAGTAAATACCAGTGAAATAAGCAAGTGAATCAATGAATCCGTCACTCCCCGCAGGGAAGGAGTAACGGGGGAGGAATCAGCACTAAATGAGCACATGATCATGTTCACTCTCACCGACACTCTTGGGGTTTGGGGTGTGACCTCCAATGGCAGATGAGGACCCTGGTCTCAGAAGCACCGAGATCACACAGGTACAACACTGGGGAGATGAGAATCTGGCTCAGGCTTGGGTTCCGTCCGCTGTACTGAACACCTGTCTCCCCCATCTAACACCAACATCCCAAAAAAGGGGGCGTGTTGTATGGGTGCCCAGGACATCATAAATCCCCCAACTGAACGCACTGCCGTGATCAAAGGAGCCGCCAGACACAGAAGCTGTTTTCAAAAAAGAAAAGGGGATCCAAGCATCCCCCAGAGGCTGTCCGTCAGGGGAGCTCATTTTCCCAACAGCTGAGTGGAAACTTGAACTACAGCCTCTCAACCTGAACTTCGACTTGGCCTAATTCTATATTGAGCAAGGACAGTTTGCCATCTGTCCTGGGTCTGGCCCGCGGAGGACCTCAAAGGGCAGATCTAATATCCCCTCACTTGGTCTTGACATTCAAATCCTGTCTGCTCTTACTTAAGAAACAATAACAGCATTGATGCCCTGGCCCCTCACAGATGGCTGGACAGTCTCCTGCCCCCTTGTCTGTCCCTCCATCTGAGAGAGTCAGGAAGGGACGGTCACTTTAAACAGAGGGTGAAGCTGATAAAAGCCCTCAAAGAGCATTTTAATTAGGATGTGATAAATGAAACGTGTGCACCTTTGCCCCAGTGTCAACTGGAGAAGCCGCGTGGAGAGAGAGTGGACTTGGGAGTCAGACTGTGGCTAGATCCTGGCTCCCTCAGTACTAGCTGTGTGACCTTGGACAAGATACTTTATTTCTCTGTTCAGCTATCTTAGCTAGAAAAATAGCCCCTTCCCCATGGAGTTACTGAAGATTTAATTTAATAGGATAATGTATGTAAATCACCTTGGATCCCACGCAGAATGAGCTTCTTAAACAGTAGGTATTATTGTTAGTAGATTACTTAGGCAAATATGTCTTAAGCCAAAGAAGTCTCCGGGAACACAGCTGCAAAGCTTTTTCTTTGTTGAGCTAAGCCCTTCCCAGAACTTGTCCAGAAAGTCAGTTCATCACAGGGCTATGAGAGACCTTAGAAGTCATTTGATCTGCCCACTTTAAAGATGGGGAAACCAAGGACCAGAGAAAAGGGTTGGCCAATGCCACCCAGCGAGACAATGGTGGAGCCAGAAGTGGAACCCCCAGGTCCCAGAATTTTCCCTTTTAGCTTCTCCCACTCTATACATTCTGTATCAGTCACTGTTGCTGCATAACAAATATCCCCAAATGTAGTGACTTTAAACAGATTTTATCTGTATTCACTTGCTGGGCTGCCAAAACAAAATACCACAGATCAAGTGGCTGAAACAACAGAAATTTATTTTTTCATAGTTCTGTAGGGTAGAAGTCCAAGATCAAGGTGTCAGCAAGTTTGGTTCCCCTGAGGCCTCTCTCCTTGGCTTGCAAATGGCCATCTTCCCCGTGTCTTCACCTGGCCTCTCCTCTGTGCACCCACATCCCTGGTGTTTCTTCTTCTCATTAGGACTCCAGTCCTATTGGAACTAGAGCCCCACCTTTATGACCTCATTTAACCTAAATCACCTCTTTAAAGGCCCCATCTCCAAACACCGTTACATCCTAAGGTACTCGGGGTCAGGACGGCAGCTTATGAATTTCGAGGAGGGGGACGTAGTTCAGCCCCAGACTGTATCTCTCACTGTTTCTGCAGGTCGGGGGGGTTGGAAAGGCTCAGGGAGCAGTTCTGCTGGGGGTTTCCTGCTGTAGCAGTCAGATGGTGGCTGAGATGGGACAGTGGGGGCTGGCGCATCTGGGGACCAGCGGGCATTTCTTTCTCTTCACATAGTCTCAGGGCTTTCCCAGGTGCTCCCTCCCTGAGGACTAGTTTGGACTTCCCCAGGCAGCAGGGCTGCTCACCTGGCAGCACAGGGCCCCAGCCCAAGGGATCAGCCAACAAGCTGGCAGTGGTGCAGCCCCTTCTGTGGGTCACAAGCCCCAAGCTGTACTGGGTTGAAGAGTGTTCCCCCAAATCATGTACACCCAGAACCTCAGAATGTCACTTTATTTGGACACAGGGTCTCTGCAGACGTCATCAGTTAAAATGAGATCCTCTGGGAGTAAGATGGGCCCTCGGTCCAGTGTGACTTGTGTCTTCATAACAGAGGAGGGTCAGCTCCAGAGACACAGAGGAGACACAGGGGAGAAGGCCACGGGAAGACAGAAGAAGAGACTGCAGTGACCCAGCTGCAAGGATGCCGGGGCCTGCCGGCCGCCCCCAGACTCAGAGAGGCAGAGAAGGAGTCTCCCCTAGAGCCTTCAGAGGGAGAGGGGCCCTGCCAACACCTTGAATTGCTGGTGCTCAAGAATCAACAACAGGAGAGCAAATTCCTGCTCTTTGAAGTCACCCAGTTTGGGTAATTGTTACAGCAGCCACCGACAGTGGAGACGCAAGCCCACTCAGATTCAGGGGGAAGGGAGCTAGACGCCCACCACCTCCAGAGGGAAAGTGGCAGAGTTCTAGAAAAGCACAGGAGAGCTCACAGGGACCACCTTTGAATAGAACCATCTGCCACAAACTCTGAGTGGAAAAGTAACCTGAAGTCACAAGCCTCCAGGCCCTCCCGAGCCAATCCAAGCTCTCTGGGCGGACCCCCGCCCCCAGCCTAGAGAGCTCCTGGACCACTTAGGATGGTGGCAGGACTGGGGGGAGGAATGGAGGTGGAGGCTGCCTCAGGTGGGCAGAGATGCTGGGGAGGAACGCCTTCTGGACCAGATGGAGCAGGCAAACACCCCATGACCCTTGAAGTCAGAACAGAGAAGTTTACCAGGTGACATCAGGAGTCTGTCCGAGCTTAAGGGAAGTTTCACCTTTGCAAGGCTGGCTGGGGCTGGAGAGGAGGCTCCTTCTGATTCTAGAAGCTCTCTGCCCAGCTGGAGCTGCTCCAGGCTGCCCAGCCCAACTTCTGTCCTGCCCTCTTACCACCACGCCCTACACTGGGGCCAGAGAGAAATGTATTTTGCATTTCAAACGTCAACCTTGACTCAGAGGGTAAGGTTTCTGGGGTGAAGGGGACCTCCAGCTTCCCAAGGCTGCATGCTGAGACCAGTCCCCAGAAGTCCCCACAGTAAATCCTCACTGTTCAGTCAGCTGGGCTGCTAAGGGCTGCAGTAAACCAAAGCTCTGCCTGGGGCTGCCTTGATCTCACAGGAGGTGTTTGACTTCCTCACAGTGCAAGACCAGAAGTAGGGCAGCTCCAGGCGTCCTGTACCTGTTAAGGAGACCCTAGTGCAAGTAAAAGCAAACTCACAAGTGATTGATGGCTCCAAGTACAATAGAGGTTTACTTACCATTCATGTAAAGCCCAAAGCAGGGTTCAGACTGGCAGGTGTCTCTTCTCCAAGTTGTGATGCAGGGACCTAGGCTCCTTCCATCCACGGCTTCTCCATCTTCAATGTGTGGCCTCCGACAGCTCCATGCTCGACTACATCACTCCTGCAGAAAGAGAAAAAAAGCAGTGATGAGCTCAGAGGTGGAGGGTTGCTCATTCCCTGTCTCCCTGACAAGAACACAGGCTCTGTGAGGACAGAAAGATGAGTCTGTTTTATGCTTTAATATACCACCAATGCCATGCTGTCCTTGGAACACTGCAGACCCTCAATAGGTCTATGTTGGATGAATGAATAAAAGGGCTATGAGGGCAATCTGGGCTGTGTGCTTCCTGACTCACATCCAGCAGGACAAGGAAAAAGGAGTAAAAACATCATGTTCCTCCAATCATGAAACATGTTCCTCCTTTATCTGGCTCTTGAATCTGACCAGGCCAGTTTAGGAGGCATGTCTGCCCCAAGACTAGGATCCACCACCCTCAGTGAGCTGGCTCTTGTTTTCCACTTTGTCCCTCATGGTTGCAGTATGGCTGCCATAGCCCCAAGCATTGCATCTTCACACTGTTGTGTCCAAACAAAGAAATAAAAAGGAAGACCCTAGCAAAAGGAACACCCCACCCCATATACACCTCTCTTTTCTTGTCAGAGAGGAAAATCTTTTCCCGATGCTTTCCTGTGCATCTCACAATCCAAAACTAAAACACATGACCACACCTAGCAGCAAGGGAGCCTGGCTAAGGGAGTATCAGGATTTGTGAGCCTCCTGTGTGGAATGTGGGCAAGGGCGAAGGGTAGGCAGCCAGCAGGGTTGGCCACATAGCCTTATGCAAGACCAGCTCAATGTAGGACATGGTAGAAGCTGCATGGAGGAGGCGTCCAGGCTATCTTGGGGGAGGTGCCAGGCAAGATCAGAACCGGCACAAGCCGCACAAAGTTCCCAGTTAATTAACTAGGGCAGAGACAGGTCTCCGAGTCTCCACGGCCCAGCCCAGAATCCTCCCTCCAGCTCCAGGAAGCCTCACACCATGGGAAGTGAGCAGGAAAGTCCTGGGAACAGCCCACTGGTAGGCTCAGAGGTACCTGCTCCCATAAGAACAAGCAGAAGGATGGGGATAAAACACTTCGCTGCAGAGAATAATGGCTTCTTTCAATTCAACCCTGCATCTCTGTAAAGGCTCCTCTCCACTGCGCACTGACCAAGGCAGAAACACCGGACATCACTCCTCACCCAGCCCACGGTAACCCCACGTCCTTCCGAAGCTGTTTTCCTCCTTCTTTGGGCCACTATAATACACAGTACAATATATTTTTTCCTGGAAAGGAGCTATTTTATCAGTATTACGAAGCACCTTCAATTTGCCTCAACTTGTAACCACTGCTGAGGACCACTTCACTTTTAGTCCCTATTGTGTTGAATGTTATTCATTACTTTTTCTTATTTCCAGCAATATGTTTTCTATCAATGTGTATCTTTTGGAACTCTTTTTCTTTTAACAGGAATGAATTCTTTTCTACTGCAGTATTGCACGTGGAGAACACACATGCTAAGCCCCAGAGCGTCTTCGACTCCTTGGGAAGAAAAAGCAAAGTGGCACTGAATTCACGCTCTGTTTCCTGGCTTGTCCTCAGGACTTGCCAAGACCCACTCCCTCCACCTCCCACCCGCCTGATGAGGATGGGGCTCCGGGGGACCCAGGGCGGTGCTGGTCTTCCTGGTCATCCCAAGCTCTGGGGCTCGGTGGGCCCTGTGAACACAGATCTAAGACAGAGAGAGGTTCGGTAACTCTGGACATACATCCGCATTGGAAGGAAGGACTGCTCTGACAAAGGATGTGGTCACAAACGGTGACAAGCATGCCCAGCCTCGGCACGGGGGAGAGTCGGGCTGGGAGCAGAGTGGGCAAGTCACTGAGCCTGGGGAGCCCCCATAAGCCTCAGTGCCAGTCTCTGCAAAGTGGGCTCATCCCCCAAGGCTGTGTGAGGGTCACTGTCTCTCCTGGTCATTGTGTGTGGCCGCCTCTCAAGGACAAGGCTCTCTCCCTGAGCATTGTGGCTGGTCTTTAGAAGAAGATAAAACTGCCAGCAGGGTTGTTGCTCGCTGGACCCAGCAGTTTGGGAGGGTAGAAAGGCAAGAAATGCCTCCTATCCTCAAGGTGTCCTGTCCAATGCTGCCTCCTCCAGGAAGCCTTCCTGTTGCTCCTTACAGGATGCATGGTGGGTCTGCACGTCTCTGCCTCACATGAGCTTTCTTCACTCATGTCTGAAAGCCCAGAGCCTAATTTCTACTCAACACTCAGGAAACACTAGCTGACTCAATTGAGGCACCCAAGGGTGCAGACACAGGCAACCACAAAGTCCAACAGCGTCGGCCTCGGCAGCTCCAAGTGGGTAACGTGAGCGCAAGACAAGGGCTCCTAGAAACGCAGCTCCTTGGAGCCAAGCCGTAGGGGAGGCAAGGCCCATCCAGGGCCCGGGTCACGGCCGAGGCATGGTTTGGAAAGCTGAATCTCGTCATTTCCACGTCACGTGGAGCGCCTGAAACTAGCCAGCACCTGGAAGGCACGTTGCCATCTACAAAGAGCTCTGGGGACGGGAAGGGGAAACGTATTTGGAACGTCTGCCCCAGCGCTGGGTTAGTATCTTGAATGGGCAAGAAGCTCCTGCCAATCAGTAAAGGAAGGAGAGCAGATCTAACAGAAAAGTGAACAGAAGAAAAGAACTGGCAACGTAGAGAGGAAGAAAACGAAAGACCAACAGGTAACAGAGAGGTGCGTGGTGTGAGTAACCAGGGAAACGCTACTTAAAACAAAGATCGTGCGGTGCGTGCAGGAGACTGGAGACTATCAGGAAGCCGAGTTATGCCGAGTGCTGGCCACGACGTGGGCTTTGGCATCACTCAGTCAAATCAGATGCCGGGGACTCAAACGACCCCACTTGTGGGTTTGCAGCCCCGAGGAAGGGACCGAGCAGGGACCACGAGGGTGCTCACTGCAGCACCACAAAGTCATCGCAATGTTTCACTGAAACGAAGGCTCAGTCCACTGTGAGAAGCGCCAATGTATTATGTACATCTGAAAAAGGAAGAATCCTCTGCCAGTGAAACCATGACCAAATGCTTTCTTGAAACTTAGAATTTTTATACTGGTTGAAGGGGGTCTTTTAGACTTGTTTAGACATGACTGTTTTCAAAACTTATTTTCCACTCTTAGACGCACAGAAAGAGAAAAATGTACATGAGACAGATTGAATGGTGTCTTCCTACTGCTCCTCCGTGTCCAGAGCCCAGCTCTTCCGAACCACCTATGACCGGAGTCATCGGGACCCATCTTTTTCTAAACTGCATGGCCTTCAGAGAATTCATCACGAACCGTCTCTTAACAGAGGGCTCTGCTGTCTCCTCCTGCCGCCGTTTAGGCACAGTCCCCCTTGCATGAGTTCCAGCCCTGGTACTGGTGATGTCTGGGTGGGGGCAGGCTGCAGCAACTCCGTCACAACTGCCAGTAGCAAGCATAGGGACCACTTGATTTCAGAGATGTTAAAATAACAAAAAACGTGCACTTTAGAATCCCTGAGACATGGTATTTGTGGATTTGGAGGTCACCTGGGAATGATGGGGGACATGAGGCGGAGATACCAGTGAGGTTATGCTGTGGTTGGAAATGCATTGGGCAGGGCGCGCACATGGGACTCTACGTAAATCAGAACATCACGAAACCTATTGAGATGGTCCTCAATGTAGAGGGAAAGATAAAGAAAAGAGGGGCGTGGGGAGAAAGCAGGAAACTAATTAAGTAATTAACAGCAAGAACAAGAGTGACGCAAACGAGAGCGGGGTCTTGATGATATTAAAAGAGGTCACGTGTTCAGTTCATTCAATCCTCACAGCTGTAACCACCCACTCCCCACTGTCCCCCAGAACACAGATGGTGAACCTCAGGCTCTGAGACCTTGGATGGACGGATAACCAGGTCCAGGAGCCGGAAAACTCCCATTTATTGAGCACCTGTTGCCAGAAGCTCATTTAGTGTCCTGACAGTGTGCCGGGCAGGCATGACTGCCCTGACTTTGTAGATGCACAAACTGAGAGGGGAGTGCTCTTGCCTGGGGACACACAGCTCATCTGGACCAGGCTGAGATTTGAGCCTGGGAATGAGACTCCAAAACGTCCATCTCTCCACAAGTTGCCTATTTCACCGCATGCCCATTAAAGGCTCAGGCCAGGAGAGGGTGGCAGAAGAAACTCGGAGGAACTGGAGCCCAAGACCGTACCTGCAGGGAGTAGAAGGGCTCTGCGTGTTGAGAGAGGATGGGCACGGGGAGCTGCAGCCAGTGAAGGAGACAAATCCCATCTCACACCATGAAACTGTGTGATCAGATGGTCTCACTCACACAGGTTAACGCTCTGACAAACATGCATGGCAGAGGAGGGCCGCAGCCACAGGGACAGTCTTGGTGGACAGACCACCCTGCACAGGTGTCCTTGCCACATCCATGCTCTGCCCAGACCTCCAGGCAGGGCTCAGAGCATCGTGCCTGAGCCCAATCCATCCTTCCTTCCAACTGCCAAGACACACTTTCACACCCAGTCTTGGGGTTAAGAGGGGCAGGTTGGGGGAGACTGATGCCCAAGGGATGGTTCTGATGCAGCAGGGTTAGTATTAAATTATATGCAAGTTGGAAGTCAGGGAGGCTTCTCGGAAGAGGTGATCTTTGAGCTGGCCAGAAAGAAGAATGACAGCAGCTCACCAAGGGACGTGGATGGAGAGTGAACGCCAGACTGAACGGGCTGCAGAGGACAGCGCTGTGCCGCAGGGAAGGGCGTGGCCTGCGTTGCACTGATGGAAGTTCTGAGCCTTGAAGACACGAGAACTCACTCAGGTAGGTTTGCTTTAAACCCTGCATCCTTTCTGCTCTATCCCAATGCCCTGCAGATACTCAAGGCAAAATAACCAACAGGGCACAGATGTGCCTGTCAAAAGGGAAGCAGACTGGGGGGACCTCAAACAGCTCCCGGTAACTGAAGCTGAAAGCAGAAAGAGTGATCATTCTCTCCTCCCAACATCCTCGTTACTTTACTTGTTCCATTTCTCTCCTAGTAGACTGTAGCCTCCACGAGGGCAGGGATTTTGGTTTGCTTTCTTCTTTGCTACATCTTCCTTATTTAGAACGATGTTTGTAGATAGCCAGCCTCAGTAAAAGCTTTGCTGAATGAATGAAATCTTGCATGTCTTACATCCATGCCAAGGTGCATAGTAGCTCCTTTCCCAAGGTACTGGGGTGGCCACCGGGGAATCTGAGCAGGGCTGGGACGTGCTCAGATCTGCTGGAGTAGGTAATGGTTAGGAGCCAGGCTGCCAGGGCATGACTCCTGAACCTACAACGGGCCAGCCTTGTAATTGTGTGCAGGTCACTGAATCTTAGCTTCCTCATGTGCAAAATGCAGATGAAAACAATATATCCTCTGCAGTGTTTTGTGAGCAAGAAATGAGTTAATACACATGGTGCCCAAAACAGTGCCCGGCACTTAGTTGACACTATGGAAGTGTTAGCCATGTATCTGTCAGTGTTTGCTGTGTAAGAAACTCACCAAAGTTCATGACTTAAAATGGCAATTACTTATTTAACTCGCGATTCTGTCATTTGGTGATTTGAGTGGACCAAGTTTGCTCTGCTGTCCTGGCTGGGCTTACTGGTGTGTGTGTTGGCAATTAGTGACTTCACTCATTTGTCATTTACAGGGGGACCCAAGCATGTGTCTCTCTCATCTTCTGGCAGGCCATCTTGGGCATTGTCACGTGGTGGCAGCCATGGTGTTCCCAGGAGCAGAAAGAGACGTGCAAGCACTTTCCAAGCTCCCGTTTGCATCATTTTGCTAATAACCCACTGGCCAAAATGTATCCCGTAGCCACCCCAACTTTAAGGAGTAGAGAAATAGATTCCTCCTCTTGATGGGAGGGGAAGAATCTGTGGCTGTTTTTACCATCCTGGGCTGCCTTTATATTTTCAGAAAAGCCAAAGACATCTAAAGAGACCCAGAAAGCCCTTGCCAACAGCCAGGTTTGATAGAAGACTGAGCGCTCTCCTGGCATGAGCAGTGGGAGAGCAGCCTGCCCTACCCTTTAACCCTACTTCCCAGTCCTCTGTCATAAAAACCAGTTATTTGGTATATGGTAGTGTATATATGTTAATCTCAAACTTGTAATTTATCCCTCCCTATCCACCCCTTTCCCCTTTGGTAACCATAGTTTGTTTTGATAAACAACAAGGACCTACTTTATAGCACAGGGAGCTATATTCAATATCTTGTAATAACCTATAATGGAGGAGAATCTGGAAAAGAATATGTATATATGTGTATGTATGATTGAATCACTATGCTGTACACTTGAAACTAACACAACATTATAAATCAGCTATACTTGAATTTTCAAAAATTGTTTTGAATGAAAAACAGTTATTTTGAGTGGTAAGAGCTAATGCCAGAGATTGACTTCTGCTCTGTCTCACACGGTCCTGACACTCTGGGTGATGCGGACAGGGGTGGAGTGGGGATGGGCTCAGAGCAGCCTCTCTTTCAGAGAGTGGTCAGCCTCTGTCTGAGGCATCCTTCTGAGGGTGGCGTTCTCATCCTCAGTCTGTACAATCCAGCCTCTAAAAGCCCAGTCTTACTCTTCGCCTTCTCAAAAAATCATTTGAAATAAAAAAATTCTGCTCCAACTCCTCCCCATGATTACTGAGCTTTAGACCTGGGGAAGCAGACATTTCAACTGAGTCCTCCATCAGTAATGACCATTATTGCATAACTGGGGACATCGGAAGCAATGGAGGGCCCCAAGCGGCCAGGTCCGGGCTCCCACTCAAATGACGCCCTGAATCCAGCGGCTGGGAGACGGGGAAACGTGGGTAATTGAGACTCACAACTGTTCTGCAAAGCTTTCTAATTTTCTACAGTTAGTTCCTTTTCATTCTGCAGTGGGATCCTTTTGATAACTGACTTTCAAATACTATTTGTTACATGGCGCACTGAACCAGGAATATTCCTGGCAGGGCTGAGCTGCACGATGGCTCTCAAAGGGGATTTCATCAGGGGAGCCAGCCCTACAGGTCTGGGGCACCCCCAACATGCCCACACAGGCCAACACTCGAGCCCACCAGGTACGTTCACACAAGTATCAGTGTACAGAAGTCACGGCTTCACCCACAGGTATGCAGAGCAACCACGCACGTGATCCCAGAATCCCTATGTTTTTTCTCTCACTTAACAAGATCTGGTGGCTTTAGAAGGACTAATGATAAACAAGGAAACCGAAGCTCATCAAAGTTGGACCAGCCCTTCACAATGAATTTTATTGCACACCTACTGCACGCCCAGCATCGGGAACATGGACGTGCATAAGTTAGGATGTTCTCAGCCTGGGGGCGGGGGTGCAGGGGTGCGGGGAAGAGAACAGGCAGACAAACGGTCATGATGCAGCGAGAAAGCCTGCGTGATAGAGATTTACACAAACGCAAAGTGGGGCAGAGAGGAGAGTAACTCTCTGTGGGGACTGAGGATGGAAAAGTCAAGTCAGGCCTTGAAGGATGTCCAGGAATCAACCTGGTGGAGGAGGGGTTCAGGCACCCCAGTTGGAGCAGCAAACAAATGTGGGGAAGGGGAGCGTTCCCCAGGACCCGCGTGCCAAGAGCGTGGCCGAGTGTGGACTGACCTCATGTCCTTGGCCTTGACAACGCCCACGGGTTTTGTTGGCGTGTGCTATCCGACTGCTTTGCAAATCCATCCGCTTCCGGGCTTGCCTGGAACCTTTCCTGACGTCCCCGTGGGAAGCCACATACTCATTTCACTGGGGCTGTCACAACTCCAACCTCATTTGGATTCTTATTTTAGAATTGCCACTGGAGTCCATTCGTCGGCCACATAACGGGTTTGTTTTTATAGCAATACAATGTTTTTGATCCCAAATGCTATATTCCACAGCACGACTACCCATTTTGTTGCTGGATTTGGCGGCAAAGAATTTGGAACTATCTCCAAACATTAAATCTAGCCTCAAAGGTTGATGATGGCCTCTGCCCCGCGCATGCTCGAAGAAATACGCTCTGGGGGAAGCGTGCACCTCAGCCTGCTGCCTTTTCCACCCCTGCCTGGGGGAGGAACCATCTGATCAGTAGCTGCCAGGACCCCCATTTGGGCTACTGCGGGCAGGGGACCTGGTGCCCAAAGGCTGAGGCCCCTGAGCGTCCATAGGTGGCACTTGTCCTTCATTTGTGGGGTTATTAAGCTGGCCCTGTCCTCGCCGCCATGTAGGGAGTTCAGCCAACTCATTCTCATCCAAACGCGCTCACTTTCATTTCGGATTCTTGAAGCACAAAATCAGTCAGAGGAGCCCAAGATAACAAGATCTGGACGGGGGGCTAAAGCACTGAAGGAGGCTCTGCTTGCTTTGATAGACGACATACTTGTTAAGGTACCAACAATACGGAGTGTTTGTTTCAAGAAGTCTGGTGAGTAATGCAAAGCCACACCTCGCAGGCAGACGATGCTGGGGAGGGCAGCAACGCATTTTCCATTAAAAAGATCGATAAAATCTTTTTGAAGGGAACGCGATCCTGAACCCAGAATGACGGTGGGAACCAAGAGCCCATTTCTAGACCAGAGTGCTAGTTGCAGGACCCCCCTCCCTCTCTCGTCGCGCGTGGAGGTGCCGCCCAGCACCCAGGCTGGGGTGTAAGCCCCCAGCCCAGAACCATCACCTCGAGGAGGGCACTGCGGTGCCGGGACTCCCACCCTGGCTCTCGGGAGTACATGCTGTGAACTATTGAAAATAAAACCCCGGGACCACACAGGGCATCCGGGAGGAGCACTGGCATTTCTAGGCTGGGACTTGGAGATTGAGGCGCCTGGGTGGGGCCTGCGGTCCCCGCTCCTGAGGGCAACCGGGGCAGCTGGCTGCCCGGCTTTCCACCCGCGCTGACGGGCCCGGTGACACCGTCACTCACCGAGAAAAGTTCACTTCCCAAAATACCACACGCTGCAGGTAAACGGAAGAAAGGTCAGCACGGTGGACGTGTGCGTGCTATAAACCGTCTCGTACATAAAAATTGCCTAATTACTGGGAGGACATGGAAGAGCACATATTACTCAGAGCAGCTGACCCTCGGGGCTCCGCACGAGGGGAGCGCATCTCGGGCCGCCTAGAACTTCAGACCTCAGGCTCGCGCCCGCTGCACAGAAAATGCCAGAATCCTTTCTGCCCCACCCCCGCCAGGAAAGCAATCTCTGTCCAAACAGCATGAAAACACCATATACATTTAAATCTTTTGTATTCATTTCATACTTAAATAATGTGACTGATCATCGCTTTTTACTCTTTGCTCTTGGATTTTCATTATGAAGATTCAAAAGGTATAAATTTCACCCGTTAGGTTTGGAAGCATGCATAACGTTATTTGAATGAATTAAATTTTGTTGACTTCTATTTCAATCAGAGTTTGAAATAAGATGGGTGAACATAGTGTTCCCCATCTCCTCTATTTTGCTGGGTACCCAATCTCTCTGTGCCCCAAACTCAGCAAATAGGGGCTCTGTATCATTCAAAGATCAAATCCCTTCTGAAGCAATACAATTCTCCTTTTAAAGATAACTTCATGATTCATTTATCCCACCAAAAAATCATTTATTATGTGTCTCTTATTTTCTAGACATTGGACATGAAGGATTAGGTCAGCAGATGTGTATTGTTCCAATATTTCTGTGAGCTTTTGGGAAAAAAACAACATATAGATATGTAATTATAAAAATAGTTGTTTATAAATGTAAAGCAGGGAGCCAATAGGAGGGATACCTAAGCTAGGCTGATGGAATCAGGGAAGGCTTCCTGGAGGAAGTGAAGCCAGACTCTTAAAGAATTAATGGGAATTAATTAATTGGGAAAAAAGGAGAAAGGGCTTTGGGGGCAGTGGGAATGCCCCGTGCAAAGACACAGAGGTTTGATGGAGCAGCTCATTTGAAAAACTGCCAGTTGTTTGAGACACATGACACCACCATGAACCATGAGTGGCAAACTATTTTCAATTAGTTTTTCTGTGCAATAAATAGAGTTCCTTCTCAAGTCATCCTTCTTTCTCCCCTCAGGGTATGATTGTGAATCAGTGTCAAAAGTCCACACCATTTTTTTTTTTTTTCAAAAGAAAATAGCCACTATTAGAGAGAATGCATCAGCCAGGGTAACAGAGATTTCTAGGCAGACAGGCGGGAGTTAGAGGACTGAGGGGGCAGTGAGGCTCTGGGAAAAAAAAGTCTTGTGAAACGAGGATCCAGGGGCGACAGGAAGCAACTCTCTGATCATCACAGGACATATGGCAGATGCAAAATCAACCATGAAAAGGGGCTGGGTTCTGCAATCCCATCTCCCCGTATGCATGTGTGAACACACACACACACACACACACACACACACACACACACCCCCCTAGGGGTCATCTGGGATGGCTCCTGGGTCATTTATTCAGGTAGAGGGTGGATCAGACCAGCAACAGTGATTGCGTGCCTGGGGAAGAAACCCCGGAAACAAGGGCTATTCCATCAGAAAGGAATACCTGCAGAGCAGAGAGTGGGTTGCATACATGCCAGGAGTCACCAGCATCCTAGTCACAGAGTCAAGGGCATCCCCAAGATCCCATCTGTCCACTCAGAAAAGAAAGGGTGGTTATGAGAGCGGGGACGGCCTGACCTCTTGAGGACTCCCAGAAATGCGGACTCTGGGAAGCCCACCCACAGAATGTGTCATGCAAATGTCCTCCAATGCTTTCCATTCACTGCAACTCCTTAACCTTGGGGTAAATTTGAACTGTTTTCTAAATTTCTACTATTTCCATTTTCCTAAAGAAAAGAGAAGTATTACAACCGGAACTATTCTGGAAAGTCAACTACCCCAGGGAAATTCCTTATGGAATGCATTAATTACGCAACACACCAGTTACCCTGCTCAACCGATCTTTCCCAGTGCAGAGCTCTAGCAAGGCTAGCTGCTGTGCGGATCGCAGGAGAAACAGAGGGCATGGCCCCGGTGCAAATGAACTCACAACTTCCCAGGTGGGGAAGGAAGATTTCACATAGGAAATGGCAGCACACGGCAGAATGCAGCCAGGAGCCTGAAACACATGCTGAACTGGGGCTGTGGTCACCAGACCTTTATTGAACGTTCATTCCATCAGCGGTTCATCACCTCTGCATCATCTGATGTCCGCCAAGCACCTTCCAGGTGCCAAGAACCATGGGGAACACAGGGGTGGAGCAGAGGCCAAGCGCTTCTTGCCGATGAGGAGCAAGACGTGAGGAGAAGACGTGACTGCCGTGTCGGGTGGGGGCTTAGGGGGGCTGCACCTGCGGTGCTGTGGGAACCTAGAGGAAGAAGGGCGCTGACCCGCCCCGACCCCGGGCAGCCGCATCTAGCAACAGAGCACCTCTTCCCAACTCTGCATCCAGTCACATCACCGTGGCAGCTAGAAATTGGCCATGGCTGGGGGGGTGGAATTGCCATGGAAACTGGAAACTACACATCAGGGCTCCTCCCCTCCAGGAAGCTGTTGTTAAACTTGCACCTGCTCGCTGTGCCCCACGGGCAGTCCTGGGACACTCAGTGAACTCCCTGCACCAAGACCCGCTCTCAGCTCAGGGTCCCTTCCCCGGGGCCCTGGCTTAGGCTGCCAGGTGATCTTAGGTGGGCAGCTCTGCACAGCAACCTGCCTCGACCCTGGGACCTCGGGCCCTTCACCTAATCTCACTGAGCCTTCTTTCCACTTCTCAAATGAGAGCCCGGGATGCCCAGGGCACCTGCAAGGTGGTGGAAAGGATACCTAACCCCCAACGGGGCCTGGGACCTAACTCCTAGTGTCCCCATCTGTAAAATGGGGACAAGGCCCTCAGGTGGTTACGAGGACTAGAGGAGACCAGCGCCCAGCCTGGGACCATCTCTCTGCACCTGAATGAAAGGCTCCCGGACGGCGGTGCCCTGAGCACTGGATGCGTTTCTCCCCCAGAACCCAGTGGCTCAAAAACACAGGCAGCGATTAGATGGAGCAGCCCCCGGCACTGAAGAGACACGGTAACCAACCGACCCAAACGCAAGATCTTTCACTCACATTTTTTCTTCTGTTGTCACTGTAAACAGAAGACAGTTAGAGAATTCTAGGAGAGGCCTTTAATGGCCAAAGAGTTAAATTAAACCACCTCTTTAGAACCACTCAGTTTTGCTTCCCACTGCCAGGCGACTGGCTAGCGCACGAGGAAGGTCTGTCTTGGGTTTCGGCATCACACTCCTGCTTCATGGACTGGCTTAGTTTTCCCCACCTGCCTCCGTCCGGCTACGGTGGAGGGCTAACGGTCAGCTCGGAGCACGTTTGCTGTGTGGTTCTTTCCTTGTGGAGGATTTCTAGTAACCGACGACGCAGCATCATGCCTTTCCTGGAAGCAGACGAAAGCCACTTGTCCTTAGCGTTCTGCGGTGCACCTCGCTGATTCCCCAATTATGTGTTCGAGATGCAGTCTGAGACGCTGCTTCTGTGTGCCGTTTGGCAACGTGCTTTCCTGAGCTCTGTCTCACATTAATTGAAAACTAGCGGCAGGTGCCTGTCAGGTGGGGTTTAGCAAGTACAAATACAGGACATCCAGTTCCATTCGAACTTCAGATACATAATGAATCATAGTTTTAGGATAAGCATGTTCCAGGCAAGGTTGGGAGATATTTATATGAAGAAATTGCGTGCTCTCTGAAATTCAAGTGTAACTGGACAGCCTAGGTTTTATCTGGCAACCCTAAGGTCAGGGAACTTGCAGAAACCAGAGAGAAATCCGTGAGGTTCAAGTTGACGCAGCTTCAGGGAGTCTCCCTGATCTGAGTCATGGAAGACAGGTGTCACGTCAGCTGTCTCCCCACCAACTCTAACTCCTCGTGCGTCGTGGCTGCAGGAAGGCCATCTATGAGGGAAGACGAGACATGGCAACATTCCAGTGACCTGAAGTGAGAACTTCCTAGCTTAGAAACATCATGACTTTTAGAGGTACTGCTGGAGTAGTGGGTGGGGGGAATGCAGAGGCAGGAGTCCCCCCAAACTCCACACACACTGAACACAGCTTTGGCCACACAGATAGAGTGCCTTCTAATTGGTTTTCATCTCTGCCCTGTGAGCAGTTCCTGCCCCTCGGTCCATCACCTCCACATTCTTCTGGAAACAGAGGAGATCTGCGAGTTAAGATAAGAACCTCTGCCCTTTTATGTTGGCTAATGTCTGGATTTGGAGCCTGACTTTCCAAACAAGGACAGAGTGCTACATTATGCCTGAGAAGCTGGCGAAGGGGTGGGACGGGTGGGCAGCGGAGAGCGAGAGCTGGAATCAGAAAGAGATGGAGCTGGGGGAGAGAGAGATGGGGAGAGACAGAGAGAGACGGATGGAGATCTGAAACTGCAGCGCAGGACCCACCCTCGGCTGTGGACGGAAGGTGTGTGATAGATTCCCACCTGCATTCCAGGACCAAACCCCCGAAGAAAGGGATGGGACGCATCCAAAATTCTCCACACGCCTGTGGCCTATCAGAGCAGGGCTACCAGGGCTCACATTCTGCCACCAAGGCGGCACCCGAGGGAGTGAATGACTGAGATGTCCTCACGGTCTGTTGTTAATTATAAAACTATAAAATTATGAAATTATAAAAGATCACCTTCCATGAGTTACAAGAAAATTCAAGGCTCATTACTTAACATCCCTGCCATTCAGGTCATGATTGGACACCAATAATTTATTGCTATTTTTAAAATTTTTATTTATTTTTTAAGTTTTATTTATTTTGGGGGGAAGGTAATTAGTATATATGTTTTAATGGAGGTACTGGGAATTGAACCAGGACCTCACGCATGTGAAGCATGCACTCTGCGACTGAGCTATACCCTCCCCGACAATTTATTGCTATTTTTAACTTCCTACTGCATAGGTGTGAAAGCCATTCATGTTGGTCACCAAGTATTCCCAGTTCTTCTTCCCAGGGCAGCCTGGGTCATGGAAATTTCAGAAAGAATAAATGCGTGTGATTTTTAAGCCACTGAGATTTTAGAACCGTGTGTCACGGCAGTATGACCTAGCCCACAGTACCCGATACAGCCAGGGTTGAAAACATTTAGGGGGTGCAAGGGCCAGGTTGCAATGGCTGAGCATGGTGCCCTAGTTACGGAGATTGTGGTTGCAGGGGACAGTAGCAGAAAGGGTGGTTTGGGAGCCGGGCAGGTTTGGTCTCAGAGCCTGTTGTACCGCTCATGAACCGTGTGACTTCGGGGAAATCATTTGAAATCTTCTGAGCATCAGACTCCCAGGAAATCATCGCAGCCTTGTCGCAGGGTCACTGTGAAGATGAGTGAGATAGTGCGTGTAGGAGAGCCCAGGGCCTGGGACGCAGCGCGTGCTCAGAAAGTTAATGCTATTAACAACATCTTGTATGTATTATTATTACAAGGTGGAGGCGCTAATACGAGACTCCCACAACAGTACTGCCTGGCACTCTCTGCTTGAAGTTTCCGGGCTGAGGAAGGAGCTTCCTGGCTCACTGGGGCTGCTGGTTCTCCTGGACTCAGTCACTTCTCTGTGTTGTGCCCACTCCTTGAACTCCCACCTCTTCAGGCTCCTGCCTCCTCCAGGGTCTCAGGAAAGACCTATTCTTCTTTCACACAACAGACTTGCAAATACTTGTAGACACTGCCCTTCACCACACGCTCCCCACGACCGCTTCTGTCCTCTTCTCCAAACCAAATGGTCCCAGTTTTTCCAGTGTCTCCTCATGTGACGTGGTTTCTTAACCGCTCTCCAGCCCTCCCACCCTCCTTTGGAAGCACCTCACTCTGTCCAGGTCCACGCAAACGGGGCACCGAGAAGTGGGCTATCGCCTGCAGAGAAGAGCAAGCCAGCCAAGGCGCCTCCATCCGCCGTCACCCTTCCGCTGACCGAGCCCGGGAGATGGTGCGCAACCCGGGCCTCCTTCCCCTCCCGGGACCTGCTGCCGGACCATGTCTTCTTCGTCCTATTCTTGGGTAACTGGGACTTTTTGCCTGAACTGGCAGATTAATTTCACTTCCCAGCTCTCCTCATCTTCTGACCTGTCATTCATTCAGCAAACATTTATCCCACATCAACCATGTGCCAGACACTGGGCTTAGTTCTGAGGCTACAAAGACCAAGACAAGAGGGCCACAGGCTACTGAGGGAAATGGACTGGTGATCGGACTGATAATTTAATAATATCAAGAGTCATCCACTTAGCATCCAAAGTATAAACTGCTATTCCTAGTAAATGATTTCATCTGTAAGCACGATAAGCAGGTGTCTAGGTCTTTACACAAGGCGACTGAAGTGTGCAAAGGCAGGCTGCGCGTGGCGGCAGGGCAGCGGGGCCTCCTCTGGGTGAGCTCCGCCAGCCAGCTACGACTCCACCTGACGGCACAGCGCCCGTATTTTTGCACTTTTTGCAGGACATTTTGCCTTGTTAAAATAAAGTTTCACTCTTTTTATTCTTCCTAACTCCTGGCAAAGTAAATACACAAGGGAGGAAGGGAGGGAAGGAAACTTTAAAACATGAAGAAAAGAAAAAGATTTAGGTTAGCATCATACTTACATAACTAAATCCAGAATATAGTATGACACTCACATTTGGAGACAGGCCCACTCTGGGTTGCTGGCATTTTTTAGTTTTTCTGTGATTACTCAAAAATCACCAAGAGTTTCCACCACCACACACCAGCACACTCCAGCTGTCCCCCAGGCTGCAAGCCATCAGTGCCTGATGGACAGCTGGATTCTCTGGATGTGCATCCTGAGCGCTGAGCATCCCTTAGAGAAGTATTGTCCTCTAACAGTTCTGCTTGTCCTTTCCTCCGCCTGCACTTGCATAGTGCCTGTGGGTACCCACTGACCTGGCAGAGCAGAAGGAGCCCCTGGAGGGCTCCCCTGAGCAGCATAGGACCCTGAGTTCCTCGGGGAGCTGGGAAGAGAGGTGCAGGGTTGAAAACTAGGCAGCTTACTTGGACCTTAGCCTTCCTTGGATAGGCGGGTAAAAGGACAAAATGAAGAAAACAGCTCAAAAAATGAAATAAAAGATTAGAGAAAAAAATAGGACGGAGGTCTAACAAGTAATTTCTAAGAGGTCCAGAAACATAAAACAGAAGTTGGAGGAAAGGAAATAACCTAAGAATACAAGAACATTTCTCAGAACTGAGAACAAAGTCCTCCGGTCTGAAAGGGCCACGGAGCCCAAGCCACATCCCATGACAGTTGAACCGGCCTCCGCAGTGGTCACCCCTGGCTTGCACCCTTGCTCCTTTGCAGCCCATCCTCCCACAGCAGCTCGGGCGGTCTCCTAAAAGGGGGAAGTGGAGCCCATCGCTCCTCTGTGTGTAACTTTCCAAGGGCTTTTCACATTTTTTGTTTTTAGTGGAGGGACTGGGGATTGACCCCATGACCTTGTGCTTGCTAAGCACACGCTCTACCACTGAGCTATACCCTCCCCACTAAAGCTTTTCATTTCAAATAGAATAAAATCCAAACTCCTTTCCATAGCCCTGCGTGATGTGGTGTCTGCTGAGCTCTCTGGCTTCACCCTCTGCCACTCCTTTTGTCCACCACTCCAGCCACACCCTACTCCCCAGACATGATGAGCTCAGAACCTTGACACTTGCTTTTACCTCTATCTAGAACTGTCTTCTCCAGGCAGTTCCCTCCTTCTCGTCCCCCAGGCCCCAGCTCTAACATCACCTCATCAGAGGGATGGTCCCTGGCCACCCTAACACAGCACCCGCTGTCCTCAGACGTTCTTCAAATTCATTTTCCTCTTTCATAGTCTTCACCTGAAATTATTGTAGTTATTTGCATAGTTCTTATCTTTTCTCCCTACCAGATTGCAAGGTCTGTAAGAGTGAAAACCTTATCTGTCTTATTCATGCAGAATGTCCAGAGTTTAGAACAGCGCCTGGGACAAAGTGAATGCTCAATATTTGACAACACTCTTAAAAAATCTGAAGGAAAAGAATTTTCAACCTAGGTTTCTATACCTAGCCAAATTATCAGATGTGAAGATAAAGATATTTTTCAGACATGAAAGGATTAAGAAAATTAACAATAACCTCCCATGTATATTTTTAAAGAAGCTTCTGGAGGGTGTATGAGTGCAAAGCAAGGGAGAAAACCAAGAAAGAAGCAACAGAAGCCAGGAGTAGGAGCTAGAAGACAGCCAAGTGGTAAAGAAACGTTCAGCATTACACGGAGGGGGCGCCCTAGGTGAAGGGCTGTGCAGGGACCCAGGGAATAATTGACATTCAATGGAGCAAGGAGGAAGGCTCCAGAAGGGATGCCTCTAATTACAAAAAGAAAACTAAATTGACAGATTTTCTGATACGGCTGAGTATGTAAAAGAAAAAGGCTACGGATGGATATGATAATGAGTCTGATAGAGTAACTGTGAAGAATCAAAAATATGTAGAAAACTTTACAAGTAATTTTTAAAAGTGAGGTCTTTCTTAATTCCAGGAGAAACAAAAAGTTTTCCAAAAAAAGGAAACAGTATCACAGTACATGGAAATAAACAATACCTACCTAGTCAAAATAATGTAAATAGTGACTACCAATTTCTCTAAAAATATGTAACTTTATTGAAACGATAGGAGAGGAAAGAGTAGAAGAGAGCTAAGATCTTTAATTTTTTTATTGAGTCATAGTCAGTTTACAATGTTGTGTACATTTCCAGTGTAGAGCACAATTTTTCAGTCATACATGAATACACATATATTCATTTTCACATTCTTTTTCACTGTGAGCTGCCACAAGATCTTTCATCCTTTCTACCATAATAAGAACTCAATACTTGAGTTTTAAAATTGATAACTAGTGAGTTCACTGATGTCACATGACACAAGATCAACACACAAAGCTTAATTACATTTCTTTATACTAACAGTGAACCTGTGGAAACCAAAATTAAAAACACAACACCATTTACAGTTACTCCAAAGGAAATTAAATACTTAGGTATACACTTAACAAAATAAGTAAAGGACTGGCACGCTGAAACTTACAAGACGCTGATGAAAGAAATCAAAGATTTAAATAAATGGAAAGAGATTTGCGTTCACAGATAGGAGGACTCAAATAGTAAAGATGTCAATTCTCCCAAAATTGATATGCTTTAATGCCATTTCTATCAAAATTCCAGCAAATGTTTTATAAACATAAACCAATTTATAATAAAACTTATTCAGAAAGGCAAAGGTTCTAGAATAACCAAAACAATCTTAAAAATGGGCAAAGTGGGAGGAGTCCTTCTACTTAATATTAAGGCTTACTACATCACTACAATAATCAAAACAGCACCCTGGGTTGGCAGAGGGATGAACACAGAGATCAACGGAACAGAACAGAAAATCCAGAAATAAACCCACTTACAATATGTAAACTAAAAAAATCTGCAGTCTACTGTGTATATGTATTTACATGCAACATAATGTGAATGTGCAGTCGAACTGTAATAATTCTACCTCATAAAACTGAAAAAGGAGGAAAAAAACCCCTTACAAACATGTCCAACTTATTTTTGACAAAGATGCAAAAGCAATTCAATGGAAGAAGGATAGTTTTTCAACAAATGGTCCTAAAACAACTGGGTATCTATAGGCAAAAAACTGAATCTTGACTTAAAACTCAGACTTTATGCAAAAATTAACTCAAAATGGATGACAGGCTTAAATGTAAAACACAAAAATAAAACTTTTGGGGAAAAATGGAAAATCCTGAAAATTTAGAGCGAGGCTGAGTTCTTAGATTTGACGCTAAAAGCATGATCTGGACAAGGCAAAACCCACACGCCAGGTGGGCCTCACAGACTGAATGCCTGCGTCCCCTCAGACGCATCATGTTCAGTTCATCCCCTCAGTGTGACGGTATTAGGAGGCGGGGCCTTAGGAAGGTAATTAGAATTATATGAAGTCATGAGGATGGAGCCCTTATGAGTCCAAGAAAGCGTGCTTCCCCTCTCTGCCCCCTCTAAGTGAGGTTACAAAAAGCTGGTGGTCTGCAGCCGGAAGAAGGCCCTCACCAGAACCAGACCACGCTGGCACTCTAACCTGACTTCCACCCTATTTCTCCAGAACCCTGAGAAATCAGCCACCCAGTCTATGATGACTTTGTTACAAGCAGCCCGAGCTAAGACAATAGAGCTCTCTTAACTTTAGTATTCATAATTCAACTCTCCGGGCAAGAGTCTTCTCTATGGAAATTGGCTAGTCCCAGAGGGAAAATCTTAGGATAATTACCTGGCAGTGCATCGCTTCAAATCCTGTCTCGCTCCAGCCCAAGCTGCAGTGACAGACTCCACATGGCTTCCCCCAGCTGCTGCGTGTAACCTGATGGCCACTCCTATACTTCCTTCTCTGGGGTCTGTATGAGAGGCCTGCCAGGAACAGTGGACGTTCCACACGTATGACTCAATAGTGTGGGAAACTTAGCACCCAGAGAAAGAGAGATGGGGTGGAGACTGTGAGATGCATTGCTGCGGGCTCCCTGGAAGGTCCTGCAAGATGTGAGTGCCTGTCACTCTCAGCTGTAGCCTGCCTGATGATGTATCCGCGTGACCGCTCTCCCTTCCTCCCTATTTCCATTCCCTTGTCCCTCACCTCTGCCGAGATCACGTTCACAAATATACGCTCTGCACATAAGCCTTCACCTCAGGCAGTTTTCTGAAGATCCCAGGTTAAGGATGAGGCCCTTCTAAAAATGGCCCCCCCAAGTCACTTTACAGGGAAGCCCCCCAAAAGACAGCTCTAAACCCCTCTCCTTCACACACACAGACTCAGAAGTCCCAATCACCTTTTAGTGGCCCACACTTCTATATAAACAGACAGCTGAGGAAGTGCCAGGCATTTGAGGAAACCATCTAAAATAAAGGACAAAGATCAAAACAAACAGGATGGGGCAGTGGGCACTTGCAGAGCTTGCAGAGGTCATGAAGGGACGAGACAGCTTCCAAACACTATAATTAAAACTCTCACAGATATAAGAAGATCCTGCATCCATGAGAAAGGACATTTGGAGAACAAAGAGCTCGTGGAAATTAAAAACATGACAGTAGAAAATTCTAAAAATCAGAAGAGTTAGAACAAAATATTGAGAAATCACCCAGCAAGTAGAGGGAAAAAGACAAAAGAAAGTAGGTGAGGGGAGAAGGAAAAATGCTTAGAGGATCAACCCATGGTCCCAACATCTGAACAGAAGTTCAGAGAGAACAGAATGGCTTCAAGTGTGCTCAACAGCAACGCTAGACCCTAGAAGATATCGGAGTAATGGCTTTAAAATGCTGAAGGGAAATTATATCCCATCTGTAACGCTAAACAAGTCAAACTACCAGCCAAGAGGAAAGGCAGAACAAAAGCACTTCCAGACATGCAAGATTTCAAAAACTTTACCTCCCACACATCTTCTTCTCAGGGAGCTAGTGGAGGGTGTGCTCTGCCAGACAAGAGGAGGAAACCAAAGAGGAGGGCCACACTGGGCCAGGAAACAGATGATCCAACACAGAAAAGATGCAAAGAGGAAGCCCCACGGTGAGGGAGAAGGAGCGGCCCAGGAAGACCACTGTGCAGACCAGCGAAGGTTTGGACATCTGTGCCCCAGGACCGCACTAGGCTCCAGAGCCAACCACTTGCCTCCAGTGTAGACAGGCAAAGCCAGCCTCTCTCACTGACGGGAGCGCTAGCAGACCTTCACAGATGATGGTGCAAAACCGAGACTGACTGACGAGACAACACACCCCCAGACATCATGAGTAGTCACATTACAGTCAGGCATCTGACCTCATAGCTTGGCTACAGCCTCTATCCCAATAAATTGCAAATTAGGAGGTTTTCATTCTTTCCCCTTTCCTGTCTGTCTGTCTGTCTGTCTCTCTCTCACACACACACACACAAACACACACAAATGGATTCGCAGACAGTGGCTTTGGAAGGTTGTCCAAACCTACAACAGTTGTTATTTCTGGAGAGGGAACCTAAGGCTAGGGAAAAAGAAAGTTTCTCAAATTATTTATTTTGGTCATGGATTCTTTCAGTTTTTAATGCAATAAAAACAAGATTATTTTCTATCCAGACTCCTTGGAGGTCCATAATCTTCAATTTAAGACTTCATTATTTATCTTTTAAATAATTTATAAAAGATAAATAATTTTTCTCTTAAATGAAAGCATTTTTATATATTCTTGATGCTGAAAGTTAATTTTAGCACGTATATTTAAAATACAATAGGCTTCCAAATATATGATTTGCTATTTTAAAATTTCTACCAGTTACTTTTTCTCTGTCATCCTCTCTATATAGCCTTTTTCCCTCTTTAAATGGATTTTTTTAAGTGGCCACGTGTATTTTTAAATAATAGTAACAGCATACGTGTGAGATACTCATCTTACAGATAATGCTTGGTGGGTGCTATGTGGGGATTCAGAGCAATGTCTTTATTGAAGTACAGTCAGTTTACAATGTTGTATCAACTTCTGGTGCACAGCATGTTTCAGTCATACATATACATGCATATATTCCGCTTCATATTTTTTCATTGTAAGTTACTACAAGATATTGAATGTAGTTCCCTGTGCTGTACAGTATAAACTGGTTGTTTGTCTATTTTATACATAGTAGTTAGCTTTTTTTGAAGTATAGTTGGTGTACAATATTACAGAAGTTACAGGTGAACAATAAAATCACCGTTTACCTCTATGCCTACTGATTTGTATATCACGTAACCATACATGTATTACTTAATTATTCAAAGAGTGACTATTTCCTAAAAATTAGTTTAAAACGGTGTGCATGTCGGGGAGGCCTAACATTCACTTAAAGCGCGCAAAGCCCCTCCGTCAACAGCTAGAAGGTCCCTTGAAAGACTACAGCCAAGCTTCAGCCTTCATGGGAGAAAAAGCGCCAAGCCGTAACCTCTTAAGAGTCTGTGAGCCGATTTTCAAAGCCAGTTCTATTTTTATCAAAGGCCAATTCTTTATATGTATATTTTAACAGCATATTTACTTTATTGTATATAACCTAACACGGGTAGATGGCTTCCTTGCCCTCTTCCTTCAGCTTCCGGCAAAGGACAAAAACCGGCAGAAGGCCCGCTGGCGTTTCTGGTCCTTTGCTCTTCACCTCTGTCAGGGAGGCCACACCTACTGATGGCACCTTGGCCACCTGGCCAGAGGCTAAAGAAGCCAATCCGGAGGAAAGATCGCATGTGGACGTGGGCTACTGCACGCACTTGAAACGGAAGCCTGATTATAAACAACGTGGGCTGCACTGGAATTGGCCTGCCAGGTGGCCTTCAGGAGGGAGGACAGCGCCATCAGAGCTAAAGCCTGACGGCAGCTCTGGGGAGTCAGAGAAACCCGGGAAGTGGGACGTATCCAAACTTGTTTACTGCTTTAAAAACTAAGATTAAACTACAATTTCTAGTCCCTTCTGAATGGGGAAATAGAAGAAGCCACCATTTGGAGTTAGAAAAAAACCTGTATATTTTTGAAGCAGATAAACTATTCATTTCAAAGCAGACCATGGGCAACATCGTCACGATGGGAGTGGGGACGTGCTCAGATGCACTCAGCTGAGTCAGGGTGACAGGACCTCTTCGCCTACCGCTAGCTCTCCGCATCTTCATTCCCAGGGTCCTGATGACTCATAGACAAAAGGTCAACTGAACGTGCCTGGACTAGTCTAGTTTCTTTTGACAGCCTGCTTCACAAATTATAAAAAATTTTGAAATTAAGTATCTTTGAAAACGGAAAACAGACCCACTGTCCCAACGTGGAGGGAGGGGGCATTCAATGTAGAAAGTAAAATCATGGTTAAACCAATTTACAAAGGGTTGGGGGCAGGTGTCAGTGTTTAAAATGGTCGGAATTTTAAAACACGAACAATGGGGACTATCAATTAGGCACGAGGGCTCTGAGCCTGTATGCTGGCTCATCTACAATTTTTTTTAATGTCTGGCAGAATGTTTTACAAACTAAACCCAGCAAGACTACAATTCTACCAGAAGGTGCCTCAGATGGTTTTGCTAATAATTTTGATCAGCTGAAATGGAGAAAAACATCATTTCAATTATTCATTTTTCAAAACCTGTCAATGTTAACTTGGAATATTAAATGCCCCTTTCTTCCTCCCTCCATCACCTTCAACCAAACACTACCAAACCCCAAGAGGACCCTCTCAAAAAGGAAAAGGGGGTCAGCAGTGACATTTTCGAACATGTTAACGTACTAAAAATCTTGCTGACATTAATTTCTCATCCCTTGGAAGTGGCGTCCAGCTTACAGGTAACTTTGAGGAGAGGAGGTTCCTTTAGAGAAGTCAGGAGAGGCTGGAGCTGCTCCTGCTGCAGAGATGGAGCGCGAACCACCGTATATTGGCTTTTGTTTTAATAGCCTTTTAACCAACTTTGTTAATGGACTGAATGCAATTTAGATATGGAACTTGGCTAAAACGTAGCTTCAATTGGCTATTAAAATTTAAGAGCCAACTAAGATAGCTAATTACAAAAAAAGCTCCAGTGATAATGCTAAGCAGAATTAGTAATAGCAAATGACAGTCTGTCTAGTCTTATTCCCATAGGGAAAGAAACTCTTAACTGAGAAGTCAGCCAGACAATGCGCAGCAAACCTAATTGCATTACTGGTATTATGGCGTACAAATCTGGCAGCTCGCTGGGACAAGACAGGGAGTCAAGTCTGTCAAACGCGAGGCAGAAAGCAACTGACCCTCTTTTACATCCCAGTTATAGCAGGTTCCAAGAAATTTCAGCTTTATTCACAGTTGATGGGGAAGTGTTCCTTCCCGAGGAACCTCCCAGTCAAAGCCTAGCAGGGACCGAGCAGTGAGGACGATGGGAAACAGGCACCAAAAAGCAGCTCAAAAGGAACAGATTCTTCACGGACACAGAATTAGATTCCCCGTTAGATATGTAGGTCTGAAAAAGACAACAGTAAACATCTGACCGCAAAAAAGTTGAGCTTGAGGGGGTGCGGGGGCAGCCTTCCACTCTGTCTCGTTACAGACGCCCTCCTCACGGCCTCAGCTCAAGTGCGGGCGGCTCTCCTGTGAACATTTACCATGTGCGGTGGCCACTTTGAATCGGAGGTGCTGGAGTCTTTAACATTCCCTAGTCAAGTGTCTCCCTGCTGTGCCTGTAAATGTCAGTCCAGTTTTTTCACGGCTGTGCGCACAGATTAGAAACAGCAGGAGAGCTTGGGAGTATGACTACAATACCAGTCAGGACACTTGTCTCCGTGGCACTGCTCAAGAGATTCTTGGAATGCAGGACCCTGCTGTTTTCTAATATTTACACACAACTGGAGCCATCAGGAGCAGTAAATGCAGTCTAAAGGCGGCTTGCTGCTTTTGTTAGGGACTTTACATTCAAATAGAGATACCAACACCACCACCAAAAAAACCCCCACCGATTTATAAAGTTTCATACTCTGCTCTTCCCCCACCCAATTTTGCTGCTAAAAGACCAACCAGGTATTAGCGTGACTGTGCACTTAGCTCGACCCTCCCTTCGGAACATCTTCTACGTGCATCATACAGTTCACTGGGAACAGCAGGGGTTCCAGATTCTTGACCTGAAATTGTGTTTGTGCCGGCTGGCTGTGGTTTCTCCGACCTCTACAGGAACAGGCAGGGCCTTGGAAACCATTTTGATGTAATTTCTGCCACCTTTGCTTTCTCAACACTTTGCATGACACATCGAACTTATCTGGGGCCTGCAGCACCTGGAATACAGACTTCTCTTTCAAAAGCCTAGTTAGGAACTCTAAAAAAGGGGGGGGGGGGGTCAGACCCATTGTGACTGCATGTATATCTTAAGAAATGTCTTAATGATCCTTCTTAAAATTGTAGATGGCAGGGTAAGTTACGTATTTGTCTCACGCTTCTAAACGTCTGTGAAGGCTTTGGGCTACAAATTTGAAGGGTGCTTTACACCTTATTAAACTTATACAGTGATGTTTGTCAATTGTTTCTCAATAAAGCTGGAAAAAAAACTTCAGGGGGGTGACAGGAGGCAGTGGCGTGTTACACAAGGACCAGATCACACACCTTTGCAACTACAAACAGATCAGGGTGGGCACATTTCCCTAGTCAGATTGACTTAGCACCAAAATGTTCTGTAAGAGGTAATAAAATGAAGACAAAAAACAAAGTTCTTTTTTTTCGGAGGGTGGGGGAGTAACCTGCCCAGAACATAAAAGCCTTCTTAAGGATCTTAAAGGCACATTTTTCTCTCTAGAAAAGTTCAAGAAATAAACTGTTTCTCTCCTGGCCAGGCAATCTGATAGAATCAACATGTACTTCTAATTGTAACTTGCCCTGTGACAGACTGCCCTGGAACTTCCCAGTGTAAGTTAATCAGTTGCTTTACTCTGACTTTTAAGTACACATTCCACCCTCGTGAAGAAAGTTTGAGAACGTGTGTAGGGGAATCTCTCACATTTGGAAGTTATACCAAGAAGGCCCACCATGAACTTCTGTACGATTTTTCTGTGAAGATCAGAAAGAATTTTAAATACAGCGATTTCTCAGTTATTAAATCAGCTGTAGCCCAGGTGTTAGATAAGGTGATCATTTACGTAACTGTGATGACTTTTTGCTTCTGAGAGGTATCAGAAGCAGGACAACCTACAGGAAAATGGAAACAGATTTCAGGCTACTGTCCCGCCTCCCACCCCCGACCCCCAAACCCTGGATTCATGCCTTCAAAACTCCTTCCTGCCTCTGAACTCCAGGCCCAAAGATTATCTTATAGATCATCTCCACTGGTAACTCAGACTGCTAACACATGTTGGACTTAACTAAATCAAAAACAGGAAAAGAGTTTTTTGAAGATCTTTTGCAGTGGTTCATAAATAAAACTGTAATTTGCTCAATGAAGAAATTTTATAGGTAATTTCATGATGAGCCAAAACTACAAAAATCAGGAATATAACTCTTAAGTTGCAAAGTGTTACCACTATAGTAAAAGAAAACTCGCCAGTGTATGAATAACATCCTTAGTACAGTGGAGATAGTAAGCATTTTATTTGTAACACAGCACTCACGTGACAGAGCGGCTGAAGCCATCTGGTCAGCAGCACCCTGGATGGAATCACTAATACAGCGTGAGACTGTCTTTCTCTAAAGACCCTTTTCCAGTATTACTTCTTCAGTGTGTCTTGTATTCTTTGTACCAGCAGAGCTTAATGAATGAGGGGTACATAGACTAACCTGTGGAACTTTAAAACACACACACAAAACTTCACCAAAGCAGCTATTACAATAAGGAAACATTATGTAAGCAATTAAAATGGACCAAAACATAACACAGCCAAAGGACAAGAGCTTTGATTTCTGTGGTGGTGGTGAGATCATAAATGAATTTTTTTTCTTTCATTTCAATTTCTGTTAATGTGGTTTGGGCAGTAAATAAGAATTAATAAGTAAAATGGCACTAATTAAATCAGCGTGGTGTTGGCATAAGAACAGACGACAGATCAATGAAATCAAACCAACAGTCCAGAAACAGACCCTGGTATAAGAACTTAATATGCAATAAAGCAGGCCTCACAACCCACCGTGGAGAGGGGGTGGGGAAGAGAATTATCTGACAACTGGTCCTGAAGCTACTGGTTAGCTCCCCGGAAAAGACTCCACTGTGACCCTTGCCCGACGGCACACACACACCGAATTTTGTATGGATTAAAAATGCAGAAGCATTAAAACAAAAAATCTAGAAAAAGCCATGGTAAATATTTCTAATTTCAGGATGGGAAATATTTTAAAACAGTGGCAGGAATTGTAATGAAAAAGATCAATAGATTAAAGCCATAAACATTAAACCAACAAAAAATAAATTGGAAAAAGTCAGCAACAAACATGACAAAGGTTAAGATCATTACTATACAAACAGTACAAACACATCGAAAAGAAAATAGAATGATTAGCTTACAGATAAAAAACTGCTCAGGTTCACTAGCAATTAAAAAAATTTACCTTACCAAATTATAAAAATTAGTAGGATGACAAAAATGCAAGCTGAGCACTGATTTACTTGGCAAAGTGTCAACTGACGAAGTTCTGCAAAGCGAGCTAATTAAATGCATCAATAATCTTCCACTTTCATAGTCTTTCACCAGTGGTTCCCTTTTGAAAATCTAAGGAAATATTTGCACATGTGGATGAAGACTTCTGTCCAATTTTATTCCAGAATATTGTTTATAACATCCCTACACTGAAAACTTAAATGTCCAATGTTACGAAAATGGTCATGAAAGTATCATAAACCCATAATAAAAGATATACAAACATAAAAACTGTATTTATAAAGTATCTATAATAACATGGAAAAATTTAATGTTAGCTTTCAAAAGCAAAACATAAAGCTTTACATAAAGTATGGTATTTAAAGATAAAAATGCATAGAAAAGGCTGGAAAAAATGTTAACAGCAGTCACCTGTGGGTGGTACTAATATGGCTACTTTGTCTTTTGATACTTTTCTGCCTAAATTCTAAGTTTTCTACAATGATCATGTATTATTAACATACCTCGATAACCAGAAGAACACAGAGCACTAAACACAGAACTTTAAAGGATAAACAAGCACATATGTACACACACAAATACATGCAATGTATCTGTATTTCCACCAGCAATTTACTGCTAAGCTACCAGGTCTTGATGCACACATCTAAGCTGGTAACTCAAATAATTGGGGTTTTGTTGCTCTGGCCTGTTAGTGTTTGATTTATCTTAAAAGATCACTACTGAAGAACGCCAGAAACTACTTTACATCAGAGCTTAGACGGTTACCAAAGACTTAGCAGTTGCTTTCTAGAAAATGCAGAGGACATGCAGCTCCCACTGTGTGAAGGACAAGGGCTGGTGCAGCTGTGGGTCCTCGACAGACCAGGAAACCTCAGCTCACTAAGGACCTACGGAAGCGCAGGGAAGGCAGGCCGCGAGGTGGCCAGGAGCACATGTCAACGTGGAAGCAGGACTGTGAAGGGATGACAGGGAACGGCAAAAGCCACTGGGCGCAGGAGACAGACAGCAATGACAATACACGACAAAAACAGTAAGCACAGAACTGAAAGGGCAAGGAGAAAAGCCCAACTCCCAATGACAAGGAAGCTATTTAACCACTTTTAAATGAAGGGGGAAAGGAGAACCAGAGAAAGGTGGGGAACAGAAGAACAGCACAACAAGGGTGCACAGCTGACGGATCAAACTGGCTACGAAGGCTACCAGTTCTCCTTTCCGCAGCCCTGCCAGTAGAGAAACGTTCGAGAAAGTGCCAGCACTTGTTAAAAACAATATGTGAGGAAATATCTGTTTTCTTAATATTTAACCAACAGGTTTTGCTATGTTTTTGTGTTTTGAAAAATAAAAAAAGGCTAAGGCATGTACACAAAAACACACCACACACATTTTACCCTATTTTAAGCGTCAATGTGTTTGAAACAGAACTTAAGAGTTGATTTAGGTGTAACAAATAAGCTTGGGACCGTAACACTGATGAGCACGAAAATCCAACGTTCCACAGGAAACAGGAGGTGGCTCTGCCCCAAATCTAGTTCTCTATTCCATAAAGACACAGAGCCCTAGAACCTCAGGAGGCATTTAAAAGATTAACCTTTAAAGAAAGTCGGCAGATCTGCTTCGCATTTTTCAGCGTCTGACCACAGCAGTGATACAGGCCTCAAGTGACAACTGACCATCCACGTCAGAGAGCCGAAACTTAGCCCGCGTGATGGCTCAGAGCTGCTCAAACGCGGTGCAACCTCGACAGCTTCTGATAGTCTACATCCACCTGTACTATTATTTACTTAATATTTTCTTCAAATCAACTTGTTTTTTAAAAACTGAAATATCTACTTGAGGCTTCTCCTCAGCACTAGGGAGACCACCAGTTTAATGCGCTATTCATTTTGTGAATACATAGTAAAAGAGTGCTTAAGTATTTAAATAAAAGCATGTCTATACACTGTCTAAAACACCGTGCAGGTTACAAGTGTAAGGTGTGCCACCCGTAGAAAATACAACCCAACCCCAATTTCTCTAACAAAGTAAATCTTTAAATTGTTCACGTTGAAATTCCAAGATTTTGTTCCCAAGGTAACCATAAACAGTCCACATCTTAAAATTTCTAATCACTAAAACTCTAAAATGCTTGGTTTAGTGTACACATATTATATGCTACAAAAAAAAAAAAACTGGTAAGAAAAATAATCTCCTGTGAATGAACAATAAGCCGTATATATATATTTATTTGACACGATATCCTTAAAGGAAACCAGTCTATAAAATCTTTGATCACGCCACCGCTGGATTTAACTGCCTGATTTCTTACCATACAGTTTACATACTTACGTAATTCTCATATAATCTTTCAAATACACATATTTCATCCCTCACAGATGTACTTACTGCTCCATTTTTTTCCTTCATAATCTTTTCCCATCTTTGTACTTCTCATTTCATACAGCAGGTACTTAATAAATGCTTGCGGCATTGAATAAAGTCAATACAAACCAAATCTTATGGCCACAACAAATTGTGTATTTGTATTAAGCAAAAGGAGACCTTTATTTTAAGTTGTGTATTTCCTTAAAAGTAAGGATTTTGCCAGATTTTATACACTCTGGAAAATATACAATGATTAGAAAAGTGCATGTCATAGTAATTTTTCTTATATGTACTCCAGAACCTCAAACACACAAAGCATGGAATAGCTTACAGGGTATAACCTTAAGATTGCAAACTTTTATAAATTAGGCTTTAATAAAATGTACAAAGTATTTATTTTAATTAAAAAAGTTTGTTTTTCAAAGACATAGGTACTCTACTGCTATCTCCCTCCCAACAAGACTCACATGAAAAGAAGACACTTAATAAAGAAAAAGAGGAAAAGGTCAAATGAAAGGAAGAAAAGAAAAACTGGTTCACAGCATTTGATTTACTTCTGGACTCTCTTTCTGGTTTTCGAACCTTGAAGAGAAAACAAAAAAGATTTACATCATTAATCACTAATTTATAAAAGCAAAAGAACAGAAATGTAAGTATTTCCATACATGGCTATTAATGTTTAAAAATCTAATTAACTATGATGATTTGTGGAGATGAAATTCATAACAAAGTTGTAACTGTTAATATCCTGAAAATCTCAGGAAATGGTGTCAACTTTTTAGTTTTGTCAAAACATACGCTAACCAAGTCTACATTCCAGTTTGAAGTTGTATCAGAATGCTTTCAATGTTAAAACATATCCCATTTTACACTGGTACTGAAATACTTCCCCCCAAATTCTTCTTATACAATTTACAACATTGACTCCTAATGTAAACTATAGCAACAGGATAGTACTCTTTGGGGGCAACACTGAGGTTCTACATATTACAAAAACCAAGGAATTTTATTCTAAATGTGTTGCTTTTTAAAGCCTGTCCCCTCTACCCTTTAGGTAGGAGGGCTGGGTGATTCCAAAATGCAAAGTCCTTTCCACTAGGAATTTCCACACACCAGCTGAGTGCCCTTCTAGAAAAGTGTTACATCTGAACTGTCTACCTTATGGCAGTTCCTCTCCAACTGTTCCTGGGCTAGAAGAAACCAGTGCTTCTTTACTGGGGGCATGAGGATCCCACCTCACCAAGAGACTCCATCCCCAGCTCCCACTCCCAACCCACCTCCACCTCCAGCACAGCAGAGGCAGAGGGACAAGCTGAAGGCCGATCACAGCTGCCTGTGCTGTGCTGGCAAGAGGCGTGCCTCCCACGCCCGGGCTGCCCTCTGCCAGGAAGGAGCAACAGTGTCGGGCTGAGGGCAGCGCGCAGCCCACAATTCATCAACGAACGCACTGAGCAACAAGAACAAGAGATCAATACTTCTTTTCTGAAACATACAAGACATTTTTTGAATCTAGGACAAAAATATCTACCACACATGCTGAATTATAAATAGTTTCTAAAGGTTTTCCGATTATAGGTTTATTTAATTACTTAACTGGAAGATTGGTCTGTTTTTCATTTTTCCAAGTTCTAATTTTTATTCAATTGTTCAATTCACGCAAACTTCAAACTTACACGAGTACTTTTTTTCTCGGTCTCTATAGCTGGTTTAAACTTCTGAGCTTTTTCTTCAATTTTTGAGATAGCCTTCTTTTAAAAATATCCCATGATAGATTTTTAAATTTTTACTTCAACAATTTTGAAATTAATTTTGCACAGACAACTGAGAACGTTGTGATTGTGAGATTGGCATAAAGAGTATCACAATCCCTTTCAATAAATTTTGAGTCTACAGTCGCATGACAGAGGACATGGAAGTTAACGATTTTCACTATATTCAAGTAGTAGTATTCTCATTAATGTCCTCACTGGACATTTTACTCTTAGATTAAATACTATTGCTGCTTATCCCCAATCTAGATTTAAAGTTTCTCATTGCAACTGAAAATGCCATCACTGCCTGGAATTTATTACACAGTCAATTTTATGCAACTTAAGAGACCTTGCTCCCAGTATCAATCCAGTACTTTTCCCAATAACCAGTTCTGACTGTTGCAAAAAAACTATTACTCTTCTCATCTCTTTAAAATATACACTCATTTTCATAATTCTTTACTGCTAGTAAAAGGTCCAATCATAACTAACGTATAAAATCTAGCATTTGAAACATGAAATATACAAGGTGGGATGCCCTTATAACGCAGAAAGGAAAAACAAATGGGGAGTTTCCTTGTAGGGCACCTTAAAAATATCTCTTTCTCGATTAGACCACAGATACTCAAGGGGTAAACACAAATCATGCTTTCCCCAAAGAATTCTCAAGAATGGTCCAAAATCCAAGGTACTTCAAAAATAACACCAGCAAAAGCAGGTTGTTGAGTTCTGTCCATTTTTTGAACAGTAGGGACAATGTACACCAGCCATAAATATCATGGCTATATTAACTAATTTTTAATATAATTCTCAAATATTGGCATGATTTTGAAATGCCAGAATATGCATGGTTTTTAAAGGTTTATCATTTTTGTGGGGGAAAAAATTACCTGCAGTAAATTACCAAATTTTCTCAATTGGTAAAAATTATGCCTTGCATAAAAATAAAAGGATTAGAGGCCTCTGTTCTTCTTGAAAACCACCCTGTCACCCCCTCTCTTTCTTTGAGAAAACCTACACAATACACATTTTGAAAGCTTTCAGAATGTGTTCGTACACAATAGACCCCCAGCTAGTCAAAATGAGTTCAGGTGTATCAAGAAAATTACACACGTTTTTAAAATGGTCTAAATAGATATTAAAGGAAAGTTGCTCCCATTTTGCTACGCACAGCATTCTGAAAGATCACACAGTGAGAAAAATCTCTTACCATATTGTAAACCATAAATTGTGTTTGAAAATAAAATTGTTAATGAAGAAACTGACATTTCTAAAGCAGCTGTTAGAGGTAACCATTCTGAAACATGTTTATGACACAAAATCTTAAAGCTCTAAAACACAGAACTCACTGAATTGTATTATATATTTCTTTAAAAAAATTCAAATGTAATAATGTGCCTTCTCCTTCAAGTTACTTCAAGTTGATGAATACAAATACATATATTTTCATGAACCCTTGGCTTGCTTTTTTTTTTCTTTTTTGATAGAAGCAGTAACATTTTACCATCTCAAGCAATATTTCTCTCATTTATGAATATTCAGATAGTAAAATACCTTAACTAGCCTTATACTTTAGGGGGAAAGAAAAGAATTAGAATAGGAAAAATTAGCATTTAATTAAAGCAATTCAGAGTTTATCTGAATAAAAAGAGAATTTGATTATTTGTTACCTTTTTTTAATATTAAAAAAATTTAGATTGTTCTCCTTAAATTAATGGTGGGGTCTACTCTCTTCTTTTGTCATTAATAAATAAAACAAAAATACTAATATATTTTCTCACAATAAAAACCATCAGTATAAGGACCTTAAATTAAAATGTTAGACATAAAAAACAGGCGAATTTAAAATCATTTATGTATCAAAACAAGTACCTCTGAGGCTCATTAAGAAAGTTCAGTCAACAGTGGCCTCTGGGCAGTGAAGAGAAGCCTGAGTCTTCCCCGGCTCGGCTGGGAATTCGCTCCGGTCCAAATGGGTATCAACCTTTCTGTAACAACGCAGGCCCTTCCCTAAACTGAAATTGTCCGTTTTTAAATTTAAGGGATTTTTTTCTTTTAAGTAAGAACATCACTCTATCTTTATAAATGCTCCTTAACGTTGCTCCCACCCCGTCACAGCTGCTGCTGCTAGCCTCTGGCCGAGACATGCTTCGACGTACTGCTGCGTGGGACGCCTCACTCCCTAATAACAAAATGAACAAGGCAGGGGAGCGGGGGAACAGGAGGGAATGGAAGATGACAGCACAGAAGTGAGAGGGACTAACTATTTTAAAGCCTTTGGCTTCCAGAGCGAAGCTGTATACTCCCTCTTCAGATGGGCCAAGTATCCTCTCGGGTATATTTCAGATAAACCTAAGGATATACTGTCCATAATACATAATGAAGAAAATGTTAATAAAATCAGGGTGAAGACGATTTTCTTTGAAAGTCAATTTTTGCCTTCCACAAACACGTGCCGTGCCGCTGTCAAAGGGAAGGTAAAAATCCGTCACTGGCCTGACTCAATAAGGCACTTACCCTTTAGTGAAATTTCTACCAAAAATAAGCCTTTTTTGTTAGAAATCAGAAACATTTCAGGACCAATAAGCTAATAAACAAACAAAAGGCAGGTAAGAGAGAAATCTGGGGGGTGGGGGGATGGTACTGTAGACAGCAGAGTCTCTCTTCATTGAGGCAAGTAAACCAGCTCTCATGCAACCTGGAATGCATTTTTCCTTCACTGGGTCCCACGGGAGTGCCTGCACACTGCAGACCGGCCACTTACTAATCGGACCAAAGTCCAGCCTAGTCTTGCCCTCTGCAGATGCTGCCCTAGCTAACGTCGTTCTGGAACTACTCCACACTGAAGTGCCTTCAGCACCAGTTTATGAGCCACCGAAGAGATGACTTTATCCCTTGCTTTTTGCTTCAACAACTTTGAAAAGTGATGATTCAAGGCTTTAAAACCTTACACCCCTACTTGCGGAGAGAGAAGAAGAGCTGGCAGACTTGGTGGGGAACAACCAGGAGGTTGGGCAAGTGGGACTGGGCAGCTGCGATAAGTCCTGCACGAACACTGACTCCTGACCTCACTCGCACGCCCAGAGTCGGGGGGTCAGTGAGAGGAAACCGACAGTGGCCTGAGAGGTGAGAGCTCCAGTCTCCACATCTAACCTTTTCACAACAGCTCTGCCACTTAAATGCTCCGTGTCTTGGGCTCCATATCTGCAAAATGAGAGGGAATTCTGGTCCCAGCTTCATGACTGTTGTGAGCACTAAGTAACACAATGTGTGAACAGAAGTCACTGTGATATGTACTGTACAAATGTAAGACCTTCTTCTATGTTTTTTCAGTTATAACATCAGAATGTTATGACGCAAACAGTTAACTCCTTATTTAGTGGGAGGAAATGAAATTTGCCTTTATATAAGAAAACAGCTAACAGGCAAGACTGTTCACTTACGGGTTTGTGTGGCCTCTTCTGTCCGTGTATCTGAGCATTCCATATCTTCAACACTAGATTCCATGCTTTCCTCAATTTCTTTCTTTCTCTTCTTACATACAAAAATTTTAAAAAAGAGAGAGATGGCGGGATGGTCAAATAAACAAATATATAAACTTACCAAATAGTAGTATATGTATGAATCTATGCAGGTCTGGGTGTGTCAGAACAACTTCAGGGCGGGCGTCACGGACAGAAAGAGGTGGGGGGTGAGAGAAGACGGAATTGAGGGGACCTCCGATTACACAGTCAGCTGGGAGGTGGGCGTATCTGTTATACCCACCTCTAGCCTTTCGTGCTTCTTACAGTTTATCATTGATAGCCGTGTTCTAACCATCAGGACTGATTACACAGATATTCTCTTTTAAAGCAGAGTGTTTTACACATTTGAGATTATGACTCAGGCCAGTGATCCCACTTTTATATGTGTACGGGAGCAGGGAGAAAAATCTACTTGAATAGGAAAATATATGCCTGGCTGACATATTGTATCAGTGGTCACACCCTATAAATTGGTGAAAATTCTATTCATTAATCAATAATGGCAAACTTCCAGTAAATGTTTTTATAACGTAAAGATTAAAAGAGCCACAAACCTTACTGTTAAGGAAGAGTCTTAAAAGTACTCAGCTCTCCTAAGATCTCAAAAACAGGCTGGATTTTCCACCACTCTCTCAGGCCTTTCCTATTTTCTATGTATTTTTCTAGCTGTGTTACTTAGGAATTATATTCTATATTCTGTCACCACTCATTCTTCCCAAATGTTCAATTTCTTTTTATTATTTTCTATCACTACAACATTTCTAACTAGTTCAGTCCTGTGTAAAGTTTTTTTGAAAATACTTAACACCTCTGTAGGTATAACTCTAAAAGGACATTAGTAATAAATTTAAAGCTTTATATTTTTCATAAACTTTATCCCATTTAAATGTGTCACAATCCACATCAGAACCCATAGCTTCTCTAGGTTGACTAAAATAAGTTTGTGGCATTTAGGAAACCATCTGATCCTTCCCACATTTCACGGATGCAGGATGCATCAGGATGTCCTCGTTTATACTCTCTAACAATTAATATTAAGTGTAACTCTGCCTGAGAATTTTCCTCGCTTCGGCCATCTTGTGTGCGGCTACAGAAGGTGTAAGGCCTGCTGACAGCGCACTGCTCTCTTCCCTAACAGCAACCATGGGTTCTGTTCTAAAGAGAACTACACGGAAGGCTCGACTCTATTCAAGCCACATTATCTGAAAACCTCCAAACGGTCAGGACTGTTATTATCTAGGTATTAAAATTAATCCCACTGGTTCAAAATATTCTTAAGGTAGCTGTGGAAAGATTAGAACTCAGAGATACCCACCATGTTCCTAAAGGAAATGCTTCACATATACAAAAATAACATCTTGACTTAAGAAACTTTAAAAGGCATTCATTTAGCGGATTTGTACATGGAGGTATTGCTTCTCAAAAATAGCTGTAAGAGTGGCAGTAACTTCATATAACTGATGAGAGAAGGGGAGAGTGCCTTACATCTTTCTTTTCCAAAGTGTTGCTTCATGATTACCATCTAAACCCTGCTGGGCTGAACAGATTGGTTCGATAATTACATACAATAACTGCAGTGGGCAGGTAACCCTCAGCTGGCACGGGGCAGCTCCCCTGTGAGAACTTCCATATGCAAACTGCACTGATGGAGTGCATTAGGTACATCTTTCCTGCCGGTGCACAGGCCTGATTAACGCCAGCCAAGACTCCAAGGTTAGCATGTCAGCAGATTTGTGATGCATTAGGCAGGAATAAACACAGACACTTTTGTTCGTTCGGACCAAAATTAAGGAGGAATATTTCAGTACTATATTGCTTTCCATATAGGAGAGGATGCATTTTCCAGTTTTAGGAGGGCAGATTTCTAAATGCTCATTATAAAGGGAGCTATCCAATACATTCTACCCAAGAACCTAGTGCATTCATCTTGTTTTCAAGCTTATTAAATAAAAAAAAAAAAACTTTCTTAATCTCCGTGCAGGTAAATTACATAGGAATGAAAAGCAGACAGTATTCAACCAACAAAAGAACACCTGTGTTTTAAGCAGTAAATACTGGGTAAAGCGCTGAATTTCATTAAACCACACTTCGGTTGGGTATCTCTTGCCCAACTTTTCTGACAATGTATACAATTTGGATAAAAAGGGCCGATGGTCTACAGACTAAGAAATGAATAACAACAACAACAACAACAAACCCTGCCAGCTTAATAGTATTTAAGTATGTTATTTGTTTATAATGCAATGAGTAAAATTCCAAACAACTTGCTGCTAGTTTCTTTCTCCCGATTATCTCCAAACACTTCACTTCGTTATTTGACATCTAAGGCTTCAGACGGTGCACATTTTGCTTCTCTCTGAAGAGAAAATGGCTTCACAAAGTGTGCTAATAATCTCTGACTTTTCTCGTATTCCATACCAAGTCTCACAGGCGCCTTTATTTGCCTTTATAAATGAAACAAAAATACTGTACAACACAAGAAGAACTTACAGACTTAGGGTAGAGTTTTCTTTTAATTCAACATAGCTGAATTATCTTTTAAAAATTAAGTTTATTTCACAGGGCTTTAGTGTGTATATATTACACACTGTATATTTGAAGTGCTCAGATATGCTGGTGTAAAATTTAGTTAATTAGCAGCTTCTCACTTCTAATTTAGAAACAGGAAGACAAATCAGCTAGATGCATTTGGACTGATAATTTCCTAATAACCTAAATACTGATGGGAGACTAGTTATAGATGTAAAACTGTTTTAATTGAAAACAGAATACCAATCAGAGACAAAAACCATAGACCAATTCTTTGCATTCTAACTCAAATGTCAAAGATCATCCCTAGATGCTTTCAACGGCCTCTAAAAAAGCCAATCAGATTCACTGGCTTATCAAAGGAGCTGAGTACTCAAGGACTGTTGTTGGGTTTTGCCCCCGTATTACAAAAATCATAAATGTTTATTATAGAGACTTGCAATAGACAGTCTAAAACTTTTAAATGTTTGGGATTGCACATGTGTCAAAGAACAAAGAACTCTCAACACAAATATAAGACTGCAAAACTCATGTAGTCTTATTTTACTCATTTAATTAAGGCCACTTGAAATTCTCATGCAATGTATACATGTTATAAATTACTATTATATTACTTAACAGTAACCCCAAATAGAATACACTACTCAGCGAGGACTAAGAGGAACAAGACAGGACATATCATCTATGAAGGCAAAGCAAGTGCCTGTGTTATGCCACAATATTTACCAAACCAGTGGGTTTTAGTTAAAGTTCACTACGCACACAGACAGCCTCCTGAGGCTGAGAGAAGACAGCTAGGAGAAGCTGCTCCGTGTCTGCTGGCAGCAGTGAGAAGTCAAGAACTCAGAGCTCTTGGTTCTTACCACAATTTCCTTCCACAGAACCACACTGCCTCCCCACATGGCCCTTCAGTGTGAAAAGCAGGTCCTAGCTGTTGTCACCTTAACGTGTCCCTTAACGTGTCCCTTCCTGCAGAGTCAGCCTGTGCCCACCCACCCCCGCATCCCTTCCACCTTGCTCAAACTAAAGAGGCAGATATTTATAAAGATACACATTTCAATGAAAATGTATGTACTAGTGAGGAATTAAATGATCTCAAGCCAAACATGAACAAGTTTTTTACAAAATAAATTAGGCTACATTAGAGTTCTTATTAAAAACAGACTGCCTGACCTCCCCTCAACAAAGCTATGTCCACAAAACACCTAACTGCTAAACACAGCCAGAAAATGGCAGACCTAGGCTGCCCTGGCACTCGGAAGTCCTCTGCTTCGTGGCAATTCCTGATGGTTTTTTTAGTATCAATCAATAGCTTCAGGAGAAAAAGTTAACTTCAAACTAATTAATTTGATTTATATTATTTCTAATATAAGTTAGAGAGCTAAATTTTGAAGCCTTTATTTCACAGTAATTACCACCTTATCTTTTTTGCAAAACCAACTTTTACCAATTCCCCATCATTTACTATTCAGAACAACCTATTTTAACACACATACTCACCAAGTGAAATGTAAGCCTGTCTTCATTCACATCTGCCCAATATACTCTATTTCATAAGCTGAACTTTTAAAGATGTATGATCTTAGTTCAAAAGATGTTATAAGATTCAAATGAAAACATTCTGTTCTATTCTCGACATCAAGAAACAAGAGAGACTTAAGAAAATTTAAATAATCAGGGAAACAACAGCATTAATAATACTGCAGTTAATGTTTACTGATTACTTGTTATGTGTCCAGCACTGTTCTAAGCACTTTATAAATCTAATTTAATCCACATAACAATCTTATAAGCAAGACAGATAACATTATTATTTCCACAGAAAGACAGCTTTAGTGGGGAGGGTATAGCTCAAGTAGTAGAGCGCACGCATAGCATGCAAAGGCCCTGAGTTCAGTCCCCAGTACCTCCTCTAAAAAGTAAAATTAATAAACCTAATTACCTCCCCCTTCAAAAAAGTAAAATAAATAAATAAATAAATAAATAAATAAATAAATAAATAAATAAATAAATAAAAGAGCTTTAAAAAATTCATCTCTTATTAAAAAGAAATTCACACAAATGTTTAACTTAATTCCTAAAAACTAATCATGATACCAAAGAAAAATAGAATATTGGCCTAATAACTGTCCTTTGAGATCTAAGTTTTGAACACATCTTATAAGCATATCCTTTTGTTATGTCAAAAAATAAATCCCCTGGGCACCATTCAAGGCACTTACATGATGCCAAACTTCCTTCTATATCTCTTACAGCAAAGACGAAAAAAATGGCATGTGTGAATAACTGCCCAAATATACAAACTGGTCATATGGCTGGTAAATGCTATTCTTTAAAATCTCTTAGACTTAAATGCACCAAATCTCCTTTGTCTATTTGCAAAAGGGCTGCCTTCCACATAGAAGCTGGACTTCAGATACCCAGATTTTGGTCTGCAGTGGTTCTCAACTATATGAGCACAATGCAGTCACCTAGGAAATTTTTTAAAGATCCTGAGGCCTAGGTCCATCCCCATAGCTTTTAATTTATTTGGCCTGGGGTGCAACCCAAGCAGTAAGATTTTTAAAAGCTCCCAGGTGATTTCAGTACACAGCCAAGAATGCTACCCCCTGTCCTTCATCTGCAGTAGAATCACCTGAGGCACCTGTGGTACAGTGCCCTCCCAGACGAGACAAACATAGTGGAGAAGCAGGGATTCCTGATACCCCAAAAAATGAGCTATCTGGCCAAAGGTCTCTCATCCTCTGAATTGACAGAAATCAACCACAGGCAATGAAAACTACATTAAACTAACAGGTAAATAGGCATTCCAATTTTGGCAGAGGAAATAATTAAAATGAAAATTAGCCAATCAACGAAAAATATGAACATATAATAAAGACCACCAAAATCTAAGGAAAATCACAGAATCAAAAAAGAAAGACACTAAACTCAAACAGAAGAACTAATCTCTTTGCCAAAAGTTAACAGGAAAAAGTTATTATAATTATTATTCCCAAAAAGGTTTAAGAGGCTGTCACATCAATAAGATAAGAATAAGCTGACGTAGAAATAAGGTAACATTTCTTTTAAAACATGACTGAAAAACAGAACAGATGAAACTAGTGAGCTTGAAGAAGCCCACAGACCCACCAAGTGTCAAGGACAAAGAAAGAAAATCTGGTGGATGAGTTAGGAGACACAAAGAAGAGATGCTCGATTATTAAGTTCCCAGATTCGTGGAGTAAGTTCCCAAGGGAAAGAATGGAAACAGATGGAAATGAAATACATACGTAAAGGATAAATTTTTCAATGGGCATTAAATATTCAGATGAAAAGGGTCCACATCAAGTACTGAGAAGGATGAATGAGGTTTAAAAAACAAAACAGAACAAAAAACCACACACATACTTATTGGGAAATCAGAATTCCAAAGATAAAGAAAAAAGCAAGAAGCTTCAAGAGTGTAAAACATGTAACTCTAACAAGAAATAAAAATTAACACAACTGGATGCTAGAAGACAACAGTCATGTTTTTAAAACTCTCCATACAGCTAAATTATTCTTCAACTAGAGCAAAATATAAACTGATTTGGGCTTTCCAAAATTCAAAATTTTACCATTCATGAACCCTCTTTTAAAAAATTACTTGGGCATACTTTGAAAAATGAATCCAAGAAAAAAAAAAAACATGGACCCAAGAAAAAAGTGGTAACAACAACAACAACAAATCAGTTAAGACTCATGATTAATTCTAAAGAACTAATGACAACGCAGTCTACAAAAACAAAAACCTGAACTAAAATCGTAACTGACTGTAATACGGGAGATGGTTTGCGAGGCGCTGAGAGGGTAAAAGTAAAACATGTTTGGTTTACTCTTATGGAGGAAGGACACATGTTCTAGTTAACTCAATGTTCACACACACAAGTTAAAATGTGTTTAAAAAAAACAAAAAAAAACAAGGGTGGGATATTTGGAGGGTAATATTTCACAACCTGGTAGTATTTCACCACCCCAAAATCTGAAGAAATAAACCCAAAATAACAATTAAAAAATATTTCAGCAGCAAATAGTGGCAGAGCCTCACACCATAACCTCTGGGAAGGGTGGCCAAGAAGAGAGTCGGCACTTCAGGAGCAACGAGCTCTTACACACCCCGACAATTTTGTGGAAAAGAACATGAGTGAACACTATCCTGATATCTTCACCAATAGCCTCCAATTTACAAAATATAAGTAGGAATCTTAGAAGACAAGACTGGAAAAGCCCCTTAAAAAGAAGAGACATTCCTTACTCCACAGAAACTCATCAAAAGCAGAACCTACAATTCTGATTCTTCCCTAGCTGGGAAGAAGCCTGGAGAAAAAGGGCAGAACAATCAAATCATTCAGGATTAATTACCTCTAACAATAAACAAGGATTTATCATAATATACAGAGAAAGAAAAAGAAATAAGTAAATATAAAGAGCTAAAGCCATGGAGAAGAGATCTCCGATGAAGTCTCTCTTCCACTGCGGATTAACTAACAACGCATTAGCACATCAGTGGATTTCACCACAGTTTTGCCTTTTCTGGGTAGGAAGAGAATTGAAGCAGCTACTGGGGAAAGACAGATAATCTGGCCTATAGTACCAGCTGAGCCATGGTTCTCCAGCTCTTCCCCAAGTGTGCACCTGTAGGCAAAGAAAATCAATTAACAATACTGAGCCCCCAAATCCCAAATACGAAGAAAATAAAAATAGTTTCATAAAACAGGAAAGCCAAGGATTCACAAATACAACGTGGTGAGTCCAGATAAAGCTATCCCTATTCAATATTAATAAGATGAAGAGAAAAAGCACGCCAACAGAGTTACAGTAGTTGGGGCAAAGGAGAAAATGAAATAAATGACTATAGCATGCAAAAAATAGCTAAAGACACCACTCTGAAAGAAAATATATTCTTCCCCCCATAAGAAAATTTCATAAAATGCATTGGAAGTTTAGAATGAAAAGATTTTAAAGACTGAGACAATGAGAAATAATTTTAAAAGAAACAAGAGATAACAAGGAAACTACATAGCTAATAAACAGAATGATAATCATTAAAAAACTTATAAGTATATTAGAAACATCAAAAAACAGCAGACAGAGCTGACAACTGAATGAAGGAAACATTTGGAATAATCACAGGTGATGCAAAAGAAACATACTAAGAATTAAGGAGTTAGAAGAAAACAGATATGGAAGATGTGTATGATTTCTACATAATCAGAGACAACTGTAAACATCACTGAGATAAATTAAAGAACACCTAAATAAATAAATATAGAGGTATACCATATTCATGGTACAGAAAAGAATATTGAGAAGATGTTAAGTTTTTCCCAAAACAATAGGGTGATGGTGGCCTCACAGAATGAGTTTGGAAATGGTCTTTCCTTTGCAATTTTTTTGGAATAGCTTCAGAAGGCATTAACTTCTCTAAATGGTTGCTAGAATTCACCTGTGAAGCCGTCTGGTCCTGGTCTTTTGTTTGCTGGGAGTTTTTAAATTACTGCTTCAATTGCAGTACTAGTAACTGGTCTGTTCATATTTTCTATTTCTTCCTGGTTCAGTCTTTGAAGATCATATCTTCCCAAGAATTTGTCCATTTCTTCTAGGTTGTCTATTTTATTGGTGTATAGTTGCTCGTAGTAGTTTTCTGTGGTGTCAGCTGTAACTTCTTTTTCATTTCTGATTTTATTGATTTGGGCCCTCTCCTTTTTTCTCTTCATGTGTCTGGTTAAAGGTTTATCAGTTTTATTTATCTTTTCAAAAAATAAGCTTTTAGTTTCATTGATCTTTTTCATTGTTGTTTTTTTTTAAGTCTCTATTTCATTTATTTCTGCTCTGATCATTGATTTATTTCCTTCTATTAACTTTGGGTATCAAAGACAATCTTAAAGAACAAAGTTGGAGGACTTACACTGTCAAGTATCACTATGAAGCCAGTACTTCAAACAATGTGGCATTGATGGATGGATGAGCAGGTCAGTGGCACAGAATAGTGTATCCAGAAACAGACCCAACACATACAGTTACAGCTACATGCTGTGGAGACATTATGGTCTTTTCAATAAATGGTTTAGATCAACTAGATATCCATAGAGGGTAAATAAACACTGACTCACACCATGAGCAAAATCAACTCCTGTTAAATTATAGACTTAAATGAAAAACATAAGATAAAATTTCTTAATGAAAAAATATCTTCATGATCTTGAGGTAGACAAAATTTTCCTAAAATAGAATACACAAAACACTAGCCATAGTCAAAAAGACTGATAAATTAGGCTTCACTAAAGTGAAGAACTTAATGTTCTTCAAAATCAAAAGGTAGCACTTATTAAGAGAAGGAAAAGATAAAGCACAGACTTTTAAAAAAATGTACAATACATATATTGTATACACACAAAGGACTTACCCCTGCAAATCAAAAGAAAGCAGACAACCTAATTTTTTTTAATGGACAAAAGATCCGAAATGCACCTCACTAAAAAAGGATAATCAAGGCTCACGGGCATATAAAAAGATCAAAATCAATATTCTCAAGGAGATTAAATTAAAACTATAAATAAGCTATACAGAAACACAAGTAAACACTTACCAAATAGATAAAATTAAACATAATGTAATAGCTAGAGTCAGTGAGCAACCAGAGCTAAGCTGCAGGTGGGAGAGAAGACTGGGAAAACTGCTTGCAGCATCTACAAAAGCTAAGCATACATAAGGGCTACACCCCAGTAATTCTACATATATAACTAACTCGAAATAAACATATGCTTCCCAAAAGAAATTATGAGCGTTCTTAACAGCATTATTGCAATCGCCAAAAACTGGAAACAATACAAACATCCATAAACAGCAGAAGGGATAAGTGAATTATGATATAGTCATATAATGGAGTACTACACAGGAAAAGCAAAAAACTTTCGTCACATGCAACAGCATGAAAATACAGATATACAAATGAATAAAAGACAGACCCAAAAGTATACAAAATGTATGGTACTACTGCTATTTTAATAGCAAAACTAATTACAGCGTTAGAAGTCTCTTAATGAAGGGATAATGGCTGGGGTTACTCTTAATGAAGGGATAAATGGCTGGGGACGGGACATGACAGAGCTTTCTGGGGTTCTTGCAATGATCCGTATCTTGATTTGGGTGATGTTTAAATGCATATGATCACTTTGTAAAGTTCAAATTCCACAGTTACTTGTGTACTTTTCTGTACATATATCGTAATCTCTCTTAAAAATTTAGGGAAAAAAATACTTGACCAAATCCAACCAAATAAGACAAGACTCAAAATGAAGAGCTCAATAATGGGGTACCTAAGGAAAGGAATTGCCAATAAACACTGAAATACACAGCTATGGTTAAATTACCATGAGAAAACAAAGAAACATATCAACGTCCACAAGTTAAATTTATATAATGAAAACATGGTTTCTATCATTTTATCATGCTAAAGCTGCTAGACAGATCTTCACCAAGTTTAGGTGGTATATTTGGGGCAATTTGATTTAAACTATAGGCTACATAGTATAAATTTAATATTGCACGAGCTGTGATCACCTCAGAGAGACAGGAAGCCAGCCACCAGAGAAGCTGCAGGCCACTGATTTGCACTGGAAGGAAGACCTTTCTTTGCTCTTTGTACCATGTTCCAGGATGAGTACCAGCAGGAATTCATTACATATTTAACAATGGGTAATGATTTTTCAGAGAAATTCTAGAAAGGCCAACTAGCATAACTTAGGAAAAAAAAAACTGGGAAGTGGAAAGAAGAGTATGTATACATCATTCATAGGAAGCAACCATATATATTGCCAGAAAACAGAAAAATTGAAAACAGAAAAATTGACAATTGCAGGGCCATGCTCTAGACCTACTCAGTTGAATCTCCAGGAATGAGACTTGAGAGATTCTAATGAACAGAGCTTTTTGCTGGCTTGGGCAAGTAACTTAATCAAAACCTTACAAGAAAATAGCTAATGGAAGTATTAATGCCCTTTTAACTTGCTGAGTTCTCTCCAGTAAATTAAGCTGTTCCTAACCCAGATGGGACAGGAAGAAATTCTTTAAGGATGGAACTACATATTATTGATCTTTGTAGCCCCAGGGACCTAACCTAGACCAGGGACATAAACTAGACCTTATATGTAATTGTAAGAATACACACTGAAACCAGTAACTGTTGGATCCATACTTTCAGGTTCTAATCAAGGTGCCTAGTTCTAACCAACAATAAAAATCCTTGGCTGCCATACTTTTTAAGAGCAGATTGATACTTAGTGTCTTTCTATTTCAGCTTCATCTCATCCCAAAATTCTGTGCTTTAAATAATACTCCTAGGTTATTAAAGCTAAAAACTTTTCCAAGTGGATAAATTCATATTTCACTATAATTTCCAAATTTACTATACCATAATCAAGCATAGCTGTAAAAAAAATGGATCGAAATCTTGTTTCATTCTACTGTTGATCAATTCTTACAGGTTTTTTTTTTTACCATAACAGATAGCTCTTAGGACTATAAAGAGAAATATATATTGAATTGATTAAACCTACCCCTTTCCAAAAGAGATTTGAGCCTTATAAAAACAAAGAACATATACTTTTTTTAAGTTTTAAAAAATTATGACAGAGGAAAAGAAGCAGCAGCAAATATACAACTACAAGGATTAATTCAGTTTGAATGATGAAACGTTATATTCAGCTCTGAACTTCCTGGTAACCGGAGCAAAAAAAGACATCTCGATTATTTATTCCTTCCCAAAAAAGAGATGACTACTAATTTCTCAAAGAAGAAAGCTTTTCCTTGATGGAAGCCCCCAACTTTTCAGTCACTGGTGCTCTGAGTTTGTGTGTTTTAGATGTGGGTTATTTACAATTTATTTGAAGAAAACCTTTTGAGGTTTAAAAAAAGAACTGCTCTGGTCCAACTCTCCCACTTTTACAAACAGAAAGAAAAAGGCCAACAAAACTGACAATTCAGCTACTGTTACACAGCTATCAGGCAGCTTCATGACCTTACCTAATCTTAACTTTCATTAATTTCTTTTTAGTACAAAAACAGTCCTGTGCCAGCTCTGAGGGAAAGACAAGCAATAGACTAATGAAGGAAATCTAATAGTTCAACTTTTCATTCTTTTTTTACCTCCTAAATGAAGCTTTATACACGTAGGGGATGATCCAACAAGAAATTTCCAGCTTTCTGAACTACCCAAGGACACAGGAGAATTATAAGGTCGCAGATGTTAGCTCTGCAGCAGACTGACCTATTCAGCTGTAAAGTCAGCCAACCTGCAGAAACCAAATTTTCTCTAGCACGTGGGTCCAAACAACAGTGATCTGCAAAGGAGAGGGGAATTGTCCTGGAAGAGATCTCACTGCAACAGAGCTCTTGGCTTCTCAATCAGCAGAATTTTAGAGAAAAACCCTACAGAAGCCAGCTATAAATATTAATCTGTCCTAAGCAAGAAGATGCTGTATGTTTACATGTCTGCAAACTCTAAGTGTACTTCCTTACTGAAAAATTCCACTCAGCCTTCCATTTATCCTCTTCACTTCAAAGCTGGATGTGCTTTCTGCACAGTTGTTGACCACAAAAATGGAGCAGATGCAATTAAAACAAAACTTACAAAAGACAAAAAAATGTATATGTAGATGCATATGTATAATTTCAGGTTCTGTGATGAAATTACAAGGAGACCTACTATTTATTTGCCAAAAAAACTCAAATTCATGATCCAATTTCAAAGTTCCTATCTCCTTTGTGAGTTAAAAAGAATTACAAAAATCTTTTAATATGCTGCTTATTATTTTAAAGAGAGAAAATTTGTTTTTAACTCTTTTTCTCATAGCTTGGAATATGAGATTTCCAAAGGAATGTACTGGAATTTACAGAATTAATAACAGTAAAGATGGCCAATAATATAAAAATTATTTTTCTTCTAAAAGTAGTTTTCCATTTAAAAGTAGCTAACATTTTACTACATAATTTTATATTATAAAGGAAATAAGTAAGTTGATCAATAATTATTAAAAATAACCAATAAGTGAACGCTTACCTATAAAATCTAAATTTTAAAGTGATAACCAGGTGTTATTTACCTGCTTATACAATACTTCTCCAATAAAGTTTATTATTTAACATTTCTTTCCAAAAAATTAATTCCCTTATATGCAGATACACAGCTTTATATAATGACATTTCTGTAAAGACCAAAATAATGTTCAAATGGTAAACACACCACAAACCAGGAAATTTTCAAATGGTAATTTTTCAAATACCAATTCTAAAAAGATAAATACTTGGACCACACCAACAGACAAGGAAAAAGTGAAAGACAAAATCAACTCTGAGGGGTGAGCTGGGAGAAAAGAACACACAGACTACGAGCTGAGTGCCCCGCCCACATCCCTCGGCCAGGTACCAGTAGCCCAGGCTAGGATCTTCGTACGAATTTCCTAATTCACTACTGGACATCTTTCTACAACCCTCTACATGTTTTTCCGTAGCATAAACAGTTTGCACTTACATAACACTGATAAACCCTTGATGGTGAAGCAATCTGTTATTGTTCTCTTTACTGAGCTACTGATTTACTTGCCTAAAATTAGTATTTGCTGCAGTTACAGTCACAGGAAGCCCAAAGGAAAACTCAACAACAAAACTCACCTTTGCTTTTGTTTTTGTTTTCAAACCTCCATTCTCCACAACACTGAGGTCCAGTTTGCCATCGTCCTTACTTCCTACAGCTTTTAGTCCTTGCAAAAGAATATCTCGTAACTTCTCATAAAGAGGTTTTTCAGCATAGTCCAGTAATTTCACTGTTTCCATGTATTTAGCAATTTCATCTAAAAGAACATAACTATTCTGTAAATTTTTGTCATATATACCACATACTTGTCTCTTCTAAGAAAATAATAGATTTTTAAGAGTAAAATTAGAAAGCAAATGTATTATCTCGTTAAACATTTTTTTTCAATCACTTCTTCAATGGAAAGTATGCTTTTGAATTCAGGAATTGTCAGATAAGTCAAATAAAAAAAGGATTTTGAGATACAATGTGAAAAACATTTTTTAATTGTGAGAGACAGTAAGATAGAAGACATGCCTAAAATTTAAATATATACAAAAATAACTGCTGTAGGTTCAAAGCTTTTTTAAAAAAGGACCTAAAATAAAGATTATGAAGCAAAAGGTGCTTAAGTACAATAAATATCATAGCCAGTATTTTTTTTTGCCATGGAAGCCACTAGTTCTATAGAAGACAGCTGCATTCTTTGTGCAAATGAGAAATAAAACATGAAAAACAGGTTAAAAAAAAAAGAAGCATGGCCTGGATTTCCTATAAAAGAGAAAAATCGACTTCTGAATAATAAAGGGTTTACTGTACACTGAGGCAGAAACAAATGCATAAAAAGAAATCTTCCTAGTTAAGACCAACAATTCTCAACATCCATCTAAAAATCCACTTTAGGCTAATGGCTCATGCATGTCTATCCCCAGCCTAGCCTTTCCACTGACCTCCAGACGTGTATATCCACTGACTCATACACCTGCTCTCCGTCTTCTCAAATCCCAACAAGTGCAAATCCAAACTCCTGACCAACCCCTAAAACCTGCTCCCCCTGCACTTTGCCCTTCTCTGAAACTTCCATCCTTTCAGATCCTCAAGCCGAGAATTCTCTCTTTCCACACCCAATAAATCAGGAAATCTTCAATGCTACATCCACACGTACGTACATACATAGTCATTCATTCACATATTCATTGAGCACCCACTACACACCAGGCATGATTCTAAATATTCAGGTACACGAGAAAAAAGAACCAAAAAATCCCCTCTTTCAACTATTAAAGGGGAATCTATAGAAAACCTAAAGCAAACATCACCAAATAAGGCAAAATACTGAAAATTTTCTCTCTGAGAGAGGAAGATGGCAAGGAAGTCCTCTTGCACAACTTCTATTCAGCACAAAAGTCATGTACGTTTTTAGCCAGTACAGTGAGGCAAGAAAAGAATCAGAAGGCATAAAGAGTAGATTGGAAGACGTGAAACAGTTTATTCACAAATAGGACAGTGTATACAGAAAATCCTAAGGAATCTATAAAAAACTTCTAGAACCAATCTGTAAATTTAACAAGGTCACAGGATATAAGATAACTATTTAAAATTTTATTCTACTTCTATATCCTAGCCAAAAGCAACTGGAAAAATAAAATTTAATAAAAATATATCACTTATAATAGCATCAAAAAGCATCAAATACATAGCAACAAGTATAATGAAAGATGGGAAAGATTTTTTTCCAGATTAAAACTCTAAGATACAGGTGAGAGAAATTAAGTGACCCCAAATTAAATGGAAGATATAAAGTATCAACAGTATAAAGATGTCAGTGCTCCCCATTAGTCCAGAGTCAATGCAGTCTCACTCAAAATTCCAGCAAACTGGAGAAGGGGATGTGTGTGGAATTGACAAGGTGACTTTAAAATATACACAGATATACAAAGGGTCAAGCAAAATAGCAAAGTCAAGTTTAAAGCAGAAACAGGGCTACAGAACTTGAACTACCAGATATTAGGATTTAAGATTAATTACTTATTACTATGGTAATTAAGACAGTGTGGCTCAAGAACAGACAAACAGAACAATGAAAGAGAAGACTCCAGAAACAGATCCACAGATGCACACCTGATTTAAGACAAAGGTGGCATCACAAGGAAAGAATGGTCCTTCCAAGAAAGGCCGCTGTTAACCCTCTTAACTATTCGAGGTGAGAGATGTGTTGGATTGTCTTGATCTTGGTAATCATTCTACACTGTATAGGTTCAGGCAGACCTCGGAGAGACCATGGGTTCAGTTCCAGACTGACAATAAAGCAAATATCACAATAAAGTCACAAGAATTTTTTGGCTTCCTAGTGCATATAAAAGTTATACCATAGTTTATTAAGTGTGTAATAGCATTATGTTTAAAAAAATGTACATACCTTAATTAAAAAATATTTTATTGCTAAAAAGATGCCAACCACTGTCTGAGCTTTCAGTGAGTCATAACCTTTAGGCAATAGTAATATCAAAGCAAACTGATCACAGATCATCAAACCAAATACAATGAAAAAGTGTGAAATAATGTGAGAATTACCAAAACGTGACACAGACCATGGAGTGAGCAACTGCTGCTGGGAAAATGGCAGCAATATGGACTCGCTCAACACAAGGTTGCCAAAAACCTTCAATTTGTGGAAAAAGAAAAAGAAATAACTATGAAGCACAATAAAGCAAAGCATAACAGCAGGGCTCTGCCTGCACATCCAATCATCACGCTGGACAACTGTATTTGTCAATTACTCCTCAATAGTTAGAAAATAAATTAAAACGTCCAAAAATGCAACAGTGGGAATGAATGTCACAAATGCAATACTGAAAGAAAAGGGACCCTAACAGAACCAGAACATTAAAAATCCCTGTGCTCCTGAAGTGATGTATGTTGTTCACCTGATTCCATTTCTATATAGTTCAAAAACAAAGCCTTGGTGTTGGAAGTTAGGCTGGTGATTCATCAGACCAGAAGGAGAGGCTCGTGACTGGCATGAGGCACTGGGGGTGGTGGGAGGGGTGGGGGCTGGATTCTGAGAAACCTATAACATCCCATTTCTTGAGGTGGTTGGTAGGCTGAAATTTTAAATGGATAAGGTCAGGGTAGACCTCCTTAAAACGGAGACAACAGAGCAAAGGCTTGACAAGACTTCTAAACATACCCAAATGGACCACTCCTCACTACCGCCACTGCTGCATTTTTGCTTGGATTATTGCAGTAGCCTCCTGACTGGCTCCTGCTTACACCCCGCCTTGTTTCCTTAGCTGTCTGTCTGTCTTTAAAACAGAAGCTGGAAAGATTTCTCTAAACAGACAATTCATGCCTCTCTTCACCTAAACCTTAAGGTCTCGCTCAAAGTAAAAGCCAAAGCCCTCGTGATGGCCTATGGGAAGGCATTCCTCAAACACCCCAGCACTTCCGCTCCTTCTGCCTAGAAACGCTCTTCCCCAGACGTCCACATGTCCCTCCCTGTCTCCTTCCTACAACCACTCAGGTGTCGTCTCCTCAGCGAGGCCATTCACTCATTAGTTTACTGTTACTTTTCCCAACTAGCGCCCCAGCTTCACGAGGACAGGGACTCTTGCTTGCTTTGTTCACTAGGGGCTCCCTAGTGCCTGGAACAGTCCTCGGCACACAATGAAGTGTCAAAAAAAAAAAAAAAAAAAGTTGAATTAATGAATGAAATTTGATTTCTTTACTGAAAGCACTGACTAATAACTGAGCGAGGCCCGCCTGTGGAAGGGACGCAGTCTGTCATGAGAGCTGGCCCCAGTGCAATGACTACACTTAACAAAACCTACACTCTTATATTAAGGGATAGTCCAGGCACCTCATGACTCCTCTTTCTCCAAGAAAACAAAATCCCTACAAACAATTAAGAAGTCTTTTCCTACCTGGCTTGTTTTTCTCAGGAAAACATTTGTCCATCAAACCCGCAATGTTTTCTCTGTATCTGTTAAAAATTAAAGAATGAGTCATTGTTTGAAGCTTGATGCCATGAAGAGTTATTAATATTTAATACCAGTAAATAGCACATTAAGCAGCATTGTGCTACACCCTAAACATGCTTATGGACATTCTTCTAAAATAAAATGAGCAAAAGACTAAGGAATTTTACCGTTTCATAAGTACTTTCTTATTTCTTCGTAAGTATCAGTTAAAACTATAGTTCCTGTCACGAAGTTCTGACTAAATACATTTGTCTTATCATGATTTTGCCCAAAATAATTTATTAAAAGTTTTCCTTTACCTAATTTTGGAATCTCTAACATAGTTAGGATCTTTCAAATTATCCTCCCAAGGAAGATGGCCACTAAGCCACTGGATCATGCAATAGCCAAGGATTTCCAAATCACCACGTCTTGAGGGGGCTACGAACACAAAAGGAGCAGATTAAGCACACTGACACAGTGTCTGCGGCAGAACCTCAGGTGTATCTAAAACAATAAGGGAAAAGAGTCAACTCTACAGTCTTGTTCCTCATCATAAAATCTTGACTCAGTTTTTTAAAAAGCACTGTTACCTGGGGCAGTATACAAAAATAATTTACCTCCAATCAATAATTTACTTTAAAACCCAACTGGTAAACTTTAAATTTTCAAACCGAGAGTATCAGTCTAGGAAGTAAGTTATAAAACAATGACACATTTCATACTGTCCTTGGAAAATGTGAAGACAGTAAAAGTGCTACAAGCTATTAAGAGGCCCAGAGAACTGGGGGGTTTAGCTCCTCCAGTGTTGGGCACAGAAAAGAAATGACTGCTGAAGAAACAGGCCAACTTGATAGGTGACAAGTAACAGTTTATCGGTTACCAAGTTGTAGCTGCATAAGAAAGGTGAAGACTTTTAGGGAGGAAAAGATCCAACATTCCAGCTGAGCTAAATAAAAGCAGAAGTCATCATTGTAGCTGACTGACCCGCCTTCACGCCTGAAACCCTGGCGATCTTTGAAGGGTGGGAGGAGACGGGACACGGACACACGCACGCACGCACGCACGCACGCACACAGGCGGCCCTGCTGCACAACTGCAGGAGCTTAGCACTCCCTTATCCCCCCACCCTGCCTTGCCTCTTAAGTTCTGACTGATTTATCTACTTATCTATGATGCAGAATGAAGAACAGTGCAGGAGTCTAGCTGGAAACGTCAGCAGGGTACTTCTTGCTCAGGTGCCACTGACGTACCCACGCCATTGTGCGCGTCGATGCTGGTGAATTCAATCGTGCCATCGTGACATCTTTTGGGGTCTTCTTTGTATTCTTTGTGAATCCCTTCTGGGCAGTACCGATAAGCAAGGCCATAATCTACCAAGTACACCTAAAAATGTCCAAGCACCAAGACAAATTAAAGCCAAGGTGATGGCATATACACTCCTTTAAAGCCCAGAAACAAAATTCTGTCATTCGAGGGTAGACTCATCTACAAGGACGTGCCACAGTGCCCCAGACAAGTTAGGTCCAGTACGCAAACAGCAGCGAAAACTCAATTCCGAAAGACTTTTTATTTAAAGAAAAACATTAAATGACCATGTAGCTATAGTGCAGATAATAACCACTGGATTTTTTTAGACAAGTAGGTGTTACACTTGTAAATAATCTTGTCTCTTCAACTTGAGCAAGGATTGTAAATCTTTTTTTTAATTCTTATTTTTTATTGAAGTGTAGTTGATTTACAACGTTAGTTTCAGGTGTACAGCAAAGTGATTCGGTTATACATACACATACATATTTATTTTCTTTTCAGATTCTTTTCCATTACAGCTCATTACAAGAAATTGAGTATAGTTCCCTGTGCTCTACAGTAGGTCCTCGTTGTTTATCTATTTTATATATAGTAGTGTGTGTCTATTAATCCCAAACTCCTAATCTAAAAGATTATAATCTTACACTACTTCTTACAGCACCCAGAACAAAACTGAGCACAGAGTAAACCATTAATACCTGTTGCACTACAGCTGCCACACACTGGGTGTAGGACGGCTAACTCAGCTGACACATGCTGTATTAGTTATTCCTCTCCTTCTTCACTTAAAAAATAATCAAATATCAATTCATTCCATAAAAACATTTCATAGATTATAATAATAATCTGAAGAACGTTTAGATGAGGCTCTTATCTACCTTTAAATATTATATATATTAATGTCAAGTCTTCATAATTAAAACCTAAATTCTGATATAACATATACACATATCTGCAGGCATGTGTGTGTGTATCTGACTAGCGTGCAAAGCTAGTAAATGTGGCTTTCCTCTAATCCAGAACCACACAGTGCACCTCTAACTCCCAGTAATGGTCTCACACATGCAGGCATCTAGTCACAGGAGAGAACTGGACTAGAACTAGGGGATGGGTCGAGACCACACATCTAACACTAGAAAAATAACCCCACCTGAAACATGTGCCCAAAGGGTAACAGAGCTGCAAACATATTTCCATCTAAACAAAAGGCAGCATGTTTTACTCAACTACAAATGGAAATAAATTGTATTTTTATTATATTATACAAGTCCAGTCTACTTCAATTAATTAATGGAATCCTTCAGAAAAAGAAAAATAAAGTATGACATTCAACATAAACACACTTAAAATTCTAAAATATTCCTTTCTTATACAAGATCAAGTAAGAGCACATGTGAAAGGGATTAAGCCGTGACCCAACTGTGTCTCCGAAACCCTACCTTTAGCAACATCAAGGCATCAGCTTCAAGAAAATTATAAATCCCTCTACTCCAACTAAACTGACCCAAATAAAAGTATAGTAACATTAGCTTTTCTCCTTTCCTTAAGAAGTAAAAATTATAAAGAAAATGTAATAAACTTAAAAAATGCTCATTTGAATTCCAAACACTATGGGTATACAAACTTAGACAGCTAAGATATTTCTGTAAACCAATTGATTTGAATAATCAACATGTTAAAGACCAAATTTTACAAGTAACAGAACACTTAACATTGATGGATTTCTTGAACAAAGGAAATTTTTTAAAAATGACAAAGCAGACAGGCAAACATAATTCACTGGTGCACTATATAATTTTAAGTATCCACCCCCAAATAGCTATTTGAAATCCATTTTGTATCACAAGTACTTCTTCTGAATATTATTTAGGGCAAAATAGCCAACTTGATAAAGTGCCAACAAATCGCTTCAAAAATGTAGAATGTTAACTAGATAAAAGTGTCAAGAAGAAATATTATTATTACCATATCTACTTCAAAAAGTAAAACTTCTGCATGGGTTCAGAAGTTCATAGCAACCATATTTGTTTTCAAACAACAGGTTTTAAATGGTAGAAATTAAAGGTATAAAGCTACCTGGTCAGGATTCTTGTAGCTGAGAAGAAGATTTGAGGCCTTGATATCTCCGTGCACGTATTCATGCTCATGAATATACTCCAGAATATCCAGCTATGAAAGCATCATATAGAATAAATTAATGCAGTACCTGACACCAACCAGCAGAGGACCGAGCTTCAACACAACTAGCCTTTACTGGATTAAAAAGGAGAAGAATGTAGCTCACATACAATTCTTAAGCTTAGCTGCAAGACAGTTTTCCGAGAAAACCTTTTGGCATTTGCTTCATATATTTTCTGAAGGTCACTCCCAAAGCGATCCATTATCATAAACCTGTAACTGAAGACAAACAAGAAAAGCCAATGAACAAACTGCACCTCAGGAACACCTACTTTGCAATGAGTACTCTCCTTTCAAAGGAATTTTTTCAAGGCAATGTTTAGTAAGAAAGTAGACAGAAAGAAAAGACAAGGAAAGGAAGGAAGGAAGGAAAGATAAACATGTGAAACAAGTTCTCCCAACCAGAAATCTCAAGAGTTGCAAGAGCTTTCCTGTCCTGACTTACGCCTTGGGGCCTCCGGATCTCAGCAGGTTACAGGAGACAACATTCAACAACACCCACAGAGAGAACACAGCAGATCCAGTCACGGCGAAGACAAAATCCTCTGAGTAAGACTGACAGCACTGATTTCTGTCATTAAGTTAATTTTTATTTCTGAATATTAGCTTCCTGCTTGTGGCTGTTCTTCTGTTTTAAGGCACATTTTAGCAGTATTATTAACATTCTGATAAAATCAAGACTGTCAAGAGATGCTGTAACAACAGCTAAATACAATAAAACGGCTTAAATGGTGTAAAAGAATTACATACTAAGTACTCAATAGCCAAGATTGGAGGAAGAATAGATGTCCTGCAAAAATGTGAAGATTTTTGGTTTTGCCACAAACCGACTCTGTCACCTTGGTCAAGTCGTATTTCTTGTTTGGGCCCCAATTTCCACAGGTGTCAAATGTGAGAGTAGAGCCTTGTGCTTTCAGAGCTCTTTTCCAGCACCCAAATTCTAAGATTCAATAACCATGTCACATTTCAGTGCGTACAGAAAGGCATCACCCAGCTGCGGTAACACGGCTCAGCACATGCTCTGAGGACCGCTTTCATCTTTATAGTTTTCTAGGTTCGGAGTTGTCTGATTAAATCGCTCAATAAATCAATAAAAACCAAGACCACACTCAAAATGTATCGAAGTATCTTCTAATAGGGACAAGGTTAATCATCATCACAACAAAAGCTGGCATTTACTGAAGCCTTGGTATGTTCACGGCACTGTCCTGAGCACTTGGATGTACCAGTGCATTTAAACCTCACATCACCCTTATAGGTAGGTGGTCCTTCAGCCCCATTTTACAGCAGAAGAAAACTGATCATTAGTAATTTGTCCTCTAGGAAGTGGTGGATCCATGCTTTTGACCACCAAACTAAACACCAAAATAAATAAATGTTAAGTAGGACACAAAAGCCAATTTATATGGTGTAGGCTTCTAAGATAAAAATACAATACAACAAGTTCAACAGGGAAGGAAGAGCTAACATTAAAACACAACACGCCGAACTAAAAATTCAGGATTCTACTTATTCTTGAACTGGAAGAGAATTAGAGATCATCTTTCTAAACATCTTTTAATAAAATAATTAATGTCTATAGAGGTAAAGTGATTTGTCCAAAGCCATGTAATTAGTCAGTGGCAAAAGGTATTCATTCATGTCAGACCCTTGGTACCCTGACCTCTACGATGATAAAGAGGGAACAGCAATTTTGACTTCCTGAGTCCCCTGTACAACAGGTTTGAAAGGTTGAGGGATGAGGCCAAGTTCACAGGTACATGTTTGTTTCTACAAATAAGTGATGTGTGTGTAATTATTATAAAATAATAGGTGAGTAACAAAAATACAACCTCTGCTGACACTCTGAAACGGAGCAAAAACACAATTGCTTAATTCAACCTGGGATCTGTTAATATATCACATGAAGTACTTTGTTTTTATTCACAGATCATGCCACCACAGTTCTAACCTCACCATCTCTAAATTATACACATCAACTAAAGCATGATTCTACGTATTGCACAGAAATTTTTACCATATTCTGCAAGGATAGTTCTGCCACTGAGTACTAAACAGAAAGCTACTTTTAAATAACTCTTCTAAAGTAAAACCATCGATGTATAATTTCCTGGGGACTTGAATAAAACAATGCAAATAATGGGAATATACAAACCAGTGTAAATGATTTAATAATGACAGTAGCTAACATTTCCACGAGCCTAACACTGTTCTCAACACTATATTCATATCACTTCACATGAGTTACAGGGCCAAGTACAGATTTCTGGCAGCTGGAAAGACAATCTTACTTTCTATTTTTTTTACTTTTGTAAGAACTAAAATGATTATTTTTAAGAGCATCAACCTAAAAAGTAAACAAATACTTTACAGGTGCTTAGTGTTCCCTTTTAGGAGCTCATTCTAGCAACTCCAATGTTACAGAAGAAACAGGCTGAGCGGTACAGCCACCACTGGGCTGTGGTGAGTCAGATGTGGCTCGAGTCCCTGCACTCCACAGCATCCTCTGGTCCACACGGGGGAGTTCTGTCCTGCAGCGCTCCTGTCAGTTCACAATCAGCTTTCCGCCCCACCATCTCCCAGGCCCTGATCACTTCACAGGAGCCACACTCACAGCCCTGTTTAATTGGCCCTTTGATTTATCACAAAATCAGTGATAAGAATGTATAAAGTGTGCTATCACAGTGTTGACAACTTTAAAGTCATCATCCCAAAGAAAAATAAATAAGCAAATCCAATAATAACAACGATAATGATTTCAATTAACATTTACTGAGCACATACTATGTGCCAGAAAACCCCGCTTATGAGTCACATGTTCTCGTCCCATCACAATAACTCCGTAAAGTAAGCACTGTTACCCCCATCTGACGGGTGAGGAAACATGGGAAACAAAGAGACTAGCCTAGGACTACCCCTGAAGAAGGCAAGTACATTCAAGTTCAGTGAGGTTTAGGTTTCATTGTGATACACTTTTGCTGTTGTTGTTTTTTTTTTTAAAGAAAAGTTTGTACTGAAATTCTAGAAGGAAGGGGAAAAAAAACTTGGTTATTCCAAGTCTAAAGTGACCTAGCCCCAGCCACACTTCCAATTATCTCTATAAAACGCAGGTTTTGATAACGTACCGCTTCTTAGGAACACGACTGTATACCAGGGTACAAACGTGTCTGCTTTTGAACAAGTCATCTGTAAGGAATTTTCCTGCCCAAGTTCCCCACAGCGAGGCTCCAATTCGCCATGTAAACCAATCCCCAAATGCCGCATTCACCCCGCATGTCGCTGTCCTTAGCTGGACAGCGTGCAGTAGCTCCCGGTCACCTCCTGCACACGGGCTCCCAACAGCCCTTCCCTCCAGGTCTTCATTATCTGCTTCAGCCTCTTTCTTTCTCCAAGTTATTTCCTTCTCTTCCGCATGCATGCCTCCTCCCCTTGTTAAAGCAAGGTAGCCAGGAGGCCACCCAGCAGGCCAGAAGCCTACTCTGCCCAGGGGTTCACGGCGCTCTCCCCTTGAGATGCTACCCCTTCTCTACAATGACTTTCTAAGGGATCGACGGTCCCTTTGAGAGTAAAAGCTAACACTTGCATGTGTTCCAACAGCTTTACACTTAGTACCCCTTCTTACGTGGGCAGGTGTTACTCTATCTCACAGATGAAAAACTGAGGCAAAAAGGAGTAACTTATCCAGCCATACACATTTTAAGGGGCAAAACAAAGATTTGAAATCAAGTGTCTGGCTCCAGAATCCTTGCTCCATGCTGTTTCTCCAGAAAATTTCACAAAAACTATAGAAACTTGTCTCAGCAAAACCATATATAACAAAATGTTACCTCGTTATTCCAGGGGATTCCTGTGCTCCCTAAGAGATGCCTGGGTTCCAGGGTAAGGACTCCCCGTGAACAACGACTGCCACCCGACGGCTCCTCTGCTCTCCTCTCCGCCTCGTCTGACAGCACCAATTTGTCTCAAGCTCACCATCCTCTTACCCAAGTGCCTCACACGCTCATCACTGTGACCACTTTGACCCTGCCAGTGGCTGGTTTAAGAATCAGCTGTGATAAAACCCTGACCAAGAAAACCAGGGAAAGTCTGCCACAAAACCCCTGGGAAAGGTTTCCCTGCCAGGAAACTGAGACTCAGAAGCAGCAGCCCCCTTTTCTGCTGTTGGGTGTGTCTGCACGAGAAGCCCAGAGACGGACAGTCACCTTGGGACCGCACCATGGAGAACCAATAGCAAAGCTAAGATGAAGAGGGCCAAAGGGCACGGTGAGGACGCTGGGCTCCTGATGACCACTAAAGAGAGCCGAGTCAGCTTTACCCCTCCCTGCAGCTAAAAGCATGCTTACCAACGCAGCCCCCGCTCCAGCTAAATCTACTCTTCAGCTCTCAGCTACCAACAAAACTCTGTGACATTCCATTCATTAATTCAGGTATTTTTAGTGCCAATTATGCATCAAAGTACCGGAGGTTTTCTCCAACTCAACAATGCCAGCAATATCCTCTCCACTCTGAACTCCTAAGACACGTATGAGTCAGAATCTCACAATTCAGCACTTAACTGGTCTCTGATTGTTTCATACAGGTTTGCTTTTTCTCACCAGTTAGACTGAAACCTCGTAAAGATGGGCAGATTATGTATCTAACGTGAAATGCCAAATTGAAGCCTGAGGGCTTCCTTTTACATAAACAGCATGGAGATTTTTGTCTGTTTATTTATTCATTTTTAAGGGAAAAAAATAATGCAGGCATGTCTGGCTTTGTTCCTACTTGTCAGCTGGGTTCCAGGCAGCTGCTACCACTTGGTTCAAGTCTCCTAGACGAGAGATAACACCTTGTTCATCTCTGTTGAATACATTCCACGCAGCCCAGGTGAAGGCCAAGCAGTACTGTAGACAGGTGCTTAGTACCCGATACCTGACTGAACAAACTGAACAGTAAATGCTCAGAAATGGAGAAGAAAAACAAAATCTGCATATTTTTACCTTTTTCCATTTTTATCATGTAGACCAGACCCCCAATACTTAGGAACACCCAGGTACTTCAGCTTGTGGGTACGAATCCATTTCTGAACTGTAAGTTAGAACACATGCTTGTGATTTCAATTCTGTGATACATAAGTAGTTTTCAAAAAATCATTAAGAAAAATAAGTAAGTAAATAAATAAATCACTAAGAACAGAATGTACTTATACATGCAATAAGATTTCACCTGTATTCATAAAAAAAAGAAGTGAACAGAACATTATACCCAGTAAATGAAAAGTACTTTATAATCAAAACATTTTTATTAACTCAGAAAACTTTGTTATCCTGCCCTAAACATATGAAAAATCTGCAAAAGAAAATATTTTTTGAAAAATCATTTTAAAAAAATCAAACCACAGTACTGCAATTGCAATTAGTATCTCCAGTTCTGTGAATGTTTAGTTCCTTCCACAGAAAGACTTACTTTGCACCCCAATCTAAAAATCCTCAACCAGAAAGTCAAGTTCTAGGAGAGTCAGAAGGCTCTCTTGAGAGATTGCCAAGCCTGAGACCATCCTCCCAGGAGACTCCCTGGATCTTTAGAGGGGGTGGGAAGGGGGCGAGGGGAGGGGACCGGAGGACAGAAAGGACCAGGGCAGCTAAAAGAGGCCCAGTTCTCTTCCCTCGTAGTCTGTTCTAGTCCATCAGTTACTGCAGCCCTGCAGGCTGCGTTCTCCAGAGTTTAGAAAAATACTCAACAAGACTTGGAGATCCTTGAGCCATACTCAATAAATTCTCAATTTTTAACAATATTTCCTAAATCATATATTATTTGTTAACTAGGTTAATATCAATATAAGTGAAATCTTATCATAACCAATCTATTAAGAGATCAAAATTCTTACATATAATTCTCATTTAAGTGGAATTTACCTATAAAGTAAAACATAACAAAATGTCATAATGTAAGATCCAATGCTCCAGTCTTGGCTTAAACAAAACAAAAATAGTGGTCATCTTAAAAGCATAAACATGTGTACGTGTTTCTTACTTTGTTCTGGTTTGGCAGCTCGCTGGTAGAACTTTAGTTCAGTAAAAAGAGGTCCATTGTCACTGGGTTCCTCAAAACATAAGAGTTAATTAGTACTAGCAGTAGTTAAAATTACTGAGTTACTGTCAATAAACTTTCAAAAAAGACATGTCAATTTTTCTTTCTAAACAATATGATTTTGATATTTAACTTTATAAACTATATTTAAGATTAAGTAAAACTCTTCAAAAATGTTTCATATAGTCTCAGAAAAGTCCAGAAGTTTTACATTTCTCTCAAGTTCCACCTCTGTAAGTGATGAACTATACAGAATCAGATATGCAGCTCAGTCTTGGCAGAAGTTTAGGAAAATTGTTAAACTCATTCTCACATTTTTTAAGCTTCCTCTTAAGCAAGATCAGCAACCATGTTTACTGTTTCCCCAAGGGGCTACAATGTGCTTCTCAGATTTAATAAAATTTCAATACTTGATTTAAGTAATCAGTGGCAAAACCCCATTCCTTTCCTGTTTCTCATTTCTGCTATATCTAGCTTATCAGAACTGGCAGAAACCCAACCTTACCACGAAGAAGTGTTCTGGGACTCCAGAGAGAGCAAGTGCTGTCCATTTAACTTCATCTTTTCCTTTCTGGCCCTGATTCCCACGTTTTTCAAACTAAGGAGCCCTACAATTTACTTCCCACGTGATAATTTAGAGTCAAGAGGAAAATGAGGCTCAATAAGAACTGTTTTCCACCAACTTTACTGAACTACATTCATTTCCTATTTTAAGGGAAATTAGCAGTTAAAATTATTTGTAAAGAGGCTTATATTCACAAAAAGGTATTTGACACACAAGAAATATCAGCCTGTTGGGAGTTTTGCCTTGTTAAATAAATTTGGAAGAGTGAAAACAATCTTATAATTTTGTGGACTTAATAAATTTTGTCAAACTAAAATTGATTACTATTTATTTAATGTTTGACATTTTGCATTGATATTTTCTTGTTTATTAAGAATCTGCGAAAAAATGTGAAAAGTAGTGAAAACTTCAAATGAAGAAGCTAACATTCCTAAATGGATTTTAGGGCTGCCCTTCTGTTAGCCAGTATGGGAGGAAAGCTATTTTGGACAGAATACCCGTGTAACTGGAGTTCAAAGGTCAGTCGAGCATTAGAAGTGATGAGGTCCACTACCTTATCTGAGAGAAAATTTGTGATAATATGTAGATTTCTGCTACTAGAGATGCCTTTTACAGAGACTTAAAAATATGTTCATTTTTTTCATTCAAGATACCCCACTGTCATAGAAGCTAATTTTTCTCCTTAAGATTTAAATAAAACTTAACTCTCAAAACACACAGTTCTAATAGTGCAGATTTCTTGTAATTCAGAAAAACAGGAGTCTTCAGTTAAAGTACTTACAGGAATAATGATTAGGCAATCTACAAAGAGTGAGGCAGTAGCTGGTTAAGTATTCAGCAGCAAACAGGCAACATACATAACCAGAAAATGAGCTTGCCTTACTTGTTACAGGTAAGTTTACTTTCCAGCCCAGCCTCGGAAGAGAATGGTATTCGAGGGCTGGGCACGTCATCGCCTCTTAAGAAGTAGAAACTAACCAATGCACCAAGGTGTGCCAAATCCCCAACTTGTGGACTCATCGCCTCAAGTGTCACCATAGCCTGTGGTTCCTTTCCTCTCAGCAATGGTAGCTAGACAGACATTTGTGAAGGTTTAGAGCACGTGGCCGATAACAGGCCTTCTATAGGAGTAAGAGATTCAGTGTAAGAAATGAAGAAAGAAACAGAAATTCAAGGGAGGAATTTTGGCAAAGTTACTCTCCGAAGGCTAACTTTTACAATAGCTCATTAATATAACTCAGGTTTGAAAGGGATTTTCCTAAGACAAACCCTGGCCTATTACTACCATCAGTACAAAATTCTGATTTATTCACTTTCAACCTATGTCACATCAACTTTAATTTTCAAGCTTTCCTTCAGGCAGTAATTTATTAAACTTATAATGAAAATCAACCTATATAAATCAGGCTATTATAAAGAAAGCCCAATTACAATGAAGGCTCTTTGAGCTCATTTCACTTTTTCTAACCCAGTAAGATTCCATTATAACAAAATAAAGGAACTACTTCCTTGGCATTGCATTCTAGCCAAAGCTAGCTACTTCTGTTGAAGAAAATACCTTAACTCATAACTAAAATTTTATTAACATATTTCAAATCTAAACTACTTTGCCAACTCTATAATAGCCAAGATTTAGAAAAGAAATTGGGACTGACATTTTAACTAGAATATCACTAAACGTTTCTTTAAGACTTCTAAGTGTCAAAATGAAGATGACAACAGAAAAAAAATTAAAATGTGATATATTTCAATGGCACCATCTAAAAGCAACTGGCTGCCATTTAAAAATGAATCTGTATAAAGTTTCTTCTTCCTACCAAAAAATTACATGTGAATTGAAAATTCAGGTCACTTCTCATAACATCAGTGAGGGAAATTAAACATCAGTCTGCAAACTTCTTTCCATACAACTTCAGAGTCCAGATTTTTATTAGTACATACTGGGAAATGGCTATGAAATAAACAGCTGCTGGGAAACAAGACCCCAGAGCCTGACCGCCACCCCTAGCTCTGCTGTGAGCTCACTGACATGACGGCAAAGGGTAACTGAAGAACTAATTCATTATAAAGTCTGGTAGTAAGAAAACACAAAGGGATATTTTTCTCCTGGTATTACCTAACTTTTTAATTATCAATTTACCAGTTCTCTCTGCACACTTACTTTCTTGAAATGAAATATAGAGAGTGTCTCTCAGTTATTTAGAGGCAGAGATCACAAGTTCTCCACCTCTGGGGAGCCCACCACGACTCCAAGGCTGCTTCCCTACGTCAGTAAGGACTAAGGCCCTAAACAAAACCAGACATAGCCATCTGGTAGGAGAGAGAATATCTTTAGAATCTATCTTACCTAAACAACTATCTTAAATGTTAGTCTTAACTTCATTTCAAGACCAAATGTAAGAAATTTGGGACTAACTAACTGGAGCTCTTTCCTAGAGCAGATACCTGTATCAGCAGCAACCAAATTTTTAACAAGTCTTCCACATCACGGGGAAGCCCTACCAGAAGCACAGGGTACCTGCGTGCCCTACTGAATAAAAGGATCCCCAAGCAAAGGTAAACATAAGCATGCACATAGGACTCCACTGAAAATAATTAAGATGCTCTGGACGCCAGACTGCACCAGTGGTTCTCAACTTAGATGCACAAAAGAATGCCCTGAGAGACTTACTAAAAATACCAATAACCAGGCCCTGCACCCAGAGATTCTAACTGTCCTGCACAACCGGAGCTGAGAACCACTGTTCAACCTGATATAGTGTCACATTATTAAGTCTAATTTCCATTAAAAATCAATTTGCCCTTGATTATTTCTTTTATAACTTCTGCTGAGGTTTTTTTTTTTCTTTCTCTAAAGATAAAATATCTTTTTAGGAAATCTGGAAATATTTTGATATATTTTCTTCATATAAATAGCTATTTTATAAAATTACCTCTATACCATATAGTTTTGCATCTTGCTTTTTTTGGTAATTAATTACAAAATTTCCCCAAATAATAATACTTGTTTGAAAATATGATATTTCATAGCCCCTGGTGTTTAAATGGCAAATGTTCATCAATAGTTCTGGTTTTAATACTGGAAAGATGTGATAATCATTTTATACGTTATGTTTGATGAACCATTTCACTTTTAACACTACAAAGCTCTGAGAGTAAGAAATGCAAAGAGTAAGGGACAGAGTTACGGCCAGCATCTCACAAGTGAAGGTGAATCATGAAGAGGCTGCCCTAAAAGGCCTCAGAGACAAGAGATGGGGAAGGTGGCATCAGGAAGTTACAAGGTGGTAAGAAATTATGGCTAAAAAGTCTTCAAAGGAATAAAAGAGGCATTTAAGGGTGGCATAAAGAAAACAAAATTTAAAACAGGTCCTTATCATCAAAAACTTAAAATCCAGTTAGGGAGATTTAATAAACACATAAAAAACTAAAACAGCTAGTGGCATGAGAAGGACATTAGAAAATGAATTATAAAATAAATGGAAATAGAGTGAGTGCTACAGAGGCTTAAAGGAGCTGAGAAAAGACAGGTATTAGGAAAAAAACAAGCAAACAGCAGTTATTAAACTGTCCCTTAGAAAGGAAAGAAAAAGTCAACATTGTTTTGTTTATGGCACTTTTCCAGGATCACAGACAAATTACGACTTTGAAAATGTTACTGAAATATTAAATGCAAAAGGGACATCAACTGAATATTTATCACTGTCCTAATTACAAAGGGAAGGCGTAACATAGGCTAATGGAAACAGAACTAAATTAGGAGACAGGAGACACAGAGCACTGAACTAGGGCTGTAAACAAATGGCTTTAAACTTAGTAATGTAATTTGCTACCTTAAGCAGTTAGGAAATATTTGTTTCCACCCATTTTCTTTCTGTTAAGTAAAAAAGGTAGTAAAAGTAAACTCATACTGAATGACAACTAACATACTTAGAATTAACCCATAGGGAAGAAGAATATCATAATTTTAAAATAAAACACAATTTTTAAAAGCTCAGGTTATATAGAAGAAAAGACACAGTTACCCACCAGCCCCACCTATGATATTCAGCATTGGCTCACTTTCCTTCCAAGACATGGAACCAACTGTACAGGGCAGCCAGCTGCAAAGTGCTCAGAGGTAACAGTTATTTTCTGAACCTCAAGATTATGAGAAGTCATCAGGGGACTTGCTTTCTTCTCACAATGGAAACTATTTAAAGATCCTAAGAAGAAACTAATCTTATCCATAGATTTTAATATTCTAATTTGTCATATCAAAGACAAATGCAGATAATATTCCATGCAAATTCCATGTAAATGACCCAGTTTAATAATAAAAACTTTTGTTTCTCTGATACAGCAGCAAACTAAATATTTCAAAAGGAATGTTATCCCACAAATGAGAAAGAAGAAAAATCCAACATGAAAAGGCATGAAGAAAAATCCAACATGAAAAGGCATGAAGAAAAGTGAAATGGTAGGGGAAACAAACCAATGACACACACCGTGAAGTCATCAATGTCACTTCTACTTCTACCCAATTAGCGCCCCCAGAGCAAACAAATATAAAAATTGGACAAAACACGGGAAATTACTGTTCTCAGACATCAGACAAAATAGACAGTATAGGACTGTGACTTCTAAAAGACAGAAAGCAAACAAGTGACCTGACCCATGACAGCCCCAGCTTTCTTCACAGAGACATCAGGAGGAAAAGGACATTTAGGATACTGTGGGGCCAGAAGGGGAGACCTGACACCAAAATGAAACAAGATGAGAAACGTTTTAATTTTAGAAAAATTAGAGAAAAAAATAAAGATCAATATGCCTCGTGAACGAAGACATAAAAATTCTTAACAAAATATTAGCAAATCAATTCCAGCATTACGTAAAAAGCATAATGCACCATAACTGGAGTGTATGTTAAAAATACGTTAGTTCAATGCTCAAATACCGATCAATATAACTGCCACGTTAACAGAATAAAGGAGAATCCTATGGTCTATCTCAACAGATGCAGGAAAGGTATTCAGAAAATAAACAGGCAAACTGTAAACTGGGAGAAAATATTTACAACACATATATCTAAGAAAGGACTTGTCTCCAGAACAACTCTCTTACTACCAATTATAAAAAAGCAAAACAACCTAGTTATTTTAAAAAGTGGGAGGGGGAGGACCACAAAAGACTGAGGCGGCACTCCACACAGGAAAACATATGAATGGCCTATACGCACAATGAAAAAGTGCTCAAAATTGTCATCAAGTAAATATAAACTAAAACTATGAGACACGGCTATATTCCTGATATCACAGCCAAGAAAACACATACACGCGACAACTCCAGGTGTTGAAGAGGATGTGGAGCAACCAGAACTCTCATACACACTAGCGAGTGCATAAGATGGTAAAACCACTTTGGAAATCCGTGTGGTACTTTTTTATAAATTTATATATACATCTTTCCTATAAAACAGCAATTGCACTTCTAGGTATTGATCCAGGAAAAACAAAAATACATGTACAAGAGCGTTTATGGACACTTTATTCATAATAGCCAAAAACTGGAAACAATCCAAATGTCCATCAACAGGAAATGGAAAACGAACTCTAATGTGGCTGCACGATGTAGTACTGCTAAGCAGTGAGTCTGAGCAAGCAACTGAGACGCCAACAGTATGGATGAGCCTTTAAACGCTATGCTGAGCATACGAAGTCAGAGACAAAACAGTACATACTGTATAAATACCATTTATAGGACATTCTGGAACAGGAGTAACTAACCTACAGCAAAAAAAAAAAACAATTAGACAAGTGGTTTCCTCCAAGGGTGTGGGAAATAGGGGTTTGACCAGAAAAGGACGCAAGGAATATTTTCGGGGTGATGGAAATGCTCTATAATTTAATAGGGTTAGGCTTACACACACATATGCACTTGTCAAAAGTGTTCAATTGTTTATTTAATATCTATTTATTTTCTTGTGAAAACTATGGCCTGAATAAAAACGTGATGAAAACAATCACTAAAACAGTTCAGGTCCAAAAGAGCCATTAACTCATGAGGGATCAAATATAGTCCTTTTTGAAAAGAGAGTAAAACAAAACAAAACAAAACAAAAAACCTTGGGGTAATTCTAATTCTAGAATTCTGTAGCCTTTAGGGAAAAAAGGCAGGGTGTGGGACTTATGTGGTAACTTTGCCCAAATAACAGACTCTGTTACTCTTCTATTTAACAAAAACTTGTTCTTCCCAGGTACTAAAGAACTTTGAGAGAGCAGAGTTACAAACGTGCGTAAGCAAAAAAGATGCATACTATCTTGATAACAAAAAATAGTAGTTAAAATACCTTTTAGTGCACCAATATATAAACTGACCTGGCTATTCAAAGAATGTCTATGTCAGACAAGATGTTGTCCACCTTCACTCATTACAAACTAATTTCAATGTCAGAATACCAAAAAGAAGTTTCCAAGTGATGACAAATAATTTCATTTACTAAAATGAGAGGGGAAGGAAAGACAATTGGAAATAAAAAGAAAAAACTGACCAAGTGCAAATTCAGAAGCAAATGCAAGATAAAATACAATAAAATTTCACTGAAGCAGTATAGCTTTGTAGGATACAAATATAAAAAGCATCTCATCTATTGCAAATATAGCTGAAATTTTTAAAAGGAGGTGAATATTTTTACTCCACATCTGCAAATCTCCAGGCTTTCATTCATTTTCCACAAATACCAGTGCCCCTCTAACTCAAAAGAGAGGAGAACTTTTGAACCCAATTATTTAAAACTATAAAGCTACTTTTGTGTCTCATTTAATATTTATGAAGCATTACTTAAAATATAGTACTTAATGGTTTAATTAATTCTAGTTACCAAAAAGAATGTTTTATAAAATAAATACTACACTAAACAGAAAAAATCAGTTGAAACATTTTCTTACCACTTTTACAACACAGGGTGCATCGCTGCCCACCGATTTTGAAGAATTCTTATCAGCTGTTAGAAAAAGTGACATATGTAATATCAGAACAAGAAGTAGCATTATTATAAATAGTTTGTTACTAACTCTTTATTAACATTTAGGTCTGTATATCTATAACCTCTTGATAGAATTAATTTCAGTTCCCAAATATGTGTTTCAGGATATCATTACTGTACATTTCATCAATTTTAAGACCTTTTTTCCCCCACAATTTAACACGTCTGAAATTGAAATGCATCTTACAATTGCTGCTATCTTCAATATGATCATCAATTAAGTATGGAAAACTGAGTTAAAGATTTCTTTAATTCAAAAGTACTCATGGCCTTTGATATGCTAATGTATGTTGTGAATTCCCAAGAGGATCATAACTGATGCAATTTCTTAAATTTAACAAACTAGGGAATCCTTTTAAAAAGGAGCATCAGGAAGGTAAGAAAAGAGGGAGCAAAAGCTCTAAAAAGCACTCGTTTGGGGGGAAAAAATTCATGTAGCTCAACAGTTCAGATATTGACATTAGAACTTTAAACCGCCACCCAGAGTAATTTTAATGTGGCTGTCATTTTGTTTCATAAAAATAAGAAGCACAGCTGCCTTGAAATGCTGAGTGAGGACTATAAGGGTATCCAGATTCACTAAACAAATATTTTTACCATGTACCTACTATATGCCAGTTTCTAGGAAACTGATTTAGCAGTGAACAGGAAAAAACAATCTCTACACTTATGAAACCAACATTTCAGTGGTAGGAGAGACAACAACTAAAACAGAAAGTATGTTTGATGGTGGGAAGTGCTACCGAGGAAAAATTCAGCAGGAAAGGAAGGCAGAGAGTATTGCAAGTTAGTAAGAAAGAGAAACCTTGCTGACAGTGTGTCGTCGGAGCAGCGGTCGGCAGACGGCGAGGGAAGAAGCCATGTGAACACCTGGGGGAATAACATTCCAGGCAGACAAAGGCCCTGATGTAGCTGGAGAGGAAGACGTGAGGTGGCAGGTAATGGGGGGCAGATCAGAAAAGCAGCAGGGAACACGTGCAATAAGCTTGACAGGTAACATAGAGCTATTACTATGAGTGAGGTGGCAAGCCACTAGAAGCTTTCGAGAAGAGGAACAGTCTGCTCAGACTTCGATTTTCTGAAGAACTCTCCAGCTGCTTCATGGAGGACGGGGTGTGGAGGGCAAGGGCAGAGGGAGGGAGGGCAGTCAGGCTGTTACAATGCTCCGGGTGAGAAACGGTGGTGGCTGGAACCAGAGTTGTAGCAGACAAGGTCGTGATAAGTGGTCAGCCAATGAATGTATTTTGTGTGTGTTGTGTGTGTGTGTGGGTGTGTGTGTGTGTTTTGAGGGGGAAGGTAGTTAGATTTATTTATTTACTCATTTATTTATTTAAAGTGGTGATACCAGGGACTGAACCCAGGACCCAGTTCATGGTAAGCATGCACTCTACCACTGAGCTAACCCTGGTGAATGAATTTTCAAAGAAGAGTTAACAAGATTTATTTATGAATTAGACACAGAGGAGAAAAGGAGGGGAAAAGAGATAAGGATAACTCCAAGCTTTTGGTCTGAGCAACAGGAAAGAGAAAGTTGCTAGTTACTAAGATGGAGAAAACCGCAGGAGGAGCTGGTGTGCTGGGGGCCTTAAGTTTGAGATGCTTACTAAACATCTCAGGCAGCTAATATACAAGTCTTGAATTCAGAAGAGTGGTCCAAGGTAGAGAAATAAATCTGAGTCATCAACAGAGAAACACTATTCACTTAAAGCCATGAAACTGGAAGTGCCCCAGGGAGAGAGTGCAGACAGAGAAAAGAAGAAATCCTGGGACTGAGACCGAAGGCATTCTCGCATTAGACGCTCAAGAGACGAAGAGGGGCAGGCAAAGGAAGTCAAGGAACCACCAATCAGCTGGGAAGCAGCAGTATTTTGAACCGGCTGCAACTTCAGACTATAGAAGGAACACCACGTCATAAAAACGGCTAAGTGGGCAAATGAGTAAGTCTGAGCTCCTAAAGGAACACACCGCTTAGATACTGAATTAATAATAAAGCAAGGTTAAGTTATTTTTAAGTAAGTATTTACTGTACAAAATATTAAAATGAAGATAGCATCCCAATAATACTGCATGATTCAAATGAGGAAAGGGAGAAAAAGGAAGTTCAATAATTCATTCAAACAACGTATACTGTAAAATAGGCCAGGCACCAGGAAAACAATAAGCAACCGTTGTCGCATTGCCAAGAAGCACACGTTTATTCTGGAAGAAAGAAAAGAAGCTTCAAAGAGGCAAGAAAGCACTACGAAAGGGTTAACACAGGGGTGTTAAAAACAGTACCTGCCCTAAGCTCAGCTTTGTAAAAATGAAGCAAAAGAAGCATCACATACAAAGATCAAGAGGCAAAGGGCAGTATGATGGTCAAAGAACAGATTTTGAGAAAATTAAAGGGATGAAGATAAAAGTTACGCAGGGACCAGTCGACATGAAGGGTCTCTGTATGCCAATGCCAAAAATTTGGCACTTTATCCTCAGGGCGCTGGGGAGCCTTAAAGAAGTTTAAATAGACTAGATCACTCAAACCACAATGGGAGTAACAGGATGCAGGGGGCAAGACTGAGCAGAGAAAATTCACTGCTATGCTGAGGATCCAGACAAGACGGAAAACAACCTGCACTAAGGGAGTATCAGCAGAGACAGAGAGAAACGAATGGATCTGAGAAGCCACACAGTTAAAGCAATGAAGACCAGACGAAGAACTGGGAATATCAGGGAAGCACCACTTGAGAATGCCTTCCCAGAGTCTGGCTTGAGGGGTGTCAGTCATTCAGACAATCCTCTCCTGATCATGACAGAGTCAGGAGATGAAAGACGGTGATATAAATTTCAGACACGCCTGTGGGTCATCCAGGGATCCCCTGAAGGCCACTGCCTATGGGCTTGGGCTCAGGGATCACTAGGCTGCAGATAGAAGATACGGGGATCAACAGCCCAGGGGTAATAACAGGGGCTGAGAGACGACGAGAGCACACAGAGGCCACAGAAGGAAAGGGGAGCCGAGGAGGGAAAGCTGGACAGCACAGAAGTACCTAGAAGAGGAATTAGCACATCCGGAGAGGGGAGGAAAACGGGAGGTGAAGGAGTGCTATCATGGAAGACAACGGAAGCAATTTTTATAGGAAGGAAAGATAAAACAGTATCAAATGCTGCAGAAAATATCTAAACAAAATTCAAAAGCAACCTTTTTAGCAGAAAATTATCATTAGCAGAAACTGCTGATGATCATGAATACAGCTGTTTTGGTATCAATGGGCACAGAGAGATAAAGAGGAGACAGCAATGTTAAAGCAAACCCCTTCCCAGATTGATCAATCCAGTTTTAAAAAAGCAAAGTTTTATTACAGAAATCTGTCAAACCATTGGATATTAAAAATACTTACTATTAGATGAAACTTTCTGATGATAAATACAAATACAGATAAAACAGCTAGCACACAGGCTAAGCAAGTTGCAGATTTGCCAAAGGTTACAAAAGCAAACTAACTAGTATAAAATGAAGAATTTACTTGTTTTAAGACAAGTTCCCATTCCTAACATGGGATGTCTTAGGCCCACACGTTCTGCAGCAGAGACAGCTTATATAATCTGCCATCTCTAAATCATAAGGTCAAAAATACATACCTGGCTGATATGGCTACTAACTAATCATTCATGACCTATGAGGATTTTCAGCTTAACTCAGCCTAGTTCACTGGAATGGGTTTGGTTCTGAACAAAACTAAAGAATTAATACCTATTTCCCCAAAGACAGGTGCCACTGAACTAGAGATTACATTTATAAAATATCGTGAAGTACTGGTCTTTAAACTGCTTCTTGAACATACCTCCAGAGACTGGCTAACCAACTACTGGTCCTGGAAGCTGAGTCGGACCCCTCCTGAGTAAGTGCACCCGCTTTTATCTGTGTCAGTGGTTCTCAGACTTTCGCATGCGCCTCACTCCCCCGGAGGGCTTGTCCAGTCACACTGCTGGGCCCTCTCCCTAGAGCTGCTGATTCGCAGGTCTGGGGTGGGACCCGAGGACACGCAGTTCTAACAGCGACGCTCATCTAGCATTAATATTAGTATTCTGAGTAAGACATTGCTTGAAAGAAAAAAAGGGTTCACTGCTAAAAATGATTTTATAAGCCTCATGGCAGAAATTAAATAATTAAATCAAAATCAGAAGTGGAGTAAGAATATACAGTGGAAAAGCTGAGAGAAATATCAAAAGCAACCATGAAATGCATTGTATCGCTACTAATATTCTTAGTGAAGCAGACACCTTTAGAAGCAATCAGGGAAAATATTTTTTAAATCAACAAATTAGTGCTCGCTTTGGCAGCACATATACTAAAATACTAAAACTGGAACGATACAGAGATTAGCATGGCCCTTGCGCAAGGATGACAAGCAAATTCGTGAAGCGTTCCATATTTTAAACTGGGAGTTCGAGATTTGCAAATATTAACTACTATATATAAAACAGATTAAAAACATTTCCTCTGTATAGCATAGGAAACTATATTCAATATTTTGTAGTAACCTATAATGAAAAAGAACATGAAAACGAATATATACGTGTATATGTGTGACTGAAACATTAGGCTGTACACCAAAAACTGATGCGTTATAACTGACTGCACTTCAGTTAAAAAATGAAAACAAAAACAAAAACAAATTAGTTAGCCTATAGAAGCTCAGGGTTCCACAATGGGTCCCCCAAAATTTCAGAGTAAATATGCTAATTAAATAGTACATTTCAGGCCTAACATGCCATTTCTAGGTCATTATCCTAAATTCCACTATAATGACTATTAGGGTTGTACAGAGAGAAAAAAAAAATCCATAACTATTAAAGATCTGAAAATCTCCAAATTAAACCAAAATAAAGGGAATACATCCTAATTGGGTGGAGGTGGGGAAAGAAAGGTATGGCTTCTTTGGGTCTCAAAGAAGATTATATAATCTTAAAAGATCTAGTCATATGCTCACTAATGACAATATTACAGATAGTTTATCCTCTGTTTCTATCATGATTAAAAAAATTAAAAAATAGCCATCCTCTCCATTCTACATTGGAGATGCCTTTTTGCCTAACCATACAATATTATGTTGACTGTAGATTACTAGGAACTGATCCTGTAAAAGTTCACAATTAAGAAACTATTTTGATAACAAAGCATATAAATCTTTGGATTGACAACTGGAAGTGGTCATACACTTACCAAGATATATACAGCCAAAACCACCTTGGCCAATGGGTGATCCCAGTTTCCATTCCTTTTTTGCCATGTCAGTGATTATCTCCCCAGCTGCAAAATGTTCTGCAAGATGTCTCTTTGCAGGGCCCTGTCTTCCAGCTTGAGCTGCTTTTACACGAGGCATTTTCACTACAACATAAAATAAAGCAACATTCAAAATCATAATCCTAGAAGTGTTGAAAACATTTTCACTAAGGAAAGCTCCTGTGCAACAAAGATGCTGTTCAAATTTCTACTTACTCCGAAAACTTAAGCAAAGGACATCTGTTTATTCTGATTTATAAGTGCTCAATCTTACTTGATTTTATCTCTTAACTTAGGAGAGGAAGCAATACATAAATGATCTATGCAATTACTGTCAAGAAAATATTTAAAGTTCCAGTGGTATAATATCATCTATGACTAAAAATGCTATTTAACAACAACAACAAAAAAAAGAATTGCTCTATGAAGTTGAGGGAGAAAAGTGCATCCATTTAGAATGCATACTTTATAGTAACACAATGAGAAATTTATAAAGGTTAATACTGAGGTGATAAGAACACAGTATAGGAACTGAAAACAAAGGACACTTAACATGAGGGGAAAGGGAAAGCATTTATGGCATGATAGCAGATGACACACATGGGCCCCCATCCACTCTCACAACGCTGTGAAAAATCACATTATCATCCCCATTCTACAGATGAGGAAATTAAGGTTCAGCAAAGTTAAACAAAGTGTCCAAGGTTAGATACCTAATAAGTGGTAGATCAACAGAAATCTGCACTGAGATTTCTGCACCCTGGCTCCAAAGCCTCCCCAACATGCCCCACAACTAGGAAAGTCACCATAACAAAGGAGCAGACCTTTCAATAGAGTGACAAGGAGAAACTGCGGCTGTTTAGTCATTTGGGTTCACCAAAAAGGCAAAGCTGGGGACCTCCAGCATGTCTACGCTTCTCATCAACTATCCTTCTGGAGGTCAGTCTCCACTCACTTTTTATCACTAACAGACAAGTTGAGTGTAATATTCAGGGAAAGTAGTGTTTCACTGTGAAAAGAACACTGGACAACAATGAAAAGATCTAGATTCCAGTCTAGGTATGATGCCAGTTTTGGGTGAACCTGATCAAGTCACTTCTCTCTGGGCTTTAAGGGCCCTCAGATGTAACTTACTTCACTGGGTGAAGGAACTTGATAAGTATGTGTGTGGTATGTGATTTCAAACACTCAGTTCTACACCTATTAATTGAAAAAGATTTAAAACAAATAGTTTTTAGGATCCTGTAGTTCCCTAAAACTGTATTAGAGATACAGTAAAGAATAAAGAGTGATAAGAGACGTCAGGTGGTCTGCAACACCTGAAACGGCTATTCAGATCAAAGATACCTGACAATGTACAAAGTAAGAAGTTTGGTTTTGAGCCTAGATAGTCTAAATATGTACACGCTACGTTCGATTGGAAATTTTTTTTAGCAACTACCCACCTACTACCAATCCACATACACAAACTCCATTTATGCAAATGCTCTTTATTAATTTATTGGGGATATTTTATTTAACTTTTTTCTACAGAATACTGATACACCTTCATTGTCTAAATCTTCTCTAACTTAACAAAAAATCTTCAAAATAAATGAATGTGCCTGTTATTTCTTCATATCAAAATCCTTCAATCTTAATGTGTTTGTAATCATTGTAGAATTTTCCTGAATGGAAGTTCAGTATAAACAATGACAGCCCAGACTCAAAACACCAAAAAAGGTGACTTTTACAGCTACAGTACTAAATTGAGTAAAATAAGACACACAGTACTTCCAAATACTAAAGTGAATACCTTCTAAATTTTATCCAACTCTATCAAGTCACCAGAGCAATCTCCCATTTGATGATTTCCTTATAGTAGTCAAGACAGTTTAAAATGAGTTTAAAAAAAAAAAACCTGTTTTATCTCTCTGTAACTCAAAATAGGAACTAGACTATCTTTTGTGTTTTTCTGGACTTCCTTTCCAAAAGAGACAAAAATATTATATTTTAAACAAAGTATTATGGCTCAGCTTCTACTCAATATAAATTGTGGTCAATAAAAAGTTTTCCCTCTAAATTAAGTGGTTAGCTCTTATTATTAGTCTTATTCCTATAGTCTAACTGTAATAATTAATAAAGACTGAAAAGACTTTATTTCTTTCCTAACAACAGCCCACAGAATGGCTGTCATCACAGTCAGGCTACTCAACACCTGTACAGACCACTGCTTCCAAAGGTTCTCTGCTACTGAGACAGCGGGGGCAGCAGCACAGTTGAATCTCCCTAAGTTTTCCCATAAAACCAGACAGGACATTAAAGAGTGTAACTCAAAGTCCACAGACAACATCTATGACAAAACTAGGTGACAGCAGGCCCTATCTTCACAAAGTCCAAAATTCGAGTGGGTGAAGACACCACAGACAGCACCAAGATCTACGTGGTACCAGCAGCTGTAAAGGCAGAAGCAGAGGAGAGTATGGCACCTCTGATGAACCTGAGAACCCCCAATTTACCCACAGGTACTTCTCAGACACACAGAGACAATGTGAGAACAGCGGCTGAAACTGGGAAGGGCTGTGCACACTCCCACCGTGGGGGAGTGCGGGTCTGTGGTGGGGGCTGGAGCGGCTCTCGCAGGCTGGACTCCACAATTCTCAAAACTAACCAGCAGAAGTTCTCCTCTAGATCAAAGACTTGTGCGAGGAGAAACTGCTGGGAACAAAATCCAAACTCAGTATCACAAAGATAACACGTAGAAATGAAAAAGCAGCTTCAAATAAAAGTGGATTTAGGAGTTAGCCTCCATATTTCGACCACCACATCCAAAAAAAGAAAAAAAAAAAAAAAAAGAAAAGGAGGCTCTAGAGAATGACATACCATCTAGAACTAACCGCACATTAAAAAAACAAAACTGAGCTAAACTAACTGCACATAAAACTCAGCAACAGAAAAAAATCAGGACCTAGTCCTACACAAGTTGATATTGAAAAAAGAGAAAAAAGAAAACATCCCTTCAGAAAAACACATAAGAAAAGCATACTCTCAAAAAGTTGAGAACTATAAACCAATATTTCAAATCAAGCCACCCAAAATCTTATATAAAAAGACTAAGATACATGGGAATTAGAAAAACTCAGAAAGCAAGTGATAGAAGAAAATAATTAAAAATAAAAGTCAAAATAATTTCAGAAATGAAGACTAAACGAGAAGGATCATCATACTGAATGAAATTTAAAAATAATAACTTAAGAGAAATAGAAAGTGAAAAGGAATAAACTTTAAAAATTAAAAAGGGTAAGGGGGGTGGGTATAGCTCAGTGGCAGAGGGCATGCTCAGCATACACAGTGTCCTGAGTTCAATCCCCACTACATCCATTCAAAAATAATAATTAAATGATAACAATAAATTTTTTAAAAAATTGAAAAGCATGGAAAAGATTCTTAAAGTTTCAAGAGAAAAATCACAACTTTAAAGCGTGGGAAAAGAAAAACCAGTAAACATATAACAAAGGAAATCAAAGCATGGGAACAGAACACTAAAAATGCTTTAATTCAAAAAGACGTCCCTGCACTTAAAAACAAAACGTGAAACTACAAAGTGAAAGATCACATCACACACTAATCAACCAACACTAAGAAAGAGGCTAGTCTAGTAGAATTACTGAACTTAACAGTAAAAGAAAATATTCTTTGTATATGCACACTACAAAAAGGATATTTTGTAAGGAATATAAAATCATATTGTCATCACTTTGACAGCACCACTTTATGCCAGAAAAAAAAAGGTAACATATTTAAGACCCAAGGAAAGAAAACATGAACCAAAGGTTCTATGCTCAGTTAAACTTCAAGTCTAAAGACTTCAAAGTGTTATCAGCATGGAAGTGGAAAAATGGGTAAGAATCTGCTAGAGAACACATCTCAGATACCCAGAATCACCAGAGAAATGTCACTATAAGAACTGACAGTGAGCAGTAAGTAATATTTATTTGTAGAACTGAGTCTCAATGAGGGTTACAAAGGAGAGGATAGAATATGTGATGGGTACATGTTCTGACAATACGGACACAGTACAACATAGTAAAAATGGGAAAGCATGCAAAAAAAAAGCAACTTTTCAGTAATCATATTGTGGTGATAGTTGGTTTTGTTAACTGAGGCTATTGTAGGCAGAGATGTGGAAAATGCAAGTGAATAATTATATAATATTTTAACTGTCATCCCTTCTAGCCTTAAAAATCAGGATTCAAATATGGAAAAGGATGCAGATGATAGGAGAGACAGAATTGTACTTGCAAGTATTTTTTTTTAATTCAGAGGATATTTTATCTTTCACAGAAGCACATACACACACACACACCCTTCGCCCTTCACACACAAAAAAGCATAGAAATAATAAACAACCCAGTAGTAATGAGCAACCCTAGTATAGAAAATGTATTCTTGAAATACATTTCCTGTTAAACAGAACCAGGTTCCTAGAGGAAATGACTGATTCCCGGTCTGGAGCCGGAAATGTACACGATAAACTTGGAACATCTCGTCATTTCCAGACGTCAAGGAAGCTATCAAAAACCGCTAGTTATGTCAAATACGTGTAAGAAGCCAACTTGGAAGATGTTCCCACTGACCAAAGATGAGCCAATTTCAGTCAATACAGATAATAACCACAATGGATCAAAACACACAAAGTGGATAAATCCAAGAGTTTATAACACTATGAAAACCTAAGTGGTCACCTCTAGAGGATAATAGGAAACCACTCAATTTTGAAAACCGGTGAATAAAGGGAAGAAATCAAGCATCTATCCTTTCTTTCTTATATGAATCATACCACTGGGTAACCAAATAGAAGATGAAGAGAAATTTCTCCTTATAGAAAAATTCCAGCTAATAAATGAGTAAGAATGGTTTAACTTAACACCATTTTCCCCTCCTAATGAATTACTGGATCTAGACATTGAGCACTGATAGCTACTAATATCAAAATATGAGAGATACCCAGACATATGCCTCCTGATGAAAGAATACACCACTACCCATGAAGTAATCCTGCCAAAAAAGAAAGAAATAAAAAATAAATAGACCCTGAGTCCCATCAAGTCTACCAATTCACAGGATATGAAGGGAGCAGAACAGGATAAACTACAACACAGGAATGCCATCAGCAGAATCTTAACTGTGGGAAACCCTACCATGCATATAATCCCATTTCTTCAACAGACAAAGGGCGAAAAAGAAGAGAGAGGAGAGAAGAAAACTAGATTTAAAAAGACTTAAAACAACATATCTAAAAGTATCTGGTAAATCTAAACCAGTGTTCCGGGATGCACATAAGAGTGATAAAACTATAAAGAAAAGAAAACAATTACCATAAAAGCTACAAGTTACTTTGGAGATGCACAAGGAAGTTGTGACTAGGACACATGGAGGGTACAGCAGTATTTCTAGACACAGGTGGTGGTCATAAGAGTACCTTATAATTCATTAAGTCTATATATTTGTTTAATAAGGTTTTCTGTATTGTGAAATATTTTATGATTTTTAAACATTAAAAAAAAAATCCCTGTTCCTATAATTAACAATCACTAAGGGACCAAAACTGGAAATCTTTTCAGACTCCATGAGCTTGTTCAATCACACACACAAAAGAAAGAAAGGAAAGAAAGAAAGGAAAGAAAGAAAGGAAAGAAAGGAAAGAGAGAAAGAGAGAAAGAGAAAGAAAGAAAGAAAGAAAGAAAGAAAGAAAGAAAGAAAGAAAGAAAGAAAGAAAGAAAGAAAGAAAGAAAGAAAGAAAGAAAGGAAGGAAGGAAGGAAGGAAGGAAGGAAGGAAGGAAGGAAGGAAGGAAGAAAGAAAGAAAGAAAGAAAGAAAGAAAGAAAGAAAGAAAGAAAGAAAGAAAAAGGAAGGAAGGAAGGAAGGAAGGAAGGAAGGAAGGAAGGAAGGAAGAAAGAAAGAAAGAAAGAAAGAAAGAAAGAAAGAAAGAAAGAAAGAAAGAAAGAAAGAAAGAAAAAGAAAGAGAAAGAAAGGAAGGAAGGAAGGAAGGAAGGAAGGAAGGAAGGAAGGAAGGAAGAAAGAAAGAAAGAAAGAAAGAAAGAAAGAAAGAAAGAAAGAAAGAAAGAAAGAAAGAAAGAAAGAAAGAAAGAAAGAAAGAAAGAAAGAAAGAAAGAAAGAAAGAAAGAAAGAAAGAAAGAAAGAAAGAAAGAAAGAAAGAAAGAAAGAAAGATTTCTAAGTAAAATATGTACGTCATTTCCCGTGAACTACTGGTAGACTTTCACTTTTTTATTTAGGCAGTTCTTACATATTTTACATGTATTAAAAAAATTAGCTTTTGTATTTGCAAAGAGTCTTCTCAATTTATTTGTCTTTTGATATTGTTATTTTCAGCTTTTGGATTTCATATCATCCTTAGAAAGACCTCTCCCAGTCAAAAAGTTTTTTTTTTCTATCTCCCATGTTTTTAGTTACTTTATGGTATCACAAAATTTCCTGGTAAATTTTTTATCTGTCTACGCTTATACTGGTATAAGATATGAGGTTGGAATCTAGCTTCTTCCAATTGGCTATCTAGTTTTTATTTTTTAGTTAGTCATGCATGCATAATAGGACATCCACAGTGTTTGAGGAACTTAAACATTATCAAACTAACCCAAGTAAACTAAGTACAAAAAAAGTTCACATCAAAAAGACTTCAACAAATGCAGCTAGTATATCACATGCTTGTGCAGGGCAATTTCACATGACAACCATTTGTTTAAAAAAAAAAAAAAACACCTGATTACAGTTATGATTCTTACAGCATGATGCTTGATTCTATTTGCTAACATTTTATTTAGGAATAAATTGATATTCACAAGTAAGATTGGTCTGTAGTTTTCTTTTTTCTACCAGAGTTATGTTTTGATATCAATATTATGCTCATTTCATAAAAAGACTTTAGAAGCTTTTCTTCTCTTACCACAATATAAAGAGTTTAAACAGCCTTTGAGTCATCTATCTATTCCTTAAAGGTTTTGAAGATCTCAACTGTGAAAGCCTGACAGTACCAAGTGTTGGTAAGGATGTGAAGCAAATGGAGTCCTCATACACTGTAAATGTTTGAACCACTCTGAAAATCTGTTTGGCATTGGCTGCTAATCAACCCAACAATTCCTCTCCTATGTATATACCTAAGAGAAATGAAAACAGGTCCTCCACAAGACATGTTAAAGAATGGTAACAGCAGCTTTACTCAAAATAGCCAAACACTGGAAACCCACATGTCCATCAACAGGAAAATGGATACAGTAAAAGACATGAACCTCCCAAACACTATGTTGAAAAAAAGAAGCCAGACCCCAGATGACACACTTTATGATTCCATTTCACTAATCTGTGACCAAAGAAGTCAAACTGTGGGTACCATTTAGGGGAGGAAAAGACTAAGAGTTGGAAGGTTTCTGGGGACCTGGGTCATGCTCCATACCCAATCTGAGTGATATCTAAACTGTATGTTCACTTCATGAAAATTAATCAAGTTGTACACTTATGATTTATCTCATTCTACTTTTTTATTTACATAAAATTAACATAGTAAATTACACAAACCGTAAGTGTGATGAGAGTTAGGGTCCAATCAGGAGATAAAAAATACACAAGTAACTTAAACAAGAAAATTTCATATGAAACTTATTTATTTGTAAAAGGTGGTTGACTACTAAAAAGGGTAAAAGAGAACTCTAAGGAGTACAGACAGAGCAAACGCAGGGAGCAGTTACTGTCTGCAGGTTACAGGAGAGCCCACAGAGAGGAACTCTGCACTGGACAGGCTGCAGCTCCAGGCCACTGGGGGACTGCCAGCGGGCTAGAGCTGGTCCACAGGAATCCGCCCACTGGGGCACTGGTGGAATCAAGATACTGCCTACAGGGCGCTAAAGAATCACAGAGAGTAAGCACACTGGCAGCCACACCTTAAGAGAGGGTGAAAAAAACCCAAAAAAACAAAACAGAACAAAAAAAAGTCAGCAGGCACACTACAACAGCAAGAGAAGCCCCTTTCCCAGTGTGCCTAGCAGTGTCCCTCTCTCTTCCTCTATTGACAATAAATATCTAACATTGTGCTGGAAAGGAAAATTACAGGGTCTAGCTCAAGGATCACAGAGCAAAGAAAAAGGTGTACTTCGAGTTGAGGCAATAAATTGATAACCTGCAAATGTACACACAAGTTGACATATGTTTACACGTGCATACACACTCCACCCACAACCACCCTGCTCAAGTTCAAGAACATTTTCATCATGCCATCAAGTTTCCTAGTGCCCTTTCCTGCCAACACCCATCCCTGTTCTTCCTAACAAAGGCACCAGTTGTGCCCCTCAGGGTGGGCCACTTACTCTGAAGATCACTACTCTGCCAGCTTCGTCTGAGGTTGAGTCTCAGACCTGAGTGTCCCCTGTCAGCATCTTACCATGCCCCCAGCTGACCCTCACTGCACTTGGCAGCCCCACTTATTTTCCGGTTCAGAGTTAAAGAAGGCTCCTGGTTTCAAAGAATATGAACTCTGTGTGTCACAATCTCCCTTTCAGGGGGTTTCTGAAAAGGAGAAGTATTTAAAACCAGAAGTCCTTACTCAAAAACTGTAATAAATAACTTGACCATAAGCATTTGCCTCAGTAAGTTAGTGGATTTTAAAAGAACTTAAAATATCTATTTGAATTAAACAATTGCTTTAGTACATTACAGGTTGCTTCTGTATAATGAAACCAATAACTCCACTGAGGTTTCTATTAAAAGAATAAACTGGAGGGCACAAACCCCAACCAAACTAAATCTCTCTGCATAATTTCTACCCACTTGGAGCAAAGCTAATCCACTGTTACATAGCCAACCCAACAGAGAAGTTTCAAAGAAAAGAAAGTTTATCGTCCTATTACATAATCTGACCACCTCTTTTTCCACTGATATTAAATGAAACTCAGATGCAAGTGAAAAGCACATCAAAATGCAAATCAACACTGCCCTTTGCTAAAATCACTCACTGGTATATTCCATATTAGCATATCCACCAAAATTTAATTGTAAACAGAGTAATTATGGGACTAAAGTTATTAAATACACAAAGCAAGCTTGGAACTATACATATTCAAATAGAATTTCAGTGGCAGATCAACTTTTACATCTGAAACAATACCCTAATTAATAGTCAGCTCTTATAATAAAATGGTCCTCTGTTTTCCAGATAACATTCCAAAAAAAGTTCTGCTATGAATATTAAAATAAAGTTTTGTGAAGAGATTCTTAAAATTTCAATAGCTATATTTATCACAATATGGTACTGTATTTAGACAACTGGCATTTTTCAAGTCCTGGATTCAAATTTGGAAATTTTTTTTTTAATCTTTTGCTGAGCAGAGAAAAGAGCTTGAATGAATCAAACAATGCCACCCACTCACATTAATAAGCTCTCTGAATTCATCATGCCTAAACTGGGAAATCACAGTGCTGTCTGTATAAAGCTTGTCACACACCTGATGACTAGTGATAAATTTTCTCTAAAATAGGTATGCATGTCAGTTCCTCTGGGTGGGTCATATATTTTTATGAAACTTTCTTTAAAGTCATAAGCTTTGCTAATGTTTTTAAACTGAACAGAGACACACTGGTTCAAGGGTAATTTTGAACAAGCTCGTACTCACCATGCCATTAACATGGTACCAACGTATTCCTAGCTCCAGTTTTTGCAGTAGAAAGCTTTCTCTCACCCTCCCCGTCTACATTTGCTGACATCATTTCCATACGCAGAGATCTAGCTCTTCTTCAGTCAGACGTGACCTCTGACGTTTCAGTACTGGTCTTGCCTCTTATTACATTTGATAAATGTTCCCTGTAAGTTTATAAGCTCCCTAGGTACCAGAACTGTCTTACAATACACTGCATTTGGTAGGAATTCAATGAATGTGTAAAACTGTACAGCAAAGAGATTAAGCTTTTTTTCCCCTCAAGTATCTGATATCTAACTTTGTGCTTAATATATATCCAAATGCAGTGAAGATGCCACTCCTTTGAAAAGCCCAGGAACTGAAATCTCTTCCCACTGCCTACCAATGACCACATCCAACCCAATTTATTCTCCTCAAAACTATAACTTCCCTTCCTAACTCACAATTCTCAATAGATGACCTCATCTCCCAGTTTAGAGAAAACAGCCAGAAACAAATGGGAACTCCTGTATCTTTCCAAGACTCAAACCTACAAACCACCTGCACCCCCTTCAGGCCCAGCTTCACATCCATCCTATCTTCCTCCTCTTAGCACAACTTAGGGAAGCTCTCCTTCTCTATCAAACGTCAGGCCCTTCTTTGCCAGTATTTCATCCCCTCAGCATCCTCAGGACTTAAACTATTAATTAACGCTTCTTTCAAATATTCTCCCTCAACTAGATTCTGCCCAACAGCTTTTAAATATACTTGAGGCTCTTCCATTGAAAAAAGAAAAAAAGAAAGAAAAAAGCTTTTTAATTCCCCTGCACTATGATTCCAACTGCCTTCTCCCCATCAGTACTAAGTGTCTTAAACGTGTGTGTACTTACTAACCCTTCCTTTCTCCTCATCTCCCCACAGCGCACTCACCTGGACTCCACCTTCACACGCCCACTCCAGCCCAGATGGGTCATCTCATTGGTTCAGCTCGCTGCCCAGGGGCCTGCGACACCGCAGCGCACTCTTCCCTTCCTGGAGCATCTCATCCTCTTGCTTTCACCATACAACACTCTCCTGGTGTTCACCCCGCTGCTCTAGGCCACTCACAGCATAGGTAATCCAGGGGACACAACAGTGAGAACTAGCTCTTTCTTCCAAGGAGTTTGTTCCACTTTTTGATATACAGTTCTCCAAGATTGTTTCATGCTGAAAAAGCAGACCAACTACATTTCCACAGCTTACACCAAAATATAAATTTTGTAAGAGTAGATTATATAAGAAAATATAACCGATGGATGTGATTACTCCTTTAGGCTAACAGATCTCAAAAGAGTTCACAGTCTCAAAGAGATACCTGCACACCCATGTTCACGGCAGCCCTAGTCACGGTAACCGAAAGGCGGAAGCAACCTAACTATCCAGTCGCGGATGGGTGAGTAAACAAAACGCGGGTATACGTACAACAAATATTATGCAGCCTTAAAAAGGAAGAAAATTCTGACACACGTTACAACAGGGATGCACAAATACAAGTCGTATTATTTCAACGGCTGTTCTTATAGATGCTAATTACATAAACCTACTAGTTACCACAGCAGTAAATAAAGGTTAACTGTGAATTACGTGCACTTATGAAGAAGAGTAACGGTTTGTTCATTCACTCAACAAACATTTATTGATAATCTGCCAGGTGCCAAGCACTGTTGTAGGCACTTGCTATCCTTCAAGGAACAAAATAAAGGTCCTACCTTTTGATATTTATATTCTAGCAGAAAGAGCTAGGTGATAAAAACAAACATCACGGGCAAATATCTAATATTTTAGAGAATATAGATGCTATGTTTAAAAAAATAAGGAAGCAGAGCAGGTCGGGGGGCTAGAGGACAGGGAGGGCACGGTGGCCAGGAGCAGCACACAGTATTAATAAGAGGGGTCACGATCGGTCCCCTTCAGAAGGTAAGATCTGAGCAAAGACTGGAAGGAGGTGAGGAAGTCAGCCATGTGAGTACCTGCAGCAGATACTCCAGGCAGAGCAGTGGGTGGTACAAAGATCTTGCGTCAGGAGAAGGCCAGGCAACCACGGAAGAGTGACGCCAGCGTGGCTGGTGTGCAGTGAGCAAGGGGGACGCAGGCAGAGAAGACACAGAGGGAGCGCGGCAGCAGCAGCTCAAGGGAGCCCCAGGGGCCGTGGCAGGGACTCTGGCTTCAGACAAAGGGTAAACACCACCTGGGACGTGTGTTATACTTGCATTTTAATTCACAACCCTTCAAGCAAAATAAAAATCCTACTCTGAAAGCTCGAGTCAAGAATTCTCCCATTGACCAATTTCTCACTAAAGTTTTTATATTTTTTGTATTTCTGGCTAACTTGTATTATTACACCCTCAAAATCCATTCCATGTATAGCCTGAACTTGATATAAATGCAAAATTTTAAGGGCCTTTGTCATTAAAGTTACCTCAAGGTAGGAATGGTTTTATAATGGATCAAATTCCACTTCTAAGAAGCAGCGGACAGGACTAGGCTCTACTCTCCCTTTAACTTAAATGTGAGTTACTGGGTAGTGTTACTAGAGTAAATGGTGTGCAACTTTTGGACAGGAAATATAAAAGCTTTTACCATGCTACACCTCCTTTTAAATTTAAAATAAAAACAACACCGAATCCCATGGAATCTTTTATTATTACAATGCATAGTGTCTGCTTCATTAATTCATTTGCTCAACAAGTATTTATGGAGCATATACTCTGTGCCAGAAACTGTTCTAGAAGATGGGAATAAAGCAGTGAATAAACCAGACAAAAATACCTGCTCTCACTGAGGTTATATTTTGTTTAGGAGAGACAGATCATTTTTTCTCAAAATTAAAACATGTGCTATGTCCAATGGAAACAAGTGCTAAGGGAAAAAATCATAAAGTAGGGACAAGGTGTGGGCGGTGGGACTAATGATGAAATTGAAAAGATGATCTGGTAAAGCCTACAAAAAAGTGACATTTAAGAAAAGACCTGAAAATCACGTGAGGGAAGCTAACCATGCAGGCATCCAGAGGAAGAGCCTCCCACATCAAGGGAGCAGCAAGTGCAAAGGCCAAAGGCAAGAGCACGCCAGCCTGTTCTGGCAGCAGCAAGGAGGCTGGTGCAGCTGGCACAGAGTTAGCACGGGGAAGAGCACTGGCTGATGTCCAAGACGTAAAAGGGCAAGGTGTGGCCATCACGCCCAACATGCAGGCCACTCCAAGTACCCTGACCTTACATCCCAGTGAGGTGGGGAATCACAGGAAGGTTTCGAGCAGAGAAGCGGCATGCTCTGACTCAGGTTTTCAAAGGATCACTCCGGCTGATGCATCAAATAGACTGGGGGGCAAGGCAGAAACAGCTACCTGTTATTACAAAGGTGTGGCTATTGGAATAACCAATGACAACACTAATCCTCACTGAATAGTAAGAATGTCAGTTTTTTAAAAACTGATTTTAAGCCACTAAAGAGAGGGGTACAGAAAAACCCTAGGAGGTTTTAAAAATGTTTTTTAACTTAACACAAGCTACCCACCCCTAAAAAAGAAGTCTTCAGTGCCAAGTAGAAACAATCGGTATTAGTGACAGATGGTCTAGGAAACATGCTAATCATCTCTTACTTGAGATTTTCTGAGCTCTATCTTTATGGCAGTTTAGTTCATCAGGAAATTAAACATTTGAACTCATTTATTCCAAAGGCATTTATAAAACACCTCCAGAATATGTGCTGGAAAATGTGCTAGGGGCTGGAAATACAAACACAAATAAAATGCAATGTTTGGCTTCAAGAAGTTGCACTTAGCTTCATGCAGAAACGCCATCACACAATTACGATTTAATATTATACCATCAGCTTCAAACAAGGATCAATAAAGAGCCCTCCAGGTAAACAATGTTTCTGAATCCTTTGATAAAACTAATATTTATTAAAGACAGTGAGCAGTTGTTGACATCTACAATATCAAACGCTATCAGTTTCATGGTGGGAAAAAAGTGCCTCTCCCAGTGATGCAAGTGTTCAAGGTTTTAAGAGCTATGAAACTCCTGCTTCCTCTTTTAGAGAGTGCCAGGAATTTCAGAGCAAAAGTATACACTCAATTACATAGTGACCCACTGTGTGAGTCAGTAATTCTCAATGCTGGCTCCACATCATAATCACCAATGGAACTTTGAAACGATAAAGGCCCTCCTTCACAAGAGTCCCAGCATCTGTGTATCTTAACGCTGCACAGGGGGTTGTAATGCACGGACTGGAACATGGTCTAGACAGAGTCACCCCTCAGTATCCCTGGGAACTGGGTCCTGGACCCTCCAGACACCAAAATCTGCAGATGCTCAAGTCCTTTACATAAAATGGCACAACATTTGCACATAATCTATGCACATCCTCCCATACACTTTAAATCATATCTAGATTACTTAGAATACATTACACAACGTAAATGCTACATAAATAGCTGTCCATGTGGCAAATTCAAATTTTGCTTTTTGGAACTTTCTAGAAAAAAATTTTTCAAATATTTCTGATCCACAGTTAGCCGAATTTGCAGTCGACTGAATTTGTGGATGCAGAACCCGTGGATATGGAGGCCAACCGTATTCTGGTACATTTCCTTTCTTCATTAAATCATTCATTTTCAATGTAAGGGCCCTATTACATACAACTCTGTTTTACTAGAGGATTTTAATAAAAGCTCCCACCAGTTCATTTTAGAAGTTGGGTAAAAAAATTAGTCAATGAATGATTCAGGAGGAGCCCCTCAAAGTTGCTCCTTTCCCATCCCATCATATCCCAGGCCAAAACCACTCATTTGTATTTCAAACTTGTTTGAGATTAAGAAATAACTACATATTTTGGTGTAAATGACTTCCTGTCAATGTACTGTTAAGTCAAAGAATAAAATCAAACAGGAGATAATCGGTCAACAAGGAACTTCACCACCTCTTTTGCTAAATTACATTAAGAACAACTTGAAAGCAGTATCTCTAAAGACAGTTCTCTTAAAAACAAGCCAGCTAACCAGAAGTTTATTAATGCATTTGATTGGTGCTAAGAAATCCTCTGAAAAATAAAATACAGAATCTTGAGCTTAGATAGACACTTCTCAACAATACAGAGTCTTCTTCATATATTTACATCATTTTGTCCCTACAAATTCTACAGTTGAGACAGAACTGTAAGGATGACCACAGGAGTAAAAGCAGAGTTACTGCCCGTACCATTTAACACACACAACTGAGACACAGAAAGGTTAACTCTAAGTTCCTTTTAGGGACACCCACTCAGTCCCCTGGTTTCACTCACAGGAACACACGTACCAATAAAAGTATGAAAAAACAGTCACGGCTATATAGCACCTTTAGTAACATTAACAAAATAGGACTCAAATACGACACAACAAACCATGAGAATTTAGATGTGAACCTCCAGAGATAATGATCCCATAAATTCACAGGTTTATTCCTGAAAAACATTAAGCTAAACTCCAACTGTGATACAATCTTTAGAAGCAATTGTCATACCAGTCATGTTTTCACACCTAAGCTGGAAAGAACTAGGTGAAGACATGCTTCTAACTTTGAAAACTTAAGTGGATATCTTCAGAGAAGAAAAATGTCTCCCTAGTCAGATTTTCTAACTTGTATTAGAAAAGTGATTAATGTTAAATTCCAAAATGTTTTGGTATAGTAAGTAAAATGTTTAAAATACAGTATCAGATGTACTTCTCCAACTTTTATTTCCTTTAAATGATTTCCAAAAGTTCTAAAAGAGGAACACTGACTGTAGAATTAATTTTTAACTGAGAACACGCAGTGTGGTACAATTTCAAACACAAGACCAAGATACCGCATTGCCACCACTTCCCCAGAAAAGGAACGATTCCGTGAAGTCTCTGCTGTGTATTCCTTTCTGACTTCTGATGTAGTGGTGAAATGACCCAGTAATATTCCTCCATCAATGTCTTCGAGTAGAAACTAGAAACTTCCTGCTCTGGCCAGACAAAAGCATCAAATCTGAGAGAGGAGCAAGCCTGAAGATGCCGACTTCAAAGAGAGGTGACATCGGGCTCCTCGACCCATGAGCCCTAGGAAAACGGCTAAAAGGAATGCTTTTTCATGTAAAGCCAACACTGACACTTCTCTAACATTAGACATTTTGAATTATATTGCTAATATTTTCATATAACATTTAGTACATTATGATAGTCTTGTAAATGTCAGCTTTCCCATTTATTCTATTTGGGGGGAAAAATTAACTACCAAATTTTGTTTATGGTTATGGTTAATTGTCTGGGTGTTCACTATTAAATCTCCACAGGATTGCTACCAAACATCCTTCCTTATATATTCTTGCAGCAGGGCTCAAAAGATTATTTCTAAATATTCTGAAAGAAATTAGGATGACCAAATAGTCAGACTATATTGGAAGAGTACAACCATCATTAAAAACCATGAAAAAAAACTCATGAAACCATAAAAAAAACCTTTTCAGAATCTGAGAGATAAAAAGGGTTTTCTAGCCAGCACACAAAATAAAACACACAAGGCATAAAGAAAATTGATACATTTGACAAAAATAAAAATAAAAATTCTCCACAGGTTAAAAAACACCATAAACAAATTCAAAAGACAAATGAAAAGTACCTACAGAACATACGACAAAAGGCTAATTTTCTCACGGCATATTAAAGAACCTTGAAATTACAAGAAAAAAGACAAAAAGCCCAGAATAATAATAGAAAACTGACATGGGAAGGAATTCATAGAAAAATAAATACAAATGACCTAAAAAGGAAAAAAGAACTTACTGGGAGAATTTTCAAATAAATACAAAGTAGAGAAGTGATCTAATGAACTCCCACACACACATCACCCAGTTTTAACAATGTCCACACACTGCCAATTGCTACCCAACTCACTAGCCCCTCCCAAGATTATTTTAAAGCGTACCTCAAACACCACATCATTCCATATGTAAATACTCCTAACAGGGACTTTTTAAAAATACAGCCCCCACATATATCATTGTCATATCTAATGAAATTAACAATTCCTTAATATTACCTAAGTGTTTAAATCTCCTGTCTCAAAAAAAAAATTGTCTTATAGTTGATTTTTCAGTCACTAAAACTGGTTGATGATGGGTCTTTGAATCTCTTTAATGGACAAGTGTCACCTCTCTCTTTTATTACTTTCCTTTCCCCCTTGTCATTTGTCCTGCAAAATTTCCCACATTTTGAGTTTTGCTAATTATCCTAAAATTGTCACTTAACCTGTTTCTCTGTATTTTTTGTTACTGTGGTTGCTCAAATGTCCTGTATCTTTCCACCTTTCAGCAAACACACCTGCAGTTAAAGAAGCTGGGAGAACACATGCCGTGGTAACAGTGGGGCATCTCAGTAAGAGAGCACTGTGAAGAATCTATGATCGGATTTGGGCTTCGGTTGTATATTGGGGTAGGGTCTAGGGATGCAGTTGGAAAGTGGGCTAATTCTATGTTGGGTACTTCAATAAAACCTAAGGGAAGGAGGCTAGAACCAGGACACAGCAGTGAAGAAGCAGCGGTCACCCATTCTGGCCAGGAAGTCTGTGGGTGGCAGTGCCCTGGTTCTGTCTGTGCTCTGTCTCTTTCTCTCATGCTCTCAGAGGGCTCTGAGGTACTTCTACGTCTAAATGGAGAGCAGAGTGGCCTCGCTGTGATGCCAGGCCAGCTTCTGAGTGCCAGGGCTGCTGTTCACTCGTTTCTTTTGACACTGAAGCCCTTCGGGTTGACCACCGTGTCCCTCTGACACGGCGCCAGTAGTGCTGGATATTTTCCTTGCTTTCTAGTACAAGATGTTCCAGGTCCCTCATGTATATTTTCCTGTCCTAAATCTAAAATCAATCACTTCTACAAAGGGTCTCTCTCCTTTTAATGGAAAATGGTATTTAGAGACCAAAATCTGGGCCTTAGATATTCATTGCTCCCAGGCTGTCACTATTTCTAGGTCTTTGAGTGGACACAGCTAGATTTTTTTTTAAGAGAAAAATATCGTAAGTTTATACTGATATTCTTGTTCAAATTTAGGATTATAGAGTTTTTGCTTAACTTCTCTGACTTCATACTTGTTTCTCTTTTGTTAAAAAATCTTGGTTCTTAACAACATGAACCTAAACATTTCAGTGATAAGTCTTTTTCTTCTTTGAATTTTTTATAATTTTGTAAAATATTTACGTTTCCAAACACACAAGACTTCAGAAGTCTAGCTTCCATTCCTTCCCGTTCTTCTTGTCTTTCCCTTCTCATAACTGCTTTTATTAGTTTTTAGTTTATCCTTCCTTTTTCCTTTTTAAATACTAAAATATATTAACTGGAACCCCTACTTCTTAGATAATCGGTGGATTATACACCTTGTTCTTCACCATTATTTCTTTCACTAATACTATACCCTGGAGATCAAACAGGCTCAGCTTCATTTATTAATAAAATGCAAAATAAAATTACAGTGAGAATTTACAATTAAAAATCACATTTTTCAGCTATCAGATTGGCCAAGTTCAGAGTCAGAAAATGCACTGGGATGGTAAGAGTATGGGGAAAAAGACATCAATTTACCATTATCTATCAAAAACTTAACTGGCTCAGCAAGTTCACTTCCAGCAATTGATCCCATAGGTACATTCACATCCTGTCAAATGTACATGGATACTCACTGCAGAACTGTATATAATAACAAAAGACTAGAAATATCCTTAATTTATATCAAGAGAAAGTATTAAATGAATGATGACATAGTCACAGAATGGACTATTATGCTATTTTAAAAATGAGGTAGATCTATATACACTGATATGGTCTCCAAGACATAGTTAAGTGAAAAATGCATGGGAAGAACCATGTATAAAACATTTCTACTTACATGAAATGAAAAGACCTGTTACACACATGCTACGTGTGCCTGAACATATGTGATCAGCACCGCGGGAGCTGTGTAACAATGTACCCACCATGCGTGTATATACAGCATATTACTGGCAGGCTACATAATCAGTTGGTAGCAGAAAATGCCTTTGGGGTGGAAGTTTTCTTTTCATTCTTTATGCTTTTATATTGTTTAAATTTATTATTATGTGCATATACTAATTTTTCAGTTAAAACATTTTAAAGAATTCTTCATAAACAATAAAAGAGTTTTATTAAGTAAAATACTTTTTCCAGTGTTGTTAATCTGGAATTTGCTAGGGCTTCCTTTACACCAGGATGGGCTTAAGTGAGCCCTACCAACTGCCTCAAGTGAAAAACACAGCAGCCAACCATGTAGAAAACCCACTCCCAATACTTTCACTTGCAGACTCCACTATACTTTGATGTTTGATGTAAATACTAGGTCAGTCTTTAAAGAGCAATTCAGCCTCTAGTCTTTAGAGAGCAGTACAAGTCTCTGAAAGATTATTAACTGAAAGTGAATACTGACATCCAGTTGTTACATTAATATGATCAATTATTTTTGCCCAATTAATCCTAAATGAGTAAAAATATGAATAAATGATAAAAATAAATAAATCTATACCAGAAAAATCAATTACTATTATTTATAACTTACTGCTCTTACATATGAAATGAACTAATATGTAACAAGAACTGCTATCATCAACTATTAAGAGCCCATGTGGCGGGCTGTACGCTGGGTAATCTAAACGCATTCTCTCTAATTCTTACAATAACAACCAAAAAAATAGGTATTATTATATCGACTACACATACAAGGAAACTGAGGGTAAGAGGGGTCAAATAATTTGTCCATGCCCTTACAATCATGGACAGGTAAATTAACAGGGCCAAGATTCAAAAAATATGAACGGAAAGGGTAATTTCTGCAAAAACGTCTTTTTTCCCTAATTAGCAGAAGCATTGAGAGAGAGGGCACACTGCAGAAATTTGCAAAACAAAAAGTCTTAAGGTAAAATATTTGCTTTAATGACTAATAACATAAATATCATAAAAATAGTATAGAAGAGAAAACAGAAACATATTCACGTTACTATAAATACACAGCCTAACTCTGTTAAAAAGGATGACTTCCAAAGATCAAAATGATAAAACAAAATAAATCACTGATTTAAAGCTGTTCACAAGAATGTTTTTAGCTTATGTTTTATTAATATAAAATACTGACACAAATCCAGTCGAAAAAAACTTGATTTGATAAACTCCTGCAGAATATATGAAAAAGTGGTTAAGACAATAATGCATAAAAATAGTACCATGATGAGACTACCTTCTAGATTCCAGTGCAAAAACCCTGAAGATTCTAAAGTCAGTTTCTTCTGCAACTTTAGCATCTGGATGACGGCATTTTTGTTACCACTCCTTACTAAGTGGTCCTGACTAAAATCAACTACTCAAAAATCTAATTTTATCTACATGCAAAAGAAAGAAAAGTGAAAATCTCAGCATTGAGTAGTGTTGAGAGTACCAGACCATGTATTTTGCTAGTGCAAGTTGTCAATGCAAAATGGCTTGAGAAACCTCTCAACCCTCCTGCTCACTACAGAGAGAATGAATGTCCCTGAACAAAATGCAAAATGGAAGAAAAATAAAGGAAGGAAGACCAGGGAAAAAATGTTTCTAGTTAAATACAAATCAGATTGAACATTAAAAGTTTAATGAACTCAATAATAAAGACAACACAATTTAAAAATTTGAATAGACCTTTCTCCAAAACAAACAACTGGCCAATAAGCACACAAAAAGATGCTCAACTTCATTAGTCATTAAGAGAAATGAAAATCAAAATCACAATGAGATACCACTTCACACATGCTAGGAAGGGTATTTCAAAAAAGACAGAAAATAACAAGTCCTGGTGAGGATTTGGAAGGTTCTGAACCCTCATGCACTGCTAGTGAAAAGGTAAAACGGTGCAGTCACTTTGGAAAACAGTTTGGCAGTTCCTGAAAAAGATTAAACAGAGTTACCATATGACCCAGCAATTCTAAAGGTACGTATACGCTCAAGAGAAAGGAAAACACAGTCCAGGCAAAAACTTGTGCATAAATGTTCACAGTAGCATTATTCATAATAGTCAAAAAGTGGAAACAACTCTAACATCCTTCGGCTGATGAATGGATACATGAAACGTGATGTACTCACACATTGGTACTACTCAGCAATAAAAAGAAAGAAAGCACTGATTCACGCTACAACATAGACAAACGTTAGAAACATGCGAAGTGAAAGAAGCTATTCACAAAAAGACCACATATTATATGACTCTCTTTATGTAAACTTTCCAGAATAGGTAAATTTATAGACTAAAGCAGATTACTAGTTTCTTAGGGCTGTGGGGGGTACAGGAGAGAATGGAAAGTGACTGCTAATTGGTAGCGGAGTTCTCTAAGGGTTGACGAAAATATTCTAAAATTAGATCATGGTGACGGTTGCTTGCAGTCCTCTGATTATACTAAACACCACTGAACAATACCTTTTAAATGAGTGAACTGTATGATAAATGAACTGTATCTTAATAAAGCTGATTTTTAAAAAAAGGTTAATGAGAGGAAAAAGGTGACACCAAGAATGCCAAAGGAAGTAACAGTAGCTACACTGGAGTTATGACTTTCTGTGTCAACGAAACTATACTTTCTGAAAGAAGGGGAGAGATCACCCCAACGCAGACTACTAAGAACACAAAGGAACCAGCAAATGGTAGATTTCGTTGCGTCATCAGTGTGGTTCCGGACTACAAGCAGAATGTAGCTATTTGGAAGATATGCCACTTTCCAGGAGCACACATGTAACATGGGAGAGAGAGCCTGCCCAGACTAGAACTCACTTGATCATGAATGACCTCTGCTGATTCCTGAAACTCTACATTGTATCTATGATTCTTAGAAGTTCAAGTAGGAAACTGAAGGAAGGGACAAGTAAAGTGAACAGTATATGTATATGTAAATGACATCTACAAATGGAACTGGTGTCCTGAACTGTGGCTTACTAAAACAGAATGATGAGCTCCTGGCAAGTGACAAAGGACAAGTTCAGGAGAACATGTGGGTGCAAGGATTTGCCAACGTGATCAAGAAAGCTGTCTTTCACCAGTAGCTTAGATGAAAATCTAGCATACTCATCATATCTGGTGACAACATAAAGCTGGGAGGTATTAAGAACACATCAGATAACAGAAACCAGATCCAAGAAGCTTCTAATAAGCCTAAAGAAAACTGTAAACTAAGTAGAATGATCTAACAAACTAGAGTCAAAATGAAAATCAGAAAGCATTTCATTTAAATCCTTATTTCACAGGTGAAGCTGAGGCCAGAGGGGTTTAATATCATGCCCAAGTGATTAAAAGTGGTACATTAAAGATGGATTAAGGCTGAGAATACAGGAACCCTAACTCCCACACTCGTGTCCACCTGACCCAGTGCTACCTATTACTTGTATAGATAAGCATATGGGGGGAAAAAGAACCTCGATCCTTACCTCAGAACACAAAAATCAACTCCTCGAAACTGAGGCCTAAATGTGACAAGTAAAATAATAAAACTTCTAGACAATAACATAAGAAAATACATCCATTACCACAGGGTAGCAAAAACTTCTTAAATAAAACACAAAAAACACTAGCCATAAAAGAAAAGACTGGTAAACTGGAAATGATTAAAATTTAGAATTTCAGCTCACCAAAAAAAACACATTACAAGAGTGAAATTGCAAGCCATAGGATGGAAAGAAATTTTTACAGTTCATACAGTCAACAAAGGATTCATATCCAGAAAATACAACAATTCCAACATTTCTATAGGAAAAAAAGACAAACAACCCAATTTGTTTAAAATGGGCAAAAGACTTGAACAGGCACTTCACAACACAGGACATCTAAAATGTTTAAAGCACATGAAAATGTGCTCGAATCACTAGTTATTAGGGAAATGTCAATTACCACACTGCAATCTTCAACACAACCACAGAATGGTTAAAAATATTTTTAATTTTTCTAACTTTTTCTAAATAAAAGTTTTTATTTTTTAGCACCTTTATTGTGGTATGATACCTGTAAACTACACATATTCCAGATGTACAATTTGATGAATTTTGATAGCTGTATACACTAATGAAACCACCACCACAATCAAGATAGCTAACAGTTCCATCACTCCCCAAGAGGGGCAAATTCTAAATTCCCGGTTTATCTCTTCCCATCCCCTTCCCCCAGGCAACCATTAATTTGTTCTCTATGTCTGTGAGTCTATTTCTGTTTTGTAGGTTCACTTGTGTCCTTCAAGATTCCACATACAAGCAATATCATATGACATTTTTCTTTCTCTTTCTGGTTTACTTCACTTAAAATGACAATCTCCAGATCCATCCATGTTGCTGCAAATGGCATTATTTCAGTCTTTTTTATAGCTGAGTAGTATTCCATTATATATATGGAATACATATATAGACACACACACATACATATACACCACATCTTCTTTATCTAGTCCTCTGTCGATTGACATTGGGTTGTTTCCATGTCTTTGCTATTATAAACATGTCTTTTCAAATCATATTTTTCTCTAGATATATGCCCAGGAGTGGGATTGCTGGATCATATGGCAAGTTTATTTTTAGTTTTTTAAGGAATTTCCATCCTGTCCTCCCCAGCGGCTGCACCAATTGATATTCCCACCAACAGTGTAGGAGGATTCCCTTTTCTCCACAGTCTCTCCAGCATTTATCATTTGTGGACTTTTTAATGATGGCCATTCTGACTGGTGTGACATGGTATCTCATTATAGTTTTGATTTACATTTCTCTAACAATTAGTGATGTTGAGCATCTTTTCATGTGCTGGTTGGCCATCTGGATGTCTTCTTTGGAGAGATGTCTATTTAGGTCTTCTGCCCATCTTTTGATTAGGTTGTTTTTTTTTTTGATATTAAGCTATATGAGCTGTTTGTATATTTTGGAAATTAGTCCCTTGTCAGTTACATCATTTGCAAATATTTTCTCCCATTCTGTAGGTTGTCTTTCATTTTGTTGACAGTATCCTTAGCTGTGCAAAGTTTTTAAGTTTAATTTGATCCTATCTGTTTATTTTTGCTTTTATTACTGCTGTGATTTACGTCAAAGAGCATTCTGCCTATGTTTTCCTCGAAGAGTTTTATAGTATCTTCTCTTACACTTAGGTCTTTAGTCCACTTTGAGTTTATTTTGGTATATGATAGTAGAAAGTGTTCTAACCTCAGTCTTTTTACAAGTAGCTGTCCAGTTTCCCAGCACCAAGTGCTGAAGAGACAAGTAAACCTTAGCACCAAGTGGAGGGGAGGCTGCAGAGCAACAGGAACTCTCACACTTTGCTGGTAGGAATATGAACTGGCACAACCCCTCTGGAATACTGCTTGGCAGTATGTATTAAAGCTGAAAATACATACGTACCACAAGGAGCAATTCTACTCTTTGATATACACTCAACTAAAATGAATATATATGTGAATTAAGAAATAGGAACAAGAATGATTTAAGCAGCATTATTCATAATTTATGTTCCAAAGGAGAAACTACTCAAATTATCTACCCACGATAGAAGGGATAAATTGTGGTATATAATTTGTGGTGGTTTTTTAAAATGGTCATGAATTTTTTTTGACACATCTCCCATAAAGATGTGAGGTCTAAGTTCCTACTCCTCTAGTCTAGGCACACCTGTGACTATTTCAACCAATAGGATGCAGTGGAAGTGATGCTATATGACTTCTGAGGATTAAGTCACTCTCAGGAAGCTTCCTCTGGGAATCCAGACAACATGCTATGAAGAGTCAAGGCCTAGTGGAGAATCTGCAACCAGGGTACAGCCACCTTCATAGCAACCACTATGCTGGTGATAAAGTGATAAGACTTAGTCCCAGAACAGAAGAGGAAGCATATGCACTGAAGAAAATAAAACACCAACCTAAGCCCCCTACACACATGCCGACATCCAATTTAAGCTTGATGTCTCACTACAAGGGCCCAGAATGAGGACGCAGGAGCTCCCATCTCCAGACTGTTGCGGTTTTATCCACTACCAGAGAGGCTATGCTCACTAGGCATTTCCTAAACCTCCTCTCCCCCTCAAAGGAGTCTCTGTTTCTGGACACTGACATTAACCTTCCTCTGGTCATATATGATCCTCAACCCCATTATAGCCTTTTCAGCAGCAACAGCAGAACACTATCTAAACAGTCCACTTGGGACTCAAAGGTTGCAAAGAAGCAAAGCAAGTTTCAAGTAGATGTTTCTGCCTACAATGAAATTGTGTTTTAGATATACCACTGGAAAAATAAAACAGCTACTTTCAACAAAAAAAAAAAGTAGGTGCTCTGGTTAACAATCCCAGATTATCCTGGTCTTCAAGACATCCCAGCCAAGGTACCATACATGTGAGGGAACCCCCTAAACGATTCTAGACACCAACCATCATAGAGCAGGGCAAGCTATCCTCACCAGATCCCTAACTGACAGAATCCATGGGCGTAATAAAATGGTTGTTGTTTTACCCCCTAAGTTTGGAGTGGTGTGTCATGTACTAATCAACAGTCAAAACTAATGTGTTATGCAATAATAGACAACCAGAACTACAGAACTACTAAAAAAAACACACAATGTACTACATGCAACAACATGGATGAATCTCAGACACAATGTTGAATAGAAGAAGCTTGGTTAAAAGGAGTATACAGAGTATAATTCCATTTACATGAGTTCAAAACCAGGTAAAACGAGGCTATAGTTACAGAAGTCAGAACAGTGGTTACTTTGAATGGGAATAATTACTAGAAAAGGGCTCAGTGGAGGCTTCTGGAGTGCAAGAACAGTGAACGCCTTGATCTTGGTGGTGGTTATTATAGTGTGTTCACTTTGTTAAGAAAAACAAAATCACTGAGCTAGCTACTGAAGATCTGTGCACTCTTCCCAGTATGTATTTTTTTTTTCAATCAGTAGAAGTAGATAACCTAACAGATGTATAGGTCTGAAGGAGAAATAATGAACGACTAAGTTTTCAGGCATAATTGACTAGGTCGTGTCATTAACTGAACAGTTAAACCATCAGGCAAATAAAAACAGGGGCAGAAAGCAGAGACTATGCCTTTTTCATTTTGTTTTCAAGTATCGACCTGAATACAAAATATTCAAATACTGACTCAGTACTTAACATAATCACTCCAGCTTCCAGATACTCCACATCCTGGAATCCAAAGATATTTCCATCTTACCATGTCTACCCCTTCCTGGTCATCTTTGTTGCCTCCTTTCTGCCCAGCTACTTCTGTATATTGGGATTCCCCAGGCTTCCATCCCCAGCTCCCTTTTCATATATGTGCACATAGGCATGCATGCACATGCTTGCACACACACACACCCTTTTCTCCTGTATTTTCTAGTTTTTTGGTATTTTTAATCTCACTTGACAGAATCATCACCTACTTGTTCTTTTAAGTAGAAACTTCAGAATTGACCAAGAATGAGGACTACTGTTAGCTAAATTCAATAAAAGGAATTTAACAGGATAAAAATAAGTTCTCATGACTGGACCCCAAAAAAACAGGATGAAGAAGATATGGCTTAAATAGTTCTAGGGTTTTTATTCAACTCTAGGTTCAACGTATGACTTAGGAAAAAAGTGTTGTATCTAAAACAAGAGACGTAATTCTATTTTTTTTTTATTACTCAAGCCCTGCCTGGAGTACTGCATTCAATTTTAAGCACTACAGTTTAAAAATGGAATTAAATCAAAGGAAAGTCACCAATGTGATGAACTGACAGGAAAGCATGCCTTGTAAGAAACAAATAATGAATTTGATGGAGATGTTTCAACACGAAAAGACTGAAGACTTGAGGACCATCTTTGAGTACTTGAAAGAATGTTATGTGAAACAGGAATTCAGCTTGTTCAACAAGTCTCCAAAAGACAGAGCTGGGTAGGAGAAATAAGAAAGTAGACTTCCACTCAATATAAGAAAGAACTTACTAACAGTCAAAACTTTGTTAAAAACAGGACTGTCTGTCTCTAGAGCAGTAGTTCTGAAACAGGGACAATTTTGTCCCCCCGGCCAGGGATGCTACTGAACACTCAACGATCCAGAGAACAAACCCCTGCAACAAAGAACAACCTGTCTAAAATGTCAACAGTCCCATGGTTGAAAAACCCTCTTCTAGAGGTAGTGAGCTCCCTGTCGTTGGAGGTATTCCATTATAGACCAGAGAATGATGATATCCAATACATGACTTTCAAGAATGGTAGGAAGTGAGTCAATTTTTTTTTTCTGTTTCAGATAACTCTCCAGAGAAAAATGTCCTCAGGTATGTTACAGTGAGGATGATAATGGTGATAATGATAAACATTTACTGAATGCTTACAGTGGACCAGACATTATACCAAGTGATTCACTCTTCATGTTTCAAAGGTAATTGTCACAACCACCTTATGAAATAGCTATTATTTTACCTTGAGTTGATGGTAAAATTAGGTTGTCCTGTCATACAGCAATCTCTGAACTCAGATCTACCTGACTCCAAGTACGTACATCACTATCTAAACCATAAATACCTCAAAGCTTCTGTACTCGAGAAAACAAATGAAACAGCGCATATTCTAGAAGTAGTGGGACAATGTCTGAGCAGGTTTTTACTCACTGCAAACCTAGCTGGCTGGGAGAAAAAGGACAGGATTATTTGAAGTAGTCCTATGATGAAGGAGAGAACAATTATCCTGATTGTCCCCAATTGCCTACTTCTGTAAGAGCCAAGAAGCTCTTATATACCCATGGAATCTCAGTCAGAAGCTGAGATTAATGATGACATCCCTTTATCCATAGGCGTGAAAGCTCAGGATGGACAGACGTTTGAACATCCCCGACTGGGAATCCTGCCCTTAACAAATACACTAGATGCAGATACATGGTTTCTTGGCTGCCTCTACGCACGCCCATCTGTCAGGATGGCAGTGTGCCTGCTCACATGTTGGTCAAACTGTCACTAGGGCATAGGTGCCAAGCAATGATAGTTTTAAATGGGCAGCTTGCACAGCACTGTAAGAGCTTGCTCTTCTGCAGAAAAAAAAAAAAAAAAAAACCCTTCGTGATAATACTGAAGGGTTGCAGTCACAAGTGAAATATTCTTGGTCAATCTCTACATTTCAGTGGAAAAAAGATCTAGACTTGTAGAAAAGAGTCAGACTAAAGAAATTAAATCAAATAGAAAAGGTACTGTGAAGACAAAGAAGTGGTGGCACTAAAGACTTTCACGCTGCCACTCTTTCATTAATACACATCATAGTAACCTATGCAGGAAAGTCCCTTGCTCAACAAGTCACCGTTGATGTTTGTAAAAATGGGGTATGCCTTTCCATGTTCTAAATTTAAAGGCAGAAATGCATGGATATTTAGTAGTTTGACATGAAGTAAGTTCTCTTTGTTGAGTGGTTATTTTTTAAATGACCTAAGTCTAATCTACAACCAAGATAATCTTTTAAATGCACAAAAAGAAAGCAGAAACCAAATAAGATTCCCAAAGATGAACAGAGGGGAAAAAAAACTGTAATTTGTTCGGGGAAAGAAATCAAGAACTGAAGTGGGTGTTAAGAAAACAGAAACTGAGTATTTTTTTTATCACAAATTAATAAATTAGGACTGGGGGGCTGTCACTTGTCACATTGCCTGACTATAAACAAAATGTCCCTAAACCGCATCTAGTTTCCTATTCTATCTAAGACCCTTTGGATCACTGGCATGAAGTATCTAATGTTCTTATCGCCTGGAAATTCTTCCCTCAGACTAAAAACTCATTGGCTACAATTTGATCCGTTTGTCCTCATTCAGTCCTCGGTGATTTTGAAGGACAACTGGTCATCATCATTCTCTGTACAGTTCTTCATATACAAGTATCAGCAGATACTGACTACATAATCCCTGAGTCTCTTCTTTGCCATGATAAATAAAAGTGATGCCATTAACTTTTCCTCATTGGACCAATGTGTCAACTCCTTGTTTTTATCATTTCAGTTGCTCACATCATGGACCCTTTTTAGGCCTGATAAGAAACGTCACCCACATCAACAATGAGCTAACAGAAACTATTCTTCTTCCCAGATGTACAAATTACTAAAAGTAGCATTAATATGAGGGAATCTGAAAATCCAGCAGAGTTCTCAGTATCCGTCACTGAGGACAGTGGCAAATCTACCATTATTTCTCTAGGAAACACTAAGGACTTAATGCTCTGAAGTGGCACCACTTTTTCTGGCTTTCTGGTAGATGTAACACAAAGTGCTAAGTCAAGTTAAGGGTCATGGCTATATCCTGGTCTTCCTACCAACCTATTACTGCCATACATGGCCATAAAACGTCTCTTGAAGACCATTTCTACCACCCGTTTTCTGCTCAAGAACCTACAATACCTCAAGTGGCCAATGAAACTAACCATAAATTAGCCAGCAGTTTTCTACACTCATGAGCCAACTATCCCCGCTTTACTTCTCTCCTCCCCCTCACTCCCATGACTCCCCCAAACAGCCAGTCCTTACTTACTTTCTCTAGGACCTAGCTTTGCTCATGCTATTCTCTAAAATGTAAAAATGTTTTCTCACTTCCTCTCAAATCTACACATATTTTTTCAAGACACAAGCCATGTCATACCTTCACCAATCTGTATTAATTTTCATAATTAATTATTCACTTCCTCCTATCTTCATTTTGAATATAATTTACAGTGTATGGTCAATTGATTTTTGATAAAGGTAAAAAAAATTCAATGGAGAAAGCATAGTCTTTTCAACAAATGGTTGTGGAACAGCTGGACATTCACAGACACACACACAAAAAAAACCAAAACATAAACAACATACCCTGCAAAAATTAACCCAAAATGGGTTCATAGATATAAATGTAAGACATAAAATTGTAAAACATTTAGAAGAAAACTTGGAACACCTTCCTGACCTAGGGGTTGGTAAAGAGTTCTTAGACATGCATGACACCAAAAACAGGATCCATACATCAATAAGTTGGACTTCATCAAAATTAAAAACTTCTGTGCTGCAGAAGACACTGGAAGAGAACAAAAAGACAAGCCACAAACTGAGAGAACGCATTTACAAATCACGTATCTGGCAAAGAACTTGCATTCAGAATATATAAAGGATACAGTCAACTCAACAAGGAGAAAACAAATAATCAATTAGAAAATGGACAAAAGATATGAAAAGACAAATCACCAAATAAGCTATGCATGTGTAGGGAGAAAAATGTTTCCCTTTAACTTCCCAGGTTCTTTTGACTGGTGTATTCATTATATTAAATAGGCATTAACAGGAGAAAAACAAATTTAATTACACTTCCGTAAAAATATGAGACCCAAGAGCAAGTCTGGCACTTGAGGCTTATATGCCACCCTGAGCTAAGGAATGGGACAGGAGCTGCCTTCAAAAGAGAGGAGGGTAATTCACGGGGCAGTAAGATCAGATGTCAGGTAATCAGAGGCCAAACAGGTCTTTCAGATAAAAGTTATCTCTGAAACAAGGTCTCTCTGAGCCAGGCCCCCTACCTAAATTCTTTTAGGCAGTTGAGGGGAGAGGTAAAAAGCTCTTCCTGAGTCTTTTGGGTCTCCACTGTCTTTGGCTTAAGGTAATCCACATGCCCTAGTGGCACATTTTGGAGAGGCTCGTTCTGAACCCCTTGAAATGGCTAATAAACACAGGTAAAGATGTTCATCATCATAAAGCCACCACGAGATACCACTACATACCTATCAAAATGGCTGACTTTAAAAAATGCCACCATCACCAAATGCTGGTAAAGATGTGGAGAAAATGAATCTCTCATACAGTGATGATAGGATTGTAAAACGGTATAGGTCTGGGAAAGTCTGTAGTTTCTTAGTAAGTTAAACACATACTTAACCCTACAACCCAACAGTTGCACTCTTGAGTATTTATCCTAAAAAAAATTAAAAACTTATATTCACACTAAAACCTGTACATGAGTGTTTACAGCAGCTTTACGTGCAACAGCCAAATGTTTTACTAGAAACAACCTACAGCCCCTCGTGAGTGAATAAAACATGTATAGAACGTGGCAGAGCCACACAGTGCACAAGCACAGCAGCGACCAAACAGGAAACTGACAGACAGTGCTAGTAATTCACGAACTCACTCAAATTTCAGCTTTTACATTCTGTGTGTGTGTGTGTACATGTGTATATGGTTCTGTGACAGCTCATCATGGATGAAGATACATCTTACCATCACAATAATCCAGATACAGTCCTGTTCTGTCACCACAGAGAAACACCATCACGCTACACCTTTAGCCACATCAACTCACCCGGCCCTCACCTCAGCCTAAACTAATCTGTTCTCCATTTCCATAATTTTATTTCGAGAATGCTATGTAAATGGAATCCTAATCACACAACCTTTTGAGATTGTTGTTTTTTTTTTCACTCAGTACTATGGCCTTAAGCCCCATTCAAATTGCTGTTTGTGCCAACAGTCTGTTCCTTTTTGTTATGACTGGAGTTCCACTACAGGGCTATGCCACATTTTATTTGACCATTTACCCACTGAAGGACGCATGGGGCTGTTTCTGGATTTTGGTTATTATCAACAAAGCCGCTATGAACACTCACATACAGGTCTTTGTGTGAATGTAAGTTTTTATTTTCCCAGGATAAACGCCCTGGAGTGCAATTGCTGGGTCATATGTTCATACGTGCAATTAACTTTTTAAGAAACTGCAAAACTAATTCCCAGAGTAGTTGTACCATTTTACATTCCTACCAGCAATATATGAGGTAATGTAAATTTGAAAATCTCACACTTTCTACAATATTTTCTAAAAGCCTGTAAAACCAGTAAGATTAAGACTCTTACATATAACCTCCCAGTTTTTAAATGAATTTTTAAAATTTTTTCCTGATTCCTAAATACTTCTTTTGTCTTATTACCTCTAACAAAGAATTTATAACTAGATATAATCTGTATTGTGATATCTCTGTTGCCACATCGAAGTAAACTACAATAAGAAGTGAAACAAAAGCAACTTTGCCAGTAGAAACGGCAACTTCCTGTGTCTCCATGTTCCACACACAGTCTGTGAAGACTGAAAGCTTAACAGCACTTCCCAGAACTTAGTATTATGAAATGTGATCACAACGCATTTATACATAGTATCATCATCAATGGCGTTTCTTCAGTTGTTAGGTGGTAAAACAATCTGAGAAAAGCAATTAATCTGAAATAAAGCTGTAGTCAGCTGTAAGATTTCTAACTTCATGACTTTTTTTTTTTTTTAATTCTGGCTACAACTTATAATCAGATAATGAAGTCTCTTTGGGGTTCTTGAAACAAGAAGCTAGATCTGGAGCAGACCCAAATGTAACCAGCAGAAAGACTGCCTGTATGCAAAGAGCAAATGACATAAACACACAGAAAGAAACTACAGAGCTGTAAAAAGAGTGGGTTGGTGCTGTCCTTGCTTCTAATGACTGTCCAGTTCTCATTCAGTCCCTTGTGGGACCCACTATGTCCTTCTGGATATTGAGCTCCATAAGACAAATGTGTCCTTACTATAAAGTACACAATTTTTGAAAAAGTATATGATCAAAATAAAAACATTCCTAAATCTCAAATTAATTAACCTTGCAGTTTAACTATATGACTTCCGTCTAGTGTATCTTCCCACTTACTACTGATAAACACTTTAGTGTCTGTATATGTTTAATACTCCTCCAGTGTGAACAACATCTAATTTTCAAATCTTAGAGTACTGGTTCCTATCCTATGGGCAAGAACCCATGGAGAGAGAAGAGTTATTGCAAAGAATCATCAAAATCCATGAACTTACATGAACACTAAATAAATAAAACAATTCAAACAAAGTTGACAAAAAATGCTGTGGCTAACAAAATTCTTAATAAATGTACTGAAGAATGTTACTACAAGTAGTTTCCTGTCATCAGTATTTACCGGGGAATATTAAAAATCAAACTCCGATTACAGGGGGAAGGTCAGACTTCATACTTCTCTGGGCTCTCTAGAGAGCTTTTCTTTCTTAAAGTGTTGTCCATATGTCTTCCAGAAAGGAATGAGGGAATGCACTTGAGTTTGAGTGCAAAGATTTAAAACACTGGGAGAGATGGAGCAGGAATAATTGGGTAAGTGTATGAAATTACATCAAAACCACCACCTCAGAATGTTAGGTATTTAAATATCCCTCAGAAGCTAAAGGGGAAAAGTATCAAAGGGCACGGCCCTCTTTATGTCTTTATAATGGCAAGGAAGAACAGTCACAGGAATTTTGGTCAAAGGCGCCAAACGTATCCTACAGTATAAACACATCTTGGTTGCAGCCCCACGCTAAATGCTTTGTCAAGATTCAATCACCTTTCTAAATTAATCTTTCATCCTTATTAAAAATTTCGTATTTTCTACATTTTATCTCTAAGAGTATAGTTTTTCCAATGTGTCATACATACTTGACCTCTTGTGTGCTGGATGCTAGATAACCAAAGTAAAAAAAAAAACGATCTCTATTAATTTAAAAGAAAACTTGCTTCGACAAAACAGTACAATAGCAAGAATAGACTGCACCCTGCACAGTTCCCGGTGTTCAGCAGGCACATGACGTCTGGTGAATAAGTGAGTCCACTTCTGCTCACTCTGCAAAATAACCTTGGCAAGCATGGAAAATATCCTATCCATCTGAAATATACTATCCAGTCTTACTCAGTTACCAATCCATTCTCAAAATCCATCAAGACCAATTTCCATGAAAGCCTCACCGGCACACACAAAGAGGCAGCATTTAATTTCCATTAGGTTCCCTGCCTGATATATGGAGATATCAGCATTTGCCCATTTGCATAAATTCATGAATCGTCCTTCATTTGATAGAAGGTAAGTTTTTAAGCTTTGCTTCATTTTCAGTAAGCTTTATTTATCAAATCAAAAATACTTTCAAAGTTTTATTTTTCAAATCAAAATTCTATTCATAGCACATATCTTATTAGGGATGGCTTTAAGGAAAAAAAAAACATAGTTGTCAAAATAAAAATCTTGTTTTTCTTTCCTAGACATCTGGGACATTCACTTATATATTTATTATTATTTCACATTAGTTCTCAAGTTTAAAAAAAAAAAAGCTGGCCTATTTAAGAAATTTAATTTTAGGGTCTGTCAACATTTTGAATGCATTACTGTTATTTTTAAAATATACACTTGCATCCTGGAATAAAACTCAGCATAAGCTTTCCATATAACCGTTTCCTGGGCACTTACTAACTCACTATATGCCAGGTTCTAGGCTTGACACATTCCTCCATTTTCTCATTTGTTTAACAAATACCCTCTCATAATTTCTGCAGCACTGAACATAAGAAGCCATTACACTCTAAACCTGGTATTTGTCCTACAGACTAGAATTAAATGGCCAGTAATGCTTAACACAAGTTTATTGTTATCGAGTTCAACTGTCTTACTACACTAACTCAGACTCTGATTAGCAGTGTTGAGGTGCACAGAGAACAGCACCTATGGTAACTTGAGTAGAGAAGGCCCTTGTTAAGTGACCACTTAAGTTACATTCCCTTCCACAGCTAGCAGATGATCACAACCTTATCTGTCCAGAAACTTAATTCCAATTACTACTTGCCATTTCGGAAAGCATCAACATAATCTGAATAAGATGATTATATAACGAATCCTTGCCTCCCTCTGAAACTGCTTTAAAATTGTAGATTAAATTCTGCCCAAAAGTATCACGCTCAGCATATCGTGAAAAGTAAGGTGCCATTATTCTGAACTCTTAAAAATAAATGCTGCCCTACTTTAATTCTTGCAAATTTCAGAGTCAACAGATGGGCAATTCCAGTTTAAGAAAAAGAAAAAGAATTAATGAGGCTCTTCAGCAGCTCCCTAAACCCACTACCTCCCAATAGCACAACTGGTATTTCCAAGCTGTTCCAAGAAGGGGAGATGGGGGAGGGAAAGGAACACGCAATACAAAGCAAGGGAAAAAAAAAAGGGGGGGGGGGGTAACTTGGTAGAAAAGAAGTTACAAAAATGGGTGGCCTCAATAGGAACCTAAGTGTCTACCTCTCCTCCCTCTCTCTCAACCCACCTACTCTGGTGCTATCTGTCAATTTAGATTACCTGAGAGTTTTGAGACCAGAGCCTAAACTTATGTCGACAGCAGGAAAAATTACTTGTTACCCTTGACTACAGCTGCACCAGTGTAGGGTGCCACCCTGCAGCCAGGGAGCGAGAACAGAGGAGGAACTGTCAGAGGAGCGCGAATACCCCTCATAAAACTCCTCACGGAGCTGGACGGCCCTGAACTTCGCCCTCAAGCGCAAGCTCCCACCAGGCCTGCCGCGGACAATGGCAGGTTAGAAACCGGCCGGCCTCCTCCCCATGCCCAGGCCTGGAAGGCTATCCCCAAGGGCGCAGGCTCCTTCCCCCATCTCAGGTCCAAGTCAGACGTTGCCTCCTCTGAGATGCCCTCCCTCGCCCCCACCCCTCCGGCCCACAGCCGCCTGTCCTCATCTTAAGGGAGCTTTTCAGCATCTGCAAATTGTCGTGCTTGCTTCTATTCCGTTTCCCCCGCACAGTGTGAGCTCCGAGACGGCGGAGGGACCTCGGCAGTCCAGGCCGGCCCACAGAGGCCATCTCTCAGACCGGGCCGAGCGCCCCGGGCGCCGCGCAAATCTGACCCGCCTACAGGCCGTCAGAAGGGGGAACTAAGCCCGGAGAACCGGCCTGGCCGGTGCAGACAGCGCGGGGCCGCAGCGGGGCCTGAGGGAGACCCGGCGAGAGAGGACGCCCGAGCCGCGCAGTCCGCAGCCCCGGGCGCCGCCCGAGGTCACGGCCGCCCGGCCTCCCCGCGCCAGTCCACCCCCGGCCACCTCCCCGCGCCAGCCCAGCCCCCGGCCGCCCCCTCCGCGGTCCCTGCTCGGAGCCGGCGCCTTGGACCGCTTCGCGAGCGGGCGCCCTACCCCGAGCCGCAGACCCGTCGCCTTCTGCCCAGTACGAACTTCCCGCCGCTTTCGCCGACTTGCAACTTCGCTGCGACGCCGGCCCCGTCACACCCTGCAGTATGGAGCCTTCCAATTGGCTCGGGCGAGCGGGAGAGGCGGAGCGAGCGGGAACGCCCGGGGCGGGGCGGGGCGGAGCCTGCGCTGGCCCCCGCCGCCTCCCCAGGAATGCCGGGAGCCGCGATCCCGCGCTCCCACTGCATGCTGGGAAGTGGAGTCTTTTACAGGGAAAAGGCGCTCCCGGTTCGTGTGCTCCCGTGGGATTCTGGGAAATGTGGTCCACAGCCTGAGTCTATCCTTCTGGTAAAATGCTGTACGTGTCAATGCCGTAGGAACCGAAATAAATATTGCTGTTGTTCAAAGTAGCTTGATTAATTAAATAAGTGTGTTGATAAAGAGCTGGATACAAAAGAAGTCCTATGTTCCGCTTTGGCCGAGCGTATCTGCCTGCTGATGCTTGCGTTTTCCCACCTTCTGGTCCACACCCTGGAACCCTCGGCAGCTTGGTTCAGTGCGCTATGGCCTGGCTGTGGAAGCAACAGCTCCCGGTTCAGATTCTAGCTCTTCCACTCTGTAGCTTTGTGACCAAAACTGCTTGACCTCTACGAGTCTCCGTTTCCTGTTTCTGTCAGAATTAAGTGAGATAACCTAGAGACAGTGCTTTGTACGTAGTTAATGCTCAATAAATAGTAGTAGTAATAGTATTCTGTCCCTCCACAGACATGTGTCTAAGCCCTATATGTCTGTCAAAGCCTATTTCAATGTCTGCCTAACCTTCCATAGTATTCCATCTGTAATTTTCTCCTGCCACCATTTGCTTTGTAATTATCATGCATCGTCTAAGCCTTCATCACTCATGAGACTGTAAGCTTTTTGTGGACACAGTTCTAGGTCAAAATCACCAAAGCCATAGGCAGAGGGAGATTTACAGTGAATCAATGAAGCGTGAGCACAAGTCTCTTTCAAAGTTTTGTGTTGACAGTTTTGGGGTTGTTTTTATTTGCCAAGGTAAGATATTTTTGTACAATTTTCTTAAAGTGAACCCCCCAGATTGTGGGACCTTTGGTCCTCACAAAACCCGGAATGACTCTGTCCATTGGACAGTTCAGTATTGTGTCTGACGACTCACATTTGCCCCTCCAGATATCCTCACGTGCTCCAGATACTCCTCTAGTCTGCCCTCAGCCCCATGAGGCTGAGCTGTACAAACTACTTCTAGGTTCTTGTGCCCCTGGCTTCTGGAGGATTTGGCCAGTAGGGAAGGAAAGAAAATTGTTGCTGAAGGTGAGTATTCTGCTGGATCCTTGTTGGCAAGATCACCTCCCGTTGGCCTGGGCCCTCAGCTGAAGTCCACTGCTTCCTGGCCCTCCCCTCCAGCTTGCAGTGACAGCTCCCTCTCTTTGTGCCTGACTCTCGCAGCTGATAACACAATGACTGCTGCTGTGCCACAAATTACTGCTCCATCCCACCCTCACACCATTGCTAATACTCTTGTTGCAAATAAACCCTCTTTGAATTACCCTGTTTCAATGTGTCATCTCCTTCTTATTGAGACCCTGACGGAAACACACACACAAGGGGAGCGTGCAGTGAATGATTGTCGGCAGCGAAGTCTCAAGAGTCACACATCTCAGGGGTGTGGAATTCTCCCACAAGAATCTGTGGCCATAATCCACTGAAAGAAAGATATTCTACACACACACACACAGATACATACACTATGAAGACTCGGAACAGGGCTCACCTGTCATATTGTGACCGTGTTCCCCTAACCTCATGCAGAAGAAATATCCCTGCATCCATGCTGGGTTGACAGTTGGCCAGCCCTGAAGCACAATTAAATCAGCAAAAATGCTTGGAGTATCCCAAGATGAGAACAGAGTGTATTTATTCTGGAACTCATGGCCCCCTCCCCCCAAGTCGGATGGCTTACTGATAAACTGTACTTAAACGCAGCCATGTTCTAAGGCAGTTGACTTCAGCTCCAACATCACTCACATGTGCTGAGATGTCTTGCCAGTGCAGAGCATGGCAGGACATCAGTCCAGGCTGCCATCCCAGAGGCTGCCTGTCTGAGGTGCTGTAGGTGGGGATACAACTCTGGGTCATAGGAGGCCCTCAGTGGATTTTTATGTGCTGATAGCTTGGTATCAAGATCAGGGTTATGGAGAAGATTGACCAGTAAGGACTTGCCAGAGCTGGGCTTCAGAATTGAAGAATTGAACTTGGAAAAGGAACAAGAATCTATAGTAAAAAGATAATCACAATTGGAAATGTGATGAAAACCACAATGAACAGCAAGAGATGTAAAAGATGTAAAAGAGGACATCAAAATCATAAAACAACGATGTCCTACAGTATAGCACAAGGAATTAGATTCAATACCTTGTAATAGCCTATAGTGAAAAAGAATATGAAAAGAAATATATGTATGTGTGTAACTGAGTCACTAGGCTGTACAGAAGAAATTAACACAACATTGTGAACTGACTATATTTAATAAAAGAAAAAAGAAAAAATCATAAAATATGGGGGAGGGGACTAGGAAAATGTAGATTTTTTTAAAGTATATTTGAGCCTATATGATTACCAGTTTAAAATAAAGAACAAGGTCCCGACGTATAGCACAGGGAACTATATTCAGTATGTTATAGTAACCTGTGATGAAAAGAATATGAGAAGGAATATATGTATGTATATGTGTGACTGAAACATGCTATACACCAGAAATTGACACAACATTCTAAACTGACTATACTTCGATTTAAAAAGTAAATAAATAAAAATAAAAATAATTTTTCAACAATTAAAAAAAAAGAATTGCAGTCGGGAGGAAAGGTTCATGAGTACAGTCCTGCCATATGTTCCAAAAATATCTGTACAGTGCAAACAAATGTTTACTGAGCACTTACTGTGAGCCAGGCATTGGGCTAACCAATGGGAACTCGGGGGGTCTGGTTTAACTAATTTTGGGGAGACCTTACTATGTGTTAGGTCCTGTGTTTTTCCACATACACTATCTCAGTTCTTAGAGAGGAAAAAAAATCAAAAAGTTTAAGGGATTCTAGGCCCCTGAATCTACTTCCAAATGTGGTTTTTACTGCCCCTCTATGCTCAGTCTCAGTACATGAGGATAATTCTTCTAGGGAAATAATTTTGGTGCTGTGATAGAGATTTGTACAAGATGCTGGCATAGTCAGGTAAAGGGATTCCTGGCCAAAGGGTCATTGTGGATGAAGCAAGGTGACCCCTGAGTGGGTTCAGCCCAATGAATAAAAATTTTTCCAGCTGCCTAGCAAGGGAAGACTAGCTTAACATCTATACATGGGGTCCATATAGATGTGCACTCTTTTATTTCCAAGAATCCTCCAACCCCGGTAACCCAAGCATAAATGCACAGAAAGGGAACAATGGTATGGGACACTTTGGGAAAAGGAGGGGAGGTTGGTGTAGCAAGACCATGGCAGAAACCCAGTCTGTGAAGTTCAGACAAGCATGATAGTCACTAGCAGTACTTCCCCGGCTGGCTTCGGCAGACCTTGGATCTACGGATGAGTCAGATCACCCGTCCTTGACCTTGTTGTTTTCATCTGTAGAATGGAAACAATCATCCTGGGCCAACAAGTTCTCTGCCTCCCCAGGCTGATGGGCGGTAAATGAGGTAATGTCTGAGAAGGACTTTGATCTTCCTGGAACAAAGCTGCTAGGGTGTCATTGCTCAGCGTAGGTCACCTAAAAACAACCCAAGGAGTTATTACCTGCTGGGAGGAGGGGAAAGAGAGGGACGCGGAGCAGAATATGTTTGGAAGTCCTCTGAGTACCCTGCCTCTGGTTTCCACTCCTCCATCCCCTTTTGATGTCTCATCCCATCCCAGGGACCCAGAGTGCTTAGTTCCATTTTAGCAAGGACTTTTTTGCATTGACCATGTGCCAGTCATGGTGCCCTTACAGATTTATAATCCAATGGGAGAGCCAGACATGTCCACAGATCCTAGTAACTGTGATTCCTATGACCATTTATTATGTGCTGGGAAAACCATCTCATGTAACCCCGAGAGGTGGGTAACACAATCCCCAGTGTCCAGAGGAGGATACAAAATCCCAGAGAAATGGAATTATTTGCTCAAGGTCATACTGCTAGTGGCCAATCGATCTGGCTGACTCCAAGTCCATACTGATGACAATCGCAGCTGCTGGTGTCAGAAAATGTAATGAGACCAGAGCTAACTGGTAGCACACAGACTCCATGCAGTGAGAAGGCAGTAAGAAAAGCAAATTTTTCTGCCAGGCCTCATAGACAAGGTAACACTGACTTACTCACTCTGCTGAACAAATCTAGTGATGCCCACAGTAGAAGAAATAGGTTCTTTTGGATTTAATGATACAATAATTGATGATTATAGATAAGTCTAAGGTCAAAAGTAGATGAATGAGGTTTTAAAGTCCTGGGAAAATGTTCTCTTCTCCTTTCCTTCATCCTGATTATGATGGCATCAATGGTGAGGAGGATGGTGGTGGTGGTGGTGGTGGTAGCAGCTTCCATTTATTAAGCTCTTTTATTAAGTGTAGTCGATTTCTTATTATGTGTTCATTTCTGGTGCACAACATAGTGATTCAGTTGTATGTGTGTGTGTGTATATATATTTATTCCTTTTCATATTCTTTTCATTATAGGCTATTACAAGATACTGAATACAGTTCCCTCTGCTGTACAGTAGGACCTTATTGTTTATCTATTTTATATATAGTAGTTAGTATCTGCACATCCTGAACTCCCAATTTATCCCTCCACCCCCCCCCAGTACAAATGAACTTTTTACAAAACAGAAACGGACTCACAGACATTTATTAAGTTTTAAGCACTTTCCAAGAATTGTGCTAATAATTTACAAGCAACATAGCAAGAAATTGTCACAATAACCCTTGGAGTGAGATTAGCCCTCCCACAGCTACAGAGATGAGAAAATTGAAGCTCAGAGAAGATAAGTAACTGACTCAAGGTCACACAGCTAGTAAGCGATACAGCTGGGCTTTAAGCCAAGGTTGAGACTGATTCAGAAGACCGAACATTTAACCACTCGCCACCAGTGCACCAACCAGGCATCATTTCATACGTTTCCATCTCCTGAGCAGGTTTTCAAGATGCCATAGCTGCTTGTCTTCTCTAAGTTCTGAGAGATTAGTGGTACAGAAAATTTTAATGTGTGAGCCTCTAAGAACGACTGGATTGTCTCACAGGGTGTTGGGGAGACTCTGCGAGCTGGGGATGATGTGTGCTGCCTGTGGTCGGGTTGCTTTCTGCCCCCTTGTCAGGGGGAGTGGCAGCTGTGGTCTACTGACACACACCTTTCTATCCCCTTCTACTGTCGCTTCCTGCTGCAGGACTGCACAGCCAAAACCCACATTTCCCAGGTGCTCAAGGTCTTAGGGCTCTGGACGCAAATGAGGTTCCCCAGGTGAGATTCCTCAAAGAAGATATGGAGGCAAAGTGAGGTGTCAACACGGTCATGGAGTCTTGGGATTGAACACATGGGTTCCAGTGCCATGTGTCCAATGCCGTGAGGGCCAGAGGGCAGTTGTGTTGGTGGCAGTAGGAGCTCTGTGATCCTTGGGTGGCAGGTCCAGTTGTCAGTTTGTGTGATAGAGAATTTCACCTTGCCCAAAAAGAGCCCTGGCCTTTGTCCTCAGCCTCTGCAAGGTGATCTCTAAAACCTTGGAATGCTGTGCCTGATAGGGGTGTCTTTGTTTGCCTGGGAGCCTTGAGTCACCAGATTGTCCAACAATATGACTTATGGTGGTGGCTGGCCATGCTGGAAGGGCCAACAATGCAATTTATGGTGGGGACTTTGGGTCACACAGTATTGGTCAACCTCCAGAGGGATTGGAGTCTGAGAGCAGGATGTGAGCAATGAATCACACCTTTTTGACGGAGCCCCAGGAATAACTCTGGACACTGAGGTTTGGACTAGATGGCAATACTCCATGTGGATTGTCACACACTGATACTGGGAAAGTAGCACTGTCCTAACTCCATGGGGCGAGGACAGCTGGAGCTCCGCATTTGGAACCCTCCTGGCCTCTGCTTCTGCCCTTGCAATTTTAACCTGCATCCTTTCCCCACAATAAACTGCATCCTTGAGTATAACAGCTTTTGGTGAGTTCTGTGAGTTCTTCTAGCAAAATATCAAAACTGAGAGCAGGGGGAGGGTATAGTTTGGTGGTAGAGCACATGTTTAGCATGCACGAGGTCCTCGGCTCAATCCCCACTACCTCTATTTAAAAAAAAAAAAAAAAACCTATGAGTGGTTTGGGGAACTCCACACCAAACTTGCAGTTGGTGTCAGAAGTGAGAGTGGTGGGCAGTGTGCCTTCTAACTGTGCAAGTGGCTAGAACTCTCTCAGAATTCCTAGACTCTCCAGAACCAGTGGTGACTTCCTCATCCTTCCTCTTTTTGATTGTGGCAGAGCTAGTGGCTTCCCTGGCAAGTTTTGCCTGCTAGTCCAGCCCTTCAGCGATTTTATATGTACCAAACCCCCTATATTAAATCCCTTTGTGCTTAAAATACCTAGAACGGTCCCTGTGTCCTGCTTTAAATTTCATCTAGTACAAGAGAAGGGCTTGCCCTGATCAATGGCATCCCGTATCAGTTCTAACATGCAAGCTTTTCACATTTTAATGTCTCTGAAATCAGAGTATATCTTACAATCAATGCCAGTTGTAATTGGCGGTGATTTTATTTTTTCTGAATTAGTAGCACATAAAATAATGGAGCCTTTTAGAACTGATGGAGTCTTAGATTGGATTGAATTCTAGGATATCTAGGGCTTGCATCCTCGGACTTTCTCTCCACATAATCGCTCCTTTTCATTCCACTCCCCACGTGCCACACTGGATCTGTCATGCCCAACTCCCAAGCGATGCAGCTTTCCTCCTTTCTCCCACTCCACACTTTTTGAAAGTGAAGACAAACATCTTTAGAGAAAGAAAGAAGCAAGTGGTTATGCGAAAGGAGTGTGGGTTTTGTGAAGGAGGCAGACCCAAGTCTGGAAACTCCCTCTGCCATTTAATTGCTGTGTGACCTTGGATAAATTATTAACCTCACTGAGCTTCCTCCCTCATCTGCAAATACTAGCAGCTGTTGGGATTAAATGAGATAGCATGTGTAAAGTTCCTGGCCCCTGGCAGGCACTCAGTAAAGGTTGTTTCCTCCTCCTTCAGCTCATCCCTCTCTTATTGCCCACCTTCCAAACATCACGAGGTCCACCTCTCACGTCACTCAATCTCCAGGAGCCAAGCCTCAACCATCATTTACCATCAGTGGCTTGCCATAGACCCAGGTCAAATACACATACATGTTCACATCCAGCTGCCAAGTTGCAAACTAGGAAAGGAATGAGAGCTTTTCCAAAAACAAAAGCAAATTGTTGCTTTTATCTTTGCAGCCATCCAACTCTGGTTATGTTTTGATTTCAGGGCTGCTCCAAGATTCTAGGACAAAAGGCACTATATATAAGCATTATTATGAGACTCAAAGGGGCTTTGAGCAAAACAAAATCCTTTTATCACAAGAGAATTGGAGAGACTTGTTGCCAAATATAGTCATTGCATGGAAAATGCATTTTTCCTTTTTTCCACACATCATCACCATCACCACCTCCTTGCTTTAGCTAAAACCATAGCCTATCAATTAGTTAATAGGCAAATATTTTAAAATAATAGCAGCTAATGTATTTTAACAGGTACCAAGTGCCAGACATGGTCCCTAGTACTGTATATCTAGTATCTCCTTCGGTTTTCCCAGGAGCTCTGTGAAGTAGGCACCATTATTAGCCCATTTTACAGGTGAGGAAATTAAGTCTTGGAGAATTTAGGCAACTCACCCAAAGTCATACAGCCAATAAGTGATGGAGGCAGGATTTGAACTAAACTATAAGGTGTCAAAGATTGTGTTCTTCCTCCATGTCAAAGGGGATGTGGGATTACACGGTGAAGAAAGCACATGGCCCCGGATCTTCAGAAATCTGGAATCTGATCATTGAGATAAGTGTCAAGCTTGGGTGTAGAGTAACAGAATTCCAAAACACAGCGAAAGGGAACAGGAATGAAAAATCACTGCACGTCTGTCATGGGAGGCCTTGAGAAGATGCTGACTTATTTAATCCTTATCATCAACCCAAAGCCAGGTCTTATTATGATGACCTAACATGTGAGAGCAGGTCCTTTAACTGTATTTGTAGCTCGTTAATGACAGAATGGTGTTTTATACCCAGGACGGTCTGACTCCAAGGCCAAGATAACGCCACACCACCTACTAAAACTAGATCAGTGGACTTTCCACTCTCCTCTTTTTCTGCATCTATGGCTCTGGTTAATACCTTGAGAGAGAATGAATAACCAGGTTGCTGATAAATTATACTCATGTCTAGCAAACAAATTAATTGTTTTGCCTCTCATGGGTGTGGCTGGCTTGCAGACCGTTAGTGACCACTGATCAAAGAAACCCAGGCTGCAATTCACCAGAATGCTTGAATTTCCCAGGATTTGCATTTCACACCAGGTCGCTGAGCTCAGCCAGTATTTTCATGAGCTAACACCTGCAACAGCAGCAAAGAGCATGATCTAACCAAGGGAACATTTATCTTTGGGAATTAAAATGTAAGCCACAGGATAATTTGTGAACTTGATCATTCTTTTCACTGTCATTGGTCTTAGCTTAGCAAAGAGATAAGGCAAGGCCTTGGCTGTTTTAAAAATCTGTGAAGCAGCTTTAAGAGGATTACAGGACATAGTGCAGAGCCCTTTGGCACATCCAGTAGTTTAACTGAAGTTTATTCATTTACTGTTTAACAAAGGTTTACTGAGCACCTACTATGGCCCAGGTGCTGTGCGAGGATCTCCAGAGAGGATAAACCAGACAGGACTGCTGTCTCTAAGAGGCCACACTCTATCAGGACAGAAGGACACGAAGTGACAGTTACAGGATGGGGGTGGCTGCTTATGAGAGGGGATGGCTGTTCCCACCCTCAGTTTCCCTTAAGGAAAATTCCATTCCGCATCCCAGGGGAAGCACTGTTAGAAAGGAATTTCAGCCCTTCTCCCACCCACTCCTCACCAATTAGAAGTGACCTGTGAGATTGGTAAGACTGAGACAAGGAATCGAGCATGGGGCTGAGTACCTTCTTCTCCCTCTCTCATCCTCTGTCTCTCTGTCTGACCTGCCTGCCTGCTCCTGCCTCCAAGGAATATGAAGGCTCAGGTCAGGACCCGCCCCGCCTTCCTGACTCAGGTCTAGAAGCACTGTGCTGAGGACCACAGATGTAAGGGGCAGGGAACCCCACTGCATCTGACTGCATATGGCTTGGCTGAGGGCAGTTGCTCCAAAGTTTAGATCTGAAGCCAGAGTCTGAAGAAGCCCATTCATCCACAGGTCAAGCCATATTCTCCCAACCAGCTTTACTGATTATAAAGTTTGCATTCTAATATTCACCTGTTTCATTCTGTGTCTATATTTCAGTTTCTTGCAAAACTCAGAGGAAAGGAGATGGAGTGGTAGTTAATAGAATTCCGAACCCCCCATAGCTGTGACAGGGAAAGGAGGAGGGCGTGAAGGAACCGTACATATGTATGCGTGTGAAAGAAAGAAGAAATGCCCAACCCAGCAAGGGGAGTGGCTGTGGGTAAGGCTGGACCTTCAAGTGGAGTTCTGAAGGATGAGTGGATGTGAATCGGGCAGACAGGGATGGGAAGGACCTTCCTGGCAGGGGGAAAGGCATATGCAAAGGCATGGAGGGTGCAAGTGGCTTGGGGCGCGTGAGAAATTGTAAAAGGCTACCTTAGTCTTGTGACCCTTCACGGACTGCACCTTCTTTAGCTGCGGCCCCTCTCATGCCACCAACGTCTACATCTGTGTCTTCCAGTCTCTGTCTCCTCTTTGACCCTCTCTTTGACCTCTCCAGTATGCTGTCGGCCTCTTTCACACGACCGAAAGCATCCTTGCTCTGGTCCCCAGTGACCGCGCATTACTAATTACGATGACCGTTGTTCGGTTCTGATCTCACCCGGCCTCCTCACAGCATTCGACGCTGTTGCCCATTGGCTCGCCTTAAACCGCTTCCTCCCCCTGGTCTCTGTAACTCCACTCTGCCTAGTTTCTGTTCTTCTTTTCTGAAAGCTCCTTCGCAGGGTCTCCTGCCACCACTTCTCTGGCCCCAACTTCTAGGTCTCCAAGGTCCTTTTCTTTATGTCCATATCTACAGATTTCAGAGGGTGGAGAGACAGACTTGGGAAGCATGAGCACGTGGTTGGCCTGTTAGAAATTACAATGGATTATCTGTGAGAACGGATGAATTACCCCAAGGAGCGAATGTAGATTAAAAAAAGAATGGCTCCGTCATACTCACCTCCCGCAGGGCAGCAACCCACAGCAGGCAGAAACGGAAGGGGATTTGAACCCTGAAAGCAGGGAGCCCCACCACGGGAGATCCATGCTTATCTGACTTTTCCACTGAGGACACCCTCCAGTCTACAGGCCACCTGGTGGCTAGAACTCCAGAAGAAAGCCACAATCTTTTCAGCTGGAGGAATCAGGGTGGTGTCTCAGCTGCCAGAGTGGTTGGAAACTGGGGACGGAGGGGCGGGGATCACAGGAGGGAGGGAGTCACCGGCGCAGCCCTAAAACCTCCATATAAACGCCCCAGAAGTCTTGGGGTGATTAATGAATTGCACCTGCATGAGCAAAGCTCTGAGCTGCCCAAAGGGAAGCTACAATTGAACGACTGAAAGAGAGGCAGAGATTTCAGCTGCTGCCCACTGCAAGGGAGACTTGAGCTTGATTAATTTCAGGCTGTCCATTGAAACCCAAAAAGTACCAAGCCTGAACAGGAACGGATCTGTCCGAGGACCAGGGACCTGCAAAACGGAGACCTAGCAATGTCAGTAGCTTATTTTAGACCTGCAGCTAATGAGGGACAGCGCTGGGGTTCAAACCCAAGGGCTCTGACTCCAGAGCCCGTGCCCTCAACCTCCCCCCTCTCAGCACCCAGCATCCTCCCTTTAAAGCACTCATCCTATTTTCAGGTCCTTGAGAAACCTCCGTGTTGTTTTCCATGGTGGCTGCACCAATTTACATTCCCACCAACAGTGTACAAGGGTTCCCTTTTCTCCACACTCTTGCCAACATTTGTTATTTGTGGTCTTTTTGATGGTGGCCATTCTGACAGGTGTGAGATGATGTGACTTTGATTTGTGCTTCCCTGGTATTGGTGATGTTGAGCAACTTTTAGTATTCCTGTGAGCCATCTGCATTTCCTCTTTTGGAAAAAATGTCTGTTCAGTTCCTCTGCCCATATTTTAAATGGGTTGCTTATTTGCTTTTTAATTGAAGTGCAATCGATTTAAAAAAAAGAAAAATGAAAGCTGTTTTATAGGTTTAAATGGGGAAGAGGGCTGTGATAAATAGGAGAATCAGAGCATCAGTAGGTTTAGGGAAGATATTATAACTGTTCAGGTTAGTGGTCACTAATGTAAAATTAAAACAATCAGTGTGGTTTTGTGTTTTTCCCCAGTCGTATTCAGCTAAGCAGTTGCACACATGTAATGGATAAAGCTTGGATAAAATCAGAACAGTACTCAGTCAAAGCGTTTTATTAAGATAACCAGAAGAATTAAATATTTGTATAAAGTAATAATTTTAATGGCTGACCATGGAATTTAGGCTAGAAATGAGGCATGTAGGGACACAGAAAACATAGCAGAATCGATGAATTGTGGGATCTGAAAATTAATGGACTCAGGAAACGAGAGAAAGTGAGCTGTTAGATACTTGCTTCTCCTCCACTTTCTTGAATCCACCTTCCTATTTTACCTTACTTTAATTATTATATTTGTTGTAAGCTTTTTCTATCTCTATAATTTTGTTTATATAGCATTTCCATTTTGAACCATAAATAAAGCACTTGCCACCAAAGTCAACATCCAGCGTCATTGCATTTTTCAGCTGTTTTTCTCCTGCACCAGACAAAAGATTCCTGAGAGCAGAGGGCTTGCACAGTGCCTGGTACACAGCCCAATAAAAATGTGTTGAATGAATAAATGAATAGTTTGGGGCGGCTGACTTGCCAAAGCATATGCGCATATAGTATATTAATATATTTTCTATTAGCAAAGACATATCATTAAAAATGCATTCCTGCAGTGTAATTTCACCTCCTCTTATGATCAGGGAGGGAATTAAATCACCAATAATCACTCTGGTTTGTAGCTGGGTTTATGTGTGCGTATCTGTTACTATTTTTAAGCCAGATCAGGAATTTCTAAGTGTGATATGAATGACTCGGTATTTTGATTAATCAGCTCAGTAGGGGAAATGTCCATGGGTAATCAGCCTGAGCAGAGAGACAGGGCACATGCTGAGAATGAATGGTGGGAGGGAGAAAAGTGAGGGAGAAAGACCGAAGTCAGAGTTTTTTAATTTATAGTCAGAGGGGCAGTTTGAGTCAACACTACAGGACTTAAGAAGTTTCTGTTTTTATCATAAACTTAGGTTGGCAGTTGTATCAGTTTCCTGTGGCTGCCTCGACGAACTGCCACAAATGGTGACTTAAAAGAACAGAAGAATATTCTCTCACAGCTCTGAAGGCCGGAAGTCCAAAATCAAAGTGTCAACAGAGTCACGCTCCCTCAAAAACTCAAGGGGAGAAGACTTCCTCGACTCTTACAGCTTCTGGTGGCTCCAGGCATTTTTCAGGGTTCCTTGGCCCTCAGCAGCATCACTCCAGGCTCTGCCTCCGTCTTCACATGGACTTCTTTGTGCATCAAATCCCCCTCTCCTTCCTCTTTTAAGGACCACCAGTCCTTGGATTTAGGGCCTACCCTAAACCCAGGAAGATCTCATCTCAAAACCTTTAACCTGATTACAAATGCACAGATCCTGTTTCCTCATAAGGTCACATTCGCAGGTACAGGGTTAGGACTTGGACACATCTTGTTGGGGACACGATTCAGCCCACGACACCAACCATGGTGACGTCGCTGCCGTAATTCAGCATGGAATACAGATGAGGATTCATCTTGATGGAATACAGAGAGCAGGCTGTCATTTGTGCTGACAATTTCCCACTGACACCAGCTGCTGCTAGGCACGTCCCCTGCTGCCACATTGAAGTGCTCTGGCCCAAGCACAGCCAGTCTCAAAGGTCCCCACTCTCCAGAGATGGAAACAGAGACTGAAAAGTTTAAACCAGCTGCTCAAGGTCACACACAGTGAGGAGTCAAGGTCTGAACCCAGATGTGTCTTCCCCAAAGCCAGGCATGTGCCCTCCCACACTGCCGGAAACACTCCCATTATTAGAAAGCCATTGTAATCCTTAAACCCCTTTGTTAAAATACGAACTTTTCCAGAGAGAGGATTCTCAAGCCTTCGTGGAAACCCTGATTGTGGGAGAGTGTATTAGGTCCCCTTCTGGAACCCAAGAGATCCCAGAGGTATCTGTAGGGAGAGAAGCAGGACCTCTGATATAAGGTAAATTTACAAATTGAGAATCGATGCCCAGAGAGGTTAAGTGACTTGACCAAGAGTACACAGCAAATCAGTAGCATAATCGGAAATCACATCTGAGATTCCTGACTCTGTGTAAGGAAACTTGGAAGGCATCAGCCAACTTGAAACAGCCTGCATTGACTGTGTCAAAGGGTTGCTATCAGCGGAAGCAAGTATAAACAGCGAAGCCCTAACCAGACTCTGCGAAGAGACTCCCCTGGATCCGCCCTTTCCAGGAGGCCTCCCTGGCTGCATAGCTCAAAGAGGAGGGCTCAGGAGCGTGGAGAAGAGGGTAAGAGACCTGAATTTTCTTTGTAGGCCTGCTACTGAAGACTTAGGTGACCTTGAGCAAGTCACTTCTCCCTTTTGAGCCTCAGTCTCTTTAACTTGAAGCAAAAACAGTTGGATTTAATAACCTCAAAAGTGTTGCAGGCACTGAGTATTTATTATCCATAAGCTTCTACAGCTTGAGTGAGCCTGGGAGCCAGCTAGAGCTAGCTCCCACCCCAGACGGATATCTGTTGTTTCATTCTCTCGACATCCTCCCGCCGTTCCTCCATCAGCAACTTCCGCAAGGCCAATGGGGAAACATCCTGTGTGACTTTCACTTTACAGTCAGAACGGGCTGACCTCACTCCCAGCTTCTACTCTGGGCGGGCATGTGGCACAGGCCTGGCCAATTGATGTAGTTTGTACCTGAAAATGGTGATTGGCTCAGGGATAGACAATTTATCCCTGTGATCCAATCTGGGCCCATGAGATTCAATCCAGAGGTTTAGGTGGAAACATTGGGGGAAAGAAGTTCTCCTTCTGCTGGCGTGGCCGAACAGGGAGCATATGAACCTGGGGCAAAGGGAGGGGAGCACAAAGGGGGAGCCTGAATGACCCCGATGCCAAGAGACAGAAGGGAATCGAGTCCTGGTAACGCTGCTGGAGCCTCTGACCGCACCCTTGCCTGAACCCAGAACACTCCTGAGATCTTCAGTGACATGAGCCCTTATAGTCACTTTTTTTTTTCTTTTTTTGCTTAAGCCACTTTGAGTTATCACTTACAACTACGTTTCCAGATTGATTCAAAAGCCCTCATTTTAAGGATGAGGAAACGGAAACCAAGAATGGAAAAATGGCTTTTCCGTATAATCTGAGAGCAGGAAGCTCCTCAGAGCCCAGCAGGTCCAATTCCCACTATTTGCAGATAAAGAAACCGGTGTCCAAAATGAGACGGAACTTCTCATGTGTACACACACACACACACACACACAGACACACACACACACACACACACACACAGTGGTATAAATCGTCTTACTACAATGCTGAGGAACTCTGTTTATCATCAAACATTTCATACATCCTATTACACGTGAGAGAATTGTCATCTAGCCTGGTGCTGTGAAATGCTTTTTCCCATAATGGAATTTTACTCTGGAAGTGTGTTTTGGTATTAAAAGGTTCCGCTTTATAATGTCGATGGTTCAGTCTGTGATCTAAAAGGCACTTAAACGCTTTGAACAAGAGGCATGAAAAGCTTTTATTGCAAAAGCCCTACTAGATCTGCCAGTCTGGCCATTGATCCTTTTCCCCAGAGGGCTCCTCTGGAAGCAGCAGCTAATCCCACGGCAGGCCTGGATCTCCAGCTAGTGCGTAAGACCCGTTTCAGACGGCTGCTCTTTCTCTCGGTCCAGCTGCAGGTATCAAAACCAGTCTGGTTGGACAGCAACGAGCTTCTTCAGGCACGTGGCTCAAGCCAAGACATGTAAGGCGTCCAAAATTAAGAATTAAGCCCATGGAGCTTAATTCTAACTTCCTTTGTTATTTCCAGTGTGTGTCCTTGGCTGGGTCACCTCATCTGTAATGTAAGTTCCATAACACCAGCTCCCAGTGTTCTTGGGAGGGGCCAGTCTATTACAGGTGCTGAGAAGCCTGGTACATATAGGCGCTCGAAGAATGTAGGTTCCCTGTCCCTGGTTGACCCGATTCTCTAATAACTGAAGGATTTGGGGTCTCATTGAGAGCAGAGGTGCAGTGGAAAGAAGCTAACTTGGAGCGTGGAGACCACCGATCTCTTAGCTTTACCGTGGGCAGGTCATTCACTTCTCAAGCCTCCACTTCCTCATTTTAAAGGGGCATTCAAATATGTCACAGATCTGTCATGATAAGATTCTCAACATTATGAAGCATCAGGGAACTGCAAATCAAAACCATAATGAGCTATCACACACCTGTCAGAATGGTTGTCATCAAAAAGAACACAAACAACAAATGTTAGTGAGGATGTGGAGAAAAGGAAACCCTCATATGCTGTTGGTGGGGATGTAAATTGATGCAGCCATTGTGGAAAACAGTTTGGAGGTTGCTCAAAAAAACTAAAAATAGAACTACCATATGACCCACAATTCCACGCCTGGGTATATACCCCAAAAAATTAAAAAAATAAGAACACTAATTCAAAAAGATACATGCACCCCAATGTTCATAGCAGCATTATTTACAATAGCCAAGATATGAAAGCAGTGTAAGTGTCCATTAACAGATGAATGGATAAGGAAGATGTGGTGTGTGTGTGTGTATCACATGCATTCATTCCATTGTGTGTGTGTGCGCACACACACACACACACACACACACACAATGGAATACTACTCAGCCATTAAAAAGAAGGAACATTTGCTATTTGCAGCAACATGAATAGACTTGGAGGGTATTATGCTAAGTGAAATAAGTCAGACAGAGAAAGACAAATGCTGTATGATATCACATATATGTGGAATCTAGAAAATACAACAAACTAGTGAATATAACAAAAAAGAAGCTGACTCACAGTTACAGAGAATAAACTAATGGTTACCAGTGTAGAGAGGGAGGGAGGGGCAATATAAGGGTAGGGGATTAAAAGATACCAACTATTATGTACAAAATAAGCTACAAAGATATATCATACAACATCGGGAATACAGCCAATATTTTGTAATAACTATAAATGAAGTAAAAGCTTTAAAAACTATGAATCACTATATTGTACACCTGTAACTTACATAATGTTATACATCAGTTGTGCTTCAATTTGAAAAAATGAGGGAACAGGAGAACTGTCACTGTCCTTTATGCTGTGCGTGAGCCCATATGGCTGCCTCCATCCCCGGTTCCATGTGACCTTTTAGCCCAATCACCTGACATGGAAAAGAAAAATGATTAGCATCGCTTGGTAATTGACAGTTGCCAATATCTGGAGTCCAGGGGCCTTTGCTCCACTGCCAGGTGGTCAGGGGGTAAAGGCAGGAGTAGTCCCTGAGAGGGGCTACAGGGCAGACCAGAATAATAGAACAACGTTTCCCAGAGACGGGACCATGGACCAGTGGTCCTAGAAGAGTTCCAGAGTGAAGTTTGGGAAACATGGCATCCTGTACTTTCTATGAGGAGATTGTCAATGCTCATCGGTGTACTTAACTCCTACAGTCAGATGGAAATTTTAAAATTTTGTTCAGTCTTGGGTTTCCCAAACATATTCCACCACAGAACATCTTCCCCACAAGCGACCTCTAACACCATTTCACAGCACCAAGGGAAGGCAGAACACCCTTGGGGAGCAGGGTGTTAAGCTTCCAGATGCTGAAACAGAATTTTCAGTTATTTCTTAGCTCTGATATTCCTGCTGATAATACCTCATATGCTTCCACTCAAGGAGTAATGTGAATTCTCAGGCCACGCCATCCACCAGTTCTCAAAGCACTTGCTCCTACATTCATTCCACGTTCACAAAATGCACTCTGCTTCCGTGTCCTCTCCTAGGCAAAGACAACCCCCACCCCCCAAAAAAATACAGCTCCTGGCTTCAAGGATCTCATTGTCTATAAGGGAAGAAGGAGACATGAACAGGTCATTACCATGCAGAGTGACAAGGTCCGTAAGGTAAAGGTGCACCCTGTAGGGTGGGATGGGGCTGGGTAGACGTCAGGGGGCTTTGTTGAAAGATGAGCTGCTGCTGGAGGAAGTGGTCAGAGGAGAAGGAATGCTGCACAGGCAGCACATGCCAAGGCCCCAGAGGAAGACAAGAGGGCTTCTGGAATTACAGGTACAGTCGGGTCTCCACATCTGCAGATTCTGGATCCATCCAGATGGTTGAATCCTTGGATCTAGAACCCATGGATGTGGAGGGCTGACTGGGCAGTATATAAAAGGGGTTTGAGCATACACAGATTTTGGTATCCACGGGGTGGGGTCCCGGAACCAATTCCCCCATGGATATGAATGAACTAGTGTCATTAAATTATGCTGGAGAATAGGGGATGAGTGGAGAGGAGTAGAGAGGTAAGTAGAGGCCAGACTAGGAAGAATGTATTGAGCCCCGCATGCCGAGGAGCTTAGGTATCCTTTGCAGACAATTGAAGACCTCTGTGATTGTGAGTGTGTGTGTGTTTGTGCGTATGTGTAAGGGGCAGGGGGGTGACATGGTTAGACTTGTAGTTAAGAATGTTAGTTCTGAGACCCCATGGAGAAGGGCTTGGAGAAGCCACTTAGAATATTAAATAATGGCTGGAAAGCTAGATGAGTCTTAAAGCTTAAAAATGGCTGCAAATTCTATCAATCTTCTGATGGAGAGGGGGAGATAATTTCCCTTCCTCTTGAATTGGGACTGGCCTTAGTGACTTGCTTGGCCAATAGAATGTGGGAGAAGGTCCACTGCGTAAATTCTAAGACTAAGGGATGCTGTATTTGCCATCAGAAGCCAGTTCAGTCAGCTTCAGTTCTTTGAGTTACGGGGAAGCCAGGGGTCTGGAATCACAGAGGGAAGACTCCAGGCTCCGTGCGCCACTGCCCATCCCTCTGCAGCTCCCGCATCGCATGGCTGTCTCAATTTCCAGCATGAAAAGTTATTGACATTTTGAATTTTTGGGTTCTAATTAAATTTCAAGACTTTCTCTGTGAAAAAAAAAAAAAAAAACCACTTGGAGTTTCCACCTAGCCTTGGAATACTCATTTTGGAAGGGGGCCAGCTGTCCAATTCTCCTAGGACCACCATGCTGGAAGGAAACCCAAGCTAGCCACTTGGAGAGGCCTGTATTGAGAGCGAGATGCCCAGCCAGCCCCAGCTGTGCTAGTCGTCCCAGCCCAGGCATCAGATATGTGAGTGTAAACGCCAACGTGGTTAGTCCAGTCCTAGCAAACACAGCCAGGGGCCAGGACTGAGGCTCTAGCAGCGCAGCCTTGGTTGAGCTGCTCAGCCATCTCCAGCTGTTCAAGTCATCTCAGCTGAGGCCAAGCCATCGTGGAGCAGGGACCTGCTGTCTTGCGCCCCTGCCCCCATTCCTACCCCACAAAACTGTGCATATGATGAAACGGCTGTTGGCTAATGCCACTAAATTCAGAGCTGGTTCAGTACGCAGTAAGAGATACCCAGAACACTGGACAAGCTCAGAGTCACATCTCGTTTTAAAATATCCTGTTAAAAGAGAGGAAGTAGTGTGCATAGACACGTGCACTTGCACGCACACACACACACACACACACTCTTCTCAGGCACATCTCCTATTTCATTGTTCATTCTCACCCTGTCTCCTGCCCCAGCAGGTGTTGCTTCATTTAGCCACAGTTCTGAAGTCATGCGGACAGTGGCCCATTTGGGGAAGAACACAGCATAAATAAGAACATCACTAGTAGATGGGTTTCGTTAATTAATGAGAATTTAATGCAATTCCAGGAGCCTAGCAACAACACCATGTCAGTCGGTGTCTCACTCCCATGGCACGATCATCTCTGCAGCAAGTTGTGTTCCTGAGTCAAATCTGAGCCCTCGCTGTGATGCCTGCAGAAACCTCCCTGTGGGGAAGGCACTTGGGGGAACTGCGAGCCATTCGTCTCCTCCAGAGGATAGGAGTCCACCTGGAAGAGCCAAAGCTCAGCCTCCCCTCCCCCTTCTGAGCGGAAGGGGCAGGGCTGAGAGGCCTTGGGGAGGGGAGCCATTCCCAGAGGGAGAAAGAGAGTCCTGGATGCCTAGAGTGAGCATCCTCGCCAGGCCCTCCCGGAGAGGCCCAGGCCCTGAAAGTGTTTGTTGAACTGAATGAGAGCAGGACCGAACCCCAGCCCGGCCCCAGGTCGCACGTAGGCAGCTGCGACCACTGCTCCTTCGCATCTGGCAGGGGGCCTGCTCACCAAGCGCCCCCTCTGTGGCCAGTGCCGCGGGCAGGAGGCGAGAGGCAGGGGCCGCAGCCTACAGAATGGCAGCCTGCCGGGCGTCTGATCGGGTAGCTGACCCAAGAGGGGCGAATAAGGCCCTTCCTCCGAGGATTCTGAATTGAAAGATGGGGAAGGGAGATGATGAAAGAGAGAGAAATGGACACCAAGACCTCCTGAGACAGAGAGTGAGACAGAAAGAGAGAGAGAGGGAGAGAGAATCTGAATGGTCTTTGGCCTTGGTTCCAGCCCCTGAGGCTGGCAAAGTCCACCTGTACGAGGCAGGAGTTGAGGATTCCTTTCATCGGGACCTCCGATGAGGACCACTGGGTCCTCTAAGGAAGGCTGCTAAGTATGCCCGCCACCACGAGCCTTGGTGGGCTGTTTCACAACAGCACAGTGAAAAACAGGAGAAATCTTGGCAAACTTTAAAGAAAATAGTTAATTGCCACTGACATTCTCCTTTTCGTGACACAAGCAGGCTCTGGGTTTAATCACATGCATTATTGTAATCAGCCTGCCAATCACATTTTGAAATATTTCATTTTTGACATAATTACAGTAGAATATCCACTACCCATCAACAATATGGGTAAGGCAAGATTGATATTGTGTTTCCAAGTGGGACCTGACAAAGCCATCACAGCTTTTGTTCGGAGGAAGAAAGGTAGGCTGGCTAGCATCCCCCTCTCACGTGAGGACGGGGTTGAGCGAGACTGTCTCGCTCGTCACTCACAAGAGGCTGGAAAACCCTGCTCGTCGGAACTGTCACTGGGAATTTTCAATTATTCAAGCCTTGCACGCGTGATTCTCATTGAAGTAACAAATTCAACATAAGTGCTCTAACCCGAGGCCTTTGTGCGTAGACAGTATTGTGAAACGGAGACCTATTGTGAATCGCTATTTATGTTAATTTACCTCATTTTACTTATTAGTTCCTTGCTGTATGTCAGTTTATCCGTGTCAGCTACTCTCAAAAGACAGAACAGGTTCATGAGACGCTGCAAATTTGGATGTGCGACCTTCCTAGGTAGTGGGGCCGTGACCACCCCGCCACCATCCCCCGTTTGGTCTCTTTTTTTCAAGCCAGAGCTTTGCCTTTATTCCCGACAGTGAGTATGAGAAGCCCTGGGAAAATGTGCAGATTGTTCAGAGAAGGGCCTTTTTGTTTGTTTGTTTTGCATTCAGAGTTCTTGTCCTTCAAGAGAAGGAATTTTACGCACTTAGTTGAAGTGCTGAAGTTGGTGCTGGGGTCCGAGGAGAGAGTGTTCTCACTCAGATCTTTTTTCTAGAAGCATTCCTCCTTCAGGACATGTACTGGGTGTGTTTGACCAACAGAAGGTGGCACGATAGCTGGGTCTAGGAAAGAGGATTAGGGCTCAGCAGCCTGCCTCTGAGGCAACTGGACCTCAGATGTCTTCACACACCGAAGCGCTGCCGGCACACCCGGGGCCCTGAGCCTTTCTCAGCAAGGCCAGGGCACCTGCAAACCTCCTCTGGGGCCCACATCCTCAGACTTCCGGAGTCCAGAACCGGGATGAGGGGAGCATGTGTTCCTGTTATTTAAGCCACCCAGCGTGTGGTGCTCTGTTATGCTGGCCCCAGCAGACCCATACACCCAGTAAGGCAGATGGCCGAATTAACCGAAACTGCGTTCCCCACTGCCCCTCCTCCGTTCCTGGTTAGCCAAGGCTGACCTGCTTTCGGGCTGGAAGATGTTGTGTCATTGAACGCAGGCAGATGAGTGTGCCTTCTGGGGCCTCCCACCCCCAGCGGTGACCATTTAAATAGTTTCCTAGGGTCATATTATATGGTGTCTCACATAATAGGACCTGGAGAAAAGAAAAAAGAAAAGGAGAGAGGGAAGAAGAAAGGAAAGAAGGAAGGCAGCAGATACTCAGAAATGAGCATTCCAGGCAGAGGGAACAGTAAGTACAAATACCATGAGGGAGGATCATGCCTGGTGGGTTTGCAGAAGAGGCCAGAAAGATCCTGATGAGGGAGAGGCAGAAAAAGAGGGAACAAATATATAATGGAAATGAGAACAAAGCATAATTATGAAGAGAACAGTTTTTTAAAAGAGAAGTTGTTGAAAATGTGGTTTATACTAATTAAGTGAGGCAGTGGTTGCAGCAAGAACCCAAAATAAGCAGCTTAAACAAAGGAGAAGTCAACTTTCCACTTGCACAACTGTCCAGAGCTGGTGTGGCAGCCTCACGGCGCGAAGGACTCAGGCTCTTTCTGCTGTATCGATCTCCATCCCAGCTCGTAGCAGGCTGACTCTTCCCTGGGTCCCCCTTCTAGGCAGCACACTGAGGGAAGAAGGCGAACACTCCCACCTGTAAAGGCACGTGCCAGAAGGGTCACACAGCATCACTTCCTTGACAGGAATTCTGAAATCCTTCACAATCTGAACGTTGGCATTTAGTCACATCCAACCACAGGAGAGGTTAGGAAACGTTGTCTCCTTCCAGGCATTTATACCCAGCTACAAATCCAAGGTTCTCTTATCTGAGAGAAAGGAGAGAACAGATATTGGAGACAATTAGTAGTCCCTGCCATAGTAGCTGAGGATCTGTCCCTAAAAAACCACCAAGCCAGAGGATGTGAAGAGCTAATTCTCCCAAATCTTCAAAAAATAGTTTCACAGATCAACTACTTAGAGGGGGAAAGGACAGAAATTTTCCTAGTTCATCCTTGTGGGTTGGCATGACCCTAAAAACAAGAATAGTGCACACATTAAAAAAAAAAAAGTAGGCCAGTATAGTTTATAAATATAAAAGCAAATCCTAAATAAAACATGAATGATGGTCTGTGAAGGGAATAATGCAACTTGATGGAGTAGGGTGGGATCCCAGAAATGCAAATATGGTTCAGCATTAGGAAGTCCACCTCATTAACAGGTTCAAGGAGAAAATCATATGGTCACCTCAAAGGTTGTTAAAAAATAACCTGGTGAAATCAAGCACCAAATCCTGGATATAAAAATAGAACAAACTGCTTGTTAACTAGAAATAGAAGGAGATTTATTTAAGTGGTTAAAGAGTATTGTGACACAGATAGTTCCAGCCCCCTCCATATCCATTCTCTCTTTCTCCCTTTTTGTAATGTACCCATTATATGGCCACTAAACCAGAGACTACATTTCCCAGCCTTCCTTGCAGTTAGGTGTGATCAGGTGATTAAGTTCAAGCCAATAGGATGTGAGTGGAAATGACATCTACAATTGCTAGGTTATTGCTCTAAAGAGGAGCTGTTTCTGCTAGACTTCCATATCTCCCTTCCAGCTGGCTGGAAAGTGATAAGGACCAGAGCAAGTCTGGAAGATACCTAAGGAGACTGGCAGAACCAGCCCAGGGCTGCTTACCCTGGCTCACTCATACAGTACTCACCAGAAATCACAACAAACATAATTTCCAATGATGAATCAGAGAAGCATCCCCATTAAAGTCAGGAACAAGAAAAGGATAGCTGTCATCTGTTATGCTCCACATTTTTCCATTTTTCTGGATGTATCAGCCAAAGAAATTAGGTGAAAATAAAATAATAAATATTAGAAAGGAAGACTAAAATTTTCACTACATGCAGGCATTATTATTATCTTTTTTTCTTACTAAAAAAAGTACTATAAATTTTAAGATATTTTGACAAGTGGCTGGAAGATAGAAAGAAAAGATTTTCCATACATAACAATGACCAATTAGAAAATACATAGGAAAAAATTTCATTCACCAAAAGCCAAACAAGGACAAACAAACCAACAAATACACAAAAATAAACTTTACAAGCAATGTGCATATCCCATGTGGAAAAAAAAAACTAAAAACATTAATGACATACTATTTTAAGATGGTGAACTCTGCTATAAAGATGTTAATACTCCCTAAATTAACTTGTAAATGTTATGTATTCCCAATGAAATTTTTATAGAACTTAGTAAGCTGATTTCCAGGTTCATCTGTAAAAGAAAATACAAAAGAGTGTCCAAGAAAAACAAAAATATCAAACATCTTAAGATGCTATAGTAGCTAGAGCAATATGGCATCAACACAGAAATAAACAAATATATTAATGAAACAAGATAGACAGCACAAAAAAAGAACCACTGTATAAATGACAATTTCCCTTGTGGTAAAGATGGCATCTTAAATCAATGGTAACCATGGACTATTCAATAAATGACTTTGGGATAACTGGTTCCCCACTTAGAAATTAGTTTTAGAATCCTACCTCAAACTGTACGCAATAATCAATTTAAGATAAATCAAACAGCTAAGAGTGAAATTTTAAGACATGAAAGCATAGAAATAAAACAGCAGAGAACATTTTTTAGAATGCCGAATGGGCGAAACCTTCCTAAGCAAGGCATGACACCCAGGAGCCACCAAGAATAGATCTCAAACTCACATCTTTCATGGGTCTGGCAGATTATAGAGTCATGAATCCATTGGGGGTGAAGTTGTCACAGGATAGTGGAGTCTAGGCGAATAAAAGGATGCATGACCCACCTAAAGGCATCCAAAATTTTAACTCCTAAAGCACTGTGCAGGCTAATCAAAAAATTCTTGGGGCCCAAATGCAATCCACTGGTTGTCAATTTGCAACTGCTATATTATCACATAAAAGAAAAGATGAACACAAGATTATACAGTACAGCACAGGGAAATATATACAAGATCTTATGGTAGCTCACGGAGGAAAAAATGTGACAATGAATATATATATGTTCATGCATAATTGAAAAATTATGCTCTACACTGGAATTTGACACAACATTGTAAAATTATTATAAATCAATAAAAAATGTTAAAAAAAAGAAAAGATGAACAAACTTGATACCCTCCCTCAAAAAAAATCTTAAAATTCTGTAAGATGAAAAAGCACTATAATTTATAATATAAGTAATATGCTAAAGAAAAGATTTACAAAATTATAATAGACAGTGAATTAATACCTGACCTATGGTGCTTGTTACGGGCTGAATTGTGTCCCTTAAAAAGATTGGTTGGTAGGGGTGGGGTATAGCTCAGTGGTAGAGCGCATGCTTAGCATGCATGAGGTCTTGGGTTCAATCCCCAGTGCCTCCATTTAAAAAAAAAAAAAAAAAAAAAAAGGATCGGTTTAAGTCCTAACCCCCAATACTCAAAATGTGACCTTAAGATGAGGTCATTTGGATGGCCCCAATCCAACATGACTGGTACCCTCATTAGAAGGGGAAAACAGGCACAGAGACCCAGAGACACACAGGGAGAAGGTCATGTGATGATGGAGGCAGAGACTGGAGTGATGTCCCTACACACCAAATAACGCCCAGGACCGCAGCACCACCAGACTCTAAGAGAAAGGCTCGGAACGGACTCCCCCTTGCAGCCTCTGGGGAGAGCGGGGTCCTGCGACACCTTCATTTCAGGCTTGCAGCCTCTGAGACTGTGGAAGGATGCATTTCTGTTTCTTTCAGTCTCCCCGTTTGTGGTGAAGCCAGTGCAGTGCCTTAAGTGATGTGGCCCCTCCCCTCGCTCCCTGGGCTCCAGCACGCTGGTGCCTTGGCCATTCCTGAGCAGCCCTGCCGCTCTTCCACCTCAGGGCTCAGCACGTGCTGCTCCTTCTCTCTGGGACGTTCTTCTCCCCGCACCGCCGGGTCTCTGTTTAAATGTCATCTTATTGATGAGGCCTTTCCTGACTACTCTTTTTTTTTTTTAAAAAATAGCAACCCTTCCCCATCCCACGCTGGCCGTCCTTCTCTTCCTTCCCTGCTTTGTTTTTCTCTAGGATAACGTTCACAGCTCTGGAACATACCGTATCATATGCTTGTTTATCTGCCCGTTGCCTGTCTCCCCCACCCCCCAGCAAAATGTAATCTCCTGGAGGGCAGGGGTCTTGGGTCTTCTAGTTATGGCTCTGGCAAGCATCGACTCGTAGTGGCTACTCAAGGAATATCTGTCAAATACATAAATATCTGTTAAATAAATGAATTTATAAGATAATTCCCACAAAGTAAAGCAGAAAGCCTGACAGAAAATAGGATGTGTGTACAGGTAATTCACTGATGAAATATGAAGTAATTCACTTAAATAAATATATGAAAGATTCTCATCATTATTATAGAATAGGTAAAAATTAAAACAATGCAACATCATTTTTCACCTAAAAAAACTAAAACAAAAATTAATATTAATTTTTTGTGTGTATTTTGTGTTGGTCAGAGAGCAAGAGAAAGTCCTCTCTTCTCCCGTTGGCTGGAGTGTCCGTGGTAAGACTGAGAAAGGACCCTATGGACGTCATCCATCAAAACTCTTGAGTAATCAGCCTTAACTAAGTAGGTCCACTTCTAGCGCTCCATCCTAGAGAAATATGTACACATGTGCATGGGAGCCTGCATCATCAGCATGTCCACAATAGCACTGGGAACAGCCTGTCGGTCCATCCACATGGGAGCATAAATGATCGTAGCTCTGTGCTGTTGGAATAGTACAAGGAAGTTAAAAAGAATGAGATAAACTGAAATTGCTAACAGAGCAGATTTTCAAGACAGCTGCAAAAACTGGGTCACAGAATCGTACACAAATATGATCCTACTTATGCTTTTAGAAATTTTAAATATTCTCACATGCATCGTAGATGTCTGTAAATAATAGTAAAAAGGACCAGAGAGATACATGGGAAACTGAAGAGTCATCTGGGAGGGGCAGTGGTCCTGGGAGGGCATGGATGGAGGTTTAGAAATTTTACTTGTTCGTTCAGTGGCCCTGGGCAAATAATTCACGTGCATGTGATCATCCAGCTAATCCATGTGGGACCTGGAGCAAAAATTCAGGTCCCTGGGGTCTTAGTCCAGGGAGGTTCCCCTGTTCTGCAGTGCCTCCAGAATATCAACCTGGACAGCCGTGTTAATAAGAAGACTAAATGAGATACCACACCCTTCCCCCAAAACCTATAATAGGATAGGCAAGAAGCATCACGTGCCAAACACGACCAGCTGTATTTCCTGCGCACCAGATAAGTTCCTTGTAATAACTATGATGCTTCTTCAAGGTTGTCCAAGCAACCTTCCTGAAGCTGACATTCTAAACGTGCCCCTTTATCTACAGTTCCTTCTGCCACTGGAGATCATGTTTCAGAGGACAGGATTTAGGCTTCCGAGCCAGGAGGACATCAGTTTTAAGTCACTTTTCCACCACTTATCAAGCCTTTTTGAGCCTCAACCCCTTATTTACAAAATGGAGATAACAGTTCCTCATAGGGTTATCATGAAGATTAAGTGAGAAAATGACTGGAAAATGCCAAGCACCATGCTTGGCATACAGTAGTCATTCAGTAAATACATTCCTTCCCCTCTGTCTCATTCAGCTATAATTGGGAGCCTCACACCCCTCTTACAAGAGAAACAAAGATTTCTTTTCCAAGGCACCAAAAGTAAAATAAGCATTTCTGTGCTGAGAGGCAAAGCCTTACAGGATTATAAAGGAATAAGGGGCTCTCTGATTGGAAGAAACCTAACAGATTAGTTTGTACAAACAACCTATCTAGGTCCTAAAGTCTCTCTATAACCTGTGCTTGAATGCTTCCAATGCCAGAGAAAGCATTATTCTCTAGGAGGATCTGCTCCTTCAATCCACCTACCACCCCATCCCTCCCTCCCACCCACCTACCTCATTCACCCATCCATCCATCCATCCATCTATCCATCCACCTACCTCATCCATCCATCCATCCATCCACCCATCTATCCATCTACCTACCTCATCCATCTACCCATCCATCCACCCATCTATCCACCCACCCCATCCATCCATCATCTATCCACCCACCTCATCCACCTCATCCATCCATCCATCCATCAATCCATCCACCACCCCATCCACCTCATTCACTCATCCATCCATCCACCTACCTCATCCATCCATTCATCCACCTCACCATCCATTCATCCAACTCACCATCCATCCATCCATACATACATACACCCATCTATCCATCCACCTACCTCACCCATCTACCCATTCATCTACCCACCCCTCCCATCCACCCATCCACCCAACCATCCATCCATCCATCCATCCATCTGTCCATCCATTCAGCCACCTAGCCGCAGCACCATTCCACAAACACCAGACAGGGTGGAAGACACTGGAGCTTTTGTATTGAACACATCACAGCTGGGATGTCAAGGAACTCAAAAGCCTAGTGAGCGTAAGCAACAATAACACACTGTGTCAAGTGCTATAATAGAGTCCTCTTTAAGCTGCTGTGGGAGAATGGAAATGATAGCTTCATAGGGTGTCAGAGAAATCCCCAGCAGGAACGGCATTTTAGCCAGGAGCTGAAGAATGTCTGAGAGATCTTCCCTAAGCCAAGAAGAGAGGAAGGACATTACAGACAGAGGGAACAGAAAACTGAATACAGAAAGGTACGCACACAACATGCCCCCAAAATTGCAAATAGTAGGGTGGGGGTGGGGGGCGCGTAGGAGGGAGGAGAAGGGGCAGGAGGAGGAGAATCAAACAGCAGGCCCGGAAAGGTGACAGAAAAGCTTTGAAATCCCTGCTTAAGGAAAAGGTTTAGTGAGTAAAATAGTTATTCTCCAGAAATCTCCTTAAGAAAATATGCAAAGAATCCCAGTGATGTTCTTACATGAATCTGCACTGCCGGCTTGGGTTTAGATGCAGCTTTGCAGAATATATTTTTTAAAGTTTCATTATGCCACTGTACATCAAAATAGGCCAATATAAATTATAATACGGTCATGCCAATAGGACTTGCAAACACAGTATTTTAAGTTTATATTGCATTCCAAGACCCATAAAAATTATTCCGAATGGCTGTTGGCTTTTTGAAGCCAAATGAAAAGGTATTTGCAATTTGATTATTAACAAATCAAATCACTGATATGATATTGGATTCGGTACATCTCAAACTGACTGAGAGCGAAAAATCCTTAGTGGTCAATTACGTAGCGTGGCTGGTTTATAGTTTCCTGTGTGTCATTAAGAATAAGCACCAGAGCCGACTCCGAATTTATTTTGATTTATTTTAACCATTTCCTTGCCCTGAGAACTTCTCTCTACCTCTACCATGCATTTGGAGCTTGTCTCCGACAGAGGCTTGTATGGATATGAGCAGACAGATGGTTGAGTGAACGGAGAAGTGGGCGCATAGCTGGGCGAATGAATGAAGGCGTGTCGTGTAGATTAATGAATGCATACCATTTTGGTGCCCACCAGACTTTAAGATTTAGAAGCTCAAGAGCTGCGTTGCTTTCGAGTGCTGGTAATCTCAACTCCCAGCATTTCATCTTTTTAATTTTTTATACTGTAAAATATAATTAAAATGTAACAGTACCTTTTCTTTAGATGTGTTCAGGGCCTTTTGAGAGCAGTGTCTAGAGAGAAACACCCCCAAGTGAAGTGGAACAGCCTAGATTAGGACCCCCTTGTTGTCTCCAAGCACTTGGCTGGCTCCGGGGGAAAGCCCCTCCTCCCAGCGAAGGTCCCGCAGCCTCACATCCTCAGAACACATTTTGGTTTTTTAAGAGTCTCTCCCCACTCACCTCAAGCTGAGACCTCGGTCTCAGGGACTTCACAGATGACCCAAACTCTGCAAATGCACAGAAATGCGTGACCCGGGATAAAGGTCTCCTGCAAGAGGGGCGTCTGAGGACATAACCTCCTGCCTCCTGGAAGACTTGTGTTTGGTGTCTTTCCTCACTGTGGACAGGATCTGGGTTTGGGAACCACAGCTTGTCCTGCTTTGCTCAGCTCTGAAGTCACCTGCAAGTTGCTAAGAGGGCTGATGGCCACTCATTGAGGTGGACACTGGGGCCAGCTTTCACAGGCTTTCTGCCATGCCGTCCTCCAACCTGAGCCCTTCAGTGGGCTGGGCAGGACACGAATTGTTTCCTGAATTTTTCTAAAATCAGAGGAAACAAAGATTTAGGAAAGTTAAGTGTCTTACACAAGGTCAGAGGAATGGACATCTATTTATGTCTACCCAGGGTCCATTTTCCCTTCTTTGGCAACAGCCCCCTTAAATGTCCTCTTAGGAAGTGTCACCCCCTGGGTTCAGGCCACAGTTTGGGTTAGGTTGATGCCTAGTCCCCAGTTCTAGAGGCAAAGAAAGTCCTTCCCACACCCCTCCCTTCCAGCCACATTAGGGAAATTTAAGGAAGATCACATGACTAGGCCAATGGAATGTATTTCCAGGAATTTTGTAATAGCCGAGAAAGGGCAGGTCTGTCCACTAATATGAATGGAAGCAGGCAGGGATGACACAAGCCTGGAATTTCTGAGAAATATCAGTGGAAAGAAGTGGTTTAGGAAAGAAGCAGCACATAAAAGAGCAAGACATGAGGAAGAGAAAAAACACAAGACCCAGAGACACTATTTGAGCCCCTGGATCCAGCCAGACCTGAAACTAGACCTCCCCGGACTTTTGCATCTTGCATGTGTTCTGGTTATCTATTGCTGCATGACAAACTGTCTCAAAATGTAGTGGCTTAAAATAGTCACTTATTATTATCCTCTTGGTCCTGTGGGTTGATGGGCTCAGCTAGGTGGGTCTCACTTGTTGCGTTCAGATGTCAACCAAACTGGATGTGTAAGATGGCATCTTCACTAACGTGTCCGTTGGCTGGGTTGGTGTAGCTGGACCACCTTGAGGGTGGTCAGGCACCTCTCTCCGTGCAGCCTCTCAGTGTGACTAGCTTGGTCTCAAGGACAGTTGGCCTTTTCCCATAGTGTCTGGTTTTCCTGACAGTGAACATTTCAAGAGAAGGTGGACACTAACACTTGAGCCTCAGAAGTCAGGCAGGATCATTTCTGCCACTTCTGTTAGTTACAGGAGAGTTTCAGGGTCAACCCAGACTTAAGGGGAAGATCCCATTGAAGGCGTGAATACCAGGAGGCATGATTTATCAGGAGGACGTTTTTGCAGACTAACTACCATGAAAGGCCAGAGGTAGAAGCCCTTAGATGACATTTCCGCCACCTGAAGACACAAAGACGACTCCAAGCAGAGCCTGGATTAGGATGCACGGCTGATCCCCCCTCTCTGTTGAAATCCTGCCTCTCAAGCCCACATCAAACGTACTTCTTGGTGCGCCCTCTCCCCCAGCTTTTACCCTCCCCCATCACTGCACTGTTGGACATCAGTTGGAAAAACTGGACACAGCCTGAGACCCCACTGCGGCTTAACCCCCTAGTTTAGCAGCTCAAGCAATGAGAAGCTGCCAAAGTCACAGCACAAGTTAGGGGGCCGAGTAGGGCAGCATTCCGAGCCCGCGCTGGTGTCATGGACACTAGGCACGTATCTTGCTGTCTCTGCTGGTGGCAAGCTCCTTAGCAGCAGAGACCGCCTGCTCCACCTCCATCTCCCGTGGCTCCTTGAGCAGGCCTTGGACAGGGAAGGCCTTCGATGCTTACACTTTCACACTGGGAATGTCCCCGGCCTACTCTGCATTAAGCTGCCACATGGCCCCTGGGGAGCCACCCCTCTGCTCCCCCGGCCCCCCAGGAAAGGATGGGGGACAAAAGGTAGCAAGATAAAGTAGAAGGCAGCTCCCGGGTGGGCATCCCAGGCCTGGGCTCGAACAGCAGCTCTGCCAATTTCCAGGTGAACCTCCATTTCCTTATCAGTAAAATGAGATGTAATAACCACACACCCCAGCTGTGTGGCTGTTGGATGCAAGCGCGTGTGTAAAAGGGCTTTGAAGACCCTAATGAGAGTCACCAAAGCAAGGGGTTGGCACAATTATGGATTGGGACATACGGACTCTGGTGTGCTGGTGGCACGGGGACAGGAGGGCCAGAACCTTGCAGGACCCCAAGCCTCCAAAGAGCTGCCACGGTCCCCCTCACCTTCCCCTAGCTCTCCCCAGGCCCAAAGGGTGAGCACTGCCACCAAAGCCGGCGGTCCCCGCCCAGGCATAGGGAGAAGCCGGGCCCCGTCGGATTTTCTCTCACCCCTCAGATTCCCCACCCATTATGAGCCCCGAGCGGGGAAAGAGACATGACTGATTGTGCCCGCAGTCGCCTCCTGGCATGGACAATTAGCCACCTGCATCTAATTCTGAGGGACCCAGAGGCTAATTGCATCTGCCAGACCCCGTGGGCTGTGTGTGTGTGTGCGTGTGTACATGCATGTGTGTCTCCTTGTGCTGTCAGTGGGCCCCGAAGCAGAGGCTGCTGCTTTAAGTGCGTATCATCGCATTAAACGTCCACCAAGAGCCTGCCGGCTCGTCAGCACAAAGGACCAGACCAGGACATGGTCCTTCCCCAAGGGCAAGGGGCAAAGAGGTTCACTGGTCAATGGGAAAAGCAGAGCCCCGTGGCTGGTGAGCACCCCCGCGCTCACCCTGGGGGTGCGGGAGTGTCCATGTCAGGGCTGCCACTGGACAGAGCCACCCTGTCCCTGGGGTTCCAGAAAGATGCCATTTGGACCCTCTACCCCCATCTCCTCCCGGTGAGAGCAGCAGGCAGGCTCTCCGCTGACAAAGCTGCGCCAGCCTGGGAGCCTCCAGGCTGGGGTGGGAGCATCTCGAACGCCAGAGTCCCTGAGAGTCAGGACTTCCCTCTCTCAGGGCTGTACACATGGGGTTATTGAGGAAATGGTGCCGAATGAATGAATGAATGAATGAGCAACACCTCCTGTCCCCAGGAGGGCTTCCTGTGCTTTTAATCCTGTGCCAATAGGAGACTTACATGCTCTCGGGCTCCACACCATCCCCTGCCCCCGCCTGGGGACAGAAAGCAGAGAGCTCCCATTGAGCTGGTTTCCACACTCAGCTCTGGGGCGGGGCTGTGGGAGGAACCCTCTTAGGACCCCATCCTGCCCGGGACCCATGCTGCGCTCCTGACCTTCGCTCTCACCCTGGTAGCACCTGCTCCTTCTTCCTCCCTCCTGCTCTGGTTCCCGGGGAAGGACTTCTGGCTGGGATTCCCATCAGACTTCCTACTTCACACCTCCTTGGGAAGGGCGCCTGCCCCACTGGTCCCTGGGGGCTGGGCCTTATCAGGCCAGCTCACCTGACCCCGATGGGGAAGAGGAGGGGAGCCAAGACACGTGAGCCCCTCCCTGGCCGGGCCTCCACCTGCTACCCTCCCTTCTCTCTCCTCCCCCAAACTCCATTCAGCCTTCAAGACCCACTTCAGGGGCTTCTCCCCTGCAGGGCTCTCCCAGCCCCCGCTCCCCGAAGGGACAGCCAGCTGTGCTGTGTGTGCCCTCACACGCCTTCCACCCACCCACACTCCCACTGCCCTCCCTGGAAATCCACCTGCACAGCGTTGAATTGTGCTCCGCAGAAAAGATATGCCCGGGTCCTAACCCCTCAGTACCTGCAAATGTCACTGTATTTGGGAATAGGGTCTTTGCAGGGGTCTTTAAGTCAATCTCGAGGGGACCTCCTCTGGGATTTAGGACCTTATAAGAGAAAGGGGAGGGAGATTTGATACACAGACTTGGGGAGACACATGGAGAAGATCCCGTGAAGATGGAGGTAGAGATTGCAGAGAAGCAGCGACAAACCAAGGAACGCAAAGGACTAGGGGGCAGCCACCAGAAGCTAGGAGAGATTCTCACTCAGAGCCTTCCAAAAGAACCAAACGTGCCGACACCTTGATTTCAGATTTCTGGCCCCCAAGAACTGAGAGAGAACATATCTCTGCTGTTTAAGCCACGCGATGTGCTGTAATTGTTACAGCAGCCCGAGGCATCTGCTGCGCCACCCATGAGGGACCTGAGCGTCAAAAGCAAGCTGCACGTGTTTTTCCCAGAACTGCAGCTCTGACGCCCGATGCCCAAGAGGCCAGCCAGGTGATCTGATCATGCGTGAGACCAAAGACAGGGCCTGGGCCCCTGCTGAGCATGAGAATTTATCTTTAAAAAGAAAAGAAAGCTTTAATTTATCTTCAAATTTATTTTTAAAAAGAAAAGAAAGCTGAAATGAAACGCGATGACAGTAAAACAAAATACATCAATGTTGGGGATTTGACTTGTACTTGGGGCGACCATATGTCCTGTTTCCTGAGACAGTCCTAGTTTCTCCCTATTGTCCCAGTATAATTATGAATAGCACCCCTCCCCTTCACTCTCACAAGTATTCAGTTTAGATGGCAAATTTTATGGTCACCCCACCCATGGACCATGAGTTTTCTATTTCTTTGGTAACAAGCGTTTAGAACCTTACCCTACTTCTAATCGTGCCTCCACCCCATTGATAGATTAGATTATTATTCAACAAAATTCACTGCCTCCTTACCTCCCCTCTCCGTGGGCATATTTTTCTCTGTCCAGTGGATGTAGGGCTTGGCCATCATCCTCTCCTTGGCCTCATGGCCCACACGGGCAGGGTGTACTTCCCTGCTCCTGAATTTTGGTCCCTGCCATGTGACTTGCTTTGGCTAATGGGATGTTATTAGATGTGACTGAGCTGAGGGTTTCAAATCATCTGCACAAGTGAGATTTGCCTCTTGCTCCTATACCATCTTGTCAGAGCTTTCCCCAAGTAGCTGTGGACTTTTCAGCCTGGGCCCCTGGCATGAATGCCCTTGGAGCAGATCTGAGCCCAGTCTTTGGGGAGAAGCCAAGCCCAGCCTAAATCAGCTGCACCCCAGCCAATCTGCAGAGGAGTGAGTGAGAAACAAATGCATATTGTTGTATGTCTCTGTGGTCTTGTGGTTGTTTGTTACACAGCAAAAGCTGACAAATACACCCTCAAACCACCATCTGGTCCCAACATGTTTGTGTTCACTCTCAGTTCCCAGAATCCCAACTCCAGACTCCTGACCCCAATTTCAGAGCCTTTGCTGATCCCTCCATCCTGCCTTTAGAGAGGCCTCTCCATGTCAGGCTCCAGCTCTAGAAGGACCTGGAATATTATAGCACTCCTCCTGTTGTGTTGTACTGAACCAACTGCCTGTCTCTGGATCTTCTAGACCAGCGTTGTTCAATAGGAATAAGATATGAGCCACATTTGTGATCTTAAATTTTCCAGTAGCCATGCTGAAACAAAAAGTGAAAAGAAGCAGATGGAACTCTCTCTAATAAGACATTTTATTAAACCCAATGTATCCAAACTACTATCATTTCAACATGTAACCAACATTAATTTCTAAATATATATTAATTTTAACTATATATTATATATAATAATATATCTTTTGTTTATTATTTGTCTGTGTGTTTGCATCTCTTTTTCTTAGAATTTTTTTGTGTTTTCTGGGGAGAAGTGGGAGGTTTATTTATTTATTTATTGTTTGTTTGTTTGTTTTAATGGAGGTACTGGGGATTCAACCCAGGACCTTGTGCACGCACTCAACCACCCTCGCCCCTGTATATTTCTGATACATAGTAAATACAAATAAATAAATTATTTTAAAGATATTTTGCTTATCTTTTCATACTGTCTTTGAAGTTCAGTGTGAATTTAGCATGTGCCCCACAGCTCACTTCAGACCAGCCACAATTTCAAATGCTCACTAGCCACAGGCGTCTCGTGGCTACCATATTGGACAGCACAGATCTAGAACCCAGAAGTTAGAACCCAGCGCCGCCAGTGTTTAGCATGGTACCTGGCACATAGGAGAGACTCAGTAAATTATCACCGAATGAATGAACTAATGATACAGACACAAACATTGTTTTCAAGCTAGTGTTGATGGGCAGAACTATTACCCATGTGAAAAACACCCACAATTTATATAAATCAAATTTTCATCATAAGGGGTGGTGACGTTTCAAAGGACCAAGTTGGCTGGTGCTTCATCTGAGTTTTCACATAACAATCTTGCCCAAAGGGGCCATACACAACTGAAGGATAACCTCAGGCAGTGCTTCCCAAACACGTTTGACCACGGGATGTTATGTAAATTGTACTGTCTTGTCAGGGAGCCCGTAGAGGCTCACACAGTATCGCTTAAAGTCGATAGTAAAAAAAAAACGGTCTCACAGTTGAAAGAATTCTGATGAGAAATGATCAAAATTTGATCCATATGCTTAATATAAACAGTGAATAATTGCACCAATAAATGTTAAAATTTGGAGATAAAATGCATAACAAAGACCGGCAATTTTCAAATAGAAAACACACAGCTTGACAGCAGGAAGGCGAAATGTACGATCCGATCCGCTAGCAAACACACACGCGAGCCGTCACGTGACTTCCTCGAGGGTCAGGTGCAGGAGCGCTTCTCCCAAAGGGAGATGCTCACTGAGAAACGAAAGCTACCACCAGTCAAAGACTTCCCGAGTGCCAGAAATTGTTCTAAGCCTCTTGGTCAGATACTACAGTTAGTACCATTTCGCAGATGGAGAAACTGAGCTGCAAAGAGCTGGAGTCATTTCCCAGGTCAAGTTGCGCCTGGGGACTCATAACCACCCCAACCAACCTCTCTTGTTTGATTATTAGAACCGTGCTACCAAAAAGCTTAGTATTTTTCTAACATATACTTTAAAATGAGTTGAAGACAGAAAAATGCCCCCAGCTGTGATCATGCCTCTGCTTTGGGACATCTCACGCGACCTCCGTATGTCGTGGAATAGAGTTTGGGAAATGGTGTTCAGGAGACGTGGGCCAACTCTACTTAAGGCTGCCAGGAGCTACTGTAAGCCGTTTACAGATTGACTTAAGCACTGGGCTTTATCCCCACTCCATTTCCGAAAAGGCAGCTTACAACAAAAGCAGAATACAGTCAGATCAAGCAGGAAGGTACGCCAGCCTAGGTCATGATACAGAACTGAAGCCTGAAACTTTGCTCTGAGCTTCCCAACACCTGGCGTCCGGGGGGCAGGATGGCGCCCACGGGGTGCTTACTGTCCATAGGTGGGATCCAGCCTGTACGTCAGGAGAACCAATTTTTCCTGGCCCAGCACCCTAGAATGCATTTGTCACAGGGACATTTGCATAAGTGGCATTGAGCAGTGTAATGAGTTATGTCCCCAACAGTCATTTTATAAAAAATGCAGTGATGTTCCTTGGGTGGCTTTTCTTATATCACTGCGTAACCTTTGCTGAGGGCGAAATATTAAAGTGTTGCTCTGCGAAGGCAATTCCAAAGAGGAAATGTAAGTGACTATAATGCTTCAACTCAGACAAAAGAGCCCACGGAAATCATTCTGGAATTTCAGTTTAGACTGCTTTCAAACCTGTCCCCTCCTCCTCAACCCTCGTGCGGTGGCCCTGGGGCCAGCTCCTCCTCCTGCCTTTCCAGCCCTTCACAGGAGTCTCCTCAAGGACCTTCTAAGTCTGTCCACCTCCAGCCCCTCCTCTGAGCTGTCACCGCAGTGACTGTCCTGAGACTCGGATCTTGCTCAAAGCACGGCTGCTATTCCGCTAGAACGTGGGAGACGCCGCCTTGTCTACTTTGTTTATGTCTAAACCCCCAGGTCTGGCCCACGATAGGTCCCCAAAAATGTTTACTGCTGCCTAAAGGACTCCTTTGAAACTGAAAAATAAAACCAAAGTACGAGGTTTCAAGGTGCTCCTGCCAACGTGCCAGTCCCCCAACTCCGTGTCCACAAACCTTTCTCTGTGTCAGGCCCCATCCGTGAGCATCACAGTCAAACACCATCTCTTCTATGACATTTTCCCCCTTGTCCCCAGTGGGAAGGAACCCCACCTTCTCAAATTCTCCATGGCTTCCAGCACAGCAGATAAAAGACATGAGTCCCAAGGTCAGGATGCCTGGCTTCAAGGGAGTTAGGGAAGCCATTAAGCGGGCTGAGCCTCAGTTTCCACATCTAGAAATGGCAGTGGTGCAGGGAACCGCACCATCAGGTAGGAAGGAGGAGCAGATGGGATAGCTTTTTAAGTTACAAAGAACCATCTTCAGGTTCGCTCCTCCAGCCTGTCCCCCTCCCGCCCCACAGGCTGCTGCAGAGCAGAGACCAGACTTACCTCCACCAGAGCGCCTAGTGGGGGCCACGCTCAGAAAAAAATCTAAATAACAGCAGATTTAAGTGTGAGGGGTAGGGCACGTGTGGGGACTTCATCGTTGGTGTCCTGGGTCTCAAACCCAGATTTCCTGGGTGATATTCACATATGTCCAGAATAACTCCCCACACTTCACGTGTCTTTGATTTCAGGGTTCTAAGTCTGGAAATACTCATCTGATTTTAAATAGACATTTAAAGCTAAAGACCAGGAATGAAAGTCTTTCAAGATATCCAGGCACAACTGCAGAGTTCAGGCAGGGCACGAAACACAGGGCATCAGGGGTGGGGTGGGGGGATCCGCCTGACAGATCTCCGGGTGATCCCGGAGCTGGGCAGAGCGGGCTCTGAGCACGTGCTCTACTGGAAACAGACTCAGCCTGGGCAGGAAAGATGATTAGCAATAAATGGAGAGCACCTCAGGGGACCCTCCCACAGACAGTCTGTCACCCAGTGTTTTTACCATTCCATTTCAAAGTTTAATTAGATAATCACTTTCCAATGCTTAGATGCAATTAACCCCTTTGGAGCAGCCCTGGGATGCAGTTAACTTTCACAGGCCAAAGAAGCTGAAATGCCCATGACAGTCTTTTGCATCGCAGATTTGAGAAAAACATTTCTCAAAGAGAAAAATAACTGACAAATATTTGTGGGCTTGAAGAAGAGAGTTTCTTTCTTAACTATCAGAAGTAAACAATTTCTCATCCAACAGTTCAGCCTTTGCCATCATGCAATTCCGTAAACAGAAAGAACACTCCTGGGCTGGAGCTGTCCTCACTTCCCTGGTGAGGGAGCTAGAAGGAACTGCAGCTTCTCCTTCCAGGCCAGTGTCTGGTGAGCTGCAAACACACACGCCCTCTCCCTCACTCTCTGGTTGCTGGTCCCGCTTCAGTTAAGTCAGTGGGAGAATATAGACCCCCGTTGGTCCTCTCTATGCCTCAGCCTAAGATGGCAAAGAAAGAAAGAGAATTCAAAATGTCCCTGGACTTCTGAAAGCAATTCCTTTATTTGCATGGTTTTTCAAAGCATTCCAATATTTTATTTGATATGATATCCCCACGAGATGGACAGGAAAGAGATGATCATAGACACATAACGTTCAAGGACACCGACACAAAGAGGGAACACACTCCGTGTCACACAGCTGGGAAGAGCCAAAGCAAGACTCAAACCCAGAGCCCCAGGTTTGAGCTCCTACCCCAAGGTCTCCCCACTAAGCTTTTTTGTTTGTTTATCCAACAAGTACTTATCAAGCAACTGCTATGTTCGAGGGCCTGGAGATTCAGCCCTGAGCAGGACACAGGAACTAACCTCCCTCAGGGAACCTGAAATCTGACAGAGGAGGCAGATGGACACATGCTGTGTGAGAATCAGCTGAACAGTGTACGCCCTGGAAGCCATCGGACCCCAGACAATGGGTCCAATCTGTCGCTAGGAAATGGGTGGGAAGTTCACACGGTAGAGCTGGGGCTAGGGTGGGACAGGGGAGGTGACCAGAGAGCAGAAGTTAAGGAGGCACTTGCTCTCAGGGGTGTGCAGGTCGTGGCTCTGTCCCACAAGGGTCTGCTGGTAAATATTTAACCACCAGCTCCGTGGAGGAAACTGACTGATTTGCCCATTTCCGTGGTGTAAAGACTCTCGTGACAACTGCGTTCAGGCTGCCAGCGTCAAGTCACTGCAGCGTTAGGTAGAGGTGGACACACGTGCTCTTGCGAGCTGGGGCCAGCTGGTGAGGCTGGTGCAAACTGGCCGCGACACACCACTGAAGTGACATCTAACAGAGGCCGGAGGAGATGATAACATTTGTATACAAAGGATGGATCTGAGTTTGAGGGAGACCAGAGGCAGAATTGAGGACAGGTTTTTATAGGGCTGTGCCATCCAATACCGCAGTCACCAGCCATATGTGGCTATTTGATTTAAATTTAAATTAATTAAAATGAAATGAAATGAAAAATTCAGTCGCTCAGTGGCACTAGACATGTTTTAAGTGCTCAATAGTCACATGTGGCTAGTGGCTACCATATCAGACAGCACAGATTATAAATCATTTCCAGCATCGGAGAATGTTCTATCAGACAGCGCCGTGGAGCAGGAGTGAGAGAGAGCACGAATTTCTGGCAAGAGGAGGGACCTTCTGAAATGGGCGCTGAGAGGCCATCTAAAAGAAAAACTTCCTCAGCCTCTCAAGTTTACTCAGGGTCAGCCTTGAGTGAAGGATGGATTGAATGAAAGAAAGAAAGGGCAGGGTGTCCAGCGCCACAGTGGACTCCCGCTAAGTGAGCCTCCTTCCTGTAGTGGAGAACTTCACACCCTGGCACAGGCAGGTGCCTGCAGGCACCAAGCAGTGGACCGCTGCCGGGACAGCGATCCGCTCAGCTCGCTTTGGGCATCGCCTCCATTGCTGTCTGAGGTACGTGGAGCCCAGGGCTACTGCTATGGCTGAGGGAACCCTCCCGTGCGGGCAACAGAGGGTCAGGTTTGGGTTAAAGACCCAACTGGAAGTCACTTTCTCTCCAAAGAGGGTGCATATCTGCATCTTCCCCACGGTGGCATCAACAAGAAGGAGGGTGGTTGGTGAGGACCACAGAGGACATGAGCCGCAGACACACAGAGGTCTGGTCAGGGTGAGGGAACCAACCCCACGTGTAAGAGCTCAGGTGGCAGAAAGCATTTGGCGGAGCCCAGCACAGTCCAGGTCGGGGAGTGGAGGCACGATGCCAACCAGGTCCACTCCTCTCCAGAATCCACGGTCTGCCCCTTACCCCCACATCATCTCAGAAGCCACGCACTCCATCAGGTCTATTTCACAGCCCCAGTTCACTCTGTGACCTGGTTTCCTTCCCTTCAACCATACTAACCTTCCTTCTCCAAGCCCTCAGCACTTTCACAACCACTGTTTGAAAGGAAGAAGAAAGGCAACCTTTGAGTTCTGTTCTAAAGGGATATTCATGCTCCTTCCAGAAAATGAGAAGTTAAAAGAGAGCTAGAATGATAAGGCGGGAAAAATCACCGCTGGTTCCACTGTGCAGAGATGCGCACTGCGATGGTGTTTTCTGCGTGTGGCTTTCACTTCGGCGAGTGTCATTGTGATCACACTGTAGACTCAGCTTTGGATCCTGCTTTGGTCTCGTCATCGTGTTCTTACAAACATGATTTCCCATGCCAGCATCAATTTAAGGCGGTGGACAGACCACAGTTTACTTAAACGGTCCTCTTCTGTTGGACATTTAGGCTATTTCCAATTTTCCTTTCATAAATGGCAGCTCGATTTACATCTCTGGGCATAAAGCTCTTTCTACATTTCAGTTCATTTCTTTGGGCTAGATTCCCAGAAGTGGAATTACTGGGTCAAAAGGTATGAGCATTTCAGAGCTTCTTGATACGAATCGCCAAATTTCTTTTCAAAAGGGTGCATCCGTTTATATTTCCCCAAAGCTCCACCTGCCACTCTTCTCTACCAGCCTTGAGTCTGATTGCACTAATCTTACTCACGTTTTAGGCTAATGTACTAGTCCAGTGTTTTGATTTAAATTCCTTTCTTCATTTGGGTGGTTGACCTTTTTCTCAAGTCCCAACAACCTTTGAAAAGTTTCATGGGGACTGAAGCTGGACACATCTTTAAGAGAGTGTGCCTGGTTCAGAGGCTGCCAAATCTCCAGGCAGGAGCCCTAATTTTCCTGGAAAGTTGAGAGCCTGCGGAGGGACTGAGTCTCTGTCTGCAGATGGGCCCCCCTCACCAGCCCCCACCGCCTTCCAACCTTATTTCCACCCTCAGTTAAAGCCACTCCTCGAATGGGAACAAAAGAATTCCCATACACTCTGTTTCTAAAGCAAAAACAAGAAACACAAAACAAACAGAAACAAATGAAACAAAAACAAACCAAAAACAAACAGCCAGTCGAGGCTGGGCTGCCGAAGGCGCCGGTGACCCCCGCAGACCAGCGGCTCATCTTCCGAGGTTTGGACCCCCAACTAATTCGAATGCGGTGGGCGAAGACAAAGTCGGCTTGCATTAGAAGTGATGAAGCTGGAGGCTCGTGGTTTATTGTGAAACTCCCCGGGGAGCAAGAGAAAGAAGGGGTGGGGGACGAAGAAGCGGAACCAAGCAGAAATGTAAAGTTGGAGGCTTGAGAAACAAACTGAGAGAGAGCGAAGAAACAGTAGAGCTGTAGGAAGAAGAATAGGGACACAAGGAGACAGTGAGAAAACCGGTGTTGAAACAAGCGGACAGGAGAGGTTGCAAGACGGCAGTTAGGACAGAGCAGAATGTGGATGAAGATTCGCTGCTCTAAAGTAAATGAAACAGGGAGAAAATAAAAAGAGAAACAGGGGCTCCGGGACCGCAGAGCCCTGAAAGGTGGGCATAGGGGGAAAGCAGACGGGGAGGGCATACACCGAGGAGGGACCAGAGAAGAGGGTCGCGCGCAGCCCGCGGCGCTCGAGGAAATCCGGACCTGCGCGCGCTGCGTTCTCCGCGGGGTCCAGAACGCAGGCGGCTGGCGAGGCCTGGGGCCTATCGCGCAGAGCTCAAGTAATGTCAGATGTGGGGACAACACGAACAAGAGGCCCCAGACATGGACAGCAACCCCCCCCCCCCCAAAGTTTGCGGTAGAATCGCCTACTCCCAGCCCCTGGCTCGGAGTAGACTCGTGCAAACGCGGTGCCTGGGTACCCCTCGCCCCAGCACCCCTTCGCACCCCTGCATCCTCTCCCGGGTGGGGTGATGCTGGCTGCGGCACCCAGCGGGCCAGCCCGTGGCGATCCCAGATATCGACGCTAGAGGGCGCGCAAGGGTCGCTGCGCTGCGCCTGGTCCGCGAGGAGCGGCCCCGGAGACACGCGGACAGCGAGGGGGCCTGCAGGATGCTGGGTGCGGGCGGGCGGTGGGGTGCGGGGGGCAAGCGAGGGCGCCGGCCGGATAGCTGTTGCCATGCGAAGGGATGTGGCGCGCTTTGTTTGGGGGAGAGGTTACACCTGAATTGAATCTTTACAAGACTGAGAAGAGCCCGTGTGAAATTAAGTGAAAGGCAGGCGAAAAGGACAGAGCATAAAACACCACTTAACCCAGAGACCCCGCACCTCCAACCCTCGGCTCCAAACCGCACCCCCAAAACTGCTTAGGAGAAGAAGTCTGATCCCACCGGCACTCCCCACTCCGCATAAGACACACACACACACACACACCCTTTCAGAATTGGGGGGCGGGGGGGAAGGGTGTTGGTGGGGAAATGAGCTTTAAAAGGCTTTTAAAGCAAAAAAAGAAAACGGGGGTTGCACGAGGCTGAGGTACTTGAAATGATTTTTGTGTTGCAAATTGCTGTGCTTTTACCGAGGCGCTGATGAAAATAAATGAAGCTCCTCTCTCTCTCTCTTTTTGCTAATAAATGAAATGAAAAAAGCACCATTATTATGCCACCTGCTTCTAATTCCTAATTGTGGTAACTTAATTCTCAGATTGTTGTTAGCTGCTTAATATCGCAGGCTCACCAGCACACACAGACACGCATTAAAAAGAAGAAAAAGTACGGAAGGCCATTTGTGTCTCCTGGCAGATGAGGTGGAAGGTGTGGAGGATTCGGTTTTTATTTCATTTGGTGACGGTTCCCATCGTGAAATGTGCGTCTTGGAAGGGAGTGATCTTTATTCTCTTTAGCGTCCATCTGAGAGTTTAGAAGGAATGAGAGGGCTTCTGAGACACCCAAAACAGAAAAAGTCCCTGAAAAGTGATCATTGATGAGACCTGCATTTTTTCCCCCGCTGAAAGAGAATGATGTCTATTTCCTATAAAAGAAAAAGCATTAATTTTTATAAGCTGGTTCCTAAGTGTCTTCTATGAACCTCCAAACCACTCAGTCCCCAGCCTGGGCATGGTAGCAGGTTTGCTGGGAAGAAAACCCTTTCCATCCAGGGAGTGAAGAGGAGGGGGCTCTGATTTAAAATTTTTTCCTGGAAAAAATAGAAATTATTGGATCCAAATCACAATTTTACCCAAGTCAAGAGCTGTATTTAGCATATTATCTAATTTTCCATTAAAACTAAGCTTTTTTTTTTTTTTTGGCTTATTTCTAAATGGCTGTTCTTATTGTTGGGAAGCTCTGGTGCGTTGGACGTATTGGGAAGGTAAATCAGGTATGAAAGGATGGAAGATTTCCTTGTACTCCAACACATCTC